>NC_072791.1:157282822-159782822 GCF_028583425.1 Eublepharis macularius | reverse complement strand
CGCAACCCTATGAGGGGGTCATGTTTAATTCAGGTGACCAAACAGCGCAATGAACTCATTAGGTGTTATAAAGAGTGACTGCTAGATATTTATCAATGGTATATAAAGTTTCAGGAAATTGTTGGAATCTAGTGAAAGCCAGACTAGAAGCAATTTTGGGGTGGGGTTATTTTAAGAACGGCTACCCGGGAGCTGGACTTTGCTTAGCAAGAGACGATTTTAAACATCATTATAGGTTGAGACACACTTTGGGGTGAAGTCTTCCATGATGGGTTTTTTTTGTGTGTGTCTCTATCCATTTGTATGCTCCGGTCGGAATGGGACCTGGGGATAGGGAACACACAGCAAACCAACCCCGTGGTATGCCGTGTGAACCCCAACTCGAAGCGGTTCCCGCCCCCAGGCCAGAGCAACCGCCAGGCTGCAACAGCACGATCTCTTGAAAAATAAAAGTCAGAGCATGTAGAGGGTTGCCCTAACTCCGGTCAGGCGGGCGGTCCAAGCACCAGCCTAGCCTCTAGAGGCCTCTCCCCGGCAATAAACCAAAAAAACCGCGACCGTGATGGGTCGCCCAGGATCGAGCGAGGATCCCCATGAGCACAAAACCGTCGTTCTATCCTCATGCCCATGGGGTCCTCTGCCTAAAACGGCACCGAACGGCACCAAAGAGCAGTCCTTCGACCCGGCCACCCTCCCCCGTGCTCGCCCAAACACACAGATGCTGTTCCTCCGCCCGCCCGCCCCCCGCCCACCACCACCTTCGACGCGGCCCCCCTCCCCCGTGCTCGCCCAAACACACAGATGCTGTCCCTCAGCCCGCCTCACCACCATCCCACCCCCCGCCCCGGATAGAGACACACAGTCTGAAACCGGCTGTACCGGTCACAGCTTTATTGAATTATCGGTATTGCTGGAAGTGCGCACTTATGGCGGCACGAATCGATACTGCCCGCGCGGTAAGAGCGGCCTCGGACCAGGGAATCTGCGGCCGCTCATCCCCGGGCTCCATCAGCGGCTCGCGCGGGAACGGCCCGTAAACGATGTCCCCGCGCGAGAGGCAAATGTTGTGAAGGATGCAGCAGGTGGTGATTACCGCGACCATGAGGCGCTCGCTGACAAGTAGGGGCCGCTGTAAATAAAGCCAGCGATTTTTCAGAATTCCGAACGAGCGTTCCACACTCATGCGCGCCCGGCTCAGTCTGTAGTTGAAGCGCTCCTGGGCGCGCGTTGATGGCGCCGGATAGGGCTTCATGAGCCAGGGCCGAAGAGGATAGGCGGGGTCCCCGATGATTACCGGGTCGAATGTGACCCCCTCCAGAGTGACCGGCCGCTTCGGGCGACGGGCGCCATCCTCGAGTCTCTTGAACAGGGGCGAGTTACGGAGCACACGCGCGTCGTGCGCCCTTCCCGGGAAGCCCACAAAAATGTCCAGGAATCGTGCATCGCTGTCCACCACCGCCTGGAGAATCATGGAGCAGTATCCCTTGCGGTTGATGTACTTGTCCCCAGAGAAAGGCGGAGAACGGATCTCGATGTGTGTCCCGTCCACGGCGCCCCAGGCATTGGGGAATCCCCTCTCCTCGAACCCGGAGATAATGTCCTCGAGGTAATCGATGCAGATCCACTTCTCGGTCAGCTTTGCAGCGATGAGCTCGCAGACCTCGTCGAATATCCCGCAGACGGTAGAGACGCCACGGCCAAATGCGGGCAGTGTCGCGGAGTTTGTGGTTCCCGTGGCAAGCTTCCAGATGGTGATGGCGATCATCTCCTCGGGAGGGACTGGGTCGCGCATGTGGGTCGTCTCGCGGACGAGGTCTTCGCGAAGCTCCCCAACAATGTACTCGAACGTGGCACGTCGCATTCTGAACTGCTGCAGCCACTGCCCGTCACTGAACTCGTAGCGCTCCCACCATGGCCACCAGTGAGGGCATGCCCGGGGAAGCACCCATGCCTTCCTCGGCGGGAAAGCAACAATGAAGCACTGCGCCATCTCCTCCACGGACGCAAGTGTTGCCACCAACTGCCGCAGTCTTCTTCTATGTCGCGCGCGGCGGCCGTTAACTTCCTCTCCCAGCTGCCTCCCGAGCAGGGCCACAGTGTCAGCTGTGGCAGCCGTAGAGCGGATGACCGTCCGCGCGAACAAGGAGAGCGCGACCGCAAAGGCACGGAGTGTTTCTCTCGGCGGCTGGCCCCTGCTGCTCCTCTTCCCGTGAGCGGGCGCCATGGCGTGACGGCGACCGCAACGGTTCCTGCCCCACAACGGCCCCTTCTCCTTAGACGTCCGCCCCCCGCCCCCTCGTGACGTGGCCGACACTGTCCAATGCCGCGCGAGTGTGACGCCCAGATGCTCTCGAGCAGCCGTCTCTTGCAGCGAGTGGACAGGCGATTGGTCCCCTGCCGGCCACGTCAGCGTCGCGCCCCCCCTCCAACTTACTGTAAAGGCAGCCCGAAACTGACCGCGAAGACCGCCGTTGACGATCGTTTGTTGCTCCCGAGCCCAGCAAAGGACACCCTGAACGACCAACCGCAACATGGACTCCACCACGCCTCCCGAACCCGCAAGCAGTCTGCCTCTCTTGATCACCCTCAGCACCAGCCCCACGTCCTGCACCGGTGCCGGACTCTCGGTGGTCCCGGCGGCCCGAGGCAAGAAGGCAAAGGCCGCCCCCTGGTCTGACGAGGAAACGAGAGCCCTCATCCAGATTTGGGGGGACGACGCTGTGCAGAGCAGGCTTTCCGCAAGCTACAGGAATGTGAGCCAGTTCCAGTGGATCGCGAACGAGATGGCGGCCAGGGGTTTCCCCAGGGACTGGGAGCAGTGTCGTGAGCGGGCGAAGACTCTGAGAAGGGGCTACAAGGAGTGTGTGGACGGGAACAGTCGTTCGGGACACGGGCGGAGGGTTTGGCCCTTCTTTGAGGAACTGAACCGGTTCCTGCGTCTGGAGCAGGATCTGGTGGTGCCACGGGTGATGGGCACTGGCGTCCCCCCAACCGTCGTTGACCGGCGTCGACGTTCGGCCAGAGCCACTGAGGGGGAACCGGAGGGGGGTACTGACAATGTGGCCGGCGTTGGAACGGAGGACACCGAGGACACCTTCGAGGAGCCCGCCGGCGATTGCCTCCCAGATCGATCTGTGGCAGCAGCGGCCGGCGACCACTCCGCGGCAGAGACCATCGGTGAGTAATGTCCCGTGGGCAGTTGTGCGGTCGGGAATGCGGGGTGCCCGCGGGAGGGAGGCCCCCATCTAACACCGTCTCCCTCGTTCTTTACACGCTACCCAGCCGACACCACGGCCGCCGGGACACGCCGTCTGTCTCCGGCGGAGCGAATGTCGAACCTCCGACTTCGGCGCCGGGAGCGCCCGCGCAACGAGGCGATCGTGTGCATGGAGGCGACTCGGCGTGCGGTGGAGAAAATATCGTCGGAGCTGACCGACTCCTGCGCAATGGAGAAGGAGGCGCGGCAGAGTGAGGCTGCTGACCGAGGCGAGCAAAAAGAACTGTTTAGCCGGGCGGTCGAAGCGGCAGAGCGCCAAGCAGCCACGGCAGAAAGCTGCATGCGCGACATGGTGCGCCTCCTGGAGAGGATGGTCTCCGCGGTTGAGGCCCCCGCTGCCCCACCATCAAGCACTGCCGGCCCCAGGGACTCCGCAGACGGTGACGCCCCCACAGCCGACGCTCCCGACCACGCTCCCACGGCGGATCCCGCCGCAGATGAGAACCGGCCGCCGGAGCCGCCCGCTCCACGTGCAAAGAGGTTCCGTGTCCGGGCCGACCCCGAACCCCTTCCTAGGGGCTACCTGTTTGCAAAAAGGCAGCGCTGCCCACCACGACGCTACCGGCTGTAGGGTGTATGAGGCCCCTCTGCACCGGGGTCTAATCGTCTTATCGGGCATTCCTATTAATGTGTTCTCCCAATGTTGAGGGGGTTACTTTTTGTTTCTAACCGGTGGCGGCTGTGGGGCGGTTGCTTGTTATCCAGCACCACCCTCGTTGACTTGTGCTCCAGCACTTCTAATGTTTGCTTGAATTGAGCGCACCATGTTTTTTTTCCTGAATAAAGAAACTTTCACGACCGCTTTGCTTGTCTTTCTAGCAAACTCTGGGGATTGGTAAAGGGGAAAAAGTCTTTCCTCCCTTTTACATTCACTTCGCCCCACCCCAAACTACGCTGCCTCACCTCCTTCTGCAAGGAAGCGCGCCCTCCCCCCCCATTCCCTGCCCATTTTATCAGAGAACAATACATGTAAAGTTATGTTTCCTACTTCGCCGAGGGAACGCCCCCCTTCCCGGCCATGACATAAGCCCGAATAGACCCGTTGCCCTTGGCGGGGCACCGCGGCCAGTGAACAAGTAGCCCGCTCACTGTCATCGGTGCTCCGCGTTCGAATCCGCAGTGCACACACGTGGATGATCGCAACATTCAAGCAGTCATCCACGCGTGTGCACTTTTATCAGTCGCCACCCTGCACCGTGACGGCCCCCCCCCCCCCGGGCCAGTGAGGGAACGCGGTTGGGAGAATAAAGAGCAAGCACACACACCGACCCCCCAAAGCCCCATCACGGGGTGATGTGATGGCTTCCTCGGGCTCATTGCCCATTGGCTCCTTTCCCGTTTAATTGCCCAATGGTTGCCACTTTTAAGCTGCAGGAAACATTTTTGGTTCACTTCATTCCCGCCCCCAAATTCCCGCCAATCCAAACAAATGATTTGCAGACCCTCCCCCCCCTAACCGATTGGACCTTTCCCCCCCAGGGCACGCCCCCCCATTCCCCGGGGTCTCTGTTGGCCGAGGCCGGCCCCCCCTTACAGGGCGAGAGATAAGCCCGAATAGCACCAGCTACCCTTAGCGGGGCCCCACGGGCAGTGCGCACGGCGCTCGCCCACTGCCTATGGCGCCCCGCGTTCGAACCCGGTGTGCGCATACGTGGGCGGTTGGAGTACTGATCAACCGACCGCGCATGCGCATTTTGTCCTTTTCCGCACGATGCTCCCGCCCATGGCGACAGGCGTCCCACGAGCCCCTCCTTTCCTGACGGAGGTCCACCCAGGCCCCCCCCTGGTGCCCAGCTTGGCCCTAGGGGAGAAAAGAGCAAGCTTGTAAGCTATGTGTGCCCCCTCTGCCTGGCAAGAGCCAGTAGGCCCCAAAGGAGAAGTTTTGCAAGCCTGCATGCCAAAGATGGGTGCTATGTGTGCCCCCTCTGCCTGGCAAGAGCCACCTGAAGGCTTCCCCAGCCCCTTGTCCCTCTCAGCTTGGGACATGTCCAGGCACGCTTCTCGCCCGTCCTACGCCAGGCACCCACCCAGTAGGCCTCAAAGGAGAAGTTTTGCAAGCCTGCATGCCAAAGATGGGTGCCATGTGTGCCCCCTCTGCCTGGCAAGAGCCACCTGAAGGCTTCCCCAGCCCCTTGTCCCTCTCAGCTTTGGACATGTCCAGGCACGCTTCTCGCCCGTCCTAAGCCAGGCACCCACCCAGTAGGCCTCAAAGGAGAAGTTTTGCAAGCCTGCATGCCAAAGATGGGTGCTATGTGTGCCCCCTCTGCCTGGCAAGAGCCAGTAGGCCTCAAAGGAGAAGTTTTGCAAGCCTGCATGCCAAAGATGGGTGCTATGTGTGCCCCCTCTGCCTGGCAAGAGCCAGTAGGCCTCAAAGGAGAAGTTTTGCAAGCCTGCATGCCAAAGATGGGTGCCATGTGTGCCCCCTCTGCCTGGCAAGAGCCACCTGAAGGCTTCCCCAGCCCCTTGTCCCTCTCAGCTTGGGACATGTCCAGGCACGCTTCTCGCCCGTCCTAAGCCAGGCACCCACCCAGTAGGCCTCAAAGGAGAAGTTTTGCAAGCCTGCATGCCAAAGATGGGTGCCATGTGTGCCCCCTCTGCCTGGCAAGAGCCACCTGAAGGCTTCCCCAGCCCCTTGTCCCTCTCAGCTTGGGACATGTCCAGGCACGCTTCTCGCCCGTCCTAAGCCAGGCACCCACCCAGTAGGCCTCAAAGGAGAAGTTTTGCAAGCCTGCATGCCAAAGATGGGTGCTATGTGTGCCCCCTCTGCCTGGCAAGAGCCAGTAGGCCTCAAAGGAGAAGTTTTGCAAGCCTGCATGCCAAAGATGGGTGCTATGTGTGCCCCCTCTGCCTGGCAAGAGCCAGTAGGCCTCAAAGGAGAAGTTTTGCAAGCCTGCATGCCAAAGATGGGTGCTATGTGTGCCCCCTCTGCCTGGCAAGAGCCACCTGAAGGCTTCCCCAGCCCCTTGTCCCTCTCAGCTTGGGACATGTCCAGGCACGCTTCTCGCCCGTCCCACGCCAGGCACCCACCCAGTAGGCCTCAAAGGAGAAGTTTTGCAAGCCTGCATGCCAAAGATGGGTGCCATGTGTGCCCCCTCTGCCTGGCAAGAGCCACCTGAAGGCTTCCCCAGCCCCTTGTCCCTCTCAGCTTGGGACATGTCCAGGCACGCTTCTCGCCCGTCCTAAGCCAGGCACCCACCCAGTAGGCCTCAAAGGAGAAGTTTTGCAAGCCTGCATGCCAAAGATGGGTGCTATGTGTGCCCCCTCTGCCTGGCAAGAGCCAGTAGGCCTCAAAGGAGAAGTTTTGCAAGCCTGCATGCCAAAGATGGGTGCTATGTGTGCCCCCTCTGCCTGGCAAGAGCCAGTAGGCCTCAAAGGAGAAGTTTTGCAAGCCTGCATGCCAAAGATGGGTGCTATGTGTGCCCCCTCTGCCTGGCAAGAGCCACCTGAAGGCTTCCCCAGCCCCTTGTCCCTCTCAGCTTGGGACATGTCCAGGCACGCTTCTCGCCCGTCCTACGCCAGGCACCCACCCAGTAGGCCTCAAAGGAGAAGTTTTGCAAGCCTGCATGCCAAAGATGGGTGCTATGTGTGCCCCCTCTGCCTGGCAAGAGCCAGTAGGCCTCAAAGGAGAAGTTTTGCAAGCCTGCATGCCAAAGATGGGTGCTATGTGTGCCCCCTCTGCCTGGCAAGAGCCAGTAGGCCTCAAAGGAGAAGTTTTGCAGGCCTGCATGCCAAAGATGGGTGCTATGTGTGCCCCCTCTGCCTGGCAAGAGCCACCTGAAGGCTTCCCCAGCCCCTTGTCCCTCTCAGCTTGGGACATGTCCAGGCACGCTTCTCGCCCGTCCCACGCCAGGCACCCACCCAGTAGGCCTCAAAGGAGAAGTTTTGCAGGCCTGCATGCCAAAGATGGGTGCTATGTGTGCCCCCTCTGCCTGGCAAGAGCCACCTGAAGGCTTCCCCAGCCCCTTGTCCCTCTCAGCTTGGGACATGTCCAGGCACGCTTCTCGCCCGTCCTAAGCCAGGCACCCACCCAGTAGGCCTCAAAGGAGAAGTTTTGCAAGCCTGCATGCCAAAGATGGGTGCTATGTGTGCCCCCTCTGCCTGGCAAGAGCCAGTAGGCCTCAAAGGAGAAGTTTTGCAAGCCTGCATGCCAAAGATGGGTGCCATGTGTGCCCCCTCTGCCTGGCAAGAGCCACCTGAAGGCTTCCCCAGCCCCTTGTCCCTCTCAGCTTTGGACATGTCCAGGCACGCTTCTCGCCCGTCCTAAGCCAGGCACCCACCCAGTAGGCCTCAAAGGAGAAGTTTTGCAAGCCTGCATGCCAAAGATGGGTGCTATGTGTGCCCCCTCTGCCTGGCAAGAGCCAGTAGGCCTCAAAGGAGAAGTTTTGCAAGCCTGCATGCCAAAGATGGGTGCTATGTGTGCCCCCTCTGCCTGGCAAGAGCCAGTAGGCCTCAAAGGAGAAGTTTTGCAAGCCTGCATGCCAAAGATGGGTGCTATGTGTGCCCCCTCTGCCTGGCAAGAGCCACCTGAAGGCTTCCCCAGCCCCTTGTCCCTCTCAGCTTTGGACATGTCCAGGCACGCTTCTCGCCCGTCCTAAGCCAGGCACCCACCCAGTAGGCCTCAAAGGAGAAGTTTTGCAAGCCTGCATGCCAAAGATGGGTGCTATGTGTGCCCCCTCTGCCTGGCAAGAGCCACCTGAAGGCTTCCCCAGCCCCTTGTCCCTCTCAGCTTGGGACATGTCCAGGCACGCTTCTCGCCCGTCCCACGCCAGGCACCCACCCAGTAGGCCTCAAAGGAGAAGTTTTGCAAGCCTGCATGCCAAAGATGGGTGCCATGTGTGCCCCCTCTGCCTGGCAAGAGCCACCTGAAGGCTTCCCCAGCCCCTTGTCCCTCTCAGCTTGGGACATGTCCAGGCACGCGCAGGGTAGTGTGGCCCCTGGAGGTGGGGGGTGGGGGGTGTCTCCTCACGAAACGACTGTAAACAGGGAAACAAGAAACTTTTATTTACAAAACAACCTTGAACAAACCCCAATCACAGCAGGCTCTCTTTATGAGTGTGCACCGTCACCCGCCCCCCCCCCTCCCCAGCAGTGTGGCCATGTCCCGGCGCATGTCCTGGACCGCTTGACCAATCGTCGTGATCTCCTCCGCCATCCTGGTCACCGCCGCCTCGGTTCGGTTCACTGCAGGAGAGAGCACAATGAGAGCCACGCACCCGCCATCTCACCCCATCTCCAGTAATGGGTTCCCTTCCCCCCCACCTGTCTCCATTGGGGAAACATAGGACAATGGATCTTGCCGGCACGGCGATCAATACCGCGGCCACCACATAGCCACAGATCTTCGCCGTCGCCAGTGGCTCAAAACCCTGATGGCCCACCCGCCTCTCGAAGCAGAAATGGCACCCCACTTACACACTCTGAGGCAGGCCTCCACCGCGACCTGCCCACGCACTGTTATGGGCACATCCTCCCGCTCCAGCTCTGCCCTGCGCCCCTCATCCCGCGAAGTCCCCGCGCTGGAACCGGATGAGTCTGTGCCGTTACAAAACGTTATGTGTTCAGGGATTTCAAGGGCGGGCAAAAAATTCACTTCTGCCAACGCCAGGCCCATCAAGCGCCCTGGCCGCGGCAGGGGGGAGCCCTCCCCCGCCCTCATCCGCACATCCGTGTCACACCTGCAGACCCACCTGGCTCCATGGTTGTGGCGGACTCAGGGCGGATCGGGGTATCCGCCACCACTCCGGTGGGCGATGATGGCGGCGCACGGAGGACAACCGCGCCCGGCACCTCCTCCGCCTCCTCTCCACTGGTCACGGATATGATCTCTGCCCCGTGCTCCTCCCCTGCAGAAGAGCAAACAGTCAAGACACAGAGCTCCAGCGCCGCGCTCCCCTGGCCCGCCAAGCAGGCGCACCGCGCTCTTTTTTGTCCCCCACCGGCAAAGGGGGCGTGCGAATAAAGTCAGGGCCGGCGCAAAGCGCGCAAAGCGGAAAAGCTGCTCACCTCTCGGCTGCTGGCCCGCCGCCGCCAACCGTTCAGACTCCTCCTGAAGGCGCTCCATTGCGCGGTGGTGTGGCGGTGGTCGGAGCTGACCCCCCTGGCGCCAGCGCAGGAAGCGGTCCCGGAGCTGGCGGAACTTCCCACGGCATTCCTGTGGCGAGCGTGCGACGCCCGACACCGCCAGGCCGCGGGAGAGCGCCTCCCAGGCGTGCGGTGCACGTGCCCGCGCCCCGCGCATTAGCTCCCCCGCGTAGCCCATGCGCAGGATCGCTGAGAGCAGCATGTGGACCTCGAACCGACGCCAGGGGCTGCGCGCTCGGACACGAGGCGGCATCGCTCCACGCTGTGCGGCGCGCTCGCGTCTGGAAGGACTGTTATATCCCCTCGGCGAACGGTCCACAGCCACACTCCACGCACCCCGAGGGGATGCGGAACACGTCAATCATCACGAGGCGCCCCGATTCGGCAACCCCAAGATCCGCCCCCACCACAAAGAAAGGTGGATTGGACCATCCAGGGAATTGAATGTCAGCAAAATGTTCATTGGGCGGACATGCAGGCGGGGAGCCGGCCCTCAAGACGTAACAGAATCGGCGGGCACAGGACCGGGGAGCCCAGTGCTTCAGGCCAGAGACGCCGACAGGTGTCTGCACAGCCGTGGGTCCTGCACACATGCGGCCAGTCAGCGTGTGGCGGGCTCTACCAGAGACAATCTAACAAGACAAGGCCTGCGAAGAAGCTGGGTTGACCCTTGCAAGGCCCAGAGTGGCACACAAAAAGTTTGGAGTTTTTTAAAATGAATGCAATCTTTTAAGAGAAAACAATAAAGCTTTTTAAACAAACTGTGTAGTGTGCATTCTGCATGCAACAAAGGTTAAGGGAAAATATAGGCAACGGTCATGCCGGGTGCAGGACCTGCCCGCTGCTCTTGGGGCTGGCACCCCGCGTCACTTCGAACAGCCCTTTCAGCAAACCCCAACAAGCGTCGGCAAACCCGGACAGCGCGCATAGAGTGCTATGACGCGATGCCAACTTATAGTGACGATCAATGCATGACGCCACCTGCCGGCCACTTCAGGTGCAGCAACTGATGGCCTATTTCTCGGCCATTTTCCTGTGAGCATGCGCCAAGGGAAGCGCGTCACAGAAGTACAGCCGAGAACCCGTGGACGGTCGACCGCGAACGCGTGTAGGGGGGGTTCCGAAACACACTGGCAGCACGTGAACAGCAAAACCCGCTGGAGACACGTGTAAGTGCAATCGCGTGGACGGCACGTGAAATGCGTCACGTCTGTTTCGGCTCATACACTCCAAATGACGCCCCCTTTTAGTAACCCCCCCAATGAGAACACAGACAATTAGAATCCTTCATTTTCATGTGCTGACAAAAGGTAACATGTTTACAAGGCAGTAATTGGTTCATATCCCAGAGGAATGATTGGCTAACCCTAACTCTAATCCCAGAGGAATGATTGGCTAACCCTATTTCCCAATCAGATTGTAGACCTGAGGAACCCCGCTTTACTCAAAGGTAGCCGAATACATAACACCCCACTCCCCTATGATCGGGACACCCTGCTCTACACATAATCCCTGAGATAAGCTGGCAGCTGGCAAGCCCTCTGGGATCTGCACAAACCTGTGCTAGGGGTTCCCACGACCGGACCCCTAATGTCCGTTGCTGGCTCTGATGTGGGGGTGGAAGGGTCTGCCACAGCTGCTTGATGCTGCTGGCAGGCTTCTGTTATTTTCAGGTGGCTAGTCCCCCCAGTTCCTGGCCTCTGTGGCTGGTTCTGACCCCAACTCTGTGGAGTGAGGGGAAACGTCCCCATCATGTCCTTGCTCCTGCAGCAGCCAGCGTTGACGCAGTTGGTTGATGTGCTGGCGGTAACCCTTGCTTGTGGAGTCGGCCACCTCTTATGAAACGGGCCCTGTGGTCCTGGTGATGATTGTGGGGAAGCAGACCAGGTCATTCCCAAAGTTCTTGGCGTAGACAAGGTCACCTGGCTGGAACGCCCTTGTTGGGTCTGATGCTCCCACCTCCCGCTTCCATCTGGGGTGAAGTTGAGATGAAGCTGATCCAAGAAGGTGATCAGCCTCTGCCTCATTAGCAACTCCGTGGGACTCTAGCCCTTCATGGCATGTGGAGTGATATGCTGCCGCAGAAGGAGTTTCATCAGCCACTAGCTGAAGTCCCCATGCCCAGGCTTGTGCAGCGAGTCCTTCATGGACCTCACCATGCGATCTGCTTGCCCATTAGTGGAGGGATGGAAAGGCACCAATGTGATGTGCCAGATGGTGTTGTTGTCCAGGAATGTCTGGAACTCTCACAACATGAACTGGGCAGGGTTGTCTGACACAATAGTGTCCGGTATGCCATGTGTGGCGATTAAGTGCCGCAGAGCAAGGATGACAGTCTCCAATCTTATGGCCGACACACAGATTGCTTCCAGCCATTTGGAGTATGAGTCCATGACAACCAGGAAGGTGTGTCTGTGGAAGGGCCCAGCAAAGTCTATGTGGAGCCACGACCATGGTATCCGCGTTGTTTCCCAGGCTTGTACCGGTGCCTGCAGCATGTTGGGACAGGCTTCCTGGCATGGCTTGCACATCCGGACCCATCTCTCCACTGCTGCGTCAATCCCTGGCGAAATCTTCAGAACATACAAAACAAGATTTAAAAAAAATACAATTAAGAGATGATATTTCGAGACATATGCAGAGAAACAGAAAAAATATTTGAACCCTGTCTTTTCAACCACTCATTTATCAGCAACATCTTAAGGTGAAGAGGTAGCTGATATGATACTCTGGTTCCCTTTGGTGAAGGGGAAAATAAAAGGGTAGAGAGCACATAATGTCTACTTTCCCTTCCCCAGTGTAGCTCCCACTGTTACACGTACTCATATTTCATTTACTTCTAATAGCAGCATCAGTGTCTTCTGTACAATTAACACTCAGGCTCCTTGAAACAAACAAAAAATTGAAACAAAGCATAGACACAGTCTGGAGCTGAATTGATGTCATACATTCCATTCTACTTTCCTTCTACAGTGCTGTTGCATACAGTTCTATATTTTTCCAACAATCTATGGTGAACATATGTTTCGAAGGATGCACATCTGACATTTTATACATATTTATATGCATTTAATGCATGTTGCAATCTATACATACTACCCTAATGATAATACCTATTCAAATTCATATCTAGTGCATACTCTCAATCCTTCCCAACTCACAAAAGGACAATGGGCAAAAAAAATATGCATGTACAGTAGTTACTTTTAACCACAGGTTTATCAGATTTGAATATTGTGTGCATTCCAGGGATAATTACCATCAGGGAGAAATTTTGAAGTGATACAGATAGAGGCCAGCATGGTCTTTGATTTGCCTATGTCAATGCTCCTTCTCACCTTTTACTATTTCTGAGATATTTTGAAGTTTATCTTGTAGCCACTGTCGAGGACTGGGCAAGTCTGTGTTCATCTCCCCAATTGCCATGGAATTTGCTGGGTGATCTTGGGCCTATCATTCATGCTTAGCCTAACCTACCTGACTGGATTGTTGAAAGGAGAAAATGGAGAGAACCATGTGTGTTGCCCTGGGTTCAGGGCACTAAATAATTGCCCTGAAAACTCTAGCTTGCATTTAACGAAAAATGAAATGTCAAGACAACGAATGCTGTAGAATTGCAAGATACACTCAGCCATGTCTTTGGCTTAAGCTGTCCACTGAATTACATAACTGGGTACTTGCAGAGTATTAACCCATATATTACCCTAAGCTCCATGTAAGTTAACTTTAAAATACACCTTAAACATATAAGCTACAGAGGAAACGGGAAAATGGATTTCATTTTCTGGCAAATGAACATCATACCGACATTGAAAATATGCATTCCAAAAAAAAATCAACTCCATTAACTTGTCAGAGATAAAGTTTGGGGGTAAATATGTACTTCTGCTGATAATGGCTTCAAAAGCAAAATTCTTCTCTCATTTTCTCTCATTGTTATTTTAACACATGAATCTCAGTTTATATAATGCTTTGTAGCAGGAAATGATAACATGCATGAAATTGGATAAGAATCCCTTCAGGAATTTAAAAGACAACTCAGGCTTTGAAACATAATTTATAGCCGAACAATAGAAAAGAGACATGGAAAGGTACAAGCAGTTGTTTTTCTACATGATATCTGCTATCTAAGAGGTATGTATTGCATACTTTATCAGGCAGACGTGGACATCTAGTTCAACACCAAGTTGTACTTTTCAAAAAACTAAAAAAAAAAAGTCACATTCAAACAAATTAATGAGCAGAATATCAAAAGAATGGTGTTTATACAATATTGAAAACCACAAAATAATATTATATATTGTGAACATTAAAACAATAGCATAGTGGAGCAAGAGTAGAGATGGGCACAAAACAGAAAAAACTCGAACCATGCGTGGTTCATCAAATTTCACAAACCATGAACCACGAACTTTCACAAGCCTGCCCCTGGTCCACGAACCAGTTTGTTTGATTCATGAAAACGTCACATCCGGGTCAGAAAATCATAACTTCTGGGCCAGCAGAAGTTCACTTCCGGGTCAGCAGAAGGTCTGCAGGAAGTCCATCCCCTGTTGCCTAGGAAACTGATTGATTGGCATCAGGCTGTCTGCAGTCATGAACCAAAAAATGAACAAAATAAACCAGCCTAAAAGTCCGTGGCAGTTCGTCAGAAATGGGATCTAATGAACCGCAGTTTGCAAGCCACGAACCCGCCTGGTTCGTGCTTAATTTTTGTTCGTATTTCAGTTTGTGCCCATCGCTAATCAAGAGTAAGACTAGGATCTGGGGTGGGGGGCTTCTACGATGGAAGCTCGCTGGGTAGCCTTGAGCCTGACACACATGACACACACTTTAGGCCTGGTCTATGTCACAGGGTCATTGTTGTGCCAAAATGGAGGTGAGGAAAACAATGTTCTAAGCTGCTTTGAATCCTAACAGAGGAGAAAAACAAGATATAAATAAATAAATACATCATGCTCCAATAAATCTTCAGTACATCCTTGAAATGTTTACAGTATGAATTACAGGCAGACAACTTGTAGAAGATTTGTTCTTTAAAAATGAAATAAAATGGAAACAGTCCCCCCATCCCCTAACCCCGACACATAAGCATCAGGGAAATTGTAATTCTGCAGCACTATCTTGAATATGGCCTGTGTTATGGAAAAATGCAGGGCTTCTGAACAACATGTATCCCATATTACTTTGACCATCCTCATTCCCCTGAGCTGGCTGGGAAAAGCAACAAGGTACTGATTATCTTACAGGATACATCCAAGGTTTGTCTCTTGGTTGCAGGGAGAGAATTACAGGCAGCCTTAGCAATTCTGGTAAGCACTAAAGGCAGGAAGAAAGAGATTTTATACAACAACTTATTCTGTGACTAAACAGCCCCAAATCCACTGTAGTAATAAGAAAAAATATTTATTTGCTTGTTAATTTTATCTCTTACTCTAAACCCATTTTTTAGCCAGCAGAGAGGCATTATTGAGCAGTACTTTAACATTAAGAAAGGAAAAGGTATAATTTCAGTATGGAAGGTACCATTCACCAAATATCTATGTAGGTCTTGATCACTAAAAGTGATCTTTTTTCATTTTCATTATAGTCACTATTGACATTTTTAAAAAAAGTTTTCAAATAGCTATGGATAGTTAACAACACAAATGAACAGAATTCTGTTGTGGAATAACATAATTTGCACCTAAATTTTATTTATATTTTGATTGTATTTTGCCAGTGGAGCAAGGCATTTTCATGAAGACTTGTTTTCTGGCTACTTGGATTTCTGCAAGTTAGGCAAAACTAAATCATTCAGGAAAGCTCTTTTACATAGGTAATATGGCTATATTTGTAAGGAAATGACTCAGATTCTTGTGAAAAAAGGACTATAATCAATATTACTGGGTACTGTCTGTAGATGTAGGTATGCACCTTCTGGTTAATTTCTTTATTATTATTTATTGATTTGATTTGATTTATACCCCACCTGTCAGACTGTGGCATTCCAGTTGGCTAGTTACTGCTCTCTTCCCTTCTGCAAGACGACAGAGTCTCTTGATTTCAAAAGGTTTATTAGAACAACAGCATACAGGCTCTGGGCCCACATTCCAGAACTTAGACAGTCCAGGCTGATCACAGGCTAAGCTAGGAATGAGGTACCTGATGAAAGCAATTACATTTCTACCCCTTGGCTCCCATCCTCCCCCCCTCCCCCGAGTTCTCAGGGCTGAGTGTTCGGAGCTGAGGAAGCGGGAGTCTCAAGGTCGGAGCTACAGACATAAGATAAACTTGCATTCTGTCCCACAGAAGGAGCCGTCCGGCCTTCAACCTGGAAGAAAGGAAAGGCTAACAACTAACACATTAACATGGTGTAACTATTGTTCAGTATCTAGATATGGTAAAGGAAATAGACTAGACAGGTATACAGTTTAACATAGCAAACTCCAGGCTTGATGCATAAGAAAGAAATCATATTGTTCAGGTGGGGAACTCTGAAGATGAGATCCTGACACCACCCTCCCTACAGATGGTCTCAGGGTGGCTAACAACATTAAAAGATACATTAAAATCACAAAAACATAAAATCAATAATAATTTTTTAAAAAATCATTAAAATAGTCCAGGAGCAGGCTATTTAAACAAATATTGGGAGTCCATATATGGGTATAGCAGATGGCTGAAGGCAGCCCCAGAAAAAGTGGTGGTCTTAGATGGAAGAAGGAGGACACCCGCTGGCACTCAGCCAAAGGCCCAGCAGAACATCTCTGTTTTACAGGCCCTGCGAAACTGTAACAGGTCCCGCAGGGCCCGGATCTCCAGTAGGAGAGCATTCCACCAGGCTGGGGCTAGGGCAGAAAAAGCCCTGGCCCTGGTTGAGGCCAGACAGATGTTCTTCAGGCCGGGGACCACCAAGAGTTGCTTGTCTGCAAAGTGCAACACCCTGCAGGGGACGTAAAGGAAGAGGCGGTCTCACAGGTATGCAGGTCCCAGTCTGTGAAGGGCTTTAAACACCAAGGTTAACACCTTGAACCGGATCCAGAACTCCACTGGGAGCCAGTGCAGTTGGCACAGCACAGGATGAATGTGCACTCGGATTGGCATTCCGGTAAGGATGCTTGCTGCTGCATTCTGGACCAGCTGTAACTTCCAGGTCAGGCCTAAGGGCAGCCCAGCATAGAGTAAGTTGCAGTAGTCTAGCCTGGAGGTGACCATTGCATGGATTACTGTGGCCAGGTCCTGGGGCGAAAGATAGGGTGCCAGTTGCCTGGCCTGTCAAAGATGAAAAAAGGCAGACCTGGAAGTGGTCGTGACTTGGGCCTCTATTGAAAGTGTGGCATCCAAGGTTACACCCAGGATCCTCACTGTTGGTGAAGGTTTCAATTGTACCCCGTCAAGGGCTGGGAGCCGGGTCCCCAGCTCGATTGCCCCACAACCCAGACACAGAAACTCCATCTTCAGGGGATTCAATTTCAGGCTACTCTGATGTAACCATACTGTCACAGCCTCAAGACCCTTGACCAAGGAATCCAGAGCGAGACCAGACTGGCAGTCCATCAGCAGATAGAGCTGAGTGTCATCCGCATGCTGGCGACAACCCAGCCAAAAGCTGCGGGCTAACCGGGCGAGGGAGTGCATATAGATGTTAAATAGCATCGGGAAAAGAATCACACCCTGATGGACGCCGCATACCAAAGAATGGTGAGGGGACATCAGTTCCCCGAGTGCCACCCTCTGTTCCCAATTGTGAAGGAAGGAGTTCAGCCATTGCAGGGCTGTTCCATGAATACGCACATTGGCAAGGTGGTTGGTCAGAAGATTATGATCGACGATGTCAAACACTGCTGTAAGATCTAAAAGTATCAGCAGTGCTGACCCTCCCCAGTCCAGGTGTCGCCGCATATCATCTGTGAGGGTAACCAGAGCCATCTCTGCACCATGGTGAGGCCTGAAGCTGGACTGGAATGGATCCAGGATAGAGGCATCATCCAGGTATACCTGCAGCTGTTCCGCTACCGCCCTCTCAATTACCTTACCGAGGAACGGAATATTCGAAACTGGGTGATAATTGGCTGGATCAGCAGGATCCAGTGATGGTTTCTTTAATAAGGGCCACACCACTGCCTCCTTCAGTGAGTCTGGAAAAAACCCAGAACTCAGAGAAAGATTTATGATGTCAGCTAATGGTGCCCAAATCCCATCACCACCAGTTTTCACATGCCATGATGAGCATGGGTCCAGTGGGCATGTGGTAGGTTTCACAGGACGCAGGACCCTGCCTACCTCCTCCTGGGAAAGTGGCCTGAATTGATCTAATATCAACCCTGAGGACGACCAAGGGGCCTCCAGTACACATACTGCATCAACTGTGATGGACAGATCCTGGCAGAGAGACAAGATCTTATCTGCAAAATAGTCTCCAAAAGCCTCACAGCTTATTACTAAATTTACATTTTTATTTGTCCCGTGTGTGAGAGACGTTAAAGACCGAATCACTCTGGAAAGTTGTGCTGGTCAAGAACTAGCGGATGCAATGGAAGCAGCATCTTTCAAAGGCGGGAGGCCGACATGGCACCGCCCCCTTCAACCACCAAACGCCTGGCGGAACAGCTCTGTCTTACAGGCCCGGCAGAACAATAATATGTCCCGCTGGGCCTGGGTCTCCATTGACAGAGCGTTCCACCAGGCTGGGGCCAGGACTGAAAAGGCCCTGGCCCTGGTTAAAGTGAGGTGGGCTTCATTAGGGCCAGGGACCACCAGTTAACATTTATCCAGTGATTGAAGCAGTCTCTGGGGAACATACAGGGAGAGGTGATCCCGAAAATATGCTGGTCCCAACCCACTCAGGGATTTAAAGGTAAGACCCAACACCTTGAACCTGAATTGGAATTCAACCAGAAGCCAGTGCAGCTGGCGCAGGACAGGTGTGATATGTGACTGGTAGGATGTACCAGTCAGGACCCACGCCACCGCATTCTGAACCAGTTGTAGTTTCTGGATCAGGCCCAGGGGTAGCCCAGCGTAGAGTGAGTTACAGTAATCTAGCCTGGAGGTGACCGTTGCATGGGTCACTGTAGCCAGGTCCTGGGGTGTCAGGTAAGGGGCAAGTTGCCCGATCTGATGGAGATGGAAAAATGCAGACTTGACAACCGCCGTGATCTGGGCCTCCATTGACAGGGAGGCATCCAGGAGCACACCCAGACTCTTCACTACTGGCAAAGTTGCCAATGGTGTCCTATCCAGGGCAGGGAGCTGGATCCCAATATCTGGCAGTCTCCGTCCCAGCTGAAGGACCACCGGGTTCAGTTTCAGCCTGCTCTGTTTCAACCATGCCGTCACAGCCTCCAGAGCTCTCGTCAGATTGTCCAGGGCTGTGTCTGGCCGGCCGTCCATCAACAGAAAAAGCTGGGTGTCATCCACGTATTGATGACAACCCAGCCCAAACCTCCGTACCAACTGGGCGAGGGGATGCATGTAGATGTTAAATAACATTGGGGAGAGTATCGCCTCTTGCAGAATCCTGCACACCAAGGGGTGACAGGGCGATAGATCTCCCCCGAGCGCCACCCTCTGTCTCTGACCCTGGAGAAAGGAGACCAGCCACTGTAAGGCTGTCCCCATAATCCCCATGTCGGCGAGGCAGCTGGCCAACAAGTCACAGTCAACCATGTAAAACACTGCTGTGAGATTGAGTAACACAAGCGATGCCGACCCGCCTTGATTCAGATGCCTGCAAAGGTCATCTGTGAGGGCAATCAAGTCTGTCTCCATTCCATGACCAGGACGGAAGCCTGGCTATAAAATAAAAAATATCCTCTGCTTTTCTTTTAACTCTGTTTTTCAAACACGTTTTTTGAATATTTACTCAATTTAAAATAATCTTGTGTATAAAGTATTTGCATATCAAAGAAGGGGTTCTATTTTGCCTAATGTGCTAGTTTTGAATGGATATGTTGTGTTTATGTTTAGATTGCAAAGCAGTTCAAATAGTATTGTCAACTCCAGGTTGGGGAATTTATGGAGATTTGGAGGTGAACTCTGGGGAGTGCAGTGTTTGGGGAGGTGAAGGACCTCAGAAGGATAAAATGGCAACGCTAAGTCCAGAACTGTCTGATAATGAGGTCAATGACTACAGGGCTTGTGTTTTGTCTCTGACTGGACCTGAGGGCTCCCTCATAAATAGAGGTGGGCATGAACCACAATACAAACACACAAAAAAGCCATGAACAGCCCAATCAGCTGTTCGCGAGCAAGCTGTTCATGAGGCCCCATTCCCGAAGAACATTTGTTCGTTCCAAGCTCTGTTCGCGGTGTTCATCAGCCGTTCATCAAGCCAGACAATCTGGTGCCTTTCAATCAATTCCCTTGGCAACAGTAGTCATGGACTTTCTGAACTCTGTCTGAACTCCTGTTGCCCTGGAAACCCCAATCTAAGCCCAGGGGCACTTCACCCCTGACTCAGCCGCTTGTCAGGGAAAACCCTGACAAGGGCTGATTGCAGCCTGCCGGGGTTTAAATTTCCCTCTCCCTGCTGCTGCGCTGTGCAGGAAGAGGGACATTTAAATCCCACACTCAGCTGCTTGTCAGGGAAACCCCTGACAAGCGGCTGAATGCAGCCTGCCCGGGTGAAATGCCCTTCTCCCTGCTGCTGCACATGGGGGTGCATAATCTTCACCCCCAACTCAGCCGCATGTCAAGGGTTTCCTGACAAAGACTCTCCTCCTCCCTCTATCCAGCTGGAAGGAGGGAGACTCAGAAGGGAAGGAGGTTCCCCACGCAGTTTGCAAATGGCATGGGGCACCTTCTTCTCTTCAGAGTCCCCCCTCCCCCTCCAGCTGGCTGGAAGGAGGGAGACTTTTAATGGAAGGAGGTTCCCCACGCTGTTTGCAAATGGCGTGGGGAACCTTCTTTTCTTCAGAGTTCCCCCCTCCCTCTAACCAGCTGGAAGGAGGGAGACTTTGAAGGGAAGGTGGTTCCCCACGCCTAAAAACCATATTTATATGAGAGGTATATTTGTTTCAGTTGTTTTTTATATTGAATTAAAATATCAGTCTCCATCTTATACTAATTAAAATCCCACAATTTGTTTTTATTCTGAAAGAAACGTTTGGTGCTATCTTTATGTCAACATCTTAGTTGGTTATGATGATAGGACAAATTCACTTGGACTGCATCTCCCCTTTGAACAAAAGTAGGTGTGAATGATGTCATAAAATTCTGAGGCAGCTGACTGGATTGTACAACTTCAGAGTGTAGGTGAGGATCAAATTTTTGATTCTTCCCCTTTATTAAAAAATAAATAAAAATTTCTCTGCAAATAGAACACTAGCACACTGAAGTAGGTTGGGATGTATTTATGTCTTTATATTCTTATGTGTTTATATTATGTTTTATATATATTTCTATTTCAAATGCTTTTTAACATCTGAGATGTTTTAATGTTTTAGTGCTTTCTTAAATGTTTTCTTCCTTGGGGACCCTGGGTGGAGACGCAGCATAGAAACTTTTCTCCGTTATATGCTACATTACATCTTTTGGAGGGACTATTTTATGAGTTTTCTTTTTGATGAGATACTATTTAAAAATGATCTCCTCACTTGTGATCTGAAGTGGTTAAATCCATTATATTCTCACTTTACCACTGTATACTTTTCTGTGTAGAACAGGCTTTAGAGGTCTTGCATCAAATTTCTCAAACCCAAGTCTGAAAATATATTTTTGCCATTAAACTTACAAGCAGCCGTATTATGATAGGCAAAATGCTTGGCCCATTTATCTATCCTGCTGCCTGAGGCACGAGAAGTTTCTTCAAATCTTTAAATCTTTATTTGTGTGTCCATGCACATGCCCAAACCTTTATTCAAAGAAAAACAGAATCTAAGGAGGAAAATATCTGGAAGAATTTTGACATATTTGCATAAGGATGTTTAAAATGCTTTCATTTTTCTTTTTTTTTTGTGCATTTCAAAGCTGAGAAATAAAACCCATTTGGAAACACATTTCTACGTGAGTTACTGTAATTGCCATTGAAACACAAGGGGGTTGTGTATGCGTGCTCGTTGGGAGAAGAAAGAAAGAAGGTAAAGGAAGGGAATGGAGTCTTTATTACTTGCTACTCAGGTATCTTCCAGGCATGCAAAGTGAACAAAATAATTCATTCCGAAAGATATTCTGGCTTGGGTGATTTGTGTCTATGGTAATCAATTCTTCTGCTTTGGAAATGTTGAAGATAATTCAACAAGGCAGACTGTAAATAATAATAATTAAACATAAATTCCCCTCAGGATGCAAACTGATGCTCAATCTCAATCTGCTGTCTAAAAACAAAGAATGTTTTAACACATCAGGAAATAGATCATTTGTAAGTCCACATGAACTTGTATATCTTTGGTTCCTTTAGAATTCACGTTCAAAGAGTTCAAATTTTCCCTGACTAGAACAAAATTCAGTGTTTCTTGCATTCATGCCTCTTTAATGGATTTTTCATGTCATTTTTACTATCATATTTAATGTGTAGTATAAATGACTAATTGTTGGACAATTAATGACTAAATCCTTTGGAAAAATGCTCGAACTGCTCCAGATTTAGGAAAAGGGGGAAGAATAACCAGGGAATTATCTCCCAAGAATGAACCCCCTCTCAACAAAACATCAGCAGACATTCTAAGCTATGAACATAAAAAATGGTCAGCCAGTAGAGCTGCTGGTTAGAAAGAAATGCTCCTTTTTAATGCCTTATCGCTGAACATTGGGTGTCAGTGCTAATACATACAAACTCTTCAAAGAATTAAGCCAACAGTTTCTTATGAGAGACAGCTAAAAAAACTTAGCCTTTGTGAGATAAGAGGTTAAGCTCCATTATGAGCCAGGAGCAGATTAAAAACAGAAAACAGAGGGGATAAATGAATGAGAAGTTTGCATAGAGAAAAGCGATTGGGGTGGCTAAAATATATGACTGGGAATGTTTTTTTTTATTTTATTTTTGTAAATTACCTGGAGTCAGATGAAATAGTGATATAACAAAATTTGACAACAAATTATTTAGGAGGACCATCCCAAACTGACTGCAAAGTGTTTTTCTTTAAAGATTTCTCAACAGCTGAATTCCTTTTCTTCCTGAGGCCTTGGACATTTCCACAAATGTCTGAAAATCTTACTACAGACTATATCCTAACAATGGTCAACAACTGAGGAAATATCAGCTGGTTTTCTGAGGTGTTAATGTAACAGATATAGTCAGACAGCACAGCTACATTGTTATTTTTTAAACCCACAAACTATGTAGAACAGGTGTTCAATATATTGTCGAAGGCTTTCACGGCCAGAGAACGATGCTTGTTGTGGATTTTCCGGGCTGTATAGCCGTGGTCTTGGCATTGTAGTTCCTGACATTTCGCCAGCAGCTGTGACTGGCATCTTCAAAGGTGTAGCACCAAAAGACAGAGATCTCTGTGTCACAGTGACTGTGACACTGAGAGATCTCTGTCTTCTGGTGCTACACCTCTGAAGATGCCAGCCACAGCTGCTGGTGAAACGTCAGGAACTACAATGCCAAGACCATGGCTATACAGCCCGGAAAACCCACAAAAACCATATGTAGAACAGGCATTAATGCTATCAGTTTTACTGTCAAAATTTGTGTCTAAGTCAAACATGTTGGGCAGCTATGATTTTGTCATGCAGCTTGAAGGAATCCATATGAATCCAAGTTGAACCAGAAAGCTCCTAAAATCTGCTTGCATCTCTACACACAAAAAATCAAATCACTGGGGTTATAATTTTTAATAAAGAAAAATGTATGCTTTCATGACAGGCCTTCCAGCTGAGGGAACCCATACATCATTTTATAATTACAGGGAAGTAGGTTTATTTTGAAATATAAACCTTCCCCTCAATTGCTAGTTGTTCTTATGGTAGCAAGTGTAAAGGCTTTTGGTTCTCTGCTGTAATGTAAGTTTTGTATTGACCACAGAGAGTTTAGAGATTACTGAAGCAAGAGGTTTATAAAAATTGCAAAGAAGATTGATTTAGGTACAAGTTGTTTTTAAAGAACAGTTTAGCTGCTCCAGTCTCCCAATATTCCAAGGAGAACCCTGGCTAAGGCACTTAAATTTGAGCAAGTTATAGCTTCAGATTGTGACTTTAATAACCTTTAATGCTTGCAGTTATAAACAGGCTTTCTCTGCCTAGCCACTAGTTGGATCATTTCACACAAAGAAGATTCTACACACGCCAGAGACAGTCTTCACAACTAGGGTTGCCAACCTTCAGGTGGCTGGAGATGTCCCAAAATTACAATTTCAATTTATGCCAGGCAGTGCCTTACAATTCTAACATGTGAGAGAGGGTGTTTATGGTTTCATATTTATAAACTGCTCCTCAATGGGAGGGGCAACCTGACAGCTAACAATGTGGGGTCAACCTTGATTATTATTTCTTTTTTTAAAATTTTATTAGGTAGAATAAAATGTGTTACAAACTACATAAACCATCCATTTAGTTTTCAACTCCTATAGATTAATTGTCTTACATTTCTCAAATCAACATTTTCCACTCTCTTCCCCCCTTACCCTTGACCCCCCCACAGCACTAAAACCTTTTTAATCTTAGTATGTTCCTCTGTTCTAATACTTCTTATTTTCCTAATTCTTCAAGGTAAAGTTCTTTTTTTGTTGTTGTTCAGATTGCTGATGAAGTTCAGAGCCCCTACTAGGAATGTGCACTGACAAAAATGTAGTTATATTTTCTAATCCAGACTTGGAGGTGGGAGATATTTACCAAGATTGCCTATTTCCTGGTAATATATTACTGGTTTGGATTAAAATCCATGTGTTTTTGCAGGTTCTAGAGTTCAAGACAATTATTTTCAATGGGGAATGCATAGGAGGGACTGAGGCAGTTGTTTATAAAGATAATGGCACCAAATAAGCACAGAACATGGTCACAGCACTCATCTAAAGACTCCCTAAATTTCAAGCAGATTGAACAAAGGAAGTAGATTTTACAGACCGCCCCCCTGCAATGGCAGGGTGGGGGGCATCGGCCGTGACCCCCGGGGGCCCGTCTTCGTCTTCCCGCCCGCCACCCGCTGCCCGCTGCCCGCCGCCCATGGGGATGAGGATGAGGATGAGGATGAGGATGAGGAAATTTATTTTTGGCAAACTCTTCTACATGCAAAACTTAAAACTTTTGTGGTACAAAGTTGTAATGTTATAAAATGGTAAAATATTCATAAAATTGTAATTTTACTAACAATCCAACTCAAATAAGTATATAGATAATTCAAACAGTATAGCTTCTATAATCATATTAGGCATAAATATTAAACATAACTTTTAAACATTAAGTAAAAAGTATTAAAAACTTGGTAGGGATGGGTTGAAGTTTTTATCTTAAATCCTGAGCAGCTTGAAACCTTCAAGTGAGAACTGAAAACACATTTCTCTGTTTTAGATAAACTGTCAGTACAAAGTAAATGGGATCGATGTTTTTGTTGCCCTCTCCCAACCAGGAGACAGACTCCTCCTAAGAGTTTAATGGCTTCTTTCATTAACAAACGCTAGTCTTTTTCATTAACTGAGGTATCAAAATATAAATGTTTATTTAAATAAAACATAGAAAAATAGAACAGATGAACACAACAAGAATTAAGTTTCCTAACATTTCTTAATGAAATCTAACTCAGTCAGATTAACGATGAAATGCATTCAAGTTACCGTAGCACACATTACAAAGGTAAGTTTCCTGCCTAGATCTTCATGAGATTTCTTTTGGCCAAAACCCTGATCTGCTATTTGGATTACCATTTTTATATATTATCTTATGCAGAAATCTAAGATCTTTTCATATGATAGCATAGATAAATAACAAACCAATCATAATTTAATTCTTTTTTACTATTTCCAATCATGTGACATTCTACCTAGCCAAAAGTGCCACTATGCCAAGCTGCAAGATAAGAGATATGGATAGTAAAAATGACAGGAAAAGTTACATGACCAGATCATCCTTGGTCTCTGCTAACAGTTACAGAACATTTATCTGATACTGTTCACTGTTTTTAATTAGCTGTCAAAGATAAAGAAGCACCAGTTATACAACATACTAGAAAAAGAACTACAGTGAAGTTCATACAGCGTTATTTAGAATGCATATGTTTCACTAAGTATGTGTTCTAAACCATAATCAACAGTCTACTGGTTTGAATCCCACTACTGACATGAGCTCAGTAGGTGGCCTTGGGTCAGCCACTCCTCTCAGCCCCAGCTCTATTGTGGGGATAAGAATAACACTAACGTGTTCACTGCTCTGGGCGAGGCACTAATATGTGTAGGAGAGTGGTATATAAGCACAGTTATTATTATTATTTATATTTCCATGACACCATCTCTTGACCTGTGAAATTAAATATTATGATAAATATGAAAGTGATATAAAATATAAATGCATTACATAATGTGTGAGTGTACATATACAAACTTTAAAAATTGTATTGGATAATACTGCAAAGCATGATTACTGAGAAAGCTGCTTTCACTGCTTTCGGTGTGGAGAGCTGCATGTAGATCAAAACAACCTGGTGAGCTGTCTTCATGCAGAGTGCACTTGTTTCTCTTGGCTTTCAATTCTGCTTTCATTCAGCATGGATAAAACAATGTGTCCGCAGTAAACATTTGTATCACTCCTCTCTGAATGACCTTTTAAATTTTACTGCCTATCGTGTCAAAGCAATTAAAATTAACAATACAGTTGCTGCTAAGATCAATTAATGGCTCTTAGACTTTATCTATTGATCTAGTGACATCTTCAAAACCCACTGGTAACAGACTTTACATACTTCTCTTCTATCCACAATATATACACAAGGATTGATTATATATTCTTATCTTCTAAATTACATATTTAAATGACACTCTTATCTCCTAAATTAATTAGTCAAACTCTTACATCAAGGATTGGTGACAAGTTGTGGACAGACTATGCTTGGGTCTTTATTATTATTATTACAGCACTTAGCCAGTACGTTAACCATAAAATTTAAGTGCACATTTTACAACCATTTGAAACATGAAGCATATAAGTATATATAATTTAAAAACATAATTTCCTAAGACTATGCTTGGACAGAATGTACACTGAGAATAAATGACATCAAACAAATTGGAAACTAAATAAATCACTTTTATTTAACAAATAAATTTCTTCTGAAGTCTCTTTAGAAATTAAACAATAGAAACAAATGAACTATGTGGCATTTCTCAAATCCACGTGTAGGATGCTATGGAAGTGGTACTTAGAGGGAAATTAATCTCCATTGCCTCCTGTCATGAAGAGAAAAAAAGAAAACATTTGAAATGAAATGATATCTAGAATAAGAAAACTAGAAGATGAACACAAAAAAGGCCACCCAATAGGGATTCGGTTTCGTTTTCCCGGCCATGTTGGACGCTCCTCTCTGCAGGTCCGGGAGGAAATGTCCGAGCAGCCTGACCGGGTGGTTGACCCGCGAGGGTTAACCCCCAGGACTCCCAGTGAGGGAGACGGGGTCCGGAGCGCGGCGGGAAGAACCCCCTGAAAGCAATGCAGGGGGTAAATTGCCTGTTTGCTCCAACGGAGGCCGGCAGACTTGCGCAGCACCTCGTGTGCTGCCGGGCCATGGAGAATGGCAATAAGCAGATTTAAGGTGAAAACCTGTAAGTAAGCGAATCCCTTCAGACTTCTAAGCGTATGCAAAGGATTGGTGGGAGTTGAAGCTAAGAAGGAGCGGATTTCTTCTCCTTCACGGAGTTTCGGAACTTAGTTGGCGCCCTCCCCCCCCCTAAGATGGCGATGAGAAAGGAGAGCCCAGCAATAAGTAAATCGGTGATGGCGACGTTACAGGGGAAGGGGGAAACCTTGGAAGAGATGGTGAGGAGAGCAGTCTTTGATGCTGTGCAGCCCTTTGTAGTGAAACTAAATGAAATGGGGCAAAAGGTTGATTCAGTGGAAAGCGAAGTGAAAACCATTAAAGAAACAGCGACCGGAGCAGAGCAGTCTGCACATGAGAACGCAGTACTCATGAAAGCAGCAAGTAAGGAAGTGAAGCTTTTGGAGAATCAAATAATAGGATTGCAAGTGGACCAAACAGTACTGCGTCTTCAGAATGTAAAAGAGGAGCAAAGTGAAAATCTGAAAGATTTGGTGTCTGGACTTTTGGCGCCATTTGCAAAGGCAACTAAAGAAGAGTTAAAAAGTGATATTTTGGAAGTCCAGCGGACATCTTCAAAGTATGTAATGAAGTGTCAGCTGCCTCGCGAGATTATTATTGACTTTTCGTCTAAGAAGACTCGGGACACCATCTTATATAATTCGTATAATGTGGACTTGGATTATTTGAGCAACAAGGTTAAAATATTGAAGGATGTTCCATTTTTGGCTCGTAAAAGAAGATTCAAGTATAAAGGACTTGCGGCTTTCTTGAGGAAATGTGATGTAAAATATAAATGGTTGTTTCCAGAAGGCGTCTGGTTTAGATATAAGGATCAAACTTACAAGATTACATCAGAAGCACAGCTGACAGACTTTTTGCTCAACCATCAGGAGTTTCAGCAGGAAGAAAGTTCAAAATCTGAAGGGGAAAGTGGGGGGGAGGAGAGAGCGGGCGCAGCTGCTCCAGCCACGCAGAGAGAACTGTGACTGAGACGCGGGGGGGGGGGAGAAAGCTTGATCCTGAATATAGTTTGTATTGTATAAAATCTACCAATCTGATAGCATATTAGAAAGTTAACTTTTAAGAAAAATTACAGCATGAAGGGCATACAAGACATGTAGTGTAGCGTTTTTTGTTTATGTGTTGCCCTACCCCTTTTCCCAGTCCCCTTTTTCCCCCCTCTCTTCCCTTTTATATTTTTGTAGTCTTTTGTAGTTTTTTATGTTAGATATTAAAAATAAAAAAAATTCCAAAAAAAAAGGCCACCCAATCTATAAACTTACTTGCTTGAAAATTAAAGGAAAAAACCTCCTCATATTCTATACAAGCTATTAAAGGCACCCAGGAAAAACTCAAACTAATTCTGTAAAATTAGCCGATGTATTTGCTGAATACTACCAAACCATTTGTACATCAGACAATCCTGACACTAATCATATTTTAAATTATTTATCATCACAGGAAATTATTTGGAAAAAAACTCACAAGACCATAAACAATATCTGGACCAACCAATCACAACAGAAGATGTTACAGTCACTATCAAATCCTTGAAAAAAATAACAAAGCTTCAGACAGGGATGGATTCCCTGCCAAATTTTTACAAAAAAATACATTCACCTACTTTCAACTCCACTAACTGCCACATTGCAACTCTGTTATGATAGGAGGTAGCATCCCTCTATCTTGGTCAGATGCTGAAATAGTAGTTTCTCCAAAAAAGAACAACGATATTACAAATACTAAATCTTCTCAACCAATACCCTTACTGAATCAAGACCAAAAGATCTTTACAAGCATATTTGCCAAAAGATTGTCTAAATTTAAATAACCAACTACATTCACCTTGACCAGACTGGCTTTATGCCAATAAGGAATTTTTTTGACAATACACGTGACACTTTAACTATAATTAATTTCTGTGAAGCATACAAAACCCCTGCATTACTTCTGGCCTTTGATATAGAGAAGGCATTTGATTAAGTGGAAATACCATATCTAAAACTTTTACTTCAAAAATGGGTTTTGGCGACCAATTCTAAAATGCCATTAATGTTCTTTATCTTTCTCCAAAAGCTACAGTTAGGACTAACAATGTACATTGGATAGATATCCATATAGCAAGGGGAACTAGACAAGGCTGTCCCCTTTCCCCATTTCTGTTTGCCATAACTATAGACAGGGCCAGTGCTACCATTAGTCCAACTAGGCAGCTGCCTTGGGCACAGACCTCAAGTGCGGCATAGTTTTATACAGATTACTTTCTTGAAAAAAATACAACTGAGAAAACCTATTGAGCACCCCCTAAATGGTCCTGTCCACAGACATCAAGCAGCTCAAAAGCTCACCGTAACATTTTTATTTATTTATTTGATTTGATTTATACCCTGCCCTCCCCACAGATGGGCTAAGGGTGGCTAACAACATTAAAAAATAAATTAAAAACACAGAAACATAAAATCAATAATATTTTTTTAAGAAATGATTAAAATAGTCCAGGAGCAGGCTATTTAAACAAATATTGGGAGTCAGTATACGGGCATGGCAGATGGATGAGGGCAGCTCCGGAAGAAATGGTGGTCTTAGATGGAGGAAGAAGGACACTCGCTGGCACTGAGCCAAAGGCCCAGCAGAACATCTCCATTTTACAAGCCCTGCAAAACTGTAACAGGTCCCACAGGGCGCAGATCTCCAGCAGGAGAGCGTTCCACCAGGCCAGGGCCAGGGCAGAAAAAGCCTTCGCCCTGGTTGAGGCCAGATGGATGTCCTTTGGGCCAGGGACCACCAGGAGTTGCTTGTCTGCAGAGTGCAACACCCTGCAGGGGACGTAATGGAAGAGGCGGTCCCACAGGTATGGAGGTCCCAGTCCATGGCTTTAAATACCAAGGTTAACACCTTGAATCAGATCTGGAACTCCACTGGAAGCCAGTGCAGCTGGCACAGCACGTGATGAATGTGCACTCGGATGGGCGTTCCGCTGCATTCTGGATCAGCTGTCACTTCTGGGTCAGGCCCAAGGGCAGTCCAGGGTAGAGAGAGTTGCAGTAGTCTAGCCTGGAGGTGACCGTTGCATGGATTACTGTGGCCAGGTCCTGGGGTGAAAGATAGGGCACCAGTCGCCTGCTCTGTCGAAGATGAAAAAAGGCAGACCTGGCAACAGTTGTGACCTGGGCCTCCATTGAAAGTGTGGCATACAAGGTCACACCCAGACTCCTCACCATCAGTGAAGGTTTCAATTGTACCCCATCGACAGCTGGGAGCTGGTTCCCAGCTCGATTGCCCCATGATCCAGACACAGAACCTCTGTCTTCAGGGGATTCAATTTCAGGCAACTCTAATGTAACCATCCCGTCACAGCCTCAAGACCCTTGACCAAGGAATCCAAAGCAAGATTGGACTGGCCATCTGTGATGATTCCAAGTAAATGTGTGCATGTATCTTTAAATGCTTGATGAGATAGGTGAAGAGTGGGGGGTGAAGGAGATGGATGAGTGAGTGATATGATTGGTTGAGGACTGAGAGGGTGGGTGGAGTGAATGCAGTTTGAGACTGAGAGTAGAGAGAAAATTTTTAGTCAGAAGAAAGCAGGCTAGCTGTGTGGTGCCTGAATATGTTGAAGTATTTATGAGAGAAATATAACCTGTGTGGAACCTGAACTGAGCATGTTTGTGAAAGGACACTCAGTCAGGGAAAAGAGAGGCCAGCTGTGTGAATGAGAGTCAATGAAGTAACTTTAAGAACCGAGAACTACGTTTATGAATCCAATACGCTTCTTGACTAAATAAAAGTTTATTTTTGTTTTGTTATATCCCAGTGTAGCTGTCATTGCTATATCCCATTCCTATCTTCAGGGCCACATAGAACCACAAAGGAGCCTGACGCTTAGGAACGTTACCAAAGGGAAAATTTAAATAAAATATCTTGGAATAAAATATTCCTGGTGGTAGCAGACTACCCAGAGGGTTAAGGGATAGATTAAAAGAAAAATCTACCCTAAAGAAAGTAAAGATCATAACACCATCCATCAGCAGATAGAGCTGAGTATCATCCGCATACTGGTGACAACCTAGCCCAAAGCTGCAGGCTAACCGGGCAACGGGACACATATAGATGTTAAATAGCATCGGGGAAAGAATCGCCCCCTGAGGGATGCCACATATCAAAGAATGGTAAGTAGACATCTGTTCCCCGAGTGCCACCCTGTGTCCTAGATTGTGAAGGAAGGAGTTCAGCCATTGCAGGGCTGTTCCATGAATCCCCACATTGGCAAGGCAGTGGGTCAGAAGATTATGATTGACCATGTCAAATGCTGCTGTAAGATCTAAAAGTATCAGCAGTGCCGACCCACTCCATTCCAAGTGTCGCCGCAGATCATCTGTGAGGGCAACCAGAGCCATCTCTATACCATGGCCAGGCCTGAAGCTGGACTGGAATGGATCCAGGATAGAGGCATCATCCAGGTATACCTGCAGCTGTTCCGCTACCGCCCTCTCAATTACCTTACCGAGGAACGGAATATTCGAAACTGGGTGATAATTGGCTGGATCAACAGGATCCAGTGATGGTTTCTTTAATCAGGACTGCACCACTGCCTCTTTCAGTGAATCTGGAAAAAACCCAGAATTCAGAAAAAGATTAATGATGTCAGCTAATGGTGCCCAAATCCCATCACCACCACTTTTCACCAGCCATGATGGGCATGGGTCCAGTGGGCACATGGTAGGTTTCACAGCATGCAGGACCCTGCCCATCTCCTCCTGGGAGCGTGGCCTGAATTGATCTAATATCAACCCTGAGGACAACCAAGGGGCCTCCAGTACACATACTGCATCAACTGTGGTGGACAGATCCCGGTGGAGTGACAAGATCTTATCCGCAAAATAGTCTCCAAAAGCCTCACAGCTTATTACCGAATTTACATTTTTATTTGTCCCATGTGTGAGGGACGTTAAAGACCAAATCACTCTGGAAAGTTGTGCTGGGCGAGAACTAGTGGATGCAGTGGAAGCTGCATAGTAGTCTTTCTTTGCAGCTTTCAGTGCCATCTCATAGGCCTTCATAAACGTCCTATAAGATGTTCTTGTCACTTCATCATGGAGTCGCCACCACACTCGCTCTAGCCGTCTCAGCTCCCATTTGATTTGTTGTAGCTCATCAGTATACCAAGGAGCTACTCTAGTTCAGGGGCGGAGAGAGCGATGGGGAGCGATCTCATCAATAGCTTCAGAGAAATGGGCATTCCAATCCTCTATCAGCCCATCCAATGAGCCACCAGGGGTCATTGGATCCTGCAGAGCATTCTGCAATTCAATTGGATCCATTTGACTCCACGAGCGAGCATAAATCAGCTCGTTGTCCAAGCAGCAGGGGGTCATGGTGCCCAGACAAGCCCTCAGGATGAGGTGGTCTAACCATGGCACTGCTATAGCTTCATCCAGATCCGCCTGTATCTCGAACCCAAAGATCAAATCCAGTGTGTGTCCTGCTCGATGTGTGGGCGTTGATACATACTGGGAGAGTCCTAATGCTGCCATGGAGGCTATCATGTCCATGGCCTGTGAGGAGGTAGCATCATCAGCATGGACATTGATGTCCCCTAAGACCAGAAGCCTGGGGTACTCCAAGGCCCAGCCAGCCACTGCCTCTAACAGGCCAGCCACAGCATCTGCTGGTGCGCTGGGCGATCGGTACACCAGACAGATGGCTATACTCTCCTCGGCATCCCACACCAGGCCCACACAATCAATGCCAGCAATCTTTGGCAAGGGGAGCAGCCTGATGGAGAAAGACTCTCGAATGAGCACCACTACCCCAACAAGACATTTCCCAATATGTAAAACAAATATGAGAAACCTGTACCATAAATGTGTTGGAATATATGTGTGTTGCAAGGTCTGAGATTCAGTCATTATGGGGTTAATGTGTTTACCTACCATGCTATTGTTTAGATTGACCTGGAAGGGGAACCTGGCTCAAAGCTAATAATCTGAAAGCCCGGGAAACTTGAGAGTGTTTGTAAACTGTTATTGGTCAACAGGTCAGGTGATTTTCTTTCAGGGTCAAGAAGACAGAGGAAGAAGAAGATTCTCCATTCAGTTATCCCAGCTCTTTGTTTGTAACCAGTAGTGAGAATGTAGCTCCAGGCATTTGTTATTTTGTAGGCAACCCTGTTAACCTTTTTTCCTTTAGAAGTAAATGATTTTAAAAGCTAAACTCGTGTGCTGACTCTCTATTGATTCAAGATCCATTGCACCTCTGAAGAAAAGCTATTTTTTAACCTTTTTCCCCAACAAAGTGGACCAGTTGAAGTAATTATTAAGATGAAAAAGATGCTAGCGATTCGTGTATATTGTTCTTTGAATAACAGCAGTATGGTATGGCTTTGGATAGGCAATATAAGATCATTAACTCTCGAAAAAGGCAAACCGTATGAGTTATATCATCCTGCTTTCAGATAATACTGCCAGTCATTGCTGCGTCTCAAAATAGTCTAGGAGACTCAAAGTTATCTCAGAAGTCTCAGTCAACTTGAGAGGAACAATCCTTAGTGAAACTACTCCTTTTTAGCTCTCCAGAGAGCCAGCTAAAAAGAAGAAAGCAAACAAACTAAGTAACTGCAGACAAAAGTATCTCCTTTTCAAGTACAACATAATTCTCTCTCTCATTGTCTCACAGCAATGAGAAGGGGGTGGAAGTAGAAGACACTCTATTGTGCCAGCCAGGAAAAAGGTGGGGAAATAGCTTCCAATGCTACAAAAAGAAACTTTTCAGCAACTTGAGGAAGCCAAGCAAGAAGTGAGAAGGAAAACAAAAAGGAAAAGGTGGGAAACTGCCTCCAGAGCTAAGAAAAAAACCCACTTCATAGAGCAAACTGTATCCCAGCAACACCAAGAGAAGAGGCAGAGTGGAAAACACTAAAATCTTCACAGCTATTCTGCTGTGTCTGGAAAGAAATGGGCAGAAAGTCAGCTTCATGGCTGCAATAAAAGGGAGGAAAGTAGGGAAATTCTGCTGTAGCAATGCGCAGAGCATACTTGCTGCAGAGGAACAAGTGCAGGGAAAAATACCTCTGCACTAGAACCTACAACTATATAGTCAAGCTTTTAAGGTTTCCTCAAAATCTGAAAATCCTTTAAAGAGTTATGATGACCTCATCCAATCCTTAAGGCCACTTTTGGTAGGTGCTCGAGAGGGAAAACTGGTCAAGACCAATTTGTCATCTAAAACATTGGTTTGATTGTGCAAATAAACCTGGCAAATACTTAGCTTGGCAATTGAAAAAGAAAAAAGAGAAGAAAACTATAATTAAAATCCGAGAGGAAGATAGAATATTATTGGACCAAACAGCCATCAGTAAAGCCTTCTATAAATTTTATGCAAAACTGTACCAGAAAAAAGACGTGAATAGGGGTTCAATAGAGGAGTACCTGGAGAAAATGAAGCTACCAACGATGTCGGAGGAATGGAAAGAAAAATTAAACAGAGAAGTGACAGAGGAAGAAATAAAAGAGGCCATCCAATCAACGAAATTCGGGAAAGCACCGGGACCGGATGGACTAACAGCAAAGTTCTATAAAGTGATGGCTAACGAATTGGCACCTTTTCTGAGAGAGGTAATGAATGAAGCTATGCAAGGCCAAAAAATTCCTGATTCATGGAACGAAGCTAACATATCACTGATTCCGAAAGATGGACTGGACTGGACTTGACTAATGTTAAAAATTATAGGCCAATTTCATTATTGAACAATGACTATAAAATATTTGCAAAAGTTTTGGCAGAGAGAATAAAAGGATGGCTGGTGGAATTCATTGCAGAAGAACAGGCAGGATTTTTACCTAACAGACAAATCAAAGACAATTTAAGGACAGTAATAAACGCTATTGAATATTATGACAAGCATTGTGATAGGGAGGTTGGTTTCTTCTTTGTGGACGCAGAAAAAGCATTTGACAATTTGAACTGGGACTTTATGTTTGCCACTATGGAAAAGCTGCAAATGCGAGAAAGGTTCATACAAGCGGTCAGAGAAATTTACAGAGACCAAAGTGCAGCGATTGTAGTGAATGAGGACTTAACTAAAAAATTGAAAATAAGCAAAGGAACAAGACAGGGTTGCCCTCTGTCTCCATTGTTGTTTATTCTGGTTTTGGAAATATTGATGGTTCAAATACGAGAGGATGATACAATCCGAGGTATAACATTTGTACAGCGGATGACATAATGTTAATAGTAGAAGATCCAATTGAAAACATGCCAAAGGTAATAGAGAAAATAAAGCAGTTTGGGGACCTAGCTGGATTTTATGTGAATAAAAAGAAGTCGAAAATACTATGCAAGAATATGACTAAACAGAAGCAACAAGAACTAACGGTGATAACGGACTGTGAGGTAACTAACAAAGTAAAATATCTGGGTATTGAACTGACTGCGAAAAATATAGATTTATTCAAAAACAACTATGAGAAATTGTGGATACAAATAGAGAGAGACTTGATAAAATGGAATAAATTGAATTTATCATGGTTGGGAAGAATAGCAGCAGTAAAGATGAATGTTTTACCGCGAGTGATGTTCTTGCTGCAAACAATTCCAATTATTCGAGACTCAAAACAGTTTGATAAATGGCAAAGGAAAAATTCAGACTTTGTGTGGGCAGGCAAGAAACCACGCGTGAAAATGAAAGTATTACAGGATGCAAAGGAAAGAGGTGGCTTGCAACTGCCCAATATAAGACTATATTATGAAGCAATATGTCTGGTATGGTTAAAAGATTGGATAATGTTAAAAAATCTTAAATTGCTGGCCTTGGAGGGACATAAAAAATATTTGGATGGCATGCATACATGTGGTATGATAAAGTAAAAGCGGACTCGATGTTTTTGCACCATTATATTCGGAGAAGCCTCTTCACAGTCTGGAAAAAATATAAGGTTTACATGGAAGATGGAATTCCTTCATGGGTGGTTCCGTATGAAGTAATAGATCCGAGAACTGTCGACAATGAGCAGCAACGTTTAACCTACAAGGAGATAACACAAGTACAACATTCAATGCTAAGAATAAAAACAGAAGAAGAGTTGTCTCCTTGTTATGGATGGTTTCAATATAGACAGATCAGAGATCTTTATAACTCGGACTGCTTAAAGGGAGGTATAAGGATGGAAAATTCTGAACTAGAAGAAGTGATGCTACAAGAAGGCAAGAAAGAAATATCTAAGATTTATAAACTACTTCTGAAATGGCATACGGAGGATGAAACAGTTAAAATCCAGATGGTGAAGTGGGCAATAAATTTTCATAAAGAAATAACAATGGAGGCGTGGGAACACCTATGGAAAAATACATTGAAGATTTCAACTTGTACGAATATTAAAGAGAATGTATACAAAATGATTTACAGATGGTACTTAACACCAAAGAAAATTGTGCTAGGGAATACGAATATGTCAGACAAATGCTGGGAATGCAAAAAGCATGAAGAATCATTGTACCATATGTGGTGGACTTGTGAAGTAGCCAAGCAATATTGGGGAGATATAACTGAAGTAATTAATGAGATTTTACAAATTCAAATAAATAAGAACCCAGAATTGTTGCTACTGAACTTGGGGGTGGAAGTTGTTCCAATGCAGTGTAGAACATTGCTATGTTACATGACTACAGCGGCAAGACTTTTGTACGCGCAGAAGTGGAAAGTACAAGAAATACCAACTATAGAAGACTGGATTTATAAATTGCTGTACATGGCAGAAATGGACAAAATGACAAGGAAGCTTAAAGATCTTGACCTAGGACAATATATTGCTGATTGGGGGAAATTGAAACAATATTTAGAGAAAAAATGGGATGTGAAAGGAGAACTGTGGCAGTTTGAGAATTTCTAAAGGGCGGTGTTGTAAATGGAGGAGAGAAGTGACTTTACCATTAAGGGGGAAATTTAACTATAACAATCTAAGCTAATTTTATGATTAAGAAAATTTGATTTAGAATATATAGTTTAACAAAGGAAAAGTAAAATTGATACATTAGAAAATTTATACTATATACTATATACAATATATGTATCACACTGCATACTATATTGGGATGTTATGATATGTTATATTATAATGCATGCTATGCCATATTGTATGGAAGAGTATATAACAAATACTATATTGATAGTATATTGGATAGAGAATATGCATAAAAGAACTAGAACATGTTTAGAGTAAGAGAGATTATGATCTATGTGTTGCAGATAAATATATGTGATGTTATATTACAATGTATGCTATGCTATATTGGATGGTATAGTATATAACAAATACTATATTGATAGTATATTTGATAGAGTATATGCATAAAAGAATTAGAATATGCTTAGAACAAGAGATATTATGATCTATGTGTTGCAGGGAAATATAAATGAAATAGAATTAAGCAATAAAAGGGGGTAAGGGTTGGAAAGCTGTTGGAAGTCAATAGGGAGCGGGGAGGAAAAGGGTGGGGAGCAGAGCTAATTAGATATGAAGGGAACGTGTGTATCAAATTTGGACATTAAAACTCACCAATAAAAATTAAAAAAAAATAAACCATTGGTTTGATCAAAGCTGTATTTGTGCTAAAAATGCTTTAATCTATGCCTATAAGCTAGCACTGAGAGCTGATGAAAAGACCATACAGGATCCATATCGTTCTCTTTCATTTTTAAAAAAGAAATATAAATCACTGGTTGCCCGCTGTAAGAAAGAACATACCAGAAAACTGTGGGCCAATATAATTGAAGCAAAAACTCAGTGGTGTTCCGGAAACTAGTGTCAAACAGCGCCTCCACAGCCGCCTCCCCCTTGGCTTCCTCTATCCCCCCAGATAAATGGACTTCTTTTTTCCAAAAAATGTATGATGATCCTATTCAACCCCCTCCTGCCCTAACAATAGAAAATCTGGCCAAATGCCCCCCAGTGCATGCCGAAGAGGTAAAAGCTTATATTAGCCAGTTAAAGAATGCAAAAGCCCCTGGGCTTGATGGAATATCTCCAGAATTACTAAAAACAAATAAGGACTGGTGGGAAACTTTCCTAGCCTCCCTATTTACTTATATTGATGAAACCAGCTACATCCCCATTGATTGGGGAATGGCTATAGTAGTCCCCTTCCATAAGAACGGAAAGAAGGAGGATCCATCCAATTATAGACCAATCAGCTTACTAAGCATTGTAAGCAAGTTGTCTACAAAACATCTGCTGGATAAATTTTTAGACTGGCTAGAACAGGAGGATATAATTGCTGATGAGCAAGCTGGATTTAGAGCTGGCAGGTCAACAATAGATCACTGCCTAGTAGTGCAGCACCTTGTAGAGAAATATGCTGCAGGAGACCAAGCATCACTTTACCGGGCATTTGTTGATTTAAAAGCAGCTTTTGACACAGTCTCTAGAAATAGACTTTGGAGGAAACTGCAGGCCTCCTCTATTGATAGGCGACTGCTGTTCCTTTTGGGGGCTATGCACAAGCAAACTGCCCTGAGTAAGGTGCAACCAAATTGGGCATTTGGCTGACCCCATTCAAACTTACAGGTGGGTGTGCCTTCTAGCCCCCTTTCTGTTTATCTTCTGCATCAACAATTTGGTAAGCCTTTTGAATGACCCTGGATTGCACCCTCCCAAATTAGCAAATAGGTACATTCACATACTGCTCTATGCAGATGATGCTGTATTACTTTCTAGGACCCCCATAGGGCTGAAACGAGCCCTAAAAAAATTCTCCCAATTCTGTGATACTGAACACCTAACTAATTACCAAAAAACTAAGATCCTGGCTTTCGGTAAAAATCCAAAGATCAGATGATGGGAGCTTCAGGGGCATCAGTTAGAACAAGTTACCAGCTTCAAATATTTGGGTGTAGTTTTGCAAGCCTCAGGTACCAAAACAACACATAGCAGCTTCATTGCTGATGTGGGAGAAAAAACAGCACATGGTATACTGAAATTCTATCGCTCACAAGGAGGGCAGTATGTACCAGCTACACTCAGATTGTTTAAAGCCAAACCATTGGCCCAATTAGTATACGGATCATTCTTGGGGCTGCCATCCTCCTCTTTCTCTCAACTTGAGAGAGTGCAGTCCAAATTCCTTAGAGCCCTATTACAAGTGCCCAAATGCATGCCTAACTCATGGGTTAGACTGGAAACAGGAATGTTAAGGGTAGAGGCCAGAATCTCTATCCTTTCAATTTTCAAATGCCTGTCAGGACATCTAAACCCGCAAGGTCTGCTCCCTCTGTTATTCCAAGACAAATTTCAATCTAATTGGCAAAAGGCGACTCTGAAATCCCTGGGAAAATTGGGTCTTTCCCCTCAAAGTTTGCTAGTCATGGGGTTAGACCGAGCAAAATCACTCATTAAGCAGAGAGTGACAGACATTGAAAGACAAACAGATTTACTTAGAGCACCAGGTTTTATTTCTTCAGATACTACTAAATATATTGCGGAAGAGTTAGCCGTGTTAGTCTGTGGTAGCAAAATCAAAAAGAGTCCAGTAGCACCTTTAAGACTAACCAATTTTATTGTAGCATAAGCTTTCGAGAATCAAGTTCTCTTCGTCTGATGCCTGATACAGAGACTGGTCAAATACAGAAGAGCAGGAGAGAGAAGAGGCAATTAGGGGGGGAGGGGGACAAATCTAAAGAAACTAACAACAGAACACCACTGGTTGTCACCTATAGCTCCCAGCTCAAACCCATCCAACGTATCATCAGTGAGCTACAACCCATCCTGGAAAATGATACCTCTCTCTCAGAAGCCCTGGGTGGAAGACCTTTCCTTGCCTACAGACAGCCCCCCAACCTTAAACGACTTCTCACTCACAACCATGAATCGGTCAGCAGAGTCACCAGCACAGGTACCAGGCCCTGCAACAGACCCAGATGCCAGCTCTGCCCCTATATCTACCCAGGGAATACAATTACAGGACCCAATGGCATCAACTACACTGTCTCTGGCTCTTACAGCTGCTCATCCTCCAATCTGATATATGCCCTCATGTGACAACAATGTCCTTCTGCTCTGTACATTGGACAAACCAGCCAACCTCTACGCAAAAGAATAAATGCACACAAATCTGACATTAGAAATGGAAACGTCCAGAAACCAGTGGGAGAACACTTCAATCTACCAGGACATTCCACCAAAGACTTAAAGATCGCTGTGGTTCAACAGAAACCTTTCAAAAACAAAATCCAACGGGAGGCTGCTGAACTGGAATTCATATGCAAATTTGACTCTGTCAAGCTGGGACTGAATAGGGACTATGAATGGTTATCACATTACCACAGGTAACAGATTTCCTTTACAGAGGTGGAGTCTGGGGGAGCTCAGTGGCACCTGGCATGGGCTTTCGGGAACCACAGATCTCTTTGTCAGATGCATCTGGCAGTGAGAGCTGTGGTTATCGAAGGCCCATACTGCATTGGAATTGGATGGTCTAGCTGTTTGGTTTCTACTAGGGGTGTGCAAGGAAAAAACTTTCGGCTTTCTTGTTTCGGGATTACCCGAAACAAGATTCTCTACCGTTAAAGCCGAAAGCCGAAACAAGAATCTCTTTCGGGATTCGGGATTCGGGATTCTTTCGGCATTCTTTCGGCATTCTTTCGGGGGGGGGGTTTTTGGGAAAATGCCTCCGTCTTTCAGGACGCCTGGAGGAGGCATTTTCCCACCTAATAAGCCCAAAATTGGTGGGGACCTTCCTCTAACCCTTCTCTAACAACCACCCAAGTTTCAGACAGATTGGACTTTGGGGGGCCATGTTATGGCCCCCCAAAGCAGGTCCCCCCATCCTCCCATAAGAAAGTGAAGGAGCAGCATATTGTTAGCATGCTGCTGCTGATCTTTCTTCATTATTTCCTATGGGGAAAAAATGAAGAGGCAGGCTTCCTTTGCCAGGGGTGGCATTTTGCATGCAAAATGCCCCCCAACCCTCTGGGGCCCTTCTCCCACCCCTCCTCCCACCCCCCACCAAGGCTCAGCCTGCTCCCACTTGGGGGGGCATTTCATGGCCTCCCCAAGTAGATGCTCTGCTCTCATCTCTACCACTGACAGCTGGGGGAGGCTTGTGTTGCCAGGGGTGGCATTTTGCATGCAAAATGCCCCCCAGCCCTCTGGGGCCCTTCTCCCACCCTTCCTCCCACCCCCCACCAAGGCTCAGACTGCTCCCACTTGGGGAGCATTAAAGAATCACCCCAAAAAATTGCTGTCAAAAGCATTTTATTTCTGTAACTGCTTTAGGAAGGCACCACAGAGCAGGAAAGCAGTGTACTACACAAAAATAACACAACTCACTTCACATCAGAGAATCACACAAACACAATTGCTGTCAAAAACGGTGAAGTGGGTTGTATTATTTTTTGCAGTACATTGCTATCATGCCCTGTTGTGCCCTCCTACTGTGTAACCTAAAGCTGTTCAAGAAATAAAGTGTTTTTGCCAGGAATTGTGTTTTTGTGATTCTCTGATGTTAAGTGAGTTGTGTTATTTTTGTGTAAGATAGTGCTGCCATGCCCTTTGGTGTTCCCCCCTGCTGTGTAACCTAAAGCTGTTCAAGAAATAAAGTGTTTTTAACAGGAATTGTGCTTTTTGATTCTCTGATGTGAAGTGAGTTGTGTTATTTTTGTGTAAGATAGTGCTGCCATGCCCTTTGGTGTTCCCCCCTGCTGTGTAACCTAAAGCTGTTCAAGAAATAAAGTGTTTTTGACAGGAATCATGCTTTGTGATTCTCTGATGTTAAGTGAGTTTTGTTTTAATTTTTCTGTGTGGGGGACTGCTGGTGTAATGTGTCATAATGCTTTGCCTACTTGTACTTTGGAAGGGAGAATATAATTTTTTTAAAACTTTATTTTGTGTTGTTCTTGTTTTATTCTTTGTTGTGCAGTTGGTTCCCATCATAGGGAACAATGGGGCTGGCTGGCCAGCCATCTCTGTAGGTGGTGGGGGAATTTGAGGGAGGGTGTCTGTGGTTCAGGTGCTCTTTCACAGGGACCAGCTGGCACTCAGAAGTGTGCCCACCATTGTGGCACCCCTGGGCTGTGCAGAATTGCCTAGGGAAAGAGAGTTTAGAAGTTCCCAGCATAGGGAACAAAGGGAGAGGGCTGGCCTTTGCCAGCCTGTTCCTGGGGTTATGGGTGTGGGGCAGGTGGGGGTGGATTTGGGTCTGTGAGGGGCTAATGTGGGGATTTGGGTCTGTGTGTGGCAGCTGGGGGGGAATTGGGTTTGTGTGGGGCTGTAAGGGGTGGACTTTAGGGGCTGAGAGGACCTACTTGGGGAGGCCATGAAATGGCCCCCCCAAGTGGGAGCAGTCTGAGCCTTGGTGGGGGGTGGGAGGAAGGGTGGGAGAAGGGCCCCAGAGGGCTGGGGGGCATTTTGCATGCAAAATGCCACCCCTGGCAACACAAGCCTCCCCCAGCTGTCAGTGGTAGAGATGAGAGCAGAGCACCTACTTGGGGAGGCCATGAAATGGCCCCCCCAAGTGGGAGCAGTCTGAGCCTTGGTGGGGGGTGGGAGGAGGGGTGGGAGAAGGGCCCCAGAGGGTTGGGGGGCATTTTGCATGCAAAATGCCACCCCTGGCAACACAAGCCTCCCCCAGCTGTCAGTGGTAGAGATTAGAGCACCTACTTGGGGAGGCCATGAAATGGCCCCCCAAGTGGGAGCAGGCTGAGCCTTGGTGGGGGGTGGGAGGAGGGGTGGGAGAAGGGCCCCTGAGGGCTGGGGGGCATTTTGCATGCAAAATGCCACCCCTGGCAAAGGAAGCCTGCCTCTTCATTTTTCCCCATAGGAAATAATGAAGAAAGATCAGCAGCAGCATGCTAACAATATGCTGCTCCTTCGCTTTCTTATGGGAGGATGGGGGACCTGCTTTGGGGGGCCATAACATGGCCCCCCAAAGTCCAATCTGTCTGAAACTTGGGTGGTTGTTAGAGAAGCGTTAGAGGAAGGTCCCCACCAATTTTGGGCTTATTCGGTGGGAAAATGCCTCCTCCAGACGTCCTGGAAGACGGAGGCATTTTCCCATAGAAAAGCCGAAAGGAAGCCGAAAGAATCCCGAAACATTTCGGCTTTTTTCTTTCGGCTACCCGAAACGTTTCGGCATTCCCCGAAACGTTTCGGCATTCCCCGAAAGAAGCCGAAACACTTTTGTTTCGGCATTCTTTCGGCATTCTGAATGCCGAAACGCACATCCCTAGTTTCTACAAACTAACAGGGAAAACTCCTTTGAAGCCACCTGATACACACACTAAAAGGAGATGTTTACATATACTAGCAAAGGAATGTTTTGATTGCTCCCTCCCCCTCCCCCCCTCATTGCCTCTTCTCTCTCGTGCTCTTCTGAATTTGACCAGTCTCTGTATCAGGCATCTGACGAAGAGAACTTGATTCTCGAAAGCTTATGCTACAATAAAATTGGTTAGTCTTAAAGGTGCTACTGGACTCTTTTTGATTTTACTAAATATATTGCCGCTCCTGCAGCCTATTTTTACTTTCTTGAATCCAGTAACTCCAGAAGAGCATTTAGTTTAGCTAGAAGTTCAACTCTACCCTCTGCCGTTCTGGAAGGAAAGTTTAAAGCTGTCCGTTACTCTCTTAGGCTTTGCTCCTATCCCCTAAGAGAAATTGACTAAATGGAGCACATCTTCTTTAACTGCCCAAGTCATAGTAAAATTAGAGCGGAAACCATCAGTCCATTAGTAGAAAGATTCCCTGGAAGTTCAAATAAAATCAAACTTGATTATCTTTTGTCTGATCGGAATCACCAGACAACACATCAAGTAGCAAGATTCTGTGCCCAGGTCTACAAGCAATGTAAATCACATAAGGCAGTTTAAACAACTAATTTATGATGATCTTATTTTTTTACTCTTATATTTATTCATCGTTCTTCCCCGGTATCCAGTCTTGACTGTTTTAAAACTGATTTGCAAATGATTTTATATGTACTGGTTGCAGACTGTAATAATAAACTTGACTTGACTACCTCTGCACTAAGAACAGCAGAAATACCTGAACCTACTTCATGGGATGAATTATCCTAGCTACCACCAGAAGAAGCTGAGAAATGGAGAAGAGTGGAGGGTGTGGTGTTGGTGTTGAAGAGAATGATAGCACAATGAAAGAGCTCCATCTCTCCCATGCCTGAAATTTAAAATTTATGTTGGAAGGGTAAAGTAAAAATATTTACCCTTCCAACATAAAGACAGTGTATCTTTAAGATAAGAGGTCCAAAAGGCAGATTCATATTTATTAAAGGCACTATAGAAAACCAAACTTACACATTTGGCTCAATTTATGCCCCAAACCAAGACAGCCTAATGAAATTCTAAAACAAAGTTCATTAGAGTACACATGTATCATTTAGTATAATGTGCTCTAAACCATATTTTCATGACAAACCCACAAAAACAGCAGCAACATAACCTAAGAGTATAATGGAGAACAACCAATAGAAACAGAAGGATTAAAAGTATCCTGCTCACTCGGTTGGAGGCAAGTTCTGACGACAACAGGGCCAACAACAAAGATTCTCAGGTCAAACTCCATGGTCAAGTAACAGATTCCAAAATCAAAGACTGTGACCCACCAAGGCTCAGGCAGCCAGAACCAAAGAGCTCACCAACAGCCAGGTCCAGAATACCACAATTGTGACTAGCTAATCCCATGCTAGCTGCGGCCTTATAAAGGGAGTTTCTCCTACAGGTGAGGCTGGGTTCATTAAGCTTCTTTCTCCAAGCTGGCTCATCTCTGCTACTCAGGAGGAGTAGATCAGATCCTGTACTGGCTCTCCTGACATTTCCTCAGCAGGGGGAAGGCCGTGGGCTGCCAGGCATGTGTTCCTGTGCTTGGTCCATGCCTCTGCCCTTACCCTCAGCCTTCGCTGCTCCTGGGGTTCTTTGGGAGACAGTGGCAGGTCTGGCAGCAGGCAGGTCCATGCTAAGGTCACCTGGCTTGATGACACTGTGGTTGCCAACCCTCCTGGAGATTCCCACAAATTACAATTGATCTCCAAATGACAGATTTTAACATTCCCCGAGACATGGAGGCTTCTTAGGCTGGCCTATGTGGAATTATACCCCACATAGGTACTACCTGATGCCAACCCACCTAGAGAACTCCGAGAGTTACAAATGACTTTCAAATGACAAGTTTTAATTATCTCAAACAGAATGGTGGCTTTGGAGTGTGGCTTCTGTGGAATTATACCCGACTGAGGACCCTCCATATTATGATTGCCGTACCTGGAGATCTCCTTCCATTTCAGCTGAACTCCATATGTCCTATTTTACCTAAATTGGAGACAATGGTGGTATTGGGTATTGGCAACTGGGTGTCTGAAGCACCTCCTTACAGTAGTTGCCAACTTGGGGTTTCAGGGGGCTTATATTTTCACCACTTGCTTATTTAAAGCCATGTCTAATACAGGGTGTTTGGATTAGCTAGTCACAATTGTGGTATTCTGGACCTGGCTGTTGGTGAGCTCTTCAGTTCTGGCTGCCTGAGCCTTGGTGGGTCACAGTCTTTGATTTTGGAATCTGTTACTTGACCATGGAGTTTGACCTGAGAATCTTTGTTGTTGGCCCTGTTGTCGTCAGAACTTGCCTCCAACCGAGTGAGCAGGATACTTTTAATCCTTCTGTTTCTATTGGTTGTTCTCCATTATACTCTTAGGTTATGTTGCTGCTGTTTCTGTGGGTTTGTCATGAAAATATGGTTTAGAGCACATTATACTAAGTGATACATGTGTACTCTAATGAACTTTGTTTTAGAATTTCATTAGGCTGTCTTGGTTTGGGGCATAAATTGAGCCAAATGTGTAAGTTTGGTTTTCTATAGTGCCTTTAATAAATATGAATCTGCCTTTCGGACCTCTTATCTTAAAGATACACTATCTTTATGTTGGAAGGGTAATATATATCTCCTTCCATTTCAGCTGAACTCCATATGTCCTATTTTACCTAAATTGGAGACAATGGTGGTATTGGGTATTGGCAACTGGGTGTCTGAAGCACCTCCTTACAGTAGATGCCAACTTGGGGTTTCAGGGGGCTTATATTTTCACCACTTGCTTATTCAAAGCCATGTCTAATACAGGGTGTTTGGAAACAGGCCACATTCGAGGCCTTAGGTCCAGAACCCGAGACTGGATCAGCACCAGCACATGTCCTCTTTTAGGGGACAGTCTCTGGAGTTTAGGGGTGTGTGATTTGGGGTGATCCAAAGATTGTTTTGGGTTTCAGAGGGCTTATATTTTCACCACTTCCTTATTCAAAGCCATGTCTAATACTGGGTGCTTGGAGACAGGCCACATTCGCAGCCAAAGATTGTGGCCTGATACCAAGCACATGTGCTGGTGCCAATACCACCATTGTCTCCAATTTAGGTAAAATAGGACATGTGGAGTTCAGCTGAAATGGAAGGAGATCTCCAGGTACGAAATGTCAAAGAAGAATCGGTAGGTGGGAATCACATGAATCACATGTTGGAGGAACGGTGGGAGAGTCTGCTGTGCTACCTTCATACTTATGTGCAGTCCGAATTGTTACACGCCCAGGAGGAAGTGAGGAGTGATACTCACGAAACGGGTTAATGTTATTTGCCTGCAAGTCCCCGTCGGCGTTTTCTTCTATATATGCTTTGACTCCATGGACTGTTAATGTTTCTTTGGCACAAGCTCCCACCTACCGATTCTTCTTTGACATTTCTGGCATTTGCACTTTAATTGATAAGATTTGTTCCGGACAGTGACATTTTGCACAATTATATACTTGCTACTTACCTGTATCTATGCACTTGAAGTTGATTCTGTATAAATTGGCTTACAAATATGTATGTATTTATAGCACTTTTGCACTTTGTATTATGAGTAATTAGATTACACTCTATTTTTGACTATATCGTAGCCCTGGTTTGTTGTTCCTGCTAATTTGTACTAGGGTTGCCCTTGTTAGTTTTGTACAATGCTTAGTAAGCTGATTGGTCTATAATTGGATGGATCCTCCTTCTTTCCATTCTTATGGAAGGGGACTACTATAGCCATTCCCCAATCAATGGGGATGTAGCTGGTTTCATCAATATAAGTAAATAGGGAGGCTAGGAAAGTTTCCCACCAGTCCTTATTTGTTTTTAGTAATTCTGGAGATATTCCATCAAGCCCAGGGGCTTTTGTATTCTTTAACTGGCTAATATAAGCTTTTACCTCTTCGGCATGAACTGGGGGGCATTTGGCCAGATTTTCTATTATTAGGGCAGGAGGGGGTTGAATAGGATCATCATACATTTTTTGGAATAAAGAAGTCCATTTATCTGGGGGGATAGAGGAAGCCAAGGGGGAGGCGGCTGTGGAGGCACGGTTTGACACTAGTTTCCAGAACACCACTGAGTTTTTGCTCGTAGCTGCTTCAGTTATATTAGCCCACATTTTTCTGGTATGTTCTTTCTTACAGCGGGCAACCAGTGATTTATACTTCTTTTTTAAAAATGAAAGAGAATGATATGCATCTTGTCTGGTCTTTTCATCAGCTCTCAGTGCTAGTTTATAGGCATAGATTAAAGCATTTTTAGCACAAGTACATCTTAGATCAAACCAAGGTTTAGATGACAAATTGGGCTTGACCAGTTTTCCCTCCCGAGCACCTACCAAAAGTGGCCTTAAGGATTGGACAAGGTCATCATAACTCTTTAAAGGATTTTCAGATTTTGAGGAAACCTTAAAAGCTTTGCTATATAGTTGTAGGTTCTAGTGCAGAGGTATTTTTCCCTGCACTTGTTCCTCTGCAGCAAGTATGCTATGCGCATTGCTACAGCAGAACTTCCCTACTTTCCTCCCTTTTATTGCAGCCATGAAGCTGACTTTCTGCCCATTTCTTTCCAGGCACAGCAGAATAGCTGTGAAGATTTTAGTGTTTTCCACTCTGCCTCTTCTTTTGGTGTTGCTGGGATACAGTTTGCTCTAAGAAGTGGGGTTTTTTCTTAGCTCTGGAGGCAGTTTCCCACCTTTTCCCTTTTGTTTTCCTTCTCACTTCTCAAGTTGCCGAAAAGTTTCTTTTTCTAGCATTGGAAGCTATTTCCCCACCTTTTTCCTGGCTGACACAACAGAGTGTCTTCTACTCCCACCCCCTTCTCATGTTTGCTGTGAGACAATGAGAGAGAGAATTGTGTTGTACTTGAAAAGGAGATACTTTTGTCTGCAGTTACTTAATTTGTTTGCTTTCTTCTTTTTAGCTGGCTCCCTTGGAGGGCTAAAATGGAGTAGTTTCACTAAGGATTGTTCCTCTCAAGTTGACTGAGACTTCTGAGATAACTTTGAGTAATTGAGAGGGCGGTAGCAGAACAGCTGCAGGTATACCTGGGTGATGCCTCTATCCTGGATCCATTCCAGTCCAGCTTCAGGCCTGGCCATGGTATAGAGACGGCTCTGGTTGCCCTCACAGATGATCTGCGGCGACACCTGGACCGGAGTGGGTCGGCACTGCTGATACTTTTAGATCTTACAGCAGCATTTGACATGGTCAATCATAATCTTCTGACCCATTGCCTTGCCGATGTGGGGATTCGTGGAACAGCCCTGCAATGGCTGAACTCCTTCCTTCACAATCTAGGACAGAGGGTGGCACTCAGGGAACAGATGTCTGCTTACCATTCTTTGGTATGTGGCATCCCTCAGGGGGCGATTCTTTCCCCGATGCTCTTTAACATCTATATGTGCCCCCTTGCCCCGTTAGCCCGCAGCTTTGGGCTAGGTTGTCACTGGTATGTGGATGACACTCAGCTCTATCTGCTGATGGATGGTCTTATGACCTTTACTTTCTTTAGGGTAGATTTTTCTTTTAATCTATCCCTTAACCCTCTGGGTAGTCTGCTGCCACCAGGAATATTTTATTCCAAGATATTTTATTTAAATTTTCCCTTTGGTAATGTTCCTAAGCGTCAGGCACCTTCGTGGTTCTATGTGGCCCTGAAGATAGGAATGGGATATAGCAATGACAGCTACACTGAGATATAACAAAACAAAAATAAGCTTTTATTTATTCGAGAAGCGTATCGGTTTCATAAACGTAGTTCTCGGTTCTTAAAGTTACTTCATTTACTCTCATTCACACAGCTGGCCTCTCTTTCCCTGACTGAGTGTCCTTTCACAAACATGCTCAGTTGAGGTTCCACACAGATTATATTTCTCTCATAAACACTTCAACATATTCAGGCAGCACACAGCTAGCCTGCTTTCTTCTGACTAAAAATTTTCTCTCTACTCTCAGTCTCAAACTGCATTCACTCCACCCACCCTCTCAGTCCTCAACCAATCATATTGTCAGAAACTGTTTTAACCTAAGTAACGCCATATTTAATCATGTAGTGTTTAGACTTCTTTCCCTCCAGGCAACACCTGCAAGGAGCCGATTCCATGGGAAAGGATCCTGTCTTATCTGCTGTTTCGACCTTGGCCAGCTCAGCGCACCTCTGAGAAGTTTTGCTGTATGAACTTGGGGGGGAGGCTGGGCTCCGGGAGTGTGAAATGTAACAACCTTTGCTCTATGATTCATTCCTAGCAACACTTTGCTCGGCCAGGATCTCTAATCCTGGAATATGCATATCTGGGCTTGAATGCTGTTTTTCACAATAAACCTTTTGAAATCAAAAGACCTCGTCTTCTTGCAGAAGGGAGTGAAACAGACTATCAAGTCTGGAATGCCATAGCCTGACACATATCACTCACTCATCCATCTCCTTCACCCCCCCCCCCACTCTTCACCTATCTCATCAAGCATTTAAAGATACATGCACACATTTACTTGGAATCATTACAGATGGCCAGTCCAATCTTGTTTTGGATTCCTTGGTCAAGGGTCTTGAGGCTGTGACGGTATGGTTACATCAGAGTCGCCTGAAATTGAATCCCCTGAAGACAGAGGTTCTGTGTCTGGATCATGGGGCAATCGAGCTGGGAACTGGCTCCCAGCTGTTGATGGGGTACAATTGAAACCTTCACTGATGGTGAGGAGTCTGGGTGTGACCTTGGATGCTACACTTTCAATGGAGGCCCAGGTCATGACTGTTGCCAGGTCTGCCTTTTTTCATCTTCGACAGGGCAGGCAACTGGCGCCCTATCTTTCACCACAGGACCTGGCCACAGTAATCCATGCAACGGTCACCTCCAGGCTAGACTACTGCAACTCACTCTATCCTGGACTGCCCTTGGGTCTGACCCGGAAGTTACAGCTGATCCAGAATGCAGCGGCACGCATCCTTACCGGAACGCCCATCCAAGCGCACATTCATCATGTGCTGTGCCAGCTGCACTGGCTTCCAGTTGAGTTCCAGATCTGGTTCAAGGTGTTAACCTTGGTATTTAAAGCCCTTCATGGACTGGGACCTCCATACCTGCGGGTCCGCCTCTTCCATTACGTCCCCTGCAGGGTGTTGCGCTCTGCAGACAAGCAACTCCTCGTGGTCCCTGGCCCAAAGGACATCCATCTGGCCTCAACCAGGGTGAGGGCTTTTTCTGCCCTGGCCCTGGCCTGGTGGAATGCTCTCCCGCTGGAGATCTGGGCCCTGTGGGACCTGTTACAGTTTTGCAGGGCTTGTAAAACGGAGATGTTCTGCTGGGCCTTTGGCTGAGTGCCAGCGAGTGTCCTTCTTCTTCCATCTAAGACCTCCATTTCTTCCGGAGCTGCCCTCAGCCATCTGCCATGCCTGTATACGGACTCCCAATATTTTTTTAAATAGCCTGCTCCTGGACTATTTTAATTATTTTAAAAAAAATATTATTGATTTTATGTTTCTGTGATTTTAAAGTATTTTTTAATGTTGTTAGCCACCCTTAGCCCATCTGTGAGGAGGGCAGGGTATACATCAAATAAATAAATAAATAAATAAATAAATAAATAAATAAATAAATAAATAAATAAATAAATAAATAAATAAATAAATAAATAAATAAATAAATAAATAAATAAATAAATAAATAAATAAATAAATAAATAAATAAAAAAGTTACGGTGAGCTTTTGAGCTTCTTGATGTCTGTGGACAGGACCATTTAGGGGGTGCTCAATAGGTTTTCTCAGTTGCATTTTTTTCAAGAAAGTAATCTGTTTAAAATTATGCCTCTCTTGGGGTCTGTGCCCAAGGCGGATGCCTAGTTGGTCTAATGGTAGCATTGGCCCTGTCTATAGTTATGGCAAACAGAAATGGGGAAAGGGGACAGCCTTGTCTAGTTCCCCTTGCTATATGGATATCTATTGAATGTACATTGTTAGTCCTAACTGTAGCTTTTGGAGAAAGATAAAGAGCACAAGCATAAGCAAAACTTCAACAGGAAAGAAGAAACCTTAAGAATGAACAGAGCATGGTTTCCAGTTCTGAAAAACACCAGACTAACAAAACACTCCACACCTGACAATAGCCCTGCAGAGAAGATTAGCACATCAAGCACCAATCCATATGCAAAAGAACCTCCTCAGGATACAGTGAAGCCTCCCGCCATTAGCATTCCACACCCTGGGAAACTCTTACAGGATGACTCAGCTCAGTCCCACCCCTCCTGAGTAGATATAAATGACCTGCCACATCTTTTCCACACTGTGACACTGAGAGATCTCTATCTTTTGGTGCTACACCTCTGAAGATGCCAGCCACAGCTGCTGGCGAAACGTCAGGAACTACAATGCCAAGACCACGGCAATACAGCCCGGAAAACCCACAACAACCATCGTTCTCCGGCCATGAAAGCCTTCAACAATACAAAAAGAGCATTAATGGCATTTTAGAATTGGTCGCCAAAACCCATTTTTTGAAGTAAAAGTTTTAGATTTGATTAAGTTCCACTTAATCAAATGCCTTCTCTATATCAAAGGCCAGAAGTAATGCAGGGGTTTTGTATGCTTCACAGAAATTAATTATAGTTAAAGTGTTACGTGTATTGTCTGGTCAAGGTGAATGTAGTTGGTTATTTAAATTTAGACAATGTTTTGGCAAATATGATTGTAAAGATCTTTTGGTCTTGATTCAGTAAGGGTATTGGTTGAGAAGGTTTAGTATTTGTAATATGGTTGTCCTTTTTTGGAGCAACTACTATTTCAGCCTCTGACCAAGATAGAGGGATGCTACCTCCTAACATAACAGAGTTGCATGTGGCAGTTAGTGGAGTTGAAAGTAGGTGAATGTATTTTTTTGTAAAAATTTGGCAGGGAATCCATCCCTGTCTGAAGCTTTGTTATTTTTTATCAGAGAATCACAAAAGCAGAATTCCTGTCAAAAACACTTTTATTTCTTGAACAGCTTTAGGTTACACAGTAGGAGGGCACAACAGGGCATGATAGCAATGTACTACACAAAATAATACAACCCACTTCACCGTTTTTGACAGCAATTGTGTTTGGGTGATTCTCTGATGTGAAGTGAGTTGTGTTATTTTTGTGTAGTACACTGCTTTCATGCCCTGTTGTGCCTTCCTACTGTGTAACCTAAAGCAGTTAAAGAAATAAAGTGATTTTGACAGCAATTTTTTGGGGGTGATTCTTTAATGTGAAGTGAGTTGTGTTATTTTTGTATAAGATACTGCTGCCATGCCCTTTGGTGTTCCCCCCTGCTGTGTAACCTAAAGCTGTTCAGGAAATAAAGTGTTTTTGACAGGATTTGTGCTTTTGTGATTCTCTGATGTTAAGTGAGTTGTGTTATTTTTGTGTAAGATACTGCTGCCATGCCCTTTGGTGTGCCCCCCTGCTGTGTAACCTAGAGCTGTTCAAGAAGTAAAGTGTTTTTGACAGGAATTGTGATTTTGTGATTCTCTGATGTTAAGTGAGTTGTGTTATTTTTGTGAGGTGGAATGCTGGAATGCCCTTTGGTGTGCCCCCCTGCTGTGTAACCTAAAGCTGTTCAAGAAATAAAGTGTTTTTGACACGAATTGTGTTTTTGTGATTCTCTGATGTTAAGTGAGTTGTGTTATTTTTCTGTGTGGGGGACTGCTGGTGTAATGTGTCATAATGCTTTGCCTACTTGTACTTTGGAAGGGAGAAAATAATTTTTAAAAAACTTTATTTTGTGTTGTTCGTGTTTTATTCTTTGTTGTGCAGTTGGTTCCCATCATAGGGAACAATGGGGCTGGCTGGCCAGCCATCTCTGTAGGTGGTGGGGGAATTTGAGGGAGGGTGTCTGTGGTTCAGGTGCTCTTTCACAGGGACCAGCTGGCACTCAGAAGTGTGCCCACCATTGTGGCACCCCTGGACTGTGCAGAATTGCCCAGGGAAAGAGAGTTTAGAAGTTCCCAGCATAGGGAACAAAGGGAGAGGGCTGGCCTTTGCCAGCCTGTTCCTGGGGTTATGGTGGGTATGGGGCTGCTGGGGGTGGATTTGGGTCTGTGAGGGGCTAATGTTGGGATTTGGGCCTGTGTGTGGCAGCTGGGGGGGAATTGGGTTTGTGTGGGGCTGTAAGGGGTGGACTTTGGGGGCTGAGAGCACCTACTTGGGGAGGCCATGAAATGCCCCCCCAAGTGGGAGCAGGCTGAGCCTTGGTGGGGGGTGGGAGGAAGGGTGGGAGAAGGGCCGCAGAGGGTTGGGGGGCATTTTGCATGCAAAATGCCACCCCTGGCAAGACAAGCCTCCCCCAGGTGGAATTGGTGGAGAAAAGAGCACCTACTTGGGGAGGCCATGAAATGGCTCCCCCAAGTGGGAGCAGGCTGAGCCTTGGTGGGGGGTGGGAGTAGAGGTGGGAGAAGGGTCCCAGAGTGTTGGGGGGCATTTTGCATGCAAAATGCAACCCCTGGCAAAGGAAGCCTGCCTCTTCATTTTTTCCCATAGGAAATAATGAAGAAGATTAGCAGCAGCAAGCTAAAAAGACGCTCACTTTTCCTTTACTTAGGCGAGGATAGGGAGACCTGGTTTGGGGGGGTCATAACATGGCCCCCCAAAGTTCAATCGGTTTGAAACTTGGGGGGTTGTTAGAGAGGGGTTAGAGGAAGGTCCCCACCAATTTTGAGATGATTCAGTGGGAAAATGCCTCCCCCAGGCGTCCGGGAAGACGGAGACATTTTCCCATTGAAAAAAGCCGAAACAACCCGAGAAACCCGAAACGTTTCGGGTTATTTTGTTCCTGATAACACGAAACGTTTCGTCTTTCCCCGAAACGTTTCGGGTAACCTGAAAAAAGCCGAAAGACATTTCTTTCGGCTTTCTTTCGGCATTCGGAAAGCCGAAATGCACATCCCTACTAAGGACCACTTCCATAGCATCCTACATGTAGATTTGAGGAATGCCACATAGTTTGTTTCTATTGTTTAATTTCTAAAGAGACTTCAGAAGAAATTTATTTGTTAAATAAAAGTGATTTATTTAGTTTCCAATTTGTTTGATGTCATTTATTCTCAGTGTACATTCTGTCCGAGCATAATCTGTCCACAACTTGTCACCAATCCTTGATGTAAGAGTTTGACTAATTAATTTAGGAGATAATAATATGTCATTTAAATATGTAATTTAGAAGATAAGAATATGTAATCAATCCTTGTGTATATATTGTGGATAGAAGAGAAGTATGTATAGTCTGTTACCAGTGGGTTTTGAAGATGTTACTTGATCAATAGATAAAGCCTAAGAGCCATTAATTGATCTTAGCAGCCTAGTAACTGTATTGTTAATTTTAATTGCTTTGACACGATAGGCAGTAAATTTTAAAAGGTCATTCAGAGAGGAGTGATACAAATGTTTACTGCTGACACATTGATTTACCCATGCTGAACGAAAGCAGAATTGAAAGCCAAGAGAATCAAGTGTACTCTGCATGAAGACAGCTCGTTAGGTTGTTTTGATCTACAAGCAGCTCTCCACACTGAAAGCAGTGAAAGTAGCTTTCTCAGTAATCATGCTTTGCGGTATTATCCAATACGATTTTTAAAGTTTGTATATGTACACTCACACATTATGCAATGCATTTATATTTTGTATCACTTTCATATTTATCAAAATACTTAATTTCACAGGTCAAGGGATGGTGTCATGGGAATATAAATAATAATAATAACTGTGCTTATATACCGCTCTTCTACACATATTAGTGCCTCACCCAGAGCAGTGAACAAGTTAGTGTTATTCTTATCCCCACAATGGAGCTGGGGCTGAGAGGAGTGGCTGACCCAAGGCCACCTACTGAGCTCATGTCAGTAGTGGTATTCAAACCAGTAGACTGCTGATTATGGTTTAGAACACATACTTCATGAAACATATGCATTCTAAATAACGCTGTATGAACTTCACTGTAGTTCTTTTTCTAGTATGGTGTATAACTGGTGCTTTATCTTTGACAGCCAATTAAAAATAGTGAACAGTATCAGATACATGTTCTGTAATTGTTAGCAGAGACCAAGGATGATCTGGTCATGTAACTTTTCTTGTCATTTTTACTTTCCATATCTCTTATCTTGCAGCTGGGCATAGTGGTATTTTTGGCTAGGTAGAATGTCACATGATTGGAAATATTAAAACAGAATTAAATTATGATTGGTTTGATATTTATCTTTGTTATCATATGAAAAGATCTTCGATTTCTGCATAAGATAATATATAAAAATGGTAATCCAAATAGCAGATCAGGGTTTTGGCCAAAAGAAATCTCATGAAGATCTAGGCAGGAAACTTACCTTTGTAATATGTGCTACGGTAACTTGAATGCATTTCATCATTAATCTGACTGAGTTAGATTTCATTAAGAAATGTTAGGAAACTTAATTCTTGTTGTGTTCATCTGTTCTATTTTTCTATGTTTTATTTAAATAAACATTTATATTTTGATACCTCACGTAATGAAAACGACTAGCGTTTGTTAATGAAAGAAGCCATTAAACTCTTAGGAGGAGTCTGTTTCCTGGTTGGGAGAGTGCAACAAAAACATACATCCCGTTTATTTTGTACTGAAGAGCAGTTTCTCTAAAACAGAGAAACGTGTTTTCAGTTCTCACTTGAAGGTTTCAAGCTGCTCACGATTTAAGATAAAACCTTCAACCCATCTCTACCGAGTATTTAATACTTTTTACTTAATGTTTAAAAGTTATGTTTAATATTTATGCCTAATATGATTATAGAAGCAAGACTGTTTGAATTATCTATAAACTTATTTGAGTTGGATTGTTAGTAAAATTACAATTTTATGAAATTTTTACCATTTTATAACATTACAACTTTGTACCAAAAAAGTTTTGCATGTAGAAGAGGTTGCCAAAAATAAAATTCCCCATCCCCATCCCCATCCCCAGACGAAGACGAAGACGAAGACGAAGACGAAGACGAAGATGAAGACGAAGACAGCCGGGCCCCCGGGGGTCATGGCTGCGCCGCTCCCCCCGATGCCCCCCGCCCCGCCTCCGCCATCAGTTATCAGACTCAGTTCAAGGTCTTGACTGTGACATGGCCTTGGCCTGGCATATCGGTAGGACAACCTCTTCCTCTATGTTCCACCACAGCAGCTTTGCTCACCTGATCAGGGCTGTCTTCAGATACCATCAAGGAGGGAGGGAGAAAGCTGCCATTTGTCTACTGAATGTAAAGCCTTTGTCCTTCACATATGTGAGAAGCTGTTCTCTTCCACATATGTGACAGGGGGAGGTAACCCCCCCCCCCACCAATCCTTGCCTTTTGAGTGCTGACATCTACAATGGATGCCCTGGCTCCATTTTTTGGGGTTCACCAACCCACACTTTACAAACCAGTGGGTGAAGAAGACATCATTTGTGCATGTTATCTACCTACCTCTTTGTGGCTGCATGGCAGACAGATGTTTGGGATATAAACTTCCCTGTGTCCCAAATACCTGGTTCCAGGTCACAGTGTTAGCAAATATGAATGCTGTGCTGTCACAGGATGGCATTGTCAACGATATCAAAAGGCACTAAGAAGTACAGGAAAACAAACAAGGATGCAGTTTCCAAAATAAGAGGATCAGTGTAGGGCATTCATCAGGGCAACAAATGATCTTAGTCTGCCATGATGAGGGCAACAATCAGACTGAAATGGATCATCTTTATGACGTGGCAACAGGGGTGGACAGGGTTGCCAAAGAAGCCATGGAAAATGGTTCTTCACCATTGGTCCCATCCCTCTTCCATCAACACTGCCTCATCTGGAGGAGATCCAACAGATAATGGGCTAATATGCAAGTACAAGCCAGCAGCAGGAGGCAGCACCACAGTGAAGCCAAGGACTATTGCTGCCTGTCTCCCTCGGCTCGTCTTTGCCTCACTTGCCTCATCATTGGTCATCTGTGGCTGGTGTCTCTGATCAAGAGGGATCACTGATGGGGCAACTGAGGCAAAGGCAAGCCAAGTGAGGAGGATAGGCAGCAGCTGCAGCACCAGGCTTTTCTGCACCACTAGACCACTGGCTGATTCTTGCCTAGCCAGCCTTATTGGCCCTCCTGGCTGCCTGGGCACTGACGTGTGTGTGTGTGTTGTGTGCAGACAAGTGGTACCCCAGACCACCATCCCATAGGAAATTTTCTCCTAGGGGCCATATTGGCAAACCTGATCTTGCTTAGAAGCCCTTTATCTGTTACATTCTAGAGTATGATATTTGCTGCTTCACCATCCTCAGCCTCCCCAGTCTTACAGTTGCTGACTCCTGCTTGTGCCAGCAGATTTAGGGGTAATATCAGAGGATGGTGTGGTTTAGGAAGGAAAGGAACCTCGGTGGCATATAATGTCATAGAGTCCTCCCTCCAAAGCAGCTATTCCAGGGGAGTTGATCTCTCTTATCTGGAGATCAGCTGTAATTCCAGGAGAACTCCAGGCTCTATCTGGAGGTTGCAACCTTACCCAGTCTCCTTCTCTTCAAATCAGCTCTGCTGTTCCCTCCTGTATGCTTGAACCGTCTCTCCAAGCACCTGCTGACACTTTAGTCAAAACCCTCTTCAGATACCAATACTTCATGCAGCTTTCCAACCAAGCTGTCACGAATTTTTGCATCACTGATTTTGTTCACATTGATCCACTGTTCACTGTACAAACACACACACCCTTCGCATCATTTTTGCACTCACCTTCATTTTGACCCTCTAACTGAATTGGTCTATGGGAAGCAATCCTTAAAGTGGATTCCTTTTTTTGGTTTATTATATATATTAATCGGACATCTCTTAATTTTTTTTCAAATAAACAAACAAATAAATAACTGAAAAAATAGGACATATTGTTTGATTGTTACTTAGAGCATCCAGCCAGGTAACTCCTCTTCACCTGAGGCTAAGTCCCAAGCTACCAACAGATAATTGTTGGGGTGGAGGGAAGCGAAAAACATGGTCTGGGTGTGCTTTCAGTCCCGAGTCTGCAGAAAACTGCAGTCTGTTTTGTGCTGTTCGGTGAGCATATTGGCATAGAAAGGGTTAATTGAAGGGTGCCAGTCCAGAGTTTTCATTTCTAAAATATTGTTCTGGAGTATCTCTAACACATCCCACTGTTTTTTGTGGCACTGGCCTTTCTTTAGTGCCTGTTCCAGGCTGTTTTGTGCTGTTCCGGGAGCTTTTTGGCATGGAACGGGTTAATAAAAGCGGGGCAGTCCAGAGTTTTCATTTCTAAAATATTGTTCTGGAGTATCTCTAACACATCCCCCTGTTTTTTGTGGCACTGGCCTTTGTTTAGTGCCCGTTCCGGGCTGTTTTGTGCTGTTCCGGGAGCTTTTTGGCATGGAACGGGTTAATAAAAGCAGGGCAGTCCAGAGTTTTCATTTCTAAAATATTGTTCTGGAGTGTCTCTAACACATCCCACTGTTTTTTGTGGCACTGGCATTTCTTTAGTGCCCGTTCCGGGCTGTTTTGTGCTGTTCCGGGAGCTTTTTGGCATGGAATAGGTTATTTAAAGGGTGCCAGTCCAGAGTTTTCATTTCTAAAATATTGTTCTGGAGTGTCTCTAACACATCCCCCTCTTTTTTGTGGCACTGGCATTTCTTTAGTGCCCGTTCTGGCCTGTTCCGTCTTGTTCCGGCTTTTACCCTGTCCCTAATGTTTCTACAGCCCCTGAGGATCCCTCAGGCTCTCAAAGGGGATGAAGGCAATTCTTTGCAGCTTGCTTGCAAAGGTGATTGGCTGCGAGTGCTCTTTCTAAAGCGGTTGGCTGGGAGATCTCCCTTGCAAGGATTTGACTGGAAGGGAGAAATGTCATTTCCTGGGAACTCAGTAGAATCAAAGAAAAACACCGGTGCATGCAGCATTGCTGGAACTTTGAGGGAGGGATTCTTTGTGGGAGAGAGTTCTATAATTCTCAATGTATTGGAGTTGTGTTATTGTTCTGGAAAACCAAAGTAATGACTCCAAACAGTGATTTCTGTGTATGTCTTTGCATCACAAGTTTCATTATGTACATCCCTAGTCACTGTGCAGAGGCAGGCAATAGCACACCATCTTTGAACATCTCTTGCCTTGAAAACCCTGTGGGGTTGCAATAATTTGGCTGAGCAGGAGGCCATTTTCTGACCCATTGGTTAGTACCCTGTCTTTGAAAGGCTTTTAAAAGAGTGTTTTGTGCTCAATATTTCTGTTTGCTCACTCTTGCACTAATCATAAGGATCCTATCAGCAGATCAATAAATAAAACTTTCCAGTTTAATATAGAAATTTCCATACATATTAGATGTTCTTTTCCTCCTTTCATGTACTAAGTACAGGAGTCACGATCTGACTTTTTATTACCATATTCTGTCTAAATTTTCTATGTATATTTATATCCTGCGGCCCTAGGAAAGGAAGACAGAGGAATTTGAACCTTACTTTTTTGTATTTTTATGTTCAGTTGCATGAGCTATAAATTACAAAGGTTCTGTGTAGTTTTGATTGTTTGTCAAGGGCAGCAACTTTTAGAAGCAAGTTTGAACCAAACAAACAATCTCTTGGGATTTTAAAGTATGAAATGTGCTTTTTTTTTGATGTTCTCTTCTTAAAAGGAAAAGAGGAACCAAGGTTATCAGTTCAGAAGAGTAACTCCAAAGTTGCTAAAGATGACTGTAGTAGGAAAAGGGAAAATGAAAGTGATGGAGGAGGGAGAACGACTCCTCCCTCCTCTTTTATACTTATTTTCTAATGGGACAAAGGGAAGTGTCATCATGCGTGCTTGCAGAAAGTGAAAACTGCCTCCAGATGGGGTGGTTTTCACTCAGAGTGCACTGGGATTCCTCTGCCAAGGGGTAGCATGGGAGTGTGCACACACATAGTACATTCATGGGAGGCAAGTTCTCCTCTGCCCCCCATCTTCCAGCCCCCAGAACCCCTGGCAACCCTAACAGTAACCTTTTCAAAAATCTGCACAGCCACTTGACTCCAGTGGCCAATCAGAAACCTTGCTGGGAAAACCCCCCAGCTGGCCCATCCACTTTCTGAAACCACTTGGCATGTGACAGAAAAGGTGTTGGTGGGTGCCATGATGCCCATGGGCACCATGATGGGCACCCCTGATCTAGATGGATGAATGATGCCAGTAAGGTTTCTAACTTCCAGTAGGGAGTATACCTGGCATATAAGCTGATTTTTTTTTTAATTGGGAACTTGCAAACAACTGAACCTCCACATACATTTTGAGGTGGTACTGACTCATGAGGATTTTGCCACATACTTTTTTTCTTAATTTATGAGTGAGGTCTCTGGGAGTGGTAAACTTTTTCATTTGGAGTAGAGCTTAGATGTCATTAACTTGTAACAAACAAGAGTGCAAGCAGAGCCCAAACAGTACATGAGGAGGAAAGTGCCCTACAATCTATTTTAGTTCCTGTTTCCTTTTAAAAATGTATGCTGACTTTCATCTGGAGAATTGTATAACCTGATTTCTCCAATAAGGCCAGATGGTTTATAATCCAATTAACTTAGTTCCTGTTTAAATCTTTCTGCACCTCAACTTTTATGGAGTTAACATCTGTGTGAGTATGCAGCATCATCCTCTTTTAAATTTATTTTTTTTATTTTCCACAGCTATGGCCAAGAAAGGTCTTGTATAACTCAAAAGCTCTAATTTAGCACTTTATTAGGTCAAGTAATAATATTGCTTCACTCCCAGTGCAATCCTAAGCAGAGTTATGCCATTCTAAGCCCATTTTTTCAATGGGCTTAAACTAGGGTAACTCTGTTAAAGATTGCACTGTTAATATTTTTCAGTAATTAGCATATCTACTTTTGAACATGACCAAAAATGTAGCTAAAAAACCAGACAGATCAAAACCATTTACAGAGGAGTAGGATTTCTCCACACCTCAAGGTTTGCAGAAAAATCTGAAAAGTGAAAAAGATTGAAACGTGAAGAACAAAGCAGATCTCATGATGGCATGTCCCAAGAGGAGCTGCTGTCTTGAGAGTTGCAACTCCCAAGTTACATTGGCAACAGGGAGGGCTGCTATGAAGAAAAGAAGGTAGTGGCTGCTGGGAAGGAAAGAAAGCAGTGGCTGCAGGAGATAGGAGCTAAGCTCCTGTGCTATTTGGGCTCGGAAGAAAGCTGTAGCCAGCCATAGTCAGCACTCACAGTCTGCCTCCACTGCCACCAATTAATTCAATTCCTGATATCAGTGAGGAGGTGGTGGTGGGGAGGGCACTAAAGAAAAAGGAAGCAGCAGGATAGAAAGAGAGGAGGCCAGTGATGGCGATAAGAGTGGGGAGAAGGATAATGGAAGGAAAGGGGAAGAGGAGGCAGCTGAAGGATTGGGGGGGGGAGTGTCAGAAGCTGGAGCAGAAAGCAGGACCCTGAGGGAATTTCTCCATGAGTCTGCCTGACATATACTTGGCAATATGTGCAACCATGTTTGTATGCTGAAAGGTAATGATGGAAGTAGCCAGTCATTATAAAAGGATAGCAGCATTTTTTGTAATCACAGAAGACCTTTTTCTAGTTGCCTCCATAATGGAAACGGTTGGGTTGGCTCTATCAGTGACCTACCACTAGCCATAGTACCACATACTTGATTTCTGATAGCATGCTTAAATCTGTTTTGAATTGTAGCCCTTATGTTTCTCCATGTGAATGCAGTCCTGAAGACATTAGCGACTTACTATATAAAGAAAAAATCTGTTACCCGTAACTCACATTTTAATTAGTCCATTTTTAAATGAAATCTACATATTCTGACTTTTAATTTCAACCTACATGATATCTTGTGCACATGACAGTGCCTTATGCACCCTATGCTTCTAAGGGCCCAGGGAAATAACCTCATACCATTAAAATGATATCTTAGCTGAGCAGTCAATGTTTTGTACAGCAGGCATAGTGAGCCCCCAAATGAATAATTTATTGAAGGAAGATGACATTTGTTTCCACTGTAATGCCAGGTGCTAGCAGAATCTTCCTTTGTTACACTCCTAAGAAGCTGAATAGTATTTTCATTGATATTGTGCTGAAGAATGAAGCTACTAAAGTTGAAGTTGAAGTGTTGTTATGGTCACTAATTACTTTGTTATACAGATCATGGAAAAAGATGTTTAGAATATTGTTTTTCCCCCTCCTTAGTCATAGAATGCTCTTACTGAAATCATTCAGTCATGCTCCCATCTTCATGATCCCAATGTGTGACCTTTTTCATGTTGTCATGTTTTGAATAGCCATTTTTGATCATGTACTTGTTCAGCACATATTCTTTTCACCACCTGATCATCAGTGAACTGTTCAGATGCATTAAAGAGAATTTGAATGTGTCCTATAGGACTTATTGCAATGCTATCTCATAAGAGCAAAGAAAGAGTGACTGGAAAGCAACTCCATGGTTTACACAATCCAGTCAATGCAGTGACCCAGCCATGACTAGAGATGGGCCGCACAGCAATATGAACAAAAAAAAGCCACGAACAGCCCAATCTGCTGTTCGTGAACAAGCTGTTTGTGAGGCCCCATTCTAAACAAACAGGTGGTCGTTGCAAGCCTTGTTCATTGCTGTTCATCAAGCCAGACAGTCTGGCACCTGCAATCAATTCCCTTGGCAACCGGAGGCAAGGACTGCCTGAACTCTGTCTGAACTCCTGCTGTTGCCCTGGAAACCCCAATCTAAACCCAATTTAGCTTGATAGGCAAGTCTTCCTTTCAAGTGTGGAGCTCCAAATTTGTTACAGGGAAGCAAAGAGCAGGGGGGAGGAGGGCTCCCAGCTCTGGTTTTGCAGACAGTGAGGGAGAGACAGTTGCTGTTGGCATTTTGAGAGAGAGACAAAAGCATCTACAAGCTTCAATGACCAGGCCCTCTAAGTGGCACTACTGTTCAGGTACAGAGGTGTTTGGCACTGTGCTGTGCTTGAGATGAATTTGCGTGCATAAAAGCTGGCATATAGATATATATTAGAAACAATATTCAAAATTCATCAGTCAAGAGAGGACTCTTACAGTTGCACAAAAAAATAAGTCAACCTAGAACCTCAGTAAGTAAAAAAATTCTACATCTGGGTCCTACAACTAAAATAGCTAGTGCCAAGTGAATAGCTGTGCAGAGGGAGTTCCAAAGTCTTAACACTACCAGCAAAAAGGCCCTGTCAATGCCAGCCATTCACCACACTTATCGGCATGGCAGCACAGAGAACAGATCTTCCAAAGATCTTCACTGGGGGCTCATATGGGAGCTAGCAATTCTGTATAATATATCTCCATGGTTTCTTTACAACCAAATATAAATCCAGCCAAAGAAACTTAACTTTTCCACATACATGAATTAACTTGTATTAACAGATTTATTACTACTTTATTTAAAAACATCAGAACATTATGTCCAACCATGTAGTAATGATGATTAAAGCAAAATAGAACAGAGGATTAAAGTAAAATGTTCAGCAATTAGCAGAAAGACACTGTACAGGTTACAAAGCTGAGGAGAAACCATTCCTACTTTCCTGAGATTGCAGCAGTCAAACCAAAAACTGCAGGCCACAGAAAATTTTAAACAAAGGGCATCGTATTTATCAGCCTCTACAATGATCTTTTTAGCTACAGTTTTATGACTATGTTCAGAATAAATACTCCAAGAGCTGCAAGGTAAACACAACAAGAAAAATTCTACAAGAAAAGAACCATAGGATAAATACATGTCTATGTAGCTTTCATTGAATCTACAATTTCCAACAACACTGTCTCATTCCTTGATCTATAAGTTCTTGAGACCTCTTGCAATGAAAGCACTATTTCGACATGACAGCCATATTCTTATCCTATATCAGTTCTTGTAGTGGTTTTTAGGAACGTTTTTATAGACATGATGAATGCCTTGCTATCTTACCTAATTACAGTATAAAATATAGAATTGGGAAACAAGCTTTTACCCAGGATTTGCTCTAATTTAATCACATATTTACTCAGATCCACTTAAGACTAATTGAAGTGATGAATGTCAGAGGCTGAAATGCCATTCGTCATGAGTTAACACAGCCCTCTTTTGGGGAAAGCAAACGGCTGCAACAACCAGACTGATTAGATGGAATTTGTTAGAATGTAAATAAGTGAAGCTTGAGGAATAAATTGTCCCACAAATGTATGCGTGAAATTTTCCTAGAGCATTGAGAAAAAAGGATTATATCAATGAAGAATGCAGAAAGCATAGCTGCTACAACTGGTTTTTTTAAAAGTTTGCATATGGGCTTATTTCCAAATATATAGATCTATTTACTACTATTACGTATCATACTGCCCTACAGCTAGCACAGAATGATAAATAAAGAGCTGCACCTTTTCTACTTTGCTTCCTCTTTTATTGTCTCCCAGAACAGCAACGTAGCATCTTGTTTATCTTTTCCTCAAAACCCAACACTTTGGTAAAGCCTTTGGCTTAACTTCTCACATTTCCCTCCCACCTGAAATAAAACCTCAAAAACCTAAGTACCTGTGACTTTGTTTCTACACTGCTCTCATTTCCCTTGCCTCTCTCTTAAGTTCCTTGGGGCTATGGGCTTTTTTTCTTTAATTATTTTTAAACAGCTATACCTATAAGAAAAGTCACAAAAGATTCTTTGTGATACTATACACCAAAACAGGGCAGGACAAAGTAGATATCTCACCAATGTCACTTTTTCCATCCATGTAAATGGAAGTTGAAGTGTTATCTGACACACACATTACAATTACTTGTTCCTTAATGTGCCAAAAATGCCCCTGGGGCCATTTCTCATCAAGAAAATAGTGCCTGGGGGAAGAATGAAACCTGTAGTCCATGTGCACTGCTGTGCTGATCCAAATCAGGTGCTGCATGTGTGCTAAGTGAGAAGAACCTACAACTTACATTGGACTGCCACACAGATTGGGGACCCCAGACCCCAATGATGTACTCTGTATCACACCAGCCCATGGCTAGTATAGTTTTCATTAACCATGTGAAGAAACAAACACAGTGCTGATAACCAACTCTGTCATCTGGAGGAATAGAACTGCTGCAGTTTTCTCTCTCCTTAGGCTGCAATCCTAAGAATATTTTCCTGGTAGTAAGCCCCATTGAGTAAAATGAATTTTATTTCTGCATAGAACTGCTTGGGGTTGCTTTCTATGTTTCCCGAATCTTCAAAGATAGAAGTGGTACTACCTATTTACCATTCTAAAATGGTATTTTATATTTCTTGCAATTTTGTGTGTTCCTGAATAAATCTCTTTTGTTGGTTAACAGCTCTTCGTTTGCCTTTTGATGAATTACCATCCATAAAGCCTTGGCTGAATGCAAGGAGCACACTATAGTGTGATATAATGCATAGTATAAAGAAGAATATGTGATGGATTGTAAACTGTGGAAGTAACAAGAAAGCTTTACATAAGCATATACCAGCTGATTCCTAATAGTTTGTTTCAATGAACCCAATAAAGCCAGAGTAGAATCTTGTTGTCCTAATCTTGCTTCTGGGTAGACATGGGCACGATTAAAAAAATAATCCTGATTTAGCTGATCGTGGATCCGCGGCGGCGCCGAACGCAGGTACCCGATTCTAACCGATCAAGTCTCATTTCCGGTCCAAAATCGGATCCAAAATTGGAAATTGGGGAGGCCAGCGCCCAGAGCAACCGTAGTCAGGCTGTTGTGCTTGCGCACGCGCTCCCGAGTCGCCCCCACCCATGCAGCAAGCCGGCTGTCCCGGTGCGCTATGGAGCTGGCAGCAGTGCAAGTGGCTCGGAGGCTGCCCACGCCGTTCACCTGCCCCACAAGACAAGGGGCGGCCGGCTTGCCCACGCGCCCCTTGTCCTGGGGAAAGGCGAACGGCGCAGGCGGCCTCCCAGCCTTCCACGCTGCCTTTTGCCTTTCCCCAGGACAAGGGGCGGCTGGCTTGCCCACGCTCCCCTTGTGAGATGTACTAAAACGAATGACAGAATTGCCCATTGAAAATAATGGGAGAGGCTTGAATGCCCATTGGAAATAATAAGAACCTGGAATGCCCATAGACTTGCATGGGCTCCATTGAAACACAATAGATCAAAAAAAAGGTGCAAAGAAAACGTGGAATGGATTTTGAAGGAAACTCTCTGGGCCCAGATAGACTGTTCTGGGACTGGATTGACAGGCCCCTGAGTGCAATGACGGCCCCTGGGTGTCTAAGAGGGGCTCTGGGACTGGAATTACAGGCTCCTACCTGGAATGAGGGCCCTTGGGTGTCTCAGATGGGGTCTCGGACTGGAATGACAGGCCCCTGACCAGAATGACGACCCCTAAGTGTGACAGAAGGGGTCTGGGACTGAATGACAGGCCCCTACTTGGAATGATGGCCCCTGGGTCTGCCAGAAGGGCTCTGGGACTGGAATGACAGGCCTCTGACTGTCACCCAGGGACCATCATTCCAGTCTCAGACCACTTCTGTCACACCCAGGGGCCGTCATTGCACTCAGGGGCCTGTCAATCCAGTTCCAGAACAGTCTATCTGGGCCCAGAGAGTTTCCTTCAAAATCCATTCCACGTTTTCTTTGCACCTTTTTTTTGCTCTAATGTGTTTCAATGGAGCCCATGCAAGTCAATAGGCATTCCAGGTTCCCATTATTTCCAACAGGCATTCAAGCCTCTCCCATTATTTTCAATGGGCAATCCTGTCATTCGTTTTAGTACACACACCCCTTGTCCTGGGGAAAGACGAACGGCGTGGGTGGCCTCCCACACTGCCTTTTGCCTTTCCCCCAGACAAGGGGTGGCTGGCTTGCCCACACGCCCCTTGTCCTGGGGAAAGGCGAACGGCACAGGTGGCCTCCCAGCCTCCCGCGTTGCCTTTTGCCTTTCCTTTGTGCCCACCCCTTCCCCCTCCCTCCCCTGGGTTGCTGCTCCATGGTTGGAAGGAAGCCTGCTAATCAAGGAAAACTGGGCTTCCATTCGTGTTTTGAGGGTGACCGAAGGAGGGCAAAGACAGCTCATTCCCCCCCTGACTCCGTTGTCCCAGGAATTAATTACTGCTGCCAGAGTGTCTGCAATTCTGAACAGAAACCGATATATCCGATCAAGTCCCGAACAAGCAAACTCCAGATTGCTGGATCGGTTGCCGTGAACAGAACCGATTAGCTGAGTCACGATGGAGCAAACGCCAAAATCGGGGACTTTTTGAAATCGTAATTCAGATCATGCCCATGTCTACTTCTGGGTGTTAAAAAGTTATCTCAGTTAACATAGTGGCAAGTAGTCACTGGAATTTGGCAAAGCATAGCTGAAATGGCATCCCAGTAGCTTGCACAGATGCACCTACTGTTTTAAATTTCTCAGGTGGTCTGTGTCTCTCTTACTGTCTTCACACTTACAATCCCACTATAAGAAATGACTAACAATATGAAGCAATAGGTGAGATTAGGGTTTCAGTAGCATAGTTGATACCATGATAGCTGAAGGTGCCTTGAAAGTGACACATACAGAATGGATTCCCCAGACGTGCTATGCATATGAGCCCTTCTATTTTTAAATTCTCTACTGAGGGATAGATTTGTGCATAATCAACAAGACGCATCTGGCAACGGTGACTGTTTTTGACACAGCAGAGCTAATGAATGTTTGCTGTGTGGAAACAATGTCCCTCACCAGTTCCACAGGTGGTGGCATTCTTTTGCTTCAGTTGTCTCTTCATTTCTAGCAAGAGTCAGAAGGCACTTTGTTTTCTGAAGTTCACATTTTACCACTGAAAATGCTCAGGAGCTTGCTCGCCATCCATGTCTTCTCTGCATTAAGTACACCTTCTCCAGCTGTACCCTCTTTTATAAAGAAGAGATAGTCTTAGCCCTGCACTTTTGGGCAACATTTTAGATTTATTACAGTTGTCATATTACTTTCCTTCAAACCCACTAAACAACTTACTTGTTATTGCCCCACCCCCAACTTCACCTATATTTCTTAATTTACTTCATATATATATATACTGCCTGTCTTCCTTCTCGATCTTCCTCCCAGTGGTGTGCCACCAGACAAACCAAACATGCTTGACTCTTCACCAATTGTTTGGGGAGCTGTTGAACCTCTGAGTATATACAGAGTACTAGCAACTGTATGATCAGAAGGCCTGCAAATGAAGACACATTGGCACAGCTTAACTTAACCAAAGAAAAGTCTTCTTTAACTGAACTACAGAGAATATAAAATACAGAGAGTGCACAGTATATAGGGAGTTGACTTGCAGAAGGCTTGCAGCTAAGTAAAAGAAAACAAAAAAGAAAACAAAGTTGCTACTATCTAACTAACGCATTGAGAATGACCAGAGACATCACCTGCTAGGATGGGTGTTCTGTGCTAGGGAGAGGAGAAGGCAAACACATTCTTTCATACCCTTCATTTTCCATTCTGTTCTGAGTTACCAAAGTACCACACAAAGGATTCTGAGCCCTTTCTATTCTCCTCCTCCATGGCTAAACTGGCCCCTGGTTGTGTAGGCACATGTAAGCCACAAAATTAGTTTTATGATGGTTCCAAAAGACTAAAACAGCATACCATTATTTATCCCAAGGACATCAGTTACGTACACGTCTCAAGGAGAGGTGTTAGTTGAGCAAATGGTGTTTGTGTGTTCTTCCCCCTGGATAGATTTGAAAACATGAATCACAGGCCAGTTCAATATAAAAAGGCCTATGCAGTCAATATGACACTATCCTTCTCCACAATGGGAACCCAAAGCAGCGTACATTGTTCTTCTTGCCTCCATATTACCTTAACAACAACCTTGAAAGGTAGGTTAGCCTGAGAGGGTGCAACTGGATCAAAGTCACTCAATCAACTTCCACAGAAGAGTAGTGATTCAAACCTGGGTCTCCCAGATCCTACTCTGAAACTCTAACCACTATATTGCATTGACTTTGGGGAGGGTTGCTGTGGAATAGTAACAAGTAGCTGCATCTGGATAAGTCATGTAAGTCATATGGTACCCAGTCACCCAGTGGTGGTTACTGAGTCTGGCCCTAAGGAGTCCTCCCTCAAAGGCCAAAACAGCTCTGGAAAGGGTCTGCCCACATTCTACTGATGGAAACCAGTTCTGGAATTCTGGCTAAACTGTTATGGTAGCCTAGCAACAGCCACTGAAGGCATCTGGTTAAAGCTACAAGTGCTCATCTTATCATTTTGGGTTAAAAAAATGTTTTTTAGAAAAATATTTCAGATTTTTCTGGAAACCTGGGGTATTTTTCATGTGTGCAGAAAGATCAGTCTTGTCAATTCATGGCTCCAATATCTGGATTTAAATATCCTCAGATCAGGGCCACTTGGCTATTTTTATAGAAGATGTATGTATTTTAAATGTTTTTTTTAATGTTTAAAATGTTTACCACCTTAGGGAGCCTGAGCTGGGTGGAAAGGCTGCATAGAAATAGACAATACAGTCTAGCATCCTATTTCTGATATCAGCTAGTCTCTGGAGTCAGTTCAAGTATAGGTCAAGAAATATTATGGTGATCCTCTTTTTTATATCCTATCAGCTGTTGTACTGCCTCTCGGTACCCCAGTATGTAGTAAGGGAAGAGAAATGGATACGCTTCATTGGCACTTGATGATCCAAAGAGCCCTGGCCAGAGCTACAAGTTTAATTCCATGAAATAAGAGCAAGAAATAAGAGCAAGGACTCTTGCTCTTTTCTACTGCTACAGACAAACACCGCTACCCATATTGTTCTATCTTCATGAAGTAAGTAATTTATGTCTGTAACAAAAGGAAGAGAAACATATTCCCCAGCAACTTCTGGTTCTCAGTCCCTCCCACCTCCCCCCACAAACTGAGTAGTAGTTGGGGGCAAAATTGGAGTGCTGGACACCATTCTGTTAAATGAGCCCCCCCTCCCTCAAGAGCAAACAGACACATTCCCTGCCCCTTCCTTTTCCTCAGGAAAATACCCATCACCCCTTGTTTTCTCTTGGTACATTTGTTCAGGAAAACATGAACCCCCATCATTTGGGCTCATACATTGTTCAGTGATTGTGGACTGAGACCTGATTTTTTGACAATCAGCTCTATAGTTTGTTGATATGTTCCTGGACATTCTGAATGTTGTTTCACTGAATTCCTTTCTAATCACATAGTACAGCATAAGTGGCTTTTCATGCATATGCATTGTCACTCAGCTCAATTGAGTTCTACTATTTTGCTACATAATTGTCCCCTCAGTGGGCAATTGTGTAAATAGACAATTAGAACACTCACAAATCATACAAATCAGTCATCAATAAATGCTGTATTTAATAAAATTGTAACCTGTGGTATTTATCTGAATAGCCTTTTGTGACATTAATGGCAGCTGATCAATTGAATTGGCAGCAGAACAGCATGTGCTGTTTTGAAAAAACCTAATGCAAACCTGTTGAACAGGCATGTGCATTGCTTGGCATGAACCAAACAAACAAGGTGATCAGCTCTCATCTAATCACCCCCTTCAACCATAGTAAGCTCAACCACTAAGCATGCTCACAGTGAAATTTGCATAAGTTATACCCTTATGTAACATATACAAATATACCAAAAGAAAAAAAAAGTTGTATAACATAGTGTAGTTACAGGGCTGAATACAATTTTACTGGGGAAAACAAACTGGAGAAACAATACGAAAGGACTACTTCAGAAAATCCAGGGAAAGTATGGAGGGGGGAGGCTGGAAGATGAAATCATGGAATGGAATGGCAACACTGCAAAACAAAACCAAATTCTAACAGGGCTAACTATATTAACCCCTAAAAAGTTCACTTCACTTACATCAGTCAGGTGAATCTAAGTTCTGCTAAATTCAAGAAGCTGTACCTAGGATGGAAACACCTCACAAAAGTGACCACTGATCCTTTTGTATCCTCCAAGAGAAATGTACACAGTAGTGTCTATGTTTTTGGAATTTCAAGGGAATTGGAAAAGTTCCCACCTTTGATCTCAATGAAGTGTGCGTGTGTGTTAATTTGATGGACAGCTGGCATTTACTGCTTGTGGCAAGAATAGCCAATCAATTGTGATCAGTTTAGGAGAAGCACAGATTTTATTTTTACTTCTCCCCAGACAAATTTCATCCTTCTCCATTACACTGACGGCTGTTTCAGGACAAAGATGGTTTGATAACAAATTAACCATTTATGGGGATCTTACTCAATGAAGGAAAAATCAAGGAAAAAACGGGAAAGAATAAAAACTGTTCTTTCTTCATCACTCGTGAGATTGTCTGTCTGGGAAGATATCAAGTGTGGAGTGGGGCAGGGGGATTTTAAAAGTTTTTTGTATGATCCAGAGGAATGATGCTTGTGTTCTGCCCCTATACAAGGAGGCTCCAATTAGTTACCATGACTAATACCTTTTAGTAGGCCTATCCTTCATAAGTATGTCTTATTTCTTGTCAAAGCCACACAAACTCACTGCCATCACCAGGTTTTGTGAAAATGAAACCATAATGTGGAATGTGTCGAAAAGTATCCCCTTGCAACCAACTACCAGTCTACATGACTGGATATCTCCAAATTGTAATGTTGTGAGAATGGTAGAAAGTTTTCTTGAACTACAGTCTCCAAAAACTTTTGTAAGATAAATGGACTCAAATTCTCTCTCTGCATGGTAGACCAGGAAAAGTCACAATCACACTGCAGCAATCCAGTAAGCCTGATGTTATTCCTTCCTGTGCATTCTCATTCCCAGTTCGTGCTGTTTGTGGAGAAGCTGCAGGAATGAAAATGAATTTCAAATATGTGATATGCGTACATGTTCTAGTGTGCCTTTGAGAGCATATTGTAGATTCAGTCTTGTCTTTTCCATGTCTTCTAAAGGCTGTGAAATAATGACTCACTTTCCTTTGCTTTCTTTCAGGCAAAGCCTGTGTTTCAGTCACAATAAGTCAATCCTTATCACCTGAAGGCATGAATTTCAGCTCTTCATTTCAAATAGCTTTACATCTCATGCCTGGCGGAGAAATACTGGAGTGCATCACCTCAGATCTAACCTAAAGACTAAGTCTACGGCATCAAATGAATCTATTTTTTCCTAAAAGATCTCACAGCTATGGATGATATGATCTATTTATTTTTTTAAAAAATCATGTAATTTTCATCATTTAAGGGCTTTCTAAATGGAAGAACATGTTTGTTGTGTTTGTACTGTGGAAGGGAATAAATTTCTGCCAAGTCCAATATAGAACTTGGAAGGGAAAAAAAATTATGTATCTCTGCAACTTTGCTTCTGTTCAGTGGAAATCTCCGCAGCGCTACTTGCCTTTTAATGGTGTTTTCAGATGGTGTCAGATGGTCAGATGGTGTTTTTTGGCAACAACTGAAAAACTGAAGCCACTGAGAACTGTAGGCTGTTTAAGTTGATAATATTTATTACCCTGTTGTTGTGGGAAGATGAAACAGTTGTGGGTAATGGCTATGAGGCAGCTTGTGGCTATTTTAATACTGCATTTTCTTCTAGCAGAAAAGTTCCTAAAGGCTGTTACACAGAACAAATATTGGCAGGGTTGTTGAAATTAAAAGAAGAGAAAGAAGGATTAATATTTTTATAACAAACTAAAATAACTAAGGAGTGATCCCAACAATATGCTTTTATCCCCTCCATTGTTCTTCCTGATAGAAGCTTGAATGTAGAGAGTTGTTATGATGCATCTTTCTTTCATGCAGGGACAAATATCAAGTTTATTAAAAGTAAAAACTAGCCCCAAAAACCTATTTAAAGGAATCCATAGTTGGTCCTTTAGCAGAGTATTATTGATTGCAGAGTAAGCGTGACGGGTGGTAAGAGCTTGTGTGCTGGCTGGTTTGAGTGTATGAGAGAAAATAACAAACTTATACTTGATTTATATTTAGAAAGGCAATAAGAGGGCTTTTATTGTAGGAACTTCATACTCTGATAGGAAAGGAGGAGAGATAGATTCCTATCTACCTATCTAACTTAAGGATGGACATGGAAGGCAGGGCAAGTTCTGCATTCATGACTGCAAGATGGAGAGAAGGGGGAAGTGTGTGACAAAGCCAGGAAGAGAAGAAGTCCTGAGAATAGCAATCTACACATCAAAGGATAGTCAGAGCAGCAAACAGTAAACAGATGCCTTGACATTTCTATCTTTCTAACTCTTTGGTTTGTCCTCCTCTGAAACCTGAGGAAAGGGACAGCAATAAGTCCTCCTTTTCTAACAGAGTTGCTTTGGAGATACTGGGTTTTTCTGCCAAGTATTTCAAAACCAGTCATGGGTGTGGATGGAAATGGCAATTAGAGCTACATCATGAAGAATGTAGAATTTAACTTATTTTTCCAGCTGTTCCCCAATAGAAATGTTCCTTCTGAACAGTATTGTTTTGCTTAGTTTTTGGAAGGACAGGTATGGGAACCTTCCTGATCTTTTCAGGCAAGCCATTCCACAAAAGTACACTTTATATATCTCTCTGAGTGGGTGTTGTTGTCCTAAAGGGTGGTATATAAACTGAATTTTGTTGTTTTTGTTGTTATTACATCCAGTCACAAATACACCAATATTAATCTGCTGTTCATGTTTTATTTATTTATTTATTTCAATTTCTATTCCGCCCTCCCCACATTGGCAGGCTAAGAGCGGATTTCATTTATACCCATTAAAATTTCAGTTAAAACACAATCAATACAAAATAAATATTTTAAAATACAATATATAAAGCACCACTAAAATAATTCAAGTTAAACCATTTCCACCGTCATTAAAGATAGTTAAGCATTTAACATTTCTTTGGAGGTGGATGTTCTGATAGGGAGGGCTCTGTCCTATCCTATTCGGCCGGCAGGGGTCCAACCCAGCATTAACCATATGCCTGGTGGAACAGCTCCGTCTTACAGGCCCAGTGGAATGATAACAGATCCTGCCGGGCCCTGGTCTCATTAGACAGAGCATTCCACCAGGTTGGAGCCAGGACTGAAAAGGCTCTGGCTCTGGTCAATGCTAGGCAGGCCTTCTTGGGGCCAGGGACCATTAATAGTTGTTTTTCACTAGATCAAAGCATCCTCTGGGGCACATACGGGGAGAGGTGGTCCCAAAGGTACGCAGGTCTCAATCCGCATAGGGCTTTACAGGTTAATACCAAAACCTTGAACCTGATTTGGTACTCCACCAGTAACCAATGCAGCTAGCGCAATACCGGTGTAATATGTGCAGTTCTCAGCACTCCGGTGATGACACATGCCACTGCATTCTGGATCAGTTGCAACCGCTGGATCAGATTTAAGGGAAGCCCTGCATAGAATGCGTTACAGTAGTCTAGCCTAGAGGTGACCATTGCCTGAATCTCTGTAGTTATGTTGCAGGTTGAGAGATATGGGGCAAGCTGCCTAGTCTGTCATAAATGGAAAAAGGAAGACCTGGCAACTGCAGTGACCTGAGCCTCCACATTCAAGGAGGCATCCAGGATCACTCCCAGACTCCTGACTCTTGGGGCTGGTTCAAGTACTGCCCCGTCAAGAACAGGAAGCTGGGGTCCCAAATCCACTCGTCTGCGACTCAAGTACAGGATTTCCATCTTCATGGGGTTCGATTTTAGCCAACTCTGCTTCAATCATCCAGCCACAGTTTCAAAAGCCTGCTCCAGGACATCTGGGGCTGAGCCAGGCCATCCGTCCATCAACAGATATAATTGGGTGTCATCAGCATACTGGTGACACCCAAGACCAAAGCTTCGCACCAGCTGGGCGAGGGGGCACATATAGATGTTAAACAATGATAGGGAGAGTATTGCCCCCTGCGGCACACCCCATACCAGCGAGAGGACAATTTCTCCCCAAGCGCCACTCTCTGTCCCTGGCCATGGAGAAAAGAGACAAGCCACTGTAGTGCTGTTCCCTGTATCCCCACATTAGCGAGGCAGTGGGTCAAGAGATCATAATCGTATCAAACACTGATGACAGATCTAATAATATCAGCAGTGCCGATCCACCTTGGTCCAGGTATCTGCGAAAATCATCTGTGAGGGCAACCAGCAGTGTCTCAGCCCATATCCTGGGCGAAACTCCGACTGGAAGGGATCCAGGACCAAAGTATCCTTCAAGAAACTCTGCAGCTGTCTCTCTGCCGCCAGCTCAATCACCTTGCCCAGAAACAGGACGTTCAAAATTGGGTGCTAACTGACCGGGTTGGCAGAGTTGAATGATGGTTTCTTTAAGAGAGATCTCATCCTTAGTTCTTGCCAGAAAGGAATCCCCTTAAGATCACTTTCCTCCTTGAGCTAATATAATTAAACTCAGCTGAGATGACCCTGTTCTGAAGAGCTAAGAAGATGTAGTTTCATGGAGAACTCAACAAACTGGACTTCATTTAATAAAGTGGTAGTTTATTATTTATTACAACATTTTTACCTTGTTTTTCCTTTTGGTTCAAAGCAGTTGACAATAGAAGATTAAAAACATTTACAGTAAAAAACCAAAATAAAATAATAATCACCCTAAATCCCTCCCTCCCCCGTTACCTAGATGGGTCTCCTTGTAAGTAAGGGGGAATTAGCACACAAGGAGAAAGCTGCAAGAGGTAAGATCCTTCACCAATTTTACCAGGTCCCCTCTCCCTGAGGAAACTGACAAGACAAGTGTTTTCCAAAACATAAGAGTATTTTTATTTAAAGGGGAAAATTAAACACACAGCAAGAGGTAAATATAAAATCACAGGCATACAAGAGTCCTAGGAAAGGCAGTGAGAAGATGGGGAATAGTTGTAGGATTCAGGTAATAGTTACTTATCAGAGGAGTAGACAGATCCATGGAGGAAGAGAGGCTTGGGCGACCAGTGTGCCTTGCCAGAGACTCAGAGGGATTCGAAGGACACAGCGCTTGGATCCCAGTAGGCGTGCATTGTACAATTTGGCTGGGGCAAAGCCAGAATAATTATAAGGCAAAATGTGCCCTGAGGCTGGAGAGTGACTTCAGCCCATGAAACAAAGACCTTAATGGTGGTTTCCTGGGTCAGGCAAAAGGCTTGATTAGTGTTGATTGGCATGGAATGTGACAAAAGAGTTAGCTTGCCTGTTTCCAGTGCCTGACAAAGAAACTGTAGTTTTAATTAAGTGTCTCCGGGGTCAGTTGCTGAATCTAGAGTTTTGCTTAAATGTTCCCAGGAAGAGTTTAAAGTTACCAGAGCTGATTGATGACCTTCAATTGCTGGATAGGATTTTAGCTGGGGTTGTAGTCAAGGGGAGAAAGGAGTTTGGAATGTCCGACGGGAGTGGTTAGGAGGATAAATGCTCAAGAGCCTTTCTTGTGAAGAAGGCTGCACATTCTGAGGCTGGGTAGGTAAGGGACAATGGCACCTAATCACTCTGCATTCCATTCACGTCATGTGCATTCCAGTCTCCTGGCTGGGAGCTGGCAGTGTTTTGCCCAGCTGGGAAGCTTGCTATTGCAGCATGAAGTGTATTAGTTAGAGGCTTTATGATTTTTCCCAATTATGAGCAGGTATTAAATGGTAGAGAGCTAGGGGAACTGCTCACACTCCCCTCAAAAGATGCTTGCCCTTCAAACTCCCCACAAAGACCTGGCAAACATATAGGTCTTGTGGTGCCTCCTGAAGATTGAGTTGGGGGTTTCCCTCAACTCTTCAGGGATCTCATTCCATAGAGCAGGGGTCACAATGGAAAAGGCCCAAGCTCTGGTCAATGCCGGGCAGGCCATCACTCTAAAAGAGATTGGAATTACTGACAAATTGGCAAGAGGTGGGATTGCAAAGAGAGAGTTTCCTAAAGACTGCTGTTAGTACAAAGGGAGGTATGGAAGGTCAGAATCCTACTCAGGTCCCTCAGATATGTGGGTTCCAGGTTGTGAAGGGCTTTAAGGTCATCACAAACACCTTGAATTGAACTTGGAATCAGATTGACAACCAATGTAGTTGTTTCAAAACAGGTAAAATATATACCCAGTGGCTAGCCCCTGACAATAGCCAGGCTGCCACATTCTGGACCAATTGTAGTTTCTGAGTTCTGTTCAAGGGCAGCCACATGTAGAGTGTGCTGTAATAATCCAACTGTGAGGTTACAGAAGCATAATCAGCATGGCCATATTGGAAGAGTCTAGAAAACAAGAGAGCTGGTACACCAGATGCAGCTGATAGAAGACACTCCTGGCCACCTTGCAACCTGCTTTTCAAAGAACAAGGAATGGTCTAGGAGCACACCCAAGCTCTTAACCTGCTCTGAAAAAAGCCATCTTCACTGTGCTACTTGCACAATCTTGTCTTTTACGTGTTACCGTGCTACTTGCACACTTGTCTTTTACGTGTTAAGCCCTTTTAATTTGCCAATTTTTGAAGCACTTAGAAAGCAATCCCAAACAACTACTCAGAATCCTACTCAGGTCTATTCAATGCCCAGGAAAATGTTTTTTTCTATTATCTCCTGCAGTTGAATTATATGGCTTTACTTTATTGTATTGCATTTTAACAATAATCTTAATTTGATTTTTAATCTTCTGCAAATTACTCTGGGGACTAAATATTTGAAAAGTGGTGTATTAATTGAAATGACAAAGCAACAACTGATTGCCCAAACTTATAAGCAAAAGATATTCCTGCTTCCTGTAGCAGGCGCAGATGCTGAGTGGAGATTTTGCTATTAGCTGTGAATGGGTGGTACTGTTTTCTTATTGAAGCCACATGCATAGTGATTTATTTTTTAAAAAATGCTCTATGCATTCATACACAACAGATATTCCATGTGAATATCTGAGTAGTAAGGAAATCTTTTACTTTCACTTTTGAGGTAACATCTGAAGTGGCAGCCTCTCCACATCCCTGACAATGAGACTTCCCTGCCACACCACTTATTCTTCTGTACGGGCAGAAAAAAGCAAAGGACATCTGGAATTGGGAATTCTGGTAGGGGTATCCTGGCACCACTGGGATAGACAGAGCAGCAGTTCTACCACTGTGGATGGCTGAAAATCTATATTGCAGCTGTCAACTGGTGGTCAAGCAGACAAAGAACCAGTAGAGTTCTGCCCAGCCCTATAAAGTTTCTTACTCTAGACTAGAGGTGTGCGGTTTGGGTTTCCGATTCAGGAAAAATACCCGAATCGGATCCAATTCGCAAAGATTTGGGATTTCCAAAACAGCCCCAGCATACCAAGGCCGTTTCAGAAACCCGAATCAAAGATCCCCAAAGCTATTTGTATAGCTTCAGGAAGCTTTGGGTCAATGTCCCTTGACCCTCTCATTGCCTGCAGAGCAGGAGGGAGATGGACATTTAAAAAATCAGCTGGTTTCTGGCTTCTGACCAACAGCTGATTTTGAATGGAGGAAGGTTCCCACCCGGCTTGCAAGCCTTCCAAGTCTCCCCACCTCTACCCAGCTGGTAAGGGGGAGTGTATGAAGGGAGGAAAGTTCCCCAAGCTACTTGCAAGCTGGGCAGGGAACCTTCCTCTCTTCAAAGTCAACTCCCTTACCAGCAGGGTAGAGGGGGAAGGAGCAACTCTGAAGGGAGGAAAGTTCTCCCTACGGCTTCCAAGACGGGTGGGGAACCTTCCTCCCTTCAAATTCAACCCCCCTCTACCTGGCTGGAAAATCCAAATCTTTTGGGGGTGTACACCCCTACCTATACTAGACATGGACACGAACAACATTACGGACGGAAAAAAACCATGAACATCCTGTTCGTCTGTTCGTGAACAAGCCATCCGTGAGGCTCCATTCTAAATGAACAAGTGGTTGTTGCAAGCCTCGTTCGTTGCCTTTGTCAGCCCTTCGTCAATCCAGACAGTCTAGAGCCTTTCAATCAATTCCCCCAGCAACGGCAGGGACTGATCTCTGTCTGAACTCCTTCTGGCTTTAACCCTTCAAATTACTTCCAGCAGAGAGTCCTGTTTTTGCTACTGTAAAGAGAAAATGACAACAAAGGGAAGGACCCACAGATCATGCCTTTCCTGGGGTGCAATCTCTCTGAAACTTGGGGGGTCTTCAGAAGACAGTGAGGACTATGTCCCCTGCAAATTTGGTGGGTATTGGACATTGGGAATGTCAGTTTGTGGGGTGTTTAAAGGGCCCTGCCCCTTGCATGTGGCAGGAAAGGGCCCTTTAAACTATCAGCTGGCAGGCGACATGGGGGAATTCCCCCTGCCAACTGCCAGGTGATAGTTTAAAGGGATCTTTAAGGAGCCACGAACAATAAACAATGAACATGTTTGTGAACAGGGTCATGTTCATTACTCTTCATTGTTCATGGATGGCAATGAACAACGAATAGCTTGTTTGTTTTTTTCCCCATTCGTGCCGATTTCTACTCCAGACTAACACTTGAGATGATGTTGAACTTTTCATTTCTGTCCATTTAGATTTTACACCTCCCTTTCATGAACCAAACCCATGATTCTCTCTTTTCATTCCATTTTCCCCTAAATTGAACTTATTTTTTACCATTTGTGCACTATTATATACTTATGTACACTATAAAATGATATATGCTTTATTTATAAGTACCATAAAAATGTTATCTAACAACTGTACACTATATGTGCCAGTACAAAGAAATCTATCAAACTATTAAGCAAAAGCAGATATATGAAGACACTGATAAAAATATGAAGAAGAAATGAAATGGGGAACAGACTCTGCTAAATTTGAACAACTTTTTAAATCTTGTCTGCGGGCTCACCTTGCCTCTTCCTACTTTCCTTCTCAGGGAGAGGCTTCAGACACTACCTTGAATAGTATACCAGAAGCATGAAAAGAAAATGGGGTATAGTGCAGAGGACAGATTCTTGCTTTGAATAGCAGAGACTCTGGATGAATTCTCTGCTCAGCCAGGAATTTCACTGAAGGGCCATTGATGACTCACTACCTCTCAGCTGAATCTTTCTCCCAGGATTGTTAAAGTGAGGATGAAGGAGGTAAGAATTATAAAGTACTTTCTGTACTGTAAATGCTACAGAAATTCAACACTTTAAAGTTCTTCAGAAAATGGAGAGAATTTCCTCCCAAAGCAATGCAAACTAGAATTGAGCAAATAGACTCTTTTTCATTTCTTGTTGTAATCCATTCATATGGCTGAAATTCTCCACTTTTCACTGTTGATTTTGTAGATTCATTTGCATTTTATACACATGTCATGCAATGCTTCTATGTAATTTCTAAGTTAGCTATACAATATGCCTATAACTTGCACATATAATATATGCTGGATTTATTGTTGCAGTAATTAGGTTGACAAATGCATTCTTTTGATAAGGGAATGTTATTTGAGGAAACAGAAATGGCACAAAAAGAAGGAATCGCAAGTTTGATTTGTACAAAGAAGGAGCAAAATATAGAGGGTATTAATAATGAGAAGTGGGAACTTTTTTTGAATACCTAACCAGGATTCCATCCCGCTCAATGTCCAGCTCTGTGGCAGAGATCCACAGGTGGAAGGAGGGGGCAATTTTCCTCACCGTTTGTAGACTTCCATCTCTCCCCACACACAATGCTGTTCCTAGAGGTTCCTTGTCCCCCTGGGAGCAGGATTTGAGGATAATCTTGGGCTGCAGAAGGAGGAAGAACATGAGAAAATCATGCTCTACAGACAAAAGTTCCTTCCATCTGAAAAAAACTCTTTATGGACTCCAACTAGCTGGTTGTCACATCACTTTTCAGAGCCCAAACAGAGTCCCAACTGATTGTCTATGAATCAAACAGATCCAAAACAAACATGGCTTCAGCTCTTTGCAAATGTCTTTATAAAACAATGGCAAATCTAAAGACAATTTATCTTAGACTAATATTCATTTCAAATATAAGACTATATTCCTCATCTGCCTTGATGAGATGGCTCTGCATCTGAGACTGAATGCTTTCATTTGATTCATTTGCAGTAATGCAGCTGCAGACAGCAGTTTATTAGTTTATGAACTTACCTGTTAGTAGATCTAGCCCTCCTCCCAAAAGCTTGTGTTAAAGCTCAGCTAAGCAACGAAAACCTGGGTCCTGATTTATCCCAGTGAGTCAACACTGGTCAGCAGGGTACACACGCAGACTCCCTACTCTGACAAAATTGACTTATACTAGTTTATTAAATCACAATGTAAACCATAGATGAATGAAATGACTAAGAAAATAAAAGAATATTAAAAACAATATACTAATAAAAACGAATTTAACACATGGACCCTGAAAAAGATCATAATGACCAATAGCTGTTGGCTACACAGCAAAAAGACAGATAGGGGGCATCAGGTGCTCTTAAAGACCCCCAGAAATCCCCAGTTCTGCCCCAAGGCATTCAGCATGTTCATGGGAATACAGGGTTTATTTTAGGTGCAGGCATATCTAGAAACCTAGTCAGAGTTGTCATCATGGGTCATTCCATCATCTTTCAGTTGAAATGGCTGGGCTAATTCCAGTGATGCAGGACCCAGTTACGCCTTTGCTAGCATCCAGTGGTGCATCAAGTGTGGTGTGGGGAATAGATTTAATGAAGAATATTTCATACACCTTTGTGTATGAAAAGTAAGCAAAAGTAAAAAGTACTTTTTACTTTTGTAAAAAAGTAAGCAAAAAATAGCCATTGGACTGATGGAGTGATATCACTTTCAGTTATTCCAGTTCTCTCTAATAATCAATGGAAACTATACCATTTTATCATAGAATTTTTGGTGGTTCCTAGAGAGGCATGACATCACTTTGGGGATTTTCTCAGAAGTTATATCCTGTCATCACTGATGGTGCCCCCATGTCCCTACTTCCCTGGTGTCCCACTGTTGCCATGCTATGCAAAACTGAAATCTAAAAAAGGGGTGCAGTTAGGTCCCTCCAAATGAAAGAACCAGCACCTGTCACTTAAAGAAACAGATAACTTCACTGGCTCTTGCTAGGGAACCATAACGGTATTGCTAGTCTTCAAGACCTGATCTCTGTGCAAGGAAAATGCAGTGGAAAGGGGCAGGACACTGCCCCTGTTTTGACCTTTGAAGGTGGACAAATTGGGGCCAGGACTGGCAGTAAGCCCAGGCAATTTTCTACCACACAACTTGCATGACTTACCCAGGCCTGGAAGTTTGCTACTGTTCAATAGTAGTCAGCCCACAGAAGCCAAATGAACTTAAATCCATTAAAACTGGTACTCTTTATTTGTATCTAAAACTCGTTCATCAAAACTTCAATAAGTATATTGGTATCCTTCTACATGTAGCCACCTAGGTCTTGCTGAGAGTGATGCCTGTTGGTACTGCCAAACTCCTACAATCAATCTGGTTCACATGCTCTGGGGGTGCCCCATAATTGCATATTTCTGGCAAGATGTTATATCTCGGATTAATCTTACGCTATCCACCAAATTACACCTCAGTAATCTACTCCTAGGCTATATAGCATCTCTGTCAGCACATCTCAAGCACCAACACTATCAATTCAAAGGGCAGCCTTAGTCTCCAAGCAAATTATCTTGGAGGGAAATCTCCCTCCATGGATAATTAGGCCAATGATACATTAGATTCCTCTTGGGAGAGACTTGTCTACAACAGACAAGAAACTCCTGAGACCTTCACTTCCATCAGGCAAGATTTCCTGAGCAGTGATGCCTCACCTTCTCCATCCTTTGCTCATCTGGACCTATCTTACTGCCTCTCACTGTTACCAGAACTGCTATTTTTATTGGGAAATTAGCTAGCAGTCTGGGATCAAATTAAGCACGGATCTTACCCAATGTCTACCAAGGTTCACTTCCAAGGTAGCAAGAAAGAGGAGGCGATTTCTTCAAATAAAATGTTGTTTTAATGCACAATGTAGTGTGTGCCTATCCTAATATACAATCATTCAAGAACATTCAAGTACTAAGAAAATAGAGCAAGAAAAATAGAGACAGCTGCATTAGCAGGTTTCCATTCGAGTATGCTGGAACTGGGGTGGTAATTATACGAACCTGTCACGGTGAGAAGAGATAGATCAGCAGCCAGTGTGTATTCGTCCAACAGCCTGCATTAGACAAGCTGGGAAAGAGGCAAGGGTGTGGATAGGAAGGCGCACCTTGAGGCAGAAGAACCCTGCTTAAATTCCCAAAAAAGGGGGCTTTGAAGCTTACGCTTTCCTTGTGGCTCTCAGGAGTAAAAACAAAAGGGTTTTTATTGCTCCTATCTCTAAGGCAAATGGGCCACTTTTAGGGTCAAGAAGATATCAAATAGTAACACGGGGCAGGGGGGGAGCAGGAAAGGAGGAAAGGGGATGTCAGGTTGATTTATGCCAGGAATGTCACGGCCACATGGTTCTGGTGTCATTAAATGTGTTTGGATTGCGGGCCTTTGATGTCCCTTGATGAGGCGACCTCTCTTGATATGCAGGGTAAGGCAAGGTGTTGCGGACGTGCTATGAGCAGGTTCACGAAATGGCTTCTTAGCTGCAAACTGCTCCTGCGGTTGGGGCATGGCTTCTCTCTGGGCATATCTTTTGAGCTAGTTGGCAGGCTGCTTGGTGAATGGGCAGATTTAGTGACCATCCTGCCAGGGGCTCCCTGTGGGACCTGATCAGGGGGTGCCTGGCCCGGCTCATGGAGAGTTCCTCTGGCTGGCACAGTGTTGCTGGCAGTGTGATACTGGGCCCAGGTGGAGCAGAGGTCCAGGGAAGCCGGTACAGCAGCATGCACAGTTCATAACAGCAGAGAGGCAGGAAGCAAGCAGGTGAATTGCTGCCCCTAACAGAGTCTTTGGCAGAGCTTCAAAACAACAAGGCAGGAAACTGGCACAGTTCATATCAGGCTCCATAACAGAACGGGGGGGGGGGGGGGGGCTGGCAACATCACCTCCCCCCCCCATTCTCATTTCCTCTCTTTTTTCTTCCTTAATCTGTACTCTTAGCTGCTTCATTGTATACAGCTGTTATTTTGTTCTTGTTGATGGGCTATGTTGGGGAAGAGGCTGGTTGGTGGTAGGGTTACAGGGAGTTTGTTATATTTAGTATCTTACATGGAAAAACAATACAAAATCTCAATGAGAAAAAGCCAGTGTGGTGTAGTGTAGTCTTGCCAAGTTCCTATTGATGGTGGGCAACCTCTTGCTAATTGCAGCCTCTGCCCACCAATCACCAGCAATCAATGGGAGGAGGCAGTTTGCCTGGAGACTGCCTGCCATTGGCAGAGGCTGTGAGACAGGCTGAAGAAATGGGTACGAATGAGCCTATGTTCCCAAGCAATGCTGTCACTTCAGGAGGAACATGGTAGCAACAGTTTCACACCAGGGCTGATTCCAAAACATAACTGGGCAGCAAAACTAGGTGGTATTCACTGGGAAGATGATTCTCACATGAGTGCAATGTATGCTTGTGCTTTCAGTGCTGATGGGATGACACCAACAGTGGGAGTGTTCTCGCTCTTTGTGCAGGGTCGATTCAGCCTGTTTGGGAGCAAAATTGGCAAAGCATGGAAGGAAGTGATGTCATCAAGCTCTGCCAGGAGCATTCCTGCTGTGCGCTTGCCCAGGTTGTCTACCAGTGGCAAGCGATTGCCGGACAGTTTGCCATCTCCCACTGATAGCCAAAGATCAGCAGGCAAGGCAACAGAGCAAACTGCTGGGAGTTTCCCTGCCACTGGAGGGCAACTGGAAACCCTACTGCCAGGGGAGTGGAGGAGGGCAAGCTGAAAACTGGCAGGGGAGGCAGATAAAAGTGGGTTGGCTGGTGAAGGTGAAGGAGAGAAGGAAGCAAAAGAAAGGGAGAGGCTATGGGGGGGGGTTCATGAAAGGGAACAAGGAAATAATGAAGAAGAGGGAAATGAGATGCCCTTTGCAAGTCCTTGTGGTTCCCCTGCTTGTACTTAATATGATAGTCAATCCAGCCCTGATTCTGTTTTTCTCTGAGATGTTTTACACATTTTTAAAAATGAAACTGAATGTACTAAATGTTAAGAGCTTCAGTGCTTTTTTCAATCACCTGACATTAATAAACTCAATTATACTCAAATCATTTTAAAGGAAAACCTGATAAGTTACCTGATCTCACAAAGCATATGAAACAACATCTCAAACAAAATATACTAACTTGAACAGAACATGATTTTACCTTATTTGCCTTATGGAACTGAATTATAGAGTTCTTTAACACCCCCACCTCCACACACACTCCTAAACAACTTTTAATATTGGTCCTTCCCTTTGCTTTCTTCTCTGCATATTTTAAAGGTCAGCTGCCTGGGATGCATTTGATCTTCAGCAGGTGGGAAGTATCACTTTTCAGATCAGGAACAACAACAAAAAGTTCAGTGAATTCAATTAACAACTCAAGAGAATTATTCTAAAGACACACCTCAAAAAGGTTCAGCTCGCATGATGATGAAGAGAGCCAAGAGCTGTAAGTAAGAGGCACAATAAACCATAACAGTGTGATATTTTTAAAGCATTGAATGATTAGAATATTTGGAGGCATAACAGAGAATAGTGCTTTGCCCTCTTGATTTATAGATCAGCCTCCTACTGGGATGCAGTGCCCCAAAACTAATAGTATGCTATTTTTCTACTTGAACTTATTCTTCCATAGGGAGCCCGCATCAGAACTTTGCTGCACGTATGTTTAGCAAACATTTAAGCAATAAATGTTTAATCATTGAAGAGAAAAGTACCATAAATAAAATGTTTTGTGAATGAGGACAGTTGGAGAATAATTAGGATCTTTAATGCCTAAAGGGTAAATAACATCTTCCTATTTGGGAATCAGTTGTAGGCTCTCCTACAGAGCAGCAGTATACAGGAAGCAATTAAGCAAAAATAGATGTTCTGGGAAAATGCTTTTGAAGTACCTTGTAATAATTTCTATAAGCTTTGGGACTCTGCAACTCTAGTGAGTACTAGACCTTTTACTATAATTGTTCCAATTTCAGGTAAAAATATTCCCATATTTTTTCCCGCAGAGACCGTAATCTGTTTCAACTTTGTATCATAAAAGTTGTAAAGACTAGAGTAAAAATAAAATGCAAGGAGAAACATTTGACAATGTTAAAATGAAATCATTCTCCATTTGGGGATAATGAACCACTTCAGTGAATGCCATGTATCAGATTCACTGTGTCCTGAAAGATCTTCAGATATGGTTGATGTGCAGCACTGGGAGCTTTTCTTCTGGACTCATATTGGATCATCCACAAGATTGATGTAAATACACCAGATTCCATAGAAAATGGCATGTTAGCTTTACAGTTGGCTATGCGACTGGCCACTTAAAAAAAACACTGTGAAGAATTATAAAATATCTATGCTGAAACAAACTAGACAAAGACTGTAGGTAGTCATATTGGTTTGTAGAAAAATTCTAAAAAACAGTAGTAGTGCAATCTCTTTATATTGGGACTGAATGACATATTACAAAATGGTGATTGAAAGTGTTTGAGTTGCTTAGAACCCTTCATTTGGCTTGATATTAAATACAAAGAAAAGGAGAAGGGAGGGGAGAGAGAGAGAGAGAGAGAGAGAGAGAGAGAGAATGTTTCTAGGCATGATGGGAAACTTGCCTGTAAAGACTAGGAGGTTTCAAGGTGGATTTTATCTTAATATTTTGAAATGCATCCCCACCCCAATAGTTCAGCAAATCATTTTTAAAGATATTTCCTCATCTGATTGTTTACTTTCACATGGCATGTTCAATTACCCCATGGTTTCTCTTCTTCCCAGTAATTTCTGTTACCTATTTTGGTCGTTTTCTACAGGTATTTCTCAATGATGCCTATAGAGTAACCCCATTGTGTTGAATCCTTCTAGCTGCTGCAAAAAGGTAGAAGAGTGATTTTGTTAGATTACCCTTCTCACTGCAACCTCTGGCCCACTGGGCCTTTAGTCTATGCAGGTCCAACAAATCTTGACATAGTATTTGAGGAGGGGGGGCAGTCAAAAGGGATGTCTTCTTCTTTTGGTCTAATTCAACCTGTCCTGCATTATTTTGAAACCATAACAGGTCTATTCAGATATAAGCCCCATGTTATTCAATAGTGCTTATTCCCAGGGGAAGTGCAGTCTATGATTGAAGTTTCCTTTCTAAATGTTTCCAAAGTTGATAGGAGGGGAGGGGTCTCTTTTTGAGAGGACCAGATTGGCAGACAGTCAGAGAATGCTGTTTCCCGGGTAACTATGGGATGTGAAGAAGCACGTATGCCATGCTCATTGGTCTCATTCCCCCACCCTGTTAATTAATAATGTAAGGAATCCAATTGGCTCTGTTCAGGAAAACAAGCTGCTGCTCTGCCCGGTGAGCAGAAACAAAACACACAAACTTTTTGATGGGAGGGACTTGTTACAATCTAGTTTCCCAAATTTGTTCAGAGTTGTGAAAGTTGCTTAACAAGTTGAACCAGTGAGTTTTGTGTGTATTTTTGGCTTTCCCCACCCATTATGCACAGCCCTAGTGTATAGCCATCAATTTCCCTTCAAGGAAAGGCTGAGAAAGGGAAGAAAGGATTATTTGTAAGGGCATGTAAAATATCTGACAACAGTAACCTTGGAAGACTCAAAGGCTAACATCATGGCAAAGAATGACTTCATTATCCTGATACAGAAAGAAAATTTTGAGTAATGAAATCAGTTTTTGTGGTAACTGTGCATTGGCACAACAAGACTTAAATGGGATAATTAAATGGGGAAAGGGCATTTTTTGGGGTTCCTGGTAATCATTTGAGTAAAAGAATTTAAAATAAGGTAAGGAAACCACTTGAAAAATCACTTTTTCATTCATTTGCCTCTCTTTTTGTTTCACTTTCTACCAGTTTGGACCTGATCACAGGTTTCTCTTTGCTTACTGATTCCTGTGTTGATTTTCCAGTTTGAATGTGCAGTGACTGTGTAGCACTTTCCAGGGCAGAGGATCTACCAAGGGATGTCAACAACACCTACTAAAATTGAAGTTATATGTTGTTAACTGTTGGCCAACTGCACTGTAGCCAACAAGATTTTCAAGGTATAAGCTTTTGAGAGCCATGCTCCCTGGGTACTTAACTCTCAAGAGCTTATACTCTGAAAATTTTGTTCATCTTTAAGGTGCTACTGGATTGGAATCTTTCTGTTCTACAGCAGACCAACATGGCTTCATACCTGAAACTCTCCTTGCTTGCACTTTGCTCAGATTTCCACAGTGCCTGTTTAACAGCCAGCAATAGGAATTCATGAAGAACAGCCTTAATTAAATCAATTTTTTAAAAGTGCCTTGAATAACAGCAACACTGTTGGAGGTACACTGAAATCCAAACATGGCCATTCAAAGGCAACCACTGTAAAATGTTGTCACACAGGAGGCTTAAAGTGCCTTGCATCCTCCTATGCTAAAGTTATATAGATATTGCAGGGGAAGAGAAGGTAGAAGGCAAGTATAATAACAACAGCAACAACATTTGATTTATATACCGCCCTTCAGGAAAACTTAACAACCACTCAGAGCAGTTTACAAAGTATATTCTTATCCCCACAACAATGGGGGGATGACCCAAGGTCATCCAACTGGCTTTAAGTGGAGGAGTGAGGAATCACACCTGGGTCGAATCCACATTACTCATTCTAAGTTGCATGTTCCCTGCATTCCCCACGCAATCCCGAGTGCCGATCACATTACCTCATTAAACAGACGCATTTCATTCGCATTTCTCCCGAATATGTGGTTACAGGTTTTCAACGGGAGTTTCATGGTGGCCGTGAATGGGCCAATGCACAATTTACGCGTTTTTTTTTAAACTACCCCCCTTCCTGTCTCTCTGGCCATTCTGAGAGTTCCTATTGGCTGATTCAACTTGCAAGTGCTCCGTAGTCTGCAAAAGACTGTTTTTGACTTCATAGCATTGGATTTATTGATTATGCTGTTTCTGAATCAAATCTGGTAGTTTGAAAAATCATTTTGGGGTGAATCCATCCTCAGAACGGACTTGCGAAACTTCCTTTTTAACAGTTTTTTATTTGTTTTTATTTTATATTACTGTAATATCGAAATTACAAAATATCGAAATAATGACACTCCAAGGAAGTGAAACTTCAGTAAAATTCAGGCACTGAACTGTCCTGCATAGGAAAGCTTCCCACATGCTTCCAAATTTCCAAAAAAGAAACGGGAGAGAGCCATCAGTGCTGTCAGTGGGGGAAAGAGAGGCATCATTATCTTCAATGATGTTTCTTTATAAGGCAAGATCAAAATAACGGAAAAGTGCGCTCAAAAAATAAAAAAAAAATGGGCGGGAAAAAAAGGTCCTGCCCAAAAAAGCAGTTTTTGAGTGGCCGTGTGACCGGAGGGACACGCGAGAAAGACGGATTGGAAGCAAGAAGGTGAACGAAGAGGAAAAAATCGCAGATTGGAGGCAAACGGAAGATATCCGATAAACATGCGGGTAATGGGGGGGCGTGGCGTCGCGGGTGCAGGGATGGACGCGTGCTGAAGAAGCTCCGATCCCCCCACCCCCATTCCTCCAAACCCAGCGTCATAACCGAAACTTTATAGTTATATTATGAAAAATCGAACATCTAAAAAGAAGAAAAACGAACTGGGAGCTGTTAAAAACCTGCAGCCGCTTTTCTCAGCCCCAGAGAAAGGATTCCAAGGCGGGAAAGAAGCAAGGGAGTGGACAAAGATGGCGGACGGAACTCCCTCAATCGTGAGTGAAACGACTTGCATAACTGAAGTGGTTTTAGACCCACAACTAGACAAACTAAAATCGGACATAGTGGACCACATGTCTAAAATGCTTGCCCCTTTAACGGCACAATTGGCAGATATTAAATTGAATCTACAAGCAACGAATTTGAAAGCTGATAAAGCTTTGGAGATGAGCTCTATTACACAAACAGAGATGGGAAAGATTCATGATACCATCAGTAATCAGCAAGAAAGAATTATAAACTTGGAAATCCAAGCAAGGCAACATCATTTGAAGCTGAGGGGAATAAATGATCCATTATTGCCAAAGGAAGACTTAATTCCCACACTCACAAATTGGCTTGTTAAGCATCTGGAACTAAAAGAAAGAATGATCCCCATCATTACTAAAGCATATAGGCTTGGGACACCCAGGCAGTACAGAAATAACTCGTTGCCAAGGGACATCATCATAGAAATATCTGATCAAGATATAAAAAGGAAAATAATAGAGACTGCTAAAATATCTGGATCGATACTGTTTAATGGCACTCCAGTGCAAATATATGCAGATTTGCCAAGGGAAGTTCTACAAATACGGAGAGAACTAAAACCCATTACAGACGCCCTGAGAAGAGCAAATATAAGATACAAATGGTTAAATCACATTAAAATCTTAGTGATCCTGAATGGTAAACATCACATCGCGACGGATCTAAACACAGGAACTGAGCTTCTGAACAGAATCGGCGTGGAAGAACCCATGGAGACAAGCAAGCTAAATCAAAAAAGAAAATCAACAGACTCGCTTTCTCCCCAAAAAGGGAGTAAAATCCCGATACGGAACGCCTGATAGAAGAATGAAGATAAACGGTTCTAACTTATTAAGCAACGATGGTTATGTCTCTTAAGCTATGCACTGTACAAGGGAGGTTGGGGGGGGGTAGGAGTCTCAGCACTGCTCCTCATATTTAGAACTTTACACTTGGGAATTTAGTTTCCAAAACTGTGGCGTGAACACAACGACCCAGTTTGTAAGTTCTACAAAGCTATTGGTTTTGGTAGTAGTTTGTTAAAAGTGTTCAAGTTGCTTAAGGTTAATTATAACTCTGGTTAATACTTTAAGGGGTAGGAAAGGGGAGGGGAAGGGAGGGGGGAAAATTTGCCTTGTATAATTGGCAATAGGTAAATTGATCGTTAGATTGTTAAAGTGTTAATTAGATAAGTGTGTTTATAAGGATATTTGATATTCTAGGGATAAAGGGAGGGGAGGGAAGAGGAGATCTTAAGGATTTAAGCTTATAACAGACGCAAATTTAAACAATTAAGGGGAGGGAGGGAAGGGTGGTACAGGGTAGTATAATACAGGAGGTAACAATTCTATAAGGAAATTTTACAAAGCTAATATATCTACTAAGTTAATTATATTTTATAAGGAAATTGATAAAGGAAAATTCCCTAAAACAAATAAACAAACTAACAAACAAACAAAAGGAAATATAAGTGTATATATATATATGTATATAGATATATATAGTTATATACATAGGTGTGTATGTGTGTGTGTATATAGTTATATATAAAATAAAAATAAAAAAAATGAAAAAAATTTTAAAAAAATAATAATAATAAAAAAATTATTATAGATAAGATATAGGGGTTTAGCTATAAGGATTTGTGAATTAAGAGTGTGAAATCAAAACAAAGTACCAATTTGCAGGCTGTTTTACTGTTTGATATTATTGTTGTAAATTGAAATTTATTTTTATAGGACAGGCAGACTTGTATATCTCTAATCATGGCTTCTAAATTCAAAATAACCACTCTGAATGTAAGAGGTCTGGGAAACCCTGTAAAGCGAAGAAGAGTTATTTCTTTGTTGGCCAAAACTAAATCTCAGGTAATTTTTCTACAGGAAACTCATGCTAAAAATAATGATATAGATATATTAAAGGCAAACTGGATCCAGTCACAATATTATGCAGCTGGTAATTCAAAATCAAGGGGTGTTGCAATACTATTTGCAAAGGATCTTTCATTTCACCATAAAAAAACTTTCAAAGATCCTAAAGGGAGATTCATTTTTGTTAAAGGTTCAATTCAAGAACATAACTATACCTTCGCATCCATTTATGCTCCTAATAATCAACAATTAAATTTTATAGAAGAAACATTAGGAAAACTGGAGAAATTTCAAGAAGGTCATCTTATAATAGGGGGGGGACCTAAATTATATAATGGATTATAAATGGGACAGAACACATTTTGAAAAAAATTCTATCAAAAAGAACAGGAAGACAAAACTGCAATCCATCTTAAAAAGACATAATCTCATGGATATATGGAGGCAGCTACATGTAGGAGAAAAGGATTATACTTATTATTCTCAAAGACATAACACATATACTAGAATTGACTTTATTTTGATTTCTGAATCATTGCTTGAGCAAGCGGTGGACTCCCAAATTGGACCATGTTTAATTTCGGACCATTCCTGGGTCAATGTATTAATAGCATCAGAAATACAAAAACAATGCCCCAAACAATGGTGCTTACCGAAACACTTACTTTATAACCACCAAGCAGCCAAAGAAATAGAAAAGATCTTAGAGAGAGTTATAGCTGATAATAACTCTGAAGAAATAAAGGCTAATATACTCTGGGATACGATTAAAACAGTATCAAGAGGACATATTATAGCGCTCTCAGCGAGTATAAACAAAGAAAAATTAAAACATAGACAGGATTTAGTAAACTCAATTAAAAATTTGGAGGAAGAACATAAATTGACAGGAAGCAAGAAAATATACCAAAAATTAACTACCCAACGTAAAGCTTTAGAAACGATTGACAGTAATAATGTACATAGAAGTTTAATTAAATCTAAACAAAGATATTGGTTTAATACCCCTAAAGCCCTAAGATTTCTATCGAATAAAATAAAACAGAAGAATCTGAAAAATAATATTCATCTACTTCAAGATGAAAATAAAACAAATTGTCATGATTCCCAAACGATTTTGCAAGTATTTAAAAAATTCTACATGAATCTGTATTCATCAACAAACCCCAAACAAATTAAGATTATGGATTTTTTACACTCACTCAAAAATGTAAAGAAATTGGAAGAAAATCATAGATTACTTTTAGAAAAACCTATCTCCCTGCAGGAAACCCTAGAAGCAATTAAGTTAGCTAAAAACAATAAAGCCACGGGACCTGATGGATTCCCATCAGAGTTTTATAAAAAATATGCTATGTTACTAGCTCAACATCTAACTAATACTTGCAATTTAGTTTTGGATGAATGTAAACTACCTCCTACTTGGAACATGGCCGATATAGTAGTTATACATAAACAAGGGAAAGACCCAACAAAAGCTGAATCATATAGACCAATATCACTTCTCAATCATGATTATAAATTATTTACATCAATCCTAGTTCGACGTTTAAACTCATTTATAAGCAAATATATTCATAATAATCAAGCAGGTTTTATACCCAAAAGAGAAATCACAGATAATATATATAAAACGTTAAATTTAATTGAGCATTGCAAAAACAATAAGACTGAAGCACTGTTCCTCTCATTAGATATTCAAAAAGCCTTCGATTCGGTTGAGAAACAATATTTAAGTAGTACCCTTCAATTCCTAGGCTTTGGTGAAAAATTTTTAAACACCATAGGAGCTATATATCTGCAACCTACAGCTAACGTTAGACTGAACGGTTTACGTTCAGGAGAAATTGTAATTAACAGACGCACTAGACAGGGTTGTCCGCTATCTCCCATGCTTTTTGCCATAGCTTTGGAACCTTTTGCAATTGCATTAAGGGAAAATGAAAATATATTTGGAATCCCCATTAAAGGTAGCTCTTATAAAATTTCGCTTTTCGCTGATGATATGTTAATCTATTTAACTAACCCAACAACCTCATTGACACATCTTCACCCCCTGCTAACGGAATTTGGTACTATATCGGGCCTAGTTGTAAATCAAGCAAAATCACAAATTCTCTCTCTTAATCTCTCTAAAACTACTGAAAAACTAATTTGTAAACAGTATAAATATCAATGGGCTTCAAATTATCTTACTTACCTTGGCATCAACATTACTCCCAATTTAAACGATCTCATTAAATTAAACCACCAAAGAATAGCAAACCAAATTAAAATAGAAATTATTAATTGGAACAAGCTAAAACTTAACTGGTATGATAGGTTCCATTTAACAAAATCATTTATATTACCCAAATTTCTCTTTATTTTTAGAGCAATTCCAGTAACAGTTCCTATAAAACTAATTATCCAATGGCAAACAATGATTAATAGTTTCTTATGGCAAAACAAGCATCCAAGGATAGCATTTTCCACGTTGAGAAGGAAATCTAAAGATGGAGGTTTTAATTATCCAGATTTGAATCTATACCAAGCAGCAATTAGACTCCTAAACTTACTCCAACTCATCTCCGTGGAAACTACAGCAGAATGGCTCACCCTCTTCAATACTTATTTAAACAAATTCTCTTTTAATGATTTAATATGGAACAAACAAATAAACAGACCCCAAAGCATTAACAAAAATATGTTTTTATCAGCAATTTTGCAGATATGGGATAAATTCAAAACTAAACTCATCCCAGAAAAATCCAGATTTTCCTCATTCCTTAATCAAGCTTGGTTTCCTCCAGGTCAAGAATCAGATTTTATAAAACTATTCCAACAGGCTAAAATGACAAGGTTAATTGATATTGCTACAAATTCAGGCCTGATGGAAAAATCAAAAATTGAAGACAAATTAAAGCATAATCTAGTGTGGTTTAGATACTTACAGATTAAAAATATGATGGAACAAATAGGTATAAAATCAATAATGAAAACTCCCTTGACGGAATTTGAAATGATATTACGATCTTATACAACTCAAAAAAAAGGAATGATATCCATATTATACACTACATTATTGAACACACAGAACAAAAAGCAAATTCCTTGTCAATCTAGCTGGGCTAAAGATTGCAATGTAGAACAATCACTTCAGACATGGAACAAGATCTGGACTTCATCTATATTCAAATCAAAAGTTACTTTAACTAAGCTCCAAACGTTTAAAATTATTCATAGGTGGTATCTCACGCCTAAGAAACTATCCTATATATACCCATCAGCTTCCCCAAAATGCTGGAAAAACTGCGGAGAGATGGGCACGTTTGCTCATTGTTGGTGGGGATGCCCTATCATTAAAAGTTATTGGGAGAAAGTAATTGATTCGATCAAAACTATTACAGGATATGAAGTTCCCTTCGACCCTAAAATCCTTTTTTTAGATCAGTGGGAAGAATTACCTATACCTAAGATTAGACAAGAATTGATTGCAACTCTGTTAGTAGTAGCAAAGACTGAAATAGCGCTGGTCTGGAAGAAAGATCATGCACCCTCCATAGATTCATGGTTTGAAAAAGTATGGAATCACTTTATTATGGAAAAAACCCATAACGACTTATACATAGCTGAACAGTTTCCTGCAAACTCCAAGTTTATGGAGAAATGGCTTCCTTTTTTTGAATATGTTGATACAAATAATATTCAGCCTAAATCAAAAATACTTCAAACAATTACTCTCTCTAGAACTTTTATGCTTTAATTTATATGCCTTGTTAAATTATATAATACTTGACTGTATATATCTAACTCCCTCCTGTATCAAAATAGTTTTGTAATGGTTAAGGTTTAGATTCATAGGTGTTTGTTTGTATGTTGTATGGTTTAATTGTAATAAAAAATTTATTAAAAAAAAACAACATGAGGGTAATGGGTGAATGTGGATTTGACCCTGGTTCTCCAGATTAGAATTCCACCAATCTTAACCACTACAACAAACTTGCAGAGGAGTTAGCCGTGTTAGTCTGTGGTAGCAAAATCAAAAAGAGTCCAGTAGCACCTTTAAGACTAACCAATTTTATTGTAGCATAAGCTTTCGAGAATCAAGTTCTCTTCGTCAGATGCCTGATACAGATACTGGCCAAATACAGAAGAGCAGGAGAGAGAAGAGAGGCGGCAATTAGGGGGGGAGGGGGAGGGAGCAATCAAAACATTCCTTTGCTAGTATATGTAAACATCTCCTTTTGGTGTGTGTATCAGTTGGCTTCAAAGGAGTTTGCCCTGTTAGTTTGTAGCAGCCAAACAGCTAGACCATCCAATTCCAATGTAGTATGGGCCTTCGACAATCACAGCTCTCCCTGCCAGATGCATCTGACAAAGAGATCTGTGGTTCCCGAAAGCCCACACCAGCTGCCACTGAGCTCCCCCAGACCCCACCTCTGTAAAGGAAATCTGTTACCTGTGGTAATGTGATAACCATTCATAGTCCCTATTCAGTCCCAGCTTGACAGAGTCAAATTTGCATATGAATTCCAGTTCAGCAGCCTCCCGTTGGATTTTGTTTTTGAAAGGTTTCTGTTGAACTACAGTGACCTTTAAGTCTTTGATGGAATGTCCTGGTAGATTGAAGTGTTCTCCCACTGGTTTCTGGACGTTTCCATTTCTAATGTTAGATTTGTGTCCATTTATTCTTTTGCGTAGAGGTTGGCTGGTTTGTCCAATGTACAGAGCGGAAGGACATTGTTGGCACATGAGGGCATATATCAGATTGGAGGATGAGCAGCTGTAAGAGCCAGAGACAGTGTAGTTGATGCCATTGGGTCCTGTAATTGTATTCCCTGGGTAGATATAGGGGCAGAGCTGGCATCTGGGTCTGTTGCAGGGCCTGGTACCTGTGCTGGTGATTCTGCTGGCCGATTCATGATTGTAAGTGAGAAGTCGTTTAAGATTGGGGGGCATGTTGAAATGGGATGCAATTGGAAGAGACTGACTGTGTTAAAGGGGAAAGGAAGGAGGAGGAAATAGGGGAGAACAAGACAGGAAATCATGTTGCATCAACAAGAATTTCATCAGGATGCAAAAGCCTTCTACAGAATCCCACTTTTTTGATTTTGCCAAGGAACCTGGAAGCTGAAGTGCAAAATCCAGGTCCAATAGTACTTTAAATCCAGCTAGATTTCCCACTAGATTTCTGATGAACAGAGCTTTGATTCTTGAAAGCTCATTACTTGGAAAGCCAGTTGGTCTTTAAGGTACTATTGTACCTGGATCTTGCTCTTCCACTGCAGACCACCACAGCTACCCATTTTAAACTATCTTCATGGAAGCTGAAGTGTGATCATGAAAAGAAAATCAAACCTATTTCTTATTCCTTACTTTTGGTTGTCTCTGTAATTTCTCAAGTAATACAGAACTTCACATTCTTATACAAAGGGTGAAGGTCTTTGCCCTTGGAACTGGGATAAAATACATTCTTTTTGTTCCATGTTGAAATAAATATCTTTTCCCTCTCCTTCCTTAGGGAAGTATCTCTTTATCTAGCAAAGAGAAACCTCTTGCTGTAAATGTGGCTTCTAGATTTCTTAAGGAGAAAGGGAACTTCTAGTACTGTTACCTGCTTTAAAAATATGTTCAGTACATGCATCTCAGTACATTTTGTTTCCAAGTTCACCTCAGTCTGATGAGCAATGTTAACTGACTGACAAATCTAAATAACAGCAGGAGGCATCTATGTGAAAAGGTACTAGGTTGGATCCAGCAAACTGTGAATGGAAATGTGAACATACTTAGGGCCAAGCTACACATGACGAATGACACTTGAACAGCAAGTGTATTTCTCCCTGTTCACTTGCCCTCCACTCAATCCACTTGCCGTTCAAGTGTCATTCGTCATGTGTAGCTTGGCCCTTAGTGTGATTCCACTTGCACAAGCAAGAGCACAAGGTGACTGCTGTACCTGTCAATCCCAAATAAGTACAATATGCACAATGCAGATTAGGAAATAGTATCTTTAACATGGTATACTGCTGGTATGGTCTTTTTGTATGCTTCTGCTTGCACAAGGGCTCTAGTGCATGTGGAAATCTTCCATTGGACCCAACATGCTGAAAAGGCTTATTATTGTTGTATTAGCAAGATAGTAACTCAGTATTTCATGCTAATCCCCTCCCTATCAGAATCATACCCAACCATTCTCTGGAGTTTGCACTGAGCCAAATTGGATCCATTTTGTTCCCCAATATGCTAAGCACATAAGAAGAGGCCTGCTGGACCAGACCAACAGTTCATGTAATCCTACACCTTGTAGCACCCCCTGGCTAATCTGTTACTCTGGTGAGCCAACAACAGGGCATAGAGGCTTTCCCATGATGTTACCTCCTGGCACTGGCATTCAGGGATTTATTGCTTCTGGATGTGGATGTTCCCTTTAGTCATCACTGCTAGGAGTCACTAATAGACCTATCCTCCATGAATCTGCCTAATCCCCCATTAAAGATGACTGTGCCTGTGGCCCAAGCCCAATCTCATCAGATCTCAGAAGCTAAGCAGGGTTGGCCTTGATTGCCATTTGGATGGGAGACCTCCAACAAAGACCAGGGTTGCAGAGGCAGGCAATGGCAAACCACCTCTGTTAGTTTCTTGACATGAAAGCCCCACCAGGGGTCACCATATGTCAGCTGTGACTTGACAGCATTCTCTACCACCACCATGCCTGTGACCATCACTATATCCTATGTCAGTGAATTCTACATTCAAACCACAACTACTTGTATAACAAAGTATTTCCTTTTGCCCATCCTGAATCTACTTTCCATCTGATTCTTTGCGTGTCTTCATGTTCTAGAATTTTGGGAGAGGGTGAAAAAGTTATCTCTGTCTACTCTCTACCACATGCATAATTGTATAAACCTCTATCATGCCCCCCTTAGTAATTTCCCAGACTCTTCATCCTTTCCTCATAGGAAAGGGTACCAACCCCGTAGTCATCTTGGTTGCCCTCTTCAGTACTTTTTCCAGTTATTTTGAGATATGCTGACCACTAAACTTCTTTCTCCAAACTTATAGAAGGAAAGAGGCGGCAGCAAGGAAGTCTCTCAAGAGAGCCCAGTCTTCATGAGTCCTTTGATGCTGTTATGAGCAGGTCTAATAATAACTAGGCCAGGTCACTGTGGAAAGGACTGGCTCCAGCTCTGCCTCTCCTGACTAGAGATGGGCACAAACCAAAATTAAGCATGAGCCAGGCTGGTTCATGGTTCGCGAACCACGGTTCATCAGATCCCATTTCTGATGAACCACCACAAACTTTAGGCTGCTTCGTTTGGTTCGTTTTTTGGTTCGTCACTGCAGACAGCCTGGTATCAATCAATCAGTTTCCTAGACAACAGGGAATGGACTTCGGGCAGACCTTCTGCTGACCCAGAAGTGAACTTCTGCTGGCCCGGAAGTGATCTTCTGCTGACCCAGAAGTGATGCTTTTCTGACCTGGATGTGACGTTTTCACGAACCAAACGAGCCGGTTCACAAACCAGGGGCAGGTTCGTGAAAGTTCGTGGTTCGTGAAATTTGATGAACCACATGTTTCGTTTTTTTCCAGTTTGTGCCCATCTCTATTCCTGACGGACAGCCAATGGGATCAAGTGGAATGCTGAGCCAATCAGAGTTTAAGTCCATTGGAGGGGAAAGTGGGCTTTGGAGAGATGGGGAGAGAAAAGGGTTTGAGACTGTGCTAAGAGAGTCAGCAGAAAAATAGCTGGCTGTTAATTTGTCCTTTTATTTTGAAATGTTTCCCGTTTAATCCTAGTATGTTATTAGTTTAAAATCTGTTCACTCCTATGTTCCTTCATTTAAATAAAGTTTGTTTTTGATTTATTTAAACCTGGCTAGACTGAAGTTGTTAGCTGAGGGGAATTAACACACACACACACACACACACACACACACACACACACACACACACACACACACACAAATGCTCTGGTCATGTGGAAAGGGCCAAGTGTATTAAATGGTTGCAGCATATATTGAGGGAAAGTAACCCCTGAGTTCCCTTTTCTCCAATAGCCCTGGGCTGTAGATGGGTGAGGGGAGGTACATGTAGGGAACTGTCTGCTGTCTGGTGGAGCCTGTGGAAGAGGAGAGAGTGGACCCTGTGAGGATTTGGGTCAGGGCTCTCTGCCTGTTGTACTGGAGACTAGGCAGGTGGTGTGTGGTGGGGAGACTCCTTGCCTTTACCTGCCTGGGCAGCAAGGCGTGTGAAAGGCTTGTGTGTCTGTGGGTATGAAGTGAGGGCGTCTACTCACCTATATGTACCTGCTATACTTACCACTGGGAGCCATAGAACCAAGCAGAAGCTACTTCAGTGGGCACTGTATCTGCATATTAGGTTTAGGTTGTACCCACTGCTGACTCCTCCAGTGTTCCTGTATACCTTCTGCACAGAGCTAATATGTAGGCTCCTTTGGGTGCAGTCCTAATTCTGTGTGCATAAACAGTTTACGTATATGCAGGTTCTGTGAAAATGCTTACTATTCATAGGGAGGCAGGGCCTAGGGTTTCCAGGTTCCCTTACCCTCCCAGCAGAAGGTGAAAGACCTGCCACTCATCTTTCCAGGAAGTGACATCATCATGCAGGGCATTGTGCTGCCCCTGGGAACACTCCCGAGCTCTGCAGAAGGCTGATTTTGACCCATCTTGAGCCTAAATTGGCCTGCTGTGAAGCACAGGAGCTCTCCAGGGTCCTCCCAGCAGCACTCCCACACTCCACAGTGGGCTGAATTGGGCCCATTTGGGACCAAAATTGGCCTGCTGAGGAGCGTGGGAGTGTTGCTGGGGCCCTAGACACTGCTACACGTGCTTATCTAGGCCTCAGCAGAGACTCTATTGTGGCACTCTGTGCAGTTGACCATATCCAAGTAAGCAGAGGAAAAGGGTGGCAGGGAATGCTCATACTGGGATGATGCAGAAAGGACCAAAACTGTACCAATTAAGTTGCATTGGTAGGCATTCAGCAGCATAATCTGGGCCATCCCAAATAATTTCTAATGTGGATTGGGGCGAGGTGTATCTTTGCATTCATCAAATCACCTTTTATCAAATTATATTGGCCAGGAATAAATTGAATATCAGGTTACACCATGTTCTGTATCTAGCAAAGGAACTGATTGCAGTGGTAATTGTTTAACTAAGGATCTTTCTGTCATGCTAGATCATAGTTCAATCTATTGAACTAATGAAACAAGAATTTGCTTAACAAAAATTTACAGAAAGTCAACTTGCCAGTCGGTTTGATTAGCAAAATGGTTTTAATACTGAAGAAGCAGAAAGTGTTACTTGTATGGATTGATACATTTGGCAAAGGTCCAGAAGAGCAACAAATTTGTAATCAGTAATTCTGATTTGGGAGGAGTTGCAAAGATTGCTTAGAAATATACAAATAGGAAAGGAAAGGTGGGATAGAAACAAGGTAGAAAGTGGCATAATAAACAGATTCATGTGAAGGGCAATAATATTAGAAATGTGCATAACGATCCTGTACATGGAAATAGGTTTCTGTGGATGGATTGTTCTGTCTAGACTTGCCTTCACCATGTAGGAAGCAACTGCAGAGAGGAAACAGGTAGAAGCTGCAGCCCACATCAGACAGTAATGTGCCTATGATGCTCTAGTTGGGTGTCCTGCTGACAGATGAACTGAAATGACTGAGGTTACCTGCTCCTCAACCCAAACAGATGATTCACTGTCCACAGTGACAGCAGCCATCATCCATTTGATAGGGAAAGAGGGCAATGCAGGATCAAGCACACAGCTCACTATCAACACAGCCGTCACATTCCTGCTTTAATTCTCTCTTCCCATCACCCAAACATGAACATTCTCTGCCTCTTTATTGCCCTTTCCCATCTCAACATTCTGTTCAATCTTTTGAAATAAAAAAGAGTCTTGTGGTACCTTAAAGACAAACAGATGTATCATGTCATCAGCTCATATGGACTAGAGCTACTTTCTCAGGTTCATGAGGTGTGTATTGATACTCATAAACACGCTGAAATTGTAAACTTTGCTTTAATTCAGGGGTGATTTCTTACTGTCCGGGGGGTGGGGTGAGAGGCTCAAAGCAGAAGATGGTAGGTGCTGCTTCTTTACCAGTACTCCAAACTAGACCACACCAGCTTATTTTCATCCCTGGTTTAATTCTAATGGCCTATACGCACACCTGCTCACCTATACATTGTCATACAGAAAAAGAATGTAAACAGTGGAGACAAAAGACAATGAAATATAAGGACTACAGTCTGTGATGCCTAGAAATGTATTTTCCTTTCCTTGAATTTGGATTCAGTGATCTCCAGACTGTTAAATGGCTTTCATGAATTTCTAGGAAGAAGACATGCATTCACTTTACTCACACAACTGGCCATTTCTTGGCATATAAAAGGGACAGCCTTGGATTCCCTGTGCTGCAAAGCTGACATGGTGTAAGAAGCTTAGTACAGAGTCACACTGAAGAAAACTCTCTTCCAGCAGGCAGCAGCAGTTACTAAGCCTATAAACAAACACTACATACTCTTGAGCTGCCATCTGCTGACACATTTTCTACCAGCAATAGGGAGGAAAGACTATCTTTCGTAAGAAATAAAATCTTATTTGGGAGAGGTAGAGTAGCCCATTTGATTGCAGTGAATGTAAAAAGGCGGGATCAGGAATGTAGGCTCAGTTTTCAGCCCAAACTTATAAAAATCACCCTCTACTAGTTCGTGTGAATCCTGGACAGGGACTCATCTATCTGTGTATCACTGCCAAAAATCTATGCCTGCTGGCTTGCCCAAGCATGTTCTCCCTCCTCTTTCTCTTCTTTAGCTACCTCAATTTTTTCTAGCATTTCCCCCCCTTCTCCCTTTGTCTTGTGACTTCTTTTTTACCTGGTGATCTACGATTAGAAGAACACCTTGCATCCTCATTTCTGGTAAAGAACACAGTGTTTGCCAACCCGTTGGCTCCTGATTGGATCCTATGCTCATTGTTAAAAATATTCAAATCCAACAAACAGTTACTGGTAGAACCCAATGTGGCAGTGGGGAGAGGGGTCCAAAAATGCTTGAATAAAATTGACATTCATATATGTTAACAGGAAGGAAAATCTTTCCACAGGGAAAAGTTAACAGTAGAATTGTGAAGGTAGATGCATTGAGTAACATTTCAGACCCATTTGATAAAGAGTATTTTTGATACCATGTTGGTATATTTATGCCAAAGTCCATCTGCATAAACAAGATCAAAGATGTGGGACTCTGTAAACTATTTCCGCTCCAGAATATTTATGTATAAGGCACCCAAATTTGCATTGGTGGCATGGGGAAAGGGAGTTGATTTAGCCGTTTTAATGTTAATTTACATTTGTACATTCTATTATAATAATTCCATTTAGTATGAAGCTGAGATTTTGTTCCCCATGCTGGAGTTTATATGACCCACAGAAGCAACCACTGATATTTAATTAATATAAGCCATAAATTGTCAGGCAAGCAAGACAGAAAAAAAAGAAATAAAAGAAATGAAACTACTTTCATCTCATGCAAAGACTAGAAATATAAAAACCTAGGCCATGATCCAGCAATGCTTTATCATGCACACCGTGCACACAGAACAGTCAGTCTGTGTTCAGAAACCCACATGGAACTCTGTTGATTGTGATGAAAAAGTACACATCTACTCATCTGTTATGCTTTCCCAATCCAATATGTACCCAGAAAATTAGAGTATACTATGAAGAGGGAACAAGTTCATTTGCTGTTCTCTCTCTGAATCCACAACACACTGCTCTTGAGGGAAAATTCAGTGACCTTCTTTGATATTAGGTTCTATTTAAGTGTGGATAGATTTTTTGTTTCTCATCATAGATGAGAAAGTAGTTCTCTAATTTATATGCCTGTCTCCTGCAGCATCTGCACATAAAATTACTTGAATAAACACTTTCTAGCCTGCAGATTCAGAAGTGTGCTGTAAGCGTGGGATTCTAATGAAAGTTGGTGCTGGAATAAATGTTGTTATTCTTTAAGTTGCCCCTGGATTTTTAAAAAATATTTATTAAAACCCTTTTTGAGCTGCCTTTCAAACCAACTTAGGGTCCCCAAGGCAGCAACCAATAAAAAACATTAAAATAAACTTAAAATACAAATATTACAATTAAAAACAAAATCAAAAGGATAAGCACATGAATGGGAAGGAGGGTCAGTCAAAACTTGTGAAAGAATGCCAGACAAAACAGAAAAGGCTTTATCCACAGGCAGAAGATAATAATAGAAGGAGACAGACAGAAGGGGGGCATTTTTATTTTGCTGCAATAGACAATAGACAAACACAGCTACCCCTCTCTTCCATAAGGGCCCATCATTTAGATGGAAAAGTTAAAGCACACTTGGGGACATATGGGTGGGTTTGCATTTGTAGTATTCCATTTTGTCATCCTAACAGTCAAAGCAGGGTATGTTGGAGTTCAGTGAATATTATTTTTTTAAAAAGTTTTTATTGGATGGGTTAACATATATCACTCATAACATTCAATTAACATCTCCATCCCATTTCGGTTCCCCCACCCATTCCCCCCCTTTTTATAATAGACTTCCAACAGTTTTCCAACCCCCCCTATTTAAATTGCAGTCTATCTGCTATCTCTTCTATTAAACTATATTTAACAGTAAAAATCCCTTATCTATCATTATCTATTGTTTAAATATTTCAACTACTGGCAAAGAACTACCTTCCCACTTTACAAGTTATCCAAAGACCAGATTTTCCCCTTCATGTCCCCCTTTCTTTCCATATAGTACTTAAGTTTCTCCCAGTTCATAATAAATTCTTCTATATCTTGTTCTTTAAGTTTCCTTGTTAATTTGTCCATTTCTGCCATGTTCAATAACTTCTGGATCCAATCTTCCACCGATGGTGTCTCTTGTGTCTTCCAAAGTTGTGCATATAACATCCTAGCTGCTGTCACCATATAAAACACCATTGTTCTGTCCATACTATCAAATTCTTCTAAGTTCATACATAACAGTAACAGTTCTGGGTTTTTAACAACATTTTTCTGCAAAATATCTGACATAACCTCCACAATATTCCCCCAAAACTGCTTTGCCTTTTCACACGTCCACCACATATGATAGAAGGAACCTTCATGTTTCTTACATTTCCAACATTTATCTGACATTTGGCTATTACCATTAGCTAGCTTTTTTGGTGTAAGATACCATCTGTAAATCATTTTATAAACATTTTCTTTTATAGTGGTACATGTTGAAATTTTTACTGTATTTTTCCACAGTTGTTCCCAAGCTTCCATCATAATATCTTTATTACAATTTATTGCAATTTATCTTATATATTTTAGATATCAACTTTTTCCCTTCTTGAAGTAAACACTCCTCTAATTCTGAATTTTTAACCCTAAATCCTACTTTCCTACAATCTGCATCATATAAGACTTTAATTTGTCTATACTGAAACCAACCATACTGAAATGATAAATCTTCATTAGTTTTCATAATATATGTATTTTGTTCCACTCTTAAAATTTCTTTATACGTCATCCATTCCTCTCCACCATGTTCCACATTCGGGTTTACGACTTCAGCTGGTATAATCCACAATGGAGTCTCTTCTTCGAAATATCTTTTGTATTTTTGCCACACTCTAAATAAACTCCGTCTCACAAAATGAGGCAAAAACATAGCATCCATTTTAATCTTATCATACCACAAATATGCATGCCATCCAAAAAAAATTGTATATCCTTCCAAAGCCAATAATTTGTGGTTTTTCAATAAAATCCATTCCTTCAGCCAAACTAAGCAAATGGCTTCATGATAAAGTTGTAAATTTGGTAATTGTAATCCACCTCTTTCCTTGGCGTCATATAACACTTTCATTTTCACTCTAGGCTTCTTCCCTGACCAAACGAAGCTCAAAATCTTCCTTTGCCATTTATCAAACTGCTTATTATCTTTCACGATTGGTATTGTTTGCATCAAAAACATTATCCTTGGAAGTACATTCATCTTAATCGCAGCATTGATAAATTCAATTTATTCCATTTCAACATATCTTTATCTATCTGTTGCCATAGCTTGTCGTAATTGTTTTTAAATAAATCAATGTTCTTCACAGTTAATTCAATGCCTAGATATTTTGTTTTATGCACCACCTCACAGTTCGTTATCTCCATCAATTCTTGTTGTTTTTGTTTAGTCATATTTTTACATAGTAGCTTTGATTTATTCTTATTAATATAAAATCCTGCAAGGTCACCAAATTCTTTTATTTTTCCCATTAATCTTGGCACATTTTGAATTGGATCTTCAACTATCACCATCACATCATTGGCAAAGGCTCTCACTTTTTAGGAATGACCTTTTATTTTCAGTCCGCTTATCATATCGTCTTCACGTATCTGTCTAAGTAGAATTCCTAATACCATCACAAATAACAGTGGAGAGACTGGACACCCTTGTCTCATCCCCTTCCTTATTTCCAGTTTTTTTGTTAAGTCACTATTTACCACAATAGCTGAGCATTGGTCTTTATCTATTGCCCTTACTGCTTGGATAAACATCTTACCCATCTGCATCTTTTCCATTGTAGCAAACATAAAGTCCCAATTTAAATTGTCAAAAGCCTTTTCTGTGTCAACAAAAAAAAAAAAAGCCAACCTCCTTCCCCGGATGTTTACCATAATATTCAATGGCATTCAGTACTACTCTTAAATTGTCTTTTATCTGTCTCTTCAGCAAAAAACCTGCCTGTTCTTCTGCAATAAACTCCGTCAACCAAGTTTTAAGTCTTTCCGCCAATACTTTAGCAAATATCTTATAGTCATTGTTTGTTAGAGATATCGGTCTATAATTTTTAACATTCGTTAAATCTTGGGTTTCTTTTGGTATCAATGTAATGTTTGCCTCATTCCATGTTTCTGGTACTCCCTCTCCTTCTAATATTCTATTCATTACTCTCTGCAACAATTGTATCAATTCATCAGCCATTACTTTATAAAATTTAGCCGATATTCCATCTGGTCCAGGTGCCTTACCCGTTTTTGTTGCCTGTATCGCTTCCATTATTTCTGTTATTTTAATTTTGGTGTTCAATCTATCTTTCAGTTTATCAGGTAACTTTGGTAAGGTTATCTTTCAAAAGTACTCATCAATTAGTCTAATATCAATAGTTTTTTTTCTGGTACAATTTCGCATAGTATTTATAGAATGCTCTCCCAATTGCATCTTGATCAAACAACTCCTTGCCATCTTCCATAATTTTACTTATTAATTTCTTCTCTCTCTCTTTTTTTCAATTGCCATGCTAAGTATTTCCCAGGTTTGTTGGCTCCTTCAAATGATTTTTGCTTCAATCTTTTCAATTCCCATTCCATTTCTTTATTTTCCATTGCTCTTATCTGCTCCTGTAAAATTCTAATCTCAAGTTGAAGTTTCTTCTTACCCGGCCTTTTCTTTAGTTGTTGCTCTTTTTGCTTTATTGTTTCTTGTAGTTCTTTCAATTTCATTTCTTTACTTTTCTTATCTCTGGCATTTAAATCCATCAAAACTCCTCGAATGACCACTTTATAGGCATCCCAAACTTTTTGAATTGACACCCCTTGGTCCACATTATGTTGAATAAAACACTTCGTTTCTTTCTTCAGGACATCCAAATTTACTTGATTGTATAGAAGGTCTTCATTTATTCTCCATCTCAGCTTTTTACGTCTCACTCCAAATCTCCAAAAAATAGGATTGTGGTCTGAACTAACTCTTGGCATGATATCAATCTCCTTTGTCCAAACCGCTAGTTCCTTAGATGCCCAAATCATATCTATTCTTGATAACGATTGATGACTAGCCGAGAAATACGTATATTGTCTGATCTTCGAATTATATTTCCTCCAGATATCCTCAAGGCTTTCCTGCTTTTGAAGCTCAAAAAATACCTTTGGCAGTTTCCCTGTTTTATTTTACTCACACTAGTTTTTTTGTCCAATTGCAAATCCACCACTCCATTAAAATCTCCTGCCACAATCACTTGATCATATGTCATTTGACCCAGTTGGGCCATAACGTCATCGAAAAATTGTTCTTTTGCTCCATTCGGAGCGTAAATTCCCAAAATTAATGCCTTTTTGGTATTACATTTAAACTCCACAGTCAAATATCTGCCATTACTGTAACTCACAACCATCTTTGGTTGTAGCTCTTCTTTTATATAAATTGCAACTCCTCTCTTTTTCTGCTTTGCCGCCGCCACAAATTCTTGTCCCAATTTCTTATTTTTCAAATATTTAATATCTTGATCTTTTATGTGGGTCTCTTGTAGACAAATTATATTACATTTTTGTTTGGCCAACCAATGAAATAATGCCTTACGCTTTGAAGATGAATTAAGTCCATTTACATTCCATGATATTAATTTGTACTCCATATTTAAAGCCTACTTGTGTCAGGTAAGTCTTTCTCATTCTCTAACAAGAAAACCTCTGTGTCATGCCTTGATTTAATCACTCTCCTTACCGTTTGAAATTCGAAGCTCAGACCTTCAGGTATCTCCCATCTGTATCTTATAGTCAAACTTTTCAACTTCTGTGTCAAATCTCTGTATTTCTTTCTCTCTTGCAAAATTTTCCTTGGTAACTCTTTCATAATCCTGACCCGCTTCCCTTCAAGTACCAATGGGGTCTCAAAATGCTTTCCAATAATGTGTTCTTTCATTCTCTTTGTGGTTAATTGGACAATAATATCTCTTGGTAAGTCTTTTTGTTGTGCGTATCTTGAATTAACTCTGTATGCTATATCCAGATTGGCTACTACCTCTTCTTTCTCTATATTTAAAAAATCTGCTATTATTTCAGAAATTTGCTTCAGGGTTGGTTGTGCCATTGTCTCCGGAACGCCTCTAAATCGCAGTTGTTTTTCAGTAGCTTTACACTCCATAACAGCCATCCTGTCACTTAACACTGATGTCTCCGCTTTTAGGTTAGTGGCCAAATTCTTCATTTTTGTCTCCACCTCTTGCACTTTCTGTTGGGTAGACTGAAGCTCTTTTTTAATCTCATCAATATTTTTCACCAACTCTGCAACTTCTGACTTTATTGCCTCTTTAATGTCTTTTAATAAATTCTGCTGTGACTCCTGTAAATTTTTCTGACTCCTGCAACATTTCCTGTGTCTTTTGTATAGTGTCATTTAATTCTTTATTGCCCTCTGTCACTTTTTTATCCAAATTCTCAATCGCCATCTGCCAATCTTTATCCTTCTTTGAAATCATTGGGCTTGCCTTAGCACCTGCCCACGAGTCCACTCTCTTTCTCAACTCCATTTTTACCTGTCATTTTTTGTGCTCGTGTCAGGTTTAAAAGTTACTAAAATTCGTACCTTTTCCAACAATCAAAATGTTGGGCGTCTTTTCTCTATGGTGAACTCTATTGTGAAGTCTCCAGTCATTCCCTTATCCAAAATGGCGAATTTCCGCTTCCTCTTCAGCTCTTCCTTGCCTCCTTGTTGTTTTTCTTCCACTGCTATGTTCAGTGAATATTTTTAACCAGTTCACAAACACATTGAATATTTTCAGGTGGGTAGCCATGTTGGTCTGTAGTAGAAGAACAAAATTCAGGTCCAGTAGCACCTTAAAGACCAACTAGATTTTTAGGGTATGAGCTTTTGAGAGTCAGGGCTCCCTTCATCAGATTCTTTCATCTCTGCCAGGGAGCTGTAGTTCAAGTCAGTAAATTATGAGCATGCACTCATATGGTGAATGCCCATTGACTTAATGAATCCTGTCAACAACACAAGTACTAAAGCAGTACATCCACACAAAATATAATAGATTGTTAATTACAGAATAGAGGCTATGATCAGTGACAGTGACACTATGACTATAGTTGCAATGACTATGAGGTGTACAAAATCCAAAGAACTGTAAATATGTCCCATATCCATTAACTAGATGTTACCAAATGCATAGATGCAGGCCACTCAAAATATAGGTCATTTTGAATTGCAACCAGATTATCAATGCAATTGTACAGTGTGGTTGGTACAGGAGAGCATTGTAAGCACTGAATTTCAGACTTATTCTTTGCAAAAACTGAAGCATCTTAACATGCCCACATTTTCCATGGCCACAGTCCTTACAGATAATGCTTGAGAAACTATAGCTAGAGGCACTTGACAAGCTCAGTGAAAGATGCTGCATGCTATTCATCTTGCTGGTTAACTTATAGCATTCGAGTTATTTGCTGCTACAAAGCCATTGATTTCTAAACACCTTTTCCTGATCAAGGGGAAACCTTTCTCCTAGTCAGCACTTGATCCTCTCGGACAGAACAATAGTTTCTAGGACTTGACATGTTACACAGTTTACTCACTTACATTTTCCATTTGACGGGCTGCTGCTCTTTTTTCCTCTACTCAGGATGTGATGATTCAAATGATCAGAAGTGCAAGACAGCAAGTCATTGGGGTTTGTGTGTGTGTGCGTGGAGGGGGGGGGAGATATTGCCAAATCAGCTCCGTAGCTTCTAGATTAAAAGTCATCACAACTGAGCTAATAATTGTACACAATCTTCAGTCATCCTGCAAGTTTTCTTTGGCTGACAAAGTCAATGTTTCAATGTTTGTACACGTTTCACAGATCAATAAGAAAAATACTGGCTCACTTGTTTTAAAGAAATCAGGAGAGGGGGGAGTATGCATTTTCTTATTTTCTCATACGCATTTTCACTGCCTTATTATTCATGGCTGACATTTAAAATCCTTTGGAAGTGTCAGTTGTTTTCCAGCCACACATAGGCACAAGTAGGTGGATCAAATATACACTATCTACAATTCACAGCTATGTTGAGGATGAGATATCTATGCACATATGGGCTGCCTTTTTAATGGAGAATAGATGTGCTTAGTTTTTCTATTCTCAATAGGCCGTGTGACCTGACTGCATATTGATCTTCCAGACTCTGATATGGTATCAAGAGAATTACAACTGAGCAAGAATCACTCAAACCAGACTTATTCTCAGAAATGTCTCTTCGATAGAAAATGTGTGAGCCCTTCCCTCAATTTGTGTTTTAATTTGTTAACTACACTGAGGGCCTTTGTGAGGGCAGAAAGGTGGAACTTGGTAAAATAAATAAATAAATAAATAAATAAATAAATAAATAAATAAATAAATAAATAAATAAATAAATAAATAAATAAATAAATAAATATTCCTTTGATTTATTACTACTGGTTGTGATCCAAAGGGCCCTGTTAGGAACATGTGAACAAGAGCTTCTGTTCCTGATGAAATCCACTAGCTCTCCAATGTTGGTGGTTTGCCATCTAATGGCTTCCAGTACAGTGCACAGAGCAATACACATGCAGAATCTCACCCAGTCAAGGCTCCTACTATCATTATTTGACTTAATCCTGTGTTACTTAAAATTATTATTTATTATTTTAAAAAAATTATACCCCACCTTTCTGCCCTAATAAGAGCCCCCCACAAGCAGCTAACAAATTAAAATGTACATAATAAAATCACATGTACATAATAAAATCCGCCCTGAGCCCTTCGTGAAGAGGGCGGAATAGAAATGCAAAGTAAATAAAAATAAGAGATAAAATCTTAAAAACCATGAAAACCAATACAAACCACATAATCAAAACAATTAAAACTAAATAAATTTTATTGAAAAATTTATTCTTTCTTTTTGTTTTCTTTTTGTCCCTTTTAAATTTTTGCTTGTTTTTTAAAAAAAATCTTTCAATACAATTTATTTTAAAAAACAATTAAAACTAGAGCTAAAACAAACAATAAAACATCAGGCAGAAAGGAAGGATCAATGAGGGAATGCCAAACAAAAAAAGTATTCATCCACTGGTAGAAGATGGCAACAGAAGGGGGAAGATAACCCTCTCTGGAGATAGAGTTCCAGAGGTTTTGGTGCCACAAATGAGAAGGCCCTCCTCTGGTTTGCCATGCACCTAATCCCAGAAGGTGAGGGCACCCAAAGCAGGCTCTCCAAAGACAACCTCAATGGTTGGGTAGGTTCATAACAAGTAGGCATCCCTTAAGGTAAGTTGGTCCCAAACCATATAGCGATTTAAAGGTCAGCACCAGCACCTTGAATTGTGTCCAGAAACAGATTGGGTGCCAATGTTGATGCATCAGGATTGGAGGCATATGGCCCCTCCAGTCAGCATCCTGGCTGCAGCATTCTGCACTCTTCGAGGCCAAATCTTTTCTACCCAGGAAAGGCTAACCCGTAAAAGGTTGTAAAAAGGCATTCTGTTCTGGAAAAAATGTATTAGTATACTAGATGCTTATTAGCTCATTTGTATTGATGGTTATTAGAGATAAAATATTAACAGATTGTTACAAGCTGTAACAATATTTATATTATTAGAATATATAATCTCAAGAACAGAATGATTTCTCCTCCTACCCCCAGGCTCTTGCCACACACCCAAACTTTCATTAATTGGCTAGGCATGGCAAGACTGTTGGTACAGCTCTTGCCCGTAGAAGACTTGTGCTCCATAGCTGATTTGGGAGGGGATCTCCCCTGCTTCCATTAGGGTTGTCAACAGGCACACACACCCAAACTGGAATTCCCTGCATTCTAAGCAAGACCCTTAAGAAAGGATAAACTGATAGTTTTAAAAAAAGAAAAAGGGAAAAAAAGAAAAAGGAAACTGTCCTACATATCAGGACTTGTCCACTACCTGATGGAAAATTCTGGCCTCTTTGATTCAAAGACTCTAAAGAGTCCATGGTGTGCTGCAAGGAAACACAACTGTTTTCTTTCATGGGCCTTTGCATCCTGGCAGACTGAAAGCTAGAGGTTCTACAACCTTTGTCCATCTGGGAAGGAGGTCTTAACCCTAACCCTTGAGCAGTAGCAGAGTGCCAATTAACTATTTATCATCCAAAGCTTAATATATAATCCAAGTTAAATGTGAGTGAGAGGTCATTTCTCTGCATAGCCCATGGACAGCAATGTCTGCATCTTTCATCTGTTCTGACTTCGGACTGTATTTTTCTTAGCTTTCATCTTTCTTGGGCCCCCTTCCCACTTAGCTTCCCAGTTTTCAGATCTCTTTCTATCTTTAAGCTCCACCAATCCCTAAGTAAGCTCTTGTGTGACATATTTTAGCCAAACTGATGTTTCACTTCTTTCCTAGAAACTAGGAAAGTTGCTTACCAACATTCTATTACTGACTTTGTACTTCAGCAGTTGGATTGTCCATAAACACTCCTTGAAAACACTTCTCTTAATTAATTTGAAGGGTGGGCCTTGCAGACATGCATGCAGGTGTCTGATGGTTTTTAGCCTATTATTGAGAAGAGCACATATCTATGTACATTTTAAAATGCAAATTACAGGCTCCTGCTGTGTCCATTTGGCTTTGAACTGTACAGTAAAGGGAGAAAGACACTAACCTTCAAGTGCCACTCAGTTTTACTAACTGAAACCAGATTCTGTACTTTGTTATTAGCATTTTAAAGGGGGATGGCTTCTTTTAAGTACTCACATTTTTCTCTTTTAAAAAGCTAATAGAAGACCAAGAGAGTTAGTTTTGATCAGTGAGACTGAGAGGAATTTGATGGGTTAAACCCTCTTCCTTCTCTATATAGTCCAACAAGCCAACAAACTACATTGCCCCCCCAGTCGGAATGAAGACAGACACAGGTGTTGGATCTAAGGGCCACTTTTATTAAATAACCTCAACGACAACAATAACCATAACTGCAGCTAGGGTAAAGCGGTACAGGTCAAGCCACGGGGTCCTACCTAGACCTCCACCTTGACCTGTCTGGGCGAGCCCCGAAGCCCCGGGTGCGAGCCCTCCATGCGGATGGCTGGGAGACCCGGCCAGCCAGGCAAATGGGTTCCCCCCTTTCAAGCTCCTAATCCTCAGCCGTACAGCAGTGAGGTAAGGACTTGCACGTGGGGTTTCCCCAAGCAGTCTGCCCACGCGCGCTGGCAGCCGTCACAAGCAGTACCAGCCGCTCCTGGCAGACCCTTCCTCCCTACCAATAGGGAAACGCCAAGGGTGCTCACCGTCCCGCTATTTCTAACCAAACTCCATCCCGCCACGGAAACCTCTAGCAAGCACCACCACCTGCCAATATCCATCACTCAAGACTAGGTGCAAGGTAGGCGAAAAACCCCCTATCCCATGTCCAATTGGGGATAAGAGGAAAAAATTCCTACCTGGCTCTGCAAACAGCAGCCGGCTAATCCTGCACCAAGAACAGGGTGAGGAGGGTGGGCCGAGCGTTCTGCAAGACTGCGGCTGGGAGAGCGGAGCCTCCAGAAAGAGGCTGCTAGCTCCGCCCACCCAGCTAAGCCCCGGATGCCCGGGAAAGGCTGGTCTGCCCTTCCTCCATCCGGGAGGGCAACCAACGGCCACCTCCCTAAGCAGCAGGGCTGCAGGAGGGTTGGCCGAATTGCCCCCCCAGTCGGAATGAAGACAGACACAGGTGTTGGATCTAAGGGCCACTTTTATTAAATAACCTCAACGACAACAATAACCATAACTGCAGCTAGGGTAAAGCGGTACAGGTCAAGCCACGGGGTCCTACCTAGACCTCCGCCTTGACCTGTCTGGGCGAGCCCCGAAGCCCCGGGTGCGAGCCCTCCATGCGGATGGCTGGGAGACCCGGCCAGCCAGGCAAATGGGTTCCCCCCTTTCAAGCTCCTAATCCTCAGCCGTACAGCAGTGAGGTAAGGACTTGCACGTGGGGTTTCCCCAAGCAGTCTGCCCACGCGCGCTGGCAGCCGTCACAAGCAGTACCAGCCGCTCCTAGCAGACCCTTCCTCCCTACCAATAGGGAAACGCCAAGGGTGCTCACCGTCCCGCTATTTCTAACCAAACTCCATCCCGCCAACGCAAGAGCCAAGCCTCTACTTAGGCCCGAGCGCCCCACTAATGGCCTAGCGCCAACCTAAGCCCTAGCTGCAAGTCGCTGAGGAATATCTCATTGCCTGCTTCCGACAGGTGCACCCCGTCACCCCGATAGAGGTCGGCAAATTCGGCCCTGATCCTGGGGTGTGGCAAATACACCCCCAAACCCTCAGCCAGAGCTTTCTGGATGGCCCTATTGGCCTTCATGCGAGCCCGCTCAATGGCTGGGCGATTTAACGCCTCACGCCAAACCCTTCGAGGCAACATGGCGGACCACATGACCAGCACTCCCGGCCAATGCCGGAGTATCTCCTGCAAATCCCACTTCGCTTGCAGGGAGAGAGCCCTGCCATGAATAAACCCCAGGTCATTCCCACCTAAATGAATGACTAAAATATGGGGTGCAGGGCCCCGCCGTTCCCTAAATAAGAGTGGCAACAAACCGGGCCACCGAAGGCCGCGACGACCCAGCCACTCCACCGTAGCCCATTCAGACAAACCAAGCTGGGACCCGACTCGTGTCCTCCTAGCTTGATGAGCGGCCCAAAACACCATACTGTGCCCGCAGATCAGAATCCGACGTTTCTCCAAGCAGGACACAGCACCTAAGAAAACATCATTAGTAAAACCCTTAAAACCTGTTAAGAGGACGAACATACGATTGGTAGGCAGATGACCTCCACCTGCCCACACCCTGAATGGCCTGTGCAGAATACCCCATGGCCGCTGCCGTAGAGGCAGCCCCAATCCTGAAAGAATGGGTGCCGAATTTGACACCAGCTAATCCCAATTTGGCCAGTGCCTTTTCAGTCACTGCCCAAAACTGGTAGCGCGTCAGTGGTGAACCATCCTCGTGTTGAAACAAAACCCCGCAGCTGGTACCCCGCACCTTCAAGAACTTTCGCAGAGCCCTTACAGGACACAAACCCGGGTCCGCACAGGTTCCAAGGCTAACCACAGCCCCTTTTTGTTTCTGATCAGTCTTAGACCTACGAATAGTGAGGGCAACACCATCCCCCCTAAACTGTACATCCTGGGCCATCAAGGCCCGGCCGGATGTATCCGTCTTCGACTGCACCACCAGCTCACTAACTCTCATTGCACCAAAAAATGCTACCAAAGCAGCTGCATGAAAGAGCTTAGCCTCAAAGCCGGAGGTGCAAATGTCCCCCCAGGCCTTGATAAGCCCCTTCAGGAGTGCAGGAGAGATAGGCTCCCTAGGGTCAGCCCGCACCACAGCTTCACGTGACCAGCCCTCCAGCATTTTGCGCACACGGAAGTCTCCTGTGGCCTCAGAAAACCCCCGTGCCTTGCTTATAAACGCCAAAGCCGCCAACTGGCCACGAATAGACTTAACCGCTAACCCTCGGCTCTTCTGGTGCACGCAAAATTGCAGCAAATGCTCCACAGGAATAGGCCACAGCTGATGCAAACCCACATCCTTCCTAAACCCACCAAATTGGCCTACCGCTCTGTCGTAGGCCCGCTGAGTACTGGGAGCCAATGCCAGCCTCACGGCCCTGGATACCTCGGTCTCCCAAGCTGCCATAACTCCGGGGGCATCTGAGCTGGCACCTTGTCGGCCTCCGGGGCAAGCTGCCAAAACCGCTCCATCTGTTGGCGAGACAAAGCGTCTGCCACACTATTACTCACCCCAGGAACGTGCTTGGCCTTAAACAAAATGTTCCACCGGAGACACAACAACGTAAAGGCTCTAACCAGCCTCATGACCCGGCAAGATTTCGAAGTCAAGGAGTTGACTACGTGAACCACCGCCAGGTTGTCACACCAGAAGTGGACAACATGGTTAGCCAATTCCTGTCCCCACAGGTGGACAGCCACCAGAATGGGAAAAAACTCCAAAAAGGTCAGGTCCTTGTCTAAGCCACAGGCATGCCAATCAGGTGGCCATTGAGCTGCGCACCAATGCCTTCGGAAATAAACACCGAAGCCCAAAGAGCCAGATGCATCAGATGTTACCTGCAGCTCGGCTTCGAGCAGCAGGTCATCCCTCCAAAAGGTAACCCCATTGAAATCCCTGAGGAAGTCGGACCAAACGTCCAAATCCTCACGCATCCCCCTAGTAACCTTAAGGTGATGATGGGGAGCCCGAAGTGATGACATAGCATCACAAAACCTCCTCAGAAAGGCCCTACCAGGGGCAATAGCCTTACAGGCAAAATTCAGGTGACCTACCAGCTGCTGCAACTCCAAGAGTGACACCTTCCGTTTGGATTTGAACTCCAGGAGCCTGCCCCTAAGGTCAGCGACCTTCTCAAAGGGAAGTCGAAAGCACTGCTCGACTGTATCCAGCTCTATACCCAGAAACATCAACACTTGAGAAGGCCCCTCTGTTTTCTCATGCGCCAAAGGAACGCCCAGCTCATCAGCCAAATGGGTAAAGGTATTCAACAGGTGAGCGCACCGTCCTGACCCCGCCATCCCAACGAACAAAAAATCATCCAAATAATGAACGGAGTCACGGGTACGCGCCCTACGCTGCAATTCCCATTCTAAAAATGAGCTGAAACGTTCGAATGCCGCACAAGAAACAGAGCAGCCCATGGGAAGAGCCCGGTCCATGTAAAACTTCCCTTCAAAAGAAAACCCCAAGAGTTCAAAGTCATCGGGATGGACAGGGAGCAAACGAAATGCCGACTTAATATCGCATTTCGCCAATTCGGCTCCCCTCCCACAGCGCCGCACCACCCTAACAGCCTGGTCAAACGATGTATACCTTACCGAGCACAAATGCTCCGGGATGGCATCGTTTACCGACTCACCTTTGGGAAAGGAAAGGTGATGAATCAGGCGGAACTCACCTGCAGCCTTTTTGGGCACTACGCCCAATGGGGACACCCGGAGATTGGGAACTGGGGGTGAGTCAAAAGGACCCAAAACCCGGCCCTCAGAGCACTCCTTGGCTATCTTACATCTAACTACCTCCTCCATACCCTGGACAGAACGCAAATTATTCGACATAAACGAGGAACGTGGACCCCTAACTGGGATCCTAAAACCCAAACTGAAACCTCGAAACAGAAAGAGGGCATCCTGCCTCCTGGGGTAATTGCGTAGCAGCCGCTCAAGGACCTTCAGCCTTACCGGGCTGGGACCCTTTACCAGAAGGCTGCTGACTGGGAGCACCCCCGCCTCCGGGCTTCCTGCCCCCACCTCCCTGTCTAAGGTTGGGGCAGGAATTGTACGAGTGGTACCCAGCACAGGAAGGGCACTCGTGCCGGAACCTACAAGGTTTACGGCCGCACTGTCCCTTAAACGCAAACTCCCAGCAAAGCAGCCGGGGTTGAACCTGCTGCCCCGCCATAGAGCGGGTAGTGGCAGTTGCAGGGGCCGTAGTGGAACGCTGCACAAGATGGCCGCTATCAGAGCGGTCCCCCACACTGGGCTTCGCTGGAGACATCACCTGCAGCCAAAGCTGTTGGTGAATCCGATCCCAAGGAAGGTTAGGAGTAAGGGCAGCCCTCATCCTGAACTCCTCATCGTACTGCATCCAAGCAGCACCAGAGAAGCCAGTATAGCCCTTATAAATGATGTCAAGGTACTGCAGCAAGGACGCAGCCCTATGAGGCTGAGCCCTAACCAACACCCCTGCATATATCAGGAAACCTGGTAGCCAGTTAGCCCAGGTCCGATCAACACGGCGTCGCTTAAGACGCTCTTTATCCCTGTCATCCAACTCATCTTTATCCTTTTTTTCCAATTCACGAAAAAGAAGAGTAAAGAGATCAACATATTCCCCTTTCAGAATCTTATCACGGGTGGCCTGAGTTAAATGATCGCCCAGGGGAAGTGCTGTATCTCCAAAGGGGAGGGCACTGAAAGGCACCTGTCCATAGGCCAGAGTTGAGTAGGGGTAATAACCCCAAAGCCCACCAGCACCGCCAGGCCACATCCCCGCCTGCCCCTGTCCCCATGGGGCATCAAATCCTACCCACGAGGGCTGAGCTGGTGCTGCCTGGAGAGCCCCAGCCGACCCCACGGGCTGAGGTTGCCATGGATGCTGGCCAGGAACAGGCCAAGCAGATGGAAGCTGCTGCACCGCCCCAAAGGGCGCACCTGAAGAACCCTGTGTAGGAGGCTGCCCAAAGGGCCCCCATGGCCATGACATTCCATACTGAGGTGCAGGCTGCTTACCCACAGGCTCCACAGGATCCACCGCTACTGCCACTGGCTCAGGGTCCAAGACCACCTCTTGCTCGGTGTCCAACTCCGGTTCCACCTCCGCTGCTGGCTGAACACCACTGGAACTACCTGCTGCAGGACCTGCAACACCTTCCAAAATAGAAAGACGCCTGAGAATTTCCCTATTCGTGGCATCTCTAGACGCCCCTCTGATGGGCTGAGCCCTACCCTTACCAGGCGCAGCCGCCGAAGATACACCTTTACTCCGTTCCAGAGCTGCCAAACGCTCTAAAATGTTCTGCTGATTAACCAGCTCCCCCTCATCCTCAGAAGAGCTAGCTGCCGGAGCAGCTCGCTTAGCAGGTGCCCGTTTAGCAGGCTGCTTGCCCTTAGGAGGGCCACCACCCTTTTTAGGGGGCATAGCACCAGCACCAATGCCAAACCCCAGTAAGCGCACCAAAACGGCCCTCAAAACAGAGAGACCACAACCCCAGCCAGGGATCCCCAAAATGGCCGCCGATCACGACACAAAATGGCCGCCACTCGCCCAAGGGGGGGGCGAGGCAAAAATCCCCCCAAACCTAGGAACGTTGAAGGGGTGGGAAGGGGGGGGGCAAAAACAGCGAGGCTCAGGGCCCAAAGCCCCCACCCCACTATATGGCCAGGCCCCCGTGGATCCCAGCCGCCCACCAGGCACCAGTTCCTTTAGCGCGGGGGGGGGGAGGTTCAGACCGCTGGGCCCAATGTAGAAATGGCCCCCAATACCGCGGCCCCAATGCAGCCGCCCTAAGGAGTGAAGGCCACCGCCCTGGCGCCCAAAAGGACGCCGCGTCCGCGGCCCGAAAATAGAAAGGCGCAAAAAAGGCCCGGGCTGCAGCCGCTGCCGAAAGGCAAGCTGCCGCCGCCGAAGCCCCCGCCGCCGCCGCCGAACGGCCCGCCGCAGTCCTTGCAGCCTTCTCGAGGCCCGCCGCGGCAAGAGCCGCTGCCGCCGCCGCCGCCGCCGAACAGCCCGCCGCTGCCCTTGCCGTCCCCGCAAGGCCCGCCGCCGCAGGAGCCGCCGCCACCGCCGCCGCCGCCGTAAAGGCCTCACTCAACGCTCGGGAGGAGAAAAAACACGTCCTCTCCTTCCGAGCGTTCTGCAAGACTGCGGCTGGGAGAGCGGAGCCTCCAGAAAGAGGCTGCTAGCTCCGCCCACCCAGCTAAGCCCCGGATGCCCGGGAAAGGCTGGTCTGCCCTTCCTCCATCCGGGAGGGCAACCAACGGCCACCTCCCTAAGCAGCAGGGCTGCAGGAGGGTTGGCCGAATTTTATGGATTAATGGGGACACATGATCTTTCTCTCATCTTGTTCTCAAAGTTGTAAACATTTTCAGGCTTGAAGAAGCTTCTCAGGTACAGCCACATAACATCAATCTCTGATGTAAGGATTCATTTACATGGAAAATGGGATAAATGTTATGCTGTATATTATTGATTTGAACAACTAGCAGAGGGTTTTTAAAAATCATAACTATATAAAAATATTGCTTTTACTCTAAAAAACAAACAAAAAATCCTACCTTTTATGGTACCAATATGCATATTAAAAGCTTCTTGGTTACTAGATAACAAATCGGAATTCCATACTTCTCCCAGGTTTTTCCCCTCACTCTGTATCATTTATGCTTATGAACATTATAGTAATTGAATATTGCTCTGTTGCTAGCTGCTAGTGATTTGAATAGATTCAAATTATAGTGCCAGCATATTTGCATATTTGCATGGCAGAAATAAGCCTTATTTACCTGAGAATTCAGAGAGCACAACAATTGCGCACTATTCTGGGTGTAACAGAGCCTTTTGATTAGGAAAGACTTCTTGGACATTATATCTAGAAAGCCTCAATCACATCACATTTATTATTTATTTATCTATCTATCTGTTTGTTTGTTTATTTCACATTTCTATTCCGCCCTCCCCACAAGTGGGCTCAGGGCGGATCACAGCCCATTAAAATACAATAAAATTCCATTTCCATAAAACATCTTAAAACATCATTAAAATAAAAACATATTTCTAGTTATACAGTCAGCCTTACAAACTAAAACAGGATGGTAGACAGCCTTCGCAGGGAGGGTTAGATTTTAATCACCCCTTGTTGTTTCAGGCTGGCGGAGGGGAAATGGATTTTCCCAATCTTTAAACATTGTAATATGTGTTTTGCTTTAAAACATAATTTGGATTCTTTGTGATGGGAAAAGTTATCCCCCCCCACAGTTGCAATAAAGAGGCAGACACAAGGCTTGGGTACTAAAGGGCCACTTTTATTAAAATACAACATAAATTGTCAATATGGCAAGGGTCCAACTAGTGGCATAGGTCAAGCCCTGGGGTCACCCAGGACTTCTGCCTTGACCTATCCAGGTGAGCCTCAACTGCCTCAGGTGTGAACCATCCAAGCACATAGCTGGGGCCCAGCCAGCCAGGCAAATAGTTCACTCCTTAAAGCTCCAACCACCCCAAACCATGGAGCCTGAGTGAAGGATTTGTACAGGGAGTCTGACCTGGCAGTTTGAACTCATAGGGGGCAACTGTAATGCCTGCCAGCCAATCCAGACTGATCCTAATTCCCCACCAATAGGGATATGCCAAGAGAGTCACTGGCTCATTTTCTCAACCTATCCTGCCAGTGGCCAAACTGTTTACAACTCCACCATAAGCCAATTATAGAAAGGAGAAAAAAATCCTACCTGGCCTTAATAAATCGTGACTGGTAAACCCTGCATTGACACAGGGCAGGTGGGTGGGCTGAGCATAGGGTTGCCAGGTTCCCCTGTCCTCCCAGTGAGAGGTGGGGGCCTGGTACCTACCTGCTTTGGTACCCATTGCATGCACACTTTGTGCACATGCCCTCCCGGGCTTTTATTAACACTTTCCCTGCCAAAATCTCCCGGAATACGATGGAACAGGCCCTACACAAGATGCCTTGGTGCATGTTCATCAAGTTCATCCACCCTGAGCCTGCGAAAGTGGGGAGGGCGGAATATAAATATAATAATTTAATATTAATTAAAATTAAATTAAATTAAGTGTATGGATACGCAATGTTAGCTGGGAAGTGTCATTTTAAAAGAGATCCAGCAGAATCCACTCCTCAGAGGGTTTGTTAATTTCATCTTTGCCTTCAGGAAGGCCTCCCCTAAGGCTCTGTCAGTTTCACCTCTCTGTCTCTGTCTTTTTAAAGTACCCTTTCTGGCTAACCTTGCACCTCCTGACACACGTTCTTCACGTGTCAGATGTCTCGTGTAGAGAGACTCTCAGTTAAGAGACAAAGGGTTATACTGAATCCAGCACTGTATTTAGAAAAGCAAGTTAATGCAGCTGCAAAAAAGGCCTTCTCCCAACTCAGACTAGCCTGGACACAGGCTATCCTACATTGAGACAGCCAATTTGGCCACCTGGATTCATGCCACGATAACATCAAGACTAAATCCAGTTCTGAGGGTTAAGAGCCTGGGGGTGATCTTGGATGCCTCCCTGAAAATGGAGGTACAGGTCTCAGCAGTTGTCAGGTCCTCTTTTTTCTATCTGTGGCAGACCAGGCAACTTGTCCCTTACCTGTCAACCTGTGACTTAACTACAGTGATCCAAGCAATGGTCATCTCTAGGCTAGATTACTGTAACTCGCTCTACGCAGGGTGCCCTTGAGCCTGACCTGGAGATTACAGCTGGTACAAAATGCAGCAGCGCGTGTTATTATGAGAGTGCCAAATAAGGCGCATATAACACTGTTCTTACGCAAGCTGCATTGGTTGCCAGTGGAGTACCAGATCAGATTCAAGGTTCTGGTATTGACCTATAAGGTCCTGTGCGGACTGGGACCAGCGTATCTACAGGACTGTCTCTCCCCATATATTCCCCAGAGGACACTCCGATCAGGGGACAAACAGCTGTTGGTGGTCCCTGGCCTCAAGGAGTCCTGCCTAGCCTTGACTAGAGCCAGAGCCTTTTTGGTCCTGGCTCCCACCTGGTAGAACGCTTTGTCTGCTGAAATCAGGGCCCAGCAAGACCTAGTATCTTTTTGCTGGGCCTGCAAGACAGAGTTGTTCTGCCAGGCATATGGCTGCTGGGCCTCCGCTGGCCTGGAAAAAGGGGTATATAAATCTTAACCCTCCCTGTGAAGGCTGTCCACCATCCTGTTTTAAATGTGTTGTTTTTAAATGTACATAAATTTTTTAATTATATCTTTAATATATTGTTATCTGCCCTGAGCCCGCTCGAGGGGAGGGCAGAATACAAATATGAAATAAAAAAATAAATTAAATAAACTACTGTAATGCGCTCTATTTAGGAGACTAACTGCTGCAGAACACTGCAGCTCATTTACCTGCTGGAGCTAGGCAGAGCACGCATATTACTCCCATTCTGCAATCACTCCACTAGCTACCCATCAGTTACCAGGCTCAGTTCAAGGTTTGACAATCACATGGCCTTGGCCTCTCATATCTGTAGGACCACTTTTTCCCCTAGGTTCCGCCATGGTTCAGATATGGGGGTGGGGGGAGGGAGAAAGCAGCCATGTTTCTATGGCTGTAAAGCCTGAATGCTTTTGTCCTTCACATATTGAGAAGCCTTTCTCTTTCACGTATGTGTGTGTGTGTGTGGGGGGGGGTGATTCCAAAACTTGCCTTTAGAGCTCTGAATTCCACCATGGCTGCCCTGGGTCCGACCCACAGTTTGCAAAGCAGTGAGTAAAGATGATCCCATTTGTGCATGTCATCTACCTACATCTTTGTGTCTGCGTGGTGGACAAATTGGGATGCAGTCTCCCAATCAGAGAACCAGTGTAGAGCATTTATCAGGGCATTCAATGACTGAAGCTTCCGGTAGCATTTTGGCATGGAAATGGTTAATAAAAGCATGCTACTTCAGTGTTTTCATTTATACAATCTTTTTCTCCAGTGTCTGTAATGCTTCCTACTGTTTTTTTGCAGTAATAGCATTTCTTTACTGCCTGTTCCAGCCCACTCTATGGTGTTCTGGAAGCCTTTTGGCAAGGACAATATTAATAAAAGCATGCTACTTCAGTGTTTTCACTTCTGAGATCTTGTATTGCATTGTCTTCCCATTGTTTTCTGTGGTATTGGCATTTCTTTAGCATCCGTTCTGGCCTGTTTTGTGCTGTTCTAGAACCATTTTGGCAGGGAAAGGGTTAATAAAAGCAGGAGACTACAGTGTGTTCTCTTCTAAAATTTTGTTCTCCAGCTTCTTTAACACATTCCATTGCTTTTTGTGGTAATAGCTTTTCTTTAGTGCCTGTTCTGGCCCGTTCCGTGGTGTTCCAGGACCCTTTTGGCAGAGAAAGGGTTAATAAAAGCATGCCAGCTCAGTCTTTTCATGTCTAAAATTTTGTTCTGCGTTGTCCGTAATGCTTCCCACTGTTTTTTTGTGGTACTGGCATTTCTTTAGTGCCTGTTCCAGCCCTTTCCGTGATGTTCCAAGAGCATTTTGGCAGGGAAAGGGCTAATAAATATGTGCCAGTTTAGAGTTTTCAGTTCTAAAATACTGCTCTGGATTGTCTTTAACACATCCCACTGTTTTTTGTCATTCTGCTATTTGTTTAATGCCTGTTCTGGCCTGATCCTGCTTTTACCCCGTCCCCTATCTGATTGATTACTGGAAGACCGACCTCTGCTTGAATGACTCTGAATTTCGGATATGCCCTCTCTGACTTGTTATCTTGAAAGACTGATTGCTGGAAGACCTGACCCCTGCCTGAACAACCTGACTTTGTTATTCTGAGTATCTTGAAGGGATGTTGGCTGGGGAATGGCCCTTGGCAGGGGAATGGCAACTCTAGCTGAGCACAAGGAGCCAACTCAAAGCCTAAGAGGCTTCATTTCTGTCTATACATTTCACAAAAGGCATGTAAGAGGGGTTGTAGCCTGTTCCTGAACCCTACAACAGTCTGCAAATGTATTGTTGAAGGCTTTCATGGCTGGAGAACGATGGTTGTTGTGGATTTTCTGGGCTGTATCGCCGTGGTCATGGCGTTGTAGTTCCTGACGTTTCTCCAGCAGCTGTGACTGGCATCTTCAGAGGTGTAGCACTGAAAGAGAGAGATCTCTCAGTGTCAAACTATGGAGAAGATGTTAGCAGGTAATTTATACCTACTCAGGAAGGTGGGTTTGGGTTGCATCATCCTCTAAGAGTTTCCCAGGGTGTGGAATGCTAATGGAATGCTAATGCTTCACTGTATCCTGAGGAGGGTCTTTTGCATATGGATTGGTGCTTGATATGCTAATCTTATCTGCAGGGCTATTATAAGATGTAGAGTATTTTGTTAGCCTGGTGTTTTTCAGGACTGGAAACCATGCTCTATTCATTCTTAAAGTCTCTTCTTTCCTGTTGAAGTTGGGCTTATGCTTATGCAAATGCCTTGAGAATGTCCAATGGGAAATATTTGTCCCTGGTGGGTCTGTCTGACACCAGAGCAGAGAACGGAGTAATAAGCAATTGAGACCTTACTGCTTATTTAAGTCTTCCCCAAGTCAATGGGGACTGTGCAATGACAGATATAAAGAGAAAGTGTGCACTAAAAAGTCAGTGGAGATTATCATCTTTGGTAGGAAAATCTAGTAACTCTTCAGGTAAGAAGGCACTACTCTTAGTGAGATTATCTGCTCAGCCACTCACTCTCTTTACTGCTGTTCCTGCTTCCCTTCCTTCACTTTGTGAAAAGTGTGAGAAGTAGTCAGGCAATGAAGTGAAAATTTATTAAGCACCCAACAATCTTCTTTAAAAAAATGAACAAAACCTTTTAGTGATCAGCAGAGAACTTATTATATATATGGTGTCTATATATTTTTCTGCTGTGAATCATTACACCTATGAAATGAAATGCCAATGGACTACAGTACCAGTACAATCCTAAACAGAGGTACACCATTCTAAGCCCATTGACTTTGATGAACTTAGGAGAGTAGAGCTCTGCTTAGGATTGCACAGTAAATTTCATGAGAATGACAAATCATAGATGATGTTGTTTGCTAGTTTGGCAGATTGAATGAATCAATATGTCATTTTTCAAACATGGTGCAGACTACATTGCCATTGACCTCATGTCACGGAGCTTCAGTGTTGTTGGAGAGGGAAATTTCTCCTGTCCTTAAAGAATTTTAAGCACAAACCTGTACAATTAGAAAAAGGTGAATATTTCTAGAGAAAACACAAAACAGAAGAAAATTCTTGCATATATATGAGTCTACGTTTCCCTAGAATTAACCATAAGTTACAGTTCAGAGAAAATGAATGTATGGAAAGGAAAACAGGATTGTACTCACAGGCCCAGCTGGCATGCAAGGGGGGGGGAATTTAAACCCCTTTCCCTATGAATTTCACTCTTACCCTCAATCATCAGGTTGCTATTTCCACACAGTGGAAATATAGAAGCACCCATGTGCTCCGTGTTTGTTCTCTCCCTCCCTGCATCCCTCTCTTGAAGTGCTTTCAAGTCACAGCCAACTTATGGCAACCCCTACTTGGAATTTTCAAGGCAAGAGACTAGCAGAGATGGTTTGCCATTGCTTACCTCTGCATAGCAAACCTGATCTTCATTAGTGGTCTCTTGAAAGAATCACAATACGAATCGCAATATGAACCAAAAAAACCTGATGAATCAGGCTGGTTCATGGTTCATTAAAATGTGGTTCATGCGGCTACGTGTTAACAAACCCCATGACTTTTTAGGCATCATTTCGAGCGTTTCATGAGCGTTTGGTGAGCCCAGACAGGCTGGTACCACTGAGGGGTATGTGAAACTGACAGCCCTGTTCTCCTGCTGCCAGTGAGCAACAGGAAAAGGGGGCTGTCAGTTTCACAGACCCACCATGGTCAGGTCTAAATGACCCACAATATTAACAAGACACCGTACAGCTGTAAGATAACATACATATACCAAGGTTTAGACAAAATAGATCACATTTATCTGAAACAGCTAGGTGTTCATGCATTCAAATTGCAAGCAGCATATATATCACTACTAATCCGCAAGCAATACAATAAATCAATGTCAAATGAGAGCATCACTTCCCAAATGGCAAATGTCACAAATTTAAACCACAAAGGAATACAACTAGACATGGGCACGAACCAAAACAATTTAATGAATCTGCAGTTTGTTGTTTGGTGCCGATGACGATCCCGAAGTCATGAACGGCAATGGACATTTCCTGTTGCCAAACTGGTTCACGGTTCATGGTTCGTGGTGCTCAGAATGGCCCCCATTGCACTTAGAGAGCCCATATTCACAGGGTCTAGCAGGCTCTCCTTCAGCCAGCACCCAAGTTTGGTCAAGATTGCAATAGGGATCTTGGAGTTATACCCTCTCCAATCCGAGGCCCCCAGGAAACTCCCACAAAAATCCAAACTCAATTATACTCTCTCTGTCTCTCCCCAAAGGCTAGCAAGTAGCAAGCAACAGCTCTGTCACACTCCACTGCTAGCTGAAAGTGAAACCCAGCCTGGAAGCCCACTGCTATTTATAAGCTGGGGACTCATTGAGAAATGCAGGAGGTCTGTGTTTGGCCGTTCGAGCTGCCTATCAGGGTTTGCAGGGATGAGACTGGAGTGCCCGTGGCTACAGAGCATTCCCTCCCCCTCCCTCCCCTGGGTGTCTTCTCCCAACTTGTAACCACTTTGCAGCTGCATGGTTGGAAGGAAGACCTGCCGATCAAGGTAAGCTGGGCTTTGATTCAGGTTTCCAGAGCGACAGAAGGAGAACAGACAGAGTTCAGGCATTCCCCCAGCTCCATTTCCAGGGGAATTGATTGATGGCGCCTGACTGTCTGGCTTCCCGAGCCATGGCCAAACGCACCAAACCAGGTTTCTTCCAAACGCTGGTTCATTTGCCGTGGACAATCATGAACTGCTGGATCGCGATTGCGCGATCACCAATTTTGTGGGTTTTTGAAGTTCATAATGCGGTTCGTGCCCATGTCTAAATACAACCCTGCAGAAAATTCCAAACAACCAGAACGTTGATAGACAGAGTTCCAAAGATAGAGGTAATCTTGCTTCTCTAAACCCAAATGGGACCCCAGATACCAGGTTTAGAGAAGCAAGATTACCTTTATCTTTGGAACTCTGTCTATCAATGCTCTTGAGAAAGCTACACTGAAACAGGAATCCAGCATGCGCCCTGTTGAGCGGTTGATAGCTGTGATTCTTCCCGTGCGTGTCCACTGCCTCCGTTGTGGGCTCATCGCTTCATCAGCCGGCTTCTGCTTGCTCCCGACTATGGGCTCCTGGAAAGGAATATAAAGAAGAAGAGAGCTTGGTCTTCATTCTATTGCGTTTATAATTTTGGTTGTTTGGACTTTTCTGCAGGATTGTATTCCTTTGTGGTTTAAATTTGCGACATTTGCCATTTGGGAAGTGATGCTCTTATATGACATTGATTTATTGTATTGCTTGTGGATTAGTAGTGATATATATGCTGCTTGCAATTTGAATGCATGAACACCTAGCTGTTTCAGATAAATGTGATCTATTTTGTCTAAACCTTGGTATATGTATGTTATCTTACAGCTGTATGGTGTCTTGTTAATATTGTGGGTCATTTAGACCTGACCGCAGTAGGTCCATTGCTTGCTTTCTTTTGTTTACTATGTGGTGCCCTTCTTTTGTGTTATAGTTTCACAGACCCTGCAGCGGGTTCAGCCCATGGGCAAAAGTCAATGTTGGGTGTGTGAAGCTGACAGCCCCCATCGCCTGCCACTGGGAAGTGGCAGGAAAATGAGGTTGTCAGTTTCACAGACCCCTTGCCGGGTTCAGCTCATGAGAAGGAGCTTTAACTTCCTCATATATGCACATTCACTACAATCTGATCTGAGATCTCTTGAAGCTGTTATTTACTCATTTATAAAGTATGGGATATCCTTTTACAGCTCCCCATCCTCCATCTTGTTGGCCCTCGATCTCTGTGTATACTATTTGTTTCTGGAAAGATGATATTAATGTTGCTTAATAGGGGCAGGACACATGCTCAGAAGATTCAGACCCTTGTTTTTCCAGAACTGCTAAGCTGCTTATCTAAAATACATATCTTAGGGTATCAGTCTAAATGCTATCAGACTCTAAAGATAATCTGGATTCAGAAATTACACCATATCTTTATTTTTTTATACACAGTTTTTTCCTCTTTGCTTATCATATCACAGCACCAGCTATCTCTTTGGTTATGATTAGAATAAAAAATCCAGACAAAAATCATGTTCAAGAAAGCCTGAAAAACATTAAAAACATTTGGAAAAGGAAAAATAAGGGCTCCAGGCTGTACAATAGAACTGAATTTAAAAAAGAGATGGTTCAGTTTTTTTAAAAAATGGCAGTACAACAGAAGCTATTAGCTGTTCAGGAAAAGTTTCATCATTATTATTGCATACTTATACATCATGTAGAGTAGAGGAAGAAAAAATCTGTTCTCATAAGAGTTGCTTTTTAATTGTTTTTTATACTGTATTTGAAAAGATTTTTATATCACTGGAACATTTATAACATATCATTGGAACATTTATAAAATTGAAAAATATTAGAAAAAATAATTTTAAAGATTCAGATTTAAGCTAGAGCATGCAGTGTTCTCAAACATTGTCAAAATCCATAATTACTTGGTTTTATACGTGAATCCAATTCATAATGTTTAGCTGTATTCTGGACTGAGCACCAGAAAGCTGCAATTGAGAACTCTCAGGAAAACAAAAATACCTTTCTAGGATTTTTGGATGATGTAAATCATTGCTGAAGAAATTCTGAGCCAAATTAAAGACCACCATCAATGTGGAACAACTGTTCTAAAGAGCAAAATTGTCTATAGATTCTCCTTCAGAAGCACTGGGGCAAATCCAGAGCACACATTGAAATTCAACTGAGCAGTATTGTTTTCTGTCACATAATGTGGAATAGCCCACATGCGTGAAAGGGAAGTACACACTGAGCATTCTCCAGTGTTGGAGAATTTGAAGAGACTATGGTAGCACACTTCTCCATATGCATCAAATTCCTGTTTAGTTTTGGATTATTCCTACATGGTATGATCCTATGACCACTGCTACAGAGACTGCCTCTTAAAGTCCATGGAGCCTATGCAGAAGTAAGCCATGACTGGTTTTAACTCAAATCTTAACTATTTACAACAAGGATTGTTTATATAATTTCCATTGAAGGTGTTCAAGTTTTCAAATCCTGTTTTAAAGTTGTAAGGCTGAAATCCTCACAAGCACTTTCACTTATAGCTGTTGATTTTATGACTAGCTATAGACTCCCAGAGTTCCATGAATATCCACTCTGGTGAGTCAGAGGACATCTGGAATCTGATTTTGAGCATGTGGTCAGGTAGCCAACTGTAGGTTGAGAAATTCCTGGAGATCTGGAGGTGGAACCTGGGGAGGGGAGGGTTTGGGGAGGGGAGGGACCTAGGCATAGGGTCCATCACCATAGAGCATAGGCATAGATAGCAGACATTTTTCCCCTAGAAGAAATTATCTCCATTGTCTGGAGATCAGTTACAATGTTGGAAGAACTCTATGTTCCACCTGAAGTTTACAAACCCTAACATGTAGGGAGACTGTAGATTGGGGCAATCCAGATGAAAGTAAAAGTATCTTCTGTTTATCCAGCAGATTCTTTGAATCCAAATTGAAAAATGGACATTGTTAGCATTTGACAATTACATCTCATGCATTATACATTTTAAAAAGAAAAGGAAAAAAAATGGTCATATCATTCCTGATATTGTTTTAACAGTAGAAAAAGCCTAGGTCCAAGCCTGATCTGAAGTTTCTGTGTCTAGTATTTACATCACATCTCAACAGAACTGGTCCTCTGATAGCAGTAGCTATCTTCCAACCTGAGGTGTTAGCAATCAACCCTTCATTTAGTTCAAACTTTAAATTAAACACTGGCTCATTATTACCCTGTGTGATGGACAAAAGGAGGTTCTACTCTCTCTTCTCCCTGGTCAGAACAGAGCAAATTCAAAGGGTGAATGGAACTCTAAAGTGGAGCAGTTTAACTGTCAACCACCAACAGAAAAAAACAGTTCTGTTTTGGGAGGAGTGTTATGAGTAGGATCCCTAGGCTTCTGCTGGTGGTGCACAAACACCCAGCAGTTTGTCTGTGCCCGCCAATCATAGGTGATCTGCAGGAAGTGGCAAGTTGCCCAGCGATCAACCTCCCCAGGTAGGCAACCTGATTCTCTGGCTGTGGGAGGGCTCTCATGCTTCATGGAAGACCAATTTTGGCCCCAAACTGGCTGATTCTCAAAGAATTGGGCCCATGAGAACAGGAGCACTCCTGCAGCCAATGAAATGATGTCACTTCTGGAAGTGACATCATGATGGTCCACCAAGAGCAGATGCGCAATATGCATGCTCAAGTTATATGCTGTTGTAGGTGATGATTGAATGGCTTGCCACCTCCCACCAATCTCCAGCAAAGGAGAGCCTCAATATGTACAGGGGCCCCTCCTACTGGTTTCCAGGGAGATCTGGCAAACTTCATTAGGAGGTATCCAGCATTAGACTAGGAGTTCTGTAGGGACTGTAGTAATTGATTTTTACAGGCTAGAGAGTTCTTCCCAGATAAAATAAATGAATGGTTCAAGATGTCTAGTTACTGATTTGTTAAAAGCTGCTGAAGAAATAAACTCAGCTCCTGCACAGTTTCAACTAGATTCAGTTCCAGTAGCATCCCTAAAGACCAGCTAGATTTCCAGGATATGAGCTTTTGAGAGTCAAAGCTCCCTTCATCAACTAGCGGGTGAAGTAGGAAGGAATTACCAGTCGCACTTACCATCTGAATAAACTTGTTTGATTTGTTATATCTGACTGCTATGCAATCCTCCAACCAGAGTCCCCACTATATTTTCTGTATGATGCAGGAAAAAGTGGTCTAAAGTTATAGTTCCTGTGCTCTATGGTATAGGATTAATGAATCCTGTGTAAGTGTTAAAATTAGGAGTGTGCACCAAAAAAAAAATTAGTTTCAATTCCAAAGGGTTCCAGAATATTTCCATTCCATTTGTTCCTGCTGGGACAGTGCCAATTTGGAACTGATCCATTTAGGGATTTTTTTTTGTTTTTATGAGTTTGGATTTGTTGCACATATGTTAACCACACATATGCAGACGCATACTCTTCTTCTTAAGGAGAAGCGGGGAAATGAGGTTCTGGTGCAAATGTTTTTGCATACAACAACACCAAAATAGCACAGAACAGTCTTCCTTCTAAACTAGACATGGGCATGGACCAGGAAAAAGCCATACACTATCAGTCTGTGATCTTTTGTGTTTCATGGACTATGTATCACAGACCATTCATGAACCTGCATCAGTTCATGGACCGGTTCCTCAGTCCATGGTCTGTCACTTCCAGGGGCCCTAGCACCACCCCGATCACACTCAGAGATGCCAAACTCACAGTATGTCTTCAGCAGGCACTCCTCCAGCCACCCTCCAAGTTTGGCCAAGATTGCTTCAATCATCTGAGTTACAGACCCCCAAAGTGGCTGGCCCTAGGAAACTTCCAGTACATAGAAAAGGAGCCACAAATGCCAATTGAATGGCATTGGCTGCAGCAATTGCTAGAGCTCTAGGCTAGCCCAACATCCCACAATCAAATAAGAATTGAAAGGGGAAAAACGAGACAGAAGAGTGAGCCCTCAAGGAGACCAATAAGCTTGCACCCAGGGCCTGACTGCAGCTTTGAGACTGGGTTGGGTCACAGCCCTAGGCTATCCCACCACCCCACAAGCAAATAAGAAGTGAAAGGGGAAAAAAAGAAGAAACAAGAGTGAGCCCTCAGCTGAGGAAACTCAATACGCTTGCTCCCACCCAGAGCCTTGCTGCAACACAAGCCCCAAGCCTCCCTCTGGCACAATCTGAAAAAAACTCCCACAACAAGCAGTTCCTCCGAGCCAGTAACCAGCTGGAAAGTGAAACCCTGGCTCCACGCTGTCTTATATACTAAACACTCTGATACGGAATAATGGGAGCTCTCTGATTCTCTTTTTTTTTGAAAAAAAATTTTATTGGGTTAGTATCAATTATTTTCACATTACAATCAATTCTCCCATTTACCAATTTCTAACCCCCTCCCTTCCCCCCCCCTTTTTATTGACTTCCAACAGTTTTCCAGCCCTTTGTCCCTTTTCCCTTACTCTTTATATATTTCTCTATCTAATCAAATATGTATTCTCCTTTTATTCTAAGCAATACTTCTTTGACTATTTTTAATACTCTATACCCATAATAGATAAACAATTTATCCCATAATTCTGTTTTCAAATATTTCTAAATAACATAAACTATATAAACTATATAAGCCATACAATCATATATATCAACCAACTTAACTTATACTCTATATATTATTCATTCTATTTTCTTCTTTCTGTTTTAATTATATTAGTTTACGTTAATATTTTATATATGATATCAATCAATTTGACTCATATATACCTTCATATTACCATATTCGGTTTGGTACATTGTACAAAATCAAAAAGAAAATATTATTAGTTAGTCAATCCTTATAGTTAACCCTTGTGGTTAGTTATTTTCTATCAATATTCTATTTATTATTCTATATATATCAATCTAATAACATAACTGCTTAGAGATTCATTTTTACCTCTTCTCCCCCCCGGTAAAGTCACCCCCCTCTACATTTTATTATATTTCAATAGTTCTCAAACTGCCACAGTTCTCCTCCCACCTCCCATTTCTTCTCCAAATATTGTTTCAGCTTCTTCCAGTCTGTGTTAAACTGTCCTGGGTCCAGATTTCTCAGTTTTCTTGTCATTTTATCCATTTCTGCCATATGCAACAATTTGTAAATCCAATCTTCAATAGTTGGCACTTCTTGTACTTTCCATTTTTGCGCGTACAAAAGTCTAGCTGCAGCCGTCATGTAAAATATCAACGTCCTATGGTGGGCTGGAATTCCCTCCATTCCTAGGTTTAGTAGCAGGAGTTCTGGGTTCTTATTTACTTGAAATTGTAAAATCTCACTCATTTCTCTTATTATTTCCCCCCAGTACTGCCTAGCTACCTCACAAGTCCACCACATATGGTAGAGGGAGCCCTCATGCTTCCTGCATTTCCAGTATTTATTAGAAGTATTCAAATTCCCTAGCGCAATCTTCTTTGGTGTCATGTACCAACGATAAATCATTTTGTAAATGTTCTCTTTAATGCTGGTGTATGTCGTTATCTTCATTGTAGTCTTCCACAAGTATTCCCATGTCTCCATTGTTATTTCTTTGTTGAAGTTTATGGCCCATTTCACCATTTGTACTTTAACTATTTCGTCCTCAGTATACCATTTCAACAGTACTTGGTATACCTTGGATATTCTTTTCTTGTCCTCTTTAAGAAGGGTCTGCTCTAGTTCCGAATTCTCTGTTCGTATACCTCCCTTTACAGAGTCCGAGTTATATAAATCTCTAATCTGTCTGTACTGGAACCAGTCGTAATAAGGTGATAGTTCCTCCTGAGTCTTTATTCTGAGTTTAGATGCTTCAGTTCTAGTTATTTCTTTGTAAGTTAAACATTGTTGCTCATTATCAACAGCTCTCGGGTCTATCACCTCATATGGAACTACCCACAAAGGGGTTCCTTCTTGTAAATAGATTCTGTACTTCTTCCAGATTGTATATAAACTTCTCCGTATATAATGATGCAGGAACATCGAGTTCACCTTTACTTTATCATGCCATAGGTATGCGTGCCATCCGAATATTTTTTTGTATCCCTCTAGGGCTAGTAATTTCTTGTTCTTTAACGTCATCCACTCTTTCAACCACACTAGACAGATTGCGTCATGCTAAAGTCTTAGATTGGGCAGTTGCATTCCGCCTCTTTCTTTTGCATCTTGTAAAACTTTCATTTTCACTCGAGGCTTCTTGCCTGCCCATACAAAGTCTGATATTTTCCTCTGCCATTTTTCAAATTGCTTAGAGTCTCTGATGATTGGTATTGTCTGTAGCAAAAACATTACTCTTGGTAACACATTCATTTTCACTGCTGCAATCCTTCCCAACCATGACAAATTCAATCTGTTCCATTTGATCAGATCTCTCTCTATCTGAGTCCATAGTTTTTCATAGTTATTTTTAAATAAATCTATATTCTTTGCAGTCAGTTCAATTCCCAAATATTTCACCTTATTTGTTACTTCACATTCCATTATTTCAATTAGCAATTGTTGTTTTTGCTTAGTCATGTTTTTGCATAATACCTTTGATTTCTTTTTATTGATATAAAAACCTGCCAAGTCCCCAAACTCCTTAATCTTATCTATCACTTTTGGCATGTTCTCCATTGGGTCTTCCACAATTAGCATTATGTCATCCGCAAATGCTCTGACCTTATAAGAATAGTCCTTTATTTTTATTCCACGGATTTCTTCATCTTGTCGTATTTGTATCATCAGAATCTCCAATACCAAAATGAACAACAGCGGAGACAGCGGGCAACCTTGTCTTGTTCCTTTACTTATAACTAATTTCTTAGTCACTTCATCATTCACCACAATTGCTGCATTTTGGTCTCTGTAAATTTCCTTTATTGCTCTAATGAATCTTTCTCCCATTTGTAGCTTTTCCATAGTGGCAAACATAAAATCCCAGTTTAAATTATCAAATGCCTTTTCAGCATCAACAAAGAAGAAACCAACCTCCTTATCACAACGCTTGTCATAGTATTCAATAGCATTTATCACTGTCCTCAAGTTGTCTCTAATTTGTCTGTCTGGCAAAAAGCCTGCTTGTTCCTCCTCAATAACTTCCGAAAGCCACCCCTTCAGTCTCTCCGCCAGTATCTTCGCAAAGATTTTATAGTCATTATTAAGTAACGATATAGGTCTATAATTTTTCACGTTTGTCAAGTCTTGGCCTTCTTTAGGGATCAATGATATATTCGCTTCATTCCAAGTACCTGGAATCCGTTGATCCTTTAAAACTCCATTGATCACCTCTTTTAGGAATGGTGTCAGTTCATTGGCCATTGTCTTATAAAATTTAGCCGTAAGTCCATCTGGCCCTGGCCCCTTTCCTAGATTCGCAGATTGTATTGCCTTACTTATTTCCTCATCCGTTACTTCATTATTCAGTCTATTTCTCCAAGCTTCCGAAATTACTGGGAGTTTCATTTTCTCCAAATATGTCGCTATTGATTCTTTATTCACCTCTTTCTTATTGTATAACTTAGCGTAGAATTTGTAAAAGGCTCTACTAATGGTAGTCTGTTCCAGATACGTTTTATTGTCCTCACATATTTTGTTTATTATTTTCTTTTCCCTTCTCTTTTTTAATTGCCATGCCAAATACTTTCCAGGTTTATTTGCTCCTTCAAACACTTTCTGATTCAGTCTTTTAAGGTTCCACTCCAATTCTTTATTATTCATTGCTGCCAACTGTTCTTGAAGTATTTTAATTTCCTGATGTAATTTCTTTTTCCCTGGTCTCTTTTTTAACTGTATTTCTTTGGCTTTTATTTTCTCCTCAATCTCTTGTCTCTTCTCCTCTTTCTTTTTTCTCACTCTGCCATTTAAGTCCATTAGTATGCCCCTTATTACCGCCTTGTAGGCATCCCAAACTTTGTCAGTTGGTACTTCTTTATTCACGTTGTATTGTATGAAGAACTTTGTCTCTCTTCTCAACATCTCCACGTTCTCTCCTTCCTGTAACAAGTCCTCATTTATTCTCCATGCTTTCCTTTTTCTCCTCCTCCCTAATTTCCACATGATTGGATTATGATCTGAGCCTACCATCGGCATTATTTCTACCTCCTTAGTCCATAACGCTAAGTCTTTTGAGGCCCAGATCATATCAATTCTCGATAGTGTACAGTGTCTTGAAGAGTAAAAAGTAAATTGTCTACTTTTAGGATTTTCTCTTCTCCATACATCTTCTAAAGTCTCCTGTTGTATCAGCTCAAAAAAAAGCTTTGGTAACAATCCTCTTTTCTTTTGTACAGTTGATGTCTTTTTATCTAGTTCCAGGTTCGTCACTCCATTGAAGTCTCCAGCAAGAATTATCTGGTCGTATGAAAGTTCGTCTAATTGCTTCCTCAAATCCTCAAAGAAGCTCTCTTTTGCACCGTTAGGTGCATAAATTCCGACTACCAATACTTTTTTTAAGTTCCATGTACATTCCACTGCTATAAATCTGGCTTCCACATCTTTTATTACAAATTTTGGCTGTAGCTCCTCTTTTATATACAACACCACTCCTCTTTTTTTCTTATTAGAGGCCGCTACAAATTCATTGCCCAGTTTCCCCATTTTTAAAAATTTTACATCCTGCTTTCGAATATGGGTTTCTTGCAAACAAACAATATCACATTTTTGTTTTAATAGCCAGTGGAAAATACTTTTTCTCTTGTTTGGTGAGTTTAGTCCATTTACATTCCAAGATAAAACTTTACACTCCATACTCATAATCTTTTTGGTAAGTCTTTTTCATTGTCCCTTATAAATCGCTCCATCTCTCGCTCAGATCTGATACGCTTTTTGGCCCCTCCAAACTCAAAGGACACACCTTCTGGCAACTCCCATCTGTACCTGATTTTCATGTCCTTCAAGATCTGAATTAGCACTTTATATTTTTTCCGATCTAATAACACTGACCTGGGTAATTCCTTCATTATGATAATCGTCTTGCCATCAATCTCCAATGGATCTTGAAACTGTTTTGTCACAATCTTCTCTTTCATATTTCGTGTCGTAAACTGCACAATCACGTCTCTTGGTAATTTCCTCTGGGTTGCAATTCTCGAATTTACATGGTATGCCACATCAAGGATAGCCACAACTTCCTCCTCCTCCTTCCCCAGGTATTCAGCTAACACCTCAGTCATCTGTTCTTGCGCTGACTTTCCTTCCACTTCTGGCAAACCACGAAACCGTAACTGCTTCTCCATGTGTTTAGTTTCCGCAACCGACATCCTTCCCCTCATCAGTCTCATCTCTGTTTGTTGCGTGCCTGCTAAGTTCTCCATCGCGTCTTCTACTGTTTTAACTCTCTGCTGCGTTCCTTGTAGTTCACTTTGTATTGTTTCCATACCTTTTTTCACTTCTGACAACTCCGATTTTACTGTCTGTTTGACCTCTTTAACCTCTTTAATCAGCTCCAATTTCGTGTCCTTAAGTTCTTTAATCACGTCTAAAAGTTTTTTGTCCAGGTTTTCTATTGCCGATTGCCACTCTTTTTTTGACATCGTGGGGCTTGCTTTGGCTCGCTCCCACGAGTCCGCTCTCTTCCTTAACTCCGTGGCGTAGAGTTTAAATGTCTTTTTATTTCAAATGTCCCGGTCTTCTTGCCAATAATTTTTAAAGAGTCCAAAATGTCGGGCGTCTTTTCTCTATGGTTCCTCTATGATTTTGTAATCCAAAATGGCTTACTTCCTTTTCCGCTGAAGCCGCGACCCTTCCCCTTTCAAAGATGGCGATTCCCTTCTTCCTGCCCCCTGGCAAGGGCCGCTTCTCTCCAGCAACTCTATTGTTATTACGTACTTCCTGTCTCCCGACTTCCCACAGTAGGTCTCGCGATGGTATCTTTTTCTCACAGCTCCATAACCGCAAGTATTCAAAACAATAGTCCAATTTCTTTAATAACTTCTTTAAACTTAATCTCTTTTCAAATACAACTCTTGCCGAGTCTTCCCCTCCTTATTATTAGCCTGTTGCAGTTTGAAAATCTACTTTTCTTCCTCTCTGTTTTTATCAGTCTGTCCCGTATCAGAAGATAGTGATCTTTATCTTCTCTTTCACTTTTCTCGGGCTGTAATCGCTGTTTTGATTATAACTTCTCCTCTCCACTTCTTTCCCCAATCGAAGCTTGGGTATGTAGGTCTTATGCCAGCCGAATTGGCCCCAGAACTGCCGCAGAGATCGTAGCCGACCTGTCGCAGGGTGGGACCTCAAGGATCGGGAGGGGATCCTTTGCGCAGAGCCCCCCCTCGTCCGAGATCTAGCACACCCTAGGGTCTTGAGCGTTCTTTGCCTGCTCTCCGCCTGAGAGCAGTCGGCCGCGGGCTAAATTTCCCCTGCCGGCCGCTTAAAACGGCAGTCCGGTAGGCTCCGCAAATAGAGCTGCTTTAGACCTCCATGAATCCCAAACCGGAAGTCAGGAGCTCTCTGATTCTCAGCCAGAGCTGCCTATCAAGGTTTTCAGGGTAAGATTGGTGTGTTTCAAGGAAAGCAGAAGGTCTGCAGGCAGCTCCTACATTGCCTAGGCAATTGATTGCTTGGTGCCGGGATGTCTGGTTTCACAGGGCAATGGACCGACGGACCGGCCAAGTTTATCACGTCAGTGAAAATGGTGCATCCCACAACCCGCCGGTTCATCACGAACGCCAAACTGACCCGGTCTGTGTAAAATTTTGGTCCATTTTTCAGTCCATGACCACCTCTATTCTAAAGCATTGAACCACTGAGTTTGAGAGCATGCAACAATGAGATTCTGTGCTTATGAAACCTGAGGAATGCTTGAAGAGGGCACTCATCAAGGGGACTATTGGGCACTAAACAGTGCATACACACACACTGTTATTTTCAAGGGGGGGGGGAGTTGGGAAAACAAGTTCTATTCACCCTTAATCAAAAAAGTATCATCCAAAATCCCATAAGTTCAATGAGTTTCTCATCAAGCACATGAAAACTCACACAACAATGGATCTCAAAGTAGATGAGTGTTTTGGGGCACACACAATAATGGGAAACTTACTGGTAAAGTGGTGCCAGCACAGCATGCAAGTAGGAGAGTGTTCCATTGTCAACTGGCACAGCACAGCATTTTTTTTATTAAAAAAAAATTCTGCTTTAGTGACAAAACCAATAAAATATTACCTTCGAGTCCTGCTGTGAGGCCATGTTTCTTTGTGCCTTGTAGTTTCATTTCTATGATGAGAGGCAGGCCATGCTTCTGCTAGCTGCTTTCCTGTCTTTGCGCTACACGTAAAAGCTCACAGAAAGGGAGGGCTAGATATTATTTTTTTATTTCACAGGAAGGGAAGTAGGAGGATGGCCCCCTTTTTTCCCTATTTTTTCCTAGTAAAAGTGGGAGACTGGGCAGGTTACTGGCTGTCAGTCTTCTTTCCAACTAAAACCATTAACCTAGAGTTGAATGAAAAGGAAGAAGGAACAATGACAGGAACAGCTGAAGGAGAGAGTCCCGTTGCTGTGTCAGAATTTTTTTAAAAAAAATCTGACCAGATTGGTCTTTACATGTGGAATACTGATCCGGAAAGACTTGGGTGTGTGTGCATGCGTGAGTGTGCAATACACACACCTGCTACTTCTCAGTCATTTAATGTTAAAAGGAAGCTGACCACTTACTGGCTAGCTGGGGTTGGCACTGGGTGCAGGATGCAGTGGAGGTGGGGTTACCTGACGGAGGAAGAGCATCCATCCTGCACTGGTCCAGCCGCATGGTCAGTGCCATTACACCTGAGCATCCGCAGTAGCAGCTTGTCACCCTCCCACCCTCCACCGATTCAGGACTATTGGGAGGTACTGTGACAACTTTATAGGTTGGCAGTTTTGAGGCACTGGGCTGGATCCCAACAGGGTGAGTGGGCCTTCAGGACTGCTTGCCCCGACGGATCTGGAAGCAAGGGTCGCCAGGCAGGCCCGGCGATGGAACAACATGTGTCGAGATGTGCCAGTGGGAGGCTGGCGGGTGATGCATTGGTTGGCAGCCAGGCCTCTGATGCCAACAGGGATCCATGCCCAGATGCCAGGCCAATGCTCCATCCAGCTGTAATCAATAAAGTTGTGGCCATTTCTAACCCAAACAAGTGTCTGGTGTGGTTCATTAGCTGCAATGCAGTCTGACATAGCACATAGGTGACAACAATTTTAATCAGAAAAGCCCCCAAAGCCAGAAGGCTTTCTGGGCAAAATGAAATCCCTCCTGGTGCTCCTCGATCTGCTGTCTTTGGAGGATTTCTTTACTCACAGGGGTGGTCCTGGCATCATGGTACTGAAATGAAGAACAGTAGCAGCAGAAGGCCACTGAAGGGCATGAACCACCTCCACATGCTTGGGACCTCCTCAGTGAGGTTACCCTTTAATAATTGGGTCCCCCCCCCCAATTTTCACTCTAATCTGCATAGCATGAGCCTTTGTGGCAACAGACAAGAAATCAGAGGCTGAAGGAGACCCCCTCCCTCTTCAAACCCACATGGGCATGCTCGCATGGATGTTGCAGGTTTTTCCTTGCATTGTGCATAAAAATGCACAGAAAAGGATAGTGAGGGCAACTCTGGCACCGATGGCACCGTGCCAACTGCTGCTCCCCTCCTTGAAGCAAAACAAACCTTTTGTGATTTGATCCCTACAAGCCACTCAATGCCAGTACCATTGTGCAGGATGTGCTGAAGAAAAAAATGCACTTATGTGCACTGCACACATCACCTTCCAACCAACACCAATGGAGTTAACTTTAAGGGAGCAGTCTCTCTCCTTTGGATCCAGTTTGTTGCATCATTGATGAGTGCAGATAAATGAACCATTTATGAAACAAAATGCTACTGGATGCCCCCTCCCCTATTGCCAGGCCTGCCTGTGTGAAGTAAGAACCAAACTGGAACACGCAAACTTTTCAGCAGGGTTGTGTGTTGTTACAGCCTCATTTCCCAAATTTGTTCTGCCATTCCAGATTATTTTAACATGCTAAACCAGTGATCTTTTTGTGTATTTTCAGTTCATATTTTCCATTATGCACACCCCTAGTTAAAATAGACACCCTAAACAGGAAAGAAATTAATTTCAGTTCAAGGAGAATGTGGATGGTGAAGTGGTGTGCAGTTCTCAAGCCTGAGAAATTTGTTCATGGTAAAAAGACTCAGTGATCACAGGTTAGTGATTGATTACACATTAGGCAGTGATCACCAGGGCAGGTCTGATCATTAGGTAGGGAGACAAACGGAGTCAATGCAGAATTTTGTGTGCCTCTAAAAGGCTACTAATTGCCAGTTATGTACAGGATAATCCTCAACATGGAAAGTGGCATGGTACAGCCAAATCTCATCTGATTTTAGAAGCTAAACAGGGTCACTATTTGGATGGGCAGCTACCAAGAAAGACTGCAGAGAAAGGAAATGGCAAACCACCTCTGCTTCTCACTTGCTTTGAAAGCCCCTTACTTGGGGTCAATCATGGGTCGAGTATGACTTGACAGCACATACATACACAGTCCTTAACATAACAGAAGGGAGATACTCCAAGTTCAACTGGACTTGATCCCTTGTTAATAGTCTTCAAATTTTATCCTGAGGTTTTTTGGGGGGGAATGGCATGTTTTTACCCCATGAAAGGCAATGTTTAGGTTTCCTATGTCAAGTAAGGTTGCCAAATGATCTCCAGAAAATAGCTGCTTTGGAGGGTGGACTGTATGGTATTATTAGGATTGCCCACTCTGGGTAGAGAAATTCCTGGAAATTTAGGGATGGAGCCTGGCAAGAGCGGCATTTGGAGAGGTGTCATGTGGGAGCTCAGTGGGGTTATGATGATGCCACAAGAGCCCACCTTTCAATTTCCTCTAAGGGAACTGCTCTTTTCAGTCTGGAGATCAGTTGTAATTCCAGGAGTTCAGGCCTCACCTGGTGGCTGGCAACCATAACTATGCCCTACTGAAATCTCTTCCCTCTCCAAACCCTGCCCCCCTACCTCCATTCCTCAGATCTCCAGAGTTGGCAGCCCTAACATCCAACAACATAATATCTTGGGTATCTGTCTTTGGTAATCATAGACTCGAACCAAGCAGTGTCTTTTCTTAGTGATGGTTTACTCTGGGGGGTAGTGGTAGTGTCTTTCAACCTCCTTTCAATAGGCAGCTTTATTTATCATCTCTCTGCTTTAAAATCATATGATCATGACAGATAAATGGAACATCTGCTTTTGCCATTCAAAGCTGCCTCAAACCACAATGACAACCCAACAAAGGGAAAGCAAATAAGCCTGTTAATTGTCTACAGAAGCGAACACACTCAATTATCTTCTTCTTCTTTTTTTTTTAAAGAGGAACTGTTTGAAGAGAAGTGATTTAAGGTGATGGCTAAGTGAGCACAGAGTAAAAAGACTGGACTTAAGAAACTAGTTGCTGACATCTTTTCCTTTGTTTTCTTTCACTCATTTGCGTTTCTCAGCTCAATCTCCTGCTAAGGGCTTTTAATAGTGACAAGGGCTGCAGTGTTAATACAGATAACTATATGGTGCCTTGCCTATTTATCAGTTTAATGATTATATACACAAGAAAAAATTGCTGCCTTCCTTCCAAAGCTGATGAGCTCTTCAGCACTTTATTACCAGAATAAATGGGAGAAAGGAAAGTAAGAATGTTCAATGCGGGTGATGATTAAAGGGATTCACCACTGAATTTTAATTAGTGGCACAAGAACTATTTGATTGTTCAACTTAAAAATGTGCTTCTGATGAGATGGTAATATCCAAAAATGTCTTTCATAATGTTTCCCTTGGAGTAGTGAAGCATGCAGGAATAATGAGAAAGAGGTCCATTTTTGCAAGGTCCTAAGAAGTGCCCGGAACAGAAGTAAATGATCCTCCTTGCAGGTAGCCATGTTGTGCCATTATCAACTATACACTTAGTCTGGAGTTCAATTAAAAAAAATAGATGCCATTTTGGTGGTCCATTACTACCCTGCTAGCCTGATTATATTAATGTCATAATCCATATTGAAGTCAAAGAGCAGAACCACAAGTGACAAAAGGCACAGATTGGACACTTGTCAGCTTCCCTCTAGTTTTGATGGGAAATGTAGGCCGGTTGGTGGAATGTTGGACAAGTGACAGTTGAAAAGGCCATTGGGCAGCAGTCAGAGAGCGAAGCTGCGAGACCAGGATGCCTACATTTCCCATCAAAACTTGAGGGAAGCAGACAAGTGTCCAATCTGTGCCTTTTGTCACTTGTGGTTCTGCTCAAAGAGTTCCGGGAGGTCAGCAAAGATGTCAAGGTAGCAAACTCTCCCACAAAATATTTCCAGCTCCTCCTTTTGCTTGCCCAGGTTCCAGTCACAATTTACTGAACTCCTATAGATTGTATAAGAGCTTTAAAAAGGACTGTAGGTAGTTAAAGAAGATTCAATCACCCGCTCCCACTCTTCATCCCAGCATCAAGCAGAAGCCATTGCCATCCCAGTTTGCAGCAGGCCAAAGCTCTGCCTCTGACTAGGCAGGAGAAGTGCTGGACAAGTTCATCCCTATGCAGTTCCGAGATTGCTGTGCAAGTGATCTTCTGCAAACTAAACTAGCAGTCATCTCCCCTGGTACATCAGCTTGGATGAGAAGGAAATTAGGACAGGAATCCCAGACCAGATTATGCTTAGCCCAAGAACAAACCGTGCTGTAAAGAATAACACACACTTTGAAATTCTGCAAGGGCTGCCCCCCAACTCCATAAACGAAATTTATTCTATAAAAAAATTGTAGGAAATTGCTCTTTCAGTACAGCTTTCCATCCAGTCCATACATTACATAATGATGATGATGATTACATCATAAAAGAACACTTGAAGAAGTAGTCTGGGTCCATTTACTTCACTAGTTCTAGAGTTAGATGACAATTTTGCCTGACTGTAGCCCTTCCACTCTGTGTATTTGTTCAGCACTCATAAGAAGCTTTCAGGGAGCATTGGGGGCTGCTGAGGGAAGGGGAAGACAGGAATATCTACTTCCACAAACTCCTTCTACTTGCAGATGGAAGGATGCAATACAGAGTTCTTATCAGATGATAAAGGAGGTGGGATGTCTTTTTAAGTGTCAGGAAAATAATTAAATAAAGCACAATATTTAGAAGAAATATTAAGTTTATTTTGCTTTACATTATGATCTTTGCATATTTTATTTAAGGCTGCCAGGTGTCCAGTTTTCCACCAGACAGTCCAGTTTTTTGTTGGACTGTCCAGTGAATACAAAGTAAAAAAAACCTGGGCACCTGTGCCTGCTATGCACCGAGCAAGAGGTTGGCCCATTTACCCCATCGGGCTCTTGTATGCCCAGGGAGAGGCCAGCCCACTTGCCTGACCACCCGACATCCTGTGTGCCTGGGGAGCAGCCAGCCAGCCAGCCAACCCTCCCAGCTTCTTGCACATCAGAGATGTCATCACGGTAGGACTGGATGCAGGCATGTGAAAGAATAATAATATTATAAACAGATCCCCATCTGGTTCTTGGGGTCAAGTCACCTGGCAACTCTAATTTTATCAGAATGCTACAAGATTTTCAATGGGCTGATTGTGTGATTGCAAACTTTGGGATAGGAAATTCCTGAAGATTTAGGGGTAGACAGGGTTTGGGGTGGGGAGGGACTTCAGTGGGCTATAATTCCATAGAGTCTACTCTCCAAAGCAGTCATTTTCTCCAGGTGAACTGAGCCATCTGGAGATCAGTTGTAATTTTGGGAGATCCCCCGGTTTTCTTGAAATAATGTGGGCAGGGCCAGTAATATGGATCCTGCCTACCAATTGTTGCCTATCAAGAAAGGGAGATCAACAGTTTACTAGAACTAGGACTTACAGTATGGAATGGAGCCATACACAAGGAGCTTTCCTACCATTGTGGTATGATATGAAAAGGCCCATGCAGGTAGGTACTTGAAATGGGGCTTTCCCACTTCTTTCCACCATAAATGGTGTTTCTAGATATATGAATATATGCATCTTCCTTAAATAGTGAATCAAACCATTGGTCCACCTAGCTTAGGGCTGCCAGGGCTCTTTAGCAGGAGACCTTCTTCTGACAGTCCTGGTCCTCCACCACTGCTTGGCAGGGAAGTTGGTGGAAATACGTGTTGCTTTGACACAATATCACTTCTGGTTTCCCACATTAACACTTTAGGGCAATTGGGTGAGATCATATAGTGTCATTCCCAACACAATGCTATTACTTCTGGTTTAATGTTGGAAGTGACATTGCACATCAAAGCAACGCACTTTTGAATCCTCCCACCCCACCCCACCCCACCCCAAAACCTTCTCCAGGTTACCACTGCTGGGCTGTCAACCCTAACCTAGCTTCATGGCGTCTACTCTGATTGGCAGTAGCCTTTCAGAGACTCAGTCCTTCCCAGTTACTGACTCAGACCCTTTAGCTAGAGATGCTAGAGACTGAATTTAGAACCCCCTGCTTGCAAAGCAGGTACTCTACCACTGAGCCATCCCTGGCCCTGCTCAACCACTAAGCCTCTAGGTTTTTTTCTTAAATATTCTGCAAGGGCTGGAAATTGTAACTGCAGTGACTAATTGTCTTCACTATTGTAGCTTGTTTATGTAACTCCTGCAAGGGCACTGTTATTATACAAAGATTAATCCAGATCAAAGCTTGGCAGGGTGAGAGGGGGAACTAAACAGAAAATGAAAGATTGTTTAAATAAACATGCAATTAATTCTCCTGCTATTCTAACAACACAATAGCAAGCATAATTCTTCCGAACCTCTTTCCTCAATTCATTATACTTTAAAATTCATTACAGGGAACACACAAAAATTAGAAAAGAAAACCTGATAGTTGTGTTTTTGATCAAATACCTTTTCCAATGAGTCTTGGCATTTCACCATAATCACAATTAATGTTATTAATTCTGCATTTTAAACCCTGTTAATGATTTCAACATACTGGAATTTGTGAAAGCTTTAGAAGCCTGATATATAAATACTACAATTGTCTTTTTAATGGAGCACTGTTTGGACATTCAAAATGTGACAAATGCTGAACTTAAAATGACTTGCTCTTCCTCTCCTCATATTGTAGACCCTGTTTTATCTGGGCATTTTCCACTTCCCTGAGTAGTGAGAAGTTCCAGGGCAACATTAGCTGGATTTGGTTCCTTTGGGATGAGAAAGAGCACTGAACTCTTATAGAATGTTTGAAATGTTTGTTTTGTTCCAAAATATGCAGAGAGACACAAAATGTTCCTCCAAGCAGAAGTTCTACTCTGTATCAGACCCTCAGACAGACACTCTGTACTCAGAGAGTCTTTCATCTAATTCACATCTCTATCTGATTTTCTCCTTTACTCTCTGTTTCATATTCAAACATGGTTACCCAACCTCTCCCTTCAGCTAAAAGGTTTCACCTTTCCAAGCTCTCATAGGTAACTGATAGAGCTATCATACCCATTAGCATCCGCTGAGAACATTAACATTCTTTAAACTGAGTCCATAGTGACAGATTGCTCAGAAAGCATTTGTCATCACATGGGGAAAATAAACATATACCTCCCTGGACTGGAAAATATGCTTTGGAAATAGTAAGTTCTGATCCAACCAAACTCTTCTGATGTTCTATGCATGGTAATCCAATGTTTCTGGGAAAATGTTTGCTGTTATGCCGTTGCCACAAATCCATGTCCAACTCAGGCTTAGGCTGACCTTCCCCTACCCTGGGGTAAAACTTCTCCTCTTTAAGCCTGTGAAGCTGTATACTGGGCTGGGAAGCCTCTGGTAGTGTGGTTGATGATAAGTTTCAGCTTTCCTTCTTGTCCCACCCTTAATGATTATTAAAAATGGTTACCCAGCCAAGTCTTAGGGCCAAGCTACAAGTGACGAATGACACTTGAATGGCAAGTGTATTTCTCCCTGTTCACTTGCCCTCCACTCGATCCACTTGCTGTTCAAATGTCATTCGTCACTTGTAGCTTGGCCCTGAGTAGAGGACAGATCAGGGGTTTGCGCTTCCCTTTAGCAGAAACTAGCACACAAGGCTTGGGGAGGTTCAAAAGGTAACAGAAAGTTTATTTACAGTAGTTTAAAGTCAAAAGGCAGGTAGGCAGGTGTTTGAACTGAAGAAACAGAAAGATTTTTGTACAGGAACTTCACTGATGTGTAGCCATGTTAGTCTGTTTGCAGCAGTGACAAAACACTTGGTATAACACTAGGTTGCTGGCTTCGTTCAGAGGTTGACACTGCTTCACAGATGTTACACTTTATATAGTCAAACACAAACACAGCACGTCTTTCCCTCCTCTCCAGACTTAAGGGTGCTCCACTGAGACAAACCCTTCCTAGATACTGGGCAGGCATTATAGTTATGAGCTATAACCCTGTTCCTGGCACTGAAGGGACTCCTTTCTACCCACTTCCTTGACCCACCATAATTCCCAGATCTCTCAAGTCTAAGCAGGAGTTAGTGCTGGTTTTCCCCACTTTAGTCCTAGGACTAAAAGTATTTCACAAACATTATTTCCTCTCACAGAGGATTCTCTGGCTGACCCTCTCTGGTCAAAAGCCAGGCTCCAACTCCCTTCCACTCTCTTGTTTTCCTCTCCAACTCCAATTGACAGCTTCCCCAACATTCCATCCCCAACTGCCATTTCAGGCTAGCCACATTGGGGGTGGGGGGGAGAGGAAACATGTCAATCATATGCTCACTGACTGGAAATCTCAGCATCTGAAGCTGAGTCCATCACAGCCATAGTTTATGGTAGTGTAATCCCATAGATTCCCTAGTATGATCATTGTACCCACTAATCACATTGTTCCTGCTGATGGTGCCCCCCATACTATCTGTGGGCCAAGCTACACATGACGAATGACACTTGAACGGCAAGTGGATTGAGTGGAGGGCAAGTGAACAGGGAGAAATACACTTGCCATTCAAGTGTCATTCGTCATGTGTAGCTTGGCCCTGTGTAGGTAAGGTGCCAATCAGCATGTAGATCCAGCTTTAAGGCATAGAAGTCCGAGAACAAAAAAGTGGTAGTCCAAAGAGGGACAGCTGCAACATAGAATTCCAGTGACAGGCAGCTCATTAGATGTTGGTGCATGAGTCTATCTAGTTCTCTTTGTACTTCTGGAAAAATGCATCTGCCATGGGTATGCTAAGTAGTTAACCCACAGCAAAAGGTTGCATTGGAACTGTTGTCAACAGTAATGATAGGCATATTCCCCAGACTCAGTAATGATTGTGGTCCCCAATTATGAGTAAAAGAAGAGAATGCTTAGCAATATGTTTTTAGAAAATTCTAAAATGCCTCATAATTGCTGCAACCCCCCCCCCCCGGCAACCCCCCAGCCTCCTTACATGGAAGTTCCTGTAATGATCCTATCCACTCCTCTCTTCTTCCTCTGTGGTAGCTGTTCTGAATCTGGCAGCTCTTTTTTCCTCTTAATCCATCTTCCATTCTTACTCCTTCTCTTGGGTGGCAACAAGAAGAAAGAATGAAGACCAATTTTTCACTTTCTCTGTCTCTTTTCCTTCTATCTCCCGCCTTTGCACTGCCTCTACTCATGGGGATAATATGATAGTTTTTGTGTTCCACCCACAAAGACTACTGGAAAATATCATGGGAAACATGGTTGGTTCTAATCAAGCCACTCAAGGAGGACATTGATACATCAGAAGGGGTTGCCTTGCTTCCAGCGATGGAAATTGTTTTAGGCAATGGCCGGTCATCTCCTGAATTTATGCTGCTTATAACAACATGGCAGGAAGCAATGAGTGTATTCTCCTAGGAGCTACAAGACATCTTGAACTGGCCCTGGTGGGAAACTGCATGTTCCAGCAAGGATTAAATGCAAATATGTATTCCAGGCATATGGTGGGGGGTGGAATAAAAGGGAAAGTGGAGGTAGAGATTGGTTTCCTCCCTTCTCTGGCACTGGCACAACCATAGAGTATGGGGAAAATAGAAGAGGAAGAAAAAGATGAGAGCAATCAGGCAACTGGGAGAGGAGGAAGAGTTCTTCTCCAGCTCAGATTAATTTGAACCAAAGAAGAGCCCGGGGTCATATTGCTTGTCTTGCTAATGGCAAGCATTAGAAATTACTAAAAATTCTGTTCCAAGCCTAGGGACTGCAAACATTAGTGGCATTATCAAATTTCTATTGCTCTGCATCCTTGCTCTTACTCTGCAAGGAGAATAAATTACAAGGCATTTGGACAGTACTAGTAGTAAGTGGAGCAGAGTGTGCTAACTGTTACCTTTTCTGGTACATGATGGAAGAATGCTTACTTTTGTGGGTCCAATAATAGTGTTTTAACATGTTCTGCCTTTTGGGGAGGTATAACAATATGTGGGTATTGTCACTAGGGTTGACCTTGGATCAAATATTGGATTGTGTCTGTCCCAGGTCCCAGTAGTGTCAGGACAATGGTTATGCTTAAGTAATCTATCATCTGTGCAATGATTACTATTGCTACAACATTATCCATTCATTCATTGTATCTTCTGTACTTTGCAGAAAGAAGAGAGTATCATTGTGATCACATCTTCATAGAATCATAGAATCATAGAATCATAGAGTTGGAAGGGGCCATACAGACCATCTAGTCTAACCCCCTGCCCAGTGCAGGATCAGCCTAAAGTATTCATCCAGCCTCTTCTTGAAAACTGCCAGTGAGGGGGAGCTCGCCACCTCCCTAGGCATTTGATTCCACTTTTGAACTACTCTAACCATGAAAAACTTTTTCCTAATATCCAGCTGGTACCTTCATGCATGTAATTTAAGCCCATTGCTTCGCGTCCTACCCGCTGCTGCCAACTGGAACAGCTCCTTGCCCTCCTCCAAATGACAGCTTTTCAAATATTTAAAGAGAGCAATCATGTCCCCCCTCAACCTCCTCTTCTCCAAACTAAACATTCCCAAGGCCCTTAGCCTTTCATTGTAGGGCTTAGTCTCCAGACCCCTGATCATCCTCATCGCTCTCCTCTGCACCCTCTTGATTTTGTCCACATCCTTTTTGAAGTGAGGCCTCCAGAACTGCACACAGTACTCCAGGTGTGGCCTGACCAAGGCAGTATAGAGAGGGGCTATGACCTCCTGCGATTTCAACACTATGGCCCCTTTGATACAACCCAGGATTGAATTAGCCTTTTTTGCCACCGCATCACACTGACTTCTCATATTTAGTTTACAGTCCACTCTTACCCCAAGATCCCTTTCACATATACTACTGCCCAGAAGTGTATTCTCCATCCAGTATTTGTGCTTCCCATTTTTGTGGCCCAGATGTAATACTGTGCACTTGTCTTTGTTGAATTGCATCCTATTCACAGCTGCCCACTTCTCCAGAGTATTCAGGTCTTGTTGAATTTTAATTCTATCTTCTTGGGTGTTTGCTACTCCTCCCAATTTGGTATCATCAGCAAATTTAATGAGCAGCCTTTCCACTCCTTCATCCAGATCATTGATAAAAATGTTGAAAAGTACCGGGCCCAAAACCGAGCCCTGCGGCACCCCACTGGACACCTCCGTCCAATCTGATGAAATGCCGTTGACCACCACTCTTTGAGTGTGGTCCTCCAACCAGTTCCCTATCCACCGAACTGTCCTATAGTCCACTCCACAGTCTTCCAGTTAACCCATCAGAATGTCATGGGGGACCTTATCAAAAGCTTTACTGAAATCCAGATAAATCAAGTCAACAGAGTTCCCCCGATAGAGTAAGCTGGTCACTTGATCAAAGAAGGAAACCAGGTTGGTCTGGCAAGATCTGTTAGGAACAAAACCACACTGACTTCCCCGGATCACTGAGTGGTCCTTCAGATGCTTACAGATTGATCCCTTTAAAATCTGTTCTAATATCTTCCCAGCAACAGAAGTCAGACTGACCAGCCTGTAGTTTCCCGGGTCATCCTTCTTCCCTTTCTTAAAGATTGGGATAACATTCACTCTTCTCCAATCTTGTGGCACATCCCCAGTCCTCCAGGAGGCCTTGAAGATGATGGACAGGGGTTCTGCAAGTTCTCTAGAAAGTTCTTTCAGCACTATTGGGTGCACCCCATCCGGCCCAGGGGATTTGTATTCATCCAATGCAGCTAGATGCCTCTCCACAACCTCTCTGTCAATGTCAATTAGCCACTTAGGTGTCCTGCCACATTTTCTACTATCTCTAGATGTGCCTGAGTTCTTCAGGGAGAAAACAGAGGCAAAAAAGTCATTAAGCCTGTCTGCTTTTTCTCTGTCCTGCATCAGAGTTTCTCCATCTACTCCCAACAGTGGTCCAATTGCCTCTTTTACCTTGCGTTTGCTTCTCACATATCTGTAGAAGTTTTTCTTATTGTAGCGAGCCCTCCTGGCCAGACCCAGCTCATACTGAGCTTTGACCTCTCTGATGGCTGATCTGCAGTGCCCAGTAACCCTCATATACTCCTCTTTAGAGGTCTGTCCTTCTCTCCATTTCCTGAACATTTCCTTTTTCTCTCTTAGCTTATTCTGGAGCTCTCTGTACATCCACATCGGTTTCTTGGACCATGTTTCCGTCTTGCTGGGATAGTGAGGGCGTGAGCTTGCAAAAGCTCGTGTTTGAGAAGGGCCCACCCTTCACTCGCTCCTTTCCCTTCCAGCACACTCCCCCACGGAATGACTCTCATCAAGCCTCTGAGTTCATCGAAGTTGGCCCTACGAAAATCTAACCTATGAGTCTGGCTACAAACTTCCTTGGCTCCCCACACCAACTGGAATTCAAGGAGGACATGGTCACTTCCCCCTAAGGTCCCCACCACCTTCATCTCATCTACCAATTCTTCCTTGTTGGTTAATATTAAGTCTAGTATGGCCGAGCCCCTTGTAGCTTTCTCCACCTTTTGAAAAAGGAAGTTATCGGCCAGGCAGGTCAGGAAATTGCGTGATTCATGACGCTTTGCTGACCCTGTCTCCCAGTACACATTAGGGAAGTTGAACTCACCCATAATTACAAGGTTCTGATGTCTGGATACTCTACCAGTCTGTTCAAAGAAGGCAGCATCCTTTTCTTCTCGCTGGTCAGGTGGTCTGTAGCAGACTCCAACAATAATACCTTTTGTCCTTCCTCCCCTTATTTCTACCCATATGCTTTCCACTGGGCTGTCTACCCCATTCTCCATAACTTCTTGACAATCAAGCCCTCTCCTCACATACAACGCCACTCCACCTCCTCTTCTACCCTTCCGTTTTTTTTTTAACAACTCATACCCATCCACTAGCACATTCCAGTCATGGGAATCATCCCACCAAGTCTCAGTAATTCCTACTATATCATAGCCCTCTGTTTGCATCTTCATCCAGGGGATGTAACTTGAGGATCGAAGTGTACTTTTAAATAAATACGAGGTAGCTGATATAATGTAGGATGACTATTCCTCAACCTATCTGGAGCCTCCATAGGTGGACTCTAACAAAAGGAGAACTATGCGCTGTTTATCTTATGATAAGACCACAATCAAAAGTTGCATGGCTGCAGGCAACATCTCAAATAACTGGCATGGCTCAAATTGCACAATTTACCTTAAGTGTAATCATCAGAGCCATCTCTAGCTTCATATAAAGAGCTCCATAAAATTCATAAAACACCCACTCACCTTTCTTTTTGTTTTTAAGGTTCCACAGAAAAATGCTTCTAACAAAAACTCTGGGGGTTTGAATGCCAGTTTTTATTCTTTAAAAAAAAAGAATTAAGATTCTAAAAGCTGCATGGAAGCAAATACTAATGGGGAAAGATTACATTTGCATGTAAAAGCACATATAGCGAGATGATTAGGCTTTGAGATCTTTATGCATAGCATGTAATAGAGAACTTTCAACCCCCATTTGGAAAATGATCCAAATAGGGATTTTAAAAAAAAGAATGGCAAGAATTCACTGTTTTTTCGATGGACTTCTCTTGATTAGATTATAAACTTCATATACTTATCTCTGGACAAAAGTTATCAATCTTTACTCAACAGAGAAAGACTTGTACATTCGCCAGTAAACAATACTAAAATAGCCTGGTACAAGAGAACAGTATTAGCCCTGTGCTTTTAAGTCAAAACATCCATTCAAAAAGACTACCTTATGAGCACCGTTTCTGTGCACATGTATTGGATTAAACCATAACCACTGTGAACAGCCCTTCCCATTATACCTTCCTGAACTCTTAGACAACCCACTTCTGAGGGTTCAGGAACTCTTAGAATAGCATGGAATATTGGGATGCTACGGCAAGTAAGGGGAATATATATAAATCTCTTTCCCTTCACATCTTGCTCTATTTGTGGAAGAGGTTGTGCAAGTGTGGGGTGATTTCTACTAACTCTCACTACCTGGCATCTCTCTCCATTGTCCCACCCCTTCCAAACCCTCCAACTGCCACCAATGCCCATGTTTTCTCATCCATTTCGTTCTACAGCTCCACCATAGCCATAAAGTATGTTATTTTGAAGTATCTGCTGGCCTCAAAACAGAGTATAAATGCAAGGATCCCTTCTGCAAACTTGTTCTGTCCATGTGTTCAGAATCTAAGGGCTCTTCCATATTGACTCTTTAACCTGCTTAATTAAAGGGCTCTTCTATATCAGTTCTTTAACCTGCTTTGGTTTCTAAAGGTTTTTTTTTTACAGTTTCACACATCTTGATTGTAAATTGCTGTTCTCCCACAGTTAATGAAGCCTTAATATAGTTTTTCAAAACCAGTTTTGTTATGAAGTTTTGTTGTCGTTTGTTGTGCTACTGAGAGTCTCTCTACACAAGACACGGAATACTCAAGTGTAGGGAGACACAGTTAGCAGGGAGGCATCAGTTTCACCTCTCTACAGAGAGCCGACAGAGATCGCTCCTCAGAGGGTTTGTTAATTTTATCTTTGCCTCCCCAAAGGGGAGGTGAAATTGACAGAGACTTCAGGGAGGTAAAGATGAAATTAACAAGCCCTCTGAGAAGCAATCTCCGCTGGCTCTGTGTAGAGAGGTGAAATTTTTAAACTACACTTCCAGGCTAACATTGTGTCTCCCTACACTTGAGCATTCTCATGTAAGATGTCGTATGTAGAAAGATTCTGAGTTGTGGCAGACTGTAAGTTGAAAGTTCTGCCATGCTTTTAAAGGATCTACCTCTCTTTCTTCTGTCTTTTTTTGGCAATTTTTCTACACAATGACAAATAGGCTAATCAACAAATAATCTTCTTCCAGTCACAGAGTTGTCACATAGAGATGTCAAGGGTGTCCATAGGCATGTCAAATTTGTCATGCACTCTGTCTCCTGAGAAGGAAATGAATGTGTCTTCAAATGGCAAGCCAAATGGGATGGGAGGTATCATGGATGGAAAGATAAACTCTTGATTTTTTATCAGGAAATGGTGCCCATGCTCTGAAAAGGAAACAGCAATTTACAGCCAGTTACAAAACAGATTTAAACACTGCCTAAAATCACCATTCCCACCTCACTCCATACAAATACAAGGAAGTAACAGATAAAAACCAGGATAATAGTTGCTGTGTGAAAGGGACTTTGGCCACAGATTCCCTTTGATTAGTTATTTATATAAGGCCTGACTCACATCAATAGTTATTATTATTGTAGCATGGAGGACATAGCACTGCTCCTCCACTATGCAAGTTTGGCACTACCCCTTTCTTTTTCTTTTTTTTTAATTTTTTAAATTTTTTATTGAACATTTGTTGCAACATATCATTTACAATCAAAAACATTTTTCAAGTCAAGTCAAAAATCCAGTATACAATACAGTATAAACCTTATATTTTGAAGAATATCATTGATGCATCCTTATGACAACTCAGTTATGCTGTCAGTTTAATAGAACGAAAGGTAACCATTGTTTGTCACAACTTGGAATATTTTTGAGTTGGGTTGTAGATTGTGTTTTTCTATATATTCCAAAAAGGGAAGCCATTTGTCAATAAAACTGGTATTTTCTGTGAATTGTTCTGCATTTTGTATATCGTTACTTATTTTTTCTAAAATAAAATGGTTCCAAATTTTGGAAAACCAAGTCTCAATTGTTGGTGGTCTCTTTGATTTCCAAACTGTCGCGATAGCACTTTTGGCTGCAATAAAGAGTGAAGCAGCGAGTTCCTTTCTAATCTTGGGAATGTACAGGTTTCCCCATAGGTCTAAAAAAATCAGTTTCGGATCAAAAGGAATTTCATAAGTAGTGATATCTTTAATTTTCATTTACACCTCCTCCCAAAATTGCGTAACTATTTTACATTCCCACCAGCAGTGAGCAAAGGTTCCCTCCTCACCGCAATTTTTCCAACATTTAGGGGACGATCTAGTTGATATTAGTGCTAACTTTTTGGGAGTTAGGTACCATCTGTGTATCACTTTAAATGTTTGGAGTTTAGTTACAATGACTTTTGAATTAAATATGCCGGATGACCATATATCCTTCCAAACCTCTGAGGACTTTTCAATGGAACAGTCCTTGCTCCAGCTGTTTTGGCAACTGAGATGTTTATTCTCCACTGTGTTTAACAGTATTTTATACAATTTAGCTATCATCCCTTTTTTTTGATATGAAGGTGAGTTTAGTATTTGTTCAAATTCTGTCAGAGGTAATTTCATGATGTTTCTTAGTTTTATTATCTCTGTCATGTGTGAAAGTTGTAAGTAGCTAAACCATTGTAATTTTTGTCCTAGTTTTTTCTCTATTTCTATCTTCTCTATTAGCCCTGACTGTGTGGCGATATCAACTAGTCTGGTAACTTTTGCTTGTCGCAGGCTCAGGATGAGTGACTGATCCCACCCCGGCGAGAACCATTCTTGATTTATAAATGTCGAAAATCTAGACAGTTTTGGAATAATTTTGATTTTAAATTGGTCCCACGTCTTCAATATAGACGATAGCATAAACTATTTTTGGTACCTTGTGGTCTATTATTTGTTTTATTCCAAATTATGTCTGTGAGGTCCCAGTGCTTTAGATGGGATTGTGAGATCTTAATCCAATCCGGCAGAGCGGAATTAGATGCTATTTGTAGGAGATTGACCAGTCTTGCTGCTGATTGATATAAAAATAAATCCGGGTAATTGAAACCTCCATTTATTGCTTTCCTCCTCATAGTTTTAAAGGCAATTCTCGGGTGTTTGTTTTGCCATAGGAATTTATTAAGCAGTATTTGCCATTGTGCTATTAATGATCTGTTTATAGTGAGAGGGATCGCTCTGAACATATAGAGAAATTTTGGTAATATAAAAGCCTTTATTAAATGAAATCTATCATACCACGTGAGTTTTAATTTATTCCAATTAGCAATATCTGATTTAATTTGGTTTGTTAATTTGAGGTGATTTAATTTTACCAATTCATTCAAATTCGGAGAGATATTAACACCCAAATAGGTTAAGTGTGACGGGGACCACTGAAAACTATACGTTTTATTTATTTGTTGGGTCATTTTGTGATGGATATTAATAGTAAGATAGTAGGATTTTGTTTGGTTGATTATTAATCCTGATATTACGCCAAAATTTATAAGTAGAGATGAGAGGTGGGACAACGAATTTAATGGTTCAGTCAAGTAGAGCAACATGTCGTCCGCGAACAAACTGATTTTGTATTCTGTGGAGCCAACCTTTATTCCCTTTATATGATTATTTTCTCTCAGGGCAGCTGCGAAGGGTTCTAGAGCAAGCGCAAATAATAAGGGTGATAAGGGGCAACCTTGTCTTGTGCCTCTTTTAATGTATATGTTTTCTGAGTACATAGCGTTTATCTTGATGTTTGCTGTTGGTTGATGATAAATCGCACTAATTATATTTAGAAATTTTTCTCCAAATTCCATGTGTGACAGTGTTTTTAAGAGGTATGGTAGTTCTACCGAGTCGAAAGCTTTTTCGACGTCTAGTGATAACAAAATAGCTTCCCTGTTATTGTGATTACAGTGATCTATAAGGTTTAATGATTTATAAATATTATCTGTAATGTCTCTTTTTGGTATAAATCCTGACTGGTCTGTATGTATGTAGTTGGATATAAATGTGTTTAAACGATTCACTATGATGGAAGTGAAGATTTTATAATCGTGGTTGAGCAATGATATGGGTCGATAGGATGCAGCTTTCAGAGGGTCCTTCCCCTGCTTATGGATTACAATGATGTCAGCTCTTTCCCAAGTAGGTGGCATTTTGCCCTTGTCTAGAATTGAGTTGGCCAAATTAGTTAGGTGCGTTGCCAGTAAATTTGTGTATTTTTTATAAAATTCTGCAGGATAGCCATCCGGCCCTGTAGCTTTGTTATTTTTAGCATTTTTTATTGCATTTGTTGTTTCCTGAATGGTGATGGGTTTGTCTAGAAGTTTTCGGTGTATGTCCTCTAATTTCTTTAGACTTTTTAGTGAATTTAGAAAGTGAGTTATTTTAGCTTGGTCAGGGTTTTTTGAAGAGTATAATTGCGTGTAGTAGTCTTTGAAGACCTTAAGAATTGATTCTGATTTATTCTGTAGTACGTTTTTACTGTTATAGATTCTGTTGATATGATTTTGTGATCTTCTTTGTTTTACTTTGTATGCTAATAAGCGAAGAGTTTTTGGTGAATTGGACCAGTGTGTCTGCTTGACCGCTAGCAACTGTTTATATATCGTGTGACTTTCCAAGGTTTCTAAGATTTTCCTTTGTGTTAAAAGTTCTTTATATGTTTTTTTGCTACCTGTTAGTTTGTTTGATTTCTAAAGTCTTAATATTGCTTATTAACTCTTGCTTTTGTTTCAGTTTTTCTCTATTTATTTTAGCTGTAAGGGCTATTATGTGACCTCTAGCCACTGTTTTAATTGTGTCCCAAAGTATGTGCGTTCCAATTTCTTCAGATAAGTTTTCTGTGATAGCTGTTTCTATTATTTTCCCAACTTCTTTGGTTGCGTATTGGTTGAATAATAAGTGTTTTGGTAGGCACCATTGTTTATTGTACTGAGTTTTGTCGTCTAGGTTAATTGTCATTGTTACCCATGCATGGTCTGAGATCGTATTGCTTCCTATTTCAGTTTCCTCTACTTTGTCTATCGTGGTATTGGAGCTTAATATGTAGTCAATTCTTGTATATGTGTTATGTCTTTGTGAAAAATATGTGAAATCCTTTTCTCCTTCGTGGTAGTGCCTCCATGTGTCTATTAGGTGATATTTCTTTAAAATAGCTGCTAGTTTTGTTGTTTTATGAATGTTTTTTGTGTGTAGTTTGTTGAAGTTCGACTTGTCTAGGTGGTGTTTTATTATGTAGTTTAAGTCACCTCCGATTATCAAGTCTCCTTCCTGGAATGTAGTTAGTTTTTGTAATGTTTCCTCTATAAAGTCTAATTGATTTATATTTGGAGCATACAACGAGGCTAGCGTGATTTTATGTTCCCCTATTTTCCCTTTAACAAAGATGTATCTGCCTTTTTTGTCCTTAAGAGTTTTAGTATGATGAAATTGTTTATGCTTTGTAATTAGAATGGCTACACCCCTTAATTTGGAGTTGCCAGTCGCGTGATATTGTGTTTGTATCCACCTAGCTTTTAGTGAATCAATATTGTTATGCCGCAAGTGGGTCTCCTGTAGAAAAATAATTTGTGCCCTAGTATGGGCTAAATTCGGGATTACTCTCCTTCTTTTTATTGGGTTCCCCAAACCTCTGACATTAAAAGTTAAAGCTTTGATTTTAAAACACATTTCTGAATTGGGTTGTAATAATTACTTGTGTCTTACTCTTTTTTTTATTTTATTATTACTTTTTTACTATTATTGATGTACCACTCTAAAGATTCCGACTTGGCTTTATAGTTTTATAATCCCTATTGTAATTTGAGTTTTCCCAATTATATGCAGTCGTTCTTTATAATACCGTTTTTTTTTAACAATCCTTCTCCAATAAAAGGTGCAATATCTAGGTCTTTTTTACTTTCTTTTTAGACAGTATAAAGGCTAACAATAATGACCTTAAAGGAACAATCAATAGTTTAAAGTTGTATCACAACTTGTAACTTCTTAATAAAGTGTTGTATTATAGTTATTAACAAGGTGTTACTGATATCACAATGTTTTCCCTAATATGCTATTTCAAAAATACTATGATTAAACCACACACTTCAAATTAATTTATAGCTATTATACATTACAATCTTTCCTTTCTTCTTGTACTATGAACCTTTCAGATCTTTAGAGTACAGTCCAGTTGTACCAATTATACCCCTCCCGCTCCTAATCCTGATTCGGTTCCTTACTGTATATACACCTTGTACAATTATTCTTTCCCCCTTTTATGGTCTTTCCTATTATTATCTTTTTTTTCTCCCCCCCCTTCTTTTGGCTTTCTTTCTTTGTTGCAATCTACAATCTGCTTTGAATTTATCCTTTTCCCCTCCCCCTCCCTACAGCCACCCTAACCCCCTTCCCTTTTTTTACTCTCCTCCCTCCCCTTCTATGTTAGTAAGTTTTAACAACAACCTATAAAATGTAAACTTTAAATACTTTTTTTTTAATATAGATGCATATATCTATATGCTTATATAATGTTTCATTTTTTTCCTTTTATTAATTTTTTTAAGTTTTTTATTATTATTATTTTTCCTTATTCTTATTGTTGAAATTACTAACTATATAAATCTATTTGGCTACTATATGCCGTTAATTAACTATCCCAAAATCCTCCCCCTTCCCCTTTTCCTCCCTCCCACCCTTCCTAAGACCACTTTGTACTATAATGAATTGAGTAATACCACTTAGTGGATTATAAAGTCAATGTTCTATTTTGTTTTCCCCTTAAGATTTATTCAATTTTAACTCTCCAAAACTGGTGAGTTAACTTTACTCACCGGTTGTGGAAATCAACCTCCCTCCTCGTCCACTTATGAGAGCTAAATAAAGTTATATGAGCTAAGTTATGAGCCCCCCTCCCTCCCCCACAAACCTCTAAATTTCTACCTCTATTTACAAATACACTACTTTTCCTACAATCAGGCTGTTATACTAACGATCATTTACCAGCACGTTGAGAGACAGCGATAGAAAAAAACATGGGCAGCCCAATCCTAAGAAGGGCACGGAAAGTGAACAGGAACCGAACTAAGGCTTGCGAGGGCGCATCTAGCCCGTACGCCCGCGTAAGTGGCCTTCCGCCCGCGCTGGGACGCGGCGCTGGCCCGCCGGCGGGCCAGCACCGGTGCAAGCCACAGGCACCCGGGCGGCGGCGCAGGAGTGGCGTAGAGCCCTACGCCGACGCAGGGGGGGCGGGGAGCAAGGCGGGGTCGGAGTTAGTCCGCTCCCTAAGCTCCTCCAGAAGCGGGAACGCCCACAGCGGCGCAAAAAAGCTACGCCACGGAAAAAGAAGGCGTAGCCCATAGGCGTCCATGGAACGGCGAAAAATCAGCCCCCTCTCTGAGCGCCCCGCCCCGCCCCTATGGCCCGAAGGAGCATAGGATGAGAACTATCCCGGGGACCAATCAGCGTGCGCGCCCGGCGTGGACGAGCCCCCCTCTCTGCACCCAATCACCTGCGACCGTGCCCTACAAAACATCCGGCCAGCGCCGCCCAAACCCCCAGGTAAGTGAGCACTCGGCCGGAGGCTCTGCCCATCTGCTGAGTGGCATTGCCCCTTTGAAAACCGAAACGGGCTGAGGGCATTCACATTGGCAGGCGCAGAATGCACTCAGGGGACTTTGCGAAAAACTGGGGGAACTTCGCATAAAGGGGAAGAGGTGCAAATGTCTGCCTAACTCTCTTTCTACCGTGATAGAAAGAATGACTCCACAGCTAACTGATGCATGCTAGTTGCTTCTAACTAAGCACAAACAAACTAACCCTTCCGTGGCAGAAGGGAATGACACTTTGCAAATTAACCGCATGCTCTCCCGTTTCCTTGCAGGTTCCCTGACTCTGGCGCTCCCACCTGGTGATGACCGACGGAGCGCTGACAGGTAAGGAGGAGGTGGGGGGGCATTCCGCAGATTAGTGCAAACCGCCCATTCACCTGAACCCACCCGCTCACTTGCCGCTTTGGGTGAGGCCCAGCAGTGGTGGGGGGCAACCATGGCTGCCCCTGGCTGCCTCAGAAGCAGGCGCCTCGAAAACCACATGTGGCCAGGTGTTTGTTGTGACCAGCTCATTCCCTCCCATAAAGGTAAAGGCTTCCCAAGGCTGAGTGCATCCTCGCCAGACCATCAGGCATCAGCTGCTGCCCTCGACCATGTGCAACCCCCCCCCCCGGATGGCGGAGTGTGGGGCTTGCCTTGCCAGTGGAACGAGGCAAAGCCCACACGTGTCTTTTTCCCCCACAGGCACGTCCAGGGCATGGCTGCTCCCCCGCGCCCCGCCCTCCCCAAACATCTCTGATGGATGGTTGGCTGCAGCCCAGGAAGCACCGTCGCGCCGCGGCCTCCCTCGCCAGCCTAAACGCAAGCCCGCTCTTTCCAGTGCAATAAAACGAGATGTACAACAACTGTCTTCTGTGTCTGCGAGTCTGACTTCGTCCTCCGCCCCTCCCCCAACACTCCCGTCACATCTCCCCACCTGCACATTGCCACAAATGTATCCGACACACCCCGTCCTGCCTCCCCGCCCCCTCCCTCCCCTCACAGTAACACCCCCTCCCTCCCTCCTCCTCCCCCCCTCCTCCTCTGTATTTGACCAGTGTCTGTACCACCCATCTGCCGAAGAGAACTTGATTCTCAGAAGCCTATGCCACAATAAAATTGGATAGTTTTAAAGGTGCTACGGGACCCTTTTTGAATTCGCTACCACAGGCTAACACGGCTAACCCCCCTGTATCTATGGCCAGGTAGAGGGTTGGGGCGGGGCATGTGAGCGGGGAGGGGGATCAATCCCCGGTGGGGAGAGTAGCTGGCACCCGATAAGCCAGGGAGAGGGTGGTGCGAGCTGCCGCTGCAAGGGGGTGGGAGATGGCATGGGAAATGGTCCGCTCGCGGGAACCCTAGCCCCCACCAATGGAGAATCCAGGGTGGTGGCAGGCGGATGCCATATCCCGGGCAGGAGGTCTCGCGCGTCTGGGGAGGGTCGCCCCCATCGCAGCCGCAGCCCCAGCAACACAGTCCCATGAGCGGCCGCCTCCCAGAGTGGGTCCAGCCCCTCGGGCGTCTGCAGCAGCCCCATTGGTCATTCCAACACCTTCCACCCCAGGGCGTCCTGCCTCGCATCCAATCTTGTGGAGCAGTTGCCAGCCTCCCATGCCAACAGGCCATGGTTGTTGGGAGGGGTGGGGTGTGCCTCTCAAGTCCGTGCCGAAGCCCTGCTCGGGCAGCTCGTCGCCATCCTCGACCCTCCGGCCCCACCTGCTGCAGCAGCTCCACCCGCCCCAGAGGCACCCCTCCCTCGGGCCCAGTTGCGTGCGAGAGGCCGGGCCCGTGGACGGCCAAGGGGGTCCGGCCGCCGGCCTCGCCGGTGACCGCCGCTGCCGCCTTGGGGTGGGGTGGGGTGTTTTGCTGCACAGGCGGCTCTCCTACACGCCTCCCCTTCCTCACGTCTGCTGGGGGAGGTGGGATGATATAATAATAAAGGCTGATTTCTGTGCAATGGGTGTCTGTGTTCTTTGCCTTGGGATGGGGACGAGGGGGCAGGCCCGCTGTGTCTGCCTCTTGGTGGCGGCCTCAGGCCAGCCCTCCCCTTCGGCGCCACTTGGGGGCTGTCCCCTGCTGCCAGAGACTGGCTGCTGCCCTGGATTCCTCATGGCAGGGCGCCTGCCAGTCCCATGCCAACCTCTCTGGACGCGGCCACCACGGACTTGGTGCTACATTGGGCAAACGGGGGAAAGGCTTCTCAGACTACGCCCACCCCTCTCCTTCCCGACTGCGAGCCCCGCCCGACACACGAGCCGAGGCAGTCTGCCAGCATGGGCGCGGTTTGCCTGCTGCTCTGGGGCCTGGCCGGGATCGCGTGCTGCCCATAGGCTGCGCCTTTCCTGGCCCCTCCCCCTGATGCTTGTCAGGAACAGCGCCCTTTGGCTGCGCCTGGCGGCGGCCGTGCATCAGACCCGCCCACAACACTTTCTGGTTCTCCAAAATTGCATCTCTGCGCCGCTGCGGGCGCCGCTGCGGCCACACTTTGCTGGCACAGGATCCGGCCCGGCGGCGCCGCCACACCACCAGTGCAGCCGCGTCGGCGTTGGGGCCGGCCATAGGATTGCGCTGTAAGTGTCTCTGATGGGGATCTTGCTCCCTTTCTGTGGAGATAGTAGATCAGAGGATTTTCTCTTCTGGTTTTGCTTGGTCGTCTCCATTGGAGTTTCCAGTCCAACTGCATTCAGTAGCTCTAGTCCCGTGTCAACATTCGTTGCTATATACCTTTTGCCTTGGTGAAAGACCATAAGTTTGCATTGATCCAGCCATTTATATCTTCTGTTTGCTCTTTGCAGAGTCTCAGAGATTGGTTCAAGTTCTCTTCTTTTGGTAAGCACTTCCTTTGGGAGATCAGCGAAAATATATATCAGTTTGCTTTCATATTTAATTGATCCCCTTATTCTGGCTTCTTCCATTATCTTCCTTCTTGTCCTTTGATCTGGTATTTCGATGATAATATCTCTCGGACGATCTTTATTTTTAATTTGGTGATAGGGTCCCACCCGGTAGGCTTTTGTGATATAGGGGTATACTCCTTCCTCAAGCTGTAATTGTTTAGCTAGCCAGTTGGCAATGAAGCTTGTGAGATCTGTGTTATATGTGTGCTGTTCATCCATCCCCCTTATCTTAATTTGATTTTGTCTGGCATTTAGTTCGAGTTTCATTAGTCTGTCTTGTTGTTCTGTAATTATACTTTGCATGTCTGTGACGTTCTGTTGAGCTTTCACACTTACTTCCATAGCTTTTTCCGCTGTATAATTAACTGATTGTAAATCACGTTTTATATCTGTGAGTTGTGCTGTGATCGGGCTAATGAGTTTGGCCATTTGGTCTATAATATCTTGCCTTAGTTGTGCTCGTTGGGGATCCAAATAATTTTCTGGTAAAATTACCTCAGTGGCGCTTTCTTTTGCAGCAATTTCCGCCATTTTTTTCCCTCCGTTCTGCCGCGTTCCTTCCCCATCGGCTCTCCTGAGGCCACAAAGAATGCTTGTAGATTTTTCACCGCCTTCGGATTGTTTTTCTTTTTCTTGATAGAGTTCGTGAGCATTATTTTCTTTGATTTATTTCCCCTCGTAGTGTTTCTTAGCGAGGTTTTAGGGTCGGGAGGGTCGGAGCGCTCTTAACATGCGTCCATTCCTCTCCGCCGTGACGCCACGCCCCCCGGCACTACCCCTTTCAAAGTTTATGAACCAAGTCAGGGACAGCAACATATATCAAACCTAAATATATGATGGTCAGAAATGGTTGTGTCAAGTTCTACTATATGAAATATTATTTAGGAAGGAAATAAGTGATAGTGACAAATCACCAAAGTAACTTTAAATGGACAGAGTAACCTCTGCCACATTCTGGTCTTTTCAGATCACTTTAGGTTCCACATATATCCTCTATCAGTTTTGTATATCTTACGGATAGAAGAAATATTATTGACACACACATGTCTCTTTCCATGTCACTGGGATAATGTGCAAAGCTAGAATTATTGTGTCTGTTCCAGAGCAGAACAGTGAGCTTATACTGCATGAACAATTTACCCCCCACCCCATGAGCCTAAATCACTCTTCTCTTGCCTTGTGATTTCCAAATCTGTAATCTTGCTCAATGTGCAATGAATTCATATTCTGTTCCTTATGCTGAGCAGATTTTCAGGTCTTTAAATTGTTCTACAACTGGGAGCAATATAACCATCTCTCCCAGTAGTGTTATGAAGTTGTGAGCAATTATAACAGGTCTAAAAGTTTTTTTAAAAGCCAGAAATTAGACAGGTACTTCTTAAAGAAGCATGCTTAAGTGTTTGCATAACATGATAAATCCCATATTCTTGTTTGTAGGGATGTCATCTATCTTCCCCAGAAGAGGTACCAGCTTTGTATTAAGAAAATGCTTTTTACTAAGAAAAAAAATGAAATTTATTTTTTAAAGCCAACTTTTGCTAAAAATATACATTGGGAAGTGTGGCTGTAATGCTATCAAAATCAACATATATCTAAGTGGAAAGTTGCCCAGAAGATCCAGCAACATCACATTTTATTTCAAGAGAGGCAACTCTCAAAAATGAGGGGAATTGTTAAAAGGAAGTTGAAAAGGAAAGTCAGGAGGGTCAAATCTCTCCAGGGCTCTTAATGGTTTCTTAACTGCACTATAATAGTCAGCTAGTATGTATGCCTCAAACTAGGGAAGATACAAACAAGTCTAAGAGGAGGCTGCTGCTATTGATGAGCAGAATCAAGGAAACAAAAAAGACAGAAAACAAAAAAGATAGAAAAAGATAGAGGGGAGACACGATTGCTCTTTTCTAATATTTGAAAGCTGTCATTTGGAGGAGGGCAAGGAGCTGTTCCATTTGGCAGCAGAGGATAGGACCGGAAGCAATGGGCTTAAATTACATGCAGAAAGGTACCAGCTGGATATTAGGAAAAACTTTTTCACGGTCAGAGTTGTTCAAAAGTGGAATCAGCTACCTGGGGAGGTGAGCTCCCCTTCACTGGCAGTTTTCAAGAAGAGGCTGAATGAATATTTGTCAGAGATGCTTTAGGCTCATCCTGCATCACGCTAGAAGGGACAAGAAGGTCTGTATGGCCCCTTCCAACTCTATGATTCTGTGATGGAAAGCTTTCTTGGAAAAATGGAAGAGTTGTTCAAATAAGGAGAAGCACAAACTCTGGTAAAATGTAAGGCAAGGAGAAAAAAGAATTTAAGGAACATACAGCTAAAAAATTATCAATATCCACTCCTCCAACTACTGGAAATCTCTATTCATAAAAAATAACATCAACCTTTTATAATGGCAGGTCAGTCCATCAAACAGTATTTCTGGACAGCTTCCATGAGTGGAGATGTCTAAAATCCTCAAAAGAGTATAGTTAAGTAAATATACTAATGGGGTATACTATATATAATATATTATGTTAGTGGACCAGATTGTATATTATATAATGTGACTGTGTAATATTGTGTTGTGTGCTGTGCCACATTGGTGGCATGGCACACAGTAGGGGTTTTATAATACATATTATATTGACAATAGTATATTTGACAGAATATATGTTTAAAAGAAATAGAATATGTTTAAACTAAGATTCTTGTTATATATTATATTATATTATATTATATTATATTATATTATATTATATTATATTATATTATATTATATTATATTATATTATATTATATTATATTATATTATATTAGTCTGCTATTGAGAGGTATAAGATGCATACTATACTATATTGATAGTATAACCGATAGATGTATATTATATTGATAGTATATTTGATATATATGATAGAATATCTGAAAATAAAAACTAGATTGTGCTTAGAGTAAGGGATACCATTAAGCAATAAGAGGGGTTAAGGGTTGGAAAGCTGTTGGAAGTCGATAGGGAGGGGGGAGGAAAAGGGTGGGGGATAGGTCTAATTAGATATTAAGGGAATGTATATATGAAATCTGGAAGGTATACTCACCAATAATTTTTAAAAAAAAATAAAAATAAAATCCTCAAAAGAAATTTGAATGCATTGCAACATTTTGTTGCAGGTGTTTCTCTTGAGCAAGAATGCTCCCGTTCTCCTCATTAATTTCATTTTACATTAAATTCTGTAGCCCTGTGCACACAATTCCTCCACATGTTGACTGAGCACATGGAGAGGGAGAGAGGGCACTAACCCACTAGCCTGCCCCCTGCCTCTGCATGATTGCCAGCTCATGAGTACAGTGCCTATGCACAGAGGCAATGTCCATATGCAAAGAAAGCAGAATCCCCAGTCACAGGGAGGGAGCAGTAGGATAGGAAGGTTTGGCTTCACACTGTTTGCCTCTGAACATCTGCAGAATGAAATTCTGAAATTCAGTACAACCTTCCTGCCTGTTCCTCGACCGAGTATAATTCCATGCACTACTTTCTAAAGCAGCCATTATATCCAGGGGAAATGATCTATACAGCTTGGAGAGCATTTGTAATTCTACAAGATCTCTGGGCCCCACCTGGAGGTTGGCAACTCTAATTCTAGCTCAAATTCTGATCTTTTCTAGCATTAGAAAGTACAAGTGGGCATGCTTAGTTAGAACTCACATATGCTCCTCTGAATAAACTGAAATGCAAGCACTTGCAGTTCTGAAACTAGAATTGGCATGCTGAACAGAGTTATATCCTTTTAACATCTAAGCAGCTCTACCCAGGAGCATCTGGGAAGCTAAACCAACCCTTTAAAAAGTATCAGTGTAGCTCATGTGTAAATAACATGCAAAATTAGCATAACTTGTCATGTGCATTGATTGCATAGGTGGTGTTTTGACAAGCTGTGACTATACCTCAGAAGCTGACTTCCTATTAATTCAGGAAAAACCCACTTCTGTAAACATAATGTGAACCACATCAAGGGTGTATATTATTTCCTCCAGGGAAAGTCTGTGTGTTCCAATGTTGTTTCTGCAGAGACAAATGTAGACAAATTGTGGGTGTAGTTGTGTTATGTTACATAAATAAATGCTTCAGAGTAGATTTTAATATTAGATCTAGACTGACATATTTGTTTTGAAGGATCCACACCTTTTATTTTATATCCAAGAAACAGGATGTAAATGACTTTTAAACAGGGGAAGGAGATAAGTCAGATAAGCAGGCACTTGGGGCAGCCAGGAAGTAGTACAGCTTGGGGGGGGGCACTCATGGGAGTTTCTGAATTGATCATTTCATTGGCAATTGGTGCTATTATGGGCATGTGGAGACTGCTACTGGCTCAGGACAGTGACTCTGCTTTGCATGAGGGAGAAAGAAGCAAGCAAACAGCTGCCCTGCTGAAAGATGGACTAGCTACTGGGTATAAGTAGGGCTGGAGTTTCGCTGCTCCTGGTCCTTAACACAAGTAGAGGCTGTAGCCCTCCGCAGCACTAGTACAACAACAGTACAATTCTAAGCAGAGTCAATTGGCTCAGAAGGATGTAACTCTGTTCAGAATTACACTCTAAGAGTTCTCCCAGTAAATTAATGAGCTTCTTTGTCTGGTTCTGCCAAGTTCAATCTGCGCTTGCTCTAGGGATTGTCTTTTTTTCTCACAAGTTTCTATGCATTTTTTTTAGCAATTGGCAAAACAACATTTTTCCATGTGTGCAAATGTCCACATACTGTGCTTTAATTTAAAGCCCTGTGCCTGTCTCTATGATTACCATAAGTGCTCTAGAATGGCACATAACACTCAAGCACTCGAAATCAGAAGTGTGTGCCTTGCCTTTCTGCTTAGGGCATTCCAGGAAGCAGATCACTATGTTTTGTTATGACAGATAAAAGCCCTCCTTTCCCCACTCTTCACCTCACAGCAGGCTACGCCTTCTCTCCTACCTTCAAAGAATCAGTAGTACTAGCTGGAGTTAAACAAAAAGAAGGCAGTTTGCAAATGGAAGGCTAGCCTGTTTTGAGGGATCTGAATCTGCAGTCTTCCTGTGGTGAACTTTCACAGGACTCTTATTGGAGAATTTATGTTAGCTCTGTGTGAAACACTAAGCCCTTCATTTATAAGCATGAATGTCCTGCCGTTTTAATCCTCACATTTGTTTCCCAGTTCCATTTTTCTTCTTTTTACCCTTCCCTAATTCTTTATTGGTGACTATGTGCACAAGAAACATGAATTTAATGAGCTGTTGAAGTGCATGCTACTTTGCTGCCTCCTTTGTTGCCAGCATCCAAGCATTAATCGCTTGCCTGGAATGTCACAGCAAGTGCCTGTGCACAACAAACAGTCATTTGTGAGAAATGGAGGATTTTGATTTGAAAGATGGGTGCAGATGGAGGAAACTGGCACAGGGCTTTGTGGTGGAACACCAACTTTGCAGAAAGTCCCTGGTCCAGTCCGCAGCACTTCCCATTTAAAGGATCAGGGGGCATTGGTGATGTGAAAGACCTCAGCCTTGTAGAGCCACTGCCCATCAGAGTAGTCAATACTAATCCGGTTAAGTCTGATGAAACATAATTGTTCATGCATTATCTAATGTATGGAACACAGAAGACTTTCTGTTTTTATTCCATCTGGGATTAGAAAATGTGGATGCAGAAACATTTGGAATATTAAAAAAAAATGTGTGTGAATTCCAAATATGTTCAAATCTGAATTGAACATCCCTAGAGAACACTCCTATGCTTGAATCATAATTTTATTGCAGAGTTTTTAGCAGCAGCCTTGAACACTTTAAAATACTCATGTTTTTGCCAGGTGCCCCAAGTTGGATAAAAAACACTCGAGCATGTGCCCTCATAATCTGTTGCCTGGCAACTATAGTTCATATGTGAGGAGAGGCTTTTCATTGTCTAGGCTAGCGCATGATGTTCTGTGTATGCTACATGTCTCAGTGCCCATCCCTGTGATTCAGAGCACAAGTCAACAGCACCTACTGGCTGGCTATGTACTGTAATGATGCACAATGCTCCTGACTGTCTAAAAGCTTCAGGTCATCTCCTATGTTATATTTTAAATCACGCATGTGTTGGACTTGTTTGTATTGAGTATGTGCCAACAGTGGCTAATGGCCAGCTGCCTAGTGTGACCATGAAGGCCACTAACTGCACAGATGCAAAAGCAAAATGAAATGCATCTCATCTCAAACAGTGCAAGCCCTGAGCCTGACCTTGAGGCATATGTAATAACAATCCAGTAAATTCTGATCTTATGCCAGCAGCAACTATGGACTGGTTGCCTATGTGGTGATGAATGCCACTGCCTGAACAGACTCAACAGTAGTGCATAAACTCCAAATGAAGTTCTGCAGATCCCTAGGCACCAACGGTCTGGTCTGAATACTCTAGGCAATCTTCCTTGTCATCTAAGTGTTAGATATTGTACTAAACTTACCTCTGAGCACCTGCTCAAACATTCTTCATACTTTTTTAGCTGTTGATTGGTTTAACCTAGAACTACAGGAGCATGCATATGAACAGCCATGAATGACATCTTACACCAACTGTGCTCTTCACCCTGAGCTATCCCACCGGGAATTTGCCTTGTGGGTTAATTTACTGTTGCTGGCATTGCTCACTGCCTTAAATATTACATGCTTTTACTTTTCAAATACCTCCTAAGTAAATATATGTCTAGTGGGGCATATTTTATCAGATGGACATGGCAATGAAATATTTTATTTCTAAGGTGGAATGTAGCAAAAGAAATATGGTGGCAATAAAATACGCAGCCATTGAAAGCTTTCTGATAGCTATAGCAGTTGTGTGGCCAGTTCTGAGGGGAAAAAATAAATTGTGTTTATAAATAAGCATCACCAGGAGACCATTAGTAGATTTACTTAATTGAGAAGTGTAAACCTGTAAAATTTTACTTCCTGCATTTTGGTGTGTTTCTTCATGCAGTAGGGAAAATTATCTGCAAAGCATGGGGTACTAATTGATTTCCTTAAACAGAAAGAAAGGCTTGTATTCTGAGCTGTTTTGCTGAGGTGTAAAATAAGGTTCATGAATTTCTAAGGGCACAATGGTTAGATCAACAGCCTCTACAAGCAACGGAAGGGGAAATATGTATGTATTCCTTATATTTGCTCAGCCATCCAGTAGCTTTAAGCCATACCCATATGTCTTTTGATGGTAAAGAATCCAAACTGAAGATGCCAGGCATTTGGCACCTATCTACATAACCCAATTGATTCTACGGCAGAATTTCATATCCAGCACATCTGTAACAAGAAATTTCAGGCTTCAATATGCTTAGAATGCCTAAAGGGAGAGAAACATGGGATAGGAGCTACAGAGTGAGAAATGGAGGGAAGTCATCTGAAGGACTGCTTTTCTGGTCCCACTACGTTAAGCTCATCAAAGCTGTTACTTAAATGTCTCTCATCCATTCCTCCTCTATTTTAGAAGCTTTATAACATCCCTAACTTTTAACTCAATAATGACTTCCATCCAAAGACACATCTAACCAAACTAGCTACTAGGGGTGTGCAAGGCAAAAAATTTCGGCTAAAGCTGAAAGCCGAAAGAAGACTCTCTTTCGAATAAGCCAAAAGCCGAAACGGCCAGCCGTTTCAGCTTTCGGCTTTCGGCTTTCTTTCGGCTTTCTTTCGGCTTTCGGCTTTTTCAATGGGAAAATGCCTCCGTTTTCCCGGACGTCTGGGGGAGGCATTTTCCCACCGAATCAGCCCAAAATTGGTGGGGACCTTCCTCTAACCCCTCTCTAAAATACCCCAAGTTTCAGACCGATTGGAATTTGGGGGGCCATGTTATGGCCCCCCAAAGCAGGTCCCCTATCCTCCCATAAGAAAGCGAAGGAGCAGCATATTGTTAGCATGCTGCTGCTCATCTTCTTCATTATTTCCTATGGGGAAAAAATGAAGAAGCAGGCTTCCTTTGCCAGGGGTGGCATTTTGCATGCAAAATGCCCCCCAACCCTCAGGGGCCCTTCTCCCACCTCTACTCCCACCCCCCACCAAGGCTCAGCCAGCTCCCACTTGGGGGGGGGCATTTCATGGCCTCCCCAAGTAGGTGCTCTCTTATCTCTACCACTGACAGCTGGGGGAGGCTTGTCTTCCCAGGGGCGGCATTTTGCATGCAAAATGCCCCCCAACCCTCAGGGGCCCTTCTACCACCTTTCCTCCCACCCCCCACCAAGGCTCAGCCAGCTCCCACTTGGGGGGGCCATTTCATGGCCTCCCCAAGTAGGTGCTCTCAGCCCCTAAAGTCCACCCCTTACAGCCCCACACAAACCCAATTCCCCCCCATCTGCCAAACACAGACCCAAATCCCCCCAGTAGCCCCTCACAGACCTAAATCCACCCCCACCTGCTCCACACCCACCATAACCCCTGGAACAGGCTGGCCAGCCCTCCCCCTTTGGGAACTAAACTCTCTTTCCCAGGGCAATTCCGCACAGCCCAGGGGTGCCACAATGGGAACACTCCTCCTGAGTGCCAAATGGTCTCTGGGAAAGAGCACCTGCCCTGGCACACAGACAACCACCCCCTGACCCCCCCACCACCTACAGAGAAGGCTTGCCAGCCTGCCCCATTGTTCCCAATGATGGGAACCAACCTCACATCAAAGAAGGGAACACTGACACTCAAAGATTCAAGTTAGAAAAAACTTTATTTTATCACTGTCAAATTACAATAGGTCAACAAATCACAACATATCACACTTATTGTCCCCCGACACAACAGCACAACACAATTAACTACACATCAGAGAATCTCAAAAACAATTTTTTTTTTGAAATGGACAAACTCCAAATTTTTGAATATATTCACAGGTTACATTGTAGGAGGGCACAACAGGGCATGGAAAAAGACGCCCACACTAGACAAGATGATCATAACTACCAGCTTAATACAATTCTCCCTCCATAACCCAAACTTAATGGGGGGAAACCACTGCAACAAAATGCCCCCCAACCCTCTGGGGCTCTTCTCCCACCCTTCCTCCCACCCCCCACCAAGGCACAGCCTGCTCCCATTTGGGGGGGGGGGGCTTGCATGGCCTCCCCAAGCAGGTGCTCTTCTCTCAACTACCAACAGCTGGGAGAGGCTTGTCTTGCCAGGGCTGGCATTTTGCACGCAAAATGCCACCCCTACCCTCAGGGGCCCTTCTCCCACTCTTCCTACCACCCCCCACCACATGCATTCCTTAACAATCAAGAAATCTGGAGTTAACTATAATGTGCATGTCAGTCCCTTGAAGACCGAAGCACTATGGAGTTAACGACCCATTTGATTTCTACATCCTCAGACACAATTAGGGATCCGTTTCCCCCGGTGGGGGATCCCCCACTCCCACCTCTCGCCCCCTGTCACTGCTTACCTTGCTGGAAGGGGGAAAGTTAGGGAATGAGCCTTCGGGGTACGCTCCTGGGGCTGCTGCAGTAATGTCACTGATGTCATCTGGCTGCCCTGAGAGTATTCCTGTTTGCAGCGGGCTGATTTGGGCCCTAAACAGTCCGAAGCAGGATCACTTGTGGCCCAAATCAGCCTGTTGTGAAGTATGTGTGCTCCCCAGCCTTGTGTGATGATGACATCATTTCCTAGAAGAGACATCATCATGCCAGTGCAGTGCCATGAAATGATCATGCATGTGTGAACAGTCCCTAGGTATCCTCTAGGCTTCAGTGATGGTGTATTAATGTCAACAATGTTTACTTTTCACACACATTATAGAGAGAGAGATAGAGAGACAGAGAAGGAGGGAGGCACTGAACCTAGATTATTTCATCTATTTTACTGTCCCCTTCCAAAGCCAGGGTAGCATTGGCACAATGCCCCCCTCCCCCCGGCCTGCCTTAGAACCAGTTTGCATTGACTGGCCCATGCATCATACTCATTTTTGAGACCCATCCAAGTTGTGTGCCTTTTGGAGTGGAATGGTTAAGTTGGTGGTGGGGTATAAACAATTTTAAGATATCCAGTGCAGTGCAATGGCTAGAGTGTTGGACTAGAATCTGGGAGACTCTGATTCTGTGCCTTTGAGGCTTGATGGATGTTCTTGACTCAGCCAATGTAAACAATTGAGTTGTGTTTTCCAGAGGCAGTCTTAGTGATTTTGGGGCCCTGGACAAATGTTCAGGACGGGGCCCCAGAATCAGTGCCGCCCCACCACTGGCTCCTTGCCAAGGCCAAGCAATGGGTGGCCCTTGCCCTATGTGGAGTGGGAAGGAGCTCCTGCTGCCGACATTTTCCATTTTGTTACCTAGGCCCCAGATAGAGTAGGCTGGAGTGTGTTGTCTCCCTCTCCTCCCCTCCACCCCCTTCAACTACTAAGAAGGCCATCGGTGGATGAAGTCACTCCCAATGTGGGGCATGGAGCAGCTGTCTATTGTTATGGCCTGTTTGTTATGATGAGGGTAAGACAAAGCAAGGGAGAACAACACTGTGTAAACCACTATAGGTTTCCAGGGGGGAGAAAACCAGGTCATAAGATAAACTATTAAATGGCTGGGGAGGGGTATTATATGTACTGAGATATATATTTTATGTGTATGTGTGTATGTTTTATGCATTCAAATCACTTATGGTGAACTTAAGAATTATAGAGCTCCAAAATATCCCAAAATCCTTGTCCATGTATTGCAAACTGAAGTCAATCTACCACAACTAGGGTATTCTTCTTTTCCCTACTGCCTTCAATTTTTCCTGGCATTATTGTCTTTTCTAGTGAGCCTTGTCTTCTCTTGATGTCATGTGACCAAACCACAATCATTATATCTTCGAGGGAGAAACCAGGCTTGACTGGGTCAGGAAGCCAATTACATGTCTTTTTAGGGGTCCACCATGGTATATGTAAATTCTAAATTTTCTTCCTACATTACAGTTTGAATGCATTCTCTTCCTGTAAGCTTTGTCTAACTTGTACTTTAATGCAACTGCTCATTTGGCCAAAAGGCCTTGAGCAATGCTACATCAAATACTTCAAAATAAAAATTTATTTTGAAAACCATTTAAAAATGTCTTTAAGAGCCACAGTTAAAATACGTAGATTTGGGTACAACTAGACATGTGAATGAGTAAAATGCAGCCCAATGCCACTGCTGTTCAAATCCCATTTTTAATGATGGTCTGGATTGACTTGCATTGGCATCATTGAACTTGGAATCAGGAACCTGGAAGTGTTCCATGGGGGCTGCAACTTCCGTGCCAAGGCTAAGAGTGTGGAAATGGGATATCTGTGGGGTTGCAAACTCTGGCCTTCGAAGTTCCTGGCAATTTGGGGGTGGGACTTGTGGGAAGGGAAATCTGAGTAGGGATTTCCCCTAGAATCCATGGTCCACATTTGCCCTCTAAAGAGTTTGCCCTTGGAAGCTGCCATTTTCTCTAGGGAACTACTCTCTGTAACCTGAACTCCAGGGCCAACCAGGAGTTGGGCAGCCCTAGGCCAATTTCTGATAAAGATGGCAAAGGAGGGCCAGCAACTGATAGAGGCATGGAAGCCCTCACCAGGACATTGGCTGGGGCCTACTTGGGAACAGAGGACTACCAGGGAATAAAGTCCCCAAGTTGGTGCTCTCATCCCCCATAGTCCACTCCTAACAGCCCCACACAAACCCAATTCCCCCCCATCTGCCAAACACAGACCCAAATCCCCCCAGTAGCCCCTCACAGACCTAAATCCACCCCCACCTGCCCCACACCCACCATAACCCCTGGAACAGGCTGGCCAGCCCTCCCCCTTTATTCCCTATGCTGGGAACTTCTAAACTTCATTTCCCAGGGCAATTCTGCACAGCCTAAGGGTGCCGCAATGGTGGGCACACGCCAGAGTGCCGACTTGTCCCTGGGACACACACACACAACCCCCCCTGACCCCCCCCCATTTAGAAGGCTGGCCAGCCTGCCCTATTGTTCCCTATGCTGCGAACCAACCTCCCATCAAAGAAGGGAACACAGACACTCAAAGATTCAAGTTAGAAAAAACTTTATTTTATCACTGTCAAATTACAATAGGTCAACAAATCACAACATATCACACTTATTGTCCCCCGACACAACAGCACAACACAATTAACTACACATCAGAGAATCTCAAAAACAATTTTTTTTTTGAAATGGACAAACTCTAAATTTTTGAACATATTCACGGGTTACATAGTAGGAGGGCACAACTGGGCATGGAAAAGAAAGCCCACACTAGACAAGATTATCATAACTACCAGCTTAAAACCACTCTCCCTCCATAACCCAACTTGATGGGGGGGAAACCACTGCAACAGGGTCCAGCAGAACCTATGTCATTTCCTGCGGCTATGCTTTCAGTTCAGGCAGAAAAAGCCAAACTGGGCACTGCCAAGGCACTGGACACTGGTATTTCTGGAGCAGTGTTGCAGAGGTCTCCCCCCACCCCCACACCAGCCTCAGCATTTACCTGGAAACATCTGCAAGAGATCATCATTGGCTGGTGTCCATCCACAACTCTTCCCGCATCCCCCGCCCCAGGAAACCAAACATTAACATTACAACAATTTTTTTTGTTTTTTTTTTCTAAACTTGAACATTTCATCAACTTTGAAAAACCGTAACCACAACATTTTTTTTGGTTTTTTTTTTTTTTAACATGAACATTTCATCAACTTTGAAAAAACATAACCACAACTTTTTGGGTTTTTTTTTTTTTTACAAAGATTTCAACAGTGAAAAACATCTGATTTTTTCCCATTCCCTAATCCCCACCTAAGCAATCCCTATCTAACCTATTTCTCCTGCCAGTGGCAATCCATGTTTCTGGGGCATTATTTTTCTGAATAAAAAACAAGGTCTGTCTCGGTGCTGGGAGAGGTTTTTAATTCCCTTGGGGGGGGGGGTTCAAATTGCTGGGGGGATTCCCCTTGCCACTGTTTCCTAACCACCCTCCCTCTACTGGCCGGTTTTAACTGCGTCTACAGTGTTTTATGCAGGGGAGAGCGCGATTCCAAAGGATTGGACTCACAGAGGATGCAGGCCACAAGTTGGGCTCACCTCAGTCACTCTGGAAGTCCAGCCCTGAGAAATCGAAGAGGCGAGAGTTGACCTTCAGGAAGGTCAACTGCTCGACTCTCCATGGGAGAAGGCGAGTGCGATGTGGGCCGACAATGTCGCCCGCATGTGAAAAGACGCGCTCGCTCTCCACGCTCGTCGGAGGGCATGAGAGCAGCCGCTGCGCCTCGAGGGAGAGGTCCGGCCAGACCGACTCCTTCCTGGCCCAGTAGCTGAGCGGATCGGTGGAGAGCGAATCGCAGGGCTCCGCGAGGTAGTCCCTGACCATTGCCTCCGCCGGATCCTCTCTCACGGTCCTCACGACCCCAGAGGGGACGAGGGCACACCGGAGCATCTCCATCTCCATCGATACTCCGGTGGTGGCCGCGGGGGGGGGGGGCCTGTGCAGAGGGGGCGTCAGAGGGACCCGCACGGCAGGGCCCCTCTTGTGTCCCCCCTGTCGACAGGCGTCCCCTCTTGGCCTGCCTGCGCCTCACCCAAGAGCAGAGCCCGTCTCTGGCTTGGGTGAGGTTCCCGTCCCGCTCGGCGAAAGTGCCCTTTATGCGCGGGTCACACATGGTCGCCAACATGTATGACTCTTCCTTAGTGAGAGGAGTTAGCCTGGCAGCTATGCCCTGCTGCAGCCTTCTCACTAATGCGCGCACCGCTGGAACAAGGTCAGCACGGGGCGCGACCCGGTCTGCAAGGGTGGCCAGATTCCTCTGGAGCGTGTGCACCAGGGGAATGACCAGACCAAGGGTCGCCGTGTCTGACGAGACCGCCACAGTGAAGTCCTTGAAGGGCTTCAGGACCTCCACTGTCTGGGTGACGGTGAGCCAATCCTCCCGGCTGAACTCACCCACCTGACTCACACCGCGGTTCTCGGAGAGCCACGCGTGGAGTGCGGCCTGCTGCTCCACCAAGCGCTAAAGCATGGCGCAGGTGGAGTTCCAGCGAGTGCTAACGTCAGTGATCAGAGCGTGCTCTGGCACACCTGTCCTGACCTGTGTCTGGCGCAGTTCGTGCGTGGACTTCACGCTGCGCGAGAAGTGAGCCGTGAGCCTCCGACATTTCTGGATAAGTAACTGGAGTTCACGGGTCCGGGTATCCACGGGTTCCTTCGAGGAGCCCATCCCCAGCGCATCTCTCACCACTAGGTGAAGCTTGTGAGCCGCACAGTAGATGCACTCTCGGCTCACTAGATGCGCTGCCGCCCTCATGTTATTGCCACCGTCCATCACCATGCATCCCACGGTGGTGGGTCCCTGGCCTATCCACTCCTCCAACTGTCTCCTTAAGGTGGCAGCGATGTTCTCCGCCATGTGGGACACGTCGAGCACCTCGATGTGGAGCAAGGCCTTGCAGTAGCCGGCCCGGCGATCTCCCATCGTTCCCTGGCTAGCTGTGCTAGGCACCTCCCCCCGGCCCCCACCCAGAACCGCCTCGGGTTCCCACCAGTGAGCAGTAAGTGAGAGGTACGCTTGCTGCACACTTGGGCAGGTCCAGATGTCCGATGTGAAGTGCACAGTTCTCCCGGCAACCCGGGACAGCTGTGCCTTCACATGATCCCTGGCAGCCCTGTAAAACGAGGGCACCACCGATCTGCTCAACGTCGTGCGAGCAGGGACGGCGTACCAGGGAAAGCAATCTCGGAGCAGCCCTGAGAAGCCGAAGTCTTCAACTACGGAATACGGTTGTCCATCCACCGCTACCATGTTGACGATGTGGCGCGTGATGCACCGGCTCGCCCTCCGGATCCCCTCTCTGGGCACACTAGCGCCCTGCATACCAAGCATCTCCGGGAGAGAGGCTTGGCGTCCCTTCCCTGCAGGTACCCTTGGGGGGAGAGCACCAGAGGAGCCTGCCTCCTTCTTGCTAGCTGGCGGCCGTGCGGCGCCACTTGAACCCTCCTCCCGAAGAAGCACCGCCTGGTGGTGCCTCTTCATATGGTACCTCATCCCAGACGTGGAGAGATGCCGCACATCTTTGCCACGGCCGACGCGCTGCCTACAATGCAGGCACAGGGCTGCTCGGGGATCCTCCGTTGTCTGGAAGTGCTTCCAGATTTCGGAGGAAAAGGGCATCCCACGCTTCACAGGAGAAGCGCTTCCGGGACCACCCTGAGGCACCTCCTGTGAGGTGCTCTGGCTGGACACACCGTGTCCCACTCTCAGCCGGGCAGGTGGGGATGGACGAGGCTGAAGGGGCAGAGATGTGGGCTCTTCCACCACAGTCTCTGCCTCTTCCTCCTGCATCCTCTCCTCCTGCACAGCCGTGAGAGGCCTGCTGCTGGCCTCAGAGGAAACTGGGGTGGACCGCCCCAGGGGGGGTCTCATGGGCAGTTCCTCCAACATCCTCTGGGTTCCTGGGGTGATCGTGAGGGATGGAAAAGTCACATGCCCCATGTCCATCCCAGGAGACACCACATGCTGCCCCTCCTCCAGCAGCTGGCTCGCAACCACTGGAGGAGGAGGAGCCTCAGCAGCAGGCCCCCGCCCAGTGCCAGCCCCTGCCTCACACACCCGGGTTGGGGGTGGCCCTCCAGCAGCTGCCTCATGAAAGAGAGTCTTGCGAACCCTCTTCCTGTCACCAGAAGCCAGGCTGGTGAATGGCAGCAGCGCAGGGGAGGGCCTCCTCCGCTCAGATGGGGGGGCTGCTGCAGCAGTCCCCCTCTCCCTCCCCTCCTCCCGTCTAGATTTCTCCCTAACCTTTCCCCCCGGGGCCCCTCTCTGCTTTCCTCTCTGACATGCTTTCCCCTCCCAAAATCTACCCTAACTAATCAGAAAACCTTGGGAAAACAAAGGTCAACTTTGTTTTCGAGACCTAACTCACCTGCTCTAAATCTGTGCTTCTAGTGGCTCTGTGACTTGGATATGAACAATCAAGTGCCTTTTTAAGCAACCCTATTTATGTCGGGGAACCTGAGCCTGCCAATCAGCTGAATTCCTCCGGAATTGAGCGGGCCCTAAACCCCAATAACAGGTGACAAAGCCTTAGACACTCACACACTAGTATGCCCGGGCTGGCCTGGCACCACCACGGGTGCCAGAGATGGGCAGTGGAACCCTAGTTATGGGGGCACTAACGGGAAGCCTATTGACAGCTATTCCAAATTTATATATATATATATATATATATATATAGAATTCAAACCTAACGCTCACTCACTACTGCTTTTCCTGCTGAGTCCCTATTTAGTTTTTTGAAAAAAACTAGGCTTGGTCTCCCTAACGATTATGTTGAGGGCAATTAGCCACTGAATACCTACCAACTGGCCTACCTACCTAAGACACTATTTAGCGGGAAAAATGTTTCTGTGGTGTGTCGGTGTGGGGTGTGGATGTGGTGGTCTGAGGATGAGCCTCCCCCCTCCCAAGCTAGCAAGAACCCACCCCTAAGCCCACCCAAATATAAACCTGGACTCACACAACACCACCAGTCCTGCAGTCCAGTGATGTTCAGGCGGTCTTGCAGCTGGTCCTCCTCTCCTCCGCGATGCTGTCAAGAAATTTGGAATGTTAACAGAGTCAATAACGCACGCCGCACACACAACCCCCAATACTCAAGGCCCCGTTGGACAAGTCAAGTCAAGCCCCCCCCCCCACACCCGAAAGGCTAGGGCCAACCAGTGGTAAAATAAAACACATCCACCCAGCAGAGCTTCTGGCCTGTGTAGGCCCAAAGCTGACACACTCACTTTTTAGTCCCGTGAAACATTAGATTAAACCCACCCCGCACTCAAACATGACAAAGGAAACATCCAAGAAAGCAGGCACAGCAATCAATGCTGGCCCCCCAACCCCCAAACAATGTCCTCTTGCCCAACTAGAAAATGTCCCCCCTTGACCAAGCCATAAAGACCAAGCTAAAGCATATGCTAGCAGATTGTCACAGCAGCAGACATAACCTCAAAAAACAAATTTTTCAACAACCCTACCAGTCCTCCACTACAGATATCCAGCAATGTTGATCCTCCACGCAGAGATCTGCAGGCCGATGTCCACCAAGTGCATTCCAGTCCAGAAGAGGTCCACCAACGATAAACAACCTGTTTGTGAAGCATAAATGTGAGTGCCAGGCCAGCTACCAGAAGGGTAACCCAAGCCGGAGCAGCAGGCCTGTGTGTGGGCCACAGGCTGGCACAGTTGTTCAGGAGCCTGTTGGGAAGCCTTGGAAGCAGGGAAGCAGACACAGAAAAACAAGGCCACACACACACCATTCCAGTTTGTGAAGCAAAACTGTGAGAGCCAGCCAGAAGAAAGGCAACAAAGACACCCAGCAGAGTTTCTGGCCTGTGTAGGCCCAAAGCCTTGGAAGCAGGGAAGCAGACACAGAAAAACAAGGCCACACACACACCATTCCAGTTTGTGAAGCAAAACTGTGAGTGCCGGGCCAGGTACCAGAAGGGTAACCCAAGCCGGAGCAGCAGGCCTGTGTGTGGGCCACAGGCTGGCACAGTTGTTCAGGAGCCTGTTGGGAAGCCTTGGAAGCAGGGAAGCAGACACAGAAAAACAAGGCCACACACACACCATTCCAGTTTCTGAAGTAAAACTGTGAGTGCCGGGCCAGGTACCAGAAGGGTAACCCAAGCCGGAGCAGCAGGCCTGTTTGTGGGCCACAGGCTGGCACAGTTGTTCAGGAGCCTGTTGGGAAGCCTTGGAAGCAGGGTACCAAACACAGAAAAACAAGCCCACACCATTCCAGTATGTGAAGCAAAACTGTGAGAGCCAGCCAGAAGAAAGGCAACAAAGACACCCAGCACAGTTTCTGGCCTGTGTAGGCCCAAAGCTAGCACACTCATTTTTTAATGTTAAACAAGATCAAGCTTAAAGAAGGCAAGCACAACAACCAATGCTGAACCCCCCCCACCACCAAACATTGTCTGCTCAACCTGTCCCCCCGGGCCATGCCAAGACTAAACTTAAACACCTTTTTGCAGAGGCAGGCCACAGCAGCACATTGCCCAGCATCAAAAAAATTTACAAAAATTTTAAAAAGGCCTACCAGGTCTCCTCTCAGGACGTCCAGCACAGATGATCCTCCAGGCAGATGTCCTCCAGATGCAGTCTCTCTCCTCCTCTCTCAGGCAGCAGCAGCAACAGAATTGTTCCAGACCAGTCTTGCTCCAAATTTAAATCCCCTGCTGCAGCCTCAGCCAAAGATTTAAATCTATTGGCTGGCATAAGAATGCAGCAGTGGGATTGGTGACTCCTAAAGTCCCCTCTCCCCTGCCTTTCCCCACCCACACTCCAAGAGTCACCCTCCTCCTGCTCCCCCTCCCCTACCTGTTAATTTTGGCGGGAATCTCTGCTGCTTTGCAAATGCAAAGTGCAATGCAATGCTTGCACCTTGCATTTGCAAGGCAAAGCAGGATTCCCTATCCTCCTTTGCAAGAGGGGTGGGGGGTGACAGAAGGAGTGAGTGATTCACTCCTTCTCCCCCCCCCTCTTCTAAGAGCCTGCAGGAAGCCTTTGCTTCCAGCAGGATTTTGCTAGACGCTTGCTAAGGCAAACGGCTAGCAAAACAAAATGGCGATTCTCGAATGCCGAAAGAAAGCCGAAAGAAGCCGAAATGTTTTGGCTTTTTTTCTTTCGGCTAAGCCGAAACGTTTCAGCTTTCTCCGAAACGTTTCGGCTAACCCGAAAGAAGCCGAAACACTTTTGTTTCGGCTTTCTTTCGGCATTCAGAATGCCGAAACGCACATCCCTACTAGCTACCACTCCCCCAGGAACAACTTACATATGTGCTCCTGTAGCTCAGGATTCAATGAATGGACAGTTGAAACTGGCAAAATGTTTGAGCTTGAGCTTACAGATAAATTTAGCACTATATCTAATCCTTAAATTAAAAGGAGTTTAGAGATATGGAGAACTTTATTTTAAGTTTATGCATTAATTTGAATTTTCAGACAGGGGCATTAATTGTCAGATAGGTAACCAACCTTATTGGACTGTTGATGATTCAAGGTCAAGGGCTTATGCCTTCTACTCAAGGAAGAAAAAACTACCACCAAAATGAATTCTGACTAGTGATGGGCACGAATTGAATTACAACCCAAAAAATTGCACAAACCAGGCCGGTTCGTGGTTTGCAAACCAGTGGTTCATGGATGCTCATTTCCATGAACTTCCACGAACTGGTCTACTGGTTTGTTTGGGTTGTATTAAAGGGGCAGTTTAAGAGGCCATTTCCCCAGGGAAATGGCCATGTAAATGTTTCCTGCTGCTTGCAAGCGGCAAGTCCCTTTAAACTGTCAGCTGGCAGGTGGCACAGGGGATCCCCCCTTGCCGCCTGCCGGCTGGTAGTTTAAAGGGACCTGCTGCTTACAAGTGGCAGGGCCCTTTAAATGGCCCAAACCCCAGCCCCAGCCCCAGCCCCACACTTATCTTGCCTAGCCACCCTGAAGGCCCATGGCATTCTCCCCTCCTCCTGCGAGGGCAGGAAGGCCATTTTTGGCCTCTACCACAGCTGTGTGGGCCTGCAGGGCAGGGGAGGCCAAAAACGGCCTTCCTGCACCTCAAATGGCCACTGCGGCCATTGGAGGGGTGAGAAAGCCATTTTGGGCTCCTCCACTGCCCTGTGGGCCCACACAGCAGCAGAAGAAACCAAAAACGGCCTTCACACCCCTCGCGGGAGGAGGGGGAGGATGCTGCCAGCCCACAGGGCGGCTGGACAAGGTAAGTGTGGAGTTGGGGCTGGGGGCTGGGGTTTGGGCAAGTGGCAGGAAAGGGCCCTTTAAATGATTAATTGTCCCTTTCTCTGCTGTTAAGCAACCAGAATTCTACCATCCCAGCCAGTGGCAATGCCACCTAGGTTGGGGGGCAGCCTTTTGCCTCCCTGGATGGGTGGAGTCAGACGGCTAGCCCTACCTTTGGGCTTAGCTTCTGGGGGCGGAGTTCTGCAGCGTTCGCTGTCTTCTCTGCCCCCAGGGCTTCAGTCGTGCCTCGTGCTCGGGCGAAGCAGGACGTGCGTTCGCTTCCCCTGCATGAGGCCTTTGGAGGGCGCCATTTTCGCAGGCTGAGGAGCCGAAGGGTTTTCTTCTGTGTTGCAGCTTTGCTGGCTGCTGCGGAGTTGGATGGTTTGAGGGGTTCCGTCGTTTTGCTTACAGCCACCGACCAGGGCGCAGAGCCGACCGGGGCAGTGCTTTTCTGCGCTTGCATCTGGCGCTCTAGCAAGGCAGACAGTGGGCTTTGTCGTGGGAAAGCCGTATTGCTACTGCCCCTTATTTGGCCAGTTTTGTTCTGCCCCAGCGGTTTAGCGGGCCTGCTGGTTGTTGGGTGCTGGGAGTTTATAGTCGGGGTTATTTTCCTCAGTGTGTGCGGTTTTAGTTCACGTTTTTTCTGTGTCGTGCCTTGGAACAGCGGCGTTAAATGCACAGGGGCCCCGGGCGCCATGCCTACCAGAGGGTTTTGAAGCTCCCTTAGCGGCCTCCCCCCCCCCTTGTGCTAAGGGTTTTTGAAACCCCGTCGTTCCCCCCTTTTTTGAATGGGGGGGTGTCTTTGCAACCACCTGCAGTCTTTTGGGCATCTGCCTGGCAACTGGGCTTTCTGGTGTGGGTGCTGTGGCGGCCATCTCTGAACAGCCGAGGGTGGGTGGCTGGCCCAGTGCGGCCATTTTGTGCCTGTTTGTCCCTCCTGCCTAGGTTGGGTAATTGGTTTCCAGTGCTGTTGAGAGGGCGTTTTTATCCTTCCTTAATTGCTTACACCGGTTAGCCCAGAGAACTCCAGTCATCAGATCTCAGAAGCTAAGCAGGGTTGGCCTTGGTTTGTGATTGGAGTGGAGACCTCCGGTGAAGACCAGGTTGCTTTACAGGGGCAGGCGCTGGGAAACCACCTCTGTTAGTTTTGGCCTGTAGGGGACTTGAGGGCGCTTGGGGGCTGTTTTAGCCGATTGGTGTCTCCAGCCCCTGGTAGTGGGGCATAGTGGTTAAGTGGTTTGGCTGCAGTCCAGTGTTTTGTTTCTAAGCTGGTGCCTGATGGTGGTTCTGGTTAGCACTGCTTATTATATCTGTATTTGGCTCTGAGCATAACCAAATAGGATGGGCCCTAAGAAGGGGGTGGGCACATCCAAGGGCAAGCAGCCCACGGCCCGCCCTTCTAAGAGGCCAGCTGTAGTTCTGTCTTCAGATGAGGAAGACGGGGGTTCCTTAAGGAGGAATATATTGGCCAGAATTGCAGCTTTAGAGCAGGTCAGATCATCAGTTGCCCCAGCAGCTGGGTCTGTGGGTAAAAGGCCTGTACGGACTACTTCTAAGTCTGCATCCATTAACAATATCCTCTCTCGTTTGGCTGCTTTGGAGGGAACCTCTGAGGCCGGTGCCTCGGCTGCTTAGACTTCGTCCAGTGGTCCAGTCATCGAGGAAGAGGCAGAAGACCTAGTATTAATGGAGTTGGAAGGGAACTGGTCAGCTAACACAGGGCAAGTGGCTTTAGTGGTGCAGCCCCCAGAGGCCGATGGTAAGTTTTCTTGGCCATGGGGCCAGACAAATCAGCCTTCACAACACATTCCATACACACAGGTGGTCGTCACTAGTGGGCCAGCAGTCATTGGGCTGGCTGCTGACTGGCCCCATTGGAGCTAGGCGTCTGCACCGGTTCAGATGCCAGTTTCCCCTGGTTGGGTTTCTTCTCCTGTTCCGTCCCAAGCAGGGATGGGACTTGTGCCGCCATGGGGTGCTTATATGGGAGTCCCTTGGTCCAATTATGGGACAGTGCCATTGGCGATACGGCCATGTCTCTCGGTGATCACCTTACCCCTGCAACAAGAGAGAAGATTTTACGCGGGGAGTATGTTGATGTCTTTACCCTTCTCTTCAGAGAGCTGGAGAAGAAAGATAAGGAAGACCTTGAAGACAGGGATAAGGAGCACCTTAAGCGCCATAAAATAGATAGGTCTTGGGCCAACTGGCTGCCGGGTTTCCTAATTTATGCTGGAGTGATTGTGAGGGCCCAGCCGTGGAGGGCAGCACCACTCTTTCAGTATATGAACATCATATACAGAGCTCATACTGACTTTGCTGGGTAGCTTGGCTGCAATATGATGAAGAGTTCAGGATGAGGGCCGCCCTTAATCCATCATTGCCGTGGGATCAACTTCATCAGCACCTATGGTTGCAGCTGATGACCCCGGCTAAAGCTAGTGTTGGGGACCGTTATGATAGTGGACATATAGTGCAACGATCCTCTTCGGGCCCGTTGGGATCTATATCAAATGCTTCCGGTTCCCACACCTTTGAGGGGCAGTCAGTTCAGCCCCGACTACTTTCCTTTGAGTTCACCTCAAGAGGGACCTGCAGCCAGAAGAACTGCCGGTATGGCCATGAGTGCCCGATCTGTAGGGGACCACATGCACTTAGTGCCTGCAAGAGGCAGAAGCCGTTTGGGGAAAAGGGGGCTGGTCCTGGCGGGCAGCTGGGTCCTGGAAAAGGGCCCCAGCCCAATAAAAGTGAGGGTCCTTGAGGCCATGTTGGCTGCTTACCCTAGGCGGGTTTTTGTTGGAAGGTTTCTCGTTGGGTTTTCGTATTCCGTTTCAGGGACCTAGGACTTCCTTCATTTCATCCAATTTGTGTTCTGTGGTTGGCATGGAGGAAGTTGTGCGGGCCAAGATAGCGAAGGAATGCATGGAGGGCAGGGTTTTAGGCCCTTTTCCCTGCACTCCCATGCCTCATTTGCGAGTCTCCCCCCTGGGGGTGGTGCCTAAGAAGGCGGCGGGTGAATTTAGGTTGATTCACCATCTGTCTTACCCCAGGGGTGGCTCTGTGAATGATGCGATCCCTGAGCACTTGTGCTCAGGGCGTTACATGTCTTTTGACCAGGCAGTCAAGGTTGTGAGACGTTGTGGCCAAGGAGCGGAGATGGTGAAATGCGGCACTAAGTCGGCATTCCGTCTTCTCCTGGTTCACTCAGAGGACTTTGAGCTCCTTGGTTTTGCCTTTGAGGGTCAGTTTTACATGGACAGGGCCCTCCCTATGGGGTGTTCCATCTCGTGCGCAGTTTTTGAGTGCTTTAGCACATTTCTGGAGTGAGCTTTACGTCAGCAACAGCGCTGTCATGACACCGCCCACTATTTAGACGATTTTATCCTGGTTGGGCCCTCGTGGACGGGGCAGTGTGCCCGCCTTTTGGGTGATTTTATTCACCTTGCAGATGAGTTGGGCGTTCCCCTAGCGCATGAGAAGACAGAGGGCCCATCAACTGTCCTGACTTTCTTGGGTGGTGAGTTAGATACCATGCAGCAGACTTCCAGGCTGCCTGTTGAAAAGCTCCTGGAGTTGAAGGCACGCCTGCGGACCCTACTGGGGAAACGCAAGGTGTCCTTGTTAGAGCTACAGCAAGTGGTTGGCCACCTTAACTTTGCATGCAAAGTTATGGCTCCTGGTAGGGCCTTTTTGAGGCAGCTATGTGATGCAATGGGGACCCTTAGACTCCCTCATCATAGGATGTGCATTTCAGAGGGAATGCGGGAGGATCTCGAGGTTTGGCTCCAGTTTTTGAAGGGTTTAAATGGTGTCTCCTTTTGGAGACAGGAGCTGTTATTGGAAGGGGACCTGCAAGTTTCTTCGGATGCTTCCGGTTCTATCGGGTTTGGAATTTATTTCAGGCGGCACTGGTGTGCGGCCCGGTGGCCCAGGGAGTGGGTGGAAGTAGGCCTGCATAGGGATTTAATGTTCCTGGAGTTCTTCCCAATCTTGGTGACGGTTTACCTTTGGGGTCATGAACTCTCTAACCACTCAGTGCACTTTTGGTGCGATAACATGGCAGTGGTTCAGGTTGTTAATTCCCTTTCTTCCAAATTGCCTCGGGTCATGGGGTTAGTACGAACCTTCTCTCTAAGGTGCTTGCACCTTAATATATTGTTTTCAGCCAGGCATATCCCTGAGGTAAACAATGAGGTGGCAGATGCATTGTCTCATCTGCAGATGGACCAATTTCGACAGCTTGCCTCTTGAGGCCGATTTGCTGCCAGCCCCAGTGCCACAGGAGCTGTGGAGGATTGGGAATCCGAGGCCACCAGGGCCATCCAGTTAGCTATTGCTCCCAGTACCAGGAGAAAATGACAGGTCTGTCAGGCAGTTTGCAGCATTTAAACTGGAGGTAGGTCTCCGCCAGGCATGGCCCATCCTGGTTGAACACATAGCACATTTCTGCGTGGCTCAGAAAGGTAAGGGGCATGGGGTCAAATATATCCGTAGCCAGCTTGCGGCCCTGGCCTTTGCCTCCAGAGCCCGTGGGTTTTCGGATGCCACTGAGGATTTCCGAATATAGAAAATGTTGGAGGGTTGGTCGCGGGAATCGGTTTCCCCAAGAGATGATAGGCAGCCCATTTCTCCTAGCATCCTCCAGGGTCTAAAAGCCATGGGGTCCATGGTTTGTAGCTTGCCTTTTGAAGAGCTGCTATTTCATGCTGCCTCTCTGATTGTGTTCTTTGGCGCACTCAGAGTCAGCAAGCTCGTCCTGCAATCCCTTGGGGATGATTCCAGCCACACCCTTATGGCGGCTGATGTTAAATTTGAGGGGGGAAAGGTGATCTAAGACAGACCAGAGACAGAGAGGGGTTGACGTGGTGCTTGGGAGATGCACCATTACCGATTTGTGCCCAGTGGCTGCTTTAAGGTGTTATGTCGCTGCCCAAGGGGAAGTGCCGGGAGTCCTTTTTCGCCATAAGGATGGTGCCCTGTTGACCAAATATCAGTTTTGGAAGGTCACGGGCTAGGCTTTACAGAAGCTGGGATTAGGAGGGGTCTGATTTGGGACCCATTCTTTTCGAATTGGAGCTGCTTCCACAGCCGCGGTAATGGGATTTTCAGGGCCTGATATTCAGAAGGTGGGACAGTGGCATTCTGCCGCTTATAAATCATACGTGATGCCCCTGAGGGGTGATCAATAGTTCTAATGTAGTTTTTCTTGCAGGTGCTGTGGCTCGTCAGGAGAGGGTGCGGATCCTCATCTGTGGCCATAGCATGGTCCTCTGGGCAGCACACCAAGCGAAGAGGACATGGATCAGGTCCCAGCTTGGACTCAGCCAGTGGACCACCGTTGAGTGGCAGGGCAGAAGAGGCCTATGCTGGGCTGGGTTGCTGCCGCTGTTGTTTGAGGGGAGGAGCGTTCCTCCACCTCACATCCTGGTTGTCCACTTGGGGGGCAACAATCTTGGTTTGATGAAGGGCGTGGCTCTTTCTTGGCAGGTGCGGGATAACTTCCTGGAGATCCAGAAGAGATGGCCCGGCGTCCTGATCTTTTGGTCGGCAATGCTTCTGCGCTGGATATGGCGGGAGGCATTGGACCATCGTGCTGTTGAAAGGGCTAGGCGGATGGCCAATAGAGCCCTGTTTAAGGCTATGATGGGTGGGCTGGGGATTTATTTGCCCCATCCACAGATTCGGGCCGAGTCTGTAGACCTCTACAGAAGGGATGGTGTACACCTCTCTTCCAGAGGTAATTGCATTTTCCTGGATGATCTGCAGCAAGGGCTTAGATTGGCCTTAAGCCATTTGTGGGGTGCCGAGGCCTAAGCAGAGGCTTGGCCTCTGCAGTGGCAGGAGTACGGTTAGGGAAAATTCTGTAGCGGGCTGGTGAGCACCCTTGGCACCTCCCCATTGGTGGGGAATCGGGGTCTGTCAGGAGTGGCTGGCTGCCGTACGGCCCAGCTGCGAGGTCAGACGCCCTGGGTGGGGAACCTCTGAACAAGCCAGTCTCCCCCTGCTGTCATACGGCTGGATGGGGGAGCTTTACAGGGGTGAACCACTCCACCTGGCCAGGCCGGGTCCCAGCCATTTAGTGGATGGCTCGCACCCGGGGCAGTGGGAGCTCGCCCAGACAGGTCAGGGCGGGGTCCGGGAGTGACCCCAGGGCCTGACCTGTACCAGTAGTTAGGCCCTTGCCGTAGTTGATGTTTACCTGTTTGTTGGTTTAATAAAGCGGCCCATTTTAGAACCCAAAACTTTGTGTCTGTCTCTCATTCTGACTAGGGGGGCAAAGGGGCATTTAAACCCCACAAACCATTAACTGGTTCAGAAACTTGCCCCAGTTCGTGGGAGTTCCTGGTTCATGGAAACTCACAAACCATGAACCGCATGGTTTGGTTTTTTTGTGGTTCATGCCCATATCTAATCCTGACTCCAGCAAGTGCACCTCTCCCTCAGTTCTAGTTAGTTATTTATTGTTGTGGCACAGTATATCCAACAAAACTGTCCACCCAGCTACCAATTCCAGTTTCCTAACCCTTTAGTTTAATTTCAAGAGGATAATCCCACCTGGACAAGATAGATTGGATTAGAAAGACTGGTGTGATTGGCATCACCTGTATGGTTGGGGGGGGGGGCATTTCTCACACATTGTAATGGCAAAACATTTTCATCATCAGTATGCTATATTCATATCTAGGCAGATACATATGAATGAGGATGAGGACTAGGGATGCTCAAGCATCTTTTGGTTCAACTCAGGTTCAGCATGCTGGTTGCAAGTAGGTAAGGTAAAGACAGTCTCCTGTGCAAGCACAGAGTCATTACTGACCCATGAGGGGATGTCGCATCATGACATTTTCTTGTCAGACTTTTTGTTACAGGGTGGGTTGCCATTGCCTTCCCCAGTCATCTACACTTTACCTCCAGGAAACTGGGCACTTATTTTACCGACCTCAGAAGGATGGAAGGCTGAGTCAGTCTTGAGCTAGCTGAACCCGGCTTCTGCCAGGATTGAACCCAGGTCGTGAGCAGAGCTTGAGCTGCAATAGTGCAGTTTACCACTCTGCCATTTTTCATCAGGCTGTGAATAAGCAGCTGGAGTCTATTCAGTGGATTACTTTCCATGTATTAAAACAGTATAGTAAAATGCAATTGGCAGCATATCATGCATATTTAATTTAAATTAATTTAATTATTGCATTTACATTCCACTCTCCCTACAAGCAGGCTCAGAGCAGATCACATCAGAGTATAAAAACAAGGTAGCAAAATAAATAAAACAATTCCACCTTATAAAACTCAGCAACATTCATATTGCACAGTCCCTAAACAACAAAGCTCATATGAGTTCTCATACAGGCCAATGGGAGTCTTAGTTTCCCTGTTGACCTGTTGTCACTATGTGCATCTCCACAGCCAATCATTTAAACCAAGAGTGAGCAAGCCAGTCAACCACATATTTATATTTTTAGTCTTACAATGTGGTTTTCTTCTAATTCTGTGTTATTAATGTTATTTCATTTGGGCATAGTTTTCCACAGCTTTATGGGAGTCATAATTCCATCCCTATACTGGTGTCATTTAATTACCTGACAAGCATATTCACCATGAAGTTCTCAGGATCCATAATGACTCATGGATTTGAACACAACTACCTCAGTTTAAAATATATATTACCTATTGAAACCCAGTAACTATCAACTTTTCCTATGGTATGCCTATGCTCATCCATTCTTATGGTCTTGGCACAAATGGTACAAAATTAGCCTTACATTGGATTAATATATTGACTAAAAATAATTCATAGAATGCCATAGTTCCTATTCCTATTCATCCAAGTTTAATCTGCATTTCCTGTAAAGGCTGAAGCATTGATTAGAAGTCTTTTATGCCTTTGCTTTCTCCTGTTCTGTTTTAGCAAATATACATCAAACCCGTTTTTATCAGATGGTCATCCCAATAAAATATTCTAGTTCTAAAATGGGATGAACAGCTTCAGCCCAGAAGAAATACAACCACCATAAAAGGCAGAGGCAGTGAAAAGGCTGTGAAGATAATCAGCATAAATGTCACTCCAAACAGAATAAATTTTCTTTATAAATAAACACTGGAAGAATCACATTAATATGTTTAACAGAGAGGGAGGGAGAGTAAAAGGTGCAAGAGAGGTGAAAATCACATTTCCCTCTTAAAGCATTTTTTTTAATTCTTGAAAGGTGGAATAAGGAGTCCAAGATGAGGATTCTTTGGCTTACTTCCAGAATACAAGTAGCAATGATCCCAAAGAAAGGAGAAAATGAGGGTACTAGATTTCCTTTGGCAGGGCTCCAAATCTCACATTCAATGCAACAAATTATATGCATGGAACAAAACAACACTGTAAGATGGACCTGATTCCTAGGAGTTGGGCTATGCAACTATATGTGCTTTATTGATAAAATCAGATATCACATTTAACTACAGTCCAATGGTGCTCAAGCAAAGATCAGGAAGCAATGCTTAAATAACAAGGGCACCAGAGGCCCTTGGTTTCTTACATTTTGTGATGAAACTTTAATGATTGTTTTTAAAAGTCTTTAGGCAGACCAATATTTGTCCATTGAAGAGTGGGGCCATAGCTCAATGGTAGATCATCTGCTTTGCATGTGGGAGATCCAGTTTACTAGGTGATGTGAAAGACATTTACCGGGGATCCTGGAGAACTGCTTACAGTCTGCTTAAAGCAGACAATTCTTGACTAGAGATGGGCACGAACAGAAAAAAAAAACAAATTGATGTTCGATGTTCATTGCTATCTATGAACAGGGACTCATGAACAACCACGAACATGGCCCTGTTCATGAACATGTTCATGGTTGGCTGTTCATGGGAGCCAGCAGGCTCTCCTCCAGCCATCATCCAAGTCAAGATCCCTACTGCACCACTCCCAGAAACCTGACCTGAGCAGGCAGCAGGAAAGGTACCAATAATAAATAATAGCTTGCCCAGAGCCTGGCAGCAGCCCCGGAACTTGAAGGGGTAGATCCCTATCCCACCACACACAAAGAAAATTCAAGCTCCAATGTGCTCTCTCTATCAAAATGCCAACAGCAACTGTCTCTTCACTGTCTGCAAAGTCAGAGCTGGGAGCCCCCCTCTCCCATGGTCTTTGCTCCCTTGTTGTAACAAATTTGGAGTTCCACACTTGAAAGGAAGACCTGCCTATCATGCTAAATTGGGCTTAGATTGGGGTTTCCAGGGCAACAGCAGGAGTTCAGACAGAGTTCAGACAATCCCTGCCTAAGTTGCCAAGGGAATTGATTGCAGATGCCAGACTGTCTGACTTGACGAACAGCAACAAACAGCAATGAACAAGGCTTGCAACGACCACCTGTTCATTTAGAATGGGGCCTCACGAACAGCTTGTTCGCAAACAGCAGATTGGGCTGTTCATGGCATTTTTTTTGTTCATATTGCTGTTCGTGCCCAGTATTGCTTTTAGACTATGTGGGAAGAAATGAGTCAGCTACATGGAAGCAAAGAAATACGACAGGTGATGGATCTCAGGCCATAGTGGGGAAAAAGAAAAAAAGGAATCAGCGGTCCTGATGCAAAAACTGGTGATCCTACCAAGATCATTGACAGCAGGGTTCTCTGAGAACAAGGGACCATGGTAAGCCTGGACTAGCATGGGTGCTTGAAGGCTAGGGAAGGCTAGGGAAGGCTAGGGAAGGCATAGTCATGGTAGATGGATAATGGGGTTCTTTTGTTTTATTTCTGAGGCATCTGCTGTACTAGATACACTATTTTAATGGTTTGCATAAAGGCAAAAAAAAACCCCTATCAAGGCTGATATTCTTCTTTTCAGCCCTGAATCCTTCTCCGTTCTCCGTTAGAGTTAACTATTCTGGGGGGAAATGGAACTTTTAACACTTCACTTCTGCCCACATAGGAGTGAGCAAATTACTTGGCCTTCCAGGTCCCCTGCCCAGCCCAGCCCCTCTCCCTCCAGTCTCATTATCTTGTTCTCTCTCTGGGTAACTTCCTCCAACACCAGTTGTTTGGTTATTAGGTCACTTTCCTCCTGAGGGCAATTTTCAGGAATCCTCTTCTGTGTTGCTAATTTGTTTGTTTATTGGGCTTCTATCCCACCCTCCCCATGAGAGGGCTCAGGGTGGGTTACAGCAATAAAAACATATAATTTACAATAAAATCACAACATTGCCATAAAAATACCACCCCCAGACAGCAATCCTACAACCCACCCCTGCTAGTAATATGCAGGAGGTGGGAAGAAGGAGGGGGGAAACAAGCTATTCATGTTGCATTACAACTCATATTGGGTCCAGATAATGTGCTCTTGTGATCCTATTTCTTGCTCTGGTTACCAGATGACTAACAGAACTCAGTGGATGTTCTAAGGGAATAGGGTTGACTGCTACTCTCTCCTCTCTTTTGTCCCTTTTGGTTTCCATGGATTGAATAGGAATTAGTGTGGATCTCAGAGACAGAATTGCCAGCCCCCCACTGGAGTGGGCTATCTCCTGCCTTGCATATATAGACACAATGGATTGAGCAAGGACAAACAAAAATTGATAAAACCACAATCCTCTGAACCTAATTGTCATATACCCTAAATGACTGAAAATTAGGATATGATATAGATTTTTGGAAACTGAAGTATTTAGAAATCCACAATTACCTTGTTCTAGTATTTTTGGGCTCTTCCTTTGTAGTCTTAGCCATATGTGCTCAAGATGAAGTCCAAGGACAGAAGGGAGAATGGCTTAAATCCTCATGGTTTAAGAATGGCTTAAACAATTCTTCCTCTTTGCTGGTCTGAACAGAGCCTTCTGCAGGTACCACCCTGCAAAAGGGCAAAATCAACAGCTGCCCTTAAGCACACATTCTCTGTTGTGGCCTTATGGAATGGCTGGCCAGAAAAGGTCAGAAAAACTCCCATTCTCTTAGCTTTCTGCAAGCTATGCAAAACTGAATAAGTCAGGAAGGCTTTTTACACAGGTAATAGGGCTGTGCTATAAGAAATGGTTCAGAGAGAGAGGTTCAGAGAGGGTGATTTGGCTTTGGCCCAAGCCATGGGGACAGATCCTTGGGGGGAGGGAAGTGGTGGGAAGAAAGGTATAAAGAGGGTCTCAGTTTCCAGGAATGGGGAGGGAGCTGGTTCTGCTGTGTGAAGGCCACTCCCCCATGCCCAGAAGAGGAAAACGTAGGTTATGGAACCTCACCCCCCCCTCCAATAATAACATTCCATTTATGTACTACCCTTCAGGACAACTTAATGCCCACTCATAGCAGTTTGAGTGTGTTATTATTACCCTCATGACAATGACCCTGTGAAGTGGGTGGGGCTGAGAGAGCTCCAAGAAGCTGTGACTGACCCAAGGTCACCCAGCCAAGCTAGTACAGAATGCAAGTCCAGTTATGGGGAAATTGTTGCAAATTCTAGGGCGTAAGGCCCTTCACTACACATCCCAACAAGAATTTCAACAAAGTGTGCCCAGGCAAGATGTGTACATGCAATTCTAGTGTGTTTGGTGAGTGTTCATTCTCATTTTTAAGAAAGCTCATATTTGAGAGGGCTCCTTTTACTTTACTGGGAGAAATCTAGAACTCGCAACAAAGGAGCACGGTGATCCCTGGATTCATCTTGGGCTTGCTTGGGTGTCGTGTGGCTAAAGAGAAGCGGTCATGGTACCACCTTCTTTCCCTCTAGCTGAATCTTTGGCCCTCCATCAGATGAGGGCATGGTGGCTGAAGGGTGGAGAAGTGGCTGTTTTGGCCTCCAAGTCCCTTCCCATCCCAGTCCCTATCCTAGGCAGATAGACAATATATTATTATTAGGCAACCTATCCAGACAGCCAGGAATCCAGTTTTATTAGGAGAGTGCTGTGATCTAGTAGAGTTTGTCGTATCCAGACTAGCTTGTAACATAGGTAAATGCTTTTGATTCAAACAGAGTCCTGAGAGTCAATAGCTATAGGAGAGGGGAGGGGGAAAAGGATGCTGAAGAGGAATTTTGCCTGTATTGATGCTCAGCCAGTAAACCCAAACAAGGTCTTTGACAGCATATTGTCTAAGTCACAGGAAAATATGTCTGGGAAATTAAGCAGCACCAAAAGAGGTCTGCTGCTGTTACGTTATGAAATTATATTCCAATGCAAGAAAATCCTATAGAAAAAACCAATGATTTTATTTTGTGAAGAGTATGCAAAAAATGGTGTCTTCAGACAAGTAGAAATCAATTGGCTGAATAAAGGATTTCCCTTTTTTCCTCATTAAATTTTGCTTTTCATGAAATAACACTTCGATTTTAAATTACTTCCTTTGATATTAATGTGTTTACAAAGCATTTTCTCCTTCATGCCTGATTAAATCACCCTCCTACTTAAAAAAAAAACAACTACATCCAGGTCACCAGCCCAGGGAATGGTAGATACTAGTTTCCAGCCACAATTTGTTCTCAAATCCTTGATGATTAAACATCAACATCTTGTATTTTTCTATAATTCATCCAGTCTTTGAAATTCAATCCCAAAGGTTATTTGTGAACAGCAAAGTCTCTGGTGGCTTTTGTAAGGTCAAAACTGAAAATTTGTCTTTTATACATTTTCATTTTTTTTTTGCCAAGCCTTCACTTTGATGCATAGTTATCTTCTGAACTATGCTTTGTTCAATAAAATGTTTTTTCCTTACTGCACTAGAAAGGAGAAATCCTAAGAAGGGCTACTCACAAGTAAGTACCATGTTACTCAGTGGGGCTTTCTCCCAAACAAAGTGTCTTTGGGACTGCAGGAGAGGTGAAGGAGGAATGGATGCCGTGTTTTCTGGTAGGACTTGTGTGCTGCTTGGCTTGCTGAGTCAGCAGAGGCCAGTCCCTAAAGTAGGGCCAGCTTCAGCATACTCTGAGGTGGGGCAGCTGTCAGGGCCCGGAGCTTCTGGCCAGGACCCACTGATGTTCACCCACCGCATTCATACACCTGCCCTGCTACTTGCTTGTGCACTCTTCTCCTATCTCCTTTCTACTCACTTGTGAACACCTCCCATGTATACCTCCAGCTACTTATGCTTCCCAGCATAGTTGGGATAGGAAGTGTGTGTGGAGCACCCAGTAGACTTCCCCCACACCATTGGGAAATGGGAGTATAAGGAGAGGGAGGCTCATGAGCAGATGAGAGAAGACTATGCAAGCAGGTGGGAGGCACAGGGGTTAAAAGCAAGGTGTGAGCAGGAAGCCTGGTGGTAAGAAAAAAGGGGAGGAGACCACTGTGCCTTATCTACCCAAGATAGGGTTCCCTTCTCCCACCTTTCATGCCCCCCCCCCATCATTGCTTACTTAGCTGGCAGGGGTGGGAGGCAGGGAACAAGCCTCCTAATGTCATTATGCTGCCCTGGGAGTACTCTATGCTTCATAGTGAGCCAAATTGGACCTGTTTGGGCATGCTCCCCCTACTTGCGTGATATCACTTCCTGCAAAATGGGCTCAGGAGGAGTATGCCAGAGACATGAAGAAAGTAAGTGTTGGGTCCCCTTCCTCTGGGAGGTGAAGAGGATCTGGCAATCCTAACCCAGAACCTCCCCAAACCTGGAACCAGCCTTTCCCTAAAGTACATGTTGCCACCAAATAGAAGAGAGTAACAAATCCATAACAAAGGAGGAACAGAACATTAGTTAAAATGGGAGAAAATATGGGGGAAATGGTGAATGGGTATTTTAAAAAAATGTCTACTGTATGGCCAGGCTTTAGGCAAAGCTTTTCTCAGCATGTAGATGCAATGACAGGGAAAGTGTCAGCTGTTAGATTTCTAAGAAAGGCACAGAAGTTTTATTTAAAGGTAGAATGTTGGCAGCTGGAGTGGGGGAGAGACACAAAGTAATCACTTTATAGAACAATGACTGCTTTATTTTTCGCAAAATGAATTCAAAGGAAAAGGTTCGACATGACTTCTGCACCTATCAACCTGCAAATGTATTAGAATATTAATAACATTTTGTCTGGATTTAATGAATTGAATGTAATTGACCCATGTACACCAGTGTTTTAAGAATCTTGCATAAATATATGTCATATACACTTATGTTTGCTGGGGGAAACACCAGTGTAACCCTGCATACAGTGGCCTTGAATTACAGGGTTGAGCAGTAGACAAGGGCACAAAACGGAAAAAATCTGAAACGAGAGTTTCGTGTTTCGCTGCGATCCATGAATTGCGAGTTATGAAATTTCATGAAATTGGCATGTTTGCCAAAACGATTTGTTAGTTTCATGATTTGTCAGAACGATTTGTCAAAATGATTTGTTAGTTTCGTGATTTGTCAGAATCCAGGGTATTTCAACAGCCCCTTCATACCTGGCGATGCCAAACTTACAGGGAGACTTCAGCAGGCTCTCCACCCACCTTCTCAGTTTGCAATATGTTGATCAGGAAGGTCAATGGGAAGGGTGGGAAGGGAAGTGCTGCCAGAGGCCTCAGAGTCAAGCTAGGCCCCAGAGCCAGGCAAAGGCCTGAGAAAGGGGGAGGGGTGGAGGGGAAAAGGCACTTTCACCCAAAAGACCTTCCTAGCAAGCTCCCAAATCCACTCTCTCTTCCCAGAAAGCTCCCAAATGCTTCCCAAAAGATCTCCACTCTCTCTTTCCAAAAGCTCCCAATTCCACTCCCTCACTCCCAGATTCCAGCAACAACAGATCCTCCATCTCCTCTGTCTGTGCTGAAACTGAAAGTACGAGTCAGAGCTGTGCCTTAAATAAGAAATGCTCATATAGAGCAGAATAGGAGCTCTCTTGTTGGCAGACAGACCTGTCCATCAGGGTTTGAAGGGAAGAGATTAGTGTTCCCATGGCTACAAAAGGCACATCACCTCAGTAGCCATCCCCTGCCCCTTGCTGTATAGGGCAAAATGGGAGGTCTCTCCAGTTGGCAGAGAGAGCTGCCTATCAGGGTTTTGAGGGCTAAGATTGGGCAATGAAAGATCTGCAGACTTTCCTGCCCTCCATTGCCTAGGGAATCAATAGATTGGCGCTGGCCTGTCTGGCATTACAAATCGATCATGGAACTGCCCAAAAGATCGTAGATTTTGTGAAACCTCGGCCCCCCACAAAACGCATTTCTCAAAGCATGAGAGGGCCAGTTTCGTCACAATATTTGTTTCGTATTTCGATTTGTACCTATGTCTATTGAGCAGATTTCTGGATCTACTTGGCTCTAGCTTGCCTGCACCAAATACTCCATCCCCGGTACCACAGTACTCCCTAGAGGCATATTCTCAACCCAACGGGGACTTTTGAGAACTAGAGTAGTACACTAAGAAATTAAGAGGTGAACCAGGAAGTCTTTAGTTCAAATCTCATCTGACCATGAACATCCTAGGTATCTGTAAGTAAACCATTATCTCTCAACTCCCATTCACAAACTGGGCATAACAACAGTGATTACTGGGTTGTTTGCATGGATTATTGAGATACTACATACAAAAAGGCACTCCCGGAGCGCGCCTGCGCGCTTACCCGGGTGCCTCCGTTTGCACGCATGCACGGAGGGAGAGTGGACGGCTTTCCCGGGCATCCGGGTGCTTGGCTGGGGCGGGGCTTGAAGCCGTTATAGGCTTACCCCGCCTTTCCCCTCCGTGCAGTTCTCGGGGAAGCTCGTTGACGGAGGACGTGCGGCCGCGACTCGCTCGTTGGGCCGCGTCGGGCCCGCTCTCCTCGGCCGGCAGCTGCTCGGCTGGGCTGCTCCGGCTTTCTTCGGCCGACGGGAGTCGGCGCGGCTCTGCCTTGGGCTGTTGTTCAGCCCTTGTTGCGTCGGCCTCGTCATTGGGGCTTCTCCCCGAGGTTTGGCGCTCCGGGCGGGTTCCCGTCGGTGGAGCTTTGCGCCGGGAGCCCTTAGGTGGCGGCGCGGCTTTTTTGTCTGGCCTGGCTGCTGGGTCCTTGCCGCTGCGCCGCATTTTTTCCTCCCTTCTGGAGGCTTTTGACTGCGGATAAGTCGGGCCTTTGGGGGGAAGGGGTGTTAGGGGTTTGTATCCCACTCTTCAGGGGCTTTCCTTGCTTGGGGCCTTTCTCCCTGTGTTCCCCCGGGCTTCATAACGTCTCAACTGCCACGGGGTGGTAACCCCCCCCTTCTTTTCGTTTGGGCGGTGGGTTCCAGGAGGGGCTGTGACTTGAGGGCATTCCCTCATTTGCGGTGGCTTTGAGTTAAGTGCCCTTCTGAGCTACCTTTTACCAGCTGCCCGTTTAGGGAGCTGGGGGCAATTGATTTGGCTTAGGGTCCTTGGCTGTTCCAGGACCATGCCTCCTAAAAAGGGGGTGGGCACTAGTAAGGGCAAACAGCCCGCCCGGCGCCCTATTGCCAAGCGACCATTGCCTGCGTCCTCCTCGGACGAGGAGGAGGTAGAGTTGGCCCGGCAGGAGATTTTGGCCAAATTGGCCGCTCTGGAAACCGCCCGTGGTGGCTCTTCCAGGCAGGCGAGTGGGAGTAGGGCTGGCAGGGTTTCGAAGAGAGTTTCACAGGCCACCTTTCAGCGGGAGGTCCTTACACGTCTCTCTGCTTTGGAAGGTCCAATAGGTGGCGTTGATGGTGGCGGAATGAATCGGCACGAAGACCTGGGGGCTGCTGGGAGTGCTGCGCACGTTGAGGAGGAGGTTGCTGAAGTGGCTGAGATCCCTCCGATCGCGGTTGCAGTGGATCAGCCCGAGCTGGAGGGTAAGTCTCCTGCACCACTTACATCACACTCTTGGCCCTGGGGGCCAGTTGGCACAGCTGCCAGCCCGGCCAGTTGGGGATCGCAGTTTGTGCACGCCCCTACTGCTGGGTCGGCTGTTTGGCCTGGGCACTCTTACCAGCCGCAGTTGGTTGGTGCGGGACAATGGCAGCCTTGGGGTCAGCAGGTTCCTCCAGTTCAGCAGGGGTTTGTGCCCTCCTGCTCTACTCCGGGCACGGCTTCGGCCTCTGCTGGTGCTGGCTTGGGTGTGCAACCTTTTGCGCAACCCCAATGCCTCTGGCCTCGTTATCAAGTTGGCCCTTACTATCAGCCTACTCCGTTGGGGGCTTTGCCCTACAGGGCTACTCCGTTCGGAGATGCAGCTCTCCCATTGGGAGATCATCTGACCCCAGCCACCAGGGACAAGATACTCCGGGGCGAGTTTGTCGATGTCTTTACCCTTCTTTTCCGGGAGCTGGAAAAGAAGGATAAGGAGGACATGGACGATCGCGACAAGGAGAGACTTAAAAGGCGCAAGGTGGACCGTACATGGTCCAATTGGCTGCCTGGCATGCTGATTTACGCCGGGGTTATTGCCCGGGCTCAACCCCAGCGGGCGGCACCCTTGTTTCAATATATTGATATTGTTTTCAGGGGATATACGGACTTCGTCGGTGCTGCTTGGATGCAGTACGACGAAGAGTTCCGCATGCGCGCTGCTGCCGACCCCACTTTACCTTGGGACCGGATCCATCAGCAGCTATGGTTGCAGTTGATGGCCCCGGCCAAGCCCAATTTGGGCGATAGGGCGGATAGCGGGCATTTGTTGCACAAACTTAACACCCCTGCTGGTACCCGCGCCTCAGCGGGGCAGTCGGTTCAGCCCCGACTGCTTTGTTGGGACTTCGCATATCAGGGTGTGTGTTCCAGGAAGGGGTGTGGGTTTAAGCACGAGTGCCCAAGGTGCAGGGGTTCCCACCCCTTTTCCGCCTGCCCTCGCCCCAAGCCTCGGGGGGGAGGTAAGCGCCCTGGAGGCGGGTCAAGTCAGCCAGCTGTTGATAAGGGGCCCTACCCCCATAAATCTGAAGGCTCTGGCTAGAGTCTTGCGGGGATACCCCGACCACGCATCCGCGCTTTACTTGTTGGATGGTTTTACACATGGTTTTCGTATTCCCTTTCAGGGCCCTCGGGCCCCCTTCATGTCGTCAAATTTGCGTTCAGTGAACGGCTTGGAGGAGGTTGTTCGGCTTAAAATTTCCAAGGAATGTGCCGAGGGGCGGGTTTTAGGCCCCTTTGCGGTTCCTCCTGTGCCTAACTTGAGGGTGTCCCCTCTGGGGGTTGTGCCTAAGAAGGCAGCTGGTGAGTATCGATTGATACATCACCTGTCCTTTCCCCGAGGGGACTCAGTTAACGATGCCATTCCGGATCATCTGTGTACTGTTCGGTACACGTCCTTTGACGAGGCTGTTAGGATGGTGAAGCGCAATGGTCTGGGTGCGGAGATGGCTAAATGCGACATCAAGTCTGCGTTTCGCCTTCTGCCTGTTCACCCTGGGGACTTCGAGCTGCTAGGTTTTTCCTTTGATGGCCGATTTTATATGGATAGGGCACTCCCTATGGGGTGTTCTGTTTCCTGCGCAGCCTTCGAGAAATTTAGTTCATTTTTGGAGTGGGCCTTGCGTCAGAGGCAGCAATGCCATGACTCCGCCCACTACCTTGATGATTTTATTTTTTGTGGACCCCGTGGAACGGGCCAATGCGCCCGGTTGCTGGCGGGCTTCATGGCCTTGGCGGATGAGCTCGGGGTCCCCCTGGCCCATGAAAAGACTGAGGGTCCAGTTCAGGTCCTTACGTACCTGGGGATTGAGATTGACACTGTCTCGCAGACCTTTCGTTTGCCATTTGTTAAGGTGGTTGATTTGCGGATGCGCTTGGCAGCGCTTCTGGGCAAACGTAAGGCTTCCCTCCGCGAGCTGCAACAGCTCGTAGGTCACCTGAACTTCGCATGTAAGGCGGTGGCGCCGGGAAGGGCCTTTTTGAGGCGCCTGTGTGACGCCATGTCGGGGCTACGTCTGCCCCACCATAGAGTTAGGCTGTCGCTAGGGATCAGGGAAGACCTTAAAGTTTGGGAGGACTTTCTCTCGTCCTTTAATGGAGTTCTGATGTGGCGGGAGGAGCTGTTGCTAGAGGCAGAGCTGCGGGTGGCATCGGATGCCTCCGGGGCTACAGGCTTCGGTGTCTTTTTTCGGGGTCATTGGTGCGCTGAATCCTGGCCAGCAGCTTGGCATGCTCGGGGCATCACCAAGGATTTAACGTTTTTGGAATTTTTTCCAATCTTGGTGGCACTATGGTTGTGGGGAGGCGAGCTTGCAAACCATGCTGTCCACTTTTGGTGCGACAACATGGCTGTGGTTCATGTGATCAACTCCCTTTCAGCCAGATCGCCTAGGGTCATGCGATTGGTCAGGCCATTCACGCTCCGTTGCCTTCAGCTTAACATTCTCTTCAGGGCACGACATGTTCCCGGTATTGATAATGGTGTGGCGGACGCTCTGTCTCGCCAGCAGATGGAGCGGTTTCGTCAGCTTGCCCCCGAGGCCGATCCCATGCCATCCCTGATGCCTCTGGAGTTGTGGAGTCTTGGAGGGACGAAGTTCACAGAGCCATCCGTTTAGCCATCGCCCCTAGCACAAGAAGGTCGTATGATCGCGCTGTGCGGCAGTTTGTGGGCTTCCGATTGGAGGCTGGCTTGGAGCAGACCTGGCCTATTCCAGTGGAGCACCTCATGGAATTTTGCGTTAATAGGAAGTTAGGCGGCCTCTCTGTGAAGTCCATTAGAGGGCTTTTGGCTGCCCTAGCCTTTGTTAGCAAGGCACGGGGTTTCCAGGAGGTGACCGGGGATTTTAGGCTGCGCAAAATGCTGGAGGGTTGGTCTCGTGAGGCAGGTTTTCGGCCTGACGCCAGGGAGCCTATTTCTCCATCCATCCTTAAGGGGTTAGGTGACACTTGGCAGTCAGTATGCTCTTCTGACTACGAAGCCGCGCTTTTTCACGCTGCTGCGCTCACGGCCTTCTTTGGGGCCCTCAGAATTGGGGAGTTGGTGGCCCAGTCCCGTACGGACTCATCACAGCGTGCGCTGTTGGTGCAAGATGTCCAGTTTGCTGGGGATGCAGTTTCACTCCGGATCAGAAGGTCCAAAACCGACCAGCACTGCAAGGGGTCTGTGGTTCAGCTCGGGTCTTGTGTTGACACTGAGTTGTGCCCGGTGCGTGGGTTGCGCTTGTATCTTGAGAAGCGTGGTTCTGGCGAGGGTCTCTTATTTCGCCATTGTGATGGGTCCCCTCTGACTCGGTACCAGTTTTGGTCAGTTACCGAGAAGGCTTTGGGTAAGCTTGGTCTTGTGGGTTTCAAGTTCTGTACCCATTCATTTAGAATAGGGGCGGCTTCTACAGCTGCTGCGATGGGCTACCCTGAAGCAGCCATTCGCAAGGTAGGGCGGTGGCGGTCGGCGGCATACCGTGGGTATGTCCGTCCTCTGCCTGCCCCGTGATGATATGTGCTGATTGTGCCTTTCTTCTTCAGGTGCTGTGGTTCGCCGTGGGAGGTGTCGGATCCTCATCTGCGGGCACAGCATGATTTTCTGGGCCGCCCATCAGGCTAAGAGGACGCATTTGGGGTCCCAGCTTGGCCTCAGTCGATGGGCGCAGATTGAGTGGCAGGGCCGTCGGGGCCTGCGGTGGCCGGGCCTGTTGCCTCTCTTGTTCGAGGGACGGTGTGCACCTCCCCCGCATTTCTTAGTGATACATTTAGGTGGGAATGATTTAGGTTGGGTCAAAGGAAAGGCCCTTACGCTGCAGGCACAGGCCGATTTGAAGTTTATCAGGCAGCGTTGGCCGGGAGTCCTGATAATGTGGTCTGCCATCCTCCCACGTCGTGTGTGGAGGGAGGCTTTGGATCATGAGGGGGTCGAACGGGCTAGGCGTAAGGCCAATAAGGCCATGTTTAAGGCTTTGGGTGCGGGGCTGGGGGTCTATTTACCCCATCCCCAGATTAGGGACACATATGCTGACCTCTACCGGGGAGATGGTGTCCACCTGTCCTGTCGGGGCAATGAGATATTTTTGGATAACTTGCGGCAAGGGTTGTGGTTAGCCCTGCAGGAGATGTGGGGCGTTAGGGCCTAAGCAGAGGCTTGGCCCTAACGGTGGCAGGTTAGCCGGGGTAGGCAGAGTGGGCTGGTGAGCACCCGGTGGCACATCCCCATTGGTGGGGAATGGGGGTCTGTCTCGGATCGGATGGCGGGCTTTACGGCTGCCAGCTGAGAGGGCAGACTGCCCTTGGGACCCCCTGGAAAAGGCCTTCCCTCGGGCTTTACGGCTGGGGTGTATGGCGCTTTGAAGGGGGGAACCATTCGCCTGGCCGGCTGGGTTACAGCCATGCATTGCATGGCTCGCGCCTAGGGCAGGGGGTTGCTCGCCCATGCAGTATGAGGAGCTGGTCAGAGTGACCTTCTTGCTCGAACTGTACCGCTAGTTACACCCTTGCCGTTACTAGTTCCTAGTTTAAAATTAGATTTCTTTGGTCAATAAATGGCCCTGTTTCACCCAAGCCTTGTGTCCGTCTCTTCTTTCCGAATATGGGGGCAAAAAGGCACTCCCGGAGCGCGCCTGCGCGCTTACCCGGGTGCCTCCGTTTGCACGCATGCACGGAGGGAGAGTGGACGGCTTTCCCGGGCATCCGGGTGCTTGGCTGGGGCGGGGCTTGAAGCCGTTATAGGCTTACCCCGCCTTTCCCCTCCGTGCAGTTCTCGGGGAAGCTCGTCCCGCCCTCCGCGCCCCTGGTTTTGGCAGTACAGGTATATCCGGTCGCTGGTCAGGGCCAGGTAGGAATTTTTTCGCCTCTCACCGGATTGGCTGTTGGTGAGAGGTGTTTTTCGCCTACCTTGTACTGCCAAGTTTGTGGGAGGTTGGTTACTGTTTATGTTGAGTTGGCAGGTTAGCCGGGGTAGGCAGAGCGGGCTGGTGAGCACCCGGTGGCACATCCCCATTGGTGGGGAATGGGGGTCTGTCTCGGATCGGATGGCGGGCTTTACGGCTGCCAGCTGAGAGGGCAGACTGCCCTTGGGACCCCCTGGAAAAGGCCTTCCCTCGGGCTTTACGGCTGGGGTGTATGGCGCTTTGAAGGGGGGAACCATTCGCCTGGCCGGCTGGGTTACAGCCATGCATTGCATGGCTCGCGCCTAGGGCAGGGGGTTGCTCGCCCATGCAGTATGAGGAGCTGGTCAGAGTGACCTTCTTGCTCGAACTGTACCGCTAGTTACACCCTTGCCGTTACTAGTTCCTAGTTTAAAATTAGATTTCTTTGGTCAATAAATGGCCCTGTTTCACCCAAGCCTTGTGTCCGTCTCTTCTTTCCGAATATGGGGGCAAAGCATTTTGAACAGACACACACAGCATTATTTTCCTTTTGTTAAGTTAATTATTTCACAGTAATAAAAAGCAGGAATTGATTACATTGTATAGTATCTCTTTTTGCTGCTGTCTGCCACATCTTTCCCATTCACAAACCCTCATCTCTGCATATATTTGGATAACCCAGAATATCATTTTGCTGTACAATAGACAAGACATCTGTATAGTCCCATGTATTTTTCCCCAATAAAACTTTGTGCATCATCATCATGAGCTCTGTAGAAAGGGGTCAAGGGGAGTTCTGATACCCTGCTCATCAGCAGCTGTGCTCTTGTTGTACTGAGATTATGATTTTAGTTCTCCACAAGTTCAGGGTATAACAATCCTCAGTCCTCACCACTATGGAAATGATTTTCAAAACCACCAAAACTGGAGTGGTTCCCTCAAGCATTTTCATGGATGTTCAATATTGTTATAATGTAAACATGGATTGTGGTCTACACATTGCTAGTGTGGTCCACAAACAGTGGAAGTAAGTGCGGACACACTTAAACTGATTTTAAAGAATCCAGGCTTTTAAAAACTTTACAGCTTACATTCATATTCCATAGTTCCTTTTATCATAAGCAATTCTTTCATGGATTTTGAGCATGTGCGATGGCCAGCTCTCTCCCCTTAAGAGCTCTTCCTGCACAGTATAGTGATTAGGGTATTGGACTACGATTTGGGATATGTAGGTGCAAAACTCAAGCTGTAAAGTTCACTGGGTGACCTTGAGTCAGGCACTTTCTCGCAGCTTTACCTACCTCAAAAATGGAGGAGAAGAGAACAATATACAGTGCCCTCAGCTCTTGGAGGAAGGGAAGGGCAAAACTAAACCAACTACTAGTTTGAGAAAATGTTGAAGCTTTTCATGGTGTGGAGGGCATCACGTAGCAAATAACATCCCATTAAGCCTCTATCAATGGAATAGGATATTCTTCTCAAGGCCTGTTGGCATCTCTATCCTTGGTTCCCTAGCATCAACACTGAAGTAGACAGGCCCCATTTAGTCTTGTACCGTAAGAGTATCCAGTATCTTGTACCCTAAGCAAGAGACCTCAGGGACAAATGTGGTCTGCCCTATGCATCTCCATATCTGAGGGAGCTTTCAAAAGATGTGTCTTACTTTTTACTGTATATATTCTCATCTGTTTACTCCTTAAAAAAACACAAATACCCTCCATCATGTGGTTTAAGACTTTTAATATGATTTATTTCCACACAAACACTATGATGGCAGGCTGCTCTTGAGTGCACACATGATGGAAATTAGTCATTAATCAAGTGAATCTCCCACAGAAGCACTTTAACTTAATGCACTAAAACAAATGATAGGAAGAAAAATATGCCTATGAATTAGACAAAGCAGAAAGATTACCAATCCAACAAGCACTCCAGAAAGGTTACACATATCACACAATGTCAGGGCTTGGGCTTTTTTTGGTTCATTAGCCAGACTATTAATATTCATGGATTTCCAGGAGAAGCCGTTAGGAAGAAGCCCATCTTCCATCTTGTTGTGCAGAAAGTGGAAACGTTCGCATTTCCAAAATAAATGAGCTGTTATGGGTGCCATTTTGTCTCAGCATTAAGTTATGTCGAAGACAGAGCCTTTATTCCTTCCTGCATATTTTAATATGAGGGAATTTTAAAGCAGTAAATGAAATGGTCCTAGAAGGTCTGGACAGGGATCATGTTTGGAAAGTTTGGAATGGAGATTTAAGACATTAGGAATGTACTCAATAATTTAATAGTTGTATGCCCCTCTTTAAAGAGTGCCTTTGGAATAAGGAAATAGCGTGAGGAAGTTGAGAAGTTCACTAATTTGCAATTAACATTTGAACTTGCCTCAATCAAAATGCTCATCTTTTATTGAGGTAAGCCTCTTTATGAGATTTTCCCTAAAGAAATATTATAAGCTGGCTTCTATGCAGCATTTGACATAGCAGCTGGGTAACAGCTGATCAAGCATGCTTGATTAGTATGCTCAAGAGCATTGTGGAATGTCTCTTTTAAAAGTTGGGTTCTATACTTTTGCACCTGTGAAGTTGGCAGCAATTCTCACTCTTCTCTTTCCTTGTTTTTTACACCCAGGACCCTACCCTACCCTATCCTACCCTTCTTGTTTTATACATTCACCTCCATGGCTAAGAAAGCTTTGGTTAATTTCACTACAAGATCTTAACTCAGAGCTGTTCTGTTTTACAGTGCCCACTCCCTAAGAGTGCCCACCCAGTATGTTGAAGAGGACATAGACTGCTGATAGATTTCTTAAATTAATACACTGACAGTCCAATCCTAAGAACACTTTCCTGGGACTAAGCCCTACTGAGTAGACTTCAATGGCATTCTGAATGCATGTGGAAGACATGATTAGGATTATGTTGTGAGCAGGATCTCTTTTACTGGCATCCTAAGCAAAGTTATACCCTTCTAAGTCCATTGAAATCCTTGAGCTTTGAATGGTATGACTCCGCTTAGGATTGCACTGTTTGTGTACTATTTTGAAGAAGCACAACACTGAGCTAGGAATAGGAAATGAAATTGACCAATGCTTTCTCAGCCACAGAGGAAATATTTCTTTGAGGAAATGGAACAACTAAAAAAAGAAAAGGCAGAGGAAAGGTTCTTGGCTGTGGGGAGCTCATCTCTAATTAAGAAACAGCCTCTTTTGCACATGAATTGCCTGATACCCCAGACTTCTACAGTGTTGCTAATATGGTTCATGCCAATACTGGTTCATACAGCTTTTATTATGCAAACATAAACATGGTCCTAGCAGCTAGCAAACCCACAACCACTAATGTCCCAAAACAAAGTTGTGTAGAAGAGGGAATGTTTGTGGTTGCAACATTTTCACTATTGCATGGAAATTCTTTACATAGCTATTGGAAGATTCAAAGTTCTTCTCATCTCATCTATACCTACCGAATTTTAAAGTGCAGAATTCTGCATCCTTCTTTAAAGTTAGACTTCAGAGGAGATTTCTTCTTCACAAGTGTTCTTAAGACTTCAACTTTAATCGTTCCTCTTGGAGAGAACCACCAATGTGGATTTAAGATTTTTTTTCCTGATGGTATGATGAACCTCAAAAACTACCCCCTCCACAAGACTCTTTAAGTGAAAGCCTTGCTTTCAGTTGAACCTGCAAATCTTAGGCACAGAATAAAAAGAGGCTGCTCAAAGACCTTCATTAGCTGTAACTTTCAATTTTTTATTACGTGCCATGAGAGTGGACTTATCAAAAGGTTCCAGTGCACTAAGAATAGGAAATTAAAGATAATACAGATAGGTAGTTCCACGGAACACTAGGGAATTGAAGATGCAGAAAGGCAACCTCTCTCCTTCCCCTCCTTCCCTTTTCTTTTCATTTCAAATGAGCATAGTAGCTTAGAGCTGACAAGTTCACAACTACCGCTATCTCCCTCTGAGGAGAAGAGTGATTAGAGATCTGAAAAGGCAACTGAAATTAGTAATTTGGAAACCTAATGCTTCAGCATACCGGATTTGCATAGTCTCCACTAGATCCAATTGAACTATGAGCCCTTTGGACCATGACTTATGCAACCACTTCATCGATCTTCTGACCACATAATCTGTTAATTTGAAAATGCAAGGAAATGAGTCCATGCTACAAAATGTTCTTAACCATTATGTTACAACAAGTCAGAAAAGCATTTAAGAATCAATCATCTTCAATAACTGGAAGTGTACAGGAAGGGATGGAGAAAAGACTTGAAATATATTGGTCCCAAGACAACTTAAATGTGTATGCATATTATAAGATATATTTCATATATTGAATTCTGATAGTTCATCCTTTCTAAATCTCTTCCCATGCCCTGTTCCTGCTGTACAAGGAAGAGCAAAAATGTAAGCTGGATATTTATTAAACATCTGTTCTTATAGTGATTAAGGACATGGACTCCAAACTGTGAAGTCCCTGATTCAATTTTATCTTATCCATGAACCCACTGGTTGGCCTTAGATGAATAACTGTTTTTTAATCTCACACCTTGTCAGAATGTATGGGTATAGTAATTATGGACATAGGTTAAATCCAAAGGTTGTTTTTTATCAGTGGAAAGGGAGACATTCTTGCCAATTCCTCCCTCTCCTTGCATATCCCCAATGCATTTGTCATGCTGTTCTTCAGGGTATCCTGGCCCCCAGAAGCAGGATTTTAGGAAGCTCAACGGGGTTTTACAGGAGGAGGAAAGCAAGAAATTTCTGTTCCACTGGTGGACATGTCTTCTATCACTAGAACATAACTCTTGAGTCCAATCATATGGCATAAATAAATGAAGTTGTGTCTTTAATATTTGCACAACATGAACAAATGTAACTGATCCAGTGTTATCATAATTTCTTTCATTTGCTCAGGAATCTTGTGCCTGCTGAAATCACACAGGTTTTAAAGTAGCCCACCATATCAAATACAGATCACTATCCATGTGTGATGAATCACTTGGGCCTTGATAAAACCTTCCTCTTTTAAGGTCTGCCTATTTGCAAAAACAGGAATAGGGCAGAGATCAAACATCTGATATGCCCCAAGACATGGAGGGTATGTTGCTTTTGAATTTATGGCTTGCTAGTTGTCTATTAGCGTGGGGGGAATGCTGGCTATTCTAATGATGTTTAAATTTAGATTACTGTTTCATGTTTTGGTTGATGATAAAGACATGTGGTTACATGCCTGCTAAGCCTGTTTGTTCTACAGAAGCAACTGCACCTTTCTGTTTATTTTCTGGCATAAAAGTTAATAGCAACATAGTTCTAACACACAGAACACTTCACAAGCCATATGAAAAATGTGTTTTGAGGCCAACAGCCTTGAGTCCCTGCTGCAAGACTTAATAGTGTGATCTAGAGCTGAGATGAACTAATGTTCAGCCTTCAGAATCTATTTGCTAAGGCAAATTGAGCTATTCAGATTCTGTAGCTCTCAGCTTAATGAAGAGTTTTAAGATCTTGTCGGAGACACAAGATAGCCATATTTCAATACTGATAAAGCCTGATAGGGAAAAAAGACTGATTGTTTTGGAGGAAAATGGTGGAAGAAATATTTTGGATGCAGTGGATGATTAATATTGCTAGTCCTGTGATTTCTTTGTGCTGTTCTCAATAAGCATTTAGATCAAATGTTGCTGATGGAAAGCAATAAAAGCTAATAATAATAGGAAGTATTAACAGTGTTTTTTGTGATTGTTTCTAGGCATGCCTACTTAGTTTAAGAGGATTAGACCCAAGTAAGTAAGCACTGGATTGCAGCCTAGGGATAATTATTACTAGGGTTAGTGCTACTGCTTCTAGCAATGTCCATCTATTTTCTCATTACACATACTGTCTGGTATTTCTCATAGTTAATTGATTTATAAATATTCATTCCCATGCCTTTGTTCATTTCAGAGTATTAAATAATAAGCTACCAATAGCCATTGATCAAAATTCAGTGTGAAGAATTTCTCATTTCTTTGGGGAATCAAAAGTCATTTTATCAAATAAAGATCGACTGTTAAGATTCTAGACATCTTTTTTATTAAAAAACACAAGAAAAGCAACCACATCACTAACCATAGTTCTCTATGAGGAGCTTAATCTCCGATATTGTCACAAACTCCTGCTGTGAAGACTTATTCAAAGTACAGAGGAATTGATTAGGAAACTGAGAGAAGCTGGGCATTAAATTTTGAATGGAAGGTATTTTACATGTGTGATTGCTGAAATCCCTGTTTAAACACCTGTGGAGTTGCATTGATAAAATGGTGGCTTCACAGAAGGAAAAATATCTACAGCAATCATTTTTGGGGCTGATGAAAATGACATTAAGAATGGGAGTGTGCCTGTAGAATGTTGCAAAATTCTCTGAAATCATTAGGTGGTGCTGCATATAGCTACTCCATATTCAATAAATCTATAGTTTGGCTGCAATCCATAAACAATTTGAGCTAGGTCTTGAATTGAATATACACTAGTTCCATCAAGGAAGTGTGTTGTTTCATTTTACTTCTGTAAGAGGCAGAATAAGAAGCGAGAAAAAATGAGCATGCTTTGGAATTATCCCCTCTGGATTATAAGCCTTGCGTATATTACACAGAATAATGCATATTATATTACTATGAAGTTATTATGAGATATACAAAGATCAGAACAAACTTGTAAACCCCCTCCCCTTTTTTCTTGGAATTTAAATACGTCAAAGAGTATTTATTTATTCATATGTATCTATGTACATACTATGCCCTTCTCTCAAATGGGAACCCAAAGTGGCTTCCAAGATCATTTTCTCCTACTCAATTTTATCCATACAACAACAACTCTGTGGGGTAGGTTAGGCTGAGAGAGAGTGACTGGCCATTTTATTTCCATGGCAGATTTGAACCTGGGTCTTCCAGATTCTAGTCTGACACTCTAACCAGTACAATATGCTAGCTTTTACACCTGTGTGCTATATGCTAGCTTTTACACCTGTGTGCTTGCTGTGAGGGGCTTGGGGATCTAACTGCCAGGGACTGCCACCCCAGGACTGACAACCAGGCACTGCCTGGACCAAGGCAGAGTGCATGCCAACTGGGCAAGAGCCTGGAAAACTACCAGGACATGAGTCAGAGGTGGTTAACTGACTTGACTGTCCCTCCATGGTCCAGACCAACACAGAGATAATAAGGCTTCCTAGGGAAACCCTGGTCTAATTTCACCAGTGCTCTGCTACACTTTCCCTCACCCACCTATCCTAATCAAAGCTATTCAGCAAGTCTGATAGCTTTCCCATATGTTTTTTACTAGGTCATCAAGCCTCTCTCAACATTGTTCTACCTCCAAACAGCCATTAAGCCATTGCTTGGGGGGCAAAGACGTCAGCTTGCCCCAGGGAACATTTCACCCTATAACTGGACTTCCCAGCCATGTGCTGTGTGTGAGAGTGTGTGTGCATGCGTGCGTGTGTGTGTCTTGGGACCCACCATACACGCTCAAATTCATTTGGGCTTCTTCTCTTCTCCTTGTGAAGCACTAGTCAATTTGCTGCTGTCTTCGTGAGCTTCAATCTTCAGGACTGGTAATTATCGAACTCTCTAAATGGCTTTCTCCCCCTTTCCTCCCTGATTTTCTTAGTTAGCCTTGTATGTGTGCTGTGTGTGGTTTTCTGTACATTCAACCTTTTATTTCTCTTTTAATAAAAAAAAACTTTTCCAGTTGAACATCTGCCTGATTTATTTGAGAATTCTCTAAGGGAATAATCCCCATAAACATAGGTAGAGAATCACAGTTACCCCCTCTTTCTTGTCTCCTTAAAGTGAATTTCCCCAACCAATTAAGGAGACCTATATGGATAATATAGCTGCTCCAGCAACCAGACAGTTGAAGCCAGACAATGTTGCTCCCAGTATGCAAAACTAGTCACAAAAAAACTCCCATGGGAGAAAGACACTTACCACTGTGCAAACAGTTTATGACATTTAAAGTGCTCAAGTGCTAATTCATTAAGAATACTATATCACTTTTCATACAAAAGTATTTCATCACAATACAAACAATAATGTTACAACCAACACTACACTCCCTGCACGTTCTGCAGATGTACAATAAACATGCGAAGGAGGTAATTCCGGGAAAGCCTTAAAGTAAGTATTCAATAATTTCTGAAAGTCTCTTATTAATAGATTCTTCTTTTTTTCATTCTGTCACATAGCTGAACCAGTGGAAGGATAGAAATCCGAAAACTCCAGACTTGACCAGGGGCCGATCAACAACACAGATTTCGTCCCACAGACTTCCTCAGGGACGTAACAACAGTCAACTGTAACAGGAAAATTATCTGACACAATAAACATGCCTAATACAAAAAAACTGGGTTTCTTTTGTCTCATTATGTCCAAAGGACTTACCCTTATCTGATGCAATTCATTCCTATAACCCGGAGGGTGACAGCGATATCTTCATTCACACGCACCTCCACTCACTCGATTCACATATTTAACCTCTCCTCCCCTTCTCTAGAGTTTTAACTTAAAGGGAGTACAACCTATTTCATTTGCTCAAACTTCTCACAAAAAGCAACTCATCGATAATTCACTATCAAGGCCACATGGTCTCATGCTGTCTAAGGTATGGATCCATTGAGCCTCTTTACACAATAACACTCTTTGAACATCCTGCTGTAATCCTTTCTGTGCCACAAACAAAACAGCAGCTCTAAAATCATTCTTCCTATGCTGGCATTCTATAAAGTGTTGTGTGAGGAGAGCTTCCATAACTCTATTCCTCATCCTAGACATATGTTCTAAAATATGGGTCTGGAGTGTCTAGTCATATTCAGCTATGTGACAGAATGAAAAAGAAGAATCTATTAATAAGAGACTTTCAGAAATTATTGAATACTTACCTTAAGGCTTTCCTGGAGTTACCTCCTTCACGTGCTTACCAGCAACCAGACAGGCAGGAGGCATTCTACTTATAATTGAAACCAAAAGCTCTCCTTTTCCTAAAGGCCAGGCTTTCCAATATCAGGTTCGTTTCTGGGATGTACCCATGGACAACACAAGGATTCCAGACTCAGTTTAGTAAAAGGTAAGTTATGCAATTAAGGAGTGTTTCCAAAAGCATGAAGCACTCTTACTCAGGCAACAGGCATTAAAACAAGAACTATTAAAACTGTCTAGAATGTTATTAGTGTTTTATTGGAAATGTCAGATAATACCTCTGCAAGAGGAATTAATAACAAAGATAATGAAAATCACGGAAATGGATAAATTAACTACACTAATGAAAGGACAAAGGGAAGAAGACTTCTTCGTTTTACAGACTCCCTTCTACAACTGGATTAAAGATAAATATAGATACTAAAACATAATAAATATATAAATGCAATATTGTAATGAACTATCAGTAACCACAGTCGAATATTTGTTAGGATAAAGTATGAGGAATGGAGAACTAGAATGTTGATGTAAGCAGACTCCATGAATTTTTTGTATTCTTTCTTTTCTTTCTTACCTTTTCTTCCCATTTTCCCCTTTCCTATTTCAATCTAGATGGAAAATTAATAAAATAATTTTTAAAAACTGTCTATGTAAACCTTAAGAGCTAGCAAACTAAGCATCTCTAAGAGGTTTCCTTTGTTGCATATCTCACCCAACCATTAGAAAGCCAGTCTTCTCTTTGTTGATTCAAGGACATGTAAAGGTGATAAAATAGCATGTATCTTCCAGCTTCTCTTTTGCATATTGGCATCCTGACGAGGAACTAGTCAAGGGAGGGAGCTGAATGAGTTGAGAAGCCATCTTTTCAGGCATCAGTGGCTCACCTGGAAACTGAAGAACCAACCAGGGCTAAGTTGTTAATTGGCATTACAGCTGTGTGAAAACTAGGGAGTTAAGCACAGAGCTCTCTGAAAACAGTCTCTGTAAATTTGAATCTTTGGGGAACTTAGAGACTGCTCCCCAGGTGTTTCTAATATGGGTGCTAGTCCCCCGCTCCACCTCCACCCCTGCTTACCTGGCTAGTAGGGGGGAACATGCCCCCCGTGGCACACTCCTGGGTGGCACAGCACGCTCCTGGACAGCATGGTATGCTCCTGCGCACTGCCATGGCGTGATTCAGGAGTGCCGCAGGCCAGCATGTGACTTGTGCAATGATGTCACTTCCCAGAAGTGACATCATTGCACAAGCTGGGAGCAAGCTTGCTATAAGGTAGGTGCCAAGCCTCTGACCTCTTGCCAGATATGTGTGTGTCAGGATATCTGGCAACCCTAGTTTCCAATCAGCTCTGCAAGCACAGGCCACAAACATAATACTTACAACTTGAACCTAAGTTCAGCCTTTTTCTCAAAAGACTTAGTCTTAGGTTAGCAAATTCCATACAACCCTCTTCTGCTGCAGACTTCCATCTCTTCCTTCATGTTGTTCCTTGGGGTTCCTTGTCTCCTGGGTGCAGCGGAGGGTGAAGTAGTATTTATGCTACACTGGAAGATCAGAATGGCCTATTCTGGGAAGAAATCTGTCAAGGAGAAATCCTACTATGTAGGGTTTTTTTGTTTTGGTTGTTCTACACATTCCTAGCACTTATAGGACTTATTTTTGTTCTACACGCTGGGAAGCTTGACATTATTGGTAGGGGTGTGCACCCCCAAAAGATTCGGGTTTCCTGCTTCTGGTTTACCCAGAGCAGGAAAAAATTCGGGTAAACCCAAAACCTGAAGCAGCAAGCCGCTGCAGGTTCAGGTATTTAAGCTGATTCAGGTTTATTAGGGAAGATTCTGCCATTGTTTCCAATGGGAAACGCTGCTCCTGGCTATCTGGGGGCCTGGGGGGCATTTTCTTCCCTAATTACACCAAATTTACAGGGGACCCTCTCCCAACCCTCCTCTCCCAGCCACCTAGGTTTCAGGGAGATTGGAATTCAGGGGGCATGTTATGGCCCCCCAAAGTAGGTCCCCCACCACCACCTATCTCCATTGTTTCCTATGGGAAAAATCGGGGGGGGGGGAAGGTTCCCAGGAGGCTGGGGGTGGCATTTTGGAAGCAAAATGTACCAAACCTTCAGGGGACCCTCTTCCAACTCTCCTCCCATGGCTGCCCAGGTTTCAGGGAGATTGGACTTGGGGAGCCATGTAATGGCCCGCCAAAGAAGGTTGACCACCCCAGCCACCCCACTTGTTTGTTTCTATTGTGGGAAAATCCAGACTCCCACAGTAGAAACACGTGGAATGTGGCATCCATGGCCACAGGCAGAAACCCCCTTTCAGTCAACCCCCCCAACAGCTCAACAAAACCAAAGACAAACTCCCCCAAATCCCCCAGCACTCCCCTCCCAGAGCTGGCTGGCCAGCCACTCCCCATGTTTCTCTATGATGAGAACTTTTAAAATGTCTTTCTTTATGAACTTTCAAAATGTCTTTCTCTATGACAAGAACTTTTAAAATGCACAGAGCAGGGGTGCCACAGCAGAGGTACATCCTGAATGCATGCTCATCTCTGGGAAAGCATGACAGAAGCAAAGGAACACACCTCAAAATTCCCCAGCACCCCCAGAGCAGGCTGGCCAGCCACTCTCCATGGTTCTCTATGGTGCCAACCATCACAACAGAGAATCTCTCTCTCTCTCTCTCTCTCTCACACACACACACACACACAAAATTAATCTTAAAATTTATTTCTTGGTAACAGCATTAAAAACATCACATCAATGTTAAATCACAATGTACAGTCCTAGATTAAATCAACCCCCACCATCACACCAGAAAATCAAAAACACACCAAAAACACAACCAAAACCACACTAAAAATAATTTTTCAAAATTTTATTACTTGGATTTCTGGCCCACCCTCCCCACAAGTGGGCTGAGGGCGGGTAACAGCATTAATAGCACACACAGATAACACAACATACAGTCCCACATTGAAACAAAATCTAAAATCACACCAGAGAATCACACACCAAAAATATTTTTTTAAAAAAATTATTTCTTGGATTTAGGGCTTAAATCAGACAAGCCCCCAATTCAAACCAGCCAGTTACTGCAGCAGCTTTGGGGGAAAAAATCAAAAAAATAATGTCCTCCGAGAGAATCACCCAATTGGTAAGGGAAGAGCTGCTTGCTGCTGCAGCGACTGGCTCTTTATCTCAGCCAGTCAGTCCCTTCTCTGACTCACCACCACTCACCAGTCACTACCCTCCCCCCTCTCCCCCCCTCTTCTAAACACAGGAGAGGGAAGAGGGAAGAGCTCTTTGAAGCCTTTTCCCTCTTTCCATGACAAGGGAAAAAAGGCTTCATAGAGCAACCCAAAGCAACCTGAATCACTTCGGGTTGCTCTGCTTCGGGTTTCCTGAATCAGGCCAGCTCTGCTGGGGCTGATTCGGGAATCACAGATCAACCCGATTCGGGGTTGATTTGGGTTTGCTTCGGGTTTCTGAAATCCGAAGCGCACGTCCCTAATTATTGGCTTCCATTTTACAAGAATACAGTGAATCAAGGGGCAGCTGACTTCCCAGATCAAGTGAGAACTTGATGTTGGAATTATAACTTGCAGCCAGTACCTGAGAGACAGTGAATATGGAAGAGTTTTCAGTTACAAAAGCAACCTATGCGCTGATATGAAGAAGTAAAGGATTATTTAAATACCAAGGGAATATAAAACTGGCCAAATTTCCTATTGAGATCTCTTTTCTAAATTACCTGCTACTGGAGTGGGAAAGAACTTGTGCAAGTAATAAGAAAATGTATAAGAGAAACCTCATTGCTTGAAGCAAAATTCAAATAAGCTAGAGAAGATATAACCAAGAGATGATAGCATGGTGAAATTGGTTTAAGTTTTCTTGACCTGTTCACGTGCCCCAAACCCAGTTTCTAGAAGCTGCTACAACTGACCCTTTGACACCTGCATTGCCAGCAGTAAGGACCTTTTCTCCACAGGCCCCTTCAGCTCATGAAAGTGAGACGAGCTTAGAATGGAACCATCAATAAGGTCAATTTGCCATGCTTACCAGGCTCCTTACAGTCAAGGAGCAATTCTAGGCAGATGTTGAATGTGTCTGCTTCCTTCTCACTACTTTTGAAATGACTCAACCTTGACTGTGTGTTCTTTCCACTGGTCTGAACAAGCAGGTCGCTGGAATGGGGTGCGGGGGCATCATGTGCACAGTTGGAGTGACATAATGTTTAGCATGGGCTTGTTGCTGATTACTGTCGTATTTAGGATGTTGTGCTATTCTGCTTCAATAAACTATTTCCATTTGTGAATTTTATTAGGTGTGGTATGTCTTTGTTCAAACTGGAATCCCCAAAACCTCTTGGGCATTATGATTTAATTTTATTCTTGCGAATGGACTGCAATAAAATGTATATGAGCAAAAGTCTATTTTTGAGTGTAAGAATGGCTAATTTGTGAAGCTTGTACGTGAAGTTCTTTTTCTGTCACTACACAATAAAGTCTCCCTTTCCCAACAAGATTTCCATCCTGTTGATATCACACTTAAGTATTTGTAAATATTCTGGAGTAAATGAATCATTTATGATGATAAGATGGAACATTTTGTTCTTCCTGAACTAATCCAAGACAAAACTATATCACAAGAAGGGGTTACGCATTCCCAAATTTTGAAAACCTTTCCCAGTTCAAGGGATGGGATGCTACTTTCCAGAGACTCTTTGGATATTGTTTGGCTAAGGAGTTCTTTTTTTCCCTATGAAGTCAATTTTTTTGTTTGCTTTTCTGTTTTTCTTTGAAATTTGTGCTTGAAGGCAATAGAGGTTGGCTGCCTGTCTCCAAGGGCCTTAGATGCAGTTTTGGAAAATGGACTTTTGGAACCCTGTAACTAGCACAGGTAGGAAATCTATCCTTACAGGAGCAAAGAGCTATTAAAAAAATCTTCTTTTCTTTTAAATGTGAATTTGGAGCGATATGATTTCCTGAGCATAAGCCTCTCTTCTATAAATGGCACTAATTTGCCTCTAGATGTGACCCTTCAGAGGCTATTTAACCTGCTTAAATACAACTGATAAACAGATGTTTTAGCTTTGTAGGTGGATGCTAAATAGGATACCTAGGATAAACTCTAAATGCCTAGAGGGCAGACAGAGAAGGGCCGTTTCCAGATGGCTTACCTGAAGCTGCTCCATGCCGCAATGTTGTGGATCGTGCCGGGGAAAACGCAAAATATCGCGTTTTCTTGCACGAGTTTTGTGCGACGTCGTGCAAAACTCGCGTGAGAAAATGCGATATTTCGCGTTTTCCCCGGCACGATCCACAACATTGCGGCATGGAGTGGCTTCAGGTAAGCCATCTGGAAACGGCCAAGGATTAATCATTAGGTGTCCACTTGGAGTAGTAGCAAGTGATTGCTGCCTTTTTATGGTTTTCAAATTTTAACAAGGAACAGGCAAGATACAAGGCCAGGAGGTTGGCATTACCTCTTGTGTGACCCTGGACATTCCACAGTTTGTTGTTCATCTTCTTCATAATTTAGAAAAAAGCATTGCACCATTGTTTCATGTAAAAAGCATATGGGAGGGAAAGATAAATTGATCTGTTATTCCCCTGTTAATAGTGTTCAAAGAAACACCAAGCAACAGCCTGCCAACCAAGGAGTAACAAAGAGGGAATAGTTCTTCTGTTGTTTAGAATGATGTCTGATACATTTTATACAGGTTGATTTAGAAAACAAAAAAAAACCCATTCCCCCCCCTTAACATTGTGAAAGAAGGTAGTATACATTTATGCTAGCAGACTTTTCCCAGACTTTTCCCTGATGAAGTATCATGTTTAAATGAAATTTTGTGTTTGTTCATCAACAAACATTATAATTCAAAGCAGATGACTACAAAAGGAAAGATAAAGACTGAGAAAGAGTGAAGGGGAAAGGACAGGTGAGGTTGCTTCAAGGCGAATATTAATATCTAGGCAAATGCAGTGTTAAAAATCTAAAAAATTGTGGTGGGGGTTTTAAAGATTGATATACTACAAAAGGCATTTTCATACTGTGAAGTGATCTTTTATTACTAGATGATCATTTCTGTCCAAATGATTCATAAAAGCCCATGGTACTAATAAATCAACAATTAAAACAGCATCCTCTTAAAACAAAAGTGTCAACAGTTTTCAACAGAACAGAGATTAAACCAGAAATACCAACATGAAAATCTCTAGCAAAAGTTTACACAGAAGGCATTAAACACCATTCAACTTTCTTGAAAATACTGACAGGGCAAACATTAATTCAATGTTCTAAATTCACCTTAAGATAAGCAGGCATGGGAATCCGAGGTCAGTTATGTAGTTCAGATATTCAGTCAGAATTCTTTTTAAATGCCAAGTTCAGGGCTGCTGTCTGACTCTTGAAACTGGTATTTGATTCTTTTTTAAAAAAACCCTAGTATTCAAAAGATGGAATTAAAAGCAAGGCAAATGACATGTATAATGTCTGTCCAGAGCAGTACTTTAATACCTATGTTCTCAGTGTATCAGGTTTTAGCAGCAGATGGGATGGAAAAGAAAAACTAAATGGACTCGCATAATCTTACATAAAGTTCCCTTTTACTAATGGGGTTATAATTTGTGCACATGACAGATCATTCACTATCAGTAAAATAGTTAAACAATAATCCAATAACTAGTGATTATATTTCTATAAAGGCAGGTATTGATTATGCTTGAGCCCAACTATAACCATAATCAAACCAATGCTAGGCAGTGACTCCAGTAAGTATTACAATATAGGTCAGGACTAGAATCTAAACTCTTCTGCACCACAATGCTGTGTAGTGATGCAACATAGCACCAGGTCTAGAAAACCATAGCTTGTCTGTTTTTATTCTCCATCAGAGCTTGTATTTTTAACTTTGCTACTCTCATTATTCACCTGCCATCCCCTAGAGATTTTATACCCTCCCCCCTTTACCATTCCTCTAATTTAGGCACAGTTTTGTTCTCTCTGTGTCTTCAATGGCAGAGGAAGAGTCTCAAGTGCAGAGCAGGAAGGAACAAACACCTTCAATTTGCAGGAAATGGGATCATCACTGCAGCAAATTGAAGACTGCCAGAAACCCTGACTCCCAATTTGCCATGACATTATATGAAGTGTCTGGTGTGAGAGAATGAAAGCTGTCTGCACCAAATGTTTCACACTAGCACACACACACACCTTTTTAAAAGAGAGATAGCTAAAATATTTAATCACTGGAAAGCATCCTTATAAATAAAGATATTGTCAGAGAACTAACTTACAACAATGCACATAACCCATTTTACTGAGAATGAGAGGCAATTCTGGTCTTCAGAAGAAGAAAAAAAAAGATTGCCCCCCATTGTCTTTACAGAAGCCATCTGGCCACACAAGTCTGAGTGTGAAAGTAGCTTAGAATGTACACCATTATTACTATAATTATTAGATTTTGGCTTTATACATTATTTATCTAAAATACATGTCTCTTAGGGTAATCTAATCCACATGGTGCAACTCTGGGTCTTATGGAAGGACTAGTTGCTGTGATGCTTTGATGAGGAGAATGAAAGTGAGAATTTTTAATAAGATAATTGATCCTACAACTGTCCAACTCCATTATTAGCAGTACAAGTAATCACTTCTTAAAACTCAAATGCTAATCTAATGTATTTTGTTTTTGCTTTAATTCAATATTCAGCTTTCTATTTGGTAGACGCTAAGTCCAGAGTTCTGCAAACAAGAAAACCATCTGCAATTCCAACACTGTTGAAAAAGAGCCAACAATTTGCATAAATCACTCTAAGTTTTCCAAACAGTTGTCTTAAGGTGAAGCTTTTTATTTAAGGATATCCGCATGACTCCACAAAAAAGACCCTTCAGTTCCATAAATAGATTTTATATTTTATACATGTACAGTAATAGGTATCTGTATTTATTCTTGTATGTCTTGTTATACTAGATCTGTTGCTACCTAGAGAGTGAAATGATGCCCCACTATTTCCTTTGCTCAGCATGCTGTCTTCTTTTTCCTACCCCCTCCTTGAACAGCCCTCAACCACTACAGATTTCATCAGTCAGGTCACAACGCTGGGGTCGAAGGGGGAAGGGCAGAGAAGTAGGAGGTGGAAGAGGGACTGAAGGGGGGGGCAGTATGGATGGCAGGCAGACTGCTTTCCCCAAGGCTGCCTTACAACATGGAGCAAAGGACTCTTTCTGCTATTGTCAGTGCTGACCTCTCCTCATGGCCTCTCCACTGAATTATGAGCAGCCTTCCAGGGAAATGACCTACACCCAGGGTTCCCAGACGTCCGCCAGTGGTGGACAAACTCCTGGGGATTTACTCTCTTTCCTGCAAATCCACCAGCAAATGGCAGGAGATGGCAAGCCCCAAGGAGGTCACCTTAGAATGCCTCCAAATGGCCTTAGAATGCCTCCACAGGGGGGAAAGGGGCTCCTAGGAGGGATGGAGTCTACTCTCCAAAGCAACCATTTTCTCCAAGGGAACTGATCTCCACCACCTGGAGGTTGGCAACCCTAAAGTGAAGCCTGATACTCATGATATATTATCCCACCAACCTTAGCCAATAAAATCATAACTTACTCTCAACTATGCACTACCACCTTAACACCAGTTTAACTCCAATATCAATCCAAAGAAGAAAACCTGTTCATATGTGAATAGAACAGTCTTACTCAGGCTTTCTTCTTTGTACTGATTTTGTGCAGGAGAGTCTAACAATCTAGTATTTGCCAGAAGAACCACTATGTGGTGCTGTACTTGGTAGAGAAGAAGGTATGCTCTCCCTATCACCTTCTCTTGCTCCACCCCATCTTGCCCCCAAAGCAGTAGTAGAGATAAATGAGACTTCCTGGCATCATAGCTCCTTCACACAGCCAACCCTTGTCCTGAGCAAAGTTGAGCTCTTACTGAAGCCAAGCAAAGTCAGTGCATGTAAATAGAAGAGAGGGACCTTATGTAGAGTGGCTGGACACTGAACAGATATATAGTTCTATAATATATAACAATTCTTATGAACTGCAGGGGTTGTTTTTAGTAATTAATTTGGCAACACTTTAATTCGTGGACTTATTTAATTTACAATACATGCAGCAGGTTCTCTGAATTCTCAGTTTTCATTTCTTTAGAAAAGTAAGTCTCCAGCCCATTCCATTGTGGACATAAGCCTTTCCCCTTATATCTCTGTAAGAGAAGGGGCTAGACATGTAATGTTTTAAAAAATGAAAGCTGGAAATTCAGAGAATTTGCAGCATGTATTGGTACAGTGGTATATCAACATAAATGATAATTTAAAAAAAAATCAAAAGCCCTGGAGACCAGAGTGGTGACCGCTTCTGGCTCCAGAAAAAGCAGCATGGAAAGCTTGGAGCAGCTGCTGCTTCAGGCTGTGTTCCAGTGCCGGCCTCTAACTCCTAGGGCTGGGGCTCTCTGGTTTGGCTCACAGTGAAGGGCGTCTTACATAACTCAGGACAACAGCACTCTCCCTTGAAAATCCAGATTATTTAAGGCATGTGCAGAACAAAATAAACGAACTCCACAACTTGAAAAATACAAGGCAGAAAAAGGGAAGAATTGTACCTAACAAGTACAATGGCACCTGACAAGCCTAAGTTGATCCCTAAGCTTTGGAAATAACTTGGGTACAATTCTCCCCCCCCCCTCTCTCTCATGAGTCACAAACGAAAATAAAGCAAGCAGCAGAGCAGAATGAATTCAAAGTAGCTTACGTTCAGGGCCGGCACGCCCATGGAGGCCAGGTAGGCGGTGGCCTCGGGCGCGTGGGCGCTGGAGGGGCGCTGGAGGGGGTGTTGGGGGTGGAGGCGCGCGCAGCGAAGCTGGCATGACTGGGCTGCCTGCAGCTACTGCTGCAGCCAGCCAGCCAGCCAGCCCCTTGCTGCCGCCGCCGCCACACACCCCAGCCGGGCACAGCCTCTGTGCACCGCTCGAGCAGCGGCTCGCGGCTTCTGCGCCCAGCTGGGGCACGCGGCGGCGGCGGCACGGAGCTGGCTGGATGGCTGCAGCAGCAGCTGTAGCCAGCCCACGCCAGCTCCGCTGCGCACTCCTCCGCCCCAGCCGAGCGCAGAAGCCATGAGCTGCTGCTGGGGCGGCGCACAAAGCAGCCTGTGCGCGCCGCTCCAGCAGCAGCCCGCAGCTTCTGCGCTCGGCGGTCCGTGCGCCGCCCAGCCCCCCTGCGGCACGTGATGACGTCTGTGATGACGTCATCACGCCATGCGGAGGCGCAGGCGCACGCTGCCGCAGGCGCTAAAACCTCTGGCGCTGGCCCTGCTTACGTTCCTTTGGAGCCCAGCCCCACTCACTTGTACTCACTCACTCACTCATTTTTTCTCTGTCTCTCCCTCTCTGTCACCAGTCACAAATGAAAATAAAGCAGCAGAGCCTGCTGCTAAAGACGAGGACAGCCAGGAGGAAAAGGAATTACGTGGGCGGGGCCAAAACCCACATGACTTCTTTTCAGAGCTACCAGAATGCCGTTCTGGCATGTTCCACCTCCAAATGAGCCCTGATTGTGTGTCTGATTCTTGGACCCTGTACATTTGAAAGTTACTGAATAAAAGCCTTGGTCCACTTAAAGTATTAGGGTGAAGCTACAGGCTTCTCTGTCTCTCCCTCTCTGTCTCTCCCTCTCTGTCTCTCCCTCTCTGTCACCAGTCACAAATGAAAATAAAGCAGCAGAGCCTGCTGCTAAAGACGAGGACAGCCAGGAGGAAAAGGAATTACGTGGGCGGGGCCAAAACCCACATGACTTCTTTTCAGAGCTACCAGAATGCCGTTCTGGCATGTTCCACCTCCAAATGAGCCCTGATTGTGTGTCTGATTCTTGGACCCTGTACATTTGAAAGTTACTGAATAAAAGCCTTGGTCCACTTAAAGTATTAGGGTGAAGCTGATCTGAACAACTAGAGAATATATTGGTGTCCTTTAGCTTCTTTTTTTCCCTTTCTTTTACTCCTTATGATTCTGGCTGCCTCATTGGTACTTATAGCCCCCACCAGACATGACAGCATGTGTGTGACTCTGAGTGAATTAGATACTTGTTCACCTATATTTTGGGTCTGCAGATGCCACCAGAAGAATCCGGAGCACTTGTTCCCACTGTCTTTGCCCTTCCTGCCAAGTGTCCCTCACTCCTGCCTATGTATAAAGATTACCAAATCCAAGTTCAGAAATTCTTGTAAATTTGGGGGTGGAGTTTGGGAAGAACAGAGTTTGGGGAGGAAGTTCACCTTTCAAAACTGCCATTTTTTTCAAGGGAACTAATCTCTGTAATCTGGAGATCAGTTCCAATTCTGGAAGAATACCAGGCCCCATTTGGAGGTTGGTAGCCCTAATGATATACCACATCAAATAGAGAAAAACGAATCTCTCTGTCTCTTAGTCTCATTCACACAGTCCTAGTTCAACTGCACAAGCACACACTCTCTGTTCTAGAGAAATACCTTATGTCGGGCAGTTCAGAATGTTGCTTGAGATTGCTGCTCTAACACTGCTTCTGAGATCTGAAAAAAAGATACAAGGAAGTAAGTTTCTATAAATATCCTCAGGCATGATATATAGTTTAACCTTATTTTCCCTCTCATGGTTATAGGGATTACAGCCTGGGTTATCCCTGTCTAAATCTCCAGACCTCAGTAAAGTCAACTCCCCCTCCCCTGCCTGGGTAGGGACCCTGATTATCAAACATGATACATTAACTAAACTAGACAGGCAGGGGAAATGCTGTACTTGAATCCATTGGCTGTCTGGAGGGGAACATGAGTGTCACTGATGCATAGGAGCAGCAACTTGCCCCTCACTGTGCACACACATGATTAGGTGGGCAGCACCAGCCAGTCTGTCTGTGTTGCAGGGGACCGATGGAAACTGTTTGCTTGTACTAGCTGACAAGCAGACAGGTCTGCAGAGATGGGGGGTGAGGAGAAAAATGATAGATGCCCCCATGCTTTGTCTCCCAATGAGATTCTAAAATGCTTCTGAATAACATTTAGGTTAGTTTTAAAGCAAGAACAGTTATTGTAATTATTTTATTTTGGCTTTTCACATAACAACCATAGAAATATCATTAATATAGAACAAGTAGACATGTCTTCTGAAGGAAATGGCTTTATGTCGGTCTTTGTTATGCACATAAGCCCATTTAATTGTTTATAACAATGACCACTGAGGGCCAAGCTACAAGTGACGAATGACACTTGAATGGCAAGTGGATCGAGTGGAGGGCAAGTGAACAGGGAGAAATACACTTGCCGTCCAAGTGTCATTTGTTACTTGTAGCTTGGCCCTCAGAGAATCTCTCTCTTCTAAATGATACCCTTGTTACAAACTAAAAATCAGGGGAGAAAAGCATCAGGTCCCAGATGGAACCATCAGGCTGGCTGAACAGATAAGCAGAGGAACCCAATTCATTTCAGTAATGTGTGGTTTGTTTTATAGGAGTCAATTGGTGTTACAGGAGCCATTTCACCTTAAGATTCTCATTTGGATTGAAATGAAGTCTTTAAATAAGTTTCTTCTCCCTTGAGAACATCAGTCTTGAATATTCACAATTATTTCCCTCATTTTCTGACAGGAACGTTATCAGAAACGTGCTCTCTGAAAGTCCCATCACACAGCTCTTTCCCCACACACCCATTATTCACTTCTGTCTGAATAGCTGCACTCATTTCCTTTTGCCTTTTCATATGTTAAACTTCATCTTCAATTATGAAAGCCTCTGGCTGATTTCCCCATGCCAGTGGAACTATTCAAGTGCCTTGTCAGAGGTTAAGCTCGCGTCAGAACATCAAGAATAGAAATATTCAAAACCACACGTACCTAAGGACACTTGAGCAGACGACAAGTGCTGTTTCGTGATGGAAGAGCTATTGTGCTGCAGAAAGCACAATTGCAATGAACAAAATAACATTTTTAAAGCATTAGCCTGGGGGCTTAGAGGTCTATAGATAGAGTTTGCAATTGGTGGGGCTGAGGAGATGTCCTGTCTTTGGTAGAGGCATTATGAGTTCCACAGAACTGAGAAAAAGAGTGAATAGTATTGGTAAAGGCAGGGATGCTTACTTAAGGAGTCAGTTCATACCTGAGATTTTCTGCTGCAAGTGCATATTCAATTTGAGGCATCACTGATATAAACCTTAACTTCTGTCAATTGAAAAAGTTCTATTCTAACCATGTTTTAAAGAGTGGTAGGGTAGAATAGAAAGTTAACGCCACAGCCCCATACAGGACCTTGCATAATATGAGATGGCTGAGGCACAAATAATATCTTGAGTTGGGGATCTATGATTGGATCTTCCAATGTATAGTTTAGCTTTTAAAAGTAGGATTGGAGTCATGGTGCTAAGAGGAAGAACTGAGGCTTAAACCCCACTCCCTGCTGTTCTCTCAATTGAACCCATTACCCCCAGACTTCTAGTAGAATCATAAGGGGGGAAGAGAGACATCGTTGCTTTGTCAACATTTCTTACCCACCTGGGCTAATAGTAGAGCAGGGGTGTGGTGAATTGATCAGGACATTAGTACAACTAAGGAAAGGTAAATCCTCTTTTCCCCAGCACTATTTTTCTTATTGAACCCTTTCCCCTCCCCTAGATTTGTTGAAAGGTTAAAGTTATGTATCAGGATTGGTGAACTAATCAACAATGTGGGCCTCAGTAGATGGATTTTACTTGAGATCAATATCTGGTCACCATGTTTGTGACTGGGAAGAAATTTTCACACAGGTTAGACTGACTGGTTTTGCTTCACTTGTGACATGTATCTTGATTTTTTTGAACGAATCACCTCAAATTCTTTGTTCAGTAAGCATTGCCATGAAACAATCACCTGCAGATATTTGGCTATCTTCTTTTACAGAATGTCTTAGAGAATCTGATTAAGAATTCTTCTTCTAGGGTTTTCCATAGATTAGGGTAGTTGCTACCAGCCCCCTATATACCCATTTCTCCTTCAGACATAAGCCCTGCGCATACAACATAGTACTTTACAGAGCAGTCATTTGTAAAAGGGAAGCAGGACTGAATGTGCTGGGCCTCTCCCTCCATAAGTGACCAAGCACACTGGCCCTGACTAAAACGGCACTCCCGGAGTGCACTTGCACACTTATCCGGGTGCTGTCATTTGACATCATGCACGGAGGGAGAGAAGGCAAGTTCCTGGGCATCTGGGTGCTTTGTGTGGGCGGGGCTTTGTCTTTCTTTATATGCCTGCCCCGCCTTCCCTCCATGCAGTCTGGGCTTGCTCGACCTACCCTCCTCGCCCCTTGTTGTGGCAGTACAGGTATTGCCGGTCGCTGGTTTTCAGAGCCAGGTAGGAATTTTTTCCTACCTTTTAAGATTGTGTTTCCTACACTTTTAATTTTTTCCTACCTTTTAAGATTGCGTTTCCTACGCTTTTAAGAAGCGTTTTTAAGATAAGCTATTTATAGATAGTGGAAAGAAAAACTTAATTAGTAGCTTTTAAAGATCAGACAGAGTTTTTCCCCCTTTAATAGGTTGGTGTAGGAATTGTGTAGGTTGTACTCAAATTCTATAGATAAATAGGCCACCAACAGCAGTGGGAGGGGGCTGATAATGAACACTGTTGCAGAGAGGATCACTTGAGTTTTCCAAGTACCTCACTGTCACTTTTAGCCTCAGGCCATGTGGGTGGGATCCATCTTATATAACTGTACTTGCTTGCTATTGCTTTGTGTTTGTAGCTGGGTACTGTTTGGTTCCGTTCTGTGGTGTTCCTCCACTGACTGAAACTAGTGTCTGGCTGCTGTGAATGGTTCTGTTCTGTTGGGCTAAGTTCTGACTAAGTTGCAAGAGTGTCCCTTGCTTCAGTTTGGTTCGGATGAAGTAGATGTGGTTCTCTGGTATGAAGTACGTGTTCCCCTGGCTTCTCTTTGGTTCTTGGGAGATTCTATACACTTGCTTCAGTTTGCTTCTAGTTGCAAGACTGTCCCTTGCTTCATTTTGATTTGAGTGATTCTCTGGTGTGATGTTGCTCCTCATAGGGAACAATGGAGAGTAGCTGGTCAGCCCGGTCAAAAGGAGCTGCGGTTTAGCTCTTTTGGGCTTCCCCAGGGATGAGCTTGCATTTGGGAGTGCACCTTGGCTGTGGCATCCTTGCCCTGTGTGTATGTGATTGTATGCACAAGAGCTTGTAAAAAGACTCATCACTGGGAACAGTGGAGAGTGGCTGATCAACCTGGTCAGGGGGCATTAAGGTTTTTTTGGGAGGGGGCATCAGTTTGGTTCTATTGGATTATCTGGTGAGGAGCTTGTATTTGGGAGTGTGCCTCTGTCCATGGTAGCCTTTGTCCATGTGTTTCTGCACTGGGAGTTAACTTGGAGTTTATTCCAACAATAGGAACAAATGGAGTGGCTGGAGGCACCTTGGTCAGGGACCCACAGAACTGGACCCCGGTGTCAAATCTTCCTGAAAGTTTTAGAGGACAGTCAGGAGTATGTTCCCTACAAATTTGTAGGATTTTGCTTGCAACCCCCCCCCCAGCTCCCTGGATTTTCTCCATAGGGAATAATGGAGATTGGAGGTGGCTAGGGGCACCTTCTTGGGGGGGGGCATAAAATGGTCCCTTGGGGTCTAATCTATATGAAATGTTGGGGGCCATTATAAGACAGTTAGGAGTAGGTCCTCTGCAAATTTGATCCAAAAAGAACTGCCCCATCCCCGGCCACCAGATATACCCTAATTGAGTTTCCCATAGGAAACAATGGCCAAATTTTACTGGATTTGCTCTGTATTACTGATCTGAACTGGAGAATGAATTAGTATTTGGGAAACACTGAATTTTTTTCCAGTCCAATATTGCCAAGCCTGAATCTACTGAATTTTTTTCCTGTGCACACCCCTAATTTTTTACCTACTTTGGCTGTGAGAGAGGTGCGTCAGTTAAGAAATGAGGTTATTGGTATAAAAAGCATTAATCAGTTAATGTTACTGAATCATTAAAAAGAGTAAATAAAAAAAACTTTCCTGTTTCTAATCATTCCTTTGTTCTACACTAAAAATTAAAAAACTAAAAGAAGTCATCTGTATGATGATGAAACTGGTTTTATATTTTTGTTTGTCTGTATTTTAACCTGGGGAAACATGTAGAGACCTACAGATTACATGGAATAAACAAATGATATTTCTCATTGTGTTTGTGTCCTCTCATGCACACATACAACATATGGATCTTTTTACTCTCTTTACACGTGTTTTCTTCATAAGTTCTTATCAATGATCTGATTGATTCCCCTATATTATTTCAGTCAAGCTATATATTATGCTGCAGTTTTTTCTGCAACAAAGCCCAAATGATCATTTCCCCCTTGCAAAATGCCCTCAGTGAGTGAATAATTGCATCAGAGAAGGAACAGGAGGACAGAGATGCTTAGTTCTTCTTCCGCTAGTGGCTTATTCCAAGAAGCTCAGAAATTCATTTACTTCTATAAAATTCCAGATTTGTATACTTGCATTTGAGGTATAAATCTAAGACACAGGCAGAAGTAGTAGTTGGGGAGAGTGACCAGCAGGAGAAAGGCTGAACACTCCCATCTGTCTCATTTTTCACGGAAATAAACTGTTCTCTTCAGAGAGAAATGTTTTATTACTAGAAGTGGGCAAGGACCGAAAATGGATCAAAATTTAACACAGATCAGGCCGGTTTGGCATTCGTGAACCAGCGGGTCATGGGATGCCCATTTTCCATGGAACCTACAGACTTTTCACTGGTCTGTTGGTCCATGAAAGCCTCCCCACCCCACTGGCAAGCTGCGCCAGGAGCGCTTTAACATTTAAATCCCTGCTTGCTCCAGCTGACTGGTAGGCCTCCCAGTCAGCTAGAGCAAGGGGGGTTGGAGCGCTCTGAGCACTGCTGGACAGTAGTGCTGGGAGCGCTTTAATATTTAAATCCCCCTTGTTCCAGCTGTCTGGCGGGCACTGCACCATGAAAAGTTTGTGTTCCATAGTCCGTGAAATACCATGGTCCATGGACCCACAGGCCGTGGGTTTTTCCTGGTCCATGCCCACCTCTATTTATTACACATAGCTGCAATGAAATGCATGGAATGCAGAGGATAACCCTCCACAGCATTCAATTTTCAGGTCAATCTGCAAGCATTATGGCTGCTTCTAGTTCAAGTATCTTTTTACTGGGGGTGTATTTCAAATTACTTAAGATGTCTGGAGTCAAATATTTAAAGATTAAATGGAACATCTCTCCCAAAATAAATGTTCCAGATGTTCAGCAGGGAACATTCCCCATGGACCAGCTGTTCCAATTCCTTCCAATCCTAAAGAATTTGTAAAAAGTGTGTAGCGTCATGAAGACAATTATTAGCCATTATGGTGAAGGATGGTCAGTAGCTAGAAATCTATGTGGTCACTATTAAACATGCTTCAACCTGATTGAATCTGATTCAATCAGTGAGATTTTTTTTTCAAATAAATACATGATTTGAGTTCATTATTCTCAAACACAAGTCTAAAAGTGTTAAGAATCAGTCAGTTGATGTCTTACAGTCTTGAAAAGTTCTCAATAGATTTCTCAGTATCCACAGAGTTACAACTTATCTATTTAATCAAGTTTATGGCAGTGATAGGTAGCATTGCTAAGTGGCCATGATGCAAAGGAAGCATGCATCAACTTTTAAATGTCTTCTTCAAAATTCTCCCCTGAATGGATTCTTCCCATTTTATTGTAGCCACCAAACAAGAACAGAATGTATCCTGATGTGACGCAGATCTAAATACATATTAAATTCTATATTATCATCCAAAGAGGATATTGGTGGAGTCTTTCTTGTTTTGCCTCCCTGTTTTTCATATGCAATAGAAATGCTGTTGGAATATTATAAACAAAAGAGATACAAACTATTCACCTTGGCTTTCCCTTCCTGTTATATATATTATTTGTATCATCTAGCATCTCCTTCACGGGCCAGATTCTCACATGAAACAATTTAAAGGAGTTCTGAAAGGGTTAGCAGAGGGAGGTGAAAAGAAATACAGGGAACTTTTCATATGTACAGGACTGATGAAACCAAATAACAAGACTCCATGAAGCCTACCAACTGTGTGGAACTCAAGGGCAAATCTGCCTTGCTTCATTTGAGAGTAGTTTGAAGTGACCTGTAGTAGTTTGAACTAAATCCAAGACTCTTATTTTACTTTTGATTTTTAAAATATAATAGTGCCTTTTCTGCATTCTTTTGCTAGAACTTAATTAAGTTGACATTGACATGCTGATGAGAACAGCCTGGGATTTGGACTCAGCTTATAATGTTTAGAAGAACTAACCACATAAAGTACGTCCACGATTTTTTTAAATCTTTGGACTCTTTGTTCCAGTGACAGGCATACTCAGAATAAGACCGCTTAGCTGCATAATGAGAATTGGAATAGCTATTATATGGTTAATATTCGCTTAGAAACATGTGATCATATGGGAAGCCGGCCATTTGTAGAGTGTGGCCATCTGGAGGAGTAAATTTTATACTATACTAGCTTGATACCCATTCTTCGCCTACAGTATTTAACTACTTTAAATCCAGTTATAATACTTATGGGTATGTAAGATTTTTACCTCAGAACACAGCTGACCAATCAGAGAGAGGGGGGTGTAAGCAGGCAGGAGCCTGCCAGCCACACAGGAAATCCAGGCCCCACAGGGAGATTGGCAACCCTAATGAACTTTTAAGGGAAGACTTGGAGGTACATTTTACCTCAGGACACATTCAATGACTCCCAATAGCAACTGCATACTGTTTGGAATGTCGGGGGTGAGGAGGACCAATCAGGCCACATACGCAAATGACCTGTGTTTCAACTATCTCGGAGCGGGGGGCAGGGAATGAAGTGTGGAATGTTGTGAGCCCCAATCAGGCTGCATATGCAAATGACTTTGAAAGGCTAGCCCAACCAGGGAAGGGTGGCCAAGCTGCAGTGGGCAGGGACGCAAGCAGGCAGCAGCCTGCCAGCCACACAGGGAAGCTGTATCCGTATGGGCAAACACATTTTACCCCTTTTTACCCCATTAGGGGGCGAATTTCTTAAAATCCCTTCTTAGTGAGCCCCTACACCACAAAAGGAACATCCTGACCAAATTTCACATTTCTAGGTCCAGGGATCTGGGCTGTACGTTGATGAGTCAGTCAGGAGGACACTTGTCTTTATATATATGAATGAATAAATTCCATCACTGTGACTGAATAGGGAATAGGGATATGTCCTCAAAAAGAAAAAGATTCCTGAAGGTTTAGACATGAGTCTTAAATTAATGGCCTGATCAAAGCTCTTCTATCCCTCGACACATTGCTTTCGGTCTACATCATTCTCCTTTCATTTCCCCTTTTTAATATAGAAGGGAATGGAGAGCCTGAGTATTGTTCAGTATCTTCCATTTGCTTGTATACCTCCCTTGCTATTTATTTGCTGTCCCTGAGCCTGTCATCATTTTCCAAGGCTCCAGCATGCTGTACACGCATAGCCTTGGTGGGAAAGGGGTGAAATGGGTTAGTAGACTAAGGTAAGGTTCTTTGGGGTTTGATTCTACTACCCTGACATTGGTTTAAGTGCTATTCCAAGGTCATTCTGGTTCTTCAGTACCATTTTCTTGGTGAGCTACAATAATGTCTCTTTGCTCATTTCTTATTAAAATCTAATACATTTCTAGGATGGATGGAGGTCATTTTAAAAAGAGGGCAGAGGAGCTATAAAAAACCCTTGCAGACAGATTATTGAGAAGTTTTGAGGAGGAGGAGGAGAAAGAAACAATTAAAAAGCAACCTTTTCACACTAATATATCCTATCGGTATGCTGTGGCAATGGTAAATCCTGGTGAAAAATGCTTGGAATAGTAGTAAGTTATTTTCTGAGTGCAAGCATGCAAGACAGCTCATCAGCCCTACAGACTCAAAATGTTTCTTTTTCATTCTTTCTCCCTTCTCCTGATATGGCCCCATCTTCCTTGTATCTCAGACCTCATTCTCTTATCCATGTTGGAAGTACCAGAGGATCCACCATACATCACACAGCTTGCATTGTGAATGCCCATAAGGATTTGGTAAGCCCTGAAACTACTTCCTACATGGTGACTAGGAATTGTGCCTGTCCCTCTTCTGAGCTGGTACTCTGAGAAACATTTACGGAATACCCCTCACAGTAGAGTGTTGAGTAATCTCATATTCATTTTAATTTGAAGGCTTTAAAAACATTGATCCAACGTGTCTGAATTTTATTAATATAATATCTATTTCTCCAATAACTTTGAAGTAGAAGTGTCTCAAGTAAGCACAAAAATAATAAATATGCAAACCTCTTTTACCTACAGGTAATGCTCTTATTTACTTCAATCGAAGAGCATTGATTTACAGCTGAGGTTTTTGTCTTTAAATTGTACATTGCCTCAGAGTGATCTCCCAGCTTTAAGGTGGAAATTTACTCATCTTGCTTTGGGAAATTTATATATATATATATATATATATATATATATATATATATATATATATATATATATATATATATATATATATATATATATATATATATATATATATATATATATATATATATATATATATATATATATATATATATCTTTTTACTTATGTGCTGAAGGCAACAAAATGCTGAGAGAGAAAAAAACCCTGTTCTTCTCACTCAATATTTAACACAGTAGCTGTGTTTAGATAAATGCATAATTTATGTCAGCAAAACACATACCTGTGCCAAGAAATTGCCTGGTGGAGTATGGCATCAGTTAAGGATAGTCAATTTTTATTTTATTTTGCCTTGGATACATTTGCATCAGATCTGAGGCTCCCTCCTTCCTCTTCCTTCCTTCCTTCCTTCTTTCTGTCTGCCACTCCTAATGCATTTAAATAGAACTTTTTTGAGAGTTCAATCTATATTTTGCCCTGATACCCCCAAACGAGGACACAGCTATGGATTCAACTAGTTTATTTATTTAAATGGTTGCTCTATGTAATTGCTTATTAAACTATGCTAACCTATTTGAAGGTACTTTTGTAAAAGCAGCTTATCTGTGGCTGTCTTTTATGGGCAGATTCACCCTGGCTCCAGAAATGGTTAGTGTTTCCACCAGCCTTGCTTATCCTCTCCTGGACATTCACTATGTGCTGAGCAGTGTCAAAGTTCATCTCCTTCCCCTGATGTGCTATAAGGGCCATATCAAGTTTGGAACGATGCTGTTCAGCACCAAGGGTGCTTCTTTCCAGTGCACTCCACTGAAAGGCATGTGATGGCCTCTTCTGGACATTCTGCAACTCACTCTATGCTGGCTGACCCAGAAGTTACAGCTGATCCACAATGCAGCGGCATACGTCCTTACTGGAACGCCGATCCGAGTGCACATTCATCCTGTGCTGTGCCAGCAGCACTGGCTCCCAGTGGAGTTCCAGATCCAGTTCAAGGTGTTGACCTTGGTGTTTAAAGCCCTTCATGGACTGAGACCTGCATACCTGCGGGACCACCTCTTCCATTATGTCCCCTGCAGGGTGTTGCACTCTGTAGACAAGCAACTCCTGGTGTTCCCCAGCCCGAAGGCTATCCATCTGGCCTCAACCAGGGCCAGGGCTTCTTCTGCACTGGCCCCAGCCTGGTGGAATGCTCTCCCACTGGAGATCCATGCCCTGCTGGACCTGTTACAGTTCTGCAGAGCCTGTAAAATGGAGATGTTCCACTGGGCCTTTGGCTGAGTGCCAGCAGGTGTCCTCCTTCTTCCATCTAAGACCACCACTTTTTCTGGGGCTGCCCTTGGCCATCTGCTATGCCCATATATGGACTCCCAATATTTGTTTAAATAGCCTGCTCCTCGACTTTTTTAATGACTTTAAAAAAAATTATTATTGATTTTATGTTTTTTTTGTCTTTTAATGTATTTTTTAAATGTTGTTAGCCACCCTGAGCCCATCTGTGGGGATGGTGAGGTATAAATCAAATAAATAAATACCCTCCATCATGCTTGATACTTCAGGATGTTTGCTGATTATTCCTATGTATTGTGAGCAACCTGCCCTACTCCTGCCAACTAGTTGTGGCCTAACTAGTATAAGACCAGGTCTAGTTAACTGAACATTCCTCCTTCCTGGAAATTGTGAAGCAGGTGGAAAAAAAGAACTTCCTCCACAGGTCAGTACAGTAAAACCTCAAACACTCTACCTTGGCCCTACAAAAGTGATCAGCTAATCCAGCAATGTCCCATGGGAGAATGGGTGAGAAAAAAGAACTTCCTCCACAGGTCAATCCAGTAAAACTTCAAACATTCTATCTTGGCCCTACAAAAGTGACCAGCTTTGCAATTTCATTCCCATGATGAGAGGCAGCCAGTGGTAAATCCTTCCTTTTGCACCCAGTCAGCGTTCTGCTGGAAAATGGGGTATTAATCATCACCAGAGTCAGATGAGGTCAGTAGATTTACCATTACCTGCCTGTATGTGCTGCCACTGTGCATAAAGAAGCCAAACAAAAAACACACAAACTTTTTGGTGGGGGGGATTCATTACAACTTTGTTTCCTGAATTTGGTTCACTGTTCTGGAAGCTACTTTAATGAATCAAAACAGCAAAATCCAAGTGTATTTCCAGCTCTTTTGTTTTGTTTGCACACCTCAACCGATACTATAGATGAAGGCTAAGGCTGAAAGCTAATGGTTTACTCAGATCACCTGGTGAGTTAATGCTACCATTTCTCCTAAGCCTTACAAGCCTCTTCTTTGGCCCACAATGTTTGACCTCACTCTTTGGAAGCCCTGGACTGGAGGCAATAAAATTATAATGCAGCTGGTAAATAACACCAACTGGACCATCAGTTCACATAATCTGCTTTCTTATCTCTACATGAAAGCTCTACAGGAAGTCTGGCAATATACGTATGAATCTGCTTTTTACCAAGTCAGAATATTTTGGTCCATTTAGTTCAGTAGCATCCACTGGCAGTAACAAGGACTACTGAGAGCCACCCCGGACTGCCAGAGAATCCCTCTAGTGGAAACTTCACATCAACCTAAATACTGCATGAAAGCAAATCACCTGGATCCATGAGCCTTCAGCATGACCATGACTCCTGGAGCTTTGTTTCCTTAGTCTTCTCCCCACTCTGAAGCCCTAGCAGCACCACTCTTCCAAGCTCTCAGGCAAAGAAATGTCTGAATGCAAAGCTTGTATTCTACCACCATCCCACAGCCCTTTCAGTGATGTTTTAAGCATCACTTTGAACAAGTACCTTTACTCGTATTGCTGCAAATGTTCACCATCGGAGGCTGCAGTCCCTTATTTAGAAACAGTCAGTGGCATGTAATGACAATCTGGCTGTGTGGGCCCTTTTAAATGCCTCATTCCTGCCTAGTGCCACAGCTGCCCTTGATTCCTGTTAAATAATAATTTAAAAAATCCCCTGCAATAACTTTTGCTAACTTGACTCTAATTGAACTGTCATGTGTGTAGCCGTTCTGGAGAAATGGTGATTTCTGTGATCTGTGGAGAGAGGAGAGGCTGGGGGAAGAAATAAGCCGCAGACACAGATAAGGAGATTTTATTCAGCTTTATTTGACAAGTTTTATTACACCAAGGAAAGCATAACGTATCTAATCTCATTGCAGTTGATGCAGCCCTTCAGCCTTTATTACTTAAATCCCATTAGATATAAAATTGTTTCTATTTGTCAGTGGCATGATATCTTTGTATATTATTATTACTATTAGTGTTATTATGGTCACCATCATCAGAAGGCTTTCAGGGGTAGGAGTATTAAGGTAATTTCTGATCAATATTCTTACCAAAGGAAATGACTTCTTTCCTATTTGGTTTGTTGTCTGCCTTAGGCTTTAAAAACTCTAAGTGTATGAATATGTGTGTTTGTGCAGTATTACAGAGTTAAAATTTAATTTAACATGAACTTCTAGTCAGAAATTTCTTTAATGATACAAAAGTGATCTTCTAGTAAAGCAAAATCAAAAAGAGTCCAGTAGCACCTTTAAGACTAACCAACTTTATTGTTACCTAAGCTTTCGAGAATCACAGTTCTCTTCATCAACTGTGATTCTCGAAAGCTTATGCTACAATAAAGTTGGTTAGTCTTAAAGGTGCTACTGGACTCTTTTTGATTTTGCTACTACAGACTAACACGGCTAACTCCTCTGCATCTAATAAAGCAAAAATCATGCAAGGAAAGGAGGTCATAATGGAAAGAACTATAGTGGTTTTGCCCCCCCAGTCAGGAATAAAGAGGCAGACAAAAGGTATTTGGGTATTTAAAGGGCCTCTTTATTCAACAATTAACAAACTGTAAATATGGCAAGGGATCTAACTGCGGTACAGGTCAGGCCCGGTGTCCATGCCAGGACTGCCACCCTGACCTGTCTGGGCGAGCCCCGAGGCCCCAGGTGTGAGCCATCCATACGCATGGTTGCAACCCAGCTGGCCAGGCAAATGTTTCCCCCCTTGAAGTTTCAACCACTCCACCGTACAGCCCGAGTGAAGGACATTTACAGGGGGGTATACCAGCAGCAGCCTGCCCTCTCAGCTGGTCGCCATGAAGCCCACCAGCCAATAAGACAGACTCCAATCCCCATAGGGGAAATCTGCCAAGGGTGCTTGCCAGCCCGCTCCCTTTTTCCAACTCTATTCTGCCAAATGACAACCTATTTACGACTCCACCATTAAGAGCTACCACAACCCAGTACACAGTGCAAGGTAGGCAAAAAAAACTCAACTCCTAATTGCCAATAAGGAGAAAGGAGAAAAAATTCCTACCTGGCCCTGACAACCAGCGACCGGCTCTCCTGCACTGGTAAAGGGAGGGTGGGTGGGCTGAGCACACGAAGACGACTGCAAGGCTGGGGAAGTGAAGCCACCTTGCAAATGCTTGGCTCCGCCCCCTCAAAAGCCCGTGCTCTGAAAAGGGGGAAAGCAGCTGCTTTCTCCCTCCAGGGCTGCAAACTTGGCCCCCAACCTCAACGGCCTTCAGCTGCCAGTTGGGAGGGCCGTATTATTTTTATTATCTAGATTTGTACTGCGGAGGATGTTGACTGGAACTGGATTAATCTCATCTAGCAACTGGATGAAATAAAAAAAATAGAGGGACTGAACACTGGATTTCTGAACTCTACCCAGCTTTGGATCAAACACTTCCAGATGACCCATTGATATAAATAAATAAATATCCCTTGCAGCTCTCTTCTCTCTTTTCCAAACTTACTGGAACTGAACAAATGACCCAGAAAGGAAGGCTCCTGAGAATCACTATGGTAAATTTTAGGCTTCAGGGGTCTGCAACTTATGGATCCAGAGCCAAATGTGGCTCAGTATGGAATCATAAGTGGCTTTTTAAAAAGGAAAGGAAATATTTGTTGTGCTATATTTGAATATTAGAAGGAATGCTATAGTAAATGATATGTGAAAAGAATGGGAGGAAAAGATTTTTTTATGGGACTGAAGGACTTCTTGCCTTGGAGATGCTTTAAAGAAAGGGAACAGGTAAAGGTGAAGCAATGGTAAAATGGTAAAGGAATCCAAGTGCAAACTATGCACAGATTTATGTGAATGCACTCAGATAATTATACAGGATGCTCCTTGGAACTTACTGTAAGTCCATATATGCGGCCCTTCCTAATAAAGGACTTGCAGCAATCAGTGTTTAGACTTTGTGGATCAGCTTGCCAATTTTTAATAATGTTAAGTTATATATTTTCCGTTATGCAAATGGGCTCTTAGATATACTGGCTCTTAGTTGATCACTTGTTCTGAATTTTGACATCATTTGGCTCTTCAATGATGAACTGTGCCCTAGAACTAAATTCCCCATTTCCTAGCATGCCTGGACACTTGAACGTGGCAGTATCTAGCTTGTGCCTGGCAGTATCCCACTGCATCTCACTAAGATGGGGAAAAAGAGGAGTGAACAATGGTGAGGGCTATTTATTAATTATTTATTTTATTTTATCGTATTTATATTCCGCCCTCCCTGCAAGCAGGCTCAGGGCGGATAACAACATTAAAACATTTAAAACATTTCATTAAACATTAAACATTAAAAACATTGTATAAAGATATTAAAAATAGCAGCACTCTAGTAGCAGGAGGATAACCTGCAACCTCTATCAAGCTCTTGAAGAGACCAACAAGAGTGCAGTGGGGACTCATGTCCTTGCTGATTTTACGTTGAATTAATTTGGAGCATCCATCAGTTGTCCTCCAGATTCACTCAGAATCACATTGTGAATCAGATTTGTAACATATTCACCCATCGTTTCTTTTATCCTTTTGGTTTTGGGGATATAATAACTGCTTTGTATGTAATGAATATTTTATCTTGGATTGCAGTTATTGGAGACTGCTAGGACTCAACATTTTTGCTGACATGCAAAATGAAAGGCATAATAAATATTGAGACAAATAAAATATGCATATACAAAATCCCCGATTCAGTCCCACATGGCATTTAGCTTAATGAAATTTACCTTTCATTATAAGGCAGGTCCTTGCATCCCTATGACCACAAGCTATATTTAGGGGTGTGCTCAAAGTTAGTAATCATAGGAGATGATCAATACACTTTACCTTAGGACCACCTATAGACTTTAACACATATGGATCCCATTCGCGATTTTGTACAGTCAAGATTCTAGAGGACTCACACTCTTCCAGAAGAGAATTCTTTTCTTGAAATAACCCTCCACGAGGAAATTGTGAAACATGCTAATATGTATTTTATCACATTTCTTTCCAGTCTAAGGCACTTTGAGAAACACTGTTTTTCCAATATTATCGTCACAAGACAAAGAGTCATTTTCAAGTTACTAGAGTATCTACCAGCTAGAGGATAATATCATGGATGGAGCCATTTTAGAGACATTCCTGCAGGAACAGATAGGAGAGATGGGCAGGCTAGGAACCTGAGAGGGGAGCATACACAGTAATCACTGGACAAAAATAATCATTCTACGGTCTTTTCCCCCAAAAGGCACTTGAAGAATCTCACTAAAAAAATCTGAAGAAAAAAACTTTCATTAATTGTTATTTCCAACTGTATCGAAATCTATGAGTTTAAGCACATAAAGTGACATACATTCATCTACCTTTCACATTTTCCTCCCCTTTCTCTCATATTTTCCACCCTTTTCTCTCACATTTTCCTCCCTTTTCTCTCCCATCGTTTATTGTAAACTTCTTGGGGTCAGGAACTGTCTTTTTGCCTGAAAACTGTGTATGGTGTCATGATAGTGATGATGATAAATATTGATTTTGGGGAGTTGGACTAATACTTCTTGCCATCCACTGAAACCAGTTCCAAGTCTGTCTGCCTAGAAAAAAATAGGTCCCAGCACTAGAGATGCTATAGGCTTTGGCAGCAACTGGTAATGCTCACCATCCAAGCAAGCAAGTAAGCAAGCATCACAGCTGCCAAATTCTTCTTTATTTGGATGGTAACCTGCTTTCATCAATCGCTACAAAATCTCTCTATCACCACTTTCCCCACTGGTTTTATCACAGAAGTGAAGTGTAACACATTAGATTACTAGGTGAATAACAATAAAGGCAGAGGTGTTTGTTTTATTACTGTTTTCTTTCTCCTACTGTTTTTATTGACATTGTAATTTCAAGCCCTCTCTTGTTTATTAGTTTAATTTTCAATGTGCAATATTGGTTTTATAGAACAAATTTATCTATACTGCATCTTGGTTGGCTCTACATACAGACACAACTGAACCCTTGTTTCTGGAATACCTGTTGGGGTATCATAGCAGTCTACATAATAGGCACAAATTCTTTATTTATTACCTAGTGCACTTTTAGGTCAGATATTAGATTCTTTCACTCTGTCCAAATATTCTTGTTATAAATGTAGAAAATAAAAGATATGTTACTTATTTTAACCCCTGTTGATCCAGAAATGTTTCAATATTCTGGATTCTTGGTTGGCAAATAAGGTTTATACAGAGGCCATATTTTGTATTGAACAAGTTCTGAATGACCAGCTATATTGCTCCTCACAGATTCATCCCCCACTCACCTTGAGACTTCCACTTCTCCAGTATGAACAACAGCAGAGATTTTAGACAGTTTTCTCCTAATTCACCTAAATTTTACCCATAACAATCAACAGTTGGGGTTCATAACTGGGTACTCTAGGAAAACTTGTGTTGCTGTTCTCCCTGAGGATCACATGGGGATTAAAAAGTCTTGGACACACAAATGGACGCAAATAGGAAAAAGCTTTAGGTCACACTATAGATGCCCAAAGAATTGGGCTATGCTGGAGGCCAGATTGTGTTCCTAGACTTCTAGTTGCCTTTTGCCTTTGTATAACTTTGGATATATACTTGTAGCTTTTTTTATGAATATGAAATTGGAGGCACTCAAAAGAAGTACCTCAGTTTAATGATTATTCCATCCCATATTCTTCATATGTACGGATTATGAACACCTACCATCCTTTTCAAAAGATGCTGGCATTCCTTTCTCTGTTATATACCTAGACCTTTCAGTAACCAAGTATTTAAGAGACATATTCTGATGATGAACAAATTATTCTTAAAAACACTCTAATATTTTAAAAAATATAAGCAATTTTAAAATGCATCAGACATCAAGATGACCAAATATTATCTTTGCTGGATAGACAAGGAATTTACATCTCAAAGGAGCAGAACAAATGGGACAGAATACTTAAATAAAACTAAATTAATTATATGAACTAGAGACAAGAATGGTTATAAAGGGCAAATTCTGGAACAGAAATGTTTTAATTAATTACTGAATTAGTGAATAATTAGAACAAAGTAAGTTACATGTCATCTTTCAAGACTGATACAGAATAAATCTCTCCATTTGTAGTAAAGATAACTATAGAACTGAGATGACTGATTACCCCCAAAGAACAACATACTATTTGATCCCAAGTGGCATAAATTCTCATTTATTGGCCCTGGTCCAGAATTGCTCATGTACAGCAACAGGTGCAAAGATCTCTCCTTAGTACCCACTCTTACTCATCAACTTTGTTTCACAAGCAACTGGTATAATCTCTGCCATCAATCAATCAATCAATCAATCAATCAATCAATCAATCAATCAATCAATCAATCAATCAATCAATCAATCAATCAATCAATCAATCAATCAATCAATCAATCAATCAATCAATCAATCAATCAATCAATCAATCAATTTATACAGAATCCGTTCCAGAGAGTAAGAAGAATAGAATAAAAAACAATAAGAATAAAAATAAGGAGGGCACATGCAGTGCAACAAGCACAGAACTGTGGGCGCAGGTTGTAGGAGGACAGAGAGACGACACCTTCCTCTGACAAGGAAGTAAATTATTGAGGTTCAGTCAACCGCTTCCGTATTCTACATGCCCACAGGCAAAAATTGGCAACTTTGTTAGTTATCTCCTGGGAAGAGTCTGTAAGAAGGAGGGAAACATAATGTTGTTCAGATCTTCCTGGTAAAGTTGACAAGATTGGGGCTATATAGTGGGATCAGATGTTATTTTACAAGGGGCAGTGCAGCAGAACATGTTTGGTATACTCTACTTTCCCTGTATGGCATGGGCAGAGCCACTGAGGGAGTGAAACGTAATGTCATCTGCCTTTCAAGAGGGGAGAGCTCCAATGCACTCTCCCTGTCTCTCTATCAAAATGCCAACAGCAGGTGTCTCTCCCTCTCCACTGTCTGCAAAGACTAGCCAGAGCTGGGAGCAACCCCTCCCCCATGGTCTTTGCTCTCTTGTAACAAATTTGGAGCTCTCCACTTGAAAGGAAGACCTGCCTATCAAGCAAAATTGGGCTTAGATTGGGGTTTCCAAGGCAACAGCAGGAGTTCAGACAGAGTTCAGACAATCCCTGCCTATGTTGCCAAGGGAATTGATTGCAGGTGCCAGACTGTCTGGCTTGATGAACAGCAATGAAGGAGGTTAGCAATGCCCACCTGTTTGTTTAGAATGGGGCCTCATGAACAGCTTTTTCTCAAACAGCAGATTGGGCTGTTTGTTGCTTTTTTTTTTGGTTCGTATTCCTGTTCGTGCGCATCTCTAGTAGCCACATGTGGGTCTCCAAGAGGATCAGCCCAGTCTCTAATCAAAGAAGGGCATTTGGGATACACCATAGGACTCCGAGGATCTTTCGTAGGAACTTGGATTATACTGCTTCTAGTGAGCGCCTCTCTTTGTAGCTACAGAGCTGGGAGCTGTATAAGAGCTGAGATATAACCTTTCCTTGGAAGACCTCTCTGACTTCACTGACCACATGAAAACTAGATGCTTGGGTGCCTAGCCTTGTGCTAAATAAGCACAGGTTTTCTCTGTTGTTTGAAACAGAATCTTGATGCCAGATTAATAACCAGTTAAAACTCTGTATGTAAAATGCTAATTAACAAGTCCCAATCTGTGCAATTCCTGAAGTTTTCTTACTAAGTTCAAAAAATTTAGAGAAAAAAGTCTTTCCTGTAGACCACAGGAATGGGGCTTGTAACAGGCCTGCCCTCCCTGAACCCTAACCCCTCCCTTTATCTTAATAGTCACATGCGCTATGACAGATACAAAAGGCCATAAAGGGAGCTGGCTAAAGCTTTAGCTTGCTCAGGTTGGGAAACTTTAGTATTTAAAAAAGGTCAAGAATCACAAAGCAATGTTGGTCTCCCCATAGAATTCCTTCACTTCAGAAGACTGTTGAATTTAAATGGAGTCTTTTATTTTGGCACTGATCTAGATTGGATACAAGCCTCTTTGGGTCCCCATTGGGGAAAGGGAGGGGGGAATGAAGTAAATAAATAATAGCTTGCACTCATTGTCCATGCTCAGAGGTACACTCTAATATTATTATTTCAGACAATTCAGTACTAAACCTAAATTTGAAAGAGTTCTGGGACTGAACCCTGGCTCAAATGAAGCCCTGCTTCTGTTGCATCCTTTTTCAATCTAGTGCAATGTCAACAGCCTAAACCAAATGCCAATTAAAGCAAAGCACTGAGTTATGTGCTAGCTAGGCTGTGTATTGGGTTTTTATAGTTAATTGCATTAACTGAGTGTATTTATTTACTACAGCATGCTATGGTTCCTCCAACCTCACAGTCACTTAAAAAATATTGCTCAGCAAGTTTACTTAACTTCCCCTCTGAGATCTCTCCCCATGGTTTCCAGGCAGAGCACTAATTAGTGGGGTAGGGCAGAGTTTTTTCCTCCTGTTATCAAAAGCTGATGGATTGGTTATCTGGAGATTAAAATATGGATATTTATTGGCACACTTGGCTGTGAATAGATGCTTCAATTACTGTAAGCAATCTGAGTGAATCTCATGATTCAGGAAACGTTAAACAGTTCTGAAATTTTGCAAAGGAAAGCTGCGTAGTTCAAAAAGGTTTATCTTTATCAGATGTTCTCCCAATGGACACTCCTCAAATACATTCAGCCTACTATAGGGCTGGAAATATAGTGTTAAAGTAACACTGATCTCCTGTGAGCTAGCAGTACTACTTTTATATCTTCACAATAAATGTAAGGGCCTAAAGCCAATATGAGGTACAGGGCCAGACTGGCATATGTAGGGCTGTGCAACAACAACAACAACAACAACAAAATTCCAAGAAATCCAGATCTGGGATTCAGGGAGTTCCCCCCCCCCCGGGGCAAAATTCTGAGATTTCCAAAATCAGACATATTAGTTCAGGCAGATCAGAGAAATCTGGGTTAGTTTGGCCATTATTCCCTGTGAGGAAAACTGTCTGGGGGCTATCCCGGGCACACTGGGGCAAGACTGCCGTGGCCAAGGCACACACACAAATGCATGCTCATCCCAGAGAATGCTCAACAAAACCAAACTGAAGCAAGGGAATGGAATCCCTCCATAATCAAAGTGAATTAAGGGGACCAACATCAAACCAGGGAATCATGTCAAAACAGAGAATTCTACCCAAACCAAAATGAAGCAAGGGACACTGTTGCAATTCAGCCTACACTCACAGAAGCCAGACAGACAAGGAGAGCTCTTGCATGGATTGGTGACTAAATCCCCCTGCCACTGTCTCATTCTCCCTTCCTCCTGTCTCTGCTTCAGTCCCCCTCCCTCTTCCAGCTCCTCTGTCTGCAAAAAAGGCAGGCAATGCTCTTTGCTGTTTCTTTGCAAGGAAACATCAAGGGAAATAACAAGCCTCATTTCTTAAAATAACCTGGATTTGCCAAGATTTGTTTAGGGGTCTGCATTTGAGTAGATCAGATCCAGGATTTTCTAATGTGATCTGTGAAAGCTAGATTTTGCCAAATCAGCAAAAATCACCTTTTACCCAAAGTCCAGACCTGGATTGCACCCTCTCAGGGTATGCTGCAAAGGGATTACTTCAATGGAGTAAATGCATAGCCTGGAAAAAAATATATTGTTAAAGTGGTGAGTGCAGACTCATCAAATGATGAGTCACTGGTGGAGGGGGGGGACTGGCAAAAATTGACTTATTGGGGTTTGTCAGTTTTTAAAGTTTTGCCAGATTTTTAAGCACTTCTACTGGACTGATACAGTAGATAGAACCTAGCTTCTAGCATACAGAAAAAAAATCCAGGAAATAACACTTACAATACAACTTTAAAGTGCTTCAAAGTGATGTCCAAATGGAATTTGTGCATCAGTAGCCACCAACAAAGCCAAAGGCACTTGCCAATATGGTGCTTATCAAAACTCAGCCCATCCAGTACTCACAAGCTGTAGTTCAAAGAAATGTGCATTTATTCAGCAATAGTAATGACTTGTAAGAGTGCTGGGGGGGGGAGTAGATTTCACATTCTAAACAGTATCTTGGGTGGGGGGGAGGTAGATCTTCCCCTTGCCCACAGAAGCAAATATGCCAACCCAGAAACTGGCATGTACATCCTGCATAAACTGTTCTAGAAAAAAAATCTCTTGAAAGATCCTAAAATGAACAGTTGGTGGAAGGAAGGCAGAGAGGAAAGGAGCAGTGTGCATTAGATGTAGCATTCTTCACTACTCAAATATTATCTAAGTAGCAAGAATTGCCTTTACTGGGCTGTGTGTATTAAATAAGTGAGATTATCCATTGTGTGATGAGTTTATATATAAGGCATATGTGATCTATAAAGTTAATTCTGCTAAGAGAGTGTGAGTCAATTTACACCCAGGTACTTCAGCATCTTCTGTCTTCTAGTGCTAGTCAGCATCTGATCAAGAGAATCAGACTGCCTGTGGGCATGAAGGCGACATTTAGCCATCTTAGCTCCATATTTTATAGCATTAAGGTGCAGAACCCAAATGCAGTTAAAGTGCTGAATAAGGACATGAGCTCCCTTATGTCCTTACTCGTGGGAATTTAATTGAATCCTGTACACCTTAACTACAAAACCTGTTTATTTTAATAGACTCATTAGTGTATTCATAGGGGAAATGCAGGATAATTGATGAACAATCTTCAGATTGAATCACAGATGCCTGAACAGAAATGGGCATTACCCCATTTCTCACAATATGAAAATATATAAACAGCATAGACTTATTTATACATTTTATGTAAGACATAAACAGTCATTCCATACTCTTAACAAGTCAGCCAAATTTGGACTCCATCCGAAGACTAGAAACAATTTCTTAAATTTTCAAAGGCAGTTTTGGCTCATTTTTTGTCTAGTAATCCTATTTACTTTTTCCTCAGCAAATTTCTCCCTCCTTTGGCAGAAAATCTATGATTTCTGGCTCAGGAATCTGCTTTCCTTTTTTGCCAATTCCTCAAAACACCATAAGCAGCAAAAACACATTTCATTAGGTTTTGCCAGCTCCTTCTTTGATGCAGGGCTTCATTCAGAAAAGTAATTGTATTTTTCTGCTATAAGGTAATATAATGTGGCACACACCATTTGAAAGCATGCCAATGCTCAATAAATTATCTCCAAAAAATAATGCAAAGAAAAAATAAGTGAATGCTGTCAAAATCTGTTATGGAAACCAAAATAATACAAAGATACTATCAGATAGAAATGGTTGGCCTCTGGATCAGTTGTGAAATGTGCCCTTTTCAGGTGTCAGCCAAGAAGGCATTTCCATTCTTTTTTCTTAAAATCTCTTTGAAATGTTCAAATACTGTGGCTGAATCAGCAAAAAGCTTTCAAAATGATTAGTGTGGAATATGTATAGAAAGGGAGACTGTTTTTCTGAAGCTGTAAACCAATGCTAATCCCAGTCCAGCATGAGAAGTGCAGTTTCCCTGCAGTGCATTAAAGTTCCATCACATACTGGGATGAAGTGATGGGCACACACTTGCCCATCAAGAGAGGAGCACTTGCATACATTAATACTGCTGAAGTTTGCATGTGTGAAGAAAATGGCTTTTCTGATTCAAACTCAAACTGTAGCCATGTTTCAAATCTTTGGTTCAGGCGGAAGAGACCTGGGAATAGAGCTTGTTAGAAGCTCTCAGTACATAGTGACTTTGAAGATAAGATAGTGTGCTACCTTGTTAGCTCATTAGAACCTTCATGGTACAGCTTCGAGCTAATTAACATTCCTGAACACTCAGTGCATTTTGCACCTGTGGGAAAGGGGCTGGGACCAAAAATGCAGATGGATTTCACTCCTGCTCACTAACATATTCACCCTAGCAATGGAGACATCAGCTTTTGGGGTCCTGATTGGCTAACAGGCCTGGGCCACTTAGGCTCCCCAAACCCATAAAAATAGGTTAGCAATATATGGTTCTTAGCTTGGTTCAAGCTTTCAGCTTCAGCTTCGCTATGGCCTCAGCTCTGGCTCTGAATCTGTAAGATGGGTGTTCCTCTGCAACGATCATTTTGTCTGCTGTAATGGGCTTGCACAATTGAAGTCCTGTTTGTCTCTATGCAAGAGATCTGTTATTTTGCACCTGTGCCTAACTTGTGTTTTGCCTTCTGGAACTACCATGGTATGTATAGTTAGAGCTTACATGCTAAAGTTTTGTTATTTTATTCCCCATTTTTTTATTTGACTCTTGACTCTGAAACCTCAAAGAGCAACCTGCATCTTGACCCTTGAACCACCTACCAGGTAAATTTATTTAAAGAACTCTGCTTGCAAATCACCTTTGCAAGGTAGACCTTCTGTTTAACTCACTGACAGGCTTGGAGATTTGTCCTTTTACTCCTGTGCCTTAGGATAGACTAAAAGGACTGGTGGCAGCTATTGAGGCTAATGTGAGAGCAGTCTCTCATTGGCAGTCTTGTAAAGTTCTATCTAAAAAGGAACACTGAGCTCTGGGCGTGCTCCCCTCTGCCCTAGGTGAGGCAGCAGACCCTGGGGAGTCGTGCAATAAATCCACCATACATCCACACAAACATAATAATTATCTTGTCTGTCTGTGTAGGCACACCTCAGTAATCAGCATACGGCTGATTACTGAAGTGTGCCTACACAGACAGACAAGACTCCTGATGAAGTGTAGATATGAAACAAGTGCTTGATTAGCCAGCCCCTTGTAGGGTCGTTGGGGTTGTTCTCTGGCATGTTGATTCCACCTGTGGAGAAAACACATCCAAGAGGTTAACAAGCTTCATATACTTACCTCAGACGGATGAAGTTCCCTTTTTTGTCTTGCTGCTTCTGCAAGAAGTAAAGACAAAGACGATATTAGGGGTATCCTATGGACTGTGACATTGTGTCTATGATGTGTTTTGAATGATATTTTGCATTGTTCGGCTGCTTCATATATACTGTTTACGGTTTACAGACATAATTTATTGATCTGCTTAGATTGTGTATTTATTAGGATATGAGATTCTACATATTTATTGATATTCATTACCACTTTGGCACTGAAACACTTTATAAATATTTATATATGTAGTAATTGATTCTTGTTCCTTCAGTGAGAGTTTTTCTCTCTCTTTTGGCTTATAGCCTCCAGGTGGTGGCTGGAAATCTCTCCGAGTTACCTCTGCTCTCCAGGCCACAGAGATACCCCCTCGAAAAAATGGCTGCTTTGGCAGGTGGATGCTATGACATTATACGCTGTCAAGATCCCTTCCCAAACTCTGCGCTCCCCAGACTTTACCACCCAAACTCCCCAATCTGTAGCTGGCAACCCATTGGATTCTAAAGCCAGTAGGAGTCTTGGGCTAAAATGTGTTGAAAGAAGAAGAAATTGACTTCAGATTATAAATAACAGATTTATGGGTCATCAAAGAAGGGCAAAGAGGCAAAAATGTTGCCTCTCCAACTGCTCAGCAGCTGTTCAGTCAATGCACACTGCATACCAATATTTTCCTGACAGCAGCAAATGACAGGCACAGCATCTCTGCCTCCAGCTGTGATAATTAATGTTCTGTCAAGATAGGGGGGATCTCATTGCTTTTGCAGTTTTCATGTATGGTCAGAGGTGTTCAAAACTTGCTGTAGACATTCTATTGAATCCAGAATAAAATCTATGTTTAAATAAGTTAAATTGAGTTTGCTTAGGTTTTTGAGACAGACATATCATTTTAGCAATGCTCAGTCACTGTTGAAGTTTAAGCCTGTAAACCGCAATATGCCACCCAAAAGAAATTGTGTGTTTTCATTTTTTGAAGTAGTATGCAAGGGCGTGGCAGACACACATAATGGCTAATGCCATTGAGGTGAATTGGATAATGCCTGAAGAGATATTTTAGGTTCAAACTGCACACAATGTGGCATTCTGTGATCCTCCATCCCTGCCATAGTGTTGTTGATGTTGTTGTTTTTCAAACAGAGAACAGCATGGGCAAGGTACATCTAATTGGAAGATGGGTATGAAGATGGAGGCTCTTTGAGAATCAGGGTGATATAATGGTTGGATTATAAGAGTAGGCCTTGGATTCAATACTCATTCACCTTGGGCCAGTCTTTCTCTCTTTTAGCCTAATTTTCCTCATAGGGTTTGTATGCCATTAAAACAGAGGAAGGAAGAACCATGTATGCAGTCCTGAACAATTTCACAGAAGAATGGGGTAAAAATGGAATAGATTCACAGTTTAGGAGGAAAATATGATTAAAACAGCACTTGAGAATGGTTTATAAAATTACCCATGAGGTGGAGAAAATGGATAGGGAGAAATTTCTCTCTCTCCTCCCATAATACTAGAAGTTAGAGGAACCCAATGGAGTTGAGTGTTCAAAGGGAAATGCTTTGTTACTTAATGAGCACTTAAATTGTGAAGTTCACTGCCAGTGGATGTAGTGATGGCCGGAAGCATAGATGACTTTAAAGGGGGATTAGACAGATAAATTAAGGATACAATGAGGAAATGGGGTACATTGTAACTAAAGAGAAACTCCATATTCAAAGGAGGTTGCCAGGTCCAAGTTGGGAAATTCCTAGAGATGTTGGGAGTTAGGGCTTGGAATAGGTGTGGTTTGGGAGGGGAGGGGCCTCAGTGAGATATAATGTCATAGAATTCACTCTTCAGAGCAGCCATTTTCTCCAGGGGAACTGGTCTGTACTGCCTGGAGATCAGTTGTAATTCCAGGAGATCTCGGCTACCACCTGGAGACTGGCAAGCCTACATCAGACTCTATACTTTGTTGTCTCTTTAGACAACAAACTGGCTACTGGTTAGCTATTGTATGAAATTGGATGCTGGACTAGCTGGACTACTGGTCTGATCCAGCAGGACACTTACTTTTTTTAAAAAACATTTTTATGAGATTGGTTTTGTATAGGGAATACTCTGTATGGTGGGGGGATTGTCTTTATGGTTTTTGGTTAACCCCAATCAGTGCCTGTGGATTCTTCTACCTCTGTAATTATATTATTTCACAACATTGTACATATTATCAAAATGTTTTTGATTAGTTTACTTTTTAAAAAAAATTCTTACTTCTGTGTGTGGACTATAACAATCTGAGCTGGATGATGAGAAATAGCAAAATAAAACAGAAATCCAGTTGCATCTTAAAGACTAACATTCATTCCAGCATGATCTTTTGTGTGTTAGGGCTCCCTTCTTCAGATGTTCTGGAAGAAAATCAATTTGGAGATTTTGATAAGGAAAATTACAGAAGTGGGTGAGGAGGAGCTTTGGCAAAGATTGATTTGGTGTAAGTGTTGTCATATCTTTCAGGTATGATTCTCTATGTAAGGAACTGGAACAGATTTGGATGCTTGCTACACATAATGGATGATGAGACACGTCAGAGGTTCCAGTCTTTCATGGGGTACAAATAAAATATAATAAAGCAGGATAAATGCAACTAATCAGGAAGCAGGACAGAATTATGATTTAGAGGTAATAAAGGGACTGAGAACCAGTTTGGTGTAGTGGTTAAGAGCATGGGACTCTACTCTGGAGAACTGGGTTTGATTCCCCACTCCTCCACTTGAAGCCAGCTGAGTGACCTTGGGTCAGTCACAGCTTCTAAGAGCTCTCTCAGCCCCACTCACCTCACTGAATGATTGTTGTGGGGATAATAATAATGACTAGAGATGGGCACAGTCCGCATAACGGATCTAATTTCGTCACGAACTTACCCAGTTCATCCTTCGTGAACATGCGGGCCGTGGGTGCATGTTTTTCTCATGACACCGCCGAACATTGGGGCTTTCTGTCCGTGTGTCCGTTGGCCCATCATGCCAGGATTCCCGCTCAAACAATTTCCTCGGCAGCAGTGTGGAGCCACCTTCCCCGTTTGGAACACACCAATCTTAGCCCAGGAAACCTTGATTGGCAGCTCTGTCAGCCAAACAGATATCACGAGCCTTTCTGCATAAAAGACAAAGCGCGCGAAGCTCTGCTCCATTTTGCTGGCGCGGGGACGCGAGTTAGCTTAGCAACTGCTTGCTGTGGGGAAGGGTTTTTTTTGTGTGTGAGAGCGTGGCTTGTGCCTTGGGGCTTTGGGGCTTCAGTTGCAAGAGAGCTTACTCTTTTCTCCATTCCTGTTTAATTTTTTTCTCCTCCTTTCTATTCTAGTTTTCTTGAGAGCACTTTTTAAAAAATCCTTTTACCGCACTATTCGGTTACTCTGTTTTCTTTCTGCGTTTTTCGAGTCCTTGGGTTCTTCTCGGGCTTAATCCCCCCTCCCCCCCAATCTCTTCCTTTTTTCTGGGTTGCCGGTGGGTTCTATTGTGCTCTGACGCCACCCACTCACAGACCCACAGTGGGTGCAAGGCAGCTTTGGGCGTTGTCTGCCTGAGTTCTTGCCTTCTTTCCCCCATGTTCTTTCTTGGCTGCTGATGAGATGCAAGCGGAGGGAGAGTGCTCTTAGGCTCTGTGAAACACCCACTCTCTGATGATTGGCAGCAGGTTTTGGGGGGCTCTGTCTGCTTCACTTCTTTCTAAGCCTTTTTCACTCCCTAAATAGTAGGTGACTTGGGGGGATATTTCCAGCCTGGCTTTTGAGGTGCAGGGGGGAGACTGCTACTGGCCTCTATGAAATACCCACCCTAGAACCACTGGCAGCAAGTTTTTGGGGGATCTGTCTGCTTCACTTCTTTCTAGGCCTTTTTCACTCCCTAAATAGTGGGTGACTTGAGGGGATATTTCCAGCCTGGCTTTTGAGGTGCAGGGGGAAGACTGTTACTGGCCTCTGTGAAATACCCACCCTAGAACCACTGGCAGCAGGTTTTGGGGGGCTCTGACTACTTAACTTCTTTCAAAGCCTTTTTCACTCCCTAAATAGTGGGTGACTTGGGGGGATATTTCCAGCCTGGCATTTGAGGTGCAGGGGGAAGACTGTTACTCTCCTCTGTGAAACACCTACCCTAGAACCACTGGCAGCAGGTTTTTTGGGGGGGTTCTGTCTGCTTCACTTCTTTCAAATCCTTTTTCACTCCCTAAATAGTGGGTGACTTGGGGGGAAATTTCCAGCCTGGCTTTTGAGGTGGATTTGTATTTGTATATTGAAGAAACAGTGTAAGGCACATGATGACTGAGCTTTACAAACATATTATCCTCCTCCCGACGGCAAGCCCTGTCCCTGGCACCTTCCAAGTACCTCCTCTTTTGCTTGATATGATTTGTATGCTGACAAAACAGTCTAAGGCACATGATGAGCTTCCTTGATGGACTGCATCATGTTCGGTGAAGTGGGTTTTGTCGGCGACCGTCCTGCTCTTGCGAGCGCAAGGGCCCCTCTGAGGGTCAATCCCCAAAGTCCAGTGAGAAGTAGGACAGTGGCCCAGGTCAGCTTGCTTGATAGCAAGCAAGCTGACACACCACATCACTAAGGTGGGACTCGTTGTCCACTGCCCAAAGAGGCTCCCTCTGAACAGGGTAGCATAAGTTTCTTTCCCTCAAGGTGTGGAAGACATCCTTTCCATTCCTCCCGTGCCTTCCATTCCAGCAAGGGGCCTTTGAATTGCAACATGATTCTGTTGTGGAGTTGGCTTTCACTCAAGTACATCCATTCATTTCCCATCATGGAGAGTTGGTCTCCCCGCCCCCGGGGAGGGCATCTCTTGTTGATGCAGCCCCATGTAGGTGAGTTTTGTGGGCAGCCACCTCTCCTGGACAGGAGCACAAGTCTCTCTCCTTCCCCCAAGGGTGGGTATGGGTCAGTCAGAATAGGGGAGGGGAAGTTGTTGTTTGTCTCTTTGGAAAAGTGATAATCGAGCAGCGTTACATGAGAACCTTTGGTGGGGAAAGTCGACTGAAGTGAAAATCTGTGTGAAAACCAAGGCCTTTTCTGACTCGAACCGGTTCTCAAACCGGTTCTCGAACCAGGCCTGGTCTATTAAAAGTTCATGGACCGTGGTCCGTGGAAGCCCCCGAACCCCGAACCGGCAGTCCGTAGGCAAATGCCGGTCCGTGCCCATCTCTAATAATGACATACTTTGTAAACTGTTCTGAGTGGGTGTTAAGTCACCCTGAAGGGTGGTATATAAATTGAATGTTATCATTATCATTATCATTATCTTACTTAGGCCTCATCTATGGAGCCTCATCTATGGAGCATGAGGATGAGTGAGGTGGTAAAATGCTAAGGTAATATAATGGACTGTATAACTTCACATGTTGAACGCACCTTTACATGAATAGATATCATCTGCAAGTAAAAAGAAACAGGCTTGGTTAGACCCCTTATCCTTGGTATGTCACATTTGTACTCACATGGAGGTTTTTACACAAGGTACCATTAAAACATGTGATCCACTATTGGCAGCCTGAATTGGTAGAGTGTAATTTTTCACCTCATGATTCTTCCACCTCATACTGCTGCCTGTCTAGATCACAAAGCATCCACCTGTACCTTATTCAGAACTTTGAGGAAACACTACTGCCTAAGGACTGCTGATAGATGGCCACCTGATAGGCTTCTACAGGTTTCCTGCTGAAACTGCCTTGAGTTTCATTTCACAGTAATTATAGAGAGAGCACCTGTTAATCAACCGTTGGCAAATTTACAAGGAAAATTTCCAATCTGACTCTGCTATGTTTTTTCTCAATGAGAGAATATGACAAGATTTAATTAACATCTTAATTAGGTGTCTTCACCCAGCGTGCCATTCCATTAACTCAGTGCAGTACTTTGGATGTTTCAACTTCTAAGGACATTGTCACATATCAGGCTTAAAGTGGTCCTTCATTCTTTTTTTTTTTTAATGGAGAGTGTAAACTGTGTTAGACAGAATGTGCTCACTTACATTACCAACACCTTTCTTCTGCTTTCTTGCATTATTAACTATCATATGTGTATAAAGTGCCATCAAGTGATCTCATAGGGATTTTAAGACAAGAGATATTCAGAGATGGTTTGCCATTGCCTGCCTCTACACAGTAAGTAACTCTGGTCTTCCTTGGTGGCCTCCCATCTAAGTACTAATCAGGATCAACCCTTCTTAACTTCCGAGATCTGACAAGATTGAGCTAGCCTGGGCTATCCAGGTCAGGGCAACAATGAACATATTTCCACATAAGTAGCACAACAGAAGTTCATGGACAATGTAAGTCTCATGTATGGAAAGCAAATGAAGCCTAAGGAGCATGGTGTAACCTGGCTGTCACATCTTGGAACATCTCAGCCTATAGTCTCCTTACTACTCTCTAAAGTCATGATGTTCTGAGAAATGTATTTTCTGTCTCATGCAGCACAATCCTAGCCATGTTTTCCCAGACATATGTATCCCTATGTTCAGTGGGGTTTGCTCCCAGAGAAATAGGGCATACAACCCTGTGGTAGAAGAAAGCTCAGTAACAGTATGTGGACTCCTTTCATTTTAATCAGTGGAGTCACACGTTCTTGGAACATCATTACTGGTGTCTCACATGTATAATTTTTCACTTTCTATTCCTTCTCTGTGGGTTGCATAATACTATTCCTTTCCGTCCTTCTGTCCATCATGCTCTGGTCCTTTTTTACAATGTTTTTCCTATGTATCAATCCTGTCTGAGGTTCTAATGCCCTCCTTTCTTCCCCTCTCAGATTTAAGGAGGTTTATGCAACCTTACAAGTAGAACAGCAGGATTTGAATTCAGTAGAACTGTACTGCCCAACAAGATTTCAGGATGTAAACTTTCAAGAGTCAGACTTCCCTTTTTCAGACACAAGCTCTGATTCAAAAGCTTACACTCTGAAAATCTTGTTGCTCTAAGGTGCCTATGATGGACAGAACTTTTTAAAAGTCTGGAAGTGTAGTATAAACAGTGGAAGGACCGTTAAGGGTTAATCCCTCACAGACACAGAGTGCTTTGAATAACAGCCTACTCTAAAGAATTGGATAGGGTAGCATGTGCTGGACAGAGGAGGGTCTGTTTTCAGGCCTAGCTGAGAGGACTGGAGTGTGAAGAGTTGAGAAGGAGTCCTCCTAACTGAGAGCAGTTTAACACTGACAGAAAAACTGGAGAAGTATTGGCAAGAGAGTTTTAAAAGTACATGCAGACTCCCATTCAGTCAAAGGAAAGGGGATATTTTGAGGAGAGGAGACTGTCGCTACTCAGTTAAACTGGCAGGTAGCTCTGGAGAGTGGAGAGATCCCTGGTCAGATGCAGTTGGAAACCTTACGATTTAGTTTTTTTAAAAAAATGAAGGAAAGCACTGGTGTTTGAAGAGAAGAGATTTGCAGTACTAGAAAGTGGGTACCAGTATTCTTAAACCAAAAGAGTATGAAAATACTAAAGGAAAGTGTACTAGAATGTTTGGGGGAAATACAGGAACAAAAGCCTCTAAACATAAGAATTTAAGTATCTGTTAGGAGCCTAAGAACTAAAGTCTATGCATGCACTGATTTTACCTCAGAGATTTCTAAGCTGAATTACCTCAGAAATTTTCAGCCCCCTGATTTCACCTGACCTTTCTCCCCTAAAATAAATAAAATAGTTACTTTTGAATTTTGTAAATGCTTCTGGTGCCATTTCTGCTGTTTAAGGACTAAGAAGAGGGAAACAGGTGGAGGGAACTTCATAGTGCTGCTGAACTCAGATCCTGTTGTTCTGCTTGTAAGGTTGCATAAACCTCCTTAAATCTGAGAGAGGAAGAAAGGAGGGCATTAGAACCTCAGACAGGGTTAAGGTACCACTAGACACAAATCCTGCTGTTCTACTGCAGACCACCTAAAACTTACAAGCAGAAATCTTCCTGTGCTTCTGCCACAATATGCACATATATATATATATATATATATATATATATATATATACTGAGAATAAATAATCTATATGAATCCAAATACTCTTGCACATTCTGCGTCAGAAAGCAAAATCAAAAAGAGTCCAGTAGCACCTTTAAGACTAACCAATTTTATTGCAGCATAAGCTTTCGAGAATCAAGTTCTCTTCGTCAGATGCATGATACAAACTGGTCAAATACAGAAGAGGAGGGGGGAGAGGGGAGAGAAGGAGAGGAGGGACAAGATGCAATTAGGGGGGAGGCAACCAAAACATTCCTTTGCTAGTAAATGTAAACATCTCCTTTTGGTGTGTAGGCTAACTCCTCTGCGTCAGAAAGAGCACCCTGGGAAAAAAGCAGTGATCTGTGGTTATTTTAATCCTAGTTTTTTTTTTAAGTCACTGAACAGAAAGCATTTTTAACATGTGAAAATGATAAGCTGTAAAGATAAGGTTAAATATGTAATGTGGCCTAAACATATCTTTTTATTTTACCACACTGTGGTCAGTTGCATACTTATAAGGATTAAGCCAGACCAGATTTATTCTAGATTGTGGTTTATCCATCCCCTTCTTCACAATAATTTTGTTTGAGCTGCCATTCTCCCTTGGAGTTGCAGACTAACAAGGGAACTATATAGGAACTGGTTGTGTATGTATTCTGTCCTCCCCAGTTTGCAGTCCTTCCCCATCACTAGTAAAAATGCTTGATTAGTGGACAAGTGCAACAGATGAAAGCACCACAGGTTTTTATGGGTCAAAAAGCAGAGGTTGATCATTTCTAGTAGAGACCTGTGATTTCTAATGTGTCAAGTGTCAGAGGCTGGTGGATCAGTGCCAGTGGCCATTTTTAGCTTTCCCTCCATCTCAAAATACCTGCTTTATTCAACATAATATCTGAAAATGAAGGTAAAAGCACCAATCAAGTAAAATACCAAGTGAACATGTGAAGTCGCCTTATACCATTAGTCCATATAGCTCAGCATCGACTACTGTGACTGGGCAGAGGTTTTCCAGGGACTCACACAGAGAAAGACCTTTCTTAACACCTGCTACACCCGATCCTTTAGACTGGAGGGTCCAAGCATGAATCTAGGACTCCTCTATTCAAAGCATGAACAACAGTCTCCCCCCACCCATGTAACTAGCTACCTCATTAATAAGCCGCACAGATGGGCTCCTCAGCTTGACCATGGAGCTTTTCACAGAAAGGCAGCAGTCGACTTCACCAAGGCTCTTTCTATGTACAAAATGTAAAACTGCAGAACTTGCATTAAAAGCTCATTATGGGCAGGAACCTGTGAGGCTTAATCGACTGTTCAGTATTAACAGACACACACACAGCCTTCATGGTGATATCAAAATAATAAGCAATAAAATAAAGAATTGATTTTTTTTTCAGTTCAGCCTCTGAGAGCCATCAACCAGCACCACTAGGCTGATATCCAAGTGGGAAAAGCTGAGCTCTGAAGTTTCCGAGCTTTCTCGCCCTGTTGCCTGTCGCTCTTCCTGCTTTGTTCACACAAATAGGGCTGCCAATCACAACACAGGCAGAAAAATCCTCTGCAGGATTCAACCAGATTGAGTTAGTATTTCTGACCCTGCCTCAGAGGAAACAGAGACAACAGGCATATTCCCCAAGGAAGTAAATGTAAGTTGGTATTTGGCTTCTTTCCAGAAGCTTAACATTACAGAATGAAGAGGCTTTAAAGCATTTGGGAACTGTCTGCATAATTGGAGAATGTAATATTTCCAAGACGATCAAGTCAAAGCAAAGAAAGTTACAGCATGCCAACAAAACAAAACAAAAACCTGTTCTTTTTCTTTCTACTGATGGGACATGAAGCCAGCATTTCCTACATCATAGATAACAGAAGACATAGTCTGGGAATCAAGGATAACAGATAAGGCCATTTTGCAAGCATGGAACACCTCTTTTCAAAAACAAAGGAATAACATAAAGACGCAGGAAGCATTGACCAAGATTGCTCTCCAGAATAGGGAGGGATGCTGGAATGATATACATACTTGATTCAAATAAATGAACCTGATGTTAGAAATGACATGTGACTATCACATCTTTCCTTGCTCTGGAACCCCAGTGAGACCGGATGGCAGAAGAACGGGGCTGTCACTTTCACACACCCTATGCTGCCTTCAGCCGATCGGCTGAACCCAGCACAGGGTGTTTGAAATAGACAGCCCCCTTCTCCTGCCGCATGCAGGTGGCAGGAGAACGGGGCTGTCAGTTTCACACACCCTGTGTGGGAATGAATGGATCAGTGGCGCCAGCCTGCCTAGCTGCACAAACCGCTCATGATTCTCACAAACTGGGCAAAAAAGTCATGGAGTTCGTGGAAAATGCAGCCTCACAAACCGTGTTTTCATGAACCACAAACAGACCCAGTTCGTGCATTTTTAAATTCGTATTATGATTTGTGCCCACCTCTATGTTTCATTATTGGGTTGATTCATATGGTTTTGATTCATTTTTGCATCTTTTGTTATTGTTGTTTTGTTTTCATAATTCTATTTCATTATTATTTCTTATTGGTTTCAATAGGAAATAAGTACCAGCTCCCATGCCTTTCTTGGGTTTGTATCTTCCAGATTTTCTATCTAAGCTAGACAAAACTCAAGAGGATTATGGTATGCCACTAGGACATTTATACTGCCAAATATCAGGCAGATGGGATGAAGAGCCCCCCCCTTTTTCAGGTAATGAAATGTGCCCATGTTTAATGTTAAAGTCAATAGCAGAATTGATAGGAAACAGTAACACACAAAGCAGCTTGAGGAACTGGCACTGCAGCCGCTTAGTTAGCTTGCGCTTGTAGGGGGGAACTTCCAGTGCCAGGTAGACTGCTACTACTGTTGGCTTGCAGGGGGAACTTCCAGTGCCAGGTAGGCTGCTATTACTGTTGGCTGCTGCTGCTGCTGCTTTTTAAAATCATCCATTCCTCTCCCTCTGCCAGATCTACCCTCTGTACTTTGGCACAAGAAAATTTGCAAACTCTCTCTCTTTCTTTCTGAGCTGATTCTTACAAACAGGAACACTCCAGAATGTGAAACCAACTCTTATTTGCTTCAAGATTAGACTACCTTACACATATATGTAATCTTAGTGGCTACAGTCTGCAACCAATCAAGAAAACCCAGAGTCTCTCCTCCACTCCCCCTAAAGAACACAGCTTTATGCCCTTATTAGGAAAACACAGCAGAGGAGACAGGTCAGGTCAGAAAGAAATGAAATCTGTAAAACAAAACAAAAGAAAATAATGGGGTTCCTTTCATTGTAGGCTGTTTAAATAGGGGATTTGTTTCATTTTCATATTAATAACTATAATTGCAAAACAGTCAATTTTCATGATTATTATAATTAAGAATAAAAGAAATGCAAAAGTCTGCTGAGGACCACGTATAGGAGAACCACGGGCACACCAGGGGTGGTAAATTTCTTTCCTTTTCTCACTGTCTCTGAGGATTTTATTTGAGATTTTAGGTCTGCTGTTCTTCAAGAGTAGAGTTGCCAGGTCCCTCAACCCCCCAGGCAGGAGGTTGGAGGCCTACCTTCTGCCTTCCACCATCCTCCAGGAAGTGATGTCATCGTATGGGTAATGTACTGCCCTTGGAGTGCTCCTGCGCTCCCCAGGGGGCTGAATTGAGCCCAAATTGGCCTGATTCAGGCCCAATTCAGCCCAAACTGGGGTGCTGCTAAGCACAGGAGTGCTGCTACGCTCAGCAGCCTGTTTCAGGCAAATATGGACCCAAATTAGCCTGAATCTAGGCCAATTCAGGCCTTTTTGGTCTGAATCCAGCCATTGTGGAGAGCAGCAGCAGCCCAATTCAGGAACAATTCAGGCCAAATCTGTCCCAAATTGGCCTGAAACTGGCTGCTGAAGAGTACCGGAACACTCCTAAGCATTGCAGCTGCCTGATTCACATGAATCCAGCCCTATTTGGGCCAAATCCAGCCTTAATCTAGCTGCTGCAGCATGCGGGAGCAGTCCATGATGCCCGGGAGCATGCCCCACGAGGTGCGTTCCCCCCCCCGCTGGCCAGGTAAGCAGGGGTGGGGATAGAGAGTGGGAGTAGGGGATCCCCCGCCCCTGGAGGGGGACTAGCATCCCTATTTGGGAGTGTCTCTTTGCCTCCAACTGAGGTCTATTTGTATGTTTGTAAATACAACATTTGAACAACAACGTGTCTATCATTCTTCACCAAGGAAGCAAAATAGCACAGGCTCTGGAATTTTTTATCACTAGGGAAGTAGAAAACCTAGGAAGATATAATGTTGTTTTATACTTAGAAACATGTGGAAGGAAAGAGGTTAAATGACACCCAAGCCATTCCAATTCTAAAGGGTTAAGCAAAAGTGGTCAGGAGGACACATTAGCAAAATCTGGAGATCCTGTGGACTTTCAAAACTGTAGAAACAATGGATGCAATACCACAATGAGTTAATCTCCTACACATCAGTTGTGTTTGCAGAAGTCCGCAAGAGTACCATATCCACAATAGAAGAAATATCCTTTAAAACCTTGAGTCTGAAAGCAACATCATAGCATTATAGCAGAAAAAGGAAGGACTTAACATGCCAAGACAAAAGTAGACATTCAAATGAGAATGTGAAACATGCAGATTTAATTTCCACTTTCTTCCCTGCACGCTGTCTTTTTCCATTTGATGAGATATAAAGTTAACTTCCTGCATATGCAGACCCAAAGTATCATCTTCAAAAAGGTTAATAAAAAAAAAAATCAGTGTTTTTTTAGGTTTAGATTACTACTTGCACATACAATATATGTAACTAAATATTAGTTGTCTTAAACAAGGCAAGTACCTTGTTTGTCAGTTAATGTTGTTTTCTATCAGATGGGTTGGGCATGGAGGTGGATGGGAACAGCTTCAGGAAAACAATATGAAAATATGCGTGCACTAACAATACAATGTGCAATAAAACATTGAACATTTGTGACTGCTTGATAAAAGTGAACATATTATTAAGCTGCTCATACTCTGCTATCAAATTCTGATTGTTCAAATATCACTGCTCTCAAGTGCCTCAGGCTTCTGCTTGTCATGAAAAGGTCTCCAATGAATTTTTTACACAGTTTAGGAAACCAAGTCCCATTCTTTACTGCATATGTAAAATATACATTTGGGTAGGGTTCCCAGGTTCCTGTCAGTGGCAGGCAATCTCCCAGGAACTCCTGGTGTTCCCACGTCCCTAGCCAGTGACAACAGTTCCAACTAGAGATGAGCACGAACAGAAAAAAACCCAAAACATGATGTTTGTTGTTCATTGCCATCCACAAATAGGGACTCACGAACAACCACAAACACGGCCCTGTTCATGAATATGTTCATGATTGGCTGATCGTGGGGGCCAGCAGGCTCTCCTCCAGCCATCATCCAAGTCAAGATCCCTACTGCACCACTCCCAGAAATCTGACCTGAGCAGGCAGAAGGAAAGGTACCAATAATAAATAATAGCTTGGCCCAGAGCCTGGCAGCAGCCCTGGAACTTGAAGAAGTAGATCCCTATCCCACCACACAAAAAGAAAATTCAAGCTTCAATGCACTCTCTCTATCAAAATGCCAACAGCAACTCTCTCTCTACTGTCTGCAAAGTCAGAGCTGGGAGCCCCCCTCCCCCCTGGTCTTTGCTCCTTTGCTGTAACAAATTTGGAGCTCTACACTTGAAAGGAAGACCTGCCTATCAAGCTAAATTGGGCTTAGATTGGGGTTTCCAGGGCAACAGCAGGAGTTCAGACAGAGTTCAGGCACTCCCTGCCTCCGGTTGCCAAGGGAATTTATTGCAGGTACCAAACTGTATGGCTTGATGAACAGCAATGAACAGCAACGAATGAGGCTTGCAATGACCACCTGTTTGTTTAGAATGGGGCCTCATGAACAGCTTTTTCACAAACAGCAGATTGGGCTGTTCGTGGCTTTTTTTTGTTCATATTGCTGTTCATGCCCATCTCTAGTTCCAACACAATCCAAAAGTGACAGTATCACACTGGGACCAATTCTGTAACACTCAGCTCAAAACACAGGGAAATGATGCCATTGCTTCCAGGTAACACTGGAGATGACATCATTGACCAGTGCCTCAGGAGTGCAAACATGCTGATATACACATGCAAATAGAAGAGGGTTGAGTGCCCACCATCTACCTGGGAAACTGGCATCCCTTCATTGAGACAACATATGAATAAGCACTATAGTTCCTTACTCAGGTTCCGTTGAGGTTGTGATCCCAATAAATTTACACAGGAACTTTTTGGTAAGCCTGAGAGATCAAAAGAGGGATACATCATATACTCAGTTTCCCTTTCTCTTATCCCTCTACCTCTTTGCTGTGCCAGACTGCATGTTATTTCTGTGAAATCATTTTTCATATTGTTCCTCAGAGCTTGGCATAGCCCACACTTACGTCATTAGCCAACTTCTGAGGATGTGATATTCTTTTATCCACTGCAGAAAGGATAATAGGAATCAAACTATGATCTCAGAAGATGTGCCTATGGATTTCTTAGCTCAATTACTTAGCAGCAGCAACTTGACATAGCATCAGTAACTCCTTCAACACTGCAATTTTAACACTTACAAAAAGGCACCAACATTTTAAGGCTGAGAGCAAGAAAGTATGGCCTAATTCTATAGTTTCTCATCTTAAAAAAATATCTTTTTTGACTACTGATGCCAGGAAAGTTCACAGCACTAGCAATTTTCAGAAAAAAATAGAAATATGTAGGGTGTGGATACCCCTTCCTTCAACTAACTCCTAGCCACATTATGTTAACATTGTGTGACATTTTATTGAATTATCATCATTGCGGCATTTCACTATATTTTTCTATGACAAGTGAAACTGGGCATCCTAAATTGCATTGGGAGTATAAACCGATTGAGTAAGGGAGAAGAGTTATACATCTTCTCTATTTTTCAGGAATGGGTATGGGGACATTGGAAAGAAAGATGAGGAGGTCAGTGCATCTTCTTGTACTATGTATGTGTCAGGGCAGATTCACGTGTTAATGTGGATCACCCGCTTTCTCTATACTTGATGTCATATTCAAGGCAGGCAGCTGAATGTGTAATCTCACTTCCATTGACAAACACTGTTTATGTGGTTAGATGACAGTACTGTGATGTTAAATCTGTGAAAATCTATTTATGCATGCAAAGTATCATTGTGATGGAACATACATGTGTGAATTTTCAGCTGCAATTCCATTGAAAAACCTTTACCATGGAGTAGATATATACTGTTGCACAGTGGTGTTTATATCCTGTACAGAAGTGCCATCCTACCCTGCTACACTACTGTAGTATCCTGGGTGAGTATGTGACACCAACATAAAATCCTGTAGCATTAAAATGTATAAGCACATTAGACACTGTGACCATCAATAACACAATCCTAACTTATAAGATGAGTCTCTTTAAATTGGTGATTATACTCTAGAAACAGCAAGTAGTTCACAAAATCCAAATTCGGGTGGTTTAAGGAGATTCCTTCAACATTCTGTACTCCCCCTGCTCCGATTACTTTACCTCAGACCCAAATCAGATGTTACCTGGGAATTCTATGAACAGACCCCCCAGCTTTTTTTGTTTTGTTTTCACTTGTAAAACTCAGGCATGTGGCGCTATACTTCACACTGAAACTGTAGCACAGGGAGAGGGTGTTCAGCTTACCAACATAAAATGGCCTCATGGGGCTGCTATTTATCTTGTTTTGGTATAAACATATAGATCTTTATACCAGTCCTGATTAGACATGGACACAAACAGGAAAAAAATGAACATGGAGTTCATTGTTCGTTGCCATCCACGAACAATGAACAATGAACAACGAACATTGATGAACAAGACCTGTTCACGAACATGTTCGTTGTTCATTGTTCGTAGGGGCCAGCAGGCTGTCCTCCAGCCATCAAGATCCCTACCACACCACCCCCAAAAAACCTCCCTGAGCAGGCAGCAGGAAATGTACCAGTAATAAATAATAGCTTGGCCCCAGAGCCTGGCAGCAGCCCTGGAACCTGAAGGGGTAGATCCCTACTGCACCGCTCGCAGAAACCTTACCTGAGTAGGCAGCAGGAAAGATACCAGTAATAAATAATAGCTTGGCTTAGAGCCTGGCAGCAGCCCTGAAACTTGAAGAGGTAGATCCCTATCCCACAATACACAAAGAAAATTCAAGCTTCAATGCACTGTCCCTGTCTCTTTCTCAAAATGCCAACAGCAACTGTCTCTCTCGCACTGTCTGAAAAACCAGAGCTGGGAGCCCCCCTCCCCCCTGCTCTTTACTTCCTTGTAACAAATTTGGAGCTCCACACTTGAAAGGAAGACCTTCCTGTCAAGCTAAATTGAGCTTAGATTGGAGTTTCCAGGACAACAGCAGGAGTTCAGACAGAGTTCAGGCAGTCCCTGCCTCCGGTTGCCAAGGGAATTGATTGCAGGTACCAGATTGTCTGGCTTGACGAACAGCAATGAACAAAGCTTGCAGCGACCACCTGTTCGTTTAGAATGGGGCCTCATGAACAGCTTGTTTGCGAACAGCTTGTTCGTGGATTTTATAAGTTTGTATTGCTGTTCGTGCCCATCTCTAGTTCTGATCACTGTATGTTTGCCTCAATGGCACAACTAGCCATTTGATGTTTGGGAGATGCTGTGGGGAAAATGCTTAGTTCTCCCTTAGCCTTCCTGCTGTGGTCCCAAACCAAATCAGAACCCTGTATACCTGCTTTTTAAAAGAAAACAAGCTCATTTCAGAAACTCCCAGTGCCACATATTGTTTGGTCCTCCATGGTTGTCTTTTCAGCTTCTATAGCTACTGCTGCTGCCACTCACCTGCTCCACTATTAAATTTCCCCATGTTCCTTTGGCTCCTCCTCATAGTAAGGAAATAGGTGGGAAAAACTTTAAAAAATCAGTTAAATGAGGCTTTTGACTCCAGTCAGTTTGGAATCGTGCACAAGGACTGCCCATTTTCTCTTGAGAAAAGTGGACAAGGAAGGACTACGTTCTCCAGTTTATTGTTAGGGGCACAATTAACAGTTAAAAAAAGAATTCGTCATGTCAAAATAAACTGTCTTAATGATGAGACTGGTAAATGCAGTACCATTTCCCCACTACATATTCAAAGTTCTTTCCTATTCTCCTTCCCTCCAAAAAGTTTATTAGATATTTTCCTTTCCTGTGTAAATATGCAAGTTTCAAACCTATAAATGTAAATGTATGACACAAGAGTTTTTAAACAAAGACTTCTAAAAACCTTCTGTGCCAATCTCCATTCAGCTCACAGGGGGCTCACAGATCCATATTATACCCTAGCCCTGAAGGGCTTAGAATGATGACTAAGGCTCCATACCAGCATATCCACAAAATATGCTGGAACTGTTGTGTGGAAAAGGTCTTCAGTGTTCTTTCAATGTTGCCTTTGCTGAATGAGCTACAGAGGCATGTGAGAAGTATGGCAAGAGAGGCCATGTTTATAGCTGGCAAAAGGGAACATGCTACTAGGGATATACACCTAAAAAGATATATTTTTTTGAACATGTATTTTGAGAAGGGCATAAATACTGGTACTCAATTGTATATGGGTTCCCCAGTACCATTTTGGGGTTCAGAGTCAGGTTTTCCAGGATTCCAGAACTCGGTGGCTTTTTAAAAAACAAATGATACAACATTTCAGGGGAGCTTGAGGTGCCTGTCCACTAAATAACCCCCCTCTCAAGTTTCAAACAAATTAGACCCAGGGGCCCAGTTTTATGGGCCCCTGAACAAGGTGCCCTCAGCCAGGGGCGTAGACTTTCCAATTTCCTGGGGGGGGGGGGGCTGGGACTGGGCCAGAGGCACTGCTATATCTGGTCCTTAAAAGAACCGGGGTCCAGTGACATCATAGGGGGGATCCAATGACATGACAGGGAGGGGCTTCCATTGCCACCATCTATGGAGGCAGGGCCATGGAAGATTTAGGAAGGGGCTCCCCAAAAAATTAGGGGAACCCAGGCACCCATGAGGATCCTCCTAACAATCCCTCTGGGCTGGGCCAAACCTAGGAAAAGGTGGGAATTAGCCAGTGGTTATATTGCTATCTCAGCAAACTCCTGCTGTGTCCTGTTGTTGAAATTCTTTTTTAGGATAGTCGCTTTAAGATCTACAAATATACATGCCTTATGTATAGGACAAACTAATGGTCACAAATTTGACACTAAGAAAGGTAACACAGAAAAGCCTGTAGGGGAAATTTTTTTACGTTTTCCTGGATGTTCATTTACAGGAGTCTTGATTCTGCCTTATTCGTAAGGGTGACTTAGTACTGAAATTTACTAAATTGTGGCATTGCAGATGCCTTCACTTGGTGAATGTGTGGTTGAAGTTTGAACCAGGGCAGAATACAAAACAGTTGCTGTGCACTCGATTTCTGAGCACTGTACAGAGTTCAGAGTAGTGGCAATCTCCTTCTCATTTCAAACTCATATCCGTTAAGTGAGTACAAACACATTTTGAGGCAATTTAGAACAGTGCTAGTCACGACCCCAAAGAAAACTCACAGTTATACTACCTAGGATTGTATATACCTTGCTTTCTTAGCACACTGCTTAAAAACTCCACCTTAAAAACACAGACATTCAGAACACATTATTAACAAAATCACATAATTAAGTGTACATTCCTTGCCAATATTCTCTCCGGGCTGCACACAGGGCAAAAGGAAATTTTTAAAAGGCCTCTGATCTGCATCTCCCCCCTCCCAAATCTTTTTCATGCAGATGGGCTTTTCATTGTTTCAGTGAGACAGCACTCAGGCTGCCATTTTAGGAATTGTCCTTTTCAGCAATAGATACCACCTCTCCATTTAAAAATGGAATGGAAATTGAAAGAGGAGCTTAGGAGTGGCTGAAGCACCCACACACACTACCATGAAAAACTAACTGTTCTCCCACACCCAGCCCCCACCCCAAACAGCAAGCAAGCAAGCAAGCAAGCAAAGCTATTTCAGCAAGGAAACAGGTTTACCCGTTCCCAGTGTTCCATTTCCAAAATACAATGGAATGATAAAGTAACTGAAAAGTAAAATAAAATAGTCATTTTTCCCTATTAAAAGGAACAGAAACTGTTCCTTAACAGAGAAGCATTGATTGCAGAGAAAATGTGATGATGGGTGGTTGGAGCTGGTGTCAGTGTAAAAGAGACAGAGAAAATAACAAACTTATACTTGCCTTAGTTTTAGAAAAGAAGAGTTCTTTATTATAGGATTTCCATACTTTGATAGGAAAGTGGAGAGAAAATTCCTATCTACTGATCTATTCCTGAGCAGGAAGTTCTGAGATTAACAATCTACACATCAAAGGATAGTTCAGGGCAGTAAAGGAGTAAACAGATGCCCTAACCTGTCTATCTTTCTAACTCTCTGGTTTCTCTACTTCTGAAACCTGAGGAAAGGGACAGCGTTAGAAGTCTTGTTGTTATGTGCCATCAAATTGCCTCCGACCTATGGCAACCCTATGAATGAAAGACCTCCAAAACATCCTATCATTAACCAACTTGCTCAGATCCTGCAAACTGGAGGATGTGGCTTTTATTGAGTCAAGCCATCTCATTTTGGGTCTTCCTCTTTTCCTAGCATTATTGACTTTTCCAGAGAATCTTGTCTTCTCATGATGTAACCAAAGTACAATAGCCTCCGTTTTGTCATTTTAGCTTCTACAGAGAATTCAGGCTTGATTTGATCAAGTATCCACCTTTTTGTCTTTCTGGCTGTCCATGGTATCTGCAAACTTCTACTCCAGCACCACATTTCAAATTAATCCATTTTCTTCCTGTCAGTTTTCTTCACTCTCTAACTTTCACATCCATATATAGTAATGGGGAATATCACAGTTTTGGATTACCTTGATGTTGGTTCCCAGAGAGACATCTTTATTTTTAGGGATCTTCTCTAGCTCCCTCACAGCTGCTCTTCCAAGTCTCAATCTTCTTCTGATTTCTTCATTGTAGTCTCCCTTTTGGTTGATGATTGAGCCAAGGAATAGAAACTCTTGGACAATTTCAATTTCCTCATTCTCAACTTTAAAATTGTGTAATTCCTCAGTAGTCATTACTTTTGTCTTTTTAATATTCAGTTGTAATCCTGCTTTAACGCTTTCTCCATTAACCTTCATCAGTAGTTGTTTCAAGTCTTCACTATTTTCTGCCAGTAACATGGCGTCTTCTGCATATCTCAAACTGTTAATGTTCCTTCCACCAGCTTTCACTCTACCTTCTTCTAGATCTAATCCAGCTTTCTTTATGATATGATCTGCATAGAGTTTGAATAGGGAGGGAGATAATATGAATCCTTGTCTGACACCTTTGCCAACTGGAAACCGCTCTGTTTCCCCATGCTCTGTCCTGCCAGTAGCCTCTTGTCCAGAGTACAGGTTGCACATCAAAACAATCAGATGTTATGGCACCCCAATTTCTTTTAATAGTCTCCATAGCTTTTCATGATCCACACAGACAAAAGCTTTGCTGTAATCTATAAAAACACAAGCTGATGTTCTTCTGAAATTCCCTGATATGTTCCATTAGCCACCGTAAATGTGTAATGTGCTCTCTGGTGTCTCTTCCTTTTCTGAATCCAGCTTGAAATCTAGCATTTCTTGTTTCAATGGGCTTAGACTGGAGTAACTCTTCTTAGGATTGCTCTGTTAGTGTTGGCCATAGCCATAGGTATTTTAAGGCAGTGTATAAATTCTTTTTTATATAAAATTTATTTTTATAAATATAAACAGAACAAATAAAATAAAATAAAACTGATAGCATAATTATAATTACATCAAAAGAAAAAGAAATGAAAGAGTAAACATATAATAAACAATATAAACAACTCAGGGTATATCAATCCTTGAATGTGTTTGACGTCTGTCAGAAAAGAAAGTATAGTCTCCAGTATTCAGATTTTTGATCCTCCAAGCATCTTCCAATTGTAACATTTCCATATAATTAAACACATTTTTGGGAAGTTTGCCTTCTTTGGGTTTTTTCACCTATGATTTTTTTTAGATTTATTACCCCATTCATATCTCCAAAGATCACTACCTGCTTGAAAATAGAAAAAAGGATTGGAAAACATTTTCATAAAAATTTTCTCTTGCATTGTTTGGGGCATATATTGTTGCTAGTGTGCAAATCTTGCCTTCTAGGAGCCTGATTTTCAAAATCATATATCTTCCGTCAGTATCTTAATTCTTCTTTAGCATTTATTTGTAAATTGTTTATATAAACTGCAACTCCTTTTTAAAATTATAAGTTCTTAATAAAAACAGAAATACATAAGAGCAAAAAACAGGAACAAAGCCCCAAAGAATCATGGAAATTGTAACATGATAAATAGGAGGGGTGGATACTCCTGTGCTTCGTCTGCCATTATAACTGAGTCCCTCATATGAGTTTGTCATTGCTTGCCCCCCTGGCCAAATCAAAGGGGGCTTGACCCCCCCCCCCGTAGTTGACACCTATGCCCTCAGCCTTCCTACTTGCAGAGCTACAGACTGGGAGGAAAAGGGGCTCTTCCCCCACAAAGGAGGAAAGGGAGCCAGCCAGACTCACACTTCTGTCAGGCCCTTAGTCTGGCATGCACCAACTGGGAGCCACCCTCCCTGGGCAGGTTCAGACTCATGGCAGTTGGGAACTGGGTAAGAGTTATCTGATTGGATTAGATTGGAATGGAGAAATGCCACTGCCTAGGAAATCTGGAGAATCAAAGAAAAACAAGACACCTGATGCTGATGGTAAACACCCAAATACAAAGACAGTACATGGATTTTTGTGGTGTGGGGGTCATTATGACTAAGAATCCCTGGCGTAACCATTCTGGAAAATAAAAGCAACTTTCAAGTATATTTGTAGCTCAGGAATTCCAAAATGCACACCCCTACATACTACAATGAGGCTGAGGAAAACACTTGCTTATCATGAGATGTTACTGTGCCCCTCAACTAAGCCAGGACTGGGACAAGGCAAGACCTGCCAGCACAGCTGATGGCTGCCACTGTTCTGTTTGTGAGTGCAGGGGCTTGAAGCAGTCTTCAGACTCCTCAGGAGTAAGGGTGATTGGAAGCAGAGTCCAGTTATCCAAAGAATTCTGAAGTCAGGGCATAGCAGAGCCTGGTTGAACCATGGGTTGAATGAGCAAGGCTCTCTGCTTAGCCCAGCACTTACATAGACTAAAGACTTCATCTGACCAGGGCTTGATTGAGACCCATTTCTGTGCTTAGGCCATGTTTTGGCTCAATAGCTGGAACATGGGCTGTTAATGCAGAGCTTCAGCACTGTTGGGCTGCCTCCTCATTGGCTTGCCATCTCTGCCACTCCTGCTGGATAAGGGGAAAACATGGTGATTGGTGATTCGAGATCTGGTTCTACAAGGTAGGGGATTGGCTCTCCTGGAGTCTGGCACACTGGAAGCACCAAACAGAGCTGAGCCTTTAACTGAGTCTGGAGAGGGTGTCCCGTGAGCTTCCTGATCACCCCCAGTTGGTTTCTGGTTTGTCCTGGTCATCCTCAGGACATCTTTGTGAATCTGGGTCTGGCCCAGAGGATGGTCCTGACAGCTACACTTTATTTCAAAGTCTTGGCCTCAACTCCTTCCCATCTATATCCTTCTGGGCAATTTGTTTGTGTTATGTGCTGTCACGTCACCTCTGACCTATGGTGACCCCATGTATGGCAACTTAGAACATACTTAATAGTAGCAGTATACCTTTCTTAATATTGTGAACAGAAAGAGGGGAGTCAAGTTAATATTTCCTCATGATCTAACAAAGTATTAAAAGTATGCTTTTCCCCACTCCACCCTTCATGCACATGGTAATGGAATGTTAAGCCCTGTTCACAAGTTGCAGTGAACACTTGTACAATCCATGTGCAGTGTATGTAGGATTCCCAAGTGCCTATCAGTGGCAGGCAAACTCCCAGTGGTTTGCCCCTTTGCCTGGTGATTGACAGGATGTGGCAAACTACCCATCAATTGTCCATCACCACTAGGCATCCTGGAAAAAATGTGCATCATGTATGCTCCCAGCTGTGTATGACAACATCATTTCCTGAGGGGTGAAGAAAATGAAGCTCAATTATTAGTGCCCCCCCACCAGTTGCCAAAGGAACCTGGCAACTCAAAGTATACTTCTGATTTTTCTTTGTATGTGTGTTGTCTCTTTGTTGTATGTGTCTCATATTATGGCAACATATATACAGCTTAATGTGTGATGCATGCCCACATTTATCTACTTACTGATCGTCAGTTTCATTTGCAATGAACATGCATTGGCTCTTTCTTACAAATAGGTGAAAGCACATACATGAAGACTGTACATGTTTTCTCTGTAACATGGGAACAGGGCTAGCACCTTAGTGATTACAAATGTAGAATAGGAGCGAGCGAAGGTGCATTTGTGCACCTCCTGGAGTTTCCCAGCTTTTCTTCAATCTTTTTCAACCCTGCTTTACTTTGAAATTTGGGTAAAGATCATGGTAAAGCCTGGATGGCTACTTTATGGGTGGGAAAATTTGGATTTCTCAGCCCACATGGCAGCCACTTTCCCTGACATTGTCCCCATGGTAATAATCTCCTTCTCCAGCAACCAAGGAGCTTTTATTTTTTAAAAAATCAGCAGTTGGATATTGTTGTATCAATATACCATTGTACCAATAGATTTCATAGTTTCTCTGAATCCCCAGCATTCTCTAGCCCCTTTGCAGAGATATAAGGGGAAAAGCATATCTCCACAAGGGAATTGACTAGAAACTTCCATTTTTAGGAAAAAAATAATGCTCGAAAATCAGAGAAACTGCTACACTAATCGGTACAATGGTATATTGATATAATAATATTCTAATGCCATTTTTAAATGCAAGAACCCTGGGGGAGGAGTGGCCACTTCTGGAGGACTGGGGAGGTAAATTGTGGGGAAGTCTACCAAGTAGAAGCCCCATTGCTGCTGCACTTCATCTTCAGCTGTACCACCAACAGGAAAACCAGAAAATTCCACCATTCCTGTGTGAAAGATGCCTCTGTCTCTGCTTTTGTGCTAAGTAAACATACAATGGATGAAATAGATTTCTTACTGATTTACTTACTAAAGATTGTGACATGATACTTACAGCCCATGTGAGAAGTATATTCTATATTGGTAGACACATACCCAGGTGGGTACCCATGGTGGCTGTCGGTAGCCCTGGAAGAGAGGATAAGCTCTTTCATTCGCTGGATGTAAAGACTAATATCAGTCTGGAAACTAGCTAATGATAGGAGGTAGAGAGATGCTACTGGTCCTTTGGACAAAGATTCCATCTGTCCTCTTCCTCAAACCACTCTTAGGTTCACCTTCACATTCCACACCATCAGAACAGGCATACTTCTATTTTTTTCTCCCCCTCCTCCCAATTTTCCACATTCTTTGATGAAGGGGGGTTGTGAGGATAAATAAGCATTGTCTTTGAGTTTGGTTAGGCCCTAGCTAAGAGGTAGGCAGGATTAGTGTGGGTTTTATAATGGAACTTGATTAGATCGGCAAGCACCATCAGGCATCTTTTGACAGGGACAGCTAAGCAAACCAGGCACTGCGACAGACCAGCCCCACAGCCTGGAGAGGAAACTCTCTTGATGCTGAGCATCACCATTTGAACCCATAGACTGAATGCAACATGGAAATGAAGTTGACAAAGAGCATCTCACAGACATTTTGATGTTCAGGTAAGGACAAGTGAGGTCTGATTATCACTCCCAGCTTTGAGCCAAGATAGTTAACTGGGGAAACTGTTGGGGTAGACACTTAGGGAATCCATGCTAATAAGAAGGAAAGTTTTAGAAATTGCAGCTCAGCTGTTTAAGAAAGGTAATATACCTTAGTTTAACTAGGCTTTCTACAGGAGATATCTTACACAGGAAAGCTCAAGTGTAGGGAGATGTAATGTTAGCCAGAAAATGTAGTTTAAAAGACAGAGCTAGCAGAGATTGCTCTTCAGAGGGTTTGTTAATTTCAACCTCGCCTCCCCAAATTGTCAGTTAATTAGAACTCCCCTTTGGGGAGGCAAAGATTAAATTAACAAACCCTCTGAAGAGCAATCCTTGCCTGCTCTGTCTTTTAAAACTATCTTTATGTAGAGAGGTGAAATTGATAGCGTCTCAGGAGGCAAAGATGAAATTAACAAACCCTCTGAGGAGCAATCTCCATGACTCTGTCTTTTAAAACTACACTTCCCAGCTAACATTGTGTCTCCCTACACTTGATCATCCCCATGTGACTCTAACTTTAACTTATCTGGCATCTTCTGCTGGGATTTGTGAGAGCAATTGGATTCACCAGTTACTTGCAGCACCTCCTGGAATAGTTAACATATGCTCAGATAACGGAATTCATGTGATGCATGAAAATGCTGAAATAATGTGATTACTTAGAGCTGGAATGAAATTAGCTCTTGTTTGAGAAAATCTATGGAGTATATTTCCAAGAAAAAAAATCCTAGATAAACATAAAAGCCTTCAAACTCAGGATTTTAATGTTATAACTTAACATGACCAACAGTTAGCCTGGTACAGAAAGTTTGAGGAGTGTTTGCTTTGATTGCTAAAAATGAATATTGAACATTTTACATAATGCTCTCTCTCCTTCCCATGGGGAATATATTTTCACAGTTTTGGACTGATATCATGAAAATTGTGAAGTCTGTGAGTACTGTGACAAAAAATCCCACAAAAATAGCATTCCATGAGTTACATGCTACATTCTGCCATGAGGTGATATATTACCCAATAAGTGATTCTCTGTGGCGTCAGAATATATTTGATTAAGCACATATTTGTAGTGCTGAAGGCACATCAGTTTTAGTCCGGTAACCCATTCTAAAATAAATAATAATAATGGAGGGGGGTACTTGGTTTCCCATCCTTGTTTTACCATTTTTTAAAGAAAACACAGGAGTACATTTTGCAGCTTAGACCTGCAGAGAAAGCCTTGCTGATTTATGGGAAATCTGTACAAAAACAGATAAGGGGCATTTCCAGGTGACATCCTTCTCTCTTTGGAACACTTATGCTAGGGAAAGTTGTCTGGCTGACTTCTTATAAGGACCTATAAGCCGGCATGACCTTACTTGGGACTACAAAAGCAAACCGTCACCTAAGATTTTCCATTCACATTGCTTGCTGTTGTTAGGTTGTTTCAAAGGAAGGGCTGTAACTCAGAGGTAGAGCATCTTCTTGCCATGTAGGAGGTCCCAGGTTCAATCTCCATTTTTTCCAGTTTAATAATCAGGTAATAGGTGATGTGTAAGACCTCTGTGTAAGATCCCAGAGAGCTGCTGATAATCTGAGTAGCCAATATAGACCATGATAAACCAAGGGTATGATTCAGTATAAGCAGGGCTTTTTTGTGATGGTACTGGTGCTGAGTACTGGGAGGTTCTTCCAGGTTGTGAGGGGAAAATCAGTGGCAATTTGTGCAACCTTATATATGAATACTGGCCACTGTTGTTGTTTTTATTATTAAAAAGCTCAGAGTATAAGGGAGCTTCATGTATTCATAATTTTTTTTGTGTGTGATGGGTTAGAGCCTTCAAATGGGTTGGATTGCCTGCTGCTTTGATCTTGATTGGCCGCTTTGGCTGATCCCCCCTCCTTACTGTATCCTTGTGTCATATGTCCCCCTGTCTGCAAGGATTTCCTGACCCAGCACTTCCTTTTTGGATTACAGGAGTCTGCTGTGATAAAGAGAAGGCAGCAAACATCATTTTCTGTGAATGTCTTGCAGTTCAGTGAAACAATTTATGCTTTTATATTTGTTGACAAAATTGCATGGATTTTAGGTTTGTTTTGCAAACCTGCCCATATGGGTGGAGTGTTACAAGCTAAAAGTCCCAAGCTAACATGAAGTAGTCAATCAATGGAAGACTATACTACTTTTCTCTTTCACCTTCTTGTCACTACTTACCATGGTTTTTTTGGACAACCTACTCTGATTCAAGATTTCCTTCTGCAGTCTTCAAAACTGCATATTCCTCCTATTAAACACATCAGTATATGATCTTGTTTATCATTGTATTTTATAAAAAAAATCCTCTCCTCCTCCAAGGAACTCAGGGCAGTCTGGCAACCCTGTGAAGTAGGTTAGGGTGAGAGAGAATGTCTGGCCTGAGATCACTCACTATCAGATCAGATATTATTTCAACACACATATATTTAACTTTAAAATGTGCTCCAAATTAATCAAAATTCCATGTTTCAAAACGTTTCTCAAATTCTCAAACATCAGCTAAAAAGTGAAAAATTACTGTTTTTATATTCCCCTTTTTGCAGTGCAATCCTAAACAGAATTACACTCTTCTAAGTCAATTGGCTTCAAAGGGTATAACCTTGCTTAAAATGCTACTTTCCTTGCTACCTTGCTACTCTCTTACATGTTGACAATTGAAGTTCTTTAATTTATACATTTTACAGATGTCACGGAACAGTTCCTGTTGCACAATGGTTAAGTGGTTTGGCTGCAAATCAGCACTCTGCTGGTTCAAATCCCACTACTGCCATGAGCTCGGTAAATGGTCTTGGGTAAGCCACTCCTCTCAGCCCCAGCTCCCCAGCTGTATTGTGGGGATAATAATAACACTAACTTTGTCCACCACTCTGAGTGGGGTACTAATCTGTCTAAAAGAGTGGTATATAAGCGCAGTTATCATCATCATCATCATCATCATCATTATTAAACGTATACTTGCTTTGCATATTGGTTCCAGTGTTCTCCATTGTAAGAAAAGCATTTTTAGGAAAAGCATACTCTTGTCTTTCAGTGAGATGCTTGAAAGATATATACATGGACAAGAAAAGAATTACATTTGCATTTTGTCTGTCAGCATGTTGCTTATTTTAAGAATTAAATATGCACATTCCCAGACCTGCCTTTTCAACCCTGCTTGTCCACACAGCTGATGGGGATGGACCTGTAGTGTACTAAATAGTCTGTGGGAGCAAACCAAAGCAGGTTTACTCAGAAGTAAGTTCTATCTTATTCAATGGGGCTTACTATAATATATATTTAGTAAGCCCCATTATATATTATATAATATAAATAAATAATGTTTATATTATATGTAAATATATAATATTAATATATTACATTATATCATATTATAGATATGATAAATATCAGGGACAATATCAAGGACAAGAAATTGTTCTTAAGTTTTCAGCCTTTAACTCCTACCTTCCAGCACAGGGATATCTGAGGGGGAGAAGCCTGTGTTTAGTGTAATCGATTGTAATGCATAATGTTCTAAGAAGGAAGATTTTCAAATGCAACTTTGAGAATTGGAACTATACAATCTATGCAGTAGCAGTAGGACATATGCTTCCTATCCTTCTACCCCCTAAAATATTCTTTTCATACATTTCCGTTTATAGAGTTTACCTTGAGGTAAGGTTTTTGAAACAAACTGGCAGTCACCAGACAGAAGTGTCACCCACATGCTGATGGCAAAACCTATTCTACTTAATTTCTGATAACCTTGTAACAAATCACTGTCCAAGGGAATTGGCTTCCTCTCAAGAGAGCTGTTCCAATCCTGATTTGTATAGGAAACATGAATATACCACAAAGGAAACAGACTGCCTTAAGACAGCCTTGTGCTTAGATTGCTTCTCTCTGCTTGCTGCTTTCTTTATGAAGCAATAGTGAATTATGGTCCTCCTTTTCCCTCCATTTGTAATTAGAAACAAGAACAGATGGCAATGGCATAGTTTAAAATGCCTTTGTTGAAATAACTCTTCAGCAAGCTGCCAAGAGGCCATGCTGTCGGACTAAGAATTTGTTCAGGGGATGACTAAACTTCACAAGGGTTTGCAATCTTTTTTTGATGTTCAAGAGCATAGGACAGGTCTTATGCTGTACCAGGCCTATTCAATCCACTGAGGTCTTGAAAGAGGCCCTCCTAAAGAACAGCACATGTGCTACACACATCAGACCTCATCAGGTCAGTACTTCTTCTTCCAGCCAATTAATAGCTTTGTCTCTCCGCTTCTCTGTCTCTTCCCAAATCCCAGGTGGCAGTTCTTCTGACACACTGGCAGTTGGATGAGTGAGAGCCTCTCCAAGCTTAAGGAGAGAGAGAACCTCCTGACTGTTAGGATCTAATTAGACAATCCATTAAATGTGAGTTTGGTAGGGGATACCCCAACCAAACTTGTATTTAACATGTGACCTGGCACTCACTTTAAAAATAGTGTGGGGAGCAAATTTGCTCCTGAATGTGGATGGTGGCAGGAGGGGCTTTATCATTCCACCCCATGCACTTTCATTAATAGAAAAGTGCAGTGTACCAGGTACCATTTTAAACACAAATTGGGTTAGAGTTTCACCAAGCCAACTCACATGGGTAGCCCAATCCTAACCCCACAGGCAGCATTGGCACTCGTGCACCAGTGTAAATGGGGTGGCACTGCACGGTTCCCTATGGACTTTTGCAGGATAGTCCCGCCGGCACCCGAGTGTGGCAAGGCAAGATGCAGCAGCCCCTGGGAGAGGAGGGCCTGCCCACAATTCCCCTGACAACCCCGCTCACACCAGCCCATGGCCACACCTCTCCCCCGACATTCAGGTGAGGGGCAACTAGTGGCACAGCCAATGGGGAGGGCCAGGCTGGTGGCTGCAGCTTGGTGCACCTGCACACACCCACCGCTGCTGTCACCACCAAAAGAAAAAGTTTTCCCCTCCATGAAAAGTAGGGCCAGATAGTAGGGAGCTGATCTCTGTTGCCTGGAGTTGTAATTCTGGGAGATTTCCAGCTACTACCTAGAGACTGGCAACCCTAAGTAGTCCCCAGGTGCCAGAGAAGCAAGTGGGGGGAGGCGGGGCCATCAATGAGTGACAGGAACACCCATTGGGAACCATGTGAGAGGCCAGGAGGCCATTTGGAAACAAAGAGAATGAAAAGTGCGCTCAGACTTGCTGCTGCGAACTTGAATACTTCACTGCATCTCTACAAAGCAAGAATGGGGGACGGACCTTGACAGCCATGTCCCAGTACTGGGGAGATGCCCCCCAGAGTGAAGTGACAGACCCTCCCCACGCCAAGTCCATCCCTGCTTCCGCAAACACCCCCACCCCACCCCCTGGCAGCAGCTTTCCACCTGCAGCGACTATCTTCCTAGCTTATCAGATGCCAGCAGCTCAGACTATCAGAGAATGAAAGTCCTCAGCACCTCTCTACCGCTGCAGATATTCATGGGCCACAGTTCAATTCCCACCCCTCTGCCTGAAGTTACATTGAGGGGAGGAAGGGGGCAGGGAAGCTGGACGGGGTGCCGTTTGATACATTTGTGGGGATGTGTCAGTGGACGTGTGTGACAGGGTGTTGAGAGAGGGGCTAATGACAATGTCAGGCATGCAAACACAGAAGTTTGTTATTTTTCAACGTTTTATTAAACTGGAAAAAGTGCCACCATCCCTCGGTAGCCAATGCATTTCGAGCAGCCCTCGTTCTGCACTCCCAGGAGTGGGGTGGAGATGTTGACTACCTTGAGATATTGCTTTCTGGGCTGGATCGGAATGACACTCGCAGAGGATTGCGGGGGAGGCTGAAGCAGACATGCTTGGTTGTCTCCAGGACGGGTCACGACGTGCCTGCAAGGGAAAGACACAGATGTGCAGCAAGTAACTCAGCCAAGCCAAAGCCCACACTCCAACATCTGGGAAGATGCACATAGTAGAGAGCAGCAGTGGGAGCTCCACAGGTGCAGCTAGCGACCAGCTGTTGCAAGACCCTCTGGCGAGGAAGCGCTCTGCCTTGGGGTGATTTTACCTTTAAGAGAGAAAGTGAGCAGGTAGTTACAAACACCTGGTCAAGAGTAGTTTTCTGGCCATCTGCCTCTGTGGCAGGCAGGGGCTGCCATCATCGTCCTCTCCCCCGCCAAGGCTAGCGGTCAGGCGAGTTCAGGTGATGGGGCAACCAGCACAAATCAGCGAGCTAGGTTAGCTCCTTCTCACCTGTAAGTGCTACCTCACTCCTTATTGAGATGGAACTTCAGAGTCCGATAACCTGCAAAGAAACCTGAGTGGTTATTGGTAGCCAGACATTCTGGACTTTGCCCTTCTTCCCTTGAGCGAGTGCAAAGTTCTCCCAGTTTTCTTGCAAAGTCCCTAAAGTGCACTCAGTGCCCGCCACTGTGGGTACCCTCTCTCCCGCCTCGTGTTCAAAGTACCCATGGCAGAAGGCAAACAGGCAGAGCTGTCAGCCATGTGCTCACTTACCTGAGGCAACGGGCAGCACGGCCGGATGTTTTGTAGGGTGAGTCTGCAGGTAATTGGGTGCAAGGAGGGGGGCTCATCCACACCAGAAGTGCACACGGATTGGCCCCTATGTTGGTTCCCATCCTATGCTCCTTCAGGCCATGGGGGCGGGGCTGGGTGCTCAGAGAGGGGCCAAGGTTTCCCCGTTCAATGGGCACCTATGGGCTACACCTTATTTTTTCGTGGTGTAGATCTTTTGCGCCACTGTTGGTGTTCCTGCTTCTGGATGGGCTTAGGGAGCAAACTAACTCTGGCCCCGCCCTCTACACCACCCCCTCCTGTGCTGATGTGGGGCCCTACACCACTTCTCCACCTCCATCTGCCCACCAGGCATTTCCACCAGCAGCAGCATGGCAGCGGTTGCACGCCTCGTGCCACTGCTGGCGGAAGGGCATTTGCGCCCACGTAGAAGCCACTTACATCCACGTAAGCCTTGGTTCTCTCCCTATGCACTTCCTCCCCTTCTTAGCATTGGGGTGTCAATGTATCATCTCATCAATCCCTTAGTTTCCTTTTGAGGAAACATGAGTTCTTAATGAACTCATTATTTACATCATTATTTACATCATTATTACATCATTACATCATTACATCATTACATCATTACATCATTTACATCATTATTACATCATTTACATCATTATTTACATCATTATTTACATCATAGACCGTAACATCCACCATATATATTAGTTTAAGTGTAAAGGTAGTGGGACACAAATTCAGAGTAATGAAAACGGAAAGTGAGAAAGAAGGCAATAAATATTTTTAGAATATTTATAAGAGTAGCAGTAACAAACTTTTGCACTGACTAGAGAAAACCCTAATTAATTTAAATGGATATTGTGTAATAGTATATTGCTACTATATATTTGCTCTAGAAAAGTAAGTTTAAAAATGCATATCAGCCATTTCTTTCCTCACTCATTTGCTCACTGAGGACAGAGAGTGGAAGTAGCCTGAAGACACAAACTTCTCAGTAACAGTAAGTCATTTTACTTTAAGTGAAAAATTCATATTTTTTTAACCTGAAGCTTGTATGTGATCAATGTATATAATTAGATTTTATGGCAGAGCATACTTACTATTGCAGAGTTTCTTTTTTAGAAGAAATCACAAATTAAAATGTGACTGAGGAGTATCAACAGAGGGATACACGAAGCATCCTGTATAAATGCATAATAATGAAGATTAAGAATTGCCTTCTTTGCTCATGCATCCATTTTGCTGTATGAAATCAATCAGCACCAAAATATTGGCATTTAAATGTTAGATGTTTGGTTCTGGTTTGGCTTATTTTTCTTTTCTTTTCTTTAAAGATATCTCCCAGATTGAAAACTAACACCAATACGATCAGATCTCAGGCTTCGTTTTGTAGACTTATCTTGCTAGCTGTTTATAAAGCCTTGTATAATTCAAAAGGAAAGTTTTATTTACACACATTAGTGGAATCAAACCTCAGCCCCAGACCTGATGTAGCAGCTCACAAGAAGCTCACCATTAGTGAACATGAGAGCGTTGCCTTACTGTCAAGCTTACGTGGCAACAGTGCTAGAATGGAGCAAGTTAAACTGAAAGACCTGAGCCAAGGGCAAAAAAGGAAGCCCATTAGTGGGAGGCCATAAAGTGTCTTCATGTGGTTTTAATGTGTTTTTGTTATTTAAATTTTTTATTTTATGAAATTGCTTCTACACCCAGTTTGGGTCCTGAGATGCATAGGAGAAAAGTGGCGTTATAAATATTTTAAATGAATAAATACGTAAATTTAACTATATACATGTAACATGACCAAGCTAACTCAAAAGTAAATACAGTTGGGTTGAGTGGAATTTAATCTCAATAGCAATGTGCAGACACCCTCCCCCCTCTTATTTCAAGAAACAATTTTTCCAGTTTTTCTGTCAAATACTCAAAAAACTAGAATGTTTTTCAGCATTCAACAGGAAGAAAAATCCAAATGAGTGAAATACACAGATTGTTTGCTGATCTTCCAGAAAACATACAAAGCTTAGAAAAGGAAGATTTGCAGACTAGGCTTGTCAATCCCCTGGTGGGGTCTGGAGATGCCTCCCACCTAGTGCTTGGAGTAGCAGTGGGAGAAAACTTTTTTTAAAAAAAAATTGCTCTCCAGCCAATGACATGATGTCCTTTTCAGGAAAAACCTGGAATTCATGGCAGTCCTCTCTAAAAATTGCCAGAAACACTATGGTTTTACTATAGCATTTCTACAGATTCCTAGAGAGGTGTGATGTCACTTCTGGGAAAACCAACAGCTATACCCTCCATGTCTGCAACAGGTTTCCTATTGGTTGCCAGGCCCACATAAAATTTCCATGTGAATTTTGTAATAAAGGTGTTGATGCAGGAAGTAAATAATCCATTCTAAAAAGATTTGGTGGCAACTGTTGCTGAACAAATTTGTGAACATAGAATAGAACAGTGTGAATAAGCTGTGAATCTGGATAAAGGTGAGCAAGAGGTTAGTTTTGCATTGCCTTTCTTTATATCCAACAGTTCTCTTGCAATGTCATTGCTTATGGTCTGTACTGTTACAGAGAGATTTGAAGCAATCAATACCTCCATCACCATTTGTCAATGGAAAATAATCTATCCTCTGAAAGTATTTTGCTGTGCTATGCTGCAAAGAGGCTGAGTGGCTAGAGATAAATCACTGTTTTCTGTGCTCATAAATAAGCTTTTTAAACATGAGCCAAGGACTGCTGCACTTGAATCGATCCAGATGCCCCTTTTCTCCTTTCTACATAGTGTAAAAATTCCTGGATTTTATGAAGTTTCAGTTTAGAACTCATGTTAATGATATAATTTATGCTGCAATCTGAGCAACACAGCAGTTTTCATTGCAGTGCCTACATTGTAGGAATTCAGCCATCCCGGCCAGTGGCAACAGCCACTCAGGCCGGTGGCTGCTTTTGCCTCCTCGGAAGGAGGAAAGCAGAAGGCACACCCTGGCATCCAGGGCTTAGCATTGGGGGCGGAGCCTGTAGCCTTAGCTGGCTTCTCCGCCCCATTGCATTCAGTTGTGCCTCATGCTCGGCCTGAGCAGAGCTCATTTCAAGCTCTCTCAGCCGAGCTCCTCTGAGGCTGGTTTTACTGAGGGGCCTCAGGGCTTGGCAGCAGCAGCAGCCTTAGAGAAGCTGTGCTATTCCCCTGCTTGCTACCATCGGACTTCATGAGGAGAGCCAGGGCCCAGCGCCAGGCTCACTGGTTTGGCAGAGACTTTTTTCTCCTTATTTACATTTGGGGCCTGTTGTCTATCAGTCAGGAGGGATAATGCAGGATTATGCCCAGCCCTTGAGGCTTCTGGCCTACCTAGGCTCCTTCCCCTCCCCCCAACACTGTTTTACTTCGTTGAGAGAGAATACTTGCAGCAGCAGCAGCAATAGGCTTTGCTGTAGGCCACAGGGGTGAGTTGCAGCCATTTAAGGGGTGGATTAGTTCATACTTTATTGCTACTGGCCTAGCAGGGTGGATTCTAGTAGTCCCCCACCCCTTCCTTCCACCTAGGCTTTATCCCCCCTCGCCATTTACACATACTTGGGAGGGAGTATTTCTAGCAGCGATAGCTCGGCCTTGGCCTGCAGGCAGCAGGAGCCATTTTGCAGTTTATTCAGTGGGTGCAGCCATTTTGAGAGAGGCACTCAGTGACCTTCTTAGCCTGGCAGTGCAGCCATGTTATGAAGGCATCTACAATATGCACAGCTCCAAGAGTGGCCATTTTGAGTGTGGCATTTGTGTGGCCTGATTTGCCTCCTGCTTACTAGCAGTTGCAGTCATTTTGGTGGGGCTTGTGCAGCTGCCTGCAGACTCATCCTTTGAGAATGATTAAGAGACCAAAGGAAATAGGGAAATACTGGGCTATCAGTGTCCATCAGTCAGGAGGGCTGAGGCAGGGTAGGCCCAGCCCCCCTCAGGCCTCCAGCCTATCTAGGCTCCTTCACTCAATTGTTTTACTATATTGGTGAGAGTACTTATAGCAACAAAGGTGGATTGCAGCCATCTGAGGGGCAGATTGCTTCACACCTGGGCTGCTGGCACACATTATTACTTTCTCACTCATGCCACCAATGGCATATTGTGTTATTGCTTCTGTTTTAGCAAGTACTGGGTTTTGTGCAAAGAAAGAGGCACTGAAGGGTGAGAGGAGGTTAACCATTTGATTGGCAGTGTGTGGAATTTGATGAATAACATTTCATTTATAAGAAACAGAACAAATTGATGTTGGAGAACAATCATCATGGTTGTCAGGCTTTGCAGGTTGCTGTAAGAGCACGGTGGACTGCCACCAAAGAACGCTATCCAAAGCTTCTCCAAAGAAAGGGGAAGCATGTATGTGCTCCACAACCAGGAGACCCCGGAAGCAAGTTTCTTCCTCTGCTGAGTACTAGTGGCATCAGGGACCTAGTGGCACATCTAGATGCCAGGAAAGGCCCAGGCCCAGAAGAGGAAGCTAGGTGGGGAATCTTCTGGGGAGGGGGGAGTGCAGAAAACTGCGAAGTTGTCATGTGGGGCACAGAAGTCTAAGATGTTATCTGTCCTTTCTGACAGTTTAGTGCAACTGATGGACGGTAGCTGATCTGAGCTAGCCTGCCTTAACCCAATCCGGTTGCATGGCAGTGAACCGAGTGACAAAGCTGGGTCCATATGGCCTAGGAGGATTGTTCAGCACCCCCGGCAGCGATGAATCTGGCGAAATGTGAAAAACAACATGGATATGGCTGAGGGAGGCTGGTAGCAGTGGCAGTGCAGCCACCTAATAAGGAGGTAATGGGAGCATCTGCCATACTGGCAGTGAGGGAAGCGGATTCCAGACTGTAGAGTGCATGGCTGTGAGGTGGTATCTTGGCAGGTATCCAGTGGTCAGTGATGGTAGGTCCATTTGGCCCTGGCTGGGGTATGCTTGGCCATTGGGGGCCTTGTGGGTCAGTCCCTGCCTCCTTACCTCATGGCTCTTTCCACCCAACATGGCCTGGCTAGCACATTCCAGGGTTAGTCCCGACTGGTTATGTGAATGGGCTTATATGGTGGGGTAGCTTAGGTGCTGTCCACTCAAGTTCCTATCAGCACACACACACACACACACACCCCCTTCATTGGAGCACGGACTGGCTATGTCATGGCTATCCAGGTCCCTCAGGGATGGCTTCAGTCCACCATATCCTGCCCTAGGTGGCTAAGTGTGGGTGCCAGGTGCTGGTGGATCTGTGGGAAGCCCAGCAGTAGTCTGGTATGAGGACCCAGCCCTATACAACTGAGGGTACCTCGGCAGCATGGAGCATCTCCCAAACGTGCCAATGCCTTGTTTTGGGGAAGAATGTTCCTAGGGATGGGAAACTCCCTCCTTTCTGGCTGGTCTCCCCCACTTTTTGGTCAGGTACCAGACAGCCTGCTGTAGTTCATTCCATTCATCACCCTTCCCACCCAAAGAAGCCCAGTAAATGATGCCTGTGCGGACACATGCTTCGACTGGCCATCAGGTTATCAGTGGTGCACAGTTGCACAGAAAGGTGAAAATGAGTTGGCATTTTGCCTCCTCCGGGGCCTGCCTGCGGACTCTTTGCTTTTGGGTTGTCATTCAAGGACCATCCCTACACGGGCAAGGCTCTGCCAACCGGGTGCTCTGTCTCAGGTGGGACTTTTGGCTGCTTCAGCTCTTTTCTTGAGGGGGCATGTAACACTTACCCGCAGCTTTAACACGGCCATGATTATCCCACGGTTTCCATATCTCAGTTTTAGGATTACAGCAGGCATGTGGGAGGACCTCTAAGTATGGGGGGTTCTCAACTCCTTTACCTGAGTCACTTTATAGAGTGAGGCCTGTTGTTAGTTGGTGTGCTTCAGGCCTTCTCCGATGTCTGCTTGAAGGTCTTTGATGGTGGCCCTAGTTAGTTTGCCCTTGAGGCCGATGGATCCCTGGCCTGGATTCCTCAGGAGTTCCCCCTTCCCCAGCTTGGAAAGCAGAGGTGTACAGGGCAGTCTAGTTTGCCATTTTACTCAGCACTCAATGGGCTTTCAATACTGCTGAACACCTGTTTAGGTCGAGGGGAGGCATGGCAACTTTGGTTTAGTGTGCCCCCCAGCTTTGATGTGAAACTTCTTTCAGCTGTTCTGCCTTGTTGTGGCCTAATCCCTTAAGGATGGGTCATGAGGAGCCTTTATGGCTCATGACACAAATCTTACAGGTGTCAAGTTTGCAAACAAGCCAACGGCAATGGGGCTTAGGAGGCTATTGGGCCCCAGGGTGGTTGGGAGCTATGCCCAGGGGTCCCCTTAGTCTGTACGTGGAGGTCCAGCGATATGATGCGACTGTTCTGACATGCATGGCACACCCCCATCTCAGAGCCCGAGTGGCCTGGTGGCTGGAAGGGAGATGTAGTTCTCTGCCTCACCTCCTGGTCATATAGGTGTGGTCCTCCGCCTCATGTTGGTCATTCACTTTGTGGTAATGACCTTGTCTCACAGGGCATGGCTCTTTCCTTACAGGCTCACACAGGCTTGCAGCACCCGGGCGAGTAGTGGCCTGAGGGTTTGAGGGGAGGTTCCATCCTCCACCTCATGTCCTGGTCATTCACCGTGTGGTGTTGACCTGGCTCACAGGGCAGGGACTTTTCCTTACAGGCTCGCACAGGCTAGCAGCGCCCAGGCAAGTAGTGGCCTGATGGTAGAGGGGAGGTGCGTGCCTCCATCTCACATGCTGGTCATTCGCCACGTGGTGTTGACCTTGTCTCACAGGGCATGGCCCTTTCCTTACAGGTTCACACAGGCTTGCAGCACCCAGGCAAGTAGTGGCCTGATGGTAGAGGGGAGGTGCGTGCCTCCACCTCACATGCTGGTCATTCGCCGCGTGGTGTTGACCTTGTCTCACAGGGCATGGCCCTTTCCTTACAGGCTCACACAGGCTTGCAGCACCCAGGCAAGTAGTGGCCTAATGGTAGAGGGGAGGTGCGTGCCTCCACCTCACATGCTGGTCATTCGCCGCGTGGTGTTGACCTTGTCTCACAGGGCATGGCCCTTTCCTTACAGGCTCACACAGGCTTGCAGCACCCAGGCAAGTAGTGGCCTGATGGTAGAGGGGAGGTGCATGCCTCCACCTCACATGCTGGTCATTCGCCGCGTGGTGTTGACCTTGTCTCACAGGGCATGGCTCTTTCCTTACAGGCTCACACAGGCTTGCAGCACCCAGGCAAGTAGTGGCCTGATGGTAGAGGGGAGGTGCGTGCCTCCACCTCACATGCTGGTCATTCACCGCGTGGTGTTGACCTTGTCTCATAGGGCATGCTCTTTCCTTACAGGCTCACACAGGCTTGCAGTGCCCAGGCAAGTAGTGGCCTGATGGTTTGATGGGAGGTGCGGACCTCCACCTCACGTTGGTCATTCACCGCGTGGTAATGACCTTGGCTTACAGGGCATGGCCCTTTCCTTACAGGCTCACACAGGCTTGCACCGCCCAGGCAAGTAGTGACCTGATGGTTTGATAGGAGGTGCGGACCTCCACCTCACATTGGTCATTCACCGCGTGGTAATGACCTTGGCTTACAGGGCATGGCCCTTTCCTTACAGGCTCACACAGGCTTGCACCGCCCAGGCAAGTAGTGACCTGATGGTTTGATAGGAGGTGCGGACCTCCACCTCACATTGGTCATTCACCGCGTGGTAATGACCTTGGCTTACAGGGCATGGCCCTTTCCTTACAGGCTCACACAGGCTTGCACCGCCCAGGCAAGTAGTGACCTACTGTTTGATGGGAGGTGCAGACCTCCACTTCAAGTTGGTCATTCACCGCGTGGTAATGATCTTGGCTCACGGAGCCCGGCCGCTTCCTTACAGGCGCACGCAGGCTTGCACCGCCCAGGCAAGTAGTGGCCTGATGGTTTGATGGGAGGTGCAGACCTCCACCTCACATTGGTCATTTATCGCGTGGTAATGACCTTGGCTCACACATCCTGGTTGTTCATTTGGGAGATGATGACCTGGGTTTGATGAAGGGCATGGCCCTGTCTTGGCAGGTGTGGGATGACTTGCTGGAGAATAGCAAGCGTTGACCCGGCATCCTGATTTGTTGGTCTGCAATGCTTCTGTGCCGGGTGTGGCAGGATGCATTGGACCAGAACGCTTTAGAACGGGCTAGGCGAATGGCCAACAGAGCCCTATTCAAGGCTAGGACAGAGGGGTTGGGGTTTTATTTGCTCCATCCGCAAATTCGGGCCAAGTTTGCAGACCTCTACCGAGGGGATGGTGTGCACCTCTCTTCCAGAGGTAACAGCATTTTTCCGAACGATCTGCGGCAGGGGCTTAGGCTGGCTTTAAGCCATTTGTGGGGCGCTGAGGCCTAAGCAGAGGCTTGGCCTCTGCGGTGGCAGGATTTTAGTTAGGGAAAATCTGTAGCGGGCCGGTGAGCACCCTTGGCACCTCCCCATTGGTGGGGAATTGGGGTCTTTCAGGAGCGGCTGGCTGCCGTACGGCCCAGCTGCGAGGTCAGACGCCCTGGGTGGGGAACCCCTGGACAAGCCAGTCTCCCCCCGCTGCCGTACGGCCGGGTGGGGGAGCTTTACAGGGGTGAACCATTCCGCCTCCGCCTGGCCAGGCCGGGTCCCAGCCATTTTGTGGATGGCTCGCACCCGGGGCAGCGGGTGCTCGCCCAGACAGGTCAGGGCGGGGTCCAGGAGTGACCCCAGGGCCTGACCTGTACCGCTAGTTAGGCCCTTGCCGTAGTTTATATTTAATTGTTGTAATTTTAATAAAGCGGCCCATTTTAGAACCCAAATACTGTGTCTGCCTTTCATTCCGACTGAGGGGGCAATTCAGCCATCCCGGCCAGTGGCAACAGCCACTCAGGCCGGTGGCTGCTTTTGCCTCCTCGGAAGGAGGAAAGCAGAAGGCACACCCTGGCATCCAGGGCTTAGCATTGGGGGCGGAGCCTGTAGCCTTAGCTGGCTTCTCCGCCCCATTGCATTCAGTTGTGCCTCATGCTCGGCCCACCCACCTCACCCTATTGCAGTGCAGGATTAGCCGGTCGCCTTTTGGGCCAGGTAGGAATTTTTCTCTCCTTGTCCCTGATTGGCACTTGGGAATGGAGTTTTTTCGCCTACCTTGCACTGTGAGAAGAGGAAGGTAATTGGCTTGGTGGGACTGAGGTAATTCCCTGGTGGCAGGATTTTAGTTAGGGAAAATCTGTAGCGGGCCGGTGAGCACCCTTGGCACCTCCCCATTGGTGGGGAATTGGGGTCTTTCAGGAGCGGCTGGCTGCCGTACGGCCCAGCTGCGAGGTCAGACGCCCTGGGTGGGGAACCCCTGGACAAGCCAGTCTCCCCCCGCTGCCGTACGGCCGGGTGGGGGAGCTTTACAGGGGTGAACCATTCCGCCTCCGCCTGGCCAGGCCGGGTCCCAGCCATTTTGTGGATGGCTCGCACCCGGGGCAGCGGGTGCTCGCCCAGACAGGTCAGGGCGGGGTCCAGGAGTGACCCCAGGGCCTGACCTGTACCGCTAGTTAGGCCCTTGCCGTAGTTTATATTTAATTGTTGTAATTTTAATAAAGCGGCCCATTTTAGAACCCAAATACTGTGTCTGCCTTTCATTCCGACTGAGGGGGCAATAGGCTCCTACATGTAACCACACCTATAGTGCTTTTTCAGTTGTGCTTAACCATTGGCCTAAACAACTTAATAGGTTACCTTCTGTCCAAATGTATTGAAACTATGGTAGTGTTATTATGGCTACCCTAGGGTCATTAAAAATTCCAGTTTACCACCACCACCATTAACTGCCTCCAAAAGCCCACAGTGCAGGTATTCAACATTCCCTAAACCTTAACAGCTATGATAATGAGTAAACATGGCTTGGATTTTTCCAAGCATTTGCTTTAAGCACTTAAAAGTAGTGGGGAATTTGTCAATGTTCAATGGGGACTAATGATAATGAAAAAAGCCCCCATGGATTTTGTGCTGACTCTCTTTCAATTGCCTCCATCTTGTCAATTATGTCCCCTTTCGACAAAACTTTCATGGGCAGTAACCAGATGTTCTCATGTATTGTTCTCATGGATAATCTCCAACTGGCATCTATCTTTCCTGCAAATTATTGTTCTCAGACTTCCCCAACATGACATTCCACCATGGTTGATTTGAATTGTAGCATTCTCCTTTCAATTCAGGTTGGCTGAGAAGACTACGTGCCCGCAAGCATTAGCAAAAGTTCAGGCTGGGAAAGTTAAGAGCCACCCCTTGTAACTGACTATGCTTCCTCATTTTGTAAAGGTAAGATTTATGGCTTGGTGGAGGACAGTATAGCTCCTTTGGTAACAGTAAGCATTTTTGCAAGCCATTCTGAGTTGGGCCTAGGTTTGAAAGTTCCACTTGAAAATTTTACTTACTTTTTATGCTCTCTTGCTCAAAATGTATCAGCATTACTAAATAATGATGGACATTCCTACTTAGAACATTCCTCATTTGTAATGCCATTAATAAGAATGTATGGTCTCAGTGAGCAAACCTTTCTAAAATCTGGAAAGAACAGCCACATCCATCAAAGATCATATCAGCTGAACGATTTCATATGAGTAAAAAGTTACAGAGAGGGTTATATCAGAACTAGTTTCAGGTGGATACCTGTATTCATCTGTAGAACAAAAACAAGATTCAAATCCAATAGCACCTTAAAGACCAACTAGATTCCCAGTGTCACACCTGCTATCCACAGTAACGCCATATTGTTTTCTGATGCTTTCTCACTCTGTAGTTTTCCAGTGTTATTTGCGTACAGGTTCACAGAGATCCAGCTGTGTTCCCTGGAAGGCCTTATCTACCAGGACTAGACATAGACTTCGGAGGAGCGTCCCTCGCTTTCCCAGGCGTCTACTGTAGCCAGGCAAGGTGGGGGGGGGGAGAGAATAGAAGGAGGTTTGATATATTGTACTTTGTAACTAACACGTCATTCTCAACAAAACTTCATGGTCAGCCAGAAGCTTTCATGCCTTTGGATTAATTATGGACACCTGTACTTTGAATATAGTCTTTCAATAAAGAACCTTTGAACCAAGAGACCTTGGATTTCTTGCAGCAAGGGGTGGGAGATGAAATCAGAGTAACTTGAATTCCATAAATTGACACCCAGGGTATGAGCTTTCAATAAAATGATTTTATTGGATGAGGTGATATAAAATAGTTGGTTAATACATACAACTTATCCAAATTAAACCTTTCTAAATATATAAACCTACCCCTCCCCTCCCCCTTTTCTCTATTGACTTCCAACAACACTCGAACCCTCCATTTATTCATAGAGATTATTATTTCACTATAATACAATTATATTATGTTACCCATGGTAGAGATCTTATATATATTCCCACTTAATAAAATTTAAAATCCCTCCAAAGACCACAATCGTCCTTTAACATCGCATTTCTTTTCCAAATATTTCATAAACTTCTTCCAGTCTTCCAGAAAAATTCCTGGATCTTGCTCTTTCAGATTTCTAGTTAATTTGTCCATTTTGGCCATGTACAACAGCTTCCTTGTCCATTCTTCAATATTCGGTACTTCTTCTTTTTTCCAATATTGAGCATATAAAATTCTTGCTGCTACTATCATATAATACAACAATATCTTATCATTTCTATTAACATCTTCTAAATGTAAAGATAGTAATAACATTTCTGGATTTTTAGCAACGTTATATTGTAATATCAAAGACATTTCAGCACATATTCTAGACCAGAAGTCTCTAGCCTTTTGGCAAGTCCACCACATATGAAATAGAGAACCTTCATGCTCCTTACATTTCCAACATTTATTCGATAACTGTTTGTTAGCTATGGCTAATTTTTTTGGTGTTAAGTACCATCTATACAACATTTTATAACCGTTCTCTTTAATACTGGTACAAGTTGATATTTTTAAGGTATTTTTCCATATTGTCGAAGGCTTTCACGGCCGGAGAACGATGGTTGTTGTGGGTTTTCCGGGCTGTATTTCCGTGGTCTTGGCATTGTAGTTCCTGACATTTCGCCAGCAGCTGTGGCTGGCATCTTCAGAGGTGTAGCACCAAAAGACAGAGATCTCTCAGTGTCACAGTGTGTAAAAGATGTAGGTCATTTGTATCTACTCAGGAGGGGTGGGGTTGAGCTGAGTCATCCTGTAAGAGTTTCCCAGGGTGTGGAATGCTAATGGCGGGAGGCTTCACTGTATCCTGAGGAGGTTCTTTTGCATATGGATTGGTACTTGATGTGCTAATCTTCTCTGCAGGGCTATTGTCGGGGATAGAATGTTTTGTTAGCCTGGTGTTTTTCAGAACTGGAAACCATGCTCTGTTCATTCTTAAGGTTTCTTCTTTCCTGTTGAAGTTTTGCTTATGCTTGTGAATTTCAATGGCTTCCCTGTGCAGTCTGACAAAGTAGTTGGAAGTGTTGTCCAGTATTTTGGTGTCCTGGAATAAGATACTGTGCCCTGTTTGAGTTAGGCTATGTTCAGCCACTGCTGATTTTTCAGATTGTCCAAGTCTGCAGTGTCTTTCATGTTCTTTTATTCTTGTCTGGATGCTACGCTTTGTGGTCCCGATGTAAACTTGTGGACTTCTTTCATAATCTTGATTCTACTCCCCTCCTTTATTAAAGGTTTTTCAAAATGCCTCTTAAGTATCTCTTCCTGCATTATCTTTGTCACCAATTGCACAATAATATCTCTTGGTAGCTTTCTCTGTTGTGCAAAAGCCGAATTGATTCTGTACGCCAAATCCATACTTGCTGTTATTTCATCCTTCTCTTTCCCTAAAAATTCTGCCAATATCTCTGTCATCTGTTCTTGTGTGGTTTGAGTCTCAGATTCCTGAATGCCATGAAATCTTAACTGCTTTTCCGTCGCCTTACACTCCACCATTGCCGCTCTTGTCTGAATCACTTGATTTTCATGTTTCATTTCTACTTTTATATCATTTGTCTTTTGTTCCACCTGTTCCACTGTTTTAGTTGTCACTTGCAAATCTTCCTTTACTCCCTCTATCTTTTTTGCCAGTGCAGCTACATCAGCTTGAATAACATCTCTCATCTCTTTAAAATCCTTTGCCAGCATTTCTTGCATCTTCTGTAGCAACTCTTTGTGATTCTCTGCCACTTTTTTCCCGTCCTTCAATCGCAGCATCCACCGAGTTTTGCCATTCCTTATCTGTTCCTTTTTTCCCAGCCATCGTGGGGCTCGGTTTCGAGTCTCCTCACATGTCTGCTCTTTTCTTCAATTCCGTGTTGAATCATTTAAACCTTGCCTTTTCTTAAAATTTCTTTTAAAAGGGGGTGAAAAAGTCTTTTTAAAATCCAAAATGTCGGGCGGTTTTTCTCTATGGTACCATCGCAATATCTCTATGATTTCTGGCTTGGCTTCGTACCTTACTTAAAATGGCACACTTCCTGTTCCTGTTGCCTTCATAGCCTCCCAGTGGTATATTTGTTTTGCTTCCTTTTTCCGTCGATCCTCTTCCCTTTCACTTTACTGTCCTTGCTAGGAATCCACTTGTCTGCTCTGCTGTTAACTTCCCGTCTCGCGATGTTTCTCCAGTCCCCCCTCCACTTTCTCACGCTGGTTATCTCAATTCTATAAACAATATTTCTTTTCAAATTTTTAGTCCTTATTTATTTCCCCAGCGTCTTCAATTTTACTCTGCTTCTATTACTAAATGTCTCTTCTTTTATATTCTGTCCATTACTTTATTTTCCCTTGGTCTTTTTACTGCTGTTCCGTTTTAAAAAGTCCGATAACCATCTTTACCTTTGCCGATTCTGCAGGTTGTCTGTGTTGTTTCCTTTGCTTATTCTTTGGTAAAAGCTGTTGCTGAAGCTTGATTCTGACCATCTTATGCCAATTTAATGACTCCTGAGGCACTGCAGAGATAGAAGCTCGCCCTTCTCCGAGGGTACCTCAAGGTGGTGGTGGGAGTCCTTGATTCAGAACCCTGTCCCTCACCGAGATCACATGCTCTTGGGGGTGTGTAGCATTCGAGCCCAACTTCTCCCTGAAGTTGGGGTGGAAATGGGCATTTGATCGCCTCACTTTCCAAGAAAGACAGTGTCTCGGACAGCCCAAGTCTTAGGCTGCTTCAGACCGCCATGAATCCAAACCGGAAGTCTCCAAGAGTCAGAGCTCTTGAAAGCTCATACCCTGGAAATCTAGTTGGTCTTTAAGGTGCTACTGGATCCGAATTTTGGGTCAGGAGGACTAAAATCCCACTGGCTTCATTGTAATTTGCTGATAAATGATTATACTCATAATCAGTCTGTGACTTGTTTTTATGTCTCACCAACAATATCATTTGTTTACTTGCAATACAGTGCATTGTATATCCATTTAATTAGCTTACCGATTCCTACAATCCTATCAGAGCTACTAAAATAAGAAAAATACTTCATGAGAGCGCTGTCATGTCAGTTCAGAATCTTTACTACATTTTAACATTTATTCCAGTGACAGTTTCCAGTTATTTTGAGAAAATCCATAGACCCTCTTAAGACAGGACCCTAAGAGACCATGGCTGCAGAATAACTTGCTGATAAGCCCTGGATGTTGATGTCAGGAATGTGTCCTCTGTTACTGAGATCTCTATTTCACAATGTCTGTATTTACCACAAATCCTCACAACATGATAGTTCCAAGGGGAATTTGCACTGACATCTCTGTGATGCTTAAAACAGGACATGGAAGCAGTGGAATGAAAGAAATGACAGTCTTTGGTGAACTATCGGATATACTAGATACTTTAACAACTAGATTTCTGAGAAGCAAGATTATAGGCCTTAGAAATCAAGGTATAAGAACATGACACTGAAATCTTGTCAGGTGCTAGCAACAACTTCTGAGAAGAAACTTCCAGAAAAACTTTCCAAACATTCTTCTTAGATTAGAAGAATCCTTGTTTGTTTGTTACTTGCCTGTATACTTGCTCGCATAACTGAAGTATGTCAAAGAGGGAGCTTTTAAGATCATTTTTGTTGTCTGTCTGACTCTTACTGAAGAATCACTTGGCCAATTTATTTCCCCTGTATATTTATCCATTACAATAAAGCAATAGCATAAAGGTTAACAGCTAAAAGGCAATAGACAAGCATCTTGTGAAAGGCCAGACATGATCTACATGCTTCAAGCTTTGGCTCCTTTGTTACTTCAGCTTAATGTATAACATTTCTGTTAATTTATTGACTAAGAAAAAAAAAGATTAAAAGTACTGAGCCTGTAATAAGTAAAGCCAGTGGTTTGTGACTCCAAGAACTGCTGAGTGGCTGGAAAATATTTGGTGTGCAAATACATCACAAGTGGAGTCTAAGTGCCATTTGTAATGTGTTCTGTAACCAACCCAGATGAAATCTTATGGTAAAGAAGGGTGTGTTACAGCAAGAAAGAGGAATCAAGGTTTTCTAATGGATTGAGCTGAAATTATTCAAAATTCCTCAATATTTTAGCAGTATTAAAAAGTGCTTTTTGAGATTATTTTGACATTCCTTTTGTAAATGTTCACTTATCCATTTTCATGAGCCTTTCTTGCTCCCATGCTCAACTGTCTTCACGTGCCCTCTGTGAAGTAATCATGTAGCCAAATTATATTTGTTGGCATTAGAGATGGGCATGAACCAAAATACAAACCAAAGGTCATCATGAGCCAGGCCGGTTTATGGTTTGCAAACCAGTCGTTCATCAGAGCCAATTTCTGACGAACTGCCACAAACTTTAGGGTAGTTCGTTTGGTTCATCTTTTGATTCATCACTGCAGAAAGCCTGGTGCTAATCAATCAGTTTTCTAGGCAACAGGGGTTCGGCTTTCAGCAGACCTTCTGCTGACCCGGAAGCGGTGATTTGCTGGCCCGGAAGTGCCGTTTTCATGAACTAAAATGAATCAGTTCGTGAACTGGGGCAGGCTCGTGAAAGTTTGTGGTTCGTGAAACATGACAAACCATGAACCACATGGTTCTTTTTTTTCTGGTTCATGCCTATCTCTATCTCTATCTCTAATCCCAGTCCTAATCACATCTCAGTGTCATCCCTGATTGTCTTGGATTCCACATGTACTTAATAAATAGAGAAAGAAAAAACAACATCACCCAGGGGAAAATGACACAAATAGCAGCAACAGTAAGAGAAATTATGGTACCAAAAGGAACAGAGAAAAAAATACTTGTATAATCTAGGGGACTGAAGGGAACACTAGCTAATTTTGACCTGCATATTAAAATAAGAGACTTTCTATAGAGCTCAAGAAAACAATTATTGGGATATCTGGGGGGAAGGAATTCATGAACTATTTATTCAATAGAGGACCAAACTACAACTGAATCAGTTGCCCCACAGCTACATGGCAGCTGTATGAAGCCTACCCAAGCACCACAGGTCTCAAGTCAGATCAGGACCATGGAACTCTAGTCTTCCTCACAGACACATTTGCCCCAGAGTGGGGCTGCACATGCACTGAATACTGCATATGTAGCCCTGCAATGGGGCAAAGATTGCCACCCAGGTCTATTTCAGTACATGAGAATGGTATATGGGGGAGGCTAGAGCCCTCCAATGCCACAGTTCCGATCCAAATTGGGCCCTGAAACATTTGGTGAAGCAAGTTTCCTGCAGCTGTGGTGAGGCTGCAGAGAAAGTGGCCATATATTTTGTGTGTAGCTTAGTGATAAGCACCCCCTCTCTTCCACCTTTCTTACACGAATCCAGCTGCTGTTAAAAAACAATCACATTGGGAGGAAAGACATTTGCCTGGGGAAAGACTGTTGTCATCAGGGTCAGAGCTTTTACCACCGGTTCTTCTCCATTTTCCTCCTGTTTGGATTAGTTTGTTGCTGCCAGGTATATTTGTTGTATTTATGGCCTGTTGCCTTCTTATTTTGTAAACTCCTTTTAGTCCGTACTAAGTGGAGAAAAGTGGTGTAAAGGCATCCAAATAAATAAATGTACTTGTGCATTAACGTATCATGTCCCTGCACCGAGCCTTTTGCAATTTTCCTAGAGATGCATTATTAATTTGTGATATCTTTTTTTTTCAGTGAACCATTATCCACTATCCCACAAATAATATAGCAATGGAAGGACCAAGCATGTTGAGATGCATGTTAGAATTTGTTTTGCATCTGCTGAAAAGAGCTCTTAGCTCATGGGATAAGGAGAAATATAAATCAAATAAGTATGCAGACAAATAAACTGATAAATAATGCTTAATGATAAATAATAATGATAATAAATAATGAGGTTAACTAGGTTATACAGTCACTGGTATGCTTGCTAAAAAGATCTATTTTATCTTATGAATGTATAAGAGTTCCCCTCCTCCCATTCTTTACTGCTGTCTTTGCCCATGAGGTGGCCCTCTAGCATGTTTCCTTCCTGCTGTATCGGGTAGCATGCCACCATTCAAGGTCCACCCTTTATTTCTCTGCCTGAGGTTTGAGGCAAAGAAAAGGGCAACACATGCACATGTACATACCCTTCTCCCTGGTGAACTGTCTGTAGCCCAGTCAGGAGTTTCTCATCTACTCATAGACTGAGCGATCAGGCACCATGGATGAAATTCTTTGACTACAGTCTGAGATCTTTAAAAGGAAAAGACTTTATTTACCAAAATATACTCAATCTCTAATCACTGGAGTACATGAACATTGAATAACTATATCAAAACACTACAGGGTATAAAAGAACTAGGAAAAGAAAACATACGAGGCTATAGTCACTGATGTTATATTGGCATTCCCTTCCCTGGAATGGATGTAAACCCACAGGGATTTTGCAAACAGAAGCTGGTCAAGTCACACTTCATTAACTCCCTGTTCCTGCACCATGTCTTGTGCACTGGTAATTGGGTGTCTAAACCTTTTCCTGTCCTAGCTGAGCAGGTTTCATTTTAACCTACTATGAAATTTGGAGTGGATCCCACATGTACTTTTCTCCAGTCAAAATAAGGTACACATCTCAAGCCTTTTATGACCCAACTGAGGATATCCAAATAGCCATTTGTCTTGCCCCTTCTTGGCAGAGGGGCAAATGATTATCTCCTTTCTGTCACTGTCAGTTCCTGCCAGGTAGATCCCTCAGCCCCTCTCCAGTGAACACACATTGGTTCCAGTAGAAAAGCTTTATTTAGGATTTTACAGTTCAGGTCTGCATTCCATCACGGAGCTTGGTAGAAGTGATAAGGCAAGGCAAGAAGTTCTATCTTATACTTGATTTTCCCACGCTCAAATAACTGTTAAGGTTTTGGCGTGCAATTCTGCACAGGTCCTGTGAGAACCCCTTTTAGTTATGGCTAGATATCCAGTACACAATAATACATTCCCAGCATCTGAGCAAAGTAGCAAAGGCTGGCATCTGGACGCTCCAAGGTCAGTGCATATTTCTATAAAATAACAGGAGAGGCCCATTCTGGGTCTCAAAAAGCAATACTTACAATATGAAGAGAATATGGCCATGGAGAGAATACATCAGGTTAGTAATGAGCATTGCGGTTACAACATACAGACAATCATGGCATGACTTTACACAGACATGACAGTCTCTTTGTTTCCAGAAAAGAAACTAATCTCTTCTCAGCCTACAATCTGAGAAATTTGTGGTTCTCTTTTCCAGAAGAAAGGCTATTTGGAAAGGAAGGAGGACTGCACCAAGGAAATACAAAGAAAAAAAAGGCAAATGATTAGAAGAGTCTAATCATTTGCACCATTTTCTGTTTTTTCCTTCATTTTCTCTTTCCCAGAGAAAGATTTTTTTCTCTTCTTTCTGAGATCGGGGCATCCCTGAGTGTCTATCAAGAGATGCTGAATCTCTTTATCACAATAATGCAAACGCATATCTTCCATGTATGAACAGTTTGCTTGTTTCAGTTGACAAAAGTTAGCATTGATATTTTGTATAGGTGTTTTGTCCCTTATATAGAAAGTCATCTGTCATCTGTGGATAATTTTAATGGATTGGATTTTACACACTGTCTGCAAAGCACAATCATAACTGTGGCTGAGCCACAAAGTCTTGACCTAGTGCAGGTCTTCATGCAAGTCTGAGTAAAAGCTGTGTTATACTCTTAGACTCCTACACTCACACACTCTTAGAAGGAAACTTTTTCTCAGCACTATGATCACCCTGGCCACCAAGTTTAACACTTCTTAATGCTAGACAGAGAACTAGTGTTTTGCTTAGGGCCATGAATGTTCCATTGTCCTAAAGCTATGTGTACTCTATCAGTCTTGAACAGACAAAACTTGCTAGTTTTAATCTCTGCTCATTTCTTATGTCTCTGAATCATTCATCATCTCCTGACATCGTCCAAACTAATAAGGATGTAATTCATAATCCTAATCCCATAAGGTATTTAAAGGGGTGGTCATCATCTCTATCATCCCCAATTATAAAGCTAAACTGGGTTTTTTTAAAGTAGGTCTAGTCTGCATGCCCTGTGCACATTAATCACAGCTCATGTCCACAAATTCCCAGCAAGCAGATGACTATAGTCCAATGCTCTGCATCAACCTGTGAACCAAACCAACATATTTGTAGACATTACCTTTTAAAATTTTATTTGAAGGACTCCACTTATATCTTATAAAATGTACATTTTTTCAATGTTATTTGTGCAGCTATAAATCAGTGATACATACTATACAGCTGCATATAAATGAAATGTATTGTATATAAAAATACCATATAAATTGATATAAAAACTATACAACATGAATTTGCAATACAAAACAAAAAGAGAAAAGTGATGGATCAAAATAATTGCCAAAAAGGCAATTCTAACCTGAGATTGAATAAGGGAATTCTAACCTGAGACAGAATAAGGGAATATTTGCTCATCGTTAGCCTGGCCAATTATGCCTATAATGAAATTAGAAATGACCAAGACTTATGAAGATACAGTTCTCTATTCAATTCACTTTGTGTAACCAAACATATACCAATAGCTTTAAAAAATAATCCTTTCAATGTGTTAACTATGGCCATTTCCACACACGTTGAATAATGCACTTTCAATGCACTTTCGCAATCCTTTTGAAGTGGATTTTTTGTTCCACACATGGAAAATCAGTTTCAAATGTTCACTAAAGAGTATTGAAAGTGGATTATCCAACGTGTGTGGAAGCAGCCAAAGTAATGTCCACGTACTTTGGATCAGGTGACTCATGTTGGTAATAACTCCGTGGTTTAAACTTTGATATGCACCAATCACATAAAAACTGGGAGAGGAGGGATCCCATTTCAGAAACAAAAGTATTTGTCCCACCCACAATCCATCCCACAATGCATCATTTCCATCAGTCAGATTCCAGTATTGTGAGGATGAATCTATAGATTATGTGGAAAATCCAGGGCTGGGATCCTGTTGAACATTTCTCCTCATAAAAGGGATTTCCACCAATGGAGTGGGACTTCCTCACCTTCTCCCTCCCCACAGGAATCCCAAATGGCCAAAATGAAATGCTGATTCTGGAGGGCAAGGGACTCCCAGATAAAGCATGGGGGGAGAGTAGGAGGTCTGTGGTGAGAGGGATGAGTCCACAAAATTTCACCCTTCCATTTGTAGAAATCTTCTTTGAAATCCATTCCTATGATTGGATCTCACAATATGTCCTTAAGTATTAATATATAGCCATTTTAGGCACTTGTATAGGGGCAAGGGCATTGAGTCAAGGATAAGCCCAGATAGAAAATTCCCTCTCCAGCTGCTATTAGCTTTGGTGGGTACCCATTTTTTAACATTGAAGAAATGTTAGGAGACTTCATCACAGTTCTCTGATCATAGATCTCTCGCTTCCCATAAAATCTGGCCGCTGAGTTTGGTGTGAACCAGCGATTTGAGAACTCTGCTTGCATGGAGTTCAGCAGCAGGTAGTACAGGATTCCACACTTTACCTTTCGCACTTTAAATGGCTTTCCCTGGACAGTTTGAACCTCAATAAAATAATAGCAAAAAAAGAGGACACTCATTCATCTGAGCTATTCTCAATTAAACACGTGAAAACTACCTCCTGCCCAGTGATGTGCATTTATTGCTCAAGCTTCCTTTCCTCTCCTTGCCCTTTCCCCCCACCTAAATACACTTTATTGAAATTTTCTCTGTACGCCTCAGTCCATGAATAGAATTTATGACTGAACTGTATATACACTCTCAGATAGCCAGAAGAAAAACTTGAGCTGTAAAGTTGTAAGCTATAGAAGAAATTAACAATAAGCAAACCATTTAAGAGCAGCTTCCCTGCATTTTTCTTTCAACTGCTAGATGTGAAAGATACCTTTTAGGGTTTTTTTTCTCTATAGTTCCGTGTGTAATTTGTATTACCACGGCTGTCTGGTGATTATAGTTGCCTTTTTTTCACCCCTGGTTTTAATAGCAGTAGCAATAAGAGGAATTTAGTAGTCCCCATCCCCACCCAACGTGGAGATGCAGTAATGAGAAAAGTTGCTCCAGTTTTATTTCTTTTATTTATTTACTTCATTTATACCCTGCCTTTTTCCACAATGCGGAACCAAAATTGTTTATGTTGTTCTTGTCTCCTCTCCTTTATCCTCACAACAACTCTGTGAGGTAGGTTTAGTTGAGAGTGTATGACTGATCCCAGGGTCACCGGGAAGCTTTCTAACCACTATGCCACATGCACTCTCATTGGAATCTGTGCTTGTCATACACCTATTATTTATGTATGCTACCTTAAGGATAACATTCTGAGTAGAAAGGCAGCATGCAAATGTTTTAAATATTTTATCCAGTGCTCGGCTGCCCTATTAAAAGCAATACTTATAAAACAATAAATGAACATCAACATTAGTACCAATTCAAGGAGAATAATAAAATATAGTAATATTGTAACAAAATATCATACATAAAAACAGAAAATGTAAAACTAGGATAACAAATAAGCATTCAGAGAGCTATTGAAAGAGGGTTGCCTGCTGCAAAACCTCACAAACCAACTTACCTGTTCTATAATGGAGTCACCAGTGAAAAGGTCTTGTTACTCATGGCCACCCACTTTGTTTTAGAAAGTAATGGTATACAGACCCCAGTGTTAAAGACCAGATACGTAAGCACAGGAGCCTTTCCTGGCAAAGAATGTGACAACTTTAAAATAGAGATGATTTGAAATTTATCAGCCATCTTGTTTTGATCAGGAAATCTTTATTTCAGTTTCACATCTTCTTTGTGTGATTTCAGCTCATTTTTTAAAATAAATGCTATTTTTACAATGATGGAGACAGTCAGTGGGTATGGTGAGAAGAAAACCTCAGATTCCTTTCTAGATGGTTAACAAAAGCACATCATTACCCATGTGAAATGAGAAAAAAAATGCCCAATTTTCACACTATGACAATGAGTGGGAGGCAGGCAACCTGTCAATTTGATGAGTTTTCCCTAATTAAATATAATGTTAATTTTTAGGCTTTCTTCACTTCAGCTGTGTCACAGACTACAGTGGAATGCCAACTTCTCTCGTGTGTGTTTTATTTTACTGCTTTGCACATGTGCTACTGTGGGTGGGGAGCTTGAAATTTTAGGGATTATGCTTCAATGAAGCAATGGTTTGGCTTAGAATGGGAAAAGCTAGAAATGAAAACTCGTTCCTACTGGTAAGTGCAACTTGGAAGGAAGACATTTGCATGTATCCTAACACTCCATTACGAAAAGCTTCAGCCTAAGGAGTCTTCCTTCAACTTGTGGCTGTTCTGTAGGATACTGCACAGACCTTTTCCTTTGCCACAAATTATTTATTTATTTACCTTATTTATATTCCTTTCTCATTGAGATTCAAGGTGGATTACACAATGTGAGTCAGTACAGTCAGTATCAAAGATATAAACATGTAATGGGTATATACATGCAAATTTACAAGATTTAAAAACCCACAGAAATCCATACAGAGCTGAAGAAATGATGAAAGAGAGTATAAGCAATTCTATGACTGACATATTAAACAACATAGAAACTACCCAGTAGAATCATACTTATGCCAGTAGTAGTGAAGTCTATGGTCTCTCAATATTTACAGCAATAGTAGTAGAATCTGTGGTCCCTCTTTATTCCTTTACTGATTAGACATGGGCACGAACCCAAAAAAATTAACTAACCTATGGTTCGTGGTTCGGTGCCAACGATGAACCCAAACAAACGAACCGTAACGAACATTTCCCATTACCTAACCAGTTCACGGTTCGTGGTTTGTGGGCGTTGGAATGACCCCCGTTGCACTTAGAGAGCTCATATTCACAGAGAGTGTTTAGTAGGCTCTCTTCCAGCCAGCACCCAAATTTGGTCAAGACAGCAATAGGGATCTTGGAGTTATACCCTCTCCAATCCGAGGCCCCCAGGAAACTCCCACTCGATACAATTAGAGCCACCAGTTGACGTTGGCCCAGTGTACAAGGGGTTGGCCATCAAAACTGCCTATCAGGGTTTGCAGGGATGAAATTGGAGTGCCCATGGCTACAGAAAACCCCCCTTCCCCTCCCTCCCCTCGGGTGTCTTCTCCCATGTAACCAATTGTAACCAATTTGCAGCTCCATGGTTGGAAGGAAGACCTGCCAATCAAGGTAAGCTGGGCTTCAATTCGGGTTTCCAGGGTGACAGAAGGAGTGCAGACAGAATTCAGGCATTCCCCCAGCTCCGTTTCCAAGGGAATTGGTTGATGGTGCCTGACTATCTGGCTTCACAAACCGTGGGCGAATGCAATGAACCGTGGGCTTCCAACGAACGCTAGTTCATTGGCCGTGGACCCTCATGAACCACCGGATCGCGACCAGACATTCATGCAGTCCGCGGGTTTTTTTGGTTCATAATGCGATTCGTGTCCATGTCTATTACTGATGGGTTCCCTTTACATATGGATCTCTTGAGACCACTTCCTTACAGTACAGCCCTTCTATCTGAGTAATTTGTCAATGATAAATATCAAATATCAGTGCAAATAGAAAATGTCAAATCTAGATGTAGGTATAATAATAGCATCATCACAGGACATCTTTGGCATCAGAGCAACCAGACACTGAGGATGTCAGGGCATGAATGAATGGCCTTCCATAGACAAGTGCTTTCTGGGGCGAGTGAGGCTTTATGAGACAGGACTTAAATGTTTTATCTGGATATCAAAGGCTGGCAACTTATTCCACTTTCAACTCTGGTAAGCAAGTTTTGTAGGTTTTTGTTTCATTTCCAAACCTACAAAACCTGTTAGTCTATAAGTGTCAGTAGAATTCCATAAATGTATATTGTGAGAAGCATTTTTAATTATCTTACTCAATAGTTTTTATTTCCAGCCAAATGAGGCCAAAGTCCAGTTTGCCCTTATTTGTCCATTTTCACTACATAGTTTTTATTTTATACATTTACTATATTTATAGTTTACCTTTCTCACTGCAACTTAAAGCAGATTACATAGTGCAAGTCAATAGAATTAGTATGAAGAGACATCTAACAATCAACGTACCTGGATCCTGATTACAGAAATCTGAATAAGCATCATATATTAGGCATGACACATAGTGCAAATATAATGTAGAAAAATGGGATTGCATAAGTAAAAAACAGTATAGCAATAACAGAATAATGCATGCAGCAAGCAGATCATACCTCCTAAACCTATTCTCTTTATACAAAGCCTTCCTGGACCATTTCTGTTTATTAAAAAACCCTTCCTGAATAACTTCATTTTACATGGTTTGCTAAATGACAGGTGTGTGGGAGCTTTCCTTATGTCCTCAATCAGGCCATTACACAAGATGGAAGTCAAAACACAGAAAGCAAGCACATGAATGATCGGTTGTTAATGTAGCTGGTTTAAACGGTAGCACCCACAGAAAACCCTTAACAGATGAGAAAAGCTGTTATGGTAAAACATGGGAAAGTGGGTCCTGCAGATATGAGGGCCATGCAGTGATTTTTACAGTTTTCAAGAGATGCATGCCAGGTGGATTCATTTGAATCAATTTAAATTGTTGTATGACCTCTTGCAATATTTACATTGATGATGTTATATGAAGTAGCTGTAATCTTCATACCCATTTCACGTACATATTAAAATGGCAGCATGAATGCATCCATAACACTTCACTTTGTTCTAGGAATCAGTGTTGGATTCTGTGGGGTACCAACAAAGCTGGAAATATACCAGTGAGAACGTTACATGTTTTCGGATGGGAGAACTGTCAGATGTTAGCAGATACTCCCCATGAGCTGATCTGGGAGACCATGTAAAGCAATTAATGATGAGCTCGTTAATTACCAGCTAATGTTGTAGCAGGTGGCTGTTCTCCTCCAGCTGCTCTAGCACCTGCTAATAGTTTGGTTGTTACCTTTGAACTCGCTGCATCATTGTTTTTTTGAAACTCCCTGTTTCAAAAGATAAAGAGTATATCCCATTATTTAATAATATTAAGGAGACAGAGAGTTGCCTCTACAGTGGATTTTCTTGTTGTAGATAAAAACCTGTATCAGAATTACATCTGCAGCTAAAGTAATCAATGAATGGGTTCTTCAGATTTGAAAGTAGGTATGCTTTAATCCTACAAATGCAACCTGCAGAGCTTACTAGCAGCTTTCTTGAAAATGGATAACTGTAAGAGGATACAAATGTTGCCAACATGGCCTTCCTTACTCAAATTGTCCAGGATGTATATAAACAAGACTATCTAATTATGATCTTGTTACATCTTTTAATCACCATAAACACATAAAACTGTTTTATACTGAATCTGACAGTTGGTTTATCTAGTCAGTATTGTCTGCTCAAACCGGCAGCAGCTCCTTGGGTCTCAGGTCCTTGGGTTTCATATCACCTACTACCTGACCCTTTCAACTAGCAATGCCCGGGATTAAACTTTGGGCATTGTGCATAAAAAGCAGATGTTCCACCACTGAACCACAGCCCCCTCCATACTGCCCTATGTATGTATGTATGTATGTATGTATGTATGTATGTATGTATGTATGTATTTATTTATTTATTTATTTATAATCTGCCTTTCTCACTGAGACTCAAGATGGATTACACAGTGTGAGATTAGTACAATCAGTATCAAGGCCATTTCCATACAATGTCAAGGACATTTCCATAAACAATGCCATAGGGTAAATAAATACAAGTTTACAAAAACATAGCATTAGCAAGAATCTGATTTAGAGTTGTAGAAATGCTGAAACAGAACATAATCAATTCTAGGACTACTGTTAGAAAACAAGAAGCACAAGTAGTACATAGGATGGAATGAATAATAAGAGTAAATATATGACTGGCTTGCACTCCACTCCCCAGAAATAGTATAGAAAAGTTAGGTTTCGGAAGGGCCATCTACAGGGAAGAGCCATCTACCCTACCACAAACTTTGTTAGTCTTATAGGTGCTACTGAACTCTTGCTTTTTCTACTACTGCTTCACCAGGTTACTATGAGAATGACAAGGGAGGCCATGGCACCATCCTCTCCTTGGAGGAAGGGAAGGATTGGAATGTAATCAGGAAATCAATAGATGCCTATATCTAGGGAACCATGATTACGTTCAGATCCCCAGTGAGTTCACTCGAAGCAACAAACCTTGGGTGTGTATATGCATATTGTGTAAAACTACTATAAAACAGCCTAATACAATAATTAAAAAACCACTCTAGTTCCCACCCCACCCTATAAAATCCTCTGATTAACATAAAAATTGAAGGTAGATAAAAATGCACAGCAATTTATTTTGCCTCACAAAAGACTATTGCATAGCAAAGGCATACCAGAATAGTTCTGCTTAACAGAGTTTCCAAAACATCAACAGGTCCTGCTGAGGGCACTGTGTGTATATTAGTTCTGAATGGCTTGTGTGTGGACAGTATTTAAATGAGTATTACTAATGAACAGTGTGCATGAATGCATGTATATGTAAATGGAAGAAAATGTGATTGAAGAAGGAATAGATGCACAGAAGGCATTACACAGAAAAAAAATTGTTACAATAGGCAAGTCTCTTCCTGATTAACAAAGTATCTTTAAACGTTATCACTCTCACATCGACACTCACACAAACAAATGTATATGTATATTTGGTAGCCATGTGAAATCCTTTGTGACCAAACCTGCTATGTACTTCAATATAATTGTGAATCATAATGACAGAGAACGCGCTAATGCTTATTCTGTGCTTCTGGCTCCTCTTCTGAAATATACACAAGGGAGATATTAGCACATGACTGGGCTGTGTTTACACTTTGGTGTTAAAAGAGCTTTGTTTAACTGCCTCTTCACAGCTGCTCAAAAGTGACTGCAGTAAAAATGTTCCTAGTAAACAAATTTTTAACCGTGGCCTTTTCCTCTTCTCCTCTTCAACAGCTCCTAAGCCTGTCAACTAGACCAGAAAGACCAAACCAACAACTTAAATTAACGGCCTCACCTTGCCTCTTTCAAGTGTCACACAGCCCAGATTTGAGAAAGTATTCCCTGATGACAGGGTTAAAGTACTGTGGTGTTTGCTAACGAAAAGAGAAAATATGTTACCAATAAAACTTACTAAAGGGGGACAGAGGTCTTGTGCCTTTAACAATAGCTGTTTCACTTTCCCCACCCTTGCATGGTAAGGTATACCTGCCAACAAGTCATAAGATCACAAACTAGATAAGGGCAGTTGTGCTCTGGTGATTTTATTAGATCTGTTGGCAGAAATTTACACAATTAACCATTTGGTCCTGATTGACCGCCTAGCCTCACTGGGGGTAAGAGCTACCACCTAACAATGGTTTGTCTCTTGCTTCCAGGGACATTCAATGAGGGTGGTCATTGGGGATGGGAGTTCATCCTGATAGGAATTACACTGTGGGGTCCCGCAAGGATTCAGTATGCTGATGACAACCAACTCTACCTTCTACTTGATAAGCAACCAGAAACAGATATCTCTTCCTTGGCCCAGTGCCTGGATGCCGTAGTGGAGTGGCTGGAGTAGCTAGCTGAAGAGAAATCCTTTGAAAACTGAAATCCTATGGCTGGGAAGGACTTTGGATGCGGTGAATTTGTCACTCCTGTTACTCAATAGAGCCCAGCTTTCTTCTGTGGACTCCATGAAGAGTTTGAGGGGGTTGGCTTGGTTCTAAGCTTTCTATGGACAAGCAGGTGTCCATGGTGGCTAGAACAGTGTTTTTCCATTTTCACCAGGCCCAACAACTTTCCCCATATCTATTTCAATCCAATCTTGCCACATTGATCCATATGACAGTCACCTCTTGCTTAGACCACTGCAACTTACTCTACATAGAACAACCCTTGAAGATGCTTTGGCAACATCAAGTGTGTAGAATGTGCCCGCTAGATTACTGACCAAGTCACCATGGTCATCTTATATAACGAATTTGAAGAATCAGCACTGGTTACCAATTAGCCTCCAGATCCAATTCAAGGTGCTGGTCCTCACCTTTAAAGCCCTTCATGGTCTGGTACCCTCATACCTTCAGGTCCGCCTCTCCCATTATGAACCCTCCCTCACCTGCTTCATTCATCTTTTCAGGGCTTGCTGGTGGTTCCTAGCTCCAGGGTGGCACAACTTTCTTCCACTAGGAAGAGGGCCTTTACAATTGTGGTGCCCTAAGCAGGACCTGTTGATGTTTTGGAAACTCTGTAAGGCAGAACTATTCTGGTATGCCTTTGCTATGCAATAGTCTTTTGTGAGACAAAGTAAATTGCTGTGCATTTTTATCTACCTTCAATTTTTATGTTAATCAGAGGATTTTATAGGGTGGGGTAGGAACTAGAGTGGTTTTTAATTATTGTATTAGGCTGTTTTATAGTAATTTTATTGAATATTATATTTTGTATTGTTTTTAACCATTGTAATTGTTGTGAACTGCTTCGAGGTCTTAACTGAAGAGAAGCGGTATAAAAATTAAATAAATAAAAATAACACAAATAAAAGAGCAATAGTGCTAGATCAAACCAATGGTTCAGATCATCATCCATTCTGTTCGTACAGAAGTCAGCCAGAAGCTACAGAAGACTTGCCAGTATGGCACAGAGCACCAACAGTCCTCCTTTGCTTGCCCCCATTGTCCTGTTCCAGAGGACTCTGGTCAGGCCTTCAGATATAGGGTTGTATTTAAGAACCCATAGGAGCCTAGTTGCCTTTACTATATCTGATCCTTAATCTCCTGGCAAGAAGTATACATCAACAACTTTTTTGGTTTGTTTTGGGTATAGGACACAAATAAAACTGTTACTTGTGAATCCATTTTAACTCTTTATTAAAACATAATCATTTATACTTCTAACATAGACTCCCCTAAAGGAAAATGATAATTCCCTCTATTTATTTTGCATAGATAATTAGAGGAGAGTAATTAGTTGACTCATGATAACAGCTTACTAAAAGTAAGCAAGTCACAAGAAAGGAGAGCCATTCAATTTCCTATATCTATTGGTTTTCAAAATCATCTTCCAATAATAACTGGCTCTCTGAGTTGATTATAAGGTACTTAGTCAGCCAAGTGGCAATGTCAGCCCCCCTTCACCCAGCTGGGATCAGGAGCATAGCAGGTAGCAATGCCCATTCCCCACCTTCACCCAGCTGGAATCAAAGCAGAGCAATTGGCCTTGTCAGCCCCCCTTCACCCAGCTGGGATCAGGAGCATAGCAGGTAGAAATGCCCGCCTGCCGCCTTCACCCAGTTGGGATCATGCGCGAAGCAGGTGGTGGTGCCTGCCCCCAACTTCACCCAGCTGGGATCAGGAGTGCAGCAGGTTGCAATGTCCTCCCTTCACCTTCACCCAGTAGGATCAGTCATAGAGGAGGAGGCAATGCCCACATGCCCACCCTCTGCTTTCTAGAACCTGTTGTATTTTTTCCCCACAACGGGCTTTGTTACTAGTTTTATATACTAATAGCCGTGGATCTGATCTGAGGATACTTAAATTCAGAGACTAAAGTCATAAACAAGCAAGACAGATCTTCCTATGCACTTGAAAAAATGCTGCAAGTTTGCAAAAAAAAAATCTGAAATCTAAATCTAATTTATATATATCTAATTTATCAAAAATGATAAAAAGAGTCCCTGTAGCTTTAAGAATCAGATGCCCTCAGTGGCTGTTGCTAGGCAAATATAACAGTATTCCTGGCTTGGTTTCTGTCAGTAAAAGGCCGAGGGCAGGATGTGTTAGGGTGCTGTTTGAGCCTTTGAGGGAGGACTTATTGGGGCCAAGCCAAGAAGCAACCACCTGATGACTTGATAATACATGACTTACATGACTCATCCAGAGATACTACTATTCAGCATCACACACACACACTCGAAAGCCATTGTAGTATAGTGGTTAAAGTTTCAAAGTAGGATGTGAGAAACCTAGCTTTGAATCACCATTCAACTGTGGAAGCTCACTGGGTGACTTTGATCCAGTCACATACTTCCAGCCTAACCTATCTCTCAGTGTAGTTGTGAGGTAAATATGGAGGCAAGGGGAATGATGTAATCTGCTTTGGATCACCATTGTAAAGAAAGAAGGCTTGTAAATTAAGCAAATTAATAAATATAATAATAAATATAAATGAAGATAAGTTGTTTAGTGAGTGTGAAGGAGAAAAGGATGTAGGGAAAGGTGTGAATATGGAGGCTGCCAGAAAGGAAAGTGTACCACAAGAGTACCTTTTCTAGTACCACACAATTATCAAACAAAGAGTTGCCCCTGTCTTTGCATTTGACCACCCTAATTAAAAAAGAAATAATGTAACTAGGTCCAGAGGAGTTTGCTGTGTTAGTTTGTAGTAGCAAAATAGTAAAGAGTCCAGTAGCACCTTTAAGACTAAACAATTTTACTATAGCATAAGCTTTTGAGAACCATAGTTCTCTTCATTAGATGCCCTCATATGGTCATCTGGCGAAAAGAACTGTGGTTCTCGAAAGCTTATGCTACAGTAAAGTTGGTTTGTCTTAAAGGTGCTACTGGACTCTTTACAATATAACTAGGGGATCTAGAAATCTTTTGTTGTTAAAATGTTTAACACTATTAATCTGGTGTAGGTGACTAGACTCCTGTCAATCAAAATAAAGGTATTCTCTGGAAAAAAAAAACATATCACTTGACTTCAATGCTACATCCACCACACATTATCTCAACATAAGAAAAATTGTGTTTCTACCGATCAAAACCTGACAGAGGTTGCATATCCAAATCGATATATGGAAAATTTAATCTTACAAACTGTCAGGATCACAAACAGAGAGGGTGAATTTTAATGACAGGGAAGCAAACCTATTCATTGAGGAAAAGGTTACCACTGAAAGCACTAATCTGACTTCTCATAACTGCATGGAAACGATATTGCACATTGACCTTAAAACATGTCACCAATTGTTCTTTTTAAAAAATGTATGAAGTCGTAACACTTCTCAGCAATGAAACACTTCTCAAATTAAAACATCCAGTCTGTCATCTCTGCTATCTTACCCTTTATGTAGGAAACTTCTAGGTAAAACTTGGTAACACAGAAAATCCCAGTTTTGTTTGGATACTGGTACAAGAAGTTTCTATAGTAAATTCTTCTCTTCATAAACTATTGCCTACATTTTTGAAAAGGCATTCCACTGGTTTTCTTGTGTGAGGCCTAAGGGGACTAATTTCCTTGTATTTTGAGTGAAGTTTAAGTCATATATAAAAGCTTGTAAGCAAAGCTCATCACAAGAAGAGTCCACACAAGGGAGTAGAAAATACTTCCACTAAGGGGGCTTAAGGTTGCCAACTCCAGCTTGGGATATTCCTGGAGATTTGGGGTTAGTTGCTGAAAGAGTGGAGTTTGGAGAGGGAAGGGAGCTCAGAGAGGTTGTAATGCTGTAGAGTATACACACTGAAGCTGCCATTTCTTACAGGGGAAGACATCTCTGTAGTCTGGAGATCAGACCTCTGGGAGAACTCCAGGCCCCACCTGGAGGTTGGTTATTCCACATGGAGCCTGGAGGTCCAGGAGGACTCAGCCCATGCTGCAAGCACATCATCATTATCTGGTCTATTTATGCCATTTCAAGAATAATTAGGAAATCTCTGCTTTCATTACTCATGAAATTATATATATGGAATAGGATCATTGGGACAGGCATGATAAAGTTTGCACCAGGCCCATAGAAAATGATATTTGAGCCCTGGGAAGAGCACAGATCACCATAGACAAAATCACCACCTGGCTATCTCTGCATTCTATACTTGTATTTCCATGTGACAGTTTGATCTAATGCCCTCATATGGTATGCACCAGTCCCACTTGATGAACGGGAAAGTAAACTAATTCAGAAAATACACAAAGGAGAGGAGAAGTCATCAGGAAGATAGATTATTTTCTTTGCGGACATCTCCAGTTAAAAAATAATTATGCAAATCAGGCACTGCATAGAGAGTCCTTGTTTTATACACATGTGGAGATGAAGCGTTGTGTAAAGTATGCAAAGTCTTGTAGTATTGCACACAGCAGTGCTTGTAAGAATGTAGCAGCTGTATTGCTGCTTAGAAAAAATACAGAGAAAAAGAAAGAGATGCATATTTTAGTCTTTAGAGGAAGTGATGAAAATTCAGCCAAGATGTTAACAGTACATTAAATGAGTGCCTTCTGCAATCATGCAAAGTATTGCATGAAAAATTTGATTGTGGCTCATAAAGAAGTGTAGAGATAAAATTGGAGAGATGTCCTTTTGGATGCTTATCTGCTGGAAATATGTGCCATTTATTATGTATGTTAAGGGGATAAAATGAATATCATTGGCCAGGTCCCTGCTCTTCTTACTAAGAGACTCTAGTGAACATGCATCTTGTTTATACCATCCATATTCAGAGGCAGTTATCCCAGGGTTGTTATTCTGAGATAACACATCATATTCAAAGTTTTAAGTTACAGTACCCTAACTAAAACGGCACTCCCAGTGCGCGTGTAGTGTGCTTACCTGGGCACTGCCATTTGCCCTCCTCCATGGAGGGAAGACGGGCTCCACTTCCCGGGCATCCAGGTATTCTCGGGAGGTGGGGCCTGGGCCTACATAGGCTGCCTCCACCTCCCTCCATGCAGCAGTAGCGCTGAAAGCTTGAGGCGAGAGGGTTGTTTCTCCAACCTCAGCTTTCAGGGCAAAGCAATGAGCGGTGTTTGGCTTTCTCCCCCACTCCTCTCCTTTGGTGGTGGGGCTTTCTGCCGCAGTGGCAAGTGGCAAGTGGTGATTGAGCAGTTGCTCGGCCCATTGCGGCCCTGTGTCTACTGGGGCCTTGGCCCTCCAGCTACATCGGGGCTTTCCTGACGGCGCCGGCTTCCCAGGCTCCCATTTGGGCCGAGTGAAGGGCGGGGGAGCGGGCTTTGGCTACCTAGCTTGGACAATAGGGGGGTCAGCACATTTTTGGTGGCAGGGGCAGTTAGCTCCCGCACCCCCCTGCCCTCCCCTTATCACTGCTCCCTGGCCTGTGGCCCATTTGGGGGTGGAGGCTTGGGTGCATGGCGGCCTGCTTTAGGGGTTGGGTGGCCATTTGGGGGCGCAAATCTCGGGCACCCATTTTGAATTGGGAATTGGCAGTGCTTGTAGTCACTTTCATTAAGGAGTGTGCTAGGCCGGGAGTCCAGCCCAGTAATGGGCTGCCTGAACAGGCCTTGTCCTTCCAACTACTCCCCCTTGCTTACAGCTTGTGGGTGGGGGCATTACTAATTTTAGCCTATTCATTGATTCTTTGTTTTTCAGGCTGAGGTGCCTTGGAGTTAGTTTGGCTTTCCAACTGATTCCACTATGCCTCCAAAGAAGGGAACAGAGCCTAGTAAGGGCAAGCAGCCTGTTAAGCGGCAGCATTCAAAAAGGGTGCTTCTGTCTGATTCCTCATCTGAGGATGAGGGTTTAGCTAAGGGGAGGCAAGAGATCCTTGACAAGCTGGTGGCTCTTGAATGGGCAAGGGCTGTTGGGCCAACCCCTGCTGCAGTGGGCAGGAGTAAAAGGGCTAGGAAGGTTTCAGATGCAACCTTTCAATGGGATGTTATGTCTCGCTTGTCTGCTTTTTCAGGTTCTATGGTGGTGGTGAGTGAAGAACCAAGTGGTCACCCAGATGGGAGTGAAACTGCTGGGACGAGTAGTGGTGTAGGACAAGAGGCAGGCTGGGTGGATGACATGCTGCCTGTAGCGGTAGTGGTCGACCCACAGGAACCTGCTGGTAAGTCCCCAGTGTTTAAGGACTGGCACACTTGGCCATGGGGGCCTGTGACTTCCACTCCAGCTCCTGTTGTTAGCTCTTCACCGCAACTTCAACACAGTGCTCCTCAGTCGGCTTCCCAGCCGGGCTGTTCATTCTGGCCAGGTCACCTCTATTATTCTGCTCCAGCTGGGGCTGTCCCTTGGCCGCTTTGGGGGCAGCAGGCTTCACCTTGGCAGCTGGGGGCAGGTGGATCTCCTGCCGCTACAGCACCAGCTGTTGGTTCTCCTGCAGTTCGCATCTCGAGTCAGACCTTGAGCCCTATGCAGATTTGGCCCGCTTTCCCCCTTACGCCTTATTACCAAGTGCCCCCATTGGGGCTTGTGCCCTATAGGGCCATGCCTTTTGGGGACACAGCCTTGCCCCTGGGGGACAAGGGACAAGATACTCTGGGGGGAGTTTGTGGATGTCTTTACCCTTCTTCTCCATGAGTGGGAAAAGAAGGACAAAGAGGACCTGGATGACAGGGATAAAGAGAGGCTTAAGCGAAGGAAGGTGGACCAGACCTGGGTGAATTGGTTGCCAGGCATGTTAATCTATGCGGGGGTTGTTGCACGAGCTCAACCCCTTAGGGTGGCCCCCATGTTTCAATACATTGATATCATTTACAGGGGGTATACGGACTTCATTGGTGCTGCATGGCTGCAGTATGACGAAGAATTCCATATGCATGTAGCTGTCAATCCCACCTTGCCGTGGGACCGAATCCACCAGCAGCTTTGGCTGCAGCTTATGGCCCCGGCTAAGCCCAACCTAGGGGATAGGTCTGACAGTGGGCATTTGGTGCAATGCCTTTCCACCCCTTCTGGTCCCCATACCTCCACGGGGCAGTTGGTTCAGCCCTGGCTGCTTTGTTGGGAGTTTGCATACCAGGGTGTGTGCTCACAGAAGGGGTATGGATTCAAACATGAGTGCCCCTGTTGCAAGGGCTCCCATGCTTTCTCAGTGTGCCCCAAGCTTAGACAGTGGGGAGGGTGGCAAGAGGCCAGGCAGGGAGCCCTGCCATCCATCCACTGACAAGGGCCCCCACTCCCATAAAACTGAGGGTCCTTAAATGCTTGTTGCAGGGTTATCCTAACAGGGCAGATGCCCAATTTTTGTTAGAGAGGTTTACTGTTGGGTTCAGGATTCCTTTTCAGGGGCCAAGGCCCCTTTCATGTTGGACAATCTATGTTCTGTTTTTGGCATGGAAGAGGTGGTGCGGCACAAAATTGATAAGGAGTGTGCTGAGGGTAGGGTTCTGGGGCCTTTTCTGGCCCCTCCCATCCCGAATTTGAGGGTTTCCCCCCCTTGGGGTGGTTCCCAAGAAAGCAGTAGGAGAGTATCGCCTTATACACCACCTGTCCTTCCCAAAAGGGGGGTGTTATTCCGGAATACTTGTGTTCTGTGTGTTATACATCTTTAGATGAGGCTATTAGAATGGTCAGGTGATGCGGGGTTGGGGCAGAAATGGCAAAATGCGACATCAAGTCTGCATTTCAACTTTTACCGGTTCACCCTGCTGACTTTGAGTTGCTTGGCTTTTCCTTTGATGGGCAGTTGGGACAGAGCACTCCCTATGGGCTGCTCTGTTTCTTGCTCGGCATTTGAGAAGTTCAGCATGTTTTTGGAGTGGGCCTTTCATCAGCGGCTACAGTGCCGTGACTCTGCCCACTATCTGGACGACTTTATCTTTGCTGCGCCTCATGGGACGGGGCAATGTGCCAGGTGCCTGGCAGGGTTTCTAGCCTTGGCAGATGAGTTGGGGGTTTCCCTGGCTCACAAGAAGACGGAGGGCTTCAAAGCACAAGAGATAAGACACTTCGGATACAGCAGGCCTGTGAATGCAAGTCAAGTTATGGCATCAGCAATATGACATCAAGGCACAGCACAGACTAATGGTTCTGTGACATCAAGGCACAGCACAGAACAATGGTTCATAGCAACATATCAGATGAAAATAATGGAATGGAGGAGTACAGGCATGACACTGTGCAGTACAGCAGCCAGTTACTTCTGTCAGACCCCAATTCCTCACCAATGGGGATATGCCAGGGGTGGTCACCTGCCTGCCCATTTTCCCAATCCTAACCTGCCACTGCTAAGGCCAAGCCTCATCTTAGGCCTTCACGCTCCACCAGAGGTGTAAAGCTACTCGAGCCCTTGCCACGCCTCATCCAAATACTTGTTCCTCCATCCCCTCAGTGGAGGTCAGCAAATGCAGCACAGATTTGCAGATGGGAACCCCTACTATGTGCCCAAACCCCATCCAAGCTGTGTACCACAGATGAGGGGCGTAGGACCACAAACCCAGGGGCCAAGCTTCATGCCACACCCTGAAAGGAAGTCTTGGCCCAAAACAACACAGAACTTCCCACACACCGGCACCCAGGACATGGGCCCCAAACAAAACAACTCCAGCTTATTTCCCCTACAGGGCAGCATTGGATGTCGGCGGACCCCTACACCAGCTGAGAGCCCGAAACAAACATTTTCAGCTACTTGCGTACACCCAAAGGTGAAGCTTGGAACATACAAACCCAGATTCTGTACCACAAAGAGGCCCTTGGGGCTTGGCCTGCAACAATGAGGAATATGGATTTGAAGAAAGAGATTTTATATACCATTTCTGTGTCTTTCAGTATTATATGCACTTTTTCTATGCCCAGGAGCTATTGTAGTATTTGTAATGCAACCTGCAAGAAAATGACATTTGAAGACAAGGGACCAAAGAAGAATGTATAATCATTGTGAGAACTGAGAACTAACAGTATAATGCTTGCAAATATAATGTAGAGATGCACCTATCACACATATGTTATATGATGCTATATGATCTTATAAGATTCTATATGATTCTAATACAAAAAGCTCTTTGTAAGAACTGTTAATGCAAAATGTTGCAAACTAGGTCAGCCAAAATTAGCAGCATCTCTCTCAAGGCTGGGAAAGAGAGAAACTGCAGAACTGGGGCCACATTCCTTTCCACCCACAGAACCCAGCTCCTTGAAAGCCCCAAGGTTGCAAAAGAAGTAACTTCAGGGCGCCGCTGTTAAAAGTAACATAGGCAAAAAGGAGGGGGCAGGAATAAGCCCACAAGAGGAGGTGGGTGAGGGAAAGGAGGAAGATGTTCTTCCTAGAGAAAATGACAAGGACAGATAAGAAATTGCAGTCTTGTGGCTGACCTAAATTGCTTCTTCCAATCAAAGTAACTCTAGACATTTGTGTCAAGATAGGAGGTCCTCTTTCTATGCCAATGGGGGACCCCTGTATTCTGTGAGCCAGTAAGATAACAAATATTATAATTAGCCAAAGGTATTAATTGCTTGGCACTGCTATTGTAGCTTTGATGAGCTTTGGACATGAGGAGACCATTTACTCCTGTGTAAATTGCTCCTCCCTTGTTTAATTAAATAATCTCTCTTGCTTCATTCTACAGGACTCCATGGTGTGTGTCTCTTATTGTGATTGGTGAGAGGGACACCCAAGGCACAAGTTTGTCTTTAACAACAATAACCTGCACACATTCCGCTTATATCAATGCCCTTGTAACCGAACCTAGAGAAAAACATACCATTAACCACCGAAACAGGCAACAACTGTACATAAACTGCCTAAATCATTACAGTGAGTGCCCCTTGCCCACCTGCTGTTGGGAAGAACCAGAACCTTCCAGCCCACGCTTTTTGCTGTGACTCACCCTCTTACATGCCATAAAGGCATGGGGACCCCCACAAACTGAACATGCATGGTGGAACCTGCAAGGCTTCCTGGTACAAACCCTCTGGTACATGAAGTCCCAGCAAAGCATATGAGCCACAGGGGCCTGATCCCCAGGAGGGCAGATACCTGTTGGGACAGAGGACCACTGAACCAGACGACCACTGTTGGAGCGCTCTCCGGCATTGGGTCTAGAAGGGGACATGACCTGCAGCCAAAGCTGCTGGTGGACACGATCCCAAGGCAAGGCAGGGTTAAGAGTGGCCCGCATGTGGAATTTTTTGTCATATTGCAGACAAGCTGCACCAACAAAGTCTGAATAGCCCCTATATATTATGTGCATATACTAGAACGGGGAGGGGGGCTGCCCTCCATGGCTGGGCACGGGCTATGACACCTTCATATATAAGAAAACCCGGCAACCAGTTTGCCCAGCTCCTGTCCACCTTGCGGCACTTATTAGTTCCTTATTGCCATTCCCTATTGGATGTCGGCGCACCCCCACAGCAGCTGAGGGCCCAAAACAAACATTTTCAGCTACTTGCGTACACCCGAAGGGGAAGCTTGGAACATACAAACCCAGATTCCTTATTACGCTCCTCAAGGGCCTCCTTGTCCGTTTTTTCCAATTCTCTAAACAGGAGGATGAAAACATCCACATACTGCCCTCTAAGAATCTTTTCCCTAGTCCTGGGTATGAGATGGTCCCCAACGGGCATGGCAGCATCCCCAAAGGGCAGTGCCCGGAAAGGAACCGAACCGTAGGTTTACCACAGAGAACCATAATATGAACCCCAAGAAGACACAGGGTCCATACCAATTTGAGACTGTGATGGCATGGGCAGCCAACCAGCCATCCCAGGCATCTGGCCCATAAAGGTAGGCTGCCCCCACTGTAGCCCTAAACTACCAGAACCTGCAGCTTGCAATGTACTTACCAGCGAGTATGGTGTGAGGTGTGCCAGAGGACGCTGGGGCAGCAGCCTGGCCCCAAAGCCCCCATGGCCACATGCACCCCTGAAGAGATAGTGCTGACCCACCCTCTGCTTTCAAAGGTTGCACTGCCGCTGCTACTTGTCCAGATTCCGTTGGCCAGCTAGCGCTGTCCACTGTCGCGCCTGCAGTTCCAATGGCTGGGTGCTCTTTCCGTCACCTCCGGAAGCCCCTGAGGGGCTTCCCAAGCCAGACATACCTTCAAGGGCAGAAATACGAGTCAAAAGATCATTAAGAAAGACAGTGGTAGAGGCAACCTCACTGGCCTTCTACATTTTGCAGAATCGTTAACCATTTGAACACCCTGGGCATGCTCTAGTGCAGCAATATGCTCCAAAAGTTCCTGCCAGCTAGGGTCCCCTTCTTCCTCATCAGAATAATAAGGTCACCAGGGGTCACCAAGGGGCCAGACTATGTCATTCCAGAATTGATAGTCTGCTTTACTCCCTTTCTCCAAGAAGACAAGGTCCTTTGATTTCAAAAAGGTTTATTGTAAAGAAACAGCATTCATTTCCAGACATACATATTCCAGGATAGAGATCCTGGCCAACCAAAGTATTGTCAAGAATGACTCATGAAAAGAAAATGGTTACATTTCACACTCCCAAGCCCAGCCTCCCCCCCTGAGTTCACATAGCCAAGCTTCTCAGAAGAACGTAGAGCTGGCCAAGGTCGAGCAGACAGATAAGAGGATTTCCTTTCCCATAGACTCGACTCCTTGCAGGTGTTGGGGCCTAAAGGGACAGAACACTAAACACTACAAAGTTAAACATGACATTACTCAGGTTAAACAGGCTCTGACATTTTGCAGGCTTTTTGACTAGCTGTTTGCCCTTGGAGAAGCCTGCCCCTTTTTTTAGTGACATACCAGCCCCTAGCCACAGTAAACCTGAAACAGGGGTCCTGCTGCACTTAATCACTAACCAAACTGGCTTTCAATGGTTCCGTTATCAGGGCACAATTTACTTGTGTTAAGCAAAAGCCCTGCACCAAAGCAACCTATAATCTGCACCACCAGAGACGCAGAGGTAACCGGCTCAAAGTATTATATGGCCGCCCAACCTAACCCAAAATGGTCACTAAGGCCAGAATTCAGAAAAGGGCTGCCCAGGCTAAGGCAAAAATGGCCACACAGGCCTAATTCACAAGATGGCCACCCAGGGTAAGCCCAAAATGGCTGCCCAGGCCTAATTCACAAGATGGCCACCCTAGCTAACCTCAAAATGGTCAAGGCCCTAAAAGGAGAGGGGAGGTGAAGACCTTTACTGAAGTGAAGTCAGAGGGCCCAAAACACCCCAGCCCGTATCTTACAGACCCAGCAAGTGTGGGGAACCACCTTCTGCAGGATAGCCCCTGGAGAGCAGTGAAGCAGTAGCAGCTTAAAATACCAATGGGGTGGGAGGGAGGGATGAAGCCATGTGGCGCCCCCCCCCCCCAAAAAAAACTGTGGCTCCAAGCTGCGCCGGCTGTAACAGCTTCTGTGGAGGTAACAGAGCCACTTCAAGCCCTGCCCCCAGCTGAAGGCAATGAGGGGAAGAAGGGATCGCTATGGCACTACAAACAACTGCCCCACCAACCGCTGCAGTGGCCACACTTGCAGCTGAAACCAGCAGACGCACCTGCCAACCCACCACAATTAAAGGCGCTTTGGAAGGGGAAGCAAAGCCACCAATCCCAGGGGCCAAAAGGCAGTGCGGGGGGGAGGAGGCACAGCTGCACTTAAAGCAGCACTCCCAAATGGCCCCAGAAGCCACAGTAGCCAGCCAAGCCGGCTGTTAAAGCCGGCTCAGAATGCTCAACCTACTCCCGATGCTCCACAAGCCTGATCTGCTGCAATGGCCTGGAACTCCAGGGCATACTCTGCACATGCCACCGCTCCCAGCTGACTTTGGCTTTCTTAGTCAGGGCTGGAAGGAGGAGCATGGAATGAACACTACCCCAAGCCACTTGACAGCCAGCCCGAAAGAGCCACTCTGCTCTGCTCCAAGCCCTCATGCTGAGAGAGCAAGCCCAAGCATGAGGCACACTGAGGTGCTGAGGGGCGGAGCAGCAGTAAGAGACCCTCCATAGCTCCACCCCTCACACGCATCCCCTGGGAGAAGGGAGAGCACCAGCGCTGCCTCCTCCTCCTCCAGAAGGGCAAATCACGGTCCTCAGCCGTAGTGGCTGTTGCCACTGGCCAGGAGTGCCGCATTATCTTCAAACATTTTAATAGGCTCTGAGTTTGGCACTCCCAGATCTTCTAGAATCTGGCACGCCTCTGATGCAGCTACATATTCTGCCTCTGTGATAGAATAAGCTACTGAGTTTTGTTTCCTGATAGTCCAACTTATAGCAGCATTTCCTAATAAGAAAACAAATCCATTCGTAGACTTACAATCTGTTCTCTCTCCAGCCCAATCTGCATCTGTATATCCAATTAATTTAGGATCTGTTTTTACTGTTAACTTTAATTTAAGATCAGTGGTTCCTTTTAAATATCTCACTATCCTTTTCAGTGCAATCCAGTCCCAATTAGTGCGTGCACTCACTCTTCTACATAGTATACTCACTGCAGATGCAATATCAGGTCTACACGTGTTAGCTAAAAACAACAGTTTCCCTATAACCGTTCTGTACAAATCATTATCAGGGGAAAGATTCACTTTCACCCTTTTCTGAAATAAAATTAGTACACATTGGGGTTGTCACAACATTTGCTTCCTTTAAACCCATAAACTCTATCAAGTCAAATAAGACTTGATGTGGCATGACATAAACTCACCAGCATTGTCAGAAAGTACTGCTTGTGGTTTTCTTCCAAAGAGATTCTCAACACTTGCAATGTAGTTCTTTAACTTTTCTGCAGCTTCTGACTTTTCCTTCAAAAGACATGTTACACAGTATCTGGAAAAATCATCAATAAATGTTAATATATATATATATATATATATAAATTTGTTCACATGACATTGGTTGAATTGGACCACAAATATCTGTATGAATAAGCTGCAAAGGTTTTGTTGAACTTCTCTGACTTTGGTTGTTGGGGGTTTTCCGGGCTGTATTGCCGTGGTCTTGGCATTGTAGTTCCTGACGTTTCGCCAGCAGCTGTGGCTGGCATCTTCAGAGGTGTAGCACCAAAAGACAGAGATCTCTCAGTGTCACAGTGTGGAAAAGATGTAGGTCATTTGTATCTACTCAGGAGGGGTGGGGTTGAGCTGAGTCATTCTGTAAGAGTTTCCCAGGGTGTGGAATGCTAATGGCGGGAGGCTTCACTGTAACCTGAGGAGGTTCTTTTGCATATGGATTGGTGCTTGATGTGCTAATCTTCTCTGCAGGGCTATTGTCGGGTGTGGAGTGTTTTGTTGGCCTGGTGTTTTTCAGAACTGGAGCCCATGCTCTGTTCATTCTTAAGGTTTCTTCTTTCCTGTCGAAGTTTTGCTTATGCTTGTGAATTTCAATGGCTTCCCTGTGCAGTCTGACAAAGTAGTTGGAAGTGTTGTCCAGTATTTTGGTGTCCTGGAATAAGATACTGTGCCCTGTTTGAGTTAGGCTATGTTCAGCCACTGCTGATTTTTCAGGCTGTCCAAGTCTGCAGTGTCTTTCATGTTCTTTTATTCTTGTCTGGATGCTACGCTTTGTGGTCCCGATGTAAACTTGTCCACAGCTGCAGGGTATACGGTATACTCCTGCAGAGGTGAGGGGGTCTCTGCTGTCTTTTGCTGATCGTAGCATCTGTTGTATTTTTCGGGTGGGTCTGAATACTGCTTGAAGGTTATGCTTTTCCATAAGCTTTCCCATCTGATCAGTAATTCCTTTGATATATGGCAAAAACACTTTTCCTGTAGGTGACTGTTTTTCTTTGGTTGTTTGATTCATCCTGGGTTTGATTGCTCTTCGGATTTCATTTCTGGAGTAGCAAGCAGAAAGCAAGCAAACTAAACTAAAAGAATCTTCAAAACCACAACTAAAAGAATCTTCAAAACCACACAGGCAAACCGCATTTATGACCGTCTAGAACAGGCCCTCTTACGTGAGAGAATCCACACTACCCGCAGAGAACTTGCTGCCACAGACAAGGAGCTATTTTGCTTGCATATCAACACCAGCCATAAAATGAGAAGTCAGGATTGGGACAAGGTCGATAATCTCACCTACAGGAAGATGGAACAAGTGTTTACCAACCACACATCCAGACAGAAGCAGAAGTTTAACAAACTACAGGAAAAAAGACAGACAAGCCCAATGCTCGACAATGCACGCATTGTCATCAATCTGACAGACCGTCAACTCTCACCAGAAGAAACCTCCATCTTGGCAAAGGGAGGAAACTTTGCAGTCACCCCCACCAGAATTCCTGTGGAAGACATCATTGCAAATGTAGAAGCTGCCATCCGTCATCTACCTGAAGAGGAAGCTGAGGAAATAAGAGGAGAGACAGCCAGGATTCTACGAAAGGCAAAGCTTCCCACCAGCAATATAACACGCAAGGAGAGAAATGCCATCAAGACCCTCAATGCAGATCCAGACATCATCATTCTACCAGCTGATAAAGGCAATGCTACAGTGATCATGAAAACGGAGGAATACAAAAAGAAGATTAAGGAACTCCTGGACCCCTCCACCTACAAAAAACTAAAACGAGATCCCACTTGCAAAATCACCAGGCTAACAAATGCGCTGATCAAGAATTCCTCACTACATCCCGACACGCACAGAAAACTATGCAAGACTGAAGCACAGCCACCTAGACTATATGGACTCCCCAAAATACATAAAGATTCAGTCCCACTCCGACCCATTGTGAGTGCCATTGGTTCACCGACATATGAATTAGCTAGACATATGGCAGATCTCCTGCAGGACCACATCGGGAAAACCTCGTCTTACATCAAAGATTCAGCAGATTTCATCAACAAAATCAGTTCTCTGAAACTCAATCCACAAGACATACTTGTCAGTTTTGATGTTGTATCCCTGTTTACCAAGGTTCCAGTAAAAGACACTATTGCACTGATTAATCAGATTTTCCCAGAGGATGTAACAGCCTTATTCCATCATTGTCTGACAACCAGTTACTTCCAATGGGACAACGAATTCTATGAACAGATGGATGGGGTGGCCATGGGGAGCCCACTCAGCCCAGTTATAGCAAACTTCTACATGGAACATTTTGAAAAAACAGCTCTAGAATCAGCACCCCACAAACCCAGTGTATGGTTCCGGTTTGTGGATGATACATTCATCATTTGGAGCCATGGGGAGGAAGAATTGAGGGAGTTTTTGAATCATCTCAACAACATCCACCTGAACATACAATTCACAATGGAGAAAGAAAGTGAGGGAAAACTCTCATTCCTGGATACCTTGGTCATCCGCAAAGCAAACTTTCAGTTAGGTCACAAGGTCTACAGGAAACCAACTCACACTGATCGGTACTTACACAAAAACTCCAATCACCACCCCCGACAGAAAAGAGGCATAATGAAAACATTAGTGGATCGTGCAAGACGGATATGTGAGCCGCGCTTTCTCAATGAGGAAATTAATCATCTAAACCACGCACTTCAGGCAAATGGCTACTCCAGAAATGAAATCCGAAGAGCAATCAAACCCAGGATGAATCAAACAACCAAGGAAAAACAGTCACCTACAGGAAAAGTGTTTTTGCCATATATCAAAGGAATTACTGATCAGATGGGAAAGCTTATGGAAAAGCATAACCTTCAAGCAGTATTCAGACCCACCCGAAAAATACAACAGATGCTACGATCAGCAAAAGACAGCAGAGACCCCCTCACCTCTGCAGGAGTATACCGTATACCCTGCAGCTGTGGACAAGTTTACATCGGGACCACAAAGCGTAGCATCCAGACAAGAATAAAAGAACATGAAAGACACTGCAGACTTGGACAGCCTGAAAAATCAGCAGTGGCTGAACATAGCCTAACTCAAACAGGGCACAGTATCTTATTCCAGGACACCAAAATACTGGACAACACTTCCAACTACTTTGTCAGACTGCACAGGGAAGCCATTGAAATTCACAAGCATAAGCAAAACTTCAACAGGAAAGAAGAAACCTTAAGAATGAACAGAGCATGGGCTCCAGTTCTGAAAAACACCAGGCCAACAAAACACTCCACACCCGACAATAGCCCTGCAGAGAAGATTAGCACATCAAGCACCAATCCATATGCAAAAGAACCTCCTCAGGTTAAAGTGAAGCCTCCCGCCATTAGCATTCCACACCCTGGGAAACTCTTACAGAATGACTCAGCTCAACCCCACCCCTCCTGAGTAGATACAAATGACCTACATCTTTTCCACACTGTGACACTGAGAGATCTCTGTCTTTTGGTGCTACACCTCTGAAGATGCCAGCCACAGCTGCTGGCGAAACGTCAGGAACTACAATGCCAAGACCACGGCAATACAGCCCGGAAAACCCCCAACAACCATCGTTCTCCGGCCGTGAAAGCCTTCGACAATACTTCTCTGACTTTGTTTAGGGATAGAAGGTCTTGTTCCCTTCCCCAACAGACAATTTTCACATTTTTCCTTATTTAAGTCAATATTGCAAAGTTTAATTTCCATTCCTCTTACCAAACCTTTCTTTTGCATTTCTTCTATTACGTTGAAGTCTCTGTGACCCAGCCTTTTATGCCACAGTTGAATGCATCTTGTGCGCGAACTCTGTTTTGCCAAATTCACTCTCTCTTGGCTTGTATCTAGAACAAAAACTCCATTATTTTCACAACCTTGAGCACATAGAACACCATTTCTAGTGATTGTGCATCTGTTTCCTCTAAAATTTACATTAAAACCACGCTTGGTCAAAGCAGATACACTTAACAAACTGTCTTAATTCTGACAAGTGAACCACATTTTTCACCTCATTGTTAACAATTTTTCCTCCTGCTACACGTTTAAGCAAGCCTTCTTCTTTACCTTGAATGGCTATTTTATTACCATTTGTAATGATCACATCCTCTAATGAGGTTTCATTTAGTTCTATGAAGAACTCAGAATTACAGGTCATATGTATGGGGGCACCAGAATCAATAATCCAACCAGAGGATTTAATATTAATATTCTTGTTTCTTCCACACGCTAAAATTACTAAATTGTTCTGGTGAGCAACAAAAACATTTTTCATGTGCCTTTTGCTTCCACTCTGTTGCTTTTCTTTGCTAATACCACTTTGCTTTACACAGTCACGAGAAAAATTACCTGTTTTTCCACAAGAAAAGCATTTTCTAGTTTTATCTTTCTTGTTTGCAACTTGTAAAGTGGTTCTATGCTTAGAATTATACTCAGACCTCTGTGCAGAAAATGTCTGTGTCTCGCTCTCAGCTGCCTTCTCTGGTCTCCTAGATGCCTCTTTCTTAAGTTGTGAGACAACATATTTCATAGAAAGTTCATTTTTGTCTCTAGTGCATGTATCAAAGAGCTATAACTTTCAGGCAGTCTTGACAAAATTAAAATGATTTTGTCCTCTTCATCAAATTTCTTGCCTATAGCATTCAGGTGATCCATTAACTCTGTCACTTGACTTATATGCTTTTCTAGATTAGCACCTTTGTTTAATTTTAAATTAAACAACTTTCTTGACAAGTACAGTCTCTCATTCAGTGAGTTTCTCTCATATAATTCTCTCAGTCCCAGCCACAGTTCTCTGGTGGTCTTAAAGTCTCTTATGTGGTGTAAGTCACTATCACTCACGTAAGTTGCAATTTCTGCCCTTGCCTTCCTGTCTTGTTTTACCCAATTCACTTTTAGGGCTTCTTCTTCTGGTGAGATTTGTTCCACTGTTTCCCACAAATCCTTCTTCATCAGCTCATTCTCCATTCTGAACTTCCATAAAGGATAGTTACTGGAGGTTAGAACAGGCACAGGAGGTTCTAGCGATTTCATTGCCTTTAAATATGTGGCCATTATGTCTCTACTTTTATTTCTCTTAAATATATTTACTTTTCTTCACTGTCTGGCTGGGTGGCTGGCTGGACCCATAATGCTGTATGAGGGGGGAGAGATATCTCTGTGACCCTCAATATGGGACATATCCCATCACTCACCTGGTGAAGGATAGACCACCTTTCAACCCATGTGAATGTGTGTAGCAGAGCACACAGTGAAGTCCAGTGAGAAGAAATATGATTTAAGATAAGTTTGTTTAGTTAATAGTTTCATTTAAGAACTATTTACAATAATATATACAACAAACTGAGAGAGACACATATTCATCACTTATACGGGGAAGAGAGAGAGACAGACAGACAGACAGACAGTTTCTGTAACAGACATCTTACAACTGACACAGAACAGAATCTTCACTCAGAGCAGGAAGGGGCTACTTCAGGAGCTACAGACAAACAAACTATACAAAGTATCAAGCCCTTCACTCTGCAAGCACCCTGCACATTCAAATGAGACCACAGTGCTTTATTCCTACATTTAGCACCCCTTACCATTTATATAAATAGGTCCTACGTCCTCCATCTGGATCCTAGTGTAAGGAAAGGGCAGAGTTAAAATATCCTCATCTTCCCTGTGACCACTGTGCAAGAAGGAATGTAATGGAAGCTGTGACTAACAGGACTAATTCCATCTCCACCCCTGCGAAACAGCCAATCAGCGTTAGCAGAATGCTGGGTTAGTGACAGTTGGAAAAGCCATTAAGGCAAGTTGCTAGGGAAGAGAAGGTTTTTGGAAGCTGCTGAGAGAGGTACAGAGCAGCAGAGTGGAAAGAGGGCTGCTGGCAGGAGGTGTCCCATCATTCCTGGAGACTTGGCAGCCCTGGTGTGCTGGGAGTTTGAGAACCTCTGGACCCACAGTAAACACTAATATGAATTTTGGAATTCACTGCCAGCTTCCAAAGATTTCTTCCTCTTTTGTGATGCTTTTCTACATAAAGATAATCTCAGTGTAAGAGAAAAAATGCATATCATGCCTTTTCTATTTGCTATACAAATTCTTATTTTGCCACAAATGGAAAATCTTCACTTTAACATTGTGATTGCTGAATGCTTCAAAAAAAGGCAGTGTATTTTTATTGCACATACAAAGCATCCCCTTTTGCAACTCCGTCTTTACCTTCATTCCATTGACATAAACATTGAACCATACTGCCTCCTCATGTCCTTGTCCAATTTATTGGTGGGAGCCAGAAATAGTTAAATTCTCTCTCTGGTTACCTATTGTTTGTACATAGCATTTATGTTTTCACAGCCTGAAAACTAGGCAAATTTTACCTTGGAATAGCTGTATTACATTTTTTTTTAATAACACTGGAATGACCCAGTCGTTTATATTGCCACTTGCTATTGACCAGATAGGGCATCACAGAGAAAGGCTTATGCTTCTATACAGATTGAAATGATAGTTGTGGTGAAAGGTTGTTACTTAGAATTTTTGTACAGTAGTTCAGTTCATTTGTTTCTGCTTTGATCTTTAGGCAGAAGGAAAAGAAATGACCAAGAACTGCCTCAACAATGAAAAGCTGCTTGCTAACATAGGAAGTGTATGAGAGTTTAATTTACGAAGAAAAATTGCAAAATAAATGCATCTTATTTTCTTGACCAAAGATAGAAACATTGGTAGAGAGAAAGCAATTTGTGTATTAATGGTCTTAGGGCTACTGCAGGGCACATGAAATGTGCCTGTTAAGGAAAATATTAGGCTTCATATAGATAGATGGTTACTATCACTTCTGTTGTTGCTTCTTGTTTTCTGATGCATTGAGGCAGTTAAGAACAAAAAAACAGAAGTTCTTGGCTTCTGTGGTTGTGCAAACAGCAAATTGCATAATAATAACAAATTTCCAGTCAGTTCATTTTGTAGGTAAGCAAGCATAAAAATAAGTCAATAAACAATGCCAGATAATTTGTTCCATTTAAAATAAAGGTTTCCTGACCCTCCATCAGGATCATTTCTTTCTCAGAATCTCTGCTATTGTTCTGGCCTCAGGCTTCTGTCCCTGCTGGTCTCCTCAAGATCAGCCATTACAACTTGGCGAGGTCTGAAGCATAAGGTTAGTGGCTTTGCAAATCAGTTGGTTCAGCAAACCTCCCTTCATGCCTCTCAGTTTGAGACCCAGTGATTCTCAAGGCAGCTTCAGGAATGCAACAGGCTAGGTCTTCATGGGGCCAGAAACCTGCAGGGGATTAAGTCAGCCATAGCAATGGTCTTGCTTACTGGCTGGAGCATGAGCTACTAGCTTGGCACCTCATCTTTTCTCAGCTGCACCTGAAATAGCCCACTCCCTCAGCTGTTTCTGCCGGTTAGGAGGGAATCCTGGAGGACTAGTGGTCTGGGCCCTGATCTGGAATGGCTTGCTTATAGCTGAACCAGAATCTAACAGGGCAGCTGGACATTCTGGTCATGATGACACCTCAACAGCAGGTTCCTTGTGATCAGCCTTTGGCTGCTACAATGCAGGTGCTCTGCATTGCACCTACAATGCAGACTTCTCTGACTTCTCAAGCAATGTTCCTCAGACTCCTCTTCTGAAGTCTGAGTCCATGGGCTGCCTAGCTAGGGTCATGACAATCACACACATCACTATCTATATATCTTATTCTGAACATGCCCCCAGAATTTGGTTCACAAAATCTATACAATGGGACCATAAACAGAGAAAAGGGACTGTTCTACAAATCTTGCCGGATTTACTTAAGGACTCATAATTATGTACCATTCCTAGTGTTAGTAAAATATCAGTATAGAAATTTAATGCTGTAGCTTGTAGGAAGAAAAGCTCAGTGTCTGAATATTATATACAAAATCATGGATTTATTACCATCCTCACAGATAGATGGGCATCCATCATCAGCATTCAGGGATGATAAGGATCACACTGGAAGCGTGCATCCCATGCAGATCTATTCCCATATCTGCACTTTCAGACTGATGTGTATAGTAACGTCAAATACTAACCATGAGCCTGAGTGAGATTATACCAGTCATATGTAGCATCTATGATGTGCTCCCCCTTCACTCTCCCACTGTGAGACAGATTTTCCCACCAAAACTCAATTTGACTGCTTTTGCGGAGCAGTTCCAAGTAGTGTGTTAATCTTTGTGGTTTGAAAGTCTGTTTGTCCCACCCTGACAAATATAATTTTGGCTTTTTAGCCTAGCCTAGGAACTTGATGGGGAGAAGCAGGAACTCTCTTCCTATTTGTTAGAAATGGCAATGGAGACTGTATGTTATTTCAAGAAGAAATAACAACTTAATTTAACAGGCAAGGATTGAATAAGTGTAGTCAGAGAATGAAAATGCTGAGGTAAAATTTTACTGGTAGTACAGAATGCACTTTGAGTAACAAATAAAATAGTTTCCTTGAAGCTTGGTTTTGTGTATTCTTGTTCTTAGCAGTGAGAGGTGTTTTATTTAATACTTTAGTTACAGCAACAATGCTTCTTCACAGTTTCCTATGATAGCTCAGATTTCCTAGATTTAGTTTAAAACTGTTTTCACAACAGACCTGGGGTCCTCCTCAGACCCACACTGAGCAGGAATTAATCTCCTAAAAGGATATAACCCTTCAGATTGAAAGTGAGTCTAACCTACTACCCAGTCACTCTTGCCAAAACACACTCCCAGATCTATAATGTCTGTGTCAAGCAGGCTTCAGCTTCTGCTGACACTTAAACTAAGAATTCTTAAATAGAATTCTTCTTCAGGACGGTGATGTTACAGTTAAGGCAAAAGTTTCTGCTTTCCTCATTCCAGAGAGAAGCCTGTCTGGCCAATTACAGAGGAGGGAGCAGCCTGTCACTCAAACTCTCCATTCCAAGGCAGAGTTAACGCTTTCACTCCCAGGTCTCTGAATGCTGCACTTAGGAAACCTGCTTTCAAGTGCAGTTTGTCACAGCATCACTGAAGACTGAAGAGTGGGTAGGAGAAACATAATTATCATCTGCCTCAAATGTGAAGCAGGGGGAGTCATGTTTATGCCTTTAGAAAGATACACATAAAGTAAAGCTTGCAGCCCTTGAAAGCATCAGCTACATTAATCCAATGAACATTGTGAATAATGGAAGGAATGGTGGGTGGGGGGAGGATCATCTTGTCCTTTTCAATTGTTAGATATTGTCTAGAGGCATGAAAATACAGCAACTCCATCTGCTCCAGTAAAGTTACAAATGTTATGGACTATCATAAAATTACCCAACTCCTTTAAAATGCAGGTACAGTATTTGACACCTTGACCTATTCCACAGTGTGAATAAATGCACAATGAGGAAGTATTTAAATTTCATTTGTTTTAAATTTGCCTGCCATTAACTTTGAATGACCTCTTGTTCTGCAATTAGGGACAGAGTATAAAATGCAAGAACTGGCTGGATTTCTTTACTGCACCTTTCTAGATATTCAGCACTTCATCTGAGCCACCTCTTCTGACACTAAATCATCTTAAAGTTTATAAAATGCCAGGAGGGTACTTTATTTGTTATGAATTAGTAGCAAAGAAGCCATTCAAATATGTTGTGGCTCATGTGCTCCTCTTAAGTAATAGGTTTGCCTGGCTTGTAAAATTCCCCCCACTTCACTCCCAAAGATCTTTATAACAAGTTGGTAAAGTTTCACAGTGATTCTGCAGGGGTGGTATTAAAAACTTGTGCCATTAGGAATGGTGTACCATTGTAACAGTGTTGTATGGACTCTTGCACAAACAGACTGAGAGTTCATACAATGGAAGCAAGTTTCCCTTGCCTCTACAGCCTCTTGTGCCACATTCCATACCATCCCCAAGGATCCTCCACTGCTCCTGGGTGACTGGGAGATGCTAAAGGAGCTCTAGTGGAAAAGGAAATTGGCAAAGATTCCTTCCTGAGCTGTGCTCCATTTACAGACTGTAGAGCTGAAGCCAGAGTTGAAATGTGGGACATTGCAGCCATTATGTACAATTTCCCATTGTCTCCAATTTGATTTGATTGACTCATAGTCTCATTCCATGCATGTACTTAGGCTGCAACAGGGAAATTCCATTTAATTCTCCACCCAGTTCTGTTCCCCATTTTATATCCATACTTCTAGTGTCTCGGAGTGTACATAATTTTCCTTGGAGGTTTTGAACACTTCATGATGAATGCCATAAACAAAGCTTTCTGGGCATGAAATCATGGACCAGCCTGTAATCACAGAAAGTTTGACCACACAGGTAATGTATTGGCAGAACCATCATTCTACACCATGCCAAATATTTCTTTCCAGAACAGTGGTTTATGCAACTGTGGCTTTTAAGGAGATAAAGGCACAACAAAATTGCAAGTCACATTAAACTGCGATCCTCCCCAAGGTAATAATCTTCATGTTGCAAAATTTTCCCAATTTAAGTTGTTATCCTCATGAATCTAGTAGAATTACTCAGATGAGCTCTGGGCTTAGACCAGTTTCTGAAGGCTTCCCTGCTTTAGATATGCTTGGCTGCTTCTTTCCATGATGTCCAATTACAGTTCAGTATAGAATCTTATTATACATGTATGCTTTCTGGAGAATAAGAGACCAAGGCAGCCCAATTTACACATTTATTACACTGAAATATTTGGATTTGAGGTGAGGGTTCTTTTTCACAGGCTTTTGAGCCCATGCTGGTTGTGTTTTTTAATCTACCCACAATGACAAATACTTGAGCTGTCACAGGTATGAAAGGTCAGGAACCCAAACACTGCCCCTGCATTTTTTAGGACTGAACACAAATATTCAGTCCAGTGCAAAAATGACCAGTCTAAGCAACAAAGCCATTAGATAGCACATGCATTTGTGACAATGTAGGGAAAATTGCAAAAGGTTGAAATAATAAGTTAGATTCGCTGTAGGCAATGAGATGTGAACCAGCTTGAATCTACAGTTTAGCTGATTACTTTGCAAGCTCCCACCAACAAAGTACGTATTTTCAGTAAAGTGTTCATGCCTTCAGACTTTGCACAGTTAATATTCAAGCACTCCATACTGCAAGCAGGTCCTTGCAAAGTTACATACTTATCCTGATTAAATACCCAGCCTGTATCTATACTGATCTTTTCGGTTCTGAGGGTTCCAGAAAAATTGTTCCATTATTAGTTTGTTCTGGGTGGGCTGATTGAAGTTTCCCTTCTAAAAAATTCCAACACTGATGGAAAAAAGGCAAGGACCCAATTCACAGGGAGGGAGACAATGTCTTTTCCTGGGTATTGATGGGGTGGGGGAGATGCACACATGCACGTTGTGCTCATTCCCCCTTCTCACCAACAAAGTTAAATAAGAACATAAGGTCTCTTTCCCCTTGGGATCTGATTGGTGAATGCTGTTCAGGAAAACAAGATACTGCCCTGCAAGGTGAGCCCAGAACCTGCCTGCTGCTGGAAGGTATGAAATGAAAAACTTTTTGGTGGGAGGGACTCATTACAATTTAATTTCCCAGATTTGGATCAGTGTTCTGGAAGTGGCTTTAACAAAACAAATCAGCAATTTCTGGGTGTATTTTCAGCTTGTTTTTTTCTGTTATGCACTCACCTGCTATGGATAAGTTCTGAACTGTTTCTCTTTGTTTTTGTTTGTTGCCATTCTAAGTAGGGAATGCATGTTTGAGAAGCTCATTTTCTTCCTTCCATAAGCACTTTCCCCCCCAAAATGAGTTCAGGTGTTCTGAATGTTAGGCCTTTTTGCATGAGTGATTTTTGCCGTGTTTTGCCCCACCTCTTTGGTATGGGTATACCTCTGCCTGCGCTTTTTCTGAGCTTTTTGTGCACAGGCAGAAAATTCAGATGAGAACCCTCAAAAGGCCACATTGAAATATAAAGGGGGAGTTAATTGTTTGGAATTTGGAAGAAAATCCAAAGAGATATGAGGCCAAATGTGGCAAAAATCACCCATGCAAAAAAGGCTTTCGTGAACTATTTTGTTTGATATATGCCTGTTTTACAACTGTCATTTTTAAGTGTATAGAACTTTTGCAGATGGTTGTATGCATTTACTGCAGCAATCATTGTTAAATCTTTTAAATTAATTGTTAAATCTTTTCCAAACTGACTATGAAATGCATTCCTTTAGACCTTAACTGCAAGATCCTTTCCATTCCACTAATCTAGAGCTCTTTCCTAATTTACATCTATTGAGTAAATATCAGCCCATCATTTTGGACCATCAGCATAACAGAAGAATGAATAAAAGATTCAGGTGGAACAGCAAGGTAGCACAGTTTGCAGGCAAAATCAAATTATTTAGAGGATAGAAAATCCAAAGATGACTTTAAAGTGTATTCTTTTAAACCCAACATTTCCAGATTGTAAATCAATCCCTTCTTTTCCTGTAGCCTTGAGATTTTTTTGGTCCTAATTTACAACCCAGGAGACATGAACTGATCATTCTGAGCCATCAACACAATAAAATAATGATCAGAGGTGTAAACTATGGAGAAAAAACCACCTTAATCCCCAAAACGTGAACAACAGGCATCAGTGCGGATGTCTACTTTTTTCTTTCTAATTCCATCTGTAAATCATATATGTTTGGCAGCTGCAATTTCATTCCTCAACTTAAATGGCAGCCACAATTTCATTCCTCAGGTTAAAAGAACCTACTAAAACCATCAAAGTTGCAATCGAACTAGCAAACCTCTGAAATTCTTTTATATCCCTAGTTGTGAGGGTTTTTTTTCATCTTGTCCATTTTATCATCACATCAACCTCATGAGCTATGTTAGACTGAGGAAGAGTGACTGGCCCAAGATCACCTCGCACACTTCTTGGCAGAGTTAAAAAAAATAATTCTCATCTTCTGACTCCTAGACTCTAACTACTACATGCACTGGTTTTATGCTGTTTACAAATACTTGATGCAAAAACAATATTAAACATTTAGGCTTGTATCCAGAAATACACAAGTGGAAACAAACAGAATTAGTATGGTTCCATTTATGTAATATCATGTGTAACACCTAATTCTTTCCTCTGTTATTTATTGTAGTGCCTAGAAATTGGTTAAATAAGGTCTTGTGCAAGTAGAAACACAAGTGGGGAGACAATAAGTTTGATTTAGTGCAAACTGCTGTTGTGGTCTTTTTCTTGTGTCTCTGCTTGTGCAAGAATGTTAGTGCGAGTAGAAATTTTGTGCTGGATCCAACTTGCTATTAGGAAAAACTGATACAAACAAACAAACAAACAAAAAGTGCATCAAAATAGAAAACTAATAGGTTTGATTTGCATGGGGGAGAAGCTGGCTTGAACTGGGAATTTTTGAGTTGAACTTGCAGAATTCAGAAGTTCAAAGCCATATCTACAGTAAACTTATACTTGTTTAAAATTAATTATCTCTTTTCAGAAATCCCTGGGAATTGATGATGGCTAGAGGTGTAAGAATACTCAGTACTCACACTACACTTTCTAGGATTCTGTTTAGAAACTACAACAGATGAACAGATATGAAACTTTTGTTGAAGTGTAGCTATACTTCTGAGGCGTTGACATAGAAGTAATTTTTTTAATGCAAAGGCAAAACCTATATTGACTAGAAAGTACAGTCAGATTGTTTTCAGTGTTCTCTCCTGCATTTACAACATTTGCATGTGAAAGATTAGGATGAGAGAAGCTCAAATGAATTTTTTAACATCTCATGTGAATGCCCTTAGAGTTACAGAGCCCAAATCCTAAATCTGCTGACTTAATAGTTATATTTTAATACATAGTTTGTATTCATGAGATCTTTTATCATAATTCAATACATTAAAATATTGGAAGAAAACCCCTTCAAAATGCTCAAATGTTCTTGAAGGAATGCATTATTAATTTCAGCAGAAGGAATTCTTCAGGCAACCTGCAGTTACCTATATGTCTTACTGAGTAAAAACTGGAAAGTCCAAGCACACAATGTAAAGGTGTTCTAACCCATCACATCTCATTCTCATCCTATCCATTTCCAATCTCCCCAGATTTTTTCAAATTCATTAGTGATTAGCTGAGGAATTCTTACTGCCACAGTAGATGATTTTAAAAAACCCTTTAAATATATAGGGAGGGGGAGGGGGAGGAAGCAGTTTACTGATTTCACTTTAATTAGTATTTTAAAATGCAGAAAATCGTTCATCAATATTGGCATTCAGAAAGGAGAACAGAATGAACAAATTTTCAGGATACTACTATAAAAGATGGTGGGGGAAAATGAGAGTGTTGATCTCACCTTTAATAGACAAGTAATGCTTGGCATAGACATGCAACAGAATGCAGTGGTTGAATGGAACGCACCACTTCAAACTGCAGGTAAAGATCCCATGAATGTTGCATTAAATTTGTTCAACCACCAAACTTACCATGTTCAAGTGAAACAGTCAGTCATGAACCAATAATTTGGTCTATTCAGTTCACACCTTCTGAACAGCTTTATATCATTCTTTTTTCAAACTGAGCATGAGTCAAGACATAGCTGATCCAATGTGGTATCCATTAACAGTGCTAAGGATTACTTAGCTAAACATTGAACAGAATGTGTTTTTTAACTGCATCATTTATTTCTAATACATTTATATGATATTGACTGATTTAACTTTCTATGGCTACATCCAAGAAAGTGAGCCACTTCTTACCCTGAATTTTTTTTCTGCTGTGCCACTGGAGGCATTTTTAAAATTTATTTTTATTGCTATTGGAAAGATGGGAAATCAGATATCATGGATATAGTTTGTTAGAACACAAGTGTACACTTTGTTAGAACATTAGGACACACTTCTGCAATAACAATTAATGATTTTAAAAAAAAATCAAAAAGTTTTCTGGTCCCATGGCAGAGAAATGGCAGCTGAAGGTTCAAGAAATGTCAGGTGTGTTGTACTGCACTATTAGGAGCAATCCAGTGAAGCAACCTGCTGAACAGCTATGAATGAATTGGTAAACAGTTGAACCTAGAGGTGAGCAAAGAACAAAAAATGGACCAAAATTTGACACAGAGAAGCCCGGTTCGGTGTTCGCAAACAGGTGAGTCATGGGATATGTGTTTTTCATGGACATTGGTCCATGAAACCAGACATCCTGACACCGAGAAATCAGTTCCCTAGGCAACGTAGGGGAGTGGCCTGCAGACCTTCTGCTGCCTTTGGAACATACCAATCTTAGCCCTCAAAACCTAGACAGGCAGCTTTGGCTGCCAACCAGAGACCTCCCATTATTCTCTATGAGAACAAGCACCCAGCACCTAGCCATGGTTTCACTTTCCAGCTGGTTACCGAGGGAGGAACTGCTTGTTGCAAAAGGTTTTTTGGGATTGCACAAGAGGGAGGCTTGGAGCTTGCGCTGCAGCAAGGCTCTGGGAGCAAGCTTATTGGGTTTCCTCGGCTGAGGGTTCAATCTTCTGTTTAATATTTTTTAATTTCAATTCTTATTTGCTTGTGGAGTGGTGGGCTAGCCTAGGGCTCTGCCCCAACCCAGTCTCAGAGCTGCGGTAAGGCTCTGGGTGTGAGCTTATTGAGCTCCTTGAGGGCTCACTCTTCTGTTTCATTTTTTTTCTTTCTGTTCTTATTTGATTGTGGGGTGTTGGGCTAGCCTAGGGCTCTTCCCCAACCCAGTCTCAGGGATGCAGGAAGGCTCTGGGACCAATCTCATTTGGCTCCTTGAGGGCTCACTCTTCTGTTTCATTTTTTTTTCCTTTCAATTCGTATTTGAATGTGGGGTGGTGGGCTAGGGTTCTGCCCCAACCCAGTCTCAGGACTGCAGCCAGGCTCTGGAACCAAGCTTATTGGGTTCTTTGAGGGCTCACTCAGTCCTAGGGCCCCCAGAAATGTCAGACCAGTCTGCGAACAGGGGTGGGTCCGTGAAAAGTTCGTGGCCTGTGGTCCTTGAAACGTGACAGCCATGGACCAATGGTCTGTGTTTTTCCCCCAGTCCATGCCCATGTCTGGCCAGTCACCTAAAAATTGCTTCCGTGTTTACAACTGTCAAAAAGCCTTGAGCAGAACTGACGGGCATGCTAGCATCCCTAACTGCAAGTGGAGAGACTCAGATTTTTAATGTTTTCCATGCTTAGAAACTGCAAATAAAATTTTTAAAAAATCAGGAGAAAATTCTAGCCTAGTTCATTTCATGCTGTGCTAATTTTCAATTTACAGGAAATCATAGTGTATGGAACTCTGAACACTGCCGTCTAAAGGACTACAGACCCATCATCTCATTATTATCCTTATTGTACCATTGTATGTGTAGATCAGATCAAACAAAATAGATCAAAAGCTTAAAGGCCATAGGTAAATTTAGAAGAGAGTGATTGGACCATATGTGGAAAGTGACTATACCTTTAAACAAGACAGGAAATATAGAGTAGTCTGAGTTGCTTCATCACATTCTAGGTAAGCACTGACAACCTGAGCACTTTAAAGTAATTCCATATGCTGTCCTTTTTGCTGGTGTACTTGCATAGGGAAACTGGTATTCTTAAAAATCGAAACCGAAAATCATTAATTCATTTTTCTTCGTCTCTTGCAGAATGTCCATAAAGGGTTTCCAAATTGTCATGAATGTAGGCAATGTTTTATCTCTGATTAAAGCTGTGAATTTGGCTATCTCAGCTAAGTCCATCATCTTTCCAGTCCAATCTTCCAATGAAGGTAGATCCTTGCGCTTCCATTTTTGAGCATATATAAGCCATGCTGCCATTACCATATATTGAATTAAAATACCATACTCTTTGAGCAAGTGTTGATAATTTCTGGTGCATCATTTAGCTGTCCCCAAGGCATCATCTGAGAGGTACTGAAGGCTTTAACAGTGAAGCCATTTACAAGTCTATGAGGCCTATTCAATGACATTTATGAGCCTGTAGGGGCTTTTAGCTATCATTGTCTTGTGGTTCCTCAAGATAATGTGAAAATATTCATTACATTCATAAACAAATTATCCTGTATTAATGAAACCTTATCAAATGTAACTTTCCATGTTTTATAAAACAGAACAACACTGGCTTCCAAAACCTATTGCTTCAGAAAAATGGCATAGTCTGTTAAGATACACTCAGAACAGTGAATCTTATATGTATTCTTAACACTGAACCTCAGCTTTGGGTCTCTCTGCAAAGAAAACAAAAGATTCCTTCTTTAGAGTTCTTCTACTATGATTTTTTTTATTCCAAACAATAACAATTACTTTAGTTACATTTGTCTCCATTGCTTTTATGTTTTAATGGCTGTTGCATTTATTTTAAATGTTTTTGTACAGATTTTAGTATCATAAGCCTCTTTGGGTATTTATTTTAAATTTAAAGGGGAGTTATAAATATTCTAATAAATGAAGAAGAGACAATCTGAAGACTGCAGAAATCTCAGAGAACTGTAGTGATATTTTTGCTCCCACTTTTCTTCAAACATCCAGAGATGGATATAAAATGGAGGAAAATGGAGAATTTGAGCCAAAATGCTGTGGATCTGTTAGGATCTGATCCTGGTTAAGCAATTGATGTTCCCCTCTCTGAAGATTGTCACACTTTTGATAAATCTATTTTTGAGTTATGCTTCTATGAATTCATATAATGTGTTGTTGTTGTGATAGCAGCATTCTAAATTGTCTTTCATTATACTTTCACCCTTTCATGTCAGACAGCCATCATTCTTGTGAGGGGAACAGAGTGATTAATTGCTTATTGTGGCCTGAAGAATATAAAATCCATGATACCATGTGATGACAACAAGTGAAACATATATATGCAAAAACATCTTCCAGGGCCTTTGAAATATGCAGTTTGCTACATTGGACAGATTGAGGCACAAACTAAACCATCTGAAATTCAAACAGACAAATTGAAGTTCTTGTGGAAATCCACAGCTTAGAGCTAGAAAAATAGGATTAACAATAGAATTCTTTGCATTGGTTTCACAAAAACAACATAGTCAGAGTCACACATCTCAAATCATGCAAAGAATAAAATCAATAACAACTACTTTAGTATCAGCCATTCCTTTGTCAACAGTTGCATATAGTATAATGATTGATAAAAGTACACAAAAAAGGTAACCAGGAAGGATCTGTTCAGAGGCAACATGAGCAAATTCATTGAGTTGGATGACATTTCTCTTAGGCATATATCTGCTACTGAGTCTTCCCCTTCCCTCACTGCCTCACAGTGTACATGGGAAAAAATTCAGTTTCAGTTTTGGATCCAGGGGTTCCTGTCAGTTCTATGGATGACAGGATATGGCAGATAGGTCCCTGTACCCTCACAGCAAGCACTCCATAGTCTTGGTTGAAAAGGCTTTATTCGGGAATCAAATCATGTTCATAGATATGTCCACAGGTTGACCAGAAGTTGACAGAAATGGTAAAATGTGTAAAAAGCATTCTTCATATAGATATCAAGCACTCTTCCCCCTCCCAGTTGGAAAACATAACTTTTGGCGCGAAGCGGTTCTGAGAGCTCCCTAAATAGTTTACATGCTTTGTCTAGACATAAAAGAGGCAATAGATTAAGAATGAAACACAGTTATTCTTCTTCCTCCTGAGAATGAGCAGGTTTACAAGGTCAGAGACACAGAGGTTCAAAGCATAAGAGATAAGACACTTGCCTGTGAATGAAAGGCAAGTTATGGCATCAGCAATATGAAATCAAGACACAGCACAGAATAATGGTTCATAGCAACACACCAGCTGAAATCAATGGCATGGAGGGGTGCAGACATGACATTTCTCCCCCCCCCAAAAAAATTAGACCCCTCCCTTTCACCTAGGTCCAGGTTTATCAGGATAGCATTTATGAAATTGTGAGATGAGTCAGGAAGCATTCATTCCATCCATTCTCTATAGGATTCATCGATGTCTTTCCACCTTTCTAAATAATACAGTTTGTTGTGTTTTACTTTAGAGTCCAAGATTTCTTTCACTTCATAGTGAACTTGTCCATCCACTAACATTGGAGGAGGGGCTCCCTGTTCTGGATACCTTTTGTCCGGGGACGGGGGGAAACTTTTTCAGAAGGCTGAAGTGGAAAACAGGATGGATTTGTCTTAAGTTTTTGGAGAATTCTATTTCAACAGTCAATTCATTGATTAATTTCTTGATTGAAAAAGGCCCCAAATATCTCCATCCTAACTTTTTGCTTGGTTGCTCTCCTTTTATATTTTAGGTGGAGATGTACACAAAATCTCCTGGTTGCAATGTCCTTTGTTCAGAATGTTTTCTGTCAGCAAAATTTTTATAGTACTCCTTTGCTTTGTTCAGAGTGTTTTGTATAATTTCCCATCGGGAAATTAATTGAGTTCACCATTCCCCCAAATTTCCTGGTTGTTGGGAGTTAGGGGCTGTTGCAAATGGTAAGGCTGTTCCTTCATAGCCTTGCACTATTTTAAAAGGAGAAGCTCCTGTAGAGCTGTGTACTGAGTTGTTATACGCATATTTGGCAAAATGAAGAAAATCAATCCAATCATCTTGTTGATAGTTAATGTAACACCTTGTTCTAGCACTTGATTTGTGTGGTCTGACTGCCCGTTGTTTTCAGGATGATAGGTAGAGCTAATTCCTTGTTCAATTCCAGTAATTTTGAGAAGCTCCCACCAGAAGTTGGCAATGAATTGTGGGCCCCTGTTAGATATTACCTTATTGCCACCCCAGGCGGAATAAAGAGACAAAAGCAATTGTTGGGTACTAAAGGTCATTTATTTGACAACAGCATGAACAGTAGTAACGGCAAGGGCTAACTAAGCGGTACAGGTCAGGCCCTGCGGTCACTCATGGACCACCGCCCTGACCTGTCTGGGTGAGACCCTCTGCCCCGAGGGTGAGCCATCCAAGGTATGGCTGGCACCCGGCTGGCCAGGCGTATGGAACCTCCACCAAGCCTAATGACCCCCCTGCCGTCAAACATGAGGGGCCATACTTGTACAGGAGGCCCCACGCGGCAGTCTGCCCTCTCTACTGGCAGCCGTCAAACAATACCAGAGATCTTGACAGACCCCGCTTCCCCTTGAAATGGGTACATGCCAAGGGTGCTCACCGTCCCGCTGATTTTTCCAGACCCTATCCTGCCACCACCAGGGTGAAGCCTCTGCTTACGCCCTCGCGCCCCACAAACGGTCTACCACCAACCTAAGCCCTTGCCGCAGGTCATTAAGAAAAATGCTGTTGCCCTTCACCAAAAGGTGAACCCCATCCCCTCTATAAAGGTCAACCAATTCCACTTGAATTTGTGGATGGGGCAAATAAACCCCTAAACCACCCTCCATGGCTCTGAATAGAGCCCTATTGGCCTTTCTTCTTGCTCTTTCTATCACCCGTGGCTCCCAAGCTTCCCGCCAAACCCTGCATGGAAGCATGGCAGACCACACGATCAAAACCCCAGGCCAACGCTGGACAACCAAACGTAAATCAGCTTCAGCTTGAACAGAGAGGGCACGTCCCTCAACTAAACCAAGGTCATTCCCACCTAGATGAATGACTAAAACATGGGGAGGAGGGCAAGACCTCCCCTCAAACAAAAGTGGCAACAAGCCTGGCCACCGAAGGCCACAGCGACCCTGCCATTCAACTGTAGCCCGATCGCTCAAACCCAACCGGGTCCCCACCAACGTCCTTTTGTCTTGGTGGGCGGCCCAAAACACCATGCTGTGCCCAACGATGAGGATCCTCAGCCTCTTGCGGCACGACACAGCTCCTGAAAGGAAAAAACAATATAACCATTCAAAGCCTAGTAAGGGGGCGAACATACGATCAATAAGTGGAAGAACGCCACCTGCCCACCTTCTTGATGGCCTCCACGGGGTAACCCATAGCTGCAGCTGTAGAAGCCGCCCCAATTCTAAAAGCGTGGGTTCCAAATTTAACCCCCGACAGGCCCAACTTAGCCAGGGCGCGCCCAGTCACCACCCAAAACTGATACTTACATAAGAACATAAGCAAAGCCATGTTGGATCAGGCCAGTGGCCCATCCAGTCCAACATTCTGTCACACACAGTGGCTAGAAATCCAGTGCCATCTAAAGGACTGTCAGTGAGGCCAGGACACCAGAAGCCCTCCCACTGCCTTCCTTCCAGCACCAAGACAACAGAGCACCACCTCCCCACAAAGAGAATACCATCTATCTCCTGTGGCTAATAGCCACTGATGGACCTCTGCTCCATATATTTGTCCAGTCCCCTCTTGAAGCTGGCAATGCTTGTAGCTGCCACCACCTCCTGTGGCAACGAATTCCATGTGTTTATCACCCTTTGTGTAAAGTAGTATTTTCTTCTATCTGTTCTAACCCGACTGCTCAATAATTTCATAGAGTGCCCACGAGTTCTTGTATTGTGAGAAAGGGAGAAAAACACATCTTTCTCTACCTTCTCTAACCCGTGCATTATCTTGTAAACCTCTATCATGTCTCCCCTCAGTCGTCTTTTCTCCAGGCTAAAGAGCCCCAAGCGCCTCAATCTTTCCTCATAGGGAAAGTGTTCCAACCCTTTAATCATTTTAGTTGCCCTTCTCTGTACTTTTTCCAGTGCTATGATATCTTTTTTAAGGTGTGGCGACCAGAACTGTACACAGTACTCCAAATGAGGCCTCACCATCGATTTATACAGAGGTATTATGATACCGGCTGATTTGTTTTCAATCCCTTTCCTAATAACCCCTAGCATAGCATTAGCTTTTTTTATGGCAGTCGCACACTGTGCTGACGTTTTTAGTGAGTTATCTATCATGACTCCAAGATCTCTCTCTTGGTCAGTCTCCGCCAGTTCAGACCCCATCAACTTGTATTTATATTTTGGATTTTTGGTTCCAATGTGCATTACTTTGCACTTGGCTACTTGGCACTTGGCACTTGGCACTTGGCTACTTCATGAGGGGGTTTTCGTCCTGGTGACGGAACAGTACCCCAGGCCCCTCACCCCTGACAGACATGTACCTTTGCAAAGCAGCTACAGGACAAAGGTCCTTAGTGCCACAGCTTCCAAGAACAATAGCCGCACCTTTCCGCGACTGATCGGTCTTGGAACTACGCACCATAATTGTGACACTCCCTCCAGAGAACTTAATGTCTCGAACCGACAATGCCCTATCAACTCATCCTTAAGGGATGCAGCCACAAGCTCACTTACTCGCAAGGCACCAAAAAAAGCCGTTAAAGAAGCTGCATGAAACAGCTTCTCCTCAAAACCAGAACTGCAAATACAACCTCATATCGAACCCAAACCCAGTAAAACTTCCGGAGAAATGGGCTGCCTCTCATCCTTATGGTGCCCTGCTTCCCGGGACCAACCCTCCAGCATTTTTCTTATTCTAAAGTCACCCGTAACCTCACAAAACCCACGAATCTTACTCGCAAAGGCGAAAGCTGACAACTGTGCTTTAATCGACTTAACTGCAAGGCCCTTACCTCTTTGATTGACACAAAATTGCATCAAGTGTTCCACAGGAACCGGCCATACCTGATGCAGCCCCGCTTCACTCCTAAACCCTGAAAACTGGCTTACCGACCAGTCGTAAGCCCTCATCGTGCTAGGCGCCATAGCTAACTGCATTGCCCTGCATGCCTCCATTGTCCAAGATCCCATAGCTCCTGCGGCATCTGAGCCGGCAGTAAGTCGGCCTCAGGGGCAAGCAGCCGAAAACGCTCCATCTGCCACACCGTTGTCCAAACCAGGGACATGCCTGGCCCTGAACAAGATGTTCAATTGCAAGCAGCGGAGCGTGAACGGCCGAACCAACCTCATCACCACTTGGGACTTGGATGTGAGAAAATTCAAAACCTGTACCATGGCCTGGTTATCGCACCAGAAATGAACCGTGCGGTTTGCTAGGTTATCTCCCCATAGGAAAACAGCTACCACGATCGGGAATAATTCCAGAAATGTTAAGTCCCGATTTAGCCCTCTCTGAAACCAGTCGGCTGGCCATTGCTCAGCACACCAATGGCCCCTAAAATAAGCCCCAAAACCTAAGGACCCAGAAGCGTCCATGGACACCTGTAGCTCCGCTTCCAACAATAATTCCCCTCTCCAAAACGTGACCCCATTATATGACTCCAGAAAATGCTCCCAAACCAGTAAACGCATACCCCTGTTAATCCTCAACTTATGATGTGTCAACCGAAGGGTGCCAAGAGCGTCACAAAGTCGACGCAAAAAGGCCCTGCCAGGCGCAACCACGTGGCACGTGAAATTCAAATGGCCTAAGAGCTTTTGAAGCTCCAAAAGAGAATTTTTTTCCTGGCCCTTTACAACAGCCAGGCGTGCTCGAAGGTCCTGGAGCTTATCCAAAGGCAGACGGGACGTCTGCTGAATGGTATCAAGCTCTATTCCTAAAAATGTCAACCTAGTGGTAGGACCCTCTGTCTTTTCCTGAGCCAGAGGTACACCCAATTCTTCAGTTAGGCTAACAAACCCCACCAGGAGCCTGGCACACTGTCCAGACCCAGCCTTCCCAGAAAAAATAAAGTCATTGAGGTAATACCCCACATCCTGGCAGCCCAGCCGGTGACATAATGCCCATTCAAGGAAGGAACTAAAACGTTTGAAGGCAGCACACGAGATGGAACAGCCCATAGGTAGAGCCCTGTCCATATAAAACTGCCCCTCAAAGGCGAACCCTAACAGCTCAAAATCCTGATGATGGACTGGAAGAAGGTGAAAGGCAGACTTGATATTGCATTTTGCCAACTCCGCAGCAACTCCACATCGTCGGACCAACATAACAGCCTGGCCAAACGACGTGTAATGGACCGAACACAAATAATCAGGGATGGCATCGTTGACAGAACCACCCCTAGGGTATGAGAGGTGATGTATTATCCTAAACTCTCCGGGGGTCTTTTTAGGAACCACCCCCAATGGTGAAACTCGCAAACATCGAACCGGAGGGGAAGAAAACGGACCAAACACTCGGCCCTCAGAACACTCTTTGGCGATCTTTTCCCTAACCACCCCTTCCATGCTGGCCACTGAACGCAAATTGGCTGCCATGAAAGGGGAACGAGGGCCTTGGAAAGGAATACGAAAACCAAACGTGAACCCTTCTAATAAATAGCGAGCATCATCTCGCCTAGGATAGTGGATTAAATGCTGTCTAAGCACTTTCAGATTTATGGGGCTGGGCCCCTTTTCCAGGCGGAAACTGCTATTGTCCGCCACCACCCCTGCCTCCATGTTTCCCACCAGGCTTCTGCTGCTTGCAAGCGGTAAAGGCGTGAGGCCCACCACAGATTGGGCATTCATGCCCAAATTTGCAAAATTGCCTATTGCACACACCCTGGGAGGTAAAAAAAACTTTATTTTGTGTTGTATTGTCGAAGGCTTTCACGGCCGGAGAACGATGGTTGTTGGGGGTTTTCCGGGCTGTCTTGCCGTGGTCTTGGCATTGTAGTTCCTGACGTTTCGCCAGCAGCTGTGGCTGGCATCTTCAGAGGTGTAGCACCAAAATCAATGTGTTGTTTTGTGTTGTTCGTGTTTTATTCTTTGTTGTGCAGTTGGCTCCCATCATAGGGAACAATGGGGCTGGCTGGCCAGCCATCTCTGTAGGTGGTGGGGAATTTGAGGGAGGGTGTCTGTGGTTCAGGTGCTCTTTCACAGGGACCAGCTGGCACTCAGAAGTGTGCCCACCATTGTGGCACCCCTGGGCTGTGCAGAATTGCCCAGGGAAAGAGAGTTTAGAAGTTCCCAGCATAGGGAACAAAGGGAGAGGGCTGGCCTTTGCCAGCCTGTTCCTGGGGTTATGGGTGTGGGGCAGGTGGGGGTGGATTTGGGTCTGTGAGGGGCTAATGTGGGGATTTGGGTCTGTGTGTGGCAGCTGGGGGGATTGGGTTTGTGTGGGGCTGTAAGGGGTGGACTTTAGGGGCTGAGAGGACCTACTTGGGGAGGCCATGAAATGGCCCCCCAAGTGGGAGCAGGCTGAGCCTTGGTGGGGGGTGGGAGGAGGGGTGGGAGAAGGGCCCCTGAGGGCTGGGGGGCATTTTGCATGCAAAATGCCACCCCTGGCAAGACAAGCCTCCCCCAACTGTCAGTGGTAGAGAAAAGAGCACCTACTTTTGGAGGCCATGAAATGCCCCCCCCAAGTGGGAGCAGTCTGAGCCTTGGTGGGGGGTGGGAGGAAGGGTGGGAGAAGGGCCCCAGAGGGTTGGGGGGCATTTTGCATGCAAAATGCCACCCCTGGCAAGACAAGCCTCCCCCAGCTGTCAGTGGTAGAGATTAGAGCACCTACTTGGGGAGGCCATGAAATGCCCCCCCAAGTGGGAGCAGGCTGAGCCTTGGTGGGAGGTGGGAGGAGGCATGGGAGAAGGGCCCCTGAGGGTTGGGGGGCATTTTGCATGCAAAATGCCACCCCTGGCAGGACAAGCCTCCCCCAGCTGTCAGTGGTAGAGATGAGAGCAGAGCACCTACTTGGGGAGGCCATGAAATGCCCCCCCAAGTGGTAGCAGGCTGAGCCTTGGTGGGGGGTGGGAGGAAGGGTGGGAGAAGGGCCCCTGAGGGTAAGGGGGCATTTTGCTTGCAAAATGCCACCCCTGGCAAAGGAAGCCTGCCTCTCATTTTTTCCCCATAGGAAATAATGAAGAAGATGAGCAGCAGCATGCTAACAATATGCTGCTCCTTCGCTTTCTTATGGGAGGATAGGGTGACCTGATTTGGGGGGCCATAACATGGCCCCCCAAAGTCCAATCGGTCTGAAACTTGGGGGTTTTTTTAGAGAGGGGTTAGAGGAAGGTCCCCACCAATTTTGGGCTGATTCAGTGGGAAAATGCCTCCCCCAGACGTCCGGGAAGACGGAGGCATTTTTCCATTGAAAAAGCCGAAAGCCGAAACAAAGCCGAAAGCCGAAAGCCGAAACGGCTGGCCGTTTCAGCTTTCGGCTTATCCGAAAGAGATTCTTCTTTCGGCTTTCAGCTTTCGGCTTTAGCCGAAATTTTTTGGCTTGCATACCCCTAGACATAACCTGGAGCCACAATTGCTGGTGTATTCTATCCCAGGGCATTCCTGGATTAATGGCAGCACGCATTCTAAACTCCTCGTCATATTGGAGCCATGCCCCACCAGCAAAGTCATTATACCCTTTATAGATTATGTCTAAGCACTGAAATAAGGAGGCAGCTCTCCACGACTGCGCCCTAGCAATTACACCGGCATATATAAGGAAACCAGGCAGCCAGTTGGCCCAGGTTCTATCTACCCTGCGGCGCTTAAGCCTTTCCTTATCCTTATCATCCAGCTCATCCTTATCCCTCTTCTCCAGTTCCCTGAAGAGGAGGGTAAAGACATCCACATAGTCCCCCCTAAGGATTTTGTCCCTAGTGGCCTGGGTAAGGTGATCTCCTAAAGGAAGTGCCACATCTCCAAAAGGTAAGGCATTAAAAGGGGCAGAGCTGTACAAACTCGGCCCAAACATTGAAGGCATCCATGAAGAACTCGGCAGAGGCTGCCAAGGAATGCTAGAACCACCAAGTCCTGTTCTCACAGGTTGACCCATTACAGCTTGTTGAGGCCAAGATGGCCACATGCCAAATTGACCACCCCCTTGGGATGTGCCAGGCTGATTACCTACGGCATAAGAAGCACCACCCACATTAGATGCAGAAACCTGACCCCAAGCTCCCCATGGCCACGGGTATGTGTGTTGTGCTGCAGTGCCAGTCTTACCTTCACCTTCCCCGGTGTCCACAGCAACCGCTACCGGGCCAGCTTCCACAAACCCGCTCTGTTCCAACACGCCAACTCCAGTGTCCTCACTTTCCAGTACTGGTGCTGCACAGCTGCTGGCACTACTTGTGCTGGCTGCACCTTCTAAGGCAGAGAGACGGGTTAAAATTTCACGCCTAAACGTTGCCGCTGATGTGGCCCTCACTGCCTTTTGCCTTTTTGCCCTGCTGGCAACCTGCTCCTGTGACCCTCTAGCCTGTTCAAGAGCCGCTATGCGCTCCAAAATTTCTTGCATGCCAGCCCCATCATCCTCTTCAGAGGAAGAGGGGTCAGGCAGCTGTTGTGCAGGCCGTTTAGCAGGCTGCTTGCCTTTTGACCTACCACCCCCCCCCTTTTTGGAGGCATACCGTTAATTGCAGTGCGTCAAAACAAAATGAAGGCAACTTGGACTCAGCAGTAACAAAATGGCCACCAGGAACAGGCTAGCAGCCAAACCAAAATGGCCACCGCAACACACCAGCCCAATGGGCTAGATGTTCAGCACCACTGCCCCAACACACCCCTATGTAGAGGCGACTGGTAATTGGGCCCTACAGACCGTCCCCAATAAACAAAATGCCACCCCCTGAGCAGTCAGGTGTGGGTGCAAAGGTGCTGCAAAGCTTTGGCCGCCAGACCAGCCCGCATGCAGGCCAGCCAACAGAATAACCTGCACCCCAAGCAGTCCCCGGGTGGCCCAAACTGTAAATCCCTTAACAGGGCTGCACTAAAAGGGCTGGAAAGGGTTCAGCCCTCTAACTGGCAACCCAAAACAGAGCCTATCCCTGGCCCTTTCCCCCCAGCACTGCCAAAGCAGTGCACAAACCGCCGTTGGGCCGAGAAGGCCAACACCGTGCCACCCAGCGCAGCCGCCATGGTGCAGTGACCAAACACCGCCGTCCACTGAGGCCGCTCCGATGCCTCAGTCCAAACTGCCCCGTCCGCACCGAGCACTACAGCCGCCGCTCACCCACCGTCGCCACGCCCTGCTTCGCCGCTCAGAGGGAACGCTCCTGCGTCTCTGCTGAGCAAACGGCGACTGCAAGAGGGAGAGAGGCAGAGCAGCCTTAAACGGCCTTAGCTCCGCCTCTCCCCACATACCCGGATGCCCGGGAAAGCCGGCGTTGCTTTTCTCCTCCGCCGGCGCGGCAAAACACGGCCCCCAGTTTCAAGCAGCAAGCTGCAAGCTGGGAATGCCGACTTAGGGAAGGAGCGCAGTCTGGCCATGTGTTTCATGAAAAGGCTGGCCAGTTTCTTAGCTGTAGGGATTGTAGTACATAGAATAAAATGAGCTTGTTTTGAAAGCAAATCCACCACTACTAAAATAACTGTATATCCTTTTGAGGGGGGGAAGGTCTGTGATAAAGTCCACTGAAATCACAGCCCATGGTCTAGGAGGGGTTTCTAAGGGTTGCAAATGTCCAGGTGGCTTTCCCCTCCTAGATTTTCCCATAATACACACTGGGCATGAGGCTACATATTGAGAGACATGTTTTCTCATAGCTGGCCACCAAAATTGTCTTTGTACAAGACGTAGGAGTTGAGGTACCCGAAATGTCCAGTAACTTTTGCATCATGGAACTGTTGTAATATTTCTTTTCTTAGGCTAGCTGGAAGGTATAATTTGTCCATTAGGTACCAATTCCCATTTTCTCCTCGTTTCAGATCAGCTTTGGGCATTCCCCCCCCCTTTTTTCTGTTTCAGTTTTAGCTCTCCCCATTCAGAGAGATCAGGTTTCGGGCTGTTTTTCATCTTTGCAGCTTGGTTACGTATTGTCACCGCACCTCCCAGCTGAGCTGGTGAAAAAACTGTATCAATTATCTCCTCCCTCTCGCTGTCATGTTGGAGCATGCGCGAGAGCGCATCCTCTAAGAAATTTGATCAGCCGGGGAGGTACTTCAACGTAAAGGTGAACTTGGAAAAGAATTCCGCCAGCTTTAACTGTTTGGTGCTTAATCTGCGGGGGGGGGGGGGTGTAATGCTTCTAAATGTTTGTGATCAGTCCACACTTCAAAAGGAAATTTAGCCCCCTCCAACCAGTGCCTCCAGGTAGTAAGAGCAAATTTAACAGCAAAAGCTTCCTTCTCCCATATGCTCCAATTGTGTTCAGTTTCAGAGAATTTCTTGGAAATATATGCACAGGGATAGAACCTTCTGCCCTCATTCAGTTGTAGGAGGATCCTCCCCTACAGCAACGTCACTAGCGTCTACCTGGACCACAAATTTCTAGTTCTCATTTGGGTGCTGCAGAACCGGTTCTGAAATAAAGAGTTTCTTTAACTTCTCAAAAGCCTCTTGGCACTCTACCGTCCAATTTAATTTAGCACTAGGCTTTTTGCCTTGTGGACCCCTCTCCTTTGTTTTCAACAAGTCCATTAAGGGGAGAGCGATTTGAGCAAAGTTCTTTATGAAGGGTTGGTAAAAGCTGGCAAAACCTAAGAATGATTGTAACTGCCTTCTCGTTTTGGGGGGTTCCCACCCCACAATGGCTTGAACTTTTGCTGGGTCCATTTTAAGTCCTCGGTGAGAGACTCAGTATCCCAAAAAATCTAGCTCCTCTTTGTGGAACACACATTTAGACAATTTCACCGGCAGTTTGTGGTTCCTTAAAGTGGTCAGTACTTTCCTGACCAATTCAACATGGGATTCTTTATCTGGAGAATAAATCAACACGTCATTTAAGTAAACAACCACACCTTTGTACAGGTATTCATGCAATACATTAATTAAGTTCATAAAGACCCCCAGGGCCCCTTGAAATCTCATCGGCATCACGAGATATTTGAATTGCCCCAGGGGGGTGTTGAATGTGGTTTTCCATTCATCCTCCTCCCTTATCCTCACTCAGAAGTAAGCTTTTAAGTCCAGCTTCGAGAAAATTTTCACTTGTGCCACCACACTGAGCAAGTATCTAATCAAAGGGAGAGGGTATGTGTTGCACATAGACATAGCATTTAATCCATGATAGTCAGTACACAGCCTTAGCCCCCCATCCTTTTTTTTTTGTGGAACAACACAGGCGCAGCATGGTGGGAGCTGGCAGGGCAGAAGAATCCTTGTGCCACAGTTCCTCTCTTTCTGCTGGGCTCAGAGAATACAATTTTCCCTTAGGCAACTTTCCCCCTGAAAGTCATTCAATAGTACAGTCCGTTGCTCTATGAGGGGGAAGTTCATCAGCTTCTTTTTCATCAAACACTTGTTTTAAGTCACGGTATTTGAGGGGGGTGGCTTTTTCCTCCTTGGTGGTTAATAATACAGTTGCTAAAGGGGAGGGTGCTTCCTGCCCCATCTCTGAGTCCACACATATCTTGCACACTGTTCTCCTTTGAAATACACTTCTCCAGTGGACCATTTAATGAAGGGATCATGGTCCCAAGCCAACAGCTTCCCAGCACTAGGGGATATTTGGCTACCTCACTAACTACATACATTCAATTTCCCAATGATTTCCCATGCCCGTCGGGGTGGGTTCAGTTCTATAACCAGCTGGATTTATACTGGATCCATCCATTTGCTCAAACACTATGGGCTCTTTGAGTTCTACAGCATTCAATCTTAATCCTGTGACCAGGGCTGGTGATATTAAATCCCAAGTGCATCGCAAATCTATTAAAGCTTGCACTCGTACATGTGTTCCCTTTTTCAGGTTAAGTAAAGTCACTGGCATAAACAGAAGGGCCCCTTTTTCTCTCACCTCTGGAGGCTTTGACTCTCTTGGGACCTGCCGCCGGGCCCTTTTTACAACAGGTCTTTCTCATTTCCCAAAGGAGGGATGAGACTGCCTTTCTTGGTACAGGTTCCTCAGTGTCTCCAGGACCCTCATCAGCTTCCAAGCTGGTCTCAGGCTTCCCACATTTGGGGGCAATTTTTAGCCAGGGGGTTTAGGGGGCACCAATGGCTTTGGCGTGCCACAGCCCCTTCCCACTGGGGCTGGCCATGCAGGGCATTAAGCTGCAAAGTGTCCAACACCCCCACATTGTATGCATAGTCCTTGTCTCCAATGTAAATCTCTCTTGGTTCCTAGGACACAAGGTTTTGGCCCCGGCTGGGCATGTCCTCTCCCTTCAGCGGTCGGCTTCCTCACCCCTGCTTGTTGCTGCATTCACACAAGTTTCACTACTTGATCCTGATTTTCAACCTCGCAATCTAGCTGGATCCATCCTAGCAAGGTTTGCAGGTTGTCTTGCATTAGTGTCTTAGCTAACAAGTTGGCATTTAGTCCATTTTGGAAAAATTCGATTTTGATCCCCTCATGGTAATCATGTACCTTGGTGGCATATCGGCTGAACTCCGTGGCATACTCTCGTACGGATTGGTGTCCCTGTCTTATAGTCTTTAGCTTTGTACAGGCCCTCTCATCCTCTAGAGGGTCTTCTAATTGGGCTCTTAGGGCATACACAAACACGTTTAAATCATACAATTCTGGCCCTCCCATCTCATGTAAAGTCACATACCATGCGGCTGCAGGGCCCCCCAATCAGGAACCTAAATGGTTTACCCTGCTATGTTCAGTTGGGAATAAATGTCCTCAGCCAGCAAAAAATTCCATTGCTTGTACTATAAAAAATCCAAAGTCCTCTGGGTTTCCATCAAATCTAAATTCTAGTTTAAACCACCCTTGCTGTAGCCCCACAGCGGGAGATCCTACTCCCTGATTTCTTATGGGTTGCTGGATAGGGGCCGCTCTGGGGGGTGGCTGAATGGGTCCCTGCACCAGGAAGGGAATTTACTGTGCCACATTTACTCCATACACAATAGGGGTGGGTTGAGTCACTACCCTTTGAGGTGGTTGAAGTGTTGGTGCTGGTGCTTGGCCCCCCATTACCCTCCGAGGGGGGTATACTATGGGGCCTCCAAGCTTTGGATGGCCCATTTGTAATTCTGTCCCCATCGGGACTATGATAGGGGCTCCCTGTAGCTGAGAGCTCCTGGGTACTCTCATCCCTGTTGTGGCAACTGATGCCCCTGCACCTATTCCAGCAGGTGGGATGCTTACTGGTGGTGTTCCCCCTTGCTGGCCACCCACTCTTCCTTGGGGTGGTAAATTGGGAACTGTCATTACTAAGGGGGTTGGAACTGGAACCCGTAGGTTCCGCAATACTCTCATCCCTGTTGTAGCGACTGGTGCCCCTGCACTAGTTGTGGCTATTGGGATGATCAATGGCTGAGCTCCCTCAGCTTGGCTGCCCCCTGCTCCTCATGAGCCTCCCTCTCCACGCTCCAGTTATTCTTGGAAACTGGGGGAATCCCTTGCACTCCTACTGAAGGAACAGCAGACCCCAAATTTGGCCTTCTCCACCCAAAAGGTGTTAATCCCATAATGTTCATTGATCCCTGACCAATCTGTGGAGCTCTCTCTCGCTCCCTGGGCAGCTGTGGATGCAGGGATATCTCTGACATTAACCTCTCATGTTCCTCACAGGGTCTTATAGCCGGTCCTACCGGCAGGTTCATCATTTCTTGTACTAGCTTGGTGGTTTGTCCCAAATCCTGGCTCATCTTTGCCATTTGGGCCTCGAGGGATCAATAACTTTCTGATTCAAGTGCCACTTGCAGAGCTTGTAGGCTGATCCACCAGGAGGATCCCACTTAATAAAACTTGGTGCTGGTCTTTCCATTGACCCTGTTGATTGCAGCATCTGATCTTCATTTGGGTCTACTGGCCTGGCCGCAGCTCCTAGTTCACACCAATCCGAGTCTGTGCATTTGTCAACATTGTCATCCAAAAACCTCTGCCACCAGGGGTTAATTCAGGGTCCCCCTGTGTTTATAATTCCTCCAGGATGGGTAGCTGCAGCGTCTGGCCCCAACTCTGGTTCCCTGGCCCGTCCGCAGCTCCTGATTCATACACATCCAAGGGATCAGTTCCTTGTTCAACTGGGTATCCTCGATACTCCTCTGTGTTGCCTGGGGGTAATCCAGCCCCTCCCCCCATATTTGTACATCCTCCACTAGTTCTCTCAAGAGGTGATATTTGCTGGTCTCAGCCATCTGCAGCTTGATCACACTACTCTTTGCCAGTCCCACTGGGGCAGCGGCTCCCACCACCATCGGTTCACCAACAAACCCTTCCATTTCAAGGGAACATCAAAAATACATTGTCCCTCCACGGTGTTGCATCCTCTCCTTAGCAGTTATGGATTTGTGAGGGTCCCACTCACGGGTGGGTGGTAAATTCCACTGACAGTGGGCAGACCCGGCTTTGGGGATTGCTTCTAAATCTCAATACATTGGGAGAGACCCCATGGCTCCAAGTCCCCTCATCTCCACTATATTGAAGTCCATTAGGTAGTCCAGTCTCATTTGTGTCACAGGCACCAGCTCTCTAGAATTTCCTCCAGGAGTTGCACCTGGTCCCAGCCGAAGATCTGGGCATTTAGTTGAGTCCTCTGGCTCTGTGGGCCCCGGGTCTGGCTCTGACAATGTGAAGCTGGTAGCCATCCTACAAAGGTAACAGGTACAGAGGAATTAAGAGGGATTCCTTCAAAATATCAGTTCTATGGATGACAGGATATGGCAGATAGGTCCCTGTACCCTCACAGCAAACACTCCATGGTCTTCGTTGAAAAGGCTTTATTCAGGAATCAAATCATGTTCATAGATATGTCCACAGGTTGACCAGAAATTGACAGGAATGGTAAAATATATAAAAAGCATTGTTCATATAGATTTCAAGCACTCTCCCCCCTTCCAATAGGAAAATATAACTTTTGGCGTGAAGTGGTCCTGAGAACTCCCTAAATAGTTTACATGCTTTATCTAGACATGAGAGAGGCAATAGATTAAGAATGAAACACGGTTATTCTTTTCCCTGAGAACCAGCAGGTTTTCAAGGTCAGAGACAGAGAGCTTCAAAGCACAAGAGATAAGACATTTTGGATACAGCAGGCCTGTGTATGCAAGGCAAGTTATGGCATCAGCAATATGACATCAAGACACAGCACAGAATAATGGTTCATAGCAACCCACCAGCTGAAATTAATGGCATGGTGGGGTGTTGTCATGACATTTCCAAACCAACCATCTGCAGTACCATCATGATTATGTGGCTTGGATTCAAATCAGCACTCTGCTAGTTCAATTCCCACTATTACCATAAACTCTGCAGGTGGCCTTTGGTAACCCACTCCCCCTCAGCACCAGCTCCCCAACTGTATTGTGGCAATAATGATAACACTGACTTTGTCCACCACTTTGAATGTGGCACTAATCTGTCCAGAAGGGCGGTATAAAAGTAAACTGTTGTTGTTGTTGTTGTTGTTGTTTCCAGGTGGGGTGTGGCTGGTTCAGATCTAATCTATTTGGGGTTTTTTGTTATGAGTTTCTGCTCCACTTTTTGCAGTAAGGATTTCCAGGCTCTTTGGGGTAGGTGTTTTAGCATTTTAAGGCACCAGAACTGCACAGAACACAATCCTCTCTCTGTACCATTGATCCACCCAGTTTTTCTTCAGTTATGCTACAAACTAGGGGTGGGCACGAACTGCAATACAAACCAAAAAATGCACAAACCAGGCTGGTTCATGGTTCGGGAAAACATGGTTCATGGGGCCATGTTTTCCACTAACCCCATGATTTATTTGGCCTGGTTTGTGCAATTCGTGAGCAGTTCATGACCCCAGAAAGGCTGACGCCACTGAGGGTTGTGTGAAACTGGCAACCCCGTTCCCCTGCTGCCAGTGAGCAGCAGGAGAAGGGGGCTGTCAGTTTCACTCACCCTGTGCTGGGTTCAGCTGATGGGCTGAAGTTGGTGCAGGGTGTGTGAAGTTGACAGCCCCATTTTCCTGCCACTGATGAGTGGCAGGAGAACAGGGCTGGCAGTCTGACATACCCTGTGCCAGCCTCAGCCCATGGGCTGAACCCGGCACTGGGTCTGTCAAACTGACAGCTTTCATTCTCCTCCTGCACTGGTGCAGGGTGAGTGAAACTGACAGCCCTGTTCTGTCGCCCAAGTGTGAGGAGAGCGACAGCTGTCAGTTTGACAGAACCTGTGCCGGGTTCAGCCCATGGGCTGAGGCCAGCATGGAGTCTGTCATACTGACAGCTCCCATTCTCCTGCCACTCAGGGGACAAGTGATCAGGGCTGTCAGCTTCACATGCCCCTTGCAGGCTTCACCCAATCGGATGAAGCCTGTGCAGAGTGTTTTGAAACTGACAGGAGAAGGGGGCTGTCAGTTTCAAACACCCCCCACCTTCTTCAGAAGCCGGCGCCGGGTGTTTAAATTCCACAAACTAGGAACCACAAACTGATTCATGAACTGGTAAAAGTTCATGGAAGTTCCTAGTTCCTGGAATAGCAACGAACTATGAGTCGGGTGGTTTGGGGTTTTTTTCGGTTCGTTCCCAAGTCTACTACACATACATGCAGCAATGGATCCTAAAAAGTCAAGTGTTGGTGGCTGGGTACATGCTATGGTGAGAAACTGGCTTGCAAAGTGGCAGTGACTGCAAGGCAGTGGAGACGTTTAAAACAATCCTGCTTTATGTTTTTTTCTTTTCTTTTTCTAGAGTGTCGATAAATGTTTACCTTTGCATCCTGCGGTTGCCTGTTGCTTTCATGTTTCCTTGTGCGTCCCAGGTAAGTGTCTTTAGAATTGCATCCTATGATTGAAGTCTTTTATCAAATTTGATTTATTGAATAGATCACTTGTACCACCTCCTGCAGCAGCACTTTTCCTCACAGCAAACGTCAAAGTGCCTTGATAGAGGTGGGGGGGGGGCAGACCAGTGCCTGGGTAGTTCTGCAAAACAAACCAAGATGCACCCCCAAACAAGTCTACTCAGATGGACTAGTTACAATTTAGTTTCCTGGATTTGGTTCAGCATTCCAGAAGCTGCTTTAAGAAAATACAGTGATTTCCAGGTGTATTTCAGGCTCATTTGTTTTGTTTTGCCTCATGCATCAGGAAATAAAAGAGAAACCAAATCAGCAAGGCACCCAAGAATGTAGCAGCCATCCCTCATTATTTCTGAATGTAGTTACTTTTTCTGTTGGAATTAGATGCAGTACAGCATTAATGAATGGGGTAAGTTTAACCCATTTTTAAATTTGTCTGAATGCATATCCTTATGTTTCACAAGTTCCAGGGCCCTGCTTTTAGCAATTAGCACTCAACCCAGCCTAGATATCCTTCTCTAAGGACCATTCCTGATTACATCAGTAGGTAAAAGTTGTTGTATGTGGTCAATGTATTAGGCACATGATTCACACTAATAATCAGAAAAGGTATTCTTAAGGATCTAGCAGAAGTATCCAAAGTTTGCACTGAGGTCAATAGTTGGCCTTTCTTAGAGCTAATGAAATAACTGGGAAGAATGATCAAACTGTAGGTAGCAGTCTGCTAAAACCTCTTCTTGTGAGGACTTCCTCCTAGTAGCTCAATAATACATCCCAAGAGACACTTTCTTTTTTTTTTAATCATGGATCTGGCAAGAAATAATTTTGGAAATATTTATCAAGGTCTAATGGAGAGATACGAGACAGTGGAACATCATCTATTAATGGACAATAATTCATGCTATCATGCCATTCATTTGTGCATCATCTAATAAGATGACATTTAATACAAAATAAGAATGATGAAGGTTTGCCTGAATTTGCACAAGTTATTATTGGTGTCAAGCCATATTAGTTTTGCCAGCACTTGACTTAAATTTTGTTTAGGATTACTGCCCCTCAGAGTAAAAAGTTATTATTACCTAGTAGAATTTCATTTTGCACTGAGACTAATACAATTAAAACTGAGATAGCTGCAGATTCCCCCCCCCTGAATCTTTAATGGAAAAGTGTTTCTTGGGAAACATCAGTGTTTTTTACACCTGCCTGACTTTGTAGCATTTATGTTGGTCATCTAGGTTTGTGCACCGGGGAAATATTCAATTTTTCGGGTAAACCCGAAGCGGGAAAAAGATTTGGAATAACCCAAAACCCGAAGTGGCAAGCCATTTCAGGTTCGGGTTATCGGAATCACTTTGGTATGCTTACTAATGATTTGGAACATAATGAAGTGAGACCCCCACCTCCCCCCTGAGCCCCCCTTCCCCCAACCTCAACCCCACTTACTTTTCCCAAAGGGCAGTGGGGAAGCCCACAGCTGGCACAGCGGGGCAGTGGGGAAGGCCACAGCCAGTACCTCCACCAACCGTGCTGCTGCTTCAGCCTCTACGGCAGCCAGCAGGGTGGCAGGGAAGGCTGCAGCCAGCACCTCCACTGCCCACACCACTGCTTCGGCCACTGAGGCGGCAAGCAGAGCAGCAGGGAAGGCTACAGCTGGCACCTCCGCTGCCCACACCACCACTTCCACCACTGCCAGGATGTCCTAGGTAAGTGGAGTGGTGGTGGGATGGAGCCCTTTAAAAAGGCCCCGAAGCTTCCTGAAGCAACCCAAATCACTCCGGGAAGCTTTGATTTGGTATTTCCGAATCAAGGCCATCATACTGGCCCCAATTAGGAAATACCGAATCTTTACAAATCGGGCCCGGTTCAGGTTTCTTCCCCTGCACCAGGAACCCAAAGAACAAACCCCTATGGTCATCTACACAGGAATACAGAGACTAGTCCAGTCCCTTTGTGATTCTACCTCCTACTGTGTCTATCCTTTTCTACAACTATACCTCTTCTGTAAAGTCAACAGTTTGTGTCAGACAAGCCACTTTCTTAGCTGTCACCCTCTCCTCCCATCTACAATATGGGTTAGGTGTTTGCATTTTTAAAAAGCTTTGAATTTCCTATCTGAGAGCTGCTGTCGCATAGTGTTTAAGTGGTTGCATTGCAAATCAGCACTCTTCTGGTTTGACTCTCATGACTGTCATAGGCTCAGCAGCTGGCCTTGGGTAAGCTACTTCTCTCAGCCCCAGCTCCATAGTTATATTGTAGAGATAATAGTAACAGTGACTTTCACCACTCTGAGTAGGCACTAATCTGACCAGAAGGACAATATATAAGCACACTGTTATTGTTGTTTTTATTCCAAGAAGGGCATAGGTTTCATTTTCCAAGATTTCCATGAGTTCCAATGTCATTTTGGGATTCCATTGGGGTGGGGGGTATTGGATTTTTGGAATTTAGGGTCCATTAATTTTTTCTAAGAAAATCAATTTGGGGGTCTGAAGTGGCTGTTTTTCAAGGAAATGGCACCAAATGTTCCTCAGCTTGCTTACATTGTTTACATTACCTTAAGCAAACCCCCACATTATTCTAACATATCCAATCTTGGTCTCCCCAGTCCTAAATCTATGCTTAATCAAAATACCCCCATTAACAAAAATTCACAATAAAACTTGTTTTAACAGCCAATCAGAGAGTCCTTCCAATGACCCCAAAGTGACCAGCTAATCTCACACTGATAAAGAGAAAGGGGGTGGGTTAAATCCAATCAGTAAGTGCTGACTAAGTAGGCGGCATGCATACGTATGCTCTTCACTGCTTCCTTGTGATTGGCCAGGCAATCAAAGCTTCTAGCGCCACTACCCTCTGTCTCAACATCTTCCTTTTATGGATCTGAACTATTGATAATGGAGATGTATGAATGTGCCTATTTTTATTTCTTTTATTTGTTCTGAGCATTTTAATCCCAGCTATTTTCTTTGCTAGATTTCCTATTTCATTTACAGTAGTTTTATGGCATTATATATTACACATTACTTTATCCTAAAATAAGTGCCACTGTGAATGTCAATTTTGCTGACAAATTTTATTAGTTTAGTCAGGAAAAAGATTACTGTCATTTTTGACCTACACATGAGAACCCATAAAAAAAATTCCCATTTCCAAATCAAATCATGATGGTAGGACAATCATTTTATATACCTTTACCCAGTAGAACAGATATTCTTCTGGCTTTTAAATTACTGAAAGACTCAGGTTTGTAAAGTAAATATATGCACCAGATGGAGCAGAGCCTTCAGGAACATATAGTGGCAAGCAATTGCGTAGTGACAATGGGTAGAAGAACTGGAGTGTTACAAACATGTCCTTATTTTCGTCTGTGAAATATTGCAGCATGATCCTGTTTTATAGAGTTTCTGTAAAAGGCTTGTTAAGACAAAAAGTGAAACGCTTACAAAAACTATACAGACATAGTAAACTCTGTCTAAATACTAATATGATTTTTAGGACACAGTTCACAATACTAATGATTATCATTATAGCCATATTCACATATGTGCAAACACAAAATGGTTCTTATATATTAAAAATTGTAGTGTTGCTAAGGAATGAGCGATAGGCGACACTGTAGATCTTATTTGCATAGATGCTGATTCCTCAATGGATTCAGTACACATCTATCTGTCCTATCATTTCTTATTTTTAAAAAATGATTTTCTAGGCTTATGGAGACCACATAATGGATATAGCCATCCTAAACAGAGTTACATCTTTCTAAGCCCATAAACAATGGGCTAAGGAAGCCTTTACCTCTGCTTAGGGTGGCACTGTGAATGGGCATTTGTTTAGGGAAGTTGGAGGAAGCACCTGGATCATGAGGAAACAGTAACTGCAGAAAACCATCCGAAACTAAGATATTACATTTGCTTCAGAATAATATATTCACCAGCCACCATCACAATTAGAAATGCAGAAAGAGTAGGAGAATCAAGTCATATTCTTCAGAGAATCAGACCATGTGGTGTTTTCATATAATTGGAAACACATGCCACAAGCATGTCAGAGATACCTGGTACAATTTGTATAATTTACTTTATTGATAGAAGGAAAGATACAACCCAGAGGAGCAAAACATTCTCAGATCACTCCTCAGAAAAGAACACATCAGTTCAGAGACTGCCACCAGCCTTTATTTCCAAGCTTTTCACCATCATTTCAAAATGAGGCAGGATTCCACTAGTTTGTGTGTCACACTGTCAAGCTACAAACACATTAGAAAAGAAGCTGAGTAACTGTTAGAAAATGGCATTTTAAACCCTAAAAAATCTGTATATTTTTGATGATATGCAGCAGGTGGGTCATTGTCATCATGACAGCACATACAGGACCTACCCAAGGTACACTACCAAGGCCTTTAGTATTTCTTACTCAAGGACTTGTATTCATCATCTCCTACAAAGCAAGAATGTGTTTTATGTTGTAGTGGTGAATGCAATTCATATCTCCTGAATCCAGCTGAAACTAGGGGGTCATTGGACCAGGGCATTATGAGTGAGGGGTTTGTGTTTTGCACAAAGCCTAATATTAGAATAAATGTTCTCAGGAATGTCTTTGCTCTTGAGTGCGTAGAATGCGGCACTTACCCGGCGGGCAGCTACGCTGCTCAAGCTGGGTGCTGTCCATTGCTTACCTGGAAGGAGGGAGGCAGCACCACCCCTCCCCCTTCCATATTTGGGGTTGTCTGGGCGGGGCAGAGAAGGAGCCCTAGGTGGCTGCGCTGCCCCGGCCCAGACGCAGTCGGCTTCTGGAGATCGGCCCGCCCTACTCACCCTATAATTGATGTAGGACTAGCTGGCTGCTGTTTATCAAAGCCGGGTAGGAATTTTTTTCCCCCTTTAACAAATTGGTCCAGGATGAAGGGTTTTTTTCGCCTAACTTGCACCAAGGAGGGGTTTGAGGAGATTGGCTCAGGGTGGTGCTTGTTAGTAGTGCCATGGCAGGCTTGGTTTAGATGGGGCGCGGGCCGGTGAGCACCCTTGGAGCTTCCCCATTAGGGGAAGAGGGGCCTGCCCGTAGGCCTGGTACTGCTTTGACGGCTGCCAGTGGCAGGGGCAGGCTGCCTTCGGGAGCCCCTGCTGGAGAGTCCTTACCTCACTGCTATACGGCTGAGGTGTTAGGAGCTCAAAAGGGGGGTGACCAAATTTGCCTGGCTGGCTGGGTCCACACCATCCAGTGGATGGGTCACACCCAGGGCTTTGGGGCTTGCCCAGACAGGTCAGGGCGGAGGTCCGCAGTGGATCCCGTGGCCTGACCTGTACCGCTTTAGGCCCTTGCCGTTGTGTTGGTTGTTGCTGTATGTAGTTAATAAAGTGGCCCTTAGATCCAACTTGGTGTCTGCCTCTTCATTCCGACTAGGGTGGCAATTAAGTACTCACAAGCAGTCCTGTTGGACGATGAATTTCATCTACCTCTGAGTGTTCTGACTTCTGTTGGCTGAGCCTCCTTCTTTGAAGTAAAATGTCTCTTTTGGCTCTACTATATGTCCTTGTGTGACACCACCATGAAAAAGGGTCTTCTTCATGTGAACCAATAACAAGTCCAATTGGATTCTGTGGAGGATGACCATGTAAGAAGTGAAAGACTTTACACAGTCCCTTAGCCTCAGGTTACAGAGTGGGACACAAGAGAGTGAGTGAAATAGAAGGGTCAGGGCTTGTGCATTCCTCTTTTGTATTGTTCTGAGCTATCCCTTTGAGTGCACACTAATACGCTTAGAGACTTCCTTCCTTCCTTCCTTCCTAAAACCTCTCACCTACTCTTCTCTATCTTGCAGCCATGAGAACAGGACATCCATCCTGCATCTCTCAGCTTCCTAGCTTATATAGATAGATTAGAATGCTGTTTCTATTCCTTTCCTATCCTCAATGGAATTCCTTAAAGAAGGAGCTCATATTTCCTTTCTAAGGCGTAAACCAGGCTATGTGTGGAAGTTTGTTCCTCTGCATGCACTCTGCACACAGATCGGCACCCCCGGAGCACGCTCGCGCGCTTACCCGGGTGCCGGGCTTTGCCCTTCCGCATGGATGAAGGGCGGGAGTTTCCTGGGCATCCGGGTCTTCCAAGGGGGCGTGGCCGGCCATATTTAGGCCGGCCCCACTCTCCCTGTGGCGCAGTTGCCGTTGCGCGCTTGTCCAGGGAGGATCTCTCTTCCTCTGCTCACGGAGCGCGCTAGGGCCTTCCCCCGTCGGCAGCGTTTCTGCCGCGTTTTCGGTGGCGGCGGCGGCGGCAGCGGCTGCTCTCCCTGACTCCGGCTCGGCAGCGTTCTCGGGAGGCAGCGGTGCAGCGGAGGGCCCAGGATCGGCGGGGCGGCGCAGCATTTAGCAGCTGCTTCAGGGCCCGCACGGGTCTGGCTTGTGGGCCGGGCCCGTGGTTGCGGAGGCATCCAACGGCGGCCTGCTGCACTTCATCATCCCTCCCCCTTTTTTACCTGCCCCCTTTAGGGCTTCGTTCACTCTCTCTCTCAGCCAGGGGGTGTTAGGAGTTTGCCCTCCTTGGGGGCTAGGGGGTTTCTGCCTTTCCCTTCGGGTGTGGCACCTGGGGTGGGGAGCTTTAGCCAGCGCCATCTTTGGCCGGTTAGGGGTTCCTAGTGGTTGCAGTCTGGGGCATCATTGCACAACCCGAGTGCTTTTCTGGCTGGTTCTCGTGGGCTTGGTTGGTGGTGTGCCCTGGCTTTGGGTGTGAGTGGCTTTTATCTGGGGGTGATTGGAGCCTCCCCCACCCCTGTTTTTTCTAGTCATCATTGTATTGGTGAGGGGTGTCAATACCGGGGTTGCCTGTAATTGTAGCGTAGGCTAGTGGGAGAAGGCTTGTCCTTGCCATGCCACCTAAGAAGGGTGCAGGGGTTAGTAAAGGTAAGCAGCCTGCCAAGCGACCTCCGCCAAGTCAAGCCTTGCCACTCTCGTCTTCTGATGATGATGAGGATTCTATTTCACGGCAGGAAATCCTGGCCAAGCTGGCGGCACTGGAAAGCCGCAGGGGCCTGGCCTCTGGGCACGTGGCGGGTGCCCGGGGGCAAAGGGCATCCAAAAAGGTGTCGGTAGCCACTTTCCAGAGGGAGGTTCTGACGCGTCTTTCTGCTCTCGAAGGTGCCTCTAGTGCGGCTGTGGCAGCAGCGGACCCACCTAGCAGCCTGGAATCGGGTAGGCTGGCGGAGCAGGAGGCGTCTGAGGCGCAGGAGGCAGCAGAAGAGCCACCTGTTGCTGTGGTCGTTGGTCAGCCTGAAGCAGATGGTAAGCTGTCCTCACCACACACACCTTCCACTTGGCCCTGGGGGCCGCTTGGGGGACCTGGTTTAGCAAACTGGGCCCCACCTTCTCAGGGCAGCGGATCTCAGGTAGCCCCCCTAGGGGGATCGCTGCCCGGGCAGTCTTACCCGTACCAGGGGATTCAGGGCTTTGCTGGCCCCTGGCAGTTTTGGGGTGCCCAGCCTCCACCACTTCAGCCTGGTGGGCTGGCCGCACAGGGGGTAGTTCAGGCTAGTGCGCCTGGTTCTTCCACTGGCAGTCTCATACAAGGACAGCCACAGTGGGGATGGCCGTCGTTCCTAAGTAATCCTTATTATCAGGCGTTAGGCGTCATGCCCTATCGGGTCATGCCATTTGGAGATACTGCCTTACCGTTAGGGGACCACTTGACGCCTGCAACTAGGGATAAGATTCTGCGCGGTGAGTTTGTAGACGTCTTTACCCTCCTTTTCCGAGATTTGGAAAAGAAGGATAAGGAAGATATGGATGACCGTGACAAGGAACGCCTTAAGCGGCATAAGATTGATCGCACCTGGGCAAATTGGTTGCCCGGCATGCTGATCTATGTGGGGGTTATAGCCCGGGCGCAGCCTCAAAGGGCTGCGCCTTTGTTCCAGTACATTGATATAGTCTATAGGGCGCATACGGAGTTCGTCGGTGCTGCTTGGATGCAGTATGACGAGGAATTTCGTATGCGTGCAGCGGTGGACCCTACATTGCCCTGGGATCGCATCCACCAGCAGTTGTGGCTGCAGCTCATGGCACCGGCCAAACCTAACCTAGGTGATAGGTCTGATAGCGGGCATTTGTTGCAGCATCTTGCCACCTCTCCTGGTTCCCGCGCCTCTGCGGGGCAGTCGGTTCCGCCCCGGCTGCTTTGCTGGGAATTTGCTTATCAGGGGGTGTGTGCCAGGAGGGGTTGCGGGTTCAGACACGAGTGCCCACGGTGCAAGGGACCCCATGGATTCTCGGCTTGTCCTCGCCCCCGGCCACGCGGAGGTGGTCCCCGCCCGGGAGGTGGTCAAGGTAAGCCCTTTGCTGACAAGGGGCCCAACACCCATAAAGCTGAGGGTGCTCTATGAATTGCTTCTGTCCTACCCAGACGTGGATTCCGCCACATTTTTATTTGAAGGGTTTAGTTTTGGCTTTCGGATACCCTTTCAGGGGCCTCGGGCCTCCTTTATGTCATCCAACCTGCGTTCGGTGGTTGGCATGGAGGAGGTGGTGAGGCGAAAGATTGAAAAAGAATGCCAGGAGGGGCGAGTTCTGGGCCCCTTTACTGCCCCGCCTGTGCCCAATTTGAGGGTCTCCCCATTGGGAGTTGTACCCAAGAAAGCGGCAGGTGAATACCGCTTGATTCACCACCTGTCTTTCCCCAGGGGTGGATCGGTTAATGATGCCATCCCAGAGCACTTGTGTACCGTGCGGTACACGTCCTTTGATGAGGCGGTGGCTATGATAAAGCGCAACGGCTTTGGGGCTGAAATGGCAAAATGCGACATCAAGTCGGCCTTTCGCCTTTTACCCGTACATCCTTTTGATTTTGAGCTGCTGGGTTTCTCTTTTGACAGCCAGTTTTACATGGACAGGGCGCTTTCTATGGGATGTTCCGTGTCATGTGCCGCTTTTGAGAAATTCAGCACCTTTTTGGAGTGGGCTTTGCGTCAACGGATGGGATGCCGTGACTCCGCCCACTACCTCGATGACTTTATTTTCTGTGGGCCCATGGGGTCGGGCCAATGTGCCAAGCTATTAGCAGGATTTATTGGTCTGGCTGAGGAGCTGGGGGTTCCCCTCGCCCATGAAAAGACCGAGGGGCCTGCTCAAGTCCTGGTGTATTTGGGTATCGAAATCGATACCGTCCAGCAGACTTTCCGTATCCCGGAGGTCAAGGTGAGGGACCTTCGGTCACGCCTGGCGGCTCTCCGGATCAAAAGGAAGGCTTCCTTGCTTGAACTTCAGCAGCTGGTGGGCCACCTCAATTTTGCCTGCAAGGCTGTGGCACCTGGGCGCCCTTTCTTGCGGCGCCTTTGTGACGTGATGGCGGGCCTGCGGCTTCCGCATCACAGGATTCGGCTGTCCCAGGGGATCAGGGAGGACCTACATGTTTGGGAGGATTTTCTTTTCTCATATAATGGAGTTACATTCAGGAGGGAGGAGCTCTTGCTCGAAGCGGAGTTGCGGGTGGCTTCCGATGCCTCTGGATCAGTGGGGTTTGGAGTTTATTTCCGGGGACACTGGTGCGCTGAGCCCTGGCCAGCTGCATGGCACAACAGCGACATTATTAAGGATTTGACATTTTTGGAATTTTTTCCAATCTTGGTAGCCGTTTGGCTTTGGGGTGACGAGCTGGCCAACCATGCTGTCCACTTCTGGTGTGATAACATGGCGGTCGTTCAGGTTATTAACTCCTTGTCATCCTGGTCGCCCAGGGTCATGCGGTTGGTCCGGCCATTTACGCTCAGGTGTCTCCGGCTGAACGTTTTGTTCAGGGCGATGCACGTTCCAGGTCTGGACAATGGGGTGGCGGATGCTTTGTCTCGCCAGCAGATGGAACGTTTTCGCCAATTGGCCCCAGAAGCCGATGCCTTGCCTGTCCAGTGGATCTGTGGAACCTTGGAGGGCTGAAGCATCCAGGGCTATCCGTTTAGCCATCGCTCCTAGCACCAGAAGGTCGTATGATCGCGCGGTGCGTCAGTTTGCAGGCTTCCGGTTGGAAGCTGGCTTGGAGCAGAGCTGGCCCATTCCGGCAGAGCACCTTATACAGTTCTGCGTAGATAGGAAGGAGACTGGCTTGTCTGTAAAGTCTATACGGGGGCTTTTGGCTGCCTTGGCCTTTGCCAGTAAGGCTCGGGGTTTTATGGAGGTAACAGGGGACTTTAGGGTCCAGAAAATGTTAGAAGGGTGGTCTAGGGAGGCCGGTTTTCAGCCTGACGCTAGACAACCCATTTCCCCGTCCATTTTGATGGGCTTAAGTGCAGTATGGGGCACGTTATGCTCATCTGGGTATGAAGCCCTCCTGTTTCATGCGGCATCTCTTGTTGCCTTTTTTGGGGCATTTAGGATAGGTGAGCTTGTGGCTCAGTCGCGGGCGGATGGGTCTGACAGACCCCTTCAGGCTCGCGACGTGAAGTTTGTAGGGGATGGTGTTTCCATCTGTCTTAGGCGGTCTAAGACTGATCAGGCTCGGAAGGGGGTTGTTGTCCAGCTGGGTCCGTGTGCCGAAAGGGAACTTTGCCCGGTGCGTGCGCTGAGGGCTTATATTGAGACGAGAGGCTCCGATGGAGGAGTTCTGTTTTGCCACAGCGACGGGACCCCTCTTACGAGGTACCAGTTCTGGGCTGTCACGAAGAGGGCCCTGGACAAGCTGGGCCTCCAGGGGTTCAAATTCTGTTCTCATTCATTTCGAATTGGGGCTGCCTCAACAGCAGCTGCCATGGGGTACCCGGAAGCGGCCATCCGCGGTGTTGGGCGGTGGCGTTCGGCGGCTTACCGGCGATATGTCCGTCCTTTGCCACCCCCGTTGTAAGCTCTTGTTAATTGTTCCTTTCTTCTATAGGTGATGTGGTTCGCCGTGGGAGGTGTCGGATCATCATATGCGGACACAGTATGGTCTTTTGGGCTGCACACCAGGCCAAGAGGACTCCGTGGGGGTCCCAGCTTGGCCTTAGCCGGTGGGCTCAGATCGAGTGGCAGGGCCGCCGGGGCCTGCGTTGGCCGGGCCTGTTGCCACTCTTGTTTGAGGGAAGGTGTTCCCCTCCTCCTAATTTCTTAGTGATCCACTTAGGTGGAAATGATTTGGGTTGGGTCAAGGGCAAGGCCCTTACTTTACAGGCTCAGGCTGATTTAAAGTTTATTGCTGAGAAATGGCCTGGTGTCCTCATTATATGGTCTTCCATCCTCCCACGTCGGGTTTGGAGGGAGGCTTTAGATCATGACGCAGTTGAGCGGGCCAGGCGCAAGGCCAACAAGGCTATGTTCAAGGCATTGGTGGCAGGGCTGGGGATTTATTTGCCCCATCCACGTATTCGTGATTCCTATGCTGACCTCTACAGGGGAGATGGGATTCACCTTTCTGTCAAGGGCAATGGAATATTCCTGACCGATTTGCGGCAAGGGTTGTTGCTGTCCCTACAGGAGATGTGGGGCGTCAGGGCCGAAGCAGAGGCTTGGCCCTGTCGGTGGCAGGTTAGTTGGGGTAGGCAGAGCGGGCCGGTGAGCACCCGGTGGCACAGCCCCATTGGTGGGGATTGGGGGCCTGTCTCGGATCGGCTGGCGGGCTTTACGGCTGCCAGCTGAGAGGGCAGGCTGCCCTGGGACCCCCTGGAAAAGACCTTCCCTCGGGCCTTATGGCTGGGGTGTATGGTGCTTTAAAGGGGGGAACCATTCACCTGGCCGGCCGGGTTACAGCCATGCAATGGATGGCTCGCACCTGGGGCAGGGGGTGCTCGCCCATGCTAGTCGGGGAGCAGGTCTGTGTGACCCCTCGCTCGAACAGTACCGCTAGTTTCACCCTTGCCGTTATTAAGTTAACAGGTTAATTAATTATAAATAAATCGGTCATTTAATGGCCCTGTTTCACCCATGCCTTGTGTCCGTCTCTTTATTCCAAATGGGAGGGCAAATCGGCACCCCCGGAGCGCTTACCCGGGTGCCGGGCTTTGCCCTTCCGCATGGATGAAGGGCGGGAGTTTCCCGGGTATCCGGGTCTTCCAAGGGGGCATGGCCGGCCATATTTAGGCCGGCCCCACTCTCCCTGTGGCGCAGTTGCCGTTGTGCGCTCGTCCCCCCCCTCCACTCCCTTGCTTTTGGCAGTACAGGTTTAGCCGGTCGCTGGTTTTCAGGGCCAGGTAGGAATTTTTTCGCCTCTCACCTGTTTGGCTGTTGGTGAGGGGTGTTTTTCGCCTACCTTGTACTGCTGCATTAGGTTTAGGCTGTTTTTGCCCGTTGGCAGGTTAGTTGGGGTAGGCAGAGCAGGCCGGTGAGCACCCGGTGGCACAGCCCCATTGGTGGGGATTGGGGGCCTGTCTCGGATCGGCTGGCGGGCTTTACGGCTGCCAGCTGAGAGGGCAGGCTGCCCTGGGACCCCCTGGAAAAGACCTTCCCTCGGGCCTTACGGCTGGGGTGTATGGTGCTTTAAAGGGGGGAACCATTCGCCTGGCCGGCCGGGTTACAGCCATGCAATGGATGGCTCGCACCTGGGGCAGGGGGTGCTCGCCCATGCTAGTCGGGGAGCAGGTCTGTGTGACCCCTTGCTCGAACAGTAACGCTAGTTTCACCCTTGCCGTTATTAAGTTAACAGGTTAATTAATTATAAATAAATCGGTCATTTAATGGCCCTGTTTCACCCATGCCTTGTGTCCGTCTCTTTATTCCAAATGGGAGGGCAAATGATTTGCTGCAACCAATAGACCACCCTGCAACAGTCTGCAGCTGGAAAAGAAGGCATTTTTTTCAATTCCTTTTGCCTGTTCCAGGCCTTCAGCTCTTGCTTCATGCTGCTCGTGGGAGTCGCCTCCCCCAGGAGTACTTCAGGGAATGTTTTGATCTGCAGCAGGAGGGAGGTTGCAAGAAAAGTGTGCTTTGATAACAGAAATCCCTTCTGTCCGTGGAAATATTTCTCAGCATCCAAGCTTGGATCTTTTTCCTGTGGCCAAACAAAGACATCTTCAGCAAGATCTGACAGTTCTTGAAGACTGCTGTACATGTTCTACCTTTCTGTCCTGAGTAGGTCACTTAGCCAGTAGCTCCTTATTGACTTGATCAATGAATTAACAAATAGTTCCCCAAATTCTTAGGGAGGCTCCAAATGAGTAAACTTCTGAATGTTAGCCAGATTAGTTGCTTACTCTTATTCCAAAGTAGTTCTCTGTTTTGCAACACAAAGGCCTTCTTTCAACATCTCTTTGACTTTGTCCTTTTCATCTTCTTAGCCATGATTTCCAACTTGGGAAGATCTTTTGTTCAGGAGTCAGGACTTCAGCTCTGGGGAGGGTGCTTTCTGTTACAGTTGTGAATGATTTGTTGACAATGCATGCTATGCAAATAGGTGATTCCCCTCTTGTCACATTTGGTTTTGTGATGGTGGTATCGTGGAGTATATTACCAAATCCATGAGGTGAACCACTGTATACAAAAGACGTCTTATCCTGTACTGATGCTACATGGAGAGTTTATCACAGTTTCACGTGGCAGACCATAATGAGTATGCTGGTGTGAATGATCAAATTTGTAAGTATTAGTGTAGAATTTATAATAACAAACAATTCTCTCATTTCCTTTATCCCAACTCAATTTGTAGATAAGATAGTACAATCAGAAGAGATCGTGGTGTTTACCATTAACAACATGCAGAAACCTAAATAACACAATTGAGTACTAAGTGACTTTTAGCATTATTTATAGAAGACACTTTTTATTTTATGGGCATTGCCTTTGCTCAATAAGATTCCAATACCATGAAATTGGATGGATCTTCACAGTTCTGTAGACATCCACAAAATCTCAAGACTGTAATTTCTGAAATGCTGGCCTGTAGATCAGTAAAGGATGTGAATTGCTACTCACCAAATTACTATTTTTTATCTTTGCTACACCTTAAATCCCCCCCCCAATTTTGAAGAATTTTTTTGGATCAATGGAATAAATTAACCACACTTGATTTTGAACAGAAAATGTTACCAGCTTTATATGTCTACTGCTATGTATCCAATCATGATTTTGCCCTTCATTCTTCCTCTGTACAAAATTATACCTTAAAAAAAGACAGATAACCCTTTTAGAAGTGTTGTCAAGTTCCTTCTTGCTCATTAATATTCTTGTTGTCTTCCATTTTTAAGCCACTGGATTTGGCTGATGTTTCTAATTTACAAAGAGACGACATCTTTAATTGATTTTATCCTTTTGTCTTTTTAGTATATCCATTGCCAGCTATTGATTCCTGTTAACATATTCAAACACAATGCTCTAGCATTAACAAGACCTTGTCAGAACACATTCACTTCCTGTTTCATTGTAACTCCTGCCCCCCGGGTATCTATTATGATGAGGCTAGTGATAAGACATTTCACTAGAATTCCTGTCCACCCACTGAATTAAACCTGCTAGGCATGCAGCAAAAATGTCAATTTTAAAATTCTTTCCCTGAACGATGGGCAACAGAATACAAGATAATTAGATGACTGAGAAGGGTATTAAATATCAGCATTGGGAACCTCCACGGACTAAGAAAAATTAGCTGTTTTGTTTCTCTGCAACTCACCCCTAACAGCAGCTATATCTTGAGAAATGCCAGTCAGGAAGTTTTATTATAGTGCCCGGCTGAGAGCTGATCTATCTCTACCTCTGTCTCTGTCTGTATCAGTATAGATAGAGAGATGGAGATGGAGATATCGATTTATGGTATATGAATATGACAGACATTCACACTTAACATGATTGAACTGCTTGTTTACACATAAATTAGGTCACTTACTGGATCATTTTTAATGTTTTTGCTGAAAGTTCAAAGCAAGTTTGCTCCTGTATAGTAACAGGTCGTCTTCAACAAGTTGATTCATATACTTCAGTATCATGGGTATTTTTTTAAAATTTGTACCTCACTGTCCTCCCCAAAGAGGACCCAAAGTAATATCAGTCTCCTCTCCTCCACTTCATCCACACAACCACCTTGTGTGGTAGGTTAGGTTGAGGGTGTGACTAGCCAAGGTAGCCTGACAAGCTTCCATTGGTCTCCCACATCCTAGACCAACACTCCAATCATGCTGGCTTCCTCTGCATAGACAATCCCTTGGAAGACAATCAGAAAAGCATCTTCAGGATAACAGTCTAATTATTGCCTAGGAATCATTAAACTGTTTTTCCAACTGGAAATAATCCTAGATGAGTGATTTTTGCCTAGATGAGTGATTTTTTGCCTAGATGAGTGTTTTTTGCCTACTGATGGGTTATGCAAAGGATTCCCCAATGAGGCAAATAACATTTCCTTTGGGCAGTTGGGTCATATACACACTGTGGAACTTGCAAGTGCACTTCTAACTAACAGTTATCATGGTTAACCCAAACCATGATGATCGAGGCTTAGAAATGTACTGATTGCCTGTGAGCAATCCAGTCCTTGTGCTAGTGGTTGTATTGTCTTCTGAAGGCTCTTCAGTATGAATGTAGTTGCAATCACCAATTGCAGCTGCAGCCAATCAGAGAATAGCTTTTTCTCTCCTCTGCCAATCATGTGAGCACATCTTTTCTTTCCTAGTCCACTTCGTAAAAACACAGTTTTTATTTACTACTGCACTGTTTTTTAATTCTGTTTTGGAATTTGTCTAGGATTGGAGCCCAAACCTGCCTTTATTCTTTTTCAAGTTGTTTGTGTGTGTGGGGGGGGTATCATTGCTTGGAAATATGTCACTCTGCCTATGCCCAGAGAAGATATTGTTCTCTAATATCACATTCTACCCATCACCATGGAACAGCTTGGTTTTTAAAACAACTCTACCCTCTGCCCTTGAAATCTCTACTTGATTTTATTCTTGGGAGGGGTGTGTGAGGGGGGCTGAATTATCAGATAATAGACTCTTTCCTAATGCTTAATTTCTAAAATGTTTGCCTAAGAAAGCATTTGTCCCCTTAACCTTCAAAGAGGGTGGAGTGGAGGAGATATGCTTGAATGAATGAATAAGTAGATTCAGGGGCTGTCCTGAATCTAAATTTAAAATGTTTCATTGTAAAAAAAGAGAAGTGCTGCATGATTGCTACATATCATGTTTATTTGGACTAGAAAATTAATGAGGGGAGGACATGGGGGGATGCTAAACCTTTTTTAAAAAAAATAGTGAATCAATAGATTCTTGGAGTTCAGATAGGTTCATGTTTCTTGTTCATTTCATTCTTGCATAGAAGAATGAATTTCAGCAGGTCTGCCCACTTACATCCCCTCCCTTTTACTGTGTTGTTAAAGATACATTTTGCCTAGATCAGAGGTTCCTCCATGTAGCATTCAGGGATGCCATGGCACCCTCCAGCACCTTCCTGGCATCTGTCTAAGTTGGCAGAACCAGATGGGGCTTTTTGAGTTTTTGTATGTTTGTGGTATGAGACAATGGTTTTATATACAATACGTTACTTGTGAAAATAGCAGAGTGATGTTTAAAAATACCAGTGCATCTAGATTCTGACTAAACAGAACAGGGCTGCATGGTTAAAGTGCTTAGTGCACCTAACTAAAAGTTCTATTGAAGTCATCAGAAATTCTTAGTTTAATGTATATCTACAATTCAGGTGGAAGTTTATAATAACACCAAATTTTGTTCACTTTTCAAAAATCATTTATGCTTCTATCAAAATCTGGCCAGAATCTCTCTTCCTATACACAAGCCCTTCAGCACCATCATTTTTACGAACAATAGTGCAGGTGAAAAATGGCTGGAATCATGTAAAGAGGACAGCCAGGAGAAGATTTTTTTCCCTTTTCCCTTTTGCATAAGCGCTTTAGGTGCCTACAAAATGAAGATAGATACTGCCAGATGAGGGCTACTTAGCTAGTTCAATATGTATACTTACTTAGTGTGTATAAGAAAATATTTTTAAACAATATCTTAATTTTTAAAAGCATCCCATTATACAGCTCCTAGTAGAAATGTTGAAAACATACTATGCACTCACTGTTATTTTGTGGTTAGCTTTGTTTCTCATATCAATAGTTGGTTGATGGGGTGAAAATACACGTAGTACCTAGGGACGCTCAAGTGAACCTCATTTCACGAGTCAAATTCCCAGTTTCCCCCACCTCCCACATCCATTCATTGACACTTTCTCACACCTTAAAGAAATGCAAATTGGCAAGTCAGATGGAAAGTGGCATTCACATGTGCTAAGTAAGAGACAGTCTGCATGTGAATTGAGGACAACACATAAAATCCTGCACTTGAACGTTTCCAGGTAATTCACAATGTGTATTTCCACTCAGAGCTACTGTGCGTGATTTAGGGTAGCGTAGAGATGGTTCCATGAGGCTGCTCACCACAACTGGACCTTATTGTGCCCATTGTTAATCAGATGTCATGCACAGTTATTTTTCAAGGTAGTATGACTTCTTCTCCAGAAAGAAATTCACTTGGGTAGGAAGTTACCATATGAGGCAGTCAGTGCCCCCAATACTGTCATGGCCTAGTGCTGGGCTCTGTGACACTGTCCATGCCAACGTCCTCATCCTGCCCTCAAGACCTAAACCCACATTACATCACTGTTGAGTAGTTTGTTCATGTAATACAAGATATTTATCTTATATTGTGGGGCATATTTTTTCAGTTCTGTGAAGTCTAGTCCTCCAACAAGCTACAGTAATATTCCCCTTATAAGGAGTAACACCTGGAAAGTGCTGAAGTGGGATGAAGACTGATAGGTGAGCAGCCATCAAGAAAATATTTTTTCCTTTTCACTTCGGGATGCCCCAAGTGCAGACAACACATTTTGTTGAAATATGTCTCTACTTTTGCCCATAAGCTTTCAATTATATCTGAATTATATTTTTTCCAGGGGGTAAATCTGGGAAATTCCCCACAGACAGCCAAGTATTAGATATGCTATACCTGCTCTGAGAATAAGCAAAGGATTTTAGTTTCCAACAGCTGTCAGCTTGGCATCTTTTTAGGAACACAACAAGTAACTTTTCTTTTTATAGGGGAAAAAGTCTACCTTGTGCCCCTGCTGCCTGGACTTCACAGAAATCACTGTCTCATCACAAAACTCGCTATCTCCTTTTAAATAATCCAATGTGCAAAAAAAGAGAGAGAGAGGCTAGCATGGAAGACTTCAGATTATTTCAAGTCTCGAAGCCTGCTACTTGGTTACTAAATAATGCAGTGAAAGAGAAACCTTTCCTGCACGGCAAGGTAACACAGGACTTGAGGATTTGAGTTGAAGGAGTCAATTAAGGTAAGAATGCTAGGAGTCCCGTAGGATGAATTTTCAATGCGCAGCAAAGGTATCTTGCAGAGAGATTTCACTGGTGAAGAAGGGCTGATGGTTTTGTGAATACTGGATTACCTTCCTGTAGCACTGTTTCTCTCTAGGGGAGCAGCAACTGGGCATAACCTAAGATGAGGCAGCCATAGCTTCTGAGAGAGCTGACTGACTGCCTGCGAGGTCTGTCAGCCTCAGGTTATTTAGAACTTGCTTTCTGCAGCTGGTGTTCAAAGACATTTTTAGGAAGAGAGAGCAGCAGCGGAGGATAGACTGCTAAAATAGCGTGCTATATTCTACAAGAGATTTGAGAATCTCAAGAGACTGGCACACATACAAGTAGCTGGGTAGCCACTTGCCAGAGATGGGCCACAGGTGAAATATACAAGCAGCTTGGACTCGGTAAAAGGTTAATGATAAGTGCAGACATGCATGCTGAAAGCCACAGGTTCTGTTGTCTGCATCAAAGACAGCTTTATCCACAAGCTGCCTTGAGGAGGACGTCCAGAGCCAAACACTCAAAACTGGGAGTGAGTTCTCACTTTCATGGTAATGGTTCACTGCTGTCAAAACTGGGAGTGAGTTCTCACTTTCATGGTAATAGTTCACTGCTGTCAGTCTCTCTCATAACCCATATGGCTGGCCTAGCCTGAGCAACTTTGGTTCAGGCCCATAAGCTTCCACAGGCCCAGTTCTGTTCTGCCACCCTGAGAATGGAATGAGCAGGCTCTGTCGCACACAGGGCTGGGCACTGCAGGCAGGAGGCTCACTGGTACTGCAGGGCTGAACACAACAGGCAGGAGGTCAGTAGTCCAGAAGGCAGCAAACCAGCGTCAAGAAGTCAGGCTAAGTGTCAGGACCAATATGCCAGTCAGAGGGAGAAGCAGGCCGAAGGGTAGTCAAAAGGCAGGCCGGGGTCAAAGTCCAATCAAGCAGTAGAGCAAGGTGCAAGGCAAGAGCATCCAGGCGTAGGGCTCTGGTAGCAGGGAGTGGCGAGCTGAGTTACTTCCACACTTGGTTTCCTTGGTGTCTCCCTTTTATGCTGTCCTAATGAGGAACAGCTGTTGCCTCTCTCTCTAACAGCTCTGCTTGGTGCTGTGCCTGTAAACGGCCACTCCTTCGTCTCTCCAGCAGAGCTGTCTTGTTTCCTCCTTTCAGCTGGCCCCAGGTGCTCGGGTTTCGCTTTTGCCCTGGAGGAGTCTGTCTCTTACAGCCTCTGTGGAGGTTTCTGGCTGTTCTTGCTGAATTCCCTCTGGAGCAGCAGCAGTGGTTTCTGACTGCCCTTCCTCTCCAATAGCTTCTGCAGGGGCTTCTGGCTCTAGAGAAGATCCTGCTGGCCCTTCCTGCTCATCTTCTGAGGAGGACTCTGAGGCAATAGGTAAGGTGGCCAGTCAAGGCTGGGGCTGACTCATGACAGGCTCCTTAATTAACTGCACCCTGCAGCCTGCTGTTCCAAAGCTAGATGTCCTTGGGTGGAAGAGAGTATCAGCTCTGGCTGCCCTCCCCACTTTCTCATGCTAGCAACACTGTTATCTAAGTGTGCCCTGATTGGCTGACAGCTCTAGAAAAGATGGCTCCTCACAGCAGCTCTCAGAGCTCTTTCTAGCTGTAATCTTGATCTGAATCTCACTAACCATAACCATTCTACCAGCATGTGAGAGACTTTGCTCCATGCCAGGCCCTACGATGACCAGAGCTATCTGGCATGGTTTGGACTTTTCTTTCTGTTTGTGAGTATGAGCACATTTTACAAGGTTTTTTTCTGAGAATAAATGAAATAATTATTTTAAAAAGAACTATGTATCTTGGTAATCATAGATTCCATGATCTGTGATAAATAAAATACTGAAATACGTGCAATGACTTAAGGCACTCTCTAGCTATTGTATAATCCTAAGAAATGTTACACCCTTCTAAATCCACTTCAAGAGTGTAACTCTGTTTAGGATTGCACTGTAAATATGCAAAATTTGCAGAGTATCATAGGGAAAAAAAGCTAACCTGCTGGTTCTACCAACAAAAAGAAATCACACAAACAAAAAGTTCAATAAAGCAGGAAATAAGAACACTCAACTTCTCTTACTCTTTGAATTCATATTATGACTCTTTTTTAAAGAAAAGATTAGATTAGATCTCCCTTCGGGTCCTATATTTGGACATAGCTGGATTGTGGCCAAGAGCAGATGGTCTAGTTGAATGAACACATTTCCTACAGTCCACAATGTGCCTGAGAGAAAACAAAATGGCTTTGAATGTGTACTATATCCATAAAATATGTTTCTTAATAGCAACCACAAAGCCAAAATGACAGAACAACCCTGCCTTGCATATTTGCATTGTTGATGGCTATAGAGATTACTTTAAGGTTTTCAAGAAAATCTGGGGAGATGTTTTTTGGAGTGCTTCTGTATCAGCAAACGTTTGTTCAGGGTGGGGCCATAGTGCCTTATTCACTTAAATGATTCTGTATGCAGACAAACAAAGATATAATTCTAGAGTATCTTTGACAGAAATCATAGAATGAGCAGAAGGGTTCTGCATATCACAACATTCCTCCAAAATTCCTCCAAATACAGATGCCATCATCAGCATGCCCTCATCTCCCAGCATCTATTTTCTACCTCTGCATTTCATTTGAGGATCTCACCTTCAAGTTTGATGGTGCAAGAAGTGGGCTCTTTTTCTTCAAATTTCAGATTCCAAATATTGTCAAATTTGAATTTGCAGTTTTCTTATTTAAAAAATTTAAAAACAATTTTAATTTTAAAAAACATGAAAAAGAAATAATCTGAAAATACAATTTTCTATTTAACACACAGTGTAGCACCTGTGCATTGTCTCATAGCCACAGAATCATAATTGGGTTAACTGTGTTCAAGCACCTGAGTACTTAATTTTGCTACTAAGAGGTGCTAGAACAAAACATTGTATAGCAACCACATCCTTTGACCCCCCTCCCCCACCAAAGTCCATCCCTGTAATACTGGGTATGAGAGCTTGGGAGCAGCAGTTAACCAGCAATGAGGAAGTGCACTTTAATTTTATTGCACATGTTCATTATGTCAACTTTGGTATTTATTTATTATTCATTTATTAATTACTTTTAAAATATTTTTCTTGTTGGAAACTGATTTTCTATATCAGTCAAAGCAGTTTCCAACAACACAATCATTTAAAGTATAGTCTTGAGCTGAAACATCAATGAACATAAAGTATTCAAGGTCATTAAGTGAAAAGCTCTCTGAGACACCACATAAAAACCACTACTTTGCACCTTTTCCTGGGGACTGGCAGAAGTCACAGACTGGGTAGCCCATTTCATAGAAACGTGGCTGCCACACACAAAAAGCTTTAATTCATGGTGCCCCCGATCTTATCTCCCTCAGTATGGGACAGAAAGTAAGCCATGCTTGGGAAAACTGAGGGAACTCGAAGTTTCATATTGGGAGAGGTGGTCCAGTAAGTATGTGTTTCTTTGGCTGTACGGCAACTAAAAACAGACATTGGGTAGAGCATCATTTACTCTCCATCACTATTTCCTCCTTCCCTTCCCTGAAAGTCCCCATGGCCTCTCCCCTTTCCTGCTAACATCTCTCTTTTCTACCTACCCACGAGGTAGCCTACCTTTATCTGTCCCATTCTTCGTCTTTCTCCCCTTCACTCTCCACCCCTTGACAGACTCTCCCTGGAAAGTCTCTGGCCAAGTTATGCAGTGCTAGCAGTGGAGAACCCACAACAACTTGCAGGGGCACCTCTCTTTACTCCCTTCCCCACACTATTTCCTCTTTGCCTTCTCCTGGCAGCCACCATATCTTCATCTTTCCTTGTTTCCTTCTCTCCCCACCCACCAAGCAGCCTACCTTTATTATTTATTTACTTCATTTATACCTCACCTTTCTTCACAATGGGGAGCAACTTACATCATTCTGCTTGCCTCTCTTTTATCCACACAAAAACCCTGTGAGTGGCCTGGTTACTAGACAGGGCATTGGGGACAGTACTTGGGGGGCAATATAGCTGAAATTGCTGATATTACAACATCATTTCCAAGAAACAACCAAAAGTAATGTAGGGTAGCTTTAGGAATTGCTGGAAACATTATACTAAATTCATAGTTTCCAACGATTCCTAGAGCTGTCCTGCAACATCTAAGTTTCTCCTGGAATTGACATAGTAGTGCCAGTGACTCTGAAATTTGTTTTTGTTTTGTTTTTTGTCCTGCCACTGCTCTGAGTGGTGGTGGGAACAGAAGGCTGCCAGCATACCGTAGCAGGAGGCTCAGTGTGTGTGACTGGGTAGAGTAGGAATTCACACCTGGCTCTCCCAAGTCCTAGTCTGAAACGTTAAACACTACATGACACTGGCTTCACAGGGTTACTGTGGCTGAACAGTAGCAAACAACTTGGCCTAAGTCATGCAAGTCGTGGGGTAGTTAGTCATCTGGTGGTTGCTGCCAAACCTGGTCCCAGTGAGTTCCCCCTCAAAGGTTCAAACATTCCTAGAAAAAGTCCAGCCCCCCTCCCTCTTCTTTTTTTCTGACAGAAGCCAAGCCTTGAATCTGACAATACAGCTGAGGTAACCTAGCAACAGTCCCTGAAGGCATGCATTTATTAAAGTAATAGGTATCGTTTCTATGATGTTGGGGATGTTTAACCTCTAATGTTGTTGTTGTCATCTTCTTCCTCCTCCTCAAATTTTAGATTGTTTTGCAAATCTGGAGCTTTTCTTAGGTTTGTAGGAAGATCTGTCTTTAAGTTCATGATTCCAGTCTCTGGATTTAACTACAAATGGGGCCATGTTGAAAATGTTATGTCTGATTTAGATTAGACTAATTCTGCATAGTATTTCACTGTTCATTTTCTCTTCTTGGTGAGTTAGAAAGCAACAATATGAAGTATCAATTTATAAAGCTCAATACTTTCGGTAGCTAATCCATAAAGCAAATAATGGTTGCTTCTTTACTGTGAGATAAAATAGGTTTACCATCCCAAGCGTTTTCTTCTGGTGATAGTCATAGTGTGTTGCGGTCTTCTGAGGAGGTCATAGTAACACTGGTTCTTTTGGGGACTATAATTAGTGCAAGATGAAAACCGGTATATTATGCACAATATCAAACTACACTACCAGCAGCAAATAATCAAATAAATTTCCTCACTCATGGGAATCAGGAATACCAGCTGAAAGTCACAGGGTGGCCAGCTTTTCTCTTCAGAGAAAGAGCTTGTCTAGTCTTCTCAGGGATGGCAAAGAGGAAGCCAACCCCCATGGTCATGAAGGAGCTAGATTTGTTATTGAGAAAATCCTGTATGAACAAAAAGAACAGAAACCCTCTACTCCCTTTTTATTACAATTATTAGATTTTGTTTTTGAAAAAAATATTTCCATTTTAGCAAACAGTTCTACTATCAAATTCAGGGAGTAGCCATGGGCAGTTCAGTGACACCATCGGTTGATAATTTATATATGGCAGATTTAGAAGATAGATTTATTTACAACCATGATGCCAATCCTTTCTTTGATAAGGTTGTGGTTTATTACCACTATATAGATGATTTATTTTTGGTATTGGACCAAACTGAACTGTCTCTGTATTTAGTGAATGGCTTGACACCCTAGACTCCCATATTAATTTTCCTTTGTCAGGCAAATAAAAATTGTTTAAGCTTTTTAGATGTGACTGTTTACCGGAGTACAAGTGACACCATTCAAGTCCGTCCTTATAAAAACCCCACCAATTGCAATTCTTATTTAGAATATTCATCTTACCATTCTCGACATTTAAGAGACAATGTTCCTTTTAGTCAGTTCTTAAGGCTCAAACACAGCTCCACTGTGCCAGAAGAATCTGAATATGAAAAACTTATTTTGGGGTGTGCCTTTCTAAATAGAGAGTACCCTAAGGGAATTATTGACAAGGCAATTACCAAAGCCGATGCTGTCCCTAGATCTGAACTACTTTCTTAAAAACCTAAACAAACTAGGAGCGACATCTCTTGGACCACTGAATACACTTCTCTGGCTTTTAAAATTAAAAACATCATTTGTAAACACTGGCATTTAATTTAGGATATCCCGGGATGTGAGAATCCCCCCACCATTGGTTTTCGCCGTATGCGTAGCATTAGAGACTACTTGGTACATACTGATCTTACCCCACAGTCCAAATCTCTTACCATTAGGGGGCATTATAAAGGTGGCAACTGTACAGTATTCCCTATGTCTTTAAATGGCACAGAAATTGTTTTAAATGATAGAGGTCTGATTGCTTCTTTGAATGCCTTTTCAACATGCTGAACTTTGTGTGTTGTCTACATTATTATCTATGACTGTAACAAAATGTATATTGGAAATACCTGTCGACAAATTCGCATTTTGGAACCTATGTCAAGAATACGGAATCAAGTAATGGAGGCTCCTCTCACTGAACATTTCTGCCATCATCACTCTAAAGAGACTTTCACTTTTCTGTTTCACATGTCTCAAGAAAAGGATCCTGAAAAGATGCACGTAGAACTTGCTTGCAAGGAGTCTTTCTGGATTCATTGTTTAAAGAAATTAAAACCTGCGGGATTAAATACTGACTTATCTTTTACTTGTTTTTTAGAATGTGCCATTTCATCCTTTTATCTCCCTTTCTGCCTCTTCCTCCCCCACTCTTTTCTATCTGACTGCCAACATTACTTTAAGGATTTACTACATATGTTAGGGGCAGGGTCACTTTAAGATAGTTCTTTATATTCTTTGCTCTGATGGGTGTCTTTCCCAGCAGCTTGACATTTCTGCAGTGTATGATGTACCACCAGAGTCTCAAGGTGGCTCTTTTCTTGTAAGAGTTTGTACATGCTTTAATAACTGTCATGTAAGGAAAGAAGAAACAATATTTTTCAATTGTACATTAATTTTATTTTCAGTTCAGGTGTGATTGTTGGTGCGACTCCTGAGGAAGGATTAATGAAACAAATTATTAGCTGGCTCCTTGTTGAGTTGCAGGGGTCCTTGTGCCTCTTGGATCACAGCACCTGTGGAAAAAGAAGGATAAAGAAAATATTTTGATTATTGAAGAATTACTCCTTTTAAGTACTTACCTGTTACTTACCTGTTTCCTATTCTGGCTTTACATAGCACCTGCAATGGAAATTAACAGTGTATTGTAATTGCCACTGACTTGTGGACATTTTGTAAATTTTGTACTCTGTTATATTTATATTTAGAAATATTATAATACTGTATTTGAGCTTATAATATGTTTTTGTAGCACCTTGCACTTTATATATTGATAGTAATACTTTTTTGTAATATATCTTTAATCTCTTTAAATTCTTTTCATTGGTATTGGTCTCTGCTTTTGGCTTTTTCTAGGAACCCCTATGGTCATGGCAAATTTTCCTTGCACTGTATTGGAAGGTATGAAAACAAGCTTGGTTTCTTGGGATGATATTTTTACCTCTGGGTTTCTCTTTCCCTGGTTTGCTCTGAGTTCCCATGGGATAAATGGTCCATATGCTACAAAAAAAATTCTATTGTCTGAGTGAGCTGTTCAAAAGATTGATTAAACCCTCTTTTTGCTATTTTACTCACATTCTGACCACAACTTGTCCAACGCAAGCTTACTTTCAGCAATTCCTAACCACTTCTGTCCACTCCTCCTCCAGACTATCATTGCATATTGCTTCCAGCAGCACTTTCCATTCTGAGAAATACTTTCTTTTGTCTCTTTCATTTTTGCATTCTCTAGATCAATCAGATTTACAGTGGTTTCCTATCCATGGTTTGTGGTTTGTGTTCAGCTTGATGGATCATGAGTTTTACACACTTTTAAAATATCATGCTGTTAAGATATGGAGAAAGTTTAATTTAAAATGTTTGCATAGAGAAGGGAAATAGTATTAGGTTATGAAAATTTTCTTTTTTGCTACAGCTAACGGCTAATACCTAGGGTTGCCAGATCCCCTTACCCACTTGGTGGTAGGGGGAGACCCAGCACTCACTTTTTTGTTGTCTTCACACACACGTGCCTGATTATGTCACTTCCAGGAAGTGATGTCATTGCACAGGCCCAGGAGTATGAGCATTTTTCACACCAGGGGAGCACACCCTGGAGACCTATTTCCTCCCCTCCTCCCCTCACTGGCCAGGTGAGTGATGGCAGGGGGCAGTGAGTGGGGGATCCCCCACCTCCACTGGAGGAACAGTAATCCTACTAATACCTAAAATAAATCTAATGTAAATGTTAAAGTTCTTATGACCCACTTATCGTAGCTTCATCAAATAGTCACTGGTGTATATATGATCTTCCTTTTGTAGATGTTTCAGAGAGGAAACCAAGAGTTAGCTCAATAATTTTAAGAATTACCTGACTGGGAACCCATAATTGCTGGCACCGGATCCATGTTATATACTCTCAGGCTGGTATTTGTTAGGGGATAACACTATCCAAAGCTCCTTAGAAATGTCACTGGAAATAATATTCTTCACACTGCGTTCTCTGTACTTTAATTTTAAATAGTTACAGGCAAGGCTGAATCAGATTAAAAGTAAATAAATAAAAAAGTGCCAAAGAGAAACAGCAAGCTGAGTGGAAAATTGGTTGGAAATTGGAAATAAAATTGCAACAGGTAATGGTTTATGGAGGAAAATAGTGGAGATTCCTGGTGTTCTATCTCTATCAATTACATAGATGAAAGAATAACAAGCTACCTTTCAAAAATGTGCACTTGATATTAATACGATAAGTAAAGGAAATTGGGTTGCAGATGCCAGTAGTGTCTGATGAAACCGGCAAGGCAGGAGCTTTGACATAAAAACCCTGCAAATAACATTTTAGAATTGATAAGTGGCCTTTGCATAATGCAGTGAACCAAAGAGTAAACTGTGTAAGCAACAAATACTAAATGAACTAATGAACTATAATAGATACTTATTTCAGTCTTTCATTATGATCATGGGTGGAGGAGACTGGAACAGTGAGATACTTAGTTTAACACAAATGCTGGATAAAAGGCTAGGTGCTAATGGAATTCCACACCTAGTAGGAGTTCAGTATTTACAAAAAAGGATTTATGCACAAAAAGGCCCACAAATGAATGTGCTAGTAATATTTGCTCCATGATAAGGATCCCTCCACATTCTAGTAGCTATACAAAAAATGACTAAGTTTTTGGCAAATATGCACACATAAATGGTTGTTGGGGGTTTTCCGGGCTGTATTGCCGTGGTCTTGGCATTGTAGTTCCTGACGTTTCGCCAGCAGCTGTGGCTGGCATCTTCAGAGGTGTAGCACCAAAAGACAGAGATCTCTCAGTGTCACAGTGTGGAAAAGATGTAGGTCATTTGTATCTACTCAGGAGGGGTGGGGTTGAGCTGAGTCATCCTGTAAGAGTTTCCCAGGGTGTGGAATGCTAATGGCGGGAGGCTTCACTGAATCCTGAGGAGGTTCTTTTGCATATGGATTGGTGCTTGATGTGCTAATCTTCTCTGCAGGGCTATTGTCGGGTGTGGAGTGTTTTGTTGGCCTGGTGTTTTTCAGAACTGGAGCCCATGCTCTGTTCATTCTTAAGGTTTCTTCTTTCCTGTTGAAGTTTTGCTTATGCTTGTGAATTTCAATGGCTTCCCTGTGCAGTCTGACAAAGTAGTTGGAAGTGTTGTCCAGTATTTTGGTGTCCTGGAATAAGATACTGTGCCCTGTTTGAGTTAGGCTATGTTCAGCCACTGCTGATTTTTCAGGCTGTCCAAGTCTGCAGTGTCTTTCATGTTCTTTTATTCTTGTCTGGATGCTACGCTTTGTGGTCCCGATGTAAACTTGTCCACAGCTGCAGGGTATACGGTATACTCCTGCAGAGGTGAGGGGGTCTCTGCTGTCTTTTGCTGATCGTAGCATCTGTTGTATTTTTCGGGTGGGTCTGAATACTGCTTGAAGGTTATGCTTTTCCATAAGCTTTCCCATCTGATCAGTAATTCCTTTGATATATGGCAAAAACACTTTTCCTGTAGGTGACTGTTTTTCCTTGGTTGTTTGATTCATCCTGGGTTTGATTGCTCTTCGGATTTCATTTCTGGAGTAGCCATTTGCCTGAAGTGCGTGGTTTAGATGATTAATTTCCTCATTGAGAAAGCGCGGCTCACATATCCGTCTTGCACGATCCACTAATGTTTTCATTATGCCTCTTTTCTGTCGGGGGTGGTGATTGGAGTTTTTGTGTAAGTAACGATCAGTGTGAGTTGGTTTCCTGTAGACCTTGTGACCTAACTGAAAGTTTGCTTTGCGGATGACCAAGGTATCCAGGAATGAGAGTTTTCCCTCACTTTCTTTCTCCATTGTGAATTGTATGTTCAGGTGGATGTTGTTGAGATGATTCAAAAACTCCCTCAATTCTTCCTCCCCATGGCTCCAAATGATGAATGTATCATCCACAAACCGGAACCATACACTGGGTTTGTGGGGTGCTGATTCTAGAGCTGTTTTTTCAAAATGTTCCATGTAGAAGTTTGCTATAACTGGGCTGAGTGGGCTCCCCATGGCCACCCCATCCATCTGTTCATAGAATTCGTTGTCCCATTGGAAGTAACTGGTTGTCAGACAATGATGGAATAAGGCTGTTACATCCTCTGGGAAAATCTGATTAATCAGTGCAATAGTGTCTTTTACTGGAACCTTGGTAAACAGGGATACAACATCAAAACTGACAAGTATGTCTTGTGGATTGAGTTTCAGAGAACTGATTTTGTTGATGAAATCTGCTGAATCTTTGATGTAAGACGAGGTTTTCCCGATGTGGTCCTGCAGGAGATCTGCCAGATGTCTAGCTAATTCATATGTCGGTGAACCAATGGCACTCACAATGGGTCGGAGTGGGACTGAATCTTTATGTATTTTGGGGAGTCCATATAGTCTAGGTGGCTGTGCTTCAGTCTTGCATAGTTTTCTGTGCGTGTCGGGATGTAGTGAGGAATTCTTGATCAGTGCATTTGTTAGCCTGGTGATTTTGCAAGTGGGATCTCGTTTTAGTTTTTTGTAGGTGGAGGGGTCCAGGAGTTCCTTAATCTTCTTTTTGTATTCCTCCGTTTTCATGATCACTGTAGCATTGCCTTTATCAGCTGGTAGAATGATGATGTCTGGATCTGCATTGAGGGTCTTGATGGCATTTCTCTCCTTGATCACTGATCAAGAATTCCTCACTACATCCCGACACGCACAGAAAACTATGCAAGACTGAAGCACAGCCACCTAGACTATATGGACTCCCCAAAATACATAAAGATTCAGTCCCACTCCGACCCATTGTGAGTGCCATTGGTTCACCGACATATGAATTAGCTAGACATCTGGCAGATCTCCTGCAGGACCACATCGGGAAAACCTCGTCTTACATCAAAGATTCAGCAGATTTCATCAACAAAATCAGTTCTCTGAAACTCAATCCACAAGACATACTTGTCAGTTTTGATGTTGTATCCCTGTTTACCAAGGTTCCAGTAAAAGACACTATTGCACTGATTAATCAGATTTTCCCAGAGGATGTAACAGCCTTATTCCATCATTGTCTGACAACCAGTTACTTCCAATGGGACAACGAATTCTATGAACAGATGGATGGGGTGGCCATGGGGAGCCCACTCAGCCCAGTTATAGCAAACTTCTACATGGAACATTTTGAAAAAACAGCTCTAGAATCAGCACCCCACAAACCCAGTGTATGGTTCCGGTTTGTGGATGATACATTCATCATTTGGAGCCATGGGGAGGAAGAATTGAGGGAGTTTTTGAATCATCTCAACAACATCCACCTGAACATACAATTCACAATGGAGAAAGAAAGTGAGGGAAAACTCTCATTCCTGGATACCTTGGTCATCCGCAAAGCAAACTTTCAGTTAGGTCACAAGGTCTACAGGAAACCAACTCACACTGATCGTTACTTACACAAAAACTCCAATCACCACCCCCGACAGAAAAGAGGCATAATGAAAACATTAGTGGATCGTGCAAGACGGATATGTGAGCCGCGCTTTCTCAATGAGGAAATTAATCATCTAAACCACGCACTTCAGGCAAATGGCTACTCCAGAAATGAAATCCGAAGAGCAATCAAACCCAGGATGAATCAAACAACCAAGGAAAAACAGTCACCTACAGGAAAAGTGTTTTTGCCATATATCAAAGGAATTACTGATCAGATGGGAAAGCTTATGGAAAAGCATAACCTTCAAGCAGTATTCAGACCCACCCGAAAAATACAACAGATGCTACGATCAGCAAAAGACAGCAGAGACCCCCTCACCTCTGCAGGAGTATACCGTATACCCTGCAGCTGTGGACAAGTTTACATCGGGACCACAAAGCGTAGCATCCAGACAAGAATAAAAGAACATGAAAGACACTGCAGACTTGGACAGCCTGAAAAATCAGCAGTGGCTGAACATAGCCTAACTCAAACAGGGCACAGTATCTTATTCCAGGACACCAAAATACTGGACAACACTTCCAACTACTTTGTCAGACTGCACAGGGAAGCCATTGAAATTCACAAGCATAAGCAAAACTTCAACAGGAAAGAAGAAACCTTAAGAATGAACAGAGCATGGGCTCCAGTTCTGAAAAACACCAGGCCAACAAAACACTCCACACCCGACAATAGCCCTGCAGAGAAGATTAGCACATCAAGCACCAATCCATATGCAAAAGAACCTCCTCAGGATTCAGTGAAGCCTCCCGCCATTAGCATTCCACACCCTGGGAAACTCTTACAGGATGACTCAGCTCAACCCCACCCCTCCTGAGTAGATACAAATGACCTACATCTTTTCCACACTGTGACACTGAGAGATCTCTGTCTTTTGGTGCTACACCTCTGAAGATGCCAGCCACAGCTGCTGGCGAAACGTCAGGAACTACAATGCCAAGACCATGGCAATACAGCCCGGAAAACCCCCAACAACCATCGTTCTCCGGCCGTGAAAGCCTTCGACAATACATGCACACATAAAACTTGGACCAAAGAGTTTTAACTATTATCTTGGGGGCGGGGGAAGCTTCTCATAGCACACTTTAATCTTTGAGTGTAAAAAGGAAATGTATTCAGTTAACATTGTTTTCTATCCACGTAGAGGGGGGAATTCCTTTACATTAATGAATATTATGTTTGTGTTTCCATTCTAATGTAGGGATTTTTCATTGGTTCTGGCCTCATGAAGCTATGATTTACCCCCTGATTCCTGCTTGAATTTTTTTGGCCTTTAGTTTGCACTCCCTCCCCCCCCCCCCCGCCATTTTTGAGGTTCTTTTAAGACCACTTTTACCCCACTATTTTTAAAGCCGATTCTGAGTTGCCTTTGTTCCTTGTGCAGAATATTTCTTTTGGTTTAACTTGTCCTGTCCACTCCCGCCCACACCCAACCCACTTTCTGATGACCGGTGGTTCATCATAATCAAACCACTCCTCCTTCCCCTTCCTGGTTTCACTTTCAATCTTTTTTTAATCTTCAGTTTCATAACATTATAATGACAGAACAATGTAATAATAGATACAGCAGATTCTCTGAATCCTTAGCTTTCATTTTTTTTAAAAAAAGTCTCTAGCCCATTCAGTTGTGGAGATATGCCTTGTTCCTTATATCTCCACAAGGGAAGGGGCAGCGACTTACTTTAAAAAAAATGAAATCTGGGAATTCAGAGAAGCTGCTGCATCCATTATTACAATGCTAGGTCATTATTACATTATGAAATTGTTGATTTTTTAAAAAAAATTGCAAAAGTTCCTAGAAAGGGGGCGGGATTAAGCATATGCTAAAAATAAAAAAGGGGAGGAATATTGTGATGCCACTGATGATGACAGCACCCTCCCTTGAAAATCCTGATTATTTAGGGCATGTGAGGAAGAAACTATGTTTTAGGGAGATTTGCTTGTGTTGCTTAGCCCTCTTGCCCTACCATATAGCTTTGGGCAAGGGAGTTATGGCTGTCCCTTATATATTTTTAAATCCATATACCTATATCTACACACACACACACAAGGCTTTTTAATAATGTTGGATGTGTTAATGTTCCTTACTGTTGTTGATGGAGGGCAGGGTGTTACCCTACAAGCATTCAGTGTAACCTTCCTAGGCTCTTAGTTCAAATAAAACCAAAAGAGGATTAATTATATATAAAACCACAATGTCCCTGACCAATCCAGTTGAGACAAGAAAGTATAAGGCCTGGGATTGTTAATGAAAGGCTTTGTGTGTGTGTGTGTGTGAGTGTGTGTGAGAGAGAGAGAGAGAGAGAGAGAAATACTGATGAGAGAAAGAACATTTCTATGCTGCTTTACAACCCAATTTAGAGTTCCCAAGGCAGCAAACATTTAAAACCATTTAAATATAAAATATTTGAACAATTTAATACAATGTAATATAAACATATAAACCCATAATAATATAAATACATAAAAACATGCAGTCAGGGAGGAGGGATAATGCAATTTCAAAAAATACCATTTTAAAGCAACTCCCCAAATCCTCTAATCCCCTTTACCTTTCACAAACAGAACTCAAAACACAAATAGATTTTATTAAGCAACAATTTCTTAATCCATCAGGGCACTTCTTGTATTCTGAACAATGAGGAATGGGTAATTAAGGTAGGGTGCACGTATGTAAAGAACTTAAACTTAAGCAACACAAATCAAAGCTGGAACCACAGAGCTACAGTTCCAGTTTGCTTCTTCTCTTTCCCTTGCTCCTTTATAGGGGCAGAGCCCTTTTTGGATGGGTGGGAGTTCAGGGGCCTATAGAATTGTATCCTTTGGTTCAGTTTGCTTGAAACGCAGGGCTAGGTTAGTGGACAGGCATCACTAGCTCCCCTGCAATTTTGAGATCACTTGGTTGAAAAACAGACACTCCAGATTCCACCCCCCTCACAAAAGCCCCCCACAGGGAATTATGGTTGAGCCGCAGTCCTCTTTCCCTCATCCCTTCTGCATTTTGAAAAAGTAAACAAGCAACAAACAGATTACAATAAGGATGAATGACAAATAGGGAGTGTTTAGAGGAAAGTTTTATTTTTAATTGTCAGAGTCATTTTATATGTTACTTCTTTTACAAGTTCTCCATGGAGCAAACCCATGTTCCATGCAAACATACATCAGCTCCAGGGATTGGCTTCTATTAAAAAAGAGAGTGCAAATGGACTGAAAAGTAGCTGCCGGGAGAGGGAGAGCTTCTGCCTTTCTCCAAAGTCCGCCCCCCCCCACCATGCAAAAACAGTGCGTGAGGAGGGGGGAGTCTGCTGCCGCATGTGCACAGAATAAAAGAAGTAACATGTAGAGTGATTCTCAATCAGTCACTTTAAAAATAAGAAACTAAAATGGATGCAGATTTATATTTTTAAGCATATTTTGTATTTAAATCTGTTTTTCTATGCTTATGACTAATTAGTCCAGGAGCATTAATAAATGAAAGGAAAAATAGAATGGATGTTGATTTTTTTAACCCAGGCAGTTCGGGTTCTCCTTCAAGGCCACCACTTGACTGCCATTTTCCACCCCTAGGAATCGTTAGAGAGAACTGCACCTGCACAAAGAAGACTTCAGAGATCTGTAAAAACTTAAGCCCTTTGTTCAACCTGCTTGAAACTTACAGGGTCTTTAGATTACAGGGAGATTGTTTTGAGCAAATTTAGTGCTCAGCTGACCCAGACCCTCAAACACATCCTCCATTGAAAATAATGGCCCAGAATTCCAAAACCTGAAAATTCTCATGGATTTGAATCCTAAACCAGTTATGTCCTTCCCCCAAATCCCCATTCACAGCAAAAATGTCCCCTCCAAACCCAGCACTGAAATTTCACCATTTTTTTTTTCTTGGAGCACACTCCAACTGCTAACATTGTGGCATTAGCTAAAACTCTTATGATTTAACCATAGTGTTTTGACAAATTGCTAGTATATCTGGGGATGCTCTAATATCATTTCCAGATGTGCTGGAAGTGACATCAGCATATAGGGATATTGGCATCTGCCTCCCATTCCCTCTCCCCCCCCCCCCACATTTTCTCCTATTGCTCAACTGAGAAGTATCAGGAAGAATGAATATAAACAAATTGCCAGTGCTTCTAGGGGGATTCTTAGAAGGTTATGTTTAGAGCAAAAACAAAAACAAAAAAACAAAGGAAGTAGTAGGTCCTCTGAGGGGAGAGGAAAGTAGTATTTTTACAGGTGATAGAGGGCAGAACTGCTCAATTCCTACTTTGCTTCAGTCTTCTCTTGCAAGAGAAACTTGCTCAACCTGTCAGAAAGAGAATACATATTGAAGGGAGGGAATTGTAGCTTCAGATAGGCATAGGGGTGATATGTAAACACCTAGCTTCTTTAAATGAAATCAATTCCTCAGGGATGGATGAATTACATTGTAGGGTACTACAGGAACTTTCTGATGTAATTTCAGAGCCTCTGTCTATCATCTTTGAGAATTTTTGGAGAACAGGTGAGGTGTCAAGAGCCCCGTAGCGCAGCGTGGTAAGCGGCAGTACTGCAGCCCAAGCTCTGCTCACAACCTGAATTCGATCCTGGCAGAAGCTGGGTTCAAATAGCCAGCTCAAGGTTGACTCAGCCTTCCATCCTTCCGAGGTTGGTAAAATGAGTACCCAGTTTCCTGGGGGTAAAGTGTAGATGACTGGGGAAGGCAATGGCAAACCACTCCATAAAAAGTCTGCCAAGAAAACGTCGTGATGCAATGTCCCCCCATGGGTCAGTAATGACTTGGTGGCTTACACAGGGGACTACCTTTATCTTTATCTTAGGTGAGGTGTCAGAAGATTGGAGGCAGGCAAATGTTGTCTCCATCTTTAAGAAAGAGGAAAAGGAGGATCTAGGTAACTGGCAGCCCTTCAACTTGATGTCCATATCTGTAAAGGATTTAGAACAGATCATCAGTCAGTCAGTCCTTGAACATTTAGAAAGGTTGTTTTGATTGCTAAGAGACACCACGGGTTCCTCAAGAACAAGTCATGTCAGTCTGACCATCTCTCCTTCTTTGGAAGAGTTACTACTTTGTTGGATCGGGGGAATGCTGCGGACATAGTTTATCTTGAGTTCAGTAAGTCTTTTGATAATGTTCCATATAATATTCTTGTCAACAAGTTGGTAAAATGTTATTTGGACCCTACTACTACTAGGTGGATTTGTAACTTGTTGGCAAATCACTTGTAAATGGTTCCTCATCCTCTTGGAAAAGAGTGAGTTCCTTAGGGTTCTGTCCTGGGCCCTGTGTTGTTTAACATCTTTATAAATGACTTGGATGAAGGAGTATAGGGGATGCTTATTAAATTGCAGATGATACTAAATTGAGAGGGATAGCAAATACATTAGAAGACAGAATCAAGATTCAGGAGGATCTTGGCAGGGTGGAAAACTGAGCTAAAACTAACAAAATGAATTTCAACAAAAGTTCTGCATTTAGGAAGAAAAAAAATCAAAACATAATTACAGGATGGGAGAGACTTATCTTGGCAGTAGTATATGAGAAAAGGATTTAGGGGTGTTTAATGTAGGACCCCTAAGACCCCTAGATCCTTTTCACATGTATGAACATGAGTCAACAGCATGACGTGGTAGCTAAAAGGGCAAATGAGATTTTAGCTGCGTCAACAGAAATATAGTGTTCAGGTCATGCAATGTGATGGTAAACCTACTTGGGGTACAGTGTTCAGTTTTGGGCACCACAGTGTTAATCTGGAATGTGTTCAAAGGAGGGCAAGTAACATGGTGAGGGGTCTGGACTCTGGACACCAAGTTCTATAAGGAAAGCTGGGTATGTTTAGCCTGGACGGGAAATGACCGAGAACTGATATGATATCCCTCTTCAAGTATTTGAAGGGTTCTCTCATAGAGGACGGAGGGGAGTTGTTTTCTGTTGTTTCAGAGGGTCAGGCTAGAACCAATGAATTAAAATTAAATCAAAAGAGTTTTCAGCTAAACATTAGGAAGAACTTCCTGACAGAGCAGTTCCTCAGTGGAACAAGCTTCCTTGGGAGGTGGTGGGCTCTGCTTCTTTTGAGTTTTTTAAGAAGAGGCTAGATGTTCATCTGACAGCTCTGATAATTCTATGACTCAGTATGAATATAGGTGGATTGTAAGAGGGAGGGCAGAAAGGGATGAGCCAGTGCTAGGCTCTCATGATCCTTTCTTATAATCCCAATCACCACTTTGGGCCAGGAAGGAATTTCCTAAGCAATTAGTTTTGATTCAAAACTGACCCATTGACTTCACAGCCTTGTTTGCAAGCAGTACATAGCAGGGGAGGGGGTATCTCTATGGTTTGGGGAGTTCTGAGCGTGGGATGGGAAACACTGTATTTTTTTTGTGGTGCTCCGCTCCAGCTCAACTCTGAAAGATCAGGAGAAGTGCCTGGCTGCCAAAGCAATACAGGGATACTTCTCAGTCTTCCAGAATAAGGCAGTGTCATGTTCATCTGCATCAAGGACAAATACGCTTGCATGAAAAATGACTCTGTTGTTGCAGTTTAATATTACCAAATGCACGAGAAAGTGAAATATTAGATGAAATATGTATGCTTGACAATGGTCACATACTCATGCAGTTTTAAGACTGCAGTATCCTTAATTCAACACATGTAGATCATGTACTTCAATCCCTAGTTTATTATTACACTGAAAAATTTTTTAAAAGCTGTAAATAAAAGGGGGAGTGTACGTATAGTGGGTGAATATTTGTTCAGCCAGGAGTTTCAAGCTTTCCAATAACCATATTGCTTGAGGTCAGGAAAATGGGGTTTGTCATAATATTTCTCTTGTGGATTCACACATAATTATTCAGAAGTTTACCTATGAAATGTACAGCAATGGAATACACCAAATACATTGACTAACCAGGTTTCCCAAACAGCTATTTATTTATAAGTGCAGGGACAAACTATATCATTTCCCTTATTTTTTCTCTTGTAAATCAGTTCTAGATGTGTGTAGTTAGTACTTCAGAAGGAAATATTCTATGCAATAAGGATACAGAATAGGAGTGATAAAGCAACAATGAGTCTATTAAGTGATGAGGTATATCAATATTCACATATACATGTGTATAAAAATGGAAGCAGGGACTATATTTACTGCCAAGAGCCTCATAGCTTTAGTTTACCCATTGTGCTTTGACACACGGGGATCCAGGGTCTTGAAACATAGCTTATTCTGCTACCCAGCCTCTGTCTCCTCCAATAGCATCAACAGGACTCCAGCAGTGCTCTCAATGCAATATTAATGTTGTAATCCATTCCTCTCACAAGGGTCCATTTTTATTTTTAATATGGACAGCTCTGTGATCCCTAGGAAACCTATTTTTGCATCAGACTATTTCTTTACCAACTTGCCTGTGGACCTATTTGTTGGACCTGGCTACTTTGGGCCCCTTTTTATGGCTACCCTGGAAGCCAGTCCCTTCAGGATCCAGCTGCTATTGTGCTCCACAAACACAACACAGAGATGGCATTTTAGAGCATGGAGTCCTAGGTAGAGATGTATAAAGCAAATGAAGAAGTGTTATACTGAACTTGACTTGACACCTTGGCAGAAATGTCATCTTTCAATCTATTCCTCAGGGGTTACTCCTTTTGTCTGGAGTACAGCTTTAGAAAACATTGTACTTGAAACAAATCTTCCTGGTATACATTTCTTTAAAAGATAGCATTTGTGTTGAAACCAGCAAATCAAACCCAGCTCACAAAACATTTTTAGGTAGGCCTGCATGTACTCTGTTGCTATGTTTGTATAAAGGGGGAGAAGAATTTAAATCAGTATGGAGTCATGGGATGAGAGCAGCATTACTAACAAAAAATCATGATAGGCCAGACTGATCAGTGCAGTTTGACTTGAGGGCCAACAGTGCGCCATGACGGCATGGAGAACCATGGGGCAAAATGCTGAAGCAGCCTTTGGAAGACCACGCCCTCCATGACAGATAGGGGCAATTCTTGTAGGGCAATCGTCTCTGCCACGATGCAAATGCCCGCCTCCTGAGCCCTCGACCTCACCCTTTTCAGTGTCACTGTCCCCGACCCAGAGGGAAAACCTCTGCAAGGGTAGCCTGCCTGAACATTCTGTTCCCACCATCAGCAGCCTCATCGGGGCAAGACTTCTTGCTTGAGGTGGATTCTGGCGACCCTCCCACTGATCGCTGGTCAGAAGAGCTGGTAGCCCTCTTTTCCCCTCCACCGGATGTTTCGCTGGGTGAGGACGGAAACCACAGGCTCGGGTGTTGCGTCTTCAGGGGCCTACTCAGGACCATCAGTGGCAGGTGCTTCAGGTCATTGCCCCTGTGCACCAGGCCATTGCAGACACGGCACTGTATCAGACGGGGGTCATTGGGAAGGGCCCAAAAGTGTCTCCACATGGAGAGGTTGAAACGTGGCCCACTAACTGTTCCAGGGGAAGGAGGACGAAGGGTTACAGGCCGTGCTGCAGAGCTGGAACAAGAAGACGGAGTGAGGAGTGGACTGCAGACGGGGACAGCACCAAGAGTTTGTGATGGGGACATGATGGATGTTTCATTGAACCCCAAATATTCCTCAGTGGATCCCTGGCCCTCTTCTTCCCCAAAAATGTTAAAGAGATCCTCTTCCCCCAGTGGCAATACCTCTTTGACCTCCTCCACAGCCCCCACTGCTGAATCTTGGGGAGCAGGAATTTCTGCTGCCCCCGATCCCCGCCCAGTATTGCTTCTGGTGTTGAAACCGGGACAATCTTTGTACTCCCCCCCATGACCACCCTTGGTCCCTGATAGAAGCCTCATTGTGCCAGCAAACAAAAATTAAGGGGGAATGAGGAGAGAACACTGTGAGCCCTCCCCCGAGGTGCCCACTGAGCTTGGCCACAGGGCCTGGCAGCAGCCCTGGAACCAGAGGGAAGGGGTGGCACCCTAGCACAGCACTCCTAGAAACCTAACCAGATCAGGCACTGATAGTAATCAGTGTGAGCCCTCAGCCGAGGTGCTCACAGAGTTTGTTCCCAGGGCCTGGCAGCAGCCTTGGAACCAGAAGGAGGAGGTAGAGCCCTAGCCCAGCACTCCCAGAAACCTGACCAGATTAGGCACTGATAATAATCAGTGTGAGCCCTCAGCCGAGGTTCCCACTGACCTTGGCTCCCGGGCCTGGCAGCAGCCCTGGAACCAGAGGGAGGGGGTACAGCCCTAGCCCAGCACTCCCAGAAACTTGACCAGATCAGGCACTGATAATAATCAGGGTGAGCCTTCAGCCGAGTTGCCCACTGAGCTTGGCCCCAGGGCATGGCAGCAGCCCTGGAACTAGAGGAGATAGATTTCTATCCCACCACACACAGAGAAATTCAGGCTTCAATGTACTTTTCCTGTCTCTCACCCAAAATGCTAGCAACAGCTCTCTCCCAGTTCACAGCCTGCTGAAACTGAAAGCTAGAGCTTGGAGCACGCTTCCGTTTATAACCAGAGGTCCCATAGAACAAAGCAGAACTTCTGTGGTTGACAGTCAGATCTGCCTAACAGGGTTTTCAGGGATGAGATTGGAGTTCCCATGACTACAGAACACCCCCCTCTCCCCTCCCTTCCCCCTGGTCTCTGCTCCCCATGTAACCAATTTGGAGCTCCACACTTGGAAGGAAGACCTGCCTATCAAGCTAAGTTGGGCTTTGATTGGGGTTTCCAGGGCAACAGAAGGAGTGCAGACAGAGTTCAGGCAGTCCCTGCCTCTGTTGCCCAGGGAATTGATTGAAGGTGCCTGACTGTCTGGCTTCATGAATAGTGGACGAACGCAACAAATGAGGCTTGCGCCGACCACTCGTTCGTTTACAATGGCACCTCATGAATGGCTTGTTCACAAACAGCTGATCGGGCTGTTCGTGGGTTTTTTTTAGTTCGTATTGCTGTCTGTGCCACCTCTAGTCATTGCAAAAAACTCTATGATTTTACCATAGAGTTTCAGTAAATCCTAGAGAGTCTTATAACTTCACTTCCAGTTTTAAACAGAGGTGATGTCAATGAGCTAGCATGACACTGACATACCATTCCCCACCCCTAATTGCTCCTGGGGGTTGCAGTTGCTGCCTGGCAACTCTAGTCATGGGCAGGACTATTGACCCACAGGCTTTAAGTAACTGCAGCAGGAAAAAAGTACTCAGCCTAGATAGTACAAGCTGACAGCCACCTTTCCACAGCCCCCCCCCCGCCCCCGTACTGTCATTTAACTCTTCTAGAAAGTATTTTATTTACTGATTCTGGCCCCACCCTGCTGTATACATATATACACCGTGCCTGAAATTTCCCTCATACCCCTTGTGATCCTGAGAAGAAAGCTAAATCCTATAATTTTCAACCAACCCTAAAACCAAGCAACCTAAATATAAAGATCCTTGATTAGGGATGATTACAAGTCATAGCAAGGGAGAGTGGACACACATATATTTCCTGCTGTCTCTTCCTCTCCTCCTTATATATTTATCTTGTTAGATTTATATTCCCATTTCTGACAATAATAGGGTTTTGCCACTCCTGTGCTCTCCATTGCCATCCACTTTTAACTTACTCTTCCCCCCTCCCACTTCCAACATAAATATTCTAGTGCTCTCTTTGACTTTATTGAACCTGTCTTCTGTCACTCCTGCCTTTTCAGTTTGTTTTCTTCTCTTTTCCTTGGCCGGTTGATGATATTGGCTGATCTGTTCTAATATGATGATTGACCTCTGTTCTTCTCCAAGTCATTATTTGATATTATGTTAGCAACTGAGGGCCTAAAGGGTCAGGGTCTTGTGGTAGGGTTGCCGACATCCAGGTGGGCATTGGAGATCTCCTGGAATTACAACAGATCCAGGCTATAAAGATCAGTTCTCCTGGAGAGAATGACTCCTTTGGAGGGAGGACTCTATGCCATTATACCATACTGACGTTCTTCCTTTCCCTTTCCTCTCCAAACCAAACCCTTCCCAGGCTCCGTTCCCAAATGATCAGAGATTTACCAACCTGGAGTTGGCACCATATTTTGTGGGTCCCTTTGGTTTAACCAGTCTAGCCTCAGAGAAGGCCTCAGAAACCTTGGGCAGAAAAGCTGATTGTTTTGATTCTGAAATCTGAAGACAGGGTCCTTTGGATTAAGTGACACAGAGCTGGACAGAATTTCTGCCATGGGATTTAGAATGACACTTTATAGATGTAGACTTGTTGAATGGCCTTCAGACCCTTTAGTCTCAGAAACAGACAACGCTGCTGTTTAGAAGGTAGGATATGAAATGTATTCATATGGATTGGGTTCTTTTTTTAAAGCAGCTCCCTTGGGCCTCAATTAATTCAGTCTGATGGCAGCCCATTTCATTACAGTACAATTAGCAACATGGAAGAGTCGGTCTAAAATGGAGGATGATGTTCAAGCTGTAACAATTTTCATTTCTCATGCTGACAAGATAAAGGATTAAGAGCTTCTTAATGTAGATAGCTCACTGTCATGACTGCCATGCCTAGCTGCATGAAATAATCCTCCTTGGCTGAAAAACCAAGATGTGATATGCAATGAGAGATTAATTTAAACCACAGTGAGTGAAATTCATACCTGTATTGAAGATTACAGGTGCAAATACATACCTTCTTACTGGTCTCCTGGACTGAAATATATATCTTAACCTCATTCCATAGAAAGGACAGTGGCAGTTGTTCTTTCTGAGATCTGATACTTAGCGTTTACACAGTGTCCCAAGTGCTTCATGTGCTTTATAGTTAGTATTATTTTTAGACATTCTGAGAGCTTCATCATGAACAGGATTGCCAGATGAATTTATCCAATGACACCCAACAGGAGTTCCTGATTGGACTGACTCAATGGCCTTTATGAAGCTTAAGCAGCTTTGAGTCTGCACATGATGCATTTGTGCTACCAGGCCGGGTTATATTGTGGTCATACCATTAAATAACATACTCCCTATACCCACGATCTGCTGATAGAGGATTCATTCCATACATCTAATGTAGCTGTCTCCATAAAGCTTATGGCACAATACATCTGTTAATCATTATGGTGGCACAAGAGGGTTCTGCTGCAATACATTATTCCAGAAGTTTATTTTCAGTTTCAGCTACAACGACCTCTGAGCATACAGAAAATGCCTTTCCCTCTCCACTAAGAAACGGTATCTTCCTGCATCTCTATACACACAATAGTTTAGGAGCACACTGGGTTTCTCAGACCCAGTTTAGGTCCCCCTCACAGGGTTGCCAGGTCCTCTTACCATCCTGGTGGGAGGCTGGGGACCTGGAGCATACCTTTTTGTTGGCCCAGCATGCTTCGTCCCATGCCTGCACAATGACATCATTTCTGGTGATATCACTTCCAGGTGATGTCATTGTGCAGGTGCAAGAGCATGTGCGCACTTCAAAGTAGGCCAATTCGGACTGCAAACAGGCCCAATTCAGCCCATTTTGGGCACAAATCAGTCCGCTGCAAAGTGTATGTGTGCTCTTGGGGAGGCACAATGATATCACTCCCAAGAGTGATGTCATCCCACGGTCAGGCAGGCCTGTGACCTGCCTGCCATACTCAGTGATTTCTTTTTCTGTGGGGGATGGGGTGATAGATTGTAGGTCTGCTCTTTTACTATTTTCTCTGTTGCTGCTCTATACAGAGCTGTCTTATCTCCAGGTGCCTGGGAAGCACCGAATGACCTTGGTGCCTGTCTCTCTCTCTCTCTCTCTCTCTCTTCCTTCCAGCTTTCTTGTGAGAACCTGCGCACCAAGACTAATAGACCTCTGCTTGAAAAAAGGGGAGGGGAGAGATGGGTATAACTAGCCTACTGGGCCTTCCCCTGGTATTCCTGCCAATTACTCTGTACTGTGCTCTAAAATAGTAGTTATCTCTTAATAAAGAGAGCCAGTTTGGTGTAGTGGTTAGGAGCACGGGACCCTAATCTGGAAACCCAGGTGTGATTCCCCACTCCTCCACTTGAAGCCAGCTGGGTGACCTTGGGCTAGTCACAGCTCCCTGGAGTTCTCTCAGCCCCTCCCACCTCTCAGGGTGTTTTGTTGTGGGGATAATAATGACATACTTTGTAAACCGCTCTGAGTGGGTGTTAAGTCGTCCTGAAGGGTGGTATATAAATCGAATGTTGTTGTTGTTGTTGTTGTTAAAGACTTTTAACTCATCCAGCCTGGTCTGATGAAGCAGTCCAGGAGAATCCCCTGCAGAGCCTGAAACCCACCACCCATGGAGCGTGCCTGGGAGGCTTGTTCCCACACCTTTTCCCCCTGTTGGCCAGGTGAATGGTGACAGGGGTGGAGGGTGAAAGCGGGGATCCCCCACCCCCACCAGGGGAATGGGATCTCTACCTTCGCAGCTATACAGCAGCTGTGGGGAATGGCTGATAAAAAGTAAAGAGAGGCCAGACAGGCGAGGAATGACACTGCAGGAGGAAGAAAGGCCTTCCCTCCCAAGGCATTTTCCCTCAACAAAATAGCACTGTGGGGAGTTATTTCCCTGCTTTTACTGCTCCATGTGCACAGAATTCTTTACATGGAGCAGCAAAAATGGAGAAATAATCCCTACCACCATGAGCTATTTTGGTATGGGAAACTTCTTCAATCCTGTGGTGTAGAGTTAGAAGTTAAACATTTAACATTGACTTCTCTTGGAGGAAAGTGCAGAGGTGAGGAGGAATCAGATAATTGGTTGAAAAAAACATTTTATTGTAGTTTCTTTGCATGCTTCATTGACTTATGTGATCAACAGTTACAAGGGGAGGGGGGAGGAATGATTGTGTCACCATAACCTTAAAAGCTTCATATTAGAATAGGGGTTAGCAAACCCCTACCTCTGTATTTCATCCCCTGCACTCACAGGAGGAAAATAAAGGGGGAGGGACAACAGTGTGGATGCCATAACATCACTTCCAGGTTGGCACACTGATGTGATGTCACAGCATCAGTGATCCTCCTCCCCCCACACTCTCCTGAAGGTTGTCAGCACAGAGCGTAGGGCTGGCAACCTAATATTAGATGGACATATACACATGCACGTATACATACCATTTGGTAAACACAGCTCATTGTGAATCTCTTAGGTTCAGATCTAATTCAAGATGAGGGACAAGGTGAGGCACAGTGATCATTAGCTGGTAAAGATAACCAGCTCCCAGTGGGGTGGGGAAAACGGAATAGGAGCAACGATCTGAAGAAGGGAATTTTGACTCTCAAAAGCTTATACTCTGAAAATTGTGTTGGTCTCTAAGATGCCACAGGACTCAAATTCTGCTGTTCTACTGTCAGGCAGGCAAGTCTGCCTGTCTGCCATAACTGTGAAAGCATATCTACTGGGCGGGGGGTGGGCTTTCTTCCTGTAGTGTAACTTTCTTGTATCTTGGTTGCACTTTGCAGAGAGGTGTTACCAGTCTGGGAAAAGACCTTGGGAAATTATGCTTTACAGCTTTTTCAGGACTTTTGCTGACTTGTTTGAACTGGGGGGAGGGGACTGGGGGTATAACCACTTGGGGAAGACTTTGCTTCAGCATTCCAGGCAATCTCTATGTATCAGTACACTTCTAGGGAATGTTATCTGAATAAAGACCTTTAACTCATACAACTGTGTTGGATGAAGTGGAGAGTCTGAGAGAGTCCCCTAGCCTGGCCTGACATCTACTGCAGTCCAACACAGCTTCCCACCTGACACTGGACTTGCTCCAGGTAGCATTTCCTTGTGTTCCTTGTGCAAAGAACCAGCCCTGGTGCTAGGGATATGCGCTTCAAGAATGTCATCTGCCACATAGTTATGCAAGTTCTGTTAGAGAAATCTTAAGGACTTACATGTTTTTTTTTTAAGTTGAATAACTTCTGCGTTTCTCTCCTCTTTTTCCTCCTGAACTTTCTTCTTGGACTGCTTTGGAAATCTTTGCTATTTCCATTCAGAGCACTTGTCAGAAAGATTATCATTTCAAGTGAAGCCCTTAACCCAATGACTCCACTTCAGAAATGATGTTTATTCATAAAGAGAATAATGAGCAATGTTTATTTATAAGTATGAGGTGACATGATGAGCTATATTATGCAAATGCCTCCCAAGCAATACAGCCACATTCTCAGTAAAATGGGTGAGAGCACCATTTTGTGATTTCCACTGGAAATGAGTTCTGCCCTCATGTGGAAGTCGGCAAAAGCTGAAAGAAACTTGACTTGCTTGCCAAGCTGAATACCCATCTGACTGGAAGACTTAGAAGCCAAGTGCTTTAATCCTTTCGGCAGCCCTGTCTTAAGAGATTCACAGCTCAGTACTATGAGGTTTAGTCATTTCAGTGGGATCTGGTGTAAAGCACCAGGCATAATTTTGTGACAATCCTACTGAAATGCACCTGAACAAGTAGCTCTGTCTAGGAATATCTGCCTCCTCTATTAGACAGGAAAGAGTGTGCTACTGAACAGAGAGGCAGCAGCCCTTTGTTACTCTATAGAAAAAGTATCACTATTTCAAGTTTTAGATTGCTTTCTGAGAGTCTCACTAAATGAGATGCATTACACGAGGATGCTCAAGTGAAGGGAGACACAACGTTAGCCAGGAAGTGTAGTGTAAAAAGACAGATCAGAAAGCTCTGTCAGGAAATAAAGAAACCCTCTGAGAAGCGATCTTTCCATCTTTTTACCCTACACTTCCCTGCTAACATAGCATCTCCCTTCACTTGAGCATCCTTGTGTAATGCATCTCGTTTAGTGAGACTCTGAGTGAGGCCTAGCTGTGGGCATTTGAACATCCACATATTTAATACATAACCTAAGGGGTCATCTGTGACCAAAAAAGAGGGTATCAGCTCTCAAAGGAGGACAAATTTTGTGCAAAACTTTCATATGCCAATTTATATTCATAATTTACATATAATTACTGCCAGTGTGGTGAGGTGGCTAGAGTGAAGGATTTAGGTGACCCAAGTTGGATTTCTCACTTGGCCATGGAAGCTCGCTACTGAGAGTCTCACTAAACAAGACACAGGGTTACCTTGGGCCAGTCACACACTCTCAGTTTAACCTACCTCAAGGGGATGTTGGGGGGGGGGAATAAGGAAAGGAGAATGACGTAAGCCACTTTAGGTCCCCATTGGAGAGAAAGGAGAAGTATAAGCAAGGTTTTTAAAAAAATTAATAGAAAGAAAACTCACCATAATGCCAGCTCTGCTCACTATCCAGGTACTAACTGTTAATGGGGAAAGCTACTTCTCTGAAACCATTGCAGCTAGTTCATGACCATCCCAATTGTGTAAAGTATCTTGACCTCATTCTCAGAAAACTAGCTGTGACATTTTGCAAAGTTTTTTGTCAATAAAATAGCACAAATGTGCTGTGGTCTAGATGCTAGCTGTAATATAGGTGAGATGAAAGAAATGCTGAATACACTGTCTGGTCCACATATGGACGATTTTAACCCAGTTACAGTGATGGATATCAATAGGATACTGGGATCTGTGAAGGCCAATACTTGTGCACAGGATCCTTACCCATCTTGGCTCTAAAATCATGTAAGGGTCACATAAATGAGCCCTTGATGTCTATCATAAATCAGTCATTAACTTACAGCATCTTCCCTCAGCCACTCAAAGAGGCAGTTTTTGTCCATCCCTAGACAAAAATGATGTGGCCATCACTCAGTTTCTAATCTGCCTTTTCTAGGCAAGCAAATCTCAGCACCCAAAGTGAACAATGTAACAGAACAGATTTACAGCCAGCAATCTTTCTGCTGCCTCTCTTAGCAGCGTCTTAAACCCTTCTCTCTCAGCACTCCCAAGAGCCTCCTTTTCTCTACAATGGACACTCAGAGCCGAACTACACTATACGAATGACACACAAACACCACGTGAATGGACTTACATGTGTCTCCCCATTGCTTTCCTGTACACTCGCCAGTGCGGCCAGACTACTCTTGATCACATGTCTGTACTGGCACGGGTTTCTTCTGTGCTCCTCCAAGATGCAGGAATGGTATCCCATCATGCACCACCAGTTTCTGCATGCTTAAATCATCCCCTGTAACTGTCCCATGTCTTCTATTGCCTTTGTATGCGGAAAGAGGGAAGCAGAATAACCACTCTGCAACAGCGACTCAGTGATATGGTCCACTGACACTCGCCAATGTAAACCACTTTTTTTGCTGACACATGCACGGAGCAGAGCCACGGACATGAGTTCATTGGGGGTAAAAGAGACACAGGAAGGTGAGGAAAAAATGAATCTGGCCACTTGCATAGACTTATGTAATTCATCTCATCTAGTTCAGCTCTCATTCTGATTGGCCCAGCATTCCATCTGCTGTCATTGGCTGTCTCTCAGGAGAGGCGAAGCTGGAACCAGTTCACAGTGGTTAATTGATTGGGGCTTAGCTTGGTCTGTATAACTGTTTCTACTGGGGGGGGGTTCTTGTGTGTGGGTTGTTTTTTTTTTGGTGAGCTGAGTTTTAATTAAGATTACTAATGGTTTTTTTCTTTAGGTAGAATTTTTGCAGCTGCCCTTATTGTTATTATTATCATAGAGTTTTAAAGCGATTTGGAAGCCACTTAGAAGGCCCTGTTTGAACAGAAGAGTATAGATAAAAATGTCAAGCAAAATTCATGCCAATACAATTCTAATTTCTATATTTTTAATGGTATTCCTCTGCTGTGATTGGCAACAAAGCAATTCTCTTCAATGCTAATTCCTGTCAGGCTCTGCCAGTTAGATCCCCAGTTATTTCACTGCAGACACTTCAAGAGTCCAGTTAAAGTTTCTTTATTAGAGATCCATCAGTATCAGTGCACTCAAACACTGGGGGTGCACTCAAACAGAGTCCAGTTAAAGTTTCTTTATTAGAGATCCATCAGTATCAGTGCACTCAAACACTGGGGATGGGGGGAATGGATATGAGAGGGAAGGATGAGTTCATTACTTGTCTCTGGGAGTTATGGCTGAGGTCGGCATCTCAAGGACACTTTCCCATGCCAGCCCAGAAAGTGAAAACAACCACCTGCGAGATAAGCAACTCACAGCTACACAGTTAGACAGTTACACAGATAGATCTTTACACATTCTCAGAGGCTCAGACTACAATACAGAGAATACATGGCAGATAAGTGGGGCACATCTGACAATTCCTAAATCATTACTCCATTCCAAATTGCTTGTATTATATTGTTATATAGACAAATATGTCTGGATATATGGTATTATGATCACGGCTTGGATGGCTGAATGAAACAGCCGTTTCAACAGAAAAAAAATGATGGCTCTTAGCTTTGGGCTGGTGTGTCACCAATATGCAGACGATATTCAGCTTTATTTACTGATGAACGGCCAATTAGATGCCGCTCCAGATTCCTTGGCTAAGGGTCTGGATGCTGTGGCAGAAGGGCTACATCAGAATCACTTGAAGCTGAATCCTCTGAAGTCAGAGGTTTTGTACCTGGGTCATATGGCAATGGATGTGAAGCTCCGGTTCTCAACCCTTGATGGTGTGCCATTACAGCCATTGCTTTCTATAGAGGCCTAGGTCACAGCCATTGCCAGATCTGCCTTTTTCCATCTCCAGCAGGTCAGGCAATTGGCACCCTATCTGTTGCCCCAGGACCTGGCTTCAGTAATCCATGTGATGATCACCTCCAGGTTGGATTACTGTAACTCGCTTTATGTTGGGCTGCCTTTGGGCTTGACCTGGAAGTTACAACTGGTCCAGAATGTGGTGGCATGCATCCTTAGTAGGACACCATTTTGGGCACATATCTATCCTGTGCTTTGCCAGCTACACTGGCTTCCAGTTCAGTTCCAGATCCAGTTCAAATTGTTGGTTTTAGTGTTTAAAACTCTTTATGGACTAGTACTGGCATATTCGCAGGACCTCCTCTCCCACTCTGTCCCCTGCAGGGCCTTGCACTCTGCAGATAAGCAGCTCCTGGTGGTCACCAGTCTGTAGGACATTCATCTGGCCTCAGTCAGGGCCAGGGCCTTTTTGGCCCTAGCTCTGGCCTGGTGGAACACACTCCTGATTGAGACATGGGCCCTGAGGGACCTGCTACCACAGGGATTGCAAATTAAAAATGTTCTGCTGGGCCTTTGGTGGAAAGCCAGAGAACTGTCCCTTTCCTGTTTGCCATACCCCGTGCTCCACTGGTGGCCACTCTGGGCTTGTACCACAGCTATGTACATATTTTTTAGATATTTATTATAGCCTGAGTTGGTTTGTATTTTTATAAGGTTTTTTAGATATGTATATGGTTTTAATTGTATAATGTATGTTGTTAGCCGCCCTGAGCCCATTCATGGGGAGGGAGAGGTATAAATTTGATTAAATAAAATAAATAAAAATAAAATAATAGGAAATTTCTCAGAAAGCATAAATAAATTCAGGTTGTTGAAGATAGCTTCAAACTTTATCTTTTCTTTCTTTTTTTGGAGCGGAATTTTTCTTTATTTAAACTATAAACAATAACATAAAAGCTATAGACAACAAACATAGAAGATTAAAAAATACTTTACAAGCAAGCAGGTAAGGGACACAGGTCTTTTCTTTCCCTGCTGCCAGTGCAATGGCTGAGGTAGAATTCAAAGTCTTCTGGAACTCATAGATCTGTCAGTGGGATCCAACAGTCCTCTTTCCTATATTGCATTAGAAGAAGAAAAGGGTGAAATGTGTGCAATTTCCTTCCGCTAACTTCCAAATAAGCTGTCAGCAAATTGCTATTTTCTTTTATATGATTCAGTGGTGGTAAATAGCTGAAGCCCGTAACAGGTTGATTTAGACAGAGGCTGTAATTAAAAGTCTGATTCTTTCCGCATGTGTACACAAGCAAGAAACATTAATTACTGATTAAACAGGAGCTGAGATGAGCTGAAGCACCAAGCAAAACTGCTGTGTCCAGCCCAATACTGTAGCACATTTTTCACCATGGATTTATAAAAAACCTGATTGAATTTCTTCAGTGTTCTACATTATGGACTGAAGAGGAAATGAATAGTTATGGCAAGTTTCTTTTTGAATGAGGGATATATCTTATGAGATATTTTGTATTTGAGTTCTGATACCTGATGCCCAAGTCAACATTATTTAGGATCACAATGGTGTGCATGGCTTTTCCTTTCATGATATTGTTAGCAGTCAGACCCCTTCACACTGAAAGGGCAGTTTCTGGATATGGAATATCATAAATCCCTTCCTCAATGTGCACAGAACAGTGGCTGACAAAGAAGAACAGATGCCAACCCCATCTGGAGTTGGAAAATTACCAGAAAGTGTGTCAGATTAACTAACTGCCCCTCAGTGCCCCAGAGAAGCACTTAAGTGAAACAAAGAGGTCTTCCAGGAGTTCCTGTTCTATCTCATCAATGCCCTTCCATACCTTCCCTCACCCACCTTCCCAATCTGGGTATTTCAGGGACCTGATAATGCCTTCCCATCGAGCAAACACGGGCCATCAATCACTTTTCTCACTTATAGTTTCTCTGAGATATGCAGAATCAAGACTTTTCAAATTCATTGTCCTGCCTTTGGACAAGCCATTAGTTTATTGTTTTGGGGACAGAAGATGTCAGTTTGCCCCACAGTAAGGTTTACACTACAATTGGACTGCCCTTAGCCATGTGAAGTGTGTGTGTTCTGGGATTCATCCACGCACACTCAGATGAAATCTGATCCTTTTTTCTTCTTCCATGAAGCACTGGACATTTTGCTGCCTCCATGAACTGCTTCTCCTTCAAGACTAGACATGGGCACGAATGGAAAAAAACCCTGAACAAGCTGTTTGTTGTTCGTTGCCATCCACGAACAACGAACAACTAACAGTAACGAACATGACCATGTTCACAAACATGTTGGTTGTTCATTGTTTGTGGCCCTGTAAAGATCCCTTTAAACTATCAGCTGGCAGGTGGCAGGGGGGATTCCCCCCTGCTGCCTGACAGCTGATAGTTTAAAGGGCCCTTTCCTGCCATGTGCAAGGAGCAAGGCCCTTTTAAACACCCCACAAACTGACCTTCCCAATGTCCAATACCCACCAAATTTGCAGGAGACATAGTCCTCACTGTGCTCTGAAGAGTTCCATCCAAGTTTCAGAGAGATTGCACTCCGGGAAAGGCATGATGCATGGGTCTCCCCCTTTGTTGTCATTTTCTCTTCAGAGTGGCAAAAACGGGACTCTCTGCTGGAAGTACTTTGAAGGGTTAAAGCCAGAAGGAAAGCCAGAAGGAGTTCAGACAGAGTTCAGTCCCTGCTGTTGCCAGGGGAATTGATTGAAAGGCCCCAGACTGTCTGGCTTGACAAACAGCTGATGAAGGCAATGAACGAGGCTTGCAACGGCCACTTGTTCATTTAGAATGGAGCCTCAGGAACGGCTTGTTTGCGAACAGATGAACGGGCTGTTCGTGAGTTTTTTCTGTCCGCAATGCTTTTCATGCCCATGTCTAATCAAGACTGGTAACTATAGCCCTCCCTGAAACCGCATTCCCATTTTCTCACTGTTTTCTTAGCTCTGTGTGTATGCTGTGCATGTTTTCTGTATGCTTGCCTCTTAATTCTTCTGCTAATAAAGAAACCTTTCCTGTTAAACTTCTGCCTGTTTATTTGAGAGTTCTCTGAGGGACCAATCCTGGTATTGGTGGAGATCCCTATGTTACCTTCTCTTGCTATGTCTCCTTTAATGTGAATTGCCCCAACTCACAAGGAGACTCCCCATTAGGGTAACAATATGGACAAAGGAACGGGGACTAAGATTCTGCTTCTACCTTTTTTAAGGTCATATGTATGCACTTCTTTACAACTGATGCTATAATACACACATTTTATACTTACTTATGAGAACCTGAGTATAAAATTACCTGACAGGAACCTGTCTTTAATATTTGTAGAGTAACTTAATGTTATTTTTTCTTCTGTAAAGCCAATATGGTTACCTCATTTTCAAGCTAACAATGCAGCATTGATCTCTCCTTCAATTTTTAAAATGTAAGACAGGGCTTTTTTCTGCTGGAATGCTCCGGAATGGTGTTCCAATACCTCACATGTGTTGTGGCTCTGCCCCCTGATCTCTAGACAGAGATCAGTTCCCCTGGAGCAAATGGCTTAAAGTAAGCCAACTCCTGAGGGAAGGAAGCACATGCAGTGGGAGGGTGGAGGAATGGCCTGGAATGGCCACTGCCAAGCAGGGGAGCACTCCCTCGCTCAGCAGTGGCCCAATCCACACTGAATCAGGCCAATCTTGGTAATTTTGGGCCCATTTTGGCCCATTTTGGGCCCAAAATGGCCAGGATCAGGCTGAAAACCACCAGAATCAGTCTGCTGCCAGGTGAGGAGTGCTCTCCTATACTGCAGCGGCCTGAATTCAGCCTGATCCAGGCCAAATTTGGCACCCTGTGGAGTGTGGGAGCAATCCTGGGGTGGCCATAGCATGCATGATGATGTCACTTTCCAGAAGTGAAATGATCATGCAGTCACAAGAGTGTGCACGCTGCACGCATGCACATGTAGTAACAAGGGTGCCATCTCCTCCCGGGAGTTGCCCGGGGTGAGAGTTCCCCCACGTCTTTCCCCAGAAAAAAAGCCATGTCTCAGGTAGTCTCAGATGGTGGTCTTTCACATCACCTACCATATGGCCCCCTTTTTTTGGATATGCCAGCAATTAAACCTGGGACCTTCTACATGCCAAGAAGATGCTCTGTCACTGACCCAGGACCCCTCCAGAAACCTGATCCTAAGATCTTGATTTGGATCAATCTTTATGTGCAGAATCTCTTACTGTTTCATAGGAGTTGTAGTTTTTTTTAAAGGGGGGAATCTATTATTTCCTAGCAAACCAGGTGACTCTTGCTTTGTGTCATAATGAGCTGCTCTGATAGATGACCTGCACATACTCATGACCTTGAAGCATATAAAGTATCTTGTGCAAGAAGGCCTGAGGAAGCAGTTATTCTGCTCTGCAGGAACAAACCTGCTCATAATTGGCATTTGATCTGAATTTTGAACAAAATTATCCAGTGAGGGGCTCACTTTGTATTTAAACAGATAGTTCAAGTATGGTAAACTTTTCATTCATTTTCTTTTCAAAATTCACATCTTCCCTGCTTTCAGGAAGATTCAAAAACTGGCTCCTAGCATTTTCAATTTTTTAAAAAAGATATTTGTTCCCAAATTCTTTTCATTTCTTTATTGTATTTGGTGGTAAATCTTGGAATATTTGTCTTTCTTTTCCTTCTACTTTCAGTGGTTCCTTCCTGTGTTGTAAGAAAATGATATCTTTTGTTTTTTGTGTGAAAAGGTGACCAGTATATCTCTTGGCACTTTTTGGCAAGTTGTGTATTTAGAATTAATCCTAAAGATTTGTTCAATTTCTGGGGAGTCACCTTGAACTTTCAAATAGTTCTGAATTAACTTTTGGAATTCATTCTCTTAATCCTGGTCCCAAAACTCTTCCAAAATTCTGCAAAGTCTTAAATTTCTGCTCCTGAGTTTAATTTCTAAAATCTATATTCTTTGGTTGTTGTGGGTTTTTCCGGCTGTATTGCCGTGGTCTTGGCATTGTAGTTCCTGATGTTTCGCCAGCAGCTGTGGCTGGCATCTTCAGAGGTGTAGCACCAAAAGACAGAGATCTCTCAGTGTCACAGTGTGGAAAAGATGTTGGCAGGTCATTTATATCTACTCGGGGTGGGGTTGAGCTGAGTCATCCTGTAAGAGTTTCCCAGGGTGTGGAATGCTAATGGCGGGAGGCTTCAGTGTATCTTGAGGAGGTTCTTTTGCATATGGATTGGTGCTTGATGTGCTAATCTTCTCTGCAGGGCTATTGTCGGGTGTAGAGTGTTTTGTTAGCCTGGTGTTTTTCAGAACTGGAAACCATGCTCTGTTCATTCTTAAGGTTTCTTCTTTCCTGTTGAAGTTTTGCTTATGCTTGTGAATTTCAATGGCTTCCCTGTGCAGTCTGACAAAGTAGTTGGAAGTGTTGTCCAGTATTTTGGTGTCCTGGAATAAGATACTGTGCCCTGTTTGAGTTAGGCTATGTTCAGCCACTGCTGATTTTTCAGGTTGTCCAAGTCTGCAGTGTCTTTCATGTTCTTTTATTCTTGTCTGGATGCTACGCTTTGTGGTCCCGATGTAAACTTGTCCACAGCTGCAGGGTATATGGTATACTCAGTTACGGAGGAGGAGGAGGCAATGCCCATCTGCCCACCTTCCCCTTTTTACAGCCCATTGTATTTTTTCCCACAACAGGCTTTGTTGCTAGTATATTAATAATCAAAGTCTGGAGCTTCTTCAAGAACTAAAAACGAGGGAAGATATCTGATTTTAAAAATAAGACTTTCTGATGGACACTAACGTGCACCAAATAATGGCAAAATAATTGCAAAAAAGTTTTATGTGAGATATTTTCAGGTGCTATTAGATTTTCAAGAGGAAGAGATTTTGATTTTTGGAGATATGAATGGTGTTCTGGATTTGAAAATAGATAGGTCTACAAGGTCGGGAGGGAATCTTCCCAAGTGTGTACCCAACTATACATCCACTTTGGAATTGGAAGATGTTTGCAGATGGCTACACACAAAAGAAAGAGATTATACATTTTTCTCAGTTTCCTGGGGGTAAAGTGTAGATGACTAGGGAAGGCAATGGCAAACCACCCCATAAAAAGTCTGCCAAGAAAATGTCATGATGCAACATCCCCCCATGGGTCAGTAATGACTTGGTGCTTACACCTTTACCTTTAGGTATCAAATGTATTCCAGAATATATATGTGTTGGATATCCAAAAGCTTATTGACAAAAGTGGACAAAGCAGAAATTCTCCCAAGGACTCTAGCAGACCATAATCTGATAGAGGTAATTTGTCAAAGTGGAGGCAAGAAAGAAAGAAGATGGAGATTAAACGACATTTTATTGCTACAGGAGGATGTATTACAAAAGTGTAGGAAAGAATTGACAGATTATTTCAGGATAAATACTACAACAGATGTTAATCCAATAACAATATGGGAAGCCAGTAAAGCCTACATAAGAGGGATCTTATTAGCAATAGTGTCCAGAAAGAAAAAAGAAAAGATGGGAGCTATGGACAATCTAATCCAAAAACTGAAGAAACTGGAACAAGAACACAAAATAACAAGGGATAAAGATATATGGAAAGAAATCAAGCAGTTAAAGAACCAATTGGATTTATTGGTGGTAGAAGAAACTCAAAAAAGTTAAATATTTAAAACAGAGACATTTCAAAGCTGCAAATAAACCTGGAAGATATTTGGCATGAGAAAGAAAAAAGGAGGATACCTGGAATTAGGAAAGGCAATCAAGTAATCTATAAAGAGCAAGAAATGAAGGATCAAATTTTAACTTTCTTTTCTAACCTTTACAAAGAAGGAATTATAAAGGAAGAAGAGATGGAGACATATTTGCTAAAGACACAAATCAAAAAATTTATGACCAAGCATAGAAATATTCTAAATAAGTAATAACAATACAAGAGATTAACTTTGCCTTCAAAAAATTAAAGGCAGCTAAGGTTCCAGGTCCGTACAGACTGATGGCTGCTTATTATAAATGTTTTGAGGATATAGTAGCTATACCCCTACAAAAAGTGATGAAGGAGATACAAGACAGGAAGAACTTACCACTGATGTGGTAAGAGGCAAACATAACTTTAACACATAAAGAGGGGAATGATCCATTCTTGCCACAATCATATAGACACATTTCTTTATTGAATGTGGATTATAAGATATTTACAACAATAATGGTGGAAAGATTAAGAAGATGTATCTCAGAAGTAATTTATGAAGACCAAGCAAGATTTGTCTTGAAGAGATACATGAAAGATAACATTAGATATCTCCTCAATGCAACTGAATATTCAAGAAGGAAGGGGGCGGGGACTGCATCTATGTTTTTGGATGCTGAAAAAGCATTTGATAATGCGTCTTGGAAATTCCTTATGAAAGCACTGCAAAGAATGAACTGTGGGACTTAGTTTTTGAATTGGATGCAAAGTATTTATACTAACCAACAAGCCACAATCCTAACTAATAGTTCATTTACAGAGAAAATTGAAATAACAAAAGGGACATGACAGGTATGCCCAATATCACCATTACTGTCTATTATTGCTTTGGGAATTCTCGTGGTGAGAATCAGGCAAGACAGTAGAATTGATGGAATAAAGGAGGGGAAAGAGAGATATAAAATGAAAAGCTATGCAGATGATGTGACAAATCCAAACAATTCTCTGATATATGTAATGGAACAAATATTAAAATTTGGACAGCATTCTGGATATAAATTGAATAAAAAGAAAATAAAGATAATGTTACTTTCAGCAACAACAGAAGAACAAGAAGAGATTGGAAAAATAACAGCCTGTGCTATTACTACAAAGCCTGTAAAATAAATGTATCAGCACGAAATGAGAACCTGTATAAGGACAATTATCAAAAAATGTGGACAAGCATTACTAAAGACTTGCAAAGATGGGAAAAATTGAGTATTTCATGGCTAGAAAAAATTTCTGCTGTTAAAATGAATATACTACCAAAATTGAACTTTAAAGTATTACAGGATGAAAAAAAAAGAGGAATATTGGCAGTACTGAATATTAAATTTTATCGCCAGGTAGTGGCATTGGTTTGGATAACCAACTGGATTATAAATCCAAGTAGAAGAACACTAAATTGGAGACAACTGATGCTAAAGAGAGTATTCATAACTATCTATAGCTTAACAATCACTAAAATCTATTCAGAAGAAAGATGATGTTCATTTAAAAAAAAAATTGGATGGGTTAACAAATATAAACATACAAGTCATTACCATTTTCCACCCCATTACATTTTCCCCATCCTTCCCCCCCCCTTTTTCTGGTGACTCCCAACAGTTTTCTTTCCCCAACTTAATCTAAAGAATATATCATATCCTAAAATCTATAATAATATATATCATATATATCTAGTCTATTTACTTATATTAACTATCATAATATAATACTTATCTAAATTAAGAGTATGAAAATTATATAACCATATAATAAGTGTATATATATATATATATATATATATATATATATATATATATATATATATATATATAAATACTATTCCTTAACTCCCTATTATCTGTATTATAAATCTATTACTTCTATTACATCCCTAAAATATCATATATACTTACTATTACCCATACAATTTTGTTATTCAATCTTATACTTTCTGAAATAGTTATACTATCTTACTCTTAAATTTATACTACTACAATACTATAACTCTCTAACTCTATACTATACCATTAAAATATAATAATATACCCCCTTTTAACCTTAAGTAAGTTTCTATCTCTCCTTAACAACTATCCAAAGACCACAATTTCCCCTTCATGTCCCACTTTTTCTCCACATATTTCTTAAATTTTTCCCACCTTAATGTATATTCCAGTTCTTCTTGTTCTTTCAATTTCCTTGTTAACTTGTCCATTTCTGCCATATTCAGAACTTTCAAAATCCAGTCTTCCATAGATGGTATCTCCTGAGTCTTCCACAACTGTGCATAACACATTCTGGCCGCTGTAATCATATAAAATACCATAACTCTGTCCATTTTATCAAAGTCCTCTAGGTTCATGCATAATAACAACAATTCTGGGGTTTTATTTATATTCCTTTGTAAAATATCTGACATAACCTTAACTATATCCCCCCAGAACTGTTTTGCTTCATCGCAAGTCCACCACATATGATAGAATGAACCTTCATGCTGTTTACATTTCCAACATTTATCAGACATCTGACTATTACCATTGGCCAACTTCTTCGGTGTTAAATACCATCTATACATCATTTTATAAACATTTTCATGCACCGTAGTACATGCTGAAATTTTAATTACATTTTTCCATACCTTTTCCCAAGTTTCCATTGGAATTTCCCTATTACAGTTTATTGCCCATTTAACCATCTGAACTTTAACAACCTCCTCCTCCGTGAACCATTTCAATAGTATCTTATATAAAAGATGATGTTCATATACTAAGAAATGGACTACTTAAAATATGGTTTCAGTGCAGAAATAGATTGAGCCTACCAATATCACTACTGATGTCACCAATAAATGCTTACTGTGATTTCACCACTAGAAATAGAATTGATAAATTTAGTTATGAATGTATGAGAGATAAGCATGGTAATGCAAAAACTTGGCAAGAAATTCAGGCTCAAGAGGAAAACATTCCATGGTTGTCCATGTGCGCGTTGCTGGACAGCTGCTGGCATCTTGCATCCCATTTCTCCCTCAGCATGAAGTCTTTGCGTGAGCTGCTCCAGAGGCAGGGGGAGGGGAGAACCCGAGCACCACCTCTACCAGGACACAGCTACCCCCTGGAACTCCACCTATAACATGTTGATTCATCTGGTGAGCAAAAGAACCCTGTGCAGGATATCTTGTCCTCAGTGCAAATTTTGCAGGAGAGAGAGGAGCTCTGCCTCCAGCTCTACTGATTGGCTAGCCCTCTCTCAGATGGTCCATGTTCTGAGGCCATTTAAGGAGACCACCAAGCTCCTATGGTTGCACAAGTCCAGTCTGGGCCAGGTCATTCCCCTGATCCATGGCCTGGATCAGGTGCTGGCCAGAGAGATGGAGCAATAGGTCCAGCTTGTTCTCAGGGTCAGGGACTTGGTAGGGAGATTGCAGGCAGGCATGGCCACCTGCTTGCATCCTTTCTGTAAGGAGCTGCCACACAGACTGGCCTGCATATGTGACCCACACATAAAAGGCAGCATAACCATGAGGAACTGAGAGCTCCATTGGTGGATGAGGGACCTGCACAGAGCGGTGTGCAAGTTCCAGTCCCAATGAGTAGGATGGAGAGAAGAGGGTGTGGGTTCAGGGATGGAGGAGGAGGAGGAAGATGCACCTGGCATCCTCAAGCAGGAGAGTCCTCCCCATGACGACCCACCACACTTCTGGTGCTTGTGATGGGCTGGGCAGTTGGCAGCAGCGGGGCTGGCACATCCGTTGTGGCAGAGGATGCATCAGAGGTGATGGTCAGAGAGTACCTCGCCGAGCCCCCCAACACCAACCTCCTGGAGTACTGGGCAAGAAAATCTGCCATTTGACTAGACCTTTCGAATGTGGTCACCAACATCCTCTCCTGCCCTCCTACCAGTGTCCAGAGCGAGCGGGTCTTCTTACACCTGGGAGACTTGGAGACCTCCTTCATCCCCGCTGCTCACATCTGGACCTGGACCTGGTGGACATGCTGTCTTTCTTGAAAGTCAACTTCCCCCTGCTCGGCTACCCCTCCCTGGAACTGGAGTTTTCTGACCTCTAAGCCACCCCTGTCTCTGCTTTTCCGCATGCCTACCATCAGGCTGTGGCCAGGCCACAACATCTGAGATCAAGATCCAAGCTTACTGGACACCTATGATGTGGGCTCACAGGAGCACGTTTTAATGTTTTTTCTCCTTCACTGTTATGCACGTTTTGATTTTCCTTCCCCTTCCCTTTTGAGCATGTTTTTTAGTTTCTGTCTCCTTTGAGTCTTATTTTGAGTGCCTTTCTCAAATGGGAAGGAGATCATCCACCACCAGGCTCTGGCTGGGTTTTGATGTTCGCAGGAAAACCTTCTTGCTTAAACGCCTGTCCAGAATGGGAATGGGTGTGTAGGTTCGGGTCCTGCTGCATCAGAAGTAAATACATCCTCCATCAGGGGCTGGGCCATCCACATGTCCTCGTGGTGGAAGGACATGTTAGCAGTACAGAGCTACAGGCAAGTGAAAGGGTGGGGGATTGTCTACCCTTTTCCTGTTGCCTCGCGAGTGGCAGGCTTCCCTCACGGACCCCACATCCATGTGGTGGGCTCTGTTGTTGAACGTGGCATTTTCGCTGGGGGAGCCCTCCCACCTCGTCTTGCCAAATGCGTTGGAACCAGTGGGGTCCAAAGATGGCCGCAGTGTCTCTATCGCATGGGCAGCTTTGTCCCTACATCTGGCATCATGGATCGGGGAAGGTGATGGCATAATTGATTGTTTGGTGTGGAGGGATCTGCAAAAACTGTAATGTCATCAATGCGATACTATGCCCTACTGTCCACCTCAGGGGACGTTTGTTTCTCCCTTCCCAAGACGGGGGCGGGGGGTGCCTCCTCCACCACAACAGCCTCCGAGACTCAAGGCAGATTACACAGTGAAAGTCAATACGTTCAACAGCTGGGGCATTCAGTAAACAATGCAACTGCCTATGGATAACAGAAATTTGAAAACAAGCAGAAATCCTATGTAAAGCTGAAACAATACCATAACAAAAAACAAGCCACTGAACATGATATATTAAACAATGTGGAGAAACTATCAAGTAGAAGTTAACTTGCAGCAACACATGGTACACAGTAGTATAGTATACAGTACCTAACACTTTACGAAGGCATCTCTCTGAAACCGTTTCTTCACAGCTCAGACCCCCTACTTGTTAAAAAAGCCCTCTTGAATAATTCCATTTTGCATAGTTTGTGGAAAGTCAGGAGAGTGGGAGCTTTCCTGACCTCTTCAGGTAGTCCATTTCATAAGGTGGGGGCTACCATAGATTACACGTGTACAGGCAGCTGTTGATTTTGCCCATTTGCATGGCGGTACCTGTAGAAAGCCCTGTTCAGATGAACCAAGTTGCCTTGTTGAAGCATAGGGAAAGGGTGCTTCCATATATATGAGGGACTAAGGCCATGAAGGGTTTTCTATGTGACCACCAAAACCTTGAATTGAGCCCAGTAACTGATGAGTAGTCAATGGAGTGACTGCAGAATGGCAGTAATATTCGTGCTCCACCTAGCTCCAGAAAATAATTAAGCTGTGGCATTCTGCACCAACTATAGTCTCGAAGTTGACTTTGAAGGGAGACCACTGTAGAATTCATTTCAGTAGTCAATGCTGCTTTTACCACGGCATAGATCCAGGTTGTAATTCTGGGATATTCCAAGAGATTTTCAGGCTCCACCTGGAAATTAGCTAAGAAATGGAGGAGGCACTAATCCAGGAAGCAGCAGCCCACTGCACCTGGCACTGTGGAGGTAAACAAGCAGACTGACTGCTTTCTTCACTGGGCTAGCACTGCAGGGTGGGTTGGGCAGGATTGCTAGTGAGGAGCATGGTGGCTACAGCACTTCTAGCTAGTACATCACCACCTCTGCCCACCTAGCTCATAAAGTGGCAGGGGGTGGCAGTGCCTACCACTCCTTCTTCACCACCCTCTTCTTTCACACCTACCCTAAATTCACCCCCCCACACGCACACTTTTGTATACTTTGCCCTGAATTTTAATAAACACACCATTGATTTTAAGAGCCTGACTTTTGCCTACTAATATTTAGCAACATTAACAAATAGGGGCATCATTTGTTGTTTCTTCTTTTATTATTTAATCGATCAATCGATCAATCGATTGATTTGTGCCCTGCCTTCCTCCCCAGTGGAGACCCATATGGCTTACATCATTTTCCTCTCCTACATTTTATTCTCATAAAAACCCTGAGAGGTAGGTTAGGCTGAGAGTGAGTAGATGGCCCAACGTCACCCAGTAATCTTCCCTACCAGAATGGGAATTTGAACCTTTGTGTCCTAGCTCCTAATCCCCCTTTTTGTAGTCTGAATTTCCATCCCAAAGCTGTTCAAGAAATGTAATCTAAAATGATGGTTTAAATGCCTCTAGAATGATGCAGAAAGATTTTGTTCAAGGAGCTGTTAAGATTCTAGCTTGTTGCCCATTTGCTTCTTTGTGCTTCTTTCAGTGTAATTTTAAACCTTGCAAAATTGAATATGACCAGCAATAATTGAGGACTAGGAATGCAATCCTTTCTCCACTCCTACTGAAATCAATTTAAGCATACTTAAGCATACTTTTAAGCACTTACCTCCAATTGACTTCTGGGTACATTTGAGCATACTTAATTTCCCCCACATTGAACACTAGTTTTAGGGAAAAAAGGGGTCAAAACTAGGAGTCAAAATTAGTTTGGAATGAAATAACTTCTGTGCAAAAAATAAGGCATACCATTTTCTGAAGCAGGATCTAAGGAGATGAGCAGGGCACCATCTTTAATGATCAGCTGGGGAAAGGATTTTTTTAAAGGACTGTTCATAGATGTTGTACAATATGCCCGTTATTGGAATCTCTGGGTAATTTGTTGGATGGGCTGGTAAATAAATATTTATATTTTTAATTTGTGTATGTTCAATGTTGAGAGATGATATAAGTGTTTTTACCATGCCACTCCGACCTCTTTTTGTAAGATGTCTTCTTGAGCGTTTTTCAGGAAAGGTGACATATAAAGATGTTGTGTGCGTGTGTGTGTGTGTGTATATATATATATATATATATATATAAAGGTCTGTACGCTCTCTTCTGCTTCTATATTAGAAATGCTTCTATATTAGAAAACATTTTCCATTATGGCAACTTAAAAGTTTTATGTACTTTTTTATAATCTAGTGGGAATATGCTCAAGATGCTGTGCTTGCTTCACCCATTCCACTATCTCTTGCATGCTGCTAGCCTAGATAAGAGAGAATATTCATTTGTCCCCTTTATTGAACTGCTGGAACTAAATTTACCAGTCATGTTCCCAGTGAAAACTTAATCTGGAAAAGGATTTCCAATAGAACAGTTATTGCTATATATTCTTTCCTGCTCTCTTTGACCCTTCCTATCTTAAGGTTATAGGAGTAAAATGAATGAAAACTGAAGTGTTGGTGTTCTTATATAGACCAGAATAGCGTAATTAAGCCAAAGTATTTCATCAATTCAATTTATTCCAGCAAGTTAAGATGATTATTTAGGGAGAAAGGTATATATTAATTTTCAGGGATGCAGATGTCTTTTGTTAAAGTGTTACTCCAGTTGTAATTGCAGCATTTTCTAATAATTTTTACCCACCCAGCTAGTACATATATTTTATTTTGTGTGTGCTGAATTATATGCGGCTTTTGGAGCTGTTGAGTACAAATTGGGGAAAGAGTTGCTTTGTGGCATTTCTGCTTTAGTTGCAAAACTAGGACTCAGCAGAAAAAGACTGTTTGTGGATTACCAGCAGGAGAGTCAGGGGCAGATACATAGGAGAGTGATGTGCTATGCGCCACTTTATCATTTCTGGAGAAACCCCAGAAGTGATGTAGGATAGTTCTAGGAATCAACATAAACTCTAAGATAAAATTAGAGAGTTCCCTAAAGTTCCTAGAGCTACCCTACATCACTTCCCGGTTTTCCCCAGACGTGATGTAGCGATGCACAGGATGCTGTTTTTGTTTTATTTTTCTCCCACCACCACTTGGAGCAGTGATGGGCAAGGACAACTCTCATGCTTTTATTCTTTTCTAAGTTTTTTGATAAATTTGTGCTACTGTTCTGATATAGGGTTTCCAGGCCACAACCAGTATTATCTGGAAGAATTTAAGGGGTAAGGACTGGCATGCTTTCATTATGCCAGCACACTGATATCACTTCTGATGAAAACTGTAATTGTAAAAAAACCTTTATAGTAAAACCAAAGCTTCCTGAGATGTCACTCTAGCACATGCCCTCATCCCTCTCCCCCATTTCCTCCCACTGGTGTTTCAGGAGTGGATCATGTCAGTTATCACTAAAATAGTTAAGTATGCAACATTTTGGTTTTCTCACAACACAAAATAAAGTGTGTTTGACATCTCTTCTAATGAATGACAAAGTTACTCCTCTCCCTCATGTTTATGTGTTGTCATTCTGCAAACGTTTTGAAAGTTTATTAAAAAGAATAATAGCATTGAAGCTGAGGTGTATCATTCACATTTGGAAGGGCAAGATGGCCCTTTGTTTTTTCTAGCTCCAGTACAGTTACATCTTTTTGTGGATCTTTTTTTTTTAACATTCCCATATTTTGGGTTATAGAGAGAGTTTGTCCTTCCATTCCCTGGAGTGCATCACTTTTAAAAAATAAAAACATGTTTCACTGTTTCCCCTCATAACAAAGCTATTCCAGCCTGTCCCAAGGCTACCCCCTTCTACAAAGCTAACCCCCATTCTATTATGTAGGGATTGTATTATTGGCCCTGGTTGAGGCCCAGTACAACTTATTTAGCTGGAAAGGTTCAAGAGGAAACACCAATAAAAGATGGCTTTCTTAAAAATTGGGACTGGTTCAGATGCTGAGAAACATTCCAGGGGGCACAACCTCATGAATGTGCAGCCATATGGACAAAGTCACACTTCACTGATCACCATTGTCTGTTTGCAGTTTCCAAGAAGTGCTTAATGGAAAAATTTTGGTTGAAAAATATGCCCTCATGGCAACGTGAATCACCAGTGAAGACTACACATTTCAGCATATGTGCATCTGCTATGTGGAGGAATCACAAGTGTTATACAGAACTGAAGGATGGTGTAAGGAAAGAAAAGAAGCATCATGGATAACTTCTCCATCTCTTTAATCAAATGTCCATTTTCTCAGTATCTATAGCTGAAATGATGACTGACTTAACCCTTACATCCCCAAGTAGATGCTGTCGTAAAGTGCATGCCTTTGTTGATGTCTTGTCAAAGAGTGGGTGTAACATTTAAACGACAGTAAATCTACAAATTGTATGTAGTCACGTGGTGATGGAGAGTGCCCTCAAGTCATAGCTGACTTATGGTGACCCCCTGGGTGGGGTTTAACAGAGGTGATTTGTCATTGCCTGCCTCTGCAACCCTGGTCTTCACTGGAGGTCTTCCAATTACTAACCAAGGCCAACCCTGCCAGGCTTCTGAGATCTGACGAGATCAGGCTCACCTGGGCTATCCAGGTCAGGGCATATGCAGTCATATGTATTCAATATGTACATAATAGTTCAGGATCTGCTAGGAATATATGGACACTGCATGCCATGCATATGGGCTATCAGTCCCATATTAGGCTAAAGTTTGTAAAGCTATTCTCACTATAAAAATGTGAGTATGATGAAGTGCATTTAGGTAGGCTCTCTGGAGAGATGGGGGGAGATTGACATTTAAATTAGAAGTAATCCACATAGTTTCCCATCAAAGAATTAGAAAAGAAAATAATGCAAAACCTGGTGACTTTTGAAAGGATAAAGTGCTCAGTGGTGAGATTGCTGCTGAGAAGGAAAGACAGGATTGACAATATTCACTAACAGTTTTTGAGTTTCTTCCAGATCACTTTAGAATAGGTCCCTGAGGAAAAGAAATTGGAAGGAATTAGACTATTAATGTCAACAGAAGGGCTCACAAGCATCTTTGCCTCAGTTCAATGAACGTCCTAATATCACCGCTATATGAGATGATTGGACTTAATAATTAGGAATGACAAGAGACCTTCTGACAAAACAATTTTCAGAAATGGCAAAATAAAAGCTGGAATTGTTGGCAAGAAAATGTCATTCACAATAATATTTTGTGTCTCCAAAGTGTTGGTACTCTGTGGCATGATCAATGTCCCACAAGACTCTTGCAGCATTGCTATTCCATTAGGCATTTCTTACTAAAGAAATCCTTAAATGAGCTATAAGCTACTCTGCCCCCCCTTTCCTCTACAACTCATTTAGCCCTGCCACCCCTCTCACTGTATAGAGGGAAAGCAACAGAAAACTATTTTAATGGGCTTAATTCTTCCAGCAAACACTCTGAATGTGAATCTACTAGATTATTTTTCTCCACATGTTGAATGTGGGCTGATTTTTAAAGCATGCATCTATGTTGTAGCTTCCCATGTTGTCAGTCCCACACATTAATGCAAAATTAGGCATGGAAATATCATTCACCAACATAGCATGCAAGGTGGTACAAAAAGAGTCAGTATTGCTAACCCTATTCCTTAAATCTTCAGAAAACATGGGGAGAAAGCTCCCAAGTGCTGAAGAATGGGTGCTGTGATTTCCGGGGAATAGTTATGGTAATGAAAACAGCAGACCAATTATTTTTGTCTTTTGTGCTCCCTCAAATCTACTGGACTGTGGTCAATATTATTATTTATTGATAATCATAGCTGTATCTCACCACACTCTTTAAGATCTTACAGCAGCATACCTGGTTTTATCTTTACAACAACCCTAAGAGGTAAGTTCATCTGTGAGATAGTGACGTGCTCAAGTGAAGTCCATGGCTGAGCAATTCAACACTTTCTGTCCACTTAGACTATACTGATTGGAAAGGGCTGCCTGAGGGCCAAGCTAAATATGATGGCATCCTCACAGTGGCTACGACACTGCCATAGAAGAGATACCTTGGTAAGGGACAGGGACTGTACTCCTACTGGGTAGTTCGACATTGCTAAAAATCTCATGTTAATTTATTACACTTTAACTCAGAAAGGTTTCATCTATGTGTTTGCCTTTATGCTACTTTACAGATTTACAGCTTCTGTACCCTCTTGTATCTGTTTTCATTGACTGTCACAACTGCTGATCATATTGTATTTTTGCTTTGAGAATGTCATAGGCTCTTAGCTATTGACTATATTGTATTTACTTGCAGTATGTAATCTTCCTTGGATCTCAGTGAGAAAGGTGAACTATAAATAAATAACAACAATAATGTTTAGTTCAGCCCTGACTCATTCCCCACAAGCTTATTATTATTACTCAAGGAGATTTGCTAAATGTCAGCTTTTGCTGCATCAGGCAGGGCCAGATCGAGGGGGGGCAGGGAGTAGCCTCTCCCTGGCACTGCCAAACAGGGCTGGGAGGTCCTACATGTGTGACAAGCCAGCTGCCCCAGTGCATGCCCGTGCCACCACCGCCAGCTCCGTGGCACATCGGGCGCTGGGGCGACCGGCTTGCGGTGCGGGTCGCACGCCTCCCACCCCTGCATGATGACATCATGGAAGTGCCAGACAAGGCACAGGGCCAGACAAGGGCCAGACAATGGTTGCACCAGGCACCAGCAACCCTAGATCCAGCCCTGGCATCAGGTAATCTCTTATCAAACAAATGCTCAGTGAGGCTACAAAAAATACAAGAGGAGGCATTATGGGGTATCATTAAGCCTTGTCAACATGTACATCATTCATTCATCTTCCTTCTCATCAAATGAGATGTTCATGCATTGTAAAATGCCCGGCTTAAAAAAGCCCTTTAAATGTTTCACATCATCTGGTGAAATAACTTTTTGATATAACCCGACAGCTACATATATGAAAAAACAGAGATATTCAATGTGCATTTGTCCAAGGTCAATTCTGAACATAGTTTACTACAATTCTTTTCAACACTGTTTATGATTTTTTCTCTGGAAGATGTATGTGGATAACCAGTTCTGACATACATGAACTTTTAATCAAATATTAATCTTACATTGTTCTCTACAGGAAAAACAATAACCTGGATCTACTGAAAGTCTTGAACTATGTGAAACTGTATTCCTTTGGTAGTGAAAACAGAAGGCACCATTGGTGCCATCAAAATAGTTGGATCTTATTTTGTTTCAATTCTAGCTGCATATTCAGAGAAATACTCATATACTTGGTTAAAGTTGCTCCCTGAAAACTATAAAACAGATTTATTAGGATTTATTATTAGGATTTATTAGGAGCAGGTCTTTCATTATCTAATTACAACACCCAATAATTGTACATCTTCAATAGTCAGGAGTAATTGATTTTTGTCCCCTATCTCTGTCTTCAACACTGCTGAAGTCTGCCCTGCTTTCAGTCAGGAGCTTATTTATTTATGCATATGGCTTGCATATCTCATAGACAGAGGCATCAGGCATATATTTTTAACACTCAAAATATTGTGTGTGTGTGTATGTGGTGCCGTTCTAAATTATTTCAACCACTCTGCAGCTTTCCAATGCTATCCCTTGTTTATCTGCTCATTACTGTGACCAAAAATGGATTTGTCAGGAGAAATGTAATTTAAGAAATGGAAACATGAGCATAGAAGGCATCTTGATAACTCAGCAGACGCAAACCCATCCACCTCCCTAGTTTGTTGAGGAGATAAATGTTTTCTCTTAGTACTTTTCAGAAGCCCCCGCCTTTTTTTTTCTTCATTTGAGAAGCCTTGCACAAGCAATGACTTTTTCAAAAAACAACCATTCAGAAGAAGGCTGAATAAGCAGTAGCACCTGGAGTTTCTCTTATTTGTGAGTATGCTCAGTTTCAGCCTGAATCATTCTTCACAAAGAGAGTTGAACAATTGTTTGCTTCTTTAGGCCTTGGGGCTTTTCAGTAAGTGATCAGCATTCAGTGCTATACATAAGAAGTTGTTATCCATATAGTGCATGGGCTCCAGGTGTCTAACTTCAAGGTAACACTTCTGTTGCAAAATTGCCACTTTCTATGGGCAATATCATTTTTTTTTTGCTGAAGAGTTAAGATCTTCTGCCCCCCCTGCACCCATTCTCTCTCACACACACATTATTCCCAGCTAGCATGATCACCACAATAGTAAATATTGTACATGAGTGTCCTGTGACATCCCTAGTGATGGGTACAATGCATTGGAATGTGTTACAACATTGTTCTTTAGGGAAGTCATTTCTTTAAATGATACAGAAATGTTTCAACTCATTCTATAGCAATGTAACACAATTTTATGAACCTTTTAATATTAAATGTTCTATTATTTCTATTATTTTATTTAGCAAATTTTTATACTGCCTTGCCAGGGAACCTGCCAGGGAACCTGCCCAAGGTGGTTTATAAAATAAAACCTAATAAAAACAAAACATTAAAAATTATGAATTAAAATACAGTACTTACAGACTCATTAAAGAGGAAGCCTGCAATGCAATTATTTTCCTTTGCACCTCTTTCCCATCAAATATTGCCATCCCTACTTACCACGTTGAGAAAAAAAATGAGAGACCTTTGATTTTTCCCTCACCTGGGGTCAAATGAGCTTGAAGTAGCAATTTTGGGTGGGAAAAAAGTGAGGGGAAAGAGTTAAATAGCCCCTTTCTTTCTGCACTAATATTTTTTAAACTGTGGCCCATGTGGTTGCATTATGTTTAATAAAGAACTTGGGGAAAGTTCTGAAGTTGTACACAGGGTTGCTACAAACACAGAATTGGTTGCTACAAACACAGAATTGGTATCTGAAGGATCCTGAGCATTTCTGGTATGTATTTGCCAGATACCAGATATGCCATTTATCTGGTATCTATACGCCAGATACTACATGCCATTGGATACTGCATAGGCTTGACTGGTACCCACCAGTGTTGGGCAAAGCACTGGTGATTTATCTCTCTGCCTGGCAATCGCTGGTGATCAGTGGGAAAAATCAGGTCTCCTGGAAAATGCCTGCTATAGACAGGCAGCCTAGGCAAATGGCTTATGCATTCTCCTGCACTTCATGTAATGACATCACTTTTCGTTTTTAATAGGCAAGGTTCTTATGAAGATAAGCTTGATAACTTGTGGAAGGCTCGTGATGAAATATCAGAAGAAGTCATGAAGCAACTAAGCAAAATTTCAGTGGCTGGAGAATAGCCTTTACTCTTCCATTTATCTCCTTTGCCTTTCCCTGTAGCTAGCAGAAACAGCATAAATTATATATGTATAAATATGCTAAACTGTATGATTTAAATTACAGAACATGACTTTTGTTGACAGAGAATTTGGTCTGCTTTGGGACATCATTTGTTTTTAATTTTTTAAGTTCAGAGTTAACACAACTCTGACTCCCCCAGGGGCAGACAGTATCTAGGATGTTTACTGCAGTATTAGAATTTGCCTCTTGCATAAGCTTTTAAACATGGCCTTAGGAATGGATAGGATAATATATAGAGAACTGAACATCAAAAAGACAAAAATAATGACTACTGAAAAATTAAACAATTTTAAAGTTGACAATGAGGAAATTGAAATTGTTCAAGATTTTCTATTCCTTGGCTCAGTCATCAACCGAGAAGAAGATTGAGACTTGGAAGAGTAGCTGTGAGGGAACTAGAAAAGATCCTTAAAGATAAAGATGTCTCTCTGGGAACTAAGATCAAGATAATCCAACTATGGTATTCCCCATTAGTATGGATGGATGTGAAAGTTGGATAATGAAAAAAGCTGACAGGAATAAAATTGATTTGTTTGAAATGTGGTGCTGTAGGAGAGTTTTGTGGATACCATGGACAGTCTAAAAGACAAATAAGTGGATTCTAGATCAAATCAAGTCTGAATTCTCCATAGAAGCTAAAACAACGAAACTGAGGCTATCGTGCTTTGGTCACATCATGAGAAGACAAGATTCTCTGGAAAAGTCAATAATGCTAGGAAAAGTGGAAGACAGTAAGAAAAGAGGAAAATGTAAAACGAGATGGCTTGACTTGATAAAAGAAGCCACATCCTCCAGTTTGCAAGATTTAAGCAAGGGTGTTAATTATTGGACATTTTGGAGATTTTTCCATTCATATGGTCGTCATAGGTCAGAGGTGACTTGACAGCACATAACACACATACACTCCTAATCTAAATATTATGCAACATGTATGCAGATATGCAAAGTAAACTCATTAACTGTTTTGTTACCTATGAACTGCTTTTCATCTTCTCCTGCTATATGTCAAAAAAGCTGGGGAAAGATTATGGGAAAACATATCTTTACCCAAGCCTTTGCTCATGCCAGGATTTTCCCAGGCTGTCTTTTGAAACAATAGCAAAGTTTAGCCAGAATAGAGAGATGGAGCAAGTGGGATTTTTCTTTTATTTCTCTTTGATTTCTGTTTGTTGAGAAATCAATGCATTGTTATGTAACTTCAGCCCTTGAAGAGGTTTTATGATACAACACACAACACAGGAGGTGCTATAGGAGGAGGATAGGAAGGTTTAGCAAGATGTTTGGTGCTGCTGACCATGTAATGAGTGAAATTCTGAATTTTGGTAGAACCTCCCTTCCAATTCCTCTTCTTGTCAATTTTTCCTTTGTTCAAAATGTAGTTGATCAGAAACATACTTCAAATCCCTAAAAATTCCTAAAAAGACAAAAAATAAGATGGCTGGGTTTCAGGGAGAAACTGACTAACGAGAAATCAACTAGGGACTTTTTTGTATGGTCTATTTCAACGCAGCGTTTCAAGAGTTTTCTCTCAAAAGGTTTCAAAGAGAATCCTTGAAATGCCACATAGAAATCTGAAGGGGGTATTAATAATCCAGAATTCAGAAGAAAATCCAAAGAGGTATGGGGCCAAAAGCAGCAAAAATCAGCTGTGCAAAAAAGACCTAGGAAGCAACTCCTGCCAATTGGGAATCAAGATATTTTCTTTCACTTTCCATATATTTCAATCAGGCCTGTGACTTCACCAGTGGCTTGTGTAAAGGAACAGACTTACAAGCCCCTTGCTTTGGGTTCAAAAAGGTCAGAAAACCCCATAGCCATCTCAAGTCTCCACCCAGCTCCAACACCCCTTTCCTTTATGCCCCAAGGGTATCAAAATCAAACAAGTTACTTGTAACCACTGCCACCTGCAAACCTGATCATATCCTTGCCAGATGGATATGTATATCTAGCATTCTGCATTGCCATTTAGAGGCTGTATTTAGTTGCCACACCTCCCACATCATTTGTGCCAATTAGTGTGGGGACAATCTATCACAATTTTAAGCTATTGCCATTAAGGGAGGGCAAGCTTACCCACTGCCCTTTTACCTCTCTTTGGACAGAAAGATTGAATAAGCATGGTATGCTTATAGAGATCAGGCCTGAGGCATTCAAAATACATTTAATAATCCATGTAAAAGAGTACACATGTTCTGTTCAAGCACCAGGCTGAGCAAGGGTACTCTGATGTAGTTATAGTTCCCCCTCTTCCTAAGAACAGCCAGTGGGAGTGGACGGAAAGTTGAGGGCTGTGACAGCTAGAAACGGCAGTTACATAAAAGTTTAAAGTGAGAGGAGGAGAGTTGAGAGAAAGCTGAGTAAAGCACAGGAAGGCTTTAAGCCAGAGGGAGAGACGGCCCCGTTTAGACTATCCTGGTTAAGAAGGAAAAGAAACTTAGTAACAAAAAGACCTGAAAGTGTGAATAAACTCTACAGTCAAAAGTTCAAGTAAGAAGAAACTATGTATTCATCTTTATGAACCGCTTCTACTTTGTTAAACTCTTAATAAAAGTTCACTCCTTGTTTATAGTTAACCCCTGCTGACTGAAAGTGGTATGTGGTAGGGAAAAGAAACATACACATTCACACACGTCTGTAAATTCTCAGCTGCTCTACGAATACAGATCTGTAGAAAAAGTAAAGCAGCATGGAGTTCCTTGATCCCAATAACATTGGGCAGCAGCTGGGTGAGGAGTGGTTCATATAGGGAACTTGCTGTTCTTCTGGTGATTTCTCCGAGAGAAAGAAAGAGAATAGGGGTGAGAATCTAGCAAGGTGTGAGATGGTAAACTTTTTGCCTCGCCTTTGGCCAGAGCTATTTACATATATAAGCACTAAAGTACTAGGTGCTTGGGGGAGGGATGAATAATTCCCTGTTATTTTTCCTCTCTGCTAGCTACAGCTCCTGTAACATGGATACAATGTAAACCCAATTATTGAAATATACATGTGATTTCTAGGGAGGAGGGCATTTCTCCACAGCTTGAACAAAGGGAAGGCAGAATAAGCCTTGTTTCCATCGTATAAATTAGAGTGTGACTACAAGTGACTACAAGGGTGACTACAAGTGACTTTCTTTACGTGGAGAACACTAGATTTTTCACACAAGGTTACCTGGGAAGTGAAGTTCGAGTGGTCCTTCCCCTCTCTGTTAGAATCGCTGCCTGAAGAGCCACAAGAGGGCTTCGTTTGGAGGCGGGGAGCTGCTACTTTCTCCCAGGGCATCTTGCAGGCTGCCTGCTCCCAGGGAGCTACTCTGGAGAAAGCAGCTGCATCGGTGAAGCTTCAGCCATAGCAACAGTGGAAGGATCTGCTGTAGATTCTTCTGCTGTCGCTGCGGCTGAAGCTTCACTGATGCTGCCGCTTCCAGAGCAGCTCCCTGGGAGGGGGCAGCCTGCAGGATGCCCTGGGAGAAAGTAGCAGCTGCCCACACACAAACAGAGCCCTCTTGTGGCACTTCAGGCAGCGATTCTAACAGAGAGGGGAAGGGTCACTCGGACTTCACTTCCCAGGTAACCTTGCAAGAAAAATCTAGTGTTCTCCATGTGAAGAAAGTCACTTGTAGTTTTGCTCTTAGACAGAACGCTGTCTACACATTCTGCCTGTATGGAGTATTATGCATAGTATGGAGACTTTCTTTATTAAAACATAAAAGCTAGGGATTCAGGCTATAATGGAACAAATAGGCAATTTCGGATTCTGAGTAAAAATTGGCCAACTGTATACTATGGCAATCCTATGCAAAGGACAGACAGTGTACTCATTTTTAGCACACATAATGGTAGAATGTCTGTTGAAAGGGGGCACTACCATTTGCTCACTGTTTAAATCCTAACATTATAAATACAAGGTAATTCAAGGTGAACATTTTGGTAAATCACATTATCAGTGTAATTGCTGCACACACTAAATTCTATCATTATGGTTTAAAAAAAAGTTAAAAGCAGAACTTCCATATGTTATGCCTTTCCTTCTTTCCAGTCATATTTTGCTAACATATACTCTTGCTAAAAATAGCAATCATCTCCAGAAATGCTTGAAAATGGCAATTATACTATTGCCTCACTGTCTGCTTTTCGCAATGGAAGATGTAAAGACCACTGTCTTTACATCTGGGGCAATGAGGAAAAAACTGGTAAGCTATTGACTATTTGACAATCAGAAGTGTTAGCAGATGTTTTTACTATCTTTAATATCATACATAAAGAATCAGAGTTTTTAAACAATTCTACATGCATTCCTATTGATTTCTAACCATAAAGGGAGGCCCTATCACACTTGAAAAAAGAGTCTCACTGCTATGTGCAAAAAGCACCAATGCATGCGAGTTCTAAAGGTAGCCTTGTCCATTATTTGATTACATCCACTTGTGATACCATCTAGAGGCTATCCTACCATAAGTGTGACAATTATTTTACAGGACATTTCTCTATTGTACCCAAGGACAACAACCCAGTGCAAATCTATTAAGACTATTCATACAGTGGACATCTATGGGATGGATGATGCTAGAATCCCATCAAAACACTGGGAAATGTCTACTCTCAACATATAACTTGGCCCACATTTATTTACTGCAAAGTGGTAGAAGTCTGAGATAATAAATGTGAATTCAGTTACAAGCTGGGAGCATAGTGAAGTGGTGCCAATTTCTGCCTAGATCAACTCAGCCTACATTTACAACAATGGTTTGATCACATTAATTGGCCTTGAATGATCAGAAGTGTTTTCAGAAAAGAACAAAGCAGTATTTTGCAATGCCAATGAAGAAAGGAAAGCTATAGGGGAAAAAATTATACAAGGCTAGCCTGAAATCTATTCTAGTGAAGTTAGAGTATGAGCAGTACTTCCATATGTTATGCCTTTCCTTCCTTTCAGCCATATTTTGCTGAAGTCTGCTGCATCCCAGACTGATGGATGTAATGGGGCCCCAGTGACATTCATATATGAAAAGCTTGATGACAGTTTAAGCAAACAATGAAATAGCCCAGTGAGATCAGGGCTGCTGAGAGCCATCACAGGCCCCTGGACAAAGATTCCACTTGGGCTTCCCATATGACCCTGATACAAACCAAATATCATAACTAAACAAATCTCTTAGCTTGCCGTTACCATGAATCTATAACATGGGGGTGCGCAACAAAATGCTGTGGATTGTGTCATGGTGACATTGGGGAGAAGAAGATACACTTGGTCTTGCAATGCCAGCATACTTGGGGTAGTGGCAAAGTTCAGGTGGAGCAGGGCAGTTGCAGGGAAGGGGAATCCCATTCTCCCTGCCTTTGATTTTCCCCTCCAAAAGAGCCTTCCTTGCTTCCTCCTCCCTTCCCAAGGTTCCTTCCCTTTTTCTTCCCTTCCTTCCTTCCTTCCTCACTTTCTCTCTCTGTCTCTTCGACTTTCTCATTCTCTTTCTCCCTCCCCAGAGTTCACTGTCTCATACACACCACTCTCCTTTATTTAGTTCCTCAACACCTTTACTTTTCATCTCTCTTATGTTCTTGCTCTATCCCCAAATGCCTTCTGTTTCACACACACACACACAATCTCTCTTTTTCTTTCTCGCTCTGTCTCTCAGTTCTCACCTTCTCACACACATGCATACACCCATCCTCAGTGTTCTGGCTCCTGCCCCTCCAATGTTCACCTGTCTCCAATCCCTCCACTGCTCTGAGGAGAATGAGAACAGCAGTGAGTGCCTCCCCTCCTTGTTTGCCCCTTCTTGCTCAAATGGTGGCTTCCCCTCCTCCTTCACATGATGTGGAGGTGGACACAGCCAAGCCAGTGCAGACAATGCTCCTCCATTGTGGAGGAGGGGTTAAAAAGTTTACAGATTTTTCTGCAAGCCAAATTAATTCAGTGGCTTGAATTCGGAATACTGAATACTGATTCAGTATTCTCTGTTTTGATCAGAAGTAGCCGAGTTTTGCCAAATAAGCAAAAATTGAGTTTCCCCCCGAATTCTGGACCCAAACTGCATACCCATAGCAACCACATTGATCCATTAGAATTTTTTTAAAACATACATTGACTGGATAATCCTTTTTTAGTTAACCAAAAGCTATAAGGCAGTTAGTAAACTTGTAGGACTCTCGAGCTGGGTATTATTACACAAAAGGTGCAAAACCTGGCAGAATGGAGAATATGTGACAGTAATTTCATAACTAAAATATTTGTCTTGGTTCATGAGACTGTATGTACAGGATGAGGGATTGTGGTGTTGGAGTTGGGGGGGAGGCATTGGAGTTCAGAGGGCATGAAAAATTAATGCTTGAGCCCTGCTGCCAGCAGATAGTCAGAGCTATTGCAGTTTACTGTGCTCTGACATCTCTGCACACCTAGTGGTTGCTGTGCAAAACTGCATTAAAAGTAAAATAAATGTAAATACATTTGATGAATGCGGCATGACTGGCTTCACAGGTGCTCAAGCTGACTTGGGCCCCCTGAATTTTGTCCCCCTCCCCCAATCCATCCCTCTCAGAGGCTCTGAGTGAGGTGGGTATTAAGCCCCTTTCTCATTCATCATTCTCCACTCCAAATCCTCCCCATGTGACTGTTCCCTGTGTGCTATTCAAAATGTATGCTCGCCTGCATTTTGAACCATACATGGCCTTTGGAGGGGATTTGTAATAGAAAAATGAGATAAGTCTAAGGAAATGGTTAAGAGTAGACATGGGCATGAATCGAAATATGAACCAAATTTCATGATGAATGGGGCCAATTTGTGTTTCGTGAAATGCATTTCATGGGGCAGCAGTTTTCACAAAATTTACAACTTTGGGGGCCGATTCATTTGATTTGTGAATGATTCGTGATGCCAGACAGGCTGACGCCGATCCATTGATTCCCTAGGCAACATATGCCCAGAATGTCTGCAGACCTTTTGTTGCCATTGGAAATCCCAATTTTAGCCCACATAACCTTGATAGGCAGCTCTCCTTGCCAACTGGAGAGCTTCCATTCTGCCCTATACAGCAAGAAGCAGGGAGGTTAATCCCCTAGGCAACAGAGGAGATGGGCCTTCTGTAGCCATGGGAACACCAATCTCATCCCTCCAAACTCAGTTAGGCAGGTCTGTCTGTCAACCAGAGACCTCCTGTTCTGCTCTATATGAGCATTTCTTATATAAGGCACAGCTCACTGCCTCGTGCTTTTCAGTTCCAGTAGACAGAGGGAGAGGGAGGACCTGTTGCTGGGATTTGGAGTGAGAAAGTGGAATTGGGAGCTTTGCCTGGATTTGCTCCTGCTTTAAAAGAGACTGAAAAGCCTCTTTCTTATTTTCAGCTCTTGGCCTTGATGGGAAGGTCGTTGGGTGAGGGTGCTTTCTTTCCTCCACCGCACCCAACTCTAGTCTCAGGGCATTGCCTGGCTCTGGGGCCTAGCTTGACTGAGGCCTACTTTTTAAAAAAAATTCTTTGCTTATATTCTTATTTAGAGTATTTGTTCTTGCTGGCTTGTTGGGTGAGAGTGGGTGGAGGAGAGCCTGCTGAAGTGTCCCTGTGAGTTTGGCATCTCTGGGTATGAAAGGGACCATTGAAGTGCCCTGGGTTCTGATGAATCATGAAACTAATGAATCATTTCATGAAATGGGACAATTTCATGAAAGTTCGTGATTCGTGGAATGCGACAAAACACAAAACACTCGTTTTGTATTTTCCCATTTCGTGCCCATCTCTAGTTAAGACCACTATACATTTTTATTCCTGAATTCAATCTCATTGCCTTGAAGCATGTTTTCTTTTCTTTTAAACAAAGGCAGCATCAGGGTTGAAATCACTCTCTGCAAACCAACAAAGATGCTTATGACACATTAACAATCAACCAAGGTATTGTGGTGTAAGCTTTTGAAAGTCACTGCTCACCTTGTCACATGCATAAAATTTGCATCTCTCAAACTTAAGATTATAATGCTGACCTTCCTGCAGAGTTGTTGTCAGGACCGCACGATATATATTTTAGAAATAATTGGCATTATCCCTTCAAATATACAATTATATTATGTTGTCTAAGGCATATTTTCCTCTGGAGCTTCTCCACATTTAAAAATATTTAGGCTAAGGTCTTGCCTTCTCATTTCTCTTTATTAAAGCCTGTCCAAACCTATGATGTAACAAGATAATTTTGATAAAAGTAATTATAAACATGACAAAGCAACAGAGATGTATTTTGCTGAGTCCATGGCTACCAGGCTGGGATGTAATGAGGTACAGCAAATTAAGAGGGAGGAAAACAACAGAAAGAATCAAAGGAAAGTATAAAAAGAGAGACAGAAGAAAGAACTGAAATAAAAGAAAATTGTAGAACCACTTGGAGAACAGAAGCTTTTGAAGTCTCAGTATGTTTATGCAAAAGGAAGCATGTGTAACAGTTGCTACCCTGCTCTCAGAGCACTGGCCCTGTCATTTTGCAAACAGTACTGTCATCAGCTAATACAAAAATAGCTTGTGTGAGTCCATCTCCATTCCTCACTTGTAAGGGCAAATATTGTTTGCAAATGAGAGCTGTCCTCAATGCTCACTCAGTCAATAGGTAATCTAGAAGGTGGCATCAGGATGAAAATCACGCTCTTCCCAACCCTGATTTGTCATTTCATACTAGCTGAGATAACGCAATTAACACAAACAAAATTCCTAGTTTGGGGCAGTTTTATTTTTTAAAAATCAGTGATATAGTTTTGTACAGTGGTTAAGAGTGCTGGGACTCTAATCTGGAGAACTGAGTTTGATTCCCCACTCTTCCACTTGAAGCCAGCTGGGTGACCTTGGGTCAGTCACAGCTAGACATGGGCACGAACAGCATTACAAACAGAAAAAACCCACGAACAGCCCAATCTGCTGTTCGCAAGCAAGCTGTTCATGAGGCCCCATCCTAAACGAACGGGTGGTCATTAAAAGCCTTGTTTGTTGAAAATGACAGCATAGGGTGGGGGGACACATGGATCATGCCTTTCCTGGGGTGCAATCTCTCTGAAACTGGGGAGGGGTCTTCAGAGGACAGTGGGGACTAAAGAGGGAGAGCCATGGATAATGCCTTTCCCGGGGTTCAATCTCTCTGAAACTGGGGGGTGGGCGTCTTCAGAGGACAGTGAGGACTAAAGGGGGAGAGCCATGGATCATGCCTTTCTCAGGGTGCAATCTCTCTGAAATTGAGGGAGTCTGCAGAGGACAGTGAGGACTAAAGAGGGAGAGCCATGGATCATGCCTTTCCTGGGGTGCAATCTCTCTGATACTGGGGGGCGGGTCTTCATAGGACCATGAGGACTAAAGGGGGAGAGCCATGGATCATTTTTTTCCAGGGTGCAATCTCTCTGAAACTGGGGGGGGGTCTTCAGAGGACAGTGACGACTATATCCCCTGCAAATTTGGTGGGTATTGGACATTGGGAAGATTCTCCCCGGTGCAAGAGGGACGGGAAGAACCTCCCTACCTCTCTCACACTGAACAGGTAGCCTGCCTGTGCGACTGCTCTCCCAGCCCTTTAAACTATCAGCTGGCAATCAGCAGGGGGAATTCCCCCCTGCCGCCTGCCAGCTGATAGTTTAAAGGGATCTTTAAAGGGCCAGATAAGTGGGTTTGAGAGGAGGGGGGCTAAGTGGGGTGGGGTGGTGGTGGGGGTTCTGGCCCGCACAAACTATGAACAACGAAGATGTCCGGGAACAGTTCATGTTCATCCATGTTCATTGTTCATTGTTCGTGGATAGCACCGAACGTCAAACAGGGCATTCGGTTTGGGTTTTTTTCCGTTCATGCCCATGTCTAGTCACAGCTTCCCAGAGGTCTCTCAGCTCCCCCCACCTCACAGGGTGTTTGTTTTTGGAGATAATAATAACACACTTCATAAACCGCTCTGAGTGGGTGTTAAGTTGTCCTGAAGGGTGGTATATAAATCGAATGTTGTTGTTATAGTAGTGAGCTTTCATATTCATTCCGAGTGCCTGTTTTTTTTCTCTGAAAAAATATTTTAAAAATTTTGCCTGCATTATATGTTTTGGCCAAAAGGGGGGAAGAGAATAAGTTTTGCCCCCCCCCCCACAGTCGGAAGAAAGAGGCAGACACAGTATTTTGGAACTATGGGCCGCTTTATTAAACATAACAATAACATTAAACTGCGGCAAGGCCAACTGCGGTACAGGTCAAGCCACGGGGTCCAACCAGTACCTCCGCCTTGACCTGCCTGGGTGAGCCCCGCTGCCCCAGGCTTGAGCCATTCGAAGAATGGCCTAGACCCGGCCGGCCAGGCAAAGGGTTCCCCCTCAAGATCCTAAAGCCTCAGCCATACAGCATGAGGAAAGGACTTGCACCCGGGGTTCCCAGTAGGCGGTCTAGCCAGGTGGTGGCAGCCATGAAGCATGCCATCCTTCCTGACAGACCCCTTTCCCCACCTATGGGGAATTGCCAAAGGGGGTGCTCACCGGCCCGCTCCCTACTCCCCGACTTTCTCCTGCCAGGACACCTACACAGCGACACCCAAAAATAGCCTCTCGTCCTGCTACAATACAAGGTAGGCGAAAAACCCAAACCCATGTGGCCAATCCAGGAATGGGAAAAAATTCCTACCTGGCTCAACAGCAGCCGGCTAATCCTGCACTGCAACAGGGCGAGGCGGGTGGGCCGATCGCGTGGAAGGGACTGCTGCTGGAGGGCGGAGACGCCTACTAAGGCTCCTGTCTCCGCCCACCAGCCAAAGACCCGGATGCCCGGGAAAAGTCTGCCTCTCCTCCAGCCGTGGGGGCAAAACAGCACCCAGCTAAGCTGCAATGCAGCAGCTGGGTAAGTGCTGTATCCTTTTTATGGGATTTTTAAAATCATAGTAATGGAAGGGATGTGAGATCCACAAATCACTTACACCTCAGTCATTCATTTGTTTTCCCAGAGCCCTGGGAAAATAAACACTGGCCAGATAGAATCTTGGGCACATTATTTCATCATATTCTGTACACCTGAAAACTGTACAGCAAAGTGACTGCTCTCCACCCCAACCCCGGTGTGAGGAGTGTTTTTTGCCCTTGTCCTATTTTGGTAATGGAAATATGACAGTAGGATTTGGACTGGATGCCTTATGTCAGGCAGCCCGTGACAGGGGGTTATGTGGCAGGGTATATGAGCAATTCTCACCTCCTTTGCAATTTCTACCACCAGGCCAGTGAAAAGGTAAAAGCATGTGTGAGCTCTTGTGGTGTCGCACATGACTTAAGCCTTCATTTCACTAAATTGTAGGAAACAGCAGTGTTGCAGAGGAACATTTGGAGAAGTGGCTAATTTAATTTTTCAAACCATAGGATCAGCCATTATAGATGAGGGGGCTGGTTAGAGGTCCACTAAGTGGTTTCAGGTTTTGTTGAGAGGGTTCTTTCAGGTGGTCTCCTTGAGTTCGGTGCATCCATTATTCTCCCTTACTGTCACTACAAGTATCAATCAAAATTGTTGTTGTTGTTGTTGCTTTCTATCTGTAGTCCACCAATGGACAATGGTTATTCTATGGTTCTTCTAAGATCCACTTGCATTCTAATGCCTTCTTCCCTGATGTAGTTCTGTAGGTATTCATAAGAAAATATCCATATTTGGCTTCTGATTAGGAATTCCATTTCTTCATCTGCAGCTTTTCTCGATTCTTCTGCTTCTTTTGCAAGTATGCTTGCCATGGATGATTGAATTATAGCTTTTGGTTTTGCTACATAAAGAAGTCTTCTTGGTGGTATCCCTTTGTTTGATCTGGTTGAACATCTAACACTTAGTTCTATATCTTCTTTTTGTGTAAGTTCTGGTGTGTTGTGTGTCATCTGTCATGCCCAGATCTACTGTTTCTATTTGTTGTACTTTGATTTTCTCTTCTACTGTAGAATCTCTGTTGTTGGTTTTCTCTTTGTTGATTGGTTTCTGCCTTTCGTCAATGTAGACAATGTGGCAGACCTCGACCATTTCTGTTTTGGGTTTTGATTATTCTGCATCTTTTGCATCCCTGTGTAGGTCCAACAAATATGCCTTTTTCTGCTCTAAGATGCATCTTGGGCTGTTTTTCTGTAGGAATGTAAATGTGGGAATTTGATCCAAGCACTTTTAGATTCTTTAAGCTGGGTTTGTGTACATACCACAGTTCAAATGGTATACTACTTGCACCTTTAATAGGCAGTCTGTTTTGTAGGTAGGTAGTAGTATTGACAGCTTCTACCCAATACTTTGCAGGTAGCTGTGCCTCAAGGCTTGAAATCTTCAAGCATACATTTGGAGATTTCAGTGAGAGAATTGTTTGTTCTTTCTTCTACTCTGTTTTCAGGTGTTTTTGGCACAGTAACTTGGTGTCCTTTTCCTTGTTCTGTTAAGAAGTTTGTCATCTCTTTTCCCATATATTCTTCTCCAATATATATGAGGATTACTACTGGCTTTCTATGGAATCTGTTACTGACCATCATGCCTTGAATTTTTCAAGTACTTGACTTTTCCAATTAGGTAGATTACATTATATTTGAACAGTCAACAATGAAGGTTAACACGTGTTTATTTCCGCTTGGTGTTTGAGTTTTCATGGGTCCACAGATATCACTGTTTATTAAGCTCTTTGTTTGTTTTGTGCCTTGCTTGTTAAAGCTTGGCTGAGTCCTATTTGCACACACTTCCCTGCATCAGAACATTTGGTAATTGACATACCTTTTGTTAAGTTCTTCTTTTAAGTTTGGCTTATTGCCTCGATTTCTCTGTGTCTTATGTGTCTGTGCCATATTTTGATAGTTTTTGTCATTGTTTTGCCTTGTAAAATTTATTTCCTCTTCTTGACATTCAAGTCTGTACAATTCTTCACTCACGCTGACTTTTGCAATTAAATTAGTATTGCTTCTCATGAAATCTCTCCATCAAAAACTGCCTTTATTACTTTCTTTGCAACCACTCTTACAGAAATAGATTGTTTTCTAGTCTTGGGACATACGGGCAGTTTGTGACAAGAACTTCTCTGATGGTGCCATCTGGCAATTTGCAATACTGTATTCCAGAGCCTTCAGATAGAGGATTTTTCAATCTGCTGAATACATTTTTTTTCTTTTCTTCATCTCTCATTTCAAAGACCCTTATGTCATTGCACATTGTGCAGTTGCTCCTGAATCAATGTACAAATTACTTCCTTTTGCTCCTCTTGTGGTAAAATTAGACATTTCTTTGTTGTTGTTGTTGTCGTCATCTGTCTTTAGCCTTAAATTGAGTATTTTTGTTTCTTTCTTGCTTTTGAGGAAATGTTTTTAATTGTGAATGGTTTGAACAGCTTTGTTTAATATGGCCTGGTTTGCTGCAAGAATAGCAGCTCTTCTTAGATATTTATATTCAGAACTGATGAATCTGACTCCATTTTCTTATGGTCTCTGCATGCTTGTATTTGCTCTAACTTGACTGATAACCCCTTTCAAGGAGAGATAGACTTTAGATTCTATTGCATGGATCACATTTTTAAAGCTTTCTAGTAGATATATATCAAAATTAGAACAATAATATCCTGGTCTGGAATTTCCTTTCCTGCAGCTCTCAGTTGTTGTGTTAAATCCAGCATTTCATCCAGGTGATTTCTCAAGTCATCATTTTCTTTCATTTTAAACAGAAGCATTTATGAATATATATTTGGCACTTAACAGAGGATTTCACACGCAGTCTCTGCAATTTCTCCCATACCTCTTTAGTTGTTTGCATTTCAATCATTCTTAAGAGCTGACGGTCAGTTAAAGCTAAAATAATTGTAGAACAGGCCTTTTCTTATCAGTTCTATGATGTCTTTGCTTCTGCTCCTTCTCCTTGTCTTCCAACTTGTGTGACATCCCAAAGGTCCATCGCACTCAAATGAGTCTTCATTTGTTCTCTCCAAATCTGGTAATTGTCTGCAAGCCTATTGATTCAATATCCATAATGTGCATTGGAGGAGGTCACCATCTTTCTCCCTTTGTTCTAGCTTTTGCACTGCTTTTGCACATGCTTGAATAGCTTCTTGCTATTTTTAATCTCTTTTTAAAATCAGTTCAATATATGTCCTCTGGGGACCATAACCCTGTTGGCAGAGTGCCTACGCTTCAGTCAGAAATTTGAACTGATTAAAAGTTAACAAAGCCAAAAGCTTAATTAATAGAACTAACAATTGGGATAGGAAAGAGAAGAACATAAACCTAGCTGCCTTGATAGCTGAGAAAATGTACACAGAGTTCTAGGGGGAAAGCCTAATATTCTGCAGACAGACAAGGAAAAGCCCCTTTAGAAAAAAGGGGGCTTGCTGCCCCCTGCAGGATCTTTTATGCTTCCTGAATCCCAACCTTCCTCCCATCCCTCTGATCCTCTCAGTTCAAACCCAATAATAGCTTCAGATGGTTTCTCTTCTCTTTTTTAGATGTGAGTGAGGTCACTTTTACAAACTCTGCTAAGTAGTGCATAAAAAGTGGAAAGATATTCCCAACCCTCATGAAAATATCCCTGATAATTAAGGACCATTAAAGTTCTTCTATTGCTATCCTGATAATTCATCAGTTGCCCATTCTCAGTTACTGAGATGGCCACATTTCATCACCATGAATTGTAGCTTCCCAGCACCAGAAATTCTTGCCTAGACATGTAAATCTGAGGTTAACAAAAGTGCATGGAGGACTATGGGGTTCATTTATCCTTAAAGGATATGTTTCATCAAGCCTAATTTTCTGTGCTATGCCAAAAGTGATTGTTAATAAACACTTGTGATCTTATCTGTGCTTTCAAGAAGGATATTTATGCATATGCTCAGTATGTTGCAAAAAAAAAATCTCGTTCAGTTTGTTTCAATGCTTATGCATAATACATTGGTTAAGGAAGCAAGATTTTTTTTTCTTTTATAAAACAAAGCCAGTCAGCACTGGCCTGAACTAATAAGGAAAGCAAAGGGGGAGGAATGCCTTCATCCTAAGATACTTGATCTTAAGGAGTGGGGGAGAGAAACCCAAACACCAATAATTGTGTATGACATATATTACTAGTTGTAGCTATCAATCCCAAGAGATTGATGCTGCTGGATGTGAACTGTGATTTCATCTTCACTCCTCATCAGTCCATTCAACAAAGCTTGTTGAATTGGACAAACCTGGCAGGTAATCATTTAAAGACCCTTTGAGTGTCAATACTGTCTTGTCACATGTATTGATGGCAAGTGCTACTGATTGAAAGTAAAATCCAAGGCACATGGTGATTTTGGAACTAGAAACTTGGGTTGAGTTTTAAAAAGAGGTAAGCTTGGAGAGTCTCTCTTCTTTGTTTTCACTTCCAGTTTCTCTCATTTGATAGCCATTCTTCCTAGTGACGTCAATGGAGATCATTGAACCCAGGCTTGCTGTTTGAAAAGCAGGCGGGTGCAGTGGCCTTGTATCAGCTGCTTCTGGCTTGTTAATGCTCTCCTTTCTTCAGGCAGGTGCAGCGGCCTTGTATCAGCTGCCTCTGGCTTGTTAACTCTCTCATTTCTTCAGGTCAGACATGCTGATCCATGCTTCTGTAACTGTATTATTGAGAAGTGCTCCATGTTGGGCTGCCCTCAAAGACTATTGGAAACTGCAGCTGGTTCAGAATGTGGCAGCCCAACTAATAACAGAGGCTAGTGACAGGAGAATATGAAACAACTACACTGGCTGCCAGTTTGCTTCTGAATGCACTTTAAGGTGCTGGGTATGACCCTTAAAAGCCTTCACAGCTTGGGACTATGGCTGCCAACTGTAGATTGGGAAATATATGAAGATTTAGAGGAGGAAGTCAGGGAGGGTGGAATATAGAGCAGGGAAGGAGTCCAGCAGGTATGTGATGCCATGGAGTCTATATAATTTTTGAAGATAAATGATACAGAAAAAAGTCAAAATATCATCAAAACTGAAGAACAGCAGTAGAATAAAAATAATGTAGCCCTCCCAGCTGGCAGACCAGGCTGCTGGGGCTGGGGGCTGCTGGGTTTGCCACACCAGAAGGGGAAAAGGCAGCTTGCCTCTTCCCAGGCATCCAAGTATTGTCCGGGGGGGGGGGGGGCAGAGCTGAGGTCTTATAAGCTGGCTCCGCTTCTCTGGCCCGCAGTCATTGCCTCGTACACAGGCAGGGAGGAGTGTGCCTGGCTCACTCCTCTCAGGAAAACATGTAGCAGCGGCAGCAGTGGGGCTCCAAATTGAGGAGGAGCTTGGAACCTGAAGCAGCCTTATTTCATGCAGCAGCTCTCACTGCTTTCATTGGGGCATTAAGGGTCAGTGAGTTAGTCACCCAATCTTGTTCAGATAGGTCTGGTCGTGCATTAATGGCACAGGACCTCAAATTTGTGAAGGATAAGGTAATCCTCAACATGTGACGTTCAAGACAGACTAGAGGGGCAAGGGGGCAGTTATTCAGTTGGGGCCATGTGCTGAGTCAGGCTTGTGCTCCATGAATGCCCTTAGGTGCTATGTACCCTTGCGTGAGGAGGATGAAGGGCTGCTTTTCCGCTATGTAGATGGCTCCCCACTGACTAAATATCAATTTTTGGCAGTTACAGGTAAGGCACTTGCCGAATTGGGATTAGCCAGTGTTAAATTCGGAATCCATTTATTTAGAATTGGGGCCACTTCCACAGTGGTGGCCATGGGTTACCCAGGGCCAGCTATCCAGAAAGTGGAGCACTGGCAGTTTTCTGCCTTCTGGTCATACATACATTGACTTGACGGTTTTGTGAACACTCATTGAACTTAATTTCTTTTCAAGTGCTGGGGCGCGCCGTGTGAGGATGAGGGTACTTATCTGTGGCCACAATATGGTCTTTTGGGCGGTCCACTAGGTGAAGAAGACACCAATCAGGTCTCAGCTTGGCCTCAGCGAGTGAGCCAGTGAGATGGGCCAGGGCTGCTGCTGGTGCTTTTTGAAGGAAGGAGCAGTCTGCAGTCTCATATCCTAGTCATCCACCTCGGTGTCATTCATCTTGGCCTGGTAATAATAATAATATTATAATAACATTCAATTTATATACCACCCTTCAAGACAACTCAATGCCCACTCAGCGTGGTTTACAAAGTATGTTATTATTATCCCTACAAAAAAACACCCTGTGAGGTAGGTGGGGCTGAAAGAGCTCCTAGAAGCTGTGACTAGCTCAAGGTAACCCAGCTGGCTTCAAGTGGAGGAGTGGGGAATCAAACCTGGCTCTCCAGATTAGAGTTCCACGTTTTTAACCACTACACCAAACTGAAGGATAAGGTCCTCTCTTTACAGGCACAGGCTGATTTGCAGTTGATAGGCGAGTGCTGGCCTGGCACCCTGATAATCTGGTCCGCAATGCTTCCGCACTGAGTGTGGTGGGAAACCTTGGACCCAGCAAGGATTGAAATGACATGGCATAAGGCCAACAAAGCCCTAGAGAAAGCATTATGGGACTGCCTGGGAATTTATTTGCCACACCCCAATATTCGGGCCAAGGTGGCTGATCTCTATCACCATCAAGAGAATCCAACTACTTCTGTATTTGTTTGTGGAAAGTTGTATTATTTGACTGAGAAATTCTGTACTAATGTAAATGCAAACATAATTGTATACATAATTATATGTTGAGATAATATAAATATTTTGAAATTCAGCTTAGCATGGTGATATTTGGTTATTATACTAGCTTTAAACACCATGGTTCTTTTGTTGATTCATATAGTATTTTCTTTTTGAAACAATTTATTAACTCCTTGACAAGCCATAAGGGTGCCATCATTTATTGACTCAAACCTTCCCCAACTCTCCAACTAGAAAAAAAAAGGATCCATGCAGCCAGGGGTCTGCTGGGTTAATGTAGCTATCATATATTGTTGCCAAGTAGGCCCCCTCTCCTGCTTTAAGGCCTGCCATGGACTGTGTCAGTTTCCTGCATTGCTGTTTTACTGCTACACAAAGATTTGCCTTGCACGTGTGTGTTCTGGTACACGTGTCAGTTTCCTGTCTGCTGTTTAATTGCCTTGCTGCTGCAATAGACTGTGTAGTTCCCTGACTCCATGTTTGGTTAACTGCACAAAGGACTCTCTTCCTGGGCAGCCCTGCCTAAAACCTGCATCTGGACTTCCCAGGGTGTGTTTGGACTTTAATACAAGTGTGCCCCGTGCCTGCATTGCCATCTGCCACGGACCGTGCCTGTTCCCTGCTTTGGACGGTGTTTCACGTGCTGTTCCCCTTGCCTCCATGGAAGCCTGCCTCATATGGGCCCAAGCCGCTGCTAGCAGCCGGGCATCTGCCGGGGAAACCTCCAGCGAGCCTGGCTAGGCGCTCCCTGGTCAGTTCCCGCCTGGAGCCTCCTGCGGGCCAGTCGCCGAGCTTGCCCTCACTACCGGGCAGCCTGCTATCCAGCCCCAGCTATGCCCAGCCGGCGTCCATGTTCTTAGGCAGCCAGAAGACCCAGGGAAGAAGACTGCTTTGAGAAGCCATTTCAGCGAAACGGGCACACCACGTCCGCAGCGAGAGCACCTCACCCCGCTCTGCATATCTTAGGAGCTGCCCCGGAGAAGGAACAAAGTGCCGACCATCCCAAGCACTTAGAGAATGCATCTCAAAGAAACCTCCGCATTCCAGAGCTGATGACATCAGGACAAGCCCTGTCCGCTGGAACATCCATTCAGCCCACTCGGATTTCCCCCTCCCTCCTTTGTCCCCTCTTCCTGAGGTGTCACTTATCACAATCAGATTACCAAAATGGCCCATCCAAGCCATTCAGTAACCCATTAGAACCTTTGTTTTAATCTGTGAGAACCACCAAGTACAGTACCAGCCCCAGGGTACGTTTTGGGGTATTTAAGCTGGTCTCCCAGACCGCATGGTGCGCGTGCCATCCTATCCAGAATCCCTTGCTGTCCGTCCGTGGTCCCAGTGCTGGCATTGGGCCACCTCGCTGTTGTGTCTCTGCTTCGCTTCAGGATTGTGAGTATTCCCCACCAACGTTGGGAACCTGCTAATGCGAAAGTCTCTGTATTTCTTACTCTGTATTTCCTAGTCCTTGTATGCTTTCTTGTGTGTATGTGCAAGTTCAGGCTTACGCCACATTAGTAAATACACATGATTGAACCTATTTGTAGTCTGCCTCTTAGTCACTAGAGTGTCTGGAATCGGGACCTCCGTAAACATAGGTTAGATCCACGCTATTTTTAGTTACAGACTGCTAAAGCTAATTTCCCCCTTATTAAAGAGCAGTTCTGGTAACAATATTATCACACCATTCCTCCAACAGGCTCAGAGCAGCCTATGTGGTTCTTTCTGCCTTCATTTTGCAGAAAGAAGTAGGTTAGACTCTGAGAATAGCTGGGGTAAGGTCATCCTGTGAATTTAGTTGGGTTTTGAGTACTCTGATCCTAGCCTAACACTTCAACTACCATACCTTTCCTTTCCCTGTAACTTAACAGCCTACAAGCCTTACATCAAACTATTTTATAAGTAATTTATAACTGCATAGATAGATCACATGTACACTTTTTTATCTTGCCTGATAGTAAAATCTTTAGTTTCTGTTGTTCAGAAATGTTCTGTTGATGTTTAGTTCAGGAAATAATATATTGGTTGTGAAATGAATTTTAACAGGGACATCTTAAAAAATATGGGCAATTGTGTCAGCTTGATCTTTATAATAAGTACAATAACATTTCTCAGTGGGAATTGTACTAAAACAACCTTTCATTTTGGTGGAAGGTAGCACATTGCATCTAAGTAACATGAAAGAGCACTGATAGTTTGGAACTGTTAAATAAAAGAGATATTTAGCCAGTTCGAATATTTTCTGATAAGATAAACAAAAGTAAATAGGGGAACATTTCTGGTCAGCTTTGAATTTTAACATAGCCCAATCTTTTCTAAATGATCAGTTTGGTACTGACCCCACTCCTAGCAACCATTGGGAATTGAGGGGTACTTACCAGATTGGAGGATCACTGGCAATGTCATTACATCACCTGCAATGCATTGAAAACACTTTCCACACCAGTTAATTTTGTCAGTTCAGTCCCCACACTGCATTGATTTATTTGCTACCCTCCACACTCTATTTTGTGCCATTAGTTGTGGGTCCAGTCTTTTTGCAGCACTCCTCCCCTGAGTTTTTTTTAAAAAGCTGTTTTCCAGTTGGTGCTTTCCCTTGTGCATAATATTTATGCCAGCTTTTAGTATTCAGCCTCTTCTTCCCCTCTCCCACCCCCATCAGCCCACTTGCTCGTGACTGACCACTCTCAGCTATCCAGCCATTCTCTCCTCCCTCCTTTCCATCCCTCCTCCTCCCTTCTTCCTTTCCCCCTCCTCTTTTTTCTTGTTCTCCCCTCCCCCAAATCCTGCAATGGATCAACACAACAATGATTTGCAAGTGTGCAGGAGGTACAGGATTCCACATAGCTTTAATTGCTTTAATTTTTCCATGATTGTAGGAGTTAGAATATTGTATTAGGTGGAAGAACAGAGCCTGAATCAGCCAATCAGATAAACAAAGACGGGGCCAAGAGGGAGAAATTCCAGGAATAGTGACCCCTTCAGCATTCCAGCAATGCATCGATTTAGCATGTCCAAAAAGAAACAAATCTTTACAGGACCAGCACTGTGACCCCACCAGTGATGCCATTGGTGACAATAGCAGCAGTGCTCTTCAATTCTGATTTATTTGAGTATGGAGCAGAATAAATAAAGTGACACCACACCATCATTATGTGGAAGAGGTGCAGAGGGAATGTGACCATGCCAAAAGCATTGGTTCCAGTTTGACTTCTTGTAAAATGTAGAGTAAGTCTGGAGTGCAGAAAGGGATGAAGTTACTCCCCATGCACCCAGAATTGATGTCGACACATCCTCCATATCCTCTAGTAATGCAATGATGTATCTTTATAGTACACAGGGAATGGTGTGTGTAGATTGGGATGCTGCAGATGTTCCTGCTCATTTGCTGCTCTTTCTTCCCCCTCTGGCCAACTGAGGGGCTTCAGGAAGTGCTCACTGCCACACATGGGAAATGACAAGCATGAATACGCATCAGTTTCCCTCACCCAATTTTTTCAGTTAGAAAGGCAGGAAAAAAACAGGTATATCAAACCTCTGCTTACCATTTGTCCACTGGTAGCAGACAGCCCACTGTCCTCAATTATTTGAGAAGCAGTAGAAAAAATGGGGGGAATTGACAGTGATGCTCTAGGGATTTTTCCTGGTCTCTATGATTTTTACCATAGAGATTAGGAGAAATTTCTGGAGCAACATCCAGAATTTACATCATATCCTCCTGAAATGCCACCCTCCCCAGGTACCATCCCAAAAATATGGCATTTGCCAAGGCATTACTGGAAATCCTTCTCCGAGGGCTTCCATGTACACTAATACATGTCTGATCAGCTAGCTTAGTGCTAGCGTGGTTTCATGTATACATCTATTGCTCAGCAAATCCTGGCTAGGTATTCTAAAAATCTCACATACCTATTGTCGTCTTCCAGATATTTCACTAGAGTAATTATTAAAAGTGTGACAATGCCAACAATAACTAGGTTCAACCAGTTGCCTTGTGGGAAGAGTTCTATGGTTCACACATGCACGCATGCATGCACACAGACTCATAAAACACCCTCCACCTCTCCTCAGATCTTTTGCTACCAGGCTTGAGAGGAGGGTTTGTTTCCAGTCCTCTATGGCTGCATGGCTGCATGGAAATAACAACCAATCATTTCACCACCTGGCTAACCATTGTTACCATATCCTTGCTCTCTTACAAGATCTGGTGTGCAGATGGGAAAATGGCAGGCTGAGCAACAATCACTTTCTTATGGATGATGACAAGTGTTTACATAATAACCCATAGGAGACCAACTTTCTCAATGAAAATGCTATTTGCAATCATTAACAGCTTGCAGACCTACCCAAGGTAAATCTGTCCAACCACCAAATGCAAAGCATTGTTTTAGGCTAGCAGCCATCCTGTGGCATAAATGCCTCTTTTATTGGTATTTATTCTCTTTTTGCTCCCTTGCTTTGTTTTATAAGTACTCAGCATATTGCACGGCGTTAGAGCACACTATCATTTTTAAAACATTAAATGTTAACTTCATTTTCTTGTATGAATTATGCTTTGCTCTTTTAGGTTTGTAATGAAAAATAAGTACAGGTTATGCAAGCAATAACCTCCATGTAAGCAGCAGCTATCTTTTTTAAACGGTTTATTATGCCACAGTCTGGTACTCCATTAAATATAGATTACAGACGGTTGAATAAATGAATATCAACGAAGCAGCCCCAGCCTTCTGTACATATCAATGCAAATAATGAATCATGGCATCTCATGAAAATGTATAACGGAGGGGAACAGGTCAAGAAGTAATTACACATTTGTCTAATCTCATGCTTCTTGCACTCAAAGCAGCTTGCAAATGCATCACTAGTGTGGAGAAGAACCAAGAAAGGAAGATGTTGCTGACCTTTTTTATGGCAAAGTATGGACAGTTCAATGCGATGTTCCTGTCCTCGGATTTCTGAAGGCAGCAGTGAAGCAGTTGGCAAAATTATAGTCCTCCTAGGAACAGTTTCTGAGGAAGATGTGCTGAAATAAGATATTGAACACCAGGTTTAGATTTCAAATGGAATATTTAGTAAGTAAACATTGCATTAAGCTTAATTCTCAAAAGACTACAGCCAATGTTCAATACTAGTATCAGGCAAGTTGTCCATCTAACTCTGCATCCTGTCTTTAGTGGTAGATAATTTCACTTGGTGTGTAGTAGTAATTTTCAGCAAACCTAAATAAGTATCTGGCTGGAATCTCCAAAATGTTGAAGATGATTTCATTCTGAACATGTTCTCTTTAGGAGGAACATACTGGGCAAAACTAAGGCACAAGTCACAGAGCCTCAGAAGCAGCAAGCAAATCAGGAGCCAAACAATCACGAATTGTAGGATGGACCTTTCCCATCTCTCCTGGTATTCTCCAATCCTTTGTGGTATACTGAAAGCTGCTCCCAATAGTTGGGGCATTTTCATGAACAATGTTGCAAGGAAAACTGCAGCAGTATATAAAGGAGGAAAATCCACACAAACTGCAGAACATACATACACAGAATTGCATATGTGAGCAGAAGGATTTTCTGTCTGTGCAAGAAAAAGTTTAGGTCCTTTCCCTTGGTGCTTAGGGTTAATTGGAGCTTAATTAGGTGCACACTGAAAAAAAATGTTTCATTTTCAAATCCTGGGTTTCTATATGAACTCCATTCTGTTATTGGTTTATTTTAAATAGACTAGGGCCAGTGCAGATCTTTTTTTAAAATATTTTTTTATTAGTTTTAGGACCAACTTACTTTAACAACAGGTTTAAACAAAGATCTTGCATTTTTGCTGCATGTTATATAACATGTATTTCATTCCATGTCTACAGTTTTATCATACTAATATTATCTATTCAGAAGCAATTGTCACTATAAGTCTACCTTCTTTAGTTCTACTACTTCTTGGCTTTCCTCATTCATTTAGCTGTGTTTTGCTACCGTGCAGTTAGGTCCCTATTTTATAGTTTCATTCAATCCATCTGTAAAACGGGGTCCATATTTGCTTCCTATTATGTCTATTTTTTTCTTTTATTAATTCTGTCAATGTGTCCAGTTCAGCTGACTCTAAAATTTTCTCTATCAATTCTTCTTTTGTTGATATCTCTGTATTTTTCCAATATCTGGCATATACTATTCTTGCTGCTGTTATTATGTGAAGTATCATATTTCTCTTTTCCCTCATTATCTCATCTGGCATTATGTTTAATAGGAGCATTTCCGGTTTGAAAGGTATATTCATTTCTAGCACCTCTTGCAACAGTTCATGTATCCCTTTCCAAAATTTCTTTGCTTTTTTACATAACGACCATATATGAAAAAGGTGCCTGTTTTCTCTTTACACTTTCAACACTTATCGGGTACTTCGGGATACATCTTTGCTAATTTTTCTGGTGTCACATACCACCTGTAGAACATTTTATATAGGTTTTCTTTGAAGGCGGTTGATTTTGTTATTTTAATATTTGTTCTCCATATCTGTAGCCATTGCTCCAAATCTATGCCATAACCCAGGGTTTGTTCCCACTTTGCCATATATAATCTTTTAGAGCGTCCTCTTAATTTTCCATTTGTTTCTAGCAGCAACTTATCAAAAGGGCATCATTCCACGTAGAATCCCTGTGTTTTATCTTTGGAAAATCTGGATTCTATTTGCATTCTCAGCCACCATCCTGTCTCCATATTCTGTTCTTTTAGCTCTTCTTTTGACTTTAACTTTCCATCATTTCTTAACAGCTGTTCATAGGTACACATATTCTCCCACATTCTCCCATTTAATAAGTTTGGTTGGGTAAATGCTTCCACTGGTGATACGCATCTTGGCATTTTTGTATATATTTGGTTTTTTGTTTTCTCCCAGACATTCATCAGGGATTTTCTTATTATATGATCCTTAAAGTACTTACGTGTATCTGTTTTTTGGTACCTGAGATAGGCATGTCACCCCATCTTAAGGTCATGTCCTTCTAGTTTTAGCAGTCTTGGATTGTGCAGTAGAATCTATTCCTTTATCCACACCAGTGTAGAGGCCTTATAATATACTTCCCAGTCAGGCAAATTGCAGCCTGCTTTCTCTTTAGATGTTCTTGGGCTGTCTTTCCCTCTACCTCCAGCAAGCCACGAAACCTCAGCTGCTTCTCCATATACTTGCTCTCTGCAACAGCCATTCTTCCCCTCATCACCCTCATCTCCATTCGTTGCGTATCTGAGAGATTCTCCACCGCCTTCTCCACTACATTAACTTTTTGTTGTGCTGCTTGCAAATCATTTTGTATTGTTTCCATTCCCTTCTTCACTTCTGCCAGTTCATTTTTTACTGTCTCCTTAACCTCTTTAACCTCTTTCACCAACTCCTGTTTTGTCTCTTTCAGTTCCTTTAACATTTCCATAAATTTTTTGTCCAAATTCTCTATAGCCATTTGCCACTCTTTCTTCGACATCGTGGGGCTTGACTTACCTCGCTCCCACGAGTCTGCTCGTTTCCTTAACTCCGTGGTGCTTGGCTTAGTGTCCTTTTAGTTTAATTTGAATGTCCCGGTTTCATAAAGAAAAAAAAAAGTTTAAAGAGTCCAAAATGTCGGGCGTCTTTTCTCTATGGTTTTTCTGTAGTTTTTGTAATCCAATATGGCTTACTTCCTCTTCTGCTGAAGTCAGGACCCTTCCCTTTTCAAAAATGGCGATTCCCTTCTTCCTGTCTTCGGGTAAGGGCCGTCTCTCTCCAGCAGCTCTATCCCTGTTACGCACTTCCTGTTTCCCGACTCCCCACAGCAGCTCTCGCGATGGTAGAAACTTTCTCACAGCCTGTTATCTCCTTGCAGCCACAGGTATGGAAAACAATAGTCCAATTTCTTTAATAACTTCGTTTAGCTTAGTCCTTTTTCTAATCTATTTCTTGCCAAGTCTTCCCCTACTTATAATCAATCTGTTGCAGTTTAAAAGTCCACTTTAATACTTCATTGCTTTAAGTAATTCGTCCCGTTTCAAGAGATAGTGATCTTTACCTTTTCAAACGTCTTTCTGGGTTGTAATCACTGTTTCAATCTCAGAATCTCCTTCACCTTCTTTCCCCCTGTTGAAGCTTGGGCATGTAGGTCTTATGCCAGCCGCACTGGCTCCAGGACTGCCGCAGAGATTTAAGCCGACCTGTCTTAGGGTGGGACCTCAAGGGTCGGGAGAGAGTCCGTTGCGCAGGACCCCCCTCGCCCGAAATCAACACGCCCTGAGGTGCTTGAGCGTTCTATGCCTGTTCTCCGCCTGAGAACAGTTGGCCGCGAGCTTATTTGCCCCGCCGGCCGCTGAAACGGCAGCCCGGTCAGCTCTGTACTTAGAGCTGCGTTAGACCTCCATGGATCCCAAACCGGAAGTCCCTCAGAGCTGTCAACCTCACTGTGCCATAACTGGAAATCTCCTCAGGGCCGGTTCAGATCTACTTCATTTTTTTCCCTTTTATATCATGAGTTTGAGTCTGTTATGCACATGCAAGACAGGTGTTGGCTGCACATGCTATTCTTTTCCGATCTCAAGGGGGAGTTGGGGAAACAAGGTTCTGGAGCAGCTCTTTCTGCATTTAACAGCACCAAAATTGTACAGAACACAGTCCTCCATCCAAATCATCAACCCACCGGGTTTGAGCACACACACAACAGAGTTCGGTGTTTATGGACCTTGAAGAATACTTGGGGAAAGGCATCAAAGTGAGTGTTGGTTGGCTGCACATGTACACACTATTCTTTTCAAGGGGGGCTGGGGGCTGGCTCTATTTCTGCTTAACAAAAACCTGTGTCATTACCAACCATTAGTCTCCCCTTCTAATAAAAAAAACTATCAAGCCAATGAGTTTCTTCTCAAGCATAAAACAAAGGGCTAGCACCCAAGTAAGAGAGCGCTCCATTGCCAACCAGTGCAGGATAACATTTTTTTTAAAAAACTGATTTATGATAGTGGCAATAAATTACTTTTGGCTCCTGCTGTTGCCTGTTAATGCCATGTTTCCATGCAATTTGTAATTTCATTTCCACAATGAGGGCAAATCCTTCCTTTCAACTCTTAGGAGGAGCCACCTGTCAAAATCAATGAGGGTATATCTGACCAAGGTCTGTCCTCATCTCTGATCTTTGAACTCCAGAACCAAAAACCCTAGAAAGACCATTGCAGAGCTCCTTCCACACATCAGAATTAAAGGTGAATGTTTCCTTAGCATCAGATTTCTTGTCACAGCAGAGAGACCTGCTGAAAATGTGACTGGTACTTAACTCAATGTCCTCTGCCTCTTGGCACCTGTTGTTTTTAGAAAATTAACGGGGGGGGGGGGGAGGTTGACCAGAGTAGACCATGCATACTACATTACCATAATCCTTTGGTTTTGGCCCTTGATCTATCTTGGTTTGACAGGGCCATAATATTGTTTCATATCATACCAAAAATGTGAAAGAGCACTGGCAGAGAAATGTTGAGGGAAGGGGGTGCTGTCATGCCATCGACATAGGAGTCAGTGTTACATTTCACTCATAGTCTCCTACACCTGTGATTCCTCTCCTTCCTGAAACAGTCCACCACACTGAGATTGGGAGCAGAGGGGTGTTCTTTGGTTTTGTTAATGACCCACATTCTTTTCTCTATTTTTTTGTCGATAAAGTTGGGAGACAAAGTAGGTTGCCCCATTTCTTTTTCCAACTAAAACCATTAACCCAGAGTTGAATGAGTTAAACTGAAGCCAAAGCCACAGTCTCAATAAAGAAAATGAAGGGAACTCAGTCTTAGCATGTAGTATCCCACATGGATTAGTATCCATGTGGGATACTAATCTGGAAAGACTTGGGTCTGCACATGCAACTGTGTATAGCATCTGCTACCTCCACATCATTTAACACTGGGTTAACAGTTTTAATCATAAGAGCTCAGAAAAGATGGAAGAATCTCCTTGACCCATTATCTTAGGTTGCCATCTGCAGTCACAGTTGGCTTTCAACAACACCTAAACTAAGAACTGCAGCAGCAGAAGGCTGATGAATGGGCAACCTGGTCCACACATGTCTGGGTTCTCCTCAATGTGGCTCTTCCTTAGTGATTATTATTTCCAATTTTTACCCTAATCTGCATAATGTGAGCCTTTGCAGGAGCTCAGAACTTTGAGACTGGAGGATACCTGTCCCTCCTCAAACCTGCATATTCATTGGTTGCTTGTTGGCCTCTCCTTACATTGTACATAAAAGCACACAGAAAGGAAGTGGCAATGCTGATGGTGCCATGCCCTCTGTTGCTACCTCCCTAGTGCAAAGCAAGCCTTTAGTGAATCAATCCTTATGAGCCACTAAATGCCAATGCCATTGCCTGGGAAGCACCAAAGTAAAAATGCATGTTCGCACAACCCACCCATTCCCCTTCTTGCCAAGAGAGTTACACTATAATAGGGCTCAGTCTCTCCCTTTGGGATCTGATTGGTTGGTTACCATTAAGGAAAATAGTTACAGATGCTGCCTTCTGCCACTGCTGGCTCAGTGTCTACCTTCCTGTGTGCCACTGTGCAGTAAGAACTGAACCAAAACCTCCAAACTTTGGGGTAGGGAAGTCATTACAGCTCTCTTTCCCAAATTTGTTTCACCGTTCCAGAAGCCACTTTAACTAACCAAACCAGGGATTTCTGGGTGAATTTCGGGCTCGTTTGTTCAGTTTTGCACACCCTTATTAGGTCATGGATTTCCAAAGAATGGGAGTGATTTGGGATCATTAAATGAGCTGCTCTCCTTCAGTAATATTTGCACATATATTGAAGTGTGCAGTTGGAAATTAGGGTCACACTTACTCTAATTTTGTCCTTTCTCACCTCTGCACATTTGTGATAATGCGATTGGCACATGCATTCAAAGTCTTCAATGTGATAGTCAATGATGTTTATGTAAAATGATTTATGACTTCGCAAGGATTTGGGTTTTTTTCAAATTTTTGTTTGTTTTTATTATTGAAAACATGGTATTGTTTTGTTTAGAAAGCAGCACTGAATTGTGTTGAAAGTGGCATTAAATAAGTTGTTACAATGACCTCCTTTATTTTTCAGTTAGATTTTTCCTTTAAAATTTTCTCACATAGGCTTTCAGTCACACAGATCTTCATAAACATTCTCTCTCAGGTGCACACACAGTTTGCCTGCTTCCGATAAATTAATCTCTCACTCAAAGACACATAGATGTTCTCTCAGACACACACACAGTTTGCCAGTCAAAATCAGAAAGCAGGATGAATGTTCTTCCACAGACACACTCAATTCAGGCTTCTACAGAGGTTGCCTAAATGAACTAGAATGAGAATCCTCTTAGGCTTCCACGCAGGTTGTCTGCTCTGCCCAGACTGAATGTTCTTTCTCTCTTCAGTAACTAAAAAATGCAGGTCTCTCCTCCCACACTTTCAGTCATCAACCAATCTTCTCACTCATTCATCCCTCTCTTTCACCCCCACTCTTCATCTGTACCACACCAAGCTTTTAAAGACACACACACACTTAAAATCATTATGTAAGTGTTAGAAATAAATAAATACATTTCATAGTTCATTACTGGATTCTGAAGTACTGAATGACGTAGCCCCTGATTAAGGCTTATTCTTGTAATCTCTCCATGGCAATTACCTATACTAGCTAGCTGCTACAGATGCATTTGGAATTTCCTATATCTAACTTTTGGAGTTCTAAATTGCCTGTTTTTTTTTTTTTCCAAAGTGGAACTTTTATTTAGTTCATTACATTTTTATGGCATGCTTCCCCCAAAGAGCTTAGGAGAGCGTACATGGTTCTTTTCTAATTGATCTTCACAACAGCTTTGAAAGGTAGGCAAGGATAGAGAGAATGACTGGCCCAAGAGCACCAACTGTATTTTCCTGAGGAAGTCAGTGGTGTCCCGTAAATAGCTGGGTGTGCTGGTGGCATAGGGCCTGAGAATAGAGTCCATGTATCCCGAGACTCCTACTGTGATAGTGCTTTTTCCTGAAACAATCGGGCGTCCTGGGTTACCTGGTTTGTGGATTTTGGGTAGTAGGTAGAATCTTCCTGGTCGTGGTTCCTGGGGTGTGTCTGTATGGATGCATTCTTGTATGTCCATGGGGAGTGTTTTTAATATTTTATTGAGTTCCCTTTTGTATTGCTCCGTGGGGTCAGAAGGTAGTATTTTATAGAATGTTGTGTTGGAAAGTTGTCTTTCTGCTTCTTGTATATAATTATGTTTGTCCATGATGACAACTGCCTCAGGAAAATACAGTCCATTGACAACCTACCAGATGACACCATCCTAGCAACCATGGATGTGGAGGCCCTGTACACCAATATCCCACATGCAGATGGACTGCAAGCCATACGGAATATTATCCCGGACAAAACCACAGCACATCTCGCCACTGAACTTTGTCATTTCGTACTCACTCACAATTACTTCGAATTTGGTGACAACTTATATCTACAGGTTAATGGCACAGCCATGGGCACACGCATGGCACCACAATATGCTAACATATTCATGGCGGACTTGGAGCAACGCTTCCTCAGCTCCCATCCACTGGAACCACTACTATACTTAAGATTCCTGGATGACATCTTCATCATTTGGATCCATGGGAAGGAAGCCCTTGAGAGATTTCATCAGGACCAATAACTTTCACCCTACTATCAACCTAAGCCTGGACCACTCTACACAACAGGTACACTTCCTGGACACCACTGTACAACTACATAATGGACGAATAAATACCACCTTATACCGGAAACCAACAGACCGATACTCATATCTACATGCCTCCAGCTACCACCCTAAACATACCACTCGGTCTATTGTCTACAGCCAAGCCTTACGTTACAACCGTATCTGCTCCAATGCTCTTGACCGAGACTCACACTTAAGAGATTTACAACAAGCATTTTTGAGACTACAGTACCCACCAAATGAAGTGAAGAAACAAATCAACAGGGCCAGACTAGTACCCAGAAACAGTCTGCTCCAGGACAAACCTAAAGGAACTAACAACAGAACACCACTGGTTGTCACCTATAGCTCCCAGCTCAAACCCATCCAATGTATCATCAGTGAGCTACAACCCATCCTGGAAAATGATACCTCTCTCTCAGAAGCCCTGGGTGGAAGACCTTTCCTTGCCTACAGACAGCCCCCCAACCTTAAATGACTTCTCACTTAAAATCATGAATCGGCCAGCAGAGTCACCAGCACAGGTACCAGGCCCTGCAACAGACCCAGATGCCAGCTCTGCCCCTATATCTACCCAGGGAATACAATTACAGGACCCAATGGCATCAACTACACTGTCTCTGGCTCTTACAGCTGCTCATCCTCCAATCGGAGATATGCCCTCATGTGCCAACAATGTCCTTCTGCTCTGTACATTGGACAAACCAGCCAACCTCTACGCAAAAGAATAAATGGACACAAATCTGACATTAGAAATGGAAACGTCCAAAAACCAGTGGGAGAACACTTCAATCTACCAGGACATTCCATCAAAGACTTAAAGGTCGCTGTGGTTCAACAGAAACCTTTCAAAAACAAAATCCAACGGGAGGCTGCTGAATTGGAATTCATATGCAAATTTGACTCTGTCAAGCTGGGACTGAATAGAGACTATGAATGGTTATCACATTATCACAGGTAACAGATTTCCTTTACAGCGGCATGGTCTGGGGGAGCCCAGTGACGCCTGGTATGGGCTTTTGGGGACCACAGTTCTCTTTGTCAGATGCATCTGGCAGGGAGAGCTGTGGTTATCGAAGGCTTATACTACATAGGAATTGGATGCTTTTACTGCTGCAAACTAACACGGCAAACTGACTCCACACCAAAAGGAGATGTTTACATTTCCAAGCAAAGGAATGTTTTGGTTGCCTTCCCGCTAATTGCATCTTGTCCCCTTCTGATATATGTCCCCTTCTCTCCCCTCTCCCTCCTCCTCTTCTGTATTTGACCAGTTTGTATCATGCATCTGACGAAGAGAACTTGATTCTCGAAAGCTTATGCTACAATAAAATTGGATAGTCTTAAAGGTGCTACTGGACTCTTTTTGATTTTGCTACTACAGACTAACACGGCTAACTCCTCTGGATCTTATTAAGGAATGTGTGTCTTTAAGTAACACAGCTGGGAGAAGACATGCAAATGAACTGGAAGTGGTGGTAAGCAGCTGACAAACCAAACGCGGAATTAATTTGAGAAACTGTCCTACTTAAACCAAAAAGTAGAATGCAATAACATATAAATTGTTGAGCAACAAAGGAACACAATAGTTCATCCCTGCTAGTCTTGTATTTAGAGAGATTCTGAAGTGCAACAGAGAGTAGGCCCCATAATGCAGAACAGGTCACTCCTGATATTTTTCTTCTCTACTTCTCTCCTTAAAAAAATACTGACATTTTAATTTTGATTCTCCAGCAGCTTTTTAGAGATCCAGTGGTGGCTCCCCTGGTGTTGTGTGACCCCTTCATACTGTTTCACACACCAGTCCAGGGACATAGGCAAGCCAAGGCAGTTACAATTCACTACCTGTCTCTTTTTACTAGGCAGAGAGCCCTGACACTTTCACTCACCCAGGTCCCCTCTGTCCTTCCCACAGAGATATCACCAGATGGGACAGTCAGTTTCCAATATTAACCACCTCTCACTCCACTACTGTCCAGGGCTGTTGGGGTCAAGGAACTCCACACTGCTTTACTTTTCTGCCGCCACCAGTTTCCACAGATCTGTGTTTGTAGAGCCAAGGCTTTATAGGATGTGTACATGATTGTTATTACAGACCACTTTCAGTCAGTAGGGCTTAACTATAAACAATGAGTGAACTTTTATTAAAAGTTTAACAACACAGAAGAGGTTCATAACGATAGATGCATAGTTTCTTCACATTTGACATGTTGACTGTCTGGTTTGTTCACACTTTCAAGTCATTTTGTTTCTAAGTATAAGTTTCTTTTCCAGCTGAAAGAAACTTCCTCTTCCCTACACTACTTTTCCTCAGCTCTCGACACACTCCTAACTGCTTTTTTGCAATTGCCACAGCACTCAACATTCTGACAGCTCCCACTGGCTGTTTTGGGGGAGAGGCAGAACTTCTGCTATCTGTCGCACTTGATTTGCTAGTTCTTGAAATTTCTATTTTTTTTTCTATTTTATTTTACTTCATTTATATCACATTTTTCTCCCCCATAGGCACCCAAAGTGGCTTACATCATTCTCCTGTCCTCCACTTTATCCTCAAAATAACCCTGTGAGGTAGGATAAGATTAGAGTATATGACTGACCCAAGGTCACCCAGCAGGCTTCCATGGCAGAGCTGGGAATCAAGCCTCGGTCTCCCAGATCCTGGTCTGTCACTCTAGCTACTACATGCCAAAATTTCTGAATACTAATGGAATTTCATTGTGCTTTTATACAAATTGCTCCTGGCTGTAACTCATGGGGAGTTTTTTTTATTGGTGTCATTGGGAAGGGTCACAGCTCAGTTGCAAAGCACATGTTTTCTATGCAGACATTTCCATCCAGGATCAATCCCTGGCATCTAAATCTCAGTCAATCACAGTGGACTGAAGCAGATGGACAATGGCTTAACAGAATAAGATATAACAGAATAAGATCCACAGCATTATTGTTTCATTATCATTACTGAAATCAAAAGCTGATCATGTTGGAAGGAGGTAACTGGTCAAAAGCAACATGTCTCAGCAATAAAAGTAATCCCTAAGAATGAAGTATATATTACCTTTCCTTCTGTTTGCTGCGGAAATGAGATATGTTTAGAGCATATATTTAACTCTGGATCTGCTGGTAATCAGAGAAAGGGTAATTTTTTTTAAAATGCCCAAATGTGCTTGTTTCATTGGCTAGCTTACCAGACTGGTTCTGCTATTTAAAATTCAGCTTCTGAATTATCTCAAAATGCAGCATGTGGCAAATCTTGATGAGGTAAATAAGAAAATGCTGAAAGTAATTACTAAATCGATAGGGCCTATACCCTGAAGTATGTTTAGAGTGTCTTGTGTGAAATGTCAATAGTTATTTATAAAGTGCAATGACTTATTTAACTTTCAAAGAGTAGCCAGAAAAGAGGGGAGGAGAACTGAATCTCATACCAAATCATATACTTATCTATCTAAACTGTCCTACAGCTACTTGTTATTTTGGTTCAATTAAGTTACTGAGCTGCTTCAAATGATGTCCATGTTTCAACAGCAAATAGCAAACAGGCCAAAATGCAAGACAGTTTTAAACAGCTGGAAATGTTTTCTTCCTTTTTTGAAACACATTCTTCCAGATTCAGGCCCTAACTACATATTAAGATTTATGACTGATGCTCTACATGCGCACACCTAAGGGTACAAATAGCATACCCTAGGGCTTCTTTAGATCAGGAAAATGGGGGAGGGGCAGAAGCTCCTTCTCCCCCCACACTGTGGTCGTGATCTGAATCAGGTCCCTGCACACTTGAGAAATGAGTTCCCCTTGCAGATTATGTATATCTATCTGCATCAAAATCAAGTTGGAGTAATCCAGAAACAACATACTATAACTGAGTTTCAGATCGGTAACTGTATTGGTCTGCTGTACAAGAGTAAGATTTGGGTCCAGTAGCACCTTAAGGACCAACTGGATTTCCGGAGTATGAGTTTTCGAGAGTCAAAGCTCTATTCAATGAATACAAGGAGTAAAAAAGGTAGGAGTCTTTATAAATCAGAGGGTGGGAGGGGTATTGCAAATTATAGTGTCAGGAAGCAAGATTATATATTACAATTACCTTGAAAAAGCTGAGGTGCAAAGTGCAGAAAATTAGCATCTGTAGTGTGAGAAAAATGTCCCGATTGAATTCTGGAGGGTTCATTTTCCGAACTTGCAAATAAACTTTATTTCAGCAATCTCGCATTGTAATTTTCCTTTGAAGTTTCTCTCCTTAAGAACTGCTACTCTTAGGTCAGTGATGGAATGTTCTGGAAGATTAAAATGTAGTACCTGCCCCAGCCCCCTCACCACAGAGTCTCCCTAGGCCTCAAATTAGAAGGAGGAGGGGTAGTTGCTTCACTAGGGTCCTCTCCTTCCTTCTACAGAGCTCTGTCTCTCCTGAAGAGCGAGGCATCATCTCCACCATCTTCTCCAGCATGGTACTGAACCTGCCCTTTTATTTTTCTGGCCAATTAGCCCCAGTCCCACCCCCAGAACCTGCTTCAATTACCTAGGCCACCACCTGGGACAGGGGATGGAGGACCACCCTCTGCATTTCCCTGCCCTACCCCTATTAGCCCTTTTCCTTCTCCCTATGGGCTGGCCTCTATGTTGCCTGCATGCAGGCTGCACCCATCACTTTTCTCCCAGAATGCAGTGAGGCTGGACAGCTTCTCTTGTCGACATTGGCTTGTGATCACTCCTCCCTGTCCCCTGGATATTCTGGTGGCTGTTCCTCACCATCTGCATCCTTCATCAGTGCCTAAGGGATTGCACACGTGTGGGCACTGGGGCCAAGTTTGGGCTGGCAGCTGAAACCATATGGACAACAATGTTTTTTTTAAAAAAATCAAGAATCATCTGGTACTAATAGCCAGGCTGTGGCAGGCTTTAGGACTAGATTGCACATTCAAGGAAAAGGTGCATGGTCAAACTGTCTCTCCCCTAATCAGGTTTGCACACCACCACTGAAGCCTATTACAGTTTAACATCTATATCCAACAACTTTCTGCAACTCCATAAAAATGGACACAAGGGAAAATGGCCAATGAAGAGCCTTTGCATTGTCCAATACTTTCTCTTTACAAAATCACATTCTTCTGACAGTATTGCAAGCATGATTACTAGTGCTGGGTTACTAACAACAACAACAACAATGATAATAAAACCTCTAGATCAGCAAGAACATCAGATTCTTTCAAGACCTCCTGTAAATTCAGTGCAACAAAAAAAGAGGAGAATGAAAAAAGGAAAAGAGATCAAAGGATCTCCCGCGGCAGAAACATACAAATCCTATTAACCGTTAAGTGCACCATGCAAGAGCCAAGTGCTATTCAGTCATTTATATTTGCATATAAAGCTGTGTAACTTTCAATAAATAAGTACCAGAGGAAAATGTATAGTTCACAAAACAACAATAAATACACTGAATAATTTACAATTACAGCAACAGATCATGCCACTGGGGAGTACACTTCTACTACCTGGCCATAAGTACTGACAGTGTCCAATGGAAGACTTGGCATCCTGAGGCAAGTCTTTTGGTAATATGTAGAATTCTTAAGATTTTTAATCGTTCTTCCTTCTTCCTTCACAGGTGCATATTCACCCACCAGGAGAAGCAAGGACTACCAGGCAGGAGAATATGGGAGGACAGTTAAGTCTGAGGAGGACAGGATCCAAAGCCACTGAGAATTGCTCAACAGGGGGCTAGCTGTTCTCCTATTTTGGCAAGCTTTTTCAAAAGCATTCAAAGACAACAATATTCTCCCTACAATAAGCAATTCATAATCAACAACATGATCTGATAAAAAATTTTCAATAAATAATTATACAATGCATTACTCATGTCTCCAATTGATCAGAAATAACACATTCTGCAGTGAACAACCATAATAGGCACCCAGATACAGAGTAAGGGTAAGGACTGCCACTAACTGAGCATTTAAGCACATCATTATCAATTCATCAATCAGACATATCCAAATAGTAAGGGAAAACCAGAAGGGAATAACCAGACGGGAAAAAAAGGTTGAACATTCACAAGTAGAAAGAGAGATCTAATGTTTGATTTGGGAGTGACAGTATCTAATTTGAATGTCCAAAAGGATTCCTTTCTAAAAAGTTCACGCTGTAAGTCATATGTTCTAGCATTTTTCATCACCTGCAATACAGAGAATCTAAACTCTCTAGGCTCTCTGTGTACCTCCAAGAAGCGCTGCACTAATGGTGCTTCTGCTACTTTATTTGCTCCTCCTGTAAATTCATGCAGGCCACATTGAGTTCAAAGGAAGGAAGGAAGGAAGGAAAGAAGGAAGGAAGGAAGGAAGGAAGGAAGGAAGGAAGGAAGGAAGGAAGGAAGGAAGGAAGGATATAAATGCAGTATATAATATAAAAATAAATAAGATATTTGGAACCTTCAGACAAAAGGAGTTCCGTCTATCTAAAAAATTAATCACAACGTGAACAAGAGTTCAAACTCAGTGAATGAATGATATTAAGGGCCTATTTACATTACATGTATCATAAAATGTGTAGCCAGCCACTACCATTAATCAAAGGCAGGTTCTGCACAGTTCAGTTTGCAGCAGATAAGAAAGGGGGAAGGGTTAAGCACCACACCCTTCCCCACTCAACTTCATCTCCTGTTCCCCTCCCTCCCTCGCCTTCTAATGCTTCTGTTGTTTAGATTAAACCCTAAAAAGTTCTTTTGCCTGATCTTACAGATTTCACTGGGGCATTGTAAATTCTTTTTTTTTCTTTACTTTGATCATTTCAAGACTTGACATTTCTGGTTAACATCTGAACAAACAACAAGGTTTCTCACATTTTGCCAATATATTTTAAAGCCTGAAAGCATATCAAAATGTTGACATTACAGCATAAACAGCTTAATGATTTTTTTCTTACAGTGGTGGGTTACTGTGACTGACAGCGGCTAAAAGGGCATTTTAAAAAATTTCTTCTGCTAATGGAAAAGTAAACGCATACCAGTCACGCTCATATAGGAATTACCTGGAGGTCAGGTTTTTATTAAAGTTGAAACAACACATGAGTATGGATGTTCTGATCTTTCAGTGTCCAAAGAGGATGCTTTATAGAACCCATACAATGATAAAGGCTCCAGACTAGGCACTCTGAAAATGAATAGGAAGAATTTACATTTTGTATTAAACAGTTGAAGACAATATTAGTATATTTTACAAATTCACATTTCGAAGTTGTGAGCAAAGACAACATTGCATGTACAGTGAAATATTTTTGTCAGTATCTTCAAATGTTAACAGTGTTCATTTCAGTGGGTCTGTAATTCAGGAAGTTGTGCGAAGGATCCGTCTACACTTTATGCATAAAACCCCGGTGAAGGTGTCTCGTTGAGGAACACTCAAGCACCCACACTGGGTCAGCCCCCATCCTGTTCATCAATCTCAGTGTATGTTTATCTGATTGTCAACTCATTTGTGGCTGCATTAGCAGGCTGCTTCACAATGCAATACAGCACAATCAGCTTTTCATGCTTGTGCATTCTTTTACAGCCCAGTTGAGTTATGAACAACCTTTCTTTGCCTCAGCCCTTGGATTGTCTGGGTAGACAAATGATCTTGGCAGTATACAACAGCTTCACATGAAGTTTCATTTGGACCCAAATCCATTCTTTGGGCATTCTCTATGTCTGTCTACTCCTGTTTCCTTATAATGGTTGGCAGCCTTTTATTCATTATGTTCTACTAGGTGACAGCAGAACTGAAAGGACAATATTCCCTCACAATTCAGTTGAACTCAGCTGACCTTCCTTTTGGTGCATTGTCCTCAAATTTTCAGTCCATTTTCAGGAAGCCAGTGTGGTGGCTGTTATTCCTGTGACCTCAGTGAAGGCTGGCAAAGGCAGCAGGTATCAGATTATCCTTTACAGTCCGCAGTATCCTCAAGTTCTTCTGGCTTTTTGATCAAACTACACAAAGACTGCATTCTCCCTACCCACTGCCTGCTTGAATTTGGGAAAGGATCCTTTTCACTTGCTTATTTAAAGCAGCAAGTAGCTTCTGAACATCTAGGCTTTAAAGCTTTGTCAAGAAGCAGAGAAAATAATAACAAAAAAAATGCTGGACCAGCTCTTAAATCTGGAAGGAACTGGTGTGTACCTCTCAGTTAAATCTATCACTTTCCCTTCACCCTGCTGTTTAATTCTAATACAGCTGTTGCTCACAAGGCACAGCTGGCAGTCATGCCCTTTCAAGTTTTTAATCAAGGGACATAGGCATGATTTGCCAATACTCAGCAAGCCCAGACAAAGCAAATCTGATAATGATTTCTTACTCTTCCCTGGTATTGAAAGGACTGCACTCGGTGCTGTCTTTCTCATCCCTGTCTATTTCTTTTGCAGGCTGCCATCCAAAGAATGGTCTGAGCAGACTGACAAAGAATTCTCTGGGCAGGTTCAACCCATGACATTTTGGAATCAGTCGCTGAAAATACAAATGGGGGCCCCTGGTGGTTAAAAGACATCATCATAACTTAGATGATGGATAGTTTTCAGATCTTTAAGGCCACCCTAAACTTTTCACCTGAAATAGCTATATTATCCTGCCTCACTGTAAGGTCAGACTGACTTCTGGGCCATAAACAGACCTTCCTCAGTTGCTTGTAAAATGATCACCTGTGAAATTCTGCTTTACTCATTTCAAAATGATACATTGGAAGGGGAAGTCCTGCCCTCTTAGTCTAGAAATCTGGAGACAATTCAGCAGAAAGGCACGCTATACAAAGGCAAACATATGGTGAATTTTCATGATCTCTTCAAGTGCTGAATGACAGCTAGAGCAGGCTGCTTTCACATAGGGATTTTTCCTCATGTGGACAAAAGGTAACCCTTGCTCTAGCTGACAGCACCTATCCACCTTTCCTGTTCATATTGCTCATTTTTGGTTGAGTTGAATACCCTACTCTCAAATTGTTGAGGTGTCTGCAGTTTAAAGAAGCCATATTCCATGCATCTGCACTACTTACACATCTGCACAGTCAGCAGTATTCATCATCCCACTAGCCAGCTGCCTGGCACCTGACAGCATCCAAACAACCTTATGCCCAATCCAGGCATGACTTGTGAGGCTCCTGTATCCCCCCCCCCCGCCCAATGATCCAGATTTTAAGACCTCCCTTAATCCAGCTAACTTGGGGAACTGCGTGAAGGCTGGGGGTAGAGTGTTCTTGTGATCACTCTGCCTGAAGCCAATACAGAGAGAAGATGGAGCTAAAATCCTCATTTTAAGTAGTACTTAAAATTTAGTAGTAAATGTCATTTTAAGTAGTACTTAAAATGTCAGTAGCATTGCACTACTTACATGTTTGCACTGTCAGCAACATTCATCATCCCACTAGCCAGCTGCCTGGCACCTGCTCTAGATACATGCATAAAGCATTTGCAATCCAGTTTGGATCACGCAGTAAACACTTGGCTTTTATCCACCAACAGCCTGGCAGGCTCAAGATTCAGATGGCTAAGCAAGCAAAAATGCTAGACAATCACACTGTGTGGTGCCTCTGCCAACAGGACTGGGATTCAGAGTCAAGATGGACAAGCCAAGCATCTACCATGAAGAAGAAAAGTTAATAGGGGAGATGAGGGAGCTGTGCAGCTTTGTTGTAGACTGGTACCACCTTCTGCACATGAATTACAGTTCCTCAGTGACAATAAAAGAATATACATGTGCAATCTAATTTAAATTAATATAAGGCACTGGATCAATAATGAACTTTTTAAAATGTTTGATGCTGCTAGTATGTTGCAATTAAATTATGATTTGAGGAGAGCCCACTCATCCATCCCTCTCTCTCACTCACACACACACACACACACAGATTGATGCATGGTTTAAAAGTGGCTAATTGAATTTGGCTTGAACACAAGAAATCATTTCTGAAATATTACTGATGCGGTAATTTGCAGCTGCACATTGTACAAAGGTGCTGCATAGTGGGAAGTGTTATTGTCAGAAATAAACACACTCCTAGATTGGCAATCCAAGGTGAGAAACAAAATCCTCCCCATCCTCTGAACCTTTATTAAATGCAGAATATGAACCATAGTTAGCTTCAGGTTAAATGTATTGTATATGTGTGCCACCTTGGAGTGGGGAAAATTTGAGATATAAATATTTAAAATAAATAAAAGTTCCTTATTTCCTCTCCTAAAATACTTTTTTATGTTCTTGATACCAGTTTTGGTTTTCCATCTTTCATTTTGGCAGGTTTGTTGGTATTGATCACACATTATACAGGTTTGCACACAATGTTTTTATATGTACATTGTGTGTCTTTTGTATGTCTAATACAAACATAACTCCTAATGTTGATTGATGCACACATAATGTTGAAAAATGTATCTATTTTACAGGGAAACATTGATGGGAAAATGTTGCAAAACAGACAACTGAAAAATGAAGGCGCAATTCACACAGGAAAAAGGGAATTTTGAGTTGAGACATTCAAAATTGCCTCTGGTTGTCAGTGGCAACAAAATAGCATTTTTTATTTCCCCTTGTGCTGTTCAAGTAGTTATCAGCAATGGAAGTAATATTTTTTTTAAAAAAAAAACATGCAGTGCTATTAAAAATTAAATTATGAGATCAGAGAAGGAAATGAAGCTACCTTTAAAAGCAAACTCACAGCTTGAAAGATGCATTGAGCCATGAAGAAATAAAAGGCCTTTGAAATTTCTGATGATTTATTCTAATTTCATCAACTGCGGCCTCTAGATAGTTAATTAAACAAATGGCTGTAGACAGTCTATATATAGCCAATTTTTATGGAATGAAGAGGACTATTTATGTGTTTTTTCCACTTACTTTTATGTAGGTAAACAGATACCTTTTCAATTTGCTAAGTGGGCTGCAATATTTTAACAGAGGCAAAATATTTCAGTTTTACTCTTTTTTAAAATAAATTTGAGCAGCCCTTTATTGAAGTAAATTGTCTTAATTTGAATTTTAAATGGGTCCTCCTAAAAAAAATTAATTAGATAAAATGTAGAGGAATAATTAAATTATGACCAGAGTTCTAACTGAACATTTGTCGTGGCTGTCATTTGAGGGAAGTATCTCTATTTCTCCATTAAAGCAGCTGGTGACTGTGCTTTTGGGAGATTGTTTTTTATGAAAAGACTTCTATTTAAAAAAGTAAGTTTTTCTGAGAAGTCACAGCAGTCTCTCAAAAAGAGAGTCAGGCTTATAACACCAGAGTGTATTTGTTTGGGAAAAGGTTTTAGAAAACCTGAAGTATACAACCTAGAGCTTAGACAGGAAGCAACAGGGCTCTTAATCAGAATATTACAAAACAAAAACTCCCTTCAGTTTCTAAAGTCTATTCCACAGCCCCAGCATCTTAGAAATAATTATATTTCATTTGGTAACAGAGTGGTAGCAGAGTTCCTTAGTAAGAAGCATTTTCCCCAACATACAGTAATTAATCTTCAGGCAACCAAATTGTAGCAGAGATAGAACTTACAGTTTATTGAGGTAGATGTCATTCACAGCAATATCTTGGAATAGAATGAAAAACTCCTATCTAAATAGTTACTTTCCCTATTTACCAATGGTCAGTTAATCCAGCATTGAGGCTTCATATGGGTATGTGGATGAGGCCTTCATGGGAGGAGCTTTGAGAAATACACCTTTACCCTAGGAAGACCATGAAGCCAGAAGAAGGATCTCCCAAGAGACACAGAGACAGAGGAAGAGTCAGGACAAGAGGCATTCCCACCTTAGACAAAGAGAAGCAACTTATTATCAGGAGAGTTATACATAAACTATGGTTGCCAGGTCCCCATGTCCTCCCAGTGGGGGGGGCTGGCACCTACCCACTTTGGTACCCATTGCGTGCACATTCCTGGACCCAAATGATGATGTCAATTTTGGGAAGTGACATCATTGTGCCGGCTGCAGCTGCCCTGGAGCACTCCCTGGCTCCATGGGGGGTCGAATCAGGCCCAATTTGGGCTGGATTGGGCTTGAATAGGCCCGGATCGGGCCCTAATCGGCCTGGAACAGGCCGCTGTGGAGTGTGGAAGTGCTCCTATGTGCTGCACCAGCCTGATCTGGCCCAATCTGGGCTGATTTGGGCCAAAATTGGCCTGTTTCAGGGCCAAATTGACCTAGATCAGGCCCAAATCGGGCTCACATTTGGCCAGATTGGGCCCGTGGGAGCGTGCTGCACTCCTGAGAGCACACTTTAGGAGGTCCATGCCTCTCTTGCCAGCCAGGTAATCAGGAAAATACAAAAAAACACTTGGGGAAATGATCCTAGTAATATCTAATGATGCCTAATAAACAAACAATTTCACAATCAGTTTTATAAGAAGTGCTCAGTGAATTACAAAATTCAAATATATACTATATACAATTCAAACATTCATCATACTGAATCAATACTGGAAACAACATACACTTCTTACAACAGACTGTAGCCTCCAAACACTCTGTCAACATTGAATATAGTCTCTTGTAGGGGTGTGCAATTCGGGTATCTGATATGTTTCGGATTCTCCTGAAATGTTTCAGAAAGCCCAAAACGTTTCGGGTAATCCGAAAGAGCGATTTCCGAAACGTTTCGGGTTGTTTTGGTTTGTTTCGGGTTTTTCAATGGGAAAATGCCTCTGTCTTCCCGGATGCCTGGGGGAGGCATTTTCCCACCGAATCAAGCCAAAATTGGTGGGGACCTTCCTCTAACTCCTCTCTAACAACCCCCCAAGTTTCAGATCGATTGGACTTTGGGGGGCCATGTTATGGCTCCCCAAACCAGGTCCCCCTATCCTCGCCTAAAAAAGGGAAACGTGAACGTATTTTTAGCTTGCTGCTGCTAATCTTCTTCATTATTTCCTATGGGGGAAAAATGAAGAGGCAGGCTTGTCTTGCCAGGGGTGGCATTTTGCATGCAAAATGCCCCCCAACCCTCAGGGGCCCTTCTCCCACCTTTCCTCCCACCCACCCCAAGGGTCAGCCTGCTCCCACTTGGGGGGGCATTTCATGGCCTCCCCAAGTAGGTGCTCTTTTCTCCATCAATTCCACCTGGGGGAGGCTTGTCTTGCCAGGGGTGGCATTTTGCATGCAAAATGCCCCCCAGCCCTCAGCGGCCCTTCTCCCACCTCTACTCCCACCCCCCACCAAGGCTCAGCCAGCTCCCACTTGGGGGGGCATTTCATGGCCTCCCCAAGTAGGTGCTTGCAGCCCCCAAAGTCCACCCCCTACAGACCCACACAAAGCCAATTCCCCCCCAGCTGCCACACACAGACCCAAATCCTCACATTAGCCCCTCACAGACCCAAATCCACCCCCAGCAGCCCCACACCCATAACCCCAGGAACAGGCTGGCCAGCCTTCCCCTTTTGTTCCCTATGCTGGGAACTTCTAAACTCTCTTTCCCAGGGCAATTCCGCACAGCCCACATTGGTGGACAAACTTCTGAGTGCCAACTTGTCTCTGGGAAAGAGCACCTGACCTGACACACAGACAACCACCCCACCATGCAAATGCCACCCCTGGCAAGACAAGCCTGCCTCTTCATTTTCCCCCCATAGGAAATAATGAAGAAGATTAGCAGCAGCAAGCTAAAAATACGTTCACGTTTCCCTTTTTTAGGCGAGGATAGGGGGACCTGGTTTGGGGGGCCATAACATGGCCCCCCAAAGTTTGATCGGTCTGAATCTTGGGAAGTTGTTAGAGAGGAGTTAGAGAAAGGTCCCCTCCAATTTTGGCTTGATTCAGTGGGAAAATGCCTCCCCCAGGCGTCCGGGAAGACGGAGGCATTTTCCCATTGAAAAACCCGAAACAACCCGAAACAACGCGAAACAATACCAGAGCTGCTAAACCCGAAACGGTTTTGCACACCCCTAGTCTCTTGTTAATAAGGTGAAATGTCCACAATCTCCAAATGAGTCAAATGTTGAGGAGCCCCGTGTCACCGTCTACTCAAGGGAAAGCAGGTATCTTGAAAGGTGAGAGAAGTCCATAAAAGGTAGCAACAACTTCTGATATGCTTTTTCTCTTTATCTCTCTCAGCAGGTGGAAAAGGTGGGAAAATGTGGAAAGGGGGAACTCCAAGGAGTCCCCAAACGGCCCTACAAGCGTCCAGCAAAGTTATTCTACTCGTTTCATCCCACAAGAACTTCCTCAGGAGCCAACAGAGAATCCACCACTCAATATTCAATTACAACATGGTATTCAATTACCATGTCATGGTACTCTATGCTTTAAGTCACATATTGGTACAGGGTTTACAGAGTGAGTCAGCCCAGTTGTCCTCAACATAGCACCAACATCAGTTTCTGGGGAGGCCTTTTCTGTCAGTGTCTTTCCCTGTCTGCCAAAATCAGCCAAAAGAGGTGATATACAAAAAGTTAGCTACTTTGAGTGGATCTCAAAGCCACAGATACAAACAAACCTACCCACCCAAATAACCTTTCTGGGTCTTCCCATTGTTTCTATGGGAAATCGAGGTGTCTTCTTCCTCAGAGGCCACAGGTTCCTCAGACATCTTCTTCCCACTCTGAGACTTTTAATGTCAATTCTGCAGGTAAGGCCTGGGCATTTAGTTTACTGGGAGAACTAGTAAGTGGGTCTCTGTCCTGGAAGGCTGATCCTCCATGGTGTTCTCTCTTGTGCATAAACAAAGCCTGTCTCCAGCCAGCTTGGTTTGCTCTCGACTTTATTCTCATGCCTGGAGAGAAGAATCATTTTAAAGGTGGTGGCTGGCTGGGAAGGCACAGCCACTTTTCAGTGCCTTCCCAAGCACTCATTCCACTCTCTTCTCCATACAGGAGAGCAAAGAATAGGTTTGTTTGCTCAGCCGGCTGCTACACTGAGGATGAGGAGCTGCTGCTTCATTTCCATCTTCCCTTCTACTCTGAAACTGTGCTCCAGGATTTCCTGTGCTGTCTCCAGCCTTTCAACACTGGCTACATTTCTGTTGTCCCATCTCTCTCTCTCTCTCCCTCTCTGTGCTTTGCCTTCTCAGTGAGGAGTGAGTTCCACCACCTCTTTTCCCAGAAAAAAGCCCTGAAGGCATGTCTACTAAGAAGTAAGTCCCCCTATTCTTAATAAGAATTACTGCCACATAAGAAGGGTTGCCATCCTCCAGGTGATAGCTGGAGCACTTCCAGATTTTCAATTTATCTCCAGGCAACAGAGACTAGTTCCCCTGGAGAAAATGGCTGCTCTGAAGGGTGAACTCTATGGCATTATACCCACTGAGGCCCTTCCCCACCTCAAACCCCACCATCTCTAGGCTCCACCCACCAAATCTCCAGGAATTTCCCAGCCTGGACCTGGCAACCCTACACGTAAGTGCACAAGATTGCACAGCTACAGTGTAATATTATGCATGTTTACTCAGATGAAAATCCTACTGTATTCAATGGGGTTTTCTCCCAGAGAAGTGTGCATAGGATCGCAGTCTTACAGTATAATTCTATGCACAGTTATCTTAAAGGAAGCCCTATTTAATACAGTGGGGCTTACTTTTGAGCTGACTGCATAAGACTGAGTTGCAAGAGACTTTCTAAACCCAGGTTAGGCTGAGAAATGGAATACAAAGACAAAGGGCTATTGTGACCCATTATTTTTCCAGGGCCATTTTTAGCTTCCCAACCCATCCCTGCAGTTTGGTCTAACTATGCTGGTTCAGTAGTTTTGAAGAAGGCAGTTGTGCAGAGAGATTTATAAATGTAGAATGTTATATACATTTGCCAATTCACATTTTGAAAACATGAATGCTACCTAGGAAATCCATGGTTAAAGTGGTGTACTGATATGAGAAAACATAGGTTACTGCATTTTATAAAACTTCTTTTATGATAAGCATTTTCTCAGTGAAAACTCATCTGCTTAAGAGAATAACTTATCAACCATTTAAAAAACATAATATGGATTACCCTTGCGTTGAGTTTTCATGGGATTGATCATGGGAAGTATGAGTAGGAAATGCTCATGGTCACAGAACTTTCCTGCTTCTGCCTTCCCCCAGCAATTAATGTGACCTTCCAAAAGCTGATGCTGGAGGTTCTGGTACCACATAGACATATAACTGTATCACGTGAGGAGGGACAGCCAGGCAAAAGAGTCCCTACCTCACTCTTGTGCCCACAGAACCTCTTACATTAATTAGGAGTGTGCATTCTGGAATTCCCAAGCTGAAAATATATACAAAATTTCAGTTTCAAGTCACCATTACTATGATTTTCTGGAACAGTTACACAAATTTTATGCAGTACAACCTCCCCCCTCTCTACCATGTCACAGAAACAAGAGAGGTGTCTTGTTTTTCTTTGATTCTCCAAATTTCCCAGACGGTGGCCAGGGAAAGATGTCTCCCAGCTGGTGGAAGCCAGGGGCATGGCCACCAATGCTGTGGTTCCAGTTTATGCCTTCTCCTTCCCTCCCTCCTTTATGGGAGCAGGGCCCTTTCCCCCTCTACCTGTAGGATGGCTGGAGGGCACCTTGTTCAGGGACCCATAGAATTGAACCTCTTGGTCCAATTCATTTGAACTTGGGGTAACGGGCAGTACTAGTTCTCCTGCAATTTTGATGTCATTTATTTGAAAACCAGCCACTCCCCCTACCCACAGAGTTCCCCCTCCATAGGGAATAATGAAAACTGAATGATTCTAGAATCCTGGAAAACCCCAAACCTGAATCCTGAAATGATGCTGGGTGACCTGAATATCATTGAATACCCATATTCATGCCCTTCCCAAAATCTGCATCTGAAAAATACTGGCTTTATTCCAACTATACACCCCTAGCATCATTGTAAACACCATTAATGGTGGAAGTTGTGTCTCCTGTGACTTTTGTCTCCATGTGGGTCCTGCAGATTCCAGCATTAGCTTTCTGAAGGTCTCAGGGATTTACAGGGAAAAGGAGTGGGTAGAAAGAATCCATGTTTCCAAGCCTGATTGTATTTTCCTTTGATAGGGCCCAACCCATTCTTTTTTTGTAATCTAGCACCATTGAAACTGCTTTTTATTTGTGTCTTTTTCCCCACATATCCCAAAAGTTTTCTTGGAATCCATCTAAACTATTTCCCTTGCATTTTTCTAGAATTTCCCCTCTCTCCAAATGACTTCATGTAAAAACACATGAATCCTTTTTCTCAAAAGAGCATTCCCTTATCAGGAAACTATAAAACGGAATAGCAAATTATGAATATATGAATAATAAAGTCAAATACTGAAAGTAAAATTTACAAATTATACTGGAGCTTGACATTTGAAGTTTGCTGAAATATTTATATTAATTTGGATAAGCTGTTAGAATTCTCTAGGCAATGGTGGACTAGAGGAACACATCTGCAAGAATTTCATGGCAAGGGAAGTGAAAAGAATTTTAAAAAACAGCAACATTCCTCAGAGGAGTTTAAAAGGTCTCTAGAGCTAAATTACATAAAACTACAAATGGTGCTGTATCTTCTGTGTGTGTTTCCCTAGTGAGTTGAAACACAGCTGGAGGAGGCTTGGATTTTAAGTGGGAAAATGGCTGAAGGGCAAAGGGATAATTCAGGGCTGTTTGGATAAGGTGACTAGTGGAATAAAATTCCCGGGCCCTGTTCATCTCAGGAACCTATGGAACTGAGCTGGGTAATCTTTTGGAATAGTACGGTTTGTGTCTTGGAAAGAGAGAAGGTGCCAGGGCAGATGTGGCATCTATATTTTTGTATGCACTTTAGAGTTGCCAGCAATTGGCAGGAGACTCACTGTTGTGGTGAGGCAATGTCCTCACATTGCTTCCAGCATTGTGTTACCATAGAGTTTTGATTGAATGCTAGTGCATAGTTAACAATGCACTGACATCACTTCCAGTTGTGAAGGAAGTGATGTCAGCATGTCAGGATGCTGGCGATAACTCCCCTATTTCTCCCCATTTTTCTCCCACAGCCAACTGAGTAGCAGTGGGAAAGGCCCACTGGGGATGAGGAAGTTGGCAATTCTATTGCGCTTCATTTACACATTGTACTAGGTATTACTTTCACCACCACAAATTGAGCATTCTTCTTTGGGAATGCTCACACAAATGCCAGCAATTTTTTGGTCTTGTAAAAAACAAATCATGTAAAAAACAACATGACTTAGTGTATTTTGTTACTGTACTTCACATAAAGCAAAATTTGGGAGGTAATTTAGTAGGCTACCTGTAGGAATTTGGGTAAGTTAAAAAGTTTAGAAGAGTGATGGATTTTTAAATATATATATATATATATATATATATATATATATATATATATATATATATATATATATAAATGGGGCTGCAAAAACATCTGATTGTTTTAATGCACAACAAGATGCTACAAGACAAGAGGCGACTGTTAGGACAGAATATGGGGAAACAGAATTGTTTTCAATTGGCAAGGGTGTCAAACAGGGATGTATATTATCTCCATATCTTTCTACCAGTTCATATTATATCCCTACCGCTAGGCAGAGAATATCATAAGGAAAGTTGGATTAAATTCAGAAAAGGTGGAGTGAAAATTGATGGAAGGAACAATTTGAGATACGTAGATGACACCGTGTGACTAGCAAAAAACAGTGTAAACTTGAAACGACTACTGATGAAGGTTCGAGGAGAAAGTGCCAATGCAGGATTACAGCTGAATATCGAGAAGACAAAAAATAATGACTACTGAGGAATTACACAATTTTAAAGATGACAATGAGGAAACTGAAATTATTCAAGATTTTCTATTCCTTGGCTCAATCATCAACCCAAAGAGAGACTGCAATGAAGAAATAAGAAGAAGATTGAGATTTGGAACAGCGAACAAGAAAAGATCTTTGAAGATAAAGATGTCTGTCTGAGGACCAAGATCAAGATAGTCCGAAACTGATGCTATCATACTTTGGTCACATCATGAGAAGACAAGGCTCTCTGGAAAAGTGGAAGGCAGTAGGAAAATAGGAAGACCTAAAATGAGATGGCTTGACTCAATAAAGGAGGCCATGTCTTCCAGTTTGCAAGAGCTGAGCAAGTCACTTAATGATAAGATGTTTTGGAGGTCTCTCATTCATAGAGTCGCCATAGGTCAGCGGTGACTTGATGACACGTAACACTCACACTGTTCTAACCAACAGGATTAATTTGGATTACATCAACTTTAAAAACAAATTTAAAAGAAATACAAATTAAAGGAAGCAAACCTCAGCCTGCGCTTGCCAAAAGCACATTGGAAAAGCTCCATTTTACCCAGCCTCTGAAATCTATACAAGATCAAGAACTTTCTCAGATTTTTGGAAGCCTGTTCCATAGTATAGATGTAACTATGGAAAAAGCATAAGGTCCAGCAACAACAACTCTTGTTGAGCTGATTGGAGGAGCTACTAATAATACCTAGTCTGATGGATTGTCGTTGTGATATTCTATTCCACAGAACTCTAAAGAAAAAAGAGTGACTGACAGCGCAGTTCTAAGAACTCTTTCCTGGGAGTAGGCCCCATTGAACTGATTCAAATATGACTCCAAGTAGATCTGCCTAGGATTGCTAGATTTTGAAATAATGCTAAAGAGTGTGGCTTACTTCAAGGGTAACAGCAAAGTTGATTTGGTATTACAGAGGAAGCCGAGGGGAACCTTGGCTCCTTGCTTACAGCTCAGTAATATGTCTGCTTTCACAGCATATCATAGTTTGGCATTACATCTGAACCACAAACTATTGTTTGTTTCTTACAATATGGTTGTCAACCCTGTGCTGGCAACTGCTGGGAGCATTTGGGAGGCAGACTGTGAGAAGGGTAAGTAAGGGTAAGATGTGGCAACATCCCTTCCAAGTCATCACATCCAGGTGATGCTGCCATGTCAATGATGCTGTAGGAATTCTCCAAATCCTTACTGTAAAGAGGGTAAAGACTAGAGATGGGCATGAACCGAAATACGAACCAAAATTCATGACGAACTGGGCCAGTTCATGGTTTGCAAACCAGCGGTTCATCAGAGCCCATTTCTGACGAACAACCACAAACTTTAGGCTGGTTCATTTGGTTGTGTTTTGGCTCATCACTGCAGATAGCCTGGCATCAATCAATCAGTTTCCTAGGCAACAGGGGATGGACTTCCTGCAGACCTTCTGCTGACCCAGAAGTGGCCTTCTGCTGACTCGGAAGTGATGATTTGATGACCTGGATGTGATGTTTTCACGAACCAAACAAACCAGTTCATGAACCAGCGTATGTTCATGAAAGTTCGTGGTTCATGGTTCAGAAGTGATGTTCACACATCTGTGACTTCATCCCCTCTTTTCTCCTGCTATTTAATTGCCCAAATGGGAGAGAGCAGGTAGGGTGAGAAGTTGCCCACTGTGGGAGGGAAACTGGCAGCTCTATCTCTCTAAGGTTTGCTGTGAAAATAATTTTTTAGATGGATTTCTGGGGAAGTTGGAGCCCACAAGACCAAGAATTCCCCAGGCCAATGTGATGGTTTCCTAATAACCACTTTCCCACTGCAGCATACCAGCATAAACTCTGTGTACATATCCTTTATCTGCTAATAAAGTCCTAAGGCAAGCTTTGCTGTCTATCTCAGCTTCTTGCCAAGTTTCAGTCTCAACAGCTAATATAACAGCAGTCCCTCACCATCTGTATAGCCTTCCCTCTTATGCTGGGTAATTTATTTTCTCTTTTCTCAGGAGCAGCCCTCAGAAAGAGTTCCAACTTACCCTTCTCAGAGCCTAAACTGACTTTGACTAGAACAGTCTTCCTCACTGAATTCATTATAGATGGCCTACTTACTAATTGAAACAACAGGATCTTTTTTATATCCCTTAATTAAAAGCAACTTAAATTACTTGATACAGCTGGTGGTATTTCTTTTGCCTTTTCAGGACAAAAAAACTCTCCACCCTTTATTCCATGAGCCATGATTATTTTTAGAAAGTTCAGCGTTCTGTTCGAACAGTCAAAGTTCACAAACATTTAGGCATTTTTGATTTAATGACATATTTTTTGATTTAATGACATATAATCGCTGCTTAGGAAGAAATATTAGAATAGTATCAGTATGAGTATAGCAAATGTCTTACACTATGCAGGCTAAATGTGCACAATACCAAACAAGATTTGAATGCAGGTTGGCTGCATTATCCAGCGGGGTCAGGTATGTATTATATAACAGACCCAGGAAGCTGGAGCCAGTTAACAGAGAGGTCATATTCTGTAGGAGCTTCTGTCACCCAAATAGGACTCAGTCTCCTTAATTGATTCAGGGAATTAGCATTAAGGAGGCAAGTTAAAGGGGGTAGCTAGAAATCTCCACCAATGTTTATGGGGATTGTTCCTTTAGAGAACGCTCAAATAAGTCAGGCAGACATTCATCCAGAAAGGGTTTTTTTTATTAAACAGAAATTAACACAAATACAAATTAACACAAATACAAATAACATCACACATACAACACTAACCAATAAAATCAGAGAGGAAAATGGGAGAAAGCAGTTTCAGGGAGGATGATAATTACCAGTCTGGAAGAGCAGAGGTCCTCGGAGGCAGCAAAATGATCAGCATTTCACAGAGAGAAAAAGAGAGAAGACCCAAATGAATTTGGGTGTGTGTGGATGGATCCCAAAACACTCAGAAAGAGCACATGGCTGGGGAGCCCAATTACAGGGCAAAACAATTCCTGGGACAAGCTTAATGACTTGCTGTCAAAAACAGTGGCTTAATGGTTTGTCTGGAGGTAGAAAAATAAGTGGGGAGAGGTTTGATGGTTCCTATCTAGGACAGACTATAGATGAAAATATTGCTTGATGATCTGCTAAGCACCAGATGGGAAAGCTACCAGGTTTGCTGAATAGTTGGGTGTTGCTCAATTAGGATAGGTGAGGGGAAGCAAGGTTGAGTGTTGATGGGATGAGTCAGGCATTTTCTGGGAGCTTCAGTATTCTCAATTATTCATCTCTGGGGCATGGAGGTGGCCATTGGTCAGCCAGCTGCTATGATTCACCTCCTGGTAATCTTTCAGGCTCCTGTCCAGTTGACATCTGTTCTACCTTAGGTAAAACAGTGCCTTCTGCATATAGAATATAGTCCAGGTATATAAAGAAGTGGGGCAGAGGTGGGGGTGGTAGTTCATAAAGCCTATCATAATCTCATACGTCTTTATCCCAAAAATCCTGCATCACAGCAAAGGAGGCCTTTTCTCAATTTGTCACATGTTTGGTGTAGTGGTTAAGAGCGCAGGACTCTGATCTGGAGAGCTGAGTTTGATTCCCCACTCCTCCACTTGAAACTGGCTGGGTGACTTTGGACTAGTCACAGTTCTCTGGAGCTCTCTCAGCCCCACCCACCTCATTGGGTGTTTTGTTGTGGGGATAATAATGGCATATTTTGTAAACTGCTTTGAGTGGGCATTAAGTTATCCTGAAGGGCAGTATATGAATCGAATGTTGTTGTTGTGATGATGATGATAATGATGATGATCATGATCATGATGATGTCTGGCCTCAGATGGCAGGGGCATATGAAGCAGGGCCTCATATGTGAGTAGGCAGTCTTTCTGGTATGCTGGCTCCAAATCGCATAGCACTTTAAAGGTCAACACCAGCACCTTGAATTGTGCTTAGAAGCAAAATGAGATTCAATGTAGATGAACAAAACCAGAGTTAGAAATTAGAATGTGTCCCATTGTATGACATAGAATAGGAACTCAAATGTCTGTACAAGTTGAAAAAACATCAAGTCAGTTACAGGCTTATTAAATTAAGTTATTTTGCCGCAGACATGGGTGGAATAGGATATGAATTTTCCCCACAGTGGGAAAACATTACTCAAAGCCATACAAGTTGCTTCTGAAGTTTCAGAACTAACTGGTCTGTGAAAATTCAGATGTATATATAATGCACTCTCATGATACTCCATGATTTCTCTGTAGAAACAAGAACGTCCATTACAAGTCTACAAAATGTAATAGAATGTAAGAAGCCCATGCTTCTAGAAATGAATGTGAAACAGACCAAGACAGCACAGTGTTCCTGGAATAATAAAACTAGGAATGCGGTGTTGCTATAAAAGGCAAGAATGTAATGTGAATCCACTTCTAAGGCTGCTATTTTAATGTTGCACTTCAATTGAGGTATTTCAAATGGAATCCCATAGGAAGCAGGCTACATTTCCTCTCTAATAAGCAGCAAACGACCTCGCCCTCCTTCCATCTGCCTCTGCACATATAGATTTTTACACTGTGAACTGATAATGAGCCTGGAAAGTTCAATGAGACTCAAGGAAATGGGAGTCCCACAAAAGGAAAGATAACCATGTTTGCTTAGGAATGAAGCCAAATGTTTCTCAATGTGTATAGCACTGGATGTGTATGTCTTAGCTGCATACAATTTAATGAGCAGCTTTTAAAAAAAAGATGGACTCTTCATTTCAAAATCAGTCATTCCAAAATCATTCTAAAATCAGTGGTGCCATTCCAGCCATCTTCAGGGTGAAATAGAATGTGCTTATTTTCCTTTATTAGAGGGTGGACTCAAGGCTTCTGTGAGCAGAGAAAGCTCTTGTTGGCAATTTTGTTGGCTTCCCCTCTTATACCCTCTTGGACTCCTGAAAAACTGCTGCTAAGAGTTGGGGTAACTGTCCAGAACAGCATGCCATATGTCGGGGTGGGTGGGGAGGAGGCTGTAATAAGTCACTGACTTCCTTAGAAGAAAACCCAAAACAGGGGAATGCTACCCAGAAGCAAGTACTCCAGCTGTTCCCAGTATGACTAGGAGGACATATGGAAAAATCTAGTTAATGCAGATGTAACTCCTCGTTAGCATTTCTATAGCACTTTCAATATCAAAAGTGCTATAGAAATGCTAAACATTATTATTATTTGCATACATAGTCTTGTTACAATCCTTTCATGTGCCCTGTAAGGTAGACCACTATTATTATATCTGTATTGAAGATATAGAGCAGACCGAAAGAAAATGGCTTGCATAAAGCCATCCAGTTAAGTTTGTATGAAAGAGGAGAGATTTCAACCAGGAATTTCTTGGATCACAGTAGTTTATCTTTTCAGCTAGATTAATCTGTTCTTTCCCACCTAACTCCAAAACATGAAGCAGGGGCTTGTATTTCTGATCATTGTTGTCTCTGACATCAAATAAAGGCTTTAATTAACTAGATGTGCACATCCCACAGGATACAAAGTACAAACCAATCCAGTAATCATCTGTCACAGCAAAATCATAATATTATCGAGCCTTTGGTGGCCCTCCAAATTGGCTGGGTTGGATGCCATAGGCTCTTGAGTGAGAGTCTTGAACATCTACCAGTTTGGCTCAAGTTGTGTTCACCAGTCACTAGCAGATGCCAATTCATTGTTTGTCTGGCTGTTCATGAGCAGTTTGAACACACCTTTTGGGTTACTTTCCACATATGCCAATAGTACAGCACAGCACAGTGCAATGGGCAGTGATTCATGTATGCACATTCTCACATAGCCCAATGTGAGTTCTAATTTCTTTCCTCCTCCACAGACCTGCCTCACAGTATAATACTTTGTAGTCAGTTGTATAAATAGAGAGCAAAGCAATCAGTCAATCAGTGATTAACAAGTCCTCTTTTTTAAAAAAAGTCTTACCTCTGGGTATTCTTTTCATCCTGTTGTTATTGAGGTTATTTTTCACATGTGCATTTTTGCACAGCCCTACAGGAGGTGTCACTTTCATCCCACGTCATTTAATTATCTGCCCCAACCATTCATGATCCTAAGAAGAATCAATTTTACCTACTGTGCAAAGCACCTACAAGGCAAGGAGATGACACTCCACTAACATAGCCACTGTGCAGTTGCAAATCTGTTTAACAGGCATTTAACTTGGATGGCAGCAAAATGAAACAATATGTGGCTCAGTTTGCAAGTATTTGCATCTGTCTAAAAATGTATTATTTGCCTACCAAAAATGTTCATGGGGAAGCTCATGGCATCCCTACTAGGCTTGTTAGATTGCCTGCCATAGTGGGCAATCTCTCAGCCCTGACTCCTCCCCCCCACTACTGCTCTTCACTCCATTGGGAGCAAAAATGAGAGGTGGGAAGTCATGTTGCACAATGTCACATCATCATTTCCTTTTGTACTCAGAAGTGATAACATGATGATCTAGAAATTTCTTCTTTTTTTTGAAATTTTTTAGAAATTTCTCAAATCACTATGGCTTTTACCATTTTTTACTATGGTAAACAGGAAATGACATTGCAAAGTTCAACCAGAAGAAAAACTGGAAATACAGCCAGTAGTGATGTTGCAACATCAACAAAGTCACCTCCTACCCTTCATTTTTGCTCCTACTAGAGGCAAGAGGTTGCCTGGCAACTTTAATCTCTAAAGTTGTTCAGACTTTAGGAGGGTGAAGTGAGCCAGGCAAGTCAATGAAAGGGGTCTTGACCTCTGTCTTTTTTCTTCTACAGAATCATAAAACCATTCTACACGGGATGAACTTGAGGACTGCAATAGATATGGGCACAAATCAAAACACGAATCAAATTTTGTAATGAATCAGGCCGATTCATGTATCACGAAAACACGTTTCAGGGGTGCGTTTTTCATGAAACCCACGACTTTGGGGGCTGATTCATTTGATTTGTGAATGCTTCATGATGCCAGACAGGCTGACGCCAATTCATTGATTTCCTAGGCAACATAGGCCCAGAATGTCTGCAGACCCTTTGTTGTTGTGGAAACCCCCATCTTAGCCCGTATAACCTTGATAGGCAGCTCTCCCTACCAACCTGAGATATCCCATACTGTTCTGTGAGAACAACAAGCAGGGGGGAGATGGGCCTTTTGTAGCCATGGGAACACCAATCTCATCCCTCCAAACCCTGTTAGGCATGCCTTTCTGCCAACCAGAGAGCTCCTGTTCTGCTCTGTGAGTGTTTCTTATATAAGGCACAGCTGTGTGCCTCCTGCTTTCAGTTCCAGTAGACAGAGGGAGAGAGAGGAGCTGTTAGCTGTTGCTGGGCTGGGCTGGGCTTTGGAGTGAGAGAGAGAGAGTGAGAGTGAGTAGATTTGGGAGCTTTTGGCTGGATTTTCTGCTGCTTCAAAAGAGACTGAAAATCTTATTTTCTGCTCTTGTCCTTGCTGGGAAGGTTGTTGGGTGAGGGTGCCTTTTTTCTTCCACCCCACCCCAGTCTCAGGGCATTGCCTGGCTCTGAGGCCTAGCCTAACAGAGGCCATCCCAAGCCTCTGGCACCAGTGGGGGGGGGGGACAGAAGGGAGGTGGTCTCCTGATCAACGTATTACAATCTTCACCAAACTTAGAGAGTGACTGGAGGAGAGCCTGCTGAAGTCTCCCTGCAAGTCTGGCATCTCTGGGTATGAAGGGGGCCATTGTAGGGTCCCAGGATCTGATTAATCGTGAACCAAACAAATCATTTTGCGAAATGGGACAATTTCATGAAAGTTTTCAGCTCGTGGAATGTGACAAACTACGAAATTCAGGGTTATTTTTTTTTCCTGATTTCTGCGTATCTCTAGACTGCAAGCATGTTAGTAGAAAACAGAGAACAAAAATTAGTAGGATTTCTAACTTTATTGGAAAGTTGAAACATCTTAAGATTTTATATATTACATTTGTGAAGATGATATTGTTTATGGTTTTAGATTGTTTTACAGTTTTAGATCTCTTGTAATTTGCACTGAGGTTTTCTGCTGATTGAACAGAAAGCCAACTAAACAATGATGGATACAAAAATCCAAATGCAGCCTAAAATCATCATAGAATCATAGAGTTGGAAGGGGCCATACAGACCATCTAGTCCAACCCCCTGCCCAGTGCAGGATCAGCCTAAAGCATCTCTGACAAATATTCATCCAGTCTCTTCTTGAAAACTGTCAGTGAAGGGGAGCTCACCACCTCCCTAGGCAACTGATTCGACATTTGAACTACTCTGACCAAGTTCTTTCAGCACCCTTGGGTGCACTCCATCCAGCCCAGGGGATTTGTATTCATCCAGTGCAGCCAGATGCGTCTCTACAGCCTCTCTGTCAATGTCAACTAGCCACTCAGGTGTCCTGTAACATTTTCTACTATCTCTAGATGTGCCTGAGTTCTTCAGGGAGAAAACAGAGGCAAAAAAGTCATTAAGCCTGTCTGCTTTTTCTCTGTCCTGCATCAGAGTTTCTCCATCTACTCCCAACAGCAGTCTAATTGCCTCTTTTACCTTGTGTTTGCTTCTCACATATCTGTAGAAGTTTTTCTTATTGTAGCGAGCCCTCCTGGCCAGACCCAGCTCGTACTGAGCTCTGGCCTCTCTGATGGCTGATCTGCAGTACCTAGTAACCCTCATATATTCCTCTTTAGAGGTCTGTCCTTCTCTCCATTTCTTGAACATTTCCTTTTTTACCCTTAGCTTATTCTGGAGCTCTCTATACATCCACATCGGTTTCTTGGAGCCCTTACCATGTTTCCATCTTGCTGGGATAGTGAGGGCTTGAGCTTGCAAAAGCTCATGTTTGAGAAGAGCCCACCCTTCATGCACTCCTTTCCCTTCCAGCACACTCCCCCATAGAATGACTCTCATCAAGCCTCTGAGTTCATCGAAGTTGGCCCTACGAGAATCTAACCTACGAGTCTGCCTATGAACTTCCTTGGCCCCCCACAGCAACTGGGATTCAAGGAGGACATGGTCACGTCCCCCTAAGCTCCCCACCACCTTCACCTCATCTACCAATTCTTCCCTGTTGGTTAATATCAAGTCTAGTATGGCCGAGCCTCTTGTAGCTTCCTCCACCTTTTGAAAAAGGAAGTTTTTAGCCAGGCAGGTCAGGAAATTGCGTGATGCATGACGCTTTGCTGAGCCTGTCTCTCAGCACACATGGAGGAAGTTGAAGTCACCCATAATTACAAGTTTCTGATGTCTGGATACTCTACCAATCAGTTCAAAGAGGGCAGCATCCATTTCTTCTCGCTGGTCAGGTGGTCTGTAGCAGACTCCAACAATAATACCCTTTGTTCTCCCCCCCCCTTATTTCTACCCATATGCTTTCCACTGGGCTGTCCACCCCATTCTCCATAGCTTCTTGACAGTCAAGCCCTCTCCTCACATACAACACCACTCCACATCCTCTTCTACCCTTCCGTTTTTTCTTGAACAACTCATACCCATCCACTAGCACATTCCAGTCATGGGAATCATCCCACTAAGTCTCAGTAATTCCTACTATACCATAGCCCTCTGTTTGCAATAGAAGCTCAAGCTCTTCTTTCTCATTACCCATACTTTGGGCATTGGTATATAGACACTTGTAGCCTTGTACCTTTGTTTGACCTGTCCTACCCAGGTGGGTCCCCACTGTTTTCACTTCGTCATTGAAATCCCCATGTCAATCGTCCCCTTCCCTTTGCGGCATCAGTTTAAAGCTCTCCTGATGAAGTTCTCCAGGTTCATTCCAAATGTTTTCTTCCCTGCCCTTGAAAGGTGATGCCCATCATGTGCTAGAAGGCCTTCTCTAAGAAAACCTATCCCATGGTCCCAGAACCCAAAGCACTCCTGCCGGCACCACCATCTCAGCCAATAATTCACCTCAAGTATGGTCCACTCCCTGTGCATTCCTCTTCCTATGACTGGGAGGATAGAAGAGAATACTACCTGAGCCCCCAATGTCTTCAACTGCCTTCCAAGAGCTTCATAATCCTCTTTAATTCTTGCGACAGTATTCGCAGCCATGTCATTCGTTCCCACATGAATCAGCACAAATGGGTACTTATCAGCAGGCTTTATGAGTTTCGGCAGTCGGTCGGTAATATCCTGAATTCTGGCCCCCAGCAAGCAACACATCTCTCGGAATAGGGGATCTGGCCCAGAGCCATGGTGTTCCATACCCCTGAGCAGAGAGTCCCCGACGACCACCACCTTAGATTTCTTTCCACTTCTGTGTGGCCCCACAGCCTTTTTCTGTGCAGAACGCAAAAAATATGGGAACCTGTTTGGAGACTGAATTGGGGTACTTTGATGATGTGTGCAGATTCAGAACACTGAAAAGAAATCAATTCAGTATGGGGGGCCAGAACTGATAAAAAAGCCCCATGCAGAAAAGATCTAAATGCACAGATTATAAATGCTGACAAAGCATTTCACAGTGCTTTTACAGTTATTTTGTTCCAATCCTTCACTATGAATTATCCTATCCTGAGGCAAAGAGGAGCATATCTAAGCTTTCTTCTCTAATATCCTTTCTTTAGATCAGAGATTCACAAATAATGGATCACAAATATGTAATAAGAGAATCCATCAGAGGAACTATGTCTTTGCTCAGGACCCTTGTCGGTATGTCATTCTGGGTATTGAGGTTAGATAAACAAATATAGTTGGTGGGGAAAGATACAGATGCATCACTGCAAATATTAAATACAATCAATCCAATTATTTTTCTGCACCAATGAAAACCAAGCCTAATAGCCTTAAAAATGAATAGGGAGAATTGGTTTAAACTAAAAGAGAACCAGACCTTTCCAGTGGTAATTTTTCCTACCTACTTTAAAAGTCTCTTTTGCTCCTGTCTTTGCCAGAACGTGAATTTAATTAACAATGAAGTTTTTCCCCATATTGGCAGCACTCATCTTTTAAAGTTAATTTTAAGTTCAAAGATCTTTCCATTATTTTCTTTGTTTATTAGTCAAGGTTTTACTTTCCTAGTAAGTAGCTTCGTAGGTTAAGTGCCCTTCAATGTAATCTGCTTTAAGGTATTTATAGTAAAAGCTTTGCAATTAATGCTGCGGTAAAGAACGACTTATTGGGAACTGTATCATGGCAACTTTACCATCTTTTTAAAAATAAAATAAAATAAAATGTTTATAATAAAACGTATAATAAAATGTATAATAAAATACAGAGTACACAGAACATACCTTAATCAGAGTTCATCAATATTATATCTCCTATGCCAACTCCTGTGTGTCTTCTCAAACTAAATATGATCTTTTTCCTACACATTATTCAATTTTAGATCAACTAAAGGTCAAAACAAGTGGTCTCCCTATACATTCTAACTGCTATATGCTTCTATACAATTCGAAAAACTGACCTAATTTTGACATAGTCCAGCCCAGTTCATGGTTCGTGAACATGTGGTTCGTGGTACTCTCAGTTTCATGAATTTTGGTCCATTTGAGCTGGTCCATTGGTCCATGGTCCATGAATTCAGACATCCTGGCAGTGATCTATCAATTTCCTAGGCAATGGAGGGGATGTCCACAGACCTTTTTCAGCCCTTAAAAACGTGATAAGCAGCTCTGCCTGCCAAGCAGTGAGCTCCCATTCTACAACGGAGGGGTGTACGTTCTGCAGCCAATCTTAGCCCTCAAAACCTTGATAGGCAGTTCTGCCTGCCAACCAGAGAGCTCCCATTCTTCTCTATGCAAGCAAGGAGCAAGAATTAATTCCCTAATCCCTAGGCAATGGCTGGGAAGGTTTCTGTGTGGTGAATGAGGGGGTTCTTCTCCCACCCTTTTCTGTTTGATTTTGCCTCAATGCAACTTTTTGGTGCTGCTAGACAATGCAAGTCAATTGGCATTTGTGACTCCTAGTATCTACTGGAAGTTTCCTAGGGATGGCCGCTTTGGGGGGTCTGTAACTCAGATGTCCAAATGCAATCTAGACCAAACTTGGAGGGTGGCTGGAGGAGAGGCTGCTGAAGATTGTCTGTGAGTTTGGGCTCTCTAGGTGTGAAGGGGGCAGAGCCAAGGCTGATGGAAATGACAGACCACAGACCATCAAACCGGACTGCGAACTGGGCTGGTCCGTGAAAAGTTCATGGTCCATGGTCCATGAAAATCAATGGACCATGGGCCAGCGGTCTGTAGGGTTTTCCTGGTCTGTGCCCACCTGTAGTACTGACCATGTTACATGTTCCCAAATGAGCTCTGCTTCCTGCATTTTGTTTGTTGGTTGGTTGGTCTTTTGGCCAAAATACCTTAAACTGATTCATACACAACAGATTAAAAATATAATTGTGTTAAAAATACAAATAAATTGTATAAAATCATTTTAAAATCACAGGGGAATCAACAATTTAACAACTGTTCCAGTTTCAATTCCATTTAGTACCATTTTGAGAAAGAAAAGTTTTTAGGTTAATCCAGAAGACCTTCAGGTATTATGCTATCCTTACCTCTGGAGGAGAGGTATTTCTATAGACAGAGGGACATAAAAGACCCTCCCATGTCTCCCAGAAAACCTCACACATTATCTGATAAAACAGCATCTCAACATCTGATTCTCCCAGCTGTTGTACACAGAAAAGACCCCCTGCTGTCTCTATCAGATGCACTTGCAAGTTCTGATGGAAAAGTTCAACAAAGTATTTGTTCACAACATGCCCATTTTGGTCAAACTTCACAGTCTTAATCACAGCTACATTCCAAAATACAGATGAGTCTTTTTATTCAAAGACATTGCTGTGTGTGAATGGCACAAATGAATGAATAAATAAATGCACTTAAAAAGCCTTTTCAATTTTGCTAATTGACCTTAATCTAATGTGATATGTAATAGGCTCAGCATGCCATAATGGGAGGATAGTAATGAGAGTGTAAGAATGAAAAAAAAAACCTCTTAAATCTTAATTATATTTGAAATACTTGATTAGATTATTCCCAGTGCCCTCAAACAAACCTCAGTGGCAATGAAAGTCATCTGGAGATTTCCAAATGTGTTAGAGACTTGCAGCATCTCAACTGTCATGTTTTATGGGGCAATCTACCTTGAATCCTCTCTGGAAAAGCTATTCAATGTCACATTGATGCCGGGCTCTATTATTGATTAGAGTGTTTTTTTTTTAAAGAAAAGATTAAACACTGGAATTATATCTGTTGGGCACACTGGCATATGTGGAAGAGTTGGATTGGGCTGTGCCTGAGAATAGTCAATATAAAGGAACCTCGCCTTTCAGTGCCTTGCTGCCATCTGACAGCTGTTCTACACATGCTATTCTATGCAGAATGAGGTGCCAGAAGATCAGGCAATACATAAAGATTTTCTGAGCATCTTTACTAGTAAATAGCAGCCATGGCAAAGCCTGATTTGGATTGCAACACAGATGGAGGGAGCATTATATTTTTTTCCCATGCTGCTTTCCAGCCATAGAGTGCTATTTGTCCCATTGTGGGAAACATAAGGCAACATTCAAGCAACCAGTATATTTTCCCCCAATGGACCATTCATGGATTGGTTGGACAAATGGGACAGGGAATGGGTTAAATCTCTCCCTCCATGAAACAGCCCTGATTTAAAATCAGGACCACATGTGGCTGCTGTTCACACTTTTTAAAAGAATGCGTAGAGATTCTATTCATGGATTTTCCACCATCTCATCAATTTGGTCCCAAGTGGAATGCAGATTTTTTTTCTGCAAGGGCATTTGTTTTTTCACTTTTGTGCACAGAACAGATCAGTTATACTGACATTTACTGATGCCCATTGAATCCTTCCATACTTCTTTATAAGAAAAGAGGCCAAGACACCATAATAACAGAAACACTAGAATGTGATCTGATGGCAATACATGACCATCCTGAGATTTCACTTGGGTGCAGTATGAAAGGAGAAAAATTACAAATGCAGGCTACACTTATGCTCTTTGGATACAGGGTGATAGGCTCTTGGAAGTAATATTTTTTCCTCTTTTGCAAACACTATATCTTCCCCTTGGAACAGATGAAGTACATATGCATCAAAATCAATACTGCATCCAGAAACATTGTCAGTGGAACTCAGGGATGCATAATCAGCCTGCTATGTTCATCACTAAACGAATTGATTTTCAGCACTTTTTCCCGCTCGCTTCAGTAGCTGTTAGCTCTAACAAAAATTATGCCTCGCTTCCTTGCTCTGACACGTTTGCATTTTACATAGTGACATTTCTCTTTGCCTTTTATGACTAGCCAAATCTTAGCATCCAAAGAGTTCAACTTTTGCAGTAATGATAATGTTAGTGAGATTCAGGTTATTTCTTTCTTAATCTCCACTGATTTTTCTCCCATTGTGTTATTGTTCACACCAATGCATATTTTATTTGGTCCCGGAAAAGACAAGATTAAAAAATTACCACCTTGCTTTTGCAAACCAATGAAGAAGTTATGACAAGGAAAATTCTGGTAGCACTGGATATGGATATATTTGGGGATATTTTGGTATACTTTGAGGGAAAACATGCAATATGAGCAAGGGACCCACAAGGACTTGCGAGAGAAGGTGATCTCCTTTACCTTTCCCCCACTATTTCCTCTTTCCATTCCCTGAAAGCTGCCAAAGCCTCTCCCCATTTTCTGCTTTCTTCTTTCTTTCCCACCCACCAGCCAACTTACTTTTATCTCTCCCCCAGTCCACCTGTCTTCAGCTTTCCCTCCTTCCGTAACCCTGGCAGCCTCTACCCAAGAAAATCATAAATCAGTTGCATGGTGCCAGCTGCCGGGCCCAGTTCCATGGTAGGGAGCCCAGAAGGATTTGCCAGGAGGCACCTCATTTTCCCTATATCCCCTTCTCCACACCGTTTTCCATTTCTTTTTCTTCTTAACCTCCATGTCCTCACCTTTCCATGCTTCCTTTTCTCTTTCCCACCCACCTACTCACCAACGTTTCACCTACCCTGTATATATATAATTATTATTAATGTACTTAATTTATATCCCACTTTTCTCCCCAATGGGGACAGAAAACAGCTTACAGCATTCTCCACTCCTCTGTTTTATCCTCACAATGATCCTGTAAGGTAGGTTAGGCTTTTAATAGCCCAAGGTCACCCAGTGAGCTCCCATGACAGAATGCAGATTCATACCTGGGTCTCCCACACTCTAGTCCAAAATTCTGGCCACTACACCATACTTCTTCCATGGAGTTGCTGCTATTAAACAGTAGCAAGCAGCCAGGCTGGGGTGTATCATGCAAGTGAGATGGTAGCAAGTTGCCTGAAGGTTGCTTCCTGGCATAGCCATAATGAATCCTCCCTCAAAGGCCAAAACAGCTTTACAGCACAATCTGAAGAGGGGGAGAGTGCATAGGGAGAGAACCAAGGCTTATGTGGGCGTAAGTGGCTCCTACGTGGGTGCAAGTGCCCTTCCGCTGCCGGTGGCATGAGGCGTGCTATTGCTGCCTTGCCACTGCTGGGAATGCCTGGCAGGCAGGTGGAGGTGGAGGAGCAGCGTAGGGCCCCACGTTGGTGCAGAAGGGGGCGGGGCAGAGGGCGGGGCTGGAGTTAGTTTGCTCCCTAAGCCCTTCCAGAAGCGGGAATGCCCACAGAGGTGCAAAAGAGCTACGCCATGAAAAAACAAGGCGTAGCCCATAGGCGCCCATTGAACGGGGAAAACTTGGCCCCCTGTTTGAGCACCAGCCCCGCCCCCATGGCCTGAACAGTAAAGGATGGGAACTACCATGGGGGCCAATCCGCGTGTGCTTCCAGCATGGATGAGCCCCCCTCCTCGCACCCAATCACCTGCAGTCGCACCCTACAAAGCATCTGGCCATGCTGCCCATGACCTCAGGTAATTTAGCACACAGCTGAAAGCTCTGCCCGTTTGCTTTCTGCCATGGGTACTTTGAACATGAGGTGGGAGAGAGGGTACCCACAGTGGCAGGCACTGAGTGCACTTTAGAGACTTTGCAAGAAAACTGGGAGAACTTTGCACTCACGCAAGGGAAGAAGGGCAAAGTCTAGAATGGCTGCTTCCAGACACGTTGGATAATCCACTTTGAATACTCTTTAGTGAACATTTGGAACTGCTTTTCCATGTGTGGAACAAAAATCCAATTCCAAAGGATTGCTAAAGTGCATTGAAAGTGCATTATTCAACGTGTGTGGAAATGGCCAATGTCTGGCTAACAATAACCACTCAGGTTTCTTTGCAGGTTATCTGACTCTGAAGTTCAAGCTCAGTAAGGAGCGAGGGAGCACTGACAGGTAAGAAGAAGATGGGGCGGTTGCTAACCCAGCTTGCTGATTTATGCTGGCTGCCCCATCACCTGAACTCGCCTGACAGCTAGCCTTGGCGGGGGAGAGGATGGTGGTAGCAGCTGCTGCCTGCCCCAGAGGCAGATGCCCAGAAAACTACTCTTGACCAGGTGTGTGTAACTACCTGCTAACTTTCTCCCTTAAAGGTAAAATCACCCTAAGGCAGAGCACTTCCTCACCAGAGAGTCTTGCATCAGCTGGTCACCAGCTGCACCTGTGGAGCTCCTGCTGCTGCTCTCTACTATGTGCATTTTCTCAGATGTTGGAGTGTGGGCTTTGGCTTTGTTGAGTTACTTGCTGCCAGGGAGTGGGGGATGTGTTTGCAGAAGCACGGATGGACTTGGCGTGGGGAGAGTCTGTCAGTTCACTCGGGGGGGGGCATCTCCCTAGTACTGGGACATGGCTGTCAAGGTCCGGCCCACATTCTCGCTTTGTAGAGATGCAGTGATATGTTCAAGTTGCGCAGCAGCAAGTTTGAGCGCGCTTTTCATTCCCCTCGTTTCCAAATGGCCTCCCGCATGGTTCCCAATGAGTTTTCCTGTCACTCATTGACAGCCCCGCCTCCCCCCACCTGCTTCTCCAGAACCTGGGGACTACTTAGGGTTGCCAGTCTCCAGGTGGTAGCTGGAGATCTCCCAGAATTACAACTGATCTCCAGGCAACAGAGATCAGCTCCCTACTATCTGGCCCTACTTTTCAGGGAGGGGGAACCTTTTTCTTTTGGTGGTGGGAGCGGCGGTGGGTATTTGCAGGTGCACCGAGCTGCAGCCACCAGTCTGGCCCTCCCCATTGGCTGCACCTCTGGTTGCCCCTTGCCTGAATATCAGGGGAGGGTGTGGTCATTGGCTGGTGTGAGCAGGGTTGTCAGGGGAATGGTGGACAGGACCTCCCAGGGGCCGCTGCATCTCACATTGCCATGCTCGGGCACCAGCGGGACTATCCTGCAAAAGTCCATAGGGTGCTGTGCAGCGCCACCCATTTACACCGACGCAGGAGCAACAGCGCTGCCTAGGGGGTTAGGATTGGGTTGCCTGAAAAGGGCCTGCTATCACCTCTCCACCTCTCCTTTTTACAGACAGAAATCAAGGATGGAAGGTAAATAATACTGTGTGGTTGCCTAGTAATGGTCATTGAGCACATTCATTTCTTACAACTACAGGTGCTGCTTCTATTATTTGGTTTAATGACCATTTATTTATTTATTTTAGATTTCTAATTTTTCTACAAACCTGGGAGAATTCTTTGATTTGTAGAAAGATCTGTCTTGTTTGTCCATGGCTCTAATCTCTAATCTTTAAGTATTCGTATATGGGGCCATGTCAAGAATTAGATATATTGATTGCTCAACTAGGATCTAATATGGGGAAATCTTTTTAGCCAAAAACCAATTCCAAAGTATGAAATAATATGTATGAAGTCTGTACATTTTGTGGTTTTGCTGTAGTCTAATGAGACAGAGAGCAGGTAGCTGTCCAGTGTTGGAAGGATACTTACTATAGGCCATAACCAGGCCTGCAGGCCTTCCTGATGCTGTACAAAAGTGCTACACCAACCATCCAAGCTGATTGTAGTATCATTGGTGTATCTTGTCCACTCATGATAGCATAACTTTCAAAGACTGAGCACACTAGCAGAGAGAGAAGTTTCTGCTGTAGCGCAGATCTTTTTTTTCCCTACCTGACTTTGAGTATGTTCAGGGTTAGTTATGTTCAAACATCTGTCATTTCAGCTCATGTCTTGCTCCCTCATTGGAATCAGGGAATGGAGTGATCTGTTTGGAAGCATCTGAGCACACTTAGATGAACCCAAGCTGTACAGTTACCCTTTCGGCATACAATTAGACTGCTTTGTCTCCTATCTGCCACTGCCTCAAGCACTTAAAAGGCACAGTTTTTTTTAAAAAAAGTTTTGGATTTTTGAGTTCAGACTTACTGCCTAGCTCTCTGTGTGCCACAGTGTTTGTCCATGAACTTAGCCAACTTTGAGCCAAATTGGATGTGATGGCATTCCTGTGGCTGACACAAGGGTGCCACTGCCATTTTAAAGTGATTTAAAAATGCTTTGATCAGACTCGCAGCACAGCACTCTTGTGCCCCCCCCATGCCCTTTCAAGTTCCAACTGCCAAAACAGACATGGAGGTGAGGCTGTTTTAGCACTTGATAAGGTATGTGGGAGGAGGGGGGACAAGAACATTACAGTCTGCCTCACTTTGAGCCCAGGTATTTTAAAATCTTTTTTAAATGGTGGTGGCCTCATGACAGACATGAGAATGCTGCCAGTCTAGTTTGGCCTTTTGTGATTAGTCCTTGAAATGACTTCACTCAGAGCCAAGCTACAAGTGACGCCTTACACAGGTCAGCTTCCCTCAAGTTTTGATGGGAAATGTAGGTGTCCTGGTTTTATAGCTTGGTTCTCTATTACAGCTACAAGAACAGGATGCCTACATTTCCCATCAAAACTTGAGGGAAGCTGACAAGTGTCCAACCTGTGTCAGGCATCACTTGTAGCTTGGATCTAATACATGCTGCTGTCCATGCAGGCATAAGAAGCAAGCAGTGCAGTTAATTCAATGTCACTCATTTAAAAGAAGCATCTGGTTGCATGGGTACAAACAGCAGAGAAAATGTAAGTGAGCCTATGTCTTACGAGATAACTTTGTCAACCTAATAACCCAGCCATGATTACAGGTGATTCTGCCTTTTCTCCAGTAAATGAGAAGATTTAGTTCTCAGGGCCAAGCTACACATGACGAATGACACTTGAACGGCAAGTGGATTGATTGGAGGGCAAGTGAACAGGGAGAAATACACTTGCTGTTCAAGTGTCATTTGTCATGTGTAGCTTGGCCCTCAGATTGGATAAAAACAGTCACAAGCTGTGGTGAGCTGATCCCATAGCACAAGTGGTAAAGTGCAAAGATGTTCAGCATGGTGTTATGCTCAAGGCAAACTTTGCCAGGGAACATTCAGGAATCTGATCAGGAGCTTGCCTCATATGTAGCACAAGGAGTTTGAGCAAGGTAAGTTTGCCTGGTGATCATGAAATCAAAGTTCTCAGCATTCCTAGTCAAGATACATCCTCTCTGGAGATATTTACCCTCTCTGTTTCTTCCCTCTTCTCAGCTATGATTATACTAATCTCACCCTGTGCTATCACCTGTTTGCTTTCCTTGCTCCAGTCCATTTCACCACTGGCAATAGTCATCAGTAAAGAGCTCAAGAACAAACAGGAGGGCACAAAAGCTGAAGCCCAAAACAAACATCATTTTCACTTGATGGACAGACTGCCCTACTTGGGCACTAGCTGCCAAACTACTTGGGCACTAGCTGCCAACTTCAAGGTGACAAACCATGTCCCAGTGGTTCAGTGGCAGGAGAAGTGGGACAGCAAGCCAAAACTAAAGATCTTCCTTGCAGGCTTGGTGCTTTTAATAATTATAGAGCCTCCTCAATCATGACAAAAGCCCCAACTCTACTACAGAACCCTGCTACAACAAACTATAGGCAGCAGAAGAGTTATCTGATAGTGAGGAAAGGGCTTGGGGACAGAACTGGCACTGTGGATATGAAGGTGACCTGCAAAATAACCTCAGCATCACATCATATGTAAAAAGGGATTCATCAGGATCTTTTGGACCCAAACTGTTGTGAACCAGTGTGGCATAGTAGCTAGGATGTTAATTAAATGTGCAATAGGGATGTGATTCCAGAATTCCCAGGCCAAAAATATATACAAAAATTGATGTTTCAAGTCATTAAGATTTTCCAGAACAGTTACACAAATGCAGAATTCTGCCCCTCTCATAAAAAAATCCCATGTAGTTTTGTGTGTGTTGGTGTTTATCATCAGCAGCAGCATACATTGTGTTTTTTCTTTGATTCTCCAGATTTTCCAGTCAGTGGCCTGGGGAAGGTGGCTCCTGCCCCATACAACACAGGTGCAGGGCCAGTAGAACTGTGGTCCTGGTGTTTCTCCTCCTTTCCTTCATTGTTTGTGGGGATGAGGCCCTTTTGTCCTTTGCAAGTAGGATGAATGGGAGCATCTTGTTCAGGGACCCAGAGAATTGGACCTCTTGGTCTGTTCTTTAGTGAACAGACAGCACTATCTGCACTGCATTTTTGGTACTATTTGGTTAAAAAAAAACCACTCCAGCCACTCTCCTGAAAAAAGTTCCCCATAGGGAATAATGGAAGACCTGTAGTTCTCCTTTCCTCCCTCATTTGCAGAGGTGCAGCTATTTTCCAGTGACATTTTCTCCTCCCAGTCTGTGGCTCAGCAAGTAGGATGACTGGGATCATCTTGTTCAGTAGCCAGTAGAGGACAGGCAGCACTAGCTCTCTTGCAATTTCTGTGGTTCAAAAACAGGCAAGCTAGCCCCTCCCAAAGCCCCCCTATAGGGAATATTAGAACCCAAATAATTATGGAATCCTGGGAAATCCTGAATCTAGAAAAGGTTACCAGATGGCCCTTATACCATTGAATACTAGCATTTATGCCCCTCCCAAAATCCAACTCTAAAAAATACCTTTTTTTTTTTCAGCTGCACATTCATAATGCGGGAAGCTCAAGTTCAAATCCCCAATCAGCAATGAAGCATTTGAGAACTGGACAATTTACTCAGCTTAACCTAACTCCCAAGTATAAAAATGATAACCATTGTAGCTCCCTGCAGGAAGGAAGAGAAATAAATGAAATAGATACACCAAAGTAAAGTTACTCATCTGCAACTCTATTTTTCATACAGATAAACCTTGACATATTCTTTATTCTATGATCTATTTTGTCTCAGAAATTCACAAAAGGTAGCAATAATTTATACCATCTACTACACAGAACTGTCCTTAAAAATATAAACAATGTAAAGACAGAAGAGAATAATGAAGAAAAAATCAACTGAAAAATTCACTGTACTCATAGTCTATAAAGAAGCACCATGCATTTTATACACCCCTGAGAAGTATGTTGGAGGATGAAGTTATCTTGTATATTTAGTAAAATTTCCTGTAGGAAGATTAAGCTAACATTTCCCTGTCTCCCTAATTTAGCCTTTTTTTCTTCCTAAATAAGATGAAAGAAAGCTCTTCAGTTGTGCTATATAAAAATCTAGGGATATTTTTAATACTCCCTAACTGAATGGCAATTCCTACCATCAAACCAATTATTTTTCAATTAACAAGTATAATTAATTTTCACACTTCATATACTCACATGAGAATGACGGAAACACTTGAATGTTCATTAAATCTGCCAATACAGGAAGCAAGAAACCAACAAAGGCGGTTTTTTCAAGACAGATCAATTTTTCATTTTTTTTTGCAGATAAACTAGCTTATTTATCACTTCCAGGTGTGTAAATTCCTGTAGGTATCTGTGACCTTGTTCAGAAAGTTTGAATTTTCCTGTGGCTGTCTTATCAATCACATTTTTGTCCCATTCTGCCTTCTAGAATCTCAGGGTAGGTTACCTGGTTCAGTTCACCATCATTTTATCCTCACAAAACCTTGTGAGGAAAGTTAGGCTGATAGTGTGTGAATTGCCCAACATCACCCAATGACCTCTGTGCTCAAGGATAGGGCAGATGGGTGGATACTGTATAGATAGAGTTGCCAACTTCCAGGTGGGGCCTGGAGACTTTCCAGAATTCTAACCAATTTCCAGATTACAAAGATCAGTTCCCTCTGAGAAAATGGCAACATTAGAGGGTTGTCTGAGGTCCATCTCCTTCCTAAACCCCGTGCTTCCTAGGCTCCACCTCCAAATCTCCAGGAATTTCCCAACCCAGAGGTGGCAACTCTGTTAATAGGCCACGATAGAAAGCTTGGCTTGCTGTGCTTGGCTTGGTGGACTACAAATGGTGTTAGCCTTCTTTCTCTGGTGGAAATCTTGAAGATGATGTGGAGGCTTATTGTGTCTTCATGGACTCAATATGGCCAAAATTTGCCACCGCAGCCTTGGATGGGTGAAAATAGACTTGGACTTAACTAACTGTGTAACTGTACCAATGACATGGCTGAAATAAGAGACTATAGACACAGCTTCTGCAAGTGTGAATCTTTGAGAGAGAGGGAGCAGGCAGTTTTTCTGCTTGCTTTGTAGTCAGACAGCCTTTGTAATCATTACCTGCAGCTTGCCTCTTACCAGCTCCATCTTCAAACCAGAGAGCAGAATCTGGCTGGCCTAGCCTCTGAAAGTAAGACAAGAGAGTCTCAGTGGAGGTGATTTACATCCATGTTTCATTTCATACCATTAATCCATTCATTATATTCTGCCTTATAGGTGCAAAGGCCTTGAGTGTGACTTACAAAAGCTCTTTCAACCAGTCTAAACCCAATTTATTCACCTAAATTAAACTAAATAAATGTTCTCTGTGGGTGGTAAACATTTATTTACTTACTTATTTGGGGGGTTGTTAGAGGACAGTTAGGAGTAGATCCCCTGCAAATTTGGTGAAATTTGGTCCAAAAATTACTCCCCCCACCCCACCACCAGAAATTTCCAACTTGAGTTTCCCATAGGAAACCATGGCCAAAATTTACCGAATTTGCTCTGTATTACCAAACCAAACTGGAGAATAAATTCAGTATTACCCGGATTCTATTTTTTTTCCAGTTTGGTATTACTGAACCAAATCAACCAGTTTTTTCCTGTGCACACCCCTACTTCAGACTGCAAAAAGAGTTTAGTCAAGACATTGTTATCACTGAGAATTGGTTTGCTTTTTGCCACAGCTGGCACAGAAGAAGGCAGTGTGCATACTTAACTTGTTGTCTAAGAAGCCTTGAGTCTGCCTTGGTGATTTAACTCACAGCTAGAAGAAGACTATTTTCCCTCCATCTAATGTACATAATCAATAGCCTCTCACCCTCTTCCCCTTTACAAGAACTGAAAAATGGAAATACAACAGTTTTAGAGAACAAATGCTTTCCCCTAAAATAACCTAAAAGAAAGAGGAAAAGAGAGAGAGGGAGAGAGAATATCTCCTTTGCAACTCAAAGTGTAGCTCTTTAATACACACCTAATCTTTCCCGCATAGCAGAAGGACCATTTCATTGCAGAAAGGTGCCATTGATCTGCTTGGCAGATGGATCCAGGACTTGATGGTGAATGTAGGCTGTACCTGTTGCCTCTGTCTCCACTCCCAATGGCCAGGAGCAAGCCAGGTCTCAGATGCTCATCAAACTTTTCTTAATGTGCAGCCCCAAGAAACTTGGTTAGAGATGTAACAATGGCTGCAAATAGGGTTGAATAATAACCTGAATGACTGAATGAATGAACACATGAAATGGGAAGAGTCCATAATGTGGCTGCTTCCTGTGCCATGGTTGCCCCCAGAGGAATGATACTGCATCATTTCCCACACCAACAAGTAATGCCAGGAGGGACCATAAAGTTGCCTCCACACACAATTATAATGTGACTCTAAAGTTCACAATAAACTATCACATTGGATGATGAACCACAAAATCCATTGCTTGCTTTACAAGTTTGATGTGTTCTGCTCTTAAATCAACAATTACAAAGACTCTTCCTTGTGTTTCTTTTTAGTGCATTTGTATTAATAAACTCACTGTTGATGATTTCAGCTAAGCAGGTCCTCTCATTACACTGGCAAAGCATCATAGAGGATGCATATGCTTGTAGCTGTAGAGCTAATTGCCCTCCTTTTTCCAAACAGATGCTGAGTGACCTTTAAATATCACAAAGGCTAAGTAGCAAAGGGAGAATAATAATGATATTATAATTGATTTGTGAATTATTGAAGAGAGTGACTAAATGCTTGCTGTCTTTTGCTTTCACGTTGTTGTGGATTTCTTACTGTATCTCCCCCCCCCCCAATATTCACTTCTCATCCTTTTGGAGAAGATCAAGCATAGTATGATAGCTAAATCACTTGGATGGAATAGTGATACCCTTAACATTCTACTTAAGCTTGGGTATCCAGGAGGTTACATCACATCAAGTTTGCTCCCTACCCATTGATTTTCCTTTGTCTCTTATTGGCAGTGGGTGCTGTTTATCATCCTTTTGAGTGGTAAGTTCAAGACAGATGAAAACACAATTAAGTTAATAAGATTCATGGCTGCAAGATGTAGCGATAATCACCTGCTGAGATAACTTTAAAATAAAACAGTGACACATACATGGAAAATGAGTATCTCAGTGATTATTAGTTATTAGCTCAATTGCTATTATTATTAATGGGTATGTTACTGTTTGGAGGAGATGCAGGTTTCATGAAGGGGTGGATTGGTATGGACTGCTGCAATTCCTTCTTTACAGCTATTTAACACAGAGGAATTAGGTCCACCAAAGAGCCTCAGATAAATATTCCTTCTGTCTTCTCTCACATATTTAAAATATATTTAAAGTAAAACAACATTAAGTAAGAAAGAGAGAGAAGAGTGAATTAAACTCCACTGATTGTAATATAATTTATTTTTCTTTCATTGCTCCCTCTCAGCAGAGCAAATTGGGCATTGGGAAAGGAGACTATGACACACACACATATACTTTTGACTTCAATAACTTAAAATGGCTCTAGAGACATTGCTGAATTCAAAAATAATAAAATATTTTATTTAACATAGAGGGGAAAGGCAATGTGAAGTCAGGAGTTGAAAATTTCTGAAGTAACTCAATACAGATAACTCTGAGGTAAACTCAGTATCCACAGACGTAAGGCTTAATGTTTCAGATTAATGAGAGTTTCTTAAGCTCTTCACAGATAATTAAATCTTTATGTTGAGAGGCTTTTGTTCCAGTGTTTTCCCAATCACTCTAGTACACTGTCTTTAAGTATTTTCTTGCTCTTTTGGTTTCAAGAAGGCTGGTACCCTCTTTCCAGTACCCAAACCACTTCTCTTGAAACAACAGTACTCAACTTCAGTTTTTAACTTACTCTTAAGATCTCCAAAGACAGTTTCTAACCACACCAGACCAGGGATCTCTTCACTCTTCAGAGCCTGTCTGTGTTAAATTGCTCTCAGTCAGGACAGAATATCGAAACTGTCAATACTCAACTCTCAGCTACTGAAATCAGACTCTTTTCTCACCAGTATCCAGTTCAGAAGGTGTCTTTGTCTGTATTCTGTAAGTTATCTGAAGGATGCTTAATTGACGAGAACAGAGGAAGAGCTCTGCTGGATCAGACCACTGGCCCATCTAGTCAACCATCTTTCTTTACACAGCAGTCAACCAATTACAGGGCATAGAGGCCAAAACGTTTCCCTGCTGTTGCCTCCTAGCATGGTTCAGAGGTTTAGTGCAATAGGCACAGGGTAGCAACTTGCACCCCTGGTATTAGATGAAGAAGCAAGCAAGCAAAACCTTTATTAGTCATTAGTAGAGGTGGGCACAATAAAAAAAAATATACAAATCAAGCCGTTCGTGGATCCGGGCCACCGCCGAACCCAGGTCACCGATTCTAACCGATCAAGTCCCATTTCAGTTCCGGAATCGGGAATCGGGGAGGCCAAAGTGGGAGGTGCCCCGCTGTTTCCAGCGATATAGGAATGGTGGTTGGTGGCAGCAGCTGCCAGGCCCGGCGGGCACGGGGAGGCGGTGATGAGATGCCTCCCCTCAGGGAGGGAGGGGACGTTCACACACACACTTAGACCAGAGGGGGGGAGTTTTTAACCCAGCAACGAGCCGCCTCCCCTCAGGGAGGGGACATTCACACCAGGGCCGGATCTACGGTTGCCAGTACCCAGGGCAACCGTAGTCAGGCCCTTGCACGTGCGTGCTCCTGGGTCACCCCCCCCCGCCCACGCAGCAAGCCGGCTGTCCCGGTGCGCTGCGGAGCTGCCGGCAGCACGAGTGGCTTGGAGGCTGCCTGCGCCATTCACCTGCCCTGCAAGACAAGGGGCAGCTGGCTTGCCCGCGCGCCCCTTGTCCTGGGGAAAGGCAAATGGCGCTGGAGGCTGGGAGGCCACCCGTGCTGCCTTTTGCTTTTCCCCAGGACAAGGGGCAGCTGGCTTGCCTGCACGCCCCTTGTCCTGGGGAAAGACAAACAGTGCGGGCGGCCTCCCAGCCACCCGCGCTGCCTTTTGCCTTTCCCCAGGACAAGGGGCGGGCGGCTTGCCTGTGCACTCCTTGTACTGGGGAAAGACGAATGGCGTGGGCGGCCTCCCAGCCACCCATGCTGCCTTTTGCCTTTCCCCAGGACAAGGGGTGGCTGGCTTGCCCACACGCCCCTTGTCCTGGGGAAAGATGAACGGCATGGGTGGCCTCCCAGCCTCCCGCACTACCTTTTGCCTTTCCCCAGGACAAGGGGTGGCTGGCTTTTGCTGCCACCTGCACTGCCTTTTGCTTTTCCCACAAGCCGGCCACCCCTTGTCCTGCGGGAAAGGCAAAAGGCAGCACGGGTGGCTGGGAGGCCGCCTGCGCCATTCAACTTTTCCCAGGCACGCTCCTGGGGCTGGCAACTGTGCCCGGCGCCCCCTCTTTGGCAGTGCTGGGGGCAGACTACCCACCTGCCCCCCCGTTGATCCAGCCCTGATTCACACACACACACACACACACACACACACACACACACACACACACACACACACACACACACACACACACTTAGAGCAGAGGGGGGATCTATCCCTGCCTCTCCAAATATAGAGAGAGACCCCGTCAACATGTTTTAGCCAGCTTTTTAAAAAAAGCAGGGACAGAATCCTCCATTCCTCCCCACTCGATTTTAAAAACAAGCAGGCAGTCTTCAAAAAGCATATTTTAAACACACACACAGAACCGTGAATGAGGTTTTCCCACAAAATAGTGTTTTAAAAGCAGGTTAAAAACAGAGAGTGACAGACAGAAAAACACCCATTCCTCCTACAAAGCCCCGTTTTTTTTAAAAGCAAAAAACCTTTGTGCCCATGGCTTCAGAACACCCCCTTCCCCCTCCCTCCCCTGGGTTGCTGCTCCGTGGTTGGAAGGAAGCCTGCTAATCAAGGAAAGCTGGGCTTCCATTCGGTTTTCCAGGGTGACAGAACAGAAGGAGGGCAAACACAGCTCAGGCATTCCCCTGGCTCCGTTGCTAGGAGAATAGATTATTGGCGCCTGAGTGTCTGGCTCTCCGATTAGATCATGATGCCCCCCCTGATCAAGCCCCCCCCCCCAATGCTGGATCGGTCACCATGGACGGAACCAATTAGCTGAGTCACAGTGGCGCAAACGCCATTATCAGGGTTTTTTTTTCAAATCATGATTCCGATCGTGCCCATCTCTAGTCATTAGTTACAATCAATAATAAAAAGTCAATTTATTACAAAACTAAAGAGTATATCATCAAGAATGGCAGTAATAAATAATCAAAAACTTTAAGAATAGCAGAAGAAAGTTTTCTAAGTTTATTCACAATCAACTCATGAAGTCTCGTAGCAGCTAGAAGATACTTGTGCAGAAGCAATGATCGAGGCTAACCAGATTTAAATTCCTGTTTTTACCCATATTTAGGAGTACAAAAATTGCAGACTGTTGGACTAGTGCTTTCCAGTACAATACTAACAGTGAAATCCTAAACAGAGTTACTCCAGTCTAAGCCCATTGATTTCAATGGGCTTAGACTGGAATAACTGTGCTTAGAATTTCACTGTAAGGATACTTTCCTGGTAGTAAATCTAGGATCCTCAGCACTGCCTCAGCAAATCCCAGAATATTTGGGAGACAGTGCCTGGGAAGAGTGTAGTTTGCAGAGGATGCAATGTCATGACCAGCTGACACTCTAGGCTGTCTTCCCTAGTCTCTGATTTTTACCTCAGAAACTAGAGGAAATTCCTACATTGTCACTACTATATGGAGACCATTTTTTCTTCCATTCCTCAATCCCTTGTGGGCAGGAAATTGGGAAGCCTAAGTAAACACCATTGAGTAAACCTGCTTAGAATTGTTCTCTTCAAGTACCACAGTATATGAATGGTGGGTCAAATTTGTATAATAATAGTAGTAACAATAATAATAAGTTTCAAATTATTAACCATCCAACAGGACGACTTAATAGTCGACTCAGAGCAACTATTATTATCCCCACAACAACAAACACCCCGTGAGGTGGGTGGGGCAGAGAGAGTCCTAGAAGCTATGACTGATCCAAGGTCACCCAGCTGGTTTCAAGTGGAGGAGTGGGGAATCAAACCTAGTTCTCCAGATTAGAGTCCCATGCTCATAACCACTACACCAAACTGTACAGGCTTGTTCTGGATGTTAAAAGGTTTCCTCTCCTAAATTACTGGTAAACCTCAAAACTTGTGTCTAGATTTGGATTGAAAAGGAATCATTCACTTACTTAACTGCCTTTGAATTTCTAATTCTACAGTAGTTGGTTTTGAAAACCTGGTTAATTAAATGATTTAAAAGAACGGTGCCCTTTTTTATAAAAAAGGCTGTCATTTCCTTAGCTGTCTATAACCCAATTTACGTACTCAGTGGAAGTAGCACATCTGTTTCTCAAGACAATTAAGTTATTAGTTACAGATTAATTTAATAAGCCTGACAGATGATCCAAGAATTGTGAGGCATAATCAATAAATCTGGAATGGAAGGAATGGAAATTGGTTTTGGAACATTAGCAAAACTGTGCCATTGAAAGATGAATTTATGCACAAGAGCAGCACTTAATAAGAAATCTCAGGGGGGGGGTCTGAAATTTCTATAGATTACACTGAAGAAAATGATTTTTAAAATATTAAATATACGTAAGCAGGCTGACAGAACCTACAACCCACCAAGAAGAATACTGTCTCAGGCTGCCCAAATCCCCCTCCCTGTCTGTGATGGCTGAAAGGAAAATACACTGCCCATGGGTGACCATAGCAAGAGCTCTCCTAACTGACTGGAAGCAGATCAGATCCACTCAGCAGGCCATTAGATGGTGGCATGGAGCCTCAGCAGTGATTAGAATTACTTCCTGATCTCCCATGACAGGGACTACCCTTGTGAGAGGCTGTAAGAGATCATACTATAACACCTTTAAAAGAGCCAGAGGGCACTCTGATCCTTTTAAAAGTTCGAGGCTGCCTGGTCCAGATTGTGCAGGTGAGGAACCAGGGACAGCATGCTCACCAATCCCTTCCTCTCTCAATCTGAGACTATTAGAAGGTGTTGGAAAAGAATGGTGGAAATGGAGCCTGGCAGATCCAGCAGTTTATCATCCACATGTTGTTTTCCTGGTGTATGACAACCATTCTCCCCACACACATTTGCTGCCACCCCAGATGGCATCCAAACCAGAATATTTATTGTGCCCCCATTGGCTGCTATATATGTTTACTGTGCTACACTCAGTTTTGTGAGTCACAAGCTATACAGTCCTGGCATACATGTACATTTGTATGTTTTAAGAGTCAGAGTGGGCTGGGTGTAAGTTGCCAATGCTCCTATTAGCTGTGTTTAATAAAGTTGTGGCCTCTTTTTATTCCAGTTACTTGTGTTGGGTATTTTGTCGCTGTGTCTTCCTCCCCTCTGCCGCCCCTCAGTGCTGGATAGGAAAAAAAGAGGGGCAGGAAGCCCCTTAACAGAGGAAAGTAGTTCTGTTTAATACCAATAATTTTTATAATTTTTAATCTGATGGTTGTTGTGGGTTTTCCAGGCTGTATTGCCGTGGTCTTGGCATTGTAGTTCCTGACGTTTCGCCAGCAGCTGTAGCTGGCATCTTCAGAGGTGTAGCACCAAAAGACAGAGATCTCTCAGTGTCACAGTGCCAAGACCACGGCAATACAGCCCGGAAAGCCCACAACAACCATCGTTCTCCGGCCGTGAAAGCCTTCAACAATACATCAATTTTTAATCTATTTAAGAAAAGTGCAAGTGCTAAAGTGCTATATACATGCAATAAATATACATATCCAGTAAATACAATAAGCAAATATAAATAGATCCTACCTAAGAAATGTTAGAAACACTAACAAATGTATAAATTTGCTGTAGAGCCCCAGCTTATTTCAAAAATATTCTTAAAGTGCAATGTTGCAATTCCTGCTCATAAGGTAAACTGCCAACACGAACTTTGTCAAAAATCTTCCACAAAAACCTTTTCTGTTTTATAGGTATAGACAGTGCGCTTGAGGATTCTTCAAAATGATAATTGCTTCATGGCTGTTGAAAGGTGGAGCCTAACGGGCTTTGCCAGCATTTATTTCTATCCCGTTTCATTGCCAAACTTTCTCAAAGGCTCATAACACTAGCATTTCAACCAAGCATTTCAACCAACATTCTCATAATACCCAGTTGGTGTGACGATGACGGACTGCTTTCCGTGCAACATACAAAATATGTCATTATTACCACCACATCCTGTGAGGTGGGTGGGGCTGAGAGAGCTCCTAGAAGCTGTGACTGACCCAAGGTCACCCAGCTAGCTTCAAGTGGAGGAGTGGGGAATCAAACCCAGTTCTCCAGATTAGAGTCCCAGACTGTAAACCACTACATCAAACTGGCTTTTTTCTCCTATCTAATGCAGTACTCAGAGGAACCCCTCTTTTTGTTCCTGGCCCCTCAGCGCTGGGCAGCAAACTTCACAGAACATTTATGTTTTAGGGGATCACCAGTTTTGGAAACAAAGCCTTGAAAATGAAGCATTAATCATACAGGACATGATGGGGCTTAATGAGCACTAGTGTCTAGTGGCACATTTGACCAAAGAATTAGCCAATGGTATATGCATTGTCCAGTTCCCCTCTCCAGCTTTAGAATAAGCTTATAACAACCTGGCCCAGCTTCAGTTCAGAACAACTGATTCTTACTTAATCACCTCCAGTTTCCTGCATTCTAATAGTTTCAAGGCCACCTCTACAAAAAGATAACAAAGCCGTGGATGCTGTAGTAAAAGTCTTTGAAGCTAGACATTTTTCAGAACTCAGTGATACTGTGGTTAAAGGTAACTTTTGCTCTCCTTTCCTTTGTACCAAACAAATTGGTTCTGCTTTTGTTCTATCTTACTCCTCCTGACCTGCAGCTCAGGACCTTAAACATGGTACTTGTGTGCAAACTATCTTTTCCTACACATCTTGGCTCCAAAGCAACACCATGCTAATTTAGTAGGAAAATATAATAATCTATTTGTGTGTATCTGTGTGTTTATATTGTTTATTGAATTATTTAAATATTATAGTTATGCTTTTTTAATACCTTGATGTATTAATGATGAACTATTGTAATACTTTGATGTTTGCCAACTCAGGGCACCTGTTTGGGTGGATGGGTGACATAGAAATGTTTTAAATAATTAAATACTCCTGTAATTGCCTGGGGTAAATTGGAGTAAGGTCAGTGGGCATTAACATAGCCTGTTAATGCCCATTGAATTCTCTGCCTGTATCCACTGTCTTGATGCCTTCAGCTATTATTCTAAAGTGATATTACAACAGATCTTTTCAAAATCTCTTTAGATGACATACTTTGCTCTGATATCAGAGCCTGAATAATCTAAGAACAGTTAGACAAGCACTCAGAGTGACTTTGGACAGTGGGTTAATGAATTGCAAAACACATTCTCACAGCCTCCATGCCATAAGTTTTTGAATAAAGTCTTTTAAATGATGCCATGCCACTGAAAGTTCCTAAATAAGTAGTTTTGGAACTCTCATAGGAAATGTCAGATGACATTTGCCTGTTTTGATAAGTGATCATTTTTCTCAGACTGCCTTTTGAAAAAGTCAGCTACTTCCAGATTTAGAAAGAGTAGGGGAAATTCTTGCTGAGGTCAGAGAGAGAGAGAGAGAGAGAGAGAGAGAGAGAACAAAATCCCAGAGGCTGGGATGTGTCACAGATGCAAATTAACATAGGATCTGAGAAGGAAAATTAAAACGTCACGCTTCAGTTCCGAGGCTGTGCTTACTGTTATGTTTATTTCCTCTGTTTATTCATGCAGTTCCTAACACACTTGAGGATGCCAAGGTAAGTGCTATTCTTATTCATTAACACATTACATGGATCAGTGCTCTCATGATACGCCAGGCAAACACAAGTTTTTCTATTATTTTCTGCTTTGGATTGACATATTGCATTGTGTATGTCTTCAAGAATATCCTGTAAGGTTAGAATAAACCTCCAGTACAAGTTTGAATAATCAACACCTGAATATCATATTATGCAACAATTCCATTAAAACTGACAATTCCATTAAACCTGTGCTGTAAAACTAGTAGATCCTCTGCCAGTAGTTTCTAGAGTATCCCAGATTTATCAAAAATTAGGGGCTTTACAGTTAAATCCTAAGCAAAGTTTCTCCAGTCTAAGCCCGTTGATTTCAATGGCCTTAGACTGGAATAACTCTGCTTAGGATTTCATTGTTAGTATCCTAAACCATCTTCTTTCCAGAATAATTTGACTGCATTTCCCAGAGTACCATCCCATTTCCCCAGCAATGAACCATTTTGCTCATTCTCCAGTAAGCACAAAGTCAATATACTAGCTTTCTAAATCAGAACTGATGCTCCAACAAATCAAGGTAGCTTCTGCTAAGATTCCTTGCAAACTTGACCTTCCAAAATGAAGAAATACTTCTTTAACTATGAGCAGTAATTCAGGGATTTTAGTTTGCAGACCACAGTCCATTGAATGTGGAGGTAAAACAAAAGTTTTTCTAAACCTTAGAGTAGGAAGTTGTAAAGACAACAATTTACTGGTCACTGGTGAGCATGCAGGTTTGAAAAACTGGCTTAATGAGAGTTGTATTGTAATTGTAAACAGGGTTACTCCTGTCTGAATCCATTGAAATCAATGGGCTTGCACTGTTAGTGTGAGGTAGCCAGTGCCACTAGAGTTCAAATCCTTTCTCCGGTATGGAGCTCTTTGGTTGATCTAGGGTCAGTTACTGTCTCTTAGCCTAGCTTACACTACGAGGCTGTTGTGAGGATGAAATCTAAGAGGAGCAAATCATGAATGCTGCCTTGAGCTCTATGGCAGAAGGGTAACGCACAAAAAAATGCAGGATAAATATCTATGTAGATATAAAGATACAATTCCATCACTATAACACTGTTTCTGTCTAGAAACTGTTTTTTTATGGCCTATATTTTTATGATGTACTTGGTTTTTAATGCTGGCATTTAATTAATACCTTTTAATCTTCTTTGATACTTTTATTTTGTAAGCCAACTTGAGCAGCTTCCTGGAGAGGTAGCATAGAAATTTGTCTAAATAAATAAACCCCACCCAACTCTGCAAGCTGGAACAGGAATCCTAAGATTGGAAGAATAAGGACCTGTGATACAATCTCATGCAATGATCAGAATACTCCATACTCAAACATGCTCAGATTAGCTCATATTGTAGCCTCACAAACTGAGAACAGGAAGAAATAAATTGCAAAAGTGTTAGTAACTGGAAAATGGGAAAACTTAAATCACAAAAAAACTAAGGAGAGGAGAATCAGCATGTGTAACAGATGAAGTGCTGGGCTAGGACTAGAGATGGGCACAAATAGCAATACGAACAAAAAAAAAGCCACGAACAGCCCAATCTGCTGTTCATGAACAAGCTGTTCATGAGGCCCCATTCTAAATGAACAGGTGGCCGTTGCAAGCCTTGTTCGTTGCTGTTCATTGATGTTCATCAAGCCAGACAGTCTGGCACCTGCAATCCATAGACTGGTATAATTATAAATGCTCCAATATTGCAGTATTTGAACCTTGCAATGAAGAGGACATGAGAAGAGATGAGCAATTATATCATGGAAGCAAGCCCTTGAATGGTATTACTTAAGATGACCACACACACAAAAAAACCCTAGAGGAAAGTCATTTTGGAATTCACTCCTGTCCATATTGCTTACAATGGGAGCCACAAGAACTCAGGAAAAAAACACTTTACAATTCAGTACATTAATCCAAGTGTTTATTTTTATTTATTTATTTAAGTACGCATTTCATCTCTTTTTTCCAGAATCTAGTAAAACAGCAAACTGTTTCACCTTATACATTTCATAAATGAAGCATTCATTCCTAAGCTCCCTCTCCTAAAAAGTTAATATAGCCATTGAAAATTGAGAGATGTCCATCAATGGGAATGTGTTTGTGAATTGTGAGCTATTATAAGCTGCACACTAGAAGCATCCATTCTTTGCGGAATGTGGGAGATTTCAAAAAGTACTGCATTGATTTGTATTCCCAGTAACTTCTAAATAACCATGCAAACTACTCTGTTTTGGCATCATAAGGGGTGTCAAGGTCAGGGTTTCAGGCCACAAAAAAGTAAGAGTGCTTCTTTCCCCTGGAGAGAAAGTGCCATCTGTTCCTATGAGGAGAGAGGCTGTATTTCTCATGGCTGGAAACTATTGTTGTTGTTGTTGCTGCTGTAGCTAATCTGAGTTTCAGCAGTCCTGACATTTACCTTTTCTTAAGGAGTGGGAGACAAGTTCTAAAATGGTAGCACCCTCAAGTAATCTCCAGACTAATTCTGAGTGAACATAACCAGGAGGCAGAGAACAGGTAGCACTCCTGGGTAGACATTGGCATGAACAGAAAAAAACCCACGAACATGGTGTTTGTTGTTCATTGCCATCCACGAACAATGAACACTGACGAATGTGATCCTGTCACGAACATGTTCATTGTTCATTGTTTGAGGGGGCCAGCAGGCTCTCCTCCAGCCATCAAGATCCCTACCACACAACTCCCAGAAACCCTACCTGAGCAGGAAGCAGGAAAGGTACCAATAATAAATAATAGATTGGCCCCAGAGCCTGGCAGCAGCCCTGGAACTTGAAGGAGTAGATCCCTATCCCTCCACACACAAAGAAAATTCAAGCTCCAATGTACTCACCCTGTCTCTCTAACAGCAGCTGTCTCTCCCTGAAAGCCAGAGCTGGGAGCCCCCCTCCCCCCTGGTCTTTTCCTCTTGTAACAAATTTGGAGCTCCAGTCCACACTTGCCTGCTTATCAAGCTAAATTGGGGTTTCCAGGGCAACAGCAGGAGTTCAGACAGAGTTCATACAATCCCTACCTGAGTTGCCATGGGAATTGATTGCAGGTGCCAGACTGTCTGGCTTGACAAACAGCAACGAATGAGGCATGCAATGACCACCTGTTCATTTAGAATGAGGCCTCACAAACAGCTTGTTCGCGAACAGCGGATTGGGCTGTTCGTGGCTTTTTTTACTTCGTATTGCTGTTTGTGCCCATCTCTACTCCTGGGCCAAAACCCTACCTTAGCACAATTTATAAGAATATAAGAGAATATGAGAATTACCCATACCAACCACGGTATGAAATATTCTTTTTGTTTTTTCACATTGCTTCTTGACTGCATTAGTTTGGCTCTGTAGTACTAATAAACAACAAATTAATAACTTTCTCTATAGCAAGAATGAGGCAATTCACTGTTTCACTGAAGTGGGTGGACAAAATGAACTACTTTCCTCCACTGCTACAGCAACATGCGAATTGGGATGTGTTGATTTCATATAAACTGGAATCTATGAGCTCCAGAGAGTGTAGACAAGAGCTCCCTGCAGGTATACAAGAATTCTCACTTCATACATTATTGTAGAAGCAGGAAAATCTGCTCCCCATTTCTATATAATGTATAAATTGAATTGAATTCTGTATGAATTCATTTTGTTTAGTTGTGTTTGTGTTCTATATCTGTATATGTGTAGAATCGATTTGCTTTGTGCATGATTGTGTTTTGTTTATAATATCTAGAAATGCTACTAAGAAATGTTGCTATTAAGAAATCATAATGCTCAAAACCAGTGGGTGACCATTTTAATATTCCAGGACATTCTATTGCTGACCTAAAAGTGGCTGTCCTCAAACAGAGAAAATTCTAGGAAAGGTTACAATATGAGATTGCTGAACTTAAGTTCATTCACAAATTCAGAACAATGGACTTCTTCTCCAGGATTAAATAGAGATGTAGGATTCTTATCTCACTAGAAATGCTAATTTCTGCTTAATCAAGCTGAATTGTATCATTGTACCTTTACATCCTGATATCCTTCTTTGCTATACCTCTCCCATCTAATCAAGCTGCATTGTTTCTTTACATGTTGATGCCCTTCCTTGTAACACTTCTCCCACCTTTTGGCTGGGATATGAAGGCTTAGGGATCTCCATTCTTACTTGTATCTGAAGAAGTGAGCTCTAACTCTCAAAAGCTCATACCGTGAAAATCTTGTTGGTCTCTACGGTGTCACTGAACTAAAATCCTACTATTAAGAAATACTGACCATATGCAAAGTAAACATTCATATGTGAATAAGGGATTGTTGGTGGTTCACACATGCATATGAACTGTGATTACCCACAAGTGATCGTTCCCAACCAAATATATATAAACTGTCTCCATTGAACGGTACAGTGCTTGGTTGATGAGAAGATTCCATCTGTTGGGACTTATCATTGATAGCTCACTCGCATGTGAAAAGATTAATTTGATGCAAGTACATGGGAGCAACAGATTTTAATGCATGTGTGAATCACTCCTGAAGCTGATATATACACAGATACTAAAACAAACAGCTTTTAAAACAACATTGACTTTCCTTGTCAGCTGTGGGAATGGAGGTTGCAAACACTTTAAAGAAAAACACTGGATAAATGTGCAGATCCTTTGAGCAGTTTTTCTATTGCACAGGCATCAACTAGGCAATGGAGCACTAGTTGATACATATGGACAAGAGTCAAACGAGCACCAGTTCTGGCACCATCCAACCTTGCCTGTTTTTTAACCTCACACTGCATTAATCTGACATCATCTCTGAGCATCTGTCAAGATTCACAGTCAAAGGTGACAAGGAAGCTGTAAGGACAAGAAATGAGCTGACTTCTCAAAGTCCTTGTTTAACTTTTATCACAGTTCAACAGTTGCAGAAGATACAGCTTCGTGAAGCATGAATCCTCTTAATCTTTAAAATCGAATATGTTACAGAAGGTTCCCTCCATTTCATCCTCAGCCACACTCTATTGTGCCTTCAGCTGCTTCCACGGATCATCAAGCTGTCCTGTACTTTTTTTAGTTTTTCCAGCCACATTGATTTTTCTCTCCATTTTTAATAAAGTCACTAAGACCATATCAATGCATCTATGCATGATTCAGCATCTCTTGACACTAAACCTAGCTAAATAAAGGAAGTGATATGACTCCCGTCAAACATCTTTTATTTTGTAGAGGGCTAAAATGCTAAAATTCGCAAACTGTCATATTTACTCTGCTCTCTTACTTAAACAACCCTGGCAATTTTGCTTACTCTTGTCCTGGTTCAAATCTGCCACTCCAGAGTTTTCAAACTATTTTTTTTATAGAACATGGCTTCTGAGTTTTACATTTAAAATGTACCGATTTGAACCAAGGTGTAGCAGTTAAATATTGGACTAAGACCTAGCAGTCCAGCGGTCAAACCCTACTTAGCCATGAATGGGGACGCCAGGCCTCTGGCCTCCCATTTTATTAGAGGATATGGGGAGGGCAGTTTGCAACATTCTAGAGCAGTCACCATACCACTTCTGATTTTTAGTAGAAGTGACATAAGCACACTGCCATACCAGCACTCCAGGCTCCACCACTCATTTTCTCCCATGGAGTTGCCAGCTGCAGCCTAACAACCCTAATGAGGTTGTTGGATGCCTGGGATCACGCAATTTCTCTTAACTTTACCTACCTCACATGGCCATTGTGAAGATAAGCTTGAAAGCAAAGTACTGTGCATGTTGCCCTCAATTTTTTGGATACAAATGAGATGGTTAAAATATGTCCTGTTTATATGCTAGTTTAAGCTTAGGCATTATGATTAGGGGTGTGCAATTCAGGTTCGGTATTCGGTAAAAATATTGAATGTTACCTCACTCAGTAAAATTTGGTATTACCAAACTTAAAAAGGATCACCAAATCAGATTTTAAATTTTAAATTAAATTTTAAATTAAAGAGTAATTGAGAATAATTCTCAATAGAGGTATTGCTGTAAACCGAAAGATCTTTTAAGTTGGAGGTCCTTTTAAAGCAAATTACGGGCTTATGCTTGCAGCCAGAAATAACATCCAATATATTCTAATTGTGTTTTATACTCTTGAAAGTTCAACCATTATAGGGTTAAATATAATGTTAAAGACCAGCCTATCAAGGTCAGTTTTCCTGCTGTTCTGAAGAAGTTGCTCTCTGGTCTTAGTTAATGCTTTCCTCTGTGCTGTTTGAATCATTCGGATATCTTCTCTTTCTTAAGTTATCAGTTAAACTTGAAGATTCTATCTGAAAATCTGATATAGCTGAGTATTTCCTTTGTAACCTCAGGAATTGGCTATCAGGTACATCTTTTTTAATGTGCACAGGATGATGGCTATTATACGTTAGTAGAAAATTCTTATCAGTGGGGTTTTTTTGTAAAGACTGGGAGAGAGTTTTGTGCCATCAAAATGCACCATGGTGTCTAGAAAATTGATCTGATGTTCATTGCTATGTAATTCAAATTTTAATTGGTATTCTTAAAGCAAAATTTTTTTCTAGGAAATTTGTAACATATTATTTTTATAGTTTGTATAAAATGTATAAAACGTATTATTTTTAATGTTTTCAGTTTTATTAATTAATATTTTAATTAACATACTTTGTTATCATGTCATTTTGTGTACCATGCTTGAGCGTTTGATGGAGCAGCAGGTTGCCCTCATGATGTGGCTCTCAGAGAGGGACACTTGGAGGAGCAGGGTGAGTTCCACTGAGAGGATGGGCTCATTATCTCCCAGACAGTGGAGGTCATGAGGCCCTTCAAAGAATTCACTGTTGGAGTCTCATCTGACACAGCAACGCTGAGTCTGGTCATTCCTCTGGTGCATACGATTCAGATTCACATCCAGATGCAGTATGTGCAGACCTGGTTCCAGGAGAGCACATGCTCATGAGAAAGCTGCAATAGGACATCACGTCCCAACTGCAGCCTCTCACTGAGAAGGAGTCATATGTGTTGGTGCATCAAGGGCACCTTCACTGAGTAGGCTGACTACCTCACCAGCTCAATAGATGCCCTCTCTTTGCAGGTGTGGTGCAGGCAGGCCAAGAGTGGTCTTGCCATGATGTGGCTGTGCCAGGAAGGCCTAGCAAGGCCTCAGAAGCCTGTTAGCAGTGGGAGTAGGCCTGCCTATGATTCCCAGGAGTCCCTGGGCCATTTTGGCACCCTTTTTGGCCAATCAGAACACAGGGGCTAGTGCTACATAAGTCTGGGAAGAAAAAAAACTGTGTTCTTTCTCCCAGGGAGCAGGCCAGAGGAGGTTTCTGCTAGGGAAGAGAGGCCCTCATTCAGGTAGGGTGAGAAGACAGGCCTGGCAGACAGAGGGACAGTGCGTTCAGTTGTGCTAGGGCCTTTTGTTTATTTTACTTTCACCCATCTATTGTTGCTAATGCACCTTGCTTCTTGTTTGCTTGTTTGTTTGATATTAACTGACCTCCTTGTAAATAAACTCTTTTATTTGTTGTTACTCTGCTGGGTCTTCACACCTGTTTATTGGCCAAGCTACAGAGATCAGAAGGGTTGAGAGGGTACTCTGGTCCTTTCCAAGGGACCCTAAATCCCAGAGCGGTGGCTGCATAAGGTGGCTCACCCCACCTGAGGAATGACATGGTGGCTGTAGCGGTGGGGATGGACTAATTTTGGACCCTGGTAAGGCAGAGTGACGTTTGGCTTTGGGATTTTTTTTAAAAAAACTTTTGGCTTAAGGAAGCCACATTTACTGAAGGTGCTTGCAAGACCAAGTAAAGATCTGATAAAGGTGTGGTGAAAGGGGTTTTGGTTTATGTTTCAGCTGTCAGGTCAACTGGATAGTGTGGTTAGAATAGGTAGTGCATGATCCTCCAAAATGGGAAGACAAAATCAGATGATGCACCTGTTCCTAGAAGCAAGACCCAAACAAGGGCTGCTGGGCCCATGTCTGAGAAGGAAGAGACAGACAGAACAATGGAGCCCCTGAGTGAAGAGGTCTTGCATCTTCAGCTGCAACTTAAGCAAGCAGACCTTGAGCTAGAGAAAATGAAGCTTGAGAATGAAAAAGAGAAAGAGAACCAAGCTCACTTGGAGATCAAAAAAGAGAAAATGAAGCTTGAGAAAGAAGAGAAAGAGAACTAAGCTCGCTAGAGCTGGAAAAAGAGAAAGTGAAGCTGGGAACAGAGAGAATGAGGCATGAGCTTGAGATGGCTACGCTCGCAAAGGGTCTGCCTCCTCCAGATGTCCCAGTGAAAGAGGACTGTCAGAAGTACCCCTTGTACAAGGAAGGAGAGGACATCGAGGCCTTCCTGCAGAATTTTGAACAAGTCTGCATTGACTACAAGGTCTCCCCCAAAGCAATACATGGAAAAGATGAGACCGCACTTGAGTGGTGTCCTGGCTTCAGTGTCCAGCCAGATGGAAGGTGAAGAGAGAACAGATTACAAGCTGTTCAAGCAAAGAGTGAGAGACAGAGTGGGATTCACCAAGGAAGGGGCCCGAAAGCGCTTCAAAGAGATCAGGCTTGAATGTAAAGTGTCCTACCCACAGTTAATACACAGACTGGGAAAAGCCTATGATTTGTGGGTGGAAGTTGCAGAAGCCAAGACCCTAGCTGATGTCAAGGCTCTGATGTGCATTGACAGGTTCCTGAACCTTCTTCCTGAGCACATTCGGTGCCCCCTTATGGACAAGAGTCCTTCTACCCTTCAAGAAGCAGGCCAGTGGGTGGAGCAACTGGCTGAAGCCTACAGAGGACAGAGGTACAGCATTCATTGGGACTGGCATAAAAGGGAGTCTTCTAAGTCCCCACCCCAGTCCAGAAAGCAACCAGAAGAAAAAGGACAGCCATCTCAGCAGCAGCAACCTGTTTTCCCAAGTGCTGGTGGGAAGTCGCCCACGGTGGAGAAGAAGATGTCATGGTGCTTTACGTGCAAGCCACTTTCAGAATAAGTGCCCCAAGGCCAGGACTGACATGTACCACATGATCCCAGAGAGGCCTCAGATTACTTCGCCTGCATTTGATCCAGAGTATATTCCCCAGCACCACCAGAAGAAGGTCATGGTGGATGGCTGTGAAGTTGCTGCTTGGCGAGAAACTGCTTCTCTCCTGACTACTTTGCATCGCTCTCTTATCAATCCAAGTACCTCCTCCTGGGAGAAGAAAGGAGGGTAAGGCGCCTGCATGAAGCAGAAGGTATTGTGCTGCCCATCGCCCGTGTACTGATTACCTATGAAGGTTGGAATGGACTTTGGAAAGTTGCTGTGCACAATTATACCCCAGTGGCCATGTTTGTGGGAGAAGACTTAGCAGATCATGTGCTCCAGGAACCAAAAGAACACGAGCTATAGTCTGCAGAACCTGAGGCCGACCAAGAGGGAGATGTGTACAATCAGTTTCTGAAAGACTCTGCAGACATTCCAGAGGAACTCGGCAGATGTGCCGGAGACTGTAGGTGTGTTAACCTGCAGCCAGACTAAGAAGCTGCAACCAGCTGAATCTGCACCAGTGATTCCTCCAGACATTGTGGCAACATCTAAAGAGGTAGAGTCTCCTCCAGTGACATCAGCTGCTTTCCAGAAGGAGCAAGAGGAAGACACAAGTCTTGAGGAAGCCCGTGAACAGGCAAGGAAGGATCTTCCCCTCAGTGCAGTCACCCGATCCCGGTTCGTGATGGACAGAGGCCTGCTGTACCGTGAGTCCCTTTGACCAGGTGACCAGAGTGGCTGGAAGCTGTATCATCAGTTAGTGGTACCGGTCCAACATCGCCTCTGCCTCATGAGCCTCACCCATGATTACCCCGGCAGCCGTTTGAGAGTAAAAAGAACCAAAGACCGGCTGAGGCAGCGGTTTTATTGGGAGGGCATGGGTAAGGACATTGCCATGTTTGTCCAGTCCTGCGAGGTATGCCAAACTGTGGGGAGGGCCCTGTATAAGGGTAAAGCCCCACTTCAGCCTCTACTTGTAACTGGCACCCCTTTTGAGAGAGTGGCTGTTGATGTGGTTTGGCCCTTGCCAAATAAAACCCTGAGGGGGAAACAATATATATTGACTATTGTAGACTTTGCAACTTGTTGGCCAGAAGCTGTGGCTCTTAGTCATATTGATGCCAACACTCTTTGCCAAGCCTTGGCAGATATATTTGCAAGAGTGGGTTGGCCCCTAGAGGTTCTCACAGATGCTGGGACCAATTTTTTTTCAGGGGTGATGGAGAAGCTGTGGCACAACCACAGGGTTCAGCACTTAGTGACTCTTCCCTATCATCACCAATCAAATGGGTTGGTGGAAAGGTTCAATGGGACTCTCCAGGAGACGATTAAGAAGTTTGTAACTGCCCATTCAAATAACTGGAACTTGGCTTTGCCTCAGCTCCTTTTTGCCTACCGGGCAGTTTCACACCCCAGCTTGGGATTCTCCCCGTTTGAACTGGTCTATGGAAGGGAAGTCTGTGGACCTTTGGAATTGGTGAAGCACCACTGGGAGGGTTCCCAACCTTCCTCAGAGACTAATGTTTTGGACAAGCTTCAGAACTACCTAAAGGAAGCTTTAACACTAGCCCATAATCAGCTGCAAGAAACCCAATGTAAACAGAAAACCTGGTATGATAAATAGGCCAGGGAGCGGGTTTACAAAGCTGGTGACTTAGTTATGTTGCTGAAGCCTATAAAGAGCAATAAGATGGATGATTCCTGGGAGGGGCCTTGCCAGATCAAGGCAAGGGGGAAGTGAAATATGTAGTCCAGTCACCAGACACAGTCCTTCCTCCTGGGGTTTATCATGCTAACTCCTTGAAGCCCTATCATTCTTGGGAAGTTATTGCTTGCCATCTTATCCCAGAGCTGGCAGAGCACAGCCCAGATCCCTGGTTGCAGACCGCATCGATGGGGATCCGGATGGCTGGACACCATGATTTGGTCGGGGGTGTGTGTGTCATGATCTGGCTGTGCCAGGAAGGCCTAGCAAAGCCTCAGAAGCCTGTTAGCAGTGGGAGTAGGCCTGCCTACAATTCCCAGGAGCCCCTGGGCCATTTTGGCACCCTTTTTGGCCAATCAGAACACAGGGGGCTAGTGCTATATAAGTCTGTGAGGGGAAAAAAAACCCTGTGTTCTTTCTCCCAGGGAGCAGGCCAGAGGAGGTTTCTGCTAAGGAGAGAGGCCCTCATTCAGGTAGGGTGAGAAGACAGGCCTGGCAGACAGAGGGACAGTGAGTTCAGTTGTGCTAGGGCCTTTTGTTTATTTTACTTTCACCCATCTATTGTTGCTAATGCACCTTGCTTCTTGTTTGCTTGTTTGTTTGATATTAACTGACCTCCTTGTAAATAAACTCTTTTGTATGTTGTACTCTGCTGGGTCCTCATGCCTGTTTATTGGCCAAGCTACAGAGGTTAGAAGGGTTGAGAGGGTACTCTGGTCCTTCCCAAGGGACCCTAAATCCCAGAGTGGTGGCAGCGTAAGGTGACTTACCCCACTGAGGCATGACAGGCCTCCTGCCAACAGAGTCAATGGGGAGGAGCCCAGTCCCACCCCTTCTCAGCCGACTCCACCTACAGCCAGCACTGGGATGTCCATGGAGATGGAGAGGCTCCGGCGTGCCCTCAGCCCCTCTGGGAATGTAAGTGTGTGAGCCAGGATGCAGCAGAGGGAATAGTCAGGGACTACTTTGCAGAACCCTGCGAGTTGCTTTCCACCAATCCACTGAGCTACTGGGCCAAGAAGGAGGCAGTCTGGATGGACTTCTCTCTTGAGGCTCAGAAGCTCCTTTCATGCCTTCTGATGAGAATGTAGAGTGGGCTTGTCTTTTGCCATGCAGGCAATATTGTCAGCTTGCATTGCACTTGCCTGCTTCCTGGGAGAGTTGAGCAGTTAGTCATCCTGAAGATCAATATGCTGCTCTTCAAATTCTGAACTTTGGATATTCAGAGTGAATGATGAGAGCCCACCTTATGGCCAGTAGGAGAAGGACAGTTGATTCAGTTGGTTCAACAAATGCACACTGCAATCTGAACCCCCTACACACATATCACAAAACCACCGGCCCATGTTAGCACGAATTTCTGCAGATAACTGAAAAAGAGGCCCCAGAAATATTGTCTTGCCACTGGGATAGAATGTGTCAGAGAGAGATGTTAGGCAAAGCAGAGAATAGTATACACGTGTCACAGAGGAAACTCACAGAAACGATTGAGTAAGTATTAGGTCCCCTGCAAATTTGGTGGATTTTGCTTGTAAAATGCCTCTCCAAGCCCTCTGGATAGCACCCATAGTTTCCCCCATAAAGAATAATGGAGATTGAAGGTGGCCGGGGCACCTTCTTTGAGGGGGCCATAAAATGCCCCCCTTGTGTCCATTATCCTTGAAACTTGGGGGTTTATTAGAGGACAGTTAAGAGTAGGTCTCCTATAAATTTAGTCGAATTTAGTCCAAAAATGACCCCCCCCTTCAGCCATCGCATACACTAGAATTGAGTTTTCCATAAGGAAACAATGGCCGAATATTACCAAATTTTACCAAATTTCTTATGTAGTACCGAACCAAACTAACAAATAAATTCAGTATTCTGGGACTACGGGATTTTTTTTCCAGTTTGGTATTATTGAACCTGAATTTACCAGTTTTTCTCTATGCTCTATGTGATTCTATAAAACACTTGATTGATTATTGCTACTCTCTATTAAAAGTTCTATGTTCTTTAAGACAGAGAATTTGATCCTATTTCTGTGTTTCTTTGATGGCTTCTAGTACAAGAAAACTTCTGTTGGTGCAAGAGACTCTTCTGCAGGCACAAGAGCAAGCCCAATAGCTAGAAGAGAAATACCCCCAGTATGTTAACCTCCCCACTTGAATTCCCAGCTTTTCACAGTCAGCCTTTGTTTGCACCATCCTGAAAAATGCCATGTGATCTGCATACTTGGTCATTACACTGCTTACCTCAGTTCAGATCATTTATGAACAAATTAAATGGCACCAGCCCAAGATCGATCCTTGTTTACTTCTACTGCTTACTTCCTACCATTGTAAGAACTGCCCATTTATTCCTACTCTCTACTTCTTATTGGTTAGCCTCACTCAGCCTTATTGTTTGTACATACAGCCCTCTTTTCTCATCCTACTCTCACTTGCAAGTTCTATTGTGCTCCTTCCATTAATATCCTGAACAATTAAATTATAAGGACACAAAGGGCCACAAATTATCCAAGATTGTTTTCTTTAATAGCCCTTTATTTTGTTTTATGCCATTTAGTTTCATACTATATTTGACAACTCCTTTCACCCCAAAATGTTGAAATGTCTAAATGCTGAACACATTGTGTTTCATATAACAGATCAAATAGGTAGTAGACTGGGAAGTTAAATATGCAATAAGAAAGGTATACAATGGCTTGTTACTTGCTAACTCTTGACTGATTGTCAAGAGCTGGATCATGCACCTATGTCCATCCAGTTATAAAGAAAAAAGAAGAGTGATTGGCTCCAGAATGAAATCCAGTCAATATTGTCTCAGTCATGTGTGTTAAAAAGTCATTGCTTAGAAGTCAAAAGAATAGTAATTGAATGGATTCACCTGTTTTATGTTCTGTTTATGTTCTATGTTTTATGCTCTGTTTTAAAGAGAGAACTATGATAAGTGAAAAATATATACTTCCTTTTCTCCCCCCCCCCCTTTTTTTTCATCTTTGAGCTCAGATCTTTGGTGGCCTATTCCTCAGATGAGTCTGACTGTGATTTATGGCCTATTCAATTTGCCTTAATTGGAAAGGAGATATCATTGTTGACAGCTTTGCGTTTGCTTAGTAAATAATGGAGTAATGCTACAGGGAAGGAATGTACAATCCCTATCATTATACAAAAGCAAGCAAGCACTGGATCCAATTTTAAAAAGCCATTTAAAAAACCAGTATGTATTATTGACCAAAACACATTTTCTATTACATTAATGGATTATTTAATGTTTAGGTGAAACCACAAGTTTGTGGAGAACCCCTACTGCACTCATGCTTCAAGGGTCTGGCTAGATACTTCCCCTGCCCCTTTTAACATGTTATATAGATTTCTGAAATCCTATTTTAATGCCTGGGAAACAGAATAAGCATCTTATAACAGAAATTCACAGAGTGAGATTGCACTTTGAAAATCAATTTCATTTCTACCATGAACGCTTCAGAAATACGTAGCTCATCATGGTAGGATGCAAAATGAAAAGTACATCTAGGACACATGCCTGCTTGAAAAAATACACAAACTTAGAAGCAACTCTGCCTCATTCTACAGGAGAAAGATGAATAGGTGTGGTTATTAAAACAGTAAGGAGAATGAAATCTGCACATGGTAAGAAATAATCTATTTTAGGGTTGCCAACCTCTGGCTGTCAATTCCTAGCAGGAAAATGGGGGCAAAGACTTCAAAATTGGTGTTGGCAATAGGAGGATCACAATGAAATTCCCAATCCAAAGCTAAACACAGACATTGCTGTTTCAAATCATTATCATGAGGCTGGGAGCAGAGGATCCCCTGCCCCCACAGCAACCCTATTAAATAAGGATGCCAGCTCCTTGGAGCCCTCTCACTTGGTCAGTGGGGTGGGGGGTGGGGGTGGGAGGCAGACTGGTAATCCACTGGAGCAAGCAGCAGACGGCTGCCTTCTTCCCTGCTCCTTTGTGAGGATTTCCCTCTAAACGTAGCAATCCTGGAGGCACCAGTGGCCATAGAATGGGAGCATTTTGTCCAAATTCTTTACTGGACAAGCAATTCTGGTGTCATTTGATTGAAAAGCAACCTGTCCAGCCCCTCTGAAGCCCTCCATAGGGAATAATGTAAAAACTGCCAGTTCCCTTCCTTACTTTTTTAAACAGACCACAAGGAACCATGACAAACAGATCATTTTCAGTGGAAAGGTAATTTTTTAAATTACCAGCCTGTCACTGCAAGAGCAGGAAAAATAAATTAATGTGGATTTTTAAAAAAATAAGTACTGATCCCTTTCTGGAGATTTCCTTCTAGGCTGCCGCCATTTTACGAATCAGTAGAAAGAGAAGTTGGCTCTGCAGAGAAGTATCTTACTTTTGGGAGGGTCTGGAAAATCAATTCAATCTGCTTGAATCTTAGGAGATCTCGGAATTAGATAGAAAACTACATTCTGTGCAGATTTGATTTAATTATCTTTATAAACAGATGCCCTAGACCATTGAATAAATTCCCCATTGAAAATCATAGTCCTGAAGAAAAACTATATGAATTTTGTCTTCTGAACTGGCAATATCCTATCTGGAAATAAGCACTCATGGTAAAAATCTACCCCCTCCCCACCAAAATCTGCATCAGAAACTATAACTTTTTTTTAAAAAAAAATGTTGCATACCCTTAGTTGGCAACTTGAAATTTCCCAAATCTCTGAGGTTTTTACCATCAAGATTTGGGAAACAATGCATAACACCATGACAGCACTTCTCTTTTTGAAACTACATATGCCAATTTTTGCCTTCCAGATTGCTCCCTCTACTCTGCTGAACAACAGCAGGTTCACAGATCTTTGAATGGGAGGTTGCTCTCCACAGGAAGCAAACTGGCAGCCTTAATCTATTTTCTAATGCATTTTAGGAGAGATTTCAATACCATGGGCTAACAAATTCTGAATCTTGCCATTGAATGCACATACAGATACCCCCTAATCACAATAGTACTAGCTATAAAGGGCCTGTAGTTCAATAAGAGCATAGGTACATGAAGCAGAAAATCCACAGTCAAGGAACGAGGGTGACTATGATTGGCAGTTCTTGCAATCAAACATTCTGGTACCAGGGCAGGGCTTGGTGGAGTCCTTTGTGTCTAGAGATGGAGCCATGGGGGTCCGATTGAGGAAGTGAGATCCAGCAGATTTGAGGTGGGTGCAGGAGTGAAGCCCAGCACAAAACCTGTGCGTTCATATAAGCAGGCTTATCCAGTCTCCTGTTATTGTGGGAGACATCTTGCCATCTACTTCTGGGTTTTCATCAGAAGTGATGTCCTGCCATCGACACGACACCATTTCCCTCATCCCTTCCCTGTCCCCTTCCCACCAGTTGCCAGCTGGTTGCCAGCCAATATCTAAAAAATAAAGCTTTCAAAATAGCTAGGGAAAGAAAATGATTGCATTAGCAGATTATTGTTGCTGCAAATGCATGAATATCACACCTTGCTTTTCTGGCAACTGTGGATTGACAATTTGAAGTGTAAAGCAGATTTATTGAAGGAAGTACTACTAACCAGCCTGATGTATTTTGGATTGTTTCCAGGAGGCTTTCAATATATTGCTCTCTCGTCTACAGCATTTTGTATTAGGTATTCTAATGTCTTTGATGCTGAGTTCCCCCCCCCTCCAGAATTTTCATTTGATGAAGAGTTGGATATAGTTCAAAACACAATAAGCATCCCTTTCTACAATAAACCTCCTCTTCACTCAGTGGCTGCCTGTTGATCTATGGTTTCATGAAAATGACCTGTAGCACTATCCTAAGCAGAGTTACACTCTTCTGAGCTCATTGATTTTAATGGACTTAGTGATTGGGTTAACTGCTTAGGATTTCTTTATTAATTGTTAATCACATAAATCTACCTGGAGAATATTGCCCTGGAAAAGACTAATATACAGATTGTGTATGTTATGTGTTTCTGTAAAAAAATCTTTAGAACAAAAGTAGTAATGCCTTGAAAAAGGTTTAATAATAATAAATGCACTTATATACCATTCTTCTAGACAGATTAGTACCTCCCTCAGAGCAGTGAACAAAGTCAGTGTTATTATTTATCTAGCAACACCATCCCCCTGTCCGCTCCCCTTCCCCAGTGGCCTTGTAGCATCAGACACTGTTCCCAGGTCCTGCAGCACTGTCTCTGTCAGTACCTCAGCTAAAGGCTCCTCCACAGAGCCCCAGACCACCTTCCCTATTGGGACAGCAGCTGCTGAGACCCGTGCAGAACTCTGGGCAACAGCCCCCAGCCACTAAGCTGACTCACTTTTCTCCTCCAATCTCCCAGGCAGCTCACCAGCCAGCCAGGCCCAGGGGAGGTTGTTAGGAAAAGAGAAGCACCCTTAGAAGTAAACTGCAAAAACCCGGGTGGATAACCATGTCTAAGGGAACAAACAATGTACCATTAAAGACTCTCTTCAAAATTATATTATGTGAAATGTTCTTAAAGTGGCACAGTGCATATAAGACAATAATTATTTTTTTACAATTTCATACTTAATTCACACCAATTTACAAAGTGACTATAAGACACAAAGTCCGACCAATAATGGGAGTAGGATTGGCTCCCGCAAAGTGCTGAAAGTTCAATAGGGGATTGCCAATCAAGTCCACGCTGAAATGTGCAAAATAGTTGCTGTTTGATTGTAGATATTTATGTTGTTGTTTTTATATTTCTTCACAGATGGAACAAGGAGATGACACAACTTGAAGGACTAAGGACCCGACAAGGAACCGGTTATTATAAACGCTTGTTTCCAGACTGCATCAGGGGTCGTCAGACCTCCTCCCCATGCATTTTCAAAGCTGCAATAAAATGCATTGGTTCAATACAATACAAGTGACTGTTTTTTCTTAATACACAGCTTACAATAAATTTATAAATTAACTCACCAACGCTGCCGCTTGGGCAATCTCAGGCGGCATACGGCACACCCCTCTTTACTTGGCCATGCGCAAATAATTGGCACAGAAAGCCAACACTTAAACGGCTATCTTAAAGGAGCCACCCCCAAGAAAACCCTTACAGTATTTAAAGCTATACAGTTCCAAGATGTACAGTCATACATGATACAAATCAATGACCAAAATACATTGCTGATTAATCCAAACCAAAAATATATCAGTTACAAAACAGACCAGCAGGATACATAATGCATCTATAGGAAACAAGATAAATTAAATTCATGGTTTAACCCCAGGGGTTGCATGCTCTTCAATAAATGGATCCATTTAGCTTCCCACTGTTGTAAGGTGAAAGAGACTTTGAAAGTAGTACCCCCAGAAGCCACCTGTAAAATTGTATACCTAAAGTCAGACTCCTTGTGATTCAATTCTATGAAGTGGTCAACTAAAGGGGCATCCACTACCCTGTTCTTTATTCTTGAAATATGTTCAAGGATATGTACCTTGACTGGGCGGGTAGTGTTAGATCATAGAATCATAGAGTTGGAAGGGGCCATACAGACCATCTAGTCCAACCCCCTGCCCAGTGCAGGATCAGCCTAAAGCATCTCTGAAAAGTATTCATCCAGCCTCTTCTTGAAAACTGCCAGTGAGGGGGAGCTCACCACCGGGTTATCCACCCGGGTTTTTGCCATGGGAGGTTGTTGGCAGGCAAGTGCTAGGGTTGCCAGGTCCCCCAGAGCCCAAATTGAGGGATGGGGGGTTGGGAGGTCATGTGCATCAGGAAGTGCTCTGGACATGCAGGAGCATGTTGCCTCACACCTTTCCTTCCCACCGGCTAGGTGAAAAGTGGCAGGAGGTGGAGACTGGGAGTGGAGGATTTCCCACCAGGGCAATGGGGTCTCTAGCAAGCACAGGCCTCAGGTTACCAAGGGAGCCACTGGAGAAACTTCAGAAGCAGCATGGATGAGCCAGGCAGAGAACAGAGCAAATACTATACCCTGGGCTGCGATGGAGTAGGTGGGGCCAGGAGACTGCAGAGTCTACCCAGCCCTCCCACCTGATAGGCTGGGAGAAGGGCTGCTCAGGGAGGCTGGGTGAAATTTGGAAGGAGGCCCAGGGAGGTGGGAAAAGGGAGATCCTTTAAAAGCAAGTTCCTGTGAGGGCTGAGGAAGAAACCCAGGGAGAGGCAACTGAAGTATGCTGCCACTTCTAGGGCAGGAGAAGGAACAAGGTGGTGCAACACCCTTTGCTACCCACTTGAGGACATCTGCCTGGGCAAGCAGGTGGAATGGCAGATGGTTTTGTGCGGGTGTGGGTGCAGGAGGAGCCTCACATTATTATCCCCACAATACAGCTGGGAAGTTGGGGCTGAGAGGAGTGGCTTATATAAGGCCACCTACAGAGCTCATGGCAGTAGTGGGATGTAAACCAGCAGAGTGCTGATTTAAGCAAAGAACTTATGAATGTTAACAGACTACTATGATTGTACTTTAGGGTTGCCAGCTCCTGGTTGGGAAATTCCTGGAGATTTGGAATTAGGACCTGGAAAGGGCAGGGTTTGGGAAGAGGAGGGACTTAGGCTGGCTATAAGACCATAGAGTCCACCATTCAAGGCATTTTCTCTAGAGGAACTGATCTCTGTCACTTGGAGATCAGTTATAATTCCTGGAGATCTCCAGCCACCACCTGGAGACTAGCAACCCTATTGCACATGCATTTTAGCTCCATGAGTTATACTCTTCTAAATCTACTGAAGTCAATGTTCGTTGAAGCGTGTAAACCTGGCATATAATTTCACTTTTCATCTCTCCCATCTTTCACTTCACATACTCTGTAGTCGAGTCCTGGTTCAAATTTACTTTCATGTACACTACTTAAGGATTTGAATAGTCCAGATGAGCCAAATCTTGCCAGATCTTGAAAGCTAAGCAGGGCCGTTTCCAGACGGCTTACCTGCACCCGGGATGTCGCGCCACGTTTTGGATCATGCCGGGGAAAACGCAATATCACGTTTTCTCGCACGAGTTTTGTGTGATGTCATTTTCCCCGGCACGATCCGAAACGTGGCGCGACGTCCCGGGTGCAGGTCAGCTGTCTGGAAACGGCCCAGCTTCAACACTGGTTACTACATGGATGGGAGACCACCAAGGAAGACCAGAGTTGCTATGCAGAGGGAGGCAATGGCAAACCACCTCTGTTAGTCTCTTGCTGTGAAAAACCCAGCAGGGTGGCCATAAGTCGGCAGCAACTTTATACACAAACAGTTAAGGTTTGATCTCCAACTCTTTACAAGGCTCAAGGTTGAGAAACATGATCTAGCCTGCCATTTCAAAAGCAATGATGTAAAACAAAAATATTTCAGGAAAGCAAAGACAATTTCAGGATGTCTTGCAGGTGAGGGACTCAGCAGCCAGGTTTATTTTCAAATGGTAAACAACCCATTCTACCTTGGCAGTGAAGCAGCATTGTTAAAAGTGAGTATGATTGACAAACATTTCCCAACAATTAGAAAAGTGCATATGAGTGATCATAGATGGATTAGAATGCTGCATACAAATCAGTTTGAGAGAGGAATAGTTTGAGCCCTACAAAACCAAATGTCACTATCATAAACACCACAGTGAACCATAGTAAATTTCTCCAAATTCATTGCAACTTGAGAGTTTTAATACTTCAGAATTAAGAATATGCCATAATATTATTAAATTTTTCACCTGAAGAGCCATCTCAACAATATCTTGCAACATCTGCATATAATAGTTCATTATTTCCTATTTATTATCTGTGCATGTTGCTTCTATTGAAAACGTTATTTTTATTGCCCTTATTTTAAAAGTATTTAATCCAGATTTTTCATGGTAATCGTCCAAGAACTATGGAAATGTCAACTTAATGCTGAATCCTCAGTCTTCACAAGTCAGAGGTGCTGCTGATAGGGGATTGACTCCAAACACCATGAACTCCACATGTCCGATTACAATCTTCTGCATACATTAACATTTAAAGAAACAGTTGGACATGTTATTAGCCTTCTAGAAAAATGGATAATTAAACAATAAAGCTTTAAGTGGCCTCAAATTATCATGAACAACACTATACTACAAACAGCTTAAATACAGGTATCACTGAAACTGATTGAAAATATAAAATCAAAATGACAAGCAAAATACATCCCCGCAAGTTCTTGCTCACTCTTTAAGGTAATTTGAGTAATATATTCAAAAGATAACCCATAGAATATAACATTTATAACTATACAGACATCAGAATACATGATTAAACAGACAAATTGGCTAGAGTCCAATGTCCCTTAGAATTCAAGCACTTCTAAAGCTGGAATGTACTTATTTTTTATTAAAACCACCTTTATCACTTCTTCCTAATGTATGCAGAAAGCTGATCATGGTTCCCTCCAGAACTGGCCACTGTTAGAAGCAGAGCTAGTTAACAGTAGACATGAGCACGAACAGAAAAAAAACCCGAACATGGTGTTCGTTGTTCGTTGCCATCCATGAACAATGAACAACGAACACTGACGAACATGATCCTGTCATGAACATGTTCGTTGTTTGTTGTTCATGGGGGCCAGCAGGCTCTCCTCTAGCCATCAAGATCCCTACCACACCACTCCCAGAAACCCTACCTGATCAGGCAGCAGGAAATACACCAACAATAAGTAATAGCTTGGCCCCAGAGCCTGGCAGCAGCCCTGGAAACTGAAGGGGTAGATCCCTAACGCACCACTCCCAGAAACCTTACCTGAGCAGGCAGCAGGAAAGGTACCAGTAAGAAATAATAGCTTGGCCCAGAGCCTGGCAGCAGCCCTGGAACTTGAAGGGGTAGATCCCTATCCCACCACACACAAAGAAAATTCAAGCTCCAGTGCACTCTCCCTGTCTCTCTCTCAAAATGCCAACATCAACTCTCTCCCCCTCACTATCTGCAAAACCAGAGCTGGGAGCCCCCCTCTCTCCTGCTCTTTGCTTCCTTGTAACAAATTTGGAGTTCCACACTTGAAAGGAAGACCTGCCTATCAGGCTAAATTGGGCTTAGATTGGGGTTTCCAGGGCAACAGCAGGAGTTCAGACAGAGTTCAGGCAGTCCCTGCCTCCGGTTGCCAAGGGAATTGATTGCAGGTGCCAAACTGTCTGGCTTGATGAATAGCAACCAACTGCAACAAATGAGGCTTGCAACGACCACCTGTTCATTTAGAATGGGGCCTCACAAACAGCTTGTTCACAAACAGCTGATTGGGCTCTTCGTGGCTTTTGTTAGTTTGTATTGCTGTTCATGCCCATTTCTAGTTAACTGTGCCATTTATGGCCTAATTGTATATTGTAGGACTGAATGTTGAAAACCTAAGGAAGACCAACATGAGCATGTATCTCAATAGCAAAGTGACTATGAAAACCATCATGGGTTTAATCCAAAGCCTCCTTTCCACTAGCTTAGCTGAGGCAATGCGGCCCCATCCTGGCAAGCAGCTATGCTGCTCAGCCAGGGGCCGGACTTTGCCGCAACGGAGGGAGGACGGCACCACCCCCTCCTTCCATATATGGAAGTGCTGGGAGGGCGGAGCGAGCATAGCTCGCAGCGCTGCCCTCCCAGCTCAGTCCGTTGCAGTCGCTCGGGGGAGACGGACATCTCGACGAGCGGCTGTGCGGCAGTAGGCCGAGGAGCGTTGGCAAGGGCGCCCGTTGGGGGCAGGCTTGTTGCCCTTGCGAAGCCTCGGCCTGGTGTGGCTGAGCGGCGCTTGCCGCGGCTTCGGGCGGCTTGCAAAGGGCCGTTCAGCGGCCGGGAGCGGGTGTCGGCCAGTGTGCCTCGGCGCAGCAGCGTGCAGCAAGGCGGCCTTCTGGTGCCCGGCGAGGAGCGGCCTACGGAGGGCCGTGAACGGCAGGAGGAGCGGCACGGCGGCGCGGCTCCGAGCGGCGAGCGGTCTTCTTCCTATTTTCTCTGTCCCCGCCTCAGGGCTCGGGCAAAAGGGGGCACTTGGGGTGTTCAGGGGGGGTTGGATTGGGGTTGGAAGCGCGGGAGGTGCGAGGCAAACCCCGCGGCCTGTTCTGCCCTTCCCCTCCAGCCTTCTCGGCGGTGGCCTGGGAGTGTAGGCCTGCATTCCCCCCTGCCAGTTAGGAGCTACCCGGTTGGTCGGCCTAGCAGGCAGCGGCCTTGTGGATAGCTGGCACAGATCCGCGCCATTTTGCCTGCAAAGGGGGCCGGCGACCATTTTGTAGGTGGCTGTGGGCCGCCATTTTGCTGCTGCTTGGAGCTTCCTTCCATTGCCTTAGTGGCTGCCCAATTTTAGTACCACTGCTTGCTAGGCAGGCTAGCCTTGCTTGGTTGGTACAGGGCGGGAGAGGAGCTTAGGTTTCTCGTCTGGTCTGCTGAGCAGTCAGCCCTGCCCCCCCCTCCCTGCTTAGGATCTTGAAGCTAGGTTGGTTCACCTCGCTTGGCGGTGTTAGGGGCCGATTCTTACTTAGTCCTGTGGGTGGCTAGGTATGGCTCCCAGGAAAGGTAAGGGCAGTTCTAAGGGCAAGCAGCCTGCTAGGAGAGCCCCTGCCAAGCGTCCCCCTCCCCCAGCTCTGTCATCTTCCGAGGATGAGGACTCAGTTAGTGGGCAGCTGGATATTTTGCGGCGCCTGGAGGCGTTGGAGCGGGAAAAGGGGGACGGGGTGTCGGCTGGGCAGGGTGTACGTTCAGGGAGGCCGGTTAGGCGAGCCTCCAGGAATGCAACTAACCGCGACATTTTGCGCCGTTTAGCTGCTTTGGAGGGTCATGCTGGATCGAAGGAGGCTGGAGGTAGCAGCGGCCATGCAGCAGCGGTACCTGATGCCCAGGCGCCGGTCGTCGACATGGGGGAACCGTTGGAGGAGTTACCGCCTGTTGCAGTAGCCGTGGACCCAGTTGATGTGTCTGGTAAGGACCATGCACCACACTACACTTATCCTTGGCCTTGGGGCCCATGGGCACAAGGCGTCGCCAGTGGACCGATGAGCGGTGTGCAGGATGCTCCCTCCAGTTCTATGCCTGCCCTTGCTGGTGGTGGGCTGCCTGCCATTAGTCAAGGGACTTTGCAGGGTACTCATCAGCAGCAAACGGTTCCCCCTCAAGTTTGGGGGGGTCCGTCCTTTGGCTGGCCGGGCTTTCCTTCCAGCCCTTGGGGGTATTTTCCCTATGCAGCATTGAACTATGGCCAAGTTCCTTTCCACGCTATGCCTTTTGGTGATGCGGCTCTCCCTTTAGGCGACCATTTGGCACAGGCCACGAGAGACAAGATTCTACGTGGGGAGTATATTGATGTCTTTTCTCTTCTCTACCGTGAGTTAGAGAAGAAGGACAAAGACGAGATGGACGATAGGGACAAGGAGCGTTTGAAAAGGAGACGTGTGGACAGGACTTGGAACAATTGGCTGCCGGGCTTTTTGATTTATGCCGGGGTAATTGCCAGGGCGCAGCCCAATCGGGCAGCGTCTTTGTTTCAGTACTTGGATATCATCCTTAAGGGGTATACGGGCTTCTCAGGTGCTGCGTGGATGCAGTACGATGAGGAGTTCCGTATGCGGGCAGCAATGAACCCCAGCATCCCGTGGGACCGTATTCACCAGCAGCTCTGGCTGTCAGTGATGTCTCCTGCCAAGCCTAACTTGGGGGATCGTTCGGACAGTGGGCATGTAGTGTCTCGCAACGCCCAGTCATCTACTACCCGCGTTGGTGCGGGGCAGCAGGTTCAACCCCGGCTGCTCTGCTGGGAGTACGCGTATAAAGGAACCTGCCCTCGGAAACCTTGCCGGTTTCGGCATGAATGCCCATCCTGTGCGGGCCAGCATCCATACAACGCGTGTGGTAAAGCCCGTCAAGGGTGGGGAGGTAGGAAGCAGGGGGGCGGCAACTCTGCAGGCCAGCAGCCTCCTGGTAAGGGGCCCCAGCCCAGTAAGGCTGAAGGTCCTTGAGCGCTTGTTAGGTTCTTACCCTCTTAAGGAGGATGCAGTTTATTTGTTGGACGGTTTCAGGGATGGTTTCAGAATCCCAGTTCAGGGAGTTAGGGCCCCGTTTATGGCCGAGAACTTGCGCTCAGTTCAGGGCAAAGAGGACATAGTTAGACATAAGATACGTAAGGAATGTGCTGAGGGGAGGGTTTTGGGGCCGTTCAGGGCCCCTCCAACCCTCAATTTCCGGGTGTCCCCTTTGGGGGTGGTGCCGAAGAAGGCGGCGGGCGAGTATCGCCTTATCCACCACCTTTCTTATCCTAAAGGGGGTTCGGTTAACGACGCCATCCCCGACCATTTGTGCTCAGTCCGGTACACCTCTTTCGACCAGGCTGTGCAGGTTGTGCGCAGGTGTGGGGTGGGCGCTGAGCTGGCGAAATGCGATATTAAGTCTGCATTTCGTCTTCTCCCTGTCCACCCGTTGGATTTTGAGTTATTGGGGTTTGCCTTTGAAGGTATGTATTATATGGACCGTGCCCTACCAATGGGGTGCTCCGTATCTTGTGCGGCCTTTGAGCGCTTCAGCTCATTCTTGGAGTGGGAACTGAGGCGGCGTGCGGTTAGCTGTGACTCCGCCCACTATTTAGATGATTTTTTGTTCGTTGGGCGGGCACAGTCGTCTCAATGTGCCAGGCTTCTGGCCACCTTTATGGAGCTGGCAGATGAGCTGGGGGTCCCATTGGCTCACGAGAAGACGGAAGGTCCCTCCACGGTGCTCACCTTCTTGGGCATTGAGTTGGATACGGTGCGGCAATCGTTGCGATTGCCTTTAGACAAGGTTAATGACCTTCGGGATCGTCTGAGGGACTTTAAGGGTAAGCACAAGGCTTCGTTAGTGGAGCTGCAGCAGCTTGTGGGGCACCTTAATTTTGCGTGCAAAGCTGTTGCACCTGGGAGGCCATTTTTGCGGCGCTTGTGCGACGCTATGGCGCGACTGCGTGCACCCCATCACAGGTTACGTGTGACGGGTGGCATGCGTGCTGACCTTGAGGTGTGGTCGGAATTTCTGAGTGACTTTAACGGTGTTACCTTTTGGCGGGAGGATTTGTTGCTCGAGGCGGAACTGCAAGTTACGTCTGATGCCTCGGGTTCCACTGGCTTTGGCGTTTATTTTCGGAGGCACTGGTGTGCTGAGCAGTGGCCCGCTGATTGGTTGGCATCGGATTTGGTCAGGGACTTGACCTTTCTGGAGTTTTTTCCTATTTTGGTTGCAGTCCATCTGTGGGGCGAGGAGCTGGCGAACCACACTGTCCACTTTTGGTGTGACAATTTGGCTGTGGTTCATGTCGTCAACTCCTTGACCTCTAAGTCTTGTAGGGTCATGCGATTGGTCAGGGCGTTTACGTTGTTGTGCCTGCGGCACAATATACTGTTTAGGGCCAGACACGTTCTTGGTGTGGACAACGGTGTGGCGGACGCTTTGTCTCGCCAACAGATGGAGCGTTTCTGGCAACTGGCCCCGGAGGCGGATCCTCGTCCGGCGGCGATGCCCACGGAGCTTTGGCTGCTTGGGAGGTCGAGGCGTACCGCGCCATCCAGCTAGCCATCGCACCCAGTACACGGAGGGCGTATTGGAGAGCGGTAGGCCAGTTGGAGGGGTTCAGGAGGGATGCTGGGATTGGTACTGCCTGGCCTATTCCGATCGAGCACATTCTCCAGTTTTGTGTCCACCAGAAGGCTCGGGGGCTGGCAGTGAAGTCTATTAGGGGGCAGCTGGCCGCGCTGGCCTTTGTTAGCAAAGCTCGGGGATTTCCTGAGGCCACGGGGGATTTCCGAGTGCGGAAGATGCTCGAGGGTTGGTCCAGGGAGTGCGTGGTCCACAAGGACCCTCGCCAGCCCATTTCCCCAGCGGTCCTTAGGGGACTGGGTGCTGTCTGGAAAGGGGTATGTTCTTCAGGATATGAGGCAAGGCTGTTTCACGCGGCTGCGTTGACTGCCTTTTTCGGTGCCCTCAGGGTTGGGGAGCTGGTGGTCTCATCCAGCAAGGATACCTCTGGTCGTGCCCTTATGGCAAGTGACCTAGCCTTTGATGGTGACACGGTCTCGTTGGCGATCCGCTGGTCCAAAACGGACCAGATGCGGAAAGGGGCCTGTGTTCAGTTGGGCTCCTGTTCGGATGAGGAGCTCTGCCCAGTCCGGGCTTTACGGAGGTATTGGCGGGTGCGAGGCAGCGATCAAGGCTACCTTTTTAGGCACCTGGATGGTTTCCCCTTGACTCGCTACCAGTTCTGGGCAGTCACCAAGCGAGCTCTGGGGGCGCTTGGGTTGCAAGGTGTGCGTTTTGGTACTCATTCCTTTCGAATTGGAGCGGCTTCGACGGCCGCTGCCATGGGGTATTCAGGTCAGGCTATTCAAAAGGTGGGTCGGTGGCGGTCTGCGGCCTACCGCTCCTATGTGCGCCCGCTGAAGTATGTTTGATAGTTACTAATTGTTGTCTTTCTTAGGTCCTGCGTCACGGGTTGGACGACAACGCATCTTGATATGCGGGCACAGTTTTGTCTTCTGGGCTGCCCTTCAAGCACGCAGGACGTCAGTTGGGTCCCAGCTCGGACTCAGCGATCGGGCTACTGTGGAATGGCGGGGCCGGCGGGGCCTTCGGTGGCCGGGCCTGTTGCCGTTGCTGTTTGGGGCTGGGCTTGGTATGCCACCCCATATTCTTGTCATCCATTTAGGGGGCAATGATTTAGGTTTGATGCAGGGCAAGGCCTTATCTTCACAGGCGCTATCTGATATGCGCCTCATTGCGACGCGTTGGCCGGGAGTGCTGATCATGTGGTCGGCTATGATCCCTCGTCGAGTTTGGAGGGAAGCTGAGGATCGTCAGGCCATCGAGCGGGCCAGGATGAAGGCCAATAGGGCCATTCAAATAGGTTTGGGGGCTGGGTTAGGCGTTTATTTGCCTCACCCTCGGATCAGGGCCGAATTCCCCGACCTCTACAGGGGTGATGGGGTGCACTTGTCTCAGACAGGCAACCAGATTTTTCTCGATGACCTGCGGCAAGGACTTCAGTTGGCCTTAGGCCATCAGTGGGGCGCCAGGGCCTAAGCAGAGGCTTGGCCGTGGCGTTGGCTGGTTTGTAGGAGTAGGGTGCGGGACGGTGAGCACCCTTGGCGCTTCCCTATGTGGGAAAGAGGGGCCTGCCTAAAGGGCTGGTACTGCTGTGACGGCTGCCAGGCCCACAGGCAGGCTGCCTTCGGGAACCCCAGCCTGCGAGTCCTTTCCCTCACTGCTATACGGCTGAGGTGTCAGGAGCTTAAAGGGGGGTGACCAAATTTGCCTGGCCGGCTGGGTCCGCCCCGTCCACTGGATGGGTCCCACCTGGGGCTGCGGGGCTCGCCCAGACAGGTCAAGGCGGTGGTCCAGGTAGGACACCGTGGCTTGACCTGTACCGCTTTAGGTCCTTGCCGCTGTTTGGCTGGTTTTGTTTGTTAAAGTTAATAAAGTGGCCCTTAGATCCAACTTGGTGTCCGTCTCTTTTCTGACTGTGTGGCAATGCGGCCCCATCCTGGCAAGCAGCTATGCTGCTCAGCCAGGGGCCGGACTTTGCCGCAACGGAGGGAGGACGGCACCACCCCCTCCTTCCATATATGGAAGTGCTGGGAGGGCGGAGCGAGCATAGCTCGCAGCGCTGCCCTCCCAGCTCAGTCCGTTGCAGTCGCTCGGCCCGCCCGCCTCTCCCTATTTATGGGTGTAGGATTAGCCGGCTGCCGTTATGGGGCCAGGTAGGAATTTTTTCCCTCCTTTCCAAATTGGCTCTGGGGAAGGGGGTTTTTTCGCCTACCTTACACCTATGCTTGGGGATTGAGGAATTGGGTTAGAGGTGGTGCCTCTCAGGGGAGTCCTGGCTGGTTTGTAGGAGTAGGGTGCGGGACGGTGAGCACCCTTGGCGCTTCCCTATGTGGGAAAGAGGGGCCTGCCTAAAGGGCTGGTACTGCTGTGACGGCTGCCAGGCCCACAGGCAGGCTGCCTTCGGGAACCCCAGCCTGCGAGTCCTTTCCCTCACTGCTATACGGCTGAGGTGTCAGGAGCTTAAAGGGGGGTGACCAAATTTGCCTGGCCGGCTGGGTCCGCCCCATCCACTGGATGGGTCCCACCTGGGGCTGCGGGGCTCGCCCAGACAGGTCAAGGCGGTGGTCCAGGTAGGACACCGTGGCTTGACCTGTACCACTTTAGGTCCTTGCCGCTGTTTGGCTGGTTTTGTTTGTTAAAGTTAATAAAGTGGCCCTTAGATCCAACTTGGTGTCCGTCTCTTTTCTGACTGTGTGGCAAAAGGGAGGTGATTACAACCTTTTCTGCCTCCTTAGTGTAGCCACCCTTTTTGCATGACTTTTAGTCCACAACACCTCTTTTGTGCTCTTAGGCAGCTGCTGGGAAAAGGGGGAGATAGGAAAGATCTATTGTTGAAGGCTTTCACGGCCGAAGAACCATGCACTTCAAGCAAATGGCTACTCCAGAAATGAAATCAGAAGAGCAATTAAACCCAGGATAAATCAAACAACTAAGGAAAAACAGTCTCCTACAGGAAAAGTGTTTTTGCCATATATCAAAGGAATCATGGATCAGATGGGAAAGCTTATGAAAAAGCACAACCTACAAACTGTATTCCGACCCACCAGAAAAATACAACAGATGCTACGATCAGCAAAAGACAGTAGAGACCCTCTCACCTCTGCAGGAGTATACCACATACCCTGCAGCTGTGGACAAGTTTACATTGGGACCACACAGCGCAGCATCCAGACAAGAATAAAAGAACATGAAAGACACTGCAGACTTGGACAACCTGAAAAATCAGCAGTGGCTGAACATAACCTAACTCAAACAGGACACAGTATCTTATTCCAGGACACCAAAATACTGGACAACACGTCCAACTACTTTGTCAGATTGCACAGGGAAGCCATTGAAATTCACAAGCGTAAGCAAAACTTCAACAGGAAAGAAGAGACTTTAAGAATGAATAGAGCATGGTTTCCAGTTCTGAAAAACACCAGGCTAAGAAAAGACTCTACAACCCACAATAGCCCTGCAGAGAAGATTAGCATATCAAGCACCAATCCATATGCAAAAGAACCTCCTCAGGATACAGTGAAGCATTAGCACTCCATTAGCATTCCACACCGGGGGAAACCCTTACAGGATGACACAACCCAACCCACCTTTCTGAGTAGATATAAATCACCTGCAAACATCTCCTCCACAGTTTGACACTGAGAGATCCCTGTCTTTCGGTGCTACACCTCTGAAGATGTCAGTCACAGCTGCTGGCGAAACGTCAGGAACTACAATGCCAAGACCATGGCAATACAGCCCGGAAAATCCACAACAACCATAGGAAAGATTCTTTTCCACCAGTGTCTTCCACTGGCACTGCATAAGATTTAGTGCTATATATCGGGTGATCATACTTAGAAATGTAAGATCAAATTAATCACAGCTTTTTCATGCTTATAAAACTATGTCATATCCAATGACAGCTTCTTCAAGATGAACAAATGTTCCTTATATCGTTCCTTTAATTTCCATTTTTACTTGGGTATTCCTTTTTTTCCTGTTGCTTTTGTCAATCAGTTTGTATTGTATATGCTCAGTGTATGGGTGTTACGTGCAAATTGTGGTATTTACCCTGACAATGTATATTGTTTATATGCATCAGATCAGGGCTTTTTTTCTAGGAAAAGAGGTGGTGGAACTCAGTGGGTTGCCAGCACAGGGGGCAACTCTTGGCGGGTGGTGGTACCCCTGGTACCACATGCACGCGTTCAAAGTGCGCACGTGCTCCTAGGGCCAATGATATCACTTTGGGTTAGTTGAAACAAGGGGGTAGTTTATAAAAGTTTAAATCACCCTTGGTGAAAATGGCCACATGGCTGGTGGCCCCGCCCCCTGATCTCCAGACAGAGGGGAGTTTAGATTGCCCTCCATGCCACCACCCATGTGACCATTTTCAAGAGGTTCCAGAACTCCATTCCACCACGTTCCAGCTGAAAAAAAGCCCTGCATAAGATCTATATAATGTGTAAAGCTGATATTCTGCTGTGCGGATAACACTGAAGAATGTGTGTGTATGTATGTATATGTGTGTGTGTAATCAATATGGGGATTTGCAGATTAAAACAGCAGGGTTACAAAATTCAAAATCATCTCCACTGCTTATTCAAGCTTGTCACTATTTACTGTTCATCCATTTACTTACTAAGTTATACCCTGGCTTTCTTCTTACTGGGAACTCAAAGCAACTTTATGATTATCCTCACCTCTCTTTTATCTTCATCACGATCCTGAAAGTGTATAACTGGCTTAAAGCCACCTCGCAAGTTTCAATGGCAGAGTGGAGATTCAAACTGGGATTTACTGGATCCCGGTTCTAACCACTGCCTCACACTAGCACATACACATTACATGTGTCTAGGTCACAAAGAAAGGAATCAGTAGAAAGAGATACTAGTAGTACTTCACTGGATCAAAGCAAGATGTCAACATGGCTTGTTCAAGTAGGGGGTACTGCAGCAAGATAGTTCATGTATTTGGTGGTGAAGCTGTTTGGAATCTGTGCTGTGCTAACAATTAATATCTCAGTCCTTTTGTTGAAACTGAGAAATTGCACAGCTGTCCTTGCAGCTCTTAACTTCAACATACTTCATGTGCCTTACCGTAGAGTAGTGCCTGAGTAGACTTGTTGTCAGAGAAGATGGACACTGGCAAAGAAGGCAGGTTGGCTGCCAGAAGCACCAGGAGTCAGGATTCAGTGACTGAAGAGTTACCCTGTGATCTTTTGTGGAAGCATTCACCATGTTGTGTTACCTTATCTGACTGTGCAGTGACTGCTTTTTACTGCTGAGAGTGGAATCTGAACATCTGTGTCCTACAACAGTTGAAACTAGTGTTGTTAAGAGGATTTCCATTAATTCCTCTTTACCCAATTTTGGGAATTTGATTCCCCATAACAATGCTTATTGAAACTGGCTGCCCCATTCTGCACTGACAAATAGGGTTATTGCAACTTTGGTTGAGTGATTGGAGTAGCGTGCCCATGTCCTTCCAATAGGTTAGCAATGTTGCTTGTATTATGATCACCCGCTGTGGCCCAGATGTTATGGGAACTGGGCTGGTTTTGCAGAAAGGCCTTGCTCAATGATATCATATTTAGGAAAGACAGCATAACGGTTTTAGGTGATTTCCTAGCCAAAGTAATCTAAGAGAAAGCATTTGTTACTTCATCCTTATGTGGATGGATTGCTCCCTCTTCCAGTACACTCTGAATCAGATCTCCACCAGGAGCTGCTGTTTGCTTTGATACTTTATATAGCTATTTTATATAGCTTGAGGAGTAGATATGACCATTTTTATAGCGAAGGAGAGAAAATTCTGGCTTTGCATACTCAGCAGCAGGCAGTTTCTCTTTCATCATGATAGATATGCTTCTTGTGCCCTTTCACTTGCTTGGGAGATAACCCTAAATGTAGTCAGTCATCTTATCTTTAAAAAAGCTGATAATTCATGTGTATAGAAACTTTCTTATGCTTCTCATTCAGTTTTGCAATTCAAATTGCAATCATGAAAGTGGAAATTAGCTGGCATTGCTATCTGATAAAGTATTGTTGGTGTGCTGGGGAAAAAATTAGCCAGTAAAGGAATGTCCTCATTAGGAGGAGCAACTGAGATTCAGAATGTTAACTAAAAACATTATTCTATTTGTCAATTTGTTCTAATGGACCATTAGAAGCTACCCTTTTAAAAAAATACTTTGGGGTATATGTTTACACAGGACACCAACTCTGAAGAAGCCTCAACAAAAGACAGAGCAAATTATGTTCCCAGATGAACCAGCTATATTTTTAGTACAGGAACTGAATTGGAAGGCCATGAAGTCCACTATTCCCATCAGCCCTATCATGCTGGAGCTGTCTGGTAAGAGTAATTTGCAAGAAAGATGGGACCTAGTCAGGGTATATCCTTTGTTTTAAAGAACCATTGCCATCAGCTGGGTACTCCCATTTGGAAAGGTGGTTTGGGCAAAAGCTAGGTAATAGCAGAAAGTTTTGCCTGAGCCATTTCAAGCCGGACCCAGATTTCATGTCTGTGCTTGTGTCAAAAATGATGTGAACTTTTCAAGCAGCACCTTTCAAGCTCTCCTGCTTGATATTCATGAGCATCACCAGCTTCCCACTGTAACTTGCCTTTGTTATTAGAGTCAACCCAATTTAATGAGGTTGGGATCACCACAAACAACATACTTGAAAATCTAACTTTCTCTTCTCAAGATGCCTGTTTACTCTCAAATTGAGCATCCCATGTGTTCATATTGATTATTTGTTTACCATTTCAAAAGAGCAATACTAGTACTTTTAAGTGTATTTGTGCCTAAGAAGTTGGAGGAATTCATTATTGCATAGGCATTTGGTCACTGGATGCTGCTGGCACGTACGTGGAACTTATTGGGTGCTAGATTTTTGATTCAATTCAGGAGGCCATGAAACACACAAATCCAATCTTTGCATGAAATCATATTAGGGAAGATTGGAAAGAGAAATATTCAAGGAAGATAAGCCCCAGCTAGAGATTATTATTTGTTTAAAGCACCATTCCTTATGGCTGGTTAGTTACTCCCATCCCCCTAAGAAAGGTAATGGCTTGGAGGAATGGGTAACTGGCTGGCAATGAACTTTGACTGTGTATACACTTTCCACTTGTACTATCAAACACACACTAAACATTTTTGAATATTCAACATGGGTATAAAAAATGCATGTGGTTTGGGTGGAACATGGGGCTATTGATTGATCCCTCACAATCTTGAGTTCTTCAGCAAATGTTGTTTTATTTGAAATGTCTAAATTTTTGGTTCTCCACACCTAATATCCTGGGACAGAAAATGTCTCTTCCCACAGTGAGCCACTAGGTAGGATTGGCTTCTCCAATTTAAAACTAATTAAATGATCAGCCACATTTTATGTGTAAATACTTTAATCTGGACTGAAAGCAGGAATCAATCAATTCATCACTAACAGATTAGAAACAAACTTTTTAAAATCAGACCTTGTTTCTTTATATAGAGGACAGCATCTATGTGTGTGGTGTTTTATAGAGTACAAAAAAAGATCCCTGCCCTAAAGGCCATACAATCTAAAATATGACATGAAAGGAGTAAAGGGATGAGGAGGAGACAGGGATATACAGGGTAAGGATAGGTATTATTTTCAGTTACATGTGTTTATATTTTAGCTTTTGGTAGAGAAGGGTATTTAAGGGATTAAGCCAAAGGCTTCATGGAAAGTATGAAGGCTTAAGGAGGGATTTGAAGGTGGTTGAGATAACAACATCATACAGAAAAAGGGAGAGCAAAAGAGAAAGAGCAACGTCACTGGAGAGAGCAGTAGACCTTTGAACAGCTGACGGTGATGTAGCTTGAAGAACAATGGGTATAGGTCTGTCGGATGGATAGGAGGCATCCATGAGCCTATGGGAGTGCTGTTCCAGCATTCAATCACCTTTAAGAGGAGGAATGGCATGTTGGAGGGAAACACAGCAGTTCAGTTGGTGTCTATTTCAGTGAAGCAGCATGACAGTATTGAGAGTAGTTGTACCAGGTAGTATGGCTGAATGGTTTAGCTCTACCTCTTGGAGAGGAAGGGGACCCAATCATGAGGCCTATCTCTGGTGACAAGCTGACCTGATACTACTTAGTCTGACTTTTGGGAAAGTGTAGGTGTGGAAGCCTATGGGAAAGGTGTGAATGGAATCCTGTATAAGAGAGGATCCAACTTGGTGGCTAGTTAGTTGAAGACTGATAGTATTTGAAAGCATTAAAGGGAATTAAAATAGCAATCTCAAACCATATCAAGCTTAATTTTATGTACCTCGGGCAGAATTTTCCTGTGAATGTTGGGAGATCTAGGCTGCTGATCAGTTCTTTAAAAACAAACAGTACATAATTTATTATTTATTTATTCATTACATTTCTAGACTGTCCTCCCTGCTGGACGGGCTCAGGGTGGTGTAACAACATACAATTTATAACATATAGTTTAAAACAAAAACATTATAAATAAATATTTTAAAACATTATCCATGTGCAATAAAATTTCTCAGATGGCGGATATAAGTATGAGTCACATTTTATGAGCTCCTGCATGGGTGGTGGACGGTCTTCAGTGGTACGGCCAGCAAGAGGACAGCCTAGCCCCCACCAAATGCCTGGTGGAACATCTCCATTTTGCAGGCCCGGTGGAAAGATAACAAATCCCACCGGGCCCTAGTTTCCTCAGACAGAGAGTTCCACCAGGTTGGAGCCAGGACTGAAAAGGCCCTGGCTGTGGTAGAGGCCAGACGGACCTCCCTGGGGCCAGGGACCATCAGCAACTGCTTATTAGCTGATCAAAGCGACCTCCGGGGAACATATGGGGAGAGGTGGTCCCAAAGGTATGCTGGACCCAGTCCGCATAGGGCTTTATAGGTCAACAATAAATAAATCTGCTCTGTTGTTTTTATAAATTGTTATCCAAATAGGAGGTCTGGTAACTGGGTCAGGCAGTGCCTTGGACTTATGGCATATGAGGAAAGGGTTTATGATAGTCCGTTCACAAACTGCCCTGTCAGCACGGAGAAGGGGTCTGATTGCTAACAAAATCTCCTGCTTCAATGATCTCTGAATTCCTGCTTACCACAAAATGTGAGAGATGTGAGATAAAATGGCAGAGAACCCAAAGTCATTGCAATCACTACTACCATAAAAACAAAACATAACTAAGGGGAAGGTTTACATTACAAAACAAACCTAGTTCCTCAAAATTATAGAAGGCTGTGTGGGTTTCCTCAGTCGGAAGAAAAGACCTGTCACAGTCTGGGTTTAATAAGTTGTCAATGAGGACTGTTCCCTGTGAAATGTTATCAGTGTTGGTGGTATTGTGGTAAGTCACTCATGTATGTACTCTAATCACCTCTCTCCCTCTCCTCAGATACGAAGGGAAAGGAAAACCCAAGCTTTGCTTAGACCGAAACTTCCAGCAGCAAGCACTGGTCTGAAATGTCCTATTGTCAAAAAGAGCCCCAAACAGGAATTGAGATGCCTAACAAATTTAAGAATGAGATGGATGGTATTTTAAATCTACCAGCTTCTTGTGTCTGCTTAAGATTGCCAACTTCCATGTGGGACCTGGAGCTCTCCCAGAATTATAACTGCTTTCCAGATGACAGTGATCAGTTCCCCTGGAGAAAATGGCTGCTTTGGAGGGTGGCTACCTTGATGAGGTCCCAAACCACACCTTCCCCAGCATCCATCCCTAAATCTCTAGGAATTTCCCAACCCAGAGTTGACCACCCTATGCCTGCTGCCAGTCATAATTATCACACTCTCAGGTATAACGTGTATTCCATTTGAACATGTATTACGCTTGAACACATTAAGTTTCCACTTGAACACCTCTTTCTTCCTTCTTTTTTTTTAAAAAAAATCAACATATTCCTAATATTAACAGAATTTCATGAAGCACAGTTTGAAGCACTAGCCTCTTCACTGCTAAAAACTGAAGAGAATTACAGGACATGGTAAAATAAAAGCTGTTGTGTCATTTATTATTATTTAATTGTTGTTATTTAAGTACATGATCTTGTATTCTTATTTTGCAGACTAGTTTCAATGACTTTTTCTATGTGATGCTTGTACACACAGTGTTAACTCCCTAAGATACAGTAAGTGTTGATGGTACAGCTAATTTATATAAAAATGTAAATTAATCCTTTCATTTCACAATGGATTTTTAAATTATTTGATAGAACAAATAACCTGGACAGATATATAAAACTAGTAACACATGCAGTTAGATTCAGTAGAAAATTGAACTAACTCTGTTCTCCAAATACTAAATCATTTTTAAGTGCTATATTAGGAATGAGAAAGTACTCTCCATTTTGATTCTTATCTGGGTTTTTTTTGTCAAAGTTCCCCCTTTATATTGTTTGATTTATACATTTATTTTTATTGTGAATACCTGTTCTCTGATTTTCTTTGCAAGGTCTATATTGCTTATATTGCAACATACAATATTTATATGCATTGTATTTGTTTCACTATTTAATTCCATAGGGATAGCCCCTGTGCATAAATCCAAATAAAGACAAAAGGTTCAGCCATTATTTCCACTGGAACCCACAGGTTTGTAGAAAACTCTAAAATTGTTTTTAAAAAAATCCATTTTGGGAGTTTAAAAACATAAAATAAAACATCACTAGTGATGTCTGCACAGGTGCATCAAAAACCTATCCACCCAGAGTTCAGGTGTTATGTTGGGTTGCACTTGCTACATTAACATTTGTCAAGATCTCCACCCTGAGATTTGGCATGCAGCCTCAGAAGAGAGAACACTTCCTTACCCTGGCATTGGGTAACATACTCTGTGCCAGAGTGAGATAAACACCCCATCATCTGAGACCTGACAATGGAACTTGAGGCAATCACCTCAGCATCTATTATGGTTGCTATGGCAACATAAAATGGCATCTGAAGCACTGAGGTCTGCTCACAAGACTTTGAACATTAACAGATTTGGGTTTTCTTTAGCAAAAGTCTCCTCAGATCTGTGGCAATGGCAGCCAGGGACAAGAGCATAGAAGTAAGGACAAAAAGAAGGCAAGAAAAAAGGAAGAGGGTGGAGGGGCAGAAAATAAGGAGGAAGAGAAGGAAGAGGAGAAAGTTGGAGTTGGCTACAGGTTGGGAGAAAGGAGGAGAAATTAAGAGAAATTGGAATTTCCCCTTCCCCATAAATCCTAGTGGGGCCCCAGTTGTAACGTATAAAGCTGATTTACTACACAAATAATGTTGAAAAATACATACTTTTTTGGGGAAAGTTCAGTGTGAGGAAACAGATAACAGCTTGAAAGTATAGAATTCAACCATCTGCAGACTTTGCAGGTCTTCCCCTTCCTGTTCTCCCTGAATTTTTGTTTCCTGGGGTAATTGGATGATGATCCTCAGAAAAAGCTTAAGGGTCAAAGTGAAGATCTACAATGGGAGGAGGGGTGTGAATCAGAAGAAATTGTCAACCCCTTTTCTATAAACAGCTGTTCTGTCAGAGAAACTGTGATCAGATACAGACTGTGGTTTCAATTCATATAAGGGAAGAGAAAATAAATCATACAGGAATAAGAAATTCGAAATCATTCCAACCTATTTTTGAACTGTTAGGTGCCCGGACTACTCTGAAGAAAGCTATTTTTCTGGTACCGTTTTTCCCTGTCACCTAGATGTTGATGGATGCTGGTATAGTACCAGCATGTGAACTTGCTGAATTAGCATATGGGAGACCTTATGGATCACTGAGACTATTTTATTAAAGTATTAATGTTGCCTTTATCACCCAGTTTCACAGAACTTAATTTCTTTCTCTTCCTCCATACCCACTTATTTGCCAAATGTTCAGAAGCACAAGGATGAGAACTGCATAATCTCACCTCTGAAAAGTTAACCATTAAATAATATCAGCATCAAAATCATATCCCTGCTAAATTACTGTTACAGGGACTGTTCTCCTCCCCGCAACTCAGCATTTGATCAGTGGAAGCAGAGAATTAGGGCATGTCTAGATTCCAAATTTAAATAGTTTAAAGCCTGTTAAACTGTCATAGTTCTAAACCAAGAACTCTTGGGTTTATCATTCTGTCAAGAGACCAGGAATCTTTCACAAAGAATTCTCAACACACTCACAAATCTGCACTTGCCGAAGTTCTTTCAAGGTACCTATGATATCTGAGCCAAGTTTCAAACCAGCTTAAACATTCCTAAGGAATGCCAAGGGACATAATTGTGACACTTGCAGTGGTTTCTCCTTTCACCTCAACGTGTAATAAACAGATCTTCTGATACAGTCATTGCACATAGAAGCTGCCCATTTGCTTTGCCCATTGCAGACCTCCTAAATGTATGTATGAGAGTTGGAGAACAAAACGGTGGATTCTGCTCTTGGTAATGGAATCATATTTTTTGCTGAAGGTGGGAAGAGCTGTTATTAAAAACAGAAAAGTTGTATAATAATCAGTAGCATTTTAATTTAAAGTAATTTACATACATTATTGCAACAATCTTTATAACACCTCTGTAAGATGGCTCACTTTTATTATCTGCGTGTGTATGCTATCAGGATGCAGATGACTTATGGAGACCCCTGTTGGGAGTTTCAAGGCAAGAGATGTTCAGAGATGATTTGCCTTGCCATTGTCTGCCTCTGCGTAGTGGTCCTGATTCCTGACCTTCCTTGGTAGTCTCCCATCCGAATTCTGACCAGGGCTGACCCTGCTTAGCTTTCCAGTAGGGTTGTTATGAGGTGGGGAGTTTATTTTCCTGAAACTCCCTTTTTTACATATAATAACCATTGATTCCTCTTATTCTCTTTTAACAGTAAGATTTTTCTTTAATTTCTCTTTCCTTTCTCTTCAAAGAGAAATCAAGGCACCATTTTGTAACTTCAGCCATTACAGTCATTTTATGTTCTATTCCCAGGGAGGTATTGCCACCATAGTCGAAATAACGAGACAGACACAAGGCTTGGAACTAAAGGGCCACTTTATTAAACATAACATCAACCATTAATACGGCGAGGGCCAACTAGCGGTACAAGTCAAGCCACGGGGTCACCCCTGGACCTCCACCTTGACCTGTCTGGGTGAGCCCCTTAGCCCCAGGTGCAAGCCATCCTATGGATGGCTAAGACCCGGCAAAATGGATCCCCCCAGCTCAAGTTCCTAAGCCTCAGCCGTAAGCAGTGAGGGAAGGACTTGCACATGGGGTTCCCCAAGGCAGTCTGCCCACACAGCATGGCACCCGTCAAAGCAGTATCATCTGCTCCTGGCAGACCCCTCTTCCCCATCAGTGGAGAAGTGCCTAGGGTACTCACTGGCCCACTCCATATTCCCAAACTGTATCCTGCCAGTGACCATCCTAAGGTGGCTCCACCATGCCAATTACCTCAAACCTCCACAAGCAGTACAAGGTAGGCAAAAAACCACCTCTTCCCCATGCCAATTAGGGAAAAGGGGAAAAAAATTCCTACCTGGCTCTGTCAACAGCAGCCGGCTAATCCTGCACAGTACAGGGTGAGGTGGGTGGGCCAAGCATGCAGAGCAAGTGCCAGCTGGCTGGGTGGAGTTGCCTCATAAGGCTCCTTTCTCCGCCCTCCGCCCCCCACCCCTGGCCTAAGACCCAGTTACCATGGAAATGCTGTCTCCTCCTCCTTCCAGGGAGGCAAAGACCAGCCCCCGGCCTTATCAGCAGAAGCTGCTGGTTGGGAGGGCCGTATTCTGGCAAGAAGATAGGAGGCTTGAGATGACATTTCCTGTCTCTGAGCATCTACTGAGTGAAATTCTGAAACTTTACAGAATCTCCCTTCCTGCTCCTCTTCAAATTTCTTTTTGATCAAAAAGGAATTGATTAGAAACTGGAATTCCAAAAATTCCGAAAAGAGGAAAAGAGTTTTTGAATTTCAGAGAGAAACTGAGTAACAGGGTCTTAATGACCCTACTTCCAAGAGATACCTGGACTATCCAGGGATGTTCAAAGACTCACTAGTTGTAGACAGACAGCTGATTTTTCAACAGACTGTTAATCTGCCCATTGACCAGTTCATGTCTGTTCAGCAGATTGCTTCAACTGTTCCTTCCTAACGGTTCAGTACAACATAAATAGGTTTTTGCTCATGAGTGTTCTCACTCAGTCCCATGGAGTTCTACCCCCGCCTAGGGGTGCCATTCCCCCACCTTGGGAGGTGGATCCCCAGATCCCACACTTTCCCCCCTGCACCCATTTACTTGGCTGGCAGGAGGGTACGCTCCCTGGGCAGCATGGTGTGCCACTGCGCCCCAAATCGCACCCTGCAGCAGGCCCATTTTGGGTAGAATCAGACCCCACAGAGGGCAATTTAACTCCTCAGGAGTACATGGAGCACCCTTTCACCCATGCAGCTGCCACTGCTGCTGCCACATCCATAAGTGACTGTGCTGCACAGCCGGTGTGATGTCACTTCTGGAAGTAACATCATCACGCCGGTTCCGGAGGTGCGCACACACAAAGTGTGTACACGGAAGGTTGTAACCGAGCAGGGGAAAGGTAAGTGCCAGATCCCAATCCTCCCGCCAGGAGGAGAGAGGGACCTGGCAACCCTACTCCCTCCTGTACTTGTTGCCCTGGTGCTCAGCTCAGCAGGCGGTTGTTTAAAAAGAAAGTTAATTCCACTATCAATAATATAAATCAGTCATAAATTTTATTTTATTTATTTATTTCAAATTTCTATTCTGCCCTCTCCATGGGTGGGCTCAGGGTGGATAACAACCTATTAAAACACAATAAACAATTCCATCTACATTAAAACATCATTAAAAACAGCAGCATATTTCTATTCATACAGCAGCAGCAATCAGACTTACAAATTTAAAAACAGGATGGTGGACAGCCTTCACAGAAAGGGTTAGAATTTTATACACCCCTTTTTTCAGGCCAGCGGAGGCCCAGCCTCAGCAATGTGCCTGGTGGAACAACTCTGTCTTGCAGGCCCGGCTGAAGTATAGTAGGTCCTGTCGGGCCCTGATCTCAGCAGACAGAGTGTTCCACCAGGTGGGAGCCAGGACCGAAAATAAACATTGTGTTTTTTTAAAAAAAAGTCCTACCATTCAATGTTCATCTAAGTGGCCTCTAGAACATTAAGTGGCAGCATTTTTGTCTATGCATAGTTCTATAAAAAACCCAAGCGAACATGTTTGGCAGTTCCAGTTATTTGGTGCTGAACAGAACAGATCCAGTGATTGTCTCACATGTGATTGACAGTCAAGCATTGTAAGTTCAATTTCTGAACATGTTCTCTAAGAAATTTACAGCATCAATATTGATGTCTTCATATTACAGATGAGGAGCACTGAGAATAAGAGGTATTAGCTTATCTAATGTCTTCCAGAAATCTGTCTAATAAATGGAATGACATCTACTGGTGGTCCATGGCCCCAAGGAGGACTGTCTTGCCTCAACCAGGGCCTGGGCCTTTTTGGCCCTGGCCCCAGCCTGGTGGAACTCTCTGTCTGTGACAACTTGGGCCCAGTGGGATTTATTATCATTCCACTGGGCCGCAAGATGGAGGTGTTCCACCAGGCCTTTGGTGGTTGAGGGTAAGTGGGCCTCCAACTCGGCCTTCTACTGGGTGGGGCATATCCCCTCCCTGATTGTTGCTGTTTCATCTGATGATTGCCAATGGCCCCCATAGACCCAAAATGGCTGTACGTATACGGGACTGTGTATTGCATGCTGCTGAGGGTGAATCTGTAAATTGCTACTAGTTTTATCCGGGGTTTTTGATGTCTTTTAAACTGATATGATCCATTCTGCACCTGCTTGCAGGGAAAACAGATATAAATGTTAGTAAATAAATAAATAAATATAAAGCAGGAACTTCTGAGCTTTTCTCATGACCACTATGGCCTACTTTTTCTATACATTATCCAGTGAATCATGTGTGCTGGACATGTGGGTATGGGTTCCTAGGGTTCTGGTAACAAAATGGTTGATCATCCATTAGCATACAGCTTTGTGATGAGGAGTCCAGCAAGAGATCCATGCAAAGGGGCCCTCATCTTCTTGCATGTGCATACAATATGGAACTTGAAGGAAAAGCAATTATAAGGAATTAGAGGGTGTGGTTAATATTGAGTTTGTAACAATTTGGCTGCTCATATTTTTGTTATTTAATGTTCCTAGAAAACAATGCATCATAAACCTTCCACAGATATAGCCATGTTAATTAGGAATGATGTGCCTAACTGCACTGCTGACGATGAACATTGATGAAAATCTATTTATGGGTGGAAAGACACCACAGTATAAGCGGTAGATTGGTTTCTCACCCCATGCTACTATTCTTAGGATGTAAGTTTGTTTACAGTCTGGGCTGTGGATATAAGCTCCAGCAAAGTTGAAGCTGGTACCTAGTAGGATCCTATGGGGCATCTCAAAGGATGGCCTAGATAGAATGCAAATGAGTTAACGATGGATGGGGGTACAGAATTACCCAATATCCTCCTTTCTTTTTACGGTTGGAATTTTTTTCCTTTGCTCCCCTTTTCCATCAGGCAAATGTTTATATAATGCTGGCAGATATAATCCAGATTTTGTTTAGCAGAAGAGATAAAAGATTAAAGGACACAACCAAAAGGAAACTTTCCTTCACTCAACAAGTAATCAACTTGTAGAACCCGCAGTTACAAGATATAGTGATGATTATTTTCTTAAATTGTTTTTTAAAGGGATTGGTCATATTCATGGGGAATATGACCAGTTAAAGGAGACCTGTATGTTCGCAAGCAGTAATAACTCTGAATACCAGTGCTGGGATACAGCAACAAGAAGTGGTTTTGGCTTCCATACTCTGCTGGTTGGCCTTCTATATGAATCTGGCTAACCACCACAGGAAACAGGATGCTGGATAGACCATTGCTCTGATACAATATACTTTATACTCTTGTACACTCCCAACATCCTTGAACACATCCTAAGAATTTAAGGAGAGATCTATGGAATGAGACCAAGGATCCTTTAAGACCAGAATCCTGTTTTCAATACCGACTAACCTGATACCTTTGGCAAGCCCACAAACAGGCATGAAGGCAAGAGTTCTTATGCTTAATGGGTGTTGTTTGATCTATCCTCCCATGATGGACTCACTAGAGCTAAATGGAATAACTAGCATTTTGTGAAATAGAATTTTCTTTTCTCAGTTTGGAATCTACTTTTTTATGGGATAATATATTTTTATTTTGAAAAACAGAACAATAGAAAGAAGGGATACAGAAAGAAAAAAAGGATTATATAACATAATTGTGCAAATCAGAGATAGTTATATAACAGAATATATAAAATGTGAAGTATTTCACCTCACCATCCCCTTCATTAAATTTTTAAGACACTTTCTATGAGATACAATGATACTTTACAGCTGATCAATTTTGAGTCCTAGTGATATAAGGGGAGAAAAGATTGTCTTTATTCTTTAGCATTTCATAATTTTGTAAATCTTTATCATGTTCGTTCATAGCCACACTTTCCCCGCAATAATAAAAAACTCAAATGCTTCACTTTCCCTCTTAAAGACCTTGCTCCACTCCCTTAATTATTTGAATTAACTTTTTCTGTACCTTTTTCAGCACTACCTTTTTGACATCAGGCAACCAGAGATATACATAGCATTCTAAATGTGGCTGCATCAATTTATAGAAACACAAAGCTGTCCAGGCTGGGGAAGGGAGGGAGGTAGTGAAGCTAGGTACTGCTTGCATTTCTAGAATTGTAAAGAATCACACCATTCAAGTAAGCATGAAGTTAATCAGAGAATGCATTTCTATATAAACCCTTATCTCTGGCCTTACAAGAGATAAACTACCAATCTCATACAGGTAAAACTAATTGTAAATTGAAAGGTCAGCAAAATAAAGGATTAAAATATATGAGATGAGTATGTGTCTGAGTGTGCTGCAGAGGTTTATGAAGCTGCCTTGCAAAATGGTGACTTTTCTGTAAATGAACCCTAAAAAAATATTCATCAAATTCATTAAATATCTGACAAGATTTTTTTTTTCTGAAATGGAATGGATTGAAAATAAACTATGCTCTTGACATTTACCAAGGTAAAAAAGCAAACCAAAACAAAGGAATTATTAAATATGTCTCACAAGAAGCTCAGTGCCCCATCTGAGTAGTCTGAAATAGAAAATAAAGGCAAAAGTGCTCACGCTTACACACACACACTCACAAACACACATCAAAATTTCAGATGTGTGTAAGTCACTAGATGAACACATGTAAAGAACAAGAGTAAATTGAAGGAACTGATGATGTTTAAGAGCCTTAACTAAATAAAAGGGAGACACGAGTCCATAGCCAGAAAATTTTTGTTAGGGGGGCAAATGAGCACAGAGGGAGGGCAACCCATGTGTCTGTATAGAAATGCCATGCATTTTTCTAAACATATAAGTACATCAAGTGGTGTATCACATAAAACATTTCAAGTGTTTTAGAAATATCATATTTACATGTAAAATATATATTTAGCACTGATACAGCATTTTCAGTGCCCCAAATGGTAATCTTTACAAAAGCCCAATAAAGTAGGCCAGTAAAAGGTTGCTCATGGTCAACAGCAGGCACAAGATAAAACCTGGGGCCTCCTCAGTCATAGATCACTGGGCTACATCACAAGGTCCCCCAGCTGGCTTCAGGTGGAGGAGTGGGGAATCAAAACCGGTTCTCCAGATTAGAGTCCCGCGCTCTTAACCACTACATCAGACTGTTTTCAAACAGATGCTTCTATTTTTTCCTTCTTCCAAAAAGAATGAAAGATGCATAGTATAAATGCAGAGTTTAAATATGTCTATTATGGATGTTCATTTCATGCATCCAGTGAAGTGAGCAGAAATTCATTAAAGATCATGCTGCTCCCATTTAATTTTACCCAGCACCATTTTATCTATTCTAACCTGTGGACATCGAAAAATACACACACACCCCTCGGAAGCACACTTTCCCTCATTAATTCAACTTCCATCTTATTTTGGGGCTTTTCACTTGGGGAGGATTCTGTGCTCTTTTTTAAAAAAAAAATATTTTTATTCAATTTTAGAACTGTAACAATAATCAAATAACAAACCAATATAATACATTGCATTTACAAATATTAACACAGAGCTTCAGCTTTAATACATTAACAATGAGTGGTGTGAAGAGGGAGGTTGCAGATCTCTTGCTTCTACGAATTCGTAAAATGGGATCCATTTTTCCCAGAAGTTTGATCCCGAAGATTGATATTCCATCTGATGTGGATTGTCAGTTATTTTTTCCATTATCAAATGGTTCCAGATTTTTGTAAACCAAAGTTCTGTAGTAGGTGGAGATTGGTCTTTCCATTTGGTTGCTATTGCACTCCTAGCTGCCACCAGGAGAGAGCTGATAAGGTCTCTTCTAACATTTGGGATTCTGTGTTCTTTTTAGAAGCTTGTATATGTTGCTTAGAGTGGAAGCCTGAGTTTCTGTCAGTCAACAGCACATGCAAAATTTATTGAGTATTTTACTTCACACAGAGGTTACTATATCATCATTACTAAGTAAGAGGTTTTGTCAGGGTATTTTTTTTAATAGAAACATGTTCCCATGCTGTTAAAGGCTAAGACCAAGGATTGATATATTCAGAGCAGCCTCACTACCCAAAGGATCATATAATAGGGAACATGGGGATCATCTAAAATCATTTTAAAAACCAGCATTAATGGGCTTTTTTTTTTTTTTTGCCTGTTGCTTGGTTTGGAGACTTGAAAATCATTTTGGCAGCATTCTCAACATTCCACAAGGTGGCAGCATTCTCAACTTTCCAGTCAGGGAGAGAAGGACCCCAGACCCACCCACCCGCCCCCAAATCTGGCCAGCTGTGAACTCCTACATCTACTGGCTCATCTGCTGGAAGCACTCAATGTTAATTTAAAGTCATTTTTGTTAGCAAAGGTGCACATGGCACAGCATAATGTGTGTTGGCTGCTGAGGAACTCATGGAGCCTGCTTATATAAAGAAATATGAGTCTTTTATTTAAAGGAACTCCATAACAAGAAGAACATTCTGGATAGCAGTAGAGACAGCATTCTACTCTAGCTAAACTGCACTAGGATGGAGGGAGATACAGAAAGCATGATTTGCTTTTATGGTGGAAGATGGGGAGAGAGAGAGAGAGAGAGAGAGAGAGAGAGAGAGAGAGAGAGAGAGAGAGAGAGAGAGAGAGAGAGAGAGAGGTGTTAGCTAGAAGGAAGATTCCCTAAGGGTAGCAATCTACACATCAAAGGGATAGCAGCAGAGCAGTAGAAAGGAAGGAGTCATAGGTCCCTGACCTATCTATCTCTCTGGCTCTCAGTAGTCCCCCTCTGGCTGGATGGCTGAAGCAATGGTGGTCCCACATGTGGCAGAGCAGCCTTTGGTCCAGTTTCTGAACCTCCAGGAAGGCTGTGGTGGGTGCTTCTTCTGTGCTGCTAAGGTACTCCCAGGAGGATGAGATGGCCATGACACAGCAGGCTGACTGGCTGTTGTGGCAGCAGATGGTATGTGGGCTTAGTTGCCACCAGCTAGCCCAAGCCTCAAAGAGGTACCATGCCTGGCAGTCAGGATGGGATGAAGTATAGAGTGGCTGTGACAGCACCTATGCCAGTGATGGCAGCCACAGCTTTGGCTGGGCAGTACTACAGGCACAGAAAAGTTAGCAAAGTCAGTCTGCTCAGAGGTGGAAGTGAAGAAAAGTTTTTTAATGAGAAACCATACTAGGTGTCACCACAATTTTCACCCACTGCTAGAATCTTTCATGGTGAGAAGGTGGAGCTCAAGGCGGGAGATCCCCTACTGCCACCAGGCAAATGGGAACCGTATTTACCACTGTCTTCCATAAAAAGAATGAAAAAAATGGAGAGCTGGGGCTGCAATGAGAGCAGAGTAGATTTAATCACATACTTATCAATGGTAGCAGGTTTAGTTTCAGAAATGTTATAAATAAAAGCCTCCATGGTTGTATTTGCCCAATTGAAATTGTAAAATTTTGGAGCTTGAGTCCAACTCCTCATGATACACAAAACCATCCCCCCACTAACTTCCCATCTCAAACCACAAGCTCAGAAAAAATATGAGCCTTCAGGAAACCTGCCCATGGCCTTTTTGTATATAACTCTGCCATTGTCAGGGCCGGCACATCAATAGAGGCAGGTCCAAGCAGCTGCCTCGAGTGCTGAGGAGCCGCAGGGGGCAGGGTGGTGGGGGCATGCACCACAGAGCTGGTGGTGGCAGTGCTGGAGGGCTGGGAAGCCACCCGCGTGCCCCCCCCAGCCACCTGCCACGCTTGGCCCGCAGCTGTTGCAGCCTCCCAGCCCTCCCGTTCAGCTGAGGTGCTGCCGCCGGGTGCAGTAGCTGCAGGCCAGGCACAGCAGGCTGCCTGGATGGCACGCAGAGCAACTGAGTGGGATAGCTGAGAGGACGCATGCATGCCATCCCAGCTGCCTGCTGCATGACATCATCACGCAGTCCAGGTGCACGCACATGCATGCACACATGCACATGGGGGCAGCAGCAGCGCTGAAGCTGCCCCCGGCCTCAGGTGCCAGAAAATCTGGCACCAGGCCTGGCCATTGTTATCTTGGAGACTAGGACATGGAAAAACCTATTTTGTTGAATCAGGGTTTGTATATATATGTATCACATGCACATATACATCACACACATTGCATGTTTGATTTGCAGAGTGATTTGCAAGATTGTTCTAGCTATGCTATTCTGTTCGGGGGAAATTGAAGAAATAGGTCTCTATTTCTAGGCTCTTGCCTCGCCTATTGACTGAAAATTACTGCTGACCAAAACAGCTCAAAAGGGACAAAAGGAAATAACAACTGTGCTTATATGCCACTCTTCAAGATAGATTAGTGCCCCACTCAGAACGGTGAATGAAGTCCATATTATTATTATCCCCACAATACAGCTGGGGAGCTGGGTCTGAGAGAAGTGGGTTATCCAAGGCTACCTACTGAGCTCATGATAGTAGTGGAATTCGAACTAGCAGAGTGCTGATTGCCCAACCATTATACTACAGCAGCCAACTCACATGAGAAAGCAAAAAAAAAAAAATAACCTAAAGTACATTTTTAGTATTTGAATATGACACTTCTGATATAATAAACATTCCAGTGAAATGTGTAGGGTCAGCATTACAGCAGAAGCAAAGTTTAAAGTGGTAATGTGGATAACTGATAGTAAGAAAAAATGGCCTAGGGCAGCAGTCCAGAACTGTGACAGTTTTACTCATCTTAGCAAAGCCTTCTGAAGGTACCACCCTGCAAATGGATAAGATTAGCAGCAGCTCATACTCAAGCTTTCTCTTTCTCTGCTGTGGCTCCCACTTTCTGGAATGGCCTGCTTGAAGAAGGCTCCCATATTTCTATCATTCCACAGAAACAGAAATGTTCAGGAGGGTGTCATTGTAAAGGAAATAGGGTTGTAGTCTATTCCTCTGTATATCATCTTGGTCTAACTACATTGTGTCTTTTTTACTTTTCTAAACTATTCTATGCATTGTTTATGGTACATCATATCTTTCACTTTTTTATTTGCATTGTTTTCTAATTTCAGAATCATGGTCCCATTGCATTGTTTACTGAATATCTTATGCTTCCTGCCTGGGTTGTTTTTATATTGTGTAATCCGTTTTGCATCACAGTGAGAAAGGCAAGCTATAAATCAAGTAAATGCATATATCAAATCAAATCACGGCACTTGACAAACGTTTTGTGGTAGAGAATGAGCTTCTGTGAGCCACAGCTCACTTCTTCAGATACCTATACTTGCATCTGAAGAAGTGAGCTGTGGCTCATGAAAGCTCATACCCTACCATAAATTTAGTTAGTCTTATAGGTGCTACTGGACTCTTGCTTTTTTCTATTGCTACAGACAGGCTAACATGGCTACCCATCTTGACAAATGTTTTGTTTGGTCACTGTGAATCTAGAAGACATCTCCAGCATCAAGTCCTCTAAATTCCTCTGTCCTTCCTATCAGAATAAGAAATACATTTCAGTTTCCCTTTCCACTTGGTAACATGTGATGCCGTAAATCACATTGGAGGATGAGCAGGAGTATGAGCCCAAGATGGGATGGCTGATGCTGTTGGATTCACTGATGATGTTGCTTGGATCTATATGAGAGCAAAGTTGGCATCTTCGTTTGTTGCAGGCCTTGGTACCAAAGTTCATGTTAGTATTAAGGAGTGTATCATGGTGGGTGAGTAGTTGTTTCAGGTTAGCAGGCTGTCTGTAAGCAAGAAAAGGTCAGCCTCCCCAGTGCCCCTGTGAGGAAAGTGTCACAAGTCAGCATGGATTGCAGGTCATTAATAATGCATTGGACTGGCTTGAGTTGTGGGCTGTAGGTAACCACCAATGGTGTTATGTTATTTTCTTGGGCTTGTCTTGTAGGAAGCTGTCCCTGGGTGTCATTCTGGCCTTTCCAATCATCTTTCTCATTATGTCAGGGGGATACTGTAGTTGCAAAAATGTCTGTTCCAGATCCTTCAAGTGATTATCTGTCTGAGAGCCAAAACAGACGTGACAAGATACCTAGGTTCAACTTGTGTTCTCTTACCTCAACGTTTGTTGGGAAGTGTAGGCATCCTTGCAGGTTAAAGTTTAAGCAGCTCCGAGCTGCATGACTTCAGGTGGGGACCAGGTGAGTGAGGGGGAAGATGCAGCGATACCCTCGCCCAGCCCCTGCACAGCAATGCCAGGCTGCATGGGGAGAGCAGGAGGAAAGGTGGCCGAAGCATTGCTGCATCTCCCCCCCACTCACCTGGCCCCCACCTGAAGCTGCGTGACTCAGAGCTGCATAGCTCGCTGTCGCTCTGCGGGGGCTGGGCAAGGGGTGGGCAGAGCAACGGTCCGTGCGATCGGGGTAAAGGCAGAGCACACCAGGCTATGCAGCTCTGGGCCATGTGGCTTTGGGCAGGGGCCAGGTGAGCGAGGGGGGAGATGCTCTGGGCGCCTTTCTTCCTGGATCTCCCGGTGCAGCCAGGCGTCACTCTGCAGGGGCCAGGTGAGCGAGGGGGGGAGATGCTTTGGGCACCTTTCCCGGCTCTCCCAGTGCAGCCAGGCATCACTCTGCAGGGGACAGGCCAGGTGAGGGGGGAAGATGCTCTGGGCACCTTTCCTGGCTCTCCCAGTGCAGCCAGGTGTCACTCTGCAGGGGCCAGGCCAGGTGGGGCGGGGGGATGAAGCGATACTCTGTGTAAGTTGGGAAGGGAATATGCTGCGATGCACCTTGAGAGCAGGAGGAAAGGTGCCTCACACCTGCACTACCCTCCCTGCTGCTTTGTAAATGCTAAACTTTATGCTGCAAGGACACCTACACTTCCTGACAAACCTTGAGGTAAGATAACACAAGTTGAACCTAGGTATCTTGTCACGTCTGTTTCGGCTCTGAGGGGTTGGAGTAGATGCTACTAGCAAAGGGCTTGGCAATACACAATGGATTGCTTGATATACCTGAGGTGGTGGCTCGAGGCATATTGATATGTTTGCCGATCTGTTGGTTTCCAGTATATTTCAGCTACTACATATGCAATGGTAGCACACCATAGATGTATAAAACTGGTGGGTTCTATGCAGGGTTGCAGATCTACTGGCCTAATTTAAATGATATACAGTGTCTGTGCAAAGTCTCAAGGCTACATCCTTCTGACTCACAAGTGTTATTTTAAAATCAGGCCTAATCCAGAGCCAGACCAGAGGAAAATATTGGTTAGCCAAAAGACTGGGGAAATGGAAATCCTTAAGGGGAAATCAGTATGAGATGTTTTGTTTTTTGTTTCACATCACAGACTCATTATTAATCAATATATGACAATAAAGAGCAGCATGGAAAATGAAAGCTATACTTTTGAAACCTTTGAAAAAGATTCAGCCATTTAGGCAAAAGAGGCAACTTGGGGCTTCTCTCTGCTTGGAGCTGCTAAGTGCCTGGGGAAAAAAATGTCCTTTCTCTTTTACAGAGGATTGATGGGATGTTATTTACCAAATGATGTTATCTACCTCCATGCCATGAAAAGCTTCAGCTGGCCATTTCCACACATTAACAGGGCAACTTTTTTTTCCAGGCCTGTTGGTATCCCTAACATCTAGAAGAAGAACACCACTGGGCTCCCTTAAGTGTTGTATAGATTAGAGAATTTTGTCTAGTATAGCTTCTCATGCAATAGTAAAGTGGCAGCTTGCCAAAATTCCTGTTCCTGCCCAACTCAAAAGGCAGAGAAATCCTTTTGTGCTTTGTGTCCCCTATTTCTTCAGGACTAAGCAAACTTGGAGCAATCCACTCTGTGCCTGTGAGACATGGAGATACAAGCCTAGCTAAACTCACTGCATTGAGCATTATGCCTGGGAGACATCACGCCGCTCATTTTTTTCCATTTTAATCCCTCTCCTCACATTATGTTGCCAAAACAATTTGGAAAACATCCATATTTTCTTTCTAATGTGGCCACCTACAGCTATAGGAAAGCTAATCTCTCCTCCGAGAAAACTTAACAGACGAAAAGTTACATAGTAAAAGGGGGGGAAAGCACTCTTCTTTACAAAAAAAAAAAAGTATCTGTAAACTGACTTATACTGATGAAGTAGCCTCCTGGAAACAAAAGGAGTGCAAGGGCTTAATTAGATGAGTCATAAAAGATCCATGATATCTTGATAGCATTAATATCATATAAAATGACTTGGATTTGGATTTGGATCGGAACTGCAGTGCTCCCACAGGATGGTTATCCCTCTTCCCATGCAAGATATCCCTTCTTTCCAAGCAGGAAGGAAACGGGACGTTTTTCTGAACTGGGGCAAACAGCTGCTCAGGGAAAGGGATACTAGAAAATTAAGTAGAAGGAGGGAAGAATTAACCACCACCACCTCGACCCAATGACAGGACTCGGATCCAAATTACCCCCCCCCCCCCACACACACACACGCTGGGTTATATTTCAATAGACTTTCAGTACACCGTTCAGCAGTTACATCCTTCTGTGCCCATTGAATTTATATTTGATTGTTTGTAAACTATCTCTGGAACAACATTAAGATGATGGGGCTTAATCAATGAAGTGTGAAGCATTCTGATACTTCACAGAACTTGTGTCTCACTGCAGTAAATTTCAAGTGTTCATCCTTCTTTGATCCTTTACTGTTTCCAAGCATTGCATTTCCACAGTTTATTAAAATTTTATGGAAAGGGGAAAGAGAACTGAGTATCAGCATCTCGATGAGAAGGATCAGAGTCATTGGGATCATTCTCTGCATTATCTCTCCCAGTGGTTTCATGTAGATATTAAACAATATAAGAGACAAGATGGAATCTTGTAATAATCCAAAGACCAATGGTTATTGGTTAGATGGAGTCCCCCCAGCACCACCTGTGAAGACCTGTCCTCTGGACAGGAACTCATATAAAACAGTGTATCCCAAGCCCATCCTGGCTTAGTGGTCTAGGATACCATGGCTGATGGTATCAAATGGCATAGTGATGTCCTATAGAATCAACAAGGAAATATCCTCCCATTAGTTGATTGAAGCCAATCACCTGTAGGACAGCCAAGACAGTTTCCATACTATGACATGGTAGCCTTGACCAGGGAGGAAGACTCCTTGGAGGAAAAGAAATATTCCTCAATGACTGAGGAGCACCCCATGGTCACCACGAAACCCAAGGCTCCTTGCATCCAGGCCCTCGAGGGAATGATCCTTGCCTTCTATACAACAGCAGGTTAAGATCCATCAGGTCAGCGGAACAAGGAGACCAGGAATCCCATAAGTGGGCCTATCCATCTCCAATACTTCCAGAGTCTTACCAAGGGCCTCAGGAACAAAGAAAGTGAAAAGCTAAAGTAAAGTCCAGACCCAGGCAAAGAAATGCATCCCTGACAACTCAAAGCATCCAGTACTCTAGTCTACAGCAGGAGGAAAGCAAATGTGTTGAGATGTTTGCAGGATCGAGGACCCAACTCCAGCCACAAGAAGGGCTAGGTTTCTCAGCTCCCTACATAAACATATTAAAAAGCCTTAAATAACCTTGAACTTGCATCAGATCTCCAGTCTAGCTTGCAGTAAACCCTGGACAGCTCCTCGAAGCTTGTCCTCTGCTATCCTACTCCTGCTCCAGCTTGGTCTGATTTTTGCCTGCTGCCCAAAATCCTGTGTCTGCATTCCCAGAAGACCAGTTATCAATTGGGACAAACATAGATGAGATAGTCATTTTCACTCAGAAACATCCAGAGTTGCCAAGTCACCATTCATCAAATACATTTGCTTCAAAACAAATTTCATACCAGCCAAAAGCTATTCAGATCATGTATTTATTTTCTTTCCAGTGGGGACCCAAAGCACTTAAAATTCAGAGAAAAATACAACAAAAACTTAACAGGAAAAAGGGGGAAGAAAGGGAAGAATATTTTAAACCAAGGATTTCCCCCCCCCTCCCGATAATGGCCTGCCTGCAGTATCTTTTAAAGCCAGAAATGCAGTACTTTCCATTAATAAAGTGTGATCTCAACAATTCATTATTTTTCTTCCACCACTGCTCTAGAAGTTGTCTCTGCTATTGAATTGCCCCAGTTCTTCTGAGAAGCAAGGAGCTAAATGAGAAGTTGTATATCAGAGAGGGTGCTTAGGAATTGTTCACATGGTCTCCTAATTCCAGAGACCCACCAAAGTATCAAAACCACTGCCAGCCATATTCACAAGCAATCCCTCCAAAGCCATTTGTATCCATCATTCTTAACCCATAGATCAACGTTCCATCCTTGCAGGGCCTTCAGTTTAACCTCCAAGAATGTGTCCAGGACAAGTTTCTTTCTAACTTTGTAGGAGTTCCAGGCTGCTGTATGCTGCTTTGTTCTCCTGATCCTCAAGCTATTCCTCTGTTGAGAGTTCTGTCAGACCACATAGGCAGTGTGGGATCTCTTCCTGGAACCATTCACTGAGGAAGTGCTTAATCATACCTTCTGAAAGAGAGGGAATATGTTACAAAGGCTGGTGTCTCTGGCCCTTTAGAAAGGTGACCTGAATCAGCAGTAATAAAGCACTCTGCCTGTCTCAGACTTCAGCGACTCCTTTTCTATTGTCGATTCACTCATCAAAGGAAATGACCAAATGTCTACAATATAATTGAGACTCCCTTGACTTCTTGGAGACTTAAATAGCTCAGCAAGCCAACTCTCCCACCTTGATATAATACTTCCGTTCTCTTTGTGTCTTCTTCTGCTGTTCACAAGGAATAACTTTCCAGCTGAATTTTTTTTCTTTGTAGGTCAGGGATGTAAAACATATTTTCCTCATGAGTTTCTAAAAGATGCTCGAAGATGATGAAATTAGGAGGAAGGGGATTTGAGAAGCACAATTCTTGGAGCTGATGGATGATGAGACCTGTCACACACCCCGGCTGCCACAGATCATTCTTAAAGAACAAAGAAAATTGTTTCTCGGGAAGTTGTGCTTCTTGCAAATTATGTCAGCTGTCAAGCTGAAGGGAAGAAGTTACTAGAGAGATGACAGCCAAATAATGCCATTATTAAGCATGTCTTCCGTTAAATTAACAATGCTTCCTCTACAAACTTATTGTTGAAACTAATTACTGCATACGTAACTTAAGTAGTGTAGTCTGAATTTTCAATATGCTTTCCATTTCCAGAACTTTAAGTATGACTTGAATGACCCTATAAACTATGTATCAAGGCTATTATGAGCCACTCATCTAGACAAAGATTATCTCTCTGCCTCAGCACACCATCCAACCCAGATATCATATTAATGTCAATCACATGAGTTGTCCTACTCCTGGTGAAGTTTACCCTCTCTTTCATAATCCCTGCTAAGAATGCACACTGCAGTGGGGATAATAATAGCATACTTTGTAAACTGCTCTGAGTAGGTGTTAAGTCATCCTGAAGGGCAGTATATAAATTGAATGTTATTATTATTATTAAAATAAGATTCTCTACCACTAAGCCATAGCTCTTCCCTGATGTTTTTGGTTTGCACTAAAAAGCTCCAGCTCTGCTAAAAAATTCTGACTAAAAACAAAAGCAGAATAGCTTTTGCCAACTTGTCCAGAGTAAAAGCTATTTTTTCCTGCAAACCTGACATACACTTATTTTGAATAAGCTGGGAGGAAATAAGAAGAAAGCTTCTAATATGAACTGGTGGGTTTCAATACTTTGAATGTACAGATACGGTTTACAGATTAGGGGGGAAAACCCTCTTGATTCAGCTCTGGTGACAATGAAATTGTAGATTCATACTTGCTGTATCTCACCTCATACACTTCACTATCTGTATGCATCCGCGGCGTCTCTCTCCAAGCCGCATCCAGAAGCATCCAGTGCAGTTATGATTGCACAGTCTCTAGCCAAGCAGTATATGCTTGTGTTACATTATAGCAGCAACTTTCTGAACTGCCACAATCTAAGGCAGAGAAGAATATTGGATAGATTTTTATCTATTCAGGTAATGCTTCCAATATTGCCTAGAGCGACCCATTTTCCCACTTCCCTCAATTTATATAAAATCAAGCCTACGTTTCTTATATCCAGCGTAAATTTCCTTACAGTCCCAAATTGGAATTCATTTTAATTTACCAAGCCTTATCATTAATTTATGATCATTGCCTTTTTTGTCTTAAATATTAACCATGGAACTAAAATAAATGTGTTTAATAACATGGTTTCAATTTTGTAGCTGATCAAAACAAATTTCTGTCATTTTTATCCTTTTGAGCCACTTGAAAAACAATGTTTTATGGGAAGATTCTCAAAAAAAAATGTTCAGGGAGGGGGTCACAGCAAGGTGGGTGGGAGCTGTGTTGTTTTTGTTTTGCATTTGAGTGGGGGGAATATTTATTTGTTTTGTCTTTGAAGGGAAATTGCTTTATGGAGCTGCTTTTTGACAATGCCAATGGGAACAGTGATGAAATTTCCATTTTAGTTAAAAGCTGACTTCCCTAGCCTTACCATTTCCTTTCTCCCTTCCCCAGCCCAGTTTAAATTCAAGGTTCCTATTGTGATATCACACTCAATCAAATGCGACAGGTTATTTCTATTAAAGTTTGGGCTTGAATGGAGACTAACTAGAATGGCAATTCTATGGCTAATAATTCATTCTTGAATGCTGCAGCTTGGAAGAATTTAGGAAGATCAAATTTAGAACCTCATTGAAATGGAAAAAAACAGCTTGTTTGTGTTATTTCAGTGAATTTAAATAAAATTCCATTTCCCTTCTATGCCTTTGAAAGCATTTCTTGTTTCTAATTCACTTTATTTTGTTTCTATTTGTGTGTTTGATTCTGTTGGCAGATGCCTTATTAGCAAGCACACTAATTATTCCTCTTCAACAAACTTCCAGTGTCATTCTTGCATTAGAAGCTGCAGTGCTGCAACCTTCCATTCTTTGCTTTTCTTCCCAAAACAGAGCACATTTTATTAGCTAATCACTGATAGAAGCACAATGTATGCAAATACTTCAGCATTTCTAAGCTTTCCAGTTTGCAAAACAGCCCCCTTTTGTTTAACCTGGCATAACGAAAGCTAATTCTTTCTCATACATAGCCTTTTCTTTCTTTTCCACCAAATACTTCTGACAGGATTGCACTATCACACACACAAACTCACACACTTATTTGAAGCATTTGTCACTGCTGTTAACTTTTTCCTCTGTGTTTGAAGGGGAAAATGCTGAGAGCACAAAATGTGAAATACCTTGTAAAGCTTCACAAGACCTGAAAGAGGGGGGAGAAGGCTACTTCAGTTAGGAATGCTTACTGTAGAAAACAAAATAGATTGCATTATCCTCCTGGAAAACAAGAACAAAACATTAAGGTAATGAACTATTGGAAGATGTTCTAGCCCTCTATGGCCAGAAACATCAAGTAAAGGCCAGCCAGTCCTTAGAGATGCCAGCTCCCTGGCAGGAGTGGGGAATCCCCTGCCCCCACCTTTTGCCCCCCAGCACTGCTCAACTGGCTGATGGGGGGGGAGTAAAGGAGGGGGAGGCAGGCTGGAAGCCAGCCGAGCATGAGGCAAAATGATGCATGAGCACACTCCGGAGGCCCCGATGATGCACTTCTGGTTGTGGGAAGTAGATTTAATGAAAAGGAATATTTCACGTGCCTTTACTATTGCTATGCATTATTATTCTCAGGAGCTAATATAGTATTTGTAATGCAACTTGCAAGAGAATGAGACTCGAAGCAAAATGACCAAAGCAGAATGTATGTTATGTATGTTATTCACTGTGAAGATTGAGACCAGCCACTGTGAAGCTTGCTATAAGGTAGTTGCACCTGCACATGCACTCACTATTAGCTAGACACTACTTATAGGTTGATAAAGAAACTTCTTAGTAAAGCTGTTCATGCCAAATGTAGCAATAGAAGAAGAAAGGGAAAGAAAATGTGTTACTGAAAGAAGGAAGCTAGCTGTGAGTTAACCAGATTAGCAGTACCTTTCAAGGCTGAGAAGAAGCATCAGAGCAAGGGAATGGGTATTAAATGCAACTTCAAGCATATTCCCCAGGAAGGGAGAGTGCTCCCCTCCCACAGAACCCAGAGAAACAATCTGTGCCTGTAGCATGCAGGGTTGCCGAAAGCGACATTGGTGTGGCCTTGGTAAAATGTTACATGGGCTAGAGAGATGGGTATAATGAAAAGCCTATGAAAAGGATGTGTGGGAAAGGAAGAGAGATGTTCATTCTAAAGATAAAACCAGCACTGATAAGATAAGCAATGGCAATCAGGAAATATTGTAATTATGCTGTTGACCAAAGTTATTTCTTCCAATAAGAATACCCCTGGACTATGGTATCGTTAGAGGTGGTAGCCCACTTAAGCCAATGGGGACCACAGTAATATTTGAGCCAATAGAACAACAAATATTGTAATTAATCAAAAGGTATAAAATGCTTTGCACAGCTATTGTAGCTTTGATGAGCATTGGACACTAGGGAACCCTTAACTCTCTGTGTGACCTCTGCTCCTCCACGTTTAATAAATGTTGCAGACTTGCTTCATTCACAGGACTCTGTGTCTGTCTCTTCTTAGGATTGGCTGAGGGATATTCGAACCACAGATTGTGTGGAACATGGTTAAAAAGTGAAAGCTAAAGGGTCTCAGTCGGGCCAAATCAGTACCATACATCGTGAAAATACTATGTTCGGGGGCCTGCTGAGCTTCCAGATTTCAAGTGGAAGTGACGTCATCAGGGCCTCCATAGTGTGCAAATGCACTTTTGATGTCGGGGGTGTGGCATATGCAAATCAGTTGTGCTACTGACACACTCCCGGTGATGGAAAGGGGTGTGGCATATGCTAATGAGTTATGCTAATGAGTTCCTGCAGCTCTTTTTCTACGAAATGACCCCTGGGCATAAGGCAAGTCTCAAGAGGAAGCATTTCAGAGGTCAGGTGTCATCACTTAAAAAACCTTATCCCTGGTTGCCACCCACCTCACCTCTGCAGGATGAGGCAGGTTTAGAAGAGGATCAACTAGTCAGTTGGACAGATCTTACAAGTTTGGATATAGCCCATCAGGCCTTCCCATAATCAAAAGGGCTACCAATCTGACTGTACTAATGGTGGTTATTTTGTCAGTTCTGATAAATAATATACTTATATACCGCTCATCTAGACAGATTAGTGCCTCACCCAGAGCAGTGAACAAGTTAGTGTTATTATTATCCCCACAATATAGCTGGGGAGCTGGGGCTGAGAGGAGTGGCTTACCCAAGGCCTCCTACTGAGCTCATGGCAGTAGTGGGATTCGAACCAGTAGAGTCCTGATTCGCAGCCAAACCACTTAACCACTGTGCTACAGCAGCACAATGGGTGAGCACTGGAATCTGTCAAAGCTTTATACATACTCAGAGGCTTATCAAATTTTAGATTTACTGACTTTTATGTGTCCATGGATATATACATATTTAGATTTACTGACAATTATGCTTTATTTTCCTTAACGCAAAGCATGCTTGTAGTTGTATTCCATCAAAATAAGAATTGGCAGAGCATCTCTTATAGAGCTTTTAGGTGTAAAACATGTTTCATTTTTGCTGTACATCCAACAAAGATTAAAATAGGGTATTGAATAAAAACTCTTATTTTCTTGCCTATGCCATATAGTTATACAACTCTCATTAAAGTATAGGGACTAAAATTTACCCTAGCCATTTTCCCTCCCCCATGTTTCTATGAACTCTCTGCACTCTACACATAGACAATATAACTTCACTATTAAATTTGTGCAAGTCAACAAGGAAAGCAATATCACTTTATGTCTGCACTTCTGGAACAGGAATTACTTATATAGCCAAATTTAGGTAACACTGTATCATACCGAAGTCACTTTACTAGAATATAAGTAGAGTCTCGCTAGATCAGAACAATGATTCCTTCAGTCTAGTCTTCTGATTCACACATTTGCCCACTATGGTCAAACATAATATGGAAGCCTAAGCCTGCTCCTGTTGCTGATCTCCAGTAATTGGCATTCAGAGGTAAATTGCCTATGAGCATGAAAGATATAGGAACTCATATTTCTTTCCTAACCCCCCAAGTTACCTTAGACTGAATCAGACCATTGGCCCATATAGCTATTATCTACTTTGACTGACAGCAGATGTCCAAGGTTTCAGGCAGAGCAAGATCTTTCCCAGTGTCTACTATCTGAGACCTTTTTAACTAGAGATTGCAAGATTGCACCACCAGGATCTTCTGCATGCAAAGTAGATGCTCTGTCACCGAGTCATACCTTCCTTTTCTCTGAGCAAAGAGGGAGGCTACAACATTATTTTTTTCTTTGTTTCTCTTTCTCAGCAAAGGTCTCCAAGTGCCCATTAAGACACTGCTTTTTGAGATGAGCAAAACCAGATATCATCTGCAGGAGTTTTAGGGCCAGAGAAGGACCCCCATGCCATTCTTCTAAACTCAGACAACCCCTCTTGACTATGTTGCAATTTGCTGTTTGGGGGAAAACATAGAGGCGATCTGACAGTTGAGGGAGGAGGTCTGAGGATAGAAACATGAGGTAGGAAAAAAACTTCCTTTACACTTTAGTACCACTCCAAAACAGGAGCAATTGTGTCTGCTACTTAGCAATTAAAAATGAACTGTTCATGGATTTCCTAGTCACTCACCTATTTGATCTTGAGATACAGTATTGGTGTTCCTTGTATAATATATTTCTGGTGTAAAGATATGCTTTGTCTCCCAAATAAGTAAACCATTAATAACATAAGAAGAGTCCTGCTGGATCATAACAATTTAGTGTAGTGGTTTAGAGTAGACATGGGCACGAACACTAAGAAACTCCGAACATGGTGTTAGTTGCTTGTTGCCATCCACGAACAATGAAAACCAACATTGACGAATATGAACTGTTCACGAACATGTTCATTGTTCATTGTTTGTGGGGCCAGCAGGCTCTCCTCCAGTCATCAAGATCCCTACCACACCACTCCCAGAAACCTTACCTGAGCAGGCAGCAGGAAAGGTACCAATAATAAATAATAGCTTGGCCCCAGAGCCTGGCAGCAGCCCTGGAACTTGAAGGGGTAGATCCCTACTGCACCACTCCCAGAAACCCTACCTGAGCAGGCAGCAGGAAAGGTACCAATAATAAATAATAGCTTGGCTCAGAGCCTGGCAGCAGCCCTGGAACTTGAAGGGGTAGATCCCTATCCCACCACGCACAAAGAAAATTCAAGCTCCAATGCACTCTCTCTATCAAAATGCCAACAGCAACTGTCTCTCCCTCTTCACTGTCTGCAAACTAAGCAAGAGCTGGGATCCCCCTCCCCCCTGATCTTTGCAGACCTGCCTATCAAGCTAAATTGGGCTTAGATTGGAGTTTCCAGGGCAACAGCAGGAGTTCAGACAGAGTTCAGACAATCCCTGCCTAAATTGCCAAGGGAATTGATTGCAGGTGCCAGACTGTCTGGCTTGACAAACAGCAACAAATGAGGCTTGCAACAACTACCTGTTCATTTAGAATTGGGCCTCATGAACTGCTTGTTCGCGAACAGCTGATTGGGCTGTTTGTGGCTTTTTTTAGTTTGTATTGCTATTTGTGCCCATCTCTATTTTAGAGCAGCACGACTTTAATCTGGAGAGCCGGATTTGAGTCCCCTCTCCTCCACTTGAAGCCAGCTGGTTGACCTTGGGTCAGTCACAGCTTCTAGGAGCTCTCTCAGTTCCACCCACCTCACAGGATAATTGTCGTGAGAATAATAAAAACCAACTTTGTAAACTACTCTAAGTGTGGCATTAAGTTGTCCTGAAGAGGGGTATATAAATTTAATGTTGTTATTTAGACCAGCATTATTTTTCACACAGCTGCCTTTCCGTGGGCTTCAGGGAAACCCACGGAAAGGCTAGGAGAGCAGCAGCCCTCTCTACTGTCACCTTCTGTCCTAAACACTTTAGCCTTTCCACATAGTGAATGTTCTCCAACCTTCTGTTTTCTGTAAGGTAATGCTGTGCTTCAAAAGAGGCAAATGAAACAGCAGTAATGAAAGCCAGAGAACTGCAGAGGTTAAAGTGTTAAACTGGGGATACCCAGGTTCAAATCCTTACAGTCAGCTCAAACAGACAAGATTAAGATCTCATTCAGTCCATTAAATGCAAATTGCAACCTCACTTTGCCTAAGGGCTGTACAGGGAAAGGTTAGATCAACCTCCACTCAGTTTCTCTATTAAAAACCAGCTCTTTTCTCCTTTAAAATGGTAATAGCAGAACCATTGAGGAGCTAGTTTCAAACAATACATCTGAGCAGGGGTTTAAGGGTTAAATCTCCTCTCCTGTGCCTATATGGCCAACAAAGCTGACCCCAGATAGTGTTTTATGGGTGGAACATGATTCTTGTTCCATATTATCATCTGTGCCCTCAGCCATGAAGCTCATTGGGTGATTGGTGGTCAGGGATTCTATCTGCCTAACCTGCCTAAATGGATTGTTGTCAGGGGTATGCTTCTGAGTTCACCAGAGGAAGGGCAGGGTAAAAACAAGATAGGGATAGTAAACTGCAGAAGATAAAGATTGCACGTACAAAAAACTTGCTGTATAAGTACATTATATTAGTTCCAGCCAAAACATTAGAAATTGTGTGCAAATTTTGAATTCTCCAGATCTCTTAATAGCTGTTAAAAATCAAAAACAAGAAGGCAAGAAGGGAAAAGCCATAATCTTAAGGTTTCTTTTCTGTATCTTGACCAAGATATCCTTCTGATTTCATTTGGTAGCTCTAGTTGGAGCTGGGCCCCTTAGAGGTGAAAGAATATATTGGATTGGTAAGAAGTTTCTCTAAAACTAAAAGTTCTTTATGGCACTTGAGCTCCATCTGGAGAGATGTTTGATAGCCCTCAGTGCATCTGTATGTCATGTCTGTGAGTCTGCACAGACAAATTGCAAGAAATGACCTGTTTCAGCCAAACGATCATGTCAATTTTCTCTTCTACTGGAATTTGCTCACCTAATTTCATAGGCCTGGGAACACAGCCATCTATCTAGGTTCATTGACTCAGCTAGATTGATACAGGTGATTTGAAAGAGAAAGGTCATATACACAATAGGCTGCCAGAGCCACACTTTTTTTAAAAGAAGCGTCCTCTCGACTTTCAGTATCATCAGTTTCACCTGAAGCCCCTGTGGCACAAAATGAAATGTGGCAGAAGGCAGGAAGAAAACTAAGTAGGCATGGAAAAGTGATAAATAGAGAAGGACCCAGGCTTATTAGCCACTGGCAGGGGAGGAACATGATAGATGTATGCACAACTATGATTGGTTTTGAAAAAGTGAAATCAGAATCAGTGATTACTGTTTGCCAATGTTATCTGCTGGCTAAATTGCCAAAGTGCTGTCCTAAGCAGCATTATGCCTTCTAAGCCCATTGAGTTCCATCAACTTAGTATGGTGTAACTCCACTTAGAATGGCTCTGTAAAAAGCTGAGATCTAGATTCAAGATCATAAGTCAGTGATAATCTGTCCACTACCTTTCAGCCTTAATTCTCCATCTGCATGGCACCTCATACTGTTCTTGCAAAAAATAAAAGAAAAAATAAAACATGAGAGAAGGATACGTTGTTACACCCATAGGAACAAGACAGGTTAACTTTTGATATAAAATATATAAATAAAGGTAGGTAGTTTCTGGTGGTGTGTGTAGGCAACTAGAAATGAAAAGAGAAATCAAAGAGAGAGGTGGGGAAAAACTCACAACAGACATCGAAGTAGTCATAATTATGGGCCAATGATATAATAAAGCATATTGATTTGAACTAACCAGACAACTAAATGACTCTAGTATATTGTGATCTTTATATAGCAATCATATTTTGCTTGTCAGCTCATTGAAAGTTGCTACTGGATTGCCTCTTAGCATCATGGAAGGTCTGATGAGTTACAAAAGGACCAGCTTCTGTCACCTGGCCTGCATTGAATGGTGGATAGAAAATTTTTTGGTGGCTTGATAATCAACGTGATGTCTCAGACCTGACGAGTGTATTTGTCAAGATGGAGTGTGTGGGATAGGTTCCAGAGCTGTCTGACAAAGAGCAGAGCAGGGATACCTGCTCTGGACAGACTGTGAACAGGAGTAGAGATGGGCATGAACTGGAAAAAAAACCAAACCACGAGGTTTGTGATTCGTCAAATTTCACAAACCACGAACTTTCACGAACCTGCCCCTGGTTCACAAACCAGTTCATTTGGTTCATGAAAACGCTACATCCGGGTGAGAAAATCACCACTTCCGGGTCAGCAGAAGGTCACTTCTGGGTCAGCAGAAGGTCTGGAGGAAGTCCATCCCCTGTTGCCTAGGAAACTGATTGATTGGCACCAGGCTGTCTGCAATCACGAACCAAAAAACGAACCAAACGAACCAGCTTAAAGTTTGTGACAGTTCATCAGAAATGGGATCTGATGAACTGCGGTTCGCAAACCACAAACCGGCCTGGTTTGTGCTTAATTTTGGTTCGTATTTTGGTTCGTGCCCATCTCTAAACAGGAGCACAAAATGAACACCAAAGACCATGTTACACATTAAACATTGTTAAAATAATACTAAATTGAGAAATGCTGTTTCTTCAATATAGAATAATTTAGCATGTTTTTAAAATGGTAAAGGAAACCCCATATATAAATCTGATGAGAGGCTTAATGATGAGAGCAACAAGCCAGGAAGAGAGGCAATACTGAACCTTCGAATCACAAACACTGCAAGCTCTAGCAGAAAGTACAGGTCCATATATGTATATATTGTCTTCATTTCTTTTCTTCTATACATGGTGGAAAGGACCATTTATGTCCTATCTGTTTCATTTGATAAATGTCCCAATTTTATTTCTTTATTTGATGCCTTTTTATCTTATATAAGCCATTTATCTGTAATTGTTGGAAAAGTATCAATTTTAATGAAACTCTTTCTATGGAATTTCATTAATATGATTGAGAAAAGAGGATTATCTCAGTTTTGTCCTGTGAAACTGTAAAAGAACCTTGAATTTTTCAATGAAACCAGAGTTATCATTTAGTAACAGTCTTAGCAAAATGCTAGCCGTTACTATAAGCAAGCATGATTCCTCACTTCCGTTTTTGGAGCAGCCCAAATTCCACGGAGCCTAATAAGTTTTCTGATTCTTCAAGTAAAGGAGGAACAATTCCAATAGCTTTTAGTAAGCATCATTTTGGTCAAGCTGACTTACCTTCTCCAATTGGTCAAGCTGCAGTCCTTGACTTGTCATAGAGACCATACGGCCCAGTAACTTTGTGGGAAAGGCAGGCTGAGACAGGTCTTCTTTAAAGGTATTGTGCAAGTTGCTTTTTAGGACAAAGACCAAGTAGTCACAGATGGAGTAGCCTCATTGGGATCAGATGCTAATGAAAATATGCCTGCTGGTGACACTCAAATAGACTTGGCACCATCACCGAAAACTGGGTATGGCTGCCAACTTTGTTAGCACTCGACTCTTGATGGGTTGCACACAGTTAATGAAAAAGGAACAGAGCAGCTCAAATCAGCAGACTTCTCCTCCCTAAAAAAAATTTCCAGGGCATTCATGAGTGATGAGGTTGGATGCAAAAGAATAATTAAGCACTGCAGTAAATTAGATTGATTAAGGCTAGGATCATTTCTGACATTTCTAATCCAAAGTGAAGGACAATCCAAAGCACAGAAATGTGCATTTGTGACTTTACTGAAAGGGCACCTGAGGATTAAAGCTATGAGATAAATGTGAACCATTAATATGAGGAGCTGGCTTTGTATATTCACTTAGTTTAGTTTTACATCACTTAACCCACTCAGTAAAAAAGTATCTGATGCAAAGAAGTGGCAATGTCAGGTCTACCGAGAAATGGTTTTATTGTCTTTCTTACTTTCTAAGATAGGAAGACCCCAAGAATTTTAATGGCCTCTTTTTTTTTTTAAAGCTTCTAAGAAAACTTCTCCTGAACTTTTTTTAAAAAAGCCCACCAAGCCAAATGTAGTCTATAAGCCATAATTCTAGATGGGTTACCATGTTAGTCTGTAGCAGAAAAATAAAACAGAAGCGCAATGGCATTTTAGATGCTTTTTAAAAAATGCCAGCACTTTACGTGTCAGAGTTTACTTCATCAGATTTATGAAGTGTTCAAAAGATTCATGAATTTACATTAAAGTCTGCAAACCTCAGAAAGGTGAGTGTGGTGAGGTTATGAAGAAAGGCCAGTTTAAAATAACATTCAGTCAAAAGAGTGTCAATTCACTCAGTGGGTGAGGAGGACCACAGCCAACTACTGAAGAACAGGCAAAGGAGGATTAACATAAAATCTGATCTAGGAAAGTGTAGAGTGAAACATGAAGAACAGATCTAAGTAGAAAGTTACAGTAGTAATTAACTATAACTGAACTATATAACATCTGTAAGAATTGGGATACACAGGTTATCAGCCCCTACATACAGTGTAAGATCTGGACAGGGGGAAGGGTAAGATGGTATTAAAGTTCTTGATGAAATCTAGTCCAGCAATTTAATGGGATTTTTCCTTTGAAATGCCTTTGTAGAAGAATAGTGACTTTATAGATCAGCAACAGAATATCCTGGATTGATTACTCATTTGAACTGGAGATCTTCTGCACATGAAGCAGGTTTTCTATCTGTGAACTATGGCCCTCCTCTTTCTTGAAAGTGACCTAATTCCCCCAAGAGTTGTAGATGTAGATGGGCTGGTAATACTGTTGAACTGCATCAAAAATTAAACTATTCCTTTTGACTCTTGGAAAAATGATGCTTTTTCATATGTGGTTTTTTAACCATCGCTGCTTTATTATTATTATTTTGTTATAGCCAAACTGGTTGAAAATTAAATCACACACTTGACTCTTTTTAAAAATCTACATTGTTATAATGTACTGCCAAGCTAGGAAGCAAATGCTTAAGAATTTGGTCATGTGGATTTCTGCTGGCTCCCATGGGCTGTGTGCAAGAGCACTCTTCCACGTGAGTAACCACAACAGCAGTGGCCTTTATTCCTAAGGTTGTTTTGCTGACAACCTTAGGAATAAATATTGCATTTTATAATTAAATTTTTTAAATCTACAAGATCCACACAGAAAAGTTTCTAAATTAAATAACAATCATTTGCATATATTTCAATCAAGAGAACATCCATAATGAGCTGCTTTCATTAACTATGCCTCAGTGATTACAGCAGGATGCACTTTAGGATCCAATGAAAAAGATAGCCGGATGAGACTACCAATGGAATTGTATGTCTTCATCCAGCAGGACTGTATATTGCTTTGTCACTGGCCTTTGCCATAACTAAGGCCACTGACTTGCATCTTAAGATGCATCAAAGCAAGAGTTTACTCGACTTCGGCATTTTTGTTCCCCCAGTAAATGGAAACACATTCTCAGACAGCCTTGGTACACACAAAGAAATTGGCTTAACTGCTTGGGAAGTTAAGGGCTATACTTACATTTGTGTTATCTTTAGAAAGGGGAAAAAATGGAGTCTCTCAAGCAAATGTCAATGCAACCTTCTGTGGTATCATCTCTACAAATATTAGAGAATAACACCATGCTAGAAAGCATCCCAATTGGACTGCTGTTTTGATTTAAAGTGAGAACCCCAGCTAAAAATCTTACTTTTCTTGAATAGACATATAAGACAAGAAAAGACTGTATGTCTGAATTGGGATTTTGCCTGTATTTTGCCTGTATTTTGCCTGAGAAACATGTGCCAAGATCCAGTTTCTCAGAACAATGATGGTGCATCACAAATACGCTATTGGCATTCTGTTCTCTATGGCAGAGTAGACATTATTCCTTGTTAGCCCACAGAGCAATTTTTCAATTCCTCAGCCATTCATTTCTATAACTGCCAATTAATGGCTGTCACTGTAGTTTATGCTGGTGGTTGATGAGGATTGAGGTTCTGGCAGGTTGGCGATTTTCCTCAAGTCCTCTGGTTAATAATAGTGATATCTAGAGCAGAACCAATAGCTGAGCCTTGGAATGACTTCTTTCTTGCAAATGACCTAATTCCCCAAAGACCTTGTAGGTATAGATTCTGGGAAGTATTTCTTGGGGCATTAGAAAAATGTGGCACTACAATAATAAATGATGTATAAATATATCTTTCTGCTGCAAATAATAAAGAATCAGTATCGTATGTGCAGTGAGTGTTTTAAAATTGTCTAGCACAGGGATAGCCAACTTATTGGGGGCTTCAGGGGTTACAGAACACCCCAGCTCTTTCCTGAAATGAGATGCACAGAATTTTCCACATTGGGTTTGCTGTCTAATTTTATCTTTCTTCAGCATATCCTGTAAAAAATTTCTTGAGATAAAAAATCCTTCACGTTGATGGCAGAGGTCAAGAGAGAGAAAGATTTCCCTGGAAGTAAGTACATAAAGGAAACACCTAAATTGTCTTTATAACCAGAGAGGAAACAGCTCCATAGTGCCCTTTCAAACTATTAAAGTGAAGAGTGAAGACATTTTAGGAGACAAGGAAAATGTCAATGCTTAATAGCTTATGGCTCATCCTCCTGCATGCCTTACACTATATTTTAAGCAAGCTATGTTTACTGCCTTATAACTATCTACTCATCATCATCTACCATGTAATTCAATGTAGGGAGAAACATCTTTTGCAGATACTATAATTGTTTGTGCCTTGTTTATTTTATACAAAAGAATGAATTTTATGGCAATCATTAAACAGATCCCAAATGCACAATTAGACTCAGCTGAGTGTTGCTTTTGTGTGTGTGGTGGAAGCCAGAATTGCAGCTGCATCAAACTGCAAAGAGTATGATGTAAATAGAATGTGCATTTGAGAGAGAGTTTTTGCAGAACTGTCAAAGCATGGGGCTTGGCAGGATTGGGATTCTGTGAATGACAGCACAGGTGGTGCACATTCTGACAATGAAGACTGAAACAGAGAAATCCTGCACAGCAAGCATTAATAATTTCCATTCATACAGGAAGTTCAAGTGGGACAGATTTCTTGCATTCACATACATCGTTATGTTCAAAGTGGAAAATTATGCATCGTCCCCATGAGGACCTGTGGATGTATTGTATTGGAAGCATAATAAACATGGAAAGCGTCCATCTAGCCAAGTTTCTAACAGTGGTCCAACAGGTGCTTCATGGAGGCGGTTCATGAATCCCTATTTCAGATTAATGATATGCATATATAGAGAAGAAATGAGATGGAGCCCTGAACCATCAGAAGCATTCCGTGAGGCAGACCCCAGCAAAAGATGAGCAGAGATCAGGAGTAAAGGAAGCAGTTCAGACATTTACCCAAACAAATGATCATTTGGGGGAAATTTTGTGCAAGTGGAGTCTAATGTATATTTGGCCTCCATGGAAAAAGCTTACGTTTATTTTAGATGCTTGGTTGATAATCAAAAAGAGTCCAGTAGCACCTTTAAGACTAACCAATTTTATTATTTTAAAATTTAAAATTTTTATTATAAAATTGGTTAGTCTTAAAGGTGCTACTGGACTCTTTTTGATTTTGCTACTACAGACTAACACGGCTAACTCCTTTGGTTGATAATAGGTACTTAGTAGAGGAGAAAGGCACTTAGAAAAGTCACAAAACTTATCAGAGCTGGCTGGTGGTGATAAACTACTACATTTGTTCTTGCTAGTTCCAGTACTTGAGTGTCCTGCCACTGCGTGGGCCCCTTAACTGACTGAACGGGGAGGCAAGGCTAACCTGAGAAAAGACTACAAAGAGCCCTGCATGCACAGGATTATAGCTGAATGAGTTAGAAAAAAGTCATGTTCCCCAGAGATCCTGTAGTTTCTCTGATTAGAGATGGGTAAAAAGACCAAGATGGGATCTACTGCAGGTGGAACTTTCAGAGGCAGTCTTCTCTTCACAGAGGATCCAGTACAGGTTAGGCTGACTGAGGTGGTTTCAACATTTTAAGAATTGGCCCCAAATACTTCTGAAAGTGACGACATTGCATGGAGCATAGGGTTGTGCACATGCAAAGAATGCATGCAAAGACTCAACAAAATGTCTGTGCTCCCTCTGCCCTCCTGATGGCTGCCAGGGAGAGCTGGCAACCTTACTCCCACCTCTAAATGATCCAGTGTCATGGGCTCTCATTCCTCTGAGGATGAAGAATTCATGGAGGGCGACAGGGGACAGAGTATTCCAAGCTCCTGAGGAGTCAGGCATGTGGAGGACCAGCAGGGAGTGGAACAGCAGGAACCCTTGCCGGAGCAGGCTGAGGAATCCTTGGCAGAATCAGAGACAGAAGCTGTTCCCTTCCCTGAGCCAGCAGTTGAGACCAGGGCAACATCTCTACCCAGCTCCCCTGAACCTGATAAGCAGCGTAGGGTGTGACAGCGTCTGTTATACAGGACAGGAGATGAAGTGCGAGGCTTCAGGCACTGAAACAGCGGCGTAGTGACCTTGAGTGCTAGCAGGATGCAGCACCACCTTGAAGGTGATTGCTTTTAAGCCAGGACACCCTTTCCCTCATTGCAGAACCACTTGTGCAAAGACCCACCCAGCTCTACTGTGATCCAGCTCTCTGCTCTACCTGTAATCCCGGCTCTGACCCTCAGTGTTCTGGACTACGTTTTCTTCCTTGTTCCTCGGACGGCTTTGGCATACTTCGGACTCTAGTTAGGTTTATGTCTGTTTTCCTGCCTGTACTCAGCACATCCAGGATGTCCAAGTACAGGTCTGGCAACTCTAAATGTGGACAAGGAAGAATTTCCACCTGCTGTTGTGGAGATGAACAGCACTGGGGGCAGGGGCAGGTCTCCTGATATCATTTGTGTGAGGGTTTAGGGAAGGGAGAGACCTCAGCAGAGTATAATTCCATTGAGGACACCCTCCAAACCAGCCATTTTATCCAGAGGAACTGATGTCTATGGTTTGGAGATTACTTGTAATTCCGGGAGAACTCCAGCCACCATCTGGAGGCTGGCAACCCTATGTCATGTCAACATGAAATGTCTCTTACAGCATGAAACCAGAAGTGACACCATTGCACTGGTGTAATGTTCTAGGATTTACCATAGAGTCTTAAGTAAATCCCAGAACATCGTCCCGAAACGATGATGTCACTTCCAGTTTTACATCAGAAGTAGTGTTGCATAATGATGCAATGCCAGAAAGTTTATCTCTGCCCCCCAAATCGTCATGTTGTGGTGCCATCTACAGCTGGCAACCCTAATGGCACCACTACCTTTTGATTAGCAAAGCAGGCTTCCTATCTTCAAAGGTGTTCTGTGTGTAATTGTTCTTCCGTATTGTTCAGGAGTTTTAGCTTGTGTGAAGTGCAAAATGGAAAGGTTTTCTTCTCAATATAGGAAAGCTAATGCTATTCATCCCATCATTCTTTTTTCTCCTTTGCTTTTATCTTATTCTGTTTTCTCTTTCAATGTCAAAACTGAAATTGGTAAAGTCCTCTTGGCAGGGGGCTATATTTTTTCTTATGTCACTTTGCAGATCCCCATGTATACTGATGACACACATTAATGTCAACTAACCATGACCAAATAACTTTACTGCATCTTCATTTTCCTCCATGCATAATTAGAGGGGGAAGTGTTAATCTTTAAACCTTACGTGGTTAGGGTCTTGTAAATCTTCTATGTGTCCTTTGATATTTCTCAGCCCTGCTAACAATTCCATTAGTAGCTGCTTTATCACAGAGAAATGTGTCCTGGAGATCCTCTATAGTCCAAGCATGAACTATTGTTTTAGAGGAAATAACTATGATATCAAGCATAATGTAAGTTTAGTGATGTTCCCTTATTAAATTGCATAATTATTTTGACATACCATCTTAGGGTCACAACAACAGTTGCTCAAATTTAGCTTCAGTTTCCAGTCTATTTCCAGTTGTTAGTTATATTCAAGCAGAAAACAGGAGAGCCCCTGCTTTTGGTTCTAATATAAAAAATCAACTCTTTTCATACTGATTTCTTGTGGATTTATTACAAGAATAGTAAGTCAATCTTGTCAGCTCTGAGTTTTGTAGCTGAAAGTTCAGTTTATATGGGGCAATTTTAATCCATTCTAGTATTCTGTACTTAGCAGCTTTTCAGTTTATTAGTTTTGTTGGGATTGTTTAATGATAATCTCACTGGAATTGATTAGATCTAAAGCTGAAAAAAACAATCAATACTTGTTCTCCCTTCATGTTTTCTTAGTGCAACCCTTGATCCTGTGGTGATATGATGTTACTTTCAGATCCAGATATAGCTTACCCCTGAACCTCCCACTAAAAAAGACCAAGCTGTATGAACTTCTAGCATCTCGTGCATTATCTAAGTAAATATTCTAAAACAGATTACCTCATTTTTAAAAAGCAGCATAATTGACAGAAGCTACTTTATCTCACGTACAAAAATCTGAACATCCATGCATAGGTGTGATCTGTCAGGCCATTAATATCAACTTCCAGCCAGCAAATTGCTTGTCACGCTTCATTTGTACTCATTTATGACTAAACAGGAGTATTTGGAAATAAGGGCTATAAATATATTTTATATAGCTTTATGTAGCAATAATAATAAAAATTCTCTTCTGATTTTCTCTGAAATCTCAGCAAACAGCTAAATCTGAAAAAAAAGACAAAAGGGGAGAAGCCAGAGAGGTAAAATGTCTGCAAACAAGGACATATAAAAATTTATGAAGAGCACACCAATGTGGATTTAAGTATTTAGACAATTTACTAAAGTTAATCTGTCCTTAATCAAAGTTAATCTGCCATAAATCTCCCTTCTTATTACAATTCATAACAGGAGGGCTTGCCATAATAGGATATGTGAAAGTGTCGATTGGCTTCCTGAGGTACTTATGTAGTCTCCATTATCATAAGCTCCATGTACCACACAGTTTTGAAGGCAATTCTCTTCACACCAAACAACCACTGCAATGTGGGGAGGAAGAACTTCCATTCCAATTTGATTTATGAGCATTTCAAGCATAGAGATGCCATCAGGCAACCACACATACTTGCTTATGCATTTCCCACACCTGTGTTCTTAAATATAACGTACTGCTAAAACATGGATTGATGTGGCCTGGGAGATTCTGGTATCATTCCTGGCAGAAAGTAGGCTGTACTTGTTCTGCTCAGTTTTATGAACTCCTTGGTCTGCAGGCTACCTGTATATGCCCCATTATTATCATACTCCACTGCTGACATTGGGAACAAATGTTTCCTTTTCACCTCATTGCTGATAATGATATCGTTGCAAGAAATGACTTCATAGTTACCCAGTTTTCTGAGCTGAGGACACATAATTTGAATATATTAAATAAGAGATTTCTGTGCAAAAATACTGGTATTATCCAATGCATCCACAGAATTTGCAGACCTAGACTTTTCTATTTCCTATTCCTGCTGCAGCTCACTGAGCCCCCCAAAACTGAGTTCCTGGTGGTGGTGGGGTATCAGTAGACCCTCAGTGATAGCATAGTGGGAAAACAAGGGGTAAGCAATGGTTGGGAGAATTGACAGAGATCATAATACCCTCTTCAGCAAACAGAAATACCATTCTGTCACAAGAACAACATGGTTAGTTAGATATTATTAAGACTAACCTTACAATGGTCACCAAATACAGCTCACAGTTAGAGATATTAAATAAACAAAAATAACACCAGTTAACTAGTTGCTGTGCTGCCTTCTAGCAGCCTGAAGTACAGCCTGTAGGCACTCCTGGAATTTTGAGAAGTGGTGATCCAGATGGCTGTCACAGTGTGTGAAGCTAAACACAAAATGGCAGTCACAGGAGGTAAAGCAAAGGGAGTACCTCCCTCCTCACATGTCCTGGGAACAAGGATAACCTGATGGGAGAATGAAACCACACACTTATTAAGAAGCCTAGGTGCTTACTAGTTCTCCTGGTAGAAAACCTTTTCATTTGTGTGAAGGTAGTCAATATCAACCCCTGTCTCACAATGGCACCACCCACTTTCTGAAAAGCTTAGAAGGTGCCAAGGTTGCTCATGGGCACCATATTGGAAAATCCTACTGAAGTTGAATTATCCATTCTACCACTACAAGCTTCAATGGTGGCTAGGGCTATAGAGATCATAATTCATGCTCTCATCTGCAGTACATGCAATCAGACAGTGGAGGCAGACTGAATGCATACAACTATAAACCATAAATTCTGAACAATTACAGGTGCAAGAGCACAAACAGGCAGGGTCTGGAGGGAAGTGTAATATCATATATTGTGTTATGTTTGCTATGTTATTTGGACATACTATGTTTTTAAATGTGGTTGTCATTGCTTACCTAAAAATATGGATGTTGGAAGATTATAATGAATTATTGTGGCATTTGGTGTGTGTAGGCAAATTAAATATCAGGCCATAGGATGACAGTCCAAGGAATAATCAAACACCCACTGGCTCAGTTCATGCAGGAGCTGGCCATTGACAAGCTGTGCTGTTGCTTGCAAGAGTCCTCCTGACCCTGTGCTGCTGCTTGCAAGAGTCAGGTCATTCTTTGCCTGCTGTTGCTTGGCTAACCTTCTCCCTCCCTGCTTGCAGAACAGTGAATCCCTCTCCAACAGGCACACCCCTGCCACTCAACAGCCCCAGGAAATCTCCCCCTTTCCTGCAGATGCATACCTGTCATTCAGCAGCCCCTTTCCCACAAACTCACCACCATCACTTCCCGTGCTGATAGATCAAGATGCATAGGCATGTTAGTCTGTCTGAAGCAGTAGAAAAAGAGTATCTGAAAAAGTGAGCTGTGACTCATGAAAACTCATACCTTACCACAAATTTTGTTAGTCTTATAGATGCTGCTGGACTCTTGCTCTTTTCTACTTCCTGTGTTGCACAGTAAGGCAAGGAGAGCTGAGACTAGGCCCACAAGCAGAATCAGCAATTGAGCACATTGTACTCAATGACCAAACCTGCCTGCTGCAGGGTTCATGACATTGCACATAGATTCAAAAAGCAGAACTCTCGTTCTTACATCATATCTATCAGTGTTACACGATCAAAAACATGGATTATTTCACAGCAATGATTAAGTTTTGTACCAGTAAACCAAAATAGGGAAATACTCTAGGGTTTTAAACTGCAGATAGAAGAACTTGGCAGGAGAGTATATGTTCAGGGAAAGAATCTGCTGAAAATAAGTTTTGAATAGTCAAAATTAGGTATTTATTGATATACCATTTTATGTTTCTTTTCATTTCCACACATAATTATTTAAACATTTTTTCTCCACTCTGTTTTCTTTGCTAGTTCTCCTGTTTTGTTTGGGCTTTCTACTAAGGTTGCCAGATGGTTTTTGCCAAAATACAGGACATATAGGGGGGTGGGGGTGGTACTCACTGGAGAAAGTGGCATCATCAAATGCCATCACTTCCAGAAGTTATGTCATCATGCCACCACAGTTATCAATGCCAATGGAGAGGAAAGAGGTGCTTCCCTCAGGGTATGAGGGGGGAATCCCCTCATAGGGTGAGTAGCAGGCCTTCCTTCTTTCCTGGGCTCTACCTCACAGGCTGTGGCAGGGAAAAGCTGTTCTGAGCCCCGCTGTCCCACAAAGGTGGGAAAGAGCTGAAGAGAGGCTTGAATTCCTTCTCACCTGCTGACCTGGAGGCAGCCTGGTTCGCCCCATCCTCTCCCTCCCTCATGGTATTTGCAGCTATCAGGGCAGAGGCTGACTCCCAGCCTGACACCTCCCAAGTGACATATTGTGCTGGCAGCCACCATGGCCATCACACACTCTGGAGTCTGCCCCAGCAAAGTTTCCCATGGGGGACAACAGGAGCCAGCCAGCCAGTAATGGGTGCCACAAGCATGACCTCCCCAGACTAGTGGGAAGAGGAACCAAGTTGGGCTTGGCCAGCCACTCCTCCCACGGACAAAAATACCGGACACATAAATGATTCCATTTTCCCCGGACATTATTTTTCACACTATTTTACACTATTTTTACACCATTTTATTATTTACCATTGTAGGGCATGTGTGTGTTTTATGCAAAAAGACAAATCAAATTTTACCACCAAATAGTTGTTATTTTGGTTATTAAAAAACTCCTGTGATTTCATGTCAACTAACAAGAAACCATAAAAAGAACCACAACTTTTGAATCAGAGTAACTACAAAATTCAGTTACAGTTGAAATACATCTATTGTGGTGCCCTTTCCTGCTTGGTATCACAAAGAATTGGTTCTCTCTCTCTCCAAGCAAAGATCATGGCTTGAGACCTATGGCTCCAGATCGTTGTTGATTTAATGCAACAGATGCATTAACAGGGGGTGTTCTGTAGCCATGGGCACTCCAATCTCATTCCTGCAAACCCTGATAGGCAGCTCTGACGGCCAAACACAGACATCCTGCATTGCTCAATAGGACCTGTGCTTATAAATAGCCATGGTCTCCCAGGCTGGGTTTCACTTTCAGCGAGCAGTGGAGTGGGACAGAGTTCTTGCTTGCCACTTGCTAGCCTTTGGGGATAGAGACTGAGAGTATAATTCAACTTGGATTTTTGTGGGAGTTTCCTGGGGGCCTTGGATTGGAGAGGGTATAACTCCAAGATCCCTTTTGCAATCTTTTCCAAACTTGGGTGATGGCTGTAGGAGAGCTTGCAAAAAAACACTCCCTGGGAATATGGGCTCTCTAAGTGCCACGGGGGCCGTTCCATGCCCCATAAACCGCGAACTGTGAACCAGTTCGGCAACGGAAAATGTTCATTGTGGTTCGCGATCTCAGGATCGTCATCGGCACCGAACCATGAACCGCTGGTTTATTAAATTTTTTTGGTTCATGCTCATGTCTACTCACAAACAACCACAAACATGACCCTGTTCACAAATATGTTTGTGGTTGGCTGTTCATGGGGGCCAGCAGGCTCTCCTTCAGCCATCATCCAAGTTTGGTCAAGATCCCTACTACACCACTCACAGAAATCTGACCTGAGCAGGCAGCCGGAAAGGTACCAATAATAAATAATAGCTTGGCCCAGAGCCTGGCAGCAGCCCTGGAACTTGAAGGGATAGATCCCTATCCCACCACACACAAAGAAAATTCAAGCTCCAATGCACTCTCTCTATCAAAATGCCAACAGCAACTGTCTCTCCCTCTCCACTATCTGCAAACTAAGCCAGAGATGGGAGCCCCCCTCCCCCCCGGTCTTTGCAGACCTGCCTATCAAACTAAATTGGGCTTAGATTGGGGTTTCCAGGGCAACAGCAGGAGTTCAGACAGAGTTCAGACAATTTCTGCCTAAATTGCCAAGGGAATTGATTGCAAGTGCCAGACTGTCTGGCTTGATGAACACCGAGACGAACAGCAATGAACGAGGCTTGCAAAGACCACCTGTTTGTTTAGAATGGGGCCTCACGAACAGCTTGTTCGCGAACAGCAGATTGGGCTGTCTGTGGCTTTTTTTTTGTTCTTATCGCTGTTCATGCCCATCTCTATTAGCTACACATGAATCTTCTTCACTATTCGACCCAGAAGAACTGGTGCAAAGTATACATTGTTTCTTGTGATTAAAAAGTGGGCAAAATTTGCCACCAGGTTCTGCTGCAATGCAAGGTAATTTTGTGGCATGTATTCAAACAGCCAGTGGACAGAGTCAGACTGGAGAAAATATCATACAGACTAAATTATACTTGTTCCTGTGCTAAAAATGTCAGTTTGTGGGAAAGGATACTATTTATCCATCTACTCAGGTAATTAGCCAGCATTACATTAGCAACAGGGAGGGAAGGCAGCATGGTATAGTCCAATCTCATCAGATCTCAGAAGTTAAGTTGGGTCAGTACTTGAATGGGGGCCCTCCAAGGAAGAATCTGCCGAGGAAGGCAATGTCAATCCACTTCCACTTCTCACTGGCCTTGAAAGCCCCCTGCCAGGGTTGACATATCGGTTGTAACTTGATGTAGTTTACATGCAAATACACATTATCAACAAACTTAGATTTTTACTGAGTTATAATGCATAGTATTATACCATACAGTACTTACTAATATTACAGTACCTAATACTGCAGTACCACAGCACTAAGATAAAACTTCTGTTGCATTTTGCATTAAAGTCTCTGGTACTAATTGTCTTAAAGGGGCAATGGAATGTTGTCAGACAGAGCTAATACAAGCTTCTAAGCTGTGGCTAACAGCACAATGAGCATTCTAACTTCTCAGGAGATAATTAGATGGGAATTTCCTATGTTGTTGTAATATTCACATAAAAACTGCTGGTGTATGGGATAGCCAACAGTAGAGAAATGGGTCCCATATCTGTGAGGATGCCCAGAAGAAACCATTTGTTAAAATGTTTCCATTGTTGATTTCCCCCCCCACCCCCACCCTAACAAACACACTAGTTAGGCATGAGTAAAGAAGAAATCATCAGTGCAGTGAAAAACTGAACATTTTTTTAAAAAACACTCTGCTGTTATATACATATTCTAAATAGATTCAAAGGCTATCAAAATGAATCCTTAAAATGCATTATGAAACTAGAACTTAGATGTGCATTAAGGATCACTTATAGGGCAATGTCAATAGGAAATGGAGGTTGTCACAAGATAATATTCTTGTGATGTTAGTTAAATGAAAAGATAATGTTGCAATTTTTTATTTTTGAGATGGGAAATTAAGTCATAACAATAATGATTGTATTTCAAGCGTACTCTGGTTGCCTCACTGAGCTGATCATTTTATAGAGTTTAAAGTTGGTGAAAATGTTTGACAGAAGTGTAAAGTGTCTAGAGAGCCTGAAGGGTTACAATCAGATGAGCCTTCTTAAATACTGTCCTAAAGAAACACCAAGAGAGATTTTTGCATTGCGCCGTCAGTGATCTTTCTGTTTTAAGAGACAAGAAGAAAATACATGAAATGAAAAAGGGCTGGGAAAGAAAAAAAATGACTCAAGAGGTCCTCCCCTCCACCACCACCTCATTTATTTTAAAATATATATATTCATAAGTTGTCTTCCTAGTGAGAATAGGAGCTAAGGTTGGAGGCTGAGACCCAGTAAAAGGAATTATGTAAGAAGTTCTTTACAAAACTGGATCATAAAATACTCCATAGTACTTTATCTATAAAAGCTAATAAAATTTGCTTTATTGCCTGCAAGCAATGTGAAGTATTCATTAGGAATCCCATTTTGTGCTGGGTATGTGTGTCCATGTGCATGGATTGCAGGGAGAATTAACAAATGGAAATAGAAGCTACAGGCAAAATTCACCCCTGGCTAAGAACATGATGCTCAGGAAGCAGCTATAAATATAGATGAGAGTTTCAGCTTCATGGCCAAAGAGGAGATTGTGGCATCAATTTAGGAGCAGCCCTCCCTTATGCTGATAAAAAAAATTATAGGAAGTCTACAGCTAGATTTATTTAAAAAAATAAATTGACACCATTCCAGCAGGTTGGAATGATAAATAACTAAGAGGCCAGCCTCCATGCAATATCTGTGTATAATTAAAAAATAAAGCTACCCCCAGTTGGTTTGATTTACAGCATATTCTTAATTATGAAGTGCCTTTAGTTCTAATTTAGGAGATGGCTTCAATGCATGACACTCTTCATCTCACACACATCAACTCATAGGAAGATAGACTATTAAAGTATCTTCCTTTAATGGCAGAGAAGAGGCAGCCATTCCAACAAGGGCTGAAAATGGGTGAAAGGAAGCTGGTGTGGGCCAGTATGAAGAAATCTAAGAAAATAGCCAAAGTGATATCTTCTTCCTTAAGTCCACCCTACCCTCAAGAGACAGTACTGGTAATAATTTGAATAATTTAAGTTACTTTCACACCTGACTGAAAAGAAAATGGATGTTGGACTTTTGATAAGTCAGGGAACCACATTCAAAACCCAAAGACATTTCCTTTGAAGCTACAATTTGGAGACAAAACTTTTCTGTATGGAAATGTTGGATAGCTCTATCCTGTGGAGATATTTTTGATGCTACATGCATGGGAGCTTGAAGAGAGCACTTGTACAAAATGTAATGACTATGGCACAAGCACAAGGGGAGAAGCTGGTTCCTGAATCCTGATATGAAACCAAGGGGGTAAACTGTCCTATTACACTGGTACACAAAATATCCTGTCACCCCCTCAATACCATTGACTTAAAACTTTCTTTTAAGATTTCTCCAAGTAAACAGACACAGCAAACCTCCTTGTCCAATCCAAATCTTAGTTATTCTGTCCTTAGTTATTCATCTGTTAAATGTGCATCTATATAAAACTTCATTTGAAGATCAGTACTGAAAAGAAAATGGATGCCAGATTTTTTGATGTTTCAGGACTTCTGAATGGTTGACTTCAGCTAATTTTATTCGACTAATAAAGTACTCTCACTTTCCCAGATGTTTGATTCCTAGAATATCTATTAAAGATATCTAAAATTGCACAATAGATGATTGTGGAAAACCCTGTATACTTATTTCTAATTAGAATTCTCATCCAGTAGATGGCACTAATTGAACTCATCCCTGTCCTCTTATACAAAACTGCTTCTTTTCTGGCCTCTCTGCCCTGTTTTTTCTTATGTAGAATAGTGAGAGTAAAATGGGAGAAGTAATTATTACCAATATGCTGCACTAATCCATTCAAAAATGTATTTATCTGTCTGTTTACGATCTTGTTTTACCTTTCAAATTCATATAATCTGAATCTAAATCCATCTAATCTGAAATAAAAATAACAGAGCAAGGATGAAGCATATAATCAGTTCGGAAAAATCATAAGCAATGAGAACCTATTATTGAATCATTTGTGGGACAGGAAACCTGCCCTTGAAGGCTCCTTTTCATGCTACCTTTGTATCATGGGAGCACCATGAAAGTAATGTGCAATATCCTTGGTCAGGTGGGAGGGATCCAAACTGTGATATTTCTGGGAAGGGTAGCACAGACATGTGGAGATGCTATTCCTGAGCATCTCGGGGAATTTGTCTTATTGATCAATCTGTAGATTTGCCCCTGGCAGTTTGCTGGGCTTCCTGCCTGGATTTTATCACTTGACTCTGTGAGGTAACACAAGCTACTTACTCAGACTCCTTGGATGTGCTCACAGGTTCCTGCTGCGCTCTTTAAACTGGGCAAAGTGATTGAACAAGTGGTGGCTGGTCAACTTCAGGAACTTGCAGAAACAGATTATTTGGATACATTCCGATCTGCTTCCAGGCATCATCATGAGATGGACCTTGTTAATTTTCCTGGACCTTCCAGTGGCTCATGGTATCTTTGTGGACTGTCCTTTGGGGTTAGGACTGGGAGGCACCATTTTATTTATTTGTGATATTTATAGTCCGTCTTTCTCACCAAGTCTCAAGGTGGATTACACAGTGTAAATCGATATGATCAATGTCTGAAACATTCAATAAACAATACAATAGGGTATAGATTGCTGAAATTTGTAAATAAGCATAAATCTGAATACAGAGTTGAGACAAAACATAAGTAACTTGGCATGACATATTAAATAACAACTACACAATAGTATTTTATTTATATACTGTCTGGGGTCTGAGTCCCAGCCCCCAGACTTGCCAGGAGGGAGCAGTGGGAGGCAACCGAGAGGCAGCGGCCCTACCACCCCAGCCAGCAACCAGGTCCAGAACCTGCCTACTCCAGGGGGAAGGGGCGAAAGGCCAAAGCCTCAGAGGGCTGGAGGGAGCAGGGAGAGACCAGCTAGTCCCACCCTCCAGGGGGAGGAGAGGGGGCTAAGCAGGCCAGAGGGAAAGGGCCAAGGCAGGGGGAATAGGGACCCAGCAGCAGCCTAAACAGAGCCCTTACCAGCCAAGGAGGAGAGGCAGCCACTGCAGCCCAGAGCCACACCCCAGCTAGAGGACAGCAGCCTGGCTCAGGAGTTGCTAGGAGCCAAGCCCCTCCAGGTGGAGCTGCCACAGGCATTCTGGGGGAGGAGATGGGCAGCCCCGCCCAGCATTAATGAGCAGGCAGCCCAGAAGCTGGCCAGGGCAATTCCTCGCGAGCAAGGCCAGGGAAGCTCAGCAGCACAGAAGCCGGCTGGGGCAGCTCCTCATGAGCAAGGCCAAGGAGACCTCAGCTGGGGATGGCTCACATTCAACCCCACCCTGCCAGCAAGGCAAGGAAGCCTAGAAGGGATTAGTGATAGGAGGGAAACACCTGAGGGGAGGCACAGCTGGGCCAAGTCAGGAGAGGGAACAAGCCTGGAAGGAGGGCGGAGTGGAGAAAGGAAACCCCATAAAGTGTGGCTAGGAAGAGCTCTGAGGTGGTGGGTGTAAGGAGTGATGATGTGGAGTGTGAGCAGAGCAGTGTGAGAGTGGAGGCTTGGAGGAGAGTTCTGGGAGGAGGAGGTGATGGAGGATGCAGGGGGTGAGCAGGCCAGGTTGAGCAGGCCAGTGAGTGGACTGAGAGGGAGTCTGGGTGATGTATACCACCCCTCCTTCCACAGAGCAGGGTCCTGCAGCATCCCTGGTGCCCCTCTGATGTCAGGGCTGGCCCAGCCAGCGCCCTGCCCAGCAGTGGCAGCAACAAGCTCTGACATATACCACCCTTCAGGACAACTTAACACCAACTCAGAGCAGTTTACAATGTTATTATTATTCCCACAACAAGCACCCTGTGAGGTGGGTGGGGCTGAGAGAGCTCCTAGAAGCTGTGACTGACCGAAGGTCACCCAGCTGGCTTGAAGCGGAGAAGTGGGGAATCAAATCCGGTTCTCCAGATTAGAGTCCTGTGCTCTTAATCACTACACCAAACTGGCTCTACACCACTACACCAAATATGGAAGCTATCCAGTAGGAGCATATCTGCATCAACAGAGAATACACAGTATAGTCTACAGTCCCTATTCCTTTACCAAAGCATCTTTCTGAACCATTTTCTTACAGCTCAGCCCTATTACCTGTGTAAAACAATCTCCCTGAATAATGGAGTTTTGCATAGTTTTCAGAAAATTGCAAGAGTGAAATGCCTCTAATCTCATCAGGCAGGGACTGCCCCAGTGAATGTGCATGTATGAGTAGCTGCTGAACTTGCCCACCTGCAAGGTGGCACCTGCAGAAGGCCCTATTCTGCTGAGCAAAGCTGCCTTGGTGGAGCATAGGGACAGAGGCAGTCCTGTAGATATGAGGAACCAAGGCTTTGTATGCAATAGCCAAAACTTTCAGTTGAGCCCAGTAACTAATAAGTAACCAATGGAAGGACTATAGAGTGGGAGCGTTATGACCCCTTTTTTCTCTTAGGTAGATTTTGCCTTTACTCTTTCTCTTACACCCTCTGGGTAGATTGCTGCCACCAGGAATTATATTCCAAGATATTTTATTTAAATTTCCCCTTTGGTAACATGCCCAAGGGTCAGGCATTTTCATCGTACTATATGGCCCTGAGGATAGGAATGGGATATAGGAATGACAGATACTCTGGGATAAGTGAACTTTTATTTTTATAAGAAGCATATTGGTTTCATATTATTTCTAAAACTTGAAGGTTTCAAAAGAGTAGTTCTCAATTCTTAAAGTTCTTTTACTTAAACTCAGTCACACAGATCTCTCAGGCTTCACACACAGTTTACCTGCTTTTGATATTAATTTCTCTCTCAATTACAAGTAAGACCTTTTCTCAGGTGCACACACAGTTCACCTGCTTTTCCTAACTGAATGTTCTTTCACAAACACACAGTTCAGGCTACCACACAGGTTAGTTTTCTCCAGGGGTCATTTCCTAGAAAAAGAACTGCAGGAACTCATTAGCATATCTCATTAGCATATGCCACACCCCCTGACATCATCAGAAGTGTGTCAGAAGGCACCATCCACCCCTCAGGCCCCTTTCCCCAAAAATCTCCAGGTATTTCCTTAAAGCAGAATGAACTCAAAGCAGCTTACCCTCTTTTGGAGAGCCAGCCCTGCTTGCTTGCACTCACTCACTCATTTTTTCTCTCTCACACAAGTCACAAATGAAAATAAAGCAGAAAAATGAATTCAAAGCAGCTTACCCTCCTTTGGAGTCCAGCCCCATTCGGCTTGCACTCACTCACTCATTTTCTCTCTCTCTCTCCCACAAGTAGACATGGGCACAAACCAAAAAAAATTAACGAACCAGCGGTTCATGGTTCGGTGCTACTGACAAACCCAAATTAATGAACCAAAATGAACTTTTCCCGCTGATGAACTGGTTTGAGGTTTGTGGTTTGTGGGCGTCAGAACAGCCCCCGTTGGACTTAGAGAGTCCATATTCACAGGGAGTGTTTAACAGGCTCTCCTCCAACCAGCACCCAAGTTTGGTCAAGATTGCAATAGGGATCTTGGAGTTATACCCTCTCCAATCCGAGTCCCCCAGGAAACTCCCATTCGATACAATTAGAGCCACCGGTTGACGTTGGCCAAGTGTACAAGGGGTTGGCTGTCAGAACTGCCTTTCAGGGTTTTCAGGGATGAGATTGGAGTGCCCATGGATACAGAACACCCCCCTTCCCCCTCCTTCCCCCCCCTGGTGTCTTCTCCCATGTATCCAATTGTAACCAATTTGCAGCTCCATGGCTGGAAGGAAGACCTGCCAATCAAGGTAAGCTGGGCTTCGATTTGTGTTTCCAGGGCGACAGAAGGAGTGCAGACAGAGTTCAGGCATTCCCCCAGCTCTGTTTCCAAGGGAATTGATTGATGGTGCCTGACTGTCTGGCTTCATGAACCGCGGGCGAACGCAACGAACCAGCCTTCCAATGAATGCTGGTTCGTTGGCCATGGACCCTCGACTGGTTCGCAAACAGATGATCAGGCAGTTCGTGGTTTTTTTTGGTTTGTAATGCGGTTCGTGCCCATGTCTACCCACGAGTCACAAATGAAAATAAAACAAGCAGCAGAGTAGAATGAATTCAAAGCAGCTTACATTCCTTTGGAGCCCAGCCCCACTAAGCTTGCACTCACTCATTCATTTTCTCTCTCTCTCACTTCAGTCAACATTCTGGCCATAGCATTCTGCATTACAGTAGTCTAGTCTGGTGTGGATCGATTTGTCATGGTTCTAGTCCTACCTGAAGGGTCAGTTTCAGAAGGTAGTGCTGGGGGACTGTTGCTCTGCCCCATGGGTTCTCATCAAGGTTCTATCTTGTTCCCCATGATTTTTGAAATCTATGTGAAACTTCTGAGAGAAGTTCTTCAAAAAATTTGGCTGAGTAGCCACTAATATGCAGATTACAGCTCTATCTTATGCTTCTAGCAGATCCCAGGGAGGCTGTGGAAACCATGAGCAGGTGCCTGGAGGCAGTTTTATGGTGGATAACAACCTGCAACATAATCACAACAAAACAGAGGTGCTACTGGTGGGTGGCTCCTGTTTTGGATAGTTCATAGCTTGGGGGTGCTGCTGGACCCAAGCTTCTTGTTGGATAAACAGGTGACAATGGTGCCCAAGAGTGCCTTTTACCAACATTGGCTAGTGAGCCAGCTGGAGCCCTTCCTGGGCATGAAAGTTCTTGCCACTGTGAAACATGCCCTGGTAACATCTCTAGATTATCTTAATACAATGCACTCTACATGCTGCTACTCTTGAGACTCTCCTGAAACTATTGTTGGTACAGAATGCTATGGCCAGAATGTTGACTGGAGTGAGTCATAGGAGCATATAACTTCAGTCTTGTTCCACCTACTCTGGCTCCCAATTTTCTTCCGGGCTCAAATCAAGATGCTGTTATTGACCTTAAAAGGTATATATGGATTGGGTCCAGCCTATATGAATAATCGCCTTCTAGCATATGAACCTACCTGTCCACTCCAGTCATCTTCTGGTTCCCCCACCATTTGAGGCTAGACAGTTGGCAACCTGAGAAAGGTCATTGGGTTACCTTTATGGGGGAGTCTCCTTCTGATTGGGGGAATTATCATTCAAGGAGACATAGCAAGAGGGGGTAACTAGGGATCTCCACCAATGTATGCCAGGACTGTTCCCTTAGAAAACTCTCAAATGAACAGGCAGATGTTTGACAGGAAAGGTTTCTTTATTAACAGAGGAATAAGAGGCAAGCATATAGAAAATACAAACTGCATACACACAGAGCTAACTAAGAAAACAGTGAGGAAATGGGAAAGTAGTTTCAGGGAGAGCTATAGTTACTAGTCTAGGAGAGAGGGGACATCTGTAGAGACAGTAGCTTGAGTGACCAGAGTTTCATAGTAGGAAGAAGTCTCAGACACGCATCTGAGGGTGTTCATAGGATCCAAGGACACAGCATATGGTTAGGGGCAGCCTAATTATGGAGCAAAATATATCCTGGGGCAGAATTACATCTTCTGCTCCCAAAACAACAGCTGGATGGCTTGTCCAGAGCTGAAACAATAAATTGGGAAAGGCTTGATTGTGCATATCGGATGTTTGATGTACCAAGATGGCTGGATGGGAAGGTCTTATCAGGTCTCTGAATAGCCCAGATTAGGAAAGGTGGGTGAGAAAAGTACAGAAGGGTGCTGATGAGATCAACAGGAATTCCTGGAAGACCTCTTTTTTTTACTTAAGTGTTTCTCCAGAGTGTGGAAGGGCAGTTAGTCAGCATAACACACCTTCTAGTAATTTTTCAACTCCAGCAGGAGTTGACATCTGTTCTGCCTGGCCAGGCAGTATTTTGTGCTTATGGCACACGAGGAATGGGCTTATGATATTTCATATTCATAAGCAGCCCTTTCAATAGGAAAATGGGGTATGACTGCTAACAATGGCCCTAAAACTGGAACTCCCTCCTCAGGGGAGATTGATTTGTCTCCCTGTAATGTTGTCATCCTCCACCTGGTGAAGATTTTTGTTTTGTTTTGTTTGTTGTAACCCCCATCTCTCTTATCATCCCTCCTTTCAGGTAGTTCTTGTAATGTGTGTTTGTATGTCTATATATTTTACTGATTTGTTTAAATGTTTTTATACATCTTATTTTTAAATGCTGATTTAATGTTTTTATGTTTGCTGCCTTGGGGAACCTATTTTGGTGCAAAGGCAACATAAAAATGTTTTAAATATATAAACAATATCACATTTTTTAACCCACCCTTCCTCCAAGGAGTTCAGGGCATGGCTCTCCCATTTTATATCCACAACAACCCTGTGAGATAGTTTAGTCTGAGAGACAGTAACCCAAAGTAGCCTACTGAGCATTCTGCATAACTGGGAGGTTTGAACCCAGGTCAGTCTCTAACCACTCTTAAATACTGGCTTCTAACTAGAGATGGGCACGAACCGCATTACGAACCTCAAAACCCCACAAAAATGGCGATCGCGCGATCCTGACCCGGTGGATTGTGATCGGCCACGGCCAATGAACCAGCGGTCGGGAGAGGCCTGGTTTGTTGCATTCGGGCGCAGTTCGGGAAGCCAGACACTCAGGCGCCAGCAATCTATTCCCCTGGCAACGGAGCCAGGGGAATGCCTGAGCTCTGTCTGCCCTCCTTCTGTCGCCCTGGAAACCCGAATGGAAGCCCAGCTTTCCTTGATCAGCAGGGCTTCCTTCCAACCACGGAGCTGCAAAGCAGTTACAAGTTGGGAGAAGACACCCAGGGGAGGGAGGGGGAAGGGGGTGTTCTGTAGCCACGGGCACTCCAATCTCATCCCTGCAAACCCTGATAGGCAGCTCTGACGGCCAAATACAGACCTCCTGTGTTGCTGAATGGGACCCATGCTTATAAATAGCCATGGTCTCCCAGGCTGGGTTTCACTTTCTGCAAGCAGTGGAGTGGGACAGAGCTCTTGCTTGCCACTTTGGCCTCCACGAACCACGATCCGGTTTGGTTCAGCAATGGGAGATGTTCGTTACGTTTTGGGAATTTGGGATCGTGGTCTGCACCGAACCACGATCCGCTGGTTCGTTAATTTTTTTTGGTTCATGCCCATGTCTACTTCTAACATTACTTTAATGATGCAAGAAAGAGCTGCTCCACAGCCATTTTCACCTTATAAAAAGGGGAAAGGCACGACTTAGGCATGACTTGAGATTTGTATCCAGGTGGACTGTTCACACTACAGGTCTATGGGCAGTGCATAAGATCTAGCTTCCATGCCTCTGGCAATTTAGAAACAGCGATACCATCTGCTCCACTTAGCATAACTAAAATCTGTTTCTTAGCTTCTCCAAGAAAGTAAGCTCAAGGACACCAGCATTCTATATATTATATAGAAAGGTGAACAAGTCGTGGCAAGATTACCATGCAATTTGTTGGGGACCCCAATGTGGTCCATGACATTCCTTCCACAAATCATAGAAATTATTGCTCTACCTTCAAGGCTACATAACAGTGCTATTAATGTATCAATGGCACAGTTCTATGAATGACTGTTCTGCATGTCTCAGTATCAACCTCTCCACAATTCCACTTAATTTACGTGTCAAGGAGTGCAGATAGAATGAGGTATGCAATTTCCCAGTAATTTGCAGACAAGAGGACAGCAGTGGTACATGAAAAAGAGAACTTGGTACTCTTTCAAAGTGAGCTTTATAATTTCTCTCCTCGTGCAGAAACGGCTTCATGAAATTGTCATATAGCCAAATGTGATTAGCTACAATGTTGAAGCAAAGCTAGTTCAGAGTAATGGGCAAAAACTAGTAAACAGAACTAGGCAGGAAGCATGATCCTGTGAACTGGCTTTTTAATAGGTAGTTAAATATGATTGTAGCCATATCAAATTAATAAATAAGGATTTATTAAGGTATTTGTTTACACATACCAAAACAGGAACATAGAGATGTTGCCCTAGTTGCAGAAAATGGTGACCGCAAATATAGAGAGGATTACACATAACATGATCTCATCTGCCATGCTAGTGACCCATAGAAATGGAAAAGACTGAAAGGGGTTATAGTCAAGAGGGAAACTGGCACCCCTAAAGAGCTCTTCTCTGTTGTAAATAAAGATAAACATTGGGGTAACATGGTTCGGGAAACTATTAATCCCTCCTCTACAAAACAACCCAGTTCACATTTGAAAAGTTCACTGATAAGCATAGGGCTAATCATAATAATAGCTATTTTGCTAGTCATGTATCAATAGTCACTATCTGGTGTTTTTTTAATATTTATATAATAATATACACACACTGTAATCATTCTCCATACAAACAAGGAAGAAAAAATAATATATTTATATTTTGTTTATATGGAATAACTGAAATCATACAAAGAGCCATCATTTTTACATCTGAAGGGGGCAGACTCTTCCATTCAGAATGGTGGTGTTCTTCTATACATTTTCAAACTTCAGGGACTCCTCAGCTTCAGTTAATACAGATCTTGAAAAAAAATGTGAGTTTCCAAAAAATGGTGGTGGTGGTGGTGGTGGTGGAGATTTTCCTTGAAGGAGGGAGTCAAGAGAGTCATTAATAAAAGTGGAAGTGGCTTGTGTGGTAATTGAGAGGATCCCATTTATTGCCACTGGGAACTGCTGAAGAGGAAAGGAGATTGAATGCCTTTGCCAGAAGGTGTCAGAAGGTAGAAGAAACACGAGGGCTGTTCCTGGAGCAACCTGCAGGCACACAGCTACTGAGTGAATAGCAGAACCTGGTATTGGCTAGTGATGTGATCACTTGTACCCAGGCTAGGAACCACTATCTCATCAAATTGCATTCCTAAGCAGGTCTACTTAGAAAGTTATTCAGGTCTATTCAGAGGTGCTTATTCCCAGAAAAGTATTCTTAGGATTGCATTGATATAGTCTCCTGGGGGTAAAGTGTAGATGACTGGGGAAGGCAATGGCAAACCACCCTGTAATAAAAAGTCTGCCAAGAAAACGTCGTGATGTGATGTCTCCCCATGGGTCACTAATGACTCGGTGCTTGCGCAGGAGACTACCTTTTTTTATATGTATACCTGCATGGATCTTCAAACCACAATATGAACTGCATCTAAATATAAGTGACCTTGATCCAGCAGCCTGATGTACATTATCACTTAATGAAAAATAACCATATTGGTCCCATAATGTAACTTGCTGGCAAACAAAAACAAGCAGGTTTTTTAAAAGTCCTAGATCTGTAGATAGAAATTAGGAAGCCGACTTTAATTTCTCTTTCCAGTCTTTTTTGATTAGGAGACTGCTGGGTGTAGTTTAAATAGCATTCCATTCCACATAACAGCTATAACCAACTTGCAAACTAATTTCTTCTTGAGGTGTAAGCTGAAAAATCTTAAGGTTTTAATGATACGAAGAGATTCATTTTAGACCTCTTTCACAAAAAAAGTGATCTCTTAAGAGAACCAATTTTACTTCCCTCTTTATAAAGTAGCTGAAAAATACTACCGTGTTTTTAAATCCACATTTTCATGGATGGTGTCTTCTGGATTAAGACCTCCGGAAATCCTCAGGAATGGTACATATATAATAACTGACATTTCTTCCACATGTGGCCCTTGTCACCCTGCATATTTATTATGCATTTTAGGTCATGGCTGGAAAGGAAATTACAATTCAAGTGAAATAGCATAGCTGTTTATACAGCATATATTTCCCCATCTCTACTTTGCTTATAGCATCTAATCATTTAAATAAGGACAATTCCCTAAGAATGTCTCCAGCAAGAAGATACCAGGCTAGTTGTTAGTAAAGGTGATATACATTCATTTGTTCTTGTTTGATTTTGTTAAATGCTGGGAGGGCTACTCAGAACAGTCACTCATAGTTCATCAGTGTTCTAAATTGTACAGCCAATTACTATCATGATTATTTAAGCACGTCATGACACTGCAATGAGTCAGAGCACAAGCAGCATGCATTATTCTCTTGATTTATCTACTTACACTCACTCATGTAATGATGTTGAATAGCCCAATGGAATTGCAACGTTAGATTTCCTACTTGCTGCATGTTGGCTGTGTGGACCATGTGGTTCAATACATTATAGTAATAGGTCATGGCTCTTATTATTCATACCCATAAGAATACCATGTAATGTCAGTGAAAATGGTTGGAAAAGTCAAGCAAAATATGAGAAAATCCACACTAAAGAGGCCACCAGATTTTTAATGCAAATTTGTTTAAATAAGGAGAGGAGCATAACTGGCACAACCCCCCCCCCAAAAAAAAACCTGTCCACAACCCCCCCCCCCAACCTGTCCACAACTGAGTGCCATGGGCATTTGGCTGAGCCTTAGTTAATGTTACACACAGATTTTGAATGAGGACCAGGCAACCTGCACGAGATGTGGGGAGGCAAGGGCTTATGGTTTGTGGGCTATCAGCATTGCTGCACAATGATGTCACTTCTGGTGCAACTTGAAAATGATGTCATCACAGTGGGTGTGAGGCTCTAGCGTTCACCCAAAACTCTATGGTTTAACCGTAGAGTTTCAGGCAAATGCTACCATGACATCTGACGTGATGTTTTTCTGGTTAGGGCTGGAAGTGATATTATAGTATCAGGTGATACAAATTGCATTTCCTCCACATTTCACCCATCAATTTCCTTCTGCTGCCCAGCTGAGCAGTGGTGGGCAAAGGTGGCTAGGAGTAGGAAGTCTCTTGCTATACCAGAAGACCTGGTAACTCTAGGGATTCCTTGTTGGTGGGGGCAGGGCAGGCCTGGCCCCTAAATGAACATTATCCTGAAATGTAGCATTTCCCCCATAGAACTAAATGGTATTTCGTTGTGTGGGAGAAAGTAAGGAGGTGCAATTGGAGGCCAATGTTTTTAACTTGTACCTTATAGAATAGAGAAATCTTCACATTGCTCTCATTTCACTGATTGAGGCTGATATTTCAGTTCTCTGAGCACAGAAGCCTAAATGTGTGGGTTGGTTCAGTTGCACAGGTCACTGCTGCACAAAGTGAGTTTTTACTAGGGTTGCAAGGCTTCATGCTCTGGTATTTTTTAAAAAAAACTTCAATTTTTTCCAGATGTGGAGTCACAGTACATGCAACACTGGTGCTCCCCAAGTCTCAGCCCCCCAAACAGGGTGTGCCTGGCAACTCTATTTCTTGCTTACCAGGGAGGTTTGCTGGGAAAGAAAGTACCAACTTCTTCTAGGGCAGGGGTCTGCAATCTATGCTTCCAGACTCCAAAGTGAATTGGTATGGAAGCAAGTACGGTTCTTTGAAAAAGGAAACAAAATCTTTAAGTTAAAGTATATTGGAAGGATGGTAGAATAACCAGTGTACAAAGGGAACGGTGAGTAATGGTTTGCATGGCACTAAAGAGATTTAAAGAAGGAAAATGGTAGAGGTGAACAGTTAACAGTAATCCAGGTGTGAACCAAACACAGATTTATGCAAGTACACTAAAACAATTTTGTGGGGTTCTCCTATGTATATATGTTACTTATTGTGAGGTATTCTGTGTGTCACTCCCTAATAACAGATTTACAACAAACAGCGTTTGGGCTGCAGAAACTTTATGGATCAACATGTCATTTATCAGTAATGTTAATTTGGATATTTTCCGTTATATAAATCAATTTATTTAAAATCAGTCTTTGTTGGTCTCATCTGAATTTTGTTGTAGTGTGCTGCTGACCTACCCCCCCCACACACACATACTAGAGTATTCTCCCAGATCACATATATTGCAATATCGCACAGAGTTACTCCCGTCTGTGCACACTGAAATTAATGACTGTAGACTGGCATAGTGCTGCATAAGATTGCATTGATAGAACTAGAAATGCCCAAAAGATAGTGCCATAAGTTGACCCTGTTTAGACAGGATTGCTTTGCTCAAACAAATGAAGAAGATATCCTTAATCTTTAAAATACTTTCGGGCTTAATAGCTTAACAGAGATCATTAAACCTAGCTCAACTATCATTAATAGCCTCAGGGTTAATTAACAGGTGTCAGAATTAAGCCATCCATGTGGGCAGTACTCTTTCTGAGAGCAAATCTACCCCCGCCAAAAAACACACCCCACAATCACATCTTTACAACCACTCAGGAATAACCTGATGTGAGTGAAAGACCACCTGGGAAACAATAGTATATTGCTGCCTTAGGAAACCATGGTGAAGCATTGATCAGCCTCATTAAAGAACTGTAAGCAGAAGACTGAATTCCATGTGTGTGTCAGATATTGAAGAGCTGGGGAGGCGGCTGGGTGATGTGACCAGCAGTGAGAAGAGGTCACAGCCATTCATTACACAAATCCCCCTTGTTCTTTGCATTGTTTGCATACATACACAATACAAGCATAAAACGGTGTCAGGTTTGATTGCCTCATGAAAAATGCATATAAGCAGTCATTGCTAATCCCACTGAAGTAAAGAGGGCAGAAATTGTTGGCTGCATTTGTTTGAAAAGAGCCCAGAGCATCATTTGTGATAAACTGGATTCTATTCACATATATTAACTCCCTTGTTTCAATGTCTCTACATGCAAGCAGGCAAATTTGGCATCCTTGATGTTTTTCTGTTATACCTGGGGCTATTAAGTATTCCTTCCCAAACTGCAGGTACTCACAGTGATGGTTATTTTATCAAGAATTCTGTTTATTCGGGCAACAAGCAGGCAACTTCAAAACAGTACAACACCAAAACAGTTAATGGAAAACAAACATAAAGCAACCATGGATGCTAGAATGTTCATCCCATAATTCTCCAGTTACTTAATCATTTCCAAACATGTTACTACATCCCTCCCCTTTAAATAACCTCATCATTTTTCAAGTATCTGGCTGCTTTACATTCTTTGATGAATAATGACTTTCTTGAAAATCTGCAGCAGCAGCCCCTGACAGGAGTCCTGTCTGCTTTTTGATGGGGAGTTGGGAATAATGTCAGTACATCACTGGGGGATGCTGGGGAAGTTCTGTTTTTTGGGCAAAACTCTAGCCATATAGAAGTGACATCAACTCATCACTGGCAACTTATAATGACATGGCTGGCATGCCCCCTTACCCAGTAAGACTCCCCTGGACTGGAATGGCAACAAGCCAGGCCAAAAGGCCACAAGGAGAACTTAGCCATCAAGTAGGTCTTTGTCCATCTGGAACTAATCTGGGTTGTCCATCCTGCCATGCACTTACTGCACATACCACTCCTGCTCTGAAACTGCTGCTGTCATGCTGAGGCCAGTATTCATGTTCTGCCCCTTCTCTTCAAGGGTTGGGGTACCGCAGGATGTGACAACTGGAAATAACACAAAGACACAGGTTGTTGTTTTCCATGTTCTGCCTCCTCTCCCAGAATATAGGTGGCTCAAGATATGACAGCTGGGAATAACACAAAGATCTGGGTAGGTATTTCCATACAGGGATGATTCTTCATTTTACTCTTGATTTCTGCTGTGAAATTATGAAGTAGATATCCCATCATACTGCCTCAAAGAGAATATTCACTGACTGTCTCAGCCCCCCCTTTGTTCAGGCCTCAAAACTTATTCAGTTCCTTACTTCACACCACTTTGTGCCCAGATGAAGATCTTTAAACAACAAAAGTAGTTATTGTTTCATGGAAACAAATGTGATGATCCCATTCACAGTAACCTTTAAATTTCACATTCAAAGATAAAATAACTCAAGGCACCTGTTTGTCATTAAATGAATAAATGTCAACCTGCCCATTGAAATGATACCATGCAATATACCTTTCTGCAAAGCTAGTGGTATGTGACACTGTTTCAGAGGGGAAGAATTATTTAGCAAATAACTGGGTTTTTTTGTTTTTTAAAGTCATGATGGCTCATTCTTGTTATTATTTAAATACTTGTGTAGTTTATTGCTCGTGTAAATAGGTTTATAACCTTCCAGTATGAAGTATAGACATCTGCTCAAAGCCATACTAAACATCTGGTTATTCCTGCAAAACACATAATTATATTTAATGGCAGGAGTGTTTGATGGATTGCAGCCAAGTTTCCCAACAAGACTGTTACATGGGGAAACTAACTGCTAGGATTGGGCTGATAAAATATCAAGACTGTACACAACACTCTATTATCTGTCACATTTTGATTCTGAATTAACTTGGTGCTTTTCTATTAATGAAGATGCTGCGGCCATTGCTTTTGGGTAAGATGTGAAGCATGCTACCCTTATGTAAAAATAATGATTTTTTTTTTTTTACTTTCCTCAATTCCCCATTTTGCCATGAAACCTCACTGGGTGATCTTGGACCACTCACACATATTTTTACAGATATTGCAGATATGTGATAGGAATGTCTGTTATTCACAGCATGGTTCAAAATCCATGTAATAGGAAATGTTGAATTCAACCTGCGTGCATGCACACACACACATGCATGTGCATACACACGTGCACTGTTCCATGTCCATGCAATTTAAGAGCAATTTCCTCTCCACCTCCCAGAAGGGGAGGTGAAACTGACACAGCCTTTGGAAAGGTGAAGAGGAAATAAACAAACCCTCTGAGCAGCAATCTTTTTTTCAGGCTCTGTAGAGGGGGGAATTGACAAAACCTTCCAATCTGTCTTTTAAAACTCAGCTTCCCAGCTAACATTGCATCTCCTTTCAATTGAGCATCCTCATGTAATTTGTTTTGTGTACAGAGACTGTATCAAAACATCTTTAGCAGTGTATACTACTGGTCCTCATGGAAAGAGCACTTCTTTTCATTCTCGTACTTCAGATACCTGGTTAAATAAACATGAAACAGGTATACCTGTTTCAGTACTGTGTAGATTTTCATGTATTTAACAGAGATGTGAACAATTGTGTAAATGAGGATAGAACTGTGTCTTTGTTAGCAGCTCTCTTTTAAACATGGCTCTGATATCCACCAAATTAATTCTTGTGAGTCAGAAGAAGATTAGAATTTGCTCTTGTTTTCAGGAATGTACACAATGCCTCCCATAAAAGATGGTGAAAGAAAAGGACACCAAAGCATGTTACATCCAGTCTGCATTTGTGTAGAAGCAGCAAATTGTGTATGCCAAATACATTTTTGCCTTCAGGGAGCAGCAAACATTCACAGGCATGGAAGACTCAAAGTTATGAGTCACATCTGTGGTGGGGACATTGATTCTTTTCCCTCTGTGATATTGCCTTTTTCTACTAGTTTTGATATCACAACCTGCAGCTGGGAAACCTGATGTCTATAAGGTGAGAGAACACAAGCTAAGAACAAGGCAACAAGGCAATATTAAGCTCCATTTATATGAGAATTATCTCGCAGCAAACGGAGCAGCAGCTTCAGTTCCTCCAGTTTTCAAGAGACCTCCCCACTGTGTTTCACTCGCAGACTCAGTGCTTCCCTAGCAGTAACAGCTGCGCTCTCTCCAATTGATTTTAACTTTGTTGTTTGCTTCAGCAGACATACTCAGGATGTGCAACAGAAGGGACAGCATGCTGGACACACAGGTGTAGACCTCAGATTTAGGCCTAAATTTCAACACCTGACTCTCTCATAGACCAGCTACCACTGGGCTACCCACACCTAATAAACAGTAGCTGGCGCAGTGAACTTCTTTTTTTCTTAAGCGGAGAATTACCATCCTTAGCCAATCAAGGAGATATACAACTCTGTCCATAAGTTTAAAGGATTTGGTGAGCCTTCAAGAAAAAAAGGACTCGTCTAGGGCTTGCCAACTGCAGGTTGGGTAGTTCTGGGAGATTTGGTGGTAGCCCCTGGGGAGAGCACAGTTTGAGGAGGGAGATCAGCAGGGCTGTCATGGTGCCATTTCTCCTAGAGGAACTGATCTTTGTAGTCTGGAGATCAGTTGTAATTCCAGAAGAACTGCAGGCCCCACCTAGGGGTTGGCAACCCATCCCCATCCCACCCTAGATGTCACCACTGTTTTCCTGTTTGGCAAACCATGACAGTTCTTAGAAAGGATACTGAAGATGATAGTTATTTTGCCTTAATCTAACAAAAGTTTGTTGTGTGCACCTGCTATGCTCAGCAGGACTGTATTGAACTTGCTTGAAGCATCTGGTGCATGTATCCGAAGGAACATCTGTCCCTCCCCATATGAGCCTGTGTGATTCCTTTGCTCTTCCTAGCCATCTCCTCTTTGAAGCAAGTTAAGTTAGCATCAGCAGTGACCAGGGATTTTTATGAGACAGCCCAAAATCTATCAAATGGGCTGCCTAATCAGGTGAGGGTCATATAGGGTTGCCAACTCCAGGTTGATAAATTTCTGGGGATTATAAAAAGTGAAGGACTTGTATACTGTCCCTTGTTCCTGGTCTCAGGTTACAGAGGGACCTTACAATAGAGTTAGAGAGATAAAGAGGAAGACACACTGCACTGCTCTGATGCTATTCCTTTGATGTGTAGATTGCTACTTTCAAGGGACTTCCTTCCTTCCTTCTTCTTCTTCTTCTTCTTCTTCATCTCCCTCAAATGCACACACACATGCTTAGCTACGCTCTTTGAATTGCTCTGTTTTGCTTATTTATCTGGGGTGGAGCCTGGGGAAGGCAGGATTTGGGGAGGGAAAGGGCCTCAGCAGGGGATAATACCATACAGGCCACCTGCCAAATCAGCCATTTTCTCCAAGGAAACTCATCTTCATAGTCTGAAAATCAGTTGTAATTCCAGGAGTTCTCCAGGGCCCACCTGGAAGTTGGTATCCTTGGGTGGTACCATCTCTTTCTTTTAGAAAAAGCTCTAAAGCAGAGCTTTTTAGGAGTACTTTTTGCTGATGTTATCTGTTTTAGTTTTCTGGTGATTGGATTTATATTTTTTGATATTTTATGAATGTGTAACATCATTTGATTTGTTGTTGCAAACCATTTTGAGATGTAAGAAAAAAACAATAAAGAAATATCTTAAATGAATACAGTGGGGCCGTTTTCACTTTGGATCCCCATTGGGAGGATGGTTGGATATAAATGAATTAAATAAATAAACAATAAAATTCCACAATAAAAATTTCTCAACTTTTTAATTTTTTGTAGACGGCATTTTGAGACTTTCATCCACCATATTGATTGGTTGGGAAATATTTTTACAGATACTGCAGATTTGTGATAGAAATGTCTGTTATTCACAGCTTCCTCGCATGATTATTGACATCATCTGTTTACAAATCGGAGGCAGGCAGCCACGAAAGTGTCATCATCATGGATGGCATCAAAAACCACGTGAGGAAGCTGGCAGCCTTCCATGAGCATCATGCTATTTTAAAGATGTGTGAAAATGGCCTAGGTATGTACAATCCCATCCAGGTGTTGTAATGTTATGATTCTTGCAAAAATGTGTTTGGAAATCAAATCTTACCCTGCTTTTAACACTTGATTTCTCTTGAGGTAAGCACTCTAGTCTGTACGCCAGGGCTCCCCAACTTTTTAAAGTCTGTGAACACCTTTGGAATTCTGACACAGGGCAGTGGCCACAATCACAAAAGGCTGCCACAGGAGGTGGAGCCAACCACAAAATGGCTGTCTCAGGAGGCACAGCCACATACACAGAGGAAGCCTAAGTGCAGGGGACCAGAGAGATAATTTTAAAAAATACACTGAGAAAGAGGAGTAAGAGAGAATGAAACCAACACTGTGATGGCAGCTGCCACTGGAACAATGTTATTTTAACCTGCCCAGTCAATCAGATCTCCAGTAGCCAATCAGAAGCTGTGCTGGTCTCTCTACCCCCAAATCTCTAGGAATTTCCCAATCCAGAGATGTACTTGTGCAGGTTCCACTGGGGCAAATGGCATGCTACTGGGGTTGCATCAGGTTGAAAAAAAGTGTGGGGGTCGGTATCTAAGCTCCTTTCCCCTGAACACTGTGATTCTAATCCTACTTATATGGGGCCTGTGCACATTTGTAAAGTACAAAGCTCCCAGGAAATGTCTGTGACCCAACCTGTGGATGTCTTCCTGGAAAACATAATGTGAAGTCAAGCCCCAATTGTCATTTACAGAAAAGATAGGGCCTGGTTAGGGCCAATTTTGTGATTAAAGTGTTATTTTTCTTGACGTTGCTTCATCTGTGTTGAAAAGGTAAGGGTTAAACCTTAGGGAAAGGAGAGTATCTGGGTTGCTAGGTACCCTCTGGAGGCAGGAGATCTCCCACCACCTGCTCCCCTTGCCCACTTCTGCTCTGGTGGGCTGTGAGAGAAAATGCGGCTCTCCCAGCGTGGCAGAACGCCGCTTAAGCTGGGAGCCGTCCTTTGGAGCCCCGCCTGGTGAAAAGGAGACAGTCTCCCTTCCCGGGCATCCAGGGCTTTGCTGGGGAGGCGGAGCCTTGAGCCGTTACTGGCTGCTCCGCCCTTACCCAGCCTCAGTCTCTTCGATCGCTCGGAGAGGCAGGAGGCTTTTTGCTCCAGGCTTCCCCGAGCATCGAAGGGTAGGCCCTCTGCAGCAACAGCTGCTCGTCAGGAGGGCCTTGGAGCAGCGATAGCAGTCAGCTCTTGGAGGCTGTCGGAGGTGGCTGGTGGCTGCAGCGCACAATACAGGCCAGGGCTTCAGGGCCTGTTGGGGCTAGAGTAATTGAGCAGTTTAATTGAGCAGGCTGGTGGGGCACTGGGGTGGCAGGCAGCAGGGCTGTATTGGAGGGACTTTGGCCCAACTTGGGTGTGGTCGTTCCCCTTAATAGTTGTCTTGGAGAGAGTGGGTGGTGAAAGTCCTCTCCCCCCCCCACTCACACATAAATCCCTCTTCCTGCCATAAGCCTGTTTGTTTCCATTTAGCCTCCCTCCGCCCCCCGACAAGAAGTAAAATAAGGTAATTTAAAAAACAGAGCCGGTGTTCTTCACTTTGGCTTACTGGTAAAGCAGCACCTAAGCCTATATTCTTGTGGGCCATAAAAGAGGGCCTGTCTCTGCCTGATAGCCATTCTGTTAGCAGGCAGATTTGCTCAGGGCTGTGCTCAGCGCCATCTTTTGGTGGAGAATTACTGGTGGCCTGTTTCTGCCTGACAGCCATTCTGTTGGCAGGCAGATTTGCTCAGGGCTGTGCTTGGCACCATCTTGTGGTGGAGAATGACTGGTGGCCTGTTTCTGCCTGACAGCCATTCTGTTGGCAGGCAGATTTGCTCAGGGCTGTGTTTGGCGCCATCTTGTGTGGCAGCTTGGTACTGCTCCTGGCAATTGCTACTCTTGCTGGGGCTTAGTGCTACCTGTCAGGGCTAGCGTCAACAGTTGGTTAAGGGGTAAAGCTGTGAGCCAGTCCAACACATTATTAACGGCTGCCATGTCATCATTTGGGAATGTTTATGCTGCCCAGAAAAGGGGGTGGCCCATCAATGGGGAAGTGGCCTGTAAACGGCCAGTGCCGCAGAACCCTACTCGGGCTTTGTCTCCCTCAGACGAGGATGATGGCCCAGGCAGGCAGGAACTTATGGAGCGCATTGTTGCTTTTGAGAGGGCTAGGAGTGGTACAGCATCAGCTATTGCACCTGTTCAGCCACGCAAGGGTGCTAAAAGAATTACAATTGCTGCTTTTAATAAGGATTTTGCCTCTTGTCTTTCTGCCCTGGATGGAGTATCAGGAGTGGTGGCAAGTGATGGAGGCAGCAGCCAGGACCATCCAACATCAACTGAGAGTGTGGCTGACATTGACCAGGAATGGTCAGCTGACAGTGGGCAAGTTGCCATAGCAGTGGAACAACCCATGCCTGACGGTACGGATCCTTTGCCCAAGCAGAGTGCCACTTGGCCCTGGGGCTCTTTGGGGCAGGTAGCTGCTACCGGCGCTCCTGCATCTTCTGTTCTGGAGACATGCTTGGTTGGCCTTCTGCAGGCCCAACTATTTGGCCTAGTTATGCCAGACGCTCCTTGCACCTCCAGCAGGTGCAAGTACTGCCTGTACCGGGCTGTGCTACCAGTTGGGATGGATAGGCCTTCCCTCTGTCTGTGACTGGGTGGCCTTTTGGTTATGGCAAGCAGATGGGCCTGGCCCCTTATGGACCCCAGGGATATGGCATGGTTCCTTATAGGACACTTCCCCCGGGAGACATGGCATTGCCTGCGGGGGCGGGGAGAATATACAAAGGGTTAGTACATGGATGACTTTACCCTTCTCTTCAGGGAACTGGAGAAGAAGGATATAGATGATCTGTATGATAGGGATAAGGAGAAGATCCGCTGTAGGCAGATTGTCAGGAACTGGACTCATTGGTTGTCTGGGTTCCTGGTTTATGCAGGGGTATTGGCTAGGGCACAGCCAGGTAGGGCTCTCCCCCTTTTCCAATACATGAATATTATATACAGGGGGTACATGGACTTTGAGGGAGTGGCTTGGTTGATACAGCTGTGGGTGCAGGTCATGGCCCTTACCAAGTCCAACCTCAAAAATAGGAGCGAGAGTGGTCATATGATTATTCTGCCCTCTCAGGGTTCAGGTTCCCGCACTTCTGCGGGGCAGCAGGTTTAAATACGGCTGCTTTGTTGGGACTTCACGTCCGAGGAACTTTGCAACAAAAAAAGTGGGCAACTATATGCATGACTGCCCTGCATGCATGGGAACCCACCCATAATCTGCCTGCCCCAAAGGAAGACAGGGTGGGAAATGCTTTGGGGGCAGTGGTGGCCAACAAGGGCCTGGCAAAGGGGCCCAGCCCAGTAAAGCTGAGGGTACTTAAACGGTTTCTTCAGGTCTACCCAAGGCGCAGGGTGCTGACTATTCATCCATTGTTTAAATGACTTTTTGATGTCTGGGCCAGCTGGCATGGGGCAGTGTGCCAGGCTTTTGGCAGGGGTCATGGAGTGTTCAGAGGAACTGGAGGTTCCTTTAGCTTATGAGAAAACCGAGAGACCATTTGTTGTCATAGCATTCTTGGGAATAGAACTGGACACAGTACAACAGACCTTAAGGTTGCCCTTAGAGACGGTGTTAGATCTTGGGCTCAATTGGAGAGCTGCTTGAGTGGAGCCTAGATATCTCTCCTTGAGTTGCAGCAATTAGTTGGCCATTTAAACTTCGCCTGTAAGGCAGTTGCGCCTGGGAGGGCTTTCCTCAGGTGGCTGTGTGATGCTATGAGGGCCTTACGGTTGCCCCATCAGCGTTTAAGAATTAATAAGGGCATGCGGGATGACCTTTTGGTGTGGAAGGAATTCCTTTACACCTTTAATGAGGTGACTTTTTGGAGGGAGGAGCTTTTGCTAGAAGCCGAACTTCAAGTCACCTCTGATGCCTCCTGGTCTACAGGCTTTGGAGTCTTTTTTAGGGGGCATTGGTGTGCTGACCAATGGCCCGCTAATTGTGTAGCCCAGGGATTGTCCACAGAACTTACGTTTTTGGAGTCCTTTCCCTTGTTAGTGGCTGTGTGGCTTTGGGGATCACACACTTTTGGTCTGACAACTTGGCTGTCATGCATGTTGTCAAAACCATGGCATCTAGATCCCCCAGGGTGATGAGGATGGTAAGGGCCCTTACATTGAAATGTGTGCAGATGAACATTTTGTTCAGGGCCAGGCATGTTCCAGGTGTTAATAATGGTGTGGCAGATGCTTTGTTTTGCCAACAGATGGAACGATTCTGGCAGCTTGCTCCCTGGGCCGACAGGCAACCAGCGAGGATGCCCCAGGAGCTCTGCGAGCTTGGACGGCGGAAGTAAATAGAGCAATCCAGCTGTCCATTGCCCCCAGTACACACCAGGCCCACGACTGGGCGGTCGGGCTGCTTTACCAGTTCCGGGTGTTGGCGGGGCTCCAGCAGTAGTGGCTCATCCCACCTAAGCACTTGATGCACTTTGTGTAGTGCAGCGGGGCCGGGGCCTTGCAGTGAGGTCCATCAGGGGTCAGTTGGCCGCTTTAGCCTTCGCCAGCAAAGCACGTGGCTTACCTGAATTCACGGGTGTCTTCAGGATTAGAAAGATGCTGGAAGGCTGGGCCAGGGAGTTAAAAATGCCACGTGACCCAAGGCAGCCCATCTCCCCATCAGTTCTTAAGGGACTGGGGACCGCATGGGCGGAAGTCTGTTGGTCAGCGTTTGAACGGAAGCTTTTCCATGCTTCTGCCTTAATGGCATTTTTTTGGAGCTCTGCGAGTTAGTGAGCTGATGGCCTCATCGCGTACAGACGCGTCTGGCCAGGCACTGAATGCCCGGGACATTAAATTTGTTGGGGATAAAGTCTCCATTGGGATCAGACGGTCCAAGACTGACCAGCGACAGCAGGGGAGCCCCTTGCTTTTGGACCCCTGCTCTGAGCAGGAGCTGTGCCCTGTTAAGGCCCTCAAGGAATATGTCACGCTTCGTGGGGATGACCAAGAGGTTTTATTCTGCCACAAAGATGGGGCCCCACTGACTAAATATCAGTTTGGACGGTGACAGAGAGGGCACTTAAGAATCTTGGCTTGTCAGGAGTCATGTTTGGAACCCAGACTGACCAGCAGCAGCGGGGGAGCACCTTGCTTTTGGGCCCCTGCTCTGAGCAGGAGCTGTGCCCTGTTAAGGCCCTCAAGGAATATGTCACACTTCGTGGGGATGAGCAAGGGGTCTTATTCCACCACGAAGATCAGGCCCCACTGACTAAATATCAGTTTTGGGCGGTGACAGAGAGGGCACTTAAGACTATTGGCTTGTCGGGGGTCAAATTCGGAACCCACTCCTTCTGGATTGGTGCGGCCTCCACAGCAGCTGCTATGGGATACCCTTAGCAGGCGATTCAGAGAGTGGGCAGGTGGCGGTCAAGGGCGTTTCAGTCCTATGTCCAGCCCCTGCAGCAGTTTTAAATGGCAAACTACTTGTTCTTTCCTCAGGTGCCGTGTCGGGCCAGGAGAGGAAGAGAATCCTGGTTTGTGGCCACAGCATGGTGTTCTGGGCGGCCAATCAAGCCAAGAGAACACAGTTTGGATCCCAGCTGGGCCTGAGCGCTGTGGCCACGGTGGATTGGCAGAGCAGGTGTGGTCTCAGATGGCCTGGCCTGCTGCCTCTCCTGTTTAGGGGACGGAAAGGTCCTCCCCCACACATTGTGGTCATTCAACTGGGTGGTAATGACCTGGGGCTGGTACAGGGCAGGGCCCTGTCGATGCAGGTAGCTGAGGACCTTGAATACATAAGCAGCCGATGGCTGGGTGTGCTTATAGTATGGTCGGAGATGCTACAGCGGAGGGTTTGGCGGGCGGCCTTTGACACGAGGGCAATAGATAGGGCCCGACACAAGGCTAACCACGCCATTAAGAGGTCTTTGGGGCAAGGCTTGGTTATTTATTTGCCACACCCCAAGATTAGGGCCGAGTTTGCCCACCTCTACAGAGGAGATGGTGTCCACCTGGCACCTGAGGGCAATGATATTTTCCTAGATGACCTGCGGCAAGGGCTTTGGGTGGCTCTAGGCCACCTGTGGGGCGCGAGGGTCTAAGCAGAGGCTTGACCCTTGCGGTGGCAGGAGATTTTGGGAATAGGGTGCGGGCCGGTGAGCCCCTCTGGCATTTTCCCCATGCGTGGGGTGCAGGGTCTGCCAGGACGGCGGGATGCTTTTGACGGCTCCTTGCTAGGAGGGCAGGCGCCTGAGGGGATCCCCAGGAGCAAGGCCTAACCTCATGCTTGACGGCTGGGGCGTAAAGGGTGCTTGAGGGGGGATCCAAGGCCTGGCTGCCGGGTTCCAGCCATTCATGAGATGGCCTATACCCGGGGCAGGGGGGCTCGCCCAGACAGGCAAGGCGGTGGTCAGTGGTATGACCCCAGGGCTTGACCTGTACCGCTTAGTTAGCTCTTGCCGTGCATTACGTTATGGTCATTTAATAAACGGCCCTTTATTCCAAGCCTGTGTCTGTCTCTTCCTTCCGGCTGGGGTTACAAATAAAGTTTACAAAGCTGCCACCATGATGGTGTTACATCTTTCCCAGGAAAATCTGAGGGCCAAGCTACAAGTGACAAATGACACTTGAATGGCAAGTGTATTTCTCCCTGTTCACTTGCCCTCCACTCAATCCACTTGCCAGGCAAATGTCTTTTGTCATGGGTAGCTTGGCCCTGCGAAACCATAGAATTCCTGGGAAATGACAATTCCTAGAGAGGCAAGATTCACTTACAGGTTTTCCCTGGATGTGATGTGACAGAGAGCAGAACCACAAGTGACAAAAGGCACAGATTGGACACTTGTCTGCTTCCCTCAAGTTTTGATGGGAAATGTAGGCAGCTTGGCGGAATGTTGGACAAGTGACAGTTGAAAAGTCCATTGGACAGCAGTCAGAGAGTGGAGCTGCGAGACCAGGATGCCTACATTTCCCATCAAAACTTGAGGGAAGCAGACAAGTGTCCAATCTGTGCCTTTTGTCACTTGTGGTTCTGCTCATAATGCCATTGCACTGACAGCACCTCTCCATGTCTCCACCTTTCAGATTCCCACCAGTTGCCAGTCACAGACTGGCAACCCTAATAGCACCTGTGAATTTGTGAATAAATATGTATGTGTGTGTAAAGTGCTGTCAAATCACAAATGACTTATAGCAACCCCAACAAAGGGCTTACAAAGCAAGTGAGAAGCAGAGGTGGTTTGCAATGCCTTCCTCTGCAGAGTCTTCCTTGGTGGTCTCCCATCCAAATACTAACCCTTCTTAGCTTCTGCGATCTGATGTGATCAGGCTATACCATGCTGTCTTCCCTCACTATAAATATGTACATATCCCATCTAATACTTGCAAATGCTTATTAAACATTTTCAAATGTTCAGCAGGAATGCCTACAAAAATGTTAGCCATTTCAGCTCTTCCATCACTATACATTAATTGCATGCCACAGAGTGTAACCAAAGCCCTTACCACAAACTTTCTATTTTTGGAAAGTTTATTTCCACTTTCAATAAATGGGTCAGATGGTTACAGATAGGACTTTTCCTAATGTATCCCCCCGGTAATCTCAATGCCAATGAGAGTCATTGAACTGATCTCACAAATTAGTCCAAAACAACATTGAAGATAAAAGCAGCACATTTTTTTATTTATTAGAACAATATAAAATTGTTATTAACATCATGGCTGGGACTGATCCATCAAAAAAAAAATCAAAGAATCCTGGAACATTTTGAACCTGTGCTTTTTGTTCAGGGGAAAATTAAAGTGTTTTCTCTGGGGTCTATGTTCCTTTTAATCTTATCCTTGAGTTTTTCATTCTGCAGAGGTGATGTACCCCAGCCTCACACAGCATAAGTCTAACTTATAGGTTCTGCTTCAGTTGCCAAATATGGACAGAGTTTGGACAGGAAGTTTGTCATTCCTAGGAACTTTAGTTCTTTGATGAACTGTGCCCTGCCAAGCATAACTGCCTTCCACACCTGCCCCCATCCTTATCAAATCATATCAGGACAGTGGATAGCTTGTCTTAACCTTCAGAGGGCAGCCAGAGAAAGCTCTAAGAAAGATAAGAGGAATTACCTAATAGGTACAGGCCTTTGGAATGGATATGTTACCTCATGGTGAAAAACAATATTTATTCATAATGTTTAAATCTCCCAAACTGTGATCCAGATATAACTTTAAAAATATTTTAAAAATTGACTTTTAAATGCAGAGTACAAAAAATATTGGAGAACTTATTTACAAAATTGCTACATTTCTAGAAGAGAGACAAATCCATCTATTGTTTAACAATAATTCAAGATTATTATTATTAATACTAGTAACAACAACATTTGATTTATATACCGCCCTTCAGGACAACAACACCCACTTAGAGCGGTTTACAAAGTATGTTATTTTTATCCCCACAACAATCACCCTGTGAGGGAGTTGGGGCTGAGAGATCTCCGGAGAACTGTGACTGACTCAAGTGGCTACAAGTGGAAGAGTGAGTAACCAAACCTGGTTCTCCAGATAAGAGTCCCACTGCTCTTAACCACTATACCAAACTGGCTCTCATATTACATTGCTAACGCACAGTTGAGCATCTTATGCAGAACATTTTCTTCTTTTAAAAACACTGTTAGTATTTTGTTAATTTTTTTGCAGAAACAGACTATGACAATAATGCAGCTGACATACTTCTCCTTCCTCCACAAGCAGTCTAGTTAAATCATTTGATGTACTAAAAGCAGAGGCAATGGAAAACACATACATATCATTACATTTTTTTGCATGCAATTGAATATACTTTACTTAGTCAAATGAAAGAAAAGTCTCCAGGTTAGCAAAAAAACCCCTGTGTTTCCTGAGTTTAAATTATTTTTAAGTAGCAAATTACTTTTCCCCATAACTAAAATGTGCCAGTTTTTCCCCATCTCCAGTTTAAATGACATTTCTTACAATTATGCGCAATATTAAGCTAGCAGCAATAAAAAATGTATAAAACTCCCTTATATCAATTGACTTGGTTATATCAAATACACAAAAGTGGGCTGGCTAGTTCAGGCTGGCCCTCATTCATTCCTGTCACTAGTCCAGGGCAGATGCGCCCTACCCCCCACGCAGTGCCTCACTATGAACACGCTGGCCTTGCCCCCTGCTCCTGTGTGATTGCTTGGTCATCTGTAAAGTGTGACTATGCAGAGGAAGTGGCTGCATTCACACACACACACACACACACACACACACACACACGATCAGCAAGGTTTGCCCTGCTGATCACAGGGAGGGGGTAGACATGCAGACACTTCCTTTAAGTGGTTGCACTCTGCTGACATTAAAACAATGGAGGTAGGGGATTGGGCCAGCATGCTTGTGCCCGCTGTCCCTTGTGTGGTGAATCAACACATGAGGGTGTCAGTACCAGGCTTCTAAGTATCTCCTTCAAAAAATGAAATGCGGAGGGCCCCTGGTGAAGTTGATGGGCAATAAATTCAAGGCAGACAAGAAGTACTTTTATACTCGATAATTAAACTGTGGAATGTGCAGCTAGTGAATGTAGTGATGACCATGAATAAAGATGACCTTAAAAGGAGAGACTAGATAAAATAATGCAGGACTTGTCCATCAGTGGCTGCTAGCTATATGACTAAAGGGAATTTCCACATTCAGAGCCACTGAACCTCTGAAGACCAGTGCTGGGAGGCAACATCAGAGAACTCACTTGTTCGTTGGCCTCTGGGGCAGCTGGTTGGCCACTTTGTGAAACAGGATGCCAGGCTAAATGGTCTGATCCAGCAGGGCTCTTGTTATGTTCTTATGTGTCCACATTGTTGCCTGGACTTGTGCAATTAATGATTTGTTTGGTTACTGTTAGATTCTTTGGTAACTATCTTTGATCCAATTATCAGATACTAAAGACAGTAGATTCAAAATGTGGTAGCTGTTAAAAGTAACATTTTCTAATTTCTTTGTATGTCTATATGTCTGTAACTATATGTCTGTAACTCTGCAGACCTTCTCAGGAATCCCAAATATAAAAATGGGGTATGTTTTATTTTGATTAAACATGTGGCAATGTACAATGGAAACTAGTGGAACATTGTCAGGGAAGATTTTTCTTCAACCAAATTTGCAAAGACAGGCTGAACAGCGGATACAGATCAGCAAGTTTTTATTTATTCTTCAGAGCTAAACATATTTGACAAGCTCATGAAAGATGGATGGCGTATCAGTGGTTATTAACAGAATAGCTACATATATATTCAGGGTTCTGCATTTTTGGAATGTGTAGATGCTCAGGTAGCTATTAATATCATGATGCCCTATATGTGACCTTCCCAAGGACACCTGGCTGGTCACTGTTGGAACAGATACTAGACCTTTAATATGCTCTGGCAAGATTTGGAATCTGCCAGAGACAACAAGTTCCATGTAACTATTTGTGGCCCCCTAGAGTGGCAGATCAAGCCATGTAGTTCTCTGCTGTCTTCTTTAGTGGCCATTGAAAATCTTGCCTTCCATTCCTCTCAGATGCATTTAGCACTTATCTCGTAATTACATTTGATTCTATTATAGTGACTCCTTATCTGTAAGCTGCACTCCCAATATAATCATTAACCATTCAGACTTCATGCTCTGCATAACACTTCCCATACTCCTATGTAATTGGTAAAGGAATAAAAGGATAAAAAATGATGCAAGTGATAGCAACCTTGTTTCCTCTTGCCAACTTGACAAGAGGAAACAAACAGCTATTTCAGATCACAAAAATGTCATATCTGTCCTTTTTTTGTGGCTTCTATTAATGTTCAGTATTCCTTTTCAACAGACATTGCCCTGTCATCCTTGCAAGATTACAGGAAGACAGAGGCACTTAGTTCTCTGTCTCTTAGTTCTTAGACTATAAGTGATTGTGTTTCTCCATATGGAAAGATTATGCGGATGAAGCATCTTCCAAATGGGCACAAGAACATATGAAGAGCCCTGTGGATCAGACAATTGATCCTTCTATTCCAGATTTACATTATGTCCCCTGCAGGGCATTGTGCTCTGCAGATAAGCAACTCCTGGTGGTCCCCGGCCCGAAGGACATTCGTCTGGCCTCAGTCAGGGCCAGAGCTTTTTCTGCCCTGGCCCTGGCCTGGTGGAACACTCTCCCACTGGAGATGCAGGCACTGCGGGACCTGTTAAAGTTCTGCAGGGCCTGTAAAATGGAGATGTTCTGCTGGGCCTTTGGCTGAGTACCAGCGGGTGTCCCCATTCTTCCACCTAAGACCATCACTTTTTTTGGGACTGCCCCCAGCCATGTGCTATGCCCATATATGTACTCCCAAATATTTATTTAAATAGCCTGTGCCTGGACTATTTTAATGACTCTTTTAAAGATTATTATTCATTTTATGGTTTTGTGATTGATTCGCTGTGTTTTTTTTAATGTTGTTAGTAGACATAGGCACGAACAGAAAAAAATGAACATGGTGTTCATTGTTTGTTGCCATCCATGAACAATGAACAACGAACACTGACGAACATGATCCTGTCACGAACATATTCATTGTTTGTTGCTCATGGGGGCCAGCAGGCTCTCCTCCAGTCATCAAGATCCCTACTGCACCACTCCCAGAAACCCTACCTGAGCAGGCAGCAGGAAATGTACCAATAATAAAAAATAGCTTGGCCCCAGAGCCTGACACCAGCCCTGGAACTTGAAGGGGTAGATCCCTACCGCACCACTCTCAGAAACCCTACCTGAGCAGGCAGCAGGAAATGTACCAATAATAAAAAATAGCTTGGCCCCAGAGCCTGGCAGCAGCCCTAGAACCTGAAGGGGTAGATCTCTATCCCACCACACACAAAGAAAATTCAAGCTCCAATTCACTCACCCTGTCTCTCTAACAGCAGCTGTCTCTTCCTGAAAGCCAGAGCTGGGAGCCCCTCTCCCCCCTGGTCTTTTCCTCTTGTAACAAATTTGGAGCTCCAGTCCACACTTGGAAGAAATATCTGCCTATCAAGCTAAATTGGGCTTAGATTAGGGTTTCCAGGGCAACAGCAGGAGTTCAGACAGAGTTCAGACAATCCCTGCCTGAGTTGTCATGGGAATTGATTGCTGGTGCTAGACTGTCTGGCTTGATGAACAGCAACGAACAGCAATGAACAAGCTTGCAACGAACACCTGTTCATTTAGAATGGGGCCTCATGGACAGCTTGTTAGCAAACAGCCAAACAGGCTGTTCATGGGCTTTTTTGTGTTCGTAATCCTGTTCGTGACCATCTCTAGTTGTTAGCCACCCTAAGCCCATTTGTGAGGAGGGCAGGGTATAAATAAAATAAAATAAATTTCTCTTTCCCACAGTAGCCAACAATATGCCCTTGATGGATCATAAGCAGGAGCAAAGCAAACTCTAAGCTGGCATACTACCCTTGAACATTGAACAGGGATGTACATAACAGGTGTGTAGTGTCATATCCCCACAAATGAGAAATTGGGGCATAAAATTAATCACTAAAAAAAATCACCTTTCAGCATATCTTAGTTCACTCTTTCCCCCCAAACAAGAAAATATTATGAACCAGTGCCAGGATGGCTTTGGAGAAGAAGCAAAGTCCATCTAGTTGGAGCTGAACTGGGAAGAAGAGAAGAGCTGGGAAGTCAAGGAGTTAAACAGTTTTGGTTCACTTTCAGCAAGGTTAGAAGGGTGAGATTGAGCTAAATGCTGGAGGGCTTCTGAGAAAACAGGTGGTTCAATGCTTGCTGTATAGTCCCACCTCTCATGCCTTAGGCTTGCCAGACCACCTTTCCTTGAAAGCAGGGGACTGGGAGTTACTAGGCAGGCAGGGGAACTGATCCTGGGGAAAGTGCATGCTCCAGAATCCTCAATGACATCACTTCTGGTTGAAAACCAGAAGCTACAGGGTCTCAGCAGGGTCAAATCAACCCCAAACATAACATTAGCACTATGTTTGGGGCCATTTTGGCTCTGCTGAAATCTCATAGCTTTCAGTTTTCAACCAGAAGCACACATTGAGGCCTCAGGAGTAGAGATGGGCATGAACCGAAATATGAACCAAAATTAAGCACGAACCAGGCCGATTCATGGTTCACAAACCACGGTTCATCAAATCCCATTTCTGACGAACTGCCACAAACTTTAGGCTGGTTCATTGGGTTCGTTTTTTGGTTCATCACTGCAGACAGCCTGGTGCCAATCAATCAGTTTCCTAGGCAACAGGGGATGGACTTCCTGCAGACCTTCTGCTGGCCTGGAAGTGATGATTTTCTGACCTGGACGTGACGTTTTCATGAACCAAATGAACCAGTTCGTGAACCAGGGGCAGATTCATGAAAGTTCGTGGTCCATGGAATTTGATGACCCACGAACCACATGGTTCAGTTTTTTTCCAGTTCATACGCATCTCTACTCAGGATTGCATGTGTGCACCATTTCATTGTGTGTTCTGATGGCTCCCAGCCTGCTTCCCCCCTCCTTCCCCACCACCAGACAGATGAGCAGGGCTGAAGATTGAAAGGTTGGGGCAGGGGATTCCCTGGCCCACCCCCACTGGAGGGCTGGCATCTCTACCACCTCCACCATTGCCATTCCTACCATTGGAATCCCTACCATCTCCACCATGGAGAAACTCTGAGTCTCTACACGAGATGCCTTGGCGCATGTTCGTCAAGTGTAGGGAGACACAATGTTAGCTGGGAAGTGTAGTTTAAAAAGACAGAGCTGGTGGAGATGGCTCCTCAGAGAGTTTGTTAATTTCATCTTCTCTTCCCCAAAGGCTCTGTCAATTTCACCTCTCCAATTTAAAACTGTGCAGGATCGCAACCAGAGGGCAACAAGGAATGGAAATGGACTGGAGTTGCCTTCCAGAGCCAGGCTTGGACCTGGAAAGTTTATAATAGGCTGAAGTTTCCCTTTTGGCATTTCATTGCCCCTTCACATAGCTCCAGTGTGTAGCAAAACCTTTGCCTTGCTGCCAACTCTGTCTTTTCAAACTAACCTTCCCAGCTAACATTGCATCTACCAAGACATGGTCTTCATATGTCAGATGTTTTGTGTAGGGAGACTCTGACAGAGGACAGAGAGAAAGCAGAAAGTCTCAGTGCCTAATCTGCCTCATTCAGTTTCAACTTGGATTCAGTTTCAACTTGGGCTCATTCAGTCACTTGTTTAGAACCACTTAATTTGTGTTAATGTAGTCACCATTTTCAGAAATTTTCCTGATGTTTGCTGTATATGTTTTTGTAATTGAACTTGTTTCTTCTAACATTCATTGTTAAGAACTATTGAATTTCTAAATGTATGGAACTCCTTAGGAATTGTCATATTTTGAGTTTTGTATGGTTGTTTTAAGTTAATGTGGAATGGATTTTGTATGGTTATGTCTTAAATTAATGTGGAATAAATTTATTCTTAAATTAAAAAAAACTTGTTAATGCTTTGTTAATGCTTGAATAATTTATGCTTCTTGTGTAATGTATTATTATAGCTTTACTATTACTGTAAAAGTCTTGATATTGCTTTAGATCAGTGTAAAAGAAATGTTGGATTTATAATTATTTATTAGGAATTTTCCATAGTGTTTTTTGCTTTATTTAGTCTATATGTTGTGGTCTTTCATTGTATTTCTACCCACCTAGAGGATGGCAGCCATAGTATAGCCATGTAATACTTCACTGGAAATTTTATAAATTTATTTGTATTTAACAAAATGTGTATCCCACCTTTCTGGCCTCATAAGGACCATTAAAGTGGCTAACAAATTAAAACACATAATAAAATCACATTTTAAAATCATGAAAACCAACTACAACAATAAGAACAACACATCATTGAAACTGTTAATACTAGAGCTAAAAACATACAAAGACATAAAAACAATTAGAACATTTAAAACAAAATTTTGGTCATAAAGGAATGATCTGAGGGATCAACTGAAGCAGAAATGTCTTCACTTGCTGGCAGAAGATGGCAACAGAAGGGGACAGATTAATCTCCCTGGAGAGAGAGAGTTTCAGAGACTGGTACAACAGCTGAGAAGGTCTACACTCTTGGGTTGCCACCTGCCTAATCTCAGAAAGTGGAGGCACATGAAGCAGGGCCTCCAAAGATGACTGCAGTGGTCAGGTAGGTTCATTAAGGTGTAGGCTTCGAATATTTTATGGGGAAAAGCTGTTGGATATAGTAAGTGTTCTGGACAACTTAAAGCCTGTGGACCTACACATACAGCTTTTTCATATGGTTTCCCCAAGGAGTTTGAGAAGCTGACTAGAAATGCATGTTTATACTATGTTATGTTGGTTTGTGGAACTATTTCTACTGGAAAATTAGGGTCTCTGATTTTTTCCCCCTATAGCATCACAATTATGTGAAAGCAGGGGGACTTCCGGTTTGGGATCCATGGAGGTCTAATGCAGCTCTAAGAGCTGAGCTGTCTGTGCCACTGTTTGGAAGGCTGGCGGGGCGCAAATTGCCCGCAGCCACCTGTTCTCAGGCGGGGAACAGGCAAGAACGCTCGAGAACCTGAGGGCGCATTGATCTCAGGTGAGGGGGGGTTCTACACAACAAACTCCCACCCACCCTTGAGGTCCCACCCGAAGAAAGGTTGCCAAGATATCTGCAGTGGCTCTGGAGTCAAATTTTGGCATAAGACCTTCATGCCCAAGCTTCAGTAAAGCAGCAAAGAGACTGGATTTGATCAGATAACAGAAGCAGCGAGTACAACCCAAGAAAAACGCTAAAGGAGGTAAAGATCGCTATCTCTCAGTACGGGACAGATTTTAAAAAGAAATAAGAGGTTAAAGTGGATTTAAGAACTGCAACAGACTAGCTATATAAGGGGGAAGATTCTGGAAAGAAAAAATTTGAAAAAATAACTTTGCAAGGAGAAGTTAGCGCAGAAATTGGATTATTGTTTACATACCTGTGGCGGGGAAGAGATAGTGGACTGTGAGAAAGTTCAAAAATCTCGAGAACTTCTGTGTAATGTAGAGGAACAGGAAGTATGTCAGAATCATAAAGAGACGGTAGAGAAGGACCTTCTCCTTAAACGCCGGAAGTAGGGCGACACCATTTTGAAACAGGGCAAGTAGCGACTTCAACGAAAACGGAAGTAGGCCATCTTTAAAGAAGGTAACTGCGAGCGCTTCAGCACAAAACCATAGAGAAAAAACGCCTGACATTTTGGACAGTTTAAAATAGCGTTTGATAAAAACGAACTGGATTTGGACTTTCCAAAATAAAAGAAAGCATCAAATTAGTGTCACGGATTTAAAGAAAAGGGCAGACTCATGGGAGCGAAGCAGAGCTAGCCCCCTATGTCGAAGAAAGAGTGGCAAACTACGATGGAGAATTTGGATAAAAACGTTTCAGAGGGAAATAAAGAGCTTAAGGATATGATGTTAGAGATGGCGAAAGAATTAAAAGACTTTAAAGAGACACTTAAACTAGAAATGGCAGAACTGACAAAAGGTATGGATAAAATACAAAATGACCTACAAGCTACACAGCAGAGAGTCAATGCAGTAGAGGAAACGGTAGAAACTTTGACAGACATGCAAAAGACTGAAATGAGAGGAATGAGAGACAGAATGGCCATTGCAGAATGTAAACAGATGGAAAAGCAACTAAGATTTCGTGCGATCCCAGAAGTAGAGAGAAAATCAGCCCAAGACCAGATTACAGAAATTTTGGCAGAATACCTGGGGAAAGAAGAGGAAGAAATTGCAGCTTTCTTGGACGTGGCGTATAGAATCAACTCCAGATTTGCAGCTCAGAGGAAGCTACCAAGGGATATGATTGTCCAATTTACGACTAGAAATACAAGAGAACTAATTGTGAGCAAACAGTTTCAGGATCCATTAGAAGTCGATGGAAAAGTGGTGAGAATCATGAAAGAGCTGCCCATATCGGTGCTATTCAAGCGGAAGAAGTATAGGGAATTGGTTCAGATGTTAAAGGAGCTGAAAATTAAATACAGATGGGAAATTCCAGAAGGACTGACATTTGAGTTTGGTGGAATAAGGAAGAGCATCAGATCTGGCCATGAGATGGAGACTTTTATTAGGGAAAATGAAAAGGACTTACCAAAGTCCTTTTCGTTATATCTTGGAATGTCAATGGACTTCAAGTTATATCTTGGAATGTTAATGGACTAAATTCACCCTGTAAACGTAAAGCTACTTTCCACTGGCTATCAAAACAAAAATGCAATATAGTTTGTCTGCAAGAGACTCATATTAGAAAGCAAGATGAAAAATATTTGAAATTTGTTAAATTGGGAAAAGAATTCGTTGCTGCCTCTAAAAAGAAAAAGAGGGGAGTTGTATTGTATATAAAAGATGAATTGCAGCCCAGACTAGTTCTAAAAGATGCAGAAGCCAGATACTTAGCAGTGGAAATTATTTGGAACTATAGGAAAATATTGATGATTGGGATTTATGCACCTAATGGTGCAAAAGAAAATTTTTTTAAGGACTTAGAGAAACAATTAGACAAATTGACCTATGATCACATAATCTTGGCAGGTGACTTCAATGGAGTTACAAACGTGGAAGAGGATAAGCAGTCTAAAGCTGCTCACAAAAAAAGAGGACTACTACCAAAGGCGTTTTTTATGCTTAAGGAACAAGAAAGTTTAGAAGACGTGTGGAGGAGACAATACCCTAAAACAGACAATACACATTTTACTCTGCAAGACATTTTACATTATCAAGAATAGATATGATCTGGGCCTCTAAAGAACTGACATTATGGACCAGAGAGGAGGAGATAATGCCAAAGACAGGCTCAGATCATAATCCAATTATGTGGAGATTTGGGAAAAATAATAAAAGAAAAGGATGGAGAATAAATGAGGACTTGTTACAAATAGAAGAAAATATTGCATTGCTGCGAAGAGAGACCAAATTTTTCATACAATATAACTTGAACAAAGAAGTGCCGACCAATAAAGTATGGGATACATATAAAGCGGTGATAAGAGGCATACTAATAGATTTGAATGCAAGAACTAGGAGGGAAAAGGAGGGAAAGAGATCTGAAATTTTGGATAAAATAAAAGCCAAAGAGATACAACTTAAGAAAAGACCAGGGGGAAAAAAATTACCAGGATATCAAAATCTTGCAGGAACAATTGACAGCAATGGACAATAAAGAATTAGAGTGGAATTTAAAGAGGATGAATCAGAGGTCGTTTGAAGGTGCAAATAAACCCGGGAAACATTTGGCATGGCAATTAAAAAAAGGAAGGAGAAGAAGACTATAACCAAAATTTTAGAAGATGACAAGGTGTTAATGGACCAAGCGGCTATTGGTAGAGCCTTTTTCAAGTTTTATGCAAAACTGTACCAAAAAAAAGAAGTGAGCAAAGATTCAATAGCGGAATATCTAGAGAAGATGGAAATTCCGACAATTCCTGAAAAACGGAAAGAGAAACTAAACAAGGAAGTGACGGAAGAAGAAATAAAGGAAGCAATACAATCAATGAAAATAGGAAAGGCGCCAGGACCAGATGGACTAATGGCAAAGTTTTATAAAGTGATGGCTAATGAACTGGCGCCTTTCCTGAAAGAGGCAATGAATGGAGTGATACAAGACCAAAGGATTCCTGATTCATGGAATGAAGCCAATATATCACTGATTCCGAAGGAAGGTCAAGATCTGACCAATGTTAAAAATTACAGACCAATCTCGTTGTTGAATAATGACTATAAAATATTTGCAAAGGTGTTGGCAGAGAGGTTGAAAGGATGGATGTCGGAATTCATTGCCGTAGAACAGGCGGGATTTTTACCTAACAGACAAATTAAAGACAATTTGAGGACAGTGATAAACGCTATTGAATACTACGATAAGCACTGTGACAGAGAAGTTGGTTTTTTCTTTGTAGATGCGGAAAAAGCATTTGACAATTTGAACTAGGACTTTATGTTTGCTACTATGGAAAAGCGGCAAATGGGAGAAAAGTTCATCCAAGCGGTCAAGGAAATTTATAGAGACCAGAGTGCAGCAATCATAGTGAATGAGGACTCGACAAAAAATTGAAAATTAACAAAGGAACTAGACAGGGTTGCCCTTTGTCTCCATTGCTGTTCATTTTGATTTTGGAAATATTGATGATCCAAATACGTGAGGACGACACAATCCGAGGTATGAAAATAAAAGAGTTTTCCTACAAGGTCAGAGCTTTTGCGGATGACATAATGTTAATAGTAGAGGATCCAATTGAAAATATGCCAAAGGTAATAGAGAAAATAAAAGTGTTTGGAGATCTGGCTGGATTTTATGTGAACAAAAAGAAGTCAAAGTTTTTATGTAAGAACATGACCAAACAGAAACAACAAGAGCTAATGGAGATAACAGACTGTGAGGTGACTAATAAAGTAAAATATCTTGGCATAGAATTGACGGCGAAAAATATAGATTTCTTCAAAAATAAGTATGAGAAATTGTGGATACAAATAGAGAGAGACTTAATAAAATGGAACAAACTGAATTTATCATGGCTGGGAAGAATTGCAGCAGTAAAAATGAATGTTTTACCACATGTGATGTTCTTGTTGCTAACTATACCAATTATCCGAGACTCCAAACAATTTGATAAATGGCAAAGGAAAATCTCAGATTTTGTGTGGGCAGGCAAGAAACCACGAGTGAAAATGAAGGTTTTACAAGATGTGAAAGAAAGAGGAGTCTTGCAACTGCCCAACATAAGACTGTACCATGAGGCAGTATGTCTTGTATGGCTGAAAGACTGGATAACGTTAAAAAATCGCAAGTTGCTGGCCCTGGAGGGACATAAAAAAATATTTGGATGGCATGCATACATGTGGTATGACAAAGTAAAAGCGGACTCTATGTTTTTGCATCACTATATTCGGAGAAGCCTCTTCACGGTCTGGAAGAAATATAAGGTGTATATGGAAGATGGAATTCCTTCATGGGTGGTTCCGTATGAAGTAATAGATCTGAGAACTGTTGATAATGAACAGCAATGCCTAATTTACAAGGAGATTACACAAATACAATATTCAAAGCTGAGGATAAAAACAGAAGAAGAATTGTCTCCCTGTTATGGATGGTTTCAGTACAGACAGATTAGAGATCTTTACAATGTGGCCTGCCTGAGAGGAGGTATAAGACTGGAAAATTCGGAGTTAGAGGAAGTGATATTACAAGAAGGCAAGAAAGAAATATCTAAGATTTACAAATTACTTTTAAAATGGTTTACGGTGGACGAAACAGTAAAAGTCCAGATGGTGAAGTGGGCAATAAATTTTCATAAAGAAATAACAATGGAGGCATGGGAGTACTTATGGAAAAATACAGTGAAGATTTCAACTTGTACGAACATTAAAGAAAATGTGTACAAAATGATTTACAGATGGTATTTAACACCAAAGAAAATTGCGCTAGGAAATATTAATATGTCAGACAAATGCTGGAAATGCAAAAAGCATGAAGGATCATTATATCATATGTGGTGGACATTGAAGTAGCTAAACAGTACTGGGGTGAAATAATTGATGCAATTAACGAGATTTTACAAATACAAATTAATAAGAACCCAGAACTGTTGTTACTGAACTTGGGAATGGAGGCAGTTCCAGTGCAGTATAGAACATTGTTATTTTACATGACTGCAGCGGCAAGACTCTTGTATGCGCAGAAATGGAAGACACAAGAAATACCAACTGTAGAAGACTGGGTTTATAAATTGCTGTACATGGCGGAAATGGGCAAATTGACAAGGAAACTTAAAGATCTTGACCTAGGGCAATATATTGTTGACTGGGGGAAATTGAAACAATTTTTGGAAACAAAATGGGATGTAAAAGGAGAACTGTGGCAGTTTGAAAATTTTTAAAAGAATAATGTTGTAATGGGAAGAAAGAAGGGATCTTTCCACTTAGGGGGAATGTAACTATAATCTAAGCAAATATAACATTTAAGGGATTTTTACATTGAACATATGGGACAATGAAAATGGGTAAACAGATATACTAATGAGATATACAGTGCGTGGTATATAGTATAAAACAATAAGGTAGTGGATCAGACAATATATTATATTATATTATATTATATTATATTATATTATATTATATTATATTATATTATATTATATTATATTATATTATATTATATTATATTATATTATATTATATTATATTATATTATATTATATTATATTATATTATGTGGTTGGGTTATATTGTGTTGTGTGCTGTGCTACATTGGTAGCATAGCATACAATCTATGTCTTGTGATATATACTATATTGATAGTATAATTGATGGAATATATGTCTAAAAGAAGAGAAATAGAAAATGTTTAAAGTGAGAGACATTGAGATCCCGGCTATATATTATACCATACTGTTGTGTTATACTGATATGATATATACTATATTGATAGTATGCTTGATAGACTTTATGTAAAAGAACAAGAATATGCTTAGAGTAAGAGATATTATGATCTAGAGGCGGTAGGAAAATATAAATGAATTAGATTTAAGCAATAAGAAGGGTTAAGGGTTGGAAAGCTGTTGGAAGTCAACAGGGAGGGGGGAGGAAAAGGGTGGGGGGATAGTGCAAGGGGAATAATGGGATTATATGTGTTAAATTTGGGGAATTTTTTTTTCTTTTGTTTTTTCCCTCACCAATAAAATTTTTATATATATATATATGTGAAAGCAGCATGAGACCGGAGGATGGCTTGATTAAGAATTCCATTAATGTTGGGATGTGTTATATGAACAGGAACCTAAAAATTGACCCAAAGATTAAGATTTGGTGGTTATTCTTGCTGAAAGCTTTCTTCCAAACTCTCCTCACACTTTTCCATGTCACAGAGATGGGTTGTTAAACTTGTTATCAAGGGACCTATGTAAAGTGAAGACAGACTTACAATCTCTGTGCTTCAATAAAGAAAAGAAAAAAGTGACCTAGTCAATGTGGTTAAATTTCCAACTGAAGTTTCCAAGATTTTTTTTAAAAAAAAACCTGACTTCCTTTGAGATAATGAAAGATCTGCTGCATATTAACAGGATTGGACAATTTACACCGCAAATATTTGCTGACAAAAGCAGATCTATAGGAAACAACATATGAATTAACTACTTTTTGAATAATTCCTGCAACCCTAGACCTGGGACAAATATAAACTTTCACAGTCTTTCTCACTACAATAATTTCACCTTGTTGTAACTAATATCTAAGCTATTATAGTAATTTAATGTAATTACTGTGCTTGTCCAGCGCTAGTTAATGAGATGCACACTTCTGCATGGGCTGGAGGATGTGGAAATTAAGATTTTCAGTAGCAGCTAGTCATTTTGTAAAACCAGCAAATCTAAAAAAAAATGGAATACTGGGAGCTGTACACACAAAGGTTATCATTAATTTTAAAACAGAACTGTTAACTTTATGATGGATTTTTCTCACTTACTATAAGGCATCAGATGTGATAGGTGATACACTGTACCTGAGACAGAAGAAGAGACCAAGGCTTCATCTATTACAGTATCTGTTTCCAGTGGTGGACTACCAGATGTCCCTCAGAGGTGTACAGACAGGGTCTGAAGGTAATAGCCATTCTTCTTCTTATTCTAGCATGCTGTGAGATCTGCATAGATAGATGGCTGAACATTTCTGAATTCACTTCTGTGGAATTTGTACAGGATACTTTTCAAATGGATTGTGTCCAGAAAACATGGATGGGATATAAGTAGCCTCATGCTAAATCAATGGTTCCACTGGAGCCATTGAGGGTTTCTTCTAATAATATTAGAAATAATATCCAAGTGTAACATTTGGTTATTCTATTATGCATTTTTCCCTTTCTCTGAGTTTTGTGTGTATATAAAGGAGAGTCAGGTACAACATTGTCAGAGTTTTCCATAATTTACTTTCCATTTAAATAATGTACAAGATAAAAAGGAAGGATAGGGTGGTTCTTCATAGAACAATGCCAAAGAAAAGATTACATTACGGTGCAGATGTGTTATGAATTCCAGAGAAATGACGAGAGCCAAGAGATCATTTTTTTCCTGTAGCATTTATAGCTGATGTGCAAGATGCTGGGACAAGGCATTGACTTCACTGGGTGAAACCTCCCTGAATTCAAAGTCATGTTGAGGGATGTAACTGCTGAAATTGTGGAGTAAACATCATTTATTGCCTCACTTTTTGTTGCCTCTGGACAACTCCTTCAATGGATTTCTTGGCTGCTACTCCACAATATACCTACTTAGACTTTGACATGTCAACTCTTAGAGCATAACTGCACAATACTCACAAAATACGTGCTGGGTCTTGAGTGCACAACAAGACTCACAGACAGATGTGCATCAGGGGAACTTAGCTTAAAAAGCACTTGTTCACTTAGAGCCAAACTACAAGTGACGTCTTACATAGGTTGGACACTAGTTGGCTTCCCTCAAGTTTTGATGGGAAATGTAGGCATCCTGGTCTTGCAGCTGCAATGGAGAGCCAAGCTGTAAAACCAGGACGCCTACATTTCCCATCAAAACTTGAGGGAAGCTGACAAGTGTCCAACCTGTGTAAGACGTCACTTGTAGTTTGGCTCTCAGTGCTGCAAGGGAGCACTGCAAGAGGTGAGGCTGTGCTTCCAGTTTCCATTCCACCCTGCTCTCACCAGCAAAGAGTAAAGTGGGGGTCTAACAGTGAAATCCTAAGCAGAGTTACTCTTGTCTAAGCCAGCCAGATCACCATCTTTTCCCTGCTGCCTCTGCTACCTATATGAGGAAACTCAGCAGAGTGCATTTTTTAAAAGATTTGTTCGTTCAACATTATTCTAACCACCAACGTACTGCTTTTCACAGCATTTTTGAAAGGGCAAAAGCAGCCATTCAGAGCCCTAATTGTACTCATGCAGGGCGGTGATTTAACAACTTTGCACAGTTTTTCCTGCACAGTTTTCAATCTACTATCCTGGCTGTTATTATTTCAGGAAGTGCCCTCTCTCTATCTTTACCCCTCCCCCCCCCCCCGCCCCAACACCATGCAGCTCTGACTTTGCAGACAGTGGAGAGGGAGAGAGAGAGTTGCTGTTGGCATTTTGATAGAGTGCATCGGAGCTTGAATTTTCTTTGTGTGTGGTGGGATAGGGATCTACCCTTTCAGGTTCCAGGGCTGCTGCCAGGCTCTGGGCCAAGCTATTATTTATTATTAGTACCTTTCCTGCTGCCTACTTAGATAAGGTTTCTGGAAGTGGTGCGGTAGGGATCTTGACTTGGATGATGGCTGGAGGAGAGCCTGCTGGCCCCCACGAACAGCCAACCATGAACATGTTCGTGAACAGGGCCATATTTGTGGTTGTTCATGAGTCCCTGTTTGTGGATGGCAACAAACAACGAGCATCATGTTCACTTTTTTTTCTGTCTGCCCATCTCTATTGCTGTCTTTCTTTTGCTGCTTCCACAACCTTTTCACCAGCTTCCTCCCCACCAGTCCAGATGGCAATGTGGTGATGGCCGCACATCTACGGGTGAGCGCACCTCTGCTGTCACCTCCTTTCACAGTGGAAAGACAACAACCTGGCTGGTGAGTCAGCACAGCCACCACCATCTTCTTTCTTCTCTCACAGCCAGATGGAGGGCTGGGGGCAATCCCTCTCTCTCCCAACCTGGCACACTGGGGTGGAAGGGGGCAAGGCCACGCCTTTAGCAAGCCCACACACTAGGGCTGCCATGTTTAGGGTTGCCAGATCCAGGTTGGGGAATTTCTGGAGATTTTGGAGGTGGAGCCTGGAGAGGGCAGGGTTTAGGGAGGGAAGAGACCTCAGTGGGGCATATCATAGAGGTTACTCTCCAAGGCAGCCATATTCTCCAGGGGAACTGATCTGTGTTACCTGGAGATCAGTTGTAATTCTGGGAGATCTCCAGCCACCACCTGGAGGCTGGCAGCCCTAGCCATGGTCAATGCCTGATCTGCACAGGGCCTCACAACTCTGTGTTAGAAAACTATAAATCAATCAAAAACAGCCTCACCTGGGAACAGTTCAAACAGAAGCAACATCTAGCTTTGTCCTGAATCTCCCTCCATACACTGAAATACCTTTATGTTCCTCCAGACATGCTAATACACTGTTAAAGAGTAACAGACCCTGTGCCACTTTGTACATTCTGTTCTCAAACTTGAAGGATAACCTGGAAATAAAGGAGGCCGCATTTAATAAGGCTCTTTCCTCAATTGTTATGATTGGAAATGAATTTAATCATGACTCTCAGTTCTTTGGGTTTGGCAGCTATTCGCCACAGAAAGTATGAAAACAGGAAGCTCTCAGAAGGAAAACCCTACAAAATGTTAATGTAAAGAAAACCTTGGGGTTCAGTTTGTTGCAATCAGTAAATATTTTCTCGGTTCATCAGGGAGGCTGATTTGTTTTGAGTGGCTATTATAAACACCATGAGCTTGTTATAATGTTTTTCTTCTTCAGCTTCAGCATGTTGGAGTCTTGAATGAAAGCCAATCAGATACAGCTAAGATGTGCTCCCGCTGCACTACAAAAAATGATCAGTATGCAATTTATTATTAGAACTGGCCCTGCTAAATCGTTACTTGCTTTGCAGCAGGCAGATATAAACAATTTTTTAAAAACTTGTTTAACTTCTGAGCTGCTAAAAGCAACAGAAATGGGTGATTGGGCTGTTTTAAAGCCATAATGTGTTTTTGCATGACCTGTCACAAATTCCATTCAGAGACTGCAACATTCATTATGTTCCAGCTTCCTCTTCTTCCTCTAGTCATCATAGAATTGTTACCCGGCCATTTCAGAAAATTAAAGAAAATAATCATTAGCCAAACTTGCTAAAATTCACAAATAAGTTTCTGGGGTAAATGCAGTTATAAGGGGAGATGGCAGAATAATAAAACATGGCAAGTACAACACTTATAAAAATCAGTTTCTACCTGCTTTAAGTGCGAAGCACAGATATGCTTGAAAATCCATCAGTTGTGATTGTGTGTTGCAATCATGGAAGCTGAACATTTAATTGGTAGGTTGGCCTACATCTGATTGTAATGGCCCTTGGCCTCATACAATAACTGCTACTTGACCTCATAGGTGCCTACAGGTGAACAGCTGAAACAAGACAAACATAGAAATACCACTTCTGAAAATGTAGAGAATTCGGCCCCTCCCAGCCAGCAGCCAAAGGCTTGAGGCTGGGGGCCGCATTTGCCGCCGCGGCAGAATAAGCGGCAACTTCCCACAGCCTTGCAGGGCCTCTTGGGAGGGGGCGGGGCTTGGTGCCTACTCTGTGCAGCCTCGCCCCCTGCTCCACACTCGTCTCCTCGTGCTCGGTGGCCTCGGAGGGTTTTTTCCCTCCTCTGACGGGCCGTGGGCCGAGTGCACGAGAGGAGAGGAGCGGAGCAGCGCTGAGCTGCGCTGAGTGCAGCTGCGGCTCCTCGGTTATCGCCGCTGTGTGGGTGCCCATACAGCTGCGTCTTCCTGCGCGGCTCGGCTAGAGCGTTGAGCGGGCGCCTGTGCAGCCACGTTTTCATGCGCGGCTCGGGGTGGCACAAGCGGTTGGGCCGTGCGGGCGGCGTACGGCTATGCCAATTCGCATCGGGCCGCTTGTGGCGCTGCCAGTCAGGCAGCCTTCACCCCAGCGGGCCATTGGCTGAGGGGTTGCGGGAAGCTGTGGTGCCTGGGAGGTGGAGCCGGGAGCATCTTGTCCCACTCCTTTGGAGGTGGAGCCGGGAGCATCTTGCCCCACTCCTTGTGTTGCTGGTGCCAGTTGCTGGGTTGGGGGGTTCGCTAGTTAGGGGGGATCAGCGGACTTTTCACCATTGCCCCTGTCGCTGGGCAGATATTGGCAGCCATTTTAATTTTGGTGGCTGCGTTGCCGGGCAGACAGTTTCTTATTAATCAATAGTAGAGATTACTTAGATAACCATGCCACCGAAAAAGGGGGCTGGTACTTCAAAAGGGAAGCAACCAGAAAAAAGGCCCCCACCCAAAATGCCCCCCCTGCCTTGTCATCCTCCAATGAGGAGGAGAGCTCTAGTCGCCAGGCCATCCTGAGCCGTATTGCAGCACTAGAACAATCACGGGGCGTGGGGGCGAGTGGCATGACAAAGCCTAGTTGTCACGGGCTGGGCCAGCCCAAGCAGGGTGGTTCAAGTCCAAACCAAAGTCAAAGGGGAGTTCCAAGAGCAAAAGCCAAGTCAAACCGGTGGTCAGAGCACGAGATAAAGCCAGGAGTGAGTCCAGAGTCCAAAAGCAAGGTCAGGCACAGTCCAAGGTCAGTCACCGATAATGTCAGGTCCAAAAGCAGGCACGGGCAAGGTTCACGAAACACAGAGTGGTTGTAGGCAGTAGACGCATTGCTTCCACGCCCAGCAGTTCCTCCAGACTGGCTCTTATAGCCAGGCGTGGTTTTCAGCCAGCTGCTGGGGCTCTATCCTGCCACTACTCATTGTCACTCTCCAGCAGCTGTTGTTGGCTCAAGAGGCGAGCACTGCTCCGTCTCTCCTGCAGTTCCAGTCTCTGGCGCTGCCTGCGGCGTTCCTTGGGCGTGGGTGAACCTGGGGGGGGGGTGAAGGTTCTTGGCTGCGCTGCACCTGTAGAAGTCCCTGGCTGAGCTTCCTCTGTAGTATTGGAGCTAGAGGGTGCTGGTGCCTCAGCTGCTGGCTGTAAGCTCTGATCAGCCAGCAGCTGTTGCTCCTGATTGCTGGCTTCTGCTGAATCAGGGCTAGGGCTGGCTACACAGGGCTCCTCTTCTCCTGAGGAGTCCTGGCTGGCTACACGAGGCTCCTCTCCTCCAGAGGAGACCTCACTTTCAGACTGGGCCATGACACCAGTCGGCCGGTTAGGCAGTCCTCAGCGGCTGTTTTTCAATCTGAGGTACTCAAGCGACTTTCTGACCTTGAGGGGCCTTCTGTTTCTGCAGGTGCTGCAGGGACCGGCACGGCAGAGACCCAAAACAAGGAGGTTGAGCCTTCAAGTGCTGATCCTGGCTGGATGGCCAACTACGAACCCATGGCGGTTGCAGTTGACCCAGTGTGGGACGGTAAGTCTGCACTCACACAGCAGGGTGATGGATGGCCTTGGGGACCCCGGACACTGGACCCTGCCCAAGTGCTGAGTCTGATGGCCTCTCAGGGTGTGTGGCTGGGCCCTGAACTTAGTCAGGTTGAGTTTGGGGCGGGTCCAGCATGGAGCAAATAGGTGTTCAGGGGTCCATATGCGCAGTGTGGTCCCGGTACAATGGGCATCCCGGGCGTGGTAGGGCAGCCCAGCAGGCAGGGTTTTGAAGGGCAGTTCATGCCCAGATGGCAGGGTTTTGAGGCTCAGTCACCGCCGGGCACATCCACTTCTTGGCCCAGCTATGCTCCCCCAGTGGGCTCTACTTTTACTATGACCCCCTATGGTCTGGTGCCTTACCAGGTGCTTCCATTTGGAGACACTGCCCTCCCCTTGGGTGACCATCTTACTCAGGGCACTAGGGACAAGGTTTTGCGGGGTGAGTTTGTGGATGTCTTCTCCCTTCTCTACAGGGAATTGGAGAAGAAAAACAAAGAGGAGTTAGATGATAGGGATAAAGAGCGGATGAAACGCCGCCAGGTGGATCGGTCCTGGGCCAATTGGCTCTTTGGGTTCCTGATCTACGCAGGTGTCATTGTCCGGGCTCAGCCATGGAGGGCTGTGCCCCTTTTCCAGTACCTCGATATTATATACAAGGGGTACACTGGCTTCGTTGCTGCTGCTTGGATGCAGTACGACGAAGAGTTTCGGATGCGAGCAGCAATGTACCCCGATTTGCCATGGGACAAGATCCTGCAGCAGTTGTGGCTGCAGGTGATGGCCCCAGCTAAGGTTAATCTCACTGACCGTTCAGATAGCGGCCATTTAGTGCAGCGGTCATCTAATGCTCCCACTACCCGCGGGTTCGCAGGTCAGCCGGTTCAAGCACGGCTGTTGTGCTGGGAGTTTGCAAATCAGGAAAAATGCACGCGGAAACTGTGCAAATACCGGCATGAATGCCCAACCTGTGGTGGTTCCCACTTCTTTCACTATTGCCCCAGGCGATATAAAGGAGGTTGGAACAAACGTGGGGGTGGGGCCGGAGGTAATGCCCAGCATCAGGCTGGAAAAGGATCCCAGCCCAATAAAACATAGGGAAATTAAGTTCCTCTTGGATATTTATCCCAAGCGGGAGGACGCAGCGTCCCTGTTGGACGGGTTCAAGTTCAAGGATTCCATTTCAGGGTCCCAGGACCCCTTTCATGACTAGGGGTGTGCAATTCGGATTTCTGAAACCCGAAAGAAACCTGAAACAAACTTGTTTCAGGTTGTTTCAGGATATCCGAAACGTTTTGGGAAACCCGAAACATTTCAGGTTATCCGAAAGAAAATAACCCAAAACGTTTCGGGTTGTTTCGGGTTTTTCAAAGGGAAAATGCCTCCATCTTCCCGGACGCCTGGGGGAGGCATTTTCCCACCAAATCATCCCAAAATTGGCGGGGACCTTCCTCTAACCCCTCTCTAACAACTCCCCAAGTTTCAGACCGATTGGACTTTGGGGGGCCATGTTATGGCCCCCCAAACCAGGTCCCCCTATCCTCGCATAAGAAAGGGAAGGGTGAGCATATTGTTAGCTTGCTGCTGCTCATCTTCTTCTTCATTATTTCCTATGGGGAAAAAATGAAGAGGCAGGCTTCCTTTGCCAGGGGTGGCATTTTGCATGCAAAATGCCCCCCCAACCCTCTGGGGCCCTTCTCCCACCCTTCCTCCCACCCCCCACCAAGGCTCAGCCTGCTCCCACTTGGGGGGGCATTTCATGGCCTCCCCAAGTAGGTGCTCTTTTCTCCACCAATTCCACCTGGGGGAGGCTTGTCTTGCCAGGGGTGGCATTTTGCATGCAAAATGCCCCCCAACCCTCAGGGGCCGTTCTCCCACCTTACCTCCCACCTCCCACCAAGGCTCAGCCTGCTCCCACTTGGGGGGCATTTCTTGGCCTCCCCAAGTAGGTGCTCTCATCCCCCAAAGTCCACCTCCTACAGCCCCACACAAACCCAATTCCCCCCCAGCTGCCACACACAGACCCAAATCCCCACATTAGCCCCTCACAGACCCAAATCCACCCCCACCTGCCCCACACCCATAACCCCAGGAACAGGCTGGCAAAGGCCAGCCCTCTCCCTTTGTTCCCTATGCTGGGAACTTCTAAACTCTCTTTCCCTGGGCAATTCTGCACAGCCCAGGATTGCCACAATGGTGGGCACACTTCTGAGTGCCAGCTGGTCCCTGTGAAAGAGCACCTGAACCACAGACACCCTCCCTCAAATTCCCCCACCACCTCCAGAGATGGCTGGCCAGCCAGCCCCATTGTTCCCTATGATGGGAACCAACTGCACAATAAAGAATAAAACACAAACAACACAAAATAAAGTTTTTTAAAAATTATTTTCTCCCTTTCAAAGTACAAGTAGGCAAAGCACTATGACACATTACACCAGCAGTCCCCCACACAGAAAAATAACACAACTCACTTAACATCAGAGAATCACAAAAGCACAATGACTGTCAAAAACACTTTATTTCTTGAACAGCTTTAGGTTACACAGCAGGGGAGCACACCAAAGGGCATTCCAGCATTCCACCTCAGAAAAATAACACAACTCACTTAACATCAAAGAATCACAAAAACACAATTCCTGTCAAAAACACTTTATTTCTTGAACAGCTTTAGGTTACACAGCAGGGGGGCACACCAAAGGGCATGGCAGCAGTATCTTACACAAAAATAACACAACTCACTTCACATCAGAGAATCACCCAAGCACAATTGCTATCAAAAACGGTGAAGTGGGTTGTATTATTTTGTGTAGTACACTGCTATCGTGTCCTGTTGTGCCCTCCTACTGTGTAACCTAAAGCTGTTCAAGAAATAAAGTGTTTTTGACAGGAATTGTGTTTTTGTGATTCTCTGATGTTAAGTGAGTTGTGTTATTTTTGTGTAAGATAGAGAGGGGTTAGAGGAAGGTCCACACCAATTTTTGGATGATTCGGTGGGAAAATGCCTCCCCCAGGCGTCCAGGAAGACGGAGGCATTTTCCCATTGAAAAAGCCAAAAGAAAGCCGAAACAAGCAGAAACAAAGCCGAAAGCCGAAACGGCTAGCCGTTTCGGCTTTTGGCCTGTATCCGAAACAGATTCTTGTTTCGGGTAAACCCGAAACAAGAATAACAAAACAGTGTGCCTTTGCACACCCCTATTCATGACAGCCAGTCTTAGGTCGGTGGCTGGCATGGAAGGGATCGTGAAGGAAAAAATTGCTAAGGAGTGTGCTGAAGGTCGGGTACTGGGCCCATTCGTGGCCCATCCAGTCTCACATTTGCGAGTCTCCCCCTTGGGTGTGGTGCCAAAAAAGGCAGCAGGTGAGTTCCGCCTGATACACCACCTTTCTTACCCCAGGGGAGGATCCGTGAACAATGCCATTCCTGTCCACCTTTGTTCTGTGAGGTACACGTCCTTTGATCAGGCAGTCAAGGTAGTTAGGTGTTGTGGGCCGGGAGCTGAGTTGGCAAAATGCAACATTAAATCTGCTTTTCGCCTGCTCCCGGTCCACGCGGAGGACTTTGAGCTGTTGGGTTTTTCATTTGAGGGCCATTTCTACATAGACAGAGCATTATCCATGGGGTGCTCGATTTCCTGTGCGGTCTTTGAACGCTTCAGCTCTTTCCTGGAGTGGGCGCTGTGTCAATGGCTTTGCTGTTGGGACACCGTCCACTATTTAGATGATTACCTTTTTGTGGGCCCCCCTGGAACCGGTCAATGTGCCAGGCTATTGGAGGGCTTTAACAAGCTGGCTGCACACCTGGGGGTCCCCTTGGCCCATGAAAAAACGGAGGGCCCTGCCACTGCCCTCACTTTTCTGGGCATTGAAATGGACACCGTCCATCAAACCTCCAGACTGCCACTGGATAAGATAGCTGACCTTAGAGTACAGCTCACCTCATTTAAAGAGCAGCATAGGGTATCGCTGCATGAGTTACAGCAGCTTGGAGGCCACTTAAATTTTGCTTGTAGAGTGGTGGCTCCTGGCTGGGCTTTCCTACGGCGGCTCTGTGACGCCATGGGCAAGTTAAGGCTTCCCCATCATAGGCTTAGGATAGATGCTGGGATTAGGGAGGACCTTTTAGTTTGGGAGGAATTTCTACGTGCATTTAATGGAGTCTCTTTTTGGAGAGATAACCTTATGCTGGAGGCAGAGTTGCAGATACACTCTGATGCCTCGGGGTCTCTGGGATTTGGGGTGTTTTTTCGAGGGCACTGGTGCGCTGAACAGTGGCCTACTGATTGGGTCGAACGGGGTCTCAGTCAGGACCTTACCTTCCTTGAATGTTTTCCCATTCATATGGGGCCAGGCCCTTGCCAATCACACCGTGCATTTCTGGTGTGACAATTTGGCAGTGGTTCATGTAGTGAACTCACTCAACTCCAAGTCGCGGAGGGTTATGAAGCTCGTCCAAGCTTTTACCCTTCAATGCTTGAAGTTGAATATTCTATTCCTGGCCAAACATGTCCCGGGGTTAGATAATGGGGTGGCAGACGCTCTGTCTCGCCTGCAGATGGAGCGATTTCGTCAGCTTGCCCCAGAGGCTGACCTGATGCCCGCCCCGATGCCACAGGAGCTCTGGCAGCTTGGAAGGTTGAAGCCTCCAGGGCCATCCAGCTAGCCATTGCCCCCAGCACACAGAGGTCCTATGATCATGCGGTGAGGCAGTTTGTGGGGTTTAGGACCGAGCAGGAACTGCGACAGGTATGGCCAATCCCTGTGACGCACCTTATGCAGTTTTGTGTACATCGTAAGGTGAGGGGCTTGGCTGTAAAGTCCATCAGGGACAGCTAGCTGCATTAGCATTTGCTAGCAAAGCCCGCGGCTTTTCAGAAGCCATGGGGGATTTCCGCCTCAAGAAAATGTTAGAGGGTTGGACTAGGGAGGCAGTCAGATCGCGGGACATTAGGGAGCCTATGTCCCCAGACATCTTAAGTGGTCTTAGTGTAGTCTGGGGTTCAGTGTGCTGCTCAGGATATGAGGCGGCTCTCTTTCATGCAGCTGCACTCAGAGCCTTTTTTGGGGCCCTGAGGATAAGCGAATTGGTGGCCACCTCCATTAAGGATGGCTCTGGGAAGGCCTTAATGGCTTCTGATGTAAAGTTTGTTGGGGACAAGGTCACCGTAAGAATTAGGCGCTGCAAGACTGATCAGTTACAGCGGGGGTCTGTGATTCAGCTAGGACCTTGTGCTGACACTGGTTTATGCCCGGTCTCAGCTCTGAAGCAATACATTGCACTTCGGGGTGATGACGGGGGGTTATTATTCCGTCATGAGGACGGAGCCCCCCTGACTAAGTACCAGTTCTGGACGGTTACTGGTCGGGCTCTAACACAGTTGGGGCTGCAGGATGTTAAATTTGGCACCCATTCCTTTTGGATTGGGACGGCTTCAACAGCTGCAGCCATGGGTTATCCCAGTCTGATTATACAGCAGGTCGGCAGGTGGAAGTTCAGGGCTTACCGGTCTTACGTTCGTCCTCTGGCCGCTGGGAAACTCAACTGAATTTCTCTCTCTAGGTGCTGTGTTTCACCGCGGAAGGCTGCAGATCCTTGTGTGTGGACACAGCATGGTTTTTTGGGCAGCCCACCAAGCTAAGAGGACAGCCATCAGGTCCCAGCTTGGGTTAAGTGAGTGGGCCACCATTGAGTGGCAGGGCTGACGTGGCCTGCGGTGGCCAGGGCTGCTACCTTTGCTGTTCAAGGGGAGGAGCAGTCCTCTGCCTGATATATTGGTCATTCACCTGGGTGGTAATAACCTTGGGCTTGTCAAGGGACAAGGCCTTATTTTGCAGGCACAGGCCGACTTGCAATGGATTAGCAAGCGATGGCCTGGTGTCTTGATTATTTGGTCTGAGATATTGCAGCGCCGGGTGTGGCACGAAGCTATGAACCCCAAAGGGATAGAGGGGGGTAGGCGTAGGGCTAATAGGACCCTTCAGGTAGTGCTGGGGAAGGGACTGGGTATTTATCTTCCCCACCCCAGGATTAAGGCCCATTTGGCTGACCTCTACAGAGGTGATGGGGTCCACCTATCGGTGGCTGGCAACAACATATTTTTAGACGACCTGAGGCAAGGTCTGCAACTCTCTGTAAGTCACCTGTGGGCCACGAAGGCCTGAGCAGAGGCTCGGCCTTAGCATTGGCAGGATGTAGTTGCGGGGATGCTAGCGGGATGGTGAGCACCCTTGGCACATCCCCATTGGTGGGGATATTGGGGGCCTGTCAGGATCTGCTGGCATGCTTTGCGGCAGCCAGTTGAGAGGGCAGGCTGCCTGGTGGGAGCCCCTGGAAAAGTCCTGCCCTCATGCTCTGCGGTGGGGGTGCGTGGAGCTCTAAGGGGGAAAGCATCTGCCAGGCTGGCTGGATCCAAGCCATGCAGTTGGATGGCTCGCACCTGGGGCAGCGGGTCTTGCCCAGACAGGTCAAGGCAGGGTCCAGGGCAGTGACCCCAGGGCTTGACCTGTACCGCTTTAGGACCCTTGCCAAGTTTCATGGGTTGAAGTTCATGTTGTTGCCATTAATAAAATTGGCCCCCTTTTTACCCAAGCCTTGTGTCTGCCTCTTTATTTCAACGGGAGGGGGGGCAAAGGCACATTAAAAAACTCGTATGCTTACTGATTTGGTGTCTGCCTTAGTGTGCCCTTCAAGCCTCTGGCAGTTTTGATATTTGATATTCAAAAGTGTCCATATTCAGAGCAGGTTTTTGCAGCCTTACAGGAACTGCTCAGGTGCCCCTGTGATCTCTTCTGTGTCTCTTACCTACAATTCATGTTTTTCTTTCCCAGGTCATTCCTTTATCCACCTCATGCTGCTGCTGTTGCCATGTCTGTGCCATCTACTGTTTATTCCCCAGAAAAAATATAGGGTCCATGGCCACAGTGCCTTCTGACCCAATTGACTACGACCTTCCCTTGCCTCCTGTGTTGGTTCGCCTCCTTATTTAACTGGAGGTCTCTCTCTGGTGTTTCTGGCCTCCCCTCTGGCTGGCTTGTCTCTCCCTTTTCAGATGACATACTGAAGAGGGTGAGCCTGCTCACTCACCGGAGGCGTCACTCCACTTCCAGCCAGGCTGCTGTTACAGTCGCCTGGGCCATTTGGTATGCATCCTTCACTTGGTATTCTGTGCCCCGACTGAGTGCCCCAAGCTAAGAGCCACAGGCCAAAAAGCACTTGCACTCTCACCCTTCAACTCACACTAAGAGGATCTCATTTCTAGTGCAAGCCTCTGTTAAATGCCCATCCCTCAGCCAGGACCTGGAACAACAATGCAAAAAGATCTCTTCATGTCTCTCTGGAGGGTGCTTTCAGCAGAACACTAGGCTCAGATCAAAGACACAGCATCCATGCAACCTCCCTTGAATGAGTTTTCCTTGCATGCAAGCCTCTGTTATTGGACCATAGTCCAATGAACAATATTAATGAACATTTGCAGACTCCATAAACATGGTTGTTCTGAAGAATCCAAGCCCTGCCGCAAAACAAGTACATTCTTCTGACAAAGCCTGTTTTATGCTCCTCTTTAGCTGCCTCTTCCTCACAGCCTTTATTGTCTGCAGCATATAAGTGTAAGAGGAAAGTTCAGACAAGGAGGAATTTAATAATTTAATGGCACAGCCATGGCTTTTTTTTGTTTCCTCGCTGTCCTGTGTCTCTGCTCTCCCTCGGGGCAACAGTTGCATCTGAGGTCAGAAGGAATGGAAGAGAATTAGGCTTCTCATTGTTCTCAGTTCTTATCCCGTGCTCCATGGCTATTCAAAAAAGAATGGAACTGGGAATACTTCTCTGTGTATCCTTTGCTTGATGGACAAAGAAGGCTCTTTATAGAGCATATCTATTATGTGCTCTGGGGGATCTGAGACTCTCAAAGAGATTAAAATCCATCTGAATGTCATGGCAAAGTTCAGTGTAAACCTCTGTATGTGGCTGTGTCTAGCAGTATGAAGACCAAAATCAGAACACTGCATAGCTCATGCATTTGTGCAAATAATGCAGTGCACAGGCAGTTTGGCAGGCGACTTCAGAACCTTCCAATCCACAGATGCGTTAAGGGTGCAGAATGTTAGGAAGAAAGGTTTCTTCTTTTTTAAAATCTGAACTTTTTACATCAGAAGGAGCATAAATACCTCACGTCAGATAATGAATACAGAAATCCCTTTGTGGTTGATGTTATATTGTGAAGCTGGGTAACTTGGGACAGGATAGGTTTAATGCTGGTCAATCGTTTGTTTGGGCTTCATTATTCCTTCCCAGAAAAATGGGGGGTGGGGAGAGAGAGGTGGAAATGATGAATGGCAACCTGTTGATTTGCTCATCCAAAGATGTACAGGAAATGTTCTGCTTTCACAGACTAATTTTTGGTTGCATGTGGTTTCCACAATGGAATGGGGAAGTGGAAAAACTTCAGCTGCAAATCTAGCAACTGATAGAAGAGCTTACTGAACCTGGAAAGAGACACATCACAGCACACCTTAACTCCTTATCCTTCCTGTGTCCTTGCACTGCAACAGGTTCTTTGTAGAACCACCAGATTTCCTTATTTGCTGTTTCTGCATCCTTTGACTCATTACTAGGGATGTGCATTTCGGCATTCAGAATGCCGAAAGAATGCCGAAACAAAAGTGTTTCGGCTTCTTTCGGGGAATGCCGAAACGTTTCGGGGAATGCCGAAACGTTTCGGGTAGCCGAAAGAAAAAAGCCGAAACGTTTCGGGATTCTTTCGGCTTTCTTTCGGCTTTTCTATGGGAAAATGCCTCCGTCTTCCAGGACGTCTGGAGGAGGCATTTTCCCACCGAATAAGCCCAAAATTGGTGGGGACCTTCCTATAACCCTTCTCTAACAACCACCCAAGTTTCAGACAGATTGGACTTTGGGGGGCCATGTTATGGCCCCCCAAAGCAGGTCCCCCATCCTCCCATAAGAAAGCGAAGGAGCAGCATATTGTTAGCATGCTGCTGCTGATCTTTCTTCATTATTTCCTATGGGGAAAAAATGAAGAGGCAGGCTTCCTTTGCCAGGGGTGGCATTTTGCATGCAAAATGCCCCCCAACCCTCTGGGGCCCTTCTCCCACCCCTCCTCCCACCCCCCACCAAGGCTCAGCCTGCTCCCACTTGGGGGGGCATTTCATGGCCTCCCCAAGTAGGTGCTCTGCTCTCATCTCTACCACTGACAGCTGGGGGAGGCTTGTGTTGCCAGGGGTGGCATTTTGCATGCAAAATGCCCCCCAGCCCTCTGGGGCCCTTCTCCCACCCTTCCTCCCACCCCCCACCAAGGCTCAGACTGCTCCCACTTGGGGGGGCCATTTCATGGCCTCCCCAAGTAGGTCCTCTCAGCCCCTAAAGTCCACCCCTTACAGCCCCACACAAACCCAATTCCCCCCCAGCTGCCACACACAGACCCAAATCCCCACATTAGCCCCTCACAGACCCAAATCCACCCCCACCTGCCCCACACCCATAACCCCAGGAACAGGCTGGCAAAGGCCAGCCCTCTCCCTTTGTTCCCTATGCTGGGAACTTCTAAACTCTCTTTCCCTAGGCAATTCTGCACAGCCCAGGGGTGCCACAATGGTGGGCACACTTCTGAGTGCCAGCTGGTCCCTGTGAAAGAGCACCTGAACCACAGACACCCTCCCTCAAATTCCCCCACCATCTACAGAGATGGCTGGCCAGCCAGCCCCATTGTTCCCTATGATGGGAACCAACTGCACAACAAAGAATAAAACAAGAACAACACAAAATAAAGTTTTAAAAAAATTATATTCTCCCTTCCAAAGTACAAGTAGGCAAAGCATTATGACACATTACACCAGCAGTCCCCCACACAGAAAAATAACACAACTCACTTAACATCAGAGAATCACAAAGCACGATTCCTGTCAAAAACACTTTATTTCTTGAACAGCTTTAGGTTACACAGCAGGGGGGAACACCAAAGGGCATGGCAGCACTATCTTACACAAAAATAACACAACTCACTTAACATCAGAGAATCACAAAGCACAATTCCTGTTAAAAACACTTTATTTCTTGAACAGCTTTAGGTTACACAGTAGGAGGGCACAACAGGGCATGATAGCAATGTACTGCAAAAAATAATACAACCCACTTCACCGTTTTTGACAGCAATTGTGTTTGTGTGATTCTCTGATGTGAAGTGAGTTGTGTTATTTTTGTGTAGTACACTGCTTTCCTGCTCTGTGGTGCCTTCCTAAAGCAGTTACAGAAATAAAGTGCTTTTGACAGCAATTTTTTGGGGTGATTCTTTAATGTGAAGCGAGTTGTGTTATTTTTGTGTAAGATAGTGCTGCCATGCCCTTTGGTGTTCCCCCCTGCTGTGTAACCTAAAGCTGTTCAAGAAATAAAGTGTTTTTGACAGGAATCATGCTTTGTGATTCTCTGATGTTAAGTGAGTTTTGTTTTAATTTTTCTGTGTGGGGGACTGCTGGTGTAATGTGTCATAATGCTTTGCCTACTTGTACTTTGGAAGGGAGAATATAATTTTTTTAAAACTTTATTTTGTGTTGTTCTTGTTTTATTCTTTGTTGTGCAGTTGGTTCCCATCATAGGGAACAATGGGGCTGGCTGGCCAGCCATCTCTGTAGGTGGTGGGGGAATTTGAGGGAGGGTGTCTGTGGTTCAGGTGCTCTTTCACAGGGACCAGCTGGCACTCAGAAGTGTGCCCACCATTGTGGCACCCCTGGGCTGTGCAGAATTGCCCAGGGAAAGAGAGTTTAGAAGTTCCCAGCATAGGGAACAAAGGGAGAGGGCTGGCCTTTGCCAGCCTGTTCCTGGGGTTATGGGTGTAGGGCAGGTGGGGGTGGATTTGGGTCTGTGAGGGGCTAATGTGGGGATTTGGGTCTGTGTGTGGCAGCTGGGGGGGGAATTGGGTTTGTGTGGGGCTGTAAGGGGTGGACTTTAGGGGCTGAGAGGACCTACTTGGGGAGGCCATGAAATGGCCCCCCAAGTGGGAGCAGTCTGAGCCTTGGTGGGGGGTGGGAGGAAGGGTGGGAGAAGGGCCCCAGAGGGCTGGGGGGCATTTTGCATGCAAAATGCCACCCCTGGCAACACAAGCCTCCCCCAGCTGTCAGTGGTAGAGATGAGAGCAGAGCATCTACTTGGGGAGGCCATGAAATGCCCCCCCAAGTGGGAGCAGGCTGAGCCTTGGTGGGGGGTGGGAGGAGGGGTGGGAGAAGGGCCCCAGAGGGTTGGGGGGCATTTTGCATGCAAAATGCCACCCCTGGCAACACAAGCCTCCCCCAGCTGTCAGTGGTAGAGATTAGAGCACCTACTTGGGGAGGCCATGAAATGGCCCCCCCAAGTGGGAGCAGGCTGAGCCTTGGTGGGGGGTGGGAGGAGGGGTGGGAGAAGGGCCCCTGAGGGTAGGGGGGCATTTTGCATGCAAAATGCCACCCCTGGCAAAGGAAGCCTGCCTCTTCATTTTTTCCCCATAGGAAATAATGAAGAAAGATCAGCAGCAGCATGCTAACAATATGCTGCTCCTTCGCTTTCTTATGGGAGGATGGGGGGACCTGCTTTGGGGGGCCATAACATGGCCCCCCAAAGTCCAATCTGTCTGAAACTTGGGTGGTTGTTAGAGAAGGGTTAGAGGAAGGTCCCCACCAATTTTGGGCTTATTAGGTGGGAAAATGCCTCCTCCAGGCGTCCTGAAAGACGGAGGCATTTTCCCAAAAAAAACCCCCGAAAGAATGCCGAAAGAATCCCGAATCCCGAATCCCGAAAGAGATTCTTGTTTCGGCTTTCGGCTTTAACGGTAGAGAATCTTGTTTCGGGTAATCCCGAAACAAGAAAGCCGAAAGTTTTTTCCTTGCACACCCCTACTCATTACCAATTTCTGTGCAAATGTAGTGGCATTTCACTGTTTTAACTGTTCAGTTCTGAGTGAGACAGTAGCTATATAGGTACAACATATGTTTATACTGGCAATATAATAGTAATATTCGATTTATATACCATGCTTCAGGACAACTTAACACCTATTCAAAGTGGTTTACAAAGTGTGCTATTATTATCCTCACAACAATCACCCTGTGAGGTGGGTAAGGTTGAGAAAGCTCTGAAAGAGCTGGGATTGATCCAGTGGTACATGGAGGGTGGTTCATAAAGAAGGGTGGGATTGTAACCTTGTGTCACCTATGTATGTTCATACCCATGTCAACTCAGAGCCTGCCTGTGTACAGACTGCTTATGTCTAGGCTCCATATACACTAATGGTTGGGATGCAGCATACATGCATATACACTTCATACACTCTTAGGCTCCAGCACTGGGATGAATGCACATAAGGAAGAGCAGGTGGAGGGCAAAGCGGGCACATTCCTTCTTCCACTCTACACATGTACAGACAGACTGGGAAGTTTGAATGAAGCAGGAACAAACCCAACTGAGTAGCCCCTACGATGCTACCAGCAAGCACTACAGAGGCCACTAGGGGCAGGTCTCGCGCTATAGCAGGAGACCTCCCAACCTGATCCCCCATTGCTTGTCACCACGCAACAGCACAGCAGAGGAAAAATGGGAAAATAGCATTAAACTGGAAATGCTCTAAAATTCACCCCAAACTCTTATGATTTAACCAGAGAGTTTTAGGTTAATCCTAGAGCATCATTTCAATGTGATGGCATTGCTTCCAGTTTCATGCCAGAAGTGATGTAGCACATCAGCATGGCACCAAATAGTTTGTCCCTCTCTCCAAAAATTCTCCACTGATCAGGTTCAGTGGCTTGGCTCTGCTTGTTTCTGGTTGCAGTGGCCCTCCAGGACAGCAGTGGGATGAAATTTTTCCTGGTGAGTTCAATGACCAGTCTCCCCCAATGCATCTTTCCTGTGACCACAGTATTTTATTTATTTACTTAATTTATACACTACACTTTACATAATTTGCCTCTTTTCCATTTTATCCATATGAAAACTCTGTGAGATAGCTTAGGTGAAGGGAGAGTGACTGACCCAAGGTCACCCATCAGTCTTCTGTGGCAAAGTGGGGATCTGAAACTTCACTGCCCAAATCTTAGTCCAGCACTCTAACTACTACACCATGCTGCTTACTGATGTAGTACAAGGAACAGATGGATATTCCATCCTGAGAGCCAGTTTGGTGTAGTGGTTAAGAGTGCAGGACTCTAATCTGGAGAGCTGGGTTTGATTCCCCACTCCTCCACTTGAAGCCAGCTGGGTGACCTTGGCTCTTCTCTCTCATCCCCACCCACCTCACAGAGTGTTTTGTTGTGGGGATAAAAATAACATACTTTGTAAACCACTCTGAGTGGGCATTAAGTTATCCTGAAGGGCGGTATATAAATAGAATGCTGTTGTTGTTGTTGTTCTTCTTCTTATTATTATTATTTATTATTATTATCCAAGTTTATCCAGGACATTAGTGGCAACAAGTAGGGACCCAAAATAAAGCCCAGGTGGAAGAATTGCATCCTCCCTGCTATGCTATGTTCCTCCCATCCCAGGTTCACTTTGGCAGCAGATCCCCCCTGCCTGACCCACCCAGTATCATGGCAGTAGCTATTCCTAGCCCAGACCCCTCCAGCTTTGCCATAATGGCAACCCTCTAGCTCTCCTGATCCCAATTTGCCATAGTGGCAGATCTCCCTAACCCCGACACTCTGTCTGCCCTCCTCCCCTGCCATCCTTTTTCTTGAATAGTAGCAAACAGCCAGACCCAGGTGAGCCCTGCAAGTAATGAGTCCTCCTTCAAAGGCCAAATCAGTTCTGGAAAGCCCCTTCCCTGGTGCCTTTTATTGACAGAAGCCAAGCCTGGAATACTGGCTAAACTATTATGATTGCCTAGCAACAGCCCCTGAGGGTATCTGGTTAAAGCTACAAGTGCTCCTTTTATCTTTTTTTTAAAAAATCCCCATTGTATGTTTTTAAAGGTTCAGATTTTTCTGCAAACTGGCATCTTTCAGGTATTTAGGAAGATCTATGTTATATGTTCATGGTTCCAATCTCTGGATTTAAGTATCCACAGATCAGGACCACTTGACTATCAGTATATTAGATGATTTTATTGGAATGCATACTGTTTTTATTATTTTAAATATATTATACTGATATTCTACTTTTCTCTAGTGTCCAAACTTGGTTGCATAGGGTTGCCAGTGATTGTTTCCCTACCTTCTTAGTTTCAACAATGCTATTGCAAAGATACGCTGAGAAATTTCCCTCAGACCAATTTAAAAGACACTGTCAAGTAGGAAACAAGTGATTAACTGAGATATGCACACTTGCATATGCTACAAAAGAGCAAAATGAAGTTGACCTCCTGGATGGCTCCATGGAAACTTCATGTCATCATAGAAACTCTACGCCAAAGCTCCTTCAAATAGGTAATTATTAGAAATGAGATGGAAAAAATAGTACAGTAAATAGCAGTATAAACCAAGGAGGTGGCAACATGTTGAGCAATGTGTGCAGCAGCATGAAATCCACCTCTTTTTGGCAAAGATACTGGGGATCCACAAAACCAAAAGAGCACGCAGGCTCAAGGAAGTCACAACCACACACAATTATTACAGTGTAATTCCGATATTTACATCTCATACAGTCCCAAACTTACAGAACCATAACGCCCACATTACAGACCAATAGAATACAAATTCACCATCCAGTATAATTCCAGTTCGAATTGACTTTCATTGGAACGGAATAAGTTCAATATATATCGCTAATGCGGGATGTATTTACAAATGAAATGTCCATAAATAATCGATGGTAGCAGCAATGCCACAACGGGCCAATGGTGGCTATTAAATTCACTGAAACCAGTGTCCACGGCGACGAGCTTAACCGGTCTCCTTCACTTTCACTCGTTTCAGCCCACTTCCTTCTTCAGGTCGTTACTTATCAATGTCTTTTTCTGCAATTTTAACCTCCAATATCGAAAGAAGAATGACACAATGGAACAGTAAATAGCAGTATAAACCAAGGAGGTGGCAACATGTTGAGCAATGTATGCAGCAGCATGAAATCCACCTCATTTTGGCAAAGATACTGGGGATGCCAATGACACAGAGATATGAAAACAGTAAATGAGTTCATTACAGAACAAAACAAATCCATCAGAGAGAGGAAGAGGAACATTAGCTAAGCATGTCTGGGCCATCACAATAATGCATAGTGTTTATAGAGTGCATTTTGAACAGTTCAGAGCACTTCACATGCAATCTCTCTGTTGCCGTATTGTTGGTGAAAAGAGGAAGAGGGAGTGTTGATGTTGAGAGGAACTGCCTAGTGACTTTATGGCAAAGGTCATATTTCAGCCAGGGTTTCTTGGAACACAGTTGCCGTTTTCATACTCAAGCTGTCTTTGCCACAGTGTCATACTTACAGTGTGCCCAAGAGTGTTTTTGCTGTGCATTCTAATGACCCAGCTGTCCTAGGTTGTAACCTGACAGAACACAAGTGCTGTATAGGGAGCATAAAAGAGAAGGGCTCTCCTAACAAGAAAGCAATTGAACCCCATGGGCTATAACTTTTCCAAGTGATATATGAAGTTAAAAGCAACCATTTTTGATCAGTCTTGATTCCAGGCAGGCTATGTGACTAGGCCTATCATCCAGTGTCTGTTAGGAATGTGTGCGGGCTTGGGGTATGTGTGGGGGTGGGGGAGGGTCTTGGTCCGGTTTTGTTATATTCGCAATTAAAGCTGTCAATTTTTCTTGTTCAGTTCATTTTTCAGGTCATTTTCTGTTTGAAGGGAAACATCTTACCGATTACTCTCCTTCCTTCAAGCGAATAGGAGCAATTGCCCCTTTTTTACAGGTATGGAGGGCACAGGGAGGTAACATGGCAGAACAGGCATGAATAATACCTAAGTAATAAAATGTATTTTGGCAAGCACCACATTTAGCAGGAATTGCTGTACTGGATATAGAGAGGAAAAGATTTGTAAGGGCACAGCTAGCACTCCTCTGCCCATATTTTGTGAATTTGTCTTCCTTTCCTTGAGGGCAAAAATACACATTACATGTACTTCTGTGATCCTCATTAAGATTTGTTTTGTGAACGCAGCCCCACCCATGCTGTAGTCTCTCTTTGTATTACTGATTACAGCACACATACATTACTGAAAGAAGATGACAGATGCTTCCTGGAGTCCTTGAGTGTGATAGGAGAAGCGTAGCAGTTGCTTCAAGGAAAAAGTTTGTGAGAAAAATGTGTGTGTGTTCTGCTGCCTACTGCATTTGCCTGTATCCTCCTCTCCCCAGCCTGCACCTATATGTAAGAGCGTGCTATCAAAATATTTGTCCTTGTTCTGGCAGGTGTAGCATCCCAGAACGGAATACTCAAGCAACCTTATTTAGAATCAAAGTCCTCCCAAAGCTGACAAGTCAGCAATATGAAGGAAATGCTTTGAAAAGAACAATCTATCAGAAGAATCCTCTTCAGTGTGAAGAGTGGTGTAACTCTGCTGAATGGTAAGCAGCCCTTTCAGTTACATATCTGCTGAGTCAGAGCTGATTCACAGCTTTAAAAGCCCATATGGCAGACATATGAACTGTCAATTGATGTGCTTTGAGTTCGGTGATGGGAATTTTGTTCTGAAGCATGAAGGGGCCTGATTTGGACTATAGCGTGTGGGGAGAGAGCGATTCAGCTTTGCCCCATTCTAGATGACTCCAGTCAGACCTGATTCAGATAAGGCACGCACTTAAGAAGCCCTGAGTGTCTAATTAGCTTTCCTGGCAAGAGGTACACCACAGATAATGTCTTAGGTTCATTATCGAGTATTGTACACAAGTAGTACAATTATGGAGTCTCTGCTTATTGTTAAAAAAACAATTATTTAGTATTCTTGATACCATCTCAATCATTAGAAAATCATACCATCCATTTTAACTATATAGATCATTAAAGGAGAGCAATTATATGAGTCCAAAAAAGTATCTTACCCAAAGATACGAAGGTCACAGGCAAGGAGCCTCTTCTAAGAAGAAGCTCTCAATCAGTTTAGCTTGTCATATTTCTAGGGTTTCAGAACCTTTTTCTTAACAACAGCTGCTTCAAAGACTCAAATTCTTAGCTAACTTATTATCTTATGATTTCATACACCAAACAAGATTATCCATATTTGAAACATCTTGAAACATATAACAATAGTTAGTTCATTCTTGCTACATTTTGTGTTAACAAAATCGTTATAGAATTAGTGATTGCAAATTGCTCATACATCTGAATATCTTTTGGCCCTCCATCAATGTAACTATCCTCCAATAATGTAATCAGCCTCTATGAAGTTATACATTCCTGCCATTCTCAGATACTCCCTGTACCTGGGCCTTGGTACATTGTATGCATTTGTATGAGTTAGATGGTTCGTCTAATCTATACATGGCAATACAACTCTTGGCACCATAGGCAGGCAGGATGGTGAAAGAGCTCATTTTGGCATCCCAGTACTGCTGGCACCCTGCTCACCAATTGCCTAGTTGAGCCTAGTGGACAGACAAGGCCTTCAAGTTCCACGCATTTCTGAAATGGTATGAAAACCTAGTTACCAAAGAAAAAATTGATCAATATATACGGTACAAGCAGCAAAGCTTCTTTCAAACTGCCTGCACAATCTCTCAAAACCTTTCCTCTGTATCCAGCCTGAATTGGGATTTTATTCTGAGAGGCTGCCCTACCAGAGGGGCAGAATGAAAGCTTCTTTGTTAAATCATTCTCAGTATGATTTTGACCATCAGTAGTTTTAGATGTTTTGTTCATTATTTTTTCCATTATATATGCATACATTATATATGTTAAGTATGTGTGTATATAGACATTGTTGATACAAAGATACACTTTGTCCTTGGTTTGGAAAATGGATGGTGTTTCACTCTCATCTTGGTGCTTGCTGAAAGTAGAAAGATCTTCGGACGGCTGGAGGATGAGGCTAAATGTAAAAAAAAAAAGTAAGTTGGTGCTTATCTGAAATGAGCGCCCCTCCCCTTCTCATGTGAGCTGGAGAGGCCTCACTGCACGACACATGTGCTGCTTCCTTTTCCAGTGGTAACTGGTCAAGAACCAGACAAGAAGCATCTGAACAAGAGCTGCTTTCTCCTGGATTCTGCCCAGCTCTTCCAGCTGTTCTGCTCCATCCATCTTTGGTCTGTGTCTAGGAAAGCGAGACTGTCAGTACAAATAAAAGGGGGGGAGCATTTCTGAATGCATAAAGGATGACTTCCCATAACAGTACAACATCTCCTCCGCGTGAGTACTTAATATTTTTCCCCTGTACTATACTAACTGGGATTGTAGAAGATTAATGCAAAGCGTTTTCTTAAAAAAAAGAATTCAGAAACCAAAGAAATCTCCGGTACAAAATGTGTTCTTGAAACTTTACTCCTTTCCTGGTTTTGTGAAAGAGTGTTTTGGGCAACAAGGCAGGGAGAATGAAAAATGTATGCGTAGAAGTCGAGGCAAGAATCCAAACAAAACAGTCATTTGTAATGATCTCCTCTAGATTAAAACTTCTGTACCTTCATTACAGGGAACATATAGTTGAAGCTAGAAATTAATTGCATTTCTGCATTTAACAAGTATTTAGTTCTTCGGCAATTTTTTTTCTCCTTCTCTCTGTCTCTGTCTCTCTCCTGGGACATTAATACCTCACTCTCATACAGGCATGGAACTGTCTCTTTTTTTTTTTTTTTTTGAAAAATTTTTTATTGGGTTAGAGCATTATTATTTTTACATTACATTCAATTTTCCCCTAATTTTTCGTTTCTAACCCCCTCCCTTTCCCCCCCTTTTGTTGACTTCCAACAGCTTTCCCACCCTCTGTCCCTTTTCCCTTACTTCTATAAAATTCATCTGTCTAAGACAAATATTCATTCTCCATTATATTAAGCAGTACATCTTTAACTCCTTTACTTATTATACACCCAAACCGTACGTCTTTAGATAACCAATTTATCCCATTTTCCAGTTTTGAATATTTCTATATATCAAAAACCTATACATCGTAAACCATAAAAATTTCCCACATTTAAATCAAACAATTTGATTTATTCTCTATATATTATTCATTTCATCTTTTTATGGTAATTCTATCTAACTTATCACATAATCAATCAATTTAACTCTTCTATGCATTCAGTTTGGTGCATATAAATCTTATCAAAGAAAGAAAATATTGTTAATTACTCAATCCTCATGTTTAAACCTTATCATTAATTATTCTCTATCAATATTCTATCACTTAATCTTTACATATCTATATATATCTCGATCAATTAATCTAACTGCTTATAAATTCACATTTCTCTTCCTCCCCCGGTAAAGTCACCCCTCTCTTTTATACTTTTATTATACTTCAGTAGTTCTCAAACTGCCACAGTTTTCCTCCCACCTCCCATTTCTTCTCCAGATATTGTTTCAGCTTCTCCCAATCTGTGTTAAACTGCCCTGAGTCCAGATCTCTCAGTTTTCTTGTCATCTTGTCCATTTCAGCCATGTACAGCAATTTGTAGATCCAGTCTTCAATAGTTGGCACTTCTTGTACTTTCCATTTCTGCGCATACAAAAGTCTAGCTGCTGCAGTCATATAAAATATCATCGTCCTATGATGGGCTGGAATTCCCTCCATTCCCAAGTTTAGCAGCAGGAGTTCTGGGTTCTTATTTATTTGAAACTGTAAAATTTCACTCATTTCTCTTATTATTTCCCCCCAGAACTGCCTAGCTACCTCACACGACCACCACATATGATAGAGGGAGCCCTCATGTTTCTTACATTTCCAGCATTTGTTAGATGTATTCAAATTCCCTAGCGCAATCTTCTTTGGTGTCATGTACCAACGATAGATCATTTTGAAAATGTTCTCTTTAATATTAATACATGTCGTTGTCTTCATTGTAGTTTTCCACAAGTATTCCCATGCCTCCATTGTTATTTCTTTATTAAAGTTTATAGCCCATTTCACCATCTGTGTTTTAACTATCTCATCCTCAGTATACCATTTCAACAGTACTTGATATACCTTGGATATTCTTTTCTTGTCTTCTTTAAGAAGGGTCTGCTCTAGTTCCGAGTTCTCTGTTCGTATGCCCCCTTTTGCAAAGTCCGAGTTGTATAAGTCTCTAATCTGTCTATACTGAAACCAATCATAGTTAGGTGATAGTTCCTCTTGCGTCTTTATTCTAAGTTTAGATACTTCAATCTTAGTTATTTCTTTGTACGTTAAACATTGTTGTTCATTATCCACAGCTCTCGGATCTATCACCTCATATGGAACCACCCACAAGGGGGTTCCCTCTTGTAGGTAAGTTCTGTACTTCTTCCAGATTGTATATAGACTTCTCCTTACAAAATGATGCAGGAACATCGAGTTGACCTTTACTTTGTCATGCCATAGGTATGCGTGCCATCCAAAAATTTTTTTATATCCCTCTAGGGCTAATAGTTTCTTATTCTTTAATGTCATCCAGTCTTTTAGCCAAACTAGGCAGATTGCATCATGGTAAAGTCTCAGATTGGGCAGTTGCATTCCGCCTCTCTCCTTTGCATCTTGTAGAACTTTTACTTTCACTCGAGGCTTCTTGCCTGCCCAAACAAAATCTGATATTTTCCTCTGCCATTTTTCAAATTGTTTAGAGTCTCTGATGATTGGTATTGTCTGTAACAAAAACATTACTCTTGGTAACACGTTCATCTTAACTGCTGCAATCCTGCCCAACCATGACAAATTCAGTCTATTCCACTTGATCAAGTCTCTCTCTATCTGAGTCCATAATTTTTCATAATTATTCTTGAACAAATCTATATTTTTTGCAGTCAGCTCAACTCCCAAATATTTCACTTTACTAGTTACTTCACAATCCGTTGTTTCCATTAACAATTGTTGTTTCTGCTTAGTCATGTTTTTACATAGTATCTTTGACTTCTTTTTGTTAATGAAGAAACCTGCCAAATCACCAAACTCCTTGATCTTATCTATCACTTTTGGCATGTTCTCCAATGGATCTTCTACAATTAACATTATGTCATCTGCAAATGCTCTAACCTTGTATGAATAGTCCTTTATTTTTATTCCTCGTATTTCCTCATCTTGTCGTATTTGTATCATCAGAATCTCCAATACTAAAATGAACAACAATGGAGATAACGGGCAACCTTGTCTTGTTCCTTTACTAATCGTCAATTTCTTGGTCAATTCATCATTCACTACAATTGCTGCAGTCTGGTCTCTATAAATTTCTTTAATTGCTCTGATGAATCTTTCTCCCAATTGTAGCTTTTCCATAGTGGCAAACAAAAAGTCCCAGTTTAAATTGTCAAACGCTTTTTCAGCGTCTACAAAGAAGAAACCAACCTCTTTATCACAACGCTTGTCATAGTATTCAATAGCATTGATCACTGTCCTTAAATTGTCTCTTATTTGTCTGTCCGGCAAAAAGCCTGCTTGTTCTTCCTCTATGACTTCCGAGAGCCACCCCTTCAGTCTCTCCGCCAATATCTTCGCAAAAATTTTGTAATCATTGTTAAGTAATGATATAGGCCTGTAATTTTTCACGTTAGTCAGATCTTGGCCCTCTTTTGGGATCAATGATATATTCGCTTCGCTCCAAGTATCTGGAATTCTTTGATCCCTGAAAACTCCGTTCATCACCTCTTTTAGGAATGGTGCCAGTTCGTTGGCCATTGTCTTATAAAATTTAGCCGTAAGTCCATCTGGCCCTGGCGCCTTTCCTAGATTTGCGGATTGTATTGCCTTACTTATTTCTTCATCAGTTACTTCACTGTTCAACTTGTTTCTCCAAGCTTCCGAAATCTCTGGAAGTTTAGTTTTCTCCAAATATGATGCTATTGATTCTTTGGTTACTTCTTTTTTATTATACAGCTTCGCATAGAATTTATAGAAGGCTCTACTAATGGTAGTCTGCTCCAGGTACGTTTTATTTTCTTCACAGATTTTATTTATTGTTTTCTTTTCCCTTTTCTTCTTCAATTGCCATGCCAAATATTTCCCAGGTTTATTAGCACCCTCAAAAGCTTTTTGATTCAGTCTTTTAAGGTTCCACTCCAATTCTTTATTACTCATTGCTGTTAACTGTTCTTGAAGAATTTTGATTTCCTGATGTATTTTCTTTTTCCCTGGTCTCTTTTTTAACTGTGCTTCTTTGGCCTTTATTTTCTCCTCAATCTCTTGTCTCTTCTCCTCTTTCTTTTTCCTTGCTCTGCCATTTAAGTCCATTAGTATGCCCCTTACAACCGCCTTGTACGCGTCCCAAACTTTACTGGTTGGTACTTCTTTATTCACGTTGTATTGTATAAAAAACTTAGTCTCTCTTCTCAATGTTTCCATATTCTCACTTTCCTGTAACAAGTCCTCATTTATTCTCCAGGCTTTCCTTTTTCTCCTTTTTCCAAATTTCCACATAATTGGGTTGTGATCTGAGCCTACCATCGGCATTATTTCTACCTCCTTAGTCCATAACGCTAAGTCCTTTGAGGCCCAGATCATATCAATTCTTGATAATGTAAGATGCCTTGCAGAATAAAAAGTAAACTGTCTGGTTTTAGGATATTCTCTCCTCCATACGTCTTCGAGAGTCTCTTGTTGAATCAACTCAAAAAAAAGCTTTGGCAATAGTCCTCTTTTCTTTTGTGCTTTTGTAGTCTTTTTGTCTAGTTCCAAATCTGTCACTCCATTGAAATCTCCAGCAAGAATTATCTGGTCATATACAAGATCATCTAGGTGCTTCCTTAAGTCCTTAAAGAAGCTTTCCTTTGCACCGTTAGGTGCATAAAGTCCGACTACCAACACTCTCTTTAAATTCCAATTACATTCCACTACTACAAATCTAGCTTCCACATCTCTCATAACAAGTTTTGGCTGCAGCTCCTCTTTTATATACAACACCACTCCTCTTTTTTTCTTGTTGGAAGCCGCTACAAATTCTTTGCCCAATTTTCCAGATTTTAAATATTTTACATCCTGTTTTCTAATATGGGTCTCCTGCAGACAAACAATATCACATTTTTGTTTTAATAGCCAATGAAAAATATTTTTCCTCTTATTCGGTGAGTTTAGTCCATTTACATTCCAAGATAATACTTTACACTCCATATTCATGGTTTTGTTGGTAAGTCTTTTTCATTGTCCTTGATAAATCTCTCCATCTCCCGCTCAGATCTGATGCGTTTTTTTGCCCCTCCAAACTCAAAGGACACTCCTTCCGGTAACTCCCATCTGTATCTGATATTCATGTCCTTCAAAGTCTGAATTAGCACTCTATATTTTTTCCTGTCCAATAACACTGATCTGGGCAGTTCCTTCATTATAATAATCGTCTTGCCATCAATCTCCAATGGATCTTGAAATTGTTTTGTCACAATCCTCTCTTTCATATTTCTAGTTGTAAACTGCACAATCACATCCCTTGGTAGTTTCCTCTGGGTTGCAATTCTCGAGTTCACACGATACGCCACATCTAGGATAGCCACAATCTCCTCCTCCTCCTTCCCCAGGTAATCAGCCAACACCTCAGTCATCTGTTCTTGCGCTGACTTCCCTTCCACTTCTGGCAGACCACGAAAACGAAGCTGCTTCTCCATGTGTTTAGTTTCTGCAACTGACATCCTCCCCTTCACCAGCCTCATCTCTGTTTGTTGCGTGTCTATTAAATTCTCCATCGCGTCTTCTACTGTTTTAACTCTCTGCTGCGTTCCTTGTAATTCACTGCTAATCGTTTCCACGCCTTTTTTCACTTCTGACAGCTCCGACTTTACTGTCTGTGTAACTTCCTTGACCTCTTTAATAAGCTCCAATTTCGTGTCCTTAAGTTCTTTCATCATGTCTATAAGTTTTTTGTCCAAATTTTCTATTGCCGATTGCCACTCTTTTTTCGACATCGTGGGGCTTGCTTTAGCTCGCTCCCACGAATCTGCTCTCTTCCTCAGCTCCGTGGCGTATAATTAAACGTTTTCCTTTTTTTTAAATGTCCCAATCTTTGCCAAAATTAATTTTTTATATCCAAAATGTCGGGCGTCTTTTCTCTATGGTTTCTCTATGTTGTTGTAATCCAAGATGGCCTACTTCCTCTTCCGCTGAAGCCACGACCCTTCCACTTTCAAAGATGGCGATTCCCCACTTCCTGTCCTTTGGCAAGGGCCGCTTCCCTCCAGCCACTCTATTGTTGTTACGCACTTCCTGTCTCCCGTCTTCCCACAGCAGGTCTCGCGATGGTGTCTTTTTCCCACAGCTCCAAAACCACAGGTATTCAAAACAATAGTCCGATTTTTGTAATAACTTCTTTAAACTTAGTCTCTTTTAAAATACAACTCCTGCCGAGTCTTCACCTCCTTTTCACTAGTCTGTTGCAGTTTAAAAATCTACTTTCTTTCCTCTCTGTTTTTGTCAATCTGTCCCGTTTCAAGAGATAGCGATCTTTACCTTCTCTTCAACTTTCTCGGGTTGTAATCGCTGTTTCGATCTTAAATTCTCCTCTCGACTTCCCTCCCCGATCGAAGCTTGGGTATGTAGGTCTTATGCCAGCCGAATTGGCCCCAAAATTGCCGCAGAGATTATAGCCGACCCGTCGCAAGGTGGGACCTCAAGGATCGGGGGGGAGACTCCTTGTGTAGAGCCCCCCCTCGTCCGAGATCTAACTCACCCTAGGGTCTTGAGCGTTCTTTGCCTGCTCCCCGCCTGAGAGCAGTCGGCCGCGGGTTATTTTCACCCCTCCGGCCGGTTAAAACGGCAATCCGGTCAGCTCCACAAATGGAGCTGCGTTAGACCTCCATGAATCCCAAACCGGAAGTTCAGGCATGGAACTGTCTCTATGTAACATGAGCCAAGCCCCAAACTGACAGCCTATATTTAGCCACAATGCATTTTTGTTTTCAGAACTTTGGTAAATGCAGCAATTGAATGATCGAAAATGAGGGAAAGCGAAGGGGGTGGCTGTGTTTCCTGTTTCCAGAGCTCAACAGGCTTGCACTGAAGTTACACAAGAAAAGAAGTTAGCCCCAGGAGATGTGGGTGAGAGATTAAGGAGGCAGAGGCATGCCAGATCCTCATCTGATGTTTGTCAGTCTTGAGTGAGTGGAGCCCTTGAGAACTGTAAAGTTGCTCGAGGTTTCCAAGGAGGTCACCAAAACAGTTTCAGAACCACAGGTCAAGTTATGGGGGTGGGAATGAGAAATACCAGAATTCAATTGGAATTTGCTCACTAACACTACAGCAGTTTATATTATTATTTCATAATAATAATGATGATGATAATTTTAACCTCCTATTACTACAGCACAATTAATGTACATGATACTTGGTTAAGTATTGCGAGAAAAAATAAATAAAAAGGACTCTGACCCCAAAGAGTTTACAATCTAAACTGATGGTGAGAGGGATACCAGAGGAAAGAACAGGGTTGAATGTGAGCATCCTCCAATCTCATCCTCTGTAGGGTTTGTATCAAATTCTTGGGACATTTGTCATGCTGGAATCTATTCATGCTTTGGTATGCCCATATCCAATGTGAAATATGATAACATGTTTTCCGGTTCTCAGGCAAGCATACAGGGGAGGAAAAGAGATATGTACCTTCTTTCTCCCTTAGCATATTTTTAAATAAGCTTCTAGCCCATATAGTTGCATAGTAGTCTGAAAACTCAAAGGATGTATAAATGGCCTACTCCATGATATGATAGCCTGACATAAACATATTGTCATAAGCTTCCCCCCCCCCACCAATTCTATCAAATATGATTCTATTTTAAAAAGCAAAAATGGCAAAAAAATTAAATCCATTTCCTTCTTTTCTACCTTTCTTGATGAAAATTAAGAATATAGCCCCATGCTACATATCTTTGTTTTTCTACATGCACATATTTCGGGGTATAATAATTGAATATATCACTGACTCTTACCACTGATCATCTGTGCTAATGTGCAAATGTTGTCAATGTCATGTGTTGTGGAAGTAGATGAAAGGGGACTTACTGTAGCTTCCTGTGCATTTGCAATGGAAGGAAAGAATACTAATGGGCTGAATGCCTGGTTTACACATGCAGTACAATTATAAGGTGGCACAGTGCAGAGCTGGGTAAATGGACTTCACCACTTCAGGCTGCAGCCTTGAAACTGCCACAAAACTGAAAAGGCTAGGGAGCACTAATTTGCAGGGAGCATTAAAAATATGACACCCCTCAAGTGGTGTACAGCCCACTTTACCACCTAAGAATTCTGCCACTTCATTTGTATGTGTAGACCACGCCTGAGCCTGGATTTAAACATGATGCTGGTGAGGCAAAAGAAGTCAACTGTGGGACTTTGCATTCACACAATGTCTTGTTTAAACTTGGTTGCTACTTATGCAAAACAGCTCTGCAGCATAATGTGTGAGCACAAAGTCCCAAGGGAAACTGCTTTGGTCTCAGGCAATGTCACATTTAAATTAGGCCTAAATTAATGAAGGGCCACTCGCTGTACAGTAACCAATGAGGAAGCACTGTGCAACAGCAGGGGGAAAAAAACAGACTGGTACTGTGGTTTTGTAGCAGCAGCCAACCAATACAGGCCAATGACCTCATGGCCTCTACTAGTATCTCTCTTATCCTGCCATTTGCTATCCAAGGGTGGATTGGCCAATAAGACCACTGTGAGGCTTTGCCTTGCTCTGGCCCCAGCTTAGCAGGTTCAGCTGTAGCCCTGTTGACCAGGCAAGAACCGGCTGGGTGACCCTGGTCTTAGAAAGAGAGGGTGGGGTGACGCTGCCTGGCATCCCTCACTACTCTCTTGGCTGTGCTCTGAACTCACTCTGCAATCTCTTCCAAGCTCCTTCCTCTCCACCTCTGCTTGTCGGTGGACTTCCCTTTTATCCCTTCACCATTACCAGGCTCCACGTCCTAGTCCCAGCCCCAACAACCTAGCTTCTGCCCTGGGGTTGCTTTGCTTCTAGCCTCTCCTGGCTATTTCTGCTCCCCTCCAGCCTGTCTGTGGGTTTACTGGGTGGTTGCCCTTCCTGCCTGCCTGGGTTGGGATGTGGCCCAGTGCTGCCATCAATCTGCTACTTGTGGGAGTGCTGGCTGGCTGTCTCTGCCTCCTGTGCCCTCTCACTCTGGCTGGGCTGTTGAGCTTCCCACAGACTGAGGAAAGGGGTTGCTCTGGAGCATTGGTTGGGAAGATCGTGGTAGCTAGGACCCAGGAGCTGCTGCCTAGTCTGCCTCCTGTTGACAGGGCCTTGTCTGCTCCTGGGGCTTTCTCCACATTCCTGGCCTCTGTTAGTGCTTTTGCTGCCCATTCCCTCCTTGCTAGGTGAGTGCTAAGGGTGTCAGGGCAGGATTGTGGAGCTGTAAGCCTTGATTTTGGGGTGTGTGGCACTGGGAGGATTCCCAAATCCAGCCTGGGCGCCAGACAACCACTAAGGAGGGTCCTAGTGGGCAGATGGTCTGGATAGCAGCCTCCCCACCATGTTCAACTCAACCCCAGAGCCCTCCAACTCAAGGCTGGCAGGAGCTGGCAGTGGCTCCCACTTTGCAAGAGGCCAGTAGGAGCCACTGGCACCTCCAACATCATTCAAGGCCGGCAGGAATTGCTGATGGATACCATATGGCTAGCCATATCCCTCATGAGGTAGGCAGTAGTCACTGCAAAACCACTGTTTCTCTCCCTCTCCGTCAGGGGCAAGGGTGGGCCGTCTCCCTCCTTCCCTCCCCGCTCCGTTGAGGGCCATGCCAGGGACATTTTGGCCCTCCTGTCCGCCCCTGCTGCTATCAGAGCTAATTCTATGTGAATTGCATCTAACCCTAAACAGACATTGTATATTTTCCACTGCTTGATCATGTAGTTATACAACACTACTATTTTCAGAATAATCCCTAGGATCTCTATTGTGATCAGGACAGCATGGGTGGAGGGAGCAGCATTAAGGCTTCCATTTCCTTAAGGAGCTCATGATTTAGTTTAGTATTTCTCAACTTCTTCACTCAGACAAAATATCTCAGAAATATAAAGTGAGAACCATAAATTGTTTTCAGTTTCTGTCTCATGCTAAAAGATGACTTCAGTTAAGCTTCTTTTAAAAAAAAAACCTTGCTGTAAACAGTTTTGTTCATTAGAGAACAAAAACGCAAAAAGAATGCTTTCCTAGGAGGAAGCCCCACTGGATAGACCTGAGTAGGATGCTGAGCAGACCTAGTTAGGATCGCTGTCTTAGTCTTAGAAACAGAAATCACAGAAACAGAAATAAAGTGCATTATATTTGTAGGTTGGGAGACTGCATCTACTAGAAGAAACACAGATACTGCTTCAAGCATGTTAACTCTCCATGCTATAAGAAAAAGAGAGAAACAAAAAAGGAAACTTTCTATCCTCTCTCTAGAGTTTCCATTAGCAAGTAGGGATGTGCTTTTCAGATATTAACTAATCAAATAATGCACCAAAAAGGCCATGTCATCAAAATCATTATTATCATCAATATATCTAATTCAACATGGCCAAATCTATGGATACTTAAATTCAGAGACTGGAATCATGAACAGACAAAACATATCTTTCTATAAACTTGGAGAACACCCTAGGTTTGCAGAAAAATCTGAAATCTTTTTTAAAAATCAATTGGGGGAGATCAGCACTAAAGATGGGCACGATCCAAAAAAAATTGCCGATCCAGCTGATTGTGGATTGGCGCTGGTGACGATCCCGACTAAACAATCCACACCGATCATCTCCCGTTCCCGATCCGTGGATCGTGGATCATAGAGGCCAAAGCGGGGAGCGCTGCTATTCCCAGCTATGTGGGAAGGTGGGTGTTGGGTGCAGCCCCTGGGCCCGGTGGGCACAGGGAGACGGTGATGAGCCGCCTCCCCTCAGGGGGCAGGGGGTCTGGCCGCTCGCCGGCAGCACCCCCCATGTGCCCGCCCGCCAGGCCAAAAAGGAGCGCGCTGACGAGAAAAGAATGGTGGGTGATGCCAGCGGCATCTGTTTGTGTTTGGCCATCTGTGTTTGGCCATCAGAGCTGCCTATCAGGATTTGCAAGGATGAGATTGGAGTGCCCATGGCTACAGAACACCCCTTCCCCCTCCCTCCCGTGGCTATCTTCTCCCAACTGGTGACTGCTTTGCTGCTCCGTGGTTGGAAGGAAGCCTTGCTGATCAAGGAAAGCTGGGCTTCCATTTGGGTTTCCAAGGTGACAGAAGGAAGGGAAACACAGCTCAGGCATTCCCTTGGCTCCGTTGCCCCGGGAATAGATTACTAGTGCCTGAGTGTCTGGCTTCCCGATCCAAGCACGATCCAGCCCCGATCCAGCCCCCCTCCCAATCACTGGATCGTTGGCCGTGGCCGATCACGATTCGCTGAGTCACGATTGCGCGATGGCCATTATCATGGGTTTTTTTGGATCGTAATGCGGATCGTGCCCATCTCTAATCAGCAATGTTTTCAATGGCTGCTGCTAGGCAACCACTACAGTAATATCAGCATTCATGCCTTGGCTTCTGTCAGTAAAAAGTGGGTAGCATGGCCCTTTCCAGGGCTGTTTTGGCTTTTGAGGGAGGACTCTTAGGGGCCAGGCCTGCCAGCAACCACTGGATGACTTGATATCATCTGACTAGCATCACTCACCCAAGCCAAGCTGCTTGCTATTGTTCAACAGGAGCCAGAGTTTAAGACTAGGATCTGGCAGACCCAGGTTTCAATCCTCACTCTGCTATGGGAGCTCACTGGATGACCTTCAGCAAGTTACACAGTTGTGGCCTAACCTACCTCACAGGGTTGTTGTAAGGATATAGTGGAGGAGCGGAGAATGTTATAAGCTGTTTTGGGTCTACATTAAAGTGAAAGGTAGAGTAAAAATTAAGTACATAATTAAATACAGCTGAAGATGGGGCAGTTAAATGGTAGGTCTGTTGATTGGTGGGAAGGAGAGAAGGAAGCAGGGAAATGGGAGAGGATATTCTAGGAGAAAGGAAAGAGGAAATAGTGTGGGTAAAGGGATACAGGGGAAAGTGAGGTGCCCCCAACAAGTCCTTGCAGATTCCCCACTACTCAGCTGGGCTCAGCCCAGGGGCTGGCACTGCACAACTGGGCCATTGCTTTCCCAAGGAGAGGCTTCCAGGGGGAGGGAAGGAGGGAAAGCTGAAAACAGGGAGGAAGATAAACATAGGTTGGCTGATGAGTGGGAAGGAGATAAGGAAGCAGGAAAATGGGAGAAGCTATGGGGGAGTTCAGGGAAGAGAATGAAGAAACAGTGATGGAGGGGGAAATGAAATGCCCCTGCAACCAAGATATTAATCTAAAATAATGACTTTTGTTAATATTAGTTAGTATTTATTACTAACTTTTGTTATTCTGTTGCTTTGCTGTCCAGATTCATAGAGGTCAAACAAAATAGACCCACTTGCTTGGTGGACAAGAAAGGTGCTGGTGTCTAGGCTACCACTGCAATCCATCCAGGCCAGACAGAGGACTGGTATGGGCTCTCTCTCCTCCTTCCCTCAGTTACCTCCTTCAGTGCTTGGGATTCTCTTTATGGTGCATCCAAGGTGACGTTCCTTGGTATATATACCCTGGGATCACAGTTTCCAAGATGTACATCAGGCAACCTGGAACTAGTCTTTGCTGAGTGTACCAAGAAAAACTCCTTGGATGCGTTAAATCATCTGAGATGTTAGGGAAAATTGGAAACAGGAGAGAGATTCTCGGCTTACATCCACTCTCTCTCTGGCCTATACAATAAGTGGGAGAGGAGAATGACAAGTAAACAATGAAAATATATGTTTGATAATAAAAATAAAAAACAAAACAAATTTTAAAAAACAAAAGAGCTCTCCCAAATGCCAAATCAGACCACAATGTTTTGTGTAGGACTGGAGCATGAACACCAAAGTTTAGTCTCAAATGTAAAACTGTTAAATTCAGATGGTTCATTCTGACAAGCGTGGACAGGAAGCACCTCTGGGCCCCCTCCACAGGAATCACTGCTGGGGCTTCCACCTTCTCCTCAGTGACCCTCAGGTGAGGCGCAGGAAGGAGTGCTTAGGCCATCAATTCGGCAGGCCCCTTCCCAGCAATGTGCCTGTGTGAAGATTAATTTGTATTCTGCTCTTCTTCTCCTCAGTGCCCTCCCACTCTTGCTTGGGGGCCACTGCAAAGTACCTGCTTGCCACTGCGAGGGGACCTGGTGAATCAACAGCCTGAGCTCCCAGCAGCAAGGAGGTGCTTTGTCGTGGCCTGGAGGCCGGAGCAGGAGGGTGCTGCGGGGAGGCATGGGGAGCAGTGCTTAGGCCACCGATTCAGCAGTCTCCCTTCCGGCAGCAAGTGGGAGCTTCACAGTGGCCCTGAGGCCAGAGTCATCAGCAGTGTGCCTGTGCGAGGATAAAAAGTGAGTTGTTGCCAATATGGCTTGCCTTTGATATAGCAGGATATAGCTTTATAAACTGAGTCTTTTGACCTTGGGTGCTTTAATTATTGCTTTTTATTTTTTAAGGTACCACAAGACCCTTTTTGGTTTTATTGTAACAGTAACACAGCTATCCCACTGGAATTTCTCTTTAAGAGATTCTTTTAGTTCTTATATAAAAGCTTGATTACAGTCATTGACTATAGTCATTGACTTCCTTGTCTTGCAGTACTTTAAAAAAAAACCAAAAAGGGTCAGTTTGATTAAGGATTAAGGGTATAAAATCCTACCATCTGTAGTTATGAACCATTAAAAATGGGTCTGCTAGAATGCGAATTAGACTCAGAACTTAGAGCAGAACCACAAGTGACAAAAGGCACAGATTGGACACTTGTCAGCTTCCCTCAAGTTTTGATGGGAAATGTAGGCATCCTAGTTTTGCAGCTTGGCTCTCTGTCTGCTGTCCAATGGACTTTTCAACTGTCACTTGTCCAACATTCCGCCAAGCTGCCTACATTCCCCATCAAAGCTTGAAGGAAGCTGACAAGTGTCCAATCTGTGCCTTTTGTCACTTGTGGTTCCGCTCTTAATGGTCTCATGGGACCCCTTTAAGATGGCAATGTGTATTGCAGACATGAAGCTGTAGCCCCTCTTTGGCCTTGCTGAGGTTGTGAGCTGGAGTCCAAGATTCCCACCCCAAAGTTTGGCCCTGACAGCTCCACTGTTTGTACTCCATGGTATTAGGTTTTTGATGCTTCTCTGTGGGCGTTTACATGCATATGCATTAGAGACAAGAACAATTAAGGCCTAGAAACCCTAGGGTGAGGACTGGATTTTGAAGACCAACAAGTCTTGCAATACACACTGCAGAGGGCATTAGTTTCTTAAAGGTACAGATATTGCTTCTGTTTTTGGAGAAGTTTTAACCCCCCTCACTCCACCCCATGGTAGTGTTTTGTTTTTTAAATTTCAGATTTTTCTGCAAATCTGGTTTGCAGATTTCCTCAGGTTTGTAGAAAGATCTGTCTTGTCTGTTCATGGTTCCAGTATCCATATATTTGGCCATGTTGAGAATTAAATACATTGATGCGTGTTAAGATCCAGGTTAACAATTCAAGTAAAGCTGACCAGGCTCCATGTGGCTCATCTGATGTAAAGGAATAACAATTCTTTTTCTTATGTTTGAATTGGCTTCTGTGTAGTGGTTCAAATCAACCATTCCTGCTTTGTGGGATAATTTATTTGCAGCCAATAACATGACAGTCATACAATGCAAAATCAACAGGTAGGAGAACCAGAAATCCATATTAATGAAGTTACCTCCAAGATATCAACATAATCCCTGTCGTTACATTCACAGCTGAGATTGCATCTCTGAAACATCGACCGCCTGTTTGCTGCATGTGGCCACTCTGAAGCACCAGTCTGCTTTGATTAATCTGTGGAGCAGGCCAGGCTTTCACAGCCTTTCTTCTCCAACATATGTTTCACCACAGGGATCTTTCTGAATCAAACAGAAAAATTCTGCTGAAAATTGCTGTCAGCTCAACTTTTTTTGCACAGCGTTATCATTGCAAAGTGATTTTCACCTCCTTTTCTTTTATAGCACATAAAAAACTCTCCTTTTTTACAAGAACCTAATTTTCCCCCCTGATAAGCCCTGAGGTGGAGCTAAGCTTTTTATCAGTAACTTGCACTACAAGAGTTTCTAGTGAACTTTGGGTTGTCCTGTAATTGATAAAATATTCCAAGGTTTGATAAGGTATTCCAGGGTTCTAATGGTGACTTTCAAGTTTAAAGCAGCTATATGGATGAGTTCAAGATGCCGTAAGCAAGATTGTGTTAAAATAACAAAACCAAACTAAATCATGAGCTGACTTTTCATTCTCTGTAAATTGCGCTTTGTAGTGTAACTTATTCCTGTATGGATTCTGATCTGATTGGAAGTTGTTGTTTTTAATAGTTACCTGTTTTAGGGCTTGTTGCATTTTAACAGGAAGGCCTCAGTCCACAGATAAACTCTTCCACCCGCTCGTCATCAAGTAAACTCAAAGTAAGAATTTTAATTTTCTCAGAGTCAAGTTCAGTTAGGGCTAGGCCCATTACATTTATAAGAGGATTTCAAGGTGGAGGAGAGGAGGTCAATATAGTATAGGGAACTATAGGAGGTCAATATAGGGTCCAAGGAACCATCCTAGGCTGCAAAAATTAGATTTAAAAAATTATGACATGTGAGATTGTATGGTTGGAATTGTGGGGGAAGGAGTATAGTACTAGTTTGTACTGGGCCTAAACAAATGAACCCTTTGTAAACAGAAACCTCCCATTTTACAGTTAAATTTTGCTTTAGGTAGAATTCAGTGGCAAACTTAATTTATGTCTTTATCAGTTTTGTCAATTGTGGTGTGACTATCGTTGCTAGACCCAGATTCCCATCCAGTGCTGTAACAGACAGATAACAAGTAGGGCACAGTGTGATTAACGGTATACATTAATATTTTCTAACTATGCAGAGCTATATATACCCATGAGGATTTTTTTTGTTGATCTTAGCAAAACTCTTTTAATGTTTGTTTTGCTTTCCTCAAGCTCCTCAGATATTTCATCCAAATAAAATGTTCCAAATTCCCCTCAAGACTTCCTTTTTAGTTTGGGACAATAGGCAGTGCAGCAGCCTCTGCTCATGCTGACCTTGTGTTGCACCTGGAGGTAGTGATATGTAGGCAGGCATATGCAGTATTATAGTAATACACTTTATGTCGAGTTGCTTTCAAAGATATATCAATATTTAAACTGCAGGGGATGAATATAGGTAAACAGAACATGCAAGCTGCTTGATGGTAAGACTTTCCAAGGGATGATACTTTCCTGGATTAATTCCCTTTGGAGGACAGAGAGCACTGGAGACTTAGTGGAAGCAAATAGAAACTCCTACAGGAAACAGAATCACTATCTTATATCCCATATAAAAATGTGAAGCGCCTTGCTGGATAAGACCAGTGGTAAGACCAGCATCCCATTTTACATGGTGGCCAACCAGTTGGAGGGCCAACAAACAGGGCATATAAATCAAGGCCCTCCCCGATGTTGTCTCCTAGCATGGTTTCAGAGGTTTGCTGTTTCCTTTACTCACCATGACTACTAGTGTATCCTCTATTAATCTGTCTAACCCTTTTAAAGCCAGAGAGACAATGGGTTCAGCTGGCTCCTGTTTGCTCCTCCTTCTGTGTCACTGCCAGAACCTCAACTGCACTTTCCTCACATACAAACCCAAATTTGCCTGCTTCATTCAGATGGTAGGGGTCATATTCTCTGAATTATAATGGTGCTTCGACAGAGCCATTTCCTAACATGACAGAGCCCTTCCCTAACAAGACTCACCGAGGATTCAACTGTCCTTAAATATTGTCATAAGTTCTGCTTCTCTGCTTTAGGCCAAACCTATTTGCAGTAATCCGACTCCTACAACAACAATAATCAACAAGTTCTGCAGTAATGTAACTGAATGTCTGTTCATTTCAATTAAAGATGATGTAGTTACCATTAATGACATGAGACCTCTTTTCCTGCCACTACTGGGTAAGGTTCTGGGGTGAGCTTTTCCATCTATAAAGATAAGGCTTTTACTATTATGACCCTGAGACTGTGGAAAAACTGCCTTTAAAGTCTAAGACTTCCCTTACTTTACATCTTTCTGTAAGGGGTTTTAAACTCTGCTCTTGATAGGAATCCCAGAATTTGGCTGACTACTGTCAGAAGATTGCCAGGGACAGGGACTTACTTTTTTGCCATTGCATTGATGTCACTTCCAGTGGAACCCGAAAGTGACATCATCACATCAGGGTGATGCTCTAGCATTCATCAAAAGACAAGATGACATCATCAGATCATTCCAGAAGTAATGTCATGGCATTGGTGCAATGCCAATGGCTCCCCATTCCTGTCCCCTGCCAGACCAGCAGCATGCCATGACTGGAGGCAGTAGGTCCCTGCATACCAGATGCTGAAGGCAAATAATATGAAAAAGTTATGCCGTGCTTTTCCATTCCCATGACATCTGCTGGTCATAGCTGGAAACAGGTTGCTGGATTAGGTGGATACTTGGCCTGATATGAAGGGCTCTTCTTAGTTTTTGCTTTCCCACATGTTACATGAATCGATCAGCATGCAGATGGTTGGTTCAGGACCTGCACATGTTTCCTTTCCCATTGGTGGCTGCAACTGTCATGTGACTGCATCAAAGTGTTCCACTCCTATTGCAAGTCTTCTATCTCCAAGACTTCTTTTGTGTTTGAGCTTCTCTTCTGTTTCCTATTATGCACCTCCAAACAAAGCCAATGACTTTAATGACTGCTTTCTTGATAGCAACCCAAGTGCAAATTGAGAATTGCTGTGGATAATTATCTCAGTGTTTTTCATAGCTGGGTGTTCTTTTTCCAAAGGTTGCTCAGTCAGCCTCTAGTCTTCTTTCAGCATTTATAAACTGACATGCTGGTAAGGTTATCATTAAAAATCTCAGGTGTGCTCCTAGGATTTTTCTCATCCTCAAGACAGAGCATAGCCATTACTTTCTATAGGAATTTGGGTCCCAGAATAAAGGGGGACAAGGGAACTGTTAAAATAATCCAAATCCACCTGGCTTTTGTTGAGCCTGCTCTCCATCCACACACTCACCTACCTGATCATAGTTTCTCCCACATCCCCCAAAACTGCTGTTTTTCACACTAAATGCACTTTTTAAATTTTCTCCTTTTCTCCCAGGGTATTCTAGATGCAATGTCAGCAGGAAGGAAGGAAGGGAAGTTACAGCCACAGGGGAGGAAGGCATAACTCTTTTGTTTTCAATGTATAGTGGAGTGTTTTATTTTTCTGTGTAAAAGCCACTTCCTTTCTCAAAGGATTCCTGCTCTAGACACTTGGTGCCCCCAGCTCCAATTTTTGCAGGTGCCAGATATGAAGGATGCTTTTTTTCTCCTATTTCCATTCCTGGGCACTTAAAAAACCCTTCAGTCCTCGCAAGACCCACAGACTTTATCAATCTCCTTTTAATTTTCAAAGCTGCCTCGGTGGAATTTTGCTTGCTGAATTGCAAATGAAGGCTGGGGCCTAGTCAACTGCTCTTCACTTCATGCTCTGTGGGTTTTAAATCAGGTGTTAGGGAGGGGGATTGCCTCAAGGGATTTACCATTGGCAAGTAGATGCGTAGCCATGGCATCTCTGTGCTGCACAGAGAGTTTCTGCCTGCTTGAGGGACTCAGAGACAGCAGGTGTAACTTTTAAAGCCTGCAGCCACTGTGACAGCCCTAGGAGCAGAGCAGAGAATAAATAAGACACAAAGCCTTCCTCTGGGGATAAGTTGCTTCACCTCTTTTTATGAACCAGTTTCCTTCCTGCTGTGCACTTAGCTCAGCAGTTGCCCACATTTCCTGTATGTAACAAAATCAGGTGGCAACTTGCCATAAAGAGTCATATATCCTTCTCTGCTGCCCTTTCTCTCTCCAAACACGGCTTTACCTCCCCCAATTAAGCCATTAGCAGGCTTCATGATTCTTTGTGCCCCAGCCTGGCACGACATTCTGTCACCCCCATACTTAGGACCTCTGCAAACAGACTGTTCCTTGCCACCTCCTCTGCTGCCACGTCTGCCTTCCTGTCACTGGAATGAGGGCTGGTGGGGATTTGGAAGGAGAAGTCTTTATAACTGTGTTTTGACTTCACTATGAAGGTCGTTGTGTAAATCTCCCTTTGTACAATTTCTTGACTAGGGTTGTCAACTGGCCAAGAGAAGGTTAACTTTCATGCTCATGTACTTTTATAAATATCCCCACACAGATTAGGCTAAAGCAATTCCCTTTTAGATTGACCAGCCTTCCTCTTGTCATCAGTTACAAAGAAGGCATTTACCTACTTCTGCATCATACTAAAGCAAATAGTACAACTCACTGTGCAGGGCAGGAGAGTGGGCACAAGTGCACTGGCCCCACTTCCTGCCTCCATGCAATTGCCAGGTGCAACCATGTGGTGGAAGTGGCCATGCATACACCCCCTCCCATGATAAGTGGTGCTGCTTTCCTCCGCATAGTTGCACTCTGCAGATGACCAGACAACCACATGAAGGCAGGGGTACAGCCAGTGTGCTTTTATTCAGTGTCCTTTCCCACTCAGTAAATGAGTGCGCTTATATTGAGCCATGAGTTTTAGTCATCAGGTGAAGCATTTCACAGCAGGACGATAAATGTCATCCTTGCAAGAATCATGAACAATAGAAAAAAGAGGGCTCTTATCCTTAGCATAGAATAAAGAGACTTTGAAAACAATATATAGTTGTTGTGGAGAAAATCGGAATTCAATTTGTAGCTTAGTTTTTGTCTTTTTCTTATCTTTCTAAACTGTATATTATTATTCGCTGTTAGTTTTGTTTGTTATTTCATGTTTATATGTATTGTTAGTGTGGCTTTTCTAGATTGTTGTGTTTTTTATCTTTCATGTTTACTGTTTATAGCTTAAATAAAATTTGCAAAATGAGTTCCTCTTAGAGGCACAGCTACAGTGATGGCTGAAAAATTAACTCTCTGCTCCAGACATCATGAGGCACTGCATATGTCTCACACGCCACAACCTGGCCAGCCCTCAGCCAGATCATTCTTGGCTGCAAATGGTCATAGACCAAGGAAGATCTATGTATCTAATACATATCTAGCTCTGGGCAGCATATTTACACAAAAGAAAGATGACCCTGAATGTAAGATGACCCGCTTAAAAAAGAGAGAAGAGTTATACACAAAATGCCTTTTATTACCCATACATACCAGTAACTTGAACATGAATTTAAGATGGCTCCCTCATTTTCTTGACAGCATACCTGGGAAAAAAACCTTGTCTTCCTTTTAAGTAAATAATGTCTTCCATTTTATCCTCATAGCAACCCTTTCTTTACCTAAAGAATGACTAGCCCAAGGACACATAAAGAGTTTTAAATCTAGATCTCAGAGATAGTCCTGGCTATCAATCTCATTTTTATCTGCTGTTATGGCACTTGGGGCAGCACCTGTGGTCCTCATCTCATCCTGCATGCATTTTGTGATGGACAGGCTTGGGTTTGGCTTACTTTATTACAAACTTTGTTCAGATTCATGAATATCATTTAGTATTGTTATTGTGTTTGGCAGCTGTTTTTTTACATTGTTTTCAATGGGAAACATATTCACAATAAAGACAGAACAAGTATGGAACCCTATAAAGACTTATGAGGGCATCTAATCCCCTCCTCAGACTTTTTTTCTTTTCCCAGGCGCCCCCATAGTCTCTCCCTTTTTCCTGCTTCCTTGAATCTTTTTCACCCACCAGCCAAACTACCTTTATCTGACCTTTTCTTCATCTTTCCCTCCTCTTGGCAGCCTAGATAACTCTGGCTAAGTTGCTCAGTTGTATGGTGCCAGCTCCCAGGCCCAGGCTAAGTGGTGCAGTGGAGCAACTTGCAGAAGCACCTCACTTTCCTCTGTATGCCTCTCCCTGCACTATTTCCTCTTTCCCTCCTCCTGGAAAGCCCCATAGCTTTCCCCCTTTCCCTGCTTCCTTCTCTCCTTTCCACCCACAACCCAATTTTTTATCTGCCTCCCCATCTTCAGCTATATTTATTATGCATTTACTTCATTTATGCCCTGCCCTCTCCAGTAGGCTTGTGAGGCCAGGCCTAACTATCAGTGGTAGTCCAAGAGGAAGGGGACATTTGCAGGCACCCATCAGAATTGGTGTGACATCACTGGAAGTGATATCATGCTCCTCGAGGAGTTGTTCTTAGAGAGGACTAACCTTACTTCTGAGTTTTCCAAGTTTTCACACCACTACTGGTAGCATTTTTTCCCTTTCTCCTGCATGCCACTGGAACACCGGTGGGCACATGGTAACCCTACTCTCGAGATACCACCAGAAATCTTGAGGAATTTCCCAACCAGAGATGGCATCCCTAGGAATCACTGAGGTAGACAGTGCCCCTTGTTAAATAGAACAATGGCGGGCAATATGATTCGGGGAAGCACCGTATACAGAAAAGTCAATCATGGAAGATGCTGTTTGTCATGAGCATAGGTGTCAAGGGGGCCAAATGTTCCAAATGGTTGGTGTTTCTATTGAGCACGTATTTGCTGATTTACTCCTTTCCATCACTGCTCTCCCTTTGCCATACCAGGACATGGAAACTTAAAGACAATGTAGAAAATAGAAACTGAAAGTAGAGCACAAATGTAACAGCCAGATCTAGCCCAGTTGGTATGTGTTCAAATGCTGGAAGAAATCTCTTTTGGCTTAATTACCCTTTTATGGTTAATGAACAGAATTTGTTTGTCTTGTTTTTTAAACTATTATTTTTATAATGCACATCTGTTTATTTTTTATGCTGCACTTTTCTCCCCAGTGGATGGTTGCCATGTCTCCCCTACCGCTGGGGGAACTCACTTTCCCCCCCTCTTCATGCGTGCTTCACATGGGGCTGAATTATACCCCGTCTTTCTCCACACTGTGCACCCAAAACAGCTTACATTGTTCTCTTCCATTTTATCTTCACAACAGTCTTGTGGAGCAGGTTAGGTTTAGAGTGTGTGACTGGCCTAAGGTCACTTAGAAAGATTACAGAGTAGAATTGAGATTTGAACCTGGGTTTCCCAGACCATAGCCTGACACACTAACCACTGCCCCTATGTTGGCTCTGTTATGCCACTAGGATTTTAGTTGTTTTGCACATGCCCATGAACTTCTTCAGCCTTTCTCTGACTACTTGGTCAAGAATTAATTTTAAATATGTAATCTCTGTGCTAATCCACACAGCAAATCTAAGGGTGGCTGTTAAACAAAACTGATGTAACTCCCAACCAAGAAACAGTGAAAAATACAGCTTAATGGAGGCTCTAGGGATGCCTGACAAAATGTAAAATTATGATTCCCAAACCTGTCTTGGAGAAATCCACAACAATTTAACCAGTATTAAAGTGGTTTATATCTGTAGTCTTCAGAGAAGCCTTCCAAGATGCAGTGCAGGCAAGCAGAGCCTTACTGACATGTGCAATGGTTGCCAATTCAATCTACAGACTACAGCTCCAAGCCCAGGTGGCTGTTACATTGCAATTCTATTACTTCATCCTTGTTTTCTCCTTGTTTTCTGGTATCCATCACATTGTTTGTGTAGGAAAATGTCTCTGCCCCCACGCCACTCCTGGACAGTTTGCTAATCCTTGCATCCTGTTTATGGGGTATGAGACAACGGTTACTCTCGCTAAACTGTTTTTACTTGTTGAAAACAAATCAAGACTTTGGCTTTGGTAGCATCTGATTTTTGGTCACAGGACTTGTGATTGACCCAAGCGGCAATAAGTATCTTGACAGAGTGCTTGTTAAATGAACTTGTCTGAGTAAACATATGATAGATGAGGCTTAGGCGAGGAGACCAGCCAAAGAGCTGATGTGTGAGGGTGGTTTAAATGAAGCAAAGTAGCCTGAGGCAAAGGTCTTTCCCCTTCTTTAAAAGGCTTGTCTTTTCTGAAAAAGAAGGGCTGTGTTTCTGTCTTCTGTTGTTAGCAACATTAGCAAGGCAGGAAGTGAATCCTGTGTTACATTTGTAGCCTCCCCTCTACTCTGCCCCAGGCAGTAATTGAGCAGATGAAATTATGAATTCCATGTGTCCTCACAACAGTATTGCTTTTCAGTCTCCTAAATCAATGAGGCGGCACACCAAGTGCTCTCTGCCCTGACTCCTCTTTTTCAAACGGTGCATAGAACGGTGCTGTGACTTACACATCCTGACAGCTGCCTTGAGGTGACCAATCAGTGCATGCAGAGGTGAAACAGAAGCTTGCTTGTCTGAAGCCCGACATGACTATTTTTGTCAGATGGGTAATTGTAGCTATCTCCAGGCGTCTGTAGCACATGTCCTGTAATTAAAGATCATGCTGGTTATTAATTCTACCACAGCTCCTCTCCTTTCTCCTTGTATTGCTGAAGGAACTACCCTTTCTTATACCAAAAAGAGAGAAAGGAATACACTACCCAATTCTGGATCAGAGCAAAAAGGGAGAAGCGTAGTAGTGTCTCAATAGATATGTGTGTATGTTCTAAGAAGCAAGTACACACCATACACTTCAGACAAAATAACTAAATATCTAATGAGAATGGTAATTAATGTATTCTGGTTTTGTGATCCTGAGACAAAAATGCTTCCCTAGGGTTGCCAACTCTGGGCTGGGTAATTCCTGGAGATTTGGGGGTGGAGTCTGGGGAGGGTGGGGTTGAGGGACAGGAAGGACCTCAGCAGGCTATAATGCCATAGAGTCTACCCTCCAAAGAAGTCATTTTCTCCTGGGAAATTGATCAGTCAATGCATATGCTGAAGCTACCTGGTAGAGTTAAGCTCAGGATTCATGGTCACCATGACAGCCACATGTCTGTCTCAGATTGTAATGGGTCTGACATATGAAAAAGGACATATGTTGGACATTCTTTTCTGCACTGAGTAGCTTGCTAGTGATTTGATCAGGCAGCTGGAGGTTTGATCCTCGTGGTCAGATCACTGACAAAGGGAGTTTTGACTCTTGAAATCTAGTTTGTCTTTATGGTGCTATTGGACACAGATCTTGCTCTTACACTGCAGACCAACATGGCTAGCCACCTGAAACTGTCTTCTAGAGGCATGGTTGACTTTGCTGCCTCCTCCTTGCAGGGGTAATGAACTAATTTGGATGGTCTACCATTGGAGATCAATGGATCCTGTTGGTTTCCAAGCAGTGTTGGGGGATTTGAGAGCCTCCCAGTGACTCTGAGTAACGCCCTTGTAGTTGCATGGAATAATGGGCTGGCTGGGACAATAAACAGAGTTACTCCTTGGTGTGCTCTTCCATGCTCTATGAGGCCCCCAGCTGTGAGGCTCCTTGGTTTACCAGGGAGCTGGGTGATATAAAACAAACTGGAAGATGACTAGACCAGTGCTGGTGGAACACTCAGGATGAATCAGACAGAGCACCATAGATCTCATTTGCAGGCCTATGAAGTAGCAGTGATGGCAGCAAAGAAGACTTCTTTCTCTACCACCATTGCATCAGCCGAAGCTCTCCAACTCAATGTTTACAGTAGTTCATGATTTGATAATACCTAAGCCCCATCCTGCCAGCTATGGGCATTTTAATGTTTCTGCAAGGTTCATAGCTGACAACATTTCTCTCATTCATTCTGACTTGGAGGCCAAGTTAGAGCAGATATGGTACCTGAGGTATCAGAAGTGCTTGCTTGTCCATTTGTTATGGATCGTTTCAGATTAATTCTGCCCATGGATGTTGATGGGTTCTTAGGGAGTGTGAGGACCACCACTTGTACTCTGTACTCATGCCTGTCCTGTCTTTTAAAATCCTGTTGGGAAAAGTGATTGGAGTCATTAGTGAAAATCAACAATTTCTCCCTGATTTGGGAGTGGGGAGGACTCTAGGAGGCAGTTATTAGACCTCTACTCAAAAAAGCCTTCATTGGCTAAAAATGAGGTGGCCAGTTACAGACCAGTCTCCAATTTAACTTTTCTATTGAGCATGTGGTGGCAGAGCAGCTACAGGGTTTCCTGGATGATACATTTGCCCTTCACCCATTTCAGGCCTGGAGTTGGTACCAAGATGGCTTTAGTTGCACTGGTGGACATTCTTTGCTTAAATTTGGAGAGGGGACTATCATCTCTGCTGATATTGTTATATCTTTCAGCAACCATTGACACAGTTGATCATTCCATTCTTATCCAACAGCTTGAATATGGAGGACGGGACAGAATATAATGGGATAAATCCTCTGGCACTGGAGCTCTGCACAGATAGAAGAGTGAAGCAAATGGTTTTCTAGAATGGCAACCCTCAAACAAAGCTGTTGAGGTGGTCTGAAACCAGATGGATGTAAAGGCTATTTTGAGATTATGGACAAATAGGAGTCTCTGACATGGTCCCTTTTAATCAATTTATACCAGGGAGGAAATTTGGAGCTGGACATTGATTATCTGTGGCAGCATCACATTTGAACACCCTGTCATAAATATTGCTGCTGGCCATTGGGATACCCTGGGAATTATCCAAGATGGATCAGTGGAGAGGAATATTGTTGAAATAAATGACCCAGTTACAGCAACAGTCTGCATTGTCATGAGAAAAAAGAATTGATAGTTTATGGGACAGGGGCCCTAATGATGGTGCAACAAACTCAGAGACTGATAATCTCAGAAAGATGTCATTTCAATGTAAGTCAAAAAGCAGTGAAGCCAAACCACACCCATTTTACCTCTCTGGCAATTGGGTTCTCCTCAGTAAATCTGAGATGCCCACATTAATTTTAGCAAATATATTGATGTAGAGTTCCCGTAACAAAAAAGATACTGGATATTTCATTATCCAAGATCCCAGATGCATCCGTCTTGTTTCCAAACCAGTGCTTTGAGACTGTGCTCAGGGGGCTAAGGCAGAACAAGCTGAATCTGAATCCAGACAAGGTAATGCCAGTTGGGAATGCTGATATTCCAAGCGGACTGAATTCACTCATCTTAGATAGAATGAAGTTGGCTTTCTTGGAGCAGATTAAGAGCTTGAGGATGCTCAGGGACCCTGCCTTGCTTTTGGAAAAGCAGTTTGGCGTGGTGGCTAGGAACACCTATTAGCTGCATCTGGTGTACCAACTCTCTTGTTACCTAGACTTAGCCTATCTGGCCACACCAATCCATTCTTCTGTAACCTCACGGCAGGATTACTGCAACATGCTTTATGTGAGGCTGCTGTTGAAGAGTACCTGGAAATTACAACTAGTCCAGAATGTGGCAACCTGACTATTGTCAGGGGCTAGCTGCTTGTGAACATACATTGACCATTTTGAAACAGTTACATAGTTTGCCAGTCTGTTTCTAAGTTCAATTCAAGGTGCTGATTATGACCTTTAAAGCCCTTCATCACCTGGGTTCCACACATTTGAAGAACCATCTTGTTCCATATGTTCCTGTGTGCCACCTATGATCCTTAGGAAGACATTTGTTGGCTATACCACCATTTAGGGTGGCCCATCTGGCACCAAGCAGACCCTGGGCCTTCTCTATTATGACTGCTGCTCTGTGCTGCTCCTAGAAGATGTGAAGGGGGTCCCCTTCTTGGAGATCTTCTGGAGGCACTGCATGGCTTGGTTATCTGCTAGGGCTTTTGATGGGGTGTGAATGGCAGGCATCTTTTAAAGGGGAGGGAGGGAGAGACTTGAGGTTGTTATTTTATTTGGTTTTTAACTGGGAATGTTTTTTAACTTATTTTAAGCGGCCTTGAACCATGTGGAAAGGTGAGGTATAGATGTTTTAATTAAATAATCTCAGGTGTGGAGATAAGTTATAATTCTGGGAGATCTCCAGGTCCCACCTGAGGCTGGCAACCTTATTCCTCATTATAATGGTCAGAGCCTGAGGCCAGAGAGAAGTGCAGTGTGTGTTTCTGTTAAGCCATTTTAGTTGCACTGGTGGAAACATCAGCTTCCTCCAGTGCAACAAAAAATCTCTCATATACTTAAAGCAAGTCAGACAACTCTGTCCTCTGTGAGCACAACACTTGTATACAAACACACACTGTTAACACAGATCTGCAGAATTTGTGACCCACAAATCCAAACACAGTTTAATAGCCTTGAATTATTCACAAATGGAACAGGAAATGCCCCCTCTCCATTTGTTTTCTGTGACAGACTGAGACTATTAAGGGGTGGGTCTGCAGCTAAGCTACATAGATGGTGGCCTGTTGTGCCTGGTCAAAAGTTCTTCTGGTCTGTTTTACAATGACAAAATGGATTGAGAGTTGGAAGAGATTTGAGTAAAACAGAGGATTCAACTAAACCGTAAGATGCCATGCTATGGCATTCTTTATGGCTCATCTTCATTCTAGCCTACTTGGTGGTGGAGGAAAGTGCCGTCAAGTCATAGCTGACTTATGGCAACCCCTCATAGGGTTTTCATGGCAAGAGACTAACAGAGGTGGTTTGCCATTGCCTGCCTCTGCAACCCTGGTCTTTGTTGGAGGTCTCTCATCCAATTACTAACCAAGGCTGACCCTGCTTAGCTTCTGAGATTGTTTAAAAAACATCAGCTTGGGCCTATTCAGGGGCAGGCTCCAGGCCAGGCTACAACCACTCAGGTGTAGCACCCCATTCACCGTATACTTGCTGAGAGGGGAGGGATAAGATAGTCAAGTGGGAGAGTGGAGGGAGGAGAAGGGAACAAGAAAGGCCAAGCAGGGACAGCTTTTAACAGCCATGCTGCATTCCCTCACTGTTCATTCCCCCCATAACTGGAATGGCTTTGATGACTTCCTATGAGATCAGAGGAGACTTGCCGACCTCGTCAAACATGATCTGAGTTGTACTTGGCTTGTGGCTTGCATTCAGCTGAACAACTCTTATTGTATTATTGCATAGTGCTTTCTGTATTTGGATATGTGAAGCACAACTTCAAATCCTCATTTGGGCATGATGTTCCCTTTGTAAGCTATTAGCTCTGAGTCTAATTCACTCTCACAGTTTATATTGAGAGGACAGCTTAGATTCCCATTGTAACATAGCTGCTGTAGCAGTGATTAAGTGGTTGGGCTGCAGATCAGAATCCTGTAGGTTTGAATCCCACTGCCATGAACTTAGTAGGTGGCCTTGGGTAAGCCACTCTTCTCAGCCTCAGCTCCTCAGCTGTATTGTAGGGATAATAATAGCACTCACTTTGTTCACCACTCTGAGTGGGACACTAATTTGTCTAGAAGAGTGGTATATAAGCACAGTTCTAATTATAGCACCCTCTCTGAAAGAAAGGGATTGGTCCAATGTCACTCTAGTCAACACAGAGGCTTCTTTAAAGGAGAAAGTGCTGCTATGCTACAGAAACAAAACTCCCACCGTTTATATATTTCCAATTCTTATTAAACAGTGTAAAAAGTGCTCAGTGCATCTAATAAATATTACAAAATGTGTAATAAATAGCTCCCAAACAGTCAATATCTATAACAATGGTACAATTCTGCCATTACATCTAATGCTGAATAGCAATCCATTAATGGTACAGTCTGTGAATTTCAAATTTGTACCATTGGCTTTCCATGGCATGACATTCACTAGAAACTCATGTTCGACATAAGAAAGCACAATGTCATTGCAGCCTTTTTGAAAGACTGCCTTTTTTAAAGGATTGCATTCATTGTAATTGACCGTGGAGCCATGGGAGGAAACAACAAGGAACAACCTTTGAAATTCACACAGACTGTACCATTAATGGATTGCTATTTAGCATTAGATGTAATGGCGGAATTGTAACATTGTTATAGATATTAACTGTTTTGGAACTATTTATTACACATTTTGTACTATTTATTAGATGCACTGAGCACTTTTCACACTGTTTAATAAGAATTGGAAATATATAAACTGTGGGAGTTTTGTTTTTGTACCTATGTCACTGTAGACCCAAGCTTTCTAAGCCAATTGAACCTTACCTTTGAAATTGTGAGACAGGATGGTGTGCATAACCAGAAAAGGCTACCACAGGAGTCAGTGCCAACCACATAATGTCAGGAAGTGAGGCTATGCATCACTCTTCTACATTACAAGCAGAGCAGAAATTATGTTTGACAGGATACCTTCTGTTTAAAAATATTTTATTGCATACAAACAGCTTGCCTTCAATAACACAGTGAAGAACTTTTTTCTGAGGGATGGCAGTTAGAGATGTATGATCCATGTTCAGGAACTGAATAAAAAAGTCAGATTTACCAATTCAGCGAAATCTGGCTTTCCTGGGTCAAATTAAAGAATCCAGAATCCAATCCAGGAACCTATATCAAGAAGCCCATATAAATCTAGGTTAATCCAGGTAAATCTGGGGGAAATGGTTTCAGCCTCTGGCTGGCTGATTCCCAGGCTTCTCCTGAGTTTTTTTTCTCCAAGAAGGAGGGGGGAGGCGAAGGAAGGCAGGGGGCAGGAGGTAGTGTTCCCCCCAGCACTGGCTTTTGCCTGGCTTCTGTGAGTGATACTGTTTCTGTTGGATTAAGTTCAAGACTGTCACTTGCTTCAGTTTGGTTTGGGTGAAATTCACTGTTTTGACATGATTCTCTGGTTTGATGTTGGTCCCCTTGCTTCACTTTGGTTCTGTGGGGATTCCATTACCTTGGTCCAGTTTGGTTCTGTTGGGTTTTCTCTGGGTTGAGCTTGCATTCGGGAGTGTGTCTTTGGCCAGTGACAGCCTTGTCCCTGTGTGTTTTTGCCTGAGAGCCAGCTTGGAAACATCCCCACTGTAGGAAACGATGGAGAGTGGCTGGGGCATCTTGATCAGGGACCCATAGAATTGGACCCTGAGGACTGTTCTTCTTAAAACTTGGTGGGGGGAGGTCTTTAATAAGTAGTCAGAAGTAGGTAACCTGCAGATATGGTGGAGTTTGCTTGAAAATGCCCCCAATAAGGAATAATGGCTAGATAAACCCAGGATTCTCTAATCTTGCTGAAATTGATGGATCCTAAATTTTTTAGGGATCCCTGAAACCCAGATCTGGATTACCCATATTTTGGGGGTGGGTGGAAGCACCCGTAGTGACAGCTGTTGCCAAGAAACTTGTAAAAACTCTGCACAGTCAATCAGATTTTTAACGGTTAAACAGAGGCCCTGCTTGGCAAAATCTTCACTTGTCCCCACCTACTTTCTCAAAACATTTGGTAGGTACTGTGAAAGGTGTTGGCAGGCACCAAAGAACACCACATTCAGGACCTCTACCTTATGCTCAGTGTTAAAGAACTGGTAGGTTGTAGACAAGCTAAGATCACATGACCTTAGATTGTTCTAGAACAAAGCTTAGAGGCTACTGTACAAGATTTTTTAGCTGCTGTTAATATTAAAGCATTTTAACGCTATGCCTCATTCTGGTAGCCTTCATCTCTGTAGCCCAAAATATTGCAGTCACCCAGTAAGCTTCCTGGCAGGTGAGGCTTTAAATCTGGGTCTCCATAATACAAAACTGATATTTTATTCACTACGCCACATTTGCTTTCTGTCATAAGCATTTCTGTCATAAACAATCAAGTTAAACAAATATCATAGTTCAGTTTATGGGCTTGGTAACACTGCCTATACTTGTCAATGGGAAAGGAGCCTTACATGCTTTGATTCTTAAAGATATAATATCGTCCAAAATACCCAACAGGTCTGTGTAATCTGAGACAGAATGCTGTGGGGCTAGCCAAAAGGCAGATGTAGTCAAACAGCACGATGGATTTAGCAGCTGCTTAACCAGACAAAAGGCTCTGCTGAAGATTTCATTAGACACGGAACAGCAACACCTTTCCAGACTGCACTGGAACACACTTTCCCATCCTATGTGCTGCTGTGAGAGCAAAAATGCCAAAGAATACTAGCAAAAGGCATATTGCTGTTACTGTATGGGCTACAGTAGGAGCTGCTACAGCTGCCAAAGGGATTAGTGCAACCTTTTCACACAATACATCTTTTTAAAGCAGAAAATGGCAACCCAGATATGCTTAGGTAGGCTCAACCAATGTGTCTATGAAAATTCGTTTCGCTCACCTTTTTCAGATAAATGAAATGATGCTGCCTTGCATGTCAGGTACTTATCAGCAGCATTCATGGTCATATCTGAATGGATCAGTTCAGGTAGAGAGGAGCTTAGTGCTCCTACTGACTGTGACTGGCCCCAGCTCCAGTCCTCCTCCTGCTCTCCATTCCAGATTTTGTGCATAGCTTGCTATACCTGCTTCAAACCTTTCCTGACCTTCTCTCTGCCACTCTCCACTGTGACTGTGGAAAAGAAAATGTCTGATCATTCAGATGCCTCTGAGGTATTAGTAAAAAGTCCAGTCGCACCTTTAAGACTTTATTGTAGCATAAGCTTTCAAGAACCACAGCTCTCTTCGTCAGGTGCTACTGGACTCTTTCCTATTTTGCAACTACAGACTAACATGGCTAACTCCTCTGGATCTGAGGTATTAGAAAGTCCTTGTTTTCATTGGGGAACAACACAAAGACTTTGTCACACATTTTGGGAGTTTCATGCCATCCAAATGCACGCTGGCTCTTTCCTGTTTATGACCTCAGCATGCAAGTGGATTTAGCCTTCTCCCTGCACAGCTTTCACATCCACAACCTGCTCCATGGAGCCATTATTGGCTCTTCGTGAAACTCCTGTGTAGCCACGTAAATTGGGTTTCCAGGTTTCCCTAGGCAACCACTGGGAGGTTGGGAGGACAAGGGAGGGTATGAATGCACATTCCTGTGCAGGGTGCAGTGACATCATTTCTGGCTATGCAGAATTTTGGGCCAGTTCTTAAAGAATTGGCCTTCATCCAGTGCTGTTGCTTCTGGTGTAACCAGAAGTAACATTGTCAAGCAGGAGTGCATGAATGCAGCCATTTGCCCAGGCTACCTGATAATGATAGACAATCACTGGACAGCCTGCTTCCTCCTAGCAATCACCAGCTATCAGCAGGAAGAGAGGCAAATTGCTGGGAGTTTGCCTACCACCAGTGGGCACCTGGCAAGCCTGAATGTAAGTAACGTGACTTTTACAACAGAGCTGATAGTGGCTCCATGAAGTAGTATGAGGTCATGAAAACAGTGGAGGAAGGGGGGAGCTACAGTGAAAGTCCTTATGCTGGTCCCCACAATATTATAGGGTCTTTTTCCAATATGTGAATCATCTTCCAAGAGTAAGAGGATGGTTTCTCAATTTGTCTAAGCACTCTAGTGCCACCAAGTAGTGAGACAAGAAGTCTGGTCGGCACACTTTACCCTCTACTCCTCTCAGTAGGAAATCCCCAATTACCAGCACATGTCATCTTCTGTATTGGGGAGCAGAAACTTGAGTCCTCTCATCCATGGGGGCCTGAGAAATTTCCTTCAAGGTTTGAGGAGGCTGAGGGAGTAGCCCTTGATCCAGTGGTCCAGAATTAATATCTATGGGGAGATCCTGGAACCGATTGCTTCGCATCAGAGGCTCAACAGAACACCATTGGTGGTCACCTACAGCCCACAACTCAAGCCAGTCCAACACATTATTAATGGCCTACAACCCATGCTGTATTGTAACACTCTCCTCACACAGGCACTGGGAGGATGACCTTTTCTTGCTTCCAGACACCCAGCTAACCTGAAACAACTACTCACCCACAATGATGTACTAACATGAACTCTGGTACCAAAGCCTGCAGCAAACCAAGATGCCAACTTTGCTCTCATATTAATCCAAGCAACATCATCAGTGGACCAATCAACATCAGCCATACCATCTTGGGTTCATACTCCTACTCATCCTCCAATGTGATTTACGCCATCACATGTCAGCAGTGCCCCTCCACTCTCTACACTGGACAAACTGGCCAGTCCCTTTGACAAAGAATTAATGGACATAAGTCTGACATCAGGAACCAAAACTTTCAAAAACCAGTGGGGGGACATTTTAATCTCCCAGGACATTCAGTTGCTGATCTAAAAGTAGCAGTTGTTCTGCAGAGGAATTTCAAAGGGAGATTAGAAAGAGAAACTGCTGAATTGCAACTGATAACGAAGCTCATTACCTCATTGGTAATGAGGCTTCGTGTCTCATTACCAATGCTAATTTCTCCACACCCACTAGACCTCTGCATACCCCACCCTATTCAATCACACCTGCCTTTGTCATTCACTGGCTATTGTCATTTGGCTTCTGTAATCACTCCACTCTCCAAGACATAAGGAGAGATGGACTCACATTCTACCTGTATCTGAAGAAGTGAGCTGTGGCTCACGGAAGCTTATACTTTATCACTAATTTTGTTAGTCTTATAGGTGCTACTGGACTCTTGCTCTTTTTCGCTGCTACAGACAGACTAATACGGCCACCCATCTTCATCAGAGGTTCAGAATGTCTCCTGATTTTCCTGCTCCTGTGGGTTACATTCTTCCATGCATCTGCCTCCTGTGTTGGGTGCATTATCACCTTGTTCTACTGAGTGTATAGGACAGGACTTACATAACATCTGGCATTGTCAAGATGGAAAGAGGGTTACACCAAATCAGACACACTGCACCAAGAAGCCATGCCACAAGTCATCATTGTGGCATATTAGACTTGGATCTTGCCAGTTATTGTGAGGCATGCCATGAAGTTTGCCACATATATGCTCATTAAAGAAAAAAATATCTTCCTTGAGTATCACTTCTTAGTTACAAAGATAACTTTGGATATGTTCATCTTATCCACACTGCTTGCTACCCACCTAACTGGGCAGATTTGGTTCCTCCATCATTCGGCTTATTTATTTAACTCAGGGCAAGGTTAAATAGAATACAATAAAATACAATATAAAATTACAGTAAAATATCAATCTATAAAAATCTAAAATACCTAGGAAACAATACTAACATTTGATAGCTTTTAATACACATATCTGAGTGTGGTAGCTGTGGATAATAAGAGAAACGGGGCAAATCTGCCAAAAACCGAAGCAGAAGAGGACAAAAAACAGAGCAAAGAGCACAAAGCAGGAAGACCTGAGGAAAGGAGCTGCCATCGCCTCAACTGGAAGCCCATGCTAATCTGAGCAGTGAGGATAATAAAGGGAAAAAACACTCCAGCCAAGTCACCAGCACATCATTTCCTGATACAACCTGGAAATGGCAATAGTAGCTCTGGGAGTCATGGACCATAGGAGTTTTACCATAGAGTTGTGGTGATTCCTAAAGCTACCAGTGTTACTTCCAGATGTTGCTGACATTAGCAACATCATATCCCCCCATGTCCCCACTCCCTCAACCCTCCTGCTTGCCAGGCTTCACTTGAATCATAACCACTAGGGATGTGCGTTTCGGCATTCAGAATGCCGAAAGAATGCCGAAACAAAAGTGTTTTGGCTTCTTTCGGGGAATGCCGAAACGTTTCGGGGAATGCCGAAACGTTTCGGGTAGCCGAAAGAAAAAAGCCGAAACGTTTCGGGATTCTTTCGGCTTTCCTAAGGGAAAATGCCTCCGTCTTCCAGGACGCCTGGAGGAGGCATTTTCCCACCGAATAAGCCCAAAATTGGTAGGGACCTTCCTCTAACCCTTCTCTAACAACCACCCAAGTTTCAGACAGATTGGACTTTGGGGGGCCATGTTATGGCCCCCCAAAGCAGGTCCCCCCATCCTCCCATAAGAAAGCGAAGGAGCAGCATATTGTTAGCATGCTGCTGCTGATCTTTCTTCATTATTTCCTATGGGGAAAAAATGAAGAGGCAGGCTTCCTTTGCCAGGGGTGGCATTTTGCATGCAAAATGCCCCCCAGCCCTCAGGGGCCCTTCTCCCACCCCTCCTCCCACCCCCCCACCAAGGCTCAGCCTGCTCCCACTTGGGGGGGGCATTTCATGGCCTCCCCAAGTAGGTGCTCTAATCTCTACCACTGACAGCTGGGGGAGGCTTGTGTTGCCAGCGGTGGCATTTTGCATGCAAAATGCCCCCCAACCCTCTGGGGCCCTTCTCCCACCCCTCCTCCCACCCCCCCACCAAGGCTCAGCCTGCTCCCACTTGGGGGGGCATTTCATGGCCTCCCCAAGTAGGTGCTCTGCTCTCATCTCTACCACTGACAGCTGGGGGAGGCTTGTGTTGCCAGGGGTGGCATTTTGCATGCAAAATGCCCCCCAGCCCTCTGGGGCCCTTCTCCCACCCTTCCTCCCACCCCCCACCAAGGCTCAGACTGCTCCCACTTGGGGGGGCCATTTCATGGCATCCCCAAGTAGGTCCTCTCAGCCCCTAAAGTCCACCCCTTACAGCCCCACACAAACCCAATTCCCCCCCAGCTGCCACACACAGACCCAAATCCCCACATTAGCCCCTCACAGACCCAAATCCACCCCCACCTGCCCCACACCCATAACCCCAGGAACAGGCTGGCAAAGGCCAGCCCTCTCCCTTTGTTCCCTATGCTGGGAACTTCTAAACTCTCTTTCCCTAGGCAATTCTGCACAGCCCAGGGGTGCCACAATGGTGGGCACACTTCTGAGTGCCAGCTGGTCCCTGTGAAAGAGCACCTGAACCACAGACACCCTCCCTCAAATTCCCCCACCACCTACAGAGATGGCTGGCCAGCCAGCCCCATTGTTCCCTATGATGGGAACCAACTGCACAACAAAGAATAAAACAAGAACAACACAAAATAAAGTTTTAAATTTTTTTTCTCCCTTCCAAAGTACAAGTAGGCAAAGCATTATGACACATTACACCAGCAGTCCCCCACACAGAAAAATAACACAACTCACTTAACATCAGAGAATCACAAAGCATGATACCTGTCAAAAACACTTTATTTCTTGAACAGCTTTAGGTTACACAGCAGGGGGGAACACCAAAGGGCATGGCAGCACTATCTTACACAAAAATAACACAACTCACTTAACATCAGAGAATCACAAAGCATGATTCCTGTCAAAAACACTTTATTTCTTGAACAGCTTTAGGTTACACAGCAGGGGGGAACACCAAAGGGCATGGCAGCACTATCTTACACAAAAATAACACAACTCACTTAACATCAGAGAATCACAAAGCATGATTCCTGTCAAAAACACTTTATTTCTTGAACAGCTTTAGGTTACACAGCAGGGGGGAACACCAAAGGGCATGGCAGCACTATCTTACACAAAAATAACACAACTCACTTAACATCAGAGAATCACAAAGCACGATTCCTGTCAAAAACACTTTATTTCTTGAACAGCTTTAGGCTACACAGCAGGGGGGGGGACACCAAAGGGCATGGAAGCAGTATCTTACACAAAAATAACACAACTCACTTCACATTAAAGAATCACCCCAAAAAATAGCTGTCAAAAGCACTTTATTTCTGTAACTGCTTTAGGTTACACAGTAGGAAGGCACCGCAGAGCAGGAAAGCAGTGTACTACGCAAAAATAACACAACTCACTTCACATCAGAGAATCACACAAACACAATTGCTGTAAAAAACGGTGAAGTGGGTTGTATTATTTTTTGTAGTACATTGCTATCATGCCCTGTTGTGCCCTCCTACTGTGTAACCTAAAGCTGTTCAAGAAATAAAGTGTTTTTGCCAGGAATTGTGTTTTTGTGATTCTCTGATGTTAAGTGAGTTGTGTTATTTTTGTGTAAGATAGTGCTGCCATGCCCTTTGGTGTTCCCCCCTGCTGTGTAACCTAAAGCTGTTCAAGAAATAAAGTGTTTTTGACAGGAATCATGCTTTGTGATTCTCTGATGTTAAGTGAGTTGTGTTATTTTTGTGTAAGATAGTGCTGCCATGCCCTTTGGTGTTCCCCCCTGCTGTGTAACCTAAAGCTGTTCAAGAAATAAAGTGTTTTTGACAGGAATCATGCTTTGTGATTCTCTGATGTTAAGTGAGTTTTGTTTTAATTTTTCTGTGTGGGGGACTGCTGGTGTAATGTGTCATAATGCTTTGCCTACTTGTACTTTGGAAGGGAGAAAATAATTTTTTTAAAACTTTATTTTGTGTTGTTCTTGTTTTATTCTTTGTTATGCAGTTGGTTCCCATCATAGGGAACAATGGGGCTGGCTGGCCAGCCATCTCTGTAGGTGGTGGGGGAATTTGAGGGAGGGTGTCTGTGGTTCAGGTGCTCTTTCACAGGGACCAGCTGGCACTCAGAAGTGTGCCCACCATTGTGGCACCCCTGGGCTGTGCAGAATTGCCCAGGGAAAGAGAGTTTAGAAGTTCCCAGCATAGGGAACAAAGGGAGAGGGCTGGCCTTTGCCAGCCTGTTCCTGGGGTTATGGGTGTAGGGCAGGTGGGGGTGGATTTGGGTCTGTGAGGGGCTAATGTGGGGATTTGGGTCTGTGTGTGGCAGCTGGGGGGGAATTGGGTTTGTGTGGGGCTGTAAGGGGTGGACTTTAGGGGCTGAGAGGACCTACTTGGGGATGCCATGAAATGCCCCCCCCAAGTGGGAGCAGTCTGAGCCTTGGTGGGGGGTGGGAGGAAGGGTGGGAGAAGGGCCCCAGAGGGCTGGGGGGCATTTTGCATGCAAAATGCCACCCCTGGCAACACAAGCCTCCCCCAGCTGTCAGTGGTAGAGATGAGAGCAGAGCACCTACTTGGGGAGGCCATGAAATGCCCCCCCAAGTGGGAGCAGGCTGAGCCTTGGTGGGGGGTGGGAGGAGGGGTGGGAGAAGGGCCCCAGAGGGTTGGGGGGCATTTTGCATGCAAAATGCCACCCCTGGCAACACAAGCCTCCCCCAGCTGTCAGTGGTAGAGATTAGAGCACCTACTTGGGGAGGCCATGAAATGCCCCCCCCCCAAGTGGGAGCAGGCTGAGCCTTGGTGGGGGGTGGGAGGAGGGGTGGGAGAAGGGCCCCTGAGGGCTGGGGGGCATTTTGCATGCAAAATGCCACCCCTGGCAAAGGAAGCCTGCCTCTTCATTTTTTCCCCATAGGAAATAATGAAGAAAGATCAGCAGCAGCATGCTAACAATATGCTGCTCCTTCGCTTTCTTATGGGAGGATGGGGGGACCTGCTTTGGGGGGCCATAACATGGCCCCCCAAAGTCCAATCTGTCTGAAACTTGGGTGGTTGTTAGAGAAGGGTTAGAGGAAGGTCCCCACCAATTTTGGGCTTATTCGGTGGGAAAATGCCTCCCCCAGACGTCCTGGAAGACGGAGGCATTTTCCCATAGAAAAAAGCCGAAAGAATGCCGAAATAATGCCGAAAGAATCCCGAAAGTCGAAAGCCGAAAGAGATTCTTGTTTCGGCTTTCGGCTTTAACGATAGAGAATCTTCTTTCGGCTTTCTACTTTCGGCTATAGCCGAAAATTTTTGGCTTGCACACCCCTAATAACCACCAATTATAAACTGGCCCATCTTTCTAATAGCTTCATTTTGAGGTGGTTAACAATTTTTATCTAATTGAAAATCACTTTGGATCAAACTCATAAAGTCTGTACTTTGATATGGACCTATGTTGCCTATATATCTGAAGACAACGTTTGGCTGTCTGTCAAATCAAATATTCACATTTCCCAAAAAAGTTTTATATATTCCAATTTCCAGAACTATATATTCCCCAATTCAACAACTAGGCAGCTGGGAAAATGTGCTCAGTGGCCTTACTAGAACAATAAGTACTTGGGTGATTATCATAAGATGAACATATATGACATTTAAATGCCACATATGTTCATTTTATGATTGTTACCATTCATTATCATGATTATGGAATCGTGGAATTTTCTTAGACTTTGTAGTGCCTTCTGTAGAAGTTCTGAATTTTTATGTGTGTGGAATTTTTAAGGATTTCCTTCCATTTTTTCTCAGCCATCAATAGCTTAAAAGTGTACTTGTGATCTCCTTTTGCCCTCTTTGTGCACATAATCTTATGTTTGGACCCTTAGAGTCACTGAGTTTCATCAACATCGCTTTGAGATGTGGTAAATGACACAAGAGGGTTTAAATAGGAACTTGGATTATTCTTGGGTGATAGAATTTGCTATTAGCTAGAGAGGTCAAGAAACATATTTTCATGTGTGACCCTAATTCTGAAAGCTCAAAGTGAACAACAGGAAATGAATGGCATGTTCTATCACAGTTTAATGGTCTGGTCCAATGCCTCTATAGCATCTGCCGTCATCTAGATGCTTAGGAGTTCCACGTTAAATATGCTGTAGACTATGTTATGGCAGAAAGCTATTCAAGAAAAATATCAGATAGTGTTTTATTCATAGTTTTTCAGAAGTTTTTAGAACTTACATTGAACCAGTAAAGATAGACTTATTCGGACAGCATTTTTTTCCTTTGCCTTGCATGAAGTATTTGGGAATTCCCTGAAAATGCATCATGGTATTTCCTGAAAGGTCCCAAAATGAAAAGTACCTTTGACAAGACATTCTGTAGGAAAGACGACTTTTTTCCCCCTCTGTAAAAATGAATCAGCCTCTTTACACCAGCCTTACTCATTGATTTTTGAGGATGCTTATGCTTACCTTTAAATGATTTGCCTGTCTCTTGGAGCCTCACCAATGGTCAACCAAAAGGAACCCACCCTGCCCTTATTGTAGCTAAAAGGCTTAATATAACAGCACAGGAGACACAAATGCCCATAATTAAATGGACTGAGGGCTTTATAACTTTATCAATATTTGAACATATGGTTCATGGTCTTATTTTTAGATATTTTGAGACTATTTATAGATGCTTTACATGTAGACCCGCCACTATTGTTGTCATATTTTTGTCTGTTTTCTATGAGGTTTTTTTAATTTTTTTTTAAATTAAAAATGTAGAAAATGGATTCAGGCCATGCTGTGGTGGCAGAGGCAGGCATCATTTAACCACCTAACTAGCACCCACTAGCACGAAAAGAAAAGCTGTGTGTGGGGGGGGTCACATTCCAGCTGTAGCAGAGCATCAGGTAGCGTTTGGAAATATTTTTTTCTGAAAAAGAAAACATCTTAGTCAAATATGGAATCTAGAGGAAGAAGGGGTTCTGTATAGCATCAAAAATGCCTTCCAAATCCACTGAGCTAGAAATATGTTAACAAATCTACCAAACTAGAAATATAGGTAGAAATTGTGTGGGAAGCAAGAGGAACCAAGAGAATTGTCTTAACTGGGTATAATGCATTAGAGTCCATCCAAAGCAGCCATTTTCTCTAGGAGAACAGATCTCTGTAGTCTGGTGAGCACTTGTAATTCTGGGAGATTTTCAGGTGCTATCTCAAGGTTGCTATTAGGGTTGCCGGGTCCCCCAGGGCACAAACTGGGGATGAAGATGTTGTGTGTGTGGTTGTACGGAAGAGGGGAGCATCTTACAAATTAGTGATGGGAGGCGATTTTTGAGTGGGGGCTTTCACTTCCTCTTCACACAGGGAATGACACCATTCCCAGCTCAACAAGGAAGTCCTCTGGAGCATGCAGGAGCGCACTCTGGGTATTCAAATGCAAAACTGCAGTGGTTTGAAAACAAGCAGAGATCTGATACAGAGCTGAAACAAATCTAAAACAGAGCATAAATAATCAAACATGACATTAAACAACACAAAACTATCCAGTAGGAACAGACAGTACCCAGTAGAATAGCCTACAGTCCCTATCCCTTGACCAATGCATCTCATTGAACCATTTCCTTAAAGTATATCTCTTCTACCTGTGTGAAAAAGCCCTTCTTTTTGCTCTGAAGAGAAGGTGAGGAAGTCCCTTCTGTTAGCAGAAATGTTCTGAACAATTTAGGCCATTTCATGGGTTTTTTTGTAAAACTGCAAATATTGTAAACTATATTCACATTTTCCAAATGGAATAATGTTTGTATAAAGCACTGTTCCTTAGAAAAGAAATTTCAAACCAACATGTGCAACTCAGAGTAAACATCACCCTGTTGATGTGGTTTTCTGATATCAGTATCAAAGACCACTAAAATAAAGTTGCTAGATTTCATGAGCACTCTCTTTCTTTTTTACAAAATGAACAAGAAACTGCTACTGTTTTCCTGGTCACAGTCTGTGATCATTGTCCATTGCCTTTAGATCATCTAAAACAAAAGACCTTCTGTGCCCTGGAAGCCGCACACCCAAATGTAGCAGCCTGCTTGAATCAACAAGCAATGGTACCACATGGGTAACAGTATGGTATTTCATAGGGAATACTGACTTCTTTTTATTTTTTGAATGCACTAAGAAAACTGTAAATCACTAGATTTATGGGGAGGGGGACAAGCACAGCAGTGCTGCAGGCAGCACAAATAAACCGAGGTGACTCCACTGTGTTCTAAAAGTGTGGCAAAGGCAGGATGCTCAGATTATCTGAAGTTTATTAATATAATGAATCTAATTCATCAAATATGCTACAGTTTAACGATGATGCTTTTGTGAAAAGAACACTTTCAGCAAATATAAAAATTTCAGTTTTATTTTATACAGGTGCATTTAAATATTTGCATCTGAATGCAATCTGAAAGGCCATTAGTTGCAGGAAAAGAATGTTGAGCCTTGAGTGTCTTGACTTTGATGCAATCTTTGTGTTTCTCTTTTTTTAAAAAAACCTTGGCTTTTGAAGTTCATCCATTTACTGTCACCTAAATGATTGGTGTGGCTGAGCTTTTTGGGGAGGACCCACCATTATTATCCTTGTAATAATTTAGCATATAAATGGAGGCCAAATTAGTCTGTCTCCTGTCCAGATTGACAGATGAGTAACTGCTCCTTAATTTTCAAAGAGCAGCATTGATGAGTTTCACTATCTAAGGGGAGGCAGAAATGAGGTTTTCAGAACAGAGAGTGTCAGAATGATGAGTTCACCCTGATTACCCATTCAGAAAAGTGGATGCTAACTCCAGTGGAGCCTCAGAGTTGGCAGCAAGTAGTTTAAAAGTTAGTGGGTAAGACTCAACTCTCAAAAGACATATGAGTTTTGAATTGGATCCTGAATATACAAATACATTTGATATAAAACTTCAGTCTTCAGGTTAAGGATGAATCATGTCTAAATCTCCATCAGCAGCCTGGATGAGGAATTACCTGTCCCCAGCACCAATTTCCTGATCTTAAGGAACCGAAGAGTGCGGGGGAATGGCCACCATATACTGACACTTTAGGAGTTTTCCCTATAGTTAGTAAGTACCATAGATACTAAGGGAGGAAGCCTAGATTGTAACTTCAAAGTGTCACCACATCCTCTCTAAATTCTGCCCTTCCCGGACAGTCTAGGGTTGTTTGCTAGCCTCCTGGAGGAGCCTAGAGATCTCCTGGAATTACAGCTAATCTCCAGACCAGAGATATAGGTTTTCCTGAAAAAAATGGCTGCTTTGGAGAAAGGGTTCTATGGAATTATACCTTGTTAAGATCCCTTCCACTCTCAATCCCTGCTCTCCTGAGTGTCTGCTTCCAAAGTCTCCAGCAATTTTCCAAACTGGATTTGGCAACCCTACCAGATACTGCCCCCAAATCTCCTGGCATTTGCTGATGCAGTGTTGGGCACCCTAATAAGAGTTTTGGGAGACTTTCCTTTGTTAAAAAAACATATAGATAGAAAATCAGCAGAACAAGCAAAGAGAGGAGTTTAGTAGCTGTGCTGGTTGTCTGTCTGCATAGAGATTTTTTTAAACGTAAATGCACATTCAGAGCTGACATCTACCACCAGCAATCTGAAATGGTCCATTCTGCTACCTCCAGTCTCTTCCACTTCATTTTCCTACAAATGTGAACTAGCCTCCATGAATATACACTCAACAGGAAGTTGCAACTAATAACTTATTATATTTATTTATTCACTTCTGTTCTGCCTTTCTTCCAGCATGGATCTCAGGGCATAAATAAATATGGGGCTTAGGGATCCCAGATCCCTTACTCCCACCCTCCACTCCTTGCCACCACTCACCTGGCCAGTGGAGGGGAAAGGTGGGGGAACAAGCCTCCTGGGGGGTGCTCCCAGGGTGGCACAATGATGTCACTCTTGGGAGTGATGTCATTGCACTGCCTCCAAGAGCTCTCCCATGCTTCGCAGTGGGCCAATTTGGGCCCAAAATGGGTGCTGCTGAGTCCCCCCCTCCTTCCGGGAAGGTAAGGGAACCTGGCAACCTTGATGGGGTTCCCAGGAGGTTTACTATCCAAACACTAACCAGACCCAGACCTACTTGGCTTCAACAAGATTTCCGGATCATACCTCCATCTAATCCTACGCCAAGACAACACTTTCCAAGGTAGATTCTGCCTTTACAATCAGAGCTCCTAGATTAAGGTAGTTGCTTTGTACAGGAGTTTGTCCTATTCTTAATTTATATTTTAGATGTTTGCTTAAAACATTTTAGATCTACACCTAAAATATGTGAAAATTAAAATACACATGGGCTGAAAACATCCTAACATCACAGTTTCTAATACATTTCTAATGAATGTCAGATGTTAGTTGAGCAAAAAACATAGATGAAAAGGCTGGGAATACATGCAGTTGTATCAACAACACATTCAATAATTTAACAGCACATTTTCCAGAGGCAGAAATAAAGATTTCAAGCCTCTGCCATGTTTTCCTCCCCCTACCCCCCAAAAAACAGTTTTATTATATTGTGTCACCTTGTCAGAAGGAATGTTTTATGTACAAAGCTGTTGTGCTTTGTACATACATGTACTCATATTTATGTAAATAAATATTTTAAAAACTTCTGTCTTGAACCCAGCCTTTTGTGATGTCAAAACAAATGTCCAGTCAGGAATGGTTTCCATTTTGGAGGTGGAGTAGGTCAGAGCCTCTTCAAAACGGTTCTTACTTACACTGTAAAGGCTATATTTATTTATTTTATTTTTATTTATATTACTTATAGTCCTCCTTTCTCACTTAGACTCAAGGCAATTATACAATGTAGTTCAATACAATCAGCATGAACAATACAATAGGCTATGTGTGTGTTATGTGCCATCAAGTCGTCTCCGACCTATGGCGACCCTATGAATGAAAGACCTCCAAAACGTTCTATCTCTAACAGACCTACTCAGATCCTGCAAACTGGAGGATGTGGCTTCTTTTATTGAGTTAAGCCATCTCATTTTAGGTCCTCCTTTTTTCCTACTACCTTCCACTTTTCCTAGCATTATTGACTTTTCCAGAGAATCTTGACTTCTCATGATGTGACCAAAGTACAATAGCTTTAGTCTTGTCATTTTAGCTTCTAAGGAGAATTCAGGCTTGATTTGATCTAATACCCACTTATTTATCTTTTTGGCTGTCCATGGTATCCACAAAACTCTCCTCCAGCACCACATTTCAAATGAATTAATTTTTTTCCTGTCAGCTTTCTTTACCATCCAACTTTCACATCCATACATGGCAATGGGGAATACCATAGTTTGGATTATCTTGATCTTGGTTCCCAGAGAGACATCTTTATCTTTAAGGATCTTCTCTAGCTCCCTCACAGCTGCTCTTCCAAGTCTCAGTCTTCTTCTGATTTCTTCATTGCAGTCTCCCTGTTGGTTGATGATTGAACCAAGGAATAGAAAATCTTGAACAACTTCAATTTCTTCATTGTCAACTTTAAAATTGAGTAGTTCCTCAGTAGTCATTACTTTTGTCTTCTTGATGTTCAGTTGTAATCCTGCTTTGGCGCTTTCTCCTTTAACCTTCATCAGTAGTTTCAAGTCTTCACTATTTTCTGCTAGTAATGTGGTGTCATCTGCATATCTCAGATTGTTAATGTTCCTCCCACCAATTTTCACTCCTGCTTCTTCTAGATCTAATCTAGTTTTCCTTATGATATACTCTGCATAGAAGTTGAACAAGTAAGGAGATAATATGCATCACTGTCTGACACCCTTGCCAATTGGAAACTATTCTGTTTCCCCATATTCTGTCCTGACAGTAGCCTCTTGTCCAGAGTACAGATTGCACATCAAAACAATCAGATGTTGTGGAACCCCCATTTCTTTTAAGACTCTCCATAGCTTTACATGATCTACACAGTCAAAAGCTTTGCTGTAATCTATAAAACACAGGCTGATTTTCTTCTGAGATTCTCTAGTATGTTCCATTAACCATCGTAAATGTGATCTCTGGTGCCTCTTCCTTTTCTGAATCCAGCTTGAACATCTGGCATTTCTCGTTCCATATATGGTAAAAGTCTTTGCTGTATAATTTTGAGCATCACTTTGCTTGCATGGGAAATTAACGCAATTGTCCGATAGTTGTTGCACTCCTTGGCATCCCCTTTTTTGGGAATTGGAATGTAGACTGAGCGTTTCCAGTCAGTGGGCCATTGTTTTGTTTCCCATATTTGTTGGCATATTCTTGTTAAGATTCTGATGGTCTCCATTTCTGTGGCTTGAAATAACTCTATCGGTATTCCATCTACTTCAGGTGCTTTGTTTCTCTCAATTCCTTTGAGTGCAGCTTTTACCTCACTTTCTAGGATTTCTGGTTCTTCATCAGAAGATTCTTCTTCGAAAGTATCTGTCATCCGTCCATCTCTTTTGTATAGTTCCTCAGTGTATTGCTTCCATCTTTCCTTTATTTTGTCCTGATCAGATACTGTATTTCCATATTGATCTTTCAGCATCCCAAGCCATGGTTTGAATTTCCCTTTGATTTCTCGGATCTTTTGGAACAAGTCTCTTGTTCTTCCTTTTTTGTTGTTCTCTTCTATTTCTTTGCACTGGTTATTATAATAGATTTCTTTGTCTCTGCATGCAAGCCGCTGAAAAGCTGCATTTATAGTTTTGACCCTATTTCTGTTGCCTTTCGCTTTTGCTTCTCGTCTATCTTTAGCAATTTTAAGAGTTTCCTCAGACATCCATTTAGGCTTCTCCTTTCTTTTGGCTACAGGGATAGTCTTTGCACATTCTTCCTTGATAATATCTCTAGTTTCAGCTCATAGTTCTTCTGGCTCACAATCAATTAAACTTAGTATTGCAAATCTGGTCCTTACCTGGGTCAAATCCACATTCACCTATTACCCGCAATTTTAACGGAAATCCGTTTGTCTCCAATCCACAAATTTCTCCTCTCCGTTCACATTCATGCTTCCAATGCGTCTTTCTCACGTGTTCCTCCAGTCACACATCCACTGGAAAATCCGCTTTTGTGGGCGGGACCTCATTTTCCCGCCTTTTTAAATTTTTTGAACACTTGTGATGGTGCACTGGGATGACCGTCGCTGGATGCGCTGCTTCCAAATGTCCAAGAGCACGTTCATCAAGCTGGTGGAGGCTCATTTAAGCTGCAATTTTTTTTGATCGAATCTTTGGCATAACGATATTATTCTAAATAGAAACCAATGCCTTATTTCGTTGGGGCATTGATGGAGATCCAATATTCCCAGACATGTGTTACCCCATTGTTGTTGCAACCACCAATCAACTCAAGCACCATCAATAATTTAGGATATTTAATTTTGCTATATCGATAGGAAGAATCATGCAAGAAATAAATAAAAAAAAATTATTCATCAGTACTGCATAAAAGCGAGGCTTTGATAAGAATAAATTAATCTTTTTTAAAAAATGTGCCAAATGTTAGAACATCATCCCAGGCAATATTCGAGCTAATGTGAAGTGTCATAGGGGACTGAGTATATGTGGGGGAAGCCGGGAAGCCTGATAGCTGTGCTGCTATGCGATCTTTATTGCACAGGAATATACACCGTAATTTCGCTATTACATTGATCTAGAGAAAAATAAAAAATAGAAAAAAAAAACAGGGAGTTGTGCGAGGCCAGTATTAGGCTTCATTGCCAAAAAAAGTTTTACACTCAACCAGAAATGATTTCGAAGGCATCTGAGTTATAATTCCCAGACAATGAAAGAAAAGATGAAAAACAGGCATTAACAGACTACGAAGCACTTGATAATAGAATTGGCCAACGGGAACCCAGGGAACGGCCAGAAATACTTGAATGGGGGTGGTTTAAAAAAAAGGCGCGTAAATTGCACTTGTAGGCATTCACGTCCACCGTGAAATTCCCGCAAGAAAACAGTGACTGAAGATCCGAGAGGAATGAGGAAGAGATGCATGTGATTTATCAGTTAATGTGACCGGCACTCAGGAATGCGGGGAAAAGGTGGGGAAAATGTCTTAAAAAAGGAGTAATGTGGATTCGGCCCTGGTCTTTAAATTCTTCAGAAATGTTATTTAGATTGTATTTTGGTACTATGATTCTTTTGGTGTTTCTCTTCAGCTTTATTCTAATTTTTGATATTAGCAACTTGTGATCTGTATTGCAGAAGTTTTAAAACAATTAGAAATCTGATCAGAGCTGAAACAAAACATAAGTAATTTTAAATGACAAAATAAACAACAATAAGTGCACAGTAGTGTAATCTACAGTCCCTGATCCTATATCAAAGCATCTCTTTGAACCACTTCCTTACAGCAGAGCCTTATTACCTGTGTAAGAAAGCCCTCCTGAATAATTTGGTTTTGTGCAGCTTGTGGAAAGCTAGGAAAGTGGGAGCTTTCCTGAACTCTTCAGTTCCATAAGGTTGGGGCCACTAAAGAGAATGTGTGTGTGTGTACAGGCAGAGGCATAGCATGGGAAGGGCCAGGGGGTGGCTGCCCCAGGCGCAAAATTTTGAGGGGGCACCACATCCATGCCCCACCAGGAACGCCCCCGCTTGTCTCCCCACCCCTTTGCTGCCACTGCCAACACAGCATCCAGTGAGCCGGACGCCCCGGTGGTGTGGCAGGTGTAAATGGCCATTTTCCCCAGGGAAATGGCCATTTAAACTGGCCCTTTAATATGAACCAAACAAACCAGTAGTCCAGTTCATGGAAGTTCGTGGAAACGAGCTTCCACAAACCCTGGTTTGCGAACCCCTAACCAGGCTGGTTCGTGGGTTTTTTTGGTTCATATTTAGGTTCGTGCCCATCTCTACTTCAGAGTAGAATCATAGAATCATAGAATTATAGAATCATAGAGTTGGAAGGAGCCATACAGACCATCTAGTCCAACCCCCTGCCCAGTGCAGGATCAGCCTAAAACATCCTGCCACTCTTAGCCACTACACTAAACTGGCCATAGGCATAAGGGTGATATGTAAATGGATAGCTTCCTTAAATGAAATCAAGTCCTCAGGGCCAGATAAATTACATCCTAGGATACTAAAGGAACTACTTGATGTAATTTTGGAGCTCTGTCTATCATCTTTGAGATTTCTTGGAGAAAAAGTGAGATGCCAGAAAATTAGAGGCGGGCAAATGGTGTCCCCATCTTCAAGAAGCAGAAAAAAAGGAAGATCTAGGTAACTATTGACCCATCAGTTTGATGACCATAGTTGGAAAGGTTTTAGAACAAATAATCAAACAGTCAATCCTTGAGCATTTAGGAAAGACAGCTGTGATTACTAAGAGCTGGCATGGGTTTCTCAAGAAGAAGTCATGTAAAACTAACCTTATCTCTTTTTTTGAGAAAGTTACAATTTGGTTGTATCAGGAGATTGCTGTGGACATAGTTAATCTTGATTTCAGTAAGTCTTTGGGTAAGGTACAACATGATATTCTTGTCAACAAGAATGGTTTTGATCCTACTACTGTTAGGTGGATTTGTAACTGGTTGACAGATTGCACCTAAAAGAGTGCTTGTAAATGGTTTCTCATCCTCTTGGAGAGAAGTGACGAGTGCCTCAGGGATCTGACCTGGGTCCTGTGTTCGTCAACATCTTTGTAAATGACTTTTATGAAGGAATAGAGGGGATGTATTGTCGAAGGCTTTCACGGCCGGAGAACGATGGTTGTTGGGGGTTTTCCGGGCTGTAGTGTCACTGAGAGATCTCTGTCTTTTGGTGCTACACCTCTGAAGATGCCAGCCACAGCTGCTGGCGAAACGAACTACAATGCCAAGACCACGGCAATACAGCCCGGAAAACCCACAACAACCATCGAATAGAGGGGATGCTCATTAAATTTGCAGATGATACTAAATTGGGATGGGTAGTAAATACAGTAGAAGACAGATTCAAGATGGTCTTGACAGGCTGGAAAACTAGGCTAAAATCAACCAAGTAAATTTCAACAGAGATAAATGTAAGTTCTGCATTTAGGTAGGAAAATCACATGCATAATTATTGGATGAGAGAGACGTGTCTTGGTACACATGAAAAGGAGCTAGGGGTCTTACTAGATCATACATTGAACATAAGTCAGCAGTGTGATGCAGTAGCTAAAAAGGAAAATGTGATCTTGGGCTGCATCAACAGAAGTAGTGTCCAGATCATGCAAGTGATAGTATCATGTTACTCTGTTCTGGTTAGACCTCACATCGAGTAGTGTGTTCAGTTTTGGGTACCATGGTTTAAGAAGAATGTTAACAAGCTGGAACACGTCCAAAGGAGGGCAACAAAGGTGGTGACTGTGAGGGGTCTGGAGATCGTCCTATGAGGAAAGACTGAAGGAGCTGGGTATGTTCAGCCTGGAAAGGAGATGACTGAGAGGTGATATGACAGCCATCTTCAAGTATTTGAAGGGCTGTCACATAGAGGATGGAGCAGAGTTGTTTTCTATTGCCCCAGAAAGTCAGACCAGAACCAACAGATTAAAATTAAATCAAGAGTTTTCTGCTAAATCAGGGGTACCCAACCTTTTGGCACATGGAGGCCACATTAGAGTGCCACATCTTAAATCAAAATGTAACAAAATTATTAACCTACCTATTTAGGTTAACAGTAAACAAACAGTAAACAACAATGAAGAAATGTTAACTTGAATGCAGTGCATTTTGAAACAGTATTTTACTGTAAAATCTTTTTGTCTAGCTACACATGATTATCTAGTCAGTGTGATTTTTGTGGTTGCTTTCTGTTAGGAAAGGCATTAATGTCCAAGTGAAGGTTTGTGACAAGCACCCTTAAAATGTCGTGTAAATGTTCATCTGTAAGTCTTGACCTACATCCAAATCACTGAATCTGGATAGTATACAGGGCTTTTTTTTCAGCTGGAACGCGGTGGAATGGAACTTCTTGAAAATGGTCACATGGCTGGTGGCCCCACCCCCTGATCTCCAGACAGGGGGGAGTTTAGATTGCCCTCCGTGCTGCGGGGCCACCAGCCATATGACCATTTTCTCTGCGGGCAACCCACTGAGTTCTACCACCTCTTTTCCCAGAAAAAAAGCCCTGATAGTATACATCCAAGAATTCTTAAAGAACTAATACAAGATGCTAAAAAAAGATGGACAAGCCTCACTGGCTATTTATAGAGCAACCACAGAAAAAAATGAATTTTAGGTTGTGGTCACTTCATTAAAAAGAACAACAGAACAAAAGGGAAATAACACTTTCTCAGTTTACTGATGCATTAAATCCTATCAGACACTAGAAAAGGTGGGGGGGGAGGGATTGTCTGAAATTTGCTTTTCTTCATGAAAAACACTTTAATATTTTATTAGTTGGGGTTTTTTTAAAGGCTATAATAAGGCTGAGATTGTTTCCACTTCTTTCAGCCTCTCATGAGTCTTTCAAACCAGTTTCTTAGCTCAGATTCTTTAAAAATTATGTTACTTCCCCCCACCTGATATGCTTTTGAATTGCAAAATTATCTACTCCAACATTATTATAATAATAATGATTATAATCCAATGGAGAAAGTAATTGGGATTCCTGGAGACATTCATCCCTGTTGTAGGAAAATGCTGCTCAACCAATACTGCACCTGCTTATGACAAGTGACCTAGATAGATATCCCCCCACCTTGCTGATGCTGCAGCTGTTTGTAATAAAGCCCTTTTCTTTCACTGAGAGAAATGTCTAGTTCTCACTGAAGTATCACACCTGTGTCTGGGCCATACTACTTCAGACTGCAGGGGAAGCTCACGTGGCTGAAGAATAATCTGTAAACACTCCCTTGTTTACAGAAAGTTAGATGTCCATGGTTCTTGGCCTAGATTTCCCAACAGTTTTCTATATGCAGGGAATTCTTTGGATATAGGAGCATTCAATTTTGTGAGTTACCTGCCTGCAGTCTGATGTGGTACTGTCCAGACAGAAGGTTACTATACCACTGAGAATTAGGACAAGGGATGGGAAAAGAATTCTTAGTACAACCAAATTGATCTGAAAGGCCAAAAGAAAGAACAAAAACCAGTGTAAATCCCTCCTCCATAGAAGCATATAATCTTTGTATGAATATATGTGCATACACACCCTTCTGTATTTTGGCAGAATTTTAATCACATTTTGCACAGATTGTGTGAAATATTTAGAGAAGGAGCATTTCCATTGCTGAGTATACATTACATAAAACAGCAGAGTTTACAAATGATATTACATTGCATTCAGACCCAAATTTTACCTTCTTTCTTTTGCTTTTAATTTTTAAAAAAATCATTTTATTTTAGTTTTATGTTCATATCCTAGAAAATGATATTTAACCCCAGATACATCCCATAACAACATTGTACAGTTACATGAAATATACTGGTGAAAAAAAAATGAAATCAGACCATAAAAGAAAACAAACAATGCAGATCCTGATTCATTTTCTCTCTTTTTCATCTTTGACTTCCATTTAGTATACACAGAGAGACTTGTACAGTATGTCTCTTACTGTGTGGTCATTCTTTCCATCTATATAGGAAAGGGCTGTGGGTCAAAAGTGCGAAAAAAACCCTATAGAAAAAACTTTTCATGAATCTGACTTTAGCAAACAGATTGTCTTGTTCCTTCCCTCCTATCCCACAAGGGCTAATTTTGTTTCTACCAGCTGGTGGGTTGGATCCTGCCTAGTAAATCTTCACTGGGGCTGGAGAATTTTTTACCAATTCCCTCCTCCTCTGGCAGTCCAAAATTCCCAATTGCTGCTGCTGGAGGACAGAAGACCTCCCTACCCCGACCTGCAGGGAAAAGCTATGGGAGGAATCCAAGGGCTCCTTCAGTGTCATTCACCCCTCCTCTTTGGGCCTGCAGAAATCCAGGCAAGGCTGAAGCCATTTCACCATTTCCCAAGGTGTCATTTAGGCTTCTACTGCCATTTAGAAAGAGTACATATTGCTTCATGTCTTCCCTGCTTGTGTGTGAAAAAAACCTCAAGATGTTACTAGAAACATGTTTGCAATATTTCATTGAGCTTTCCTTGAATTTCATTACTCACTATGCCAGTGATTTATTTTCCTTTTGTATAACATTGTCAGATCTTAGTGTCTGAATGGGATTTTTTAACAACTGCCCCTTGCTTTTTGGATGCTTCACTTTCTTTATTTCAACAGAAGGGTTAAAAGCATCATCACTCCATTGACTGCTGTGGCTATTTACCACCTGAGGTCTCCTGTCTTATTGGATCTTATATATTTTCTTTCTAGCTGCAAATATTGGGAGCTCTCCAGCAGCAGCTGATATTGCAGTCATTGGAGGTAAGACTATGATATTTCTAGAACAAAGACTGAATTTCATACATTGTTTTGAGGAAGCAAAACACAATTCTCCATCTGAGATAGAAAAAAAATATATACCTAGTCAGCTTTCTGCAGAAATTAGGGCTGTAATACAATTCAGTACCATCTCAGTTCTGCCAATAGACTGGAAACTTGAGACGCCATTCAGGGGGGAAAAAACTGAGATGTCTTTCAAGAAACTGCTATCTAACAAGTTTCTCACAGGAGATGGGTGTCCCTCTAGGGATTGTGGGAGGCCATGGACAGCAAGGAATAGCAAATTGGGCATTTGATATTTGCAACAAGCTTATAAACAATGCAGGTTAAGGTTTCCCAAAGCTACAATCTTTCAGAGATTTCATAGAGTAAAGCCATGAATGGACATTTCGTAAACATTTTTAAGAAACTGTCAGTGCCCATTGGAGCTAATTGCAGGGAGTTTATCCCCCTCTCCCGTGTTATTTCAATTATTTGAATGCCCACCACTACCACAACTCTGGAAGTAAAAATAGACATGCTAAGAAAGGATACTTATCTCTCTCTCTCTCGCACACACACACACACACACACACACCGCCCCGAGCTAATAACAGCTTGGGTGTAGGGTTGATTTCAGTTGTAAATAGCCCAGAGATAAAAGTTAAACCACCTATGCCTGAACACAGTCGCTCCAGTCTGGAACAGAGTTCTCCTCAACCATTTATTTTAAAAGAAGGAATGAACAACCTCATGGATTTATCAGCAACACAATGAAAAAGTAGAAACAAGGTTCTAAGTTCAAGATTGCTAAAGGCCAATATATAATCTAGCTGGAAATGGCATGATGTGGAGAGAAAGTGTTCAAAACCCACAATGAAATGAGGTAGGTCCCAGAAACTAGTTCACCAGCTGGGATCGTTGGCAAAGAAAAAGGACAAGGGGCACACCAAGCAGATATACCTGGTTTCTAGGTTGGGGGTGGGGGGGCATGTACAGACTTTTAAAGGGCTTGACTCATAAACCCTGCTACACATAGGAAGAAAAAAGGTCTAGACAGCATAGTTCTGAGACTGCTGTTAGAAGTCTGGGCTATATACTATATTCAGAAAACTGTTGCATTTTAATCACTGGCAAAAAAAGTATCATAGAGATAAATCTTGTAAAATGATGTAAAAGATGAAAACTTTGATATTGATTTTCAGGCATAAAAGCAGGCTATCCATGTATAATAATACATAAATTATTAGCAGCAGTAGTGATGGTAATGGTAGTAAAGAACAGACGGTTTACATGATAAATTTTCAATTGGTGTTAAAATGATCATTCTTTCTCTGGGGTTTTCCTCAGACTGGTAAGTATTCTGACACAAATGTACAGCAATTTGGCTGCAGTTCCATCAACACATTGTCATGTTTATTCAGGCTGTTACTTGAATGACAATCCCTCCCCAAAGAAGCATCTTAGATGTTAAGATGTATTATCTGAGTCTTCTTTATTTCTGTTGTGTTTGCTCACTTCTTTGCTGTTCTTGCTAATTTCAGTAATTCACCAGGTGGATTCCTAATCATTAGTACAAATTAGTGAAGTTCTGCTGCATTTCCCTCAGGTTCCATCTCCTTTAACTTTAATTTTAGCTTCCTACCAGTTACTAGGAGGAAAATTGAATTGTGTTCAATCCCTGAGGCTTATTAATACTGTACAACATCTAAAGAGCATTAAAGCCTATTGTGTTTTGGGAGACCAACATAGCCTTTAAAAATTGATGAATCCCGTATTGGACTTACATTACTTGGGCAGAAGCAACATCTTTACATGGGCAATTTTCTTTTTGATAGCTGTAACTTTGGTTTGGAATCAAGTACCATAAAGCTCTGAGGGTTTGTTAATGGTGTACATTGAAGTGGATTTTGTACAGCTAAAGTGGTTTCTACAGCTAGAGTGGTTTCTCTACACTCATGCCCTAACCACTGGGAGCTTGCTTCAAGATTCCAGGTAGGATGACTGATTTAGAGCCAGATATTCATGTTGCATCAAGTCAAGCTCAAGAGGCTAACTGCCCAAGTGCTACTCAAAGCCACAGCAAAGCAGCAAGTTAAGTACAATGGCAACAAGACCGGTTGTATCTAGTAGGAAGAGGGACACATTGTAAAGGCTGTTGCCGCTCTGTAATAACTGAGAGGAAGGGGTCCCCTTCCCCAGTGAGCATCACTTAGCCACAACAGAGGCAAAGGGGACTGTGACAATGCTGTTCAGGTACATGGTTATTGAATGTCCAGCTGCAAGGGCACACTGATGGGCATTCACCAGCTTCTGGTGCAGGTTCCACTTCCCTCCTCTGGTACAATCTACCATCTGTCCCATCTGTGAGAAGCCACTGTAATGGAGTGGAGAAACAATAGTTATGACAAAATCATATCTGTGGCCAGACTCAAGACATAATCCAAGGTATTTATTGCCCTCCTTTATGGTTGACAGCAAAGGAAGCCACCTTGTATGGACAATGGCTTCAGTTCAGAGAATGTGATTTGTTCAAATTCCCCATCCTGCTGCAGTTTAAAATACCCCCTGAAACATGCTCATGGGGGACAGGGGAGCCCCAGGAACAGCATGAGGGGGAAGTTGGAGGTTTGCAGCAGGAGAGAGAATTGGCAGAAATCACTCGCCATTCTGTCCACTTAAATCCTCCACTGGATCCTAGCCAGTATCTGATCTTTCTGTCAACTGCAGGGCTGTCTAACATATTAGAATTTGAAGAAAGAGGATCAGAATTTGTTGTTGTTTTCTTGTATTTGTCTTCTTGGGTTGGGAGAAATGAGCAAATGTCTTCTTACCACAATGTCAAAATCCCTGTGTGATGTGTTGTTATTTATGCATGTTTTCTCTTTGAAGCATCTAGCTGAAAGCACCAATCTAGTTTTAAAAACTTGGGATATTTGAAATTGGTAATGAAAAGAAAATTTCAAATGTGTCTTCTTCCCATAGGTGTCATTGCTGCTGTGGCTTTTGTCTTGATTTGTCTCTTGGTAGTGATGCTGCGATACATGTACCGGCACAAGGGCACCTACCACACCAATGAAGCAAAGGGAACAGAGTTTGCTGAAAGCGCAGATGCTGCTTTGAAAAATGACCCTACTCTTCAAGAAGCCATGGATGAGAGCCGGAAAGAATATTTCATCTGAGAGTAAAGGCAGCCCCGCTGAGACACACTTAGTAAGTTTCTCTTTCTCAAGGGAATCGATCAGAGACACTACATCAAAAAGCACCGGGATATGAAGATTGCACAGAGGAGAACAAGGGGACTAATTGAAATATTGCTGTTTGCCCCCAAGAAGAACTGAATGCGAGATCCATGGCTGTTTATTTGATTTGATTAGCAGCATAGCTCAATTCAATATCAGATCAGGAGAAACAAAAAATCTCAGGATGAGTGATTAACTGATAGCAGATAACAACATTAAATGTCAAACCTTGACATTTGGAAAAAATAGCAGGTGCCAATGAAAAACATTCTCATAAATTTGCTGATCCATACTGCGCTGATACCATACCTGAAAAGGAAATTTAATTGACAACAAAACAAGTGTTGTGATGCATAAAAACAGGATCCTGGCAGAAAAACTACATTGTAATCCACGTGTCATTTTCCTAAACGTGTATAAGCTTGTCAGTGTGAAAAAATATATATAGAAGAAGCCCCTCCACAAGAAAACAAAACAACACAGCGTCCAGAACACAAAAATGCTGGCAATTTTTAAAAAAGGATTAGGTTTCTGAATATATGTTGTGATGATGTCAGATTGCTCTCTGCTGGGAGGCTAGATTGATTTGCTTAGGACTTGTCTTGAAGCATTTTTATTACATCCTATTAGCAGCTGTCCCGGACTGTAGACCGCCTTCTAGAACTCTTCTTCAATTATATTACTGTGTTTTTGTATATTGCTCAACTTGTTTAACTCTCAGGATGCTTTTCCATCCACAGCATTCATTGAAGTGGTGCTTCTAGAGTCCAGAATGATCAGTACAAAGGAGAGCTATTGAGATGATCACAAATCCATAGTGTCATTTGTCCTGTTGCCCATACCATTCCACCCTCTATAACTGAAAGAAGAGTGAAGTTCAAGTGCAGTGTGGACTCAGCCTTAAATCTAATCTAATCAAAACCAGCCTGCCCAGGCTATGAAAATGTGTAGACTAGACTGTCTTGATGGCTGAGTCAGCACTGAATCTACAACTCAGGCCTGCCTGACTTCTCTGACCCAGAAAGTCAAATGTAAGCTACCACCCATGCATTGTGGCCTGCCATATGAGTTACCTGTCCCTCCACAGGCAGGCACACAAAAAAGGAGTTTATCCAGTGCTTGTTGAGCCATTATGGGTGGTAACAGATTAAGTAGAATTGTATTGCTCCATTAGATAGAAGCCATTACTATGTAATTTCAATTTGCAGTCATCTCTTCATGTCATAGCAGTCAACAGTGAGTTAGGCTTTTTAAATTAATTTAAAATTTTCAAATAGTCTTTAAAATACCACAAGACATAGTAGAACAATAATGCAAAAACATAATAAAACCAACAGGAGTCCGCCAAAGTATCAGAAATTATTGGCATCATTCAACTAAAAATAGTGAACAATTATAAGACAGCCAGAAAAGCCCTATCTGTGCCAGTTATCTGAAAGTCAGTAGGAAAAGATCCTGACCCTTCTGCTTCCTTTTACTGACAGAAACCAAACCTTGAAGACTGGCAATACTCTGTGGTTGCCTATCAATGGCCACTGAGGGCATTTGTTTCTTAAAGATACAGGCACTGCTTTATTATTGGTGGGGAGGGGTTTAACCCTCTTTTTTTTTTAAGATTTAAGATTTTTCTGCAAACCTAGGGTATTTTTCTGGGTTGAAGAGAGAACTTTCTTTTCTGTTCATGGCTCCAGTCTCTGGATTTAAATATCCACAGATTTGACCACATGGAGAATTATGATCTAATTATTGCCAGTTTTAACAAAGAAACTGAAGAGCTCCTCCACCTCACCTTCAGTGGCACAGGAGAAGAAATGGCAGCTGTGAGAGAACCAGGCAAGGAAAATGGCACCAAAATGGCTGGCACCTTTTGAAGCATAGCATGGGAGGCAAATGTGCATCAGTTGCATTCCAGCAGGAAACATCAGATCAAAGGTTTGAGAAAACATTTTAAAACTCTGGGAAACCATAGCAGTACAACAAAACTGTGTGGAAACTCAGAAATAATCTGATGCAGTTGAGACCCCAAACCTGAGGGGAAAAAAACATTTGGAAATCAACAGTTTCAACCATAATGTGCAGAGTTTCTACACAGAAGAAACATTAATGCATAAACAGGCCTTCTGTGTTTCAACCGGTTCAGAAAAGGAGGTGAGAAAATCAATGAGGCAGTAAAACCACCTAGAGGTGACTAAGAACAGCAATAGATCAAATCCTGGGCTATCTTTGAAAAGTGAGTTTGAGTTTAAGGGATATAAACATTTAAAATAAAATTTTAAAGTAGAAAAGAACACAGTGAACAGCAGAACTCTTGGTAGGGATATTTATACTATTTGTTCATAGGAACACTCATCGCTCACAGTTTTGTTTCAGGTAGGTAGCCATGTTGGTCTGCAGTAGAACACAGGATGTGAGTCCATTGGCACTTTAGGAACTTACAAGATTTACAAGTACAGAACAATGGAACCTCTGGTGCTGAATAGAGACGTGGAATTCTTATCTCACTACAGATGCTAATTGATTCTCTAATCAAGCTGCATTGTACTTTTATATCCTGACTCCCTTCTTTGATTCACCCAACCCACCACCTGACTTGAGATATAAAGGCTCAGGGATCTCCACTCCTCTCTGTAATTGAAGAAGGGAGCTTTGACTCTCAAAAGTTTATACTCCGAAAATCTTGTTAGTCTCTAAGGTGCAACTGGACTCAAATCCAGTAACAGTAACCAGGTAACCACCATTTGGGAAATCATGTTTGCCATGGTACTTGTTGTCACCAGTATTTATATAGTGTCACCTGTTAACAACTCTCGTGTGAATCATAATTCCTTTTGATCCAGACTTTTCCTTTGTCTTGGTCCCTTCACTCCAACCATGCCTTTACAAAAATAAGGTGCATAAAGGGTAAGATTTTCAAGCTGCAATAATTGTTCTCAGTGAGCCAGCACTCATTTATAAAATATGAGAAACGGATTCCAAGTTCATATTGTTCATGCCTCCACAACTGAAACAAGTTGTTGACACTATGTTAGACATTTATTTTATTTGGATTTATTCTTTTCTTCTTGTTGAGGGTATTGATCTCACCAAAGAAACAGGCCAAATGCAGCAGCCCATTTCTGGCCTTTACTAATTATCATTTTTGACTATTAAAATTATGATGCAATAATAGAGTCGCTACTGGTTTTCTTTCCAAGCTTTGTTATAGTCTGGATCTTCCTCTTTCAAATGGGCCAGCTTTTGAGATCTGGGCTGGGCTGACCAACAGCATATACAGGAACAGAAGGGCCATGATGACCACTTCTGAGGAGGAAATCAAGGTACTCCTTGCTAAACCCATGTGTTTGTCCAAATATAAACAGCCGTGAAGGTGCTGCTCACCATTAAGGGTGTTTGAGCAAAGTAAGTTCACTTGGTCACATTTGTGTCAAAGTCTGTGGGATGCTTAGTTTATGAGCAGGAAAGTTTTTCTAAGCATCCAAGTGCATACATCACTTTGAATGTGTATGTCTAGCTTGCTCATCTGCAACAACTCTATGGATCTTCTCTATACTAGCCCTGTTCACAAATTATAGAGAACACAGTACATATTTATTTTTTAAAATACGTGAGTTTCTCATGTTACATTCAATGTATGTACTGTTCAATGTGTGATTTAAACCTCACATTTATCCAGGTACTGATCTGGGGTTTCATTTATAACACAAGCACATTGGCTGTTCTTACAAATGGATGTACAGATGCAAGATGCACATGCATTCACTGTAAAGTTTAAAAGAGACCACTGTAAAATTATGGCAGTATACTACTGGTTAGGGTTGGATTGGGATTGGAAACCTGATTTCAAACCCTCAGCACATAGGGTCACCTTGAGGCTTAGGCCAGTCAATTTATATCATGGGTTGCTGTGAGGACAAAATAGAAAAGGGGAAACCACATCTATTGGCCTGAATTTCTTAGAAGAAGAGCAGGATAAAAATGTGATTGATAAATTCCATCTCTATAGAATTCAAATGTTACTTTTCAAAGAGAGATCACCGTTTGGACAAAATACTACTGGGCTAAACCTGCAGACTTTTGTTGCTACAGTGAATCTTTTTGCTTTAAGTTATTAAAGTCAGGTAGTGTACTGTGTAACTCAAAAGTTAATTTGTCTTTTCATTTCCTCTTTTCACAACACACTGAACCAACCCACTTACTGGCTGAATACTTTGAATGAAAACTCCTAATTGGTTTTTAAGAAGACGATGGGAAATCTCCCAGTGGTTAACCTCTTCCATTATCCTGCAGCCTCTGAAATCAGGAAACAGGATGAAGTATTATGCAAGCTAATGCTAAGGGGCATATCCAGACCAGATGTTTCCAACCTGAGGGAATATTATAATTGAATGTCTATGTACCAATGTGGACTAATTTGTATACATAAAGCAATCTGGCTGTATTTTTCCAAAGTGAGTTGGTTTTCTAGTGATCATTTTCAAGTCATTAAGAGCCCTGACTTGAATTGCCCAGACTAGCCAAATCTTATCGGATCTGATTTTTTAAAAGAAAATTAATTCCCTATCTTTCTGCCCTCATAAAGGCCACCAAGGCAACTAACAATTTAATATATATAATAAAATCACATTTTAAAATTATTAAAACCAACCAAACCCAAAACAGAAGCAACAACAACACATCATTAAAACAATTAAACCACAGCTAGAACATACGAAGACATAAACGCAATAATTAAGAAGTTAAAACTTTGGGCTTGAAGAAGGGATTCAGTGAGGGAACATCATACAAAACAAGGGCTGTTTCCAGACGGCTTACCTTCTGCTGCTCCATGCCGCAATGTCGTGGGTCATGCCGGAGAAAACGCGAAATAGCGCATTTTCTTACGTGAGTTTTGCGCAACATTGCGCAAAAATCGCGCGAGAAAACGCAATATTTCGTGTTCGCCACAGCACGAGCCGCGGCATTGCGGCACGGAATGGTAGAAGGTAAGCCGTCTGGAAACGGCCAAGAAGTCTTTATCCTCTGGTAGAAGACAGCAACAGAATGGAATAAGTGAATCTCTCTGGGGAGAGAATTCTGGAGTTTTGATGCCACAACTATGAAGGTCCTCTCCTGGTTTGCCACCCACCTAATCTCAGAAAGAGATATTAAAGACCATAAGCCTGAAGTAGGGCCTCCAAAGATGACAGCAGTCAGGTAAGTTCATAAGGGAGCAGATGGTCCTTTAGTTCTGATGGTGTCAAGCCATATAGGGTTTTGAAGGTAAAACTAGCACCTTGAATTGTGCCTGGAAACAAAATGGAAGCCAGTGTAGATGGGCCAAGACTAGAGTGATACGGTTTCTTCAGCCCACTCCAGTCAACATTATGGCAGCAACATTTTACACCAATTGAAGTTTCTGAATACTTCACAAGGGCAGCCCACATGCAATGCATTGCAGTAGTCTTATCTAGATGTAACCAGGACAGTGGCTAAATTTTCTGCCAAGCTAGCTAACCGGATGAAGTTGGTAAAAGGCACCCCTGACCATAGCTACCACCCGCTTATCCAGCCGTAGGCCTGTGTCCAAGAGCACCCCCAAACTATGGATCTATTCAATCAAGGGGAGTGAAATCCCACCAAGAATTGGCGACACCTTAAATACCTTCCACTGACCAGCAGCACTTTCATCTTGTGAGCATTAAGCCTCAGATTATTAGCTGGCATCCCCTCCAAACCTGCTTCCCAAAACTAGTTCAGGGTTTCTACAACTTCCTTGGGATCAGCAGGAAGAGTAAGATAGAGCTAAGAGTCATTTGCATAGTGGTGTGACAGCCCAGCCGAAATCTCTGGATGACCTCACCAAGTGGTTTTATGTAGATGTTACAGAGTGTAGGGGATAAGATGGAACCTTGCAGAACCTCACATGCCCAAGGTCAAGGGGCTGAGAAGCAGACTCCCAGCACTAATGTTGAAATCTACCCTCCAGGTAAGATTGGAACCATCATAGAATGGTTCCAATCCCAACCTGGAAAGGCAGTGCAGAAGAAGACCATGATTGATGGTACTGAAAGCCTCTGAGAGGTCCAGGAGAATTCAACAGAGTTGCACTCCCACTGTCCGTCTCCTGGCACAGGTCATCCACCAAGGTGACCGTGGTTGTTTTCATCCCATTACCAGGACAAAACCCAGATTAGAAAGGATCTAAACAATTTGCCTCATCCAGGAAAGCCTGAAACTCTCAGACCCAACCAGCCCCAGCCCCCAGCAGGTTTAAGTAGGCAGAAAGGACTAAGGTCACAGAAGCAGGTGGTAGGCCTCAAACTTCCACAGATACTGTCCACATCACAAGACTGAATAAACTGAAAAGTATCCAAACAACAACAAAGCACCCTGGCATCATCTGACCTTCTCACTGCTAATGTAGAGTCCAAGTCAGAATGAATATGTTTTATCTGCAAAGTGTTGATCAAAATGACCACAGTGGGCCATGCAGAGACAATGGTGATGAAAACATGTTTGTTTCTTGCCATTTCCACTACAGAGTAGCTTTCACCTGTTCCTTATCGGATTTGTCTCAAGTCTTCCTCCGCTGTCACTCTAGCTATCTCTCTTGTATTTTTCATCTTGGATGGGAGATTACCAATGAAGTCCAGAGTTGCTACATGGAGGTAGGCAATGGCAAACCACCTCTGAATGACTCTTGCCTTGAAACCCCTATGGGATTGCCATAAACTGATTGAAGCTTGAAGGCATTTTCCAAAGTTTCCACCACCACCAAGAAACTTTCAGCTGGATCCTTGGACAAGCTTTTTAGTTCACTGAAGGCCTACATTGGGAAACCAATTCATGTGTAAGAATGCAGTGCATCTGAATATATAGTTCCTTATTAAACTGAAGCTAACATTACATATTATGTTGAGTTCCATCATTGTTTCCACCTTTTTTTTAACTGAAGTTAACTTAGGTTGTAAATCTTAGTGGATAAAAGACTTCCAGAGCAAAGCTGCTTAATCTTTCCCACTCCATAATCCCTTTTCAGTTCAAAATTACTTTCCCCATACTGTCTCTCCCCATGTTGGGAATACATAGTTCACCAAAGCTTTCCTGTATCTTTCCCCACATAGGTGTAAAAACAGCTTGGGGAGAGCAGTTTTTATGTGGAAAGCTTCCAAAAAGAATTCAGCACTGCAGCCTGCACCGACCCTTCAGACCCTGCCTATCTAGCCTGTGTATTATCTTTCCTACCAACACCTTTCTTAGGGTCAAACTAGATATGCAGGTTTTCCGGGCTGTTAAAAAATAAAGAAGAGCCTAAATGGCATCAGGACACTACCTCAACGGAAAGAAGAGTTCCTGTCCCCCTCCTTGGCCATTTCCCCATGTCAAAATAGCACAGGGGCGGTGGGGGGATTTCTGTTTTTTCTGCTCTATATGCACAGAATACTCCATGTGGGGCAGCAAAAACAGAGACAGCAACTTGCTATTTTGTAAAATAGCTTGAGGGGGGAGGCAGGAGCCCTTTTTGCCACCCCAGTTGTAATGAAGAGATATACACTGAGCTTGGATCTAAGGGCCACTTTTATTAATAACATAAACCTGGAACAACAACTGATAACTGTGGCAAGGGCAACTAGCGGTACAGGTCAAGCCACGTGGTAATAAACTGGACCTCCGCCTTGACCTGCCTGGGCGAGCCCCAAAGCCCCAGGTGTGAGCCATCCAAGTGGATGGCCTGTATTCAGACAGCCGGCAAACTGGATCCCCTCTTCAAGCTCCTAAACCTCAGCTGTACAGCAGTGAGGGAAGGACTTGCACACGGGTTTCCCCAAGGGAGTCTGCCCACGCAGCATGGCAGCCGTCTCAAGCAGTACCATCCGCTCCTGGCAGACCCCTCTTTCCCATGAATGAAGAAGCACCTAGGGTGTTCACCGGCCCGCTCCCTTTTCCCCAACTCTTTCCTGCCATTGGCACCCCTAAACGACACCACCAAGCCAATTAACTCAACCCAAGCAAGGCGCAAGGTAGGCGAAAAAAACCCCACACCCCAAGCCAATCTGGGTATAAGGGGAGAAAAATTCCTACCTGGCTCTGAATACAGCAGCTGGCTAATCCTGCACCAAAACAGGGTGAGGAGGGTGGGCCGAGAGTTTGCGATGACTGGCCGGGGGGAAGCAGAGCCTCACAAATGGCTGCAGGCTCCGCCCCCTGGCAAAGCCCCGGATGCCCGGGGAATTGAGCTGTCCCCTCCTCCTTCCGCCGCAGCAAAGTGCAGCCCGCAGCTTGCATGGTTTGCACTGGCAGCTGAGCGGGCTGGTCTCCCACCACAGCAGCATTCTGAGGCCATTTGTGCTCTCCTTTATTTTTTAACAGCCATTCCCCAAAGCTGCTGTGTGGCTATGGGAACTCAAATTGGATCTAGGGAACCCAGACCCAACTCTTTAAAAACCTGCATGTCTAGTGTGATCCTTAGCATTAACCCTAGCTCATGTCTGTTTGCTCCTTAACATTCACCCTTGGAATAGGAAGCACAGAAAGATTGATGCTGTAGCCAGAGGACTAGTCCAAAGTGCAGAGTATCTGTTTTGCCTTGATGTAAGGTCTAAGTACATAATTCATAGGTTGCACACAAACCCTTTTCAGTCAACTTATTCATAGAGAATGAACATGTAGAAGAGTGGTGTTATTGGGATTCTGACCCCGCCCTACACCTAATGGTGTTCATTCTCCATGAATGTGAACAGACCTTGAGACAGTTAGTGGTGGTGATTCTGGTAACTAGGAAAGGCTGATAAACTGCCACGGAAATGGGAAAAAACAGATGAACAAAACTCCCTTATTTTACTATTCCAATTGCATGAAACTTTGTTATGGGGCAGACAATGAAACTACCGAACAAGTAGTTTGGTTTGACTCGGCAGTTTCCCGAGATCTTGGACAAGAGGAAAAGAGATCATTTGTTCAGACAGTGGGAGAACTAAACAGGTCTTGTCAACAGTGAGTCCCATTTTATTCAGTGTGTATTACTTCCAAGAATGTTCTTAGTTGCTGTTTCAAAGTTTCATCTACTTCCAATAATATGGCTTATATTCAGGCTGGTTATATGATCTGAACAATGTCAGCATCATTTTTTTATTTCTTTTTTGGGCTTTTAATCTTCTCACTGAATTCTTAAAGCATGTTGTTTTTAAAGTGTTTTTTGTAGTTTTGGGTAGATCACCTTGAACATTTAATTTGTGGAAAGGCAATTCTGATAAATGAAATGAATGCAAATATTAAGCAACGCCTTCTCCAATCTAGTGTGAACAGGATTAATTTAGCACCATATAGCACAGCAATTATCTGAAGCACCATTTGTTTCATGACTTTAAAATCTTGGCAAGCTTCCTGCATTGTATCCCCAGCATTGCTGCTGAAATGATCCTGTTTATTCTTCTCTGCAAGAGATAACTGAGCATCACTTTTCATAGCCGCTTAATAGTATTTATCACATTATGTGCATTTGTGGTTTCATCATGGCATTATAAGTGCTGGAATGCTGCCAAAAGCAGTGGATGGGCATGCCTTAAATGGCATCCTGTCACTCACCGAAGTGCAAAGAATGCTGATGTTACTTGCATTCTGTCACCTTTGATTGCTGAACCTGGATTTGATTTATATTATTGCAGGCACTTTCACTCTGTTTTAACAATATATTTTCAAGCATCACTCAAACCATTCCAACAACCTGTCATTTGATATTAGCGTGCTCATCTCTATGAAGACATGCAGAAACCTCAGGCCAGATTGCATTTTCAATCATCCCAAAACAGACTGGCATGCAAATTTTGGATAATCTATTTCTTTTTTAAAAACTGTTTGTAAATACTGAAAGTTTTTCTTCTGCTAGGAAAGTAGCAATGCCCATATTTGCATAATAAACCTTTAGTAACCTCTGACCAAACAGTCTCTTGTCATATGATGTGGCTTGTCATATCGATAGGTGGAAAGGATACTGATCATTAAAGATGTGCTGTGAGAACATCACAATCATACCCAAATAATGCTGCATTTGGGATTATCATAAATGATGTGAATCTGTAGAGAATTTTTTTCCACATTCAGGAGTGAATAGAAACTTTCTGATCTGATAATTAGTCTAGCACCTTGCTACCTAGTTTTGGTTTTCTGACTAGTTTTATTTCTTTTATTAAAGAATCTGAATCCAGTTTTTTAAACCTCTCACAACCTCCGAATTTAGCATCATGGCCCTTTTCACACTACTTACTTGCTTCCGGAACATCGCGAAATGTAGTGTGAAAAACGCGGAAGATAGCGTCTTCTCGCAAGAGTTTTGAGCGACATTGCACAAAACTCTCGCGAGAAGACGCTATCTTCCATGGTTTTTGCGCTACATTTTGCGATGTTCCAGAAGCAAGTAAGCAGTGTGAAAAGGGCCCATGAGTGGTCATTCCTTCTCCATGAAAGACAATGTTAGAAAAAGAATTTAACTCATGACAGACTATAAAGGAAATAGATTCTAACAAACCTGTGTTGTGTTTTCTAAGGCCATATTTTGTCAAATGGGACACAGCCAATCACAGGATTGATTGGGGAAAAAGCAGATGGGGGAAAAGCTCCCACTATGGAGGAAGAGTGGCTAACAAGCCTGAAGGGAGACACCCTATTCCTTTAATAACAGATTATTCTTCGTAACTGGGCAGTTCAAGCTTTTCATGGCATGGAGGTTAATGGGGTGATAGAGAGTGCTCTCAAGTCATAGCTGACTTATGGCAACCCCTAGCAGGGTTTTCATGGCAAGAGACTAACAGAGGAGGTTTGCCATAGCCTACCTCTGCAATCCTGGTCTTTATTGGAGGTCTCCCAGTTACTAAACAAGGGTGGCTCTGCTTAGCTTCTGACATCTGATGAGATCAGGCTCACCTGGGTTATCCAGGTAAGGGCAGGAAGTTAATAACAATTGGTAAATAATATCCCATTAGGCTGCTTTTAAAGACACAAGAGTATTTTTCCCCTAGGCAGTTGGCAATGTTATCAGTAGGCATTTAAATTCACATGGGTAAGTGTGAATACATGTGTGTTTTTCTTTCCTCTGCTGTGATCTTAAAGATATAAGAAGAGCCCTGCTGGATCAGGCCATCTAATCCTGTCTCACACAGAGGCCAACAAGTTACACTGGAGGACCAACAACAGGGCATAGCAGACAAGGTCTTCCCCGATGTTGCCTCCTAGCACTGGTATTCAGAGTTTTACTGCCTCTGAATGGGGAGGTTTCCTTTAGTCACCATAATGAGTAGCTGCTGATAGACCTATCCTTCATGCATCTGCCTAATCCCCCTTTAAAGCCATCTATGTAGCTATCACAATATCCTCTGGCAACGAATTCCACATTTTAATCACTCATTGTATAATAACTGAATCCAAAAAATACTGATTATTTTTTAGTGTACACCTCTAATCCCTACTGCCTAACAAACACAAACCTGGATCCACTTTCTTATCCACATATTGAGACCCCTCTGGACCAATCTGGTTGGCCCTGCATGTGGAACTGGTAGCAATTCTGAGAATGCTACATTTAAGATCCTGGCCTTTAAAACATTCTGCCTAGTAACCTAATTTTTTCCTTCATGACCACATGACTACATTTCCCAATATCATTGGTGCCAATATGTACAACTGACTCCTCCCCAGAACTATTTATCAACCTATCTAGACAGCATGTGAGCCACAACATTCACACCAGGCAGGCCAATCACCATGCAGTCAAAATGCCTATCACATATCCCACTATCAATATTCGTAATAGAAAACTACCCGGTACCAAAAGTCCACCTCCTCCCAGTCCCAGTGCTGTATCCCCGGAAAGAGTGGATTTTGATCTGCCATCCAAGGAAGGGGTCCTTCTAAGGGATCATGTGCCTAAAGGATCACATTCATTCTCCTCAGCCTGACGCCCTTCAAACTGAAGACTCCCAATCCCCATGACAGCAGAAGAGCTTGTCAGCATAGGAGAGGGACTGTTCTAGTAGGTTCCTGAAGGACTCATTCACAAGCTTCTCTCTCTCTCTCCCTTTGTTTCTCCCAGTTGGCGACCCTAACCTTAAGGGAATGAACCTGTTCCCTGAAAATCAATGCTCCATGCATACACTCAAAATTTCTGCCCAGTAGGCAGGTAATCATACATGTGGCACTCTGGGCAAAATACTGGATAGCTCCCACTGCCCTTCAAGGTTTCTACTTCCATAACTGGTTGGGTCACTTAATTTTAGATAGTAATAGGGTGCTTACTTGAATCTGTGTGGATTTTTGTAGCAGGAAAGATACTGTGCCACACCACCCTCCTTGCTGATGTGGAGCTTGTATGACCTTTCTCAGGATGCTCCATCTAGAGGACTTCTCTCCTGCTCCCCATCAGCCTCCCTCACTGAACTCTGAAGTTCAACTGCCCTGTCAGGAGTCCTGTTTGAAAACACTGGAGCAAGCCCTTGGATTAGGGTTGCCAGGTTTCCCCTTCCCATCCCAGCAGTAGTGGGGAGAAATCTGGCTCTTACCTCCTTCTTCCCCTTGGAATGATGTATTTGTGCATGCTGTATATGCACGGTCCCACGGCTGCATGATGACATCATTTTTGGTGATGTCATTTCCAGTGATGTCATGGCACAGGAGCAGGAGTGCTCCTGGGCTGCTTCCACACACGTTGGATAATCCACTTTCAGTACTCTTTAGTGAACATTTGAAACTGATTTTCCATGTGTGGAACAAAAAATCCACTTCAAAAGGATTGCGAAAGTGCACTGAAAGTACATTATTCAACATGTGTGGAAATGGCCCTGCACTTCTCAATAGGCTACAGACCATTGATGGCTTGATGCAGACATCTGTACTTTGAGTCTTTGGAATTCATATCAACTGTTATTTAATACGCCCTTGAGAAAGATTGTTGAAACTGACCTTCAGCTAGCAGCTAGTAGGGTGGGACTCTCTTGACTCTCCTGGACCGGCCATCTGCAATATGGAAAGGAAGGAAATCCATCTGCAATATGGAAAGGAAGGAAAGACTGAGAGATCTCTGTCTTTTGGTGCTACACCTCTGAAGATGCTAGCCACAGCTGCTGGCGAAACGTCAGGAACTACAATGCCAAGACCACGGCAATACAGCCCGGAAAACCCACAACAACCATCGTTCTCCGGCCGTGAAAGCCTTCGACAATACATCGAAATCCATTCATTTTGCATATAAGCTACTGAGAACTTGTTCAACTGCCTGGTGACCAAGAGCATCTTGATAGGAGTACATATTGGTGACCTATGGAAAAAATAACAGGAAGATAGTGACTATAGATACTGACCATTGTTTTTGAAGCCCAGCTTCTTGGGGACTGTGCGAATTTAGTCTTGTATCTTGGATGTCACATCTATGATTATTTACTGTATATATTTATTGTGTATATTAATAGTATATTAATCTCACTTTTTGTACTGCACATATTTATTGCACTTTGCACTTTACATTTGAATTTATATGCAATTAGGTACTATGCAACTGCATTGAATAATTACTCCATGGAGGGGGTTCTCTTTTTTGCTCAGTGGCCCATTTGGGGCACAAATTGGCCTGCGGAGAACTGCAAGAGTGCTCTCAGGGTGGTGTGTGACATCAGTGATAACGCTACCCTGAGAGCACACCTGGGGGGCTTTTTCCTGTGCTGTCCTCCCCGCTGGCCAGGTAAGTGGAGGGGATGGAAGGTGAAAGTGGGGAATCCCCCATCTCCACAAGGAGAATGGGATCCCTACCTTGGATGCAAATCCCCATGTGCCTCTTACAGAGTCAGACCTCTAATGAACTCTGCTTTATAGCTGTGAGCTGTGGCTCCATTCCCAGGAGTTAGACAACATCAGGCAGTTGACTCACTGACTTCAGCAGAAGCCCAACAGGACTATGTGCTTCTAGAACACTCATCAAATGCTAAAAGGAGATCTTCAGATAGCCATACCCTAAACAGCTCAGGAACCACACATCAGAAACCAGACACTTACTCCTCTTTGCCTCTTGTACCAATTCTAAGCTCAACTCCCCTGTTAGAAGCCCTGTTCAAAAGCACTATATACAAGTGGAGGTGGATGGGAAGGTCTCTTTTCTCAACAAAAGTGCACAGGTTATTAAGGGAGTTAAAACCCTCATTCTTCCACCTGTCTCCCATTGCTGCATTCTTATGCTTTCAAGCATCTCTCTCACAGCTTTGGCTCCAATACTAGAAATCAACTGGGTTGGAAAAAAATTCTGATTGCACCAGAAAATGATGTTGAGTAGGGCAAAGTTTCGTTCTTCTGACCTGCCTACTATGTTGTGTCTTTTTACTTTTATGTTTTTACAAAAAAAAAAATTGGACCCACTTCCTCGCATTTTCTTGACACTTGAGTTGAGAATCCTATAACACAGAACATGAGTGCTAAAAACTACAAAGATCAGTAGCCATTCTTCCTCAGGCCCTATCCTCAGGCCCTATGCCACCAGCACACCCAGCTATTTACGGGACACCACTGACTTCCTCAGGAAAATACAGTCCATTGACAACCTACCTGATGACACCATCCTAGCAACCATGGATGTGGAGGCTTTATACACCAATATCCCACATGCGGATGGACTGCAAGCCATACGGAATATTATCCTGGACAAAACCACAGCACACCTCGCCACTGAACTTTGTCACTTCGTACTCACTCACAATTACTTCGAATTTGGTGACAACTTATATCTACAGATTAATGGCACAGCCATGGGCACACGCATGGCACCACAATATGCTAACATATTCATGGCGGACTTGGAACAACGCTTCCTCAGCTCCCATCCACTGGAACCACTACTATACTTAAGATTCCTGGATGACATCTTCATCATTTGGACCCATGGGAAGGAAGCTCTTGAGAGATTTCATCAAGACTTCAATAACTTTCACCCTACTATCAACCTAAGCCTGGACCACTCTACACAACAGGTACACTTCCTGGACACCACTGTACAACTACATAATGGACGAATAAATACCACCTTATACCGGAAACCAACAGACCAATACTCATATCTACATTCCTCCAGCTATCACCCGAAACATACCACTCGGTCTATTGTCTACAGCCAAGCCTTACGTTACAACCGTATCTGCTCCAATGCTCTCGACCGAGACTCACACTTAAGAGATTTACAACAAGCATTTTTGGGACTACAGTACCCACCAAATGAAGTGAAGAAACAAATCAACAGGGCCAGACTAGTACCCAGAAACAGCCTGCTCCAGGACAAGCCTAAAGGAACTAACAACAGAACACCACTGGTTGTCACCTATAGTTCCCAGCTCAAACCCATCCAACGTATCATCAGTGAGCTACAACCCATCCTGGAAAATGATACCTCTCTCTCAGAAGCCCTGGGTGGAAGACCTTTCCTTGCCTACAGACAGCCCCCCAACCTTAAACGACTTCTCACTCACAACCATGAATCTGCCAGCAGAGTCACCAGCACAGGTACCAGGCCCTGCAACAGACCCAGATGCCAGCTCTGCCCCTATATCTACCCAGGGAATACAATTACAGGACCCAATGGCATCAACTACACTGTCTCTGGCTCTTACAGCTGCTCATCCTCCAATCTGATATATGCCCTCATGTGCCAACAATGTCCTTCTGCTCTGTACATTGGACAAACCAGCCAACCTCTACGCAAAAGAATAAATGGACAGAAATCTGACATTAGAAATGGAAACGTCCAGAAACCAGTGGGAGAACACTTCAATCTACCAGGACATTCCATCAAAGACTTAAAGGTCACTGTAGTTCAACAGAAACCTTTCAAAAACAAAATCCAACGGGAGGCTGCTGAACTGGAATTCATATGCAAATTTGACTCTGTCAAGCTGGGACTGAATAGGGACTATGAATGGTTATCACATTACCACAGGTAACAGATTTCCTTTACAGAGGTGGGGTCTGGGGGAGCTCAGTGGCACCTGGCGTGGGATTTCGGGAACCACACATCTCTTTGTCAGATGCATCTGGCAGGGAGAGCTGTGGTTACCGAAGGCCCATACTGCATTGGAATTGGATGGTCTAGCTGTTTGTTTTCTACAAACTAACAGGGCAAACTCCTTTGAAGCCAACTGATACACACACCAAAAGGAGATGTTTACATATACTAGCAAAGGAATGTTTTGATTGCTCCCTCCCCCTCCCCCCCTAATTGCCTCTTCCCTCTCTTGCTCTTCTGTGTTTGACCAGTCTCTGTATCAGGCATCTGACGAAGAGAACTTGATTCTCGAAAGCTTATGCTAAAATAAAATTGGTTAGTCTTAAAGGTGCTACTGGACTCTTTTTGATTTTGCTACCACAGACTAACACGGCTAACTTCTCTGCATTCTTCCTGAGTACTTCAGATGGTGAAATGAGACAACAAGGCCTAGGGATCAACTGCCATTTGGCTTCTCCCCCTGCAATTCCAGTGTGTAACCTCTTTTTAAAATGTACTTATTTAAATGTTTATATCCTGCCTTTCCTTGTGGCTTAAGGTGGCTTACAAATCACAATTTAAAACATACAGAAGAAAAACCCAGATAACCACTTCCTTCCACCCAAAAGATGCCTGTTGTCTGTATCCCGTTTAAAGCCTTAACAACAACATTCAATTTATATACCACCCTTCAGGACAACTTTACACCCTCTCATAGCACTTTACAAAGTATGTTATTATTATCCCCACAACAATCACCCTGTGAGGTGGGTGGGGCTGAGAGCTCCAGGAAGCTATAACTGACCCAAGGTTACCCAGCTGGTAAATAAAATGATCTTGCAGCACCTCCTGAAGATTTCTAAAGATGGTGCTCCCCTCACCTCCTTAGGGAGCCTCTTCCACAAAGTGGGAGCTGCAGTGGAGAAGGCACAAGGTCTGGTTGATATCAGACAGGCTACCTTAAGGGGGGAACTGCCAGTAGGTGGCAGTCTGAACATTGTAGTTGGCATATGGGAACATATGGGAGGATCTGGTTTTATGAAAGGAATGATACATTGCACTTGATTACCTTCCTCTTCCATTCCACGTTCTTTTTCCTTTTTAAAATTCTTTTTCTTAAGCTCCTTTGGTACCATATTGGTTAGCCATTATTTTAAATTGTATGTATCTCCGGCAAAAAACTCAAATGCAAATGTAGTAAACACTGGTAAATAATATACATGAGATTCAACAGAGAAAACATCATATAAAAGGGGAAAGCCTTCATTTATGTTAATCCCTCAGCATATCCCAAAGCTATTTTAAAAAATCAACCTTTGTCAAATGAACTTATCATTTCTGGAAAGGAATTTAAATGTTATTTGTAAATACATCTGAAATTTAAATATTCTTGAGGCTGTTAAATCATTATGGCTGCCCTCATCAATGCTTCTATTAAGGGGCACCATCTGCTTTAGACAAGTGCTGACATAAAACTATTCTCAATCTATAAAAGCCCAAAATAAATAACATATGTTACAAAGAACACACCGTTATATGCAGCAGAAGAATGTGTCTGTGATCTTTCTTTTCTAACTGAATTCATGTAGGCTTTGGGAGAAGAACAATTTAACCAAGAAAAAGGATAGGCAATCTGAGGCTTCTGGGGGGGGGGCAAAGCTTTCCACTTGGTTCAATGCATATCTATGGATATGCCTTGCTCGCTCACTTACTCACAAACACACATGGTGGAGGGTGCTCTTTATCACTGCCCCTACTCATGTGGGTGAAATCACACCTCTATTTTACACTGGAAAAATTGTCAGATTTAGAAAAGAAATGTTTAATTTGCACTGTGTCAGTGCTTAAAAGGTGCCATAAAACAAATCTTTGGCAGGTAGGGAAAAGGACAGGTTTCCTTCACCTGAGGAGAAAGGCTTAGCTGGAGGAAATGATACATAAAAATGAACTCTGATGCAAGTTTCATTGAAGGTACACTGAAGATTATAGCTCTGCCTTAAATATTCCCCTAAGGAGTCAGAGTGAGATCAGCTGTGCAACTTTCTTAGCTTTCTCCAGAGCATCCCCCCTCCCCAAGCAAGACGATTTGCAAAGTTGCAGCTGCCCGCCCCCAAAGATCATTGAGAGCAGGCTTGCGACTGGAGAAATGATTTGCAAACGCAGGCTTTCTCTGACTTTTAAGGCAGCAACCCTAACAGTTCTAACAGAGAGGGGAGGACTTCACTGACATGTCAGCTTTCTCTAGAGCATTCCCCACCCCACCCCCAGCAAGACGATTTGCAAAAGCTGCTGTCATAGGCTTTCTCCGTCTCTTCAGGCAGCCGTGCTAACAGAGAGGGGAAGGAACAGAAGGAAAAGGGGTGTGGGAGAGGGACTTCAGTACCCAGAAAGACTTGCGAAAATGATCAAGTGCCCTTCGTGTGAAAGATGTCACTTGTAGCGAGGCTCTTACCTAGCACACGCTTTGTAGCACCCCATATTGGGTTAGTAATAACATCATTCCTGGCATGACATGGAAGGAATGGGTTGCGCTGGGGCCAACTGAGTCAAAATTGGCCCCAAATGCTAAATTGAGGGCCAGTTTTCATCCTACTTCCTACTAGTGACAAGTGGTGAATGAATCATATTTGTGTGGCAGGAAGAGTTGGAATGAGCCTGGACTGGCAAGTTCTTCATTAAGGCCTAGCATCATAAGACTTAAGCCATTTTAACTAGTAGGACAGGATGATATGCAGGGCCCGTTCTAATATTGCTGGTCTTGCTTGTCTGACAATGTTTAAAATATGTTGCTAAACAAAAAAATTAGACAAATATCTAGATCTCATAAATGTTCACATTTTTAGCATCATTCAACACTATTCCTCAAACACTAAAATATTTAGGAAGTCAGAAACATAGTTCATCCTAGTTCTAAGATACTGTTCCTCAAACAGACTGTGTTGGGTCAACTAAATTGGTATTGTTGACAAATTTGTTTCACTATTAGGAACAAATTCATTATTTCTTTTTCTTTGCTGAAGATATCCACTGCAGAATTTTCTTTTCAGCTTAGGCTGTTATCTTTGTTCTCTGTCCTTAAAAATATTTGTGTGACCTCTGCTCCCTTTTATAAACCCACCCACCTGATCAAGTCAACACAAAAATTGCTCCTGAAATTTCTACCTGTCTATCAGATCCAATACTCCTCAGCAGGAGCTCAATACCACTATGACACCCAGTCAGTGAAACAACCTACCTAAGCATCTTCTATCTCAGTCATTTATAAAACTTGTAAGACAACTTTTTACAGATGGCATATGGAGAATTACAGGGTTTTGGCTAATGATTGTTGTTTCAATGTGGCATTCATAAGATCTGATTTTGTTTGCTTTTTAATTGTATTTTACTGTTGATGCAATAATTCTGGTTTTTTAGTGCTTTTGTAAGCCATTTTGAGTTTTTGGAGAAACAGAGAATAGCATAATAAAATAAAAATCTTCCTACAAGGAGCCTGAAACTCATTTTTAAGCCCCTTCCACCTCTTAGGAACAAGCTGACCAGAAATAGAGACATAAGACAAGAGGTCTACAGACTGTCTGCAATGGGTAATAGTACCTCTAGGACATTTTCAGGCTGGGAAAAGGCTGTGTGGGCAAGATCCAAACCCTGCTGTCCATGTGCCATAGTCCTAATTCAATGTATGTTTGTGTGGGCTTAGGAAGAATGGTACTTCAGAACACTTATCTCCACCTGACCCACTTATGTCTCTGGAGAAAACATATCATAGTTAGGCTAGGGATACCAGTTCCTGGAGATTTGGATGTAGAACCTCTGGAGGCAGTGTCTGCTAGAGTTGCCAATTCCAGTTTGGGGAATTCATGGAGACTTGGGTAGTAGAGACTGAGGAGGGCAGGATTTGGGGAGGGGAGGAACTTCAGCAGAGTATAATGTCATAAAGTTCACCCTCCAACGTGGCCATTTTCTGCAAGAGAAAGTCTGGTATAGAGATGGGCATGAACAGGAAAAAAAAAACCATGTGGTTCGTTGTTCATCAAATTTCATGAACTGTGAACCACGAAGGTTGTTGGGGGTTTTCCGGGCTGTCTTGCCGTGGTCTTGGCATTGTAGTTCCTGACGTTTCGCCAGCAGCTGTGGCTGGCATCTTCAGAGGTGTAGCACCAAAAGACAGAGATCTCTCAGTGTCACAGTGTGGAAAATCTTTTCCACACTGTGACACTGAGAGATCTCTGTCTTTTGGTGCTACACCTCTGAAGATGCCAGCCACAGCTGCTGGCGAAACGTCAGGAACTACAATGCCAAGACCACGGCAAGACAGCCCGGAAAACCCCCAACAACCATCGTTCTCCGGCCGTGAAAGCCTTCGACAATGTGAACCACGAACTTTCACGAACCTGCCCCCCCCCAGTTCACGAACCGTTTCATTTGGTTCATGAAAATATCACATCCAGGTCAGAAAATCATCACTTCCAGTCAGCAGAAGGTCACTTCTGGCCCAGAAGAAGGTCACTTCTGGGTCAGCAGAAGGTCTGCAGGAAGTCCATCCCTTGTTGCCTAGGAAACTGATTGATCGGCACCAGGCTGTCTGCAGTGATGAACCAAATGAACCAGCCTAAAGTTTATGGCGGTTCATAAGAAATGGGATCTGACGAACCACTGGTTCACGAACCATGAACTGGCCTGGTTCATCACAAATTTTGGTTTGTAATTTGGTTTGTGCCCATCTCTATAGGAAGAGATCAACGATAAGAAAAACAATAAGAAAAACTTCTACAGATATGTGAGAAGCAAACGCAACGTAAAAGAGGCAATTGGACCGCTGTTGGGAGTAGATGGAGAAACTCTGATGCAGGACAGAGAAAAAGCAGACAGGCTTAATGACTTCTTTGCCTCTGTTTTCTCCCTGAAGAACTCAGGCACATCTAGAGATAGTAGAAAATGTGGCAGGACACCTGAGTGGCTAATTGACATTGACAGAGAGGTTGTGGAGAGGCATCTGGCTGCATTGGATGAATACAAATCCCCTGGGCCGGATGGGGTGCACCCAAGAGTGCTGAAAGAACTTTCTAGAGAACTTGCAGAACCCCTGTCCATCATCTTCGAGGCCTCCTGGAGGACTGGGGATGTGCCACAAGATTGGAGCAGAGCAAATGTTATCGCAATCTTTAAGAAAGGGAGGAAGGATGACCCGGGAAACTACAGGCCGGTCAGTCTGACTTCTGTTGCTGGGAAGATATTAGAACAGATTTTAAAGGGATCAATCTGTAAGCATCTGAAGGACCACTCAGTGATCTGGGGAAGTCAGCATGGTTTTGTTCCTAACAGATCTTGCCAGACCAACCTGGTTTCCTTCTTTGATCGAGTGACCAGCTTACTGGATCGGGGGAACTCTGTTGACGTGATTTATCTGGATTTCAGTAAAGCTTTTGATAAGGTCCCCCATGACATTCTGATGGGCAAACTGGAAGACTGTGGTCTGGACTATAGGACAGTTCGGTGGATAGGGAACTGGTTAGAGGACCGCACTCAAAGAGTGGTGGTCAACAGCATTTCATCAGATTGGAGGGAGGTGTCCAGTGGGGTGCCACAGGGCTCGGTTTTGGGCCTGGTACTTTTCAATATTTTTATCAAAATATCAGGGGTCTGGAGACTAAGCCCTACAATGAAAGGCTAAGGGCCTTGGGAATGTTTCGTTTGGAGAAGAGGAGGTTGAGGGGGGACATGATTGTTCTCTGTAAGTATTTGAAAGGCTGTCATTTGGAGGAGGGCAGGTAGATGTTCTAGTTGGCAGCAGCGGGTAGGACGCGAAGCAATGGGCTTAAATTACATGCATGAAGGTACCGGCTGGATATTAGGAAAAACTTTTTCATGGTTAGAGTAGTTCAAAAGTGGAATCAACTGCCTAGGGAGGTGGTGAGCTCCCCCTCACTGGCAGTTTTCAAGAAGAGGCTGGATGAATACTTGTCAGAGATGCTTTAGGCTGATCCTGCACTGGGCAGGGGGTTGGACTAGATGGTCTGTATGGCCCCTTCCAACTCTATGATTCTATGATTCTATGATTAGGCACACCTGCCTTGACCAAAGGGCACTCTGCTCCACTGATACTCGTAAGAGCTTAACAATACAAAGGGTCTTTCTTCATTAACTTTATGTCAGATTGCGAGTACGTGCGGTTTCCCTGTCTCTGCTGGTGACTGATTAGCAGGAGATTAGCAAAAGACAAACATCTATTTCCTTGGTCATTGTTTGTTGCTGTATGCATGCTATGTTAAATAAAGGACCATGGCCTGGCTGAGGAGACCGGCTCTCAGAACTTCACCCTGTGTCGTGTGATTCCTATACATCTCTAGTCTGGTATGCTTAACAGCATGCTAGATTAGCTCTCCTTTGATAATACTATCCACATCTTAATATATGCAAACTGATTTTTTGAGCATGTCAGTCAAACTATAAGAATACCATTTTTGTATGATGGCAGTGATCTTTATTTTGCCTACCGATGCTGGGTGAACCCCTTATCCTCTAGAGCTAATGCATAAATCCACACAGCAGAAAGACTACAGCCTACATTTCTTAAGTCTATGAGATATAAAAGCCTAGCATCCTCCATAGGTATGATTACTGGCAGGGTAGGAGACACAGAATGCATAAAGAACAGAAGGTTATATATACAGAGATATATGCCGGCAGTGGCACCTCTAAGCTTTTGCCCAATAGAGCAAAACCTCTTATAAACACAAAGACAGATTCCCCTTTCACTGAGCAATGTTGAAACATGAATTTTAATTTCCTCTGTCCTTGGTGGTTAATTAATTGAAACACATTTTTTTCATATCAGTGCACAAAGAAAATCGCACTTCTGAGGGTTCATTTCAACTTCTAATGTTGCTGTAACATCACAGCTGCTCAAATGAAACTGAAGTGGGGATGCCACCCTCAAAGAAAAGAGGGGTTTTCTGTCTTGCTGAATTGTCACAACACCATGTAAAAAAACAGAAGTCTTGTCTAGTTTATAAGGCCATAACATGCCCCCCACCCCGCAATATAAGCACAAATGATATATGCCATATAAGCAAAACATGAGCAGTGGAGGTGGAGATGTTCCACTCAGGGAGAACTGCTCTAGAAAGAATAAATTATGGAAGATGCTCTGTTATCTCAGGAGTCTCTGTATTCATTGTCTCTTACAAATTAAATAATCTTGATTTTTTTATTAAAAGTTGTATCCCTCAAGAAAACAAATATATTTATTCAAGTACGTTTGAAATGTATGAGTAATGCATAGGGAGAACTGGAGAGTGAGATAAAATTCCTGTCACACGTGAATAGCTTAAGCTGAGAGCTAACTTTATAGATATGACTTTTTCTTATTAAACATATCTCCAAGATCTGACTTGATGAGGAAGAAATGCTTGGCAGCCGCATACTCTCTGGATCCCAAAATAAGCTTTGGATCGCCATGAATCTCCCTCATGTGTGTATGCATGGAGACTGTCCCAATCAAGGGAGCATGCACTGGTGCATTCCAAATAGAAATTTTTGGTGCAGAGTGGGCACCAGTGTGTTTTGGGGCAGGGGGGGGTACCTCATAGGTAACAGTCTATAGCAGGGATCCCCAATGTGGTGCAGAGAGGAACCTACTTTGGGGGTCTGTAAAATCAACCCCTTTGTTCAATTTGCTTGAAATTTAGAGGGGCTTTAAGATTAAAGGGATGACTGTGTTCTGTGCAAATTGGTTGCATTATCTTTATAAACAGCTGCCCTAGACCCTCATATATATTCCCCATTGAAAATATTGGTCCCCAAACTCCAGAATTTCCAAAACGCACATGGAATTTAATCCAAACTGGTAATTCCTGGATACCCAGAAATAAGCAATCATGGCACCCACTCACTCCCAAGCCCAGATTCAAAGTTATAACAATTTTTTCTTGGTGCACACCCCTAATATTTGGTCTCATACTGGTCATTTCCTGGATTTGTTCTTTGCAGCGTGTGAGTTACCTGATAAGTGAGGAGATTAACATATTTCTGTTGTGATGGACCAGGTGTAATTTATTCTAGTAGTGGCTCAGATTCCCTGCAGGGGTGAGAGAAAAGGAAATTGAAATGGCCATTCCTAGAGAATGATGAATCTAGATGGTTTTATGATAGCCCTAGAGGAGTTTCCTTTTGAGGTGACTGAAAGTTGCATTGAAAAGATGGTAAGCATCTGAAATCAAAAGACCACGCATGCAATAAACACAGTTGCTCCAAAACTCCCTGGTTCATGATTCAGACTCTGATTCTCCCAAGAATTGGGCAAACTGAAAACACTGGGGATGGTGGTTAGAACAGTAACAACAGAAGAATTACGCTGAGGCCAATCAAATACAGATTAACACTAATTTAACAACATATAGAGCTGGCAGAGCTAGCAAAGAAAGTGTATATCCATGCCACCATTTTGTCTGTACAGTGACGTTTCAGGTGGTAAACAGTCATTTATATACGAGAAAAAATGGCAGATCCTATGGTAGCTCACAGTGACTTTGTAGATAAAATTGGTTGCATTCCTTCTTATTCCCTCCACATTAATTACAGATCTCAACATTTCTGAAGCTGCAACCTTAGAATACTGACAGGATTTCTTAGAGATGTGAATCTACCCCCATTCTCTTGAATCATTTCCCATGTAACTTGTAAAACTCTACCAGAAAAACACTGGCCCAGTGGATTCTGCTTGGTAGAACAGCAGGATTTGAGTCCAGTGGCACTATAGAGACCAACAATTTTTTGTTCTTTAAGGTGCCACTGGGACAAAAATCCTGTTGTTCTACTGCAGACCAACACAGCTACCTACCCGAATCTATTTTCCATGGTAGAAGGCTCAGTTCCTGAGATTTTAAAAGAAGCAATAACCAGAACTTCAGTGAAAAATCCATTCTTGAGCATGACAGACTTGAAAATCACCACCCAGTCTCTAATGTAGCCTGGCAGAAGGTGGTGATTGCTTGAATAAATGAAGCTTCAATTCAAATCAAAGTCTGTCCGTGTATTGGATGAACAATGGCACACAGAATGCTGAAATGATTAATCCTGCATGGATTGAGACTCAAGTGAGGGTACAATGCTGGGTCAGAGTACTAAGGCAGATCCCAATGGTTTAGGAGGAGGGACTATAAAACATAGCACAGAACCATCAATTCACAATCATAATTAGAGGTGGGCACAAACTGAAATACGAACTAAAGTTCGTCATGAACTGGGCTGGTTCTTGGGAGCTCATTTCTCACGACCCAAGATAAATTTTATCCCGGTTCATTTGGTTCGTATTTCGGTTCATCACTGCAGACAGCCTGGCACCAATCAATCAATTTCCTAGGCACTGGGCGGGGGGGCTCTCTGCATACCTTCTGCTGACCCAGAATGATGTTTTCATGAACTGAACGAACCGTTTCGTGAACCAGGGCAAGTTCATGAAAGTTTGGGTTCATGATTTGTAAAATGTGATGAACCACGAACCGCACAGTTCGGAATTCCCCCAGTTCATGCCCATCTCTAATCATAATCCATCATAGGCCTGAATCTGAACTGATGAGTTGAATCAGGCTGGAGTAGGAATGCAAGCAGAAAGGCAAGCCAAAAAGGAAGTGAAGAAACTGGGAGAGCCAGAGGAAAAATAGGTGGGCTGATGATTGAGATGAAGACTAGAGAGGCTGTTGCTCAGATGAAGTCTTAGCCCTGCCCTGAAACTGTATCAGGAGGAACCAATGGGCTTTCTAGAAGTGATTATGGTAGAGCCAAGATAGAGACTGGGAAGAATAACTTGATCCTAACAACAATGTTGTTATCACCCAGAGTTCAACCTTCTTTGTTTTGTTTGAGCTCTTGTCTTTATCAGCATTTTCATTGTTGACAAGTTACGAAGTCTGCTCAACAGGAAAACCTCAAGAAATTCCTTTCTGCACCTTTGTTCCACAACTACTCAAGCTTTCCTCAGTAAAAGTTTGTCTCTAGGGTTCCCAAGTCCAGGTTGAGAAATTCCTGCAGATTTGGGGTCAGAGCCTGGGGAGGGTGGTGTTTGGGTAGGGGAGAGAGCTCAGCAGACATATGATTCCATAGAATCTACCCAACAAAGTTGCTATTTCCTCTAGGTGAACAGATTCTGTAGTCTGGAGATCAATTTAATTCCAGGAAAACTCCAGCCCCACTTGGTGGTTGGCAACCTTGTCATCCTCCCCCTTCCCCTTACAGTCAGACCCCTTCCTCGCACTAAGAGGGCAGTTTATGGAAGGAATATCATAATTGCCCCTCATAAGTCCAAGGCACTGTCTGGTCCAGAGCAGATACCAGTCGGGCAGGAGCCTGGAAAAGTACTAGAACATGAGTCAGAGGCAGTTGACTGACTGGCGGCTCCTCTACGCACCACAGAGACACAGAGATAATGAGGTTTCCTAAGAAAACTCCTGTCTAATCCTATCAATGCATCCCCCTCACTCACCTATCCTAATCAAAGCTATTCAGCAAATCTTTTTTTTTTTTAGAAAATTTTTATTAGGTGAGAATATTAATATACAACTTTCAAATAGCATCTCATTATCCTTTCCCCCCCTTTCCCTCTCCCCCTTTTCTAAGACTTCCAACAGCTTTCCAACCCTATAGCCTAATCTATTCCCAATCTGTCCCCTTTTTCTGTAACTCCTTATCTCATGTTTACTTACTCTTTTATTCAACTAAGCCCTATCTATTAACTTCAAAAATATTGTTATAAACTTAAAATCTATTATCTATTACTTTATATTAGCTCCACATATATTTAAATTTAAACTAACAGTCGGATAAAATATCTACTTTAGTAATTCTAACAATATCTATTAACTCTAAGTCCACTTACATTTGGGCTAACAATTAGCTAATACTTCACTTCATATGGTAAAGCCTCTATCTCTTCTAATAACAAATCCATTCTAATAATTTTCAAATTGCCATAATTCCCCCTTTATGTCCCACTTCTTTTCTAAATATGTTTTCAATCTTCCCCAGTCCATAAAAAATTCCACTGGATTCTGATCTCTCAGCTTCCTTGTCATTTTATACATTTCCGCCATGTACAGCAATTTATGCATCCAAGCTATTCAGCAAATCTGAGCGCTTTTCCTATCTGGTACTTACCAGGTCATCAAGCAGTATTTTCACCTACAGTCCATTCCAGATAACCACTTCAAGCCTCTCCCAACTTACTGTTCTATCTCGGGACAAACCATTAAGTTACTGTTTTTGGGAGCAAGATGCCTGTTTTTCCCTAGGGTACATTTTTCCCTATAATTGGGATCCGTAATCATGTGCTGTGTGTGTGTTCTGGAGCCATACACCCACCCTCAAGTTTGCTTAAGACTCCTCTTCTCACTGTGAAACATTAATTATTTTTGCTGCTGCCTCCATGGACCCCCTCCTATCTTCAAGACTGGTAATTATCACCCTCCCTGAAACTGTTTCTCCCACTTTTCTCCATGTTTTTCCTAGTTAGCCTTGTATGCATGCTATGTGTGATTTTGTTTAAGTTTGCCTTTATTTTCTCTTTAATAAAAAAACCCTTTCTGATTTCCTTTATTTTCTCTTTAGTTAAAAAAAAAACTTTTCTGGTTGAATATCTACCTGAATTGTTTAAGAGTTCTCTAAGGGAATAATCCCCACAGACATAGGTGGAGAATCCCAGTTACCCTCTCTCACTTGCCTCCTTAATGCTAATTCCCCCAACCAATTAAGAAAACTTCCTATTTGAGTAACTGCTCCCTCCCCCCCCTCTCTCTCACACACACAAACAAACAGAATGTTTGAAATTAAAGATTTCCTTAAAAGTGAAATTGGTTGCCAAAATTCTCAGCACATTTTGCTTAAAATTGTGAGCTGTGCGTGGTCAGTAGGCCACTGGTTAAATATCTCAAATTCAAGAAAAGAAATGCACCATACTTGAATGTTGAATTTGGATGATTTCTACAAACTTTCGTTTGTCTTTATTTCCAAGCAGCACTTTGTGTGAAAAGGGTGAATCGAGGGACAAAACACATTTCCAAGAAGAGCAAATAAACAACATCTTTTCCTGCAAAGTGGAGAATGATTACAAACACAGACATACTGCTTGTATTGATATATATTTGGCAGAAAGAAGCGGTGTTTTTTAGTCTCTTTTTGCAGTTAATCACATTCCTATGATTAAGAGCCAAAATACACTGAGATGTATTCTCTATTGAGAAAATATCCAGAATGAAAGAAAGAACCGAGTTTGTTATTGTGAGTTAATTATATCATTAAGCACATTTGTCCAAGGTTTTTTGGTGGCACTATTTTTGATGGCAGCACAAGAACATGCTGCGAGTGGGTGGAGACACAGGTTTATCCAAAGTTCAAAATAAGCCCAATGTGTTTTGGCCACAGATGGTCCCTCATCAGGGGAATTGTGTGTGTTAAGAAAACATAAGATATGAATAAACAGGAGAGCCTTCCTCCCACCCAGTTCTATTCCGGGGTGTGTGCATTGAGAAAGAAAAATCTTGAATAAACACATTAAAGTATGTTGTGCTCATATTTGAGCAATTAATGCAAAGACAATTTTTCAGAAAAAACTTTCAAGATCATGCCTATTGCTGTTTATTGCAGAGGTACTGAATATAAAGATAGCAGACATCAATGTTAAGCTCTTCAGAGATGTGTGTGTGTGTTTTAAGGAAAATAATTTGTCTTTATCAGCATCAAGTAAATTAATTGTTGACTTGGAAGCTTAGGAATCTGGACCCTTATCCTAAAAGTTCCATGATGTGCATACAGAATATTGCTTTTTGGATGTCTAAAGCTGCCTAATACTAAGGATGAAACAAGATATGGTAGTGATAAATAAACTGGATTTGTCTTTATACTTCATAGCAGCAATGGAGGAGGGAGAAATTTGATTGGGACTGAGGCATGAAGAGATTTAACTCTGTGCCATTTTTTCAACATCATGTGCCTCTCTCCCAGCTTCTATTTGCCAGTACAGATATCGACCACCTCATGACTGTTTTGCCCTGAGTCAGCCCATCTATCTCAGTAGAGCCAGGTTGGTGTAGTGGTTAAGAGCGCAGGACTCTAATCTGGAGAGTCGGGTTTGATTCCCCACTCCTCCACTTGAAGCCAGCTGGGTGACCTTGGGTCAGTCACAGCTCTCTGGAGCTCTCTCAGCCCCACCCACCTCACAGGGTGTTTTGTTGTGGGGGTAATAACAACATACTTTGTAAATGGCTCTGAGTGGGTGTTAAGTCATCCTGAAGGGTGGTATATAAATTGAATGTTGTTGCTGTTATAGTACTGCCTACTATGACTAACAGCAGCTCTAATTCCCATGGCATGGAAAGTTTGAAATCTTACACTGGTTTATGCAGAAATAAGTGTAACTGAATTAAATGGAGTTTGCTCCCATGTAAATGCCCATAGGAGTGCAACCATTAGGGCTGCCAAGGGGTGGAGATTCCCTATTCCCACCCTCCACCCCCTGCCACCACTCACCTGGCTGGCAGGGGGGGAAGGCTGGGGAACAGGCCACCAGGCACACTTCTGGGGCAGTGCAACTACGTCACTCCCAGGAGTGACATCACACAGGGCTTAGGAGCGCTTTGTAGTGGGCTGATTGGGGCCCCATGGCCCAGAGCCCAAATCAGGCTTTTGGGGGCCCCAAATAGGCCTGTTGCGAAGCACTGGAATGCACACACTTGTGAAAAAAGAGAAAGGTGAGTACCAGGTGTCCCCCCACCCCCACAAGGAGGGTAAGAGGACCTGGCAACCCTAGTAGTCAGGTTGGTCTGCAGTAGAAGGGCAGGGTTTGAAGAGTGACCTTTGACTCTTGTAAGCTTACACCATGAAAATCTTGTCTGTCTCTAAGGTGCCATGGGACTCAAATCCTGCTGGTCTGTTGCAGAGACTCCTGGCTCTCTGCAATGGCCTTGAATGCCACATACCCAAAGTTGTGGCAATTGAGGTTCTGTTGAAGTCCAGGAAATTAATGCAGGGCTGTCACAGGTTATAGTTCTCACCTCAGACACATGGAAGGAGATTACATAGATAAATTTCTGTTGACAGACAACATTTCTTTCAGGATTTTTTTCTTCTTCTAAACAGTAACATATATTGGAAGCAGGCTGAAGCTGGAAGAGAAAACTGCAGCTGTCTGACCATAAATCCTGCTGATCCTGTTACTGCCCCCTAGTGAAGGAAAATTAAAAATCTTTTTTTCTGATCTTTTTTGGAAATACCTTGTCTGTAAACCTTCCTCTGACAGAATCATGTATGAAATGTCTTAAGGCTTGTGGTTTTACCCAGTAATTATCACCTTATAGTTGATGGAAGAAATCACTTGCTTGAACTGTTAACTCTTAACTGAAAATGACAATCGCTCACCAAAATATTTCCCCTTCCTTTATCTTTAATGACCCATCCACGTCTTTCAAGTATAACCTCTGCAAGTTTATACTCTTTACTCCTACAGGATACTGTAATTTTAATTTTAATTTGATTGTAATTTTAAAATACGAAGTAGGGTTACCAATCTCTTGATGGGGTCTGGAGTTGTCCCCGAATTGCAACTGAATTCCAGACTACAAAGATCACTCACCTGGGAGGAAATGGCAGCTCTGAGGTGTAGAGTCTGCAGCATCACCTCCCCACTGAGCTCCCTCCCCCAAATTTCCCAGCCTGAGCTGGCAATCCTATTGGGAGGGAAATGGAGCTTCCACAGAGAGGCTTTCAATAGCTGAGTCTTGTTAACATTGGGTTGGCTAAATCAGCATCTGAAATTAGTTTAACAGCTGAGTGGACCAATGTCCTGGAAGGTCCCTCTCCTTTCCTCTGGTTATTTCCTGTCTACAGCAAGGATGAGATTTCTTTCCATTCTTGGAGAAAGTCTATTCATTCGTCCACCTAAAAATCTGAATGTTATTGTTACTGTCACTGCCCAATACATTTTGGAAAAGATTGGTAAGGCACAGCTCAGAGCCTCATGAAGGACAAAGGCTCATGGAGGAGTTGGAAGGAATGTGTTCTGGCTATGTCGTACTCCCATTCATGCTACTGGGGGGATTTTAAAAAAAAAATAATCTGGTATTATTGATTCTGTTCTGAACTGATACGAGGGAAGTTCAACCACCACTAGTTAATATAGTATTGTGAAAGGAACTGGTGGAAGCAAAGTGAAATGGTTGAGGCCCAGCTCATGAGTGGTGTTGGGGAGTTTTGTCAGAATGGACAAGGTTCTGTTGTAAAAAGAGATAATTCTGAAACCACACACGTAAGCTGATGCTCTGAAATAGTTGTGTTCTAGGCTCTCTCCTGCCTAGATCAACATTAGTGACCAAAACATTATCTAGGGCTCACATATCTGAAGGATGGTCTCTTCCCATATGGCCCTGTGCTCCAGTGATGGTCCTTTATGTAGGCTCTAGCATATTTTAGGAATTATCTTGAGTCAGATTAAGGAGTGAATGAAGAGAGTTTATTCAGGAACTACAACTTTGATAGAAAGCAGAGAAACAGAATAGATACTAACTACCTCACTAAACTGGGAGAGAAGGACTTCTGGGAAGAAATAGGAAGTAGCCGAAGAATACCAATCCAGAGATATGCAAGAAAGACAGAAGAGAGGAGGAAAGAAGGATCCCATCCTGCTATCTATCTAACTGTCAGACCTGCTGCCCCCTGCAGGTATTCTGTATCTTCTGTCTTCTCTGTGCACAAGACATTGTATTTCCAAAACTCCATCTAGATGCTACCGTGTAGTCCTTCTCTTGTTAAGGGGTCCAGCTCAGAATGTACAAGATCCCTTCTCAGTAATGACTCCCACTTTGTGGAACAGACTCTCTGAGGAGGTGAGCGAGGCACCATCCTCAAGTCTTAATTTGCTAGAGCTTTTAGTGGGGTTAATGGGCTTTTATTGTTTTTGTATAGTTTTAATTTAGAACTATTAACTGCTGAAATGGAAGGGAAAGGTGGGGTATAAATATTTTAATAAGTAAATGCTCACTTTAAAGAAGGAAGTGATTTTTGCCATCTGGTTAAAGTGTGTAAAAGAGTATGCCCGTAGTACAGCAAGCAAGCAAGCAAGAAAAGGACAGCAGTGAAATTTGCAGGGCTTTTGTCCCATTTTAAGAGAATAAACCTAGGTGATTTTTATATCCTTTTGTTAGCCTGTGTTTTCCAGATTAATTTAAACAGCGGAATTGATGCTACAAATACAATCATTGACTCAGACTGACATCACCCACTGACCTTTTGAATGAGTTAGAAAAGTTTTTTTGTTTTACCATGTCTGTTTATCCACAATGTTGACATTAACTCACAGTGAAATTACAGTAACTGATCTTAAGAATAGTTTCAGGTGAATGTTTGTGTAAGACATTTATTAGCTGCATTTCCATCCAGATGAGCTCAAGCAGCTTGCAATATAAAACAAAAGCAAATATAAAATTATGTTCAAAACACAGTTTAAAACAACCCATATATTAAAAAGTGGCTAAACAATAACCATTCTAATTTAAAATAAAAATCTGCCTCCTGAAGATAGAGAATGAGGGGTCCAAGCATACTTTCATAATTGTTCCATAACTGTGTGGCTTCCTCTGAAAACATCCTCTCTCACGTACCCACCAACCAGGCTTCTTTGGTTGAGGGTTGAGGGCCTCTCCCTGTGATCTTAGCTCCCAGGCAGGCACATATGGGAGAAGATGTTACTTCAGATACCCAGTTCTATAGCCATGTAGGGTAGCTGTTTTGGTCTGCAGTAGAACAGCAAGATTTGAGTCCAATAGCACCTCAAAGACCAATAAGATTTCCAGGATATAAGTTTTCAAGAGTCGGATGAAGGGAGCTTGATTCTTGAAAGCATTTATCCTGGAAATCTTTTTTGTCTTTAAGTTGCTACTGAACTCAAATCTTGCTGATCTTGAGAATGCTTGCTTAAGTTAGAGACAAAGATCACAAAAATAAAGTTTTAGAAAGCAATATATCTTGAAATACCAATTCTATAATAAAGGGGATTCCAAGGGGCAAAAATATATTAAATGATATTTTAACTCTCTTACCAATGTTAAAAGGGTCAGATATAATTTAAATCATTCCATCTGAAAATGCAAAGATCTATGAATTGACTGATGGATCCATAATGCTCAGAAATCCTCCTTCAGTTTGTATGGCAAAGGCAGGGATTTTGACAGGCAGATAAAAAGCTGATAGTAAAATGTGATGCAAGCTATAGAAGATTAGAAATGGGAAATCAAATTCGTCTAACCTTTTGTCCCATAACTGGGAGGCTTCGGGGCTAAAGCTTCATCTTTCATCCAGATTTTTATTTTTAGAATCTGTTTTATTAGTATTCTCCCTTGTCTGCCATCCTCATCATTTCACAATCTATGTATTTATGCAGCAAAAGGCTCTGTATTCACATAAGAAGTAGCGTTCATTTTCCAATGTTTGGCTTGTTGTTATTATGGTATTGATGCTACTGATACTTTTAAAATTAAATTTCATATTGAATAAGTCACTAGGCAGCAGAAAAGCTCTCCCCATCCCAGGAGCTAAACTTCAGAGGAAGCTAAAGTCAAGGTAGTTTTTGTTTTTCCTTTCAAGGTATAATAGTTTCTAGCCACATTGTATTATTCGAATATGCTGGCAACCAAGTCTATGAGAGAAGTGCTAATTTGCGGACAGTTTAAAATCCTGGCAATTTATACCACCCACCAACCCCCATTGGTACTAGCACAGCAAAAAGCCATTTGCCTGAGAGTCTCTCTACACAAGACTTCTGGCACATGCTCTTCACATGTTAGGAGATGCAATGTTAGCTGGGAAGCATAGTTTTAAAAGATAGAGCTGGCAGAGATTGCTCTGGAGGGAACGGATTCTCTCACAGCCCTCTGCCACCTCTGGTGTGCTGGACTGTCTCCCCTTCCAGAGTATTTGCCCTGCCAAGACTTGGTTGAATCGAAGTTTTAAGCAGCAAGGCAGCTGAATGCCCCATGGACTGTGCAACTGCATCTGAATGCAGTAAATGAGTCCATGGGGTGGAGGGGAGATGTGTGTGATTACATACTGCTTTCCAATAGTTCCTCCCCCCACCCCAGTGTGTAGAGCTGCTACCAACATAAAAGACAAATGATTAAAAGGGTGTGTGGGGGGAAATAGTGTTTTACATTTTGTGTGGAGAATTGCTCCTTTGTTATCTTACATGAGAGCATTGTCCATTAATGGCTGCCAAGCTGTCCAGATTCAGATCAATTTGGGCATGCAGGTTCTTGTGCAGCCTCATGGGAGCTGTTATTTCCCTCCTCGCCTTTCATCTGTTAAACAAATAAATAAATCATTTTTAAAACTACTAAGAGGGATGTGGCCTGCCCTGGATAGCCCAGACAAGCCTGATCTCATCAGATCTCAGCTAACCAGGGTTGACCTTGCTCAGTAAATGAACGGGAGACCTCCAAAGAAGACCAAGGTTGCAGAGGCTGGCAATGGCTAACCACCTCTGTTAGTCTCTTGCCTCGAAAATCCCAGCAGGGGTTGCCATAAATCTGCTATGACTTGAGGGCACATTTCACCATCCATGAGGGATGTGTCTTGGCACATGGCACCCATACAGACCACTAAAAAGAAAAGGCTGCTGAACTGTCCGAAGCATGGATGAATCTGCACTTGAGCCTAGCATTCCCTAAGCAAGAGCTTCTGTTTGCTGTCTTCACATGCAGTGCATTTCCATTTCAAAAAGCACAGCTGAGCCATGGCCCTGCAGCACAAGCAGCTGATGTGTAATTGCAAAGCCTTTTAACACAGTATTTTGTGCATTGAGTCGGACACCCAGCAGCAATGTTGAGGTGATCAGGTGAGAGGGATAAAGACAATGGGTTTGATCCTCCTAACATGCCACTGTGCCAGCATACTAGCAGCTATACAGGCAGAACAGAACAAGCCATCTCTTCTGCCCATGCACCAGTTGTGGTCTTCAGGCTGCCCCCTGTTGGCTCAGGGTGGCCCACCTGGTGTTAAGTCTTTTGCCTCACACTTTTCAGGATACATGAAAAGGAAGATTAAGTCTGTACAGCTTCAGAGAACTTATGTTGTGTGTAATTTTAAAGAATAAAATAAAATAAAAAGTAACTGTGTTTAAATCTCACTCAACACTTTTCATTCTCAGCAAACATAGTTTGTAAAAGGGAGCTATACACAGCACTATACATATTTTTTTCTTTCTTTTTGCATCATCAGTTTGGTCAAGGACGGTTCCCTATATTTCATATATAATGCATGGCTTACCAAAGGGCTTGGAGAAATAGATGAATTGCTTTTCTATGGCAGCAGAGCTTTCTGAACAGCTGGATCTCAGCAAGGCACAGCGAGGAGTACCTTTGAGCCCCTCTTTAGCCTGAAACTTTTGGCTGTCTTTAATAAAATGCAGAGCTAAAAATAAAAGGGCAAACAGTTTGTTACACAGAACCCACCTTAAATTCTGTTGAGAGCTCTATGGGAGATGGGCACAGCCATGTACAGAATGCTGAAGTGCTAGAATGAAAACATCTTCAGGTGATGGCAGAAAGGGCAGTTGCTGAAAGCTGCAGCCCCAAAGTGCATTTGGGAGAAGACAGGAGAACGTAAAAGGGACATGTTGAGTGGTTGGCCATCGCAACTGTCAACATTCTTTTACTTTAAAGTGCCTGATTATTTTTCCCAAAGGGAGGACTGAAGGAGCTGAATTTCTTTTCTTCCCAAGTGCTTGTAAGAGTATTTGTTAGAAATATGGTAAGAAAACACTGCTCTAGAAAATGTACAGAGGAATGAAAACCTAGTTCATCACCCTCAGCTCGGCTCTTGCCAAGGTTTGTTCTTTGTTTCCTTGAAGCTTGTTCTGTTTGTGTTTTAGTGGACAGGAATGGACAGTTAAGAGTAGAACGGAAATACTGTAGAGTATTTGGCAAAGCATTTAACCTACATTCATCACTAAGCTTAGACTGCAGATCTATAAGAAGTTGGTTTTCTTGCTGTCTTGAGGAACCATAAAGATCTAACAAATCCATCACTATAGTTGCTGCCATCACCATGATGTCTGCTGCAGCCATGATAATTTCTTGCTAGAGTAGCTGAAGTGACTGTGGATGGCATTCAATGGCTGTGTTGATCTTTCAGAGGACTGTAATTTGTTTTTTGTAGGTTCTCTATGACTAATAACCATTGGTGGGTTGGCATATGAGTGTCTAGGGCGCCCTCAATTATTGGACTCCATGCTTTAATTGTTTTCAAAAATATATTGGTTTTTACTTTAATTTTGTTATGGTTCATTACATTTATGCATTATTTAATAAAGACAGGTCTTAAATATTGACAAAGTAGGGATGGTATTTTGGAGCTGAGACATCTGGGGTTATGTCTAGGTAAGCAGCCTATGCTGACACATCAAATTATTATACATCTGTGCATGTGGAGGCTTTCCCCTTTCCCTGTTCTCTTCCTTGCTCTCTTTGAGGAAAACAAATCTGGTTCTACACATCTAAACTGTGGGCCAAGCTACACATGACGAATGGCACTTGAACAGCAAGTGTATTTCTCCCTGTTCACTTGCCCTCCACTCAATCCACTTGCCGTTCAAGTGTCATTCGTCATGTGTAGCTTGGCCCTGAGTCTTGGTTCACTGAAAGTGGGGTAGAACTTCCCCACAGGCACCCATTTGACATTACCTATATCTGGGACTTGTCTGTAGGAGCGCATTCCAATCTTAGTGAAAACTTCACTCTAGTTACCATCATGACTATCAGAAGAAGAGTTTTATACTGTCTACAGCTTTCAGTTGACTTGCAGATCTAGCATTCATATTTTTAATCTAAAATTAAAACATTCCTTTGAGGGGAGGGGAGCCTAACTTATTGCATATTTGAAAGGCATATTTCAGATCAAGGCTAATACAACATAGTCAACCAAGCTTGGCCTAGTATATATATAGAATGAAACTGGAGAAGGGGGACTGCTTCAGAGCCACCTGCCTGCAGCCAACTCCCTTCATCCACTTCAACTCCAAGAGAAGCTGAGCTTCTGCTGGTTTACCTGCCAAATAATCCCATTAGTTGTGATGAACTATGTACATAAGTGTAATATGTAGATTTCATCAAGCAAGGAACATGCACTGTGGCTCTTTGATCTATGCTGCTCATTAATATCCTACATAGCCTTGGGAACTTCTTGCTTTGATTTCCACTTGATTTTGTTCAGTATGTTTGAGTTTGTGAGATGTTTTGATTGTCTCCTCAATATTTTTACTCACAAAACTGCATCTTGTAAAGCTGCCATCTGTTCTTTAAATATGTACCAGAGTTCTCTACCCAGGAGATTTGCTGGTCTCAAAGAAACACTGAATCAAATGCACACTATGTTTCAAAGCAGAGATGGGGCGGGGGGGAAGCAAGCCAGTTTTGTAGAACTCATTGCAAGAAAATGTAAACAACCTTAGTTTCCTACTTTGTTCATATGACAGTTTTGTGTACACAATAAAATAACTTTCTTGCTAACTTTGAAGCTAATAATACAGTACAAAATATTTGGGGCATCTTATCATACTGGTACTGTTATTGCATGTTCCCTCTTGTAAAAATTGTTTTTCTCAAAGTGAACGGGTATACTCATCTCAGGGAGGAGTTTGCCCTACTTTGGTTTAGAATCTTGGAACAATAGTTGTACTCGGACCATTAAAATATATATATATATATATATATATATATATATAAAATCAACGCCCTCTGAATGCAGCTGGAGGGCTGAGTATGGGATACAGTGAATGCCTCTCTGAGAGAGGGAGTGGTTGCCCCTGAACTAGTGGATGACCTGTATGGACAGGTCAAGTGCAACCCTGTTAATTCTCCTGGACCTCTCCACAGTTTTCAGTACCATTAATCATGGCATCCTTTTGGACCACCTTCTGGGTTTGGTGTAGTGGTTAAGGGTGAGGGACTCTAATCTGGAGAGCCGGGTTTGATTCCCCACTCCTCCACTTGAAGCCAGCTGGATGACCTTGGGTTAGTCACAGCTCTCTGGAGCTCTCTCAGCCCCACCCACCTCACAGGGTGTTTTGTTGTGGGAATAATAATTACATACTTTGTAAACTGCTCTGAGTGGGCATTAAGTTGTCCTGAAAGGCGGTATATAAATCAAATGTTGTTATTATTATTAATTTATATTCGATTTATGTTCCACCCTCCCCACACCAGCAGGCTCAGGGAGGATCACATTCACAACTAACATACCATTTAAAATTACATTAAATAATTAGTACAGTTTAAAACCATAAACAATCAATTTACATAGTTAAAATACATATATATAGTGGCACAATAATCCAAATGGCCACCCTTTAACCGTCTTCAGAGCATCGTTGCAGGGAATATTGGGACTGAGAGGCACCATTTTGTGGTGATTTCACTCCTACCTTGAAGATGGGTTTCAAAGATTCAGCTGGGGGACTGCTCTTTGGTCCCTTGACCTCTGACCTATGCAAATTTACTTCTTGTCCTCTACACTTCTTAACATCTATGTGACGCCACTGGGAGAGGTCATCCAAAGAGTTGGGCTGGGTTGCCACCAATATGTGGATGACTCTTATCTAAGATCCCAAGGAGGCTATGGAAACTGTGAACAGGTGGTTGGAGGCAGTTTCAGGGTGGAGGAGGGCTAAGAAGCTGAAACTTAACCTCAACAAAATGGAAATGCTGCTGGTGGGTTAAAAAGTTAAAAAAGTGTTTCAGTATATTACTACACTGTGCACTCAATGTGGAAAAAGGGCTAATGTTGCTCCTTAAGTCAGGTGGATCCCATAGTGTATAAAGTGCAGTATGTAGCCTTGCCACATTCCCTCCAATGATGGACAATCTCCTGGCAATTGTAGCCTCCACCAGCTGATCACTGCTGATTGGCAGGAGGAGGAAGGCCACCAGGAGACTGTCCTCCATTGACAGAGGCTGGAGGCAGGCTGGAGAAATGGGTGCAAATGTTTCCATGTCTCCAGCCAATAATATCCCTTCTGGTGTGACCCAGAAGCGACAGCATTAAGGCAGGGCCAATTTTTTAGGAACCATCCCAAAATGTAGCAAAAACACTATGTTTCTGGCTGATTCCTAAACAACTGATCCCAGTGTGATGCCTTCATTTCCGGGTTGCACTAGAAGTGATGTCATAGGCAGGTACTGTGGAGCACTTGTTTTGCATGCACAAAAGATAGGGAGCCCACCTCCACTGTGTACCACCCTCCAGTTGCCAGGAAACCCTAGAAGTATAGAAACAGGAAAAAGAAGCTGCCACCCCCATCACTCTCATTTTTTTATAATTTAAATTCATAAGACATTTACAGTTGAGAAATAATTTCCAACACTCTATCACTTTTCATTGTAAACCCTTCTGCCACTCTAACTCGTTAGTTTTTATATTGCTGTTCCTGGTTGCATTGTTTATTCTTTGAGCTTTGGACCAGCAGCAGCTCCTCACATCCCTGAAGATATGTGAAGGAAAATCATGCTAGGAAATCTTTATGGGGAAGCATGGAGGAGCCAAGGCCTGGTGTAAATTGTTGCTATGGAGTTTGCTTTATTACTTCTTGCTTTTATGGCCCCTGAAACTTGACATTTTCCCCTTTACCGCATCTGGCAATGGCAAATGACGGTTATTAGCCGTTAAAGTGGACTTTTGTTTTATAAAAAAGGCATAATTACTTCACAATCTAGTTGATCTTTAAGGTGCGTGGAAAGTGTGGAGTGGTAGGAGAGTATGCCTTGTGCTTGTAACATACTTATGACCAGTCCGAATTGTTTTAAGCCCAGGAGGAAGTGAGTCGTGTCACTCACGAAACGGGTTAATGATATTTGCCAGCAAACTCCCGTCGGCGTTCGTCTAATTACATTCATAATTATGGACTGTGAATATATAAGTACTGTGCACAACTCCCTACCTACCGGCTCCCTTTGATGTACTGACAACTGGCAACTGGCACTTTATAAAAACCTTTCTGACATTTCCGGACACCAAAATATTGTGATATATGTTTGGACTTTGTATCTTTGCACTTCCAAAATTTATATAATATATTCTGTATCCATGTTTGTATTTATTGCACTGTTCGCACTTTGTAATACAGAAAATTAGAGTATATTTTTGGCTCTTAATGTCTTAGAGCCCCGGTTTGGTTGTTTTGATTTCTATTGGTACCGGGGCCGCCCGTTGTTGTTTTTCTGAGCCTCCAGGTAATGGCTGGAGATCTCCCGGAATTACGACTGGTCTCCAGGCCACAGAGATCAGTTCACCTGGAGAAAATGGCTACTTTGGGGTGATGGACTATATGGAATTATGCCATTCCAAGGTCCTTTCTCTCCCAAACCCCACTTTCTCCAGGTTTCTCCAGGTTTCACCCCCCAGATCTCCAGGAATTTCCCAACTTGGAGTTGGCAACCCTATTGCTAGCACAAGAATCCACTAGAGGCATAGCATTCAGAAGGAGGAGCAAAAAGTTCCTCCAGGAAAGTATGTTCCCAATGAGGAGAGAGAGGGGAATAGACTAATTGACAACTCTTGTAAGACTTGCCATCTGAACAATTTAGCCAATCAAAAGGGCCAAAAAAACTCTGATGACAAGACCTGCAGCAGCCCATACTCACAGGGAGGGGAGAATAAACTCATCACCCCCATAAACATTGTTAACAAACTAGAAGCAGGAGAACTGCTGTAGCATATTGGTTAAGTGGCTGGGTTGCAAATCACCACTCTGCTGTTTAAACTCTCATCCTGCCATGAGCTTAGTAGGTGGCCTTGGGTAAACTACTCTTCTCAGCCCCAGCTCTCCAGTTGTATTGTAGGGATAATAATAACTAGACATGGGCACGAACAGCATTATGAACAGAAAAAAACCATGAACAGCCCAACCTGCTATTCGCGAACAAGCTGTTCGTGATGCCCCATCCTAAACGAACAGGTGGTTGCTGCAAGCCTTCAACAGCCATTTGTCAAGCTAGACAGTCTGGCACCTGCAATCAATCCCCTTGGCAACCGGAGGCAGGGACTGAACTCTGTCTGAACTCCTTCTGCCTTTCCTTCTGGCTTTAGCCCTTCAAAGTACTTCCAGCAAAGAATCCCGTTTTTTCCACTGTGAAGAGAAAATGACAGCCAACAGGGAGACCCATGGATCATGCCTTTCCCGGGGTGCAATCTCCCTGAAACTTGGGGGGGGGGGTCTTCAGAGGACAGTGAGGACTATGTTTCCTGCAAATTTGTTGGGTATTGGACATTGGGAAGGTCAGTTGCTAACCCCTCAAAGTAGCTGCCAGCAGACACTGCTGTTTTTGCCAGGACAAGGCCCTTTAAACTATCAGTTGGCAGGCGGCATGGGGGACTCCCTCCCTGCCACCTGCCAGCTGATAGTTTAAAGGGATCTTGAAAGGGCTAGGTAAGTGGGTTTGAGGGGAGGGGGGCTAAGTGGGGGGTGGGGGTGGTTCTGGCCCCCACGAACAACAAACAACAAACATGTCCAGGAACAGTTCATGTTCATCCATGTTCATTGTTCGTTGTGCATGGATGGCAACGCATGACGAACAGGGTGTTCGGGTGTTTTTTTCCCGTTCATGCCCATGTCTAATAATAAGACTAACTTTGTTCACAGGTCTAAGTGTGGCACTAATCTGTCCAGAAGAGCAGTATAGAAGCACAATTATTATTATCATATTATTATTAGAAGACTAATGCCAGCCTCCTTCAGCTCTGTCCTTGAGAGCTGTTACAGATTTGCACCTGCAACTCAAAGTCTCTCTTATCTGGCTGGAACCGACAGTGCCGACCAGCCTTGGTCTCCCAAAAGAACAAAAAGTCTCAAAAGCCTGAACCAGAATTTTTAAAAGAAACACATTAAATGACCTTTACAGCAACATCTTGTACCATAGCAGTTGAGATACAATATTTAGACTAAATTCAGTTATTTAGACTATTCAGTTAGCATTGCAAAGTTGCCATCCTTCGAGGTTGCATCTACATGTCACTAGTTCCTTAAATCAAATCTTATTTAATGTAGACCGAAGGCTGCTGACCTGGAGACCGGTTGGCTGACATTGGCAGGGTTGTTTTGTTTCACATAACTCAAACAGACTAGTTTTTCACCTGGACAGTCATCTGAATAAAGCTGCAAAAAACAGTAACTGGTGAAGGATAGGATTGATTACTCCTGAGACAGCTTTTGGGGTGCGGGGAGTCTCCATTGCATGCCTTGTATGTGTGTCTTCATAGACGTGTGGGAATGTCATTTCTCTCTGAATCAAAACTCAGCGGATGATCTGTATTCTTTTTCTATCTTTCAGCACATCAGATTTGCTGAACTGGCAGGAGATAAGTAGGGCAATGAATGCTGTTTATTATTTTCAGCTAGTTTCTACTTTTGCATGAATTCAAAATTTCCCCAGAATATTAGGATGTGTGTGTGTGTGGGAGGGGTGCCTATACCAATATTCATGTGCTGAATTTTGGGAGTTTCAATATTATAGACATCTATGTAATGGAAAAATTGTCAGCAAGGGTGTGTGAGGTGGGGGGGAGGAATTCATCTAACTCAGTATTGTTACCTCTGACCAATTTCAGTTCTCTGGAGATCCCAGAGTCTTTTTGCTTGAGATGGCAAGATTTGAGATACTGAAATTGGTAGGGACTTCATCCACGCAAAAGGAATCCCTGGCCACTGAGCTGTATAGCACTTCCTTTAGGAACAAAAGGAAAGAAGAGAAATAAAGAGCACCCAGATCTTGAGAAATAAGCTCTGGTATTAAGGGATAACAGAAAATGACATTTTGCAAAATCAGTTAGGAAAAATGGTATAATTTTAAAAGATCACACCAAATACAAAATGATTCTCACAATGGGAAACAGGCTTGATTCCCCATCCCCAGGTGTGGGATGGTGACCTATAGCTTTCTGTGGGGTTAAATTATTCATATGCACTCCTCAGTAGTGTGGGACCAGAGAAGAAGCAGTCCCCATATCATTCAGTGTGGGGGTGGTGGCAGGGAGGGGAGAGGAAAAGATTGCGAAAGGAGGGGGAGAGAGCATAAACAAAACAGAGTTCATATAAACATTATATCCTTCTGCTGTTTACTCCTTCTGGAAACTGAGGGCTGACTGTCAGTCATACTTCATCCTAAGCAGTTTGCATATCCTCTATATGTTTGTAAGGGAGAGGAGACAGTGGAAGAGAGAGGCTGCCTCCTGAAAGGGAACAAAATCCTCCTGAAACACTGAACTCTTTAGAGAAGCACTTTGGGGACTCTGGGACAAAGAAGATCTCTACTGTTGTTTGTTTGCTTCTTCTGTGACCTCAAACATGACAGGCTCATGATTAACTCTGTCATGAAATCATTATTTTTCAGAAATTCCTAGCCCTGCTTACTGATACAAGGGCTTGCTAAAAGCTCCCTAAATCTAAACACAAAGCTTGACTAGCATACCAAAGTTACTTCATTTGGGTATCTGGAAAAGTGGTGCTTTGGAAACATGTAAGGGTTCCACTCCAATTTCTTCTTCAGTATAGCCCAGGTCACGACAGTGTGACAGACAGACAGAATGGGTAAAATGGGTATTAGCTGGTCAGAAACTTGGTACACTTAGCTATGACAGTGGCAATTGCTTACTTGGAGGAAGATAGTCTGTATTCAGGATCCCTGGTTCCAAAAAAAAGTGATTGGTGTCAAAGCTATCAAAGCTGGTGGTCTAGCCATCTGATAGGCATGCATTTGTGGTTGCCAGCCCAGCAGTGGGAATTAAATGCACACCTCCAGCTGCTGGCTGTGGTAATTCAGTTTTGAGAATCCTATGTGCAGTCTGCACCAGTTTGCACGCATTCATGGATGCATGCAGAAGCCTGTTCTACACGTACAACATTTTTGCTGGATCTTTATTTTTTACCAGGATCTCTATTCCTTTCTTTTGTTCTGTTCTTACCACATGTACCTTCTATGACATGCAAATGCAGCGGCTTGTCTTTTAAAATATTCTGTCAGTTCCTTTCTGAAACATTTATACAACTTCATCCTTTACTAGCACTACATAATTTCAGATGAAGGAAAGAATTATAACATTCACTGGCATTCCACACACAGTTCCTGTGAAAGAACAGCATTTCCATTTGTGGAAGAAGGCTACAGTGATTTCTGGTTATTCCCTTTTCCAGTGCTGACTAGAGATGGACACGAACAGGTAAAAAACCCAAACACAATGTTCATATATTGTCGAAGGCTTTCACAGCCGGAGAACGATGGTTGTTGTAGATTTTCCGGGCTGTATAGCCGTGGTCTTGGCATTGTAGTTCCTGACGTTTTGCCAGCAGCTGTGGCTGGCATCTTCAGAGGTGTAGCACCAAAAGACAGAGATCTCTCAGTGTCACAGTGTGGAGAAGATGTTGGCAGGTAATTTATATCTACTCAGGAAAGTGGGTTTGGGCTGAGTCATCCTGTAGGAGTTTCCCAGGGTGTGGAATGCTAAGGGAGGGAGGTGTCACTGTATCCTGAGGCGGTTCTTTTGCATATGGATTGGTGCTTGATATGCTAATCTTCTCTGCAGGGCTATTGTGGGATGTGGAGTATTTCGTTAGCCTGGTGTTTTGCAGGGCTGGAAATCATGCTCTATTCATTCTTAAAGTCTCTTCTTTCCTATTGAAATTGTGTTTATGCTTATGAATTTCAATGGCTTCCCTGTGCAATCTGACAAAGTAGTTGGAAGTGTTGTCAAGTATTTTAGTGTACTGGAATAGGATACTGTGCCCTGTTTGAGTTAGGCTATGTTCAGCCACTGCTGATTTTTCAGGATGGCCAGGTCTGCAGTGTCTTTCATGTTCTTTTATTCTTGTCTGGATGCTACGCTGTGTGGTCCCGATGTAAACTTGTCCACAGCTGCAGGGTCTGAATACTGTTTGTAGGCTGTGCTTTTTCATAAGCTTTCCCCTCTGATCAGTGATTCCTTTGATATATGGCAAAAACACTTTTCCTGTGGGAGACTGTTTTTCCTTGGTTGTTTGATTTGTCCTTGGTTTACTCGCTCTTCTGATTTCATTTCTGGAGTAGCCATTTGCTTGAAGTGCATGGTTCAGATGATTATTTTCCTCGTTGAGAAAGTGCTGTTCACATATCCGTCTTGCACGGTCTACTAATGTTTTTATTATGCCTCTTTTCTGTCGAGGGTGGTGATTGGAGTTTTTGTGTCAGTACCGATCCATGTGAGTTGGTTTCCTGTAGACCTTGTGACCTAACTGAAAGTTTGCTTTGCGGATGACCAAGGTATCTAGAAATGGAAGTTTACCCTCGGTTTCTTTCTCCATGGTAAATTGTATGTGCAGGTGGATATTGTTGAGGTGGTTTAAAGGTGGATATTGTTGAGGTGGTTTATATCCACTTTCCTGAGTAGATATAAATTACCTGCCAACATCTTCTCCACACTGTGACACTGAGAGATCTCTGTCTTTTGGTGCTACACCTCTGAAGATGCCAGCCACAGCTGCTGGCGAAACGTCAGGAACTACAATGCCATGACCACGGCTATACAGCCCGGAAAATCCACAACAACCACAATGTTCATAGTTCATTACCATCCACGAACAGGGATTCATGAACATTGACAGACATGACATGTTCATGAACATGTTCATAGTTGGAGGTTCATGGGAGCCAGAACTGCCCCTTTGGGACTTAGCTGAACTTGAGCCGGGGAAAGGAGAGTCCATGGGTCTCCCCCTTTCATGTCATTTTCTGTTTACAGTGGCAAAAAATGGACTGTCTGCTGGAAGCTACTTTGAGGGGTTACAAACTGACCTTCTCAATGTCTAATGCCCACCAAATTTGCAGGGGACATAGTCCTCACTGTCCTCTGATGACCCCTCAAGTTTCAGAGAGATTGGATCCTGGGAAACCATGATCCATGGTTCCTTCCCTTTCCTGTCATTTTATCTTCACAGTCACAAAAACAGGGCTGTCTGCAGGAAGCTACTTTGAGGGATTACAAGCCAGAAGGAAAGCCAGAAGGAGTTCAGACAGTCCATGCCTATGTTGCCAGGGGAATTGACTAAAAGCCAGACTGTCTGGCTTTACAAAGGCTGACGAACATCATGAAGAGAGCTTGGAACAAAGACATGTTTGCTGTGAAACAGGGCTCACGAAAAGCTTGCTCACGAATAGTGTATTGGGCTGTTCGTGGCCTTTTTTTGTTCGTATTGCTGTTCATGCCCATCTCTAGTACTGACTGCTGACCCCCTTTTTGCCTCCTATGCTGTTCATGAGAGTTTGTTGACATCCCAGAGCAAAACTGCAGGGGGGGGGGAGTGTTGGCACGTTACAGCAGGTGGGAGAAGCCTTCTCTGCAAAGACTACAGATGATTCGGTCCCTGATGAGATATATAGATGGCACAGCATTGCTTCTTATCAGTTATATAGTACTTTTTAACCACAGAGTTAAAAAGAGGCTTTGCAGTTCTTAGGCTTGCTTTTGTTACAACCTCAGACATTGAGCCACCATTGTCCCCATTTTACAGTTGGGAAGGGGATGATGGGAGAAAACTTCATGACTTGAGCTATACAAGGACAGCATTGCAATACCACTGAGATAAGAAAACCAAGTTTCTGAGTTCCAAATTCAACTATCTCTCATTACTAAGTTCGCATACCAGCCTAACATTCTATAAATTCAGTGATAATTTTACCTTCCTGGTGAACTGGAAGAGCAGAAGCCTAGAACATTACAACAAAAAAGGGTGTGATGGTGTTTTTTGCTGTTAGTGAAGATATGCCCTGCCATCATTCACTTATGTGTACTAAGAAGATGCCAAGGATGGCTCCATTTTGGTAGTGTGCATGATTGTGGAGGGAAAGGCAAGTCACACGCTCAGAGGAGTTTTATCTTTAGGGCCCTTTTAAAAAGCGAAGAGTACTCTGTACTCAAAGGCACAGTGCCTAGTGTGCCAGATATTTCCAAAATAACCTGACGGTCACAAATTCATAGTAGCTCTGTTAGCATGTTCCTTTGCACTACAATATGTGCTGGACATGGATGTTTTGCAAAGGCTTGGACAAACTTATATGTGAAGGAGGCTTTCTGCAGAGTATATGTGCAAACAGTGATATGAGGGTTTACATGTGCAATGAGTTTCAAAGTTGAGGATAAGAAAAATAAAAACCGAGTCAAGATTCTGCTTTGCATAAATGATTTTAAAAAATCATATTTTTGTAACAATTTATTTGTTTACAAACCCCCAATTAAGACAGGCTCAGATAATTCTGGATTGATACAATACAATTAAACATCATGCAAATATCAGTCCAGTAATTAATATCTTGTTTTCTTTTCTTGAGATCACATTCAGGGTACTTGAACTAGACTACAATGCCAACATCTTTGCCTCAAATAGATGTATTCACTTTGTCTGTAAAGATAGCAAGCTGGAGATTGCGCTCAACAAGTGCATCACTTTAAGAATAAAGACATATGTTAGTATTAAGTACACATGATGTCACTTGTAGCTACCAGCTAATGAGCAAACATTGGCAACCATCTGTTTGTACGGTACAGCAGATCGTTGATGAATTATGAAGGTGAAATATCCATATTTTAATGTTTTTATTTCATAGCTGTTAAACCCATCAAATCACTTCAGCCTATGAGATGAATCCCACCATTCTTACTAAATGCTGAAGAAATTCTTCTCACCAAAGTTCAAATCAATCTGCCCAAATTCCCAATCTGTCTAAACAGATGTTCAAAGCAACTGCTGCTTCCTGTTTCTTTGTGAGCCATGCACAGTTTTTCATAATGTTTGACATGGCATCATCACACCCCATGTTCCCTCACTCCCATCTTGAAACACTGGCACTCAATTTTGGGAAACACATAGCACTATGATGTCATTTTATTTATTGTGGGACCTAGACTTTACCAGGAATTGACGGAAAGAGACAAGATAGTATAAGCAACCTCATCTCCTTCCATTTTCATTAAAAACAAGTATGTGCCTTCAGCCATATACATTCTCTGAATCTGATTCTGTCATCCTGTCAAGACATCTGACACCATGGTATAATTTTCAAGAAAACAAACTGAAGAAGAACACAAAAGAAACTCTCTCTCTCTCTCTCTCTCTCTCTCTCTCTCTCTCGACTAAAATTATAGAACATCCAGACATGGGCTTGTTTCACATATTGCTGTGGGGCTGCCTCTAAACAATAAGGGTGAAACTAAAAATGGCAGAGGTCAGAGGGTGTATCTTATGAATTTCATTAAGACCCTCCTACCTTTTCTCCCATATTCCTCCACAACTCTAAGCCCTGCACCATAAAATCAAGAGCCACTGTTGTGTAGTTGTTAACAGTGTTAGACTAGGATCTGGGACACCTAGGTTCAAATACCTATGTTGCTATGGAAGCTTGTTGGCTGACCTTGGACCAGTCACATGCTGTCAGCCTAACCTACCTCACAGCATTGTTCTGAGGATAAATAGAGGACAGGAGAATGATGTAAGCCTCTTTGCCCCCCACTCCCCAGAGAGAAGTGTGATGTACATAAAGTAGATATGAATAAATAATGGAAAAAGTATGTATGGATTTAGTGTGTAGTCAGGTGGTCTCTCTCTGGAAGGCCCCAAACTTACTTGCAAAATCACTGCAAAGATTTGGGAAGATCACTTATGCATTATACGCAGCTGAGACATCTCAGATGCAGTGCCCTGCAACTAATATTGACATACTTCCATCATGGTCACCAGTCACAGTCACAGAAGTTAAGAAACTTATATCTCAGCTAAAGCCGGGGAAGGCTCCCGGAAGTGATCTGATCCTGCCTGAGTTAATAAAATCAGATGTGGACTGGTGGGTCCCGGTGTTAGCAACTCTTTTTACTTATATTGACCAAACAGGCATAATTCCTAGAGACTGGGATATGGCAGTTATTATCCCAATATACAAGAAAGGGGCAAGATCAGACCCTTTTAACTATCGACCCATTAGCTTGCTCAGTGTGGTGGGGAAACTCTAAGCTAGACATTTGTTTTGGAAACTTTGGGACTGGATAGATAAGGAAAACATATTAGCAGAAGAACAAGCTGGATTTAGAAGTGGCTGATCTACAATGGATCAGTGCCTGCTTTTGCAGTATTTGATAGAGAAATATACAGCTAGGCCATCAGGAGCTTTGTACGCAGCTTTTGTTGATTACAAAATGGCATTTGATAGCATCTCGCGCAACAGACTCTGGCTAAAACTTGAACAGTCTAGAATAGATCGCAGATTGTTGGCCCTCATAAGGGCCCTTTATGAGGATAACCAACTCTCAATAAGATGCAACCCACGAGGGCACTTGTCTCACAGGGTGCCAGTTAAGAGGGGTGTGAAACAAGGCTGCATACTCGCTCCCTTATTGTTCCATTTCTGTATCAACTCCATGACACAGTCCCTATCTAATCCGGATTTCCATTCTCCAACCATTACAAATAGACCCATCTCTACGCTCTTATATGCAGACAGTACGGTTATCCTGTCATATACTGAAATAGGGCTGAGAAGAGCCCTCCAAGCACTTTCATCGTATTGCAATGATGAACATCTCATCATAAATTTTACCAAAACCAAAGTACTTGCCTTTGGCAGAAGACCCACCTTACACAGGTGGGAAATAGATGGATATAAGATTGAGCAGGTAAAGGTGTTCAGGTATTTGGAAGTTGCATTCCAGTCCTCAGGTTCATGGGCTGCACACCTTTCTCGGGTCACAGAATCTGCCCATAAAACAGCCTCAGCCATTTTGAGATTTTTCCATACAAAAGGAGATGCTTATATTCCACATGCCCTAAAGGTTTTTCAAGGCAAGACAATACCTCAGCTTATGTATGGTGCTCAGGTTTCCCTGTACAAAGATTACTCCAAGCTTGAAGTAATCCAATCAAAATTTTTAAGATCCTTATTAGGAGTGCCAAGATGCATCCATAATGCTTTGCTCAGGCAAACGGCTGGATTAGTATCATTGGAAACCCGGGCCTGGTTCCATGCCATCTGTCTATGGCTCAAGATAAAAATGTCCCCTTCAGGATTGACTCCTCTAATTTTCCTAGACAGTTTCCGTTCAAGCTGGATCTCAACAATAGAACGCAAAATGTCACTACTGGGCTTCTCCAGCACAGCTCTGATGCACCTTGGCCATCAAAGAGCCAGAATAATTATTAAACAGAGACTATGGGACACTTTTCTCCAAGTAGATAGAGCACGGGCTTTAAATGTCCCGTTAGTGGGGAACAGAAAACAAAATTTTATTCCACCTAGCTATCTCTTTTCATTGGAGTTTCCAAAATACCGCAGAGCTTTTACTTTAGCACGTTTTAATGCTCTCCCATCTGCTGTCTTGGAGGGGAGATACGCTCATATCCCATATGCAAATCGCCTCTGCCCCTGTCAATCTGGACAGGTAGAGACAATAGAGCATGTCCTTCTATACTGTCAGTACTATCAGGAGATTCGAACAAAGTATATTGTATCAGTTATCGCTGCCCACCCAGGCAGACCAAGTCAGTTTTATTCTGCCCTCCTTCTATCTGATTCCTGCAAAGAAATTACTGCTAAGGTCGCAAGGTTCTGTGCTTTGGCTAGTGTAATCAGACAGAACACTATTACTTCTAGAAATTTTAATTAAGATTTTAATGATTTTACCCGTTTTAGCACACTGATGTACTTAATTCTTAGACATGTGTAAATTTAAAATTAATGCACTCTTACAGTTAATTTTATTCTGTTATCCCTTTAGCAGATTGCTGTAATGAAATCACTGCTGAGGTAGCAAGACTCTGCACCCTGACAAGTTTAATTAGATAGACTATCACAACTTCCTTTCAGAAATTTTAAGCAATATTTAACAATTTTATTTATTTAAATATATTGTTCAGTTTCCTAGATATGCTTAGACATGTAATCAATGTATTTGTTATATATTATTTTATATGCTGACTCAAATTCTGATCCTAGATCGTAATAATAATAAACTTAATTTAGTGTGTGAGTCATACTGATAGTCACTGACACTGACACTGATTCAGGAAACTTCCAGTACAGACATAACATAGAATCATTGACACAGTATTCCTCCATTTCAACATTCTTTCAGTAATCTGCCTTGTTATTCATTTTCCTGCAGTGCAGCAGCATTAGGTAATGTGTTCCTGATTTCAGATTTACTTAACAGAAGAATTTTTAAAAAATTGTTTCTAAATTCAGTATAAATTATGCATGTTATATTATTTTTGTCTTTAAATAGAAAAGAATGCTGGGTTGGGGGATAAAGTTCATCTCTATTTCCAGTGTTTGTTGTTTTCTGTTAATTGGTTGTCATTTAATAAGGAAGACTTGTGTCTCAACAAAAGCTGGAAGGAGACAAATTAACTCCAATGGTGTCTCACTTTTGCTCCTACTGTTTGTCAAATGAATCTCTGAAATGTAAATGTTTTATTGTAAGAGCAGATTTACTCTATATGCTATATTAATGTCATATTTATATGAAATTATCAATAATATCAAAATAATGTTTTATTTATATATTTGTTGAATATATTTTTTAATCTTGCCCTTTCTCCTGGTATCTTGTTGCAGCATCCATTAGTCTCCCATCTTCCATTTTACCCTTGCAATGACCCTGTGAGGTAGGTTAGGCTGAGAGGGTATGACTGGCCCAAGGTCAACCAGTGAGCTTACATGTAAAAGGTAAAGGTAGTTACCTGTGCAAGCACCAAGTCATTACTGACCCATGGGGGATGTCTCATCACAATGTTTTCTTGGTGGACTTTTTGTTACAGGGGGTTTGCCATTGCCTTCCCCGGTCATCTAGACTTTACCCCCAGGAAACTGTGTACTCATTTTATTGACCTCAGAAGGATGGAACGCTGAGTCAACCTTGAGTTGGCTACCTGAACTCGACTTCCACCAGATTCGAACTCAGGTCGTGAGTAGAGATGGGCACGAACAGCAATATGAACAAAAAAAAGCCATGAACAGCCCAACCTGCTGTTCACAAACAAGCTGTTCATGAGGTCCCATTCTAAACGAACAGATAGTCATTGCAGGCCTCATTCGTTGCTGTTCATCAAGCCAGACAGTCTGGCACATGCAATCAATTCCCTTGGCAATGTAGGCAGGGATTGTCTGAACTCTGTCTGAACTCCTGCTGTTGCCCTGGAAACCCCAAACTAAGCCCAATTTAGCTTGACAGGCAGGTCTTCCTTTCAAGTGTGGAGCTCCGAATTTGTTACAACAAGGGAGCAAAGAGCAGGGGGGAGGGGGGCTCCCAGCTCTGACTTTGCAGACAGTGGAGAGGGAGAGAGACAGTTGCTGTTGGCATTTTGATAGAGCGAGTGCATTGGAGCTTGAATTTTCTTTGTGTGTGGTGGGATAGGGATCTACCTCTTCAAGTGCCAGGGCTGCTGCCAAGCTCTGGGGCCAAGCTATTATTTATTATTTATTATTTATTATTTATTATTTATTATTTATTATTTATTATTTATTATTTATTATTTATTATTTATTATTTATTATTTATTATTTATTATTTATTATTTATTATTTATTATTTATTATTTGTACCTTTCCTGGTGCCTGCTCAGATCAAGCTTCTGGGAGTGGTGCACGAACAGCCAACCAAGAACATGTTCATGAACAGGGCCATGTTCGTGGTTGTTCATCATGAGTCCCTGTTCATGGATGGCAATGAACAATAAACATCATGTTCAATTTTTTTTTCTGTTTGTGCCCACCTTTAGTAGTGAGCAGAGCTTGGGCTGCAATACTGCAGCTTACCACTCTGCAACACAAGGCTCTTTTTGAGCTTACATGGCAGAGAGGGTATTAGAACCTGGTTCTCTCAGATCCTAGTTTGACACTCTAACCACAACACAGAGCTAGTTTATACTTTCCAATGGCAATTAAAACTGAACATCTATTATTGGTATCATCTGCCTGTTGATCTTTTGTAACTTTTACATGCGGCCTGCAAAGCTGTCCTACGCACAGTAGCCAGTAGAAACAATCCATGTCATCTGCCATGAAAGAGCATAAAATAGAGGACTTCTCCATTAAAATAAAGAGGAAGCATTTGATAGCACTGCTTTTGGTCTCCAAAAATGGTCAAATGGGAACAAATATATGAGTAATTCCCTTTTCATTAAGTTAACTACTACTTCATACCTCACACATTTCTTACCAGGACATAATGTCTAAGGATGCAGGTTGTATACCCACTGCCAAAAAACTACTCCTGCTGCATTTTACATATGATGCTGTATTCACTTTCCCCTCTACACAAGAGATTATTTCTCTCTAGGAAAAATGTCACTTATAAAACAAGTCTAAGTTAGAGAACATTGTAACATTATTTTTACTTATTTATTTAATAAATAAAATAAACATCTTTTGCATTGTGTAGGCTCCCTGCATACTTTGTAGAAACCTCAAACTGTGAGGTGTCATTATTTCAATCTCTCTCCAGCTCCCTGCTTGTCATGCTCAAAATAGGAGTGAGAAAGTAGTATTTCTTCTTCTCATCCTTCTTTCTGCACTCCATCCCCCCAAATAACAAAAGATAAGTCTGCTGGATCAGATCAAACCCGGCTCTCCAGATTAGAGTCCCATGCTCTTAATCACTACCCCAAATTCCATTTTGTTTTGAGTATTTCCAATCCAAAATGAAACAGGGAATTTCAGGCACTCTCTTGAATAATGAATATCCAAATACACACCCTTATTTCACTTCCTTGTGTACTTTACACTGACTTACATTTAACTGCATTAAACATATTGTGGTCGGTTCACCCAGAGTTCCTCATGGCTCTTCATAGTCTGCTTTGGTTTCCACCATCCTAAATAATATAATTAGCAAAACTGGACACTCCATTGCTCACTCTTGATTCCAAATTATTTGTGAACAAGTTAATAGCAGTGATTCCGGCAGAATGCTGGGAGACCATATTCACATTAGAAGCATTGGAGCCACATGAGCTAAGCCAGTTTTTGGGAAGGACTAGTGATTGGCCTTGCTCATAAAGTTCCTGTATTTAACCATCACCACAGCTTGGATCTCATCACTGAGAAGTGGCTTGTTTGTTCATGACTTTTGCTTTTGCTTGACTGGGGATCTTTGCTCCACACATGTATATGACTTCCCCTTTAGGCTGTTCACCCATTCATCTCCACTCATCAGTGGCCGTGAGATTGTCCTTCCCTGCAGAGACACAGTGATATACTATTAGAAGAAGATGTGGAAGGAAGAAGAAAACCTCAAGTTATGTTTGACTCAGGTCTGTATGTTTTTAAAGAGGTGATGAAAGCAAATTGGGTTTAGCTTTCCTAAAGATGCTTCTTCCCACTTACATAATAGGGTTATACTTCTATAAAGCAAATTTTGCAGACCACTGAACCAGACAATAGAGAGTAAGTGATTTTTTTCCTGTTCAAAACAGGAGCAACTTATATTTAATATTTTACCATTCCTCCTTTCCAAGTTTATGCATGGAGTTTTAAATTACTGGTTATATCTTCGGATCATTAATGAATGATTTCAGAATGGCTAAACTAAAAGAATATCTACAAATGTGACTGAGCTTTGAAATTTGATCCAATAACTGATAGTGAAGTTGTGTAAGACAATGTAATTGTCTAGGTATTCTTAATAATATGAGCTGTATAACTAGAGCTTCACATTGTGGTGACCTGAATTGGCTCTGTCCATATCTTAAGAAAAAATAGAAAACTACACAGAATTCTTTGCAGATCTAGAATGGAAATCACTTCTGAATGGTAATGGGCTGGTATCAGACCACGACATGCAAGGAGTACAGTGATGGGATTAGAACTGGTGAATGTGTAAGGTGGGTGATCATTTGGGACAGGACAAAAAAAAAGAAAGTCTTCACACACACACCAAACTCCTGAAGGCACCTCTTATTTGGGAAAAAAAATAAGCTATCAATTTTGGTAACTACTCTCTAAGAAGGAAGCAGACAGAACCCATAAAGATTTCAGAAAGGAGAGTTTGGGGATTTGAGGAAAGTCTAACAGATGGGTCTTGCTTAGTACAGAGATCAAAGGAAAAAAGATGTCTGCCATAGAAAAGAGGAAACCAATTGACTGCTCAGTCTCTCTTTGGTTTGATTTGATTCAATTTATCCTTTTGCATTAGGTGGGTTCCTGATTGTCTTCCATGACCACCATCATCCCAAGCCTGAGGAAAAAACCTTACCTCTGAAAATGCAGAAAAACAATGCAATCCTAAGCAGGGTTTCACATTTCTAAGCCTATATACATCAATAGTGTAACTCTGTTTAGGATTGCACTGAAAATGAATAATATGGAGAAGGCTCATTAGGAGATACCTAACAGTGCTTCCCTTAGCAGGGTTACACCTTTCTAAATTCATTGAAGTCAATGGACTTAAAATACAAACATAGAGCTGGAAGGGACTCCAAGATCATCTAGTCCAATCTCCTGTGCAATGCAGGAAATTCATAGTTATGCCCCCCCAAACACACACACACTCCCCCAGTGACCCCTGCTCAATATCCTCTGCGATCTCTGTCCAATCTGGCCTGGAGAAAAATTCCTCCCAGACTCTAAATGACAATCAGCATTACTCTGGGCTCATAAGAAAGGACCACAAGAGCCAAGTAGTGGCTCATCTCTTTCTGCCCTTCCTCTCATGATCTGCCTGAATTCACTCTGAATCAGCATTGCTGACAGTTGGCCATCAAGTCTCTGTTTTAAAACCTCCAAAGGTTTTCCATGTTGTCAGTGTAAGCTCTTTCATGCCATCTATTTTTATTGCTGGTGTCCCTGATTGTCTCTTTTATGTCATTTATACTTCATTTAAACTCCACTTATATGCAACTGGGAACAAAATTGGCATAAATTATAAGAGGAATAATTCTATCAAATTTCATTATTATGATCAGGAATAAACTAAAACAGCTGCAGTTTCACTCCAAATATGGAGAAGGCAAGAAAGAAAACGGTCTTTGATTCAAAGTAGTGCATCCACAAAATTCAGTAACATTCTATGCCTTACACCTTACTGGAAATTCTCAGGAGCATCATTTCCAGCTAGACATCATAGGATTTGTAATTCCCTTTTCCTGTTTAATTTACTTCCTGTTAAGAAGAGGACTGCAATGTCTGTTGAACCATCTCCACCTTCTCAAAGGCTGTACTCTAAAGTCACTGAATTCAAACTTTGCTCCATCACTATTTTTTAATGTAAACTCGAGAAGATGGTTGATTTTCTGGCTGTTCTCTATCATGACTGATTTTTTATAGTGGGTTCAGGATAGGGAAGTTATAGGCCAATATGATGATACACATCAATATGACCCCATCAGCACACATGCACCAATGTTATGAGCTAGGAAGGAAGCCTCAGGAAACAGATGAGATTTTTTTTCTGACTATTCATTGAAAAAGCTTATAAATACTGAACCAATAATGAATTAGGCTTCAGAGTGTTTGCCTAATATTAAAATTAAATATACTGTGCAAATATTATTGAGCTTTTCATGATCCTGTTGTGTGCTATTTGTCATCTCTAGATGCTGTTCTTTTCACCGTATCTGACCCTCTTTGGGGTAAGGCACCGTTTCTATTCCTAACTTCTTCTTCCTTCTCCTTCTTGGCTTAATCACATGGGTGATCCCACCCAATCAAGCATCATATGTTGAACATTCCAAAATGCAATACACCTGATCCGATTTGGCTATGTGAAGGCAGAGAGAGCAGCTGAGATAACTTTTTAATGAATGAGTGTGCTTTTTAATGAATGAATGTGCTGAATTTTATTTTTTTCCCAAAAAAGGGGTGAATTTTTAGCACTGCTGAAAATGTGGGTGAAGAACAGTGATCAGTTATGTTCTGCCATTCTGGCTACCCTCACCATGTATATGCATACATACCTCTGGCACTCAGTACAGGCAGGACCGGATCGAGGGGGGGCAGGGGGCATAGTCTGCCCCCAGTGCCGCCCGGGGGGGGGAGCAGCTGCCAGCTGCCGGAGCACGCAGGCGGCAGCATGGGAAACCTCGCAGCCCCCTGTGCTGCCTTTTGCCTGCTCCGCAGGACAGGGGGTGGCTGGCTTGCCGTGCACCCCCTGTCCTGCAGGGCAGGCAAAGGGCAGCGCAGCTGCCCACACCATTCACCTGCCCTGCAGGAGAGGGGGCAGCCGGCCGCCCCCTATCCCGCAGGGCAGGCAAAAGGCAGCGCGGGGGGCTGTGAGGCCACCCACGCCATTCACTTGCAGGGAGGTGAATGGCGCGGGCAGCTTCCCAGCCCTGCAAGCTGCCTCCGCTGCCCTGGGTGATGACATCATCAAAGTGACATCATCACGCCGCATCGGGAGCATGCGCAAGAGAGAGAGGTTGGACTAGGGTTGCCCCGGGTGCCAGCAACCCTAGATCAGGCCCTGAGTACAGGATTGTTTAGGGATGCCTTTTTGCTTGATCAAATGATCTGTGGCATATGGTTCCTTAATTCCATCATTCCAAAATAGAATTTCTTCAGTGCTGTCTTTGAAACACTGCAAGAACCCTTAATACTAATAAAGCTCAATGCCATATCTATGCTCTTTTGGATTATACACATACACACGCACAAACACACAGAGCCCCATTTTATTTACATTCATGCCCATGCATATTTATACCCATTGGGAATACCAGGATTGTCTTCATTTAAATGATATAAGCTCCTTTGTAATATTTAATTAATCTTCTGTTTTAGAACCATGTTCTCCCAAAGAGTTTTTTCTTCCCTTTAGCAATGTCGTTGAAACAACCGCACAGTATCCATACATGCACAGTGATGCACTAGGATTCTCTTCAAGAATGCAAACTCCAAAGGCTTGACTTGTACTTATATTTGTATATAATTCTTTGTCTAGCTTTTGTTAGTAGCACCCATTTATCCCACTGGATCCAGATCTAGAGAGGAACCCTACTTTCTCCATCTCCCAATTTCCGTTACAGAGGACATTGAAGAGAGGCCAAGTCTGCCTGCATCATTCATTCTTTTTTCCCAGCGGAAAATCTGCTCCTTGAAGAACATTTATAATAATAATAATAATAACAACATTCGATTTATATACTGCCCTTCAGGACAATTTAATGCCCATTCAGAGCGGTTTACAAAGTATGCCATTATTATCCCCATGACAAACACCCTGTGAGGTGGGTGGGGCTGAGAGAGTTCCAGAGAGCCGTGACTAACCCAAGGTCACCCAGCTGGCTTCAAGTGGAGGAGTGGGGAATCAAACCCGGCTCTCCAGATTAGAGTCCTGTGCTCTTAACCACTACACCAAACTGGCTCTCTATTTATTATTTATTTTATATATTTCATTATTAAACTTTGTTGGTTGTATTAGAATTTTATTTCTGTGAATCAATTTGAGAACCAATTTTTGGCTGAAAAGCAGAACAAAAATGTAATAAATAAATTGGAGAGACCATGTGAGTATCACAGAGATGGAGGAACAATTTGGAAATCCTCATCCTGCCCTGACCTAATTCTCTCTCTTTCTGGGGAACTTGAGCAAGCTAATTTCCCCTGCCTCTTCCTTTCCTCTAACTCTCAGCTGCTCTCTTGCTATTCTGTGCAAGCTAGAGCGTATTCATCCTTGAGCAGTCCATTCTAAAGGACTTCTTTTTTCTTTCTGTAACAAGGTCATATTTTTCTACATATCTGGGGAGTCCTCCCAATAGGTAAAGACCTTCTATCTTGTCTGTGAATGCTCACTGTATGGCTTTCATTATTCACAAAGGGGCAAGAGAGTTTATTAATAATAATAACTGCACTTATATACTGCTCTTCTAGACAGATTAGTGCCCCACCCAGAGCTGAGAAAAAGTTAGTGTTATTATTATCCCCAAAATACAGCTGGGAAGCTGGGGTTGGTAGGAGTAGCTTGCTCAAGGCCACCCACTGAGCTCATGGCAGTAGTGGGATTTGAACCAGCAGAGTGCTGATTCACAGCTCAACCTCTTCACTACTATGCTACAGCAGCTCATCAATATCATCAACTAACAGAGATGGCTTACCCTATTCTGACCACACAGCATATTTTAGTTTTATTTTTGTTTTAATCATTGCATTACAGTCCCTGTTCCATTTGTATTTGGTCCACATGGCTCCCATGATTTCCAGCTAGCCAGTCTGGCAGTCCATTCTGTGATTCCAGAAAGCTGGGGCAACAAGATAATCTAGCACTATCCTGCCAGTACCTGCAGTTTCCTCTCCCCCCTGATCTGGCATGTCTTGGCCAGAGGAGAGAACTGCTGTATCGCTAACACCCTGACATCATTTCCAGCCCAGACATGTTCTTGTCCAGGCAAGCCATCCCTCAGTTCTGGTAGCGGCTCCCCACCACACTTACTTCTCTGTTTTTTAGGCACTAGGAGGAAATATTTCTCTTTACCTAAACTTTTAGTTAATTGCCCACACTTTGGGGTAAATTTTTCTAAATCTTTTAAACCAACCTTCTATGGCTTGGCCTTTGTTTGCCACTTTTTATGCTTTGGATTTTCCTGATGATTATTTTTCACTACTAAGGATTATATTGTATGGAATTTTCTAAGCTGTTTTATATTGCTTCCTTTGCTTAAATCATTTGTGCTGAAATCTTGTTTATTTCATAATATATCAATCCATCAAGATATGTACTCTTCTCAGACAAAAAATTGTGCTGTCTCTCAGTTCAAAGCTATCAGGTGTTTCTCTGACTTTCATTTAAAATGGTATTTGATTATTAATAAGAGGCCAAAAGTACTATTATGCGGTGGAACTTTTTTTCCTAGTTTGATAATACTCCTGAACAGTTCAGAGATAAAACACAAAAGCTTCAAGAATTGGATGCCTCCTCTTGCCTCTTTTCAAACTCCTGCTCCTCAAATCAATGGAGAATAACCATTTTTTTCACTTGAGCAGTTGTGCTTGGTCTTTTCACTGCTTACAGTTCCGAGAGAAAGAAAACACTTCCAGTTTATCATCCAGCTGAATAAACAAAACCAAGCAATGCTGTCAGTTCTAGAAAGCCCTCAGGCCAAGAATACAGTCAAAGCCCTTTCAGGGTAGCATGTTTGTTCCTCTTAATACTACAGATTAAAGTTCTTTTCAGAGCAAACTTCAGTTACAGATTAAAGTTCTTTTCAGAGCAAACTTCAGTTACATCTTCTGCAGGATTTGAAAGGGCTGTGTGCTTTTGCCCACTGATAAACTATTTTCTTTATGCTAGACCTTTTGAGCCAGCCAATCACGTCAGCAGAGCTGAGAGCTCAATAGACTGATTGCCATTTGCCATTTGGCAAATGGCCATTTGGCATTTGCCGAATTGCCATTGCAATTTGCCATTTGTTTATTTACCTGCTATAAAATTCCTGAGTGAGACAAATTTGAATCACAAGCACAAATTGGACTTTGAGGAGTGTCCCACTCTGCCACCACAAAAACAGATAGACAGGTGGGCAACATCCAGGAGCTGTCCAGCAGAGAGATGTAATTGTGAATTACAAGGGAGCTGTTCATATTGTCACTAGGTCTAGGGTTAAGAGGCGCCTGGTTTTAAACCAGACAGGCCTGTACATGCACTTGCTGTCTGGGATATAAATTGAAAAAAGACCAGACATATTAATGTCCAGCATTTCCTAATTAAGTAAAATGTATTCCTGTGGTAATGAAGCTGTTCATAAATTGAAAAGCAATGTCACCAATTAAAACTTCCAAAGATGTCTGGCATATGCATGGAACAGTCTTAAGCCATAGCATTGCCCCCCTCTTGATTGGGGGAGGTAGGTGAGGTTCATAGCCATGTCTTCCAATGATAGCCAAACTGAGACCAAAAATTTAAAGCAAGAGTGAATAGGCTTCCACTCATTTGTGAGGATTGGCCAATTAGCAAAGAGTGTTGGAGGGGGCCTGACACCACAGCTCTCTCAAGCAGGAGGGAACAGGGTCATGGAGGGAACAAATAGAGGAAAATAACTCCCAAGCTTGAAATTGGAGCAGCTCTGTGGGCAGAAAGCTCTGTTTGATGGAATTAATGTGCAGGACAGGGAAAGCAGGAGCATGTGATGAGGTAGTTTTACCATGTCAAGAAAAGCAGGAATCAAAAGGGCTGCATCTGAGGTGGGAACAGGCAGCTGTGAGGGAATCTTGAAGCAGCAGGCAGATTTCTGAGGTAGGCTTGTGGGAGAGTTGTGTGTCTGGAGGCTCTGGGGCAGGGAGTGAGGGGGCTCTGTATGTGTGTATGAGAGAGAGAGAGAGAGAGAGAGAGAGAGAGAGAGAGAGAGAGAGAGAGAGAGAGCATCAGTATAAATATATTCTTCAATGGCAATGGAATAAGACAGCATAAAGTAAATTCCATAATCTCCCTGCAAATAGAAATCTAGCACAATAAGGTGCAGGTAGAAGTTTTCTCCTGGCAGTAATAGTTTGTTTGTCCAAAGGTTTTTTTTTAAGTGAAGGGGCATTCAAACCTGAAATCCACTAGCAATCAGCTAATGTTTAGCCCATTCTGCACTCTCAGATTTGTACCACCCCATTCTCCTGTATTTGTTAACCAGTGCCCCCTATCTTGGATAGCAAAGAGGAACTCCACTGCTCACAACAATCCCTCCTCCACTCAATGTCTTCCCTTAGCCCCACCTGCATAGCCTGCACCTTTGCCTGCAATTTGCAGAATACAAGATGTAACGTAGATTGTAGCCTTCTCTTATCATTAAATATTAGCCAACACATCTTTTACCAAGTGTGTCCAGGATTTTTGTTGAAACCATCAGGCAACCCTAAGTAGGACTAATGAGCTAGTCACCTTAGATGCAGTATCAACAGTTTCTAGATAGCAACTGAGGGGTTTAAAAGTAATCCCAGCATCTTCAGCCTTCCTGGTCCATTAATAGAGGCCCTGTTACTGGAAGAATTTACCCTAGCATCCTATCTTACAGAACTGAGCTTGAGGAATGGAGGCTGAGCAATTGATCTTCCATTGTGTATTGGAATTCAGGGGTTGGTTGTGAGAGGTTCAATAGTATGTGAGGCACTCAGTGATGTGTAAAGGGATATTGATTCCCTGGATTCAGCAAGGTGTCATTGCTGGTGTCATTCAGTATTAGAATCCCCACTGAAGGTGCCATGGCCACTTGGACCTAGGATGACCCCCTTCCACCCACACACACACTTGCACACATGCACACGGGCACACCCACACACACCCCGCTTTCCTTTTCCAAGATCATTCTCTTAAACCCAGGCTCAGGAAGCTGAAATTTCCTGACAGAGACTTTAGCATATACAAGGGAGAGAGAACCCATGAGGATATAAGGGGGAGTCCAAATCCCATTTTCTCCTTTCCCATCTTGCTGGCCACTGTGGTCCCAGTATCTTACACACACATCCCTTTGCTCCCCTCCCACTATAGGCTCTCCTTTACCAGCCCACTCGCTGCCACTGCCATTGCCACCAGTGGGTTTCCACCCATATTACTAGCTCCACCCCCTCTTCCTTGCTGCTATCATTCATGCGATTTTGGGTTTCTAGGTCAAGAAAATAGAAATTTTGGTATCTGTTTTATGAAGTCCTCCTAAAATGATTTGCTTAATCAATCAACAACCCCCAAAATTATGAGGAAAGAAGGGGAAAAGAATGACAAACAGAGGGGGAAAGAGGGAGATTTGTGCTCCGAAGTTCAATTACAGAACAATTTTAGAAAAGGTGGCCAAATTTCTTTTAATGTTTCTGATATATTGGCATAATTCATTCTTTGATTCACAAGTCTAAAAAGTCTTCTATCCAATTTTCACAACATCGAACATGTACAGAGCAACAATTTCCCATTCCATTCCACCATCTCCTTACAATACCCCAAACAGTCATTTCTACAACAATGGGAACAATAGCCATGCTGGTCAGAAACTACAATGAGGAGAGGGAAGGGGTTTAAGTTGATCCTTCTGTGTCTTCCACTAGTGCATATCCACTGACGGAAGACAGAGGGAAGATATTTCATCCCTTTTCCCTCTCTTCACTGCAGCAGTGCCCTGACTTTATTCTTTTGTGCAGGTCCTGAGAAGGAACTGCTGAGACGGAGAGGACATGGGAAAATTCCACTTGATTTCTGTTCATTGATGGTTGAATCCAGGCCAATATTTGTAAATGTCAAAGGGATACAAACACAGACGCACACAAGTCCAAGAAAACTGATATTTGAAATTGTCCTTACGTTCTATTGGTCTGTTGCTGAGTCACACCTGTATATTACTGCTTCATACATTATGTTTACCTATGAAGGCGGAGAAGTGGATGATTGCAAAAACAAAAAGCATGGCAATCACTTTCTTCCTGATAAACGTACGCACACATTTGGTTGATGCAAACATTTCTAATAATTAAATCTAAGCATCTGTATTTTTGCAATGCCTAATGAGTTTGCAGTGCCCACAAAAGCTTATTGAAATGCAAGGAGATATCTTTCACAGTCCTCGACTACTCATCATAAAAGTCCAAGGTATCTGCAGACATGTGATATACAGCGGCACAAAATCAAAGTCGTTTGTACTTCAGTAAGGATCTGAAAAGGCATTGTCTGCCATGCATTTATTTTAGCCCTAGAGCTTTCTATTGAAGGGAGGAAGCCATCAGCACTTCCTGCTGTTTTCTTTGCCAAGGTGGTTGCTCTATATTTGCACTATATTTTCCTATCTTGCCATGTGCTGAATAATTAACTTGACATCCGGTTCAAGGCTGTACTGCAGATGGAGTCTTTTGTGTTCATTCACGTATTCTAACTTTCAAAAGAACATCCCCATTGTTTGTTCATAATTAAAAATAGCCAGCAATATAAATTTGCCTCTGTGGCATATTAGTCTTCCAATAAACTAAACAATTGACATTTGCCAAGTCCCATGGTATAACCTCTAGCTTCAAGGATCCTTCTGATGAGGCATATATTAAAAAGATTCACTGAGTTGACTTGGATGAATGGAAAAAGATAGATAGAGAGAGAAACTTGAAGAAAGGTTTTAGATCTTTGTAGATGTAGTCCCAAGGGAGATACAAAAGTAAATATCTTCTGATCAGAAATTACTCCCATCCCCAACCAGCAAAGGAAATCAACATGGGCTAAGCCCTATCTAACCCCTGATTCTATGAAAGAAAGCGTGATTAAAGTTGAATGCAAATATTTCTTATTGTAAAGCTATGTAGGCTCAGGAGACATCTTCATCTTGCCCCCCCCCCCCAAAAGTTAGGGCACTAGAAACAGACAGAAGCTCTGCCATGGAAGCAGCAGGCATGTGGCTCTTTCCTTTTGATGGTGTCTTTGGCCATAAGGGAGGACCCTTCACATGTAGTGAAAGCCTGCCCATGTGTAAAGTCATATTAATGAAAAAAGACATTCATATATAATGTTGACAGACCCAGACAAAGTCTGTAAATATACAAAAACTCAGAGACACATCCAAGAAACCTGATAGACACCTAAATGTGATTGTCAGTATTTGTTGATGTATGTGCAAAACCTGGAGATGATAGATAGATAGATAGATAGATAGATAGATAGATAGATAGATAGATAGATAGATAGATAGATAGATAGATAGATAGATAGATAGATAGATAGATAGATAGATAGATAGATAGATAGATAGATAGATAGATAGATAGATAGATAGATAGATAGATAGATAGATAGATAGATAGATAGATAGATATGAAACTGGAAGGCACTGTGATTTCGGTCCTACCTTGAAGATGGGGTTCAGAGGTCGGGTTCAGAGTGTGGTGCTGGGAGACTGATGTTCCACCTATTGGCCTCTTGCCTATAGGGTTCCTCAAAGTTTTTTTTTCTTTTTTAACAACTATGTAAAGCGGCTGGGAGAGGTCATCCAAAGATTCGGGCTAAGTTGCCACCAATATGCAGATGATACTCAACTCTCTCTTGTACTTCTAGCAGATCCCAGGTAGGCTGTGGAAACCATAAACAGGCGTCTGGAGGCAGTTCTAAGATGGATAAGGGCTAATAAGCTGAAACTTAATCCTGGCAAAACAGAGGTCCAGGGCAGTCCCCCACCTTGAAAGTGAAGCCCACACAACTGCTCATCCCTACAGCCATGCTACCACTCTTCATCCTTATGCAGGTGGTACCCCACCTCAGTGATATGTCCACTTGCTGCCCACCAGTGGCATCAAGAACCATCCATAACAGTGGCTGGTTGGGTATTCTCAGAGCAACAGCCTTGCCACACGCATCACACACACAACAACCCTAAGTGCCAAGCCCTGGAGATAGATAAGGCCCACAGGCCATGCTGTCATGGATTTGAAGCAGTGCACAAGCATGTAGAAAAAATAAATAACATATCAACAACAATAAATTTAGCACAAGCACAATTAAGGGGGAGTCCTGAGGGGAATGGGCAAAGCTGCTTGAGTGCCCCCTATTGTTTCATCTATATTGGGTACTGCTCCCCATGGCCCTGCTGCTCTTTGTGTGGTGCAGGCAATGGAAAGGCAACTTCAGCTAGCCAAATGCCCACTCAGTGGCCATGCAGGTTTGATGATGGGTCTTATAGGTGGCACAGTGTGCTACCTCATCCCTGGCATATGGTGTAAGAAGGTAAGGAGCAGTGGGTAGGCCTGTCATATATGGCACAGAACAGTAGCACGGATGGAGATTCAGTTTAAGGTCTGGTGATCCCCGCAGTACGTGTCCTCACTCTTACATTCCCTTGTGGAATGTTGGCATGGCTGCACCAGGCCCTATGGGCAGCAATGCCCACCCCCAACACAACTGGACCAGGGTGGAGAAGGTGCTGCTGTGAGGGGTAGTAGAGGATCACACCAGTATGGCCCTCACCATCACAAGGGGCACCTCTGATACTGCTCACCACTGTGACTCTTGACAGCCCAGATGGAAATGTCTACCCTGAAGTGGTTGAAGAGTGGCTCACTGGTGTGCCCAGGTCTTCATGGCTCAAGGCATCCCCTATGAGTGGACAGTGGTGAAAAATCTGCCCAGTGCCCATGCCACACTGAGCACTTGGATCCCCCTGTCATGTGGGTGGACACAGCATCAAGGCCTGCATGATGGGTGCCTGGCCTAATGGCCACTGTGCAAATGAGGCTGGTGCTTAAATTTCAAAGAGCAATGTTTTATTGAAAGAGGAAATTGCATGCACATGCCCACAGGGTAATTAGTAAAAATGGTTACGCACGCACAGAGTCCTAGGAAGCTAGGCAGAAGTTGGAATAGAGTGAGGGAGGGCAAAGTATATCTACTTATCCTGAAGAGTAGTCCAGCTTCAGGGCAGCTTCAAACGCCAGCATACTCAGCCAGGAGAGCAAGAGGCTTGGGGCAAACCTCAAGGGAACAGCGCTTTGGATCCAGTAAGCATGTACAATTTGAATGGGGCCAGGGCCCTGAAGTGGGGTAGCCCAACTAGCCCACAAAGACCCCAATGGTCAGTTTCTGGGAGTAACAAAGGGTTTGATTACCTTGATTGGTAGCTGCCGGGGTGTCTGAAAGAGAATGCACAACTTGTCCTGGCTCTGCACAAAAATGGCAGTTTGTTAATCAAGTCCACCGGAGCTAAGTGGATGAATTTAATTGGGGAATGTACCCAGGAATTAATTATAAATACTTATGAATGCTAGTTGATTCTCTCCTCAGTCATTGACTAGAGATCTCATCACGGAAGGAGGGAAAGGAATGTGTTAAATGGGGGTGACTCGGCGAGATCTTTGTTGTGCTGGATTCCTTTAGGGGCTGGGGAGACTGCAAAACTAATCACCGCTAGTCCCTCCGCATTTACATGCGGCATTCCATTCATGCCTGGGTCTCCCAGGTGGGACTCAGCAACTGTTAGCTGGAGTTCCCCTGGCTGCAATCCAAACTGCCATATTAATCCAGGGGCCTGGTGATTTTATATCACAGGTAGCCATATTAAATGGCCATTAAAGATGGCGGAGGCCAGGCTGACTGCTTACACAACTCCTTTGCCTTGACCATCTCTGCTGTAGCATCTTCATTCTAACCCTTTCAGGAAAGGCCATGGAGGCTGTGGAGGCTGGATTGGGTGTCCTCTGGACTTTGGGAATCAGGGACTCCTTGGGATGAGTGGTTGTGGATGAGGTGGAGATATCCACCTCTTCAGATGGGGGTAGAGGTAGGCTGCTAGAGTTGCAGTGCTCCCTGGCCTGCCTTTGGATGGTGCAGCTGGTGCAAACACTAGTGGGGCTGGGGATCTGGACTCACTGCCAGGTGAGGCCCATGCCCATCACACAGGGCTCATGCCATCACAGTGCATTCCCCCCTCCTTCTTGTCCATGTGGGCAGCCATTGAGAGGGAATAGCTGGAGAGACACATGAGTGGAAGGATGCTGTAGCCCAGAATCAGCAGCACTTAAAGAGTCTCACAGTGGCTCAGGGGGCAGCTACTGGGCACCATGAGCAGCTAATGTCTGTCACTGGGGATGTGGACAAGTGGTAGGCATGCTTCAAGCACCTTCTTGTGGGCCTGTCATTAGTGGTCAATGTTTTCTAAATGGTCTCAGCCCCTTCACCTCCTTATTGCTCCACCAACAGTAGAGAGTCAACTCAAACACACTCTGGGGCTGGCTGTGGCATCCATGACTGACCCCATGGTCCTTTTGATCTCCCCATGCCTCTGTCCCGGGGATTTGCCTCCATTGCTTCTCATGGAACTTACTTCTGGGTGGACCTGCTTGGGATCCCTTTCCCACCCCTCTGATCTCACGTCTCCAAGTTTAGGTGCCCTGTGATTGGCTGGGTCCCTGTATCCATCATTTTGATGTCTTTTAAAGGGATTATATCTATTTTATAGGCATTATCCCTATTTTATAGGGATAATGGCATACAGAAGGAGGACAGACTATATCACTGAAATCACATTCTTTCCAGCTATTGAGGAGCAGTAAAAAGCAGTATGTGCAGACATGTTTCAGAGCAGCAAATACTGTCAATGGATAGAGTCAAATTATAGCAAGCATATTACAAAGTGGTTGCAGTGAAAAAGAATGCATTAAGGACAGACACCCCCAAATGTAACCCACTTGTCAATAAACAGCTCTTATTATCAAGGAAATCAAATTGCAAAGGGAGCCAACAGTGAGATGATAGAAGGGCTTTAGAAAAACAAGCCCCAATTGCTTCAAAATTAGCAGATTTGCTGTTTTGTAATTGGCAGGGTTGCTGCCTGAATAAACATAACATCAGCCAACGTCTGTTGGCTTTGAGTTAATGAGCCATGAGTTCTCTTTTCTGGAACAAGAGTTCTTTACCGTGAACTTTTCCAGTTGAAGCATTGGTGTGTAACTGGAGCTCAGGTTGTGAGCCACTGGAAGCCAAGCCTACACAAAGCTCTCTGACTCATTCCCGTTTTTCAATGGACAGCTGGTCTTAAGGGGGTGCAGCATCTAGAGCTCCATTTTGGAGAAGCCTCAAAATTCTTGAAGAAATCATAGTTGTTTTGAGGGGAGGGGAGGGTTAAACAAAAACCAAGTGAAGCTGATGATGGACAGCAGAGCAAAGAGTACCAGAAAGGGTGGTTACAGATTAAAACTGTATCCGTTCATTTTACCTCACATCAGCAGTTGTTGCAGGGCTGTTGCACATTTCACGGTATGTTTGACTGTGATGATCAAAAATGAACTGATCACTGGATCTGCTCAAATTCCTGAGAAACAGGTTTGCGGGAGGGTTTTTTCCAAAACTGCGCATGCATAACAGCACTCCTGGACTGGTGCGTATGCAGCACGCTTATCCGGGTGCTGCCATTTGGCCTCCTGCATGGAGGGAGAGATGGTTCTGCTTCCCAGGCATCCGGGTATTGGGGGGGCGTGGCTTGGGCCTATATAGGCCTGCTCCGCCCTCCTCTTCACAGCAGTTGCCATTGCAAGCTTGACCCACCCTCCTCACCCCTCTTTTTAAATTTGCAGTACAAGATTAGCCGGTCGCAGTTTTACAGGGCCAGGTAAGAGTTTTTTCACCCCTTGCCTGGCTTATTGGTGGGGGGTGTTTTTCGCCTATCTTGTACTGCTATTTAGAGAGTTTTGATGTTTAAGTTTGAACAGTTGTTGAGGTTCCTGGCAGGTTAGTTTGGGTAGACAGAGCACCTCCCCATTGGGGGGGAATGGGGGGGTCTGTCTCAGATCAGCTGGTGGGCTGTACAGCTGCCAGCTGAGAGGGCAGACTGCCTATGGGACCCCCTGGACAAGGCCTTCCCTCGGGCTTCACAGCTGGGGTGTATGGCGCTTTAAAGGGGGAACCATTCGCCTGGCCAGCTGGGTTACAGCCATGCACTTGGATGGCTTGCACCTGGGGCAGGGGGTGCTCGCCCAGGCAGGTCGAGGAGGAGGTCCAGTTGACCCTTTGGCTCAACCTGTACCGCTAGTTTTACCCCTTGCCATTCTTAGGTTATTGTTGGTCAATAAATGGCCCTGTTTTCACCCAAGTCTTGTCTCTCTCTCTTCATTCCAAATAGGTGGGCAAAAAACTGCTACTGATGCAAACTGATTGCCAGCCATTAACATTGCTAAACACTACTTAAAGATGGCAGAGGACAGCATTTATTTATGAGTGATTTATATAATTAGTGATTGATTTAATTGTCTTTTTAAATAATTGCTTACTCAGTGGAGCAGCAGCACAGCAAGTACTGGGGAGTATGACTCAGGAGGTCTGGGAATGCACAAGCATGAAAAGCGCTATGGCACTGTGAGGAAGGAATATGGGTGAATCAACCTGCTGAAAAGCCACAAATGAAAAGCCAAGTCTGCACAGATCAATTTTGCTGGTTCAGTTCCCATATTGCAGCATTTTTTCGCAACTGTCTGCACCAGATTTTCCGGCCACTATGCAACTTTTCCCCAGCTTTCCTGAGAGCGCTTATATGCCAACTTTTTTTTTTTTTAATCTGCTTTATGGTAGACTGTTTCCTCATGCATACTCTTTATTCCATTTTTGGGGTTCCACTCTCTTCTTCCCTCTCCCGCCCCCTGCCAGCCCACTGCATTGTGATTGGCTACTCTCGTCTAGCCAGCCACTCCCCCTCCCCTCCTTTCCATTCTCCTCTGTTCCCCTTTTTCCTCTTTTTTAATAATTGCTTACTCAGTGGAGCAGCAGCACAGCAAGTACTGGGGAGTACTCCTCTGTTCCCCTTTTTCCTCTTTTTTAATTTTTTTAGAAGTCTAGCACAGAATCAATGAGTCACTGGTTTGAAAGGATGCTGGGGGAAGTTCCCTTTTTAATATTTTTGCTTGGCATGGGTGGGAATATACTATGGTTGGCTAAATATCTGGTTATCAAAAACATAAAGATTTTAATATCAAGTTTTAGAGAGGTGCAAACTGCCACATATAAGCTGATTCCATGCCTTTCAGCTTGGCTTCAGGGAAAGTGAGGAGTTATGTCCCTGGTGCAGAAGGGGTTATGGTCTTTCAAAAAATGGGCTCCCTGTTCACAAATGGCAAACAGGATGTGAGTCAAACTGGCAGGTGTTCAAGCACTCCTAGATGCTTGTCTGATGGGCTTTTGCTCAAGATTTCATCTAGTGTAGTCAGACCTCAAGTGGCAGTCGACAGTTCTTGAAAGCCAGGAGGACTGGGTCATCCCTTCCATCAGTACTGCACTAACTACAATGGCAGTTCCTCTTCCTTTTCTGCCTCCACCAGATACAAAGCAAAAGGTGGGTCAATATGACCACATGCTGCTAGGAAGCAACTGATCAATCACTTATCTCCTGTTTGAATAGCAATGGTTACAAAGATCTAGCAACTGGCTCCAAACACATGCCCTAAAGACCTACCCCTTGGAGTGGGCAAATGAGTGGCAGCAGCAGCTACAGTGATGAGTTGCAGCCACACCACTGGCTTTGCCACCAAAGTGGCACTTGCTGCATCTCTTATCTCATCCAGCAGCCTTTGTTGCTTAGACAGTTTCTTCCCACCCCTTCTTCTGTCCAACAGAGAGGGAGGAAAATTAGCAGTTGCTACCATTGCATATGGTCATGCAGAACTATGATGGCAATGCCAATTTTCACAGAGATCCAACTCCTTCCAAAGGGGTCAATGCTGTTGTCTCCACTGCCTACACAGAGAGGGCAGACAAATAAGCGGGAGTCACTGCAGCTCAGAGATGCTGTTACTTTCACCATCTCCTCTTGCTTGCCTCCTGTGCCCAGGGAGTGATCACCAGCTAGGAACAAGAGCAGCTGCTATTTACTCATCTGCAGTCTGCTCTCCATATGAGTTGCAAGCAGGGCTCATTTCACAGGAACACAGTTCCAGCAGTTCCCCAAAGAGGTCACATGACAGGTGGCCCCACCCACCGGACTCTCAGCCATTTTGGGCCCATTTCAGCCTGGATTGGGGTCGAAACGGCCTGGATTGGGCCTCTGATGGGTGGTGGATCACTCTCCCACTCAGCAGCGGCCCAATCTTGACCATTTTGGGCCCCTTTTCAGCCCCTTTTTGCCATTTTGGGCCCAATTTTGGCCCTGAATGGCCAGGATTGGGTCCAAAACAGCCATGATCTGTGATGTCAGGGGGTGTGGCATATGCAAATCAGTCACACTAATGACATACTTCTGGTGCTGACAAGGGGTGTGGCATATGCTAATGAGTTATGCTAATGAGTCCCTCCAACTCTTTCTACTAAATGACCCCTGGTTGCAACAGAATTTGCTGCTTCTGGTAGATTTTGCTGCTTGGACAAACCGGTGAATTAGTGGCCTGTGGTCAGCAACAAACAGAAGCTTTTACCTGCCTTTCAGTTATATCAGGTTCTGTAGCACTGAGGATGGGAGGGGCCCAGTCCTCCCACAGAAGCCCAGTTCTACTGCCTTTGTCACAAAGAGAGGGTTAGCAGTAATAGCTGCCCCTCCAAGGGTAATGTGGCACCTAACCAGGATGTGCTGATATATGGTAGAAACCTTCTTCACACTTTGTATTACAAATGTCCAGGCTACCATGGGAGAAGACTGAGAGAGCTCCCCTGTGAAAATCTGCTTACCTGAAAGTCAGGATGTTCATTCATTGAAAGCTATGAAAAAGTAAAGCCAGAAAGCACTTTTCATTTTAATTTAGTAACAATAATGAAAGCAGATCAGAATGAATTATCTAATGCCATTTGTTTTTGTTTGCTTTGATCTCGGTGGAAGTCTCATTTCTGACTGCAGCTTCTTTGTTTCCAATCCAAAGTTGATAAAAATAAGGATTGTATCCCTCACCACATGGATTGTGGTTGCCTATCTCAAACTTAGAGCATCCCATTTACTTATAGGCAATTAAAATCCAATACATTTCCAGACCCTTTCTTTTATCTGGCTGATATTTGGCAATCAAGATCCCTTTGGACCATGAAAGGATCCTTGGACCGTGAGTTCTAGCTGGATGGAAATCATTACAGCCAGAAATGCATTTATACTTCAATAAGTTTCAAAACTGAAACACTCTTCTTCCCTTCTTCATCTGTCTGAAATTTGGCAGGGAAAATCTATAAGCGAGGGGTACAGCCCCTCAGATTTGTTTTCAAATTGGATGGAAAACAAAGGAATTACTTCCAGAAATGTGTTTCCCATTGAAAGTAAAGAAAAAATAAAATTGATGCATGCAGACATGGAAAATGAACTTTCAAACAAAAAATTTAAAATGCACAACTTCGTCAAAAGTTGAAAGTGTGCACTGGAAATGCCAAGCTGGTATATAATCAGTATAAGAGATATTCTTCTGCTAAATTTCAAGGCTCTGCAAATTCCTTTATATATCAAACTAACTCACAAAATCTTTAGCTTGGGAGCTCAGACTTTCCTGGGATCAGGGATCTACTGCTCTCTGGACTGTGAAATCATCATCATCATCATTGCATGCACAAGAAGCTGCAAAGGGGAAGATTTACTGTACCATAACCAGCCAATAAGCTTCATATCCTATAGGATACCCTGAATCTAAGTTCACTTAGTCCCAAGTTAGAGGTACATATCATGAACGTTCTGCATGATGGAAATTCAAATCTGAAAAGATTAACAGCCCAAGAGCAGAAGGTAAAATAGGCATAGAGGGAATTTTCTGATTAGACTCACATAAGTGGATTATGCTGCCCTGACACAGTGCGAACAGTCTTAAACCCACAGCATGCCTGCATATATTTGTCAAGTTATTATGCGCACAGCCTTAAGAGGCAGCAGGTTTCCACTAACAGTCAATTTAAGCGGATGTTAGTTTTAGCGACTGTGTGTTCTATGCATAATAACTGTTTTGCAGCACAACCACATTATTCAAGAATAAATAAGTACGATCTAAATAAGGACATTAGCACCGCTTCATTTTCCATTTGTTGGGAAAATGAAGTGCAGCTGATTCTTATCTAATCAGTGATTTCATTAATGTCTTGCTATGGGAAAGCCAGATGCAACTCAAGCATCTTCTGCAAGCAATAATGATGCAGTTGAGTACACAATGGATACTTTGCAAGAGGCTTATAAATACTCACACACGTTCTACACATACACATATGAGAGAGAGAGAGAGAGAGAGAGAAACAAACAAACAAACAAACAAACAAACAAACAAACAAACAAACTCAAAGATCATATGCATTGTTTACTCCAGAATGTGAGGAGGAAGAGGAGAGCACAAAAGAGAGATTCTGGATTCCCTAAGGAGAGGATACAAACTAAGAGAGTATTCCATAGTTATTTATAGTTATAGGAATAGTTAATCTATCTTTCTTATTAAGGTGAACAAGCATACTCTTCTGAGATGTGAGATCACAGGAGAGGATTTGAAGGTCGTTCTGCTTTCTTTAATAGAATAAATACATACTACTCTTCACTTACCTCATTTTCCAGTCATTGCAACTGACATGCTTTTGAATACAAGAAATATCAGTCTAATTAAGCTGCTGTTAGAGGAAGAACCACTTGTTGGAGGATATCTTCAAATTTTGCTTTGTATATTGGGGGATACAGGCCATCATTCTAAGGTATATGGCTAAAACCAAGGTTCACTAATGAAGAAGCCTGCTTTACCATGACAAAATAAATATCTGACATTATTTAAGGGGGGCTTTCCCCATCAGACATCCGTTCCTCATAAAGAAATCTTTTGGTCTGTTCACAAAGTACTTTGTTGACTAAAGTACACATTTTAAAAATGTTTTTAAAGTCATTATGAAAACCGCTAAAATATTTGGGGAAACTACTTATGCTCTATTGGAAGTCTTTACTCTTTATATCACTGAGAAATCTTTCTCTTTCAGTACAAAATACATGGAGACAATATTTCAGGAACAACTATGACCATTTATTTCCTTACTCTTAATATATACACTTTCTTTGATATCCCTTGAGGCCCATACATGAATCTCTAAGGAGGGCCAATTACTTTCTGAAATGAGCTAATGACTCTAAATCCCTATTTAGCCTGAGGTCTGCATACAAATTCCAATTTAGAAGCTTCTTCAATGAAGTTTTTCACAATGGAGTTATTTATATACTTAGTGGAACTGCATACAAACCACAAGCCCTTAGTCATACATATATCTTTGTGTAAATCAGAAGCATTGTGTGCTAATTGATTCAGGTTACAGTATTACAGGGTGTTACAGGGCCAGAAGAGAAGGCCTTGGATCTCAAAAAGATAGATAAACATGCCCAAAGAGAGGCTTATCTCTGGTCCAAGAGTCAAGAGAATTTTAATGGGTTCCTCTCTTTAGGTGTAATGTAGAGTAGATGGTTCTTTTGAGTGATTAGAGACATTTAAGGTGAATCCATTAGGATCCAGCTGCATAAAAAAGGTAAAAAGGGTGTGCAAGCACCAAGTCATTACTGACCCATGGGGGACGTTGCATCACGATCACGTCGCATCACGCCTCTCCCTGTACGTTCCCCAGAGATCGCTTTGATCAGCAAATAAATATTTACTGGTGGTCCCCGGCCCTAAGGAAGCCCGCCTCACTTCAACCAGGGCCAGGGCCTTTTCAGTCCTGGCCCCAGCCTGGTGGAATGCTCTGTCAATGGAAACCCGGGCCCAGCGGGACATATTATCGTTCCGCCGGGCCTGTAAGACAGAGCTGTTCTGCCAGGCGTTCGGTGATTGAAGGGGGCGGTGCCATGTCGGCCTCCCACCTTTGGGGTGGGGGAGGGTTCTCCCCACCACTGCACTTTGTTAATTTGTTTTATTGTTTGTATATTGATTTTAGTTCTTGTTTTTATCGATTTTAACTGTTCACTGCCCAGAGCCCCTGGGGATGGGCGGTATATAAATTGAAATATAAATAAAAAAATAAATTTTCTTGGCAGACTTTTTACGGGGTGGTTTGCCATTGCCTTCCCTAGTCATCTACACATTACCCCCAATAAACTGGGCGCTCATTTTACTGACCTCGGAAGGATGGAAGGCTGAGTCATGGCTACATGAACCCAGCTTCCGCCAGGATCGAACTCAGGTTGTGAGCAGAGCTTGGGCTGCAGTACTGCAGCTTACGACTCTGTTCCCTTTCCTCCAAATAACCTCCAAATTGGAGTCTAGGGCAGATTGGATTGATGCCATTGACTGGCACAAACTAGCAGGTCCCTCATGCAGGCCAGAGTTCCCTGGACCTTCAAAGAAGAAGCCAGGAGAGATTAAAAACAGCTAATTAACTCAACCAGGAAGCCATCTCTAAGCAATCAAATGCAAACGGAATGCAAACTGTATTTGATGAAGTGACTCAGCATGACAAGTTACATCTGCAGGTACGTAAAATTCAAGTGAAAAATACTTCAGAGTATACTTTCCCCTGATTCTCCAAAGTACTGAGAATCATGCCTAAATTTAAACATGAGTGCTCTCACTGAATTCACTAGGGTGACTCAGGTTCACTGGGTTGCCATCTCTCACACATTAACCAAAGGTCATATTGCTCAGCTCATTACATTAAGACCTCAGAGCACTAAATGATGAAAATATATCAATGTCATTTCTCTTACATAAATTTAGAGTCCTGAGGGCTATGCATCAAAATGACTGCATCAGTGGCCAGCATGGATAGTATTGGATATGAAACTAGGTGATATCAGTTGAAATCCCATATTCAAGGTGGCCTGCAGTAATTTTCACTCACGATCAGTCACAAGTTCTCATTTTGTAAATCGAGAGTGACAGTTGTAATATTGAGAAAAATAATAACCTAACAGCAACATAGAGGATCATTGCAGAAAGGATAAATCAAAGCTGCTTACGTTACTATATAAAGATGTACAAATTAAGATCTGATTCTCAAAACGGATGCAGGTGGCACTAAAGAATGGCCAATGGTCATCTATCTGGTCATTCCAGGAACCTGAAGAAAAATGTCATAAGGGATGTAGGAAAGCATCATAATGCACATCACTGACTGCATAAAATGAAATGTTGGTTCAGGTGGCTCATACAGAACATATAACCCCAATTTACAATTTAATTTTCTCTCAGTTAATCTAAAGTGCTGTGTTTGACTTTTATGCCCCCTCCCAGATTAGGCCCAGCTGGCCTGGGGTAGAAGCAAGGAGGCTGGCCTGCCCAAACATGAACCTTTGTCAGTTGTAGGGAGGATGCAGAAATTGACTTGACCATGGCGTCAGTGCTGGTCTAAATAAAAGAGAGCTCATGACAGAAAGCTAAGAGAAAATCTAGATCATGGAAACTCTATGCAACCAAAGTAAATGAGATGTAGAAACTATTATTAAATAAAGTTTTTAAGCATACATGGTGTAGAATTCATTCTTATTTATGTATGTGTATAGTCCCACTTTACATATATCAAAGATCACATATTTACACAGAGTAGCCAATCAACCTCCAGAGTAGTGCTATCAAATATCCACCTTGAAAGGAGTAATATATAACAGTAAAGTGCTAGTGCCATCCAATTTCATACATATGCTTCTGTAAATAAATATTGCACTAGCCTGCACACTATAACAAACAAGGGGTCTATAGCAGCATAACAAGGAATGCAGTTTTTAAACTGACATTGCTCATGTAGTTCATTCATAAATATATTCAAAAAGTCCATCCAAAAATTCTACTGTTGCTGCTGAATCTCATGCTGTTCTGTGCTTTTTCTTTGAAGAGGAAAAATCAGATGTGACTAGCTACGAGTAGTCCGGTGCATATTTCCCCCATTTCATAACCTTTCTCAAAGTAGTCACAATATATATTGATGACTGCTCAAACTCTTAGAAAAGCATCAAGCAAGAGACTGAGGAAGAGGCTGTAGAGAGGATGCAGAAATTGACTTGACCACGGCATCAGTGCTGGTTTGGCAGGAGAGGGTCACCAGGATCCAGGCTGCAGCCTCCTGCCCCTTTCTGTCTGGCCAGTCCAGCAGAATACCATAGCCAAGCTGGGCACTGCAGCCTCCCTCTGCCTGGGGGAATCTGGTGTTCAATTGGACTGGCCTCCTCACTCTCAGCATTGCTGCTGGCTGACTGGGGTGGAGTGACCAGCTCGGGCAGGTCAGGGGGCAAAAAAGGAAATTATTGTTAAAGAGAGATGTATGTACATCTTTTTATATGGAATTTAGTAAAACCAATAGGTCTGATCTATCTCTGTCTGCCCATCTTTCCTTCCTGCACTCATGAATCAAGCACCGAGAAGTTTCCTGAGCACAGGCTCCTTCCCATGCTTTGTGGGCATCTAATTCCTATCACGCCAGGTGTCAATGGCCGCAACACTCCTGATCTGAATACAGGTATGGAGGAGGAAGCCCAGGAAGCTCCAGAAGGAAAAGAATTTCATAAAAAGGTAAAACAGTGAATATGTACCATGAGAATATCAGGGAATGTTGGAGCCCATGATCTAGTTTATCCCTCATGTGAGATCTTATTCGAACGTGTGTGTTCGAGCTTCAGGGTGGGTCCCAGGAGAGAAGGAGGTGGTGAGGAGGCCAACATTTTTCAAGTGAAAGCCCTGTTTAACCTCAAGGGAGCTGAAAAGAATGGATTTAAAAGTCCCTTTGTTGCAGAAACCTCTCTCCTTGAGATTCTGCCCAAACTTGCTTGGCTGTTGACAGAAGACTAAGCCATCCCTAAATATTCAGTAGATGATTGTGACTCTGCTAAACTGCAGTAGTGCTTTTATAGGTTGAAATGTGCTGCACCTGTCATATGGGCCAAGCTGGTCATGCTGAAATCTCACTCGGAGACTGTGAGGAGCAGCGAGATTCCCTTATGTTTTCACCACACACATTGTGCCATTGATTGTAATGAGTAACATGGCTGAAATCAGACTTGGCTCTCAGAAAGTGCAATATGGAGACAAAAGAATCCATACTGTTGTGGCTGGAGAGGGAGAGAGAAGGAGAAAAAAAGTGTTGCATATGAGTATTAGCTTTATAAAACAATTAAAACAATATCTGCTATATGATTCCCTACTCCTCTTTGATCACCATAAATCCCTTTTATCTGGGCAGTTTTTGAGGTTGTATAGACCATGTTTGGAAATCATGAGAGTCAAAGGATAGTTAATTTGAGATTGTTTTTACTTTCTAACTTGTTTCTGATTCTTCAACATGTTTGTCTTTAAACTTCAGAAATAACCAAGGCAATGTCAAGCACTTTAAATGCCCATTCATTTCAGCTGGAGAGTTAAGCAGATGGTTAAATGAAATCTCATGATGGATTTTTTAAAAAATTAACTCAAACTAGCCAGTATTTTTCCTTAATTTTTAAAGTACAACTCAATTTTATTTGTTTAAAATAAATAAACAAATTAAATGTGTTTAAACTTTATCGATCATTTTTGTTGTTAGCAATACTCAATTAAGCCCATGGCAATTATTATATAAAAACTCAATTGATACTCAAATTGTAATCTACCAAAATATCAATAGCTGCTAAAAATATTGACTTACAGTTAGAACTCATCAACTTAAAATATCATAGTTTAGAACCATGACAATTGCCTACACAGAGAGATCCACACTCTGCTCTGTTCCAAAGACCCACAACTAAGTTATTATATATCATAAAATACTAGTAAACTCAGATTATTAGCAGGTTTTGGTAAATCTTGTAATCTCATATTCATTCCCTTTACCTTTTGATAGCCAGTTTTGCCTAAAAATTAAGAAACCTTAGAGGTCTGTTGAAAAAAGCCACTGAGACCTTACTATTCCATGTTCTTGCTGATGAGGCAGGGAAAGAAGTGCAGGAGGAAATGGGTGCTCCCTAATGATGGAGATGAAACTTGCAAGGTACTTTTGCCTCCTGGGTTCCATAGGAGAAGGTGCCCAGTTGTCATAGTTTTTCTCCTTCTTCAAGTAAACATGAAAGGGCAAGTTCAGAGTGCTTTTGCCTCAGCATTTAATACATTCATATATAAGTATTCCTATATCAGGGGTTAGAGGGAAGGGTTTATTGAGCAAATAATATTATTTCCAGACAGACATAAGCAGTAATAGAACAAGAAGATGGTTCCCTCCTATAATTTGGGCATAATGCCCCAACAGTTGCCCCAACCCAAACTTACACATCAGCTAGTCAGATAAAGCCATTCTTTACATCATGGGCAAGACATTTCAGACTCTGACAGACAGCTGTCAACACTGATTCTCTACACTTGTCATCTTGTCTCCCTAAATACTTTATATGCTTTCACCTCTGTCATGTCAGCTCATAATGGTTTATGCATGATACCAAGGTGAGCAGAAAGTGCAACCTCACAGGAAATAGTTATTAAACTTATGAAAAAGAAAAGTGGGACTCACTCAGGCTGTTGAAATGCCCACTTCTCATGCTGTACCCTATATAAAAGGCAACATTGTCTCAATTATACAATGTTTAGTTCCTTTCTATCACATAAGTGTGAGATCAATCTAGCTAATAAGTCAGCCAGCTGTTACAATGGAGCACGTTGGCTTCCTATGAATCAAACATCCTGTTCTTCTGAATATGTCTCAGAAACTGTGTTCAATACACTATATCAAACAGTTAAAGTACTAGGACTTGTGATTCCAGTACAGCCAAACTATTTAAACCTTGTTTGAAGAAATGCTTGTTTAAAGCATTTCTGTCCCACCTTTTCTCTACTTGGGACTGAAATTGGCTTGCTAGAAACACAAAAATGTAATTCGGATGAACAAACAAACAAAAAAGATGCAATACAATTTTCAATTCCTGGCTGTATCCACTGGGCTAGCTCACTCAAAACCACAGGTTATGAGTCATGTGCATAGACCAAGAACCAAGAGTCCTTTGACTCTTACCGTTGGACTCAAACTTCTACCCATGCCCATCTGCCCATTTCTGTAAGCAGGTTTCCAGCATCTCAGTCACAGAGAAACATCTTTCCAAGAACATCCTATCTGATATCCTTTAGATGGAAAATTAACCAGACATCTTCAACATGCATACTACCACTGATCTATGGACTGTCCACAACTTAGTGAATATATGAAGTGGCTCAACATAATCAGACCATTGCCTCTGTAGCTGATAATATCTCTTCAGGGTCTCAGGAAGAAAAAAAGTCTTTGCCCATACCTGCCACCTGAGAGCCAAACTACATATAATCTTGGCAATGGGTTGGACCTGTAGCCACTGCTGCCATTTTAGGGCCAAGCTACACATGACGAATGACACTTGAACAGCAAGTGGATTGAGTGGAGGGCAAGTGAACAGGGAGAAATACACTCGCTGTTCAAGTGTCATTCGTCACTTGTAGCTTGGCCCTTAGAGAATTTGGCCATTTAAAGAATGCTGCAATGGTCCAATGTTCATCCCTTGATCCTCTATGGTGTCCCATGTAATCTTGTGTGCCTCCCCCACCCCACCCCACACTGTGCATGTCTTTTCAAATGCTGAAATAGTCATGGGAGGGGCGTGTTTCAGCACTTGAAAAGGCACGGGGAGAACAAGATTGCATTACGCTGCTGTATCACTGGCTTGATCAGGAGCAGACCCTTGCAGCAATTTCTAAATCCTCCTCTAAAATGGCATCAGTGGCCACAGGTCCACTATAACATATAGTCTGGCTCTGTGATTCTTTAGTTTAAGATATCAGGAACTGAATCTGGAACTTCCTGCATGCAAAGCCACCACACCTCCTCCTACTGGTGGTCAGGTATCCTTAAGTTTCTTGTGGTCAGCCATGCATAAAAAAATGAGGCCTACTTCATCAAACTTGAATCAAGAACAGGAGAAATTTGGAGTTTGGGATTCTAGTAGGGATGTGCGTTTCGGCATTCAGAATGCCGAAAGAATGCCGAAACAAAAGTGTTTCGGCTTCTTTCGGGGAATGCCGAAACGTTTCGGGGAATGCCGAAACGTTTCGGGTAGCCGAAAGAAAAAAGCCGAAACGTTTCGGGATTCTTTCGGCTTTCTTTCGGCTTTTCTATGGGAAAATGCCTCCGTCTTCCAGGACGCCTGGAGGAGGCATTTTCCCACCGAATAAGCCCAAAATTGGTGGGGACCTTCCTCTAACCCTTCTCTAACAACCACCCAAGTTTCAGACAGATTGGACTTTGGGGGGCCATGTTATGGCCCCCCAAAGCAGGTCCCCCCATCCTCCCATAAGAAAGCGAAGGAGCAGCATATTGTTAGCATGCTGCTGCTCATCTTTCTTCATTATTTCCTATGGGGAAAAAATGAAGAGGCAGGCTTCCTTTGCCAGGGGTGGCATTTTGCATGCAAAATGCCCCCCAGCCCTCAGGGGCCCTTCTCCCACCCCTCCTCCCACCCCCCACCAAGGCTCAGCCTGCTCCCACTTGGGGGGGCCATTTTCTCCCTTCCAAAGTACAAGTAGGCAAAGCATTATGACACATTACACCAGCAGTCCCCCACACAGAAAAATTAAAACAAAACTCACTTAACATCAGAGAATCACAAAACACGATTCCTGTCAAAAACACTTTATTTCGTGAACAGCTTTAGGTTACACAGCAGGGGGGAACACCAAAGGGCATGACAGCACTATCTTACACAAAAATAACACAACTCACTTAACATCAGAGAATTACAAAAGCACAATTCCTGTCAAAAACACTTTATTTCTTGAACAGCTTTAGGCTACACAGCAGGGGGGGAACACCAAAGGGCACGGAAGCAGTATCTTACACAAAAATAACACAACTCACTTCACATTAAAGAATCACCCCAAAAAATTGCTGTCAAAAGCACTTTATTTCTGTAACTGCTTTAGGTTACACAGTAGGAAGGCACCACAGAGCAGGAAAGCAGTGTACTACGCAAAAATAACACAACTCACTTCACATCAGAGAATCACACAAACACAATTGCTGTCAAAAACGGTGCAGTGGGTTGTATTATTTTTTGCAGTACATTGCTATCATGCCCTGTTGTGCCCTCCTACTGTGTAACCTAAAGCTGTTCAAGAAATAAAGTGTTTTTGCCAGGAATTGTGTTTTTGTGATTCTCTGATGTTAAGTGAGTTGTGTTATTTTTGTGTAAGATAGTGCTGCCATGCCCTTTGGTGTTCCCCCCTGCTGTGTAACCTAAAGCTGTTCAAGAAATAAAGTGTTTTTGACAGGAATTGTGCTTTGTGATTCTCTGATGTTAAGTGAGTTGTGTTATTTTTGTGTAAGATAGTGCTGCCATGCCCTTTGGTGTTCCCCCCTGCTGTGTAACCTAAAGCTGTTCAAGAAATAAAGTGTTTTTGACAGGAATCGTGCTTTGTGATTCTCTGATGTTAAGTGTGTTTTGTTTTAATTTTTCTGTGTGGGGGACTGCTGGTGTAATGTGTCATAATGCTTTGCCTTCTTGTACTTTGGAAGGGAGAATATAATTTTTTTAAAACTTTATTTTGTGTTGTTCTTGTTTTATTCTTTGTTGTGCAGTTGGTTCCCATCATAGGGAACAATGGGGCTGGCTGGCCAGCCACCTCTGTAGGTGGTGGGGGAATTTGAGGGAGGGTGTCTGTTGTTCAGGTGCTCTTTCACAGGGACCAGCTGGCACTCAGAAGTGTGCCCACCATTGTGGCACCCCTGGGCTGTGCAGAATTGCCCAGGGAAAGAGAGTTTAGAAGTTCCCAGCATAGGGAACAAAGGGAGAGGGCTGGCCTTTGCCAGCCTGTTCCTGGGGTTATGGGTGTGGGGCAGGTGGGGGTGGATTTGGGTCTGTGAGGGGCTAATGTGGGGATTTGGGTCTGTGTGTGGCAGCTGGGGGGGAATTGGGTTTGTGTGGGGCTGTAAGTGGTGGACTTTAGGGGCTGAGAGGACCCCTGAGAGGTGGGAGAAGGGTCCCAGAGGGTTGGGGGGCATTTTGCATGCAAAATGCCACCCCTGGCAACACAAGCCTCCCCCAGCTGTCAGTGGTAGAAATTAGAGCACCTACTTGGGGAGGCCATGAAATGGCCCCCCCAAGTGGGAGCAGGCTGAGCCTTGGTGGGGGGTGGGAGGAGGGGTGGGAGAAGGGCCCCTGAGGGCTGGGGGGCATTTTGCATGCAAAATGCCACCCCTGGCAAAGGAAGCCTGCCTCTTCATTTTTTCCCCATAGGAAATAATGAAGAAAGATGAGCAGCAGCATGCTAACAATATGCTGCTCCTTCGCTTTCTTATGGGAGGATGGGGGGACCTGCTTTGGGGGGCCATAACATGGCCCCCCAAAGTCCAATCTGTCTGAAACTTGGGTGGTTGTTAGAGAAGGGTTAGAGGAAGGTCCCCACCAATTTTGGTCTTATTCGGTGGGAAAATGCCTCCTCCAGGCGTCCTGGAAGACGGAGGCATTTTCCCATAGAAAAGCCGAAAGAATGCCGAAATAATGCCGAAAGAATCCCGAAAGCCGAAAGCCGAAAGAGATTCTTGTTTCGGCTTTCGGCTTTAACGATAGAGAATCTTCTTTCGGCTTTCTACTTTCGGCTTGCACACCCCTAGATTCTAGCTGTTTTTGCCATTTTGATTCAGAATTTCTTTACACCTAATCCAAACATTTCAGTAGGTTAAAATAATTTCTTTTGGGGGGTTGCTGAAAACTTCATCTACATATTAGCTATGCTTCTTAAACAGAAGCATTCAGGTAAGTTCTTGTACATGTATATACACATTCTGTTTTCCCTGAGTCCTTGCAACTGAATATGCTGGAAACTTAATCCTAGGTACATATGGGTCTGATTTGGATCAGGACGATAGTATATGAGCAGAGGGGCTTTAACATACACATGTACTACACAAACAGATTGTTTTCCCAACCTGAAATGCCCCTCAAGGTCTCTATTTGTCCTGCTGAAGAAACATACGTGTCACCCAGCAGTGCACATGGAGTCCCAAAAAGGCAAACAGAACCCCCTCCCCCATCTCCCCTGGTCTGTTTTAGATGGGGAAAACAGTACAGTGGGAAATACTGAGACCTCCTCTCTTCACATACTGCAATCCTAATTTGAATTAAGTCTGCACATGCCTGGAATTAAGTTCCCAACAGAACTCACAATACACATTTGTCTACGCAGACCCAAGGAAGATCTGAGGGGAAATATGGCATGTAGTTAGGATTAGAGAAGGGCACGGAACAAAAAAAAATGAACCAGGAGGTTCATGGGTTTCACGAACCATGAACCATAGAACTGGACCAGTTACGAACCAGTTCATGGTTTGTGGTTCGTGGGTTTTAAATGCCCCTTTCTGGCCTTAACCGTGGCAGGGAAAGGGGCCTTTAACAGTTTAAAGGGCCCTTTCCTTGCTTGCAAGCAGCAGGTCCCTTTAAACTATCAGCTGACAGGCGGCAGAGGGGGATCCCCCCTCATCGCCTGCCAGCTGATAGTTTAAAGGGACCTGCCAGTGTCAGGACCCTTTAAACTGCCCAAACCCCAGCCCCTCCTACTCTCCTACCCCCCCACCCCAGCCCCCAGCCCCCAGCCCCAGCCCCAGCCCCACACATACCTCCCCCTGTGGTGTGGTGTCTTTCCTCTCCTCCCGGGAGGGGCAGGGAGGCCATTTTTGGCCTCTTCTGCTACCCTGTTGGCCCCCAGGGTAGCGGAGGAGGCTGAAAATGGCCTTCCTGCCCCTCCCAGGAGGAGAGGAAAGACACCACACCACAGGGGAAGGTAAGTGTTTGGGCTGGAGCTTGGGCTGGGGCTGGGGGGTAGGGAGGCTGGGGTTTGGGCAGTTTAAAGGGACCTGGCATGGTCCCTTTAAACTATCAGCTGGCATGCAGCAGGGGGGGATCCCCCCTCACCACCTGCCAGTTGATAGTTTAAAGGGACCTGCCAGTTGCACTGGAGCTGAGGCAGGCAGCAGGGGGGGTTCATGCCCATCTCTAGTTAGGATCACACACAGACAGGGGAACAACTTTGAAACATAGAGTGATTATTTCTTAATTATAAGAAATAATCCTTCAGGTTTTCAAGTCATAGGTGGGTTAATGGGGGCCTTAACAGCATTATGTTAGCATTCGTCTTATTAACTTAATCCGCTTAGCAATAGGAACCTAACCACACTGAGAGAAGATGTAGCATTAATGGTGAAGAACATGAGTTGTAGTATAGGAGATTTATGGGCAAAACAAGGGGGGCAATATTGTGAAATGCATGGTAGCTTCTCATACAAAAAGAGCCCTGTGGCGCCGAGTGGTAAGTTGCAGTACTGCAGCCCAAGCTCTGCTCACGACCTGAGTTCAATCCTGGTGGAAGCCAGGTTCAGGCACAAGGTTGACTCAGCCTCCCATCCTTCCGAGGTCGGTAAACTGAGTTCCCAGTTTCCCAGGGGTAAAGTGTAGATGACTGGGGAAGGCAATGGCAAACCACCCCATAACAAAAGTCTGCCAAGAAAATGTCGTGATGAGATGTCCCCCCCATGGGTCAGTAATGGGGGTCAGTTGCTTGTGTAGGGGACTGCCTTTACCTTTTCACATAGAAGCCCCAGACAAATGGGATTTCTCTCTGTGTAACTGATGGCAGGGTTCTTCAAGTACTGTAAAAAACTCTCTGTATGTAAATGCAAGAGAATGACTTAAAACATACGTGTGTCTTTGTGTGGACTTTTTCAGCAGTCTCCACCTGAGGCTTAAAAAGATGCACATTCCTTGATGTCAGGCCCCCATGCTGTTGACCTCAGATTTCCTTTGCCCCCTATGCAGGCCTCTTCCCAAAATTATCACCATCCTAAATCAAAGGCCATGGCATGGGTGCTGATGATGCAGCTTAGCTAAACAAGTCTCCACTGTCTCTGATGAGATAGCTACAGGCTATATAATCAGTATGTGTGAAAAGATCAATCCCCTTACAGAAAATAAAGCAAGAATTTCTTAAAGGAGCCCTCAAAGAAAGAGAAGGAGGGGAATTTTGGAACTCATGAGGGAAATAAACAGTGATTAAATAAAGGCCAGCCAAAGAAGCAAAACAATAAAATGATAGAAAAGCACATCTCTGGAGGGGAACCCAGATGCTATATTTCTCTGTGGCTGAAAAAAATGAAGATCAGCAACTAGTTTTGTGAATTTTTAAGACTACAGCACTGTGCAGCACTATGCTTGGGCATACTAGTATGCTATGAGAAAATGATAAGCACAATAATTTAAAACCCCTGGAAATTCAAAGTATTTGCTCACATGCAAGGATTTGTGCCTCTGATATGGATTTGGTTGGATCACTCAATTATTCACACTGTAGAGATTTATCAGTCATCAATCCTAAAATGAGGCTTTCTATTGTGTCACTATTAGAGGTGGGCATGAACAGGAAAAAAAACAAACACAATGTTCGTTGTTCGTTGCCATCCACGAACAGGGAATCACGAACAATCACAAACATGACCCTGTTCACGAACAGGTTCATGGTTGGCTGTTCGTGGGAGTGGGGGGAGACTCTGAAGGGAAGAAAGTTCCCTGCACTGTTTGCAAACAGCGGCGTGGGGAACCTCCTTCCTTTCCAAGTCCCCCGTCTCCCTTCAGCCAGCTGGAAGGAGACTTTGAAGGGAAGAAGGTTCCCCATGCCATTTGCAAACAGTGTGGGGAACTTCCTTCCCTTCAAAGTCTCCCTCCTTCCAGTTGGCTAGAGGGAGGGGGGAGACTCTGAAGGGAAGAAGGCTCCCCATGCCGTTTGCAAGCGGCATGAGGAATCTCCTTCCCTTCAAAGTCTACCTCCTTCCAGTTGGCTAGAGGGAGAGGGGAGACTCTGAAGGGAAGAAGGTTCCCCATGCCGTTTGCAAGCGGCATGAGGAATCTCCTTCCCTTCAAAGTCTACCTCCTTCCAGGTGGCTGGAGGGAGGGGGGAGACTTGGAAGGGAAGAAAGTTCCCTGTGTCATTTGCAAACAGCATGGGGAACCTCCTTCCCTCAAAGTCTCCCTCCTTCCAGACTGCTGGAGGGAGGGGGGGAGACTTTGTCAGGAAATCCCTGACAAGTGGCTGAGTTGGGGGTGAAGTGCCCCTCTCCCTGCTGCTGTGTAGCAGCAGGGAGAAGGGCATTTCACCCCAGCAGGCTGCACTCAGCCACTTCTCAGGGGTTTCCCTGACAAGCGGCTGAGTCAGGGGTGAAGTGCCCCTGGGCTTAGATCGGGGTTTCCAGGGCAACAGGGGTTCAGACAGAGTTCAGAAAGTCCATGCCTACTGTTGCCAAGGGAATTGATTGAAAGGCGCCAGACTGTCTGGCTTGACAAACAGATGATGAACACCACGAACAAGGCTTGGAAAGAACATATGTTCGTTGGGAATGAGGCCTCATGAACAGCTTGCTCGTGAACAGCTGATCAGGCTGTTCATGGCTTTTTTTGTTCGTATTGCTGTTCATGCCCACCTCTAGTCACTATATGAGTCACAACTCTGCATGCCTGCTTCCCATCAGGATGCAGACCAGTAACTCATGCAGAAGCCTAAAGAGGAGGGTCACTGAAGTAGGGCCAACTATTATTATTATTATACACTCCTGAAATATATCTTTTCAGGTGAAACATTTTGTGTACCATCAATTTGAATTCAGAAACGAGTTGTTTTTCATCTGCTGCCTTTCAGTAGTACCCATGGAGTTGTTTCCAGTCAAGAAAATGGAATGGGGGCAAGACTGAAAGCCCTCCTCCCATGGGAATGGGCCCATGCAGTGCTTCAGAATGGAGTTCTTACAGTGGAAATACCAGACCCCATGGTGACTTTAAATACCCCATGGTGGTGTTAAATGTCATGTGGGCCTGAATGAGCTCATCACAGTGGTGAGATTAAAATATTCCAGTTTCTAGGAACTTCTAAATGCGTAGTGTTGCTTAGCTACTATGCTGCACCAGTTTTCAGAGATGGCTTTGGATGCCTCATATCAGGATGATAATTCCAGATGGGTGATTGTGTTTGTCTCTAACAGCATAATAAAAAAGTCCAGTAGCACCTTAATAAAATATATCCCAGCATAAGAGTTTGCAAGTCAGAGCTCACTTCATCAGATGCAGAGGAGTTAGCCATGTTAGTCTGTAGTTGCAAAGTAGTAAAGAGTCTACTAGCACCTTTAAGACTAACCAACTTTATTGTAGCATAAGCTTTCGAGAACCGCAGCTCTCTTTGTCAGATGCATCAATGAAGTTGGTTAGTCTTAAAGGTGCTACTGGACTCTTTACTATTCATCAGGTGCATATAAATATCACAGTGTGGATGTATATTATGATGCATATCTCTGCATCCATTCAGCTAGTGTGGTCCCAAATATGGTGAGGGAATGCCATACATACAAGCCTGCTTCTGATTCAGGGTATCAAACTGTTATATGTAGAGCAATAACACTCTTCTTTCATTCTCATCCAACTAGCCTTGCTGATTTTCAGCCAAGATGTTCCACCCATGTGTAAAATGGGGTTTCTCTGACATTTGATGGCATCAGTAAAGGATACTTGAGTCTTCTTGTGCTAACAGCCAATCATGCTGTCCATCTCTGCTGGCTTTCCTGTAACTCAGCTTAATGGTGAGAGACAGATTTATTTCAGAAAAGTGAGGAAAACCAAACAATCAGCGCCTTTTTCCTGCTTGAGAAAAGCACACAGACAGACCAGACCCAGGCTGAGCTTTACATCAACAGGAGATGGCAAGTGAGTGACGTCTCTTCAAGCCATGCAGTTTCTCAGGGTGAACAATTATGCCACTGCAGACAATGATTTGAAATAAAAACATTTCAGTTTGGGGAAAGTGCCTCTGAAGATTCAGAACTTTTCTGATGCACAGGCACGGTGCCATATTTGCAGTTGGAAATTAACCAATCAAGATCCAACTCCAACAATGGCCATTTGCAAATATCAGACAAGTTCCAAATACAAGCAGAATTATTTCTGACATTCAGGAGCTTTCTGATCTGGTGATTGTTCTGGGGCCTCACTGTCCAGTTTTGGATCTGAGGCAGTGAGAGGCAGGGACAGCAAGGGGTGACTCAGCATCCACTACAACAGAAATTGAGAACAGGGCCACTCCATGGGGAGGGCGGGACTCTTCATTTCCCTTTCCTGCTAAGCATTGCACTGTAGAAGGGGCTTTTGGAGGGCTTTCTGATTGTACATCAACATTATCTGAGCTGTTCTGTTATCTGGAACTGCACATATTAGGGTTGCCAACTCTCCCTTGGAAAATTCCTGGAAATTTGACTGGTGCCTGGGGAGAGCAGGGCTTGCAAAGTGAGGAAGCACAACTGTGATGCAATGCCATAGAATTTGCCTTCTGGAGCTGCCATTGAATCTGCATTATGAAGTTGCCATTTCCTCCAGGGGAACTGATCTCTGTTGTCTGGAGATATGGCATAATTCCTGGAGAACTGCAGGCCCCACCTCAAGGTGGACAACCCTAGCACTTAAGCTAGGCAGATAAACAGGCTTTGCTTATATTTACTGGAAGCATGGCAGAGTAGGAGGGAGGATATAATAGCTATGGCTTCTTCCTCCCTTTCATAAGTAGGCAGAGCTAACCAGCCTGTCTGACCTGCAAGGGAAAGGGACAGAGAAAACTTTTTGCTTGCACTTGGTGGAAAACAAAGAGGGGAACGGAGGCACAATATTAAGGCTTCCCTATCGCAGCCAGCCTATGTTAACTGCTTTGCTCGTATTAACTATAGGTGGGCCTATCTGAAGAGATTGTGGGGTGGGAGTAGAATAGAGACAGATGCTCAGGCTTTGCTCCCCTGCAAGGACAGAGGCAGAGACTAAGGTTTTGTGCCACAATAGTAAACTTATCTATATAGACCAAACACAACAAGTTAGAAGAGATTTGTAATGAGAAAGGATGAGCTGCTATTAGCTCCAGGGGAAGAGAAGGACAGGGAACCACTCTAATCCACAGAGCAAGTAGGTTAGGGAGGAGAAGGGACTGGCTGGAAACAGGAGATGGACAGAGATTGTCCACCTGAGTGTCTACAGCTGCTGCTCATCGGCCATTTCTGCTGAGTCCTTGTGTCTCCTTCCTTGCATGTACAGCTATTTAGACCATGGCTAGTGCCTGAGGCATGATGGTTCCAGGACTGTGACTCTTATCCTGTTGGCATAGCTGTCTGGAGATCAAGTACCCTGGTTTAAACATGACAATCAGTGCCATTTTAATATTGGTTGTTCTGAGGTGGGGAAACCACCCAGAAAGAATACTGGGACCCTTAGGCTGTTGTTCTGGGAGCAAGGAGGGTGACAGTGCATCTATTTGATTTTCTTTTCACCAGGTGAGAGCTGGATTGTGTGTCTGTTCTTTATCTGGACCCAGGTGAGAAGTGGGTGTGGACTTTTTGTTTAGTGAGTACTGGCTGTGTTTGTGTCTTTGTTTCACTTTCTATTGGTTCTTCGGGTCTTTTGCCTGCTGATAGGAGAGAGGTGCTTGGGGGAGTGGAATGGGGTGAGAGATGGTATCACAATTCATATTAGGTGGGCAGGGGGAAATATGATGAGGGGAGAAGATCTGGCCAGGGAGGGGGAAGGGACAAAAGATGTTTGTGTCCTGTGGCCCTTTCTGGCTCTTCTTTCAACTTTGGTGATGTTGGTAACCATATCAACAACCCACCAGGCAATAGAATCCCGCTGTTAATTGCCAAGTCAGTAACAGGAAAAATAGCCCTTTGGGATACTTTTCAGTTTATTGAGTTTGAGGATGTAGACAAGGTCCTTGGAAATTTGAGACCTGCCACATTCTTTTATGACCCTTGCCCTTCCTGGTAACTTAAACTCACTTTGGGGCTTCGGCTGATGAATCTGAGAGGTATTTAATGCTTCCTTGAGAGAGGGGTGGTCACCCCAGCCTTGAAACAGGATGTGGTGTGTCCACTACTAAAGAAGTCTACTTAGACACAAGAGATGCCAATAACTATCAACCAGTATCAAATGTGCCATTCTTGAGCAAGGTGATTGAATATGGGTGGTTGGACAACTTCAAGTATTCCTGGATGAAGCAGATCATTTGGATCATTTCCAATCTGGTTTCAAGCCTGGATATGGAACTGAAACAGCCTTGGTCACCTTAGTGCATGACCTGTGCCAGGAGTTGAACAGAGAGAGTGAGACTGTTGATTCTCCTGCACCTCTCCTCAGCTTTCAACACCATTGACCATGGTATCCTTCTGGACCACCTTTCTGGGCTGGGACCAGCAGGCACCATCTGTAGTGGTTCCGTTCCTACCCAAAATATTTCAGAAGTTGGTGCTGGGGGAGTGCTGCTCAGCAGTGCTGAAAGTGCTAGGTAAAATCATCCAGAGATTTGGGCTGGACTGTCACCAACATGCAGATGTCACTCAGGTCTACTTCACATTTCTGACCAATTCCAAGCTAATGAACTGAAGCTTAATCCTGACAAAACAGATGGTTTCTGTATTCCACTGGCAGGTGATGAAGTTTTGATTTCATCTGGCATTCCCTCAGTGATTCCTCCTTCTTGCCTTGTTTTAATTGTTGTTTGAATTGTTGTTTTTATGTATATTGTTTTTATTGTGGGTATTTAAACTTGGTTTTAATTGTCTGAATGATGAGTTTTTGTTTGGTTTTTATGGTTTTTCAAATGCTTTGGTGGCCATGATGAGGGGAAAATGGTGAGGTGTAAATTTTGTGACTAATTACATAACCACCCCTATCTTCTGGATGGTTAAACCATTTTTTTCCAATTCAGCTCATTCCCTGTGTCCAAACCAGGCTCAATAAAACCATGTTTTTCAGTGCAGTGAGTAAAGACAAGAAGGGAAAAGAAAATCAATTCACACTACTTAATCAGTTCCCTAATATAACTAGTATTATTTCTCTGATCAAGGAATTCAACACATTTTTTTTTAAAAAAAATATTTACTTACTGTGCTTTTTTCCCAGTGGAGAGGGACCCCAAGTGATGTACATTATTTCCCCCTCCATTTTAACCCAGTGAGGTAGGTTAGGCCAAGACTGTGTGATTAGTCCAAGACCATCCAGTGAGCTTCCACACTAGAGTGGTGATTCAAACCTGGGTCTCTCAGGTATAAGTTCAGCCACTATGCCACTTTTATTTCCATTTTTTGTATACCTCTATCAGAAACTGAAATTTCCAGTATTACGTTTGCAATGCTGAATCCTATCCTCTTTCTTGGCTGAATGCAATTTTTATTTTTTCCCGTTTGGCAGGAAGCCTTAGGCGAAAAAGAAAATAGGAAAATGACCCTCTTGCTTGACCTTTTGTTGCACACAATAAACACTTTGATTGCCAATTATGCATAGAGGTAAAAGGGGGAAAGTCTAATTGTCTGGAGTGACTCAGAACTTAACCACATGGTCATTGTTTGCGGTTTCCAATAGATACTGCTGTGACCTCTCTGTGTACCCCACATAATTGCATGGGTTTATCATATTTGCTCTGCTGGCTGCTAATTGCTTTCCTTTTTCTGGGCATGAATAATAGTGCACCATTTAAGGAACTGATTTTGAACAGAAGACATTTGGGTTCATGCCTTTTGAGTTTGGACACATGCTTATGGACTGGGGCAAGGACTTGCAGGTTTTTGATAATGATATCCTCTTTTATTTATTAGCTGCTTACCTGTCACCTTGGAATACAAGGAGAAGTGTAATCAAAAAGAGTCCAGTAGCACCTTTAAGACTAACCAAGACTAACACGGCTAACTCCTCTGGCTCTAAGGAGAAGTGTGTTTCTTTCTCCCTCTACCACAGCTGTGGCTTCCATCAAGAATATATGATCAGTCTTGTGGGGACAGGGACTACACTCTATGACATAATCTTAAAAAGAACTATTCCAGCATAAATCCAACCAAATCACTGGATTGAGACTGGAGTAACCCTACACAGGATTGCTCTGCAAGACTGCCTTCCTGTTCAGAAACAGAAGGAGTTTTTTAGCAGCCTTGCCAGCAAACTATCCAAGCAAGAGCCAAATGGATGGCAGCCGTGTAGTGAAGGTGTAGGAAAGGGAGCGAGGGCAAGTTGTAGAAAATATAATGGAGGATCAGATTCTACATAAAAACAAAGGGCACGGCAGTAATTAGTGTCAGACTAGGTCTGAGAAAAGCCAGTTTCAATTCCTTGTGTTCTATGGAAGCTTACTGACCTTGGACCTACTTGACAGGGTTACTATGAGGATAAAATGTTGACCATAAACTAAGTTCCTTCTTTCAAAGAGCAGCTGAAAAATGTGATAAATAAGTAATACACCACTAACAGGTAGATCATATGAGAGCCCCATTTCTTCTCTTTGTGACTGTGAAATATTATGTGAATGCAAAATTCACACATCTGTTGGCAGCTGTGCAGATTCTTAAAGCACCCATTAATTTCTCCAGTACACATTAAACTGGAAACCCAAAAAGATGGCACTTCTGTTACTTCATTGAACAACAACACTTGATCTCATACCCTAACCCCAAGAACTTGAATGGAATCTGTTATTTTCAATCTTGCACTGTTTATGACTTTCCTCCTACCTTAATTTGTAGCCTATTCATATGATGTTAGATTGTAGTGTTTTGCATGTTGGGCTGGCCCATGGCTGTCCATGAGTCCAGTAAAGTATTCTTGCCATGCTGCATTTAACCTGAGCCACAGCAGCACCTCTGTATCCTAATCTGATACCACAGGAATAAGACTCGAGAACTTTAAAAAAAACTGCCAATGGGATTCCATTTTGCATGTTACAATCTGAAACCTTCTCAAATAGCTTGGTAGCAATGAATGGTGAGCCCTCTAGTGGAAAATCACAGCCTTCTACAAACAAATTCTACAAACAAATAGGACTGCGGCCTATCAGGTGTTTGATAACCCTCATGGATTTGTCCTCTCCCTAGGCTCACTGACAGACTTATCAGAAGCAGAGGGTGGGGGGATGTCTGAACTATTGTAAATTCTACAGGTAAAAATGTTATTATTATGTTTTATTGAAGGGTTTTGTTTCCCATCTTTCCTGCATTCTAGGTGGCTAACAATAGTTATCAATTTAAAACAGTGCAGTTAAAACATCTGCTCAATCAAGCCAAACATCTGCTTAAACCAATTCAGGAGCCTGTCCTAAAAACACCTTGTCACCCAGATCCTATGCATGTATGTATGTATTAAACTGTTATGCTCGCAAATTTATTTCTGGGGGGAGACGGTCTGTGTGCAGCCCTTCTTAAGTAAGTCAAAATATAAAAAGGCCCTCTCAGAGGTCTGAGCTGAGCAGCTCCTAGTACAGAGGCACTAGAAGCAAGTATAAGCAGTACAATTACAGAGTATTGCTTTCCCCCATATGTGGAAAGTTGGGTACAAAATCTTACCAGGTTTTTGTGAGCTCTGGGAATCTGGTGCTCCTCCTCATATGAGAAATGGTTACAATATGATCCAAGCTGCTCAAGAAAGCTAAGCTGGGTGTAGAAAAGAAACATGGTTTGATTCCCCCACCCCCCAAAAACTGAAAGTTCAAATAAAATTCACAACCTGAAAAATCCCGACATCCATACATCTGTCACTCATCTGCTCATATTAATCTTCAAAGAAATGGTAAGGGGCAGAATGTAAATAACTGAAGGAAACAGTCTGTTTCACCAAATAGAAAAAAAAGTTCAGTGTTCATTAACATGATTTGAAGGCAATCAAGTTTGCCCCCCTCATCCAGAATGAAGAGACAGACACAAGGCTTAGGTACTAAAGGGCCACTTTATTTATTAACACAAGATAACTATAACCATAGCTACAGCAAAGGTATCACTAGCAGTACAGGTCAGGTCCAAGGGGTCATCCACTGCTCCAGGTGCGAGCCATCCATGTGCATGGCTGTACCCTGGTCCAGCCAGTTGAATGGTTCCCCCCTTAAAGCTTCTAGGACCCCAAGCCATGGAGCCTGCAGGCAGGACTTGTACATGGGGCCCCACAGACAGTCTGCCCTCTCACCTGGCAGCCATGCAGCATGCCAGCCAATCCCTCTCAGACCCCAATTATCCACCAATGGGGAGGTGCCACTGGATGCTCACCAGCCCACTCTGTCTACCCAATCTAACCTGCCAGTGACCACTATTTCAGCTCCTCCTTCACCAATTACCACAACTCAGAAGCAATACAAGGTAGGTGAAAAACACACTTTCCCGAGAGCCAGTTTGGGAAGTGACCAGCTAATCCTGCATTGCTATAGGGTGTGGTGGGTAGGCCGAGCACACTGAGCTGACTGCAAGGCTCCAAGAGGCAGAGTCACCTTATATAAGGCCTGACTCCACCTACCTGGAAGGCCAGGATGCCCAGGAAGAGAATGTCTGCCTCTCCCTCCAATTGGTAGGGGGAGGAGCAAAGCCCAGCCCTCGGCCTGTACGCAGCTGGGAGTGCTGAATTGCCACCTTGCATTATGGCAGTACAGAAACATAAGGTTATATGCTCAGATCATTTGCCTTAATTGACTACAGGGCTGGCCCAAAGGGTTTTGGTGCCCTAGACAAAATCTGACTTTGGCTCCCCACCCAATTCAATGAGTGCAAGGGGGCTATTCAGTCACTGCCAGCCCAATAGCTGATTTACTTCAGTATTGGTTAGACCATATGAGATCCAGAAGCATACCAGTACTACTTAGGCAGTTGCATCACTGCTGTCAGGGAGCAAGAAACCTTGGACCTGGCTTTTTATGGCAGCAATTATGGAGCAGACTGTAGCCGTGTCTGATCCATGGCTGTCTACAAACCCGTGGGGCCTCTGTGGGCTGTGGTGGGATGAGCTGATTGCCTGCTTATAGGCTCATGGCCCCGCAGATAGTGAATCACCTGTTCCCTGGATGGAGAGTAGGAGAAGGTTGGCCAAGTAGCACCTGGCTCTGTGCACCTGGCTCTGCTCCACCCCAAAGTAATGCATCACACAGGGAGGAGAGTCAGGAGGAGCCTGTGGCTGCCTCTGTCCTGCTCCACTCTTGGGCAGCCATGAGCTTGAGACTGCCCTTGAAAAGTGATCAGAAATTTAAATTGGTGCAGAATGCTACAGCCAGGATTCTGACAGGAGTGAGTCTTAGGGAACATATCACGCCAGTCCTCGCTCATCTACATCGGCTTCCAATTTGTTTCCAGTCACAATTCAAGATACTGGTGATGACATTGAAAGCTGTATAGTTTGGGACCATCATGCCTGAAGAGCCACCTACTTCCTATTGAAGCTCCTCAGCCACTTTGATCATCTTTAGAGGCCCTGCATTGGGTGCCCCAGCCTTCTAAGATTAGGCTGGTGGCAACCTTGGAGAAGGCCTTCTCAGTTTTGGCACCAAAACTCCAGAACTCTCCCCAGTGAGATTTGCCTGTCCCCTCCTCTTGCTGTCTTCTGCCAGCAGGTGAAGACTTTTTTGTTTCACTTGGCATTCCCTCAGTGATCACTGAGGGATCTTCCACCCTCACCTATATTTTAACTTAAAAAAAAATTGTGTATTTATTTTAAGCCCTAGTTTTAAATTATTGTAATAATGTATTTGTGTGATGATTTTAATGTTTTTAAAAATGAATTTCATTTTTATGTTTTAATTTGTTAGCTTCCCTGGTAGCTCTATTGGGGCAGAAAGGTGGGATAAAAATCTTATGAGACCCAGTTTGGTATAGTGGTTAAGAGTGGCAGGACTCTAATCTGGAGAACTGGGTTTGATTCCACACTCCTCCACTTGAAGCCAGCTGGATGACCTTGGGTCAGTCACAGCTCTTCCAGAGCTCTCTCAGTCCCACCCACCTCATAAGGTGATTGTTGTGGGATAATAACATATTTTGTAAACCTCTCTGAGTGGGTGTTAAGTTCTCCTGAAGGGCGGTATATAAATCAAATGTTATTAAGTGGTTCCAGAGCCACTTAACAACATGTTATTAAGAGGTTCCAATAAAAGTGGTTCCAGAGCCTGCTGTTATCCACTCCTTGGGATGACTGGACTCCCCCTTTCATAAGCACTGTTTCAGACCCCTGTTGATTCACCCAGATGATTCTTTTCATACCTGTCAGATGTCACCCTTCTTCCATAGCATAGGGACTGAGGGAAGCTGAGACTGGGAAGAACATGCTGGTTCTCAGCCCCTTTCCTTCTCCCATTCCAAAGAGTGGCTGCTCTAGTAGGCTCCAGCACCACTTGAATGGGATTCACGGCTGCCCAATAGTAGAGAAAGATGGTCACAACCACAAGCTCCTCCCAGCTTTCTTCCCCATGTGATACATTACATCAGGGTTCTCAAAAGCATATGGTATAGTAAAGTTGGTTAGACTTAAAGGTGCTGCTGGACTCTTTTCTATTTTGCTAGCGATGGGCATGAACTGGAAAAAACCCAAACCATGTGGTTCATGGTTCATCAAATTTCACAAACCATGAACTTTCACGAACCTGCCCATGGTTCGTGAATCGGTTTGTTTGGTTCATGAAAACATCACACCCAGGTCAGAAAATCATCACCTTCAGGCCAGCAGAAGGTCACTTCTGGGTCAGCAGATGGTCTGCAGGAAGTCCATCCCCTGTTGCCTCGGGAACTGATTGATTGGCACGAGGCTGTCTGCAGTGACGAACCAAAAAATGAACCAAACAAACCAGCCTAAAGTTCGTGGCAGTTCGTCAGAAATGGGATCTGATGAAATGGGATCAGGCCATGAACTGGCCTGATTCATGCTTAATTTTGGTTCATATTTTGGTTCATGCCCATCTCTACTACAGACTAACACAGCTAACTCCTCTAGATCTATTACATCAGGATGGAACAGAGGAAAGTGGGCTTGTAGAGCCTCTTTGTTGGATGTGATGGGGCAGTGGCTGAGGAGATGGAATTGTGTTATGGCTGCATTGGGCAAATCCACACGTCCCGGCACATCCCAGCATCACAGTAAATGTTCGCTAAACTTCCGGAAGTATAGCATCTTTCTAGCGCGATTTCTGACTCACTGGAAGTTTTGCGAACGTTTACCGCGATGCCGGGATGTGTGGATTCAGCCATTGTGAGGATTGTGAAATGGCCCATATTGAGGTTGTCCTCATTGGAGCTGGCAGTGGCACTGGCCAGGGTTGCTGCTTGTGGCCATGGCCAAACCTGATGCCATGGGAGGTCTGGCTTGGTCCCTCACAAAACCCATCCATTAAGCATTGGGGCCTGCTGCAAGCCTGGTGACCCTCCACCTCTGGCTTTCTAGACAATCACCTATGTTTATGTAAGGGCCCTGATTTGCTAGAACTTAATTAACACAAACAGAACAAATTCAGACATGTAACTACAGGTAAATAAATCCCTTACTCGTACAGAATAACTATATAGATCCAGTTTTTGGATTGTACCACTTTGGACTAAAAGAGGTATGTTGAATGTTTAAACACTGAAAACAAAACTACAACCACAGTGATTCCAAATGTGTAGTTCAGTTCTAAAAGTCCAAAGAGCTGAGATGGCTGGTAATATTAATGAAGAAAAAAGGGTCATCCATTTAATCTCTATTTCATACATAACTTATAAAGCTTTAAAAGTAATCAATGGATGTTATAATATATGATACACATTCGTAAGATCATAGAGTTTATTACAAGCACATCAATACTCAGAATATAAAGCAGTTATAATTCTAAGCCATAGTTATCTTACCCCTTTGGACCAGTCATTCACTACAGCAATCCATATGCATTGATTTGCTGTTGTCAATGTGCAGATCCATTTTTGGATTGCATTAGTTGTAATCTCATTGCCAAAATGAAGCATTCAACTTCCATAAGGCATCTGAGACCAGTGTGTCTGATTTGGGTCTTTAAATCAGCAGACTATCATAGCAATTTGTAAATGTGTGATTCTAACAGAGATAAGGCTACTTCTATTTTTAAAGCTAATCAGATACTTAAATACTCATGGAATTGCTGAGCTAAATGAACTCATTCATGTAGTTTGCAAAATGCAATCCAAAATCTTGGGCTTAGAGCCACCAGAACATTTTTGCAGACAAAATTATTACCACCTGCAGAGCACGACTTTTTTGCCTCCCCCTCAAATGGTACTCCCAACCAACAGGAGAAAGTTTTACAGAGCCCAAGACCAGCAGATTACAGTACCTCATAATGGAAGAAACTCACCAATACAGACTGAGTGAGTTAATTTGCACTCCAAACCTGTGTGACGTTCACTGCCTACAAAGTGGGAGGGGCTGTGTCTCAGTGGAAGAACCTCTGCCTTTTATGCAGAAGGTCCTGGTTTCATAAGAACATAAGAGAAGCCATGTTGGATCAGGCCAATGGCCCATCCGAGAATACAGAGTATCGCTGCCCTAGACAGCGAGTTCTATCTATACCTTGTGGCTAATAACCACCGATGGACCTCTGCTCCATATGTTTATTCAATCCCCTCTTGAAGCTGTCTATGCTTGAAGCTGCCACCACCTCCTGTGGCAGTGAATTCCATGTGTTAATCACTCTTTGGGTGAAGAAGTACTTCCTTTTATCCGTTCTAACCGACTGCTTAGCAATTTCATTGAGTGCCCACGAGTTCTTGTATTGTGAGAAAGGGAGAAAAATACTTCTTTCTCTACCTTCTCTATCCCATGCATAATCTTGTAAACTTCTATCATGTCACCCCTGTCGTCGTTTCTTCAAGCTAAAGAACCCCAAGTTCTTTAACCTTTCTTCATAGGGGAAGTGTTTCATCCCTTTAATCATTCTAGTTGCCCTTTTCTGCACTTTTTCCAATGCTACAATATCTTTTTGAGGTGTGGTGACCAGAACTGTACACAATATTCCAAATGAGGCTGTATCATTGATTTATACAGGGGCATTATGATACCAGCTGATTTGTTTTCAATTCCCTTCCTAATAATCCTCAGCATAGCATTGGCCTTTTTTATCGCTGTTGCACACTGTATCAACATTTTCAGTGAGTTATCCACCATGTCTCCAAGATCTCTCTCTTGGTCAGTCTCCGCCAATTTGGACCCCATCATTGTGTATTTATATTTGGGACTTTGGGCCCCAAGTGCATTACATTGCACTTGGCCACTTTGAACCTCATTTGCTACGTTGATGCCCACTTGCCCAGCCTTGACAGATCCCTTTGGAGTGCCTCACAATCCTCCCTGGTTCTCACCACCCTGAACAATTTAGTGTCATCCGCAAACTTAGCCACTTCACAGCTTACTCCCAACTTCAAATCATTAATGAACAAGTTAAAAAGCACTGGACCCAATACTGAGTCCTGCAGTACCCCACTGCCCTCCACTGTGAATATTGCACATTTATACTCACTCTGTTTCCTATTCAATAGCCAGTTTTTGATCCACAAGAGGACTTGTCCTTTTACCCCATGACTATTGAGCTTACTTAGCAGCCTTTAAAGAGGAACTTTATCAAAAGCTTTCTGGAAGTCCAGGTAGACAACATCTATCGGTTCCCCCTTGTCCACATGTTTGTTCATTCCCTCAAAGAACTCAGGTTCATGAGACTTCCCTTACAGAACCCATGCTGAGTCTTCCTCAAATAGCTTTCATCCCTTCATCTCAGAGAAGATACCCCTATTAAAGTTAAAAGTGGTTGTGTTGGTCTTTTTGGGCAACTCCCTATTTACGTAAATGCTGAACTCAATAACATTATGGTCACTGTTCCCAAGTGGTGCAACCACTTTTACATCTCTCACCAGATCTTGGGCATTACTTAGGATCAAATCCAGGATCGCTTCTCCCCTGGTAGGTTCTGCAACCATCTGCTCCATAGCACAGTCATTGAGAGTGTCTTCAGTCTCTTTCTCCCAACTTGAACACATGTTGACCCAGTCAATATGTGGGTAATTGAAATCACCTATTACTACACAGTTATTTCGTCTAGCCGCTATCCTTATTTCTTTCATCATGTTATAATCATCCTCTATCTTTTGATCCAGCGGGCGATAACAAACTCCTAGAGTTAAGTTTCCTTTTGGGCCCACTATTTTAATCCATAGCATTTCCAGAAGTGAACCAATTCTCTTACCTTCTCAATCTTACTGAACTGTATGCTCTCACTGACATCCAGAGCTACCCCACCTCCAACCCTTCCCTCCCTATGATATAATTTATATCCAGGAATTGCCATATCCCACTGATTTTCCTCATCCCACTAAGTTTCTGTACTGCCCACAATGTCTATGTTTTCCCCCAACACTAAGCATTCCAACTTCCTGATTTTACCTCATACACTTCTAGCATTCGTATATAAACATCTATAATTTCCCAGGCACGTTTGGCCCACAACCTTCCTCTTGATGCCTCGAGACCTTGCCAGGCAGTCCATATTGTTTGTCACCATCTCAGTGGACAACTATAATCCATTTCCCTGTAGAAAAGTAACAGCTAACCCTTCATCTCTTTGAGATGAATCGTCCCGAACCAGAAAAATTTTGTCTCCTGTCAGCCTTCGCCCAAGATTCAGTTTAAAAACTGCTCTGCCACCTGGCATCTTCTGTTAAAAGGACCAGGCAGTAGGTGATGTGAAGACTTTTGCCTGAGACCCTGGAGAGCCACTGCCAGTCTGAGTAGACAATACTGACCTAGATGGACCAAAGGTCTGATTCAGTGTAAGGCAGCTTCATATATGTTCAAGTTCTTGCTAAAACATTAGATTCTTCAGCCTCTTTCATCACACATATGAATATCAGTGGGATAGCAAGCACCAAGATCCATTCTAATCTATTCCACCAAGATTCTGGCGTGTGTCTTTGGCTCTTGAGTTTTCATCTGCTGCTTGACTGCTTCTAGATAAAGTGGCACATTACAAGAACTCTCCAGTTGTGACAAATTCAGCAAAACCTTGTCTCCAGTTGAGTAGGGATAGGGACCAAGCCACACCTACTGAGACCACCTTAATACAACAAACAACTTCTGGAATATGCTTGGATCCATACTTGAACTGCCAGTGGAAGGTTGGAAGCCAGTTTAGTCTGGCCTTGCAGAACTAGCAACAGAGGATTTTATAGGGATGAAGTTTGGAATTTGTTATAAAAAGAGCTAATTTCATTTGAGGCATTGTGAGCTTATATTGCTTTAGAACTGACTCTGTTTGTGCACTTGCTTCCTCATTACTACTTGAACTCTGCATTTGTAAATAAACAAATTATTACTAAGACACCACTGATGTTCTAGTACTCATATTCTCCAGTGCTGTTTCCACAAAAGGAAAATGACCCTGTAATACTCAATACTCAGAAGTTCCTTGCTAGAACAATTAAACTTGGGAAAGGGGGTCACATTTCCTGAATGGGAGTCAATTCCCCCAGTAATGGTCCCATCCCTCAAATTCCTCCTATTGCTGGTAGTGGGAGAAAAATTTAAAAACCCTCATCATCATGTGTGGTGTCACGACACTTCTGATGTTAAAAAACTGAGTTTTACCATAGAGTTTCTGGGAATTCTTAAAGTTGCCCTAAATCATTTCCAGTTTTTTTTTACTGCAAGTGACATGATGCTGCAGCCAGCATTGTATCTCCCCCATATCCCCACCCAAAGCCCTCCCACCAATTGCCAGGCACTGGCTGGCAGCCCTACTTGGAAACAAGGCATGATGCGATATGGCTACTGTTGACAGGGAATAATGGGAAGGTGTCTTAAAATGCACACTATGCTTCATGGATAAAACAAAGGATTTTGTCTCTACTACGCAAGAATAAATACAATGGACAAATAATTGTATTTAAATTATAATAGGTATCCTTAAAATAATGCTGCTTATATTGTGCTGCCCAAGCCTAAGCTGTGTTCTCTCCAACCAAAACAAATGGCTTCCCATTAAACAAATACCATCAATTAGAACTACTTAATCTCCCCATTTGCTTCCCTCTGAGCTTTTTAAAAGGCCAAGACAGGTTTATTTTCCCAAAATGATATGTCAGCGGTGTATGCCCTGAGTCCTAGTGGTGCAAGATGAATCCTATGCTAAAATATTACAGGGAGCTTAATAGAAAAGAAAGCAACAAAAAGAAAAGGTATATTTCTCTAGAGGGTATTAGCATGAAACTATATAAGCAATATATAGCAATGTTTGCAAATATTCTTTCATAGAGCATACCTTAGTGATGAAAGAGCTTCCATGAGAGAGTATATATTTTAATTTTTAATGGTTTTACAACCCTTTTATATTTTACAAGTGTAAGATGAGCTTTTGCTAGTGTTGTTATTCTGGCAGAAAGGATACTGTGAGGAAGCTCTCCTCCCCAAATAGCTTTCATTGTGCACAGTTAACCAGAGGTGCTGCTTAGAGCCCTTTGTCTGAATGCTCATAAAATTGGGGGTGGTCCTAATTCTGCAGTCAATATGTTTGACAGTCAAACTTACTCAATTCCAAGATGTTAATCTAGGGATCTTAGGTCCCCTGGTGGGGGTGGGGGAACTCCTGCTCCCACTAGGGTTGCCAGATCCCCCTGTCCTCCCAGCAGGAAGTGGGGGACCTGGCACCTACCTGCTCTGATTTCTTTCATGTGCATGCTTCACGCATGTGCACTCCCTGGTCCACATGACGATGTCACTTACAGAATGAGATGTCATTACATGGGCCGCAGCTGCCCTGGCAGCACTCCCACGCTCCATGGGGAGGGGCAAATTAGGCCCAATTTGGGTCAATGTGGGCTGGATTGAGCCTGAATCAGGCCAGATTTCGGCCACGTTGGCACAGATTGGGCTGCTGTGGAGAATGGGTGTGCTCCCCTGCTCTTTAGTGGCCCAATCCAGCCTGATTCTGGCCCAATCTGGGCCAATTTGGGCACAGTTCAGGCTGGATCGGGCTCAAGGGAGCATGCCACACTTCTCAGGAGCACGCCCCCGGGAGGTCCATGGCTCCCCTGCTGTGGGGGCAGGGGGTGGAGGGTGCAAGCGGGGGATCCCTGCCTACACTGGAGGACTGGCAACCCTAGCTCCCACCTTCCGCTATTTGCCACCACTCATCTGGCCAATGAGAGGGAAAGACAGGGGAATACACTTCCTGGGAGTGCTGTCAGGGTGGTGCAATGATGTCACTCTTGGGAGTGACATCATTGCGCAGCCCAAAGAATATTCATGTGCTTCGCAGTAGGCCAATTGGGACCCAAATCACCCCACTGGCACACGCGTGCTCCCAGGCCTGCACAATGACCTCACTTCCAGGAAGTGATGTCATCACACAGGCCTGGGAGAATGTGTGCACACTTTTCACATGCCCAAGAAGCAACTAAGATGTGAGTGCTGCCCTCTCCTCCTGCCAGGAGGGTAAGGGGACCTCACAATCCTATGCCAATCAGATTCCAGCCAATCACCCAGCCTCTTGAATTCATGCCAAACAGCCACAAATTCCTACTAAACTAATTTGTATCAGGTTCTACAAAAACTGCAGCATTTTATTTATTTATAACAGATTTTTATGATTTGTGAGTGATTTGTCTATTTAAACAACTGCCCACTGTTCAGAGCAGTTTTGCAGAATTGCCTGCTGTGCAGAGCAGTTTTGCAGAAGTATAGAGGGCATTCTCAGGCTATGTGAGAATGTGCATGCTCAAAAAATCTACTGCAAGTTAGGAAGCAACCTGCTGAACAACCATGAACAAGTCAATGAAAAATCAGCAACCAGCAAACAGGACATGAGCAAAACTGGCAGGATTACAAACATCTATATATAAAATAGTCTGCTGTTTCAGTAGTATAACTGGGATGGTGCCTCTTGCTGGAATTCCCTTTTTCTTCCACCCTTCCCTTGCACAGACAATATAATCAGGAGGTAGGGGAAAACAACATCGAACAGTGCAGGGGATTAGTATAGAGCTTTGAGTCAATGTGGGAGTGACTTTGTGACATGCAAAGTAATGCATCTGGTTAATGCTCCTGGGATCATCCATTCAGGAAGATGGTACCAAATTGCTCCTGTTCTTCTTTCTTGTTAAAATTCAGTTTAGGAATTCCCATGTCAGACTTAAAACAGTTTCTTGAATTCAGGGATGATGCTTTCTTGGCTACTGAAGCCTCATGTCTTCATTCTCAGCATGCTGAGATATAATGCTAAGCTAGGAGCAGCAACAGCAAAGAGAACGAACAAGAAAGTTGAGAAGAATTCTTCACTCAGGAGAAAAAAGAGAAGAGGAATAGGGGTGTAGCAGAAGGCAAAAGAAATATAAATACTGGGGATCAGTATTTGGGGAGGAGACTTCAGTCAAGGATGGGTAGTCAATAATTTCCTAACTGGGCATGGCTTCTACCTATACTGGAAGCTTGAGTGATTGCATGGGACCAGTAGTATGTTGATCCTGTGTTAGCAGTTTACTTGAGTATCCTTTTCTGTATGCTTTGTAAAGGGAAGCCAGTGTCCATTTTTTTACAAGACCTCCTTGGAGAAGGTTTCATCAGCCATGAAATTACTCCTTTATGCTCTTTTAAGTTAACAGGCCAGGACTGGAGCTCTTTATCAAGCAGTTCTCCAGATACTGGCCATAAGTTCTGATTAGCACCCCTAAAAACAACCGTCTCTTTAAACGCACAGTAAAACTTCATGTGGTGCACTCACTCAATACAGGAGACTGATAGGACCTATACCACAAATATCCAAATGTAGATTTGAATAAAAATGCTTTAGAGGAATTATCAGTTAATTTATTGGACAAATAGCCAGTGTTCACTCAAGAATTTCTTCTTGCAACTCAAAATGATAAATCTCCAATATGAAATTTTATATTTTGTACTCAGGTTACAAAACTTAAATATTTTCATATCTGACTAGATAGATAGATAGATAGATAGATAGATATGGTGGGTGCGTCCAGCTGCAGTCCAACATCCTCAACTCCCACCCCCAGTGCTGCTCCTGGGTGACAGAAGACCTCCAGGAATAGCATGGGGAGATAGTTGGAGGTTTGTTGCACGAGTAGGGAATTGTTAGAAATTACCCCCTCATATGTGTCAGTTCTCTGTGGGATCCTACCCAATGTTTATATTTCAAAATGTTTTGCAAAAGTAAAGAGGTGATTGGAATGATACATCGTTTTTATATAATGGGTTTTGTATTGCAGGGTAGTCATGTTATATGCAGTAAACTGAAATAGAGCCTTAAATTCCATAACTGGGTAGAACAAGCATTCAGAGGCATGCTGTCAGCTTAAAAGTAGGGCAAAAAATGAAACTTCAAATTTGGAATATGAGCTGAGTTCAAAATGCACAAAGTCAGCATTTCAAATTGACATTTTTTCATAACTCAGGCAACTGCTGCAGAGATAAGAGAGATTAATAAAACTGAGCTACTAATATGTTACAAGGGAAACTAAAATAATTTATGTTTAGGTTCAATGGATGTCACAAAGACAAATGGCTAATTTTCTTCAACAGTCTCATAGCACAAATAAGTCAATAGTCCAATCCTAAACAGAGTTACGTCCTTCTAACCCCATTGAAGCCAATGGGGTTAGAAGGCAGAAATTCTACTTAGGACGGCATTGCAAAGTTAACTTTTGTGTATTCAGTTGGTAATAGCACAGTAGTAGCATTTAGTAGTTTTTAGTGAAATCGCCTATTTCTCAAGGGTAATCATTCTGTAAAAGAAACTCTTGTGCCGCCGCCCCCCCCCCCGGTTTCTGTTCTGGCCTGTTCCACAGTCTTTGCTTTTCATTGGGTGGGGGGACAACACTCAAATGTGTGCTGCTCAATAACTTTCCTCTGTACTGAGAATGTAGCAGTCCTCAGATTTAAGTGAATGTTATAACCTTGTTCATGAACAAGCAGCCCCACCATGATTGCAGTCACTGGCCCTGTGCTCAGCCTCTGTGTATTCAAGGTCATAATTACACAGAGACTGTCCACATACACAGCTCACAACTAGACATGGGCACGAAAACCCACGAACAGCCCAATCTGCTGTTCGCGAGCAAGCTGTTCGTGAGGCCCTATCCTAAATGAACAGGTGGTTGTTAAAAGCCTTGTCCGTTGCCTTGGCAGCCGTTAGGCAAGCAAGACAGTCTGGAGCCTGCTGCAATCAATCCCCTTGGCAACTGGAGAGGGAAGGACTGTCTGAACTCCTTCTGGCTTTCCTTCTGGCTTTAACTCCTCAAAGTACTTCCAGCAGAGACTCCTGTTTTTGCCACTGTGAAGAGAAAATGACAACAAAGGGGGAGACCTGTGGATCATGCCTTTCCCGGGGTGCAATCTCTCTGAAACTTGGGGGGTCTTCGGAGGACAGTGAGGACTATGTCCCCTGCAAATTTGGTGGGTATTGGACATTGGAAAGGTCAAAGTAGCTTCCACCAGAGAGTCCTGTTTTTGCCACTGTGAACAGAAAATGACAACAAAGGGAAGGACCCATGGATCATTCTTTTCTGGGGTGCAATCTCTCTGAAACGGGGGGGGGGGGTCTTCAGAGGACAGTGACAACTGTATCCCCTGCAAATCTGGTGGGTATTGGACATTGGGAAGATTCTCCCGGTGCGAGAGGGATGAGGAGAATCTCCCCACCTCTCTAGTACTGGGCAGGCAGCCTGGCAGTGTGACTGCTCTCCCAGCCCTTTAAACTATCAGCTGGCAGTTGGCAATGGGAATTCCCCCCCTGCCGCCTGCCAGCTGATAGTTTAAAGGGATCTTTAAAGGGCCAGGTAAGTGGGTTTGAGGGGGGGGCTAAATAGGGGCGTTTGGGGTGGGGTAGTTCTGGCCCCCACAAACAACAAACAACGAACATGTCCAGGAACAATTCATGTTTGTCCGTGTTCATTGTTCGTGGATGGCACTGAACCTTGAACAGGGTGTTCGGGTTTTTTTTTCTGTTTGTGCCCATGTCTACTTACAACTCTTAATTTTCTAGGCTACCAGGTCTCAGATATGCAGTGCAATACTAAGTAGAGTTACTCCAGTCTAAGGCTGTTTAAATCAATGGCCTTAGACTGGAGTAACTCTGCTTAGTATTGCACACATGGAAGGCTATGCCTGTTCTGATTGTGTATGCATCTATATGCCTATGATCCTTGAATGTATGTATGATAGACCCCCTCCCCTTCACTCCCCCACTCTGTGGCAGATTTTCCCACCAAAATCCAAGTTTGCCTGCTTTGACTGAGCAGCCCCAAGTAGTATGTCTCTATTTGTGGTTTTAAAGTTATTTTGTGTCCCATCCTGATAAACAGTTATTTAGCTTTTTAGCTCAACCCAAAAACTTGATGGGGGGGGGGAGTAGGAATCCTCTTCCTCTGTATTGGAAATGGCACTGGAGACTGTACAACATTCAAAAGAAACAACAACTGTCTTGAACAGGCAGGGATGGGATAAGAGCAGTCGGTGAATTAATGTACTGAGGTAAAATTTGTTGGTAAAACAGAATACACTTTAAGTCACAGGAAAAATATAATTTTCTTGAAGCTTAGTTTCTATGTTTTTAATCCTTAATAATGAGAGGTGTTTTGTTTAATTCTTTGGTTACAGCAACAATGTTTCTTCATATTGCTTTACAACTCTTTTACAACTCAGGTTTTCTGATGTTAGTTCAAAACCATTTTCCCTTTACAACAGACCCAGGGTCCTCCTACAACCCAAGCCCCCTTTAGACACTGGGCAGAAATTAATCTTCATCTAAGAAGATATAACCCTTCTTCACTTGGCTTAAATGGGAGTCTTCACTTATTACCCAATTACTCTTTGTAAAACACACCTCCAGTTCTATTGTGGCTGTGTAAATGGGTTTCAGCTTGTGCTGGCTTTTATACTTGGAATTCTCTAGAATTATCTAGAATTCTCCCTCAAGACAATGTTACAGTTAGGGCAAAGTATTTCCTTTCTCTCACTCCAGGGGGGAACCTGTTTGACCTTCCCTGTCAGACTCACACATGCCCTCTCCTCAAAATCCTCCCAGCAACTAACTCTCATCCTGAAGGCTGGTTCTGACTGGTCAATCAGAGAGAAGGGAGAAGCCTATCAATCAATCTCGTATACCAGGCAATTATTAATTCCTTCCCTTCTAGCTCTCTGAGTGCTGCACTTAGGAAATCTTCTTTATAGTGCATTCTGTCACAGTATGATATTCAGAGGCAGGGCCTGATGACCCCACTCCATGCCTTCATTTGTACTCCGTTGAATACCTAGACAGAGTAATTGTTTCCTATACTATTCAAGTTCTTAGCTTCATATAGCAGAGCAATCCTAACAAAGGCATGTCCTTCTTAGAACTTTAAGGTCAATTGACTTGGCTTAGAAGGATGTAAGTCAACTGCAGTTTGCTCAGTTGAGTGGGATTGCCAAGTGTAAACATTTGTATTCTAGTTTCTGTTGATGAAGATATATATATATATATATATATATATATATATATATATATATATATATATATATATATATATATATATATATATATATCCACCGATACAGGTGGTGTACCATTAAGACAACCTGTTTCTGAGATATCACCTTGAGAGAAAGAGTCAAGTCTAAGAGGAGCTGCCCATTGTTTTTCACATACATATCCAAACAGAATAAGCTCCAGCGGCAACCTTAGACTTAAAATCCTACTTCCCATGATAGGCAATTCTAAAAAGAAAAAAAAATCTTACATTTGGTATGCCAGCTTCCTCCTATCCTAGATATGTTGATTCAAAACAGCTTAGAAAATTTACCCAATCATTTGTATCAGAGAAAACAAGAAAATATTTCAAAGTTCTGTTAGATTGTAGAGTAGGTAGTCAGCAGTAATAGCTCAATCTTTGCATAAAATAGACACATACAGTTCCACTGAAGTTGATAGGAATAAATTTGCTTTACTTGTTTGGAGTGTTTGGAGCAGATGTTGTGTAATAAGAATTCTATGGAAATTGGTTGTACAGTTTCCCAAGGACATTTAAAAAATTCTTGTCCCTGGATTCTGTGGAATTTTAACATAAATTCTTCATATATGTGTCTATGTATGTACATATTGTTGGCCATCTATGAAACTCATATAGGCTTGGATACATGCCTGGAATGGAAGCGCATGTGTGAATGCTCACCAAGGAGTCTTTCTGTTAAGCAGAAGGATTTCCATCAGTGAAGCATGACTTTTTGCCTCACCCCTCTTCCTCTTCCCTCAAATGCCCCCTGAAAGCAGGTGACACTGGGCCGGAAGCAAGGAAGGTCAGAAAGTTGCCCTCTACAGAAGGAAAGCCATCCATCTTTGGAAATGTTCTATTAGATCCCAGGCAGTATATTCTTAAGGTAGCAATAGTTTGGAATGCAGACAAGGAGAATAAAAATCAAGAGTAGCCTAGACTCCTAAATTCATACTGTTACAGTGAAATCCTAAGTAGAGTTACTCCAGTTTAAGCCTATTGAATTAACTCTACTTAGGACTTCACTGTTAAAGATGTATTTGTATACACGCCTGGGTGAGGGAAGGGGTGCATGATGTGGTTCAAGAAGTTTATCATGACACTGTCAAGAAGGGCAGGAGAGCTAAATTCTTCAACACAGATAACAAGACTCCTTTGGTTCCTAACAGCTAACTAGTTTATTTCACATACAGAAAGCAACCTGTAACATTTCAAGGACAAAAGCAGATGAGACCAGCACTGGTAGCAGGTGTGATCCATCACTGCCCCTCCAGAGAAACTATCAGATAAGAAAGACTCTACTGATTGTTGATTAGGAAAGCCAGCTTCACTTTCCTTGTGCCCCACAAACCTCTGTGATTAGGGTGGCCAAATGATCATTTCAAAAACTTTCTCAGACTTTTTTTTGATTACTTGATTGTTTTGTTTGTGCTTTTAAGATTGTCACTAAAAAACACGAGTCAAGGCTGCTCCCACCAGTCTATTTTTAGCAGTACACCTTAGGTGAAGAAATATTTGACCAGTCTCTGAACCATGCATCTGACGAAGAGAACTTGACTCTCGAAAGCTTATGCTACAATAAAATTGGTTAGTCTTAAAGGTGCTACTGGACTCTTTTTGAACTTTTCTGTGGTGCTCTGGTCCCAGATCTTCCAAAATTGCTGGGCTGTGCCATTATAATCACCAAAAAACACTGGTTTTGTTGCTTGGCTCCATTCCCAGAATCTTTATGGAATCCAAGGACTCATCCAAATACCAGAATGTTTGATCTCAAGGATTAGAAACTCTATGAGTAGGGAGAAGAGAGATGGAACAATTATGATAGCCAGTGGACCACTACAGAATCCAAAACATGAGGTAACAATTAACATAACAGTAAGAATCTCTAGTATGATCTCTTATTTTTGGTTGGGAAAGACATCTGCAAGAGGTAACACAGCATGACCCACTTGTGCTCAAAGGACCATGAAAGAAGTCCTCTACAGAAAACACATGCAATGAAATCAATGTGTATAGAGGGAGAGGGGCAGGGACACACCAAGTCATGCTCAATTGTGTACAAATGTCCCTACTATTAGTGCTCCATTTGTCCGTGGACACTGAGAACCTCAGACTATATTAACCAACAGCCAGTCCTGAATCACTTCCTCATTCAAAATTGCCATTCTGATCCAGATTAGGGAATCCCCAAATGCTATATATATTGATTTAAAGACATGAGGGGTCAGATAATGGTTTTCCCATGGCTCAACTTTAATTTTTTGTTTGCCTTCAAGTGTCTGCCTTTTTCTCATTTTCCTCTGCCAATCTCCTTCCTTTCTTTTAGGGTCTTTTCTTCATTTCCCCTTCCCATTCTCTTCACACAATTTCCTTTTCCTTTTCCCTTCATTAATATGTTCCTTCTGTCCTATGTCACGTGCCATCCTTGACCCCTCTTGCTGCTTCCCAGACTGTCTTGACATTTCCAGTTTTGCACATCACTGCAAGGAAACCACTGATTCTTCTCTGTATGATATGAACCTTGATAACTGCTTTTCTCACTCATTGCATATATGACTGTTTCTCAGTACTAGACTGTAGGATTTCAAAAGGAAAATAATCATGGAGTGTGATGAGTGTATGAGAGTGGCAGCCAGAGTGGTGGTGGTGGAGCAGCTACAGGGTTTCCTGAATGATTCCTTATCCCTAGATCCCTTCCAGTCTGGCTTCTGCCTGGGACATGGGGTGGAGATGTTGCTGGTTGCCTTCACGGATGATCTCCTTAGGCAGCTGGATTGCAGTGGATCGGTGCTGCTGATACTACTGGATCTGTCAGCAGCATTCGATACGGTTGATTATGATCTACAGACCCGTCACCCTGCCAATGTGGGGATTTGAGGGACTGCCATACAGTGGCTTGTCTCTTTTCTCCACAGTCGGGGACAGAGGGTGGCACTTGGGGAGAAATTGTCATCCCGCCACCCATTGGTGTGCGGTGTCCCTCAGGAGGCAATACTCTCCCCATTACTGTTTAATGTTTATATGCGCCCCCTTGTGCAGCTGGTGCAGAGTTTTGGACTTGGGTGTCATCAATATGCTGATGACACCCAACTATATCTGATGATGGATGGCCGGCCCAACTCTGCCCCAGATGTCTTGGAGTGTGCCTTCAAAGCTGTGACTGGATGGTTGAAACAGATTCGGTTGAAATTAAATCCCACAAAGACGGAGGTCCTGCATGTGGGTCTGGGGGCCATGGGCACAGGACTCCAGCTCCCCGCTCTTGATGGAGCGCTACTTGCGCAGGTTTCAAGAGTTAGGAGCCTGTGGTGATCCTGGATGCCTCTCTGACTATGGAGGCACAGGTCACAGCCGTTGCCCCATCTTCCATTTTTCTATCTAAGACAGGCCCGGCAGCTTGTCCCCTACCTATCAACCCATGATATAACTGCAGTGATCCAAGCAATGGTCACCTCTAGATTAGACTACTGCAACTCGCTCTACGCAGGGCTTCCCCTGGGCCTGATCCAGAGGCTACAGCTGGTCCAAAATGCAGCTGCATGTGTAATTGCAAGGGCCCCAATTAGGGAACATATAACACCTATACTACGCCAGCTGCACTGGTTACCAGTTGAGTACCGGGTCTGGTTCAAGGTTTTGGTGTTGACTTATAAAGCCCTATGCAGACTGGACCCAACATATCTGCAGGACCACCTCTCCCCATACGTACCCCAGTGGATGCTTCATTCAACAAATAAACAACTGTTGGTGGTCCCTGGCCCAGGGGAGGCCCGCCTGGCCTTGACCAGAGCCAGGGCCTTTTTGGTCCTGGCACCGACCTGGTGGAACTCTCTGTCTGAGGAAATCAGGGCCCGGCGAGATTTATTATCTTTCCACCAGGCCTTTAAGACAGAGATGTTCTGTCAGGCATATGGTGGAGTCTAGCTTGGGCCCCCACTGGCCACACTAAAGATCTGTCTACCTTCCTACATATGAGCCAGGGCTTGAAAAGCAGTTTTTTATCATCGCCATCTGAAGAGAAGCTGTATTGTATAAAGTTGTTTTAATGTTATTTGTATACTGTTTTATCTGTTTTTAACTGTATTTATGTAATTTGAAATGGTGTACTCTGCCCTGAGCCCACCTGGCAGGGAGGGTGGACTAAAAATCTAATATAATAAACAAACAAACAAACAAACAAACAAACAAACAAACAAACAAATAAATAATAAAAGAGAACTGTCTAGTAACGTCTCTCCTCCCGTATACATATTGTAAAAGCTGGATTTAATTTGTATTCACATAAATAAAACTGGTGATTCTTGAATATTTATAATTTAGTCATATATTTATCATTATTTACTTTAACACATATTGTAATTCAGTTTACATAGTTGTTGTGCATTGATTATTGTTGATCATTTTAATTAGAGGTTTTTATCTTATAAGTGTAATAGTCTGCTTCTGCTTTATGGATAGTTTCATGCTGCTTATTTCCAATGGCTTCTTGTTACTGGCTTGTTTTTAATATTGTAGTGATTTTAATTGTAAGCCGCCTCAAGCAGGACTCTGAAGACGAGGCGTAGAAAAGAACTAAATAAATATTTATATATTTAGCATTATTTTTTATTCATTTATAATTTTTCATTGATTATGCTTCATCATTATAGATTATTTTACATATCTTGTATTTTCACTTATTTTATGCTTTTAGGATTTTAATATTGTTTTGAATTTTGTATCTGATTTTTATGTATCATATAGAATTTGCATTTTAGACTTTAGTACAAATATTTAGTTTATATTGCATTTCACATTCTGTGTTACATTGATTTATTTGATATATTTTGGTGTGGATTCTTTGTATACTTAGTAAATAATAAAAATTTTAAAAAATTGTTGAACTTAAAATCAACTAAATAAGCTATTGGTTTCCAAACAAGATTCACATTTTGCCATTGAAACACAGCAATTTGAAGGATGATCATTTCACTAATTTTGTTTGGAGCCTTAAACCTGCTTCAGCATCAGACCTTTATTTACTGTGTGTGTATTTGTATAAAGATTATCTCAATAAACCTCAGGATGACTTGTGAAAACAGATAAAATCATGTTTGCATAGCAAATTCAATATTCACTCACTGGTCAATTCACAAATAAGGAATCATCTCATCTAACAACAGCTCTAATTCAAAAATTTACATAATCCAATTCCTCAGTAGAAGGCCCTTTGGAAGAAAACAATTGTGCAAGTTCCCAGAGATGCTGGAAGAGAGAAAACTCTGCAATCTGCCTCTGGAAGTCCACTCCAGAAGTTGGGAGTGATGGTGGAATGCTATTGAGGGTTCAGTAGAGGGATGTGCTATCTGCAGAGAAGGCACCATTAGAAGGAGCTACTAAAGTGGTTGGCTTGTGAACTCATGTAGAAAGAAGTGGTCCTTCAGGTATGTGGGCCCCAAGCTGTGAAGCACAAGCACTTAGAACTGAGCCAGGAAGCAAACTAGTTTCTCCTAGTTAACTGACAGAGGGACAAGCTACAAATGACTTGAAGGGAAAGTGGATTGAGTGAAGAGCAAGTGGAGGGCAAGTGAACAGGGAGGAATACACTTGCCGTTCAAGAGTCATTTGTCACTTCTAGATTGGCCCAGAGTTCCATATTTTGTATCAACTGAATTTTCTGAGCCCTAATCCCAGTTGTGACAGAAATGGTACAAAAACTTGACAGCAGTTATTCAGTAGTAAGACCTCCTGCATATTCCTTGAGGTACACTTTGCCTTTATCCCCGTGACCCCTGTGGCACAGAGTGGTAAGCTGCAGTACTGCAGCCCAAGCTCTGCTCATGACTAGAGATGGGCACAAACAGAAAAAAAACCCCGAACATGATGTTCGTTGTTTGTTGCCAACCACAAACAGGGATTCACAAACAACCACGAACGTGGCCCTGTTCACAAACATGTTTGTGGTTGGCTGTTCGTGGAGGCCAGCAGGCTCTCCTCTAGCCACCATCCAAGTTTCATCAAGATCCCTACTGCACCATTCCCAGAAACCTGACCTGAGCAGGCACCAGGAAAGGTACCAATAATAAATAATAGCTTGGCCCAGAGCCTGGCAGCAGCCCTGGAACCTGAAGGGGTAGATCCCTATCCCACCACACACAAAGAAAATTCAAGCTCCAATGCACTCTATCAAAATGCCAATAGCAACTGTCTCTCCCTCCTCCCCCCTCCTCCCTGATCTTTGCAGACCTGCCTATCAAGCTAAATTGGGCTTAGATTGGGGTTTCCAGGGCAACAGAGTTCAGACAATCCCTGCCTAAGTTGCCAAGGGAATTGTTTGCAGGTGCCAGACTGTCTGGCTTGACGAACAGCAAGGAATGAGGCTTGCAACAACCACCTGTTCATTTAGAAGGGGGCCTCACAAACAGCTTGTTTGCAAACAGCAGATTGGGCTGTTTGTGGCTTTTTTTTGTTCGTATTGCTGTTTATACCCATCTCTACTCATGACCTGAGTTCGATCCTGGCGGAAGCTGGGTTCAGATAGCCGGCTCAAGTTTGACTCAGCCTTCCATCCTTCCAAGGTTGGTAAAATGAGTACTCAGTTTCCTGGGGGTAAAGTGTAGATGACTGGGTAAGGCAATGGCAAACCACCCCGTAAAAAGTCAGCCAAGAAAATGTCATCGTGATGCGACGTCCCCCCATAGGTCAGTAATGACTCGGTGCTTGCACAGGGGACTACCTTTACCCTTTTTTAACCTTACCTTTATCCAGGCAGCTAGGAACAAGTGGTTTAATCTATTAAAAACATATACTAGGGCACTTGTTTTTCCTCCAGCCCCACATCCCATGGCTCAGCCTAATCCAGAGACAAGTTTCCCACTCTACTCAAAAGCAGCAACCTAAAATTAGTATTGATTTCACTCACTTTTTTTCTGCCCAGTGCTCTTATTCTTTCTTTCTTTCTTTTTAAAGCAGGGAAGAGGCAAGGCAATGAAGGAATAAGGGCAGGGGGAGATGATTATTATGCACGGCAGGGGTATAATGTCAATCAATAAAAGGTTAACAGGACAGAAGCCAGTTCAAAAATGGGCTTGCAGCTTTCTCTCCCTAGTTCTTGTGAGGCAGTAAGATGGAAAATGGCATGCATGTTTTGCCTTATAGCCATCTAAGGAAAAGGACTACAGGCTTTAAAACAATGAAAATTAGAAAAATCAATAAGGGGGAGGGGTGTATTTATGAGGGTGCTCCATCACCACAAGTCATCCTCAACCTTTAGCTATGGGCCTAGTCTGGACATTATGAACAGTGCAATTCAAGTGTACATTGTGTATCATTTGTGTGTATATAGAACAGAAGCCACCTCCATGGGCAGAACACTCTTGCTGAATGTTGAAAATAATGTCAAGACGAATGAGAGGGAAACACCCCCTCAGTAGGTGAAAATTACGTTAAAAGATGAGTTTAGGGTTTGCTGACAGTTTTGAATACTTACAGAGTTAAACATCAGATCTTCATGAAATCAAAAGTATACACTTAATCTGCTGAAAGCTGCATTTTTAAATCACGGATTTGTCTAAATTGGTTTGTGTCCATGCCATGTTCACAAGGACAAATGAAATGAATTAAGGCAAATTACTGAAATTCAAGGGAATTAGGCACGTTACAATAAGCACCCAAAGACCAAACTAAAGCAAATTAAATTATGTGAAGGTACATTTTTCAAGGGGTGAAAAGTATGGATTTGAATGTTGATTTTTTAAAAAAACTTTTAAAAAGCTATGCCCATGTTTGGTCTTGGTTATAGAAGATCTCCAAAGAAGACCAGGGTTGCAAAGGCAGGCAAGGGCAAACCACCTCTGTTAGTCTCTTGCTTTGAAAACCGCAGCAAGGGTCACCATAAGTCAGCTATGACTTGACGGCACTATCCACCACCATGTATGGGAGTATGAGGTTGTAAGAACCCTGTTCCCAAGCCGTGCAGGGACGTAAAAGTGATGATGAGCACCTAGAATTGAACTGAGAGTGAATTTCAGCCAATGACACTATCTCAACCTAACAACAGAGTTGTTATGAGAATGAAGTGGGATAACTCACAGGTACGCTACCATGGGCTCATGATTGGAAGATGTGATATAACTCTAATAAATACATAACATTTGACTATATCTCTTTAACACCTACTGATTTCCTTGAACACCTGGCAAGTCACATTTAAGAGCTGCAAAAGAGTCCTGAAGAATTCCACATGTGAATGCTATGTCTCAGAGGATGCTACTCTCCATATTAAATACCACTTCGATGGCTGCCTCCCCTGGGCTAACACTTGAAAGACCTTTCAAAAAATAATAATTACCTAAACAGATTGGGAAGGAATACAGACACATAGACACACGCACAACTGGTTGAATTGTGAATTCTAAAGCTGCTCATTTCAGCAATCTTGACAGCAGATCTTACTAATATGTCATTTCTTAGATAACGTAATACAGATAGAAGGGAGAAAAACCATTTTTAGTCCCTATTAGCATATACAGTAAAAAAAACTCCAGGGTATTCAATTAATTCTAAAGCATAATTATGAACAAAGAAATGTTGCATACATCAGCAGGGTTCTGCATTCCTTTTTAGAATAATGACCATTTAACTCTTCCAGTTGGATTTTGGATTCAAGCTTCAGCGTGTAAATAATGCCTGTTTCACAGCAGTCTTGGCTCCTGCTCCAACCGGGGAAGTAGTTTTTTTTTTTTTTTAAACAATTTTTATTGGATGGGTTGACATACAATTCATTCATATCTTACAGATACATTCCCCCATATATCCATAGATGCAGCCCACCCCCTCCTCTCCCCCCTTTTCTATGCAGACTCTCAACAGCACTACGACCCCATAGTTTCTTATCATTTGTTCTATATTGCTTTTCATTTGTCCCTATAGCTAGAGGTAAAATCCTAACATCATTTCTTGATACACTTCTATAACTATTAATAAACTATCAAAAAGCCATCAATTACACATAAATTATCCATACTCTTTTTTTTTATAAACACAACAACTACAACATGTAACCACTATGCTACACAAAAAGTTTTCTCTTCATACTGCCATTATTCAAAAGTTAAAGCTTTATGTTATATTGATGGAGTGGTTGACCTTACTAAATGCAAATTACAATTTAAATTCAAATTAAATTTTCCTTCCCCTCCTGGGTCCCGGACGCAATTCTCTCTGAGCAACTGCAGCCGCAGTGCTCGTTTCCTCCCCCCCTCCCAGACTTCTCCTTTTCGTCTTGCTTGGTGCACTGAAATTCCGGATTTTTATCCTCAAAATCCCTTAGTTGATCTTCTGATAATATCTTGAAAGCTTGATCTTTGTGACTGAACCAGATTCCTTCCGGAAATAACCATTTGTACTTTATTCCACGTTCTCTCAGAAGAGCTGCGAACTTTTTATACTTAAAACGTCTTTTCCGAACTAGAAATGGGACGTCTTTCAATATCTTAACTTTATTACCCAAAAAGTCCAAATCTGCATTGTATGAATTATATAGGATAGTGTCCCGGATCCTCTTAGATGAAAAATCAATGATGATCTCGCAAGGCAGCTGACGCTTCATTGCATATTTTGAAGTAGCCCAACGGACTTCCAAAATGGCGCTTTTTACTTCTTCTTTAGTTGCCCTCGCGGATGTCGCCAGTAGTTCCGAGACCAGACCCCGTAAATCCTCATTTTCCTCCTCTTTCACATTCTGGAGGCGCAAAGTTGTCTGTGTTCGTTCCACTTGTAGCCCGATCAGCTGGTTCTCCACCAGCTTAAGCTCTTTATTCGTAGCCTTCACGGGTGACGCACTTTCCCGAGCAGACTTCTCTGCCCCCCCCCGCTGCTTCCTTAATGGTTTTCACTTCGCTCTCAATTAAGCCCACCCTTTGATCTGTTTCGTTCAACTTGTCAACAAAGGGTTTTATGGCTTCACCAACCACCCTCCGCACTACTTCCTCCAACGACTCTCCCTTCAGGGCAGCCGAAACTGACTTGCCCAGAGCGGGACTTTGTTTTTTCGTTGCCATTTTAGGGGGGGGGAACCGCCAACCAGATTCTGAAACTCAGCGAAGGGGAAGAAGGAGCCTTCTTAGCTTCAGATCCCACCACTCCTTCGCGTGCGCTTGTAGTAACAGAAGGGATTCGCTTACTTGCAGGCTTTCGCCTAATTCTGCTCTTTGCCGTTTTCCATGGCCCGGCAGCACTCGAGGCCCCGCGCACGTCTGCTGGCCTCCGTAGGGACAAACGGGCAATTAACCCCCCACATTGATTCCAGGGGGCTCTTCCCGCAGCGTCCCGGACCCAGCCTCCCTCACTGGGAGTTTTGGGGGCTAATCTTCGCAGATCAGCCGCCCGGATAGGGTGCTCGGGCGCTTCCTCTCGGACCTGCGAAGAGGAGCGTCCGACATGGCTGAGAAAACGAAACCAAATCCCCATAAATTATCCATACTATTACATCCCCTCTATTTCAATATAAATTGGTTTTTCTATCACTCATTTCCTTTCCCCCTTATACTATTATTTAAAACCTATCTCCCCCCACCGTTATTATTGTTTCTTACATCAGTTACCTATTTTTAATTAAACTCACTTAATTAACAAGTTAAGTTGGAACTGACAATTTGTTTCTTCAAAACATTCTATTTGTAGTTCCCATTTCTTTTACCCATAAATTTGCCTTAATATTTTCCCAATCCTTTAATTTAATTTATTCTCTAGTATAACACTTTAATTTAAAATTAACAATTTGACCTTTCACTTAATTCCTTCTACAATTTTGTGTATAAATTTACTTAATGTCAATTTACATAATTAACTATACATTACATTTCCCAGTTATTCCATTTATCTTAATTTACTAATTTCTTCATTTAACTTTTAACATTGCAATTACATCATACATCCCAATTCTAAAAAAAAAAAAAAAACCTCTTCTAAGCTTTAAACTATGGCCTTAGTCTTTTAAGTAACTCCCACTTGTAACTTGATTTTTGTATTCATACTGCTTTTCCAGGCTTTCTTCTTCACTTGAATTCTTCTGTCACTTAGTGGCTTCTTCTTCTTGAAATAACTGGAGATGGTTCTGTCTTTCATGCTTGTTGCTAATTCTTGCACTTGATTCTATAAAGTTCCTAGTAGATCTTCATTCATTTCCTCTTGCAGATTCTGCACCACTTCTCCTTGCCTCTCGCATTTTTGTTGCTTGAATCCTGCTGTTCTGTATTCGATTTCTGCCACACAATCTTGAGACACTTGTTCTCCATCATTTACACTTGGTGGCACCTCAGTATTTTTTTGCTCCTCTCCTTGAACTGTCTGCCTAGTTGCTTGCACCTCATCTCTCAATTTCATTTCTGTTTTAAATATATCCTTAATGCTTTTAATTAGGCTTTCATTCATTTCACGAATAGATTGTATCAATGCTTTGTGACCCTCTGCAACTTTTTCTCCCAACGATTTTATAGCTGATCCCATGGCAGCCTGCCATTCCTTCTCCACTCTCTTCAAGTTTACTCTAGATTTCTCCCCCCCCCCTCCAACATCTTTTTTATCTTTTGCTTTAAATTTTCGTATTGTTTTAGTCTCACCAGATATCGGGCGGAGAGTCTCTATGATAGCTCTATTGTAGTTCAAAATGATGAATATCCTCTTCCTCCTGTCTTCTCGCTGCTATATCTCGAGTCACGTTATTTCTTCAGGGTCTTCTTTGTTGCTTTACTTTCTTCTTCCTGCTTTTCCAAATCAAGCCTCTCTAGGCAGTTCCACTCGCTATTCTTCTTGCATTCCGTTCTCTCACAATGTTTACTCAGCCGTTCCTCCACCTCCTCCCCTTCTCTCACAGCCGGCTATCTTTCTCCAAACCGCAAGTATGTGTAAACAAAAATTATTTGCACTTCTTTTGCGCTTTATAGTCTATCAAATTTCAATTCTTCCTTCAAGATGCCTTGCTCCTGTCTTATTCTATCATCTCAATCCACAATTTTTCATTTTTAATAAAAGTTTTCCTTCCCTTTTTAAGTCCGAAAGCCAGATAAAGATCTTTTACCTCAGTTTGTTCCATTTGGGTCTTTCGTGCTGCCTCTTTCATTGCCAATTAGCCAAATCTGGTTCTGAAGCTTGGGTCCTGGCGACCTTACGCCAAACAATGACTCAGAGAGTGCTGCAGAGATGTTAGCTCGTCCTTCTTCGAGAGTACCTCAAAGCGATGTGGGAGATCCTTCATCCAGGACCCTCCCCACTGCCGAGATCTTGCTCTCTCTGGAACTTGTAGCGTTCTGGCTCCTCTCCTACCTGGAGAGGAGTGGCAGCCGGTGATCTGAGCACCTGGCCTGCCCAAAACAGTCACTCTTGATGGTCCAGCTCCCTGAACTGTGTCAGCCCACCATTAGCCAAACCGGAAGTCTCCCCAACCGGGGAAGCTGTTGTGATGTAGCACACTACCATTCTTGGATTCCATAGCAAACACAACATGCATTTCTATCTGGCTATCTGCCTAATATTCAGTGAAATGCATCGATTTCTAACTCTGGTCCCCTAACTAAGGGAGGGCTTCCATTATGAGACTCTTTTGAGAGCCATCAGAGTTTGGAATGGGGTGCTTTGCAGCAATAACAGACCTGCACCCAGGTACCACTTTGGAAAATAGTTCCTGGAAGGGGCCAACAGCATCAGGTTCCAATGGTATGGATTTCATGGATATTCACAATAGGTTGCCTTGGGATTAAGCCTTTGGGTAGAAAGAGCTTGGATTCACCTGTCTTTTACCACCTAGGACACATACAATGAAGAGCAATTCAACAGAGAGTTGTTAACTTGCAGTAAAAAAAGTACTGACAATGTCAAAGGCAGAAAGTACACTCTTTCTATCATATTTAACAATGCTATTGTCCAGCATGAAGGAAAGAAAACTATGGCTTTATTTGGCACTGCTCAGCTTGAAAAGAAGCAGGCAAACTATAGTGGATTCAAAGGAAAGCAACAAAGGTAATAACAAACACAATATGGAACAGGAATTTCTATGGTTGAAAGGTATTTGAGCATAGGAGAAATAGTTAATCTTTTTTATTTTAAAAAACCCCTGTCTTATTAAGACAGGACAAGCATACAGATTCTTTTTTATTCAGACAGAAGGGCTATACTGTAAGGAATTGGTCTCAAGAGATCTACCAGTAAAGGGATAAGGAGGGACCAAAGACTTTACTATGATTGCTATAAGTATGATCCTTGTGGGTAGTTCCTATGTTGTTTAATATGTCAGGCATGGAATTGTTTATGCTCTGTTTCAACATTTCTTCAGGTCTGTATTGGATTTCAGCCAGTTTTTTAAATCTTTGCAAATTTGCACGTATATACCCATGTTGCCAAGTAGGCCCCCTCTCCTGCTTTAAGGCCTGCCATGAACTGTGTTAAAGTTTCCTGCGTTGCTGTTTTACTGCTGCACCAAAAACTGCCCTGCACGTGTGTGCTCTAGTACACGTGTCAGTTTCCTGCCTGCTTGTTAATTACCCTGCTGCTGCAATAGACTGTGTAGTTCCCTGACTCCATGTTTGGTTAACTGCACAAAGGACTCTTTTCCTGGGCATCCCTGCCCTGACCTGTATCTGGACTTCCCAGTGTGTGTCTGGACTTTGCTACAAGTATGCCCCGTGCCTGCATTGCCATCTGCCACGGACTGTGCCTGTTCCCTGCTTTGGACGGTGTTTTGTGTGCTGTTCCCCCTGCCTCCATGGAAGCCTGCCTCATATGGGCCCAAGCCGCTGCTAGCAGCCGGGCGCCTGCCGGGAAAACCTCCAGCGAGCCTGGCTAGGCGCTCCCTGGTCAGTTCCCGCCTGGAGTCTCCCGAGAGCCGGTCGCCGAGCTTGCCCTCACTACCGGGCAGCCTGCTATCCAGCCCCAGCTATGCCCAGCCGGCATCCATGTTCTTAGGCAGCCAGAAGACCCAGGGAAGAAGACTGCTTTGAGAAGCCATTTCGGCGAAGCGGGCACACCACGTCCGCAGCGAGAGTACCTCGCCCCGCTCTGCATATCTTAGGAGCCGCCCCGGAGAAGGAACTAAGTGCCGACCATCCCAAGCACTTAGAGAATGCATCTCAAAGAAACCTCCGCATTCCAGAGCTGATGACATCAGGACAAGCCCTGTCCGCTGGAACATCCATTCAGCCCACTCGGATTTCCCCCTCCCTCTTTTGTCCCCTCTTCCTGAGGTGTCACTTATCACAATCTGATTACCAAAGTGGCCCATCCAAGCCATTCAGTAACCCATTAGAACCTTTGTTTTAATCTGTGAGAACCACCAAGTAAAGCACCAGCCCCAGGGTACGTCTTGGGGTATTTAAGCTGGTCTCCCAGACCACACGGTGCTCAGGCCATCCTATCCAGAACCCCTTGCTGTCCGCCCGTGGTCCCAGTGCTGGCATTGGGCCACCTCGCTGCTGTGTCTCTGCTTCGCTACAGGATTGTGAGTATTCCCCACCATCATTGGGAACCAGCTAATGCGAAAGTCTCTGTATTTCCTACTCTGTATTTCTTAGACCTTGCATGTTTTCTTGTATGTATGTGCAACCTCAGGCTTACGCCACATTGTTAGACAATACACGTGTTTGAACCTATTTGTAGTCTGCCTCTTTTTCACTAGAGTGTCTGGAATCGGGACCTCCGTAAACATAGGTTAAGATCCGCACTAATTTTAGTTACAGACTGCTAAAGCTAATTTCCCCCTTATAATAAAAAGCAGTTCTGGTAACAGTTTACTGGTGGAGAATGCGGGCATAACCCAGTTCGTGTGAATCCACGTGAGTCGACACGCGTGTTTTCAGTGAACTGCTGTAGAGGAAAATTTTCCAGACCTCAGTGTAAAGAGCGCAATTTAGCTCAGGGAATTAAAAGTGTGAGTGTGTGTGGCTCTAGCGAGCATTTCTATCTTGTGGGTTGGCTTTTCCCCATTTCCTCCTTCAGCCAGCTTTGGACTACTTGCCTTTTGTGGTGCACCGCGAGGCCTTCCAGCCGTTATAACCGGTGTACTGTGGGTGAGGACCTCTGAACTGGTGAAGTTCCTGGCCACTTTCCGGGCCGCCTAAACGTGTCTATGTGGGTGGGATCCCAGAAGTAGGCTCTATAGATATATATATATACTTCCTGAAGCAGCACATATAAAGTTCTCTTCCGCCCTCCCCCGTCTCTCCTAAGCCCGTCCAAACCCCGTTCCTGCCAGCACTTAGGCTTCAATCCCCGCTCCAGAGGAAACATGAAGGGATCGATAGTCCGTTCGTGTAGTTAGCTTTGGGAATCTAAAGCCAGGTTCCTGAAGCCCCGCGGCAACCGGCCGCACAGTGCTTAAGAGTTTTAAGATAGACTCTTGGGCGCTTTTTCCGCTTGAGAGTTTTAAGGAAGACTCTTGGGCGCACCTCGCTTGAGAGTTAGTAGAGCTCTTGGGCGCATTTTCGCTTGGGAGTTGTTTGAACTCTTGAGCGCACCTCGCTTGGGAGTTGTTAGAACTCTTGAGCGCTTCTCGCTTGGGAGTACCGTAGTTTTACTCCTGGGCACTTTTGCTTGGGGAGTTGCAGAGGCAGTCCTTGAGTGCTTTCAGTCTTTTGGTCGAGGCTTGGAGACAGTTTAACCGTTTGTCTCTGAGCACAAGGCCTGGGGACACTTTGAGTATAGTTCTTGGGCAGAGAGCTTGAGAGCATTTTTAGCTTCTGAGCAGAGGCTTGGGAGCAGTTCTGGTTGCCTGAGCATAGGCTTGGGAGACCCCTTAATTGCAGTTTCTAAGCAGAGGCTTGGGAACTCTTTTTGGTTTTCTGAGTATAGGCTTGGGAGACCCCTGAGCTTTAGCTTCTGAGCAGAGGCTTGGAAGCACTGAGCGTTTTTGTTCTTGGGCTTAGAGAGCTTGGGAGCACCTTCTGAGCCGTTAAGCTTTTCTTGGTCCCGTGGCTTATAGGCAAGCTTGAAACGGGAATAGGAATTTTCTTTCTCCTCCGGTGGAGAAGAACCGAGTGTAGAACCCTTAGAATACCCTTGTGAACCTAAAAGTAGGACCTTTAAAACATCCCCTGATAAAACCCTGTGTAGAACCCAGTTTAAAAATCCTTGAGGACCTGAGGAAAGGATAAACCTCCCAAAGGAACATAGAGAGGAAAAAGTTGTTAAAACCCCTGAGTAGCTTTAATCGCCCCATCTGTGGTGTCGCTGATCCTCTCTTTAACCGCCCCGAGATCAGCCTTAAACGAAAGTAAAATGTACCGGGCAAACCCCACCGTGCCCCGCCTGGAGAAGTGGATAGTTAAGAAGGGAGATTGCCCTTGGGAAGCAGGTTCCTTCAAGGGACCCAACCCGCTCCAGATAGTTAGAAACGCCTTCCAGGACTTCTGTGACAAGGAGAAACCCAGGTCTAGCAAGAAAGATAGATATGGAGCTTGGGCACTTTTCACTGCCCTACAGGATAGCGTGTCCCTAATTAGTAAGTTGCAAACAGCACAGGAGGAGCTAGAGGAGAGGTCAGAGTGAGAGCAGGACGCCTTGCGTCTAGAAATCCAGACTCTCAGGACTAAGCTAACCGAACAGGAAAAAGAGTACGAGAGAAGAGCAGTTGAGTGGCGCGCCGAACGCGTCAATTTCATATTAGAGAAACAAGGACTAACTACTGCCCTCCAGGACGCTCAGCACAAGGCTGAAGTGGCCACTGCTCGTGCCGACATGGCTGAGCACGCATTAACTGAGGGACAAGAGAAGATTGCTAAGCTCACCCATGCCGTCCAGTTCATGGCAGACCACAACCAGTCTAAAACCGCAGCCGCGGACCATTCAGTTTGTAAGAGGGAGCTAGAGGCCCTAAAGCAGCACCTGGGAATGCAGCAGGCCATAATTTCCGCCGTGCACCCCTCCGCCCTCTTGGCCCTCCCCGAAGATAGTACTGACAGCTGGTCATCCCCTTCGTCTCAGCCTGAGGAAGCCCCGCAGCCCCTCCGCCCGATAGCTACCAAGGAGATCGTCTCCACAGACGAGGATGGCAGAAAGACAGACCGGATAGTTAAAGAGACCCGCAATTGGAGGCCCAATGAGCTCCAAGCCATAGCGGACCGCATGGGACCCCTGAACCGGGACTCAGCTATACAATGGTTTGCACACGTGACCATGTCCCAGCCCTCGGCCAGTGGCTCCGATGTAGCTCAGCTGGCGCGCCACTGCGCCAGCCCCGAAATAGTCACCTCTCTTAACGCATATATCTCCAACCGGAGACTAGCCACTCACAGTCAGTATGGTGCCATGAAGGAATTGTGCGCCTTCCTCTGGCCTACCAAGAGCTTGAAAGCCTTATACATAGCAGAATCTCAAAAACCCGGAGAGGACCCAGAGGCATATTTAGCCAGAAAGCAGCTCCTAGCCGAACTAGCAGACGAGGTATACTTAGACTTGAGCGACATGCCTGACTTCGACGACTTAGAATTTAGGAGGGCAGTTATAGATGGTCTCAACAGTACCACTCGCCTGGCCCTGGCAGGAGTCGAACCCGGGAGCATTACATGGGGGGAGCTGGAGTCCCGCATCAGGAGCATCGCTGGCCTGTTGCGAGAGACCGGAGCGATCCACCATGTGAAGCCCCCAGCCTCCCGTAGGAAGGAGAGTGAACCGATTAGTGCAGTCACTTATGCCAATCATGGCCCCCACTCTCAGTACCGACCGCAGGGACGCAACTCGTACTCGGAGGCAAGGGGAGGAATCCTGAGGGGAAGGAGCAGCAGTTTTAACCGGGGAAGAGGGCCAAGGGACTACCGCCCGGAAGTTTCCTTTGCACCCACCCCAAGTTACGGTTCCTCCTCCCAGCAGGGACCCCACGAGCCCCAACCGCAAGATGCGCCCCTAGCCCCTTCCCATTCTCGAGCATCGCACCCGTACAACCATCAGGTCTACCCACCTCCAGATCAGTCCAACGCTTGGGGAGCACCACAGGGCAACCACGAGGGCTACAAGGACCGCGGCAATACGACCCAGTCCAGGGACCCCCTCCGTTGGGAACTTTGGATGCGCCTCAAAAACATCGGAGCGAACATGGAGCTATTCGATGGAAAACCCACGTCCATTCTGATGAAGGCGATCATGGACTGGGAAGACCAGCAGCAACCTCCGATACCCCCGACAGCACCCCCCTTACCGCTGGACCTTTCCTTTCCGGGTCCCCCGATAGCTGCGGTCCGGGAACGCCCGAGCCCCAACAACCCATTTAGAGAAAGGACCGCTTCCACCGACCAGGGCGCAGGATCAGAATAGGGTCGCCACGAGTCCCAGTCTCCTTCCGTGGGCATAGTTGCCAAACTAAAGCCGGACACATGGGGGAGACCGACAGTGAAGGCAGGGATCGGGACTCCCGGGGAAAAGAAGAAGCCTGCCACCCTCCTCATAGATACCGGAGCTTCACTTAATATACTCCGGCCCACCTTAGTTACAAAGGGAACTCAGACCTCTACTACCATGCAGCTCGCCGGTTTTGGAGGCGGCATGCAGGAATCCCCAGTCTGGCAGGATATCCCCCTCTCCGTTGGGAGCCTGGCCACCCGGATTTCAGCATGCGCAAACCGGGGAGAAGATGACGGACTCTTGGGTATGCCGTTCTTCCGAGCCAAGGGACTGACCATTGACTTAGCGAACGGGCTCCTGTGGCGCATCCCGGGAGGCCCAGACTTTGTCAATGCAGTCCATCGATGTGCAGCCCTTAAGGCCCCTTTGCCTCTCGCCCCCATCACAGGAGACCCCTGGGTTCAGGACTTTCCCGAAGTTTGGGTGACAGATAAGGCCGAGTGTGGGATAGTGAAGGGCGCCTGCGTCCTGATTGAAGGAAAGGACCCCCCTCCCCAGAGACAGTACAAGTACCCAGCCGAAGCTGAGGCAGGGATAGCCAAGACCATTGAAGGACTCCTTGAGTGGGACGTCATACTCCCGATGCAGTCCATCTGCAACGCCCCATTGTGGCCGGTCCTGAAAGCAGATGGAGTGACCTGGAGAATGACGGTCGACTTCCGTGCCCTGAATGCCACCACCCCTCCAGTTGCCCCGGTTGTGGCCAAGTACAACGAGATCCTGACGGCCATTGCCGCTGGGTCCCGGTTCTACTCAGTCATAGACCTGGCCAACGCCTTTCACTCCATCCGGTTGCATGAGTCTTGCTGGTACAAGTTCGCGTTCACTTTCCGCGGCCAGCAATACGCAATCAAGCGGACACCCCAGGGATTCCACTCCAGCCCCAGCATTTGTCATGCCCATGTAGTTCAGATGTGGGAACGCCTCCAACCCTCCTCGATGCCCCATGTTCTGAGCTACGTGGATGATATCCTGGTCCACGCCCCCACAGAAGAATTAGCTCGCCAAGTCACGAGGGAAGTCCTAGAACTCCTCCGCGAGACTGGGTTCAAGGCAAGCAGGGAAAAGGCCCAATTGGTTCAGACCAGCGTCAAATACCTGGGTCTGACCCTGGGACCCGAGGGTCGCACCCCGGATGCCCAGCGAATGGAGGTCATTTCCAAGCTGCCTGCACCCACCGACATCCCCTCCCTTAGAGCCCTTCTAGGAACCTTCAACTTCTCCCAGGATTTCATCGAGTCTTTTGCAGATAAGGCTCGCCCTCTTTATGCCCTACTTAAAAAGAACACTCCCTGGGAATGGGGACCAGATCAGCAGACCGCCTTGGCCGAACTGAAACGTAGTCTGGCCGCAGCCCCAGCTCTAGCCCATCCGGATGTCACCCAGCCATTCTTTATTCAGTTAGCTGTCTCGGACAAAAGCATCGGAGCCACGCTCACCCAGCAACAAGCGGGAGCCGCTAGAGTAGTAGCCTATGCCTCTCGCAACCTCACTTCAGTAGAGACCAAGTTCAGCCCATGCGAAAAGACTTGCCTTGCTCTAGTTTGGAGTCTGACCCATTGGGAATTTATCATAGGTGGCTCGCGCACGATAGTTCAGACCACCCACACGCCCCTCAAGTACATCCTATCTGGAAAAATACAGGACGGGCAGGTATCTAACGCCCGCATAGCACAATGGACCCTAGCCTTGGTCAACCGTGGAGTAGAATTTAAGAAAGAGGCCACTGAGCCACCAGCCCCCTATGGCCTGTTAGTAACCGGGACCGAGCACGAGTGCCCTCTGGACCCGCCACCGCAGGTTGTTTGGCCAGTCACTTGGGGAGTCCCGCTAGAGGAAGCCCGATTGAACGGCTTCACATGCTGGTTCTGCGACGGTTCCTCCTTTCACATTGGTGGCTCCCCTCGGACAGGCTACGGCGCTGTGCGAGTGAGCGATGCATATACCCTCAGAGGTCCAGCCCGCCCCCATTCCAGCCAAGCGGCTGAGGTGCGAGCGCTTCTGGCAGTGCTTGAGTTTGAGCCCCCATAAAGCCCACTCGCCATTTACACAGACTCGGATTGGACGGCCAAGGCCGCCACGGTCTGGCTCCCAGTGTGGCAAAATCAGGGGTGGAGAGCTAGCGATGGGAAACCCGTAGCCCACCTACAGCTATGGCAGCAAGTAGCCACGCTCCTTCAGTCCCGCACAGGCCCAACGCAAGTTACACATGTCAAAGGGCACCAAAAGACTAATTCAGAGACCGCCTATTGGAATGACCAGGCAGACCTCGCAGCCAAGGCGGCCGCCACGGAGAATGCTCCCTTACCGGAACCTGCCCCAGATTGTCCCCTCCACCATGTCACCACCCGGGCCCAAGCCCACAACCAGGTTCAGGGAACCACAGGTACACTAGACCTAGCCCAACTGCAGATATCCGACCCAGAAGTAGCTGACCTCCTAGCCGCAGGAAGAGATCAGACAGGAAGATTAGTGATTCGAGAAGAGGAAGGCATAGTTTGGGCAGTAGATACAGCCGGTGAACGCCACTGGGTAGTGCCACTGGAAGTCAGGGCCGATCTGATTCAGTTTGTCCACGAGCAGGGACACCGAGGCAAGGATCTGACTCTGGAGAGGGTCAAAGAGGTTGGTTGGTGGCCTAGCATGCGTACCGAAGTAGCACAATGGGTGGACAACTGTCTGTCCTGCGCTATGGTCAATGCAGACCCAACTGGACCTAGAGCTCCCCTCCAGCATCAGAGAATTGATGGTTCCTGGGCTTGTATACAGATTGACTTTATCGGTCCCCTTCCTCCCACTCCCCGCGGCAATCGCTACTGTCTCACTGTCATAGATCCCTTTAGTAAATGGGTCGAGGCATTCCCGTGTAAGCATAACACTGCGACCACCATGGCCAAACTACTGTTCAACAATGTATTCTTGAGATGGGGCACTGGATTCCGATTTGGGCTCACATTTTATTGGAGAAGTCACCCAGGAACTTTGCAAGGCATTAGGCATCCAACAACGCTTTCACATAGCCGGCCATCCCCAAGCTTCCGGCGCCATAGAAAGAACCAACCGGACCCTCAAGGAGGCTCTCCGCAAGATGGTTCGCTCCTCCGGGAGAGACTGGGATGAAAAACTCCCCATAATTCTAATGGCCATCAGAGGCACCACCGCAGTTCACGGACTCACGCCCCATATGGTCATGACAGGATGGAAAATGCAGCTCCCAGAAGCCTTCTGGCTAGACACACAGCTCCCTTCGGATATGCAACCCGTAGTAATTAATAACGCCTGGGTTCAGGACCTCATCTCATCCATACACGCCGTCCACATGCAAGTGGCCCAGAAGTTAGGCACAGCTCAGAAGGATATGGACCACAAGCTAGGATGGGTCAGGAACCCGAGGCAGTGGGAGGAAGGACAGCTCGTTTTATATAGGAAGTTCTCACAGAAGGCACACTCGTTAGCAGCCAAATGGCAAGGCCCCGTCCCAATCACGAAAAGAGTCTCTCCAGCCGTCTATCAGGTAGCCATCCAGAGGAAGACAGGAGGCACTTGGCTAAAATACTTCCATGCCTCTCAATTAAAGGAATGGAAAGGGAAGCCGCTCCAAACCGCCCCGCCTGTGTATGATCCTGGGGGAACAGCCGCCAGCCCAGCCCCCCTCTGCCCAGTGATTCGCCAGATGTCCCTTCACCCTGGGCCAGAGACACCCTGTGTCCCCTTAGACCAGACCTTTGTAGCTCTTGTATAAAAAAGAAACGGCAGAATATATATATGTAAATGTTAAGAGGTTTTTTTTCAGTTCTATTCTTTAACCTTCTTAGGCGGGCCCCACAGTTGGGACCCTAGGGGGAAACACGGCAACCAAAGCCAAATAGGACCACCACCGAGAGTGATTCTTAATTGGATTTTAAGCCACGTGTTTGGAAAAAAAATTGCACAGGCAAAAGAGATTTGCTGTGTGTGAAAGTGTTTGGAGAGGCTTTAGCCCAAAGGTGAATACATTCTTTTGAACATAGTGGAACCACCAAAAAAGGTGATCCCTGTATTCGAAAATATATCACCCGCCGTGCTGGTGAAGATCCCGCATCTACGTAGATTCGGGGTCTCACCTGCCAGACCCACGCTTTCGCATGATGGTCGGCTTTGGCTTTGAGGGCCGTGCCTCCCCTGAGAAGGCTCCCCAGGACACCCAACACCCCTCTTTTACTAATGTTCATATTCGTCATGGTGAGTTGCTATATGGCGCCACCACTTAGTACGCTTTAGTGCAAAGGTAAAAGACCCGCCAGTATTTTGTAAATATGTGCCCTCTGGAATGTGTTATTGAGGTGTATTCGCCACGCACAAGGGGCAGCGTTCCTCATTTACATAGCCAGGATCCCCCGCGCCAAGATGACCCCCGAATAACCCAGACCCAGCGGCGCCGGAAGATTTCCGCCGTCTTCGCCGCTTTTCGATAAACGCCGCCGAGCGCCCTCGGCTCCACTTCGGCCCTTTCCGCCAGTAGCCGCCAACCCCACCTAATGTTATCTTTTCCCTTGCCCGTCCCGTATAAGGGAAAAGAAGGGGGGGGAGATATATATATGTGGAAATGTTAAAAGCCATGCTAGGCCTCCCAAATGAGGGCAACCCGAAAAACACCCCGCACCTGGTTTTTGTTTGTTGATTTTGTGGATTTGGTGTGTGCCGTTCTTTCTTTTAACTAGAAGACGGGGCCTCCCAAGGGAGTCCCTCCAAAAATTGTTCGTCCTGCAAACATATGACGAGAGCCTATTTTAGGAAATTAAGCGAAGGTCCCCGTCTGCAGCAACCCTTATAGTTGCTGGATACCGCTCTCTAGTTTTTTTTCCTTTTAAAGCGGAAAGGCCAGGCCGAGCCGGACCGATAACTCTCAGCCCGCAAAATAAAAGCAGCCCGCCACCGAGCAAGGGGCACCTGAAGGCCACATAGTCTAGGCACCCAGGGACCCCTGGGGCGAGTTTGCATAATCCCGCCAACGTACAGCCGACCCTCGCCCGACGCAAAGACGTTACCCTCTGAAATATACATGCTTTAGGAAGAAGCCCCCGCACAGGAGTTCCCCAGTGCAACAAGCTGGAAGGCCCGCTTAGTGCCCTGGGACTTCTCGTTCGAACCCCGCTTAATAGACAGCGCTGGCAGAAAAATGCCCTCCTTTTCCCCCGCTTTACTTTATTTTATTTTTGCTGCAACAAACTCAGGGAACCTGTACTTATATCCACAGGTCTCCCCAGGACAAAAAGGAAAGGAAGGCCAGGAGATGAGGCACCTGGCTACTCTGTGTTTGCTCGTGCTGGCAGGCACCCTAGTAGAGGGACGCCCATCCAAATTAATGCTTTACCCCCACTGGAGATGTATCAATACCCTAGCAGGGAATGAAATGATGGTCTGCAAGGTTGTGCAGCAGAGTAATATGACCACCCCTACGGATCGCACTAACTTCCGCAGTTGCGAAGAGCAGTGGATCCGACCCCCAGAGCTCGTTATTTTATGTGTGGGAGTAAAAACTATGTCCCAAGAACTAGTATGCTACTCGCCTACCGATACGGTTTCACCACTTGCTCCAATTCCATGTATGTTCCTCCCCCACATCAGGCCAGCCCCACCGCAGTCCCGGTGGTAGACAAATATACCACCCCTGCCAACTTCGAAACCTTGCCATTTGTCACTGAGGCTTTCGGACCATACTGTGAAGTTATTTTAGTGTCGGCCGCAGTATGGAAGGCAGGAGACCCCTTTAGAATGACCATCCTACTAGGCACTACTACCACTGAATCTGCATCGGTCACTGTCACGCCCTCTTCAGGCGCAGTTCTCTCCTTCGCTATAGAATGCTGGGAGAACCTGACCTGGATTGTAAAAGAGGAAGACCTAGCCAAACACGGCCCACCCGATTGGATAATGGTTCAACAGATGCCCGAATGCCAAACTAAGCCCCTAGTAGAAAAATTTCACCGGCTTGGGCTGCTCTTTGTAAATTTGACTCACGAACCAGGCAATTATTCCCTGCTGATCCGGACCCAGGAGACCCACACCATCCAAATTGACCCTTTGATTGCTAGCAATGAACAATTAAGCCAAGGCGGCACGCATATAGTGGGCTCCCATGTTTTGAAAACTGACATTCGAGAGAGAGTTCTAGTCCGCCCGCAAATGTCTTTAAAAGAGATCCGCATAGACTTAGCTGAGCTAAATATAACCCAGAGGCTGCCGCAGTGCGCTCCCTATCTGGAGGCCGGTAGCAAGGGTTGGAATGCATGGCTACAACTGTGGATCGATCCCTCCCCCTCTCTCTCGCGTGACAGACGAAGCATCGCCGACTGGACTGCTCCTGCAGCCGGAGGCTTAGCAATCATGGATTCGGTCAATATTGAGACTCTCGCTAATAAGTTTGCCCATGTCACGACTAGCATCTCCGACTTAGGTAAACCGGTGGTGCAGTCCCTAAATTCCATTTCAAATGGGCAACACGAGATCAGCTCCATTTTAGTTAACTGGGAGAGTCGAATTGAAAGAGATTTTTCTCTGCTGCTCAAAGGAACGCAGTCCTTTGAATGCAACGTGTCAATAGCCATGGCATGTATGCAAGCCCAACAATTAAACCAGGCTGTGGCCATGGGGCTAATTCGGCAAGCCACAGACGGGCACTTGCCCCTGGAAATCAAAAGATTGATTATGCCCAAATTGTCACCCATAGAACTGGAGCTTGAATCCTGGTGGTCCCTTGTAAATTCCTCATTCACACCGACCACCCAGGAGCTTAAATTATTTTTATTAACGGCCAGTGCACACGAGTCATTCCATGTGTATCCAGTCGTGCCTCTGGGACTCCAAGTCAGCGACACCGAAGTCCTCTACGCCCGCCACCCCGACCATTGGGCCCGCTTCACCCCGACCGAATGGCAGCCCGTCAGCCTCCAAGGGTGCCAGCATCGAGACCAGACCGGCTTCATTTGCCAAGACCAAGCCTTTGCACCGCATCACCCCTGTGTAGCCCCGCAAATCGACGCCCTCAACGAATGCTCCTTCGAGGTCGTCCGGGAGAACAGCTCCACTGTGGTCTACCTTGGGAAAGGATGTGCCTGCGTGCGAACGGCCTGCGACTTTGTGATCCTGAATTCGTTCCAGCTCAAGCCCGTGATCCCGGGAGTAAACCGCTGCTTCTGCAAACTGTCTTCGGTGGCAGCCTGCAACTTCACCTACACGGTACCGGTCTGGACCCAAGAAGAGATTCTGGTGGCACCCTCCATCTATCGTTATGTGAAGCCCATTTCCCTCGGCATCGGTCTGGAGCTGATCCACGAGCTCCTGACCCACCCGCAGCTCCATCGCACCCTCCAGAGCATCCAGAGGGACGGGGATACTACTGCTTTGGTTGTGTCCCACAACGGCAAGGAGATTTTGGATCTTGCCCAGCGGATCAAGACCACCAGAGAGCATTCGTGGTGGGAAACCCTCTTTGGCTGGAGCCCCACTGCCACTGGAATTTACAATTTGGCTTTGCACCCGATCATTGTTATTTTGGCCTTCCAAGTTTTGTTATGTGCCTCACTACTTTATTTGGGCTGTTGGAGCCGCCGACAGCTCCAGCAACTCCAGCTGTCTTACCGCATGGATCACTACAATCCAGACCTCCTCCTGCCTTAATGGGTGTACTTGGCGCCCCGTTTAACCCTTACTTGTTTTACTACTTACATTGTTATGAGATACGCTTATGTGTGTGCTTAATATGTATGAACTCTGCACCGGCCCCATGGACGCTTTGCTGCCGGACACCGCTCCGAGGCCCTCTTGTGGACTAGAAGGGGACGTATTTCTCTGCCTCCCAGCCCACGGCCTGCCCACGAACGACCGCCAGCGGCACTACCTCCATGAGGACTAGAACTGTGTGCCTGAAGCCCTTCTCGCCGCCCACCGACCCTGCTCTGCGGATTGACGCAGACAGCAAGGGAGGGTGAAAGTGTTTTGGAGCACATGGACTAAGCTTGCTTGTTCTTGTAAATATGCAACCCAGTCTAGCAGCTGTACTGCGGACTGAGCCGTCTGTGATCTGTGCCGCTCCATTGTTTTAAGCTCTCTATGAATTTCTTTCCATTGCCTTCCATGAATTTCACCCCTATGAATTTAGCCCTGAATTAAGCCCTCGCTCTATCTATTGCAAGTGCGCCCATGATCCTCCCATGAACTGGGATCTTTTAACCACCCCCTATCAATTTTACTCTTATGAATTTGCTTTTAACCTTATGAATTGCCTTTTAACCTGACTCCCTCCGCCGAAGTGATTTTAGCCTATTTATCATTTGTATGAATTTGGTTTTAACCGGGACCACTCCTGAATGGTCTCTTTTAAAGATTGTTTAAATATTGGTTTTAAGCTTTATGAATTGGGTTTTAATTTGACTGTATGAATTGGTCTTTTAATTGCGAAGTTTATTTTTCTGCCCCCTATGAGCCATTCCGCCGCCTCCCTCATGAATTATTTCCTCGCACTTGCTTTTATCATTGCTGCTTTATCTATTGGTTTTAACTTCCTGAATCATTGCTTTTAATCCTATATATATATATATATATATATATATATATGTATTTATGGTTTTAATCACCTATGAATTGTTTCACCCTCGATGAATTAGTCTATGCCTTGCTTGCACTTTTCACTTTTATCCTGTACTCCTACATTCATGAATTGGACCATGAATTGCCTTTGCTTTCAATCTCATGTCTACTTCCGCTTTTAATTGGCTCATGAATTGCCTCTGCTTTTAACTTTATGCCCATGAATTCATCGCTGTATTGCTCATTGCTATGAATTGTTACTGCCTATGAATTGCTCATTATGTATTCTGACGGTTGCACTTAGCACACCTCCTGGTGTGCACCCAGAGACCTGCAGCCCATTGGCTGATCCAAATTGCACTTATTCGGTTAGTTGGTTCTCCAAACTAAATTTTTTTTTTTTGAAAAAAATTTTATTGGGTTAGAATCCATTATTTTTACATTACATTCAATTTTCCCCAAATTTTTCATTCCTAACCCCCTCCCTTTCCCCCCCTTTTGTTGACTTCCAACAGCTTTCCCACCCTTTGTCCCTTTTCCCTTACTTCTGTTAAATTCCTCTATCTAAAACAGATATACATTCTCTATTATATTAAGCAGTACATCCTTAACTACTTTTCTTGTTATATACCCAAACTGTAAGTCTTTGTTCCCATCTTAGATAAACAATTTATCCCATTTTCCAGTTTTAAATATTTCTATATATCATAAACCATAAAAATCTTACATTTAGATCAAACAATTTGACTTATTCTCTATATATTCCTCATTCTATCTTTTTATGGTAATTCTATATAGCACATCACATAGTCAATCAATTTGACTCTTCTATACATTCAGTTTGGTGCATATAAATCTTATCAAAGAAAGAAAATATTGTTAGTTATTCAATCCTTATATTTAAACCTTATCATTAATTATTTTCTATCAATATTCTATCTATTAACCTATATATATCTATTTATATATCAATCTGTTAACTGCTTATTAATTCACATATATCTCTTCCTCCCTCGGTAAAGTCACCCCCCTCTATTATACTTTTATTATACTTCAGTAGTAGGGATGTGCGTTTCGGCATTCAGAATGCCGAAAGAATGCCGAAACAAAAGTGTTTCGGCTTCTTTAGGGGAATGCCGAAACGTTTCGGGGAATGCCGAAACGTTTCGGGTAGCCGAAAGAAAAAAGCCGAAACGTTTCGGGATTCTTTCGGCTTTCTTTCGGCTTTTCAATGGGAAAATGCCTCCGTCTTCCCGGACGTCTGGGGGAGGCATTTTCCCACCGAATAAGCCCAAAATTGGTGGGGAACTTCCTCTAACCCTTCTCTAACAACCACCCAAGTTTCAGACAGATTGGACTTTGGGGGGCCATGTTATGGCCCCCCAAAGCAGGTCCCCCCATCCTCCCATAAGAAAGCGAAGGAGCAGCATATTGTTAGCATGCTGCTGCTGATCTTTCTTCATTATTTCCTATGGGGAAAAAATGAAGAGGCAGGCTTCCTTTGCCAGGGGTGGCATTTTGCATGCAAAATGCCCCCCAGCCCTCAGGGGCCCTTCTCCCACCCCTCCTCCCACCCCCCACCAAGGCTCAGCCTGCTCCCACTTGGGGGGGCCATTTCATGGCCTCCCCAAGTAGGTGCTCTTTTCTCTACCACTGACAGCTGGGGAAGGCTTGTCTTGCCAGGGGTGGCATTTTGCATGCAAAATGCCCCCCAGCCCTCTGGGGCCCTTCTCCCACCCTTCCTCCCACCCCCCACCAAGGCTCAGACTGCTCCCACTTGGGGGGGGCATTTCATGGCCTCCCCAAGTAGGTCCTCTCAGCCCCTAAAGTCCACCCCTTACAGCCCCACACAAACCCAATTCCCCCCCAGCTGCCACACACAGACCCAAATCCCCACATTAGCCCCTCACAGACCCAAATCCACCCCCACCTGCCCCACACCCATAACCCCAGGAACAGGCTGGCAAAGGCCAGCCCTCTCCCTTTGTTCCCTATGCTGGGAACTTCTAAACTCTCTTTCCCTGGGCAATTCTGCACAGCCCAGGGGTGCCACAATGGTGGGCACACTTCTGAGTGCCAGCTGGTCCCTGTGAAAGAGCACCTGAACCACAGACACCCTCCCTCAAATTCCCCCACCACCTACAGAGATGGCTGGCCAGCCAGCCCCATTGTTCCCTATGATGGGAACCAACTGCACAACAAAGAATAAAACAAGAACAACACAAAATAAAGTTTTAAATTTTTTTTTCTCCCTTCCAAAGTACAAGTAGGCAAAGCATTATGACACATTACACCAGCAGTCCCCCACACAGAAAAATTAAAACAAAACTCACTTAACATCAGAGAATCACAAAGCACAATTCCTGTCAAAAACACTTTATTTCTTGAACAGCTTTAGGTTACACAGCAGGGGGGAACACCAAAGGGCATGGCAGCACTATCTTACACAAAAATAACACAACTCACTTAACATCAGAGAATCACAAAAACACAATTCCTGGCAAAAACACTTTATTTCTTGAACAGCTTTAGGTTACACAGTAGGAGGGCACAACAGGACATGATAGCAATGTACTACAAAAAATAATACAACCCACTTCACCGTTTTTGACAGCAATTGTGTTTGTGTGATTTTCTGATGTGAAGTGAGTTGTGTTATTTTTGTGTATTACACTGCTTTCCTTCTCTGTGGTGCCTTCCTACTGTGTAACCTAAAGCAGTTACAGAAATAAAGTGCTTTTGACAGCAATTTTTTGGGGTGATTCTTTAATGTGAAGTGAGTTGTGTTATTTTTGTGTAAGATACTGCTTCCATGCCCTTTGGTGTTCCCCCCCTGCTGTGTAGCCTAAAGCTGTTCAAGAAATAAAGTGTTTTTGACAGGAATTGTGCTTTTGTGATTCTCTGATGTTAAGTGAGTTGTGTTATTTTTGTGTAAGATAGTGCTGCCATGCCCTTTGGTGTTCCCCCCTGCTGTGTAACCTAAAGCTGTTCAAGAAATAAAGTGTTTTTGACAGGAATCGTGTTTTGTGATTCTCTGATGTTAAGTGAGTTTTGTTTTAATTTTTCTGTGTGGGGGACTGCTGGTGTAATGTGTCATAATGCTTTGCCTACTTGTACTTTGGAAGGGAGAAAATACTTTTTTTTAAACTTTATTTTGTGTTGTTCTTGTTTTATTCTTTGTTGTGCAGTTGGTTCCCATCATAGGGGACAATGGGGCTGGCTGGCCAGTCATCTCTGTAGGTGGTGGGGGAATTTGAGGGAGGGTGTCTGTGGTTCAGGTGCTCTTTCACAGGGACCAGCTGGCACTCAGAAGTGTGCCCACCATTGTGGCACCCCTGGGCTGTGCAGAATTGCCCAGGGAAAGAGAGTTTAGAAGTTCCCAGCATAGGGAACAAAGGGAGAGGGCTGGCCTTTGCCAGCCTGTTCCTGGGGTTATGGGTGTGGGGCAGGTGGGGGTGGATTTGGGTCTGTGAGGGGCTAATGTGGGGATTTGGGTCTGTGTGTGGCAGCTGGGGGGGAATTGGGTTTGTGTGGGGCTGTAAGGGGTGGACTTTAGGGGCTGAGAGGACCTACTTGGGGAGGCCATGAAATGCCCCCCCCAAGTGGGAGCAGTCTGAGCCTTGGTGGGGGGTGGGAGGAAGGGTGGGAGAAGGGCCCCAGAGGGCTGGGGGGCATTTTGCATGCAAAATGCCACCCCTGGCAAGACAAGCCTCCCCCAGCTGTCAGTGGTAGAGATGAGAGCAGAGCACCTACTTGGGGAGGCCATGAAATGCCCCCCCAAGTGGGAGCAGGCTGAGCCTTGGTGGGGGGTGGGAGGAGGGGTGGGAGAAGGGCCCCAGAGGGTTGGGGGGCATTTTGCATGCAAAATGCCACCCCTGGCAACACAAGCCTCCCCCAGCTGTCAGTGGTAGAGATTAGAGCACCTACTTGGGGAGGCCATGAAATGGCCCCCCCAAGTGGGAGCAGGCTGAGCCTTGGTGGGGGGTGGGAGGAGGGGTGGGAGAAGGGCCCCTGAGGGCTGGGGGGCATTTCGCATGCAAAATGCCACCCCTGGCAAAGGAAGCCTGCCTCTTCATTTTTCCCCCATAGGAAATAATGAAGAAAGATGAGCAGCAGCATGCTAACAATATGCTGCTCCTTCGCTTTCTTATGGGAGGATGGGGGGACCTGCTTTGGGGGGCCATAACATGGCCCCCCAAAGTCCAATCTGTCTGAAACTTGGGTGGTTGTTAGAGAAGGGTTAGAGGAAGGTCCCCACCAATTTTGGGCTTATTCGGTGGGAAAATGCCTCCTCCAGGCGTCCTGGAAGACGGAGGCATTTTCCCATAGAAAAAAGCCGAAAGAATGCCGAAATAATGCCGAAAGAATCCCGAAAGTCGAAAGCCGAAAGAGATTCTTGTTTCGGCTTTCGGCTTTAACGATAGAGAATCTTCTTTCGGCTTTCTACTTTCGGCTATAGCAGAAAATTTTTGGCTTGCACACCCCTATTCAGTAGTTCTCAAACTGCCACAGTTTTCCTCCCACCTCCCATTTCTTCTCCAGATATTGTTTCAGCTTCTCCCAGTCTGTGTTAAACTGCCCTGAGTCCAGATTTCTCAGTTTTCTTGTCATCTTATCCATTTCTGCCATGTACAGCAATTTGTAGATCCAATCTTCAATAGTTGGCACTTCTTGTACTTTCCATTTTTGCGCATACAAAAGTCTGGCTGCTGCTGTCATATAGAATATCAACGTCCTATGATGGGCTGGAATTCCCTCCATTCCCAAGTTTAGTAGCAGGAGTTCTGGGTTCTTATTTATTTGAAATTGTAAAATTTCACTCATTTCTCTTATTACTTCCCCCCAGTACTGCCTAGCTACCTCACACGACCACCACATATGATAGAGGGAGCCCTCATGCTTCTTACATTTCCAGCATTTATTAGAAGTATTCAAATTCCCTAGCGCAATCTTCTTTGGTGTCATGTACCAACGATAAATCATTTTGTAAATGTTCTCTTTAATATTAGTACATGTCGTTATCTTCATTATAGTTTTCCACAAGTATTCCCATGCCTCCATTGTTATTTCTTTATTAAAGTTAATAGCCCATTTCACCATTTGTGTTTTAACTGTCTCATCCTCGGTATACCATTTCAACAGTACTTGGTATACCTTGGATATTCTTTTCTTATCTTCTTTAAGAAGAGTCTGCTCTAGTTCCGAATTCTCTATTCGTATACCTCCCTTTGCAGAGTCCGAGTTATATAAATCTCTGATCTGTCTGTACTGGAACCAGTCGTAGTTAGGTGATAGTTCCTCTTGCGTCTTTATTTTAAGTTTAAATGCTTCAGTTTTAGTTATTTCCTTGTACGTTAAACATTGTTGTTCGCTATCGACAGCTCTCGGGTCTATCACCTCATACGGAACCACCCACAAGGGAGTTCCTTCTTGTAGATAAATTCTATACTTCTTCCAGATTATATATAGGCTTCTCCGTACAAAGTGGTGTAGGAACATCGAGTTAACCTTTACTTTGTCATGCCATAGATATGCGTGCCATCCAAATATTTTTTTATATCCCTCTAGGGCTAGTAGTTTCTTATTCTTTAATGTCATCCATTCTTTCAACCAAACTAGGCAGATTGCATCATGATAAAGTCTCAGATTGGGCAGTTGCATTCCGCCTCTTTCCTTTGCATCTTGTAAAACTTTCACTTTCACTCGAGGCTTCTTGCCTGCCCAAACAAAATCTGATATTTTCCTCTGCCATTTTTCAAATTGTTTAGAGTCTCTGATGATTGGTATTGTCTGTAGCAAAAACATTACTCTTGGTAACACATTCATCTTAACTGCTGCAATCCTACCCAACCATGACAAATTCAATCTGTTCCATTTAATCAAGTCTCTCTCTATCTGAGTCCATAGTTTTTCATAATTGTTTTTGAACAAATCTATATTCTTTGCAGTTAATTCGACTCCCAAATATTTCACTTTGCTTGTTACTTCACAGTCCGTTGTTTCCATTAATAGTTGTTGTTTCTGCTTAGTCATGTTTTTGCATAGTATCTTTGACTTCTTTTTGTTAATATAAAAACCTGCCAAGTCTCCGAACTCCTTAATCTTATCTATCACTCTTGGCATGTTCTCCAGTGGGTCCTCTACAATTAACATTATGTCATCCGCAAATGCTCTGACCTTATATGAATAGTCCTTTATTTTAATTCCACGAATTTCCTCATCTTGACGTATTTGTATCATCAGAATCTCCAACACTAAAATGAACAACAATGGAGACAACGGGCAACCTTGTCTTGTTCCTTTACTTATCGTCAATTTCTTAGTCAATTCATCATTCACCACAATTGCTGCAGTCTGGTCTCTGTAAATTTCCTTAATTGCTCTGATGAATCTTTCTCCCAGTTGTAGCTTTTCCATAGTGGCAAACATAAAGTCCCAGTTTAAATTGTCAAACGCTTTTTCAGCGTCTACAAAGAAGAAACCAACCTCTTTGTCACAACGCTTGTCATAATATTCAATAGCATTGATCACTGTCCTTAAATTGTCTCTTATTTGTCTGTCTGGCAAAAAGCCTGCTTGTTCCTCCTCTATAACTTCCGAGAGCCACCCCTTCAATCTCTCCGCCAGTATCTTCGCAAAAATTTTATAGTCATTGTTAAGTAGCGATATGGGTCTGTAATTTTTCACGTTAGTCAGGTCTTGGCCCTCTTTTGGGATCAATGATATGTTCGCTTCACTCCAAGTAGCTGGAATCATTTGATCCCTTAAAATTCCATTTATCACCTCTTTTAGGAATGGTGCCAGCTCATTAGCCATTACCTTATAAAATTTAGCCGTAAGTCCATCTGGCCCTGGCGCCTTTCCTAGATTTGCAGATTGTATTGCCTTACTTATTTCCTCGTCAGTTACTTCACTGTTCAGCTTGTTTCTCCAAGCTTCCGAGATTTCTTGAAGTTTGGTCTTCTCCAAATATGACGCTATTGATTCTTTATTCACTTCTTTCTTATTATACAACTTAGCGTAGAATTTATAAAAGGCTCTACTAATGGTAGTCTGCTCCAAATACGTTTTGTTATCTTCACAAATTTTATTTATTATTTTCTTTTCCCTTTTCTTCTTCAATTGCCATGCCAGGTACTTCCCAGGTTTATTAGCGCCCTCAAACACTTTTTGATTCAGTCTTTTAAGATTCCATTCCAATTCTTTATTACTCATTGCTGTTAGCTGTTCTTGAAGTATTTTAATTTCCTGATATATTTTCTTTTTCCCTGGTCTCTTTTTTAGCTGTGTTTCTTTGGCTTTTATTTTCTCCTCAATCTCTTGTCTTTTCTCCTCTTTCTTCTTTCTTGCTCTACCATTTAAGTCCATTAGTATGCCCCTTACAACCGCCTTGTAAGCATCCCAAACTTTATTGGTTGGTACTTCTTTATTCACGTTGTATTGTATAAAAAACTTTGTTTCTCTTCTCAATATTTCCATATTCTCATTTTCCTGTAACAAGTCCTCATTTATTCTCCATGCTTTCCTTTTTCTCCTTTTTCCTAGTTTCCACATAATTGGATTATGATCTGAGCCTACCATCGGCATTATTTCCACCTCTTTAGTCCATAGCGCTAAGTCTTTTGAGGCCCAGATCATATCAATTCTTGATAATGTAGAGTGCCTTGCAGAAGAAAAAGTAAACTGTCTGCTTTTAGGATATTCTCTCCTCCATACATCTTCAAGAGTCTCTTGTTGAATCAACTCAAAAAAAAGCTTTGGTAAAAGTCCTTTTTTCTTTTGTGCTGTTGTAGTTTTTTTATCTAGTTCCAAGTCTGTCACTCCATTGAAGTCTCCAGCAAGAATTATCTGGTCATATACAAAATCATCTAAATGCTTCCTCAAGTCCTCAAAGAAGCTTTCTTTTGCACCATTAGGTGCATAGAGTCCGACTACCAACACTTTCTTTAAATTCCAAATACATTCCACTGCTACAAATCTAGCTTCCACATCTCTCATAACAAATTTTGGCTGTAGCTCCTCTTTTATGTACAGCACCACTCCTCTTTTTTTCTTGTTAGAGGCCGCTACAAATTCTTTGCCCAGTTTTCCAGATTTTAAATATTTTACATCCTGTTTTCTAATATGGGTCTCTTGCAAACACACAATGTCACATTTTTGTTTTAGTAGCCAGTGAAAAATGTTTTTCCTCTTATTCGGTGAGTTTAGTCCGTTTACATTCCAAGATAATACTTTACACTCCATACTCATGATCTTGTTGGTAAGTCTTTTTCATTGTCCTTAATAAATCGCTCCATCTCTCGCTCAGATCTGATGCGTTTTTTTGCCCCTCCAAACTCAAAGGACACTCCTTCCGGTAATTCCCATCTGTACCTGATTTTCATGTCCTTCAAAATCTGAATTAGCACTTTATATTTTTTCCGGTCTAATAACACTGATCTGGGCAATTCCTTCATTATAATAATCGTCTTGCCATCAATCTCCAATGGATCTTGAAACTGTTTTGTCACAATCATCTCTTTCATATTTCGTGTTGTAAACTGCACAATCACATCTCTTGGTAATTTCCTCTGGGTTGCAATTCTCGAGTTCACACGGTATGCCACATCTAGGATAGCCACAATTTCCTCCTCCTCCTTCCCCAGGTATTCAGCCAACACCTCAGTCATCTGTTCTTGCGCTGATTTTCCATCCACTTCTGGCAAACCACGAAAACGTAGCTGCTTCTCCATATGTTTAGTTTCTGCAACTGACATTCTCCCCTTCACCAATCTCATCTCTGTTTGTTGCGTGTCTATTAAATTCTCCATCGCGTCTTCTACTGTTTTAACTCTCTGCTGCGTTCCTTGTAATTCACTACGAATCGTTTCCATACCTTTTTTCACTTCTGACAGCTCCGACTTTACTGTCTGTGTAACCTCTTTAACCTCTTTAATCAACTCCAATTTCGTGTCCTTAAGCTCTTTAATCATATCTAAAAGTTTTTTGTCCAGGTTTTTATCCAGATTTTCTATTGCCGATTGCCACTCTTTTTTCGACATCGTGGGGCTTGCTTTGGCTCGCTCCCACGACTCTGCTCTCTTCCTTAACTCCGTGGCGTAAAATTAAACGTTTTTCTTTTTCAAATGTCCCAATCTTCTTTCCAAAATTAAATTTTAAAGTGTCCAAAATGTCGGGCGTCTTTTCTCTATGGTTTCTCTATGATTTTGTAATCCAAAATGGCCTACTTCCTTTTCCGCTGAAGCCGCGACCCTTCCCTTTTCAAAAATGGCGATTCCCTACTTCCTGCCCTCCAGCAAGGGCCGCTTCTCTCCAGCCACTCTATTGTTGTTACGCACTTCCTGTCTCCCGTCTTCCCACAGCAGGTCTCGCGATGGTGTCTTTTTCTCACAGCTCCAAAGCCACAGGTATTCAAAACAATAGTCCGATTTCTTTAATAACTTCTTTAAACTTAGTCTCTTTTCAAATACAACTCCTGCCTAGTCTTCCCCTCCTTTTCACTAGTCTGTTGCAGTTTAAAGATCTACTTTTTTTCCTCTCTGTTTTTGTCAATCTGTCCCGTATCAAAAGATAACGATCTTTACCTTCTTCACTTTTCTCGGGTTGTAATCGCTGTTTCGATTTTAAGTTCTCCTCTCAGCTTCTTCCCCCAATCGAAGCTTGGGTATGTAGGTCTTATGCCAGCCGAATTGGCCCCAAAACTGCCGCAGAGATTGTAGCCGACCCGTCGCAAGGTGGGACCTCAAGGATCGGGGGGAGACTCGTTGTGTAGAGCCCCCCCTCGTCCGAGATCTAGCTCACCCTAGGGTCTTGAGCGTTCTTTGCCTGCTCCCCGCCTGAGAGCAGTCGGCCGCGGGCTATTTTCACCCCTCCGGCCGGTTAAAACGGCAGTCCGGTCAGCTCCGCGAATGGAGCTGCGTTAGACCTCCATGGATCCCAAACCGGAAGTCCTCCAAACTAAATTTTTGAGTGACGCCTCCCCCTCCTTCCCTTCCCACTCCTTCCTCGCTTGAAGCTCGACCACCGGACATTGCCGACAACCTCGCCTTTGAAGTCAAGTTCGGGGAGCCACGCGCCTGACGTCACGTGGTCCCCGAGGGGGGGAATTGTTGCCAAGTAGGCCCCCTCTCCTGCTTTAAGGCCTGCCATGAACTGTGTTAAAGTTTCCTTCGTTGCTGTTTTACTGCTGCACCAAAAACTGCCCTGCACGTGTGTGCTCTAGTACACGTGTCAGTTTCCTGCCTGCTTGTTAATTACCCTGCTGCTGCAATAGACTGTGTAGTTCCCTGACTCCATGTTTGGTTAACTGCACAAAGGACTCTTTTCCTGGGCATCCCTGCCCTGACCTGTATCTGGACTTCCCAGTGTGTGTCTGGACTTTGCTACAAGTATGCCCCGTGCCTGCATTGCCATCTGCCACGGACTGTGCCTGTTCCCTGCTTTGGACGGTGTTTTGTGTGCTGTTCCCCCTGCCTCCATGGAAGCCTGCCTCATATGGGCCCAAGCCGCTGCTAGCAGCCGGGCGCCTGCCGGGGAAACCTCCAGCGAGCCTGGCTAGGCGCTCCCTGGTCAGTTCCCGCCTGGAGTCTCCCGAGAGCCAGTCGCCGAGCTTGCCCTCACTACCGGGCAGCCTGCTATCCAGCCCCAGCTATGCCCAGCCGGCATCCATGTTCTTAGGCAGCCAGAAGACCCAGGGAAGAAGACTGCTTTGAGAAGCCATTTCGGCGAAGCGGGCACACCACGTCCGCAGCGAGAGTACCTCGCCCCGCTCTGCATATCTTAGGAGCCGCCCCGGAGAAGGAACTAAGTGCCGACCATCCCAAGCACTTAGAGAATGCATCTCAAAGAAACCTCCGCATTCCAGAGCTGATGACATCAGGACAAGCCCTGTCCGCTGGAACATCCATTCAGCCCACTTGGATTTCCCCCTCCCTCTTTTGTCCCCTCTTCCTGAGGTGTCACTTATCACAATCTGATTACCAAAGTGGCCCATCCAAGCCATTCAGTAACCCATTAGAACCTTTGTTTTAATCTGTGAGAACCACCAAGTAAAGCACCAGCCCCAGGGTACGTCTTGGGGTATTTAAGCTGGTCTCCCAGACCACACGGTGCTCAGGCCATCCTATCCAGAACCCCTTGCTGTCCGCCCGTGGTCCCAGTGCTGGCATTGGGCCACCTCGCTGCTGTGTCTCTGCTTTGCTACAGGATTGTGAGTATTCCCCACCATCATTGGGAACCAGCTAATGCGAAAGTCTCTGTATTTCCTACTCTGTATTTCTTAGACCTTGTATGTTTTCTTGTATGTATGTGCACACTATTAGCGCAGAGCAGCCCAGAGCCGCCCAGGCTAATGCCACACTATTAGAAAATACACGTGTTTGAACCTATTTGTTTGAACCTATTTGTAGTCTGCCTCTTTTTCACTAGAGTGTCTGGAATCGGGACCTCCGTAAACATAGGTTAAGATCCGCACTAATTTTAGTTACAGACTGCTAAAGCTTATTTCCCCCTTATAATAAAAAGCAGTTCTGGTAACACCCATTACATACTTATTGAAATATCTTTGATACTGACTGTACTGGTAGGTAGGTAAAGTTTATTGCATTAGGCCAAAGGCCGTTACAAACAATAAAACAGTAACAAAAATATGAGCGACGATGCAGATAAAATATACAGTACAAACTGGATAAAACACTATCGGAATTACACTATAGCCTGTGGACAGCCCTGTGCTGTCACGACCTTCTCTCGGATTTTCCCTGCTGCAAGGGCAAAAAGAGCAACCCTGTGTGAGGTCTCTGGGTCCACATCTGCTGACTGTACTGTAATCCGCCTTGTATCTCAGTGAGAAAGGCAGACTAGAAATGACATAAAATAAATAAAAATTCCATTCCTAATTTCAGAAAGGTTTGCAGAACAGAAAAGTAATACAAAGTTATTTGAGAGTTGGCAACCCTAGGTACCAGAAATATATGAGGTCTGCAAATATTAAACCTGAATATTATTAACCCTTGGAGTCTCAAAGGGAGCCTTCTCTTATGCTATCGTCTTTTTGCACTGGTGAGTCTTCTTATTCTCTGAATTTGGGAAATGGTGAAAATTGGAAAACTGATGACTAATATGGAGTGGTAGCTGCATGAAACTTTGACAACTGTGTTCTTTGAGAAAGAGTTTGGAAATGGATACAATGGTGATCTGGACCTTCCGTTAGAATAATGATGTCACAGAATTATCAATGTACACCTAAAGAATACACGCAAAGGTCTACTTGTGATCTGTGAACTACACAGTTTATTGGAATCAAATCTTGGACTATACCCAACTCCAGTTGGAATATAAGGCGAGCTTGTATGAAATAATTAATGTGTACATGGTGCTAGGAAGCATTTGAACTTTAATACCTGTTGCAATATTAATAGATCACTTGAAGCACTGGACACTTTATGTATGGACTTTGGAGCATATATGACGCCTGCAAAATAATTTTTCCTAGAACTGGTTACATGTGGTATAGTTCTGTTAAATTATGCAATTACTGTAAATAAAATAGGGAGACATTGTTATTGCACGGGAAATTGTGTTTTGTTGCTGCCATACTTCCCGTGTTGCTCCATATTTTGTGCTAATGCCTACTGAGGTGGCATGCTTTCTATGCTCCAGGTTGGTCTCCGGAGTCTGATTAGACTAGCGGTTCTGACTTTGGGCTAGAGGGTTAGGCTGCATTATCTTTTGGTCCCTTTAATCTATTGAGCTACTTGAAAAAAATACATTTTTGGTACTAGCCTGAATATATCTTGAAGGAGAAATCCTTCTGCAGTTCCCAATTTGTAAGTATGAGCACAGGCTGATTCTGTTTCCAACCCGAATGACTGACTTCTACAGGCTTTCACTCTTTAGAGTTCATTTCAACCATGAAACTCTGAAGGTATATTTAGTACTCGAAGGGAAAACTCAGACAAACCTTCAAGAAGCCCCAAGCCCTGATTTTTGCATATCTTATTGATATGATAAGGGGGGGGGGTATGTTTTTCTCCTTGAACAAGCATGCCTCAAAACTAATCTCCCCTCAGCTCAAATTGAATTTAAATATAATCAAACTTGAATTGCTTCAATGCATCCATTTATCTTGCTTAAAACTTATATGCAGTTCTCACTGGGACTAGCTCTGAGGCTGTTTGCTTTTGTTTTCTGAAATTTGCTGTCCTCAGCATTGTCTGCTAGGAAAGAGATGATGGATGGGGCACTGAGCACATCCGTTATCTGCTATCTGCAAGAGCAGAACCCATCTGCATGGCCTTTCCTATCCTACCATCATAGTTACAGCTAAGCTCAAGAGGAACCAACTGTTCAAAAGATAAAGCAGCACTTCAGAGAAGGGCTTGGAAAGGAAGATTAGACACAGCATGATTGATGCATTGGCAGCTCTGTTGTAACAGCTGCTCCTCTTCCAAAGGGGTGAAATTCCACACCTACCATAGCAAGAAGTCCTCTTCACCAATGTGTCTTGTTTTGAGTATATGAATAGGCTATAGCATTGCATGTAATCAGGAATAAGCTTGAATATAGCTGCATTAATAAAAGTGTGTTTACAATATTCTAACTTAAGAATGTACTTAATATATATGTTCCAAAGTGTGGCTAAACAAATGCATAACAGAACAGACTTCCATATAGGTGAACCAGGTCTTCTGTTCCTCCAATTCTGGTGCAGCAGCAAGAGAAATTTGGGTGGAAAACTGACACTGTAATGATGTTGCAGCGTTACTTGAAGTCACATAACCAGAAGTGATGTTATATGTTACCAGGATGCTCTAGCAATCCTCCCAAATTCTATTGTAAGACCAGATGTGATATCACAGCATTACCCTGATAAAAGCTCAGGGATTTCTAACACTTGTCTGGCAAATCTACTCCCACACCTTTCTACAAGTACATAGAACAGCCTGTCATGTACGCAGACATATTAACACATGACACTGATTTGGATCCAGCAAGCTTCTCTACTGGTGTAAAAGTGAGGAGGGAGTTCCCTTTGATCATCAAAATGGTGAGCATCATGGGACTTGCCTGGGCAAATACCATACATACCAGGGGCATATAAAAAGGGAGACTATGCATAATGTAGCAAAAAGACTAGCTGAATTCAACCCACTGCTTTATGCCAAGTCAAATAATTGATCCATTTAACTCAGTGTTGTCTGCCAAGCATATACTTTTGGGAGATAACACATCAAAATCCCACACAAAAACATTTTGTTTTTTACCAAATCAGAACATGCACCATCATGATATTAAAGAATACAAACAAAAAAAATTAAAGAACAAAGTGCACCAGCTTTATAGAGTAAGAGCGGAGTTTCTCTTTGTCCAGCTTGCAATCCTTGAACTTTAAAATGGGCAGGCAGGTACCAGAATATTTAATATTAATTCTTAACGTAATTAATTTTCCTATTCGTTTTCATTATAACAACAACAATAATGAAAATGACATTTTTTTGCCGTTCATTAATAAGCAGATACGCATTCCTTAGGGGAAGTTATAGGCTGGTTCTGCCCTTGCCTTTGTGACAAACAACCTGGAAATCATGTTTATTTATGTTGTTGCCAGTAAGTTCACTTAACTACATTCATATCACATTCATTTCCCTGCTGATGCTGTTCCAAAATATTACTTTATCAGATGATCACTAAAGTGTTTGTCTCATATGGGTGCTTTAAAGTGTGAAAAGGAAAACAGGATGAAAATATGATGACAAGTGTCAGCCAGCATGGCAATTCCGGAGGGCCTGTCAATGATCTGCAAAGCCAATGTCTTTACAAGAACAAAAGACAGTGATTGAGATGAATCCATGGGATTGTCACTCCTTCTAATGCCAAAGACATTATAACGGCTTTCTGAGACTGGACATATTGACAAATGCCTGTAGGTTAAACTATCACTTAAAACACCTTTTAAATACCTATTATGAAATTAGGGTTGTCAGATCTCCCCTGGCAACCAGCAGACCTACTCACTGCTGCGGGGGTACATGCCATTGACATGCCCACATGGCTGGCAATGTGTTCATGTGGCTGATGATGCACCCGGAAGTGATGTCAGCACATTGCTGGGGATACGCTGTTCTTTTTTCAATTTCTCCTGCTGATGCCCAAGGTACCAGTGGGAATTGGAGGAAATTAGTAAGAGGCTGCTTGCCATAAGCAGGCACTTGGCAACCTAGATGAAATGGTAAAGGAGAATGTGCTACACTATCTTTAAAAGATGTGTTAGAGTTCTTAAATATTATATTGGCTATAAACAACAGAGTTGTTAGCATTGCCTGTTGGGATACATAGTATAAGGGGACAGGAAACAGGAAGGGCCTCCACATAGAAAGGGGGGAGTTGAAATGGTACACTTTACTGGTGCAGAGAGCCCCCAGCCCCAACTGCAATCCCCATTACCAGATGGGAAAAAATTGAGATAAACAATAGATCATGCCTGAAGACATTTAAAACACCTTATTTCCTTGTATCTATGTATCTGTTGTCCAAATTTTGTAAGATTTTCTGGAGCCAATTGGTATTCAGAACACTCTGAACTGTAGGGCCTCCTGTGTATGTCACATCAAGAATTACCAGTCCAGACATTTTTTTTTGCATAAGCAAGAGGGAGGGACACATGATGGCAAGGGCAAAGTACCATAAAACAGTGGGAGCAAGAGCTGCTACTGCTTCTGATAGGATTTGCAGGACTAAAATATATGTAAGTGTATAATTCACTCATAGTCACACACACCAGATCCCTGCTGCCATGTCTGGTGATGGCTATAAATACAACTCAGGCAGCCAGAAACATAAGATGGTAAAATAAAGGGAACAAAAAGAAACTAAAGTAAACTAATATATGCTCCAGTTTTTTCAAATCAGACAGGGCCTTTCTGGCAGTCATGCAACAATACATTAACTAGAGAATCAGATGAACAAAATCAAGATCAAAATGATCTCAATATAGAGACTGTATCTGTGGCAACTAATTTTCAGTGAAGTGTGCAGGGCCCTCAGATACTTTGCACACTTCTAGTTACTGTGGAAGAAGCTGAAAGAAATTTCAGCAAGCTAGCACTTATCAGAAATTGTAAATATTCTACAATGAAGAAAGAACAGTTCAGCCACTTAGCCATCTTGGCTGTTAAGTATGAACTTGCAGAATAAATTGACTTGAGCAAATTCATGATTTTGCAATGAAACAGGTCAGGAAAATAAAGCTTTAAGTTCATTTTTTAAATTTTTATTTTACTTCATTTATATCCTGCTTTTCTCCCCAATACAGACCCAAAGTATCATTCACCTCTCATCTATTTTTTTTCTTCACAATAACTCTGAGAGGTAGGTTAGGCTAAGAGTTATTGGCCCAAGGTCACTCAGCAAGCTTTCAGGGCAGATCAGAGAATCAACCCTGGGTTTCCCAGATCTAAGTTCATCACTCTAGCCACTACACCACACTGTTATAATTGGCATAATCTTTGGAACCATGACGGTACACTGGAATTCTTTTAAAAGGAATGACATGGGAACAAACAACCATAAGAAAGTTTTCTAAGGCTATAGAAGTTTGTATCTGTGGTATTTAGTCTCTTATTCATACATCCTCATTATCAGTCCTTGGCAGGTAGATCCCCCAAGTTCTCTACAGCAACCATGCAAGTGGATTGGTTGAAGTAACTTTATTAGAGATCCATCAAGTTCAAGGTGCTAAGACAATGGGATTGGCAGAAGTGACATAAATGGGGTTGGTAATGTTAATTATACGGAAGATTCCCGCCTTCAAGACAGTGACTGTTAAAGTTCTGGCACAAAAGAGCTGGGAGGGTTGAAGGGGAGAAAATAGTTTTAGGCTAGACAGAGCAAAGAATGAAATCATCTCAGTTCCCAAGAAGGATACATCTCGAGCTGGCCACAGCCGGCATTCACGAACACTTGCTCGAAGCGTCAGGGAAAGAGAAAGTATATACTTGCAAGATAACTGACTGACTTAGCATCAATAAGAAACTTCCCATGCCCTCAGAGGATCAGCACATACCACAGAATACATACATGGCAGATATGCAGGATGGCATATATGACACCCATCCATGCTACTGTAAGAAGAAATGATAAAAAAATACATGTATGAACTAATTCTCTGGCTCAGTTGCTTAAAGACAATAATGTTTCACTTCCTAATGTCCATAAGGGCAGGACTTGTAAACAAATGCTTCAAAAGGAACATGTGTACACACACACACACACACAATTCACACCTGGGTAGGTTGTTGATGCTGCAACAGTCAGCCATGACATATTTACATCTCCAGGTTCTCAGATGTTAACACAGTGAGTGACATATTTATTTATCACGGTAAAAGAACCAAATAGGTTGTTTAGCTGAGCATATAAAATGGAAGGCAGTTGATCAAAACCTATTGCACACTTTTTAAAAAAAACTCTAAAGGGGTGTGAAAGATACGGATCAAGCTGTCATCTCCAAGACAGGCTCCATCTGCTTTAGGGAGACATTGTGGAGGCTGTCAGATCTCTCATGCAGGGGACCTGACAATCTTCTTGAGATAGGGAAACCATTTGTGTGATACCCTCATTCACCAGCTCCATAGCTCTGGTGTCTTTTAATTGTATCTCATAAAAATAGAGAAGCTTGCTGTTTATGGGGAAAATAACCAAGGAGTAGAGAATTTAGAAAAACTTTCAATACCATCCCAGATGCTCTCACATTTATTTAAATATCTACAGATATGCATAGAATTCCACATGTATAGCCTAGTTACTGTTGCTGTCTGTCACTTCCAGGAGCCCCCCTTTTCCTTTAAATATATTGCTTTTAAAGTGCATGCAGGTTTGACAGAAGTTAGTTAAGACTAGAGTACATACAATTCTGCACCTCTCAAAATATGAACCAACTCCATCCATAATACCTGGTCTGCTTTGGAACAGAGCTCCTGGATTAAAAATATTTCAAAAAATATTATGAATTGGTGGCAATCCCACCCTGACAAAGCACAAGCGTGTGCATGTACTTTGGGGAAGAATGACATAAATTGTGGATGTGTAATCTGAAAAAGTAGAACAGAAAATACACACAGCATTTAATATGAAATGAAAATTCGCAGTCATTTTACCAAACAAATTGACTGGAACAGCACTATAGATTTTGTGATCTATGACAGATTAAAATACTGGGATGTCACAGCATACAAGTATAGCCGTTAACTGGAGTAGCTGTCAAGAAAAAAAAAATAGGCCAAACAGATATCAGAACCTGTGCTCCTTTTTTGTTTATTACTAATTTCTGGCTGATCACTGCATTGGGAAGATAATAAATTAATAGGTTTTTTAAAAATTTTAGTGTCTTCCCAAGGAGCACTTCGCTTTTAAATGATTCATTGCTGCCACAAAGCCATCCTTTTGTTCCTTTGCAAGAAGCCCAAAGGGATTTAATTAAATGAAGTTGCATCCAATATTTAAAATGAACATCAATTCCAAAAAAGTTAACCTGTTTGAAAAGCCCAAGTATGATATAGATTCATTGTTCATTTCCTTCAGAGCCATCGGCTGTGAATACGACTCATACATTTTTTTAGGATAAATAAATGTATTCCCTGACATTTCAAAACTTCACAAATCAGCACTTTAAAGTTTCGACATTTGGGCTATAATGGATGCAATCTATCAGACAATGAAATCTGAAATGAAGATGCTTATGCCTATTTCCAGTGGGTTATGCACATCACACCAAAGCCCCAAAGTCCTGATTTATTTATTTAAAAATATGTATAGCCTGATGCTCAGCCAATTGCTCATAAAGTGGCTTCCAACAATTATTCAAATGACACTTGGCCATGGAAACTTGCTGGATGACCTTGAGCCAGTTACATACTCTCAGCCTTAACTGACCTCACAGGGTTGTTGTGACAATAAAATGGAAAAGAGGAAAATGATGTGAGCCACTCTGTATCTCCATTAGGAGGAAAGGAGAGCCAGTTTAATGTAGTGGATAAAAATGGCAGGACTCTAATCTGGAAAACCAGGTTTGATTCCCCACTCCTCCACTTAAATCCAGCCGGGATCCCTCTGTGAGGAGGGAGGGGCTGAGAGAGCTCTGGAAGAGCTGTGATTGACCCAAGGTCACCCAGCTGGCTTGAAGAGGAAGAGTGGGGAGAATCAAACATGGTTTCCCAGATTAGATTCCTGCCACTCTTAACCACTACACCAAACTGGCTCCAAATATGCTATTTGTCTTTGCCTTAATTTTAGTATTTGTTTAGGATAAGGAGTTGTGACATTACTTTGATTTAGCTTTGCTTAGGATAGGATTTCATGCCTCTCATATTGTACCAAATCCCTCAGTAAAATCTTTCTTGAGAAACCTTTAGATTTGTTTATGTTGTTCTTTTTCTACTAAATTGCATTCCTCACAGCCACCTCATTAGGTAAAAGATCCCCATTTTCACTACCTGCAAAAACAAGCAAGTACATTCCCCATGTCAGTCTGAACACACATGTTCAAATGTTTGCAGGGGTGTGGTAACATTATGCCACAGAAAATCCTCTGTCCAAGAGATTTCAGAGCTACCACTAATCAGAGAAGGCAACAGTGAACTCTGGGAACTAATAGTTTTTCATATATGGAAAGCAGTGGCAAAGAAGAAAGACAAGGATTAAAAAATGCAGTCCATTAACTCTTAAAATCTGGGGAGTAATTTAGCTCTAAGGCATTAAAATTAATACATAAAATATATACAAATTACAAAATATCACAGAATCATGGGAGGAGTGCTGTCTCTCATTACTAATCATGTCATAGGCAATATCCAGTCACATTCCCTATGCACCCAGAATGGCAAAACTTTCTCCTTGATTTTTGCTCTCATTTGGAGATTCAGAGTGTGCATTTTATTCCACACAAGGGATTCTCTCACACCTTTGCCAGGTCTCCACTGGCAAGTGGAAGACTTACTTTGCTGGGAATGGGGTGTGTTGTTGATGTAATGATGATGCCAGCAATGTGCTGACATTGCCATTGATGTGATGATGTCACTCCCATACACCTAGAAATGATGGCAGTGTATCATCAGGATGGTTTAGAGTTTTGCAAAAACTCTATGGTTTTACCATAAAGTCTTTGCAGAATGCTGGAGTGCCTCTTATCTCTTCTGGTTTAAACTGGTGGGCACCAGCAGGCATCAAAGAGAATTGCCTTCTCTTATAGCAGGAAGCCTGGCATTTTAACCCCCCCCCCCCCGGGACATCCTCCGTAAATGCCAACAAGTATTTCCAGAGAGTATAAACTCCAATATATGTAGACCTAAACAGTGTGATCAGGTTCCTTCATACAATCCAGAAAATCATAGATGATGAAAAAATGGAGTCTCCATATTCTCAGAGGTCTGAAGGAGTTTTTTTATATATACAAATATGCTGTTGACAGTGCCCCATTGAGTGAAAACAAATAGCAAGAATGGGCTTAAAATATGCAATTAAAGAGAGAGAGATGGGACAGATGAAGAAAAGTGGAATTTGGATAGCCAATAAATCTAATGTTTCTGATATGGACTTGCAGTCCATTGCAATCTCATACTATGTAAACCTCTTCCCCCCTCCTTTTTACTCTTCAGGGAAAGCGGATATTTCCTTTCCTCCCTTCTTGTAAGAAATGGCACATTTTTCATCTTTATTGTCAAATGGGAAGAAAACCATTTCCAACAAGTGAAATAGCTTTCAAAGGCCAACACAGTGGGAGTGCATAAATGAGCCCACCTCTGGCCCGGCAAGTGTCCAAGTTAGTTTTCTGTCTGCCACACTGCCATAACAGATAGAGACACTTCTCTGCACACCTGCAAGCTTTTTTATTGTCCTTTCCCCAACTAGAGACAAAAATACATTAAAGAACAACACATTCCCATTCCTCATTCATTTCACAAAATGAAGTGTGTTCCCTTCCATTCTTCTTCATTATTCTCATTTCATGTAGTAGTCTAAATGAGAGGCCAAACTATTAAGAGGGAGAAAGTCTTTCTTTTTGGAAAGCTGTTGGTCTTCCCTTCTTGTTTGTTTATTTTTTTTATTTGTAGTCAGGTTAACAGAAAAAAAACAAGAGGCAAGATTGACAAGTCCTTATAGCTTTGATTGACTAGACAGAATGTGCTCTCAGCTGGTCCTTGGCCCTGCCAAAATACAGCCCTCACCTAACCTGAAAAGGGGCACTTACAAACATCACACTGCTTGCTTCCCCCAATGGAATGATGCAGCATTTGAAACATAAAGCACCCCTTTCCATGCCACTTGCTTTGTGGCATGGAAAGGGACACTTTCAAATGCCACACCACTTGCTTCACCCAATGGGTGAACCAAGCAGCATGGCATTTGAAACTTAAAGCGCCCCTTTCTCTGCCCCTTGCAAGTGGCATGAAAAAGGGTGCTTTCAAACAGTGCACTGCTTCCCCCATTGGGGGAAGCAGGCGGCATGGCATTTGAAACTTAAAGCATTTAAACACCTGAATCCCAAAGCAGTTTGCTGCTTTGGGATTTAGATTATCCTGAACTGTTTTCGGGATAGCGGGACACCCTAATCTTTTTCAGGTGCACACCCCTAGTAATGACTGCTGGCACTCTAAGTTCCTCCTGCCTTTTTAATTGATTTTAAACCTTCCATGATTCTAGAAGAATGTTCTATCCCCATCTGGCAATTTTCTTTTCTTTCTTATTCTCTTAGTCAATTTCCGAGGCCCAATTTTTTCTGAATGTCTTGGAAATCCTCCAAGTACATAGGAACTCTTAACTTCTCTCTGAATGATCTCTTTCACTGGTTCGATAACTGGCATTAGCTACTTGTCTTGCTATCAGATACAGGGATTAGAGATAGGCACGAACCCCCAAAAATGAACCACGTGATTCGTGGTTCATAGCATTCCATGGAACCTCAAGCCATGAACTTCTGACCTTTTCCTAGTTCATGGTTCGTTGTGCCGTGGCATTCAACCACCCTGCACCAGCTGCTGAAGCCGGTACGGAATATTTGAAACAGACAGCCCGTTTCCTCTGCTGCCTGGGCAGCAGGAGAATGGGGCTATCAGTTTCACAGACCTCATGCCAGTTTCAGCTGATGGACTGAACTGGCTGCTGGGCTGTTCCAGCGTGGGATCTGTAAAACTGACAGCCCAGGCAGCAGGAAAAGAGGCTGATGTTTCACAGACCCTGCGCTGAGCCAGAGCAGCAGGGAAAAAAAGCTGTCATTTCACAGACCCTGCACTGGTTCCAGCATGGGGTCTATGATATGACAGCTTCTTTTCCTGCTGCTCTGGCAGCTGGAAAAAGAAGTTTTCATTTCTCAGATGCCGCACTGGTTTCTCCTGCTGCCCAGACTGTCCATTTTACGCTGTTCCAGCATGATGTCTGTGACACTGACAGCCTGGGCAGCAGAAAAAGAAGCTGTCATTTCACAGACTCCACGCTGGAACCCGCACAGAGTCGGTGAAATGACAGCCTCTTTTCCTGCTGCATGGGCTGTCAGTTTTACAGACCTTGCACTGGAACTGTAGCGGGGTCTGTGATACTGACATCCCGGGCAGCAGGAAAAGAGGCTATAAGTTTTACAGCCCCTGCACCAGTTCCAGCACAGGGTCTGTGAAATGACAGCCTCTTTTCCTGCTGCTCTGTCTGGAACCGGCGTGGGGGCTGTGAAATGACAGCTTCCTTTCCTGCTGCCTGGACTGTCAGTTTTACAAACCCTGCACTACTCCAGCGCAGAGTCTGTGAAACTGACAAACTGACAACCCATGCAGAAAGAGAAAGAGGCTGTCAGTTTCACAGACCCCCTGCCAGTTTCAGCCCATCAGCTGAACCCAGCGCGGGGTCTGTGAAACTGAGAGCCCCTTTCTCCTGTGCCAGGGCTGTCTGTTTCACAGACCTCATGCTGGGTTCAGCCAATGGGCTGAAAATGATGCGGGGTCTGTGAAACTCCGAACCCAACCATGGAATGGCTGGAAAAATTTGTTTGTTCCATAAACATGCATTCCCATGGAATGCGTGTTTCAGTGCAGACAAACCAGTCATTCTTTATGGAATTTTGTTCCATGGTTCGTTTCATGCCCGTCTCTAACAGGGATTAATATATTGTTTGTATTGTAAGAAGAATGGCACTACTCTTTGCCCCCCCTATATGGAATAAAGAGACAAGACACCAGGCTTGGGTGAAAACAGGGCCATTTATTGACCAACAATAACTAAAACTTAACCAAGAACTTAATAACAGCAAGGGTGTAACCAGTGGTACAGGTCGAGACAAGGGGGCGCCTGGACCTACTCCTTGGCCTGCATGGGCAAGCACCCTCTGCCCAGGTGCAAGCCATCCAATGCATGGTTGTAACCCGGCCGGCCAGGCGAATGGTTCCCCCCTTAAAGCGCCATACACCCCAGCTGTAAAGCCCAAGGGAAGACCTTTTTCAGGAGGTCCCAGGGCAGTGTGCCCTCTCAGCTGGCAGCCGTAAAGCCCACCAGCCGATCCGAGACAGACCCCCATTCCCCACTAATGGGGAGGTGCCACTGGGTGCTCACCTGCCTGCTCTACCTATCCAAACTAACCTGCCACCGCCAGGGCCAAGCTTCTGCTTAGGCCCTAGCACCCCACATTTCCTGCAGGGCTAACCATAACCCCTGCTGTAAGTCAGTCAAGAAAATATCATTCCCTTTTGCGGACAAATGCACTCCATCACCTCTGTAGAGATCAGCATACATGTCCCGTATCTGAGGATGGGGCAAATAAATGCCCAGCCCTGCACCCAAAGCCTTTAGCATGGCCTTATTGGCCTTGCATCTAGTACGTTCCATCTCGTCATGGTCCAAAGCCTCCCTCCAAACCCTGCATGGAAGGGTAGCGGACCATACGATAAGCACCCCAGGCCACTGCTTCGTGATAAACTTCAAATAGGCCTGTGCCTGGAGTGTAAGGGCCTTTCCTTTGACCCAACCCAAGTCATTTCCACCCAGGTGGATAACTAGAAAATGAGGGGGAGGGGCACCTGTCCCCTCAAACAGGAGCAGCAGCAAGCTCGGCCACCAAAGGCCTCAACAGTCCTGCTACTAAACCTGGGCCCACTGGCTGAGGCCAAACTGGGACCCCACAAGAGTCCCCTTGGCCTGATGGGTGGCCCAAAAGACCATGCTGTGCCCACATATGAGGATCTGACACCTCCCATGGCGAACCACAGCACCTAAGAAAGAAAACAGACAATTAGCCCCTGCTTACAAAGGGGCCGGCAGAGGACGGACATACCCCGGTAAGCTGCCAACCTCCACCGTCCGACACTTCGAATGGCCATCTCAGGGTAGCCCATTGCGGCTGCCGTGGAGGCTGCTCCAATCCGGAATGAGTGGGTGCAAAACTTAAACCCCACCAAGCCCAACTTGTACAAAGCCCTCTCGGTTACCGACCAGAGCTGGTACCAAGTAAGCGAGGTCCCGTCATGATGCTGAAACAAAACACCATCGCCCTGGCCCCTCTTCTCCAAATACCTACACAAAGGCAGCACAGGGCACAGCTCAGGCTCCACACATGAGCCCAGTGACACTACTAAACCCTTCTGGCGCTGGTCAGTTTTGGATCTCCGAATGTGGAGGGAAACACCAGTCCCCACAAACTGCACAACCTGCACCAAGAGAGCATGATCAGACTGATCTGTGCATGACTGCGCCACCAGCTCGCCAATTCGGAAGGACCCGAAAAAGGCTATGAGCACAGCTGCATGAAAAAGCACAGCCTCATAAGCAGAAGAGCAAACTAAAGCCCAAAGTCCACCTAAACCATGAAGTATAGATGGAGAAATGGGTTGCCTAGTGTCCAGCCGGGCACCAGCCTCCCTGGACCACCTTTCCAACATCTTACAAACTCTAAAGTCACCCGTGACCTCCGGGAAACCCGGGCCTTGCTGGCAAAGGCCAAAGTGGCCAAAAGACCTCGGACTTAACAGACAGACCATCAACCCTCCTTTCCACGCAGAACTGCACAAGATGTTCTGCAGGGATGGGCCAGATTTGTTCTAAGCCCGCTAGTAACCGGAAACTAGCAAATTGTCGCACCGCGTGATCATATAACCTTCGGGTGCTAGGGGTGATGGCTAGGCGAATAGCTCTGTGTGCTTCGACCCTCCATGCTTCCATAGTTCCTGGGGCATCCGAACAGGCAGCGGATCGGCCTCGGGGGCAAGTTGACCAAACCTTTCCATCTGCTGGCGGGACAAAGCATCTGCCACTCCATTATCAATGCCAGGAACATGTTTCGTCCTGAACAGAATGTTCAGCCAGAGGCACCAGAGCATGAAAGCCCTGACCAGCTTCATCACCCCAGGCGACCTGGATGGAAGGGAGTTGATCACCTGTACCACCACCATATTGTCGCACCAAAAGTGGACCACGCGGTTGGCAAGCTCATCCCCCCATAACCAGACCACTATAAGGATTGGAAAAAAATCCAAAAATGTAAGATCTTTGGTAATACCACCATCATGCCAATTTGCCGGCCAAGGCTCCACACACCAGTGCCCCCTGAAGTTGACCCCAAAGCCCATGGACCCCGAAGCATCCGAGGCCACCTGCAATTCTGCCTTGAGCAACAGCTCATCCCACCAGAAAGTGACCCCATTAAAGGTTGAGAGGAACTCCTCCCACACCCTCAGATCATCGCTGATCCCCTGTAATAACCAGACCCTATGGTGAGGCAACCGCAGACCGGACATGACGTCACACAGCTGCCGTAAAAACGCACGCCCAGGAGCAACAGCTTTACAGGAAATTTGAGATGGCCAACACACTGCTGCAGCTCCAGTAGAGAAACCTTTCTCCTATTACTGAGGGTGGCTAGCCGCCCCCGAAGATCGACCACCTTAGCATGTGGTAATCGAAACATCTGATGCAAGGTATCAATCTCAATACCCAGAAACATCAAGACCTGAGACGGGCCCTTGGTTTTTTCATGAGTGAGAGGAACTCCCAGCTCCTCCGCCAAGGCCATGAACCCTGCTAACAGCCTGGCACACTGCCCTGACCTGCTGGGCCCAGAAAAAAGGAAGTCATCCAGGTAATGGGCAGAGTCACTGCACTGTAGCTGTTGACGCAACTCCCACTCCAAGAACTAACTAAATTTCTTGAAGGCAGCGCACGAGACCGAGCAACCCATAGGGAGTGCCCTGCCCACGTAAAACTGGCCATCAAATGAGAAACCCAGCAACTATTTATAATCATCAAGGCAGATCGGTAAAAGGCGAAATGCAGATTTGATATCGCATTTCACCATTTCCGCCCCAACCCCATAACGCTTCACCATGTTAATAGCCTCATCGAAGGAAGTATACCGAACGGTACACATGTGCTCCGGGATAGCATCATTCACTGACCCGCCCTTCGGAAAGGACAGGTGATGAATCAGGCGGTACTCGCCAGCCGCTTACTTTGGCACAACTCCAAGAGGAGAGACCCTCAAATTAGGAACCGGAGGGGCCAGGAAAGGCCCTAACACCCGCCTCTCAGTGCACTCTTTGGCAATTTTATGCCGCACAACCTCCTCCATGCCGACCACTGACCGCAAATTGGATGACATGAAGGGGGTTCGGGGGTCCTGGAATGGAATGGAATGCGAAAACTGGGCTGCAACGCAGTCAGGGTATACCAACAATAACTTAGCCAGTGCTTTCAGTCTTATGGGCAAAGGACCCTTTGTCAGCTGTAGGCTGACATGGCCTGCCTCCCAGTCACCACCCGCCACCCCGTGGATGGGGCCTGGGGCATGCTGAAAATGCATGGGAACCTCTACACCACAGGCATTCATGCTTGAACCCGCACCCCCTCCTGGAGCACACTCCCTGATATGCAAATTCCCAACAGAGCAACCGGGGCTGAACTGACTGCCCCACAGAGGTGTGGGTACCAGGAGGGGAAGCCAGGCGCTGCAGCAAATGCCCACTGTCCACCCTATCACCAAGGTTGGGCTTAGCCGGGGCCATCAGCTGCAGCCAAAGCTGCTGGTGAATTTGGTCCCACGGCAATGTGGGGTTAACTGCAGCCCACATCTGGAATTCATCATCGTACTGCTGCCACACAGCACCAACGAAGTCTGTGTACCCCCTATAGATAATGTCAATGTACTGGAATAAGGGGGCGGCCCACTGCGGCTGGGCCCGCGCAATAACTTCAGCATAAATAAGCATGCCAGGCAGCCAATTGGCCCAGGTACAGTCAATCTTCCGACCCTTGACCCTTTCCTTATCCCGGTCATCCATTTCCTCTTTATCCTTCTTTTCCAGTTCGCAGAATAGAAGGGTAAAGACGTCTACGAATGCTCCACGAAGGATTTTATCCCTAGTGGCTGGCATCAAGTGGTCGCCCAGCGGCAATGCTGTGTCCCCAAACGGCATAGCCCTGTATGGCATGATGCCTAAGGCTGATGCCGGGTAATAAGGCCCCATAGGACAAGGAGGCCAAACCAGCTGATGCTGCCCAGTGGATTGGCTGCTGATAGCAGTGCCAGACCCACCAACAGATGGCACAGAAGCAACAGGGGAGGGGGTAACACCAAGCTGCAAAGGCATAGACTGGTGACCCCAAAGCTGCCAGGGACCCGAACCAGCTTGTGCTGCATGCTGCCCAAACTGGAAAGCCCAATTCAGGGGCAACCAGCAGAGGCTGCAACACTGCCAAGTCGCTGGCTGCACCAACCGGCCCCCACAGCCAGGTGTGTGTGTCATGCAATGCAGGTGACTTACCATCAGACTCAGGTTGATCAACAACTATAGCAACAGGAGGCATTCAGTCGCCTCAATCCCCTCCTGCCCCACGCTGCTGGTGGTTGCTGCAGGTCCATGATTCTATTATCTATATCACATGATGCTTGCTTGGCTGGGCATTCCATTTTCCCTGGGTTAACCTTTTAGCTCTAGGCCTGCTTAAAGAAGAAGAGCTTGCATAACAGAGTTTTCAGCCAGATTGAGCCTGACAAGTATCATATGTTTTGCCACACCCTCTGACTACTTTTCCCCCTCTCCGGCTTTACTGTCATTCATTCTGAGGAGTAGGTTTATTAGTGCTAAGGAAGAATGGCTCAAGCATCTATAAATATCTGGATTCAGCACATATAATTGCTATTTTGTAAGTGTCTGTGGGAATAAAATATGGTATGGTGTTTCCCGTAAACAGTTGAAATTCTCTCACCTTCCTGGCCCCATCTTCTGATAATCTGCCTCTCTTTCGCTCTCCTGATTTAAGGCTATCAGTCATTTATAGCCAGACACAAATTACTTCCTCAAGCAGGCCACAGTATAATAACATCTTACATTACTTAGTACTGTTTTAGTCTCTAACTCAGAACTAAAGCTTAGCCTGACACTGAATTCCATGGTCCAAAGGCAAAACTAGCTATATCCTCAAACCATTTTATAATTTTGCTGCCCAGCAACGTCTCTACCCCTTCTACAGTTAGGAATATATTTTGCACCAACCCTTTCCCCCTCTGATTCTTTCAAAAGTCTGCATCAAAGACTCGTTGGAGTCTTCGATCAGTAGTTAAATATATTTGGCAAACTGTGCTAATTTGCACTGAACTGCTGAGTTTTCATAATTTATTCTGGTGGCTCAATATTATAAAATGTATATTTTGTCAAAGGCTGGAATGGCAGAGAGCAGGAAAGGAAGGAGAGAGGAATGAAGGTTGCTGAGAATGAAAGTTGCTCAACTTCTGTGACTGACTCAAATGTGCTCTTATTAAAACTATCTCTGTGTATTTGAGAGCAACTCAAAAGGTCACCCAGTTGGAAAACATTGAAAAGCCAACTACTTCAACCTCACAACTTCCAGGTTCATCTCTCCACCAGCTCCTTATTTTGATGAGCCCATTACTCCTCTTGAATGAGAGGGAATGACAGATATAAGAGGTAGGTTTAGAAATTGGGGACAGCCAAACAACAAGCACAGGAACATCCTAGTTGTAGGTCACTGCAAAAACTGCTAGCATCACATTATCATAATTTTCCTTTCCTGGTACAAATCTTTTGGCCATAGCCTTAAGCCTGATCCCGCATTAACAAACAAAAAACCAAAAATATTACAACTACTGTTACCAATAGTGATAAAAGAATCTCGCCCCAAACAATTTTCTAATTTTAGATCGGATTACTAATTATCATAATTTTATACTTCAGTCAAGAAACTTATTTTTAAAAAAGAATGAAAAGGAATTATTGGAATGCAGGCTTTGGTGCCTTATATATGAGTATGCAAAATATGCCCAAGATAGTAACTCTGGAAGTTGGTGATGTCAGATAATTCTAAAACACTGTCCTATATTCTGTTGCATTCTGTCTTGCTTCATTTCTTTAAGTGACTTGTGATATAAAAGCTTACCAAGTGAAATTAGGACTGGAGCAGATGTTCTGCCCAGTCCAACCTGAAGTTTCAGCTAACATGCATTGTGTGTGTGTATTCACAAGTTATGTGCTGTCAAGTTACTTCAAACTTATGGTGACCATATGAATTACCAACCTCCAAAATGTCCTATCATTGACAATGTTGCTTAGGTCTTGCAAACTGAAGGCAGTGACTTCCTTTATTGAGTCAGTCCATCTCAGGTTGTGTCTTCCACTTTTCCTACTGCCTTTAACTTTTCCAACCATTATTATCTTTTCCCAGGGCTTTTTTTCTGGGAAAAGAGGTGGTGAAACTCAGTGGGTTGCCCTCAGAGAAAATGGTCACATGGTTGGTGGCCCCGCCCCCTGATCTCCAGACAGAGGAGAGTTTAGATTGCCCTCCATGCCAAGCGGCATGGAGGGCAATCTAAACTCCCCTCTGTCTGGAGATCAGGGGGTGGGGCCACCAGCCATGTGACCATTTTCAAGAGGTTCCAGAACTCCATTCCCCCGCATTCCCCCTGTAAAAAATCCCTGGGAACAAGGATGATTTCATGCTTATTTTGTAGATGTAGTCTAAACTGTGATATTTTTTGTCTCTGGTGTTCAAGCCAGAATTCCAATGGGCGACTAACCTGGGGGTGGGACCTCAACCTATAACTAACCATGCTTTCCCTCAATACGTCACTTCTGCCAATTTCTACTGTCTGAGCAACCTGAACCAATGGATCTCTAATAAAAGTTACTTCAACCAAATCACCTGTGTGTTTGCTGTGAAGAACTAAGGGATCTAACTGCCAGGGACTGACAGAAAGAAGTTCAGTCATTTTAGCTTCTAAGGAGAATTCAGAATTGATTTAATCCAGAATCCATTTATTTGTCTTTTTGGCCATCCATGGTATCTGTAAAAGTCTCCTCCATCACCACATTTCAAATGAATCAATTAAAAGAATCAGCAAACATAACTAATCCAAAAGAATTTGTCCTATGTGATTTGGTGAAATCTGCTCACAGGTTGAGATCTTCCACACTTTGACTGAATGAAGTGTTTGGAGGACCCTGCCTATTATCTATAGCTCTAGCATTGATGGAGAGTTTTCAAGATTTTGTTACTTACTATGTGTCATTCTTATTAATGGCAATAATTTAATTTTAGCATTCTTTCATGGAGAAATGCAGCCATTACAAAATGTGTTTTTTAAAATACCCAACCTGACAATGAATAAAAAGACTGCAAAACTTTCCCCCCTTTTGCAAAGCACACCTCTTCTGCCAGGTTGACAGCTTGGAAGTCAGTGATTTGGTTTCCAGGATGTCTTTTGTAAAGCTAATACAACTCAATTTTAGCTTTCTTTAAGTGACACCTGTCTCTCTATGAATTCCCTTATAACCTGTCCACTCCAAGAGATTCTCTCAACCCTTTTAATATGTCTCCACTTAAAGTCAGTCTGTCAGTCTTCTCCTCTCTATCTTCTCAAATTAAGTGAGTTAAAGAAAAAAGGAAGCAGCCTGGCAGTTAAATAAGCAGAGGCATTAAAAAAGTGTACCAAACAGGAAAGGGGATAACCATCCATCTGCTCAGGAAAAGGTAAGAAGAAAATATCCTTAATGTTTCACCCTCTGGATATTGCCTGATGTTCAACATTCAGCCCATGCTGAAAGAGACATAGAAGTATAAGGATGAACAAATCAAGGACAAAATAAATGAACATCATATATTAAAAGTCTTGATGCTTCCCAGATCTAATCCAGAAACAGTATGATGTAATAGGCAAGAATCTATACATCTATTGCATCTTTTTATATCCTTGAGTTCCATGTCTCATCATAGGCAGACAGCAACAATCAAAATTTACGGTGAGAAAGGGTCATATGAAGCCAACCTTTGAATCAAGATGTTAATTAATAAACTGATCACTTGTTACTAACTTACCAATATAGTAAATTCAGGATAGAATGGTAGTTTGACAACAAAGCTTAAGACAGTGCTTTCAGACAATGATAGGATCCACAGATCACAAGATATTGCACTATCATAATAATTACCTGCTGGATTTTCCTGTGTAGACAAAAACATCCAGGAGGTTTATTATGATGATAATGCAATATCCAATGATGTTTTTCTAGCCAATAAAGCAAAAAAGCAGCGATCAATGTTCTGTTAAGAATATGGTTGCCACTTTGAAGAGGTCCAAACTAAGGAGTACATATTAAAAAAATGATATATTATGTGTCAGAAGAACATTAACACTTCTGCATTAGAATATACCATCCTGGTAACATATTAACTTAAATAACTCTTACATTTTTCAAAGTATACTGCATTTTACTTTGAAATAAGGAATGGAACAGTCGCCTAGTCTAATTACGATGGATACATCATGTTGGGCATAAACAATTAACCATATAAGTGGCTCAGCTACAAAATGTTCATCACCATAGAATAATATTTCCAAGTTGATTGTAGAATGAATGTGGATTGGGAACTCTGCTTCGGGAATGGTTTTGGAGATTTAAAAGGAAATCAGGCTGGTTTCGGGAATTATGGTATGACATTGACTTCTGCATTTCAGTTCATTAGCAATGTACATTTCAAAGCATAACTACAGACTGTTATTCATTAATGTGGAAACTGCATACTTGCTTTCACATATAAAATTGTTTAAAAGTCTATGACAATAGTTTTAGGAATCTCTACCACTCTGCCATTAGTTGTCCCACAGTGTATAAACTGATTTATCCTCGTAGTATTCTGGTCTGCCTATTCATAGGCAAAAATTATAAGTGTGGCATTGTTTGGAGGCCATCCCCATGGTGCTCTAACACCATAAAGCAAGGATGGTGGCACAGGATAATTAACCCAATATAATTAGACATCCCTAATGAAAGGATTAATTACCATGTCCTGAATTAATATAAAGAAGCAGGCAAGAGAAGCTGTGCTAGCTAGCAGCCATGTTTCCAAAGGAGCTTTTTTCAATGTAGCTTGGCTTCTGAAGCAATCTTTCCATTATTTTCACCGAGTGCTCATGATGAATCTCCGTGATTTTCATTTGTTGGCAAAGATAGTAACCCATCTCCTCAGCTGGTGCTGTCACTAGAGCTTTATCCATCACTGACCTTGGCTCTTTTGCATCACTGCAAAATCAAAATCAAATATACAAAGTATTTTTTTATCTTATTTGTTCCACACAACAGGCAAGTTAGGCTGGAAGTGACTTAGAAGGGTATAATTCTGTCATAAGACTGCACTATAATTTACGCAAATACATCTTTAGGAACTTCACAGCTGAGTCTAACACTCCTATATGCCAACTCCAAACGTTTCCACATTTGATGGTTGTTGTGGATTTTCTGGGCTGTATTGCCGTGGTCTTGGCATTGCAGTTCCTGACGTTTCACCAGCAGCTGTGACTGGCATCTTCAGAGGTGTAGCACCGAAAGACAGGGATCTCTCAGTGTCAAACTGAGAGAGTTTGACACTCTGAGCCAAGCTACATGTGATGCCTTACACAGGTTGGACACTTGTCAGCTTCCCTTAAGTTTTGATGGGAAATGTAGGCGTCCTGGTTTTACAGCTTGGCTCTCCATTACAGCTGCAAGACCAGGATGCCTACATTTCCCATCAAAACTTGAGGGAAGCTGACAAGTGTCCAACCTGTGTCAGGTTTCACTTGTAGCTTAGCTCTGAGAGATCCCTGTCTTTTGGTGCTACACCTCTGAAGATGCCAGCCACAGCTGCTGGCGAAACATCAGGAACTACAATGCCAAGACCACGGCAATATAGCCCGGAAAATCCACAACAACCATCGTTCTCCGGCCGTGAAAGCTTTCGACAATATATCGTTTCCACATTTGCCTCTGTGTGTATGCAAAGCATTGATTAAAATGAAGCCAGTCTCTCTGCCTGAAATGAGATAGAGAATATTCTTGAATTCTTGCAATGAACACAACTACATAAAAGCAGCCATGCTGGATCTCAGATCAGTACTCCATCTAGTCCAGTGTCTTTTACACAATGGAAAAAATGCCCCCAGAATCAGGCCATAGAGGTCAATCTCTCCCCCTGTTCTTGAACTCCTCTGTCAACAGGTATTCAGAAGTGTTCTGCCTCTGGAACTCATAGCTAATATTAGTCACCATGGCTAATATACATTAATGGATCTGTCTTCAATGTATTCGTATAATCCCCTTTTAAAACCATTTATGTTTGTGGCCATGTCTATAATTTGAGACAGTGAGTTCTATAGTTATGTTGCAAACTCTGCATATTTTCACAATATTTCAGACATCAAAAGATGTCTTAATATTGAGTAGGGAGTGCCATCAAGTCATAGCTGACTTATGGCTACCCTTGCTGGGGTTTTCAAGGTAAGAGACTGTCACTCTAAATGTAACATCTTTCACAAGTTCACCACGGAGCCAATTCATGCTCTGAACAATCACACCGGAGTTTTGGGGAATGGCTTCTGTTAAGAAAGGAGAGACCAAATGGGGTCAGAAAGCTGCTGCTGGCAGAGCAAGAGCTCCTGCCTTTCTCCCAAGCTTTTTTCCCCATGCAGTTTTTTCTCATTTCTGTTGCCGCACATGCAGACAGTACCTCCATATGGAGCAGACAAAATGGAAAACTCTCCCTCCCTGTGCACTGTTTTTGCATGGGAGGAAAAGGCTTGGGAGAAAGGCAGGAGTTTTCCCTCCCCTGGTGACAGCTTCCTGAGCCCATTCGAGCTCTTAGGGTTTTTTTATAGAAGCCAATTCCCAAGCTGCTGTGTGACTGTGCAGGGCACTGGTTGGCTCTGTGGAGAATTGGTGAAAGAAGTAATGTTTAACAGGGGTGGTTCGACATTGCCTGTCTCTGCAACCATAGTTTTTATTGGAGGTCTCCTATTCAATTACTAACCAAGGCCAACCCTTCTTAGCTTCTGAGATCTGATGAAATTGGGCTTGCCTGGGCTATCCAGGTCAGGACTGTTAATAATAAAAACAGGACATAAAACAGCTATATGAAAGGAGCTTGTGCTAGTCAGTGGAAATTTTGACTGTTTTCTTTGAACATCTGACACATAGGGATGCTTAAGTTCAGCTCATGGTCTGTTTGCCAGCTGCAAACACGGAGCCAGTATTTTGTTGATCTGTTAAGCAGTTTGCAAACAGTTTGAGCCTGTTTGTTCAGTTACTGTTCATGTATTCAAATGATGTAATACAGTACAGAGCAATCAGCAGTATTTCATGTATGTGCACTCTCACACTGCCTGATGGGAGTTCTACTTTCTTCCCTTCCCCTATAGACCTCTTGTCATGACATACTACTCATACAAACAGTCAACAAATCAAATAGTCAGCTAGTAATTATAAATAAAAAAAAATTACAAATAAAATATTTTTCCAAGTATTACTCTTTTGTGCTTATGGCTATACTATCATTGTAATTTCATGCTGGAGTATTTCTACACAGCTGTGTTCTGACCCTGATGACCATGTCCCTGGTGACTGCGGCTGCTGAACATGGTATGTTTGATATCAAACATGTTTACTGTGAAGTCTGAGACATCCTTATTGACCCCCATTGCATAACAAATTACAGTTTGCTTTGATGCACAAGGCATGTAGCAAAAACAAGTCTATTTAGGGCTCATGTCCCTCAGTTCATGGTTCTTTGAATCCAAGCAGGTTAATGAATTTTCTTCAGGTTATCTCATTTCAAACTAGGTCATTGTCAGAATATGTGAGTGTGAAACAGTTAATTAAATGCTGCTCCGTTCTCTCCCAGATGACCAGAAAGAGAGTGGGCAATCTTCATGTGAAGTGGTTTGATGGTAATTAGCTCTACTCCCCTGTCATCCATTGGCTTTCAACAAGTTGCCTCTTGTGTGTAACAATGCTTGGCTTTCAACAACTTCCATGGAAGTTGTAATGATGCTTATGACTGCTAATGCAAGCGCCTCTCTATAATAAATGCATGGTAATTGCAAATGTCTCTATGCACTTCATTAGACCATGTGGAAATCACTTTCAGCAGCCTTCAAGAACCCTAGAATAGTTCACTATGCAGAACCTATTGTGGGGGTAGAGACAGGAATTTATGTAGTTTCTTGTGAGATCACCAGCAGCAATATTCCCCACAGAATCCTTGCACACCTTGCCAATATATGCTGTACTTCATTTTTTTCAAGAGCAAAATAGTTACTAAGAGAATCAGTGGAGTTTGCTATCAAGAGGGCATGGAAGAATTCATTTGGGTTAACTTCCTTCTGGGGATAGGGAAATCTGCTCACAACCATTTATAATTCCCTTCCTGGAACATAATGTGCCACCTCCCTTCTAGAAATGAAAGAATTGTCTCTGGAGAGTTCTTCCATCTCATAACAGATGCACAGGCTTTCTTTGAATCTACATGTCCTTCATGATTCAAACTCAGCAGTGAGTTGTATCAACAGAGAACAAGAAAGAAGCTAAGGGAGTCTGTAAGGGAAAATGTTGAGCACAACTTAGTCCCACAGGAATTTTGAACCTTATATTTCATTCAAACTTGATAAGCAAAATCAAAATAAATACGAAGGACAAATTCAAGATTTCTTACAGGAAGGGAGATACATCAAGAACATGCAAATGTTAAATTATAGCATACACCCTCAGATGCAGAATCTGACAACTTCTACAGAATCGCAGCATTCAAGTCCACAATGACTGCAGAAAGAAAAAATATTCTATTTATTAAATGTAATAAATAGCTGATGATATATATTGGTTCTGTAAGGGTTTTCCATATAGAAAAGCCAGATTAAAATCCCCATTCTGCCATGAAGTTGACTTCAAAACACAGTGGTTTGAGGGTAAGAAAACAATAACTCCAAAGCACTTCTGAAAGATAATTAAGAATATAGCTGAGCTAGGGCTGCTCTGCTATTCAGCAGTCACCTTGCTCTGGGTGACTCCACATGCTCAAAGGACCAGAGGTGACATCATGATTTTGGAATAGCCTTCCCGGGAAGGTTTAACTGTTGCAAGTTCTGCTATCATTCTTGATCTAAACCCAATTTAGCTTGATAGGCAGGTCTTCCTTTCAAGTGTGGAGCTCCAAATTTGTTACAACAAGGGAGCAAACATCAGGGGGGAGGGGGGCTCCCAGCTCTGGTTTTGCAGACAGTGAAGGAGAGACAGTTGCTGTTTGGCATTTTGAGAGAAAGACAGGGAGAGTGCATTGGAGCTTGAATTTTCATTGTGTGTGGTGGGATAGGGATCTACTGCTTCAGGTTCCAGGGCTGCTGCCAGGCTCTGGGCCAAGCTATTATTTATTACTGGTACCTTTCCTGCTGCCTTCTCAGGTAAGGTTACTGGGAGTGGTGCAGTAGGGATCTACCCCTTCAGGTTCCAGGGCATTTGCCAGGCTCTGGGGCCAAGCTATTATTTATTATTGGTACATTTCCTGCTGCCTGCTCAGATAGGGTTTCTGAGTGGTATGGTAGGGATCGTGATGGCTGGAGGAGAGCCTGCTTGCCCCCACAAACAATGAACATGTCCGTGAGAGGATCATGTTCATCAGTGTTTGTTGTTCATTGTTCATGGATGGCAACGAACAATGAACACCATGTTCGGGGTTTTTTTCTGTTCATGCCTATGTCTACTTTATTTACTCTGAATAGAATTATATGTTGTTTACTTAGGAAAACCTTCAACATATTTCTGTGTGATGGTGGCATCTCACTAAGAATTACTTTCAGTTATCAATTGGTTAGTATTTTTGTATTTACATTGGATTTTGTGACTCATTGTTTATTCCTGCTATGATAAAATTCAGCCAATATATTATGAGGGCTAAGCACAGTGATGCCCACTCAGTGGTTTGGGAGACACATCTGACTCTTTGAGCCACCAATGGCTGTTCTGAGAACTGTTCCTTACAGCACCTGCACTATGCACCAGAAAAGAAGGCAATTGCTTTAGAAATTGGGATAATTTTGTCATTATGATGGAATCAGAAAGAATCAGCACATTTTAATTGCATGTGGCCAAAGGCCATCACAACTAAATAAATAAAACACATAAGTAAAGTATGAAATATAAGCAATAAAATATAATGTTAAAAACACAGAGTACATTAAAACACATTAGCGCACCTTCGTTATACACAAGTGAAGGAATCTCAGCCAGTAAACATAGTTCAAGCCTGGATTTTCTTAGCTGCCAGAGTGTACTGTGTTACTCATTACTATGGGCTCAAGATAAAACTAACTTTTATTCTTTAAACACAACACACTTGTTCATGATAATTATGTCAAGATTGTGTGGTCACAGGATTCTGTGCATGAGGCTGAGTTAGTGAATGCAAATGAGTGAGGCAGTGGAATGGGACATACCATCCTTGAATGCTAGCCCATAAAACAAAATTTCTTGCAAGCAGAAAGCTGACCACAGAGGAAAGTGAAACAGGTTCTCTTAATTCTGGACTTGAATCATGCTCTTTTTTAAAAAGTAAGATTAGCCACTTCCCTTGTAGAGATATAAAGGGAAAGGCATATCTTCATAATTGAAGAGGCTAAGATTACTTTTTAAAAAATGAAAGCAAGGAATTCACAAAATCTCTTATACCTTTTGATAAAACAATATATTTAGATAATAATTAATATATCTAATCCTCAACATGGCCAAATCTGTCAATACTTAAATCCGGAGACTGGAGCTATTAACATACATGACGGATATTTCTACAAACCTAAAACACACACTAGGTTTGCAGAAAAATCTTAGTGGTTAGAAGAAGAAAGTGCCATCTAGTTGCAACCAACTCGTGGCGATCCCATCCATACAGAGTTCCAGGCAAAAGACAAGCAAAGGTGGTTTGACATCGCCTTCCTCTGGGTAGCCGCTCCAGTGTTCTTTGGTGCCTGTAGCTTTAACAAATGGATGTCCTCAGTGACTGTTACTAGACAACCATAAAAGTATTCAAATCTTGGTTTCTATCAGAAAAAGGCAGCAGGGTCGAGGTCGGGGCCCTTTCCAGGACTCTTTTGGTCTTTGAGGGGGACTTGTTGAGCCAGACCCAGCTGCAACCCATGAACGACTTGCTACCAAACAACTTGCATGACTTGTCCAGGCTCAGCTGCTTGCTACTGTACAACAGCAGCCACACCACAAAAGCCAGTGTTGTACAGTGGTTGGAGTTTCAGACTAGGATCTCAAATCCCCATTCTGGAAACCACTGGGTGACCTTTGGCTAGTTTATTTTATGTATGTATGTATGTATGTATGTATGTATGTATGTATGTATGTATGTATGTATGTATGTATGTATGTATGTATGTATGTATGTATTTATTTATTTATTTATTTATAGTCCGTCTTTCTCACTGAGACTCAAGGTGGATTACACAGTATGAGATTAGTACAATCAGTATCAAGTACATTTCAATACAGTATCAAGGGCATTTCATAAACAACACCTAGTTACAGATTCTCAGCCCAACTTATCTTGCAGGCCAGGGTGGCTTGGCCATTAAGAGCACTGGGATGCTTCTCAGTGGGCCAATGGCCTCCCACCACATACATATGGGCTGAGCCAGTCCTATGACAGAAGGACTGAGCCTGGCCTGAGCCCAGTGTGTGGCAAGGCAGGGAAGGTGCCAAAGCCCCACAGAAGGCAGGATGAAGGAGAAGGTATTATGACCAGGAAGGGGCTTCCTCCCAGTCACTAGTTTTCTTCCAGTAGGCTGCCACCGCCAAAATGGAGCAGACTTGACTCTTCACAGTTGTTTCAGAAGTGGGTGAGCCTCTGAGCATGTACAGATTTCTAGTGAATGGCTCAAGCAGAAGACCCAAAAATAAGGACAGGTAGACAAAGCGTAACTTTGCTAAAGAAAGAGTTGTATGGGTTTACAGAAGAATATAAAAAATGAAGAGAGAGAACACAGTATATAGGAAGCTGCCATTAGCTATGGCTGCAGCTAGCGGTGTGCAAAACAAAAATACATGAGCCAAAAATACACCTAGAAATCACTGTTTCTTTTTGTTAAAACAGCTTCCCGAATGGCAAGTCAAAAATGGAAAACCAAGTTATAATGGCACAATCCCACCCAAACATTTGTGTGTTTCATTTTAGCTCATACCTCACAGCAGCAGCAGCACTAGGCACAGGATTTTTCTCAGCAGCATCTTGTTTTCCTTAACAGCATTCACCAATCAGATCTCAAAGGTAGAGAGCCTTTATGTTATTAAATTTGTTGGCCAGAAAGGGGAATGCGTGCAATCTGCATGAGTGCATTTCCACCACCACTCCCGTTGCTATCCCAGAAATGGTATTATCTCCCTGCCAATCAAGTCCTCACAACGAGAAACCCCTCCCCTCTCTTCCTATCAGCTTTGGAAATATTTGGAACATGCAGATTCCAATCATAGGCTGCAATTTGAAAGATACTTCTCCTGGAAGTAAGCACTATTGAATAAGATGGGGCTTACATCTTAGTAGATCTGCTGGGTGCATCTCTGTTTTGCAGCACTACTTGGGCGCTGGTATGTTTTCACTACCTCCATCTGCATTTGGATGGTCACTGTGAGGAAAAGTACCAGGGGGTGGGATGGTCTGTTCAATCAATCAAACTTGATGAAAGCCCTGGAAGACTTCAATAATAGACTGCAATTCTGAAGATATTTTCCTGGAAGTAAGCACAAGGAAACATGGCACCAAATGTAATAATTTACTGGCACTATAAAAAAAGGAAAAAATGAATATAAAGCAGGATTGTTTTTAATGGCGCTGCCTCTGCCCCACTTTCACTTAGCCAGCCAGTCTCTCACCATAGTGTTCATCTTATGACATTTACCTTCCCCAATGTCTGTTGTTGTTGTGTGTGTGTAGTGTAACTGAGGAAAAACTCGGTGGGTTGATGATGTAGAGGAAGGACTGTGCTTTTGGTGCTGTTAAATGTTAAGTGCAAAAACTGCTGCCCCGAAGAGCCTGGAAGCCCACACTGCAAAGAATGGGGCTGAAACTCCTGATAATGAAAAAAACCCAAATGGATTAGATCCAAGCCAGCCATGCCCCTGCCAGAAAAAAAACTGTAGCGGTGCATAGTTGCTTGAGAACCCATGCTTCCAAAATTGAAACAGAATTTTTTTCATTGCACACCTCTAGTTTCAGCTAATACAAATGAAATAAAATGCAAGAATCTAATTTGTAAATATATCTTGAGCACTGCCAAACAGACTTGGATATCCTCTACTTGGGGGATGAGGGGACAGAGACATCCCAGCCTCTAGCACCTTTCCTGCTCTGTCCCTAGGATAACAACCTCCATCATCTCTTGCAGAATGAGAGTTTTTTATCAGTTACATGAGCATTCCAAAGAGCTGTCCGTTAGAGCAGTTGGAGCTGGGGGGAGGCGAGGGGCTGCTGGCTTTATAGTCCTCTCTTCCCTGCTGTCCCAGGGCACATTTACAAAAGTGAATCACAGGCCAGCTTAATATCTGAAAAAGTCCTGCAGACATAGGATCTTATCATGACACTCTCTCCTTTAAGTTGGACGATGGGGAGGAACCACTTGCAATTGAGGGTCCTGCCTAGCAACGCTCCAGCACACCAGTAGGAGAAATATGTAACATCCTCAAAGAGTACACCTAGAAAGAATCAAATCATACAGTAGACTCTATAAAATATCCAGGCCTTACTAGAACAGTTATAAAAACACTGGATAAAATGAACAAGAAAAAGGGTTTCTTAAGCACAATACAGGGACACATTCAGCAAACAAAACATAGGTAATACAGAATAGCAAGGGACAATTAGGCAATTATAGGGTAAAAAACTCTTCAGGAACCAAGGACAGCTGTTCAGATAAACTCTCTAGAAAGAGCATCAGCTGTCACATTTTCTCTACTCAGAATGTGCTGAGTGTCAAACTCAAAATCTTGCAGAGCTTCTGTTTTTTATTCTTTGCTCATTGCAACCACATTGAAGAGGAATGATCCATAGGGAGTAGGAAGGGCTTTCCCCATAAGTAAGGCCTCAGATGGTCTGTAGCCAATACAGTAGCTAAACATTCTTCCTCCACCATTGCATAATTTTGCTCCTGGAGCAGAAACTTCCTACTTAAGTACTCAACAGGACTGAGAAACCCGTTCTCCCCTTTCTGAGACAACACCAGCCCCCTGTCCCCTCTCAGAAGTATCAGTCATAAGGACAAAAGGCTTCTGGAAATCAGGTGCCTGAAGTACAGGCTTAGCAATATCAAATGCATTTTTGCATCGTTCAGACTACCTTGTCTGGTTGACATTTGCAGCATACATTGGGTTGGCAAACTCACTGTGGTCATCCACGAAATGCCAATAATATCCTTCAAGATCAAGGAACGACTGCAGTTGTTTTTCATGGTGGGGGTGCGCCACTGCTAAATTGCTTCCACTTTAGACACAAGAAGCTTTATTTTCTCCTGTCTCACTTTGTGTCCCAAGTACACAACCTCTGGGTGTCTTAACTGGCACTTCCAAGCTTTCAGGGTGAGACCTGCTTCCTGCAGACATTGCAAGAGAGTTTGCACATGCTCCTCATGCTCTTCCCAAGTATTAGAAAACACAGCAATGTCATCCAGATATGCAACAGCAAAACAGCTCTCTCAGAAGGCAATTAATTAGTCTTTGAAAGGTCATGGAACTGTTGCAGAGTCCAAAAGGCAATACTGTGAACTCAAACAACCCCACGTGAGTAGTGAAGGCTGACTTTGCCTGAGCCTCAAGGGTTAATCCAATCAGCCAATATCTCTTAGACAAATCAAAAGTAATGATGAACTTTGCTCCCATACATATTTAGAGATACTCTGGCAATTTAAGGGTTATATTATAGTTACATATGATTAAGTTGGTTTGGGCAGGTGCACAAGTCATCCAACAGTCATGTGTCTCTTTTAGTTGATACGAATTGTGAATGTGGCTTTCTGTGATTCATGGAGTGAGTACTACTGGTTAAGCAGCTACCCCAGTTATATTGTACTTTATGGAAGATCCGTTGTGGTTTACTGCAGTGTTTTATTACTATAGCTACTCTTTTAATGATGGTTTAATATGCTGAAATATGGTTGCTGCTGTTTCCATTTAAGGTTTTATTAAATTATATATTTATAATGGGAATGTATTGTATTATTACTGCATTATATTATTTTCCCATCAGCAGTTCCATCCAAAGGACATTTTTCTGGAAGTTAGCCTCATTGGGTTGATTTGAGTGGGATTCTGAGCAAATGTGCTTAAGATTACTCTCTTAGAATCTAATTTAAAAAACAGGGTCTCCTTAAAATAGAAAGGTGCAAAGGAGTAGCTATGAATTGACTGAAATGCCTTGGAGATGCGGGGATTTCTCTCTCTTTCTCGCCTCACCCAAATCTGGGGGATCTGCTGTGCACTAGAGGACTTGCTACCCTCTAGAAATGTTTCTTTGCTTCCTCATACGATCCACTTGTAAATAAAACAAATAGTAGGGGGAAATGTTCTTTCTTCCCAAAGGAATCAAATCAGGGAGCACTATCCCTAAAACTTCACATTGTTGAAAGAAATGGGGAACATGTAGTATTATTCTAACCTTTTAAATAGGAACAACTTTTCATTACAGTGATACTCAAATACATATAGCAACGACTCTTGTTTAACCCCCACTTTTATTATGACCTTTGTTGTTATATTTCCTTTGCTTATCTCCTGTTCCCTTTATCCCTTAAGGTAATGGATAGGGGTGTGCAAGCCAAAAATTTTCGGCTATAGCCGAAAGTAGAAAGCCGAAAGAAGATTCTCTATCGTTAAAGCCGAAAGCCGAAACAAGAATCTCTTTCGGCTTTCAGCTTTCGGGATTCTTTCGGCATTATTTCGGCATTCTTTCGGCTTTTTTCTAAGGGAAAATGCCTCCGTCTTCCAGGACGCCTGGAGGAGGCATTTTCCCACCGAATAAGCCCAAAATTGGTGGGGACCTTCCTCTAACCCTTCTCTAACAACCACCCAAGTTTCAGACGGATTGGACTTTGGGGGGCCATGTTATGGCCCCCCAAAGCAGGTCCCCCCATCCTCCCCATAAGAAAGCAAAGGAGCAGCATATTGTTAGCATGCTGCTGCTAATCTTTCTTCATTATTTCCTATGGGGAAAAAATGAAGAGGCAGGCTTCCTTTGCCAGGGGTGGCATTTTGCATGCAAAATGCCCCCTTACCCTCAGGGGCCCTTCTCCCACCCCTCCTCCCACCCCCCACCAAGGCTCAGCCTGCTCCCACTTGGGGGGGCCATTTCATGGCCTCCCCAAGTAGGTGCTCTAATCTCTACCACTGACAGCTGGGGGAGGCTTGTGTTGCCAGGGGTGGCATTTTGCATGCAAAATGTCCCCCAACCATCTGGGGCCCTTCTCCCACCCCTCCTCCCACCCCCCACCAAGGCTCAGCCTGCTCCCACTTGGGGGGGCCATTTCATGGCCTCCCCAAGTAGGTGCTCTGCTCTCATCTCTACCACTGACAGCTGGGAGAGGCTTGTCTTGCCAGGGGTGGCATTTTGCATGCAAAATGCCCCCCAGCCCTCTGGGGCCCTTCTCCCACCCTTCCTCCCACCCCCCACCAAGGCTCAGACTGCTCCCACTAAAGTCCACCCCTTACAGCCCCACACAAACCCAATTCCCCCCCAGCTGCCACACACAGACCCAAATCCCCACATTAGCCCCTCACAGACCCAAATCCACCCACACCTGCCCCACACCCATAACCCCAGGAACAGGCTGGCAAAGGCCAGCCCTCTCACTTTGTTCCCTATGCTGGGAACTTCTAAACTCTCTTTCCCTGGGCAATTCTGCACAGCCCAGGGGTGCCACAATGGTGGGCACACTTATGAGTGCCAGCTGGTCCCTGTGAAAGAGCACCTGAACCACAGACACCCTCCCTCAAATTCCCCCACCACCTACAGAGATGGCTGGCCAGCCAGCCCCATTGTTCCCTATGATGGGAACCAACTGCACAACAAAGAATAAAACAAGAACAACACAAAATAAAGTTTTAAAAAAATTATTTTCTCCCTTCCAAAGTACAAGTAGGCAAAGCATTATGACACATTACACCAGCAGTCCCCCACACAGAAAAATTAAAACAAAACTCACTTAACATCAGAGAATCACAAAACACGATTCCTGTCAAAAACACTTTATTTCTTGAACAGCTTTAGGTTACACAGCAGGGGGGAACACCAAAGGGCATGGCAGCACTATCTTACACAAAAATAACACAACTCACTTCACATTAAAGAATCACCCCAAAAAATTGCTGTCAAAAGCACTTTATTTCTGTAACTGCTTTAGGTTACACAGTAGGAAGGCACCACAGAGCAGGAAAGCAGTGTACTACACAAAAATAACACAACCCACTTCACATCAGAGAATCACACAAACACAATTGCTGTCAAAAACGGTGAAGTGGGTTGTATCATTTTTTGTAGTACATTGCTATCATGCCCTGTTGTGCCCTCCTACTGTGTAACCTAAAGCTGTTCAAGAAATAAAGTGTTTTTGCCAGGAATTGTGTTTTTGTGATTCTCTGATGTTAAGTGAGTTGTGTTATTTTTGTGTAAGATAGTGCTGCCATGCCCTTTGGTGTTCCCCCCTGCTGTGTAACCTAAAGCTGTTCAAGAAATAAAGTGTTTTTGCCAGGAATTGTGTTTTTGTGATTCTCTGATGTTAAGTGAGTTGTGTTATTTTTGTGTAAGATAGTGCTGCCATGCCCTTTGGTTTTCCCCCCTGCTGTGTAACCTAAAGCTGTTCAAGAAATAAAGTGTTTTTGCCAGGAATTGTGTTTTTGTGATTCTCTGATGTTAAGTGAGTTGTGTTATTTTTGTGTAAGATAGTGCTGCCATGCCCTTTGGTGTTCCCCCCTGCTGTGTAACCTAAAGCTGTTCAAGAAATAAAGTGTTTTTGCCAGGAATTGTGTTTTTGTGATTCTCTGATGTTAAGTGAGTTGTGTTATTTTTCTGTGTGGGGGACTGCTGGTGTAATGTGTCATAATGCTTTGCCTACTTGTACTTTGGAAGGGAGAAAAAAAATTAAAACTTTATTTTGTGTTGTTCTTGTTTTATTCTTTGTTGTGCAGTTGGTTCCCATCATAGGGAACAATGGGGCTGGCTGGCCAGCCATCTCTGGAGGTGGTGGGGGAATTTGAGGGAGGGTGTCTGTGGTTCAGGTGCTCTTTCACAGGGACCAGCTGGCACTCAGAAGAGTGCCCACCATTGTGGCACCCCTGGGCTGTGCAGAATTGCCCAGGGAAAGAGAGTTTAGAAGTTCCCAGCATAGGGAACAAAGGGAGAGGGCTGGCCTTTGCCAGCCTGTTCCTGGGGTTATGGGTGTGGGGCAGGTGGGGGTGGATTTGGGTCTGTGAGGGGCTAATGTGGGGATTTGGGTCTGTGTGTGGCAGCTGGGGGGGAATTGGGTTTGTGTGGGGCTGTAAGGGGTGGACTTTAGGGGCTGAGAGGACCTACTTGGGGAGGCCATGAAATGCCCCCCCCCAAGTAGGAGCAGTCTGAGCCTTGGTGGGGGGTGGGAGGAAGGGTGAGAGAAGGGCCCCAGAGGGCTGGGGGGCATTTTGCATGCAAAATGCCACCCCTGGCAAGACAAGCCTTCCCCAGCTGTCAGTGGTAGAGAAAAGAGCACCTACTTGGGGAGGCCATGAAATGGCCCCCCCAAGTGGGAGCAGTCTGAGCCTGGGTGGGGGGTGGGGGGAAGGGTGGGAGAAGGGCCCCTGAGGGCTTGGGGGCATTTTGCATGCAAAATGCCACCCCTGGCAACACAAGCCTCCCCCAGCTGTCAGTGGTAGAGATTAGAGCACCTACTTGGGGAGGCCATGAAATGGCCCCCCCAAGTGGGAGCAGGCTGAGCCTTGGTGGGGGGTGGGAGGAGGGGTGGGAGAAGGGCCCCTGAGGGTGAGGGGGCATTTTGCATGCAAAATGCCACCCCTTGCAAAGGAAGCCTGCTTCTTCATTTTTTCCCCATAGGAAATAATGAAGAAGATTAGCAGCAGCATGCTAACAATATGCTGCTCCTTCGCTTTCTTATGGGAGGATGGGGGGACCTGCTTTGGGGGGCCATAACATGGCCCCCCAAAGTCCAATCTGTCTGAAACTTGGGTGGTTGTTAGAGAAGGGTTAGAGGAAGGTCCCCACCAATTTTGGGCTTATTCGGTGGGAAAATGCCTCCCCCAGATGTCCGGGAAGACGGAGGCATTTTCCCATTTAAAAGCCGAAAGAAAGCCGAAAGAATCCCGAAACGTTTCGGCTTTTTTCTTTCGGCTACCCGAAACGTTTCGGCATTCCCCGAAACGTTTCGGCATTCCCCGAAAGAAGCCGAAACACTTTTGTTTCGGCATTCTTTCGGCATTCTGAATGCCGAAACGCACATCCCTAGTAATGGAATCTGTTTTCGATACATTGTCGAAGGCTTTCACGGCCGGAGAATGAGAGTTGTTGTGTCTCTTTTAGTTGATATGAATTGTGAATGTGGCTCTCTGTGATACATGGAGTGAGTACCACTGGTTTAGCAGCTAGTTCACTGTTGTGAACAAGGGTCCACAACAACCCTAGAATCTGTTTTCGATGAATGTTCCTTTTTTATGTCTTTTGGTTGTTCTTTGCTATGCTACATACATTTGTCACATGAATTTGTTGCAATTGTAAGCTTCCAGCATATTGGAAGTGGGCAATTGAACTTTTCTCTTAGGATTTGTACATGTGTATGTTTTGAAAAGCATGATATTGCTACCCTAGTTGGAAGTAAGAGGCAGACACAGCTTGGGTGCTAAGGGCTACTTTATTAAAGCAACAACATAACATTCAACAGCGGCAACAAGGGGAGCTAACTAGCAGTACAGGTCAAGCCAGCAGTCGCCATGGGACCTCCTCGTTGAACCTGTCTGGGCGAGACCCACTGCCCCAGGTGCGAGCCATCCAACAGAGATAGTTTGGGCCTGGCCGGCCATAAAGCTCCAAACACCCCAAGCCGTACAGCCTGAGGGAAGGACTTGTCCAGGAGGTCTCATCAGGCAGTTTGCCCTCACAGCTGGGCCATGGAGCTGCAGCCGTTCCTGACAGACCCCAATTCCCCACCAATAGGGAGATGCCAAGGGTACTCACTGGCCTGCTCTCATTTTCCTAACATAACCTGCTAATAACCTAATTAGGCTGCAGCACCGCTAAGCTAATTAACCACAACCACCGTGAGCAAAACAAGGTAGGCGGGAAAAAAAACCTCACCCAGGCCAATCGGGCCAGAAAGGGGGTGGGGGGTGGAATTCCTACCTGGCCCCTAATAAGGCAACCAGCTAATCCTGTCCTGTTACAGGGTGTGGCGGGTGGGCTGAGCTCCAGGAGCCGAATGAGGGGAAAGTGGGTGGAGAGCATTCTAATGTGCTAGCTCTGCCCAGCCCCTCAGGTCCTGGAAGGAGGTAGCTGCCTTCACTCCTTCCAGGGCAGCAAAAGGCGGCACTCAGCCTTAATGGCTGACGCAGTGGCCAGGATTGCCATCTTCTGGTAAGCGGATCATTCACCCATTCAATTTTGAAGTGTTATGAACATTAATGAAAGTACTTTATTTTAAATATGGCATAGTTGAACAAAGACCTGTTCTCTGTAAATAGTGACGGCCAACACAGTGCCTCCAAGTTATGATCATTGCGTAGAGAAGCCCACATGTGTCACATATTTTTCCATCTTTTCATTTAAGAACCTCAGGGTAGCATTGCATTATCACAGCAAACCTGGGACACTATCTGACTCAATCTCACTAAGGTACAGAAGAGGGCAGGTAATTATAGGGAACAACCACCCTCTTCTGAGGTTTGTATACATCTTCTTTTTCTTTTTCATCTTTTCTTTTGCCCATTTTGCCCTTTTTTTCTTTTGCCCAGTTAGCAGTGATGCATACCCATTCTGACTGTTATGTTTTCATTTTTGCTTTGTATATTAATCTAACACACCTCTCTCAGATTTCTGAGCTTTCTAGTCTTAGTTTGTAATAACATACCCTCCTAGCCACATGACTATCTGAGGTTGATGCCCCATGCATCCTGAAGGTGCTATAGCCTATGAAATAATATACCATAATTAATTGGTTAGTCTTTCAGGTGCCACAAAATTTTGATGCAACTTAGTTGGTAAGAAAAACATACCTGAGCAACATCTCCTTTAAACTGAGCCCTCAGCTGTTTTATATGAATGTTAGTATAATAGAGATCTGTAGCTCTGTTGAACATTGTCCTGTAGTGCTAACACTGTACAAGTGGCAGCCCAGTTTAAACAAGACATCCAGCAACTGCAAAATTGTATGGGTAAGTTCTTCTTGATAGCCAGCTTCACATTATTGTCAGGCTTTAGCTGTTTTTCCTGGGTGATTGGTTTGACTTGAGAAAGCATGATTTGTCCAGTGCTACCAATTGTGATGAACAAAGTCTAGGTTTCTTGCATTTTGACTCTAGTCTACTAACTCACAAGTTTGGCCTCAAATCTCTCTCTCCCATTCCTTCACTTTACAGAAGACTCTGTTTTTTTCTGCAGGGTCTTTTAGAGGCCATTCAAGTTCTAATGCAGTTTATGGTTGTTTATTCCTAATGGCCTCTTCCAGGTCTAAAGGCTATATACATGTGCAGCAAATGTAGCCGCTGGCCAAATGGCAAGTTATCAACCTCTTTGGCTGTCATTCACTAACAGGAAAGAGCAGTGGTTATTTAAAAGCAGCGAAGGCTCCCCTTACTAATGTTCTCTCCTCAATTCTACCCATGGGAAATACGGAATGGAATATTGATAGACAACAGCATTAATGCTGAATGCATCCTGGCTATTTCTGAGTCTGCATAAAACTCTGCAGCAAAAGCTAGGCAGGTGAGACAAATCTTCAGTTAGCTTCCTTTATTCCCTAAGAGTTTGCAGAGTTCTCTTAATTCACACATGCCTTTAGTGGTGCTTTTTAAATGAGCTTTTGATCAGCAAAGGAGGAGGAAACTGGATCTTCTTTATATCGATAAGATTTCAGATGGCCCTCATGTTCACTAATTTTCCTAGTTCAGTAAGGAGACCATGGATTGTGATCTCACTTATGCCAAGTCAGACCATTGGTCCATCTAGTTCAATATTATCTGCTCTAACTGGTAGCTGCTCCATAGGGTTTCAACAGATAAATGTTTTTCCCAGTATCTGCTGCTCCATAGGGTTTCAACAGAGAAAAGTCTTTCCCAGTATCTGCTAATACTTTCAACATGGAATGTTTCTCTATTTTCATGTGACAGCCACTGAGTTCTGATCCCAAACCATCAAAAGGAATCATGACTGTCGGGCCATCTGTGTGTCTGTAGTTATCCTTCAAAGTACTGGCTTTGGATATAGCTTCTAAAACTTCCCTTAGAAAGTCAGCAATAACTTGGAGCATCAAAGGTTCCATAAGTTTTGATGCTCCAAAGGTTATGGAACCTTTGGAGCATCAAAAGAAAAGGGGGGCACATAGCACTCTTCAGAATAGGATCTGGGAGACCCAGGCTTGAATCTCCACTCTGCCCTGGAAGCTTGCCAGGCGACCTTGGGTCATTCATACATTTTCAGCCTAACCTACCTCACAGAGTTGCAGTGAGGAAAAGACATTATTATTTTTTTACCCCTGCTGGGGAGAAAGGAAGAGTATAAATGAAATAACTAAATAAGTAAAACTTTACACTGTTCAATACGTCTTACTGTTTGGACCTATCAACACTCACGGCAACTACTCACACCATACATTGTATCACCCAACAGGAATGTAGTTAGCTTTACCATTTAGACCAAGCCTCATATCCATTACGTGAAGATCCCAGAGACTGAACTAGAGACTATTTACTTACAAAGCAGGTGCTCTGCTGCTAAACCACAGCCCATTTTCACCTGTGCCTTACTTGACATGTAGCTAAAGGACAGTTCATATACATTTCTCCCTGCCCATGGCTATATGCCATCTAACAGGAGAAAGGTGAGTGTGAACAGGTAAATACAGATGCAACAATTCCAGTTATAATAGCTGGGAAAATGCTTCCACCGTTACAGAAACTATGGCTATTTCAATACATTGACCAGGTCACTCTTCTTTTTCTCCACTAGGGTTGCCAGGTTCCTGCTGTGGGCATGGGAACTTCTGCTCCTGCCTAATGTTGTCCACCCTCATTCCAGTGAACAGAGGGAGAAAATGGGAGGGAGACAATGTTGCTGATGTTTTGACATCACTTCTTGGTGAAGACCTGGATTTCCACTCCTCCCCCTCTGTGCTAGGAACTGATCAAATCTCTGGTATTTACCATAGAGTTTTCAGGGTTCCTAGAATGTCACTGAGGTGTGTGTGTCACTTCTGGGCTTTCACCTGGAAGTAACATCAAATCATTGGTGAAACTGTACCTCCCAGGCCTTCCCCCCAAACAGTTCCCAGTGTGAACCTGGCATTCCTATTCACCTGAAAATTAAAGTTATTTTCATGACTGAGGAAATCGCATTGCTCCCTTGTAGCCATGGCTTTTCTATCTTCATTTTTTCCCACTGAGAAATCCCACCTGGCAGATAGACTGAACATATTGTCATGACTGGTTATTATTATCATAACTTTGTAGATGGATTGTGAGTTGGCAATCCAGAATGGTTTATTTTTTTTAGTCCTACAATTTTCAAATATATGCTTTGCAGCAATAGAATAATCACTATTGATCAGATAGGATAGACCCTTTAACTTTCTTGAAAAGTTCCCCCCGAAGGCCACTGCAGGTCAGGAATAAGATGAGCTAAGTAGCTCCTGTGACACAGTTAACAACAGAGGGGCTACTTGGCCTAGCTTGATCCAGGGTTGTTGAAACATCCTGCCTCATATCTGGTACTGATTTACTTTCGTATTGGAAAGATAAATGCTTCAGCAGTTGGAGAAAATTCCATCTCATCAAAACACCCATGAAAAATCTTCCCTTTCTTCATTTTTTGTTATTAAAATTATTTTTTTAAAAAAATTACACAAACCTCAGGTTTAAAAAGAAGTTTGATGCAAGATTAATTGAGCCAATTTTCTGGAAAGAATTTTGCAGATAAACCATAATAATTGTGGATGTCTTTAAACTCTCTTATGCTCTTTTCTTCCAAATTACTTTGACCCATGTTAAGTCACATAGAGCAACTGTTTGTTCTCCTGCTTATTACAGCCCTCTCTTGAGAGAAATGGCAGAGTCAATGGATTCCTTGAGGATATAATGGGTCACTGTCTGCTCACTTCCCTCCTAATCAGAAAATATTCTATTTTAGGGGGAAAGGTGTTGCTTGACAGTTTAGAAGCACATGTTTATTGAGTTAATTGTGTCCCAGAGTTATCTCTCCTGGCATTTATGCTGATGATATTATTGCTGAAGAGCTCAAATGGAAGTTTGTCGAAGAAACATTCTCTTTTAAAATGTTAATCCTTCATCTCTTTCCAGATGGCAAGTTGGAAAGCTTGGTAACTAGGGCTTATAAAATATTCTTCTTGGGTATCGTTCCAAATCAAATTCCAGCTACATGCATATTAATGAACACAAGACGGCTGAATTCTAACAAAACACATGAGCAACATTTCTCTCTTCAGTGCTGATGGTAATCACACGTGGCTCACTCTTGCCACTATCACATTTCCATTGTTAGCATGACAAAGAAGGTTAGGAAGAAGATTACTTCAGAGAGTTTAAAATGGGATGTAATCAGCTCCAAGGAACTCTGAGTAATTTTTAATCAGTTTTAGCCACTGTTCATATGGATTACCTATGCTCTGACATGATGCTGCCTGATGCAATGGTTGCTTTCATATAGGCCCATTTTGAAGCTGATTTGACTGTATGTGTCATTCACAGCAGTCAGGTACTGGGTTCAGCCAGTGGGAAAACACCACAGAACAGAATCAAGCAGTACCCATACACAAGCACAAGGCATTTCCTTGCTTCAGTTTGGTTCAGGTGTAATGGATGTGATTCCCTGGTGTGATGTTGGTTCCCTTGCTTCATATTGATTCTGGAGGGATTCCGTTCCTGTGCTTCAGTTTGGTTTTATTAAGCTTTTGCTGGGATGAGTTCACCTTGCATTTGGGAGTGTGCTTTGGCCATGGCAGCCTTGCCACAGTGTGTTTCTGCAATGTGACTCAGTGTTGACTTTTTCCCTATAGGAACAGTGGAGTGGCTGGGGGCACCTTGTTTAGGGGCCCATAGAATTGGCTTCCAGGGTCCAGTCTTCATTAAACTTGGAGTCATTCCTTAAAGAAAAATGTCCCCCCAGCCCCCAGGATAGCCCCAGATTTTTTCCCCATGGGGACTAATGGAAAGTAGGTGGGGACACCTTCTTTGGGAACCCATAAAATTGGCCCCGGGGTCCAATATTCATGAAACTTGGGAGTCTTTAGAGGACAGTCAGGAGTAGGTTCCCTCAACATTTGGTTTAGTTCAACAGTGACACCTCCCCCAGTCCACCAGATAGCCCCCAGAGTGCTTTTCCTATAGAAAACAATGGCCCAATTTTTCAGAAATAGCCAATCCAAATTAGAGAATCAACTCACAATTCAGGAAATTCCAAATTTTTCCTCAATTTGGTTAAAAAAATCAGATTTACTGAATTTTTTTTTTTGGTGCACACCCTAGTTTGGAAAATACATGGTCACAGACTACTGAGCCCCGAAGAGTTCAGGATTCACTTGGGCAGGCTACTGTACTTTAGAATAGCCCAGGATATGATAAAATGTAGGAGTTGTAGACAGAAGTATATTACAGTGGCTCTTCTGTTGTAGGAAGGCACCTTAGACTGAAGGAAGGCTTCAAACATTGCTGAGCAGATTGGTAGATACAAACCATCATTTACAATATGGCTTACTTACAACTAACTGTGCTTAGGACTGTGTCTTAGAGCAGTTTGTATAGACTCTTCTAAGGACTCACAAGACTGATATTTGCTTTTGCTTTATTAGAATGGAAGTACTGTGTGCTATCGGACCATTAAATTCCATAGCATGTTTTCTGTATATTTAGTGCTGCTGCACAACTCATATATTTTTAATCATGGCCTACATGATGCTGAAGTGCAGTCACCTGTCCAAGTAAATCCTGACTTCTTCAGGGCTGATCAGTTTGTGAATCTGCATCTATTAGGATACAAGCCACTGGGATTTTTGGATAAACATGCTTCGTGTTGGACTGCAGGTTTCCCAAGAGATGACTGAGATCTAAATATATCTACATTTTAGCAACAGCTTTGACCTCATTCAACATTATGTTTCCCTAAAAAGTTTGATTAAAGTTTGATTAAACTAGGATAGTAGTAATAAGAGCATTTGGAAAGTTAGTGGTTGGTTGGTGAAGATTACTTTCTTTGTTTGTAGTAGAAGTTATCAAACCCCGTGCACCAAACCTTGGTCTAATCTTATCTTGTTCAAGGCAAGGAGATTTATTCCAACTTGTTATCTTCTTCCAGGATTTTCAGTCCCCCTCCAAGTTGCTACACCCCATTACTAGTATATGGCATATCTCCCATGGAATACTAATCTACATGCATGATCTGTATCTCCTTTGGTATTTACTAAAAACATTCATTATCTACACTCTCCACCAAACTGCCCAAGACAGCTTACAATAACAAAGTTTGAGGGCAAAGCACTCTAAAAATAGAGCACAGAGCTCAGATAAAAGTAGATCAGATAAAACAGAAGAATGAAACAACAAGCTCGGATAAAATCAGATAAGGGGAAAACTCGTTAAAAGCTTTAGAGAATAAAAAGCCTTTGCCTGTCACTTATAAGATTGTCAAACTGGTGTCAGCTTAACCTCAGCAAAGAAGCAATTTCAAACTGTTGACAGCACTACACAAAAATTCTCTGTCCCTCATGATCATTTCATCACACTTCAGATAAGGGGGTGGGCAGAGCAGTGTTCTAATCTCAGTTGTGGGCAGGTTCATGCAGAAGATGGTCCTTCAGGTGCCCTGGTCCTAAGTAGACTTGGGCACGAAAGGAAAAAAAAACAACCCAAACAAGCTGTTCGTTGTTCCTTGCCATCAACAAACAATGAACAGTAATGAACATGACCCTGTTCACAAACATGTTCGTTGTTCATTGTTCGTGGCCCTTTAAAGATCCCTTTAAACGATCAGCTGGCAGGTGGCAGGGGGGATTCCCCCCTGCTGCCTGCCAGCTGATCGTTTAAAGGGCCCTTTCCTGCCATGTGCAAGGGGCAGGGCCCTTTAAACACCCCACAAACTGACCTTTCCAATGTCCAATACACAACAAATTTGCAGGGGACATAGTCCTCACTGTCCTCTGAAGACCCCCCAAGTTTCAGAGAGATTGCACTCCAGGAAAGGCATGATGCATGGGTCCCCCCCCCTTTGTTGTCATTTTCTCTTCATAGTGACAAAAACGGGACTCTCCGCTAGAAGCTAATTTGAGGGGTTACAAACTGACCTTCCCAATGTCCAATACCCACCATATTTGCAGGGGACATAGTCCTCACTGTCGTTTGAAGACCCCCCAAGTTTCAGAGAGATTTCACCCACGGAAAGGCATGATGCATGGGTCTCCCCATTTGCTGTCCTTTTCACAGTTGCAGAAATGGGACTGCCTGTTGGAAGGCAACTACTTTGAAGGGTTACAAACTGACCTTCCCAATGTCCAATACCCACCAAATTTGCAGGTGACATAGTTCTCACTGTCCTCCAAAGACCCCCCCCCCCAAGTTTCAGAGAGATTGCACTCTGGGAAAGGCATGATCCATAGGTCCCCTCCTTTGCTGTCATTTTCTCTTCACAGTGGCAAAAATGAGACTCTCTGCTGGAAGTACTTTGAAGGGTTAAAGCCAGAAAGAAAACCATAAGGAGTTCTGACAGAGTTCAGTTGTTGCCTCCGTTGCCAGCGGAAAGGTGCCAGACTGTCTGGCATGATGAACGGCTGACGAAGGCAACGAACGAGGCTTGCAACAACCACTTGTTCATTTAGAATGGGGTCTCACGAACGGATTGCTCGCCAACAGACGAACAGACTGTTCATGGTTTTTTTCTGTTCGTTATGCTGTTCTTGCCCATGTCTAGTTGCAAGCCATGTAGGACTTTGCGACCAGCACTTTCAAATGTGCATGGAGACAAACTGACAGCAACCGATGACTCCACTTGGCATTAGTCTATAGCAGCAAAATTACATAGGCGCCCAGTGGCACCTTTATTCCAGCATAAACATTCAGGATTCAGAGCCCACTTCATCAGATCTTTGAGAACTGAAGACCTTAACTAATCAGCTATGGTCCCTGTAGCTTCTACCTCATGCTTCCTTTGCGCCATCTAGAACTCTGATCAGGAAATAGTTTTTCAGAAGAGTCATTCTGAGGAAGAGATGGAAGATATAAGCCAAGCCAGGCCTCACCTTCAAAAAGCTGCCAAACAGCTTCCTTAGTGTTGCCTTCTCCCCCTACATGACCCTTTTACCTCTGTGAAGACAATGTGGAAGCATAGCGCTGCCAACTCCAAGTTGGGAAATTCTTGGAGATTTGGAAGTGGAGTCAGGGGATGGGACTGGGAGGGACTTCAGCAGGTTATAATGCCATACAGCCCCACCCTCCAAAGCAGCAATTTTCTCTGGTCGAATTGATTTTTGTACTCTGGAGATCAGTCATATTCCCAAGATGTCTCCAGGTGCCACCTGGAGGCTGGCAACACTGGGACCTGCATTTGAAGAATGAATTTAGCCACAGAAGCTACATGGCTCATCTCTTACTCAGATCATCACCTTATAAATTGCCAAAGACATAAACTGTTCTATAAAACAACAAAGACAGGAAGCACCAAAGAACGCCTCTGCATTGCCAACAGGAGGTAGCAGTCTGTAGCAAGAGAATAAATTAAAAGTGTTAATTTCCTGCATTTGTGTTTGGCCTCTTAAGTTTCACTTCACACGTGCTAATTGCAATTTGCTCAAGTTTCTTTAACACCATTTTTAAAAGCTCTTCAAATCCTGGGTATCCCCCAAACCCACCACAGAACACAGCTAGTGTACAGATGAACTGCCATTCTATCTCCCAGTAAGAGAGCTTTGTGCTTTTAATTACTGCCTCAAGCCATTTTACTTGACTGCAGTATTAAAGCAACTGGAAAGAAGGAATATGCACAATATCAGAGAATTATGACTTCTTTATCATCTTCTTGGGCTTTGTTTCCCTATAATTTCACAACTCCCAGGAACTGTTTTGTCATTTTAAACAAAGCATTTGAAAGTCCTGTTCAATTATTAACATGGCAAGAACATCAGCATGGATCCACCCTAACAGCGCATGGCCATCTTCCTCTTGCACAAAAAACACTACATTTTAATAAAGGCACACAGACGAGTTCACTGCCAGGGGCCTCTTGCATATTTTATAACACAAGCAAAACAACATAAAAGAAGCATAGACTTCTAAAACCTTTTTTAAAAATAAAACCTTGACATTTCCTTGAAAATTACACAATTTAGAAGATGAGGGGATAAAAATGAACCATTTGCTCTTGTCTACCAGGGAAAATTGTCCTGTAAGCATGAACTGCTTGTTTCTCATTCTGTAATGAGGAGGTTGCTAGGTTTCAAAGACTCAATGGAAGCCCTTTTAAAGGAAACCATTTTCTAGCAGTCATTTATCGAAACTGTTAACCTCAACAATGATGTTGGGGTTAAAATCCAAAGCAGAATATTTTTGTCCTCACATTCCTCAGGATAAACCACTTGTACTTCATATTGGTTATGAAGATCACACATCTATATGTGATTATTGTGGCTTCTTCCTTCGAAATCTTTGGGAACTGGTATGGTACATTGTCCAAAAGAACAAGTGATCATTCTTGTTATGGTTTCCATATTTTCTTAGACATTCTTTTTCAAGCTTCCATTTTTGACAGATTTTTGCCGCTGACTAAGATGCTCCTTTGCCTGAATTTCTAAGGGCACATCTTGTGTACTGTGCAAAGGTTGAGATATACTTCTGCTCGAAACAGTCTGGTGGGTTCAAACCTGTTTATGCCTTGCTTGCCAGTTTGATGGTCCAAGCAATCCTTGGATGTTTTGAGAATGCAGACAAACTCTGGTTTAGAATAAGGGAAGAGGACTTAGGGTGGGGGTTAGAGAGCCTGAATTGGTCTCCCTGAAAGAGACTGCTTTGTTTTATCCATGATTATTTCCCTGCTTGCTTCTTTTTAATAAATACCATTTTAAAAAGACGCATTGCCTAGATCCCTCTTTTTATTTCTACATGGAGACATAATTCTGAGGATTCTCCCCCTTTTTGATGGACAAAAGGCTGGCTAACTTGGGTAACTGGGTGGCTGACACAACATAGGCACCCTAATTTGTGAATGGTCAGATCTCCCCAAAAGGGATGTCCGTGACAGATGGCACCCCAGACGAAATCTCGGGCTTGCCTTTCTGATTTCTGAATTTTAAAACGAGCCCAGACAAAGTTCTGGGGTTCTGGTCTTCATGCAGTTTTGAAATCTCAGGAAGAGAAGAGTCTTGAGATCCACTACAGATTAATATATAGGGCACCAGAGGTGCTAGACTATAAACTTAGAGAAATTCCCAAATTCTTATGGATTATAATTATGTGTTATGGTATGGAATTTTCAAGGTCCCAAGATTACCTGCAAGTTATTGATTTGGATCCTTCGAAGACACAGAGCCCATCTGGGAGGACTATGATCATTATGATGGGTCCTCTCAAAGTTAGAAATCAGCAACTCTTTGGGCAACTACAAACTGTCAATGTTCTTCAATTTGAAGATGAGCAGGGCACAAAAATGTTCATGAAAACCAGTCTTTATTTCACTTCAGCCATGGTTGGAAGTATATAATCCTACTGAGTTGAACAGAGCTGATTTCCAAGTGAGTTCACAGAAGATTGCAGTCTAGGAATATAGTATGATTTTTGTTGTTGCTGCTGCTGCTCTGTCAAATTCTTCTTGGTGCCATCCAGGAGAATAAACTCTCAGAGAGCCTGAAACCTTACAGTTTTTCTCTTCTACCTGGTGAGGAGTTCTGCATAATCCAAAATCCTTGTTTCCTTTTGCTGCTAACTGAAGTTGGTTTCAGTACACACAACCCTATTGTGTGTATCTTTGAGGGTGTTCTTTTATTTCCTGTTTGGATTAGGCAGTAATTTCCAAGTCTTTCTGCCATATGCTTGAATTTTATGCTGCAGTGCTTTATTAACACTGAGATTTCCCTTTCCCATTAAGGAGAAAATACAGCATTTGAAATGGACTGTGAAATAAGGTAAAGAAAAGTTTAATCATGCTAAAATCAATTTGGTGGAGGGGGTTTTATGAATAGTTATTGCAACCTTGCAACATACTGCGGTTAGTTAAATATTGTGCATTTGTTTTGGAAAATGACATGCTTGTGCTACTTGGATTTTAAGGGGTTTTCTAGCAAAAGGATTTAGAGATGGCTTATTTTTTGAAGGGGATGCTATCTGACAAGGCAGAACCTGCCATGTCAAAGGCTGATTCCGCACACGTTTGATAATGCACTTTCAATGCACTTTATCAATAGTTTGAGGCGGATTTTTTGTTCCGCACACAAAAAAATCCATTCCAAATGATCTATAAAGAGGATTGGAAGTGCATTATCCAATGTGTGCAGAATCACTCACTAAGGAGGTCTAGATGAGCCTCATTAGACAGAGAATTCAGCCTCTTCTGTGACCTTCATTGCAGCAATGCCCCAAATTGCAGTGAAAGAGAAGAAGAAAACTGGAGACACGACAATCCCTATATCTAATTCTCAAAGTAGCCAAATCTGTGGGTTGCTATGCAAGCACAACATTGTAGCCAGCCTTCAGCCCTTAGTGCCTGTCCATAAAAGTTAGTGGGAAAGGGCTGGGCCCTTTCCAGAACTGTTTTGGCCTTTGTGGGAGGATTCATTATGACAACAACCATCAGAAGACTTGCTACCACCTGGCTTGCATGATTCATCCAGGCACAGATGCTTGCTTGCTACTGTTCAACAGCAGCCATTCCACATAAGCCAGTGTTGTGTCATGGTCACAGTTCAGACTCTGTTCTGAGAGACCCGGGTTGAAATCCCCATTCTCCCACGGAAGCTTGCTGGGTTAACTTGGGCCAATCACACACACTCAGGGCCAAGCTACACATGACAAAAGACACTTGAACGGCAAGTGTATTTCTCCCTGTTCACTTGCCCTCCACTCAATCCACTTGCCATTCAAGTGTCATTCATCATGTGTAGCTTGGCCCTCAGTCTAACCTATCTCACAGGCTATTGTGAGGATAAAAGAAGAAGGGAATGGTATAAGCTTATTTGGGTCCCCATTGTGGAGAAATGTGGAGTATAAATTAAGTAAGTGAATAATAAATATAGCTGAAGATGGAGGGGCAAATAAAAGGAAGGTAGGTTGGTGGGAATGATAGAAGGAAACAGAAAAAGGAGAGAGGTTATAGGACCTTTCAGGGAAGCAAAAGAGTCCGCCCCACACAAGTCCTTGCAGGTCCTCCACATGTCAGTATAGCTAATTATCAAGGCCTTCCTGCCTTGACCACCCCCCTGCTCCCTGGGATTCCCATACCCTTTCGTCGGCTCCAATCCTGATACAATCATTTCCCAGTGTTGTGAAATCAGAAAAGGCCATTGCAACGCTCTGGCCACACCTGCCCACGCCCTCCTTACAGCTACACACTCTTTGACAACATGGGGTATGGTGTCAAGAATGTTCATATGTGGATTCAGAAACCTACAAATTACCCTGGGGCAACACTGTTGATCTTCTGTCGCCCCGAACTTTTAACTTCCCACATTCAATATTTGATGATAAGTCCTCCAACGAAGATCGCTTAAAGCATAAGGTATGGTACGGTCAGTAAAGATGGGAATAGGAAATGTCTGATCCCTCAAATACAAAGAAAGCGTCTCCTTCTTCCTTCTCTCCTCATCATAGGGTATCAACCTACTTCAATGCTTAAGGGTCCAGTACAACTTCCCAGTAGCTCCTTTGGTTCCCGGGCTGGTTCCTTGTGCTTCCGAGGCTTCAATGTCATGTTTCTGTATCCCCTTGGCTACCTCAACCATGAAGTCAGGAAGTTCTGTTTTCATTGGTGCCGTCAAACGGGTCAGAAGAGAGCCTTCTTTCCACCATCGTTTCACCCACCTGGCGTCTACCCAACTATCCATAAAGAACTGTCTGGTGTACATTTCTTGTGTGATAAGGCCAGTTGCATTCTGCTGCCAAGTTCCACAGTTAAATACCAAAAAAAATGGATAGGAACCACAGACTAATCTCTGGTACCTCGAGCCCTTCTTCTCTGTGTCCTCTCTGAACTACTACTCTCGCAAGCGGTAAGTGAAGCATCCCGAAAATCCACTTAAAGACAGCTCTGGTGATGGTTGTTATTGTAGATTCTGGCGGAAGGTAAATCGTCACTAGGTAATTCCCATCTGGAATGCAGTATATGGCAAAATATTGTAATTTTTGTGCTGTGGCTAATCTCCAGGTCTTCCACTTGTCTATTCTTTCCAGGACCCGTTGTTGCCATACGATCCAATTATCCCTCCAACCATCTGCTCTCAAAGTAAAAGTGACTCCCAGGATCTTCAGCGCTAGTATCTCCATTCCTGTCCCTGTCGTTCCTTCATCGCTATGCTGTTTTTGTTTTTCCTGTTGTCCTTCCGGCTCCTCAGTCCTGTCATCTTTCCAGCTCCTCACAGTCCTTGTGGTCTTCCTCCGTAGGTACCATCAGAGTGACTTCCATGCTCCCCATCTGCCCGTCAAGATCGTAAATGTGACTTTTAACATTGTTCACCTTTGCTCCAGAAGCTATCTCATAGCACCATAGATATTCTTGCACAGTTGGCAGTTCTTTGTTCCAGAGGATGACATAACAGTCATCGGCATGAGCTAGACTGGTGATGTGGTACTGAGTACAACCGGAGGGGAAGATTCCTCTGATAGACCGATCTCTCTGTAACACCCTAAGAAGCAGATCCAGCATCAAGACATACAGAAGAGGGCTGAGGGGACATCCTTGTCTAACCCCTGTGGGTACTGGAAATGGCGACCCTCAACAGCCTCCAATATTTGGGATAACATGTGCATCCATGTAGAGCGCCTGTAAGAGCTTGATCAAGGATTCCGGCAGTCCATGGTATTTTAAGACAGCCCACATATAGCTTCGGTCAACCCGGTCAAAAGCTTTACTCTGGTTCAGCTGCAGTAAGCACAGATGTTCCTTTCCTCGCTGCAACCGGTCAAAGATCTGCCGAAAGACACAGGTAGTATGTGCCATTCTCCTTCCGGGGACAAAGCTGGTTTGTCCTACCTGCGTTAGTTCATTAGCCAACTTTTCCAGCCTATTATTGAGGACCCTTGCCAGTATCCTGTAATTGGTGTTATTAACTGTGATCTCCTCCTTTGTACAGCAGACTCATCGATCCATGTAGAAAACTCCATCCTGCCCTCGCTCTCTGCAACATCTCATTAAAAACCTCCATCAAGATCGGGGTTAAATGTTCTTTAAAGTTCTTATAGAACCCATACGGGAGGCCAGCCGGTCATGGCTTAGAGCTCTGTTTGCCCGCCTGAATGGCTTGCTGTACTTCTTCTTGCTCAAAGGGCTGGGATAGCTCGCAAAGGTCTTCCTTATTTGGCGGTAATGGTTTCTCCCCAAAGGCACTTTCTAGATAGGACTTAATGTGTGCTTCATCAGGAGACGTTTCTGAGACTGCGTAAAATTCTCTATAAAATCTAGAAACCTCTTCTGCTATCTCGGTCGGTTTTTGAAGCAGTTCTTCTGACGAACCTCCTCTTAATGTAGACAGAATCTGGTTGTGGTGAGGCAGGCGGTCTTTTTGCTATTCTCCCTTCTCAATTAACGGTCCCGAGGCTCTAGCCACCCGTGCCATATGCCGCCATTGACATTGGGTAAGGCGGTAGTTTTTAATAACTTCTTGATTGCATCGGAGCCGTTCTTTGTCAACATCAAGGTCCTTGTTCATTCTCCATCTGGATGTAAGTAGGTTCTGGATCGCCTTGTGATATTGTGACAGTTCATAACTGCCATGTACTCTCCTGGCCCGAACCGAAGCATATCGTATGGCATCTTTCGTTCTTTCCCACCAAACAAGAACATTTGTTCCAGACTTTAGACGTTTCTGGCATTCGAGTGTCATAAAAATTTCTGGTTCCATCTGAAAGGTCCGGAGGTCCACCTCACTGAGTTGCCAGGCTGGTCTGTATCTCCTCTTATTGGGTTGTCCTGTGAGTGATATTTGAAGTATAGCATGGTCCGACCACAGTGTCAAGATGATCTTACATCCCGTAGGGGGAAGACCCACTGGGGCCCATATTCTGTCCTGTCTACTTGTCAGCAGAGGGTGATAATACGTTATCTTACACCCTAGGGTCACTGTGAATTTACTACGGAACGTTGCTCAGTGATGCATAGGGAGAAAATCTAATTCCCCATCGTTCTGTAGCCCCACGTCAATCAGGCTGAGGTGGTCTTTCAAAAGGGCTTTCAGTCTTTTTTCCTCTATTGTCAGTTGCTTAAATACAGGGACAGATGTTCCTGTTCTGGCACCGGCTCTAAAATTAATTCTATCTTCTCTCTCCGCCCAAGTGTTGAAATCTCCTACCATGAGTAGAGACCTGTTTGTACCAGTATGATCCTCCAATGTTTGCCACAGTTGTCATCTATGAGCTGCTTTAACAGGAGTGTAGAGGGCACACAACCTGAACTTGCCTTCTAAGGCTTTTGCCAGGTTTTTAAGATTAAAGTCCACTACTAGAAGGTGACCCGGCATACCATCACTGGTCCTCATGACTTTAAGATCAGGATTGGATAAGAAGAGAACCCCGACACCTCCCGTTCCTTCCTCGACTTTCAAAGACCAACAGGAAGGTCCCCAAGTCCAAGAACTCTGCGCTGCACTCCTCTCCCTTGGAGTACTAATGTTAGTTTCTTGCAGGATGAAAATATCAACCTTTAACCTCCTGATGTGGTAATAAACATCCTCCCTCCTCATTGGCTGCCACAGCCCTCTGCAATTCCACATAAGTATGTTCAACTCCATGGGTATTGTCAATTTAATATTTGGTGGTAGTAATAAAACCGTGAATCGTCTAAAGACCAGTTTAATTTGGGGACTTCTGGTTTCGATTGATGGCGACCTGATGCTTCCCAGGGAGCTGGGCAATCAAGAGAGACTGTTTTAGGCAGGCCAAGTGCTTAGATCACCCACTGCCACCCCTCTCCAGGTAGGAGAGGGGCCAGAAGGCTACAAGACCCTGAAAGTGAGTGATCTTGGTGGCGGCGGGGGGGTTCTGAATAAAGGATTTCTCCCATCGCCTTGAGGTTCCCTCTGAGAAGGGTGAGCTAAAATCTCTGCAGAGCTCTTTTGAGTCAAATTTTGGCATAAGATCGTCAGAAACCAAGCTTCAGTACTCAATCTGATCAACTTTGAACGTAAGAAACAGCACAAACAACCCAAATGGAGCAAAGGAAGGTAAATATTACTATCTTATTTTTTTGGACTAAAGATCAGAAGAAAGAGCCAAGAAAAAGTAAAACTAACAAACTGAGCTGCTAGTTGAGTAGAGGAGGAAGGCAATCCAGGGGAAGTTGTGGAAATTTGATAGAACTTTAAAGCGTTAAAGAAGAAAAATCAGTTTTGTTTATATATACCTGTGATTTTGGAGGAGATAATGGCAGCGAGAGAGGGGAGGGAGTGTGAGAGGAAATAGAGTAAACATCGCAAGACTGTAGAAGACACCGAGCACTGTGAGTTTTTCTGCCTAGAGAGGGGCCAACTCAGGAAGAGGAAACAGCAAAGAAGAACACGGAAGAAAAAGCGGGGAAAGATCATGAGATGGAGAAACTGAGAGGTGAAGAGGAAGTGAGAGCCCACCATTTCAAGAAGGAAAAAGGAGCAAGGAAGTTACCATAGAGAAATAGTGCCCGACATTTTGGTAAGGTCGAAATTGATAAGACTTTAAATTAAAAGAAACTAACACTGATTGGCTTAAAATAGAAATTGAAGTGGACATTAAAAACGGAGCTTAGAAAGAGAGCCGATACTTGCGGGGGGGGGGGCGCAAAAGCTAGCCCAGGCACGATGAAGAAAGTGGACAAGGAATGGCAGATTGCTATAGAAGCATTAGAAAAAAAGGTGCTAGATGGCAATAAAGAGTTGGGCCAATCTATGCAAAGAATGGAGGAAAGTTTGATCAAAAATATAAAAGAATTAATAAAAGCAGAGGTGATAGAACTGTCTAGAAATATAGATGAAATAAAGAAGGAACTACAGTCAACAAATCAAACAGTTCAAGAGGTGGAGCAAAAGACCTCTAGTTTAAAACTGGAAAATCAAATACTACAAGAGCATGTGGCGGTGATGGAGTGTAGAATCACAGAAAAACAGTTGAGATTTAGGGGAGTGCCAGATTCTACAACGCAGAGTGTGCAAGATCAGATGATTGCAATATTGGCAAAAAAATTAAATAAGCAGCCAGAGGAAATAGAAGTAAACTTGGATTTGGTATACAGAGTAAACTCCAGCTTTGCACAACAGAAAAATCTACCGAGAGATATAATTGTACAACTAACAACCAAAAGAATGAAAGAAGAAATTTTAAAAAGACATTATGCAAGCCCCTTGGCAATGGAGGGAAGTAGAGTCAGAATTATGAAAGAACTTCCTAAAAATTTTTTGCAAGAACGAAAAAAGTATTGAGAATTAACAGGAAAACTGAGAGAGAAGAGTATCAGGTATAGGTGGGAAATACCTGAAGGACTGAGCTTTCATTTTCAATCTACAAGAGTGAACATCAAGTCAAGACATGATATGACAGTGTTCCTGCTTGATAATGAGACTTTCCCAGAACTCTTAAAAAGTAACACTATGAAATACAAATTAATATCTTGGAATGTTAATGGACTGAACTCACCTCAAAAACATAAAGCAATTTTCCATTGGCTAAAGAAACAAAATTGTAATACAATATGTCTGCAAGAAACACATATTAAAGAGCAAGATGGTAAATTTTTTAAAAAGCAGACAATTAGGAGAAGAATTTTGGGCATCTGCAAAACAAAAGAGGGGTTGTGATATACGTAAAGGAAGAATTGGATCCCAAATTAATTTTTAAAGATAAAGATGGAAGATATTTGGCAGTAGAGATAATGTTAAATTTTAAGAAGACCTTGGAATTTATGCACCAAATGGAGCTAAGGATGACTTTTATAAGGAGATAATTCAAAATCTGGACCAATATTCATATGAGCAAATTTTAATGCCTGGAGATTTTAATGGTGTTGTTAATCTGCAGTTAGACAGAAAATAAAAGTCATCTCACAAAAAACCAGGGAAGTTACCAAAATCCTTTTTTGAGTTGGTGGGACAAGAAAATCTGGAAGATATATGGAGAAATTGGAATCCTAAAATAAGAGACTATATGTTCTACTCTGCAAGACAGCAGTCCTTTTCAAGAATTGACATGATTTGGGCAACAAAAGAGTTAAGTCTGTTGACAAAGAAAATAGAGATGATGCCGAGGGTGAGTTCGGATCATAATCCAATGATGTGGAAAATTTCGATGGGATTTAGAAAATTTAGATGGAGATTAAATGAAGGTCTTCACAGTCAAGAAAATATGGAATTTATTCAAAGAGAGACAAAATACTTTTTCCAACATAACAGTGGTCAGGAAGTACCAACACATATGGTTTGGGATGCTTATAAAGCAGTGATGAGAGGGATCTTGATTACTTTGAACAGCAGGGAAAGGAAGAAAAAAGGGAAAAAAATTCCAAGAAATACAGGAAAAAATTTCTAAGAAGGAGCAAGAGTTACAGAAAAGACCAGGGAAGAAAATAATAATTCAAAAAATAAAGATACTACAAGAGCAGCTGAGGGCCTTTGTAAATAAAGAGTTGGAGTGGAATTTAAAGACTTTGCAGCAAAAATCTTTTGAAGGGGCCAATAAGCCAGGGAAATATCTAGCCTGGCAATTGAAAAGGAAAAGGGAGAAAAAAGTAATTGGAAAGATAGTGGAGGAAGGGAAAGAGATAATGGAACACCAAGGGATAAAAAGAGCATTTCACAAGTATTATGCCAAACTATTTCAAAAAAGGAGGCTAGACTTAGAGAAAATAGATAGATATTTAGAAAATGCAAGACTACCTAAGATTTCAAAAACAATGAAAGAGACACTAAATGCTCCAATTACAGAAGAAGAAATTTTGGAAGCCATAGAGTCAACTAAGATAGGGAAAGCACCAGGTCCAGATGGAATTTCAGCAAAATTTTTAAAAATAATGAAAAAAGACCTGGTGCAGACCCTACAATGGTTGATGAATGAGATTATGAAGAAAAAAGGTCTCCCAAACACATGGAACGAAGCAAATATTTCATTGATCCCAAAGGAGTCACAAGATTTAACAAATGTCAAGAATTATAGGCCCATTTCTCTATTGAATAATGACTATAAATTTTTTGCAAGAATTTTAGCAGAAAGGCTTAAGAGATTTTTAATTGACTTTGTGGGAGAAGAACAGGCCGGATTTTTACCAAACAGGCAAATTAAGAATAATTTGAGAGTTGTGTTAAATGCCATTGAATACTATGATAAGCACCCTGAAAAGAAGGTAAGCTTTTTCTTTGTGGATGCAGAGAAGGCCTTTGACAATTTAAATTGGGATTTTATGTTTATGACAATGGAAAAGATGGAACTGGGGCAAGAATTTATAGAAGCCATGAAAGCTATATATAAAGAACAAAAAGCCTCATTATGTATAAACAGTGATTTGACAGAAAAATTCGAGGTAAGAAAAGGCACAAGACAAGGATGTCCACTTTCACCTTTGTTATTTGTTATGGTGTTAGAAATACTTTTAAGGTAGATAAGAGAAGACAACAGCATTAAAGTTCAAAGGCTTTTCATATAAGTTCAGAGCGTTTGCAGATGATGTGATGTTGATAGTGGAAGAACCAGTCCAGACATTGTTAGATAAAATTAAAGAATTTGGAGATCTGGCAGGGTTTAGTATTAACAAAACAAAATCGAAATTGCTCTGTAAAAATATGACAAAAAAGAAACAAGAAGAGTTAATGAGTGTTACAAAGTGCGAAGTGGTTCAGAAAACAAAATACCTGGGAATAGAATTAACAGTTAAAAATATAGATCTATTTAAGAACAATTATGAAAAATTGTGGTCGCAGATAGAAAGGGACATGTTGAAATGGAATATAATGAATTTGTCACTGTTGGGACGTATTTCAGTTGTTAAAATGAATGTGCTACCCAGAATGATGTTTTTGTTACAAACAATTCTGATTGTAAAAGACAAGAAATATTTTGATAAATGGCAAAGGAAAATATCAGAATTTGTGTGGGCAGGGAAAAAACCAAGAATCAAGATGAAGGTGCTGTGTGACGCAAAAGAGAGGGGTGGCTTGCAATTACCAAATGAGGTACCAAATGACTGTACCATGAGGCGGTATGTCTAATATGGTTAAGGGACTGGGCAAAACTATCTAATCTTAAACTGTTAGCTCTGGAGGGGCATAATAATCTGTTTGGCTGGCATGCATATTTATGGTATGACAAACATAAAATGGATGGGATGTTTCAGCATCATTTTATGAGAAGGAATGTCTTCATGATTTGGCAAAAGTACAAGAAGTTTATTGGGGGAAAAATACCTATGTGGATTGTTCCAGCAGAAGTTGTAAACCCAAATATGGAATACAAGGGAGAAGATTGGATAACCTATAAAGAACTATTATGGGTGGACAGAGACTCTTTTAAAATAAAGAACAATGAGGATTTACCATTTGAATATGGTTGGCTGCAATATCGACAGATCAAAGACTTACTTGAATTTGATAAAAGAAAAGTGGGTTTTAGAACTAAAAATACAGAGTTAGAGGAGCTATTATTTGGAGGGGAAAAAATGATTTCTAAGGTGTATAAACTTTTATTGAAATGGTATACAGAAGATGAGATGGTTAAAACTCAAATGGTGAAGTGGGCAATAAATTTTAATAAAGAAATTACAATGGAGATATGGGAATTTCGGATTCGGTTTCGTTTTCTCAGCCATGCCGGACGCTCCTCTCGGCTGGTCCGGGAGGAAACGACCGGGCACCCTGACCGGGCGGCTGATCCGCAAGGATTAGCCCCCAGGACTCCCAGGGAGGGAGCCAGGGTCCGGGACGCGGCGGGAAGAACTCCCTGAAATCAATGCGGGGGGGGAATTGCCCATTTGTCCCTATGGAGGCCGGCAGATGTGCGCGGCGCCTCGAGTGCCGCCGGGCAACGAGAAACGGCAAGTAAAAGAAACAGGCGGAAGCCTGTAAACAAGCGAATCCCTTCTGTTTTACAAGCGTTTGTGAAGGAGAGGTTGATCTGAAGAAGACTCGCTCTTCCCCTTCGTTGAGTTCCAGAATTTTGTTGGCGCCCCCCCCCCCCAATGGCAGCAAAGAAGCAAAGTCCCGCTCTCGGTAAGTCAATCTCGGCTACTTTGAAGGGGGAGTCGCTCGAAGAGTTGGTGCGCAGGGCGGTGGTGGAAGCCATAAAACCCTTTGTTGACAAGCTGAACGAAACTGATCAAAGGGTGGGCTTAATTGAAAGCGAGGTGAAAACCATTAAGGCAGCAGCGGGGGGGGGGGGCAGAAAAGTCTGCTCTGGAAAGTGCGTCACTTGTGAAGGCTACAAAAAAGGAGCTGAAGTTGGTGGAGAACCAGCTGATCGGGCTACAGGCGGAACGAACGCAGACAATTTTGCGTCTCCAAAACGTGAAAGAGGAGGAAAATGAGGATCTGTGGGATTTGGTCTCGGAACTACTGGCGACACCCGCGAGGACGACTAAAGAAGAGGTTAAAAGCGCCATTTTGGAGGTCCATCGGGCTTCTTCAAAATATGCAACAAAGCAACAGTTGCCTTGTGAGATCATTATTGACTTTTCATCTAAAAAGATTCGGGACACCATCCTATATAACTCATACAATGCGGATTTGGACTTTATGGGTTTGAAAGTCAAGATTTTGAAGGACGTTCCATTTCTAGTCCGGAAACGGCGTTTTAAATATAAAAAGTTTGCAGCTCTTCTGAGGGACCAGGGAATAAAGTACAAATGGTTATTCCCGGAAGGAATATGGTTCAGATATAAAGATCAGGCCTATAAGATATTATCAGAAGATCAACTAAAGGATTTTGAGAATAAAAACCCAGAACTCTGCTGCACCAAGAACGAAGAAAAGGAGGAGCCGGAGGGGGGGGAGGAGGAGGAGAGCATCGCAACAGCAGTTGCACAGAGAGAACTGCGTCCGGGACCTAGAAGGGGGAGGAAAGTTTAATCAGAATTTGAAATGTTTATTCTCTGTATGATTAACCACTCCATCATTATTCTATGGAGCTATTTTTGTATTATGACAGTATGAAGGGAAACATTGAAGTATAGTGTTTAGTGTTTGTAGTTCATTCCCCCCCCCCTTTTCTTTTTCCACCTCCCTTTGTCCTTTCCCTCTTCCCTTTCCTTGTGATAGTCTGGTGTAGTGTTTTGTAGTTATGAAAATAAAAATAAAAAATAAGAGATATGGGAATTTCTATGAAAGAACACAATGAAGATATCTACATGTAACAATCTGAAAGAGAATGAATACAAGATGATGTATAGGTGGTATTTAACACCGAAAAAATTAGCAAATGCAAATAGTAACATGTCAAACAAATGCTGGAAATGTAAAAAACATGAGGGTTCTTTTTATCATATGTGGTGGACGTGTGACAAGGCCAAGCTTTTTTGATCGAAGATATATACGGAAATGTTATTAATTATGAAATGTAATTTGTTGAAGAGCCCTGAAATGTTGTCGTTAGGATTGAATATACAAAAAGTTAATGTGAAGGATAGGACATCTTTATTTTATATGATGGTGGCTGCAAGATTACTATATGCACCGTACTGGAAGCAAGAAGAAATACCAGAAGTTGAAGATTGGATCCAAAAACTGTTGTACATGGCAGAGATGGAGAAAATGACAAGAAAACTGAAAGAACAAAATCCAAGTGAATTTTTAAATGACTGGGGGAAATTTAAGGAGTATCTTGAAAGTAAGTGGGATGTGAAAGGACAGTTGTGGTCTCTGGACAATTATTAAGATGTATAGAGAATAAGTAAAAGCTTTACCTTTTATAATAGGGACAAGTATTTGAATAGAGTTAATAATAAGAAATAAAGGGGTTATAGTGCTGTTGGGAGTCAAAAAGGGAAAAGGGGGAGGGGGAAGGGATGGGGGCATATATACTGATTTAAAGGGTAAATGTAGTTGTATTATGTATTATGGGAATGTATGTTAACCCATTCAATAAAAAATATTTTCATTAAAAAAAAAGACCAGTTTGATTTGTCAACTGTCATTTTGTCTTTGCCCATTCCTTTTCTACAAACATTGCAGGTCTTCCTCCATGCCTGTCACTGCAGTGTCTGGGTAAGGGTTAAGGGCCAGGGTAAGGGGTAGGTGTAAGGATAAGGGACAAGGAAAGGATAAGGGTAAGAGTTAGGGCATACCTAAACTCTTACTGGCCCCCTTCCCTGTGTGTATGTGTTTGTTCTTTGTTCATATGTGTATATGTTGCACCAATAAATATATTTTAAAATTAAAAATATGTCTATATGTTTTATTGTATTTTAGGTACATTTTAAGTCATTTTAATGTTTTAATATATGTTGTTTCCTGCCTTGGGGACCCTGTTTGGTGGAAAGTTGGCATATAAATGTTTTAAATAAATAAATGTATTTATTTCTGGGCACTGATCACACTTATTAGACTGGGAAGGTGTGGTTAGCTGAGGTTTTTTTAAGGTTTACTTCCCCCCTTCATTTATGTTTGATGTTTCTCCTCCACCTCTCCCAGCAAGGCATAACGCGTAACCCCTGCAGGCATGCCTCTCAACCCATCTCCACCAGGGCCAACCCATGTGTTAAATTGTTTAAAAGCAGCAACACAGACTGAAATTTCTTGATAAACATCACAAGTTTTCAATAAGCAACAAAAACAAACAAAAACTAGCTCTGAGGGAGAGTGCAAGCTGATTGCAAGCAGTTTCAAACCACAATACCACAGCTGATAGATATAGACTTTTTAGCAGAATTTTGTCTGCCTCTCTTCAGCAATAAATATCATAAATATTGATAGATTCCCCCTTTTTTTCTGTATGTCCCAATATCCTTTTATTCGTCCCCAAATGAAATACTGCCTTTAAAAAATAGTTCCATTAGAAATGACTGAATTAAAATTCTAACATATCATATGGCATAAATTTATTTTGGTGAAGATATGTCACTTTAAATAGTTAATTCTACTCAGGGCTTTTTTTCTGGGAAAAGAGGTGGTGGAACTCAGTGGGTTGCCCTTGGAGAAAATGGTCACATGGCTGGTGGCCCCGTCCCCTGATCTCCAGACAGAGGGGAGTTTAGATTGTCCTCCACGCCACCGAGCAGCGCGGAGGGCAATGTAAACTCCCCTCTGTCTAGAGATCAGGGGACGGGGCCACCAGCCATGTGACCATTTTCAAGAGGTTCCGGAACTCCGTTCCGTTCCAGCGTTCCAGCTGGAAAAAAGCCCTGATTCTACTTATATCAAAAAGTAGAACCCTTACCCCCCACTCCAAAAAATATAATAGAAGCAGCTCTTGTAGCTTTAGGAAACAAATGCCCTAAGTGGCAATTGTTATGCAATTGAAACAGTACTGCTAGCTTCAAGTGTTGGTCTCTTTCAATAGAAGGCAGGGGGAGGAGGCTGTTTGGGCGTTTAAAGAAGGACTTATCAGAACCAAGGTCACCAGCAACCACTGGGTGACTTGCTACCAACCGACTTGCATAACTCACCCAGGCCTGGCTGCTTTCTACTGTTCAACAGTAGCCATCCTACAAAAGCCAGTGTGGTGCAGTGATTAGAGTTTCAGGCTAGGATCTGAGAAACCCAGGTTCAAATGATCACTATGCCATGGAAGCTTACTGGGTGAACTTGGGCCGATTCCAGACGGCCCTCCCCATCGCGAAACATCGCGCGTCGTCGCGCAGAAAACGTGAAATATCGCGTTTTCTCGTGCGAGTTTTGTGCGACATCGCACAAAACTCGCACGAGAAAACGCGATATTTCGCGTTTTCTGCGCGACGACACGCGACGACGCACGACGTTTCATGATGGGGAGGGCCGTCTGGAATCGGCCTTGGACTAGTTACACATTCTCAGACTAACCTACTTCATAAGGTTGTTGTGAGGATAAAATGGAAGAGAGAAGAATGATGTAATCTACTTTGGGTTCCCATTGTGGAGGCAGGGTATAAATGAAGTAAATAAATAATAAATGTAGCTGAAGATGAGAGGGACAGATAAAAGGTGGGCTGGTGGGTGAGGAGAGAAGGAAGGAGAAATGGGGAGAGGCTATGTGGCTGAACAGACATACTTCTTCAATGGAGGGAGTTACTCCTACTTTGTCTGTGGGTGACCCGTCCATTGTAGTGTCTCATTCCAATGTCCAAAAACAAATTAACTACCCACAGACAAAGTAGGAGAAACTACCTTCTTGGGGTACTCCTTGGGTATCAGAAAATATGACTTTGTAAATAAAGCAACCCCTCCCCCCCAAACCCCTGCAAGATTGGAACTGAGGGCCAAACTACGGGCCAAGCTACACATGACGAATGACACTTGAACAGCAAGTGTATGTCTCCCTGTTCACTTGCCCTCCACTCAATCCACTTGCCGTTCAAGTGTCATTCGTCATGTGTAGCTTGGCCCTCAAAGAGACAAATGACACTTGAACAGCAAGTGTATCCCTTCCTGTTCACTTGCCCTCCACTTGCTCTCCACTTGATCGACTTGCCGTTCAAGTGTCATTCGTCACTTGTAGCTTGGCCCTCAGCATGCATTTGGGGGCATGGAATGTTGAAAGTTGGTTAAAGCACAAATGGAGAGGTAAGGAAAGTCACTGTCTCAGGGCCAAGCTACACATGACGAAAGACACTTGAATGGCAAGTGTATTTCTCCCTGTTCACTTGCCCTCCACTAAATCCACTTGCAGTTCAAGTGTCATTCGTCATGTGTAGCTTGGCCCATAGGCTCTTGAGAACTCCTCAAGACTGAAATTGTGGAATCCAAGTAGTTTCCCCTTTTCAGCAAATTCCCTCTAATAGTGAATAACGTAGTGTGTGTTTATGAGCAGAGCAGTAACTAGGACCACTCTTAGACAACTTAGTGGTTTCTGTGTACTGGGAAGACTTGACAGGTATAAAAAGATTACTTTTTAAATTAAAACTAAAAAGAAAGTACCTCCCCAAAATGCCCTGATGCTTATTTCTGTGTAAAATTCATAGATTGTTGTAAGCAGTTCAATGTCTCGTGGGGGGAGAAATTGTCCTGCTCATGCCCCTAACATATAAGCATCCTGAGCTGAGACATTTTGGAGTGGAGACATTTTACCAGTCTTTCTACACCCACAATGCCTCATGGATCTTGACTCTTCATGAGGTATAAGACATCTAAATAAAAGTTGCACTTTTACAGGCTGAGTGTACCTCTGACTATCGGCTGATGAGCAGACAATTGCAGAAGGAAGCTATTGCTTTCATTCCCTATTTGTGGCCTTCCTAGAAGCATCTGATTCAACACTGGGGAAAAAAATAGGATGTTGAAATAAATGGACACATAATTTGATCCTGTAAGTCCTTCTTATATATTCGTATGGCTGGTGCAAAAATCAAGCAGGATAACATTAAGCCTGCTGCCCTGAGACTTGAGGAGGAGCAGAGTACAAATGTGATTAATAATTAAAATACAGCCAATAGAAAATCAATTGATGTCTTACGACTTCATATCCCATTTAAGAGCACCATTTCATTTTCTCCTTCCTTGTCAGTGCACACTTCACTTAAGTCATAAAGTTGAAGCTGAACAGCAGTCACTTTTATAAGAAAGTGATTCTCATAACGTGGCCAAGATGCAACTGAGATGAAACAAGAACTGATTCATGTTCAGCCTTGTAGAAATCATGCAACGGACACAGATGGATAAGGTGCTGATTCTGGTAAATCATAATGTAAATAAAAGGACTATTTTTCATGGTGTGAGCATGCTACATTTTCCAGGGAAATATATGTTCTTGTCAGAAAACTTCATGGGAAGTAAATGAGTTTGCATCACATGAGTAGGTTTAAATGCCAGCCTGAAATTTAGTAAACCACTTCGTACTGTCTCTTTTTCTTCATTAAATGGGGAACATTTTTCTTTGTCTTTTGATGTAGTTCATAAAATAGAGTTTGGGTCATATTCCTTTTGACTTCTGAGGGCAGGTGTGGCCTAGAACAAATCTAGCATCATGGAGCAGATGGTCAAAGAACTATTCAATTAAAGGTCTGCAAGTGATTGTAATTTACCTTCTGCATTAAAGCACTATATATTCCCAACTCATATCATCCCAATTAAAAGGTGTTTCCCAAAAGAGGAAGGATCAAAGTTCTGCAACTCTTTAGGGTTGCAGAAAAATGCTAAAGTACAAAAGGTGCATTTGGGGGGCTTAAACCTCCCCCCCCAAACAACAGTGTGCTTGGTGCATAGGCACCATTTACCTAACTACCCTTGCAGTGCATGCTAGAGCTGACCTGTAAGGCCCAGGTGGTATCAGCATGCTCCTCTGGCTAGGCCAAGGAAAGGCTAGTAGATAGAGAAGGGTGACAGCATTCAGCCATGCTGAACTACACCACACCAAGCAACGCCACCTCTGGTCAGCACTGGGCCACGCCTTGCCTGCTGCAGCCAGCCACTGCTGGGTTGCACCAAGTTCTGCTACATCCAGCCAGTGCTGAGCTGTGCCATGGCTGGCTAGCACTGGGCTACACTTCACTCAGCCAGCACTGCAGCTTGGCAAGACTTAGCCCAGGGAGAGCCAGTACTGAGCCCAGCCACCCCAAGGAGGTGGGAACATGGGGAAGGAGGAAAGGTGTTTGGAGGGAGGGAGGGACAAGATGAAGGATGTTTGAGGAGAGGGGAGAAGATTTAGGAGGGAGTCAAGGAGTTAAGGGTATTTCCCTCAGAGAGAGGGGAAGGTAAAGGGATTTTCCAAGGAGGGAGGGTAAGGATATTTGCCAGGGAGAGAGAGTAAGGTCTTTGGGAGGCAGGGGCACAACAAGTAAGGGTGTTTCAAAGGGGAGGAGAATAAGGGGCTTTAAAAGGAAGTAGTGAAGAGAAGATTGTTTGGGAGGTCAAGAGACAAGTAATACAGAAGGCTGCCATGGGAGGGGAGAAAACCAATTGGATAGGATGGGTGGTAGGGGACCAGTAACATGGAAGGTTTCCTGTAACAACATGTTGTTGCACCCCACACACCCCTCCTTTATATTCTAATATTCAAGTGTGGCCTCATCTGTGGATGCTTAAATCCATGGGTCAGGGCCACATTGACAGAAGTCAGATTTTTCCGCAAACTTGGGGGAACACCCAGGTTTTTAGAAAATTTTTAAAACTGGAAAAAGATAGAGGAGTGATTTAAAGCCCCCCCCCCAAATACAAGACCATTGTCTGCACAAGTATATACAAAGCTCCTATTTAGGTTGGGGGAGTTGCTGTCATGTTGCTGTCATTGTGGTGGTAAGCTGGGGTTGGGTGGGTTAAGAGGGAGCTGCTGCCTTTGAGGTTGCAAAGCAAGGGGTGACCTTGTGGGGAATCTCCTCTCTCCCACTTGATTCTCACAGGTCCCTGCTTGTCAATATTGTAGGTTCTGGTATATCTTAGGAATTATCTTGAATCTGATTAAGGAGTGAATGAAGAGAGTTTATTCAGGAACTACAACTTTGATAGAAAGCAGAGAAATAGAATAAATACTAACTTCCTTACTGAACTGGGAGAGAGGGACTTCCAGGAAGAAGCAGGAAGTAGCCTAAGAATACCAATCTGGAGATATGCAAAAAGGACAGAAGAGAGGAGGAAAGAAGGATCCTGTCCTGCTATCCATCTAACTGTCCGTTTTGCTGTCCCCTGCAGGTATTGTCTTCTGCCTTCTCTGTACACAAGATATTGTATTTCCAACAAATATATCTAATTCTCAACATGCCACTATATGTGGATACTTAAATCTAGAAACTGGAGTCATGGCAGACGTTTACTCACAAATCTAAGAAAAACCTCAGGTTTACACAAAAATGTGAAATCAAAAAGAAAAAAAAATGGAGAGGATTTTTAAAAACACACAAAATAATAGTAGTGTCTATAGTTTGAAGAAACCAATTCCCTCAGTGGCTATTGCTACACCACTGTCAATATTGCCAGCTGTCAAGCTTTGGCTTCTGTCAGTACAAGACATTGGGACATTGAGAGAGGACAAGGCAATTTCCTGGGCTGTTCTGTCCTTTAAGGGAGAACCCATGGGGTCAGGCCCAGCAGCAACCACCAGGCAGCTTACTACCAGATCTCACTCAGACCTGGCTGCTTGCCAGCATAAGATAGTGGTTAAAGTGTTGAATTAGGATCTGGGAGACTCAATTTAAAATCCACACTTTACCATGAAAGCTTGTTGGGTGACCTTGGGCCAGTCACATACTCTCAGCCCAACTAACATCACACAGTTGTTGGGTGGATAAAATGGAAAAGGGGAGAATGATGTAATCCACTTTGAGTCCACACTGGGAACAAAAGTGGGGTATAAATGAAATAAATAAATAAAATACTGTTCTATAGCAGCCACCCCTCAAAAGCCAGTATAGTGTAGTGGTTAGAGTTTCAGACTAGGATCTGGGAAGCCCAAGTCTGACTTCTCATTTTGCCATGGAAGCTCATTGAGTGACCTTAGAGAGGAGAATGCTATAAGCTGCTTGGGTTTCCATTGGGGAGAAATGAAGTAAATAATAAATATAACGGAAGATGGGGGGCAGATAAAAGGTTGTTTGGCTGTGAGTTGGAAGGAGAAGGTGATAATATACCCCATTTGTCGATACAGATCTTTCTACAAACCTGAGGGCCAAGCTACAAGTGACAAATGACACTTGAACGGCAAGTGGATCGAGTGGAGAGCAAGGGGAGGGCAAGTGAACAGGGAGGAATACACTTGCTGTTCAAGCGTCATTCGTCACTTGTAGTGTGGCCCTGAGAAAACCCCTAGGTTTGTAGATAAATAAGAAATCTAAGAAAATAACGGGGGGCGGGGGTAAAAACCACACAATAAATTAAAGAGCGCCTGTAGCTTTATAAAATGGATGCAGGAAATAGTATGGGAAGGGGGATACAGGGAAAAGTAAGGTGCCGCATGTCCTTGTGGTTACCCCATAGTGCAACTGGATCCAAGGCCACACAACTGGGCCCAGCAGCTGGCACCATACAACTCAGCCAGAGTTTTTCTGGCTGCCAGGGCAGGAGGGAGGGAAAACTGAAGACAGAGGGGCAGATTAAGGTAGATAGGCTGGTGGATGGGAAAAGAGAAGAAACCAGAAAAGGGGGAGAGTCTATGGGATCTGCCAGGGAAGGGAAAATAGTGTTGGAAGGGGAAATGATATACCCCATAAATGTCTCCAATTCACTTTTTAAAATTGAGTAATTCTGATAATAAGCTCACTTCTCATTTTTTAAAACCCATTGGCTACCTTTGCAATGCTATAGTTTTCTTTCACTCACAGAAGACAACTCATGACAATGGCTCATTTACTCATTTATTTTACCATGTAGTTGCTTATTAGGCTTGCCATTCCCCTGCCCGGGGCAGGGGATCCCCTGCTCCCACCTCCTCCCCCCACCCCACTTACCTGGCCAGCAGGGGGGCACGCCCCCTGGGCAGTACGGCACACTCCTGCGCCATGCTGCAGCGTGCTCCTGCACCATGCTACGGTGTGCTCCTGCGCCCTGCAACGGGCCTGTTTAGGGCCAAATCAGGCCTGCAGGGGGGTGATTCAGCCCTTTGGGGAGCGTGCTCACACTCCCAGGCTGCCCTTTGACCTGTATGATGACGTTACTTCCCAGAAGTGACATCATCACGCATGCTGGGAGTGTGCACGCGCACAGCAGAACTCCTAAGGCAGCAAAGGGTAAGTGCCAGTGTCCCAGTCTCCTGCTGGGGGACTTAAGGGACCTGGCAACCCTTTTGCTTATGATCTTAGGCAACCATATTCTTGAAGTTTCAGTTTATATAATATTTTAAAACTTTAAAAAATGTATAGCATTCTTCCCTTCGCAATGCATGCTGAATTGTTTGTAGACCTTCAGTGCAATCCTAAGAAGTGTTACACCAGTTTAAGACCATTGGTTTTAATGAGTTTAGACTGAGTCTTCTTAGGATTGCACTGCTTTTGAAGTTTTCAAGCACCAGTCCAAATCTAGAGAGCAACCATTGATTTCCCTACCTGTGCAGGAAATTTAGTACAGATCACTACTGAGATGGTATACAAAGGAATTCATAGTGTATTTAAATTTATGCAAAATATATGTACATTTAAAACACTAATTAGCAGTCAGAGAGGCAAAGGACAAAAAAATCAGATTGGAAGTCAAGTCTAATAATAGTTTAAGAACCGCTTTTCATTACAAGACAGATAATCTTTAAATAGATCAGGAATCCTCTTCTTGTACTTGTCATATAATGTCCAACAGGGGAACTTACCATCTCTCCTAAGTCAGTCAGATATGTTCAGGAGGGCATTTTTGTAAAAGGATATGAACTGTAGTATAATAGAGCAGGGAGTTACTTTATAAGGGATAAGTTTGTACTCTATTACAATTTTTTAAAATGTATTACCTTCCTTTTACAATATTGTCTTCTGCATTTTTTTACAGCATTCTGGTATATTATGCCTTAGATGGTTTTTGTTGCCTTCAACAACGCTGTGTTTGTTTTCCAGTCCTGTAACCCTAGTCCTACATACTAATTGGAGTTGTCTGCTGTCTGTTTAATATTCTGTAAGCCACCTTGAGGCTCAGCAAGAAAGGCAGGCTATAAATGAAGTAAATTTAAAAAAGAAAATAGTGTAGTGTGGAGATTCTCCAGTGGCATAGGCAGCAAGAAGCTTACAAATATTACACACACATATGGAGTGTTTTCAGGCAGAAAGCTGTTTTTGTTGTGTTGTGTTGTGTTTTTTTGCAGCCTCCACATGAGGCTTGAAATGTTCTGGTGTCAACAGCCTCGGCCCACCCACCTCACCCTATTTCAGTTCAGGTTTAGCCAGTTGCTGTTATTGGGGCCAGGTAGGAATTTTTTCTTTCTCCCACAACTGGCTTTTGGGTAAGAAGTTTTTCACCTACCTTGCACTGTCAGAAAAGGGGGGTAATTGGCATAGGTGGGTTGAGTTTAATCTCCCTTGGCAGGTTAGAAGTTTGGGGGAAATGAGCGGGCTGGTGACCACCCTTGGCATATCCCCATTTGTGGGGAATTGGGGTCTGTCAGGAGCAGTTGGCTGCTCTACAGCCCAGTTGCGAGGTCAGATGCCCTGGTGGGGAACCCCTGGACAAGCTGGTCCCCCCTGCAGCTTTACGGCCGGGTGGGGGAGCTTTAAGGGGGTAAATCACCTTGCCAGGCCGGACCGGGTCACAGCCATACGATGGATGGCTCGCCCCCGGGGCAGATGGTGGATCACCCAAATAGGTCAGGGTGGAGGTCCAGGAGTGACCCCAGGGCCTGACCTGTACTGCTAGTTAGGTCCTTGCCATGTTGACATATGTTGTTATAATTTTAATAAAGTGGCCCTTTAATTCCCAACACTTGTGTCTGCCTCTTCATTCCGAACTGGGGGCGGGGGGGGCAATAAGTCCATGCTCATCACAATAGCACAGTACATACAACCCAACAGGAAACATGAATAGGCTGGGGAGTGCAATTGTGTTTACTGGCTCTGTCCACCACCTATGTATATTCTGCCTAACAACATTACAGAGCTAACATGAGTAAATTCCATCCCCACAATGAGGAACTCTATCTTGTTCAATTTCCTGCATACGTGCATATGTCCTCTGCATAGGGTTAATATTACCTTCCCACTTGCTGGCAGAAGAGAGACTTAGAGCCTCGCTACAAGTGACATCTTACACGTGAACGGCACTTGATCATTTTCGCAAGTCTTTCTGGGAATTGAAGTCCCTCTCCCCCACCCCTTTTCTTTCTGTTCCTTCCCCTCTCTGTTAGAATGCCTGCCTGAAGAGACGGAGAAAGCCTACGATAGCAGCTTTTGCAAATCGTCTTGCTGGGGCGTGGGGGATGCTCTGGAGAAAGCTGTCATGTCGGTGAAGTCCTAGTGTCCTTTCAGTGATCTTTGGGGGCAGGCAGCTGCAACTTCACTAATCGTCTTGCTGGGGGGGGGGGAGATGCTCTGGAGAAAGCTGAGAAAGTCACTGTCAAGGAGTTCCAGACCCCTGGGGCCCAGCCCAGCTCAGGGGAAGGGACACAGGCTGCCCGGAAGGTCCTGTTGCAAATAGCAAACCAAGTAAGCTGCCACCAGCTCCCCAGTCTATCCCTAGGCTAAGGAGTTAGGGAGCAAAGCTCCAGAGCCTATTAGGGAATTTAGCCAAAGCAAAGTCTACCTTGCAAGGATAAACTTACAGGCAGAGTTCACAGCAAAAGAATAGTTGCTTGGTAGGTGGATCTCAAGCACACATAGGGTGAGTTCAACAAAGGTTTTATAGCAGTGAGGCTTCAGAGTCTTAATAACCCACACAAGATAAAAATATAAAGGTTTATTAATTCCAGGTGCAGGGTTATCACACATGAGACAAAAAGTGAGTACAAACAAACAAAAACCTACAGCAGTAAGCTCTACATACCACAGTAAATTCTTAGGAGGCAAAGCAAGTTGGTTTCTCAGTTGTAGCAAGCAAAAGTCCCACAAAACAGCAAGGCAAAAGATGGAGCTTCAGTCCTTCTCAACAAATAGAGCCAGAAGCAAAGCAAAAGAGCATAAGCAGAGGTCTAAGGTAGGCACTCTACATAAGCTGCTCCATGTTGGTTAACAGCCAGTTAATATGGGTTCAAGCTGGAACCAAAGTGAGGCAGGCCTGACCACACCCACTCCCAGCCTGACCACATCACCTGACAAGTGCGAAAAGGGACGTGTGACAAGTCTGCAGCTCTTGGCACAGGACCCCAAACTACAGGTGTGAAGTTAATTACCAATTAGCTAGCAAGAACAGCTTATCTTGACTCAAGGACAGAGCATACATAACTTACTGCTAGCAAAAGTGAAAAGCCTCTCCAAAAAGGGGGGAGGGAATTTCTCCAGCCAAGGAAGCCTCCAACCCAGCTCTCAAAAGGGCTTCCTATACTCTTAAACATAACATTTTTTCTTTACAGTCGCAGCTGCCCACCCCCAAAGATCATTGAGAGCAGGCTTGTGACTGGAGGAGCGATTTGCAAAAGCAGGCTTTCTCCGTCTCTTCAGGCAGCCATTCTAACAGAGAGGGGAAGGAACAGAAAGAAAAGGAGTGGGGGAGAGGGACTTCAATTCCCAGAAAGACTTGCGAAAATGATCAAGTGCCGTTCACGTATAAGATGTCACTTGTAGCGAGGCTCTGAGTTGGTAAAAAGGGTTGTTCCTAAGTACCAATATGAAGCTTGTGCAACAAAAATTCCCCTCTTCCCACTTCCCACTTCTTGCTGCAGGGATCCGTCAACTGTATCTCCTAGGGCTCAGTGGATTCTTGGGAATGGGATAGGAAACAATGTAGGAATTTTCAGTGGGAAGGGAAATAGGTGACAGTCCTGCACAAGCTGCTTGTGTGAATGGAAAGAGGTTTAAGATCTTCTCCAAGCTCCTAGCATGTACGGAGTACAACTATGGTACATGAGCACAGTAAGCCTCCGGTGCGGAACTTACCTGCGCCGGCGTTTGCGGGGCTGCAAAGCAGGAAAGGAAGGCAGGACGGCTTTCCTGCCGGCCCAGCCCAGGCGCGCGGCTCCACAGCAGGCTGAGCTGGGTGGGTTTGAAAGGCACAGCTAGCCAATCGGAGTCACCGCCTGGGAGCCAATGGGGAGAAGGCAGTCAGCCGACCTGAAAGGGGAAGTTTTCCCTCAGGTCCTCCCCAGAGGTTTTATAAGGCTGGGCCGGCTTCCGTGGCTCAGTCGGCTTCGGAGCAGCGATCCCCGCCCACCCTCCGCTTGAAGACAGTTAGAAGTTAATGTAATAGTTAGGTTAACATAATTGCAGGATTACGTATGTATGAGCATTGAAGTTGAATTTTGTTAGCGTTAATTGTCACAACTTGTTGTTGGCGGTTTGGGCGTGGGGCACCGATCCCATTGGGAAAAACAGTGCCGGCCGGCACTGTGTTCCCATAGATGGGGATCCCCATAAGGGATCTTGGACCAGGCTTGGCAGTGGTAAGCCCAGCTCGGGAGGCTGACAGACCAGGCCTGTGTTCAGGTGACGGGGGAGCCACGCAGAGGCTACCGCCCAGTGTGACTCCCTTAACTGTCATCCCGTGGTTTCCCCCTGCAGCGGGCCGGCTGGAGGAGTGAGGGGTCATCGCCTGGCAGGCGGGTCAGCCGATGTTGGGATCCGTGCCCTTACGCAGCCATAGCTCCATGATTCTGTAACCAATAAAGTTGTGGCCAATTTTCTCCAAAAGAAGCGTCAGCGTGTTTTTTCCTGCCTGGTGAATTCCTGCGATTCAGGCTGGTCCCGCAAACATGCTCTACTCCTCCCCTCCACCCCTGGAAGTTTAAAGTCAGCTGCTTCCTGGAAGGAAAGAAGCACCTGGGGAGACACTGTTGCCATCAAGGATAGGGCTTTTACCATCTGCTTTGTCTCTTTCCCTCCCATGTGTATTAGTTAGCTGTTGCCAGATAGACCAGTTGGATTTATGATCTGTTGTTTTTTCATACTGTAAGCCACTTACGGTCTATATTCAGTGGAGAAAAGTAAGGTGAAAATATCCAAATAAATAAATACCTGTAAATTTTCCTCATGTAGGAAAAGTTAGGAAATGGCTGTCATTCTCAAACTAAAGTATACTGAATCAAAACTTCCTTGCCAAGAGTTTCCAGTCCAACCTTATTCATTACGTTCTTCAGTCAATTGTAATTTCATTCCATGTTCCACCATTTCCCTCTGCTAAAGCAGATCTTATTGATGTGTTAATTAAAACTATTCACTGCGCATTTCTGAAATAACTGTTTTAAATCAACCAGAAGGAAGAAGCGTATCTTTTATTAAACCCATAGGTCATATCACAAGTTTCTTCCCCAAATCCTTAAACTTGCTGTTATATTCAGATCAGAATAGTTAAAAAATTGTGTTTCATTAAAGGTTTTGTAAATAACAGTAATATATGCGGCCATTTTTGCCTATAAACTGCTCTAATTTCTACCCAGTGATGTTGGCACTGATGGTCCCTGTTTCCCCAAATAATTTTCCTGATTCCCAGGAATAATTTCATTCTCCTTTAGTTTTTCATAAATACTCACAATCTCTGTCTTCAAAATATAGATATTGCTTCTTTGCCTCATTCTTCCCTGGAGCATCTAGGGCAGCGATGGCAAACCTATGGCATGTGTACCACAGCTGGCACGCAGAGCCCTCTCTGTGGGCATATGAGCCAAGTTGCCGGATCGCTAGTTCCAGGGCTCATTTGTACATATATCATGTTTTTTGATTTAGCATTTGGTATGAAAATTGCTTTCTTATTAATTTGAGTTCAATAGTTTTTGTTATCAACATTATATTGCTTTTTCAATGGGTGGTGGGTAGGGGGTGAAGTTTTGTTATTTTATACTAGAAACAGAGCCCGTTGTGCAAATAAATACAATGGGCTCTAGAAAGCTGGGGCTGTGGAGGGCTGGTGGGAAGTTGTGGTTAGAAAGGGCTGGCAGGTGGGGGGCAAGGTGGGTCTGGGGAGAGGTGAGAAGCAGGAGGGGTCTGGGGAGGGATGGCAGGTACGGAGGCAATGGAGGTTTGGGGAGGGCTGAGAGGCAGGAGAGGTGTGGAGAGGAATGATAGGTAGGTGTGGAGAGGAATGATAGGTAGGGAGACAATGGGTGTTTGGGAAGGGGTCAGAGGCAGGTGGGGGTGGGGAGAGTAATGGCAGTTAGGGAGGCAATGGGGTTTTGGGGAGGGCTGAGAGCCAGGTGAGGTGTGGAGGGGAAAGGCAGGTAGGGAGGCAATGGGGTTTTCGGGAGGGGTCAGAGGCAGGTGGGGTGTGGAAAGGAAAGGCAGGGAGGGAGGCAATGGGGGTTTGGATCGGACAATTCAAACAGTATTGCTTTTATAATCATATTAGGCATAAATATTAAACATAACTTTTAAACATTAAGTAAAAAGTATTAAACACTTGGTAGAGATGGGTTGAAGGTTTTATCTTAAATCCTGAGCAGCTTGAAACCTTCAAGTGAGAACTGAAAACATGTCTCTCTGTTTTAGAGAAACTGCTTTTCAGTACAAAATAAACGGGATGTATGTTTTTGTTGCACTCTCCCAACCAGGAGACAGACTCCTCCTAAGAGTTTAATGGCTTCTTTCATTAACAAATGCTAGTCGTTTTCATTACGTGAGGTATCAAAATATAAATGTTTATTTAAATAAAACGTAGAAAAATAGAACAGATTAACGCAACAAGAATTAAGATTCCTAACATTTCTTAATGAAATCTAACTCAGTCAGATTAACGATGAAATGCATTCAAGTTACCGTAGCACATATTACAAGGGTAAGTTTCCTGCCTAGATCTTCATGAGATTTCTTTTGGCCAAAACCCTGATCTGCTATTTGGATTACCATTTTTATATATTATCTTATGCAGAAATCTAAGATCTTTTCATATGATAACAAAGATAAATATCAAACCAATCATAATTTAATTCTTTTTTACTATTTCCAATCATGTGACATTTTACCTAGCCAAAAGTACCACTATGCCCAGCTGTAAGATAAGAGATATGGATAGTAAAAGTGACAAGAAAAGTTACATGACCAGATCATCCTTGCTCTCTGCTAACAATTACAGAACATGTATCTGATACTGTTCACTATTTTTAATTGGCTGTCAAAGATAAAGAAGCACCAGTTATACACCATACTAGAAAAAGAACTACAGCGATGTTCATACAGTGTTATTTAGAATGCATATGTTTCACTAAGTATGTGTTCTAAACCATAATCAGCAGTCTACTGGTTTGAATCCCTCTACTGTCATGAGTTCAGTAGGTGGCCTTGGGTCAGCCACTCCTCTCAGCCCCAGCTCCATTGTGGGGATAACAATAACACTAACTTGTTCACTGCTCTGGGTGAGGCACTAATATGTGTAGAAGAGCGGTATATAAGCACAGTTATTATTATTATTTATATTTCCATGACACCATCCCTTGACCTGTGAAATTAAGTATTTTGATAAATATGAAAGTGATACCAAATATAAATGCATTGCATAATGTGTGAGTGTACATATACAAACTTTAAAAATTGTATTGGATAATACCGCAAAGCATGATTACTGAGAAAGCTGCTTTCACTGCTTTCAGTGTGGAGAGCTGCTTGTAGATCAAAACAACCTGACGAGCTGTCTTCATGCAGAGTGCGCTTGATTCTCTTGGCTTTCAATTCTGCTTTCATTCAACATGGGTAAATCGATGTGACAGCAGTAAACATTTGTATCACTCCTCTCTGAATGACCTTTTAAATTTTACTGCCTATCGTATCAAAGCGATTAAAATTAACAATACAGTTACTAAGCAGCTAAGATCCATTAATGGCTCTTAGGTTTTATCTATTGATCTAGTGACATCTTCAAAACCCACTGGTAACAGACTATACATACTTCTCTTCTATCCACAATATATACACAAGGATTAATTACATATTCTTATCTTCTAAATTACATATTTAAATGACATATTCTTATCTCCTAAATTAATTAGTCAAACTCTTACATCAAGGATTGGTGACAAGTTGTGGACAGACTACGCTTGGACAGAATGTACACTGAGAATAAATGACATCAAACAAATTGGAAACTAAATAAATCACTTTTATTCAACAAATAAATTTCTTCTGAAGTCTCTTTAGAAATTAAACAATAGAAACAAACTATGTGGCATTCCTCAAATCCACGTGTAGGATGCTATGGAAGTGGTACTTAGAGGGAAATTAATCTCCGTTGCCTCCTGTCATGAAGAGCAAAAAGAAAACATTAGAAATGAAATGATATCTAGAATAAGAAAACAAGAAGATGAACACAAAAAAGGTGTTACCAGAACTGCTCTTTATTATAATGGGGAATTAGCTGTAGCAGTCTGTAACTATTAATATTAAGCGAGGATCATAACCTATGTTTACGGAGGTCCCGATCCCAGACACTCTAGTGAAAAAGAGGCAGACAAGGAGTAAGTTCCAAACACGTGTATTGAGTGTAGCGTAAGCCTAGCTTGCACAATCATACAAAGAACATACAAGGTCTAAGAAATACAGGGTATGAAATACAGAGACGTTCGCATTAGCTGGTTCCCAACGATGATAGGGGGAATACTCACTTATCCTGGAGCGAAGCAGAGACGCAGCAGCGAGGGTGGCCCAATGCCAGCACTGGAACCACAGACGGACAGCAAGGAAGTCTGGATAGGAATGGCCTGAGCCCCGAGTGGTCTGGGAGACCAGCTTAAATACCCCAAAACGTACCCTGGGGCTGGTGCTGTACTTGGTGGTTCTCACAGATTAAAACAAAGGGTCTAATGGGCTACTGAATGGCTTGGATGGGCCACTTTGGTAATCAGATTGTGATAAGTGACACCTCAGGAAGAGGGGACAAAAGAGGGAGGGGGAAGTCCAAGTGGGCTGAATGGATGTTCCAGCGGACAGGGCTTGTCCTGATGTCATCAGCTTCTGGAATGCGGAGGTTTCTTTGAGATGCATTCTCTAAGTGCTTGGGATGGTCGGCACTTAGTTCCTTCTCCGGGGCGGCTCCTAAGATATGCAGAGCGGGGCGAGGGGCTCTCGCTGCGGACGTGGTGTGCCCGCTTCGCCGAAATGGCTTCTCAAAGCCGTCTCTTCCTCTGGGTCTTCTGGGTGCCTGAGAACATGGATGCCGGCTGGGCATAGCTGGGGCTGGATAGCAGGCTGCCCGGTAGCGAGGGCAAGCTTGGCGACCGGCCCGCGGGAGGCTCCAGGCGGGAACTGACCAGGGAGCGCCTAGCCAGGCTCGCTGGAGGTTTCCCCGGCAGGCGCCCAGCTGCTAGCAGCGGCTTGGGCCCATATGAGGCAGGCTTCCATGGAGGCAGCGGGAACAACACTTTAAAACACAGTCCAAAGCAGGGAACAGGCACGGTCCGTGGCAGATGGCAAAGCAGGCACGGGGAACACAGTCCAAACACACACTGGGAATTCCAGATACAGGCCAGGGCAGGGCTTGCCCAGGAAGAGAGTCCTTTGTGCAGTTAACCAAACATGGAGTCAGTAAACTACACAGTCTATTGCAGCAGGGTAATTGACACGCAGGCAGGAAACTGACACGTGTATCAGAACACACACACATGCACAGCAGTCTTTGGGTGTAGCAGTAAAACAGCAACGCAGGAAACTTTAGCACAGTTCATAGCAGGCTTCAAAGCAGGGGAGGGGGCCTACTTGGCAACAATTCCCCCCCTCGGAGACCCCGGGACGTCAGGCGCGCAGGTCTCCGAACTTGACTTCAAAGGCGAGGTGGTCGGTAATGTCCGGTGGTCGAGCTTCGAGCGAAGAAGGAGTGGGAAGGGAAGGAGGGGGAGGCGTCACTCAAAAATTTAGTTTGGAGAACCACCTAACCGAATAAGTGCAATTTAGATCAGCCAATGGGCTGCAGGTCTCTGGGTTCACACCAGGGGGTGTGCTAAGTGCAATTGTCAGAATAAATAGTAATAATTCATAGCAATAGTAATTCATAGTAATAGGCAGCAATGATCAATTCATGCATATACATAGTAATAATTCATAATTGTGTACATTGATTAATTCATGATGAGGGTGATTCATACGTAATTCATGGTGGAGTAAAAGCACTAAAAACCAGGAGCAATTCATATACATGGATTAATTCATAGGATTAAAAGCAAAGGGCAATTCATGGATACAATTCATGAATGTAAGAATAAAAGCAGGCTACTTAAAACAGAGCTCATAGGTGAGGGACTAATTCATATAGGAAAGTGCAAGTCAGGCGTAGATCAATTCATAGAGGGTAGAGTAATTCATAAATGGTTAAAATCATAAATACATAGATACATAGGGTTTAAAATGATAATTCAGGAAGTTAAAACCGATTTCATAGATGATAGTAGCAATAGTAAAAGCAAGTGCGGAGAAATAATTCATGGGGGGGGTAAGCGGCGGAAGGATTCATGGGGGCCAGAAAAATACACTCTGCAATTAAAAACCAAATCAATATGGCTGGATTAAAATCAAATTCATAGACTAGAACTGCCTCGGCGGAGGGAGTCGGGTTAAAAAGGCAATCCATAAGGTTAAAATCAAATTCATCGGGATAGAGTTCATGGGCGCACTTGCAGTAGATAGAGGGAGGGACTAGTTCGGGGCTAAATTCATGGGGGTTAAAATTCATAAAAGCAATGAGAAGAAACTCATAAAACAATAGAGCTACAAAGATCACAGACGGCTCAGTCCGCAGTACAGCTGCTGGACTGGGTTGCATATATACAAGAACAAGCAAACTTAGTCCATGTGCTCCAAAACACACTTCCACCCCCCCTTGCTGTCTGCGTCAATCCGCAGAGCAGGGTCGGCAGGCAGCGAGAAGGGCTTCAGGCACACAGTTCTAGTCCTCATGGAGGTGGTGCCGCTAGCAGTCGCTCGTAGGCGGGCCGTGGGCTGGGAGGCAGAGAAATATGTCCCCCCTAGTCCACAAGAGGGCCTCGGAGCGGTGTCCGGCAGCAGAGCGTCCATGGGGCCGGTGCAGGATCCGTACACATAATAAACATAATCATAGTTCATACCGGCACAAGCAATAAAACAAACAAGGGCTGAAAACGGGGCGCCAAGAATAACCATTAGGGCAAGAGGAGGTCTGGATTGTAATGGTCCAAACGGTAAGACAGCTGGAGTTGCTGGAGCTGTCGGCGGCTCCAACAGCCCAAATAAAGTAATGAGGCACATAATAAAACTTGAAAGGCCAAAATCACAACGATCGGGTGCAGAGCCAAATTGTAAATTCCAGTGGCAGTGGGGCTCCAACCAAAGAGGGTCTCCCACCACGAGTGCTCGCCGGTGGTCTTAATCCGCTGGACCAGATCCAAAATCTCCTTTCCGTTGTGGGACACAACCAAAGCAGTAGTGTCCCCATCCCTCTGGATGCTCTGGAGGGTGCGGTGGAGCTGCGGGTGGGCCAGGAGCTCGTGGATTAATTCCAGACCGATGCCAAGGGGAATGGGCTTCACATGTCGATAGATGGAGGGTGCCACCAGGATCTCTTCTTGGGTCCAGACCGGTACCGTGTAGGTGAAGTCGCAGGCTGCCACCGAAGACAGGTTGCAAAAGCAGCGATTGACTCCCGGGATCACGGGCTTGAGCTGGAACGAGTTCAGGATCACAAAGTCGCAGGCCGTTCGCACGCAGGCACATCCTTTTCCAATGTAGACCACAGCAGAGCTGTTCTCCTGGACGACCTCGAAAGGGCACTCATTGAGGGCGTCGACTTGCGGGGCTACACAGGGGTGATGAGGTGCAAAGGCTTGGTCTTGGCAAATGAAGCCGGTCTGGTCTCGATGCTGGCACCCTTGGAGGCTGACGAGCTGCCATCCGGTCGGGGTGAAGCGGGCCCAATGGTCGGGGTGGCGGGCGTAGAGGACTTCGGTGTCGCTGACTTGGAGTCCCAGAGGCACGACTGGATACACATGGAATGACTCGTGCGCACTGGCCGTTAATAAAAATAATTTAAGCTCCTGGGTGGTCGGTGAGAATGAGGAATTTACGAGAGACCACCAGGATTCAAGCTCCAGTTCTATGGGTGACAATTTGGGCATAATCAATCTTTTAATTTCCAGGGGCAAATGCCCGTCCGTGGCTTGCCGAATTAGCCCCATGGCCACAGCCTGATTTAATTGTTGGGCTTGCATACATGCCATGGCTATTGACATGTTGCGTTCCAAAGACTGTGTTCCTTTGAGCAGCAGAGAAAAATCTCTTTCAATTTGACTCTCCCAGTTAACTAAAATGGAGCTGATCTCGTGTTGCCCATTCGAAATGGAATTTAGGGACTGCACCACCGGTTTACCTAAGTCGAAGATGCTGGTCGTGACATGGGCAAACTTATTAGCGAGAGTCTCAATGTTGACCGAATCCATGATTGCTAAGCCTCCGGCTGCAGGAGCAGTCCAGTCGGCAATGCTTCGTCTGGCACGCGAGAGAGAAGGAGAGGGATCGATCCACAGTTGTAGCCATGCATTCCAACCCTTGCTACCGGCCTCCAAATAGGGAGCGCACTGCGGCAGCCTCTGGGTTATATTTAGCTCAGCTAAGTCGATGCGGATCTCTTTTAAAGACATTTGCGGGCGGACTAGAACTCTCTCTCGAATGTCAGTTTTCAAAACATGGGAGCCCACTATATGCGTGCCGCCTTGGCTTAATTGTTCATTGCTAGCAATCAAAGGGTCAATTTGGATGGCGTGGGTCTCCTGGGTCCGGGTCAGCAGGGAATAATTGCCTGGTTCATGAGTCAAATTTACAAAGAGCAGCCCAAGCCGGTGAAATTTCTCTACTAGGGGCTTGGTTTGGCATTCGGGCGTCTGTTGAACCAGTATCCAATCGGGTGGGCCGTGTTTGGCTAGATCTTCCTCTTTTACAATCCAGGTCAGGTTCTCCCAGCGTTCTATAGCAAAGGAGAGAGCTGCGCCTGAAGGGGGCGTGATAGTGACTGCTGCCGATTCAGTGGTAGTAGTGCCTAGTAGGATGGTCATTCTAAAGGGGTCTCCTGCCTTCCATACTGCGGCCGACACTAAAATAACTTCACAGTATGGTCCGAGAGCCTCAGTGACAAATGGCGAGGTTTCGAAGTTGGCAGGGGTGGTATATCTGTCTACCACCGGGACTGCGGTGGGGGCTGGCCTGATACGGGGAAGAAACATACATGGAATCGGAGCAAGTGGTGACACTGTGTCAGTAGGTGAATAGCACACTAGCTCTTGGGACAGAGTTTTGACTCCTACACATAAAATAACAAGCTCTGGGGGTCGGATCCACTGCTCTTCGCAACTGCGGAAGTTAGTGCGGTCCGTGGGGGTGGTCATATTGCTCTGCTGCACAACCTTGCAGACCATCATTTCATTCCCTGCCAGGGTATTGATACATCTCCAGTGTGGGTAGGGCATTAATTTGGACGGGCGTCCCTCTATTAGGGTGCCTGCCAGCACGAGCAAACACAGGGTAGCCAGGTGCCTCATCTCCTGGCCTTCCTTTCCTTTTTGTGCCGAAAATATCCTGGGGAGACCTGCGGATATAAGTACAGGTTCCCTGAGTTTCTTGCAGCAAAATGAATGAAGTAAAGCGGGGAAAAAGAAGGGTGTTTTTCTGCCAGCACTCTTACTGATTGGGGCTCGAACGAGAAGTCCCAGAGCACTAAGCGAGCCTTCCAGCTTGTTGCTCTGGGGAGCTCCTGTGCGAAGGTTTCTTTCCAAAGCGTGTATATTTCAAGGGGGACGTCTTTGCGTCGAGCAAGGGTCGGCTGTGCGTTAGGCGGGATTATGCAAACTCGCCCCAGGGGTCTCTGGGTGCCTAGGCTATGTGGCCTTCGGGTGCCCCTTGCTCGGTGGCGGGCTGCTTTTATTTTGCGGGCTGAGAGCTATCGGTCCGGCTTGGCCTGGCCTTGCCGTCTTAAAATGGAAAAAAAACTAAAGAGTGGCTTCCATTAACTATAAGGGTTGCTGCAGACGGGGGCCCTCGTTTTAATTTTTCAAAAATAGGCCTTCGTCATATGTTTGCAGGACAACCAATTTTTTGGGGGGACTCCCTCGGGAGGCCCCATCTTCTAGTTAAGGACAAAACGATACACCGGGCAAAAAAGGAAAAATACACTGAGCAAAAGAAAAATGCACTGAGCAAAAAGAAAAATACACGGGGCTAGAGGCATACGGGTGTGGGGTACTTTCGGGTTGCCCTCACTTGGAAGGCCTGGCAGGGTTTCATTAAAACTTCAACATGTCTCCCCCCCTTCTTTTCCCTTGTGCGGTACGGGCAAGGGAAAAGATTACGTGGGGCGGGCGGCTGCTGGCGGAGAGGGCCGAAGTGGAGCCGAAGGTGCTCGGCGGCGTTTATCGAAAAGCGGCGGAGGCGGCCGAGATCTGCCGGCGCCACTGGGTCTGGGCTATTTGGGGGTCATCTTGGCGCAGGGGATTCTGGCTATGTAAATGAGGTACGCTGCCCCTTGTGCGTGGCGAACGCACCCCAATAACATATTCCAGAGGTAACATATTTACATAATACTGGCGGGTCTTTTACCTTTGCACTAAAGCGTACTAGATGGTGGCGCCGTATAGCAACTCACCATGACGGATATGAACATTAGTAAAAGAGAGGTGTTGGGCTATCTGGGGGACCTTTTCCAGGGGAGGCACGGCCCTCAAAGCCAAAGCCGACCATCATGCGAAAGCGTGGGTCTGGCAGGTGAGACCCCGAATCTACGTAGATGCGGGATCTTCACTAGCACGGCGGGTGATATATTTTCGAATACAGGGATCACCTTATTTGGTGGTTCCACTATGTTCGAAGGAATGTATGCACCTCTGGGCTAACGCCTCTCCAACCACTTTCACACACAGCAAATCTCTTTTGCCTGTGCAATTTTTTTCCGAACATGCGGCTTACAATCCAATTAAGAATCACTTTCGGTGGTGGTCCTATTTGGCTTTGATTGCCGTGTCTTCTCCTAAGGGTCCCAACTGTGGGGCCCGCCTAATGAGGTCAAAGAATAGAACTGGAAAAACTTTTAACATTTACACCGATATCTACATATTCTACTATTTCTTTTATTCTAAAGCTACAAAGGTCTGGTCTAAGGGGACACACGGTATCTCTGGCCCAGGGTGGAGGGATATCTGGCGAATCACTGGGCAGAGGGGGGCTGGACTGGTGGAGGTTCCCCCAGGGTCGTACACAGGAGGGGCGGTTTGCAGCGGCTTCCCTTTCCATTCTTTTAACTGAGAGGCATGAAAGTATTTTAGCCACGTTCCTCCTGTCCTTCTCTGGATGGCTACCTGATAGACCGCTGGGGAGACTCTTTTTGTGATAGGGACTGGGCCTTGCCACTTGGCTGCTAGTGAGTGCGCCTTTTGTGAAAACTTCCTGTACAGAACGAGCTGTCCTTCCTCCCACTGCCTGGGGTTCCTGACCCATCCCAATTTGCGGTCCATATCCTTCTGAGCTGTGCCCAACTTCTGGGCCACTTGCATGTGGACGGCGTGTATGGATGAGAGCAGGTCTTGGACCCAAGCATCATTAATCACTACAGGCTGCATATCGGAAGGGAGCTGCGTATCTAGCCAGAAGGCTTCCGGGAGCTGCATTCTTCGCCCTGTCATTACCATATGGGGTGTGAGCCCGTGAACTGCGGTAGTGCCTCTAATGGCCATTAGGATTATGGGGAGTTTTTCATCCCAGTCTCTCCCGGAGGAGCGAACCATCTTGCGGAGAGCCTCCTTGAGGGTCCGGTTGGTTCTTTCTATGGCGCCTGAAGCTTGAGGGTGGCCGGCTATGTGGAACCGTTGCTGGATGCCTAGCGCTTTACAAAGCTCCTGTGTAACTTCTCCGATAAAGTGTGAGCCTAAATCGGAGTCCATGACTCGCACAATGCCCCATCTTGAAAAGACATTGTTGAACAGTAGTTTGGCTGTGGTGGCTGCATTGTTGCGCTTGCACGGAAACGCTTCGACCCATTTGCTAAAGGGGTCTATGACAGTGAGGCAGTAGCGATTGCCGCGAGCAGTGGGGGGAAGGGGGCCGATAAAGTCAATCTGTATGCGAGCCCAGGGTCCATCAATTCTCTGATGCTGGAGGGGAGCTCTAGGTCCGGTGGGGTCTGCATTAACCATAGCGCAGGACAGACAGTTGTCTACCCATTGCGCTACTTCGGTGCGCATGCCAGGCCACCAACCAACCTCTTTTACCCTTTCCAGAGTCAGATCCTTGCCTCGGTGTCCCTGCTCGTGGACAAACTGAATTAAGTCAGCCCTAACTTCCAATGGCACTACCCAATGGCGTTCGCCGGCTGCATCTACTGCCCAAACTATGCCTTCCTCTTCTCTGATCATGAGTCTCCCTGTCTGATCCCTTCCTGCGGCTAGGAGGTCAGTTATTTCTGGGTCAGATCGCTGCAGTTGTGCTAGGTCTAGTGTTCCTGCGGTTCCCTGAGCTTGGCTGCGGGCTTGTGCCCGAGTGGTGACAGGGCGGAGGGGACAATCGGTGGCTGGTTCCGGTGGGGGAGCACTTTCAGTGGCGGCTGCCTTGGCTGCAAGGTCTGCCTGGTCATTCCAATAAGCGGTCTCTGAGTTCGTCTTCTGGTGTCCCTTGACATGGGTCACCTGCGTTGGGCCTGAGCGAGACTGGAGGAGTGCTGCTACTTGCTGCCATAGCTGTAGGTGGGCTACGGGTTTCCCATCGCTAGCTCTCCACCCCTGATTCTGCCACACCGGGAGCCAGACCGTGGCGGCTTTGGCCGTCCAATCCGAGTCTGTGTAAATGGCAAGTGGGCTTTCTGGGGGCTCAAACTCAAGCACCGCCAGAAGCGCTTGCACCTCAGCCGCTTGGCTGGAATGGGGGCGGGCTGGACCTTTGAGGGTATGGGCGTCGCTCACTCGCACGGCGCCGTAGCCTGTCCGAGGGGAGCCTCCAACGTGAAAGGAGGAGCCGTCACAGAACCAGCATGTGAAGCCGTTCTGTCGGGCTTCCTCTAGCGGGACTCCCCAAGTGACTGGCCAGACAACCTGTGGTGGCGGGTCCAGGGGGCACTCGTGCTCAGTCCCGGTTACCAATAGGCCATAGGGGGCTGGTGGCTCAGTGGTTTCCTTTTTGAATTCTACTCCGCGGTTGACCAGGGCCAGGGTCCACTGGGCTATGCGAGCGTTTGAAACTTGTCCGTCTTGTATCTTTCCCGACAGGATATATTTGAGGGGCGTGTGAGTGGTTTGAACTATTGTACGTGAACCTCCTATGATAAATTCCCAATGGGTCAGACTCCAAACCAGAGCAAGGCATGTCTTCTCGCATGGGCTAAACTTAGTTTCTACTGCGGTTAGGTTGCGAGAGGCATAGGCTACTACTCTAGCGGTTCCTGCTTGCTGCTGGGTGAGCGTGGCTCCTATGCTCTTGTCTGATACTGCTAACTGGATAAAGAAGGGCTGGGTAACATCTGGATGGGCTAGGGCCGGGGCTGCGGCCAGACTGCGCTTTAGCTCAGCTAAGGCTGTCTGTTGCTCCGGTCCCCACTCCCAGGGAGTATTCTTCTTGAGGAGAGCATAAAGGGGGCGAGCTTTGTCTGCAAAGGACTCGATGAAGTCTCGGGAGAAGTTAAAAGTTCCTAGAAGGGCTCTGAGGGAGGGGACATCGGTGGGTGCAGGCAGCTTGGAAATGACCTCCATTCGCTGGGCGTCCGGGGTGCGACCCTCGGGTCCCAGGGTCAGACCCAGGTACTTGACGCTGGTCTGAACCAATTGGGCCTTTTCCCTGCTAGCCTTGAACCCAGTCTCGCGGAGGAGTTCCAGGACTTCCCTGGTGATTTGGCGGGCTAATTCTTCCGTGGGGGCGTGGACTAAAATGTCATCCACGTAGCTCAGTACGTGGGGCCTCGAGGAGGGTTGGAGGCGTTCCCACATCTGAACTACATGGGCATGACAAATGCTGGGGCTGGAGTGGAATCCCTGGGGGGTCCGCTTGAATGCGTATTGCTGGCCGCGGAAAGTGAACGCGAACTTGTACCAGCAAGACTCATGCAACCGGATGGAGTGGAAAGCATGGGCCAGGTCTATGACCGAGTAGAACCGGGACCCAGCGGCAATGGCCGTTAGGATCTCATTATACTTGGCCACAACCGGGGCAACTGGAGGGGTGGTGGCATTCAGGGCACGGAAGTCGACCGTCATTCTCCAGGTCACTCCATCTGCTTTCAGAACTGGCCACAATGGGGCGTTGCAGATGGACTGCATCGGGAGTATGACGTCCCACTCAAGGAGTCCCTCTATGGTCTTGGCTATCCCTGCCTCAGCTTCTGCTGGGTACTTGTACTGTCTTTGGGGAGGGGGGTCCTTTCCTTCAATCAGGACGCAGGCGCCCTTCACTATCCCACACTCGGCCTTGTCTGTCACCCACACTTCGGGAAAGTCCTGAACCCAGGGGTCTCCTGTGATGGGGGCGAGAGGAAGGGGGGCCTTGAGGGCTGCGCATCGATGGACTGCATTAACAAAGTCTGGGCCTCCCGGGATGCGCCACAGGAGCCCGTTCGCTAAGTCAATGGTCAGTCCCTCGGCACGGAAAAATGGCATGCCCAAAAGTCCATCGTCTTCTCCCCGGTTTGCGCACGCCGAAATCCGTGTGGCCAGGTTCCCAACGGAGAGGGGGATATCCTGCCAGACCGGGGATTCCTGCGTGCCGCCTCCAAAACCGGCGAGCTGCATGGTTGTGGGGGTCTGGGTGCCCTTTGCAACTAAGGTGGGCCGGAGTATATTAAGTGAAGCTCCGGTATCTATGAGGAGGGTGGCAGGCTTCTTCTTTTCCCCGGGAGTCCCGATCCCTGCCTTCACTGTCGGTCTCCCCCATGTGTCCGGCTTTAGTTTGGCAACTATGCCCACGGAGGGAGACTGGGACTCGGGGCAACCCTATTCTGATCCTGCACCCTGATCGGTGGAAGCGGCGCTTCCTCTAAAGGGGTTGTTGGGGCTCGGGCGTTCCCGAACCGCAGCTATCGGGGGACTCGAGAAGGGAGGGTCTGGCGGCAAAGGGGGCGCCGACGGAGGTACTGGGGGCTGCTGCTGGTCTTCCCACTCCATGATCGCCTTCATTAGAACGGACGTGGGCTTTCCGTCGAAGAGCTCCATGTTCGCTCCAATGTTCTTGAGGCGCATCCAAAGTTCCCAACGGAGGGAGTCCCTGGACTGGGGCGTGCTGCCGCGGTCCCGGTAGCCCTCGTGGTCGCCCTGCGATGCTCCCCAAGCATTAGACTGATCTGAAGGCGGGTAGACCTGATGGTGGTACGGGTGCGATGCTCGCGAGTGAGAAGGGGCTATGGGTGCATCCTGTAGTCGGGGCTCGTGGGGTCCTTGCTGGGAGGAGGAACTGTAACTCGGGGTAGGCGCAAAGGAAACTCCCGGACGGTAGTCCCTCGGTCCTCTTCCCCGGTTAAAGCTACCGCTCCTTCCCCTCAGGATTCCTCCCCTTGCCTCCGGATACGGGCTGCGTCCCTGTGGTCGGTACTGAGAGTGGGGGCCATGATTGGCATAGGTGACTGCACTTATCGGCTCGCTCTCCTTCCTACGAGAGGCCGGGGGCTTCACATGGCGGATGGCGCCGGTTTCTCGCAACAGGCCAGCAATGCTTCTGATGCGAGCTTCCAGGTCTCCCCATGAGATGCTCCCAGGCTCCACTCCTGCTAGTGCTAGGCGGGTGGTACTATTGAGTCCATCTAAGACTGCTCTCCTGAATTCTAATTCGTCAAAGTCGGGTACATCGCTTGCATCCAGATCTACTTCATCTGCTAGCTCTGCAAGAAGCTGCTTTCTAGCTAAATATGCCTCTGGGTCCTCTCCCGGTTTTTGAGACTCTGCAATATACAGGGCTTTCAAGCTTTTGGTGGGCCACAGGAATGCACAAATTTCTTTAATTGCTCCATACTGGCTGTGTGTGGCTAGCCGTCGGTTAGAAATATAGGCATTGAGGGCCGACACTATCTCAGGGGCGGCGCATTGGCGAGCCAGTTGGGCTACATCGGAACCACTAGCGGAGGGCTGGGAGGTGGTCACATGGGTGAACCACTGGATGGCCGTGTCTCGGTTTAGGGGTCCCATGCGATCTGCTATGGCCTGGAGCTCATCGGGCCTCCAATTGCGGGTTTCTTTAACGACCCGGTCTGTCTTCCTACCGTCCTCGTCCATGGATACAATTTCCTTGGTAGCTATCGGATGGAGGGGCTGTGGAGCTTCCTCGGGCTGGGGCGAAGGAGGTGACCAACTGTCGGTACTACCTTCGGGGAGGGCCAAGAGGGCTGCGGGATGCACGGCGGAGATTACGGCCTGCTGCATCCCCAGGTGCTGTTTTAGGGCCTCTAGCTCCCTCTTACAAGCGGAATGATCAGCGGAGGTTACCTTGGAGTGATTGTGCTCTGCCATGAACTGGGCGGCATGGGTTAGCTTAGCGATTCTTTCCTGTCCCTCGATTACTGCATGCTCCGCCATGTCGGCACGAGCGGTGGCCGCCTCAGCCTTGTGCTGGGCGTCCTGGAGGGCGGTAGTTAATCCTTGTTTTTCCAATATGAAATTAACGCGTTCAGCGCGCCACTCAACTGCCTTTTCCTCATGGTCTCTTTCCTGTTCGGCTAGTTTGGCCCTGAGACTCTGGATTTCTAGGTGCAGGGCGTCCTGTTCTCGCTTTGCTTTTTCCTCTAGCTCCTTCCTTTCTTTGTCCTGGGCTATTCTGAGCCTCTCTATTTCCTGCTCGCTATCTTCCTGCGCTATATGTAATTTATTTATCAGGGACACGCTGTCCTGTAAGGCAGTAAAAAGTGCCCAAGCTCCGTATCTGTCCTTCATGCTCGACTTGGGTTTCTCTTTCTCACAAAAATCTTGGAAGGCACTTCTAACTATCTGGAGTGGGTCGGGTCCCTTGAAGGAACCTGCTTCCCAAGGGCAATCTCCCTTCTTCACTAGCCACTTCTCCAGGCGGGGCACGGTGGGGTTTGCCCGGTACATTTTTCCTTTCGTTTAAGGCTGATCTCGGGGGAGGTTAAAGAGTGGATCAGCGACACCAGGGGTGGGGCGATTAAAGCTGCTCAAGGGTTTTAACAACTTCTTCCTCTCTATGTTCCTTTTGGGAGGTTTATCCTTCCCTCAGGTCCTCAAGGGTTTTTACCAGGGGGTTTTAAGGTCCTACTTTTAGGTTCACAAGGGAATTTTTAATGGTATCACACTCTGTTCTTCTCCAACGGGGAAGAAGTTAAAATTCCTATTCCCGTTTCAAGCTTGCCTACAAGCCACGGGACCAGGAAAAGTTTACTGGCTCAGAGGGTGCTCTCAAGCTCTCTAAGCCCAAGAACCAAAAACGCTCAGTGCTTCCAAGCCTCTGCTCAGAAGCTAAAGCTCAGGGGTCTCCCAAGCCTATACTCGGAAACCAAAAGGTGTCCCCAAGCCTCTGCTCAGGAACTGCAACTAAGGGGTCTCCCAAGCCTCTGCTCAGGCAACCAGAAGTGCTTCCAAGCCTCTGCTCAGAAGCCAACAATGCTCTCAAGCTCTCTGCCCAAGAACTAAACTCCAAAAAGTCCCCAGGCCTCACGCTCAGAGACAAACGGTTAAACTGTCTCCAAGCCTCGACCAAAAGACTAAATGCGCTCAAGGACTGCCTCTGCAAGTCCCCAAGCAAAAGTGCTCAGGAGTAAAGCTTACTGTACTCCCAAGCGGAAAAAGCGCTCAAGAGTTCTAACAACTCCCAAGCAAAAGTGTGCCCAAGAGTCCCACTGACTCCCAAGCGAGGTGCGCCCACGAGTCTAACTTAAAACTCGCAAGCGGAAAGGCGCCCAAGAGTCTACCTTAAAACTCTCAAGCACGGTGCGGCAGGCTGCCGCGGGGCTTCAGGAACCTGGCTTTAGATTCCCAAAGCTAAACTGACTGAACAACCAAACGGACTATCGATCCCTTCACGTTTCCACCGGAGCGGGGATTGAAGCCTAAGTGCTGGCAGGAACGGGGTTTGGACGGGCTTAGGAGAGACGGGGGAGGGCGGAAGAGAATTTTATATGTGCTGCTTCAGGATATATATAAATCTATAGTGCCTACTTCTGGGATCCCACCCACATAGACACGTTTAGGCGGCCCGGAAGGTGGCCAGGAACTTCACCAGTTCAGAGGTCCTCACCCACAGTACACCGGTTATAACGGCTGGAGGGCCTCGCGGTGCACCACAAAAGGCAAGTAGTCCAAAGCTGGCTGAAGGAGGAAATGGGGAAAAGCCAACCCACAAGATAGAAATGCTCGCTAGAGCCACACACAATCACACTTTTAATTCCCTGAGCTAAATTGCGCTCTTTACACTGAGGTCTGGAAAATTTTCCTCTAAGTCAGTTCGCCGAAAACACGCGTGTCGACTCACGTGTATTCACACGAACTGGGTTATGCCCGCATCCTCCACCAGTAAACTGTTACCAGAACTGCTCTTTATTATAATGGGGAATTAGCTGTAGCAGTCTGTAACTATTAATATTAAGCGAGGATCATAACCTATGTTTACGGAGGTCCCGATCCCAGACACTCTAGTGAAAAAGAGGCAGACAAGGAGTAAGTTCCAAACACGTGTATTGAGTGTAGCGTAAGCCTAGCTTGCACAATCATACAAAGAACATACAAGGTCTAAGAAATACAGGGTATGAAATACAGAGACGTTCGCATTAGCTGGTTCCCAACGATGATAGGGGGAATACTCACTTATCCTGGAGCGAAGCAGAGACGCAGCAGCGAGGGTGGCCCAATGCCAGCACTGGAACCACAGACGGACAGCAAGGAAGTCTGGATAGGAATGGCCTGAGCCCCGAGTGGTCTGGGAGACCAGCTTAAATACCCCAAAACGTACCCTGGGGCTGGTGCTGTACTTGGTGGTTCTCACAGATTAAAACAAAGGGTCTAATGGGCTACTGAATGGCTTGGATGGGCCACTTTGGTAATCAGATTGTGATAAGTGACACCTCAGGAAGAGGGGACAAAAGAGGGAGGGGGAAGTCCAAGTGGGCTGAATGGATGTTCCAGCGGACAGGGCTTGTCCTGATGTCATCAGCTTCTGGAATGCGGAGGTTTCTTTGAGATGCATTCTCTAAGTGCTTGGGATGGTCGGCACTTAGTTCCTTCTCCGGGGCGGCTCCTAAGATATGCAGAGCGGGGCGAGGGGCTCTCGCTGCGGACGTGGTGTGCCCGCTTCGCCGAAATGGCTTCTCAAAGCAGTCTCTTCCTCTGGGTCTTCTGGGTGCCTGAGAACATGGATGCCGGCTGGGCATAGCTGGGGCTGGATAGCAGGCTGCCCGGTAGCGAGGGCAAGCTTGGCGACCGGCCCGCGGGAGGCTCCAGGCGGGAACTGACCAGGGAGCGCCTAGCCAGGCTCGCTGGAGGTTTCCCCGGCAGGCGCCCAGCTGCTAGCAGCGGCTTGGGCCCATATGAGGCAGGCTTCCATGGAGGCAGCGGGAACAACACTTTAAAACACAGTCCAAAGCAAAGAACAGGCACGGTCCGTGGCAGATGGCAAAGCAGGCACGGGGAACACAGTCCAAACACACACTGGGAATTCCAGATACAGGCCAGGGCAGGGCTTGCCCAGGAAGAGAGTCCTTTGTGCAGTTAACCAAACATGGAGTCAGTAAACTACACAGTCTATTGCAGCAGGGTAATTGACACGCAGGCAGGAAACTGACACGTGTATCAGAACACACACACGTGCACAGCAGTCTTTGGGTGTAGCAGTAAAACAGCAACGCAGGAAACTTTAGCACAGTTCATAGCAGGCTTCAAAGCAGGGGAGGGGGCCTACTTGGCAACAAAGGCCACCCAATCTATAAACTTGTTTGCATGAAAAATAGAGGAAAAAACCTCCTCACATTCTATATAGGCTATTAAAGGCACCCAGGAAAAACTCAAACTAATTCTGTAAAATTAGCCGATGTATTTGCTGAATACTACCAAACCATTTGTACATCAGACAATCCTGACACTAATCATATTTTATATTACTTATCATCACAGGAAATTTGGAAAAAAACCTCACAAGAACATAAACTATATCTGGACCAACCAGTCACAACAGAAGATGTTACAGTCACTATCAAATCCTTGAAAAAAACAACAAAGCTTCAGACAGGGATGGATTCCCTGTCAAATTTTTACAAAAAAAATACATTCACCTACTTTCAACTCCACTAACTGCCACGTGCAACTCTGTTATGTTAGGAGGTAGCATCCCTCTATCTTGGTCAGAGGCTGAAATAGTAGTTACTCCAAAAAAGGACAACCATATTACAAATACTAAATCTTCTCAACCAATACCCTTCCTGAATCAAGACCAAAAGATCTTTACAAGCATATTTGCCAAAACAGTGTCTAAATTTAAATAACCAACTACATTCACCTTGACTAGACAATACACGTAACACTTTAACTATAATTAATTTCTGTGAAGCATACAAAACCCCTGCATTACTTCTGGCCTTTGATATAGAGAAGGCATTTGGTTAAGTGGAAATACCATATCTAAAACTTTTACTTCAAAAAATGGGTTTTGGCGACCAGTTCTAAAATGCCATTAATGCTCTTTATCTTTCTCCAAAAGCTACAGTTAGGAACAATGTACATTCAATACATATCCATATAGCAAGGGGAACTAGACAAGGCTGTCCCCTTTCCCCATTTCTGTTTGCCATAACTATAGACAGGGCCGGTGCTACCATTAGACCAACTAGGCAGCCGCCTTGGGCACAGACCTCAAAAGGGGCATAGTTTTATACAGATTTATTGTCGAAGGCTTTCACGGCCGGAGAACGATGGTTGTTGGGGGTTTTTCCGGGCTGTATTGCCGTGGTCTTGGCATTGTAGTTCCTGACGTTTCGCCAGCAGCTGTGGCTGGCATGCCAGCCACAGCTGCTGGCGAAACGTCAGGAACTACAATGCCAAGACCACGGCAATACAGCCCGGAAAAACCCCAACAACCATTTATACAGATTACTTTCTTGAAAAAAATGCAACTGAGAAAACCTATTGAGCACCCCCTAAATGGACCTGTCCACAGACATCAAGCAGCTCAAAAGCTCACCATAACTTTTTTATTTATTTATTTATTTGATGTATACCCTGCCCTCCCCACAGATGGGCTAAGGGTGGCTAACAACATTAAAAAATACATTAAAATCACAGAAACATAAAATCAATATTTATTTAAAAATAATTAAAATGGTCCAGGAGCAGGCTATTTAAACAAATATTAGGAGTCCGTATACAGGCATGGCAGATGGCTGAGGACAGCTCCGGAAGAAATGGTGGTCTTAGATGGAAGAAGAAGGACACTCGCTGGCACTCAGCCAAAGGCCCAGCAGTACATCTCCGTTTTACAAGCCCTGCAAAACTGTAACAGGTCCCACAGGGCCCAGATCTCCAGCGGGAGAGCATTCCACCAGGCCAGGGCCAGGGCAGAAAAAGCCCTCGCCCTGGTTGAGGCCAGATGGATGTCCTTTGGGCCAGGGACCACCAGGAGTTGCTTGTCTGCAGAGTGCAACACCCTGCAGGGGACGTAATGGAAGAGGCGGTCCCGCAGGTATGGAGGTCCCAGTCCATGAAGGACTTTAAATACCAAGGTTAACACCTTGAACCGGATCTGGAACTCCACTTGAAGCCAGTGCAGCTGGCACAGCACATGATGAATGTGCGCTTGGATGGGCGTTCCAGTAAGGACACATGCCGCTGCATTCTGGATCAGCTGTAACTTCTGGGTCAGACCCAAGGGCAGTCCAGGATAGAGTGAGTTGCAATAGTCTAGCCTGGAGGTGACCGTTGCATGGATTACTGTGGCCAGGTCCTGTGGTGAAAGATAGGGCGCCAGTTGCCTGCCCTGTCGAAGACGAAAAAAGGCAGACCTGGCAACAGTCATGACCTGGGCCTCCATTGAAAGTGTAGCATCCAAGGTCACACCCAGACTCCTCATCATCAGGGAAGGTTTCAATTGTACCCCATTAACAGCTGGGAGCCGGTTCCCAGCTCGATTGCCCCATGATCCAGACACAGAACCTCTGTCTTCAGGGGATTCAATTTCAGGTGACTCTGATGTAACCATACCGTCACAGCCTCAAGACCCTTGACCAAGGAATCCAAAGCAAGATCAGACTGGCCATCTGTAATGATTCCAAGAAAATGTGTGCATGTATCTTTAAATGCTTGATGAGATAGGTGAAGAGTGGGGGGTGAAGGAGATGGATGAGTGAGTGATATGTGTCAGGCTATGGCATTCCATACTCGATAGTCTGTTTCACTCCCTTCTGCAAGAAGACGAGGTCTTTTGATTTCAAAAGGTTTATTGTGAAAGACAGCATTCAAGCCCAGACGTGCATATTCCAGGATTAGAGATCCTGGCCGAGCAAATCGTTGCTAGGAATGAATCATAGAGCAAAGGTTGTTACATTTCACACTCCCGGAGCCCAGCCTCCCCCCCAAGTTCATACAGCAAAACTTCTCAGAGGTGTGCTGAGCTGGCCAAGGTCGAAACAGCAGATAAGACAGGATCCTTTCCTATGGAATCAGCTCCTTGCAGGTGTTGCCTGGAGGGAAAGAAGTCTAAACACTACACGATTAAATATGGTGTTACTTAGGTTAAAACAGTTTCTGACAATATGAGTGGTTGAGGACTGAGAGGGTGGGTGGAGTGAATGCAGTTTGAGACGGAGAGTAGAGAGAAAATTTTTAGTCAGAAGAAAGCAGGCTAGCTATGTGCTGCCTGAATATGTTGAAGTGTTTATGAGAGAAATATAACCTGTGTGGAACCTGAACTGAGCATGTTTGTGAAAGGACACTCAGTCAGGGAAAGAGAGGCCAGCTGTGTGAATGAGAGTAAATGAAGTAACTTTAAGAACCGAGAACTACATTTATGAAACCGATACGCTTCCCGAATAAATAAAAGTTTATTTTTGTTTTGCTATATCCCAGTATAGCTGTCATTGCTATATCCCATTCTTATCTTCAGGGCCACATAGAACCACGAAGGAGCCTGATGCTTAGGAACGTTACCAAAGGGAAAATTTAAATAAAATATCTTGGAATAAAATATTCCGGGTGGCAGCAGACTACCCAGAGGGTTAAGGGATAGATTAAAAGAAAAATCTACCCTAAAGAAAGTAAAGGTCATAACACCATCCATCAGCAGATAGAGCTGAGTGTCATCCGCATACCAGTGACAACCTAGCCCAAAGCTGCGGGCTAACAGGGCAAGGGGCCACATATAGATGTTAAATAGCATCGGGAAAAGAATCGCTCCCTGAGGGATGCCACATACCAAAGAATGGTAAGCAGACATCTGTTCCCTGAGTGCCACTCTCTGTCCTAGATTGTGAAGGAAGGAGTTCAGCCACTGCAGGGCTGTTCCACGAATCCCCACATTGGCAAGGGAATGGGTCAGAAGATTATGACTCACCATGTCAAATGCTGCTGTAAGATCTAAAAGTATCAGCAGTGCCGACCCACTCCGGTCCAGGTGTCGCCGCATATCATCTGTGAGGGCAACCAGAGCCGTCTCTGTACCATGGCCAAGCCTGAAGCTGGACTGGAATGGATCCAGGATAGAGGCATCACCCAGGTATACCTGCAGCTGTTCCGCTACTGCCCTCTCAGTTACCTTACCCAGGAACAAAATATTCAAAACTGGGCGATAATTGGCTGGATCAGCAGGATCCAGTGATGGTTTCTTTAAGAAGGACAGCACCACTGCCTCTTTCAGTGAGTCTGTAAAAAAACCAGAACTCAGAGAAAGATTAATGATGTCAGCTAACAGTGCCCAAATCCCATCACCACCACTTTTCTCCAGCCATGATGGGCATGGATCCAGTGAGCTCGTGGTAGGTTTCACAGCATGAAGGACCCTGCCCACCTCCTCCTGGGAGAGTGGCCTGAATTGATCTAATATCAACCCTGAGGACGACCAAGGGGCCTCCAGTACACATACTGCATCAACTGTGGTGGACAGATCCTGGCGGAGTGACAAGATATTATCCGCAAAATAGTCTCCAAAAGCCTCACAGCTTATTACCGAATTTACATTTTTATTTGTCCCATGTGTGAGGGACGTTAAAGACCAAATCACTCTGGAAAGTTGTGCTGGGCGAGAACTAGTGGACGCAGTGGAAGCTGCATAGTAGTCTCTCTTTGCAGCTTTCAGTGCCATCTCATAGGCCTTCATAAACGTCCTATAAGATGTTCTTGTCATTTCATCATGGAGTCGCCGCCACACTCGCTCTAGCTGTCTCAGCTCCCATTTGATTTGTCGTAGCTCATCAGTATACCAAGGAGCTACTCTAGTTCGGGGGCGGAGAGAGCGATGGGGAGCAATCTCATCAATAGCTTCAGAGAAACGGACATTCCAGTCCTCTATCAGCTCATCCAATGAGCCACCAGGGGGCATCGGATCCTGCAGAGTGTTCTGCAATTCAATTGGATCCATTTGACTCCACGGGTGAGCATAAATCAGCTCATCGCCCAAGCACGAGGGGGTCATGGTGCCCAGACAAGCCCTCAGGATGAGGTGGTCTGACCATGACACTGCTATAGCTTCATCCAGATCCACCTGTATCCCGAACCCAAAGATCAAATCCTGTGTGTGTCCTGCTCGATGTGTGGGCATTGATACAAACTGGGAAAGTCCTAATGCTGCCATGGAGGCTATCATGTCCATGGTCTGTGAGGAGGTAGCATCATCAGCATGGACACTGATGTCCCCTAAGACCAGAAGCCTGGGGTACTCCAAGGCCCAGCCAGCCACCGCCTCTAACAGGCCAGGCACAGCATCTGCTGGTGCGCTGGGCAATCGGTACACCAGACAGATGGCTATACTCTCCTCGGCATCCCACACCAGGCCCACACAATCAATGCCAGCAATCTTTGGCAAAGGGAGCAGCCTGATGGAGAAAGACTCGAATGAGCACCATTACCTCAACAAGACATTTCCCAATATGTAAAACAAATATGAGAAACCTGTACCATAAATGTGTTGGAATATATGTGTGTTGCAAGGTCTGAGATTCAGTCATTATGGGGTTAATGTGTTTACCTACCATGCTATTGTTTAGATTGACCTGGAAGGGGAACCTGGCTCAAAGCCAATAATCTGCAAGCCCAGAAAACTTGAGTGTTTGTAAACTGTTATTGGTCAACAGGTCAGGTGATTTTCTTTCAGGGTCAAGAAGACAGAGGAAGAAGAAGATTCTCCATTCAGTTATCCCAGCTCTTTGTTTGTAACCAGTAGTGAGAATGTAGCTCCAGGTATTTGTTATTTTGTAGGCAATCCTGTTAACCTTTTTTCCTTTAGAAGTAAATGATTTTAAAAGCTAAACTCGTGTGCTGACTCTCTCTTGATTCAAGATCCATTGCACCTCTGAAGAAAAGCTATTTTTTAACCTTTTCCCTCAACAAAGTGGACCAGTTGAAGTAATTATTAAGGTGAAAAAGATGCTAGCGATTCGTGTATATTGTTCTTTGAATAACAGCAGTATGGTATGGCTTTAGATAGGCAATATGAGATCATTAACTCTCAAAAAAGGCAAACCTTATGAGTTATATCATCCTGCTTTCAGATAACACTGCCAGTCATTGCTGCATCTCAAAATAGTCTAGGAGACTCAAAATTATCTCAGAAGTCTCAGTCAACTTGAGAGTAACAATCCTTACTGAACCTACTCCTTTTTAGCTCTCCAGAGAGCCAGCTAAAAAGAAGAAAGCAAACAAACTAAGTAACTGCAGACAAAAGTATCTCCTTTTCAAGTACAACATAATTCTCTCTCTCATTGTCTCACAGCAAACATGAGAAGGGGGTGGGAGTAGAAGACAGTCTGTTGTGCCAGCCAGGAAAAAGGTGGGGAAATAGCTTCCAATGTAGCTGAAGGAAATACCAATTGTTTAATTACTAATAGATTACAAATGCTGAGTGCCATTAATACTGAATGATTATAATGAAAAATAAACTTTGTTCTCACATTTTACAGTAGCCTGCATTCAAAGTGAAAGAGGAAGCTATGTAGACATGCTTATCTAAAATAGCCTGCATTCAAAGTAAAAGCGGAAGCAATGTAGACATGTTCATCTAAAATGTCAGTTGAAGTGCCTCGCTGTTAGATGGGAAAACAGATACATTCTAGCTAAAATGAGCTTAGCTTACCTGACACCAACACCATGTGATGTGTCTATATGCTGTATGTATAAAATGAGGAACTGTGAATGAATCGGGAGCTCAGTCCTTTGTGGCACTAGTCATGCTGAGCTCTGCCGGCAATAAACATCATTCCTTCGTAAAGATTCTGTCTAGTCTCAATTCTTGGGAACACTGAACCCTGCTACATTTTTGGGGGCTCGTTCTTCTGGGATTGAGGGGGCCCTTGGGGTACCCCCTTGACCCCCAGTCCGTGGCCGCTGGTTCTAGACTGGTAGTGGACCTGTGGGCGCCCCCTGAGTTTTTCAGGAGCAGGCCCTGCCTTCCTCGGGTGTCAGCGGTGCGCCACTGGGGCGTCAACGACCCGGTGACGGAATCAGGAACGAGTGATCCAGGAAAGTCCCGGGACATGTGAGTATGGAGTAATTGGGGTTACCGTTCTACTTTGGAGCGAAGAGGAGCTTGATCACCCCCTAGCACAGCCCAAGTAAGTGAGTCAGAGGGACTCAACTGAACCCGCTGGTGCTTTTAGGAACTGGGATGGAAACTTGTCATGTGAATGACATGAATGGAACGCCTAGGGCGATTGGTGTGTGAATCTCCGAGACGCATTTCCTAGCTGGGCGACTTCGTCAGGTCGTCAAAGACGAGAAGCGAGTGCGTAGGGCCTCGTGAGAAGCAGACCCCTTACTGCTTTCTCACTGTTATTAATCCCTAGACTGTCTTGTCTTGTCTGGGCTCTGTGTTGATAATGGGTGGTTCATGCTCATCCCCAGAAACAACCCCCTTGAAATTGATGTTGAAACATTTCCAGGAGGTGTATGGAGGATGGGTCCAGTCAGGGGAGAATCCAACCCCTGAGCTGTTGGAAATTTTCTGGCCTACGTTTGATTTAGGCTGGCCAAAGGAAGGGACTTTTGACGAAACAACTGCCCTAAATGTTTATCACTTTACTCTTAAGTAACATGATGATCAGATTATATATGCACAGTCATGGTTTGATACTTGTTTGAATCCCCCTCCCTGGGTTAAGAACTGGCCAGGGTACCGGGCTAGGAAGAAGGAGGTGCAGCTTATGGCCCTAGGGAAAGGAAGGAGGATGAATCCATAGTCAAGAAGGCGACCACCAAAGGGAGGCATCTACCCGGTGGTGCCAGTAAAGCGAGATACTGCCTGCCCCACTGCCCCTCTAGAAGCTAGGCTCCAGCCAAAGTCTAAGCCTGTTCAACAAACCCAAGAAGAAGAGGTGCCCCCACCACCATATGCTCCCTCACTGCCTAGAGGAGGAGAGAGAGTGGAAGGGCCTGTAGAAGAGCAAGTAAGGGGAGCTGGGGGTGGACCAAGAAACCCCTCCAATGCTACCCCTGCCAAAACCAGATCTTAGACACGGAAAGAAAATGTAGAGGCAGAAGATGAGTATAAAGATATCCCAGAGCTAGAAAAAGAAGGGGAAGAGAGCAATGTCTATCCCTTGAAGAAAACTAAAGCCTGTCCCTTAAGAGAGACAGTGGACCCTCGCTCAGGGACCTCACATTTAATATATATACCCTTTCCAACTACTGATCTGTACAATTGGAAGACTCACACACCTCCATTCTCAGATCAGCCAGAACCGGTGACTACTTTGTTTCAGTCCATAATTAATAGCCATAAACCAACTTGGCAGGACTGTAACCAGCTCCTAATCACGTTGGTTGTTGGGGGTTTTCCGGGCTGTATTGCCGTGGTCTTGGCATTGTAGTTCCTGACGTTTCGCCAGCAGCTGTGGCTGGCATCTTCAGAGGTGTAGCACCAAAAGACAGAGATCTCTCAGTGTCACAGTGTGGAAAAGATGTAGGTCATTTGTATCTACTCAGGAGGGGTGGGGTTGAGCTGAGTCATTCTGTAAGAGTTTCCCAGGGTGTGGAATGCTAATGGCGGGAGGCTTCACTGAATCCTGAGGAGGTTCTTTTGCATATGGATTGGTGCTTGATGTGCTAATCTTCTCTGCAGGGCTATTGTCGGGTGTGGAGTGTTTTGTTGGCCTGGTGTTTTTCAGAACTGGAGCCCATGCTCTGTTCATTCTTAAGGTTTCTTCTTTCCTGTTGAAGTTTTGCTTATGCTTGTGAATTTCAATGGCTTCCCTGTGCAGTCTGACAAAGTAGTTGGAAGTGTTGTCCAGTATTTTGGTGTCCTGGAATAAGATACTGTGCCCTGTTTGAGTTAGGCTATGTTCAGCCACTGCTGATTTTTCAGGCTGTCCAAGTCTGCAGTGTCTTTCATGTTCTTTTATTCTTGTCTGGATGCTACGCTTTGTGGTCCCGATGTAAACTTGTCCACAGCTGCAGGGTATACGGTATACTCCTGCAGAGGTGAGGGGGTCTCTGCTGTCTTTTGCTGATCGTAGCATCTGTTGTATTTTTCGGGTGGGTCTGAATACTGCTTGAAGGTTATGCTTTTCCATAAGCTTTCCCATCTGATCAGTAACCAACTCACACTGATCGGTACTTACACAAAAACTCCAATCACCACCCCCGACAGAAAAGAGGCATAATGAAAACATTAGTGGATCGTGCAAGACGGATATGTGAGCCGCGCTTTCTCAATGAGGAAATTAATCATCTAAACCACGCACTTCAGGCAAATGGCTACTCCAGAAATGAAATCCGAAGAGCAATCAAACCCAGGATGAATCAAACAACCAAGGAAAAACAGTCACCTACAGGAAAAGTGTTTTTGCCATATATCAAAGGAATTACTGATCAGATGGGAAAGCTTATGGAAAAGCATAACCTTCAAGCAGTATTCAGACCCACCCGAAAAATACAACAGATGCTACGATCAGCAAAAGACAGCAGAGACCCCCTCACCTCTGCAGGAGTATACCGTATACCCTGCAGCTGTGGACAAGTTTACATCGGGACCACAAAGCGTAGCATCCAGACAAGAATAAAAGAACATGAAAGACACTGCAGACTTGGACAGCCTGAAAAATCAGCAGTGGCTGAACATAGCCTAACTCAAACAGGGCACAGTATCTTATTCCAGGACACCAAAATACTGGACAACACTTCCAACTACTTTGTCAGACTGCACAGGGAAGCCATTGAAATTCACAAGCATAAGCAAAACTTCAACAGGAAAGAAGAAACCTTAAGAATGAACAGAGCATGGGCTCCAGTTCTGAAAAACACCAGACCAACAAAACACTCCACACCCGACAATAGCCCTGCAGAGAAGATTAGCACATCAAGCACCAATCCATATGCAAAAGAACCTCCTCAGGATTCAGTGAAGCCTCCCGCCATTAGCATTCCACACCCTGGGAAACTCTTACAGAATGACTCAGCTCAACCCCACCCCTCCTGAGTAGATACAAATGACCTACATCTTTTCCACACTGTGACACTGAGAGATCTCTGTCTTTTGGTGCTACACCTCTGAAGATGCCAGCCACAGCTGCTGGCGAAACGTCAGGAACTACAATGCCAAGACCACGGCAATACAGCCCGGAAAACCCCCAACAACCATCGTTCTCCGGCCGTGAAAGCCTTCGACAATACACCTAATCACGTTCTTCAATACAGAGGAACGCAAACATATTATACAAGGAGCTAGGAAATACCTAGCAAAGCTAGTGAAAGAAGGGGAGGATGCAGAAACAAAAGGTGAAAGAGGCATTTCCTATGGCAGATCCGAACTGGGATGCCAATGAAGAGGGAGGCATGGCTAAACTAACCGGGTACCAGCAGGCCCTGATGCAAGGGATAAAGGCTGCAGGAAAAAGGGCAACCGATATGAGAAAAATACAAGAGTGTCAACAAGGACCAAATGAGCCTCCTGGTGCTTTCCTAGAAAGGGTCTACCAGACCTACCGTCAATACACTCCCTATGACCCAGAAGCAGAAGAAAATAGGAGAATGGTTTTGAACACTTTTGTCACCCAAGCAGCAGGGGACATTAGAAGGAAAATACAGAAGCAAGAAGGGTTCCTGGGAATGAACATACAGCAGCTGCTTGAAATTGCCCATAAAGTTTTTTATAATCGTGAACAGGAAGCACAAAGAGAGACCGATAGAAAAATGAAAAAGAAGGCAGAATTGCTGGCTGTAGCACTGGCCCAGCAGCCCCAACATGGACAGTACCCCCCTGGAAGGGGACGTATGGGGGGCACCCTGAGAGAGAGGAGGCAGGCAGCCCCATGATTTTGAAACATGTGCGTGGTGTTTTAAAAGACGGCATTAGAAAGATGAGTGCAAAGAGAGGCTACAGAGTATCAGGGGATGTGGAAGAGGACGAGATGATAGAAGAAGGAAAAGATGGGACCCCCAGAGCCGAGGGGAAGTCCGAGATGGAATGTATAAAAGATGAGGACCAGCCATGGAAGCAGCATTGAGAGAGGACAAATATGGATGGCAAATAGACTCCGAATGGGACGAAGAATGGGAGGCATAAGCCAGACTGAACACCTTCAATCTTGGCCCCCAGGAGCCCATGGTTGAAATTTGCATGAGGAGCCAAAATATTTCTTTCTTAGTGGACACTAGAGCTGAACGTTCAGTAGTAACTCAGCCAGTAGTCCCCGTGACAGATAAAACAATCATTGTAAGGGGATTTGTTATGAGGCTACCCAGAAGTTGCTAAAGGTGCTATACAAAGCTGGCTACAAAGTGTCACAGAAGAAAGCACAGCTCTGTCAGCCCCAAGTAAAATATTTGGGATTTGATATATCAGAAGGAATCAGGTCCCTGGGCCATGAATGTAAAGAAGCAGTCTGCTCCATTCCAGAGCCCTCCTCCAGGAGGCGAGTGCGAGAATTTCTGGGGTCTGCAGGGTATTGCCAAATTTGGATTCCCGACTTTGCAAAAACAGCAAAGCCCCTTTATGAAGTTACAAAGGGGGGAGAACGGGATCCTTTTTCTGTGGGGAAAAGAGCAGAAGCAAGCATTCCAGACTCTTAAAGGACAGTTGCTGGAAGCCCCTGCCCTGGGTCTGCCAGACCTTATGAAGCCTTTTTGCTCTTCTGTGCATAGGAGGAATGGCACAGCAGCTGGAGTATGAACCCAGCATCTGGGAAATTAGGAAAGGCCAGTAGCATACCTGTCTAAGCAGTTGGATGCTGTAGCAAAAGGCTGGCCAGCCTGTCTCCGTGCTGTAGCAGCCACAGCAGAGCTAGTCAAAGATTCGCAGAAGCTGACTTTGAGACAGAAGGCCTGTGTTAAATTCCCACATTCTGTGCTCGCCCTGATGGACTTCAGGGAAGAGATTCGTTCACAAATGTATGCATGACCACGTATCAGGGATTGCTGAAAACCCACAAGTGAAGCTAACTGTAATTAGTGCTCTCAACTCAGCATCCTTACTGCCAGTAGATGAGGAGAGCCAACCCTTGATTGTCTCCGAACCATCGATGAAGTTTACTCTACCCGAAAGGACCTGACTGATGTCCCCATGCCAAACCCAGACATTATTTTACTGACGGCAGCAGCTTTGTCGAAAATGGGGTTAGAAACGCAAGGTATGCAGTAGTAACTTGGACAAAGAATATAAAAGCTAAACCCTTGCCACCCAATACCTCTGCTCAGAAAGCTGAACTTACTGCTTTAGCCAGAGCTCTTCAGTTAGCAGAAGGATTAAAAGGTTAACATTTGGACAGATTCTAAATATGCATTTCTTACTCTGCATGCTCATGGAGTTTTATGCAAAGAGAAAGGTCTCATCACTGCTTCATGAAAATGAATTAAAAATGGACCTGAGATTTTGCAATTGCTCCAAGGCTTTAAAAAGTAACTGTCATGCATTGCAGTGGCCAGAGAAGAATTTTTGCAGCCATCCCATTTTCAATGTCCTTTTCCAAGTCCAGATGTCTGATTGGACTCCAAAGTATTCCCATGAGGAGGAGGACTAGGCTAGTCCTCAGAATACCCAGAGACGTGATGGCTGGCTTCAGTTTCCAGATAGAAGACTCTTTGGGCCAGAATCAATTGCTCATGCAGTAGTAAAAGCTGCCCATGAAGCCACTCATTATGGAAAGTCAGCACTAGCAGAGTTACTAAACAAGGACTTGTACATTGCTAAACTACATGGACTGTGTGCAGCTGTTTCCAGAAACTGTGTTGTGTGTGCCAGAAACAACCCCCGACAAGGACCAGGTCCACCTCCTGGGTTCCAACCCCCGGGGTCTCTGCCATTTCAGTCACTAGTTGTAGATTTTACTGAATTGCCACGGTACCAAGTATTCCGATACTTGTTAGTGTTTGTTAACTCATATTTTGGGTGAGTAGAAGTGTTTCCTTGTAAAACTGAAAAGGCCAGAGAGGTAGTTCGGTGTCTCTTAAAGGAAATTGTAGGACGGTGGGGTCTGCCAGCAGTTATTTTAAGTGAAAATGTCCCCATTTGAGTTAATGTTTGGTAGGCCACCTCCTATTTTACAAGGTGTTACAGGAAACCCTTGTCAGTTGGGAGATCTGAGACTCAGGGAACAAGTTGTGGCCCTGGGCAAGACTTTGCAGAAAATTCAAAAGTATGTAGGAGAACAATAGCCTTTGCCAGTGTTTAATCTAGTCCATAAGTTGCAGCCAGGAGCTGAGATTTGGGTAAAGGACGGGCAAGTAATTCTGCTAGGACCTAAATAGAAGGGCCCATACACTGTCCTGTTAGCAACTCCTACTGCTGTGAAGGTAAAAGGCATTGCAGTTTGGGTTCATTGGACTAATATTAAACCTGCTGCCATGCCTTGAGTTTCAGAGATCTGTCCAGATGATCCCCTCCGTTTCTGACTGAAGAAGCTACCCTCTGGATCTCAGCCTACCGAAAAAGGCTAAGATTCACAGGCAATAGTTCCAGGGCCTGGTACCTGAGCACTCCAGGAGGCTGTTCAGGTTCAAGGCTGAAGACGCTCTGGTCTAGCCACTCCTGGGCTGGCTAGTCTACCCACAGCTGAAGCTTCGATCATCGGTGGACTACAGTAACAGTTGATGTTTTTTCGCGTTTTCTCCTATACCTTTACTAGCTGTGCATTTTTCCTGTGTTTTGTTCTCCTTATCTGTTGTTTTTATAAGATCGGGGCAGGCATCCAAGAGGTAGTTTGTCCTGACTGTTCTCAACAACATTGTAGTAACGTACCCTGCCCCCAGTGTTTCTTATATACTCCTCCTACTCTCCCACTCCAGGGAGTGGTGCTACTCACCCACTGCTCTGATATTATATCTAGATTAAGCTTTGCTTGACTATATTATAAGTGCTTTGCTAAAAAGCCTGGTCCAGGGAAAATGTGGTAGACTCAGGCTGCAATTTAAAGTTAAGTTTTAAGAAGAGCTTCATGTCATACTCTGCCTTCATTATTATATCGGGGTGTGTGTTTGGGGTCTGGCTAACCCTTCTTTTCAGCTGCCTACTCAGGTGTATTTTGGGCAGACGACCATAAATAGAGACTTGTCCAGTCTGTAAGTGCCAACACTATGCTATTACGACGTGCCCCAATTGTAGGCTGTCTTCTCCTCCTCCTTATACTCCTTCCAACACAGATGACGCTCCCACAGAGAGGATGGAGGTGTAACCATTGTTTTGGCTTGAAACGGTATATCCGAACTTTTCATGCCGTAACCACCCGTTAGTACAAAGTGTTATCACAGACATCTTGCAAAAGTTTGTTATCATGAAGGGAAAATGTATGCAATGGTCCAAAATATAGGGTGGTCCTGTTCTGGTACGGTGCAAGGTTGCCCAACCATACCATGGTTATGCATCCCAGCTGCGTGGGGGAAGGATCGTGTGGCCTACGCCCCCAGAGCAACTCAGCCGCCAGAAACTGAGGCCACAACTAAGGCCCCGATTGTGGTATACTCCTCCTTGTATCAGGAGGTTGCCTCAGATGTTCCAATCCCCGCCCCTGGTAGAAATCTCTTTTTGACTCTTGCTGAACAAATAGCCGCCTCTTTAAATGTCTCAGATTGTTGGGTGTGTGGGGGACCCCTTATGAGTGAGCAATGGCCCTGGGTGGCAATGGAAGTGACCCTTGAAATATTAACCCAGTGAAACCATACAGTTCAGGCCCCCCAGCGTATAATAGAGTATTATGGCCCAGCCACCTGGGCACAGGATGGGTCTTGGGGCTGCCACACCCTATTTACATACTGAACCGCCTAATCTGTCTTCAGGCTGTCCTTGAGATTATTACTAATCAAACAGCTGCGGCTCTTGAACTCTTGGCCCGGCAGCAGACCCAAATGAGAGCACCTATCAACCAAAATAGATTGGCTCTAGACTACCTGCTAGCCGAGGAAGGAGGAGTATGTAGAAAGTTTAATCTCTCGGATTGTTGTTTATCAATTGATGACAGTGGGCAAGCAGTTACAAACATAGCTTCCAATATACGCAAGCTAGCCCATGTCCCTGTGCAGACGTAGAAATCTGCTTGGGACACTACCAGGTGGGACTCCTTCTTAGGAGGAGGTTGGTGGAAGAAAGCTTTGCTTCTGATGGGGTGTGCTCTAGCCGGTATTATATTCCTCCCTTGTTGTATTCCCTTTGTTATTCGCCTCATACAATCTACAGTTTCAGGCATGACAATGATGGCCACACCGGTGGCGCCTCCACCCAGGGGAGCCTCACCCCTGACTCAGCTATATACTGTTACCTCTGTATCTCCTGAACGGGATTATTCAATTAGGATGCGGGCTCTGAGGTTCCCATCAGAGGATGAAAAGAAGGAGGGGGAGTATGTAGGGCTAAGGGCATAAATTGTACAGACAAAGTTTTGGGTCAGCCTCTTTGCTGCGCTAATCAGAGGCTGAAAGGGGGGAAACGTAGCTGAAGGAAATACCAATTGTTTAATTACTAATAGATTGCAAATGCTGAGTGCCATTAATACTGAATGATTATAATGAAAAATAAACTTTGTTCTCACATTTTACAGTAGCCTGCATTCAAAGTGAAAGAGGAAGCTATGTAGACATGCTTATCTAAAATAGCCTGCATTCAAAGTAAAAGCGGAAGCAATGTAGACATGTTCATCTAAAATGTCAGTTGAAGTGCCTCGCTGTTAGATGGGAAAACAGATACATTCTAGCTAAAATGAGCTTAGCTTACCTGACACCAACATCATGTGATGTGTCTATATGCTGTATGTATAAAATGAGGAACTGTGAATGAATCGGGAGCTCAGTTCTTTGTGGCACTAGTCACGCTGAGCTCTGCCGGCAATAAACATCATTCCTTCCTGAAGATTCTGTCTAGTCTCAATTCTTGGGAACACTGAACCCTGCTACACCAATGCTACAAAAAGAAACTTTTCAGCAACTTGAGGAAGCCAAGCAAGAAGTGAGAAGGAAAACAAAAGGGAAAAGGTGGGAAACGGCCTCCAGAGCTAAGAAAAAACCCACTTCATAGAGCAAACTGTATCCCAGCAACACCAAGAGAAGAGGCAGAGTGGAAAACACTAAAATCTTCACAGCTATTCTGCTGCGTCTGGAAAGAAATGGGCAGAAAGTCAGCTTCATGGCTGCAATAAAAGGGAGGAAAGTAGGGAAATTCTGCTGTAGCAACGCACAGAGCATACTTGCTGCAGAGGAACAAGTGCACGGAAAAATACCTCTGCACTAGAACCTACAACTATATAGTCAAGTTTTTAAGGTTTCCTCAAAATCTGAAAATCCTTTAAAGAGTTATGATGACCTCATCCAATCCTTAAGGCCACTTTTGGTAGGTGCTCGAGAGGGAAAACTGGTCAAGACCAATTTGTCATCTAAACCTGGGTTTGATCAGAGCTGTATTTGTGCTAAAAATGCTTTAATCTATGCCTATAAGTTAGCACTGAGAGCTGATGAAAAGACCAGACAAGATGCATATCGTTCTCTTTCATTTTTAAAAAAGAAATATAAATCACTGGTTGCCCGCTGTAAGAAAGAACATACCAGAAAACTGTGGGCCAATATAATTGAAGCAGCTACGAGCAAAAACTCAGTGGTGTTCTGGAAACTAGTGTCAAACCGCGCCTCCACAGCCGCCTCCCCCTTGGTTTCCTCTATCCCCCCCAGATAAATGGACCTCTTTTTTCAAAAAAATGTATGATGATCCTATTCAACCCCCTCCTGCCCTAACAATAGAAAATCTGGCCAAATGCCCCCCAGTTCATGCCGAAGAGGTAAACGCTTATATTAGCCAGTTAAAGAATGCAAAAGCCCCTGGGCTTGATGGAATATCTCCAGAATTACAAAAAACAAATAAGGACTGGTGGGAAACTTTCCTAGCCTCCCCATTTACTTACATTGATGAAACCGGCTACATCCCCAATGATTGGGGAATGGTTATAGTAGTCCCCTTCCATAAGAAGGGAAAGAAGGAGGATCCATCCAATTATAGACCAATCAGCTTACAATAGATCACTGCCTAGTAATGCAACACCTTGTAGAGAAATACGCTATAGAAAACCAAGCATCACTTTACCGGGCATTTGTTGATTTAAAAGCAGCTTTTAACACAGTCTCTAGAAATAGACTTTGGAGGAAACTGCAGGCCTCCTCTATTGATAGGCGACTGCTGTCCCTTTTGGGGGCTATGCACAAGAAAACTGCCCTGAGTAAGGTGCAGCCGAATTGGGCATTTGACTGACCCCATTCAAACTTACAGGCAGGTGTGCCTTCTAGCCCCCTTTCTGTTTATCTTCTACATCAACAATTTGGTAAACCTTTTGAATGCCCCTGGATTGCACCCTCCCAAATTAGCAAATAGGCACATTCACGTACTGCTCTATGCAGATGATGCTGTATTTCTAGGACCCCCATAGTGCTGAAACGAGCCCTAAAAAAATTCTCCCAATTCTGTGATACTGAACACCTTCTAACTAATTACCAAAAAACTAAGATCCTGGCTTTCGGTAAAAATCCAAAGAACAGACGATGGGAGCTTCAGGGGCATCAGTTAGAACAACATACCAGCTTCAAATATTTGGGTGTAGTTTTGCAAGCCTCAGGTACCAAAACAACACATAGCAGCTTCATTGCTTATGTGGGAGAAAAAACAGCACACGGAATACTGAAATTCTATCGATCACAAGGGGGGCAGTATGTACCGGCTGCGCTCAGATTGTTTAAAGCCAAACCATTGGCCCAATTAGTATACGGATCATTCTTGGGGCTGCCATCCTCCTCTTTCTCTCAACTTGAGAGAGTGCACTCCAAATTCCTTAGAGCTCTATTACAAGTGCCCAAATGCATGTCTAACTCATGGGTTAGACTGGAAACAGGAATGTTAAGGGTAGAGGCCAGAATCACCATCCTTTCAATTTTCAAATGGCTGTCAGGGTGTCTAAACCCGCAACGTCTGCTCCCTCTGTTATTCAAAGACAAATTTCAATCTAATTGGCAAAAGGCGACTCTGAAATCCCTGGGAAAATTGGGTCTTTCCCCTCAAAGTTTGCTAGTCATGGGGTTAGACTGAGCAAAATCACTCATTAAGCAGAGAGTGACAGACATTGAAAGACAAACATTTTCTTAGAGCACCAGGTTTTATTTCTTCAGATACTACTAAATATATTGCCGCTCCTGCAGCCTATTTTTACTTTCTTGAATCCAGTAACTCCAGAAGGGCATATGCTTTAGCTAGAAGTTCAACTCTACCCTCTGCCGTTCTGGAAGGAAAGTTTAAAGCTGTCCATTACTCTCTTAGGCTTTGCTCCTATCCCCTAAGAGAAACTGACTCAATGAAGCACATCTTCTTCAACTGCCCAAGTCATAGTAAAATTAGAGCGGAAACCATTAGTCTATTAGTAGAAAGATTCCCTGGAAGTTCAAATAAAATCAAACTTGATTATCTTTTGTCTGATCAGAATCACCAGACACCATGTCAAGTAGCAAGATTCTGTGCCCAGGTCTACAAGCAACGTAAATCACATAAGGCATCTTAAACAACTAATTTATGATGATCTTATTTTTTTACTCTTATATTTATTCATCGTTCTTCCCCAGTATCCAGTCTCAACTGTTTTTAAACTGATTTGCAAATGGTTTTATATGTACTGGTTGCAGACTGTAATAATAAACTTGACTTGACTACCTGTGCACTAAGAACAGCAGAAATACCTGAACCTACTTCATGGGGTGAAATATCCTAGCTACCACCAGAAGAAGCTGAGAAATGGAGAAAAGCGGAGGGTGTGGTGTCGGTGTTGAAGAGAATGATAGCACATTGAAAGAGCTCCATCTCTCCCATGCCGGAAATTTAAAATTTATGTTGAAAGGGTAAAGTAAAAGTATTTACCCTTCCAACGTAAAAATACACTAAGAGATCCAAAAGACAGATTCATATTTATTAAAGGCACTATAGAAAACCAAACTTACACATTTGGCTCAATTTATGCCCCAAAACAAGACAGCCTAATGAAATTCAAAAACAAAGTTCATTAGAATACACATGTATCACTTAGTATAATTTACTCTAAACCATATTTTCATGACAAACCCACAGAAACAGCAGCAACATAATCTAAGAGTATAATGGAGAGCAACAAATTGAAACAGAAGGATTAAAAATATCGTGCTCACTAGGTTGGAGGCAAGTTCCGACGACAACAGGGCCAACAACAAAGATTCTCAGGTCAAACTCCATGGTCAAGTAACAGATTCCAAAATCAAAGACTGTGACCCACCAAGGCTCAGGCAGCCAGAGCCTAAGAGCTCACCAACAGCCAAGCCCAGAATGCCACAATTCTGACTAGCTAATCCCATGCTAGCTGCGGCCTTATAAAGGGAGTTTCTCCTACAGGTGAGGCTGGGTTCATTAAGCTTCTTTCTCCAAGCTGGCTCATCTCTGCTACTCAGGAGGAGTAGATCAGATCCTGTACTGGCTCTCCTGACATTTCCTCAGCAGGGGGAAGGCCGTGGGCTGCCAGGCATGCGCTCCTGTGCTTGGCCCATGACTCTGCCCTTACCCTCAGCCTTCACTGCTCCTGGGGTTCTTTGGGAGACAGTGGCAGTTCTGGCAGCAGGCAGGTCCATGCTAAGGCCGCCTGGCTTGATGACTCTGTGGTTGTCAATCCTCCTGGAGATCCCCACAAATTACAACTGATCTCCAAATGCCACTGTCTCCCAATGAACCAAGCTTATAGGCATAGATTAAAGCATTTTTAACACAAATACAGCTTTGATCAAACCAAGGTTTAGATGACAACTTGGTCTTGACCAGTTTTCCCTCTCGAGCACCTACCAAAAGTGGCCTTAAGGATTGGACGAGGTCATCATAACTCTTTAAAGGATTTTCAGATTTTGAGGAAACCTTAAAAGCTTGGCTATATAGTTGTAGGTTCTAGTGCAGAGGTATTTTTCCCTGCACTTGTTCCTCTGCAGCAAGTATGCTATGCGCATTGCTACAGCAGAATTTCCCTACTTTCCTCCCTTTTATTGCAGCCATGAAGCTGACTTTCTGCCCATTTCTTTCCAGACACAGCAGAATAGCTGGGAAGATTTTAGTGTTTTTCACTCTGCCTCTTCTCTTGGTGTTGCTGGGATACAGTTTGCTCTAAGAAGTGGGGTTTTTTCTTAACTCTGGAGGCAGTTTCCCACCTTTTCCCTTTTGTTTTCCTTCTCACTTCTTGCTTGGCTTCCTCAAGTTGCTGAAAAGTTTCTTTTTGTAGCATTGGAAGCTATTTCCCCACCATTTTCCTGGCTGGCACAACAGAGTGTCTTCTACTCCCACCCCCTTCTCATGTTTGCTGTGAGACAATGAGAGAGAGAATTGTGTTGTACTTGAAAAGGAGATACTTTTGTCTGCAGATACTTAATTTGTTTGCTTTCCTCTTTTTAGCTGGCTCTCTGGAGAGCTAAAAAGGAGTACTTTCACTAAGGATTGTTCCTCTCAAGTTGACTGAGACTTCTGAGATAACTTTGAGTAATTGAAAGGGCGGTAGCAGAACAGCTGCAGGTATACCTGGGTGATGCCTCTATCCTGGATCCATTCCAGTTCAGCTTCAGGCCTCGCCATGGTACAGAGACGGCTCTGGTTGCCCTCACAGATGATCTGCGGCGACACCTGGACCGGAGTGGTTCGGCACTGCTGATACTTTTAGATCTTACAGCAGCATTTGACATGGTCAATCATAATCTTCTGACCCATTGCCTTGCCGATGTGGGGATTCGTGGAACAGCCCTGCAATGGCTGAACTCCTTCCTTCACAATCTAGGACAGAGGATGGCACTCAGGGAACAGATGTCTGCTTACCATTCTTTGGTATGTGGCATTCCTCAGGGGACGATTCTTTCCCCAATGCTATTTAACATCTATATGTGCCCCCTTGCCCCGTTAGCCCACAGCTTTGGGCTAGGTTGTCACTGGTATGCGGATGACACTCAGCTCTATCTGCTGATGGATGGTGTTATGACCTTTACTTTCTTTAGGGTAGATTTTTCTTTTAATCTATCCCTTAACCCTCTGGGTAGTCTGCTGCCACCCGGAATATTTTATTCCAAGATATTTTATTTAAATTTTCCCTTTGGTAACGTTCCTAAGCGTCAGGCTCCTTCATGGTTCTATGTGGCCCTAAAGATAGGAATGGGATATAGCAATGACAGCTACCCTGGGATATAGCAAAACAAAAATAAGCTTTTATTTATTTGAGAAGCGTATTGGTTTCATAAACGTAGTTCTCGGTTCTTAAAGTTACTTCATTTACTCTCATTCACACAGCTGGCCTCTCTTTCCCTGACAGAGTGTCCTTTCACAAACATGTTCAGTTCAGGTTCCACACAGGTTATATTTCTCTCATAAACACTTCAACATATTCAGGCAGCACACAGCTAGCCTGCTTTCTTCTGACTAAAAAATTTCTCTCTACTCTCAGTCTCAAACTGCATTCACTCCACCCACCCTCTCAGTCCTCAACCACTCATATTGTCAGAAACTGTTTTAACCTAAGTAACACCATATTTAATCATGTAGTGTTTAGACTTCTTTCCCTCCAGGCAACACCAGCAAGGAGCCGGTTCCATGGGAAAGGATCCTGTCTTATCTGCTGTTTCGACCTTGGCCAGCTCAGCACACCTCTGAGAAGTTTTGCTGTATGAACTTGGTGGGGGGGAGGCTGGGCTCCGGGAGTGTGAAATGTGTCCGGGGTCTGAGCCCCAGCCCCCAGACTTGACAAGAGGGAACAGCAGGGGACAAAAGGGTGGCAGCAACCCCACCCCCCAAGCCGGCAACCAGGGCCAGAACCTACCTACTCCAGGGGGAAGGGGTAAAAGGCCAGAACCTCAGAGGGGTGGAGGGGGCAAGGAGAGACCAGCCAGTCCCACCTTCCAGGGGGAAGAAAGGGGGCTAAGCAGGCCAGAGGGAAAGGGCCACAGCAGGGGGAATGTGGGACCAGCAGCAGCAGCAACCCAAGCAGAGCCCTTACCTGGCAGGGAGAGGAAGCAGCCTCTACAGCCCAGAGCCACACCATGGCTAGAAGACAGCAGCCTGGCTCAGGAGTTGCTAGAAGCCAAGCCTCTCCAGGGGGGGGGCTGCCACAGGCATTCTGGGGGAGGAGATGGGTAGCCCCGCCCAGCATTGCTGAGCTGGCAGCGCAGAAGCTGGCTAAGGCAGCACCTCGTGAGAAAGGCCAGGCAAGCCCAATAGCACAGAGGCTGGCTGGGGCAGCTCCTTGTGAGCAAGGCCAGGCAAGCTCAATAGCACAGAGGCTGGCTGGGGCAGCTCCTCGTGAGCAAGGCCAAGGAGCCCTCAGCTGGGGATGGGTCGCACTCAACCCCACCCTACCAGCAAAGCAAAGGAGCCCAGGAGGGATTAGTGGTTGGAGGGAAACACCTGGAGGGACGCACAGCTGGGCCCGGTCAGGAGAAGGAACAAGCCTGGAAGGAGGGCGGGGCAGAGAGAGGAAACCCTATAAAGGGTGGCTGGGAAGAGCTCTGGGGTGGTGGGTGTGAGTGAGGAGTGATGATGTGGAGTGAGAGCAGTAGAATGCAAGGGTGGAGGCTTGGAGGAGAGTTCTGGAAGGAGGAGATGAAGGAGGACGCAGAGGGTAAGCAGGCCAGGTTGAGCAGGCCAGCGAGTGGACTGAGAGGGAGTCTGGGTGAGGTATACCGCCCCTCCTTCCACAGAGCAGGGTCCTGCAGAGTCCCTGGCCCCCCTGTGACGTCAGGAGCAGACCGCCCAGTGCCATGCCCAGCGGCAGCCGCGGCAAGCCCTGACAAAATGTAACAACCTTTGCTCTATGATTCATTCCTAGCAATGCTTTGCTCGGCTAGGATCTCTAATCCTGGAATATGCATATCTGGGCTTGAATGCTGTCTTTCACAATAAACCTTTTGAAATCAAAAGACCTCGTCTTCTTGCAGAAGGGAGTGAAACAGACTATCAAGTATGGAATGCCATAGCCTGACTCATATCACTCACTCATCCATCTCCTTCACCCCCCACTCTTCACCTATCTCACCAAGCATTTAAAGATACATGCACACATTTACTTGGAATCATTACAGATGGCCAGTCCGATCTTGCTTTGGATTCCTTGGTCAAGGGTCTTAAGGCTGTGACGGTATGGTTACATCAGAGTCACCTGAAATTGAATCCCCTGAAGACAGAGGTTCTGTGTCTGGATCATGGGGCAATCGAGCTGGGAACTGGCTCCCAGCTGTTGATGGGGTACAATTGAAACCTTCCCTGATGGTGAGGAGTCTGGGTGTGACCTTGGATGCTACACTTTCAATGGAGGCCCAGGTCATGACTGTTGCCAGGTCTGCCTTTTTTCATCTTCGACAGGGCAGGCAACTGGCGCCCTATCTTTCACCACAGGACCTGGCCACAGTAATCCATGCAACGGTCACCTCCAGGCTAGACTACTGCAACTCACTCTATCCTGGACTGCCCTTGGGTCTGACCCGGAAGTTACAGCTGATCCAGAATGCAGCGGCACGCATCCTTACTGGAACGCCCATCCAAGCACACATTCATCATGTGCTGTGCCAGCTGCAGTGGCTTCCAGTGGAGTTCCAGATCTGGTTCAAGGTGTTAACCTTGGTATTTAAAGCCCTTCATGGACTGGGACCTCCATACCTGCGGGACCGCCTCTTCCATTACGTCCCCTGCAGGGTGTTGCACTCTGCAGACAAGCAACTCCTGGTGGTCCCTGGCCCAAAGGACATCCATCTGGCCTCAACCAGGGCGAGGGCTTTTTCTGCCCTGGCCCTGGCCTGGTGGAATGCTCTCCCGCTGGAGATCTGGGCCCTGTGGGACCTGTTACAGTTTTGCAGGGCTTGTAAAACGGAGATGTACTGCTGGGCCTTTGGCTGAGTGCCAGCGAGTGTCCTTCTTCTTCCATCTAAAACCTCCATTTCTTCCGGAGCTGCCCTCAGCCATCTGCCATGCCTGTATACGGACTCCCAATATTTGTTTAAATAGCCTGCTCCTGGACCATTTTAATTATTTTTTATAAAAAATTATTGATTTTATGTTTCTGTGATTTTAATGTATTTTTTAATGTTGTTAGCCACCCTTAGCCCATCTGTGGGGAGGGCAGGGTATACATCAAATAAATAAATAAAATTTATGGTGAGCTTTTGAGCTGCTTGATGTCTGTGGACAGGTCCATTTAGGGGGTGCTCAATAGGTTTTCTCAGTTGCATTTTTTTCAAGAAAGTAATCTGTTTAAAACTATGCCCCTCTTGAGGTCTGTGCCCAAGGCGGCTGCCTAGTTGGTCTAATGGTAGCATTGGCCCTGTCCATAGTTATGGCAAACAGAAATGGGGAAAGGGGACAGCCTTGTCTAGTTCCCCTTGCTATATGGATATCTATTGAATGTACATTGTTAGTCCTAACTGTAGCTTTTGGAGGAAGATAAAGAGCATTAATGGCATTTTAGAACTGGTCGCCAAAACCCATTTTTTGAAGTAAAAGTTTTAGATATGGTATTTCCACTTAATCAAATGCCTTCTCTATATCAAAGGCCAGAAGTAATGCAGGGGTTTTGTATGCTTCACAGAAATTAATTATAGTTAAAGTGTTACGTGTATTGTCTAGTCAAGGTGAATGTAGTTGGTTATTTAAATTTAGACACTGTTTTGGCAAATATGCTTGTAAAGATCTTTTGGTCTTGATTCAGGAAGGGTATTGGTTGAGAAGATTTAGTATTTGTAATATGGTTGTCCTTTTTTGGAGTAACTACTATTTCAGCCTCTGACCAAGATAGAGGGATGCTACCTCCTAACATAACAGAGTTGCATGTGGCAGTTAGTGGAGTTGAAAGTAGGTGAATGTATTTTTTTGTAAAAATTTGGCAGGGAATCCATCCCTGTCTGAAGCTTTGTTATTTTTTCCAAGGATTTGATAGTGACTGTAACATCTTCTGTTGTGACTGGTTGGTCCAGATATAGTTTATGTTCTTGTGAGGTTTTTTTCCAAATTTCCTGTGATGATAAATAATTTAAAATATGATTAGTGTCAGGATTGTCTGATGTGCAAATGGTTTGGTAGTATTCAGCAAATACATCGGCTAATTTTACAGAATTAGTTTGAGTTTTTCCTGGGTGCCTTTAATAGCTTGTATAGAATGTGAGGAGGTTTTTTCCTCTAATTTTCATGCAAGCAAGTTTATAGATTGGGTGGCCTTTTTTGTGTTCATCTTCTTGTTTTCTTATTCTAGATATTTCATTTCTAATGTTTCCTTTTTGCTCTTCATGACAGGAGGCAACGGAGATTAATTTCCCTCTAAGTACCACTTCCATAGCATCCTACACGTGGATTTGAGGAATGCCACATAGTTTGTTTCTATTGTTTAATTTCTAAAGAGACTTCAGAAGAAATTTATTTGTTAAATAAAAGTGATTTATTTAGTTTCCAATTTGTTTGATGTCATTTATTCTCAGTGTACATTCTGTCCAAGCGTAGTCTGTCCACAACTTGTCACCAATCCTTGATGTAAGAGTTTGACTAATTAATTTAGGAGATAAGAATATGTCATTTAAATATGTAATTTAGAAGATAAGAATATGTAATTAATCCTTGTGTATATATTGTGGATAGAAGAGAAGTATGTATAGTCTGTTACCAGTGGGTTTTGAAGATGTCACTAGATCAATAGATAAAACCTAAGAGCCATTAATTGATCTTAGCAGCTTAGTAACTGTATTGTTAATTTTAATTGCTTTGACACGATAGGCAGTAAAATTTAAAAGGTCATTCAGAGAGGAGTGATACAAATGTTTACTGCTGACACATTGATTTACCCATGTTGAACGAAAGCAGAATTGAAAGCCAAGAGAATCAAGCGCACTCTGCATGAAGACAGCTCGTCAGGTTGTTTTGATCTACAAGCAGCTCTCCACACTGAAAGCAGTGAAAGCAGCTTTCTCAGTAATCATGCTTTGCGGTATTATCCAATACAATTTTTAAAGTTTGTATATGTACACTCACACATTATGCAATGCATTTATATTTGGTATCACTTTCATATTTATCAAAATACTTAATTTCACAGGTCAAGGGATGGTGTCATGGAAATATAAATAATAATAATAACCGTGCTTATATACCGCTCTTCTACACATATTAGTGCCTCACCCAGAGCAGTGAACAAGTTAGTGTTATTGTTGTCCCCACAATGGAGCTGGGGCTGAGAGGAGTGGCTGACCCAAGGCCACCTACTGAACTCATGTCAGTAGTGGGATTCAAACCAGTGGACTGCTGATTATGGTTTAGAACACATACTTAGTGAAACATATGCATTCTAAATAACACTGTATGAACAAGACTGTAGTTCTTTTTCTAGTATGGTGTATAACTGGTGCTTCTTTATCTTTGACAGCCAATTAAAAATAGTGAACAGTATCAGATACATGTTCTGTAATTGTTAGCAGAGACCAAGGATGATCTGGTCATGTAACTTTTCTTGTCACTTTTACTATCCATATCTCTTATCTTACAGCTGGGCATAGTGGTACTTTTGGCTAGGTAAAATGTCACATGATTGGAAATAGTAAAAAAGAATTAAATTATGATTGGTTTGATATTTATCTTTATCATCATATGAAAAGATCTTAGATTTCTGCATAAGATAATATATAAAAATGGTAATCCAAATAGCAGATCAGGGTTTTGGCCAAGAGAAGTCTCATGAAGATCTAGGCAGGAAACTTACTCTTGTAATATGTGCTACGGTAACTTGAATGCATTTCATCGTTAATCTGACTGAGTTAGATTTCATTAAGAAATGTTAGGAAACTTAATTCTTGTTGCGTTAATCTGTTCTATTTTTCTATGTTTTATTTAAATAAACATTTATATTTTGATACCTCACGTAATGAAAACGACTAGCGTTCGTTAATGAAAGAAGCCATTAAACTCTTAGGAGGAATCTGTCTCCTGGTTGGGAGAGTGCAACAAAAACATACATCCCGTTTATTTTGTACTGAAAAGCAGTTTCTCTAAAACAGAGAGACATGTTTTCAGTTCTCACTTGAAGGTTTCAAGCTGCTCAGGATTTAAGATAAAACCTTCAACCCATCTCTACCGAGTGTTTAATACTTTTTACTTAATGTTTAAAAGTTATGTTTAATATTTATGCCTAATATGATTATAAAAGCAATACTGTTTGAATTGTCTATAAACTTATTTGAGTTGGATTGTTAGTAAAATTACAATTTTATGAAATTTTTACCATTTTATAACATTACAACTTTGTACCAAAAAAGTTTTGCATGTAGAAGAGGTTGCCAAAAATAAAATTCCCCATGCCCATGCCCATGCCCATGCCCATGCCCATGCCCATGCCCATGCCCATGCCCATGCCCATGCCCATGCCCATGACGAGGACGAGGACAGCCGGGCCCTCGGGGGTCGTGGCTGCGCCACTCCCCCCGACGCCCCCCGCCCCGCCTCCGCCATCAGTTATCAAACTCAGTTCAAAGTCTTGACTGTGAGATGGCCTTGGCCTGGCATATCGGTAGGACAACCTCTTCCTCTATGTTCCACCACAGCAGCTTTGCTCACCTGATCAGGGCTGTCTTCAGATACTGTCGAGGAGGGAGGGAGAAAGCTGCCATTTGTGTACTGAATGTAAAGCCTTTGTCCTTCACATATGTGAGAAGCTGTTCTCTTCCACATATGTGACAGGGGGAGGTAAACCCCCCCACCATTCCTTGCCTTTTGAGTGCTGACATCTACAATGGATGCCCTGGCTCCATTTTTTGGGGTTCACAAACCCACACTTTACAAACCAGTGGGTGAAGAAGACATCATTTGTGCATGTTATCTACCTACCTCTTTGTGGCTGCATGGCAGACAGATGTTTGGGATATAAACTTCCCTGTGTCCCAAATACCTGGTTCCAGGTCACAGCGTTAGCAAATATGAATGCTGTGCTGTCACAGGATGGCATTGTCAACGATATCAAAAGGCACTAAGAAGTACAGGAAAACAAACAAGGATGCAGTTTCCAAATAAGAGGATCAGTGTAGGGCATTCATCAGGGCAACAAATGATCTTAGTCTGCCATGATGAGGGCAACAATCAGACTGAAATGGATCATCTTTATCACGTGGCAACGGGGGTGGACAGGGTTGCCAAAGAAGCCATGGAAAATGGTTCTTCACCATTGGTCCCATCCCTCTTCCATCAACACTGCCTCATCTGGAGGAGATCCAACAGATAATGGGCTAATATGCAAGTACAAGCCAGCAGCAGGAGGCAGCACCACAGTGAAGCCAAAGACTATTGCTGCCTGTCTCCCTCGGCTTGTCTTTGCCTCACTTGCCTCATCATTGGTCATCTGTGGCTGGTGTCTCTGATCAAGAGGGATCACTGATGGGGCAACTGAGGCAAAGGCAAGCCAAGTGAGGAGGATAGGCAGCATCTGCAGCACCAGGCTTTTCTGCACCACTAGACCACTGGCTGATTCTTGCCTAGCCAGCCTTATTGGCCCTCCTGGCTGCCTGGGCACTGACGTGTGTGTGTGTTGTGTGCAGACAAGTGGTACCCCAGACCACCATCCCATAGGAAATTTTCTCCTAGAGGCCATAATGGCAAACCTGATCTTGCTTAGAAGCCCTTTATCTGTTACATTCTAAAGTATGATATTTGCTGCTTCACCATCCTCAGCCTCCCCAGTCTTACAGTTGCTGACTCCTGCTTGTGCCAGCAGATTTAGGGGTAATATCAGAGGATGGTGTGGTTTAGGAAGGAAAGGAACCTCGGTGGCATATAATGTCATAGAGTCCTCCCTCCAAAGCAGCTATTCCAGGGGAGTTGATCTCTCTTAACTGGAGATCAGCTGTAATTCCAGGAGAACTCCAGGCTCTATCTGGAGGTTGCAACCTTACCCAGTCTCCTTCTCTTCAAATCAGCTCTGCTGTTCCCTCCTGTATGCTTGAACCATCTCTCCAAGCACCTGCTGACACTTTAGTCAAAACCCTCTTCAGATACCAATACTTCATGCAGCTTTCCAACCAAGCTGTCATGAATTTTTGCATCACTGATTTTGTTCACATTAATCCACTGTTCACTGTACAAACACACACACCCTTCGCATCATTTTTGCACTCACCTTCATTTTGACCGTCTAACTGAATTGGTCTATGGGAAGCAATCCTTAAAGTGGATTCCTTTTTTTGGTTTATTATATATATTAATCGGACATCTCTTAATTTTTTTTTCAAATAAATAAACAAATAAATAACTGAAAAAATAGGACATATTTTTTATTGTTACTTGGAGCATCCAGCCAGGTAACTCCTCTTCACCTGAGGCTAAGTCCCAGGCTACCAACAGATAATTGTTGGGGTGGAGGGAAGCGAAAAACATGGTCTGGGTGTGCTTTCAGTCCCGAGTCTGCAGAAAACTGCAGTCTGTTTTGTGCTGTTCCGTGAGCATATTGGCATAGAAAGGGTTAATTGAAGGGTGCCAGTCCAGAGTTTTCATTTCTAAAATATTGTTCTGGAGTGTCTCTAACACATCCCACTGTTTTTTGTAGCACTGGCATTTCTTTAGTGCCCGTTCCGGGCTGTTTTGTGCTGTTCCGGGAGCTTTTTGGCATGGAAAGGGTTAATTGAAGGGTGCCAGTCCAGAGTTTTCATTTCTAAAATATTGCTCTGGAGTGTCTCTAACACATCCCACTGTTTTTTTGTGGCACTGGCGTTTCTTTAGTGCCCGTTCCAGGCTGTTTTGTGCTGTTCCAGGAGCTTTTTGGCATGGAACGGGTTAATAAAAGCGGGGCAGTCCAGAGTTTTCATTTCTCATAGAATCATAGAATCATAGAGTTGGAAGGGGCCATACAGACCATCTAGTCCAACCCCCTGCCCAGTGCAGGATCAGCCTAAAGCATCTCTGACAAGTATTCATCCAGCCTCTTCTTGAAAACTGCCAGTGAGGGGGAGCTCACCACCTCCCTAGGCAGCTGATTCCACTTTTGAACTACTCTGATGGTGAAAAAGTTTTTCCTAATATCCAATCGGTACCTTTGTAGTTTTAGCCCATTGCTTCGCGTCATACCCTCTGCTGCCAACTGGAACAGCTCCCTGCCCTCCTCCAAATGACAGCCTTTCAAATATTTAAAGAGAGCAATCATGTCCCCCCTCAACCTCATTTTCTCCAAACTAAACATTCCCAAGGCCCTCAGCCTTTCCTCGTAGGGCTCAGTCTCCAGACCCCTGATCATCCTCGTCGCTCTCCTCTGCACCCCCTCGATTTTGTCCACATCCTTTTTGAAGTGAGGCCTCCAGAACTGCACACAGTACTCCAGGTGCGGCCTGACCAAGGCAGTATAGAGAGGGGCTATGACCTCCTGCGATTTCGATGCTATGGCCCCTTTGATACAACCCAGGATTGAATTAGCCTTTTTTGCCACCGCATCACACTGACTGCTCATATTCAGTTTACAGTCCACTCTTACCCCAAGATCCCTTTCACATATACTACTGCCCAGAAGTGTATCCCCCATCCAGTATTTGTGCTTCTCATTTTTGTGGCCCAGATGTAATACTGTGCACTTGTCTTTGTTGAATTGCATCCTATTCACAGCTGCCCACTTCTCCAGAGTATTCAGGTCTTGTTGAATTTTAATTCTATCTTCTTGGGTGTTTGCTACCCCTCCCACTTTGGTGTCATCAGCAAATTTAATGAGCAGCCCTTCCACTCCTTCATCCAGATCATTGATAAAAATATTGAAAAGTACCGGGCCCAAAACCGAGCCCTGCGGCACCCCACTGGACACCTCCGTCCAATCTGATGAAATGCCGTTGACCACCACTCTTTGAGTGCGGTCCTCCAACCAGTTCCCTATCCACCGAACTGTCCTATAGTCTACTCCACAGTCTTCCAGTTTGCCCATCAGAATGTCATGGGGGACCTTATCAAAAGCTTTACTGAAATCCAGATAAATCACGTCAACAGAGTTCCCCCGATCCAGCAAGCTGGTCACTCGATCAAAGAAGGAAACCAGGTTGGTCTGGCAGGATCTGTTAGGAACAAAACCATGCTGACTTCCCCGGATCACTGAGCGGTCCTTCAGATGCTTACAGATTGATCCCTTTAAAATCTGTTCTAATATCTTCCCAGCAACAGAAGTGAGACTGACTGGCCTGTAGTTTCCCGGGTCATCCTTCCTCCCTTTCTTAAAGATTGGGATAACATTCGCTCTTCTCCAATCTTGTGGCACATCCCCAGTCCTCCAGGAGGCCTTGAAGATGATGGACAGGCCTTGAAGATGATGTTCTGGAGTGTGTCTAACACGCCACTGTTTCTTGTGGCACTGGCGTTTCTTTAGTGCCCGTTCCGGGCTGTTTTGTGCTGTTCCAGGAGCTTTTTGTCATGGAAAGGGTTAATTGAAGGGTGCCAGTCCAGAGTTTTCATTTCTAAAATATTGCTCTGGAGTGTCTCTAACACATCCCACTGTTTTTTGTGGCACTGGCATTTCGTTAGTGCCCGTTCCGGGCTGTTTTGTGCTGTTCCGGGAGCTTTTTGGCATGGAACGGGTTAATAAAAGCGGGGCAGTCCAGAGTTTTCATTTCTAAAATGTTGTTCTGGAGTGTCTCTAACACATCCCACTGTTTTTTGTGGCACTGGCATTTCTTTAGTGCCCGTTCCGGGCTGTTTTGTGCTGTTCCGGAAGCTTTTTGGCATGGAATGGGTTAATTAAAGGGTGCCAGTCCAGAGTTTTCATTTCTAAAATATTGTTCTGGAATGGCTCTAACACATCCCACTGTTTTTTGGTAGCACGGGCGTTTCTTTAGTGCCCGTTCCAGGCTGTTTTGTGCTGTTCCGGGAGCTTTTTGGCATGGAAAGGGTTAATTGAAGGGTGCCTGTCCAGAGTTTTCATTTCTAAAATATTGCTCTGGAGTGTCTCTAACACATCCCACTGTTTTTTGTGGCACTGGCATTTCGTTAGATCCCGTTCCGGACTGTTTTGTGCTGTTCCGGGAGCTTTTTGGCATGGAACGGGTTAATTAAAGGGTGCCAGTCCAGAGTTTTCATTTCTAAAATATTGCTCTGGAGTGTCTCTAACACATCCCCCTCTTTTTTGTGGCACTGGCCTTTCTTTAGTACCCATTCCGGGCTGTTTTGTGCTGTTCCGGGACCTTTTTGGCATGGAATGGGTTAATAAAAGCGGGGCAGTCCAGAGTTCTCATTTCTAAAATATTGTTCTGGAGTGTCTCTAACACATCCCACTGTTTTTTGTGGCACTGGCATTTCGTTAGTGCCGGTTCCGGGCTGTTTTGTGCTGTTCCGGGAGCTTTTTGGCATGGAACGGGTTAATAAAAGCGGGGCAGTCCGGAGTTTTCATTTCTAAAATATTGTTCTGGAGTGTCTTTAACACATCCCACTGTTTTTTGTGGCACTGGCATTTCTTTAGTGCCCGTTCCGGGCTGTTTTGTGCTGTTCCGGGAGCTTTTTGGCACCGCGCGACTGCGAAGGGGGCGCAGCACAGGGCGGGGATGTACTAAAAGGAATGACAGGATTGCCCATTGGAAATAAAGGGAGAGGCTTGAATGCCCATTGGAAATAATGGGAAACTGGAATGCCCATTGACTTGCATGGGCTCCATTGAAACACATTAGAGCAAAAAAAGAGGTGCAAAGAAAACGTGGAATGGATTTTGAAGGAAAGTGTCTGGGCTCAGATAGCCTGTTCTGGGACTGGATTGACAAGCCCCATGCTGGAATGACGGCCCCTGGGTGTGCCAGAAGGGCTCTGGGACTGGAATGACAGGCCCCTGACTGGAATGACGACCCCTGGGTGTGCCAGATGGGCTCTGGGACTGGAATTACAGGCTCTATGCTGGAATGACGGCCCCTGGGTATGCCAGAAGGACTCTGGGACTGGAATGACAGGCCCCAGACTGGAATGACGGCCCCTGGGTGTGCGAAAAGGGCTCGGGGACTGGAATGACAGGCCCCTGACTGGAATAACAGGCCCTGGGTGTGCCAGAAGGGCTTGGGGACTGGAATGACAGGCCCCATGCTGGAATGACGGGCCCTGGGTGTGCCAGAAGGGCTCTGGGACTGGAACGACAGGCTCTGTGCTGGAATGACGGCCCCTGGGAGTGACAGAAGGGCTCTGGGACTGGAATGACAGGCCCCTGACAGGAATGACGGGCCCTGGGTGCGACAGAAGGGCTCAGGGACTGGAATGACAGGCCCCTGACTGGAATGACGGGCCCTGGGTGGGCCAGAAGGGCTCTGGGACTGGAATGACAGGCCCCATGCTGGAATGACGGGCCCTGGGTGTGCCAGAAGGGCTCTGGGACTGGAACGACAGGCTCTATGCTGGAATGACGGCCCCTGGGAGTGACAGAAGGGCTCTGGGACTGGAATGACTGGCCCCTGACAGGAATGACGGGTCCTGGGTGCGACAGAAGGGCTCAGGGACTGGAATGACAGGCCCCTGACTGGAATGACGGGCCCTGGGTGTGCCAAAAGGGCTCGGGGACTGGAATGACAGGCCCCTGACTGGAATGACGGGCCCTGGGTGTGCCAGAAGGGCTCTGGGACTCGATTGACAGGTCCCTGACTGGAATGACGGGCCCTGCATGTGTCAGAAGGGCTCTGGGACTGGAATGACAGGCCCCTGACAGGAATGACGGGCCCTGGGTGTGCCAGAAGGGCTCAGGGACTGGAATGACAGGCCCCTGACTGGAATAACGTCCCCTGGGTGTGCCAGAAGGGGTCGGGGACTGGAATGACAGGCCCCTGACTGGAATGATGGTCCCTGGGTGTGCCAGAAGGGCTCAGGACTGGAATGACAGGCCCCTGACTGGAAAGACGGGCCCTGGGTGTGCCAGAAGGGCTCTGGGACTGGAATGACAGGCCCCTGACTGGAATGACGGGCCCTGGGTGTGCCAGATGGGCTCTGGGACTGGAATGACAGGCTCTATGCTGGAATGACTGCCCCTGGGTGTGACAGAAGGGCTCTGGACTGGAATGACGGCCCCTGGGTGTGACAGAAGGGCTCAGGGACTGGAATGACAGGCCCCTGACTGGAATGACGGGCCCTTGGTGGGCCAGAAGGGTTCTGAGACTGGAATGACATGCCCCTGACTGGAATGACGGCCCCTGGGTATGACAGAAGGGCTTGGGGACTGGAATGACAGGCCCCATGCTGGAATGACGGCCCCTGGGTGTGGCAGAAAAGCTCTGAGACCAGAATGACAGGCCCCTGACTGGAATGATGGGTCCTAGGTGTGGCAGAAGGGATCTGGGACTGGAATGACAGGTCCCTGACTGGAATGACGGGCCCTGGGTGTACCAGAAGGGCTCGGGGACTGGAGTGACAGGCCCCTGACTGGAATGATGTCCCCTGGGTGTGCCAGAAGGCCTCTCGGACTGGAATGACAGACCCTCGACTGGAATAGTGGTCTATGGGTGTGAGAGATGTGGTCTTGCAGTTGAATTTCAGTCCCATCATTGCCCTGAAATCCCCTGGTGTGGTGGAAGCTTTGTGGGACCTAATTGAATCATCCCTGTATGGACTAATGATCTCTAAAAATTGTAGAATTGTTCTGTGGCTGAAATGGCATGCCCATGACTGGAATAATGGTCTCTTATGGAGATAGTTGTCTCCAACTGAAGTCACCAATACTGGAATCTAACACTTAACATTTCAATTTATATTCCAGGGATTTGTTTAGCTATCATCGTTTCAGATCCTCCTATATCTTTATCCTTCCTCTCGCCTGGTCAGTTTCATCACAATTTCATGAAGTCTATATCAGCCACCTCTTCTATTTTCAGGCATAAATCCTTCTGTTCTCTCCCTTCCTGCTCCCACAGCGTTTTCCACAGCCATCCAGACTTCCATGTCCCCCTCAAGGGTCACACCCCACTCAAATTCCTTGCTCAATTTTGCTAATTCTGTCGACCACTGGCCCAGAGCACGTCTCTCTGTGAAAAAACCCATTTCATACCTTAGCTTAACAGTTGACAAACTCATGGTCTTATTTTGTTGCATGCTTTTGCTGTTTTATCTGTTTACTGAGTTTGTTCTAATCCACTTTTGGTCAGGTTGCAGTGATAACAGACTATAAATCCAAGAGTAAAAAAAATGGGTCCCCAAACTTGCAACCCTTTGGAGCCTGCTGGCATGTTTGTGATTCTGACACACCATGGTGGGTGCAGACACTAAATGACTGCTGCAGCAGGTGAGTGAGCAAGCAAAGACTGGGTGCAGTGTCCCTTTGGTCACACGGTGAAGATCCCTGTAATGAGTTGTCAGCTGATGCCCAAGGAATATTTTTCAAAATCTGCTCAGCGCAGTTATGGGCCGGCAGTTATGGGGCAAGCCTTGCTTCCCTGTGATCCTCCTCCCAAGGTTCCCCCCAGCAGTGGAGGAGAAGGCAGGAGGAGAAGGCAGCAGGTAATGTGGATTGAATGATGGACCTGCAGAGCCCAGGTCTACTTCCCTTGGCCTTGCACAGGGAGTAGACCTGGCCTCCGAAGTGGCAGAGGCCAGATCTACCTGTTATTGCTTTGCAGAGCAGATAGACCTGGCCTTTGTACACCTCTGAAGGCCAGCTCTACTTATCAAGACTTTGGTAAGTAGACCTGACCTCCATTCTTCTGATGGTCAGGTCTACTTTCCATGGCATTGCAAGGGGAGAACACCTGGCCCCTGCATGTCCGAAGGCCAGGTCTACTCTCCATGGCATTGCAGAGCTGTCGGCTCCACCCTCACCAGACACGATTGGGTCAAGGAGGCCTGGGGCATGCCTGGCTTGACTGCGCTCCGCCTCCCAAGGATCCTGCCCAAGCCTCGGTCTGCTGTGGGGAAGAGGGCACAGGTGTGGAGAGTGTTGCTTGCCCTCTATCTCCATAGCTCCACCTCCGTTTCCCGCCTTGATCTGCTGCATGGAGAGGTTGTTTGTGCAGTTGGTAATGCAGCTTGCATGCCAGATGTGCAGAACCAAGGTCTACTTGCCATGATATTGCACAGTAAGTGGACCTGGCCTCTGTATCAACCTGCAACAGGTTTGCCAGGCAGATAGACCTGGCCAACACACATATCCGAAGGTTGGGTCTACTCACCATGGCTTTGTTTGGTGGGTAGACCTGACCTCTACTCATCTGAAGGCCAGGTCTAATTGCTATGTCATTGAACGGCCCGGTGGGGGCAGGGGGGCAGACCTGGCTTCTACATGTCTGAAGGACAGGTCTATTCGCCATGGCATTGCAAAGCAGGTAGATCTGATCGCACTTCCGAAGGCCGGATCTATTTGCCATGGCTACTTGGCCCCTGCATGTCTCAAGGCCACGTCTACTTGCCATAGCTTTGCACAGTGAGTTGACCTGCCCTCCAGACCCATACAGCTCAGGTCTATCTGCCATACACTTGCAGGGCCAGGCCAATTGGGGGAAGCACGGGGAATGCTGCTCCCTGGGCACACTCTCTGATGGTTCAGCATGCTCCTGTGTGTCAGACTGTGGCTAAATAAGGCTCTCACTACAGAATTCCCTTTAGAAGCAAACACAAGTCCATTGTTTGAGAAAGGAAACTTTACTGCAGAAAAGGTCCATTATAGTCCACTGTCCTGAATAGGAGACTCAGGATGGTACATGATCATTGTTACCAATGAAGGGCAAGCATAAGGTACAGAGTAACAATACCCATCTGGATTAGCCTCCCCCCACAGTTCTCAAAACAACATCGCTCAGTCCTGGGAAGCTGCTCTCTTCAAGGCCAATGCTTGGTGGAACGGTGTTAGACAAAACAGTCTCCTCCGGTGGGAATGCTGCCTGGGAACTGGTGCACCTGGGAAGAAAGCACTTAAACACTAGAAGCATTAGAAAATGGAGTCAGTACAGTTTAGATATACCCTGGACCTGACATTCTGCCCCCCTTAAAACAGATCCCCCCCTGGCTTATATGGGTAGCGAGTATGAAAAGCTTTGGTTAATCTAGGAGCATGAACATGTGCAGAGTTCACCCATTCATCGTAACCAGAATCAAAGTCCTTCCATCTAATGAGGTAAAAAAGCTGATTTCGCTTAAATTTAGAGTCCAAAATTTGTTGTACCTCATAGTGTATTTGATCGTCAATTAAAGTTGGAATGGGTGGAGCTCTGATGTGCCATTTGTCATTGGTGGGAGCTCTCTTTAAAAGACTGACATGGAACGTGTCATGAACATGGCGCAAGTTCTTGGGCAAAGTTACAGCAACAGTCACTTTATTTATTATCTTGCGCACAGGAAAAGGTCCCAGGAATTTTAGAGCGAGTTTGCGGCTTGTTTGAGCTAGTTTCAGGTTCTTTGTGGAAATATACACATGATCTCCAGGTTGTAAATCCCATTCGGCCACACGATGGCGATCTGCGTATTTTTTGTAATCCAGTTTGGCTTTTTCAAGGTGTTTCTTAATAAGAGTCCACTGTTGCGCCGCCTCCCCCCACCACAAAGATACATCTGGCAATTTAGAGGAATGGAGAGGGGGAGCGTCCAACGGGAAGGGATTGAAGTGAGCTCCATAGACAATTTTGAAAGGGGCCTCTCCGGTTGAAGCGTGTACACTGTTGTTATATGAGAATTCGGCTAGAGGGAGAAGGTCCACCCAATTATCTTGTTGAAAATTAATGTAGCAACGAGGGAACTGTTCTAGTATTTGGTTTGTTTTTTCGGATTGTCCGTCGGTTTGTGGGTGGTGGCTTGAACTGATTCCTTGCTCAATATTCAACATTTTCAAAAGCTCCCGCCAGAAGTTGGCAACAAACTGTCCGCCGCGATCCGAAATCACCTTGGACGGAAAAGAATGTAATTTTACGATGTGTTTCAAAAACAAATCCGCTAGTTTCCGAGCGGAGGGTATAGCAGTACAGGGAATAAAATGAGCTTGTTTGGAGAACAGATCTACCACGACTAAAATACAATTATGTCCTTTTGAAATAGGTAGATCAGTGATAAAGTCCATAGATATTATTTCCCAAGGTCTGTTTGGCGTTTCCAATGGTTGCAGGAGACCCGGAGGTTTTCCTTTTCTGGTTTTGGCGCTGAGGCAAACGGGGCAGGAACTAACATATTGGGAAATGTCTTTGCGCATGCCCGGCCACCAGAATTGCCTTTGGACTAGGTGCAATGTTTTCAAATACCCATAATGACCAGCAGTGGGAGCATCATGACAGCGTTGCAAGACCTCCAGCCTGAGGCTGTCAGGGACATAAAACTTGTTCCCCGCTAGCCAATCCCCTTGTGGGGATTGGGTCAGTTTGTTTCGCGGAGCTTTATCCCCCTCCCTTTCCACTTCAGTTTTAAGTTTCGATTTCCACTCTTGGTTGGCCGGGAGGGGCGGCTTGGCACGACTGCGAGTAGTTACCACGCCCCCAAGTTGCGTAGGCGAGAAGACCGTGTCGACAGTCTCCTCCCGTTTGCTCTTATGTTGGGGCATGCGCGATAGGGCGTCCGCCAAAAAGTTAGTTTTGCCCGGGAGATAATTTAGAGTGAAGTTGAATTTGGAAAAGAATTCTGCCCATCACAATTGCTTGGCATTCAGTCTGCGTGGGCTTCGGAGGGCCTCCAGATTTTTATGATCTGTCCAGACCTCGAAAGGGTATCGCGCCCCCTCCAGCCAATGCCTCCAGTTAGTAAGAGCTGCTTTTACTGCAAAAGCCTCCTTCTCCCACACATTCCAATTCCTTTCCGCCTCCGAAAATTTTCTAGACAAGAACGCACAAGGCCGCAATCTTCCATCCTCCCCCTTCTGCAGTAAAACTCCCCCTATTGCCGTATCGCTGGCGTCGACTTGCACTATGAAAGGGGATTGTTCGTTGGGGTGGGAGAGGATGGGTTCCGTTACAAATTGCTTTTTTAGGCATTCGAAAGCAGTTTGGCAATCGGGGGTCCATTGTAGTTTGGAGGAGGGTTTTTTAGCTTGGTCCCCTTTATCTTTTGTTTTCAGCAGTTCTGTTAAGGGGAGCGTGATTTGGGCGAAATTTGCTATAAAGTCTCTATAGAAGTTGGCAAAACCCAGGAAGGATTGCAGTTCTTTACGGGTGGTGGGTGTTTGCCACTCTTGGATCGCTTGTATTTTGGCTGGATCCATTTTTAAACCCTCTGGGGAGATGCAATACCCAAGGTAAGTGAGTTCGGTTTTATGGAATTCACATTTGGACAACTTGATGGGCAGTTTATTATTCATCAAGGTGGCCAGGACCTTTTGTACCATTTGAATATGTTCTTCCTCGGTGTCTGAATAAATTAAAACATCATCAAGGTACACCACCACCCCTTTGTACAAAAATTCATGTAGAACTTCGTTTATCATGGACATGAATACAGACGGGGCTCCCGTCAATCCAAAAGGCATAACAAGGTATTCATATTGTCCGAGGGGCGTATTAAACGCGGTTTTCCACTCATCCCCTGCTTTGATACGAACGTGGAAGTAAGCATCTTTTAGATCTAATTTCGTAAAGATCTTACCTTGAGCCACGACGTTGAGAAGGTCTCGGATGAGTGGTATAGGATAGGCGTTGTTGGTGGACACTGCATTCAGTCCTCGGAAATCTGTGCACAGTCGGAGTCCCCCATCCTTCTTTTTCACGAAGAGGACCGGAGCGGCGTGGGGACTATTGGCTGGGCGGATGAACCCTCGTTGGAGGTTGGTGTCGATGAATTTCCGGAGCTCTTCTCGTTCATGGAGACTCATGGGATAGAGTCGTCCTTTGGGCAGTGAGGCTCCGGGTAAAATTTCCACCGCGCAATCCGTTCGTCGGTGCGGGGGTAGAGTATCAGCTTCCTCCTCAGAAAAAGCATTTAGAAAAGGCCAATACGGTTTGGGTATTTGGTTGACTTCTTCTTGAGTGAGAAGGGCCTTTTCAGTATGAGTTGGATCATCGCCCCAGTTTTGGTTCCAACGGTGATTTTTACAGTTGGCATGACTGAAGGTGATACATCCTTGTGCCCAGTCTATGTAGGGATTGTGATCACATAGCCACTTGCTGCCTAGAATTAACGGGTACTTGGCAGTAGAGCTGATGACAAAAGACCTCTTTTCCCAATGTTGTCCCATGCCTGTGATCACTGGGATGGTCTCAGTTGTGACAGGGTTCATATTGGTGCCATCCATTTGTTCAAAGATTACTGGATTTTGTAATTCCCGAGTTGGTAAGACCAGTCCATTGACTAAAGCTGGGGCGATGATGTCTCTCGAACAGCCCGAGTCGATAAGGGCTTGCACCCGAATATGCATTTGTCTCTCTGGGTTGATTAGAGTCACTGGCATGAATAAGATGGACCCAGGCGGCCGGTTCCGTGCAGGGACTGGCTTGGGGCGGATCTGTCGTTTGGGCCCTTTTACGACAGATCCATCTCGTTTCCCGACTGGGGGCTTTCTGGATTGACTTCTGCGGTTGGGGAAGCGGGGTCGTATTCCATAACTTCTTCCGCTTCCAGCCCTCTCTCTGAGGCAGGCCTTTGGGAAGCGCCGCGGCCTCTATTCGCTCGTGGCGCGGGAATTGGGCGTTGGAGAGTAGGAAACGGAGCAAGGGTTGGACGCCGTAGTTGAAGCGGAGGTCTTTGCACAGGCCGGTAGGGGCATTGTGCTGCAAAGTGACCTGCTTGTCCGCATTGCAAACACAGCCCTTATTGCCATCTAGCATCTCTCGCTCCACGGGTGGCGTAGCCAGTTCCCCGTCCTCCCTTCTGTAAAGTCAATGGTCTTCTCTGTCCCGTTTGTTGTTGTTGTTCAACCAAACGGACTTCCAGAATGCGATTCTCCACTTCGCATGCAAGTTGGATCCAACCTAACAACGTAGGGGGATTGTCCTGCATAAGGGCTCTGTCCAAAAGTCTCGGGTTTAGTCCTTGCTTGAACAGAATAATCTTGGTGGACTCCTCACACCTAGGGCACTTGGCTGCCAATTGCCGGAATTTTGTAACATAGTCTCTTGCTGACATGCTGCCTTGTTTAATGGCTTGCAATTCTGTTCTGGCCCTGGTTTCCTCTAAGGGGTCTTCATATTGCGCTCGGATAGCATCCACCAACCCCTGGAGAGTATCGAGTTCTGGGGCCCCAACATTGTATAGTCCTACATACCAGTCCGCTGCCTTGCCTTGTAAGCGGGATCCAAGATGTTCAATTTGACTGGCCTCGCTGCCGAAGAGGTGTCCCCACCGGTTGAAAAATTGTACCACTTGCACCAGGAAAAATCCTAGTTTGGAGGGATCCCCATCGAAAGTGGCTTCCAGTTTCACCCAGCCCATCGGGAGTTCTTGTCTCGGAGCAGGCGCTGGGTAGAAGTCCATTGGCAGTCTTAATTGCGCCTGGGGCACGGGAGGAGGTAACTGGGGCCCCGGTTGGGGCAACGGTGGCGGTTGTACTGGCGGCGGCAACACCGGCGGTGCTGGCAGAGGTTGCCGTGGTTGGGCTGCCGGGGGTGGTCTCGGTTGGGCCGGAGGCTGCAGTGGCGGGCGAGCAGGTGGCGGCAGTCTTGGTCTGGCTGGTAACACGGGAGGCGTCGGCGGTAACTGTCGAGGTGGAGGAGGCTGGTGTGGTTGAGTGGGGATCGGCCGCGGAGGAGGGGGTTGGAGATGTCGTAGTGGTGCGGGCCTTCCCGGTTGATTCGGGGGTGGTAAGGCGGGCTGGTCCTGTGGTTGCTGCAACGGTGTGAGCTGCGGTCGAGGCGGGAGGGGCCGCAGCGGCGAAGGCCGGATGGGTGGAAGGCCGCGCGGGCTTGCCCCTCCAGGCGTCGTTATTCTGGGAAGCAAAGGCTGGCCTCGTGGCGCTGGTAGACCGTCCCCTGAAGTTTGCCCGACGGGAACAGTTTCCCGCGGTTGACGAGGGGCTCCCGCCTCGGATGGAGCCGGGTGTTCTCCCGATTGGTCCGGCCGGACCGTTATTGGAGAAGTATGAGGGGGTATCACCGGTGTCCCACTTGGCTTTTCTTCCCCTTCCGTAGGCCGCTCAACTGGAGTCTCGTCTGGCGGTAAATCCCCTCCCGAGTTAGGAGGTTCGGTGGGAGTTTCTCCGGGTGTCTCAACCGGGTTATCCCCTCTCGGTGGAATTTCGTGCAGTTTGGGAAATTCCTTGGGTTGTTCTCCCGATTCGCCAGGGCAGGCGTCCCCCTCTCCCGTAGGTGACGACTGTTGCTGGACTGCCTCCACCGGATAGGAGATGACACTTTGGAGTGTAGCTATCTGCACCGCCATCTCTTCTGGGGACAGTCTCTCTCCTGCTCCCATTGCCGAGATTAGATGAATGGCATGAGCCAAACTTTCTTCCATATCCATCAGTTTAGCTTCTAACTGTTGCATTCGACATTTGCCACAGTAGGGCAATTTCAGACCAAAGCAGTCCCAATTCGACGCACTGTGGAGTGCAGGAGCACTCCAGGGCCATTTCTGCCCCCCACACAGATAGAACTCCAAGTTTCCACAGCTGCCCGATTCAGCTCGAATCAGGGCTAAATAAGCCTGCTGCAGGGCTTAGGAGTGCTCCTGGGCCCTTTCTGCCTGCCCAGAAGCTCTCCTGGTCAACACAGTGGCCCAATTCTGGGCAGAATCGGGTGGCTGCAGTGCACAGGAGCACTCCAGGGCCTTTCTCTCTCCCCCCCCAGGGATGCTCCTGGCTCTGCGGTGTCCAAATCAGGCCTGGGATTGGCTGGTGGAGGGAAGGGTCCACCTACCAAACCCTCTGCAGCCCAGTTGGGGTGAGGAGGTGGCAGGATGGACGGTCCCGCCTCCCAGCCCTTTCCCAACATGATTGGTCAGCACTGGGGAGCGAGCAATGCCAGGCCCAGCCACCCTGTCTTCCCCCTGCCCATATTGGGGTGCTGCAGAGGGGGCAATGCCAGGCCCGGCTGCCCGGCCCTCCCCTTGACCAGATCATGTTGTGGTGGAAGAGGAAATGCCTGCCCCGCCTGCCCTGCCCTTTCTAGAGCCCGTTGGTTTTTTCCCCCCACAACGGGCTTTGTTGCTAGTCCTACTTTATAATTCACTTAGCGGGTTTCCGATGCACCAGTAAGTGCACCAGGCAGGCCGCTTCTGGAGGGTGCCGCTCGATGCCGCAGGTTTCGCAGCCCGTTCGGAGGGCGGGGGCAGTGGCACGGGAAGGGCGGCGCGTCGGCAAGCCCTGGGGGAGCAACGGCAGGAGAAAAGCCCGCCACCCTCTGATCCATGCTGGAGCCAAGCTGCACCGCTTTCAGAAGGGACGGGGTGACAGGGCAAGGGCGAAGTGCTCGCTGCCGCGTCAGCCCTGCCGGAGCCAGGTGTGCCACTTTGCAAAGATCCGGGGCTTTGCATGGCAGCAGCACTCCGCTCAGCCCTTGCACCACAGCGGTGCCCCTCTCAGCCCTTCCCGCGGTGGCGCAGGAAGGGCAGCAAGGGCGGCGTGTCAGAAAGCCTCAGGGGAGCTGTGGCAGGAGTGAAGCCTGCTGCCCTCTGACCCCTGCCAGAACCATGCCGCGCTGCTTTCAGCAGGGACAGGACGAGGGCAAAGCACCTGCTGCCATGTCAGCCCTGCCGGAGCCGGGCACGCCACTCTGCAAAGACCTGGAGCCTTGCATGGCAGCAGTGCTCCTCTTGCGGCGTCTCGACCCGGGTTCGAGGAGAGCAGTGCACACGGTTCCTGGGGCCTCGCAGGGCAGCAGTTCTCCACTCTCCTTGGGCCCGGGAAAAGGCGGCGTGAGCGGAGTGTCACCGCCCTGCAAGGCCTCTGGAGCCATGGCACTCCGCTCTCCGATCCAAACCCCCATTGCCTCCCTCCCTGCCTTTCCTTTCCACACCCCACCTGCCTCTGACCCCTCCCGAAAACCCCATTGCCTCCCTACCTGCCTTTCCCCTCCACACCTCACCTGGCTCTCAGCCCTCCCCAAAACCCCATTGCCTACCTACCTGCCTTTCCCCTCCACACCCCACCTGGCTCTCAGCCCTCCCCAAAACCCAATTGCCTCCCTAACTGCCATTAATCTCCCCACCCCCACCTGCCTCTGACCCCTTCCCAAACACCCATTGCCTCCCTACCTGCCTTTCCTCTTCACACCCCAACTGACTCTCAGCCCTCCCCAAACCTCCATTGCCTCCGTACCTGCCATCCCTCCCCAGACCCCTCCTGCTTCTCACCTCTCCCCAGACCCACCTTGCCCCCCACCTGCCAGCCCTTTCTAACCACAACTTCCCACCAGCCCTCCACAGCCCCAGCTTTCTAGAGCCCATTGTATTTATTTGCACAACGGGCTCTGTTTCTAGTATAAAATAACAAAACTTCACCCCCTACCGACCACCCATTGAAAAGGCAATATAATGTTGATAACAAAAACTATTGAACTCAAATTAATAAGAAAGCAATTTTCATACCAAATGCTAAATCAAAAAACATGATATATGTACAGCCTCTGAGAGACCCTGTGGAAAGTGAACTCATTTGGGCCTGTTGAACAAAAGTGCAAAATCAAGGGCCTGTCTTTATTGGGAGCAAGAGAAAATGTTCCCCCCCCCGAACCTCAATACTGCTGGGTAGCACAAACTGCTAGTGACATATTAAACTGGTTTTTTTTTTAAGTTTGGATTGTTTCCCCCCTTCCCCACTTATACGGCTTGCAAGGAAATGGGGAAAAAAACAATTTCTTGACTCTGCAATGCTTTCCATTTTGTTGCTCAGTTGTTTCTTACTGGAATTAGTTCCTTTATGAGGAGTAGGGGCTGAATAAGTTAACTTTTTTTTGCAGATTTTGATAGGTCAGTGGAGATAATGTTGAGTTTATAGAGTAAAGCTTGTCCTGATACGATAGAGTACCATACGGCAAATATTTTCAAGTTTAAAGAAATAGCATTAGCAAGGAGCCAAGACATAATTTATCGCACCCACAGGCCGTCATTCCAGTCAGGGGCCTGTTATTCCAGTCCCAGAGCCCTTCTGGCACACCCAGGGTCCGTCATTCCAGCACAGAGCCTGTCATTCCAGTCCCAGAGCCCTTCTGTCACACCCAGGGCCCATCATTCCAGTCAGGGGCCTGTCATTCCAGTCCCAGAGCCCTTCTGGCCCACCCAGGGGCTGTCATTCCAGGCAGGGGCCTGTCATTCCAGTCCCCGAGCCCTTCTGGCACACCCAGGGGCTGTCATTCCAGTCTCAGCGCCCTTCTCACACACCCAGGGGCCTTTATTCCAGTCAGGGGCCTGTCATTCCAGTCCCAGAGCCCTTCTGGCACACCCAGGGGCTGTCATTCCAGCATGGGGCCTGTCAATCCAGTCCCCAAGCCCTTCTGTCACACCCAGGGACCATCATTCCAGTCAGGGGCCTGTCATTCCAGTCCCAGAGCCCTTCTGGCCCACCCAGGGGCCGTCATTCCAGGCAGGGGCCTGTCATTCCAGTCCCCGAGCCCTTCTGGCACACCCAGGGGCTGTCATTCCAGTCTCAGCGCCCTTCTCACACACCCAGGGGCCTTTATTCCAGTCAGGGGCCTGTCATTCCAGTCCCAGAGCCCTTCTGGCACACCCAGGGGCTGTCATTCCAGCATGGGGCCTGTCAATCCAGTCCCCAAGCCCTTCTGTCACACCCAGGGACCATCATTCCAGTCAGGGGCCTGTCATTCCAGTCCCAGAGCCCTTCTGGCACCCCCAGAGGCCGTCATTCCAGCATGGGGCCTGTCATTCCAGTCCCAGAGCCCTTCTGTCACACCCAGGGCCCGTCATTCCAGTCAGGGGCCTGTCATTCCAGTCCCAGAGCACTTCTGTCACACCCAGGGCCCATCATTCCAGTCAGGGGCCTGTCATTCCAGTCCCAGAGCCCTTCTGGCACCCCCAGAGGCCGTCATTCCAGCATGGGGCCTGTCATTCCAGTCCCCGAGCCCTTCTGTCACACCCAGGGCCCGTCATTCCAGTCAGGGGCCTGTCATTCCAGTCCCAGAGTCCTTCCGGCACCCCCAGAGGCCGTCATTCCAGCATGGGGCCTGTCATTCCAGTCCCCGAGCCCTTCTGTCACACCCAGGGCCCGTCATTCCAATCAGGGGCCTGTCATTCCAGTCCCAGAGCCCTTCTGTCACACCCAGGGTCCGTCATTCCAGTCAGGGGCCTGTCATTCCAGTCCCAGAGCCCTTCTGGCACACCCAGGGCCCGTCATTCCAGCATGGGGCCTGTCATTCCAGTCCCCGAGCCCTTCTGGCACACCCAGGGGCCGTCATTCCAGTCAGGGGCCTGTCATTCCAGTCCCAGAGCCCTTCTGGCACACCCAGGGGCCGTTATTCCAGTCAGGGGCCTGTCATTCCAGTCCCCGAGCCCTTCTGGCACACCCAGGGGCCGTCATTCCAGTCAGGGGCCTGTCATTCCAGTCTCAGCGCCCTTCTCACACACCCAGGGGCCTTTATTCCAGTCAGGGGCCTGTCATTCCAGTCCCAGAGCCCTTCTGGCACACCCAGGGGCTGTCATTCCAGCATGGGGCCTGTCAATCCAGTCCCCAAGCCCTTCTGTCACACCCAGGGACCATCATTCCAGTCAGGGGCCTGTCATTCCAGTCCCAGAGCCCTTCTGGCACCCCCAGAGGCCGTCATTCCAGCATGGGGCCTGTCATTCCAGTCCCCGAGCCCTTCTGTCACACCCAGAGGCCGTCATTCCAGCATGGGGCCTGTCATTCCAGTCCCCGAGCCCTTCTGTCACACCCAGGGCCCGTCATTCCAATCAGGGGCCTGTCATTCCAGTCCCAGAGCCCTTCTGTCACACCCAGGGTCCGTCATTCCAGCATAGAGCCTGTCATTCCAGTCCCAGATCCCATCTGTCACACCCAGGGGTCGTCATTCCAGTCAGGGGCCTGTCATTCCAGTCCCCGAGCCCTTCTGTCACACCCAGAGGCCGTCATTCCAGCATGGGGCCTGTCATTCCAGTCCCCGAGCCCTTCTGTCACACCCAGGGCCCGTCATTCCAATCAGGGGCCTGTCATTCCAGTCCCAGAGCCCTTCTGTCACACCCAGGGTCCGTAATTCCAGCATAGAGCCTGTCATTCCAGTCCCAGATCCCATCTGTCACACCCAGGGGTCGTCATTCCAGCATGGGGCCTGTCAATCCAGTCCCAGAACAGGTTATCTGAGCCCAGACACTTTCCTTCAAAATCCATTCCACGTTTTCTTTGCACCTCTTGTTTTGCTCTAATGTGTTTCAATGGAGCCCATGCAAGTCAACGGGCATTCCAGTTTCCCATTATTTCCTATGGGCATTCAAGCCTCTCCCATTATTTCCAATGGGCAATCCTGTCATTCGTTTTAGTACATCCCTTTAACTTGCTTTACTTTCAGACTTGGCTCTTGAGTGAGTGAGAGGGGGAGAGAGTGCTTGGAAGCAGGGCTGCTGGTCTAAAGAAGAGCAAACTGCTTTGATTTAACTTGCTTTCATTCGTGGCTCCTGAGTGAGTGAGAGAGAGAGAGAGAATGTTAATTAGTTGGGACAACTGTATGAGTTGTTGTTTTTTTTTAACTAAAACCTCAGTATTCATGCTTAATTGCAATGCTGGCACTTTGAAATAAATAAGTTGGTTTTGTGTTGAAGTTTGGGTACTCGGGCTCAAAAAGGTTCACCATCACTGATCTAGGGGCAACTGGATTGCTATGAGTTTGAAAGGATTTCAAGGACATTCAGTGCCTTCATGAATCCTGCCTTCACATTTACAGTGCCATCCTAAACAGAGTTACACCTGTCTAACCCCATTGACTTCAATGGATTGAGAATCAGTAAATCTTCTTAGGGTGCCACTGTTAAGTTCTCAAGCAGCTTGGCTTATATTGATGTGGCCTTGATAGCAGTGTGGATGACAGTAAGACAGAAAAGGATAAAAAGGGGATTTCCAAGCCCCACCATTTTGAGGTGGGAAGATATTCTCTAGTGGTCTGAGTGGGGCAGTCAGGACTTATGGGTAGCTCCTCCTCCGTCTCTTGAGCAGGGTCGAACGAAACACGCGATCCTGAGGGGGAGGGGCTCCCAGGCTGCTTCAGTTTTTTCGGCCCTGCTCTGCAGGAACGCACGAAATTCTTTGCTCCAAGGGAGCAGCGATCCAAAAAAAAAGAAAAAGAAAAAGAAAAAGAAAAGAAAAACGGCAAGACTCCTTATCGAGGCGCGTGCTCGCGGGGGAAAGGAAGGTTTTTTCCTCCACCCCCCCCCCCGTCCTCCCTCCTTCCACCCGAGCAAGATCTGGGGCGGCCAGGAAGCCGCGGAGGCGAGCAGCAGCGCCGACGATCCTAGTTAGCTAGGACCCGGCGTCTGCAGAGGCAAGGCAGCAAGGAACGGTCGGCAAGAAGCCGCGGGAGCGCGAGGCAGCCCGGCGCGGTTTTTTTCCTTGCGGAGGCCTCTTAATCGCAGCGATTCCATACTCGGGATCTAAGCTCTTCGGAGAGGCTCTGGACAAATATCTAGTCGAAAATGCTGAAAAGAAAAAGGTGCTCCCATCTAAGAAGAGAGACCTCCGGTACAAAGGAAAACATTCCTTTCGTGATTTCAGGAGACCAGTCAGACACAACACCGACAGACCATTCAAGAACAGATGGCAAACCAAGTCAAGATCCGACTCCAGGCCCTTTGGCTTCAGGAAGGCGGCCACCCAGTCCAAGGGACATAAGAAGAACACCTCCGCATGACTATCCGGGCAGAGGGGAGACCGAGCTCATCGGGGGTCGCCTACAGTTATTTGCACCCAGGTGGAGGCAGACGATTACAGACCAATGGGTATTGGAAACGGTATCCAAGGGCTACTCCTTGGAATTCGAGAAAACGCCACCCAAGAGGTTCATCCAAGTGTCAAGGAACCAATCTCAGCAAAAACACCGGAAAATAAAAGAAGCCATTCATCACCTCTTACAGATCGAGGCCATAGAGCCAGTGCCTTCTCAGTTCAGGAGACAAGGGGTTTACTCAGTGTTTTTCATCGTCCCGAAGAAGAACGGAGAGATCAGAGCCATCTTGGACCTGAAGTGGCTGAACCTTCACGTAAGGTCCAGACGGTTCAAAATGGAGATGATGAGATCCACTACTGGAGCCATACAACAGGGGGATTATCTGGCATCCATAGATCTGTCAGAGGCCTACTTGCACATACCTATACGTCCCTCTCACAGAAGGTACCTGTGCTTCGCCTACGACGGGGAGCACTATCAATACACGGCTCTCCCCTTCGGCCTGAAATCTGCACCGAGGGTATTTACCAAAGTCCTGGTGACCTTGGTGGCCTACCTCAGACTGCAAGGAGTAGCCCTGTCGCCCTACCTGGACGACATTCTAATAAAGGCGCCGTCCCTGCAGGAGGGACAGGCGGCAGTAGCACGGACCATAGCCTGCTTGGAGGACCACGGTTTCATTGTGAACCGACGAAAGAGCATACTATCTCCATCGCAGAGGATTGTTCACCTGGGGGTGATTGTGGACACTGTGCTGGACAAGGTTTTCGTTTCTCAGGAACGACAGCAGAAGATCTTCTCACTGATCAAGTCCATTCAGTCGGGCAGGCAGGTGGAGATAATGCAACTGGCCAAGCTGCAGGGCATGCTGGTATCCTGTCAGGATACGCTCCAGTGGGCCAGATTTCACACCAGACCCCTTCAAAGGTTCTTACGCCCTTATCAAAGTGTCATATGTCACAAATGGCACAAACTAGTGGAGGTTCCCCTATCTCTGTCCAGGGAGTTGAACTGGTGGCTGGAACCGAGCAGATTCACAGTAGGTACCCCCCTCAGGGAACCGAACAGGAGACAGATGACAACAGATGCCAGCCTGACAGGTTGGGGAGCCCACACGAAGGACAGGATGACACAAGGGGAATGGCTTCCCGAAGAAAGAGAAGCAAGCATAAATCTCCTGGAACTCAAAGCCATAAGGAATGGCCTATTAGAATTCGAAAGCGACCTCATGGACAGTCATGTGATGATTCTAACAGACAACATGACAGCGAAGGCCTACATAAACAGGCAAGGGGGCACCAGGTCCAAGCTCTTGACAAGGGTGGCGGAGCAGATCTTTCTATGGGCAGAAAAGAACGTGAAATCACTGAAGGCAGCCCACATTGCTGGACAACAGAACACGCTGGCGGACTGGCTGAGTCGGAACAGGGTGGATCAGTCCGAATGGGCTCTGAACAGACAGGTGTTTGTGCAAATATGCCAAAGGTTCGGCACTCCAGAGGTGGACCTCTTCGCCTCCTTGGAAAACAGGCAAGTACCACTATTCTACTCAAGGTACAGCGAACCAGAGGCGATGGGAGTAGATGCACTGACTCAGGAGTGGCCACGATGTCTTCTTTATGCCTTCCCTCCACCGAAGATCATCCACAGGGTGCTTCAGAGGATCCTCGACCAAAGGGCGAACGTCATACTGATAGCGCCGTTCTGGCCTCGGAGGCCCTGGTTCCAGGATCTCATGAGGATGTCCGGCGGGAACCCATGGACTCTGCCGTACAGGGAGGACCTTCTAACACAGGGGAACATTCGGCATCCAGACCTGGCGTCCCTAAGGCTGACAGCTTGGGCGTTGAACATGTCCAGCTCCGGGACCTAGGATACTCGGAGAAGGTCATTTCCACGATGTTGGCTTCAAGAAAAGGTTCTACCAACAAAAGCTACAATAAAACGTGGAAAGTTTTCAACGACTGGTGCATCAAGACTCGCCACGATCCGATTTCGGCGCCCGTGGATCAGATTCTTCTATTCTTACAAGATGGTTTGGACAAGGGGCTTAGTACCAGCACGTTGAAGCGGCAGGTGGCAGCAATTTCTGCCATCAGAGGCACCAAGACTGGTTCATCTCTCACGTCGCACCCCCACATCAAGAGGTTCTTGAGAGGGACCACCTTGCTGAATCCGCCCCAAGTACATCGTTTCCCGACTTGGAATTTGAATCTGGTGCTGAAGGCACTCACGAGGGAGCCATTTGAACCTATGGCAACCTGTTCTTTAAAAAACTTGTCTCTCAAGACAGTCTTTCTAGTGGGTTTGACATCTGCCAGGAGAGTGTCGGAGATAGGGGCACTCTCGGTGAATAGGGACTTGTGCATTTTTCACCAAGATAGAGTAGTGCTAAGGACAGATCCTGCCTTTATCCCTAAGGTCAACTCGTCCTTTCATAGGGGGGAAGACATTGTCCTACCCTCCTTCTGCACTAACCCTAAGCATGACAGGGAAAGGGAGTGGCACAGGCTAGACGTTAGGAGGGCCCTAAGCTTCTATATAGATAGAACTAGTCAGATTCGCAAGGGAGAGTTTTTGTTCGTTTCGTTTAAGCAGAACGCCATGGGTGAAAAAGTTTCCCCATCCACACTAAGTAGATGGATCAGGGAATGCATTGGTTTAGCCTACAAGGCTAGGAATTTATCGCCCCCAGAAGGCATCACTGCCCATTCCCTCAGGGGAACAGCCACCTCAGCAGCTTACAGGTCCTTCCCATCCCTGGAAAAGATATGTAAGGCCGCAACGTGGAAATCTGTCCACACCTTCACCAGGCATTACAGGATAGACCAGATGGCCTCGGCCGACGCGGCCTTCGGCCGTAGGGTTCTTCAGCACGTCCTAGATCCATAGAGAGCCCGCCCCTGGGTTAACTGCTATGCTTATGTCCCATAAGTCCTGACTGCCCCACTCAGACCACTAGAGAATGGAAGATTTTTCACTCACCGTGAAGCTTCCTTTCTTGGTGGTCTAGGAGTGGGGCAGTCACAATCCCACCCAATACAGACATGGTTACAAACGACAGGGACATAGCCGGCAAGGACGTGAGGAAGGGACATTTAGCCTTCTTTAGTTCGTTAGACTGAGATCTAGTTATAATGTTATGTTTTTTTTCAATAAAGTTATCAAGTTGCCGTTGTAGTTATCTGAAACAGGACGGTTGCAGTCTTGACCAGAACTCCGGGGGAAATCGTTGAGGGCTTGAAAAGGAACTGGAGCAGCCTGGGAGCCCCTCCCCCTCAGGATCGCGTGTTTCGTTTGACCCTGCTCAAGAGACGGAGGAGGAGCTACCCATAAGTCCTGACTGCCCCACTCCTAGACCACCAAGAAAGGAAGCTTCACGGTGAGTGAAAAATCTTCCATTACATGCAGAAAGGTACCGGCTGGATATTAGGAAAAACTTTTTCACAGTCAGAGTAGTTCAAAGGTGGAATCAGCTGCCTAGGGAGGTGGTGAGCTCCCCCTCACTGGTAGTTTTCAAGAACAGGCTGGATGAATATTTGTCAGGGATGCTTTAGGCTCATCCTGCATTGGGCAGGGGATTGGACTAGAAGGTCTGTATGGCCCCTTCCAATTCTGGGCCAAACTACAAGTGACACCCAACACTAGTTGGACACTTGTCAGCTTCCTTCAAGTTTTGATGGGAAATGTAGGCAGCTTGGTGGAATGATGGACAAGTGACACTTGAAAAGTCCATTGGACAGCAGTTGGAGAGCCAAGCTGCAAGACCAGGATGCCTACATTTCCCATCAAAACTTGAGGGAAGCTGACAAGTGTCCAACTAGTCTCAGGCATCACTTGTAGTTTGGCCCTCTGTGATTCTGTGATTCTGCGGTGGTTTCCATCCATGAATTTTTTTCCACCAACAGCGCAAGGCAATGGGATCTCTTATTCAGAACCAGCAGACTGTCACTTAATTTTTTCCCTTACTACTTTCCTTCTACAAACCCTACCTCAACATCCTAGTGCCCTCGCTGCTTCTTAGCTCTGATATTCTGCCCTGCCTTCAGTTCACTGATCCTATCATACTCCAGCATCCCATAGTCTCCTTGTTCTCCCCCCCTGCCCCCACCAGGAAGTCCTCCTCCCTCTGCCCCACCTTCTTCTCCTACCTGCATTTTCTCTGCATTTCACATTTCCTCAGTGACAGCCCCACACATTTCTCTGTTCCCAAGTAGTTTTTCTTGAACTAGATGTTTGGGTCCCCTGAGATCATCAGATCTCAGAAGTTAAGCAGTGTCAGCCTTGGTTAGTAATTGAGTGGGAGACCTCCAAAGAAGACCAGAGTTGTTATGTAGAGGCAGGCAATGGCAAACCAGCTTCCTTTAAAACCCCAGCTGGGTGAAGAGGGGCAGTTCTGCCATAAATCAGCTATGACTTGATGGCACTTTCCACCCACAGTTTCTTGAGCAGAACACATTAAATTAAGTCTAATTGGACACTAGGATTTTGCAAACTGAAGACATCTACTGGGTCACCACAAGTATCTTGCTACAACTGTTACTGAACCACTGTGAACTGACATTTTATATTGACTGCATAGGACTGATCTATGCTTGAAAGTTTTATTTTCTGTATCTTTGTTAGGACAGTAAAGTTACCATTTGAATAACACCCTCCTTATTCTCCTCTGGAAGAATATAGAACCTTGCTGTAGCTGTGTCCACAATCCCCCCGGAACCAGAGACTGGGATCAACATGTGTCAGAATACTTACACGTGCATACTCCAAGACAGTTATTCACAGTTATTCACTTGGGAAGCATTGCCTGAGCTCTACTTGTATATTTTTGTTAAAAGAAAGCAAATACTACAAAAATGCATTCTCTCCTTCAAAGGGAACCAGTCAGGATAAGTGCTAGCCCCTGATCCAGAGGAGTTAGCCATGTTAGTCTGTAGTAGCAAAATAAAAAAGAGTCCAGTAGCACCTTTAAGACTAACCAATTTTATTGTAGCATAAGCTTTCGAGAATCATGTTCTCTTCGTCAGATGGTTAGTCTTAAATTGGTTAGTCTTAAAGGTGCTACTGGACTCTTTTTTATTTTGCTTGCCCCTGGATCTTCTCCCCACTTCACCAGTTAAGGTGTGCATAATAGTATAATGAGAGCATTGTGATTCAGTGTTTTTTTGCAAACCACAAGCTCCTTTCCACAGCTTTGAAACCAGTATAGAACCCATAGATGGTCACTGTAAAAAGTGTAGAATGGAACCTGATCTTAGTAGTGAACAATGTGGTTGCAATCAGTGGAACACAGATCTACTGAATTGCAAATAAGAACTGAAAGGTTGCAGCGGCCAAACAGAAGTATTTGAAAGCATTTTCAATGGCAGACTCATGTTATTGCTGGCATACTTTACCATCCTGTTATTAGTTTATTTATTCATCTATTTACAACATTTCTATGACACCTTTCCACCTAATTCAGTCACCAAGGCAGTGAACATTAAAACATTTTAAACATTAAAAAGCAATTTAACATACATATTTATTCAAAATATTTAAAACAATTAAATAAAACATAAACACATAAGTCCATAGGCACACAAACTGGGAAGAAGGCTAATAAGAGTTAGTGAGGGAGTGCCAAATCAAACAAAAAAGTTTCCTCACCTGCTGGGGGAAGATGACAGATGAATCTCCCTGGACAGTTCCAAAGTTTTGGCACAATGAGTGAGGTTCCCACTTGTCGGATGGCAGGTGCACCTAAACCACAATCTCTGAAGATGACCAGAGTGGTCAAGTAGGTTTATATGGCAGTAGGTTGTCTTTCAGGTAAACTGGCCCCAGGCTATATACAGCTTTAAAGGTATTGCTAAAGAACATAGCTAAAGAACATGTCAAGTCTTTCACAATCCCCTCTTTATCCTAGAAGATAATATCAGAGTTGGAAGGGAACTACATCAGTTTTCATGTCCAGAGCTACAAATGTGAATATTTAACAGGGGTGAAATAGGTTGTATGTAAAAAGCAGTTTTCTCCATCTCTCTGGCTTTCGCCTGATGATTTCTTGTAACCTACCCTGTTTTATCAAATAAAATGAATGTTTATAAAATGTATCCTCACACTAGAAGCATGAAGGTTTTCTATCCCCTTTTAAACTGCTTTTAAAGTCCCCCAAACATTTGCACAAGAAATTCTGAGGCATATTCCCTTGGCTCGAACCAGTTTCAAATGGTTTCTTTTACGCTGTGGTACAAAGAAAGCACTGTTTCTTGTTTGCAGGTGAGTGCTAACTGGGGGGAGGAGAGTGGGGAGGGGGCACGGTGACAAGAAACACACGGACACAGTGCTGGAGGTAAAGAGGCCACAACTTTATTGAAATTACAGCTCAGGGAGCAAAGGCGTGCATAGGGCACAGATCCAAGCATCGGCTGACCCGTCTGCCAAGCCGATGAACCACACGCCCCCTCAGACCCCTGCTGAGGGGGGGGGGGACCATGGGATGACAGTCAGTGGGATGCCAGGTGGGTGTACACCCCTGTGTGGATCATCCCCTGTCACCTGGGAGTGAGGCGGACTGACAGCCCCCATCTGGGCATGCACCGGCCATTCCTCACTCCCCAGACCCCTTATGGGGATCCCCATAATAGGGAAACTGAGCCTGAGGGCCCTGTTTCCCCCCAAATGGATTGGTGCCCAATGCCCCAATCCGCAGCCTGCTCACTCCAAAGTTGTGACAAAAGGGGGGGGCTGGGCAGGATGCCGCCACGGGCCAAGTGCTGAGGGGCGGGGATCAGCCATCCGACCAGGGGCCCGCGCCGGATGTGCCTGGGCAGAATCACCTGGCCCCTGGACACTCCCCGGCCCTCCTCAACATGGCGGCCCCCATGCCGCTTCCCCACTCACCTCCCCCTGCATCGCCTGCAACTCAGGCCCCCAGGTGAGTCTGGGAGCCATTATTTGCAGGCGAGTGCTAACTGGGGGGAGGAGAGTGGGGAGGGGGCACGGTGACAAGAAACACACGGACACAGTGCTGGAGGTAAAGAGGCCACAACTTTATTGAAATTACAGCTCAGGGAGCAAAGGCGTGCATAGGGCACAGATCCGAGCATCGGCTGACCCATCTGCCAAGCCGATGAACCACACGCCCCCTCAGACCCCTGCTGAGGGGGGGAACCATGGGATGACAGTCAGTGGGATGCCAGGTGGGTGTACACCCCTGTGTGGATCATCCCCTGTCACCTGGGAGTGAGGCGGACTGACAGCCCCCGTCTGGGCATGCACCGGCCATTCCTCACTCCCCAGACCCCTTATGGGGATCCCCATAATAGGGAAACTGAGCCTGAGGACCCTGTTTCCCCCCAAACGGATCGGTGCCCAATGCCCCAATCTGCCACAAGAGCCACAAAATGGCTCACCACCAACGCTCCAAGAGCTGCAAAACCAAAACAAGCGGGCCCCTCAGTGTCCTACAGCCACACATCCAGACCCCAGCTGGAAGGGCAACACCCAGCAAGAACCATCGCCGTACCACGATAGCTGACCAGGGAAGAATCACCCTATGGGACTCCACTGGTCGCCCCTCAGCCTCTGCCCCCTGCATCCTGTTCAATCGGAGCAGGGTGCCGCAAAACTCTCTAGCCCGTTGTTCAAGGAGGCTCATCCTGAGCTGGAACCCCTTGAGGAGCCCCCTGGTGGTCCTGAAGAACTGCAGGTGCCCACGTGGTCACTGCTAGGATCCACTGTGCTGGCGCACCCCCTCCAGGACCTGGCCACCTTGTCACCACAGGACCTGGCCATTGCCGTCCTCTCTGGCAAGTCCGTACCAGAACCAGGTCAGAACCTGCAGCTAAAAAGAGAGAATCAGCAGGGGGCTTAGGATCTAACAATGCAGCTCAGCACGTCTGGCTGTGTGAAACACCCCCATCCACAGCAGGGAATCCCTGGACCAGCCTGCTGGTGACCAACATCCCCTAGGAAATGGGAGGGGGGAGAAGGCAGACCACACCAATGGCGAGGACACACATTCTAGGGGGGGGCACCTGGATGGCACAGTAACCCCTGCTCTATGCCCAGAGGAAGGCGAAAAACCTCCAGGACCCCAGAGCCAATCAGGCCTGGAGGAAAAGTCCTTCCTGACCCCGAATTGGCGATCGGCATTTCCCTGGGCACGTGAGAAAGGACCACAGAGCTAGACCCTGTATGCCCCTCTAGATGTTGGATGCAAGGCCCCATGCCCCTGCAGCAAAGCAGCATATGCCATCTGAGACGGCTGCTGAGGAGGAGGAAGCACACAGCCCCAGACTCCCTTGAACCCATGAGTTGTTACAAATTTTCACAGTTCACTGGCAACAGGTCCAGTCCATAACTCCATCCAGGATGTGCCCAAAGAACCAGTCCCCTGGGGTTCCGCAGTGCAGATTCCACGTCCTGCCGCATACTGGGCTGAAGAAAACTTGTTAGTTGACCATGCAAGGTGAACTTGTGCACACCGTTTGGTATAGGTAGTCCCCTGTGCACACCGAGTCATCACTGACCCACGGGGGATGTTGCCTCATGACATTCTCTTGGCAGATCTTCCGCTATGTGGTGGTTTGCCATTGCCTTCCCTAGTCATCTACACTTTACCCCCAAGAAACTGGGCACTCATTTTACCGACCTCAAAAGGATGGAAGGCTGAGTTAACCTGGTTACCTGAACCCAGCTTCCACCAGGATCGAGGTGGGGGGAGAGAAAGCTGAGGATTATTTACTTGTGCTCAGAGCAAGATGAGGGGAGAGCCTAATGTTGAATCTCCAAAAAGAGTGTGGGATGTGCTATTTATACAGAGGCCAGGAATGCTGCCTCTGATTGTGAGGAAGAATCCAGCCCTTCCAGCCCTGGTCACGAGGATTTCCAACCCTACTACAGCAGCAAATGCTGTGCCATTTCTGCATAGGGGCTTACTGTAGCGTTCCCCTCCAGTTTGGGGAACCATTACTGGCCACCTCCATGCACCCAGGAATCCAGCAATGCATGGCAAGGGTGACTGAGTTAATCAATGTACATTAACTACACTGCATTAGACGTGTTCTGCCTATTCCGGGTTATTATACTGAGAAGTAGAAAAGTGAGGGACTCTGTCACTGTGAAACCTGCAGAGAAGCGATGGGCATGAGCCCGCTGTTGTGGGGAGGGTGGAGTATAAATCTCAAAAATTAAATTAAATGTGTGCTGGAGCCACTATAACCGTTCCTCTGTGCGGGAATGTGGCCGTAGGTGCAACAGAAAGAGATAGGCCCACCTTGCCAATGCCACCAGGCATGGGATCATGCCTAGCCCAAGACACTAAAATGGTTGCTCTGCAATGAGTCCCATACCCAACAGTACAAGATAATCATTGCGAGCATAGCCGCCCGCATTCTTCCTGGCCGGTTGTTAGTGTAGCCAGGGAACCAAACAGTAGCTCAGGTACTTGTACTGAACCTCTTAGGCAGCTATCCAGCTTGGAATCTCCTTTCTAGCCAGCTGCCAAATCTGGTAAGAAACCATGCCAGACATATAAGTGAACACGCCATAGATGCTAACCTGAAGCTGCAAATTAAAAACTGAAGCTCAGCAGCACCATGGGCCCCCCAAAAATCATTCTAGTATAAGTCTGGGTTTTGTTTTGTTTGTTTGTTCGTTTTTTAAACTCACTGAGCAGCACTTCCCACCTGCATGCTGGAAGCTAAAGGTTTTAAGTGCTCAGGCCATCTATTTCATTTTGTTAGTACAGCACTGCATTTTATCCCCGCAGTTTTTTTAAAAAAAAACTGAATTCCCTGACATACAATGTACCCTACCAAAATATATTATGCTTATTCAGAACTCCCAGTCAGCATGACTGCAGATTAATTATTTTAATAAATGCTGCTCTGCCTACCTTCCTAGTTGGCAAGCCTGGGAATTAAACCCCCTCAGAATGCTGGTTACAGGTTTAACTTACATTATAACTGAATCTGAAGAAGTGAACTGTGGCTTACAGCAGCCCCGGCTCTAGATCAACAAGCTCCCATACCCCCAAACAAATAGGCACAGGGCTGAAGCCCTTATTTCTCAGCCCCGGACAGTGCGGGAGCTGAAAAGACTCTGTGCAACAGAGAGGGACGGGGCAGTCAAACCTACCTCCCAGAAGCCGCTTATCTCAATAGCCCACTCGGTTTGGGAAGGGGGAGGGTATGCCTTGCTCACTCTACTCACTGTTCATTCCCTTGAGATGGAAGGAGAGCTTGACAATGTGCAAGTCCTGTGGCTTGCAGTGCTGCTCCTTCTGAGTGTGTGTGTGTGGGGGGGCTCCTGCAAGAGTACAGCCCCTTCGCCTCCCAGCCCAGCTGCCTAACGAAATTAAACAAAAATGGCTGTTCCTGTACCAAATAGACAAAATCCAAAAGAGAGTGCACTCACAGGAGCATACAAGTTATAAATTTATAAGTCAATTAATCAAGTGCTTTTGCTACATGTTACTCATAAAGAGTGACCTCATTCATTTTAGTCCATTAGAATCAAGATGAAAAAGTTCAAAAAGTTCATTAAGTGTTGTTCCCTTGTGGTTTCTTCTGTATCAGATTAAAGCAACAGTGTCCCAAACAAAATTCTTCCCCTTCCTCTTCTCCGGAAAGGTTCCCAGTATATTACGCCACGGTAGTGTTCCAAATGATGGTTAATGCCCAATCTGACTGCCGGCTGTATAAGCTCAGATTTTGTTCATTTGCTTCCTCAGGGGCATTATATACCGCTGTAATACATACATATATTCATACATAACCTTTGTATTATCAATACAGCAAATTAAAAATAATGAATAATAAATACTCCTCATCATTTTACCCATACAGACCTGTTGCTTTCTTGTGTTTTCTGAATTCCCTTGGAAAGGGAGGACACCGGTGGCTGCATGTGGATTCGCGCAGCCTCCCTATTGTCCGTCGGTGTCTCTTATGCAAATTCTTTAGAATCAACCATTTCATTTAAAGGGACCGTTTCTAATTCTCAAGTAAAACCCTTGTTACCACAATTGTGGATTCATTTATCAGAAAACCATTTACAAAAAACAATTCAAAGAAAGTTCATTATTCAAGCCTGAAGGTTTAACTGTTTGTAATTCATGAATCCAAAAAGCCTCCCTCCGTAAAAGAACAGTTTGATCTGTTACCTCAAGGACCGCAACTTTAAAACATCTCTCATTGTGAGTTCTTTCCACAAAATGCTGAACTAGAGGCGCTTCCAATGTTCTGTTCCGGATTCGAGACATGTTCCAGTATACGTACTTTAAGAGGTCTAGTAGTACATCCAACATAAAATAATTTACATGGGCATTCAATTATATAAACCGTATTGTAAGTTTGACAGGTAGCAAATTGTTTCAGTATCAGTTTCCTGTCTCCAATCTGTATCTCCTGCCCCTCCCAAATAAGTCTGCACACACTACAGTGACCACATTTAAAGGTACCTGACGGGAGTTTGGAATCAACTCGCGGTTTTCCCAGCTTAGCATGGACAAGCCTATCCATTAGGCTACCTGTTCTGCGTAACCCACAGACAGGGCGCTGTTCACATCCTTCAATACCCTCAATAATATGCCAATGCTTATTTACAATCTTGATAATCTGATTTGTCAAAGGGGTAAAGTCAAGAGCCCATGTAATTCTCTGTGTTGGTTGTTGGAGCTGTGTCTCAAACAGGCGTGATCTATCAGTGGCCTTAGCACGATTTAGGGCCGCCCGAACAACTCTCCAGGGATAATTTCTATTAAGGAAATCCCTGCACATATTTTCACTGTCCCTTTCAAAATCACACATTGTCGATGAATTACGTTTGATACGCAATAATTGCCCATAGGGAATATTCCTTTTCAAATGCTGTGGGTGAAACGACCCATATTCTAAGTATGAGTTCCAGTCAGTACTCTTTATATATGTCCTAATCTTAACCTTATTAGTTTGGTCCCTATAGGTAATCACATCCAAAAAGTTAATTTCCTGTCCATCATAAGTCCAAGTGTACTGAACATTATTGTCTCTGGTATTCAACCAATTGCAAAAGGGTTCCACTTCCTCCTTTCCCTTGAATATGAAAAATAAATCATCCAAAAATCTAGCGAAAAAATATATGCACGTTCTATATGGATTAGATAAATTCATAATATGTTGTTTTTCCCAGCGTGACATAAATAAATTGGCGATGCTCAGCGCTGCCGAGCACCCCATCGCTACACCCTTAATCTGAAAATAAAATTTATCCTCAAAACAAAAGTAATTTTTCTCTAGAAATAAATCCACCAACTGCATAATAAATGTCGAAGAGCAAGAGGCCACTTGTTGATCATAAATAATTTCTTCCACTACTGATCTAGCCTCCTCGTGTGGGATTATAGTATAGAGTGATTTAACATCCATAGTTAAAAAAATCATATCCTCCTCAAGGATAAAGTTCTCTTCCTTATTAATAAAGTCCCTGGTATCCCTAATGAGATATTCTATGCGGGATACTGCAGGTTGGAAAATCCAATCAACAAAAATCGCTAATGGTTCCAGAAGAGAACCACAGCCCGAAATTATTGGTCTTCCCGGGGGAGGAGAAATTCCCTTGTGTATTTTTGGAAGAACATAAAATAAGGGTATTCTGGGAGATTTCACTTGTAACGCCTGATATAAGGTGTCTCCTATTTCTCCCATCTCCCTAGCTTCATCCAGGACTACCTTAATAAGACCACGGATATGGTCTGTAGGATCTGAGGGAATATGTAAATAACTGGTGGTATCCTGTAGTTGTTTGTATATTTCCTGCACATATGTGCTCCTATCTAAGACCACCACCACCCCACCTTTATCTGCTGGCTTAATAACCAGATTCACGTCCTGTTGTAAATTCTTTAAAGTCTGTTTCTCCCCAAAAGTTAAATTATGCCAAGCAGAGTGTGGATTACTTTCCAATACTTTAATCTCTTTCAAAACTAAGAATTCAAAGGTTTCCAGTCGAAAATCTGTAACAGGTGGAACAAAGGAGGAAGTGCCCTTAAGACGTTTGGGTAATAGATATTCCTTAGTAGATGGAGGTAAAGACTTGAAAAACAATTTCAATTTTACCTGACGAATCAGTTTGAAAATATCTATATGGGTTTGTAATGACCTATATTTGGGTGTAAGGACAAAACCTAGTCCTTTATTGAGTACCAAAAGTTCTAAGTTATTTAGAGAGCGAGAGGATAAATTAAATACCAAATTTACGTCTTCTTTCTTTGAAAGGGTTTCTTTCCCCTGTCTAAAAAAGATCTCTGATTGGGATATATAATCCTAGTACGCAGGTTCCGACCACTAGGGCCCTCATCCCCTGAACTATCTGATACCCCTGAAGTCTCCAAATCAGAAAAGGTGCTAAGCGGTTTAGCCCACGAGACTTTACGTTGGCCCATTTTGTTACTTCCAGGTCTATCCCACCAGAGATAAACTCTGTTATTTGAATAATCCAACGTGTCTCGTTTATATTTCTTAATTTTAACCTCCTTAATGCGGGCAGAAAACTGCTGCACCTGCTGTTCCACCTGTTTCAGTTTCTCCTCATACATCGTATCCGTTAACGGAACCTTGAGTGATTCAGTTAAGGTCTGAATCTCCTCCTTTAGATTATTGCTCTCCTTTTTACATCGTTTAATGATTAATAACATCAAATCAAAACTGCACTTATTTAGCTGCCTAACGAAGCTGGGTCACTCTCCCTACCGAAGGCTCAGCAGCCTCCTTCCCGAGATTTTTCCACTGGCACCTCTCCAGCCTCGCATGGCCCTCTCTCTTGGAGCTGCCGCAGCGCACATTCTTCCCACATTGCCTTGAAGTGGCCTCGTGCCACACCGGCCCACTCGTTGCTGTTGCCGCCAGCGCCTTGCGCAGCCTCCATGCCGCCGTCTCGCTGCCCACGCAGGCCACTTGCAGCCACCTCACAATGTAGCCTTCTCGAGCGGCCCTTGGCCCTCTCGCAGCCTCCCTGTCGTCGTCCCGCTGCCCGCACAGGTCTCATGTGGCCGCCTCGCAACGGAGACTCTGTGCTTGCTGTTACCGCCGCCGCCAAGCCCTCGTGCCTGGACCTTGCCAGCAAGGTCTCGAACAGCTAGGTTGATGCCGTCACCGCGCCAAAGCCTCGTGCCACTCACCCGCTCACCCTTTGTTGCCGCCGCCGCCTCACTCGTCGTTGCTCTTGCCGTCGCCACCGCACCGGCGAGGTCTTGTACGGCTCGCTTGCTCGCTCGCGCTGCTGCTGCTGCTGCCAGCGAGGCCTCGTGCAGCTCCCCGCTGCTGTTAAGGCCCCGTGCGGCCTGCCTACCCACTGCCGGCGAGGCCGAGGCCCGGCCCAGCCTGCTGGGCTGCAGCTTCTGCTTGGCCCCTGCAAGCAGGCCCCAGGCACGTCCTGCCTCCATGCCGCCATGGGCCAAGTGCTGAGGGGCGGGGATCAGCCATCCGACCAGGGGCCCGCGCCGGATGTGCCTGGGCAGAATCACCTGGCCCCTGGACACTCCCCGCCCCTCCTCAACATGGCGGCCCCCATGCCGCTTCCCCACTCACCTCCCCCTGCACCGTCTGCAACTCAGGCCCCCAGGTGAGTCTGGGAGCCATTATTTGTTTGTTTGTTTGTTTTTTAAAGCTTTTTATTAATATTAACAACAAGTCATAACAATATCAACTGTAGGAGAACATACCAGATAACAATATACAAAACTGTTTCCATAGTATAACTGGGACATAAGAAACTATTTCCAGTATATATATTCTATCTAACATACATTACACAAACTGCGAAAGTACAGGAAAGGGTATTAGTTGAACTACATCTCATGAGCAAGCTGACGTGACTACTCTTGTATCACAATGGCCCCCTGACCTCACACTTCTGGTTGTATGATTTCCTGAAAGGGCAGCTGCGATGCTAACAGCTCATTTCTGGCTAGATGATCTAAGAAAGGGAACCACTTGGCAGCAAAGTCAGAAGATTTCATTGGGTTTGTACTAAGTTGCACCCTGTCAGTTATTTTTTCCATTATAAGATGGTCCCACACCATCCTATACCACATATGTAGGCCCGGGGGGATAGGTGACTTCCATTTGATTGCGATTGCATTCTTGGCAGCGTTCAGGAGTGTACATATTAAGTCCCTCCGTTGGCGTGGTATAGTGGAATCAGTCCAGATATCCAGAAAGACTAGTTCAGGGCTGGGTGGGATAACGTGGGAGGTGATAATTGCGATTTCATTGAAAACCGTGCGCCAAAATCCTTGAATGGACTTGCATCCCCACCATACATGTATAAAGGTCCCCTGTTCACCGCAACCTTTCCAGCAAAGAGGGGACCGTCTGGGATATATTCTTGCCAACTGATGCGGGGTAAGATACCACCTGTGGAGAATTTTGTAATTTTGCAGTTTGGTATTGATGACCGGGGTGCGCAATAATTTGGAGGACCAGACCTGTTCCCAATCAGATTGTGAGATGTCCGCCCCACAATCTAGTTGCCATTTATCTTTCAATGTCACATTCTGCTTAGTATGGGAGTTTATCAGCAAGTTGTAGATTTTGGACAGAAGTCCTTTGCGGGTGAGTGAGTTGGGTTCAAGAACCATCTCAAACTCCGTCCTAGATTTGGAAAAGACTTGCTTTATCTCCAGGCTTCGCACGAAGTAGGTTAGCTGAAAATAAAGGTACCACGGGACTTCCCTACCTAATTTACAGGCTAGCTCTGCCCTGCTCAAGATGCCAGATTTAGATGCTATATCTCTGTCAATCTTTTGTTCCTAAGGCTCTCCCAGGATGTTGAGACTGTGCTATTATCTCGGGGTGGTACCCCTTCATGTGAAGTCACTAGCGAGAATATGGAGATTTTAGGGATCAGTTTAGATTTATGCTTGTCCCATACATTCAAGAGCGCCTTGAGGAAGATGCCCCTGCTCGGCGAGGCGGGACGGTGGGTGGTATGAGTCCAGAACAGCTCACCAATTGTGTGGGTTTGATGTTGCGGATGCATCACATCCATCCAGTCAAAGTGTGTGTTGTGATGTAGGATTTGAGCTATATCCGTCAGCCTAGCTGCTGTGTAATACATACCAATGTCAGGGAAGTTGAATTCCCCATTACAGCGTTTGGTCCTCAAGATCTTGAAAGCTATTCTGGGACGCTTATGATCCCAAAGAAACCTATTAAGAGCTGCTTGCCATTGTCCCAGTACGTGATGGGGGATATCTATTGGGATCATTCGGAAAAGGAATATTAGTTTTGGCAGGATGAAGGATTTAATCAAATTGTACCTCTCAAACCAAGATAACGTTTGTTTGTTCCATTTGAATATTGCGCTCTTAATGTCTTTCATTATCAGTTGGTGATTCAGTCGGAGCAGGTGATCTGGGTTCTGGGGGATATTTATGCCTAAGTAATGTAGGTGAGATTGAGCCCAATGGTATGGGAAGAGCTGTCTGATCTTGCTGCTCAATAGATCTGGCAAATTTATGGGGAGTAAGCTCGATTTGTTCTTGTTAACCTTTAGCCCTGAGATTAGTTCAAATTGATCTAGTTCTGCGTGGAGGTGCTTTAGAGATTTCAAAGGATGAGAGAGAAACAGTAAGATGTCGTCCGCAAAGAGACACAATTTAAGGGTGGTGTTATTGATTTTTATACCCTGGATGCGCTCATTGGCTCGTATAGCTTCAGCTAGGGGCTCGACCGCTAGAGCAAAGAGGATGGGGGATAAAGGACAGCCTTGGCGGGTGCCCCTGTAAAGGGTGAGCGAATGCGAGGAGACACCATTGGTTTTAATTTTTGCCCGGGGACAGTCGTAAATGGCTTGAATTACCTGTTGAAAGTCAGAACCAAAATTCATGTGGGTTAGAAGCTCTGTTAGATAAGTGATCTCAAGAGAGTCAAATGCCTTTTCCACATCTAGGGATAGGAACAGTAGTTGTTGATTGTAATGTTTACTATGAGTCAAGATATTTAAGGCTTTATAAATGTTTTCTGAAATATCTCTATCGGGGATAAAGCCAATTTGATCTCTACTAATATATTGCCCTATAAAGGAGTTCAGCCTTTTTGCCAGAATTGAAGTAAAGATTTTGTAGTCTACGTTTAGAAGCGATATCGGCCGATATGAGCCAGGGTTTGAAAGATCTTTGCCCTCCTTGGGGATTAAGGTGATGTTTGCCTCTGACCACGTCCCGGGTAAGGTGCCTGACATAAAGATGTCATTACAAGCTAAAAGCAAGGGCTGATGCAATGTAGCCGCGAATTTCTGATAGAATTCTACTGGGAAGCCATCAGGCCCCGAGGCCTTATTACGTTTCAAGCTTTTAATGGCTGTGAGGAGCTCAACGTTCGAGACAGGACTGTCCATTATCACTTTGTGGGCTTCTGCTAATTTTTTAATGTTCTTATGTTTGGAGAGATAAAGTTTAATTTTCTCTTTGTCTGGCTTGGTTGACGCGTACAATTTGGCGTAAAAGTCTCTAAACACTTTTACGATTTCAGTAGGACTAGTGAGTACCCGATTACTAGAATCTTTGATAAGCCTGATATGCCTGTTAATCTGTTTGTCTTTTAGTTTCCATGATAGGTATCTTAAAGATTTAGGGGAGTGGTACCAGTATTTTTGCTTTAAGTATAAAAGATTTTTCTGGATTTGCTGTGATTCTAGTGCCTCTAGTGATTTGCGCTCATGCAGTAGTTGTTTATAAATTCGTTTACTACCATTCTTTTTGTGTAGACATTCTAGATTTCTAATTTTGTCCATCAGGGCTTGTTTCTGCTGTGTTTTAACCTTATAGAGAGACGCTGAAAGTGCTATCAATCTCCCTCGCAGCACAGCTTTGAGTGCATCCCATACCGTTTGAGCCGAAGTTTGTCCTGTTTGGTTCTCCTCTAGATATTGTTTAATATATTGTTCTATTGTTTCAGTGGTTTTGTCGCTAAGTACTTTTCTTTAGGATACTCTGAGGCTAGGTGCACCCTACAGTCCACCCAGGCGTGATCTGAGTACTCTATGCTACCTATCTCTGAGCGGCTCACCTTATCAATATGGTCAGTTGACATAAGAACGTAATCGATTCTCGTGTATACACCGTGTCGGGAGGAGTAATAGGTGTAATCCCTAAGCAATCCATTTTTCTTTCGCCAGACGTCAGTTAGGTGGAAGTGATTGAAGAGTGACAATAGCTTCGAGTCAGAAGACTCAGAGTAAAGCTTCTTTTCGGGCTTAGTAGTAGTGTGGTTAAAGGATGATTTATCCAATTTGTGATTCACTATATAGTTTAGATCCCCACCTATTATCACTGGTCCCTCCTGAAAGTCCTGTAATTTCTGTAATGTGTCCGTTAAGAAATCTATCTGGGTTGCGTTAGGCGCATAAAGCGAGGCTAAGGTAACCATCTGATCATTCAGCAAGCCTTTGATGAATATGTATCTTTCCCTTGGATCTTTTAGACTAGCCTTGTGCACAAACTGATTCTGTTTGGATAACAGTATTGCCACTCCTTGTGCCTTCGAGGAGCCCTTCGCATGAAACTGCATTTTAATCCAGGGGGCTTTGAGTTCGTCATCGTACAGCGCATGCAGATGAGTTTCTTGAATCATAACAACATCAGCATTAAGTTTTGCTAATTTTGATAGTACTCTTTTTCTTTTTACAAGATTATTGAGCCCTCTCAAATTTTGGGTGACAACATGTAGTCTGGTTTGCGCAGCCATTGCCAATTAGCTTAGGTACCCCGTCGGAGAAGTGTGAGGTTGTGTAGGCCAAAGTGATACTATCAGAGTATTGCAAGCTATTGGGTTGCGTGTATTGCCACAAGTAGCTTAACGTAGCAAAAGATGGGAAAGCAGTTAAAGCAATACGTTGCCAACACCAGTGTCGAACACCGTTGTGACAGTCAAGTTTCACTAACAAACTAAATTTAAGGAGAAACTACTATATTTTAAGCTCTACTATATAGCATCATAACTGGAGAAAACAATAGTAAATCGTTTCAGTTGTCAAGTAACGCACCAAACAACTATTGTTAGACAAGCACCCTTTCAACCCTTTCACGCGATAGGAATCACAAAACAATTCGTAGTCAGCAGATTGTAAAGTAAACTTCCTCAATATAAGACAATCCCCCTCCCCCTCCTCTAAGTCAATCAGTATAATCAAAATTGATTTAAAATAAATATTGGATTAATTAATGCAACACCAAATTTCCTTTTCTGTACCTATACGGAAAGCTGTATATTTCTTGTTGAATATTCAATCTGATATGGAATAGAAAAGTGATAGAAGAGCCCGTGGGCGAATCCTTATTAGATTAAGTTAATACGTGTATATATGTATATAGTGCTTTTACTGAAAATCAATAAGAGATGATCCCTCAGAAATTAATTAGTATTAGTGCTCCTTCCCCCCCGAAACGTTCAAAGATAATACACAATGAGTTAACCCCGTTCAATAAAAGACACCCCCTCCCCCCTCCCCTTATTCAATCAGGATAGTTAAAATTGATTGGAGATAAATACTAGAATAGTTGATAAAACCCCAGCTTCCTTCCCTTTACTAATTTGAGAAGCCCTGCAAGTATCTAGAAGGCAATCAGTTACTTAATATATAATTAATCAATTGGAGATACTATTGGGTTTTCCCTACAGGAACTATGAATACTTAACTATGTGTCTCTAGTGCCCCATATGTTCATCAAAAAAAGTCAAACCCACAAAATTTAATTATTACTAGGAAGACTTCCTATGTTTCCCCCCCTCCTCTATTGTGATATATTTTTAATAAATCAATCAGATAGTTGATAGAAGCACAGGATGTTATATCAGAGTTGATTAATATTGGAAGAGTGGGATTAATCAGTTAGGAAAGGGGAAATCTCAGCTAGATTTGCAGTCACAATGGAATCTCCCCTCCCAAATGATCAATCACTATAAAACCAACTGGGGTATTTATTTGATGGGGCAATTAAGGTAAAAGCTAATAGAACTTCACTAAAGAAGTAAAGGTTATCCCGTTGCTAGGCAGTCTTCAGAAGCTCAGAGCAAGTAGAGCTCTTCTGAGCCTCGGTTACAGACCAATAGAAAGGACTTCCTATATAGGTCCGTCGGGCTTCTTCAAAATATGCAACAAAGCGACAGTTGCCTCGTGAGATCATTATTGACTTTTCATCTAAAAAGATTCGGGACACCATCCTATATAACTCATACAATGCGGATTTGGACTTTATGGGTTTGAAAGTCAAGATTTTGAAGGACGTTCCATTTCTAGTCCGGAAACGGCGTTTTAAATATAAAAAGTTTGCAGCTCTTCTGAGGGACCATGGAATAAAGTACAAATGGTTATTCCCAGAAGGAATATGGTTCAGATATAAAGATCAGGCCTATAAGATATTATCAGAAGATCAACTAAAGGATTTTGAGAATAAAAACCCAGAACTCTGCTGCACCAAGAACGAAGAAAAGGAGGAGCCGGAGGGGGGGGGAGGAGGAGGAGAGCACCGCAACAGCAGTTGCACAGAGAGAACTGCGTCCGGGACCTAGAAGGGGGAGGAAAGTTTAATCAGAATTTGAAATGTTTATTCTCTGTATGATTAACCACTCCATCATTATCCTATGGAGCTATTTTTGTATTATGACAGTATGAAGGGAAACATTGAAGTGTAGTGTTTAGTGTTTGTAGTTCATTCCCCCCCCCTTTTCTTTTTCCACCCCCCTTTGTCCCTTCCCTCTCCCTTTTCCTTGTGATAGTCTTGTGTAGTGTTTTGTAGTTATGAAAAATAAAAAAATTTATAAAAAAAAAAAAGAAAGGACTTCCTATATGGAGGAGCCGGAAAAAAAAAGGCAAAAAACTCCTCATTCAATCCCACCCCACCCCCTTTTAAACGCGAGTGGTTATTAATCGCTTTAAACATTCCACTTCAAGCATAAATGACATTCAAAACAGCTTCTTTTTCGGTCAGGCATCACGGGCAGCCATCTTGCTGGTCTTCTGTGGTGATAAGGGCATGCTACGCTTCCTCCGCTGTGTGCCCGCTTCAGTTTCCATGGCGATTTCAATTCCTAATTCCTGCATGAAGCGGCGACCCTCATCAGGTGAAGAGATGAAGTGAATCTGTCCATTGATACTGACTCGAAGCGTTGAAAAGCGAGTCCAGCTGTAATCAATTTGGGCAGCTCTGAAACCTTCCGTCACACTTTTGAATTGCCGTCTTTTCTCCAGTACTTCAGGGGGGAGATCTGTGAAGACATTGATCTTTGCTCCTTTGTAGGTCAGAAATCTTTTCACTCTGTCCGTTTCTAGAATTTGTTTCCTTATCTTCCAGTCAGCAAACATCACCACCACATCCCTCGGCCCCTTCCGCCTCTCATTATTTTTGGCGCCAATTCTGTATGCTTTAGTAATGGCTATGGGTGAACCTTCCTGCAACTGAAGCTCATTTGCCAGCCAGTCAGTGAGAAAGGCAGAAAGATCCATGCCATTTGTAAAATCCTCCTCCAGCCCTCTGAATTTCAAATTGGAGCTCCGTGGCTGAAATTCAATGTCAAGGATTTTATTTTGTACTTTGCTGTTCTCAGACTGGAGGAGCTTAACGTCGTCTTTTAAAGCCGCCGTCTGGGTCAGGGCTTGGTCCGTCCTCTGAGCTACAGTCTCCATTACCAGCTTGATTTCATTAATTTGTTTAGAAATTGGTTCCATCACAAGTGAGAGTCGATCAGCAAAGCTAGTTTCGACCTCTTTTAGCAACGCTTTCAGGGCTGGGTCATAAGATACGGTCGGTAACTTTCGCGCCTCAGTGGAGCTTCCCGCGGCCGCCATATTGGCCCTCACCCCCTCCGTTTCTCCCTCAGCACTCTCTGCCTGAGAGCTCGGGAAATAGTTTTGTAGGCTCTTAACTGCCTTGGTATTTTGTTTCTTGAATGTCTGGTCTTGCTTACCCTTCATGTCAATTTCAGCAGAACGAAGTAGAATGTGTTTTACTAGGGGTCTGGGGTGGAATCGATACGGAGCTTCAGCACAACGCGTCCATCCCGTTCAGAGCTGATGCCACGCCCCCCTTTGTTCGCCATTATTTGTTGAAGTTCAAGGAGAAATGTATTTCTATTGTCATTCTATTCCATGTGAGTTTTTATCATATTTTACTCTTTTTGTTGTAATTTTTTTCTAGGGCTCAATGGTGACACATAGCATCTCTGTCATCAGGAAAGGCATGGTGGCTCCCTCTGATCCCACATACCCCTGGGAATTGCCATTAGACCACTCAACGTGGATCACCCAAAGGCCCACTATGTACCAACCGCTGTCAATACTTAATGGCAATATTGCTTAACAGATCCCATGAAATGAAAAGAGAGAATCTAGCTACAATTGTTTATCAGATCCACACCAGCTGAAAATATATAAGTCCTGAGCAAATGTGATGTGAACATAGAGAGGATAGTCATATAGATATTTGGATTCTTGTTGGGAGCAAGCTCTGAGACAAAGTCATTCTTGAGCATGAAAAGGCAATTGAATCATCCTTCAGTGAAGTCAGTACCAAGATACTATCCTTAACTACCAGAAGTGTATTAAAATTTGCCATCCAAACAGAAATTTCATATCCGAAAGTGAAGTGATTCTCCTTCAAAAGAAACTTGCTTTAACCAAATGTTGCCCAGAGCCCTTTGAGCCACAGTATCAGAGAGGATCCGATAGCTAATTAATCAGTAGAAGATGGTGATCAGTTGCAAAGTCTCAAAAGAAACATTGCCTAAACCAGCAACAAATTAAGGTTTTTTTTAACATAATTTAATAAATAAAGTTTCACATTATATCAAAGAGAACAATACACTTACCCTTCATATTAACATAATTTCTAATTTCAACAGCTCCTCTAAATTATTAAGAAAGTTTTTACATAAACACTGAGAGATCTCTGTCTTTTGGTGCTACACCTCTGAAGATGCCAGCCACAGCTGCTGGCGAAACGTCAGGAACTACAATGCCAAGACCACGGCAATACAGCCCGGAAAACCCACAACAACCATTTTTACATAAAGTTTCAAATAGTGATATATTTCCTCCTCATTGTGAAATTGTTAGTTTATCATCAAAAATGTGCCCTTAACCTTTTCTATCCATTTCACAATGCTAATAAGAAATTCACTCTCCCAGTGTTTAGCATAGATTATTCTAGCAGCACTAACTGCTTGAGTATTATATTGAGATATTGATAAGAAATATTTAATACCTTAGTCAATAAAAAAGTTCTGGAGTAAAGGGTATATCAATAGCGAAACCTTTCTTTAATCATTCTTATACATTCCATCAAAACTGAATGGTCTTTGGGCAGAGCCACCAATGATGGAAAAATCAGCATCGTTAAATCCACAAAACCAAACTGGCCAAAGCAAGAGCTAAACATTCTTGAAAGTTTTGCATTCATTCAAATTGTATTGTGATATTTCTAGACCAAATCCCACCTAGCATCTTAGTTTGAAGGAACTTCTGTCCATTTTCAGACTGCTTACCAGCCACGGAACATCGCTCCGAGCTCCGAGAACGACAGCATCTTCCTGCCGTTCTCACGTGAAATTGCACCAGGAAGATGCTGTCATTCCGGGAGATTGACGCGATGTTCCGTGGCTGGTAAGCAGTCTGAAAATGGCCTATGACTTCAAAATGAGATAAACTGCTGCAATGTCTGAAGCAGCCACAGTAGGTAGGAAACGTGATGAAATCCAACCACCCACAAACACAGCACCTTCACAAAAACAGACCTTCTCCCATCAGCCTCATATGATCCCTGAAAAGACAGGAGACCCTCCAGAACAATATGCTATGCAGAATGAGGAAGCTACAGCAAAAAGTTAGTTTCAAATGGGTAGCCGTATTGGTCTGCTATAGGACAGCAAGATTAGTGTCCAGGAGCTCCAAGACCAACAAGATTTCCAGAGTATAAGTTTTTAAACCTTAAAGTTTGATCATTTAGGAGCTTCCCTACTGGTCTCCTGCCAGGGGGGCAATGTAATCATCTGCCTCCCTATAAGCACAGTCAGATTATTATAAACTGTGCCCCCACTCCACCCTTTTGTTCTTTGTTTATATCATGATTGGGGAAATTGGAGGGGGCCCACCATCTGTTTTTGTATGTATTTGTGGTGTTTTTTTGTTTTAAATGTATTTTATAGGTTTTAATGCTCATTGAGCATTTTACTGTAACCTGCCCTGAGCCCGTTCATGGGGAGGGAGGGCTAGAAATAGGAAAAAAATAAATAATGAATCAAGCTCTCATTTTCAGATTCTTCAGTGTCGGTAGCTTATACCCTGAAAAATCTTGTTGGTCTTGTTGGTTTTTAGGTCCTACTGGACTTGAATCTTGCTGTTCTACAGAAGGAAGGGGCTGAATTTGCCTTCTCCCATCTTGTGTTAGTGAAACAAGCTCTAAAAGAGGAGTCTTGGGGCTGATTCCTTCTTCTATCTACAGTCCCCTGTGCCATACAGTATATTGCTGTCAAGGCCCCCCCAGCCATCAGCAGTAGCTTTTTTGAGGATATATACAGAGCTACTCAGGAAGAGCAGATTCTACAAACTCACTTCATTCATGGAAAACTTGGATCTAACCTAATATATACTAAAAATTGATAGCAGCATAGTTTGTATGCAAAATAGCCCAGAGGCATATTCTGAAGATCTGTTTCTGTATGTACACACCTTCACACTCAATTTTGGGGGGATAACTTAATCTATGATACAATCGAGAGTTTATTTTTAACACTACTTCTGAATTTAATTTGATGCAAATACAGCATTACCTCATCTAGGCTAGGACTGTCTGCTCATGTCTGACTGATAGCAGTTCTCCAGCATTTGGGGAGAAGGTCTTTCTCAATCTTGTTACCTGGAAGCCTTTAACTGGAGACATCAGTGATTGAACCTAAGAAGCCTTTGCAAGAAAAACATGAACTCTGCTGCCAAGCTTTCTCTCAAGCAGTTGCATTCAAATATAAGACACCTCTGCAGTTTTAAAAATGACATTACTGAATCACAGCTCAAACAGAATCATGCAGAAATGTTCTTGGACAAAAATTCAGGATTTGCTTTTTTGAACTAGAAACATTTTCAAAATTTGTATTTGCAAATTGACATGTCTTTTGAATGATAAGGCAATGGTGTTAGAAAATGACATGCCCAGAACAATACTTCCAGCATCCGTAACTGAGAATGCCAGAAATGTTTTAGAGACATATGACTTAGAACATTTCCAAGCAATTAAAACAACTTGCTTCAGCCCTACTGGCAATTAGGCAACACAAGGATTCCAAATAGGGCTAAGTCCTACCTCGACTTACATTCAAAGAGATTTGAATGGCCTAAGTCATTCATAAGATTGCAGAAAGGGTTTGTAAAAGTTGAACTGTTAGATCAAAGCAGAGAGGGGATTTTTTTGTAATAGGTCAAACTACTGCTGCATGTTAGAGATAAGTAGGATTCATTTTGTTAGAGGTCACCTGCAAAACAGATGAATTACTTGCTTTTGCTAAACTAATGTTCTTCCTCCACTGCAGTGACAATCTTTTCTATTGTTCACTGGTGTCTGCACTATTTCTCTAATTTTTTCAATCAGGTTCCTCCTTTATTGATAATATTCTGTTTATTAATTTATTTGTAAATGAATAGTAAAAGGATAATTTAAAAAACTGTGTAAAAGGGAGCTCTCAATAGGATTATGTCAGATAGAGTGGAGTGAATTTCCCCTTTGAAATATAAGAAAAGATACAGGATCAAGGTTTATTCCTCCATATTTTCCTATCCACACCTTTAAAAATCTATAACTTTCAAAACTTTTCATTCTTTACAACCCATCTAAAAACTTTAATCTTTGCCTCAGATGAGGGTTTGAAAAAGTACAGAATGATAGCAAGGAAATGAACAAAGAGAGGAGGTGGTGGGAAAGAGGGTAGAGAGGCCAATATACCAATCAAGGTCAAAAAGAGAAACTGCAAGGCTGCAAAAACAAGATGCTTTCTAAAAGGAAAAAAATGATGCAATACTTCATCTAAAACTATAGTGAAATGAAATATTCCAACACTTTTTCTGCTGACATATTGGGAGTGTCTAACTCTGCACTGCAGTATGATGGCTGAATGTTTTGGCAGCTAACAACACTTTCATGAGAAACACACTGTAAGATCAAGATGTTTCTTCTCACAGATCTCTGCATCTCTACCATTTGGCTTCTGGGTTTTCATGGATTTATGCATTTTTAAATTATTCTCAGTGTTTTGTGATGGATAGTTTCTTGGTCTCTGCATGAGCAGGAGGCATTTCTGTTCACAAAGTAGGGGTGGGCCTAACATTTTTGTTGTTGCTTTTCATTTAAGAAGCCACCCTCCCTTACTGATGTTCTGTCCCATGCTGTTGCCTGAGCCCCTAACTCTCTGAAGCATGTTTTCAAGGATGGGATATGTGTGTATAAAATGGGGAGAGGGAAGATCTGTTTTGCAACTAGGACACTGAACACCCCCATGACCTTTTTTTCCCCCCTCTTGAAACTCTATCTTCATGGCCATTTTTCCCCCTGAGGGAGTTCTAAGACTAAAAGCAGCCAGACAGAAGTAAAGGGCTTGGAAGAAATAGAAGAGGGGAAAGAAGCGTTCAGCACCACATATACCAGTAACCATACTTTAAATCTCCCTTCCCACTGTCCTGGAAAAAGATGTGATCTGCATTGTAACCTTCCTTCCTTCCTTCCTCTCTCCTCTTCTTATTTTGTACGCAGCCTCTCCAGGAACCTGCGTAAGGTGGTTTACAAAACAAAAATAATTTTAAAAATCATTGGGTGGGGTGGGGGGGGGAAGCCCAGCATAGAAACATAAACCATAAAAACAGAACACAAACAGCTTAAAAAAAGTTTCCAGACTAAAATAATGCTTAAAAAGTAACCACTCCATTAAAGACCTGAATAAACAGAAAAATTTTGGCCTGGGGCATAAAAGAGAGTGGAAGAGGATGGGTTAAAATACTGCCTGAAGGGAGAATTATTGACAGGTTGCTCTCTATGACTGGCCTGTGAGAAGGTAACAACTGGTGCTGGCAGAGAGCCAAACTACATAAGACACCAGATACGTATTTTTCATGTGTCAGGTCCTGCAAGGTTCCCTGGATAGTGTAGTCTTACAAAAAACAGCACTCAATGTGATTATCCACTGGGAGAAGAGTGATGGGAGGGATTCTCTCTTGCAAAATGCCTCAGGTTGAGTTTTCCTCTGGGAGCTTGGGGGCAGGGCAGGAGACATAACAAGAGGCAGGAAATCCAGGGCAGCTTTTTGCAAGAGAGAGAATTCCTTCCCATTGTTCTTCATCTGGAGGAGAATCACACTGAGCAGCTGTTCTTTGTAAGACTACACTACCCAGGAAACTTTGCAGGACCTGACACACATCTGGGCGTCTCGTGTAGTTTCCTTCAGAATTGTTGGAGGAGTTGAATTTTGGCGTATGACAAGGAGGATCAGTCTAGTAATCCTCTGTGTGAGGAAAAAGGGAAAGTTTGCCCAAACTGCAACAGCTTTAGGTTTCTAAAAGACTTTAGTTAAAGTATTTAAGTGTGAAATCCAGCACAGATTTACACAGACAAGTTAGACCTGGGGATATGTTGTTGGCAGAGGAAATAGATAGTGAAAGGAGATTCCCCTTCAGCCAAGTGAATACGATTATGTATTTTGGAGAAGAATAATTCCTGCCCAGTGTCTAAAGGGGGGGGGCGTGGAATTTGGCTCTGAGGAGGAACCTAGGTCTAGTGTAAAGGAGAAAAAGAGCTGTATTGAAGTCAGATCACCTAAGCTGTAAAGTGAAATTTATGAAGGTATCTTTTTAAAGTAACCTAAGTCTGAAACTACCAACCTCTCACTTTTAAGATCTGTAACTACTGAAACTAAGCTTTAAGAAGATTATTGTATTGCTTGTGAAGTATTCTATTCTACAATCAAAATTTACCGCAGCTTTTCTTTCCCTGCCTACCTATATACCAACCCTGCCTGTTTAATAAACCTGCTGTTTCCTTTTGAACTTTACTCAGCCTCTAATGACATTTCATTTAAAGATGAGGGCTGTTGCGTCTCCCATACCAAATATTTGGGCTGGGATATAAGCCTAAAATGTATAAGTTTTAAAGTGTGGGACAAAAAGACCTTTAAATTATACCCAAAGACATGCTACCAGATGTTGCTCATCCACAGTAAGGAATCTTAATGATTTTTGAGGGGAAAACTGCCTTCCAGTGGGGGAGTGTGTGGGGCTTACATCATACTGGTGTATCAGCCAAAGCTGACAAAGTTACTATATGCCACAGAGGAGATCTGGACTCCTCAGGAGCAGTAGGCCAGGATCCAGCAGTACTTCCAATCTATGAACCTGTTCCTTCAGGGGAGTGCAACCTACTCTGGGACAGGCTGACTCCAGCCCTCAAACAGCTTTGTCACCGACCAGTAACATCTCAGTCTTTCCCAGACTGAACTTCAGTTTATTGATTTTTATCCATCCCTTTATCATCTCCAGGCATCTTTTCAGGACTTTCACACCTGACTCAGTTGTTAAGGAGAAGTAGAGCTGGGCATCAGCCATATATTGGTGGCATCTTCCTCTAAATCTCTTGAGGATCTCTCCCAGCAGTTTCATATCAATGTTAAACAGCATGAGGGACAACACGGAACTCTGTGTGACCCCACTGCATAAATGCTATGGGGCTAAGCAGCACTCACTTAGAAACAGCTTCTGGAATCAGCCAGTTAAGTAACAGCAGAGGCACTAAAGCACAGTAGTCCTCACTCCCAACTTAAACTGCCTAGCCAGAAGGATATCGTGGTCAATGGTATCAAACATCACAGAGAAGTCCAAGAAAATAAACAGGGATGCACTCCTCCTGTCATTCTCTCTGCGAAGATCATTCATCAAGGTGACCAAAGTTATTTCTGTCCCAAATCTAGAGCTGAAATGGTTCTAGATAATCTATCTCCTCCCTGAAGCTGCATGTCCACCAGTCAATCAAGTACCTTGCTCAAAAATGGAATGTTGGCCACTGGGCAATAGTTGTTCAGGTCAGTGGGGTCCAGGGATGTCTTCTTCAGGAAGAGTTGTATGACCTCTTTCAGGACAGTTGGAATGACACCCCTTAAAGGCATTTATTACCTTCTAGATGTATTCAACCAAACCCAGTTCTGCTTGATACCAAGAGCCATGAAGGGCAAGAGTTGAGTCTAGACATGATAGACTACTGCACACTTCAGATCAATTGTCTGCTTTATCGGGCAATAAAAAAGGGGGAGAGAGCACCAATGCATAGGGGTTACTTACAATTAAAGAATTCTTCTTTTTGCACTATTTACTGTTCCTTCTTCACTTCATCAGGCATCACCAACTGGAAGTCACCCATATAACTAGGATCAGACCACATTACAGTGACATCCAAAGATTGAATTGTGCCAACTGAGCCACAGTAGATGCAAGCAATTTTATCCACAAAATGCATTACATTTGTAACATCTAGTTTGGCCCTTAGGTTACTGCAAAAGTCATCTCAAGCTATTTGCCATATAATTTTAGTTTGCAATGTATCTACTTTGCAGCCCAGCATTGATGGTGGAAGAGGGGAGGAGGCTATGGCAACAAACACAGTCACACATCTTGGCTGGGTTAACAAATTTGGCCACAACTATTACAATACAGCGAACAGGAGCATTGGTGATGCATGTGGGTCAGTTCCCTGAACATTGGCTGACCCACCTACCAGCTGATGACTCTCACCCCTCAGACTGCAGCTGAGGGGGAACCAAGGAGTGACACTGAAGGGGAGATCATGTGGGTGTGCACTACTGCATGACTCCCCTGTCACCTGGGAATGAGAATGCCCCAGCAGCCCCTGAGCTGGGCATGCACCACCATAACTTACTCCCAAGATTCCTTATGGGAATCCCGTTAATGAGGAGACTGGGCACAGAGGCCTTGCCTCCCCCCAAAAACAGATCTGACCCAATACAAAACCATGAGACAAAGTTGTGACAGGTGAAAATTATACATATGGAAATGGAAAATTATACATACAGAGGGTGGGATTCGTCGTCCACAGTCAAGAGAGGCTGGGGTGGAGCTGGCTGCTCCTTAAGTACCCGGCAGCCGGATTGGAGGGAACATTGCATCCGTCCAGTCCAGAGCCAGGCCCCAACCCACATACACACACCTCGGCTGCGCCAGATAGGGTGGCTGGGAAATTTGAAGGAATTGGTTGCGGGCTGTGCCCCAGGAGCCAGGTGAGCCTACAACATGGTGACCGCCATGCCCTGTACCCCTCTGCCACCCGCCAGCAGCAACCCAGGCCTCCAGGTGAGTCTAGTGGCCATTGCTTCTTCCTGTGCCCTATACTAGATCAGAGAATCAAGAGGGAGGTAGGAGGAATCCCTACTACACCATATGTTGGCATATACAGCTCAGCATGACTTGGGCTTTGGTGGGAATTGCATGTCTCTGTGTGTGTTATACTCCTGATTAGAAAGATGGTTCTCATTGTGTAAGGTGGAAATGCCCCCTTACTCCTCCTCTCTGTGTCCGTTGAAAGAGTTTCTTTGTCTTGCCCCATGACTTTCCAAGGAGGAGGATGCACCTTTTCAGAGCTTCTGCAATGAAGGCCTGATCCACCTTGAGTCTCAGTGAGAAAGGCAGGCTATAAATGTAATAAATAAATAAATAAAATAAAAAATACCCACATGCAAGCATGGGGCCGGAACAGCTGGCCATGCCAAATAGGGATACTTTTTAGACTGTGATTCTTTCTTCTACAAGAAAATGCTGTGAATAGAATCTACCTCAATAAATGTAAGTTTTGTCTTTTTTACAATTTAATTGTCTGAGGACTTATTACTGCACATTGGGGAAAATATTCCAGACTGAGTAACTCTGCTACCAAATGAAATATAACTATTTCTTGGCTCTGTCACTCTGTCCCTCAGCCTAATGGCTATTATGAAAATCAAATGAAAAGGAAAGAAACATATCAACTGTCTTGAACTCATTGGAGGAAGGGCAGGACAAAAATGTAATTGATTGGATGGTTCAGTTCAAACTTTCAGTTCCACAGACTCAGGATCATGCTATGCTAGAAGCCACTCTCTGCTGGCATTGCCCAGTTGCTCCTTGGCCCTAATAGAGCATCAAAATTTTGTATAAAGGCCCGTACAAACTATATGTTAAGACACCAACAAGCCTTTGACATGACATTCTATGGCCTCCGTGGGTGAAGTGAAGCACAGTTCTTTACCAGCCTCAGTTAATGAGGAGGATTTTCCCAGAAGGCACTGCTCCTCTTGACAGGGCTTTCAGATGTCGCAGTAACTGCTAGGATAGGTTGGGCAGGTCAGAGCTGTCAGTAAAAAATACAACCACCTTGGCTATGACAGAAATGACAAAGCATAAAGCTCATGAAGAAATCTGCCTCCCATAAAGGGAAAAAATAAACTTTTATGACTTTGAGGTATTTGAACACACTCTCTTACCAGGGAAAGGGGCATTTAATTGTTTAAAGGGACCTTTCCTGCCGTTTGCAAGGGGCAGAACCCTTTAAACTATCAGCTGACTGACGCAGGTTGAGCAGTAGTGTTAACTAGAGATGGGCATGAACCAAAAAAACCCACTAACTGGGCTGGTTTGTGGTTTGTGAACCAGGGTTCATGGAAGCTCATTTCCATGAACTTCCACAAACTGCAAGGCAGGGCCCTTTAAACAGCCCAAACCTGAGCCCCCACCCCCAGCCCCCAGCCCCTCACTCCCCAAGCCCCAGTCCCAGCCCCTCACTTACCTTCCCTCTGATGCTGGAGTGGTAGAGGCCTCCTTTGCTGCCCTGCAGGCCTGCACAGCAGAGGAGAAGACCAAAAAGGGCCTTCCTGCCCCTCAAATGGCAGCTGAGGCTGCCATTTGAGGGGTGGGAGGGCCCTTTTCCACTTCCTCTGCTGATGCACGGGCCTGCAGGGCAGCGGAGGAGGCCTCCACTACCCCAGCATCAGATGGAAGGTAAATGGGGGGGGGGGCTCATTTCCACGAACAAACCACGAACCAGCCCAGTTCGTGGGTTTTTTTGGTTTGTGCCCATCTCTAGTCAACACTACTGCTCAACCTTCGTCAGTCATGTTGTATTTGGTCTCTTCCACCCTAGCAGTTTGGAGACTGCAAGAGTGGCAGCGAAGCATCCTGATGTGACAGGATGACTGAACTCTCAGCCTTAACATTTGTTTTGTGGAGGTAAACTTATCATTTGCTAATATCTGTGGTTTAAGAGTTATGCTAATTCTTGCAAAACAAAGCAAAAAAGCCTCCCATGCTCCAAAATCCAACTGTCTCATATGCCACTGTGTCATGTTTTGCTGGGAGAAAGGGAAAGATAATTTTCTGCATCTGTCTTTTTTTGGTGGCTGATATGTATTCTTGCACTCCAGGGGGAAAATAATCAGCTAGCAGAGAGGAGAGTCAGAGGGGAGCTAGAATTAACAAGGCTGGAGAGATCCCTTGTCAGTTGCTCCTCAGCCAGGGCCAGGAAAGGTCTTCAGAACAACCTCCCAAGACTAGCTGCTGCAAGTGGAAGTGCCAAAGAGCTACTCCACAGTGTGCCTTGAGACCAGTTTCAGCTCATGTGCAATTTCTCTCTTTGGCGGCTGAGTGCTGGCAGTAGGGTCACAGTATGGCTTGGGACTAGAGCTGTCAACACCATAATTCAGTTCCAGACACCATCCCAAATCACAATTGTGCCACTAGCTGGGGAAAGAATTACATTTTTTCCCAGGAACAAGCAATATATTGCTGCTTGAGCACTGGGAAAATGTATTATTCCCAAAATAGAAACATTTCCTTGAAGGAAGATGTTTGATACACTGTAACCAGGTTGTTTGAAAAAGCCCTTAGTCCCACTCATGTCAGTGGAATTTTCTCAGTGTATGTGGGCTTAGGTTTTCAGTCTTACTGCACAGTTTCCAGTGATCTTTATGGTACTGTGCTTGTAGCAGTGAGGTGGAGAAACCTCCAACACATACTAGGTTTTGCTGACATGTCATGGAATATTCACAAACATTCCAGAAGCTCAGGAAAGAGAGAGTTGGTAGTTTGCCTTGAATTAAGGCCTTACATATGGCCTTCTTCACATAGATCCTAGGGACAGGAGTATCTGTACAAAGCACTTCAAGGACTGGGGGAAACCACAGGAAGAAAGGAAGATGAAATGCAGAGGCCACCAGCACAGTGGCTGAAGAGGGAGCGCTTGTTGCCACCTTGTCAGGAAAAGATTTATCAGTGTCAAGCTACTGTTAAAAGAAGCAACCCTATAACCTAGATAAAGTGGGGTGAGATAGTACTGGTTGAATTTCATATACTGATTTTTTGCATTGAAAGGCATACATAGGGCCATTTTTCACAGCTTAAAATTCTATCATGCAATTTTAAACACAAGACCTTGAAATTTAATTTCTGCTTCCGAAATTTAATTGACTGTAAGCATTCTTTTTTTTTTTAAAAAAAAAGCCATAATCATTCTGTAGGGATCTTTCTCACTGCCTACAATCGTTTCTGCAAAAAGAACATGCAGCCCAGCAGACAATACCAATAAGACAGCATTTCTTCCCGAACAGAACACGCACACTAAAAGGAAAACATGCTATTGATCTGGAGACTTGAGAAGCATGTGAAGCACCAAAGTATCAGCAACAACTTTATATACTACCTTGTAGCTTGTAAGTTATACTATCATTACTATTCTCTGAAAACCTATTATTATATATATGCTATATATACATCCTTAAGAAATTTGGGCAGCCCAGTCCTAACTCCCCAGGCAGCACCACTGCTCGTGCGCCGGTGTAAATGGGGCAGCGCTGCACAGCACCCTATGGACTTTTGCAGGATAGTCCCGCCAGCACCCGAACGTGACAAGGCAAGATGCAGCGGCCCCTGGGAGGTCCCGCTCACCATTCCCTTGACAACCCTGTTCATACCATCCAATGGCCACACCCTCCCCTGACATTCAGGTGAGGGGCAACCAGTGGCGCAGCCAATGGGGAGGGCCAGACTGGTGGTTGCAGATTGGTGTGCCTGCAAATACCCACTGCCGCTCCCACCATCAAAAGAAAAAGGTTCCCCCTCCCTGAAAAGTAGGGCCAGATAGTAGGGAGCTGACCTCTTTTGCCTGGAGATCAGTTGCAATTCTGGGAGATCTCCAGCTACCACCTGGAGATTGGCAACCCTAAGTAGTCCCTAGGTTCCAGAGAAGCAGGTGGGGGAAGCAGGGCCATCAATGAGTGACAAGAACGCCCATTGGGAACCACGCGGGAGGCCGGAAGGCATTTGGAAACAAGGGGAATGAAAAGCGCGCTCAGACTTGCTTCTGCGCAACTTGAACACATCACTGCATCTCTACAAAGTGAGAACGGGGGCCAGACCTTGACAGCCATGTCCCAGTACTGGGGAGATGCCCCCCCCAGAGTGAATGGACAGACCCTCCCCACACCAAGTCCATCCCTGCTTCTGCAAACACATTCCCCACCCCCTGGCAGTGGCTTTCCACCTCCAGTGACCATCTTGCTGGCTTATCAGATACCAGCAACAAGTCCGGAAATATGCAATTAATGCTGACTTTTATATAAATGTTTCAATAGTGCAAACGTGCAAAGTGCAAATAAATAACATGCAATGAATACAATAAATATAGTTAATACAATTCAGTTGTCCAAGTCATAATATAAATGTCCGAAACAGACCCACAATGGGGATATACTAAAGAGGAAGTCACAAGGCAGTCTTATGGTGGTGGCTCAAGTCCAATGAGATGTAAAATCCACAGGTGCCGACGGGATTATGCAGGCATCTTATACAATTCCCATTTCGTATGAAACATACTTCTTCTTGGGCACAAGTACAACTGGACTGAAAAAAATTAATATATAAGTCAAACCTTAATTAATCCATTGAAGTGCCAACGAACATGCGTAGGCATCATGTACTCACAGGTTGCCAATCCACTCCAACGTGACTGCTCAAGACCTATTACATTTCCAAATGAATGACGGACATGGGTGAATGGACAAGACTCATACAGCAGATAAGGGACTCTAAATACATCATTACAACTAGGTTAATGGGCCTAATTTGGCATAGTCCACGTAATTACATCCAGCTGATCTTAAAGGGCTCAGACCCTATATATACAGTGCAAACATTGCAAATTACAATAAACATTTATTCTATTACAGCGTCACATCCAGCTATTCACCTCATACATAGCAGCGTACCTATACAGAAATTAGGGGGGGGGGAGAAATCCCACATGGTTTAACACAATAAACATTATAACATTAGGCTGATCTTAAAGGGCTACAGACCATATGCACATTACAAACAGATTATGCATCACCTTCAACTGGTCGCATCCTGCAGAGCACAATAACCTTGTGAAGAAAAATGAGCGGGGGGGGGGGGGAACCCAGATGGGCCACTGGCTAACCCAAGTGCGCCTTTGATTTAATGTTGTTACTTGTTAGAACTTCCAACACTGAGGCGGATAAAATTACCATAGAAATTACCAAATTAGAAGATCAACTGAAGGCCAAACAGACGTTGGAAGAGTTTGAGGCTAGGAGGGCAGAGTTGGGTCGTAATATTGCAGAGAGTAAAGAGAAGTTGAAGGAATTGAAACTAAAGAAGTTTGAGCGGGATAGGAGGGACTACACCTCAGGTAGGATCTATACCTGGAGGGAAGACACCAATAGTAAAACACGCAAGAGAGTCTCGTGGGCGAAAAATCTCCAACCCGGGTCTGAGTTTGAGACCACGGAGCCCTCAGAAACTGATACCTCTGGAGATGAGGGCACCAGTACCAGAAGCCTGCGTAATCGCTCTGTCCCCTATTCCTTCAGAGGCAACAACAGTTTTTTAGGGAGAGGTTCAGCACGTCCCAAGAGAACATACAAACCGAGGACCTAGTCTTCAATTTATCTTCTAGACCACTCACTCAGATTGAGAGAAAGGTACTCAATAAGGGTCTCGGTTTTGTACCTATGCCAAATTATAATGCTTTTGATACAAGACTGGACGTGTACAAATTAATCAGGCTCATTAAACTGAAAAAGTTTTTTGGTGCCGCTCCTGAAAGTGTTCCTTCCATCATTAGGCAAAAATCCACCTTCTGTCCTCCCATTTCGGATCCCTCCATTGAATGCTTTGAGAGGGTGGTGCTGAGAGATATTGAAAATCTAGAGCGGGCACATAAATTCCGCCGTTATAATCTGAACCGGGAAGAGTGGTCAGCCCTCCAATCTTTGAAGTCGGACCCAAACATTGTTATTAAATCTGCAGATAAGGGCGGGGGTGTGGTCATACAGGATACCACACACTACATCCAGGAGGCGACCAGGCAGCTTTCGGTTACCTCTGACTCCAAGAAAATCTCTGCAAACCCATTACCCCAGATACAAAGAGTAATTAAGATCGTTTTAGAGGAGGGGCTGCTAGAGAATGAAATAGACGTCAAGACTTATGAGGGTTTGCAGAATAGAAACCCTCGTACGCCTGTGTTTTATATGCTCCCCAAGATACTTAAGGGGGGCATTCCACCACCAGGGCGCCCAATAATATCGGGCAGTAACTCTGTGCTCGAACCCCTTTCGATTTTTCTTGACCACTATTTACAGCCACTAGTTGTGCAGACGGAGGCGTATTTGAGAGACACCATGCACCTCATTTCCCTAGTGGAACAACTGAGGATTCCCCGTTCTGCCTATTTGATGACCCTTGATGTTGCCTTCCTATACACCTCGATCCCCCATGAGGGGGCGAGGTCCGTGGTGGAAACGGCTCTGCTGACCCGATCTCTTCAGAGCCCTTCCACCCCGTTCCTTTTAAATGTCTTGGATATTATATTGGAGCGCAATTACTTCAAGTTTGACGGGGTCTTTTACTAACGAAAGGAGTGGCAATGGGGTGGCAATGGGGTGTGCTGCTGCCCCCAGCATTGCCAACTTATTTATGGCCCAATTGGAAAGGGAGTATATTGTCAGGGCTTGCCGCCACTGCCACTGGGCGTGGCACTGGGCGGTCTGCTCCTGACGTCATAGGGGGGCCAGGGATTCTGCAGGACCCTGCTCTGTGGAAGGAGGGGCGGTATACCTCACCCAGACTCCCTCTCAGTCCACTCGCTGGCCTGCTCAACCTGGCCTGCTTACCCTCTGCGTCCTCTTTCACTTCTTCCTCCCAGAGCTCTCCTCCAAACCTCCACGCTTGCATCGCACCACTCTCACTCCACATCATCACTCCCTACTCACACCCACCACCACAGGGCTCTTCCCAGCCAGCTTTTATAGGGCTTCCTTCTACTGTCCCACCCCTCTTCCAGCCTGGTCTTGGGCTGCACCAAGCAGTTGCAGCTGGGGTAGCTGATCTGGCCCCACTGACCAGCACCAGCTGTGCCTTGTTCCCTGGCTGCCCAGCCTCCCTGCCTTGGCTGATTGCTGCAAGCCTGTCCAGCTGCAGTCCCCTGGCTAGCAGCCCGGCCTGCCTGGCTGAGCTGATGGCTGAAGGTGGGTCCAGCTGCGGCTCCTTGGCTGGTTGCCCAGGGCTTCCTGCAGAGTGCCTCCAATAGCCCCACCTGGAGTGGCTTGGTTTTTGGCAACTCCTGGGCCAGGCTACTATTTTCTAGCTGGGGCGTGGCTTTGGGTTGTTGGGGCTGCTGCTGCTTCTCCTCCTCAGGTAAGGTCTTTGGGTGCGTGACTGCTGGGCCCCCAATCCCTCTGCCCTTGCCCCCTTCTGCCTTGCTTAGTCCCCTTTCCTTCCCCAGGGGAGTGGGACTCGCTGGCCTCCTTCTGTCTCCCCCTGCCTCCTGAGGCCCTGGGCCTTTGCCCCTTGCCCCTGGCACAGGCAGGTTCTGGCTCCATTTGCCCATGGGAGGGGTTGACCTGCTGTCCCCTGGCTGCTCCCTCTGCTTGCCAGTCAGACCGGTTGACCTACTGTCTGCTGGCTGACCCATTGACCTGCTGGCTGCTGGCTGCCCCCTCTGTTTGCCCGTCGGCCCGGCTGACCTGCTGTTCCCTCTTGTCAAGTCTGGGGGCTGGGGCTCAGACCCCGGACACACACCCCCACTTGGCTTTGAGTTGTGGGGGTCCGGTTCAGCCTCGAACATGTGGGACATGAAGTCCGCGTCCACATGCCGTGCCCCCTGGCGGTATTTGATGGTGAATTGGAAGGGTAGGAGGGAGAGGTACCACCACAGCACCCTGGGGTTGTGCGCCTTCATGCGATGGAGCCACTGCAGGGGTGCATGGTCTGTCAGCAGTACAAAGGGGTTGTTGGCCAGGTAGTACTGCAGGGCCCCCACCGTCCACTTGACCGCTAGGGCCTCCCACTCCACCGTGGCATAGCGCTTCTCGGCGGGCTGGAGCTTCCGGCTTAGGAACAGAATTGGGACATCCACGCCATCCCGCTCCTGGGTCAGCACAGCCCCGAGGCCGGTGTCCGAGGCGTCTGTGACCAGTGTGAAGAGCTGGTCAAAGTCCAGGTTCCATAGGGCTGTGGCGTTGGAGAGGGCTAACCGCAGGTACTTAAAAGCTGCCTCTAGTTCTGGGGTCCACCGGACTTGGTTGGGCAGCCCCTTCCTTAAGCTGTCCGTCAGGGGCGCCGCTCGGGAGGCAAAGTGGGGGATGAACCGCCCGTAATACCCCAGCAGTCCTAGGAATCGCCGAACCTGCTTCTTGGTCTTGGGCTGTGGGGCATCGGCTATTGAGGCCACCTTGTCCGGTGATGGCCTGACTCGTCCTCCCCCAACCACAAAGCCCAGGTATTTGAGTTCCTGGAACCCCAGGTGGCTCTTTTTTGGGTTCGCCCTTAGTCCAGCTCGTTGGAGGGCCCTTAAGACAGCTTCCAGGTGTTGGAGGTGGGTGGGCCAGTTGGGGCTGAAGATAATAATATCATCAATGTACGCCATGGCGTACGCCCGGCACTCTCCCAGCACCTGGTCCACCAGCCGCTGAAAGGTGGCTGCTGCCCCATGCAGGCCAAACGGCATCTTCTTGAATTGGAAGAGGCCTTGGGGGGTGGCAAAGGCCGTCTTCTCCCGGTCCTCCAGCCGTACGGGCACCTGCCAGTAGCCCTTTGTTAAGTCCAGGGCCGACAGGTAGCGGGTGGACCCCAGGTGGTCCACCAGCACATCTGCTCGGGGCATGGGGTAGGCGTCGAACTGGGCCACCTTATTCAGTTCACGATAGTCAATGCAAAACCGGGTGGTCCCATCTGGCTTGGGCACCAGGACTATCGGGCTCCTCCAGGCACTTCGTGAGGGTTCGATTACACCCAGCCGGAGCATCTCGTTTGTCTCCTTCTCCACTGCTTCCCACCGCTTCCTGGGGATGGGGCGCCAGGTAGCCCAGGCTGTCTGCCCCGGGCTGGTCGGGATGGCATGTTGAATCAGGCTGGTGCTGCCCGGCCTGCGGGAGAAGACCCCGGTAACCCGTGCACAGAGGTCTCGTAGCTGGGCCCGTTGAGCTGGATCGAGCTGGGGGTCTACCTTGGGCTCCTCGAACTCCGGGGCTTCGGAGGTCCATGGCAGCTCACTGTCAGGAAGCTCCAATGGGTCCTCAGTCACGCCACACTCCTCTTCTGGGCGCTCATGCCACCGCTTCAGGAGATTCACATGCAGGGTCCTCCGCCGACGCCAGCCAACCCCACACTGGACTTCGTAAGTAGTGGGGCCCAGCACCCTCCGAATCGGGTAGGGGCCCCTCCATGGGTCCCCTTCCTCTCTGGGGAATACTGAGTGGTGCACCAGGACCTTCTCTCCTGCCTGGAAGGCCCTCATCCGTGCACCCCGGTCGTAGGTGGCTTTCTGCTTCGCCTGGGTGCGAGTCAGTCTGCGGTTTGCCTCGGCTTGGGACTGTTGCACCCGGTTATGGAGATGGCTTATGTACTCCTGTGTGGTGGACGCAGGGCTGCTGGCCTGGGGCGCCCAGCGTTCTGTCAGCCGGGAGAGCATCCCTCTTGGCTTGCGCCCATACAGCAGCTCGAACGGGCTGAAGCCAGTGGAGGCCTGCGGGGTCTCCCTGAGGGCAAACATGAGTGGGTCGATGTACAGGTCCCACTGATGAGGCTTCTCCCGTGTCATCTTCTTCAGGGCCTCTTTGATGGTCTGGTTCAGCCGCTCTGCCAAACCGTCTGTCTGAGGGTGGTAAGCCGAGGTGAACACCTGCCGGATCCCCAAACTCTGGCAGAGTTGGCGCATGGCGGTGGCACGGAACGGGCCTCCTCGATCTGTCAAGATTTCATCTGGCAGCCCCACCATCGTGAAGAACTTGGACAGTGCCCGGACCACCCCCAGGGTCTGCATGGTCCTCAGTGGGATGACCTCGGGGAACCGTGTGGCATAGTCCACAATCACCAGGGCAAAGCGGTGGCCCCGGGGTGTGCGTGGCAGCGGTCCGATGAAGTCCATCGTGATGCGTTGGAAGGGCGTCCCCATGACGGGTAGTGGGGAGAGGGGGGCCTTCGGTGGGCGGCGGGCTGCCACCCGCTGGCAGGTGGGACACGAGTGACAGTGGGCCTTCACGTCGGCATTCACGGAGGGCCAGTAGAACTGCTCAAGGATCTTCTTCAGGGTCTTGTGGTGCCCCAGATGCCCGGCCCACGCATGCTCATGGGCCGTGCGGAGGACTTCGGCCCAATAGGCAGTCGGCACCAATAGCTGGCGGACCTCCCCCTGGCCACTTGGGGCGCGAGCTATGCGAACCCAAACCCCTCCTTGCTTCTCGATGCGCGGGAGCTCATCGCTCCGCTCATCCTGCACTAGCTCCTCCTCATGACCTGCCGTCTCTCATAAGTGCTGCAAGGACTCATCTGCCCCTTGGGCATCACAGAATGGGCGATCGGCCGGGGGCCCAGCTGGGTCTCCAGTCCGTGGTTCTGCCCCTGGTCTGGTGGAGGGACCCTCTCCCGGGTCATCGGCCTCCTCCACTTGCAGAGCGGTGGCAACTTGGGGGTCTGTCAATTCCCCTGCCGCCTTCAGCCGAGACCCGGCGATCCCTGGGGTGTCTCTTCCCAATTTCTTTGCTGCCTGCTGGAGGAGCCTGAAGAACCCTGGGGCATCTCTTCCCAGCAGCATTGGCACGGGTAGGTGAGCTAACCGGGCAACTTCCATTTGGTGGCGGACCCCTAGGTACTCTATCGTGTTTAGGGCCGTAGGGTACGGCTGGGTGTGGCCCATCACATCCGTCACCGGGATCCAGCGGTGCACTGGGGTAGCAGCTGGGAGGAGCTGGGGCCGAATTGCTGAGACTGCACTCCCAGAGTCTAACAGGGCTTGTAGGATCAGCCGGCCTATCTTCACGGTGGCGCATAGACTCTGCACCTGCTTGCCAGGTGGTGGGTTATTTTCCCAAACAAGGGCACAAACCCTGGGCAAGGCCTCTGTGAGCGCGCCGGCTTGCAACCGCAGCTCCGCTGTCTGTGCTAGTTCCACTGGAGCGGCTGGATAGGCTGCCTCCAGCTTTCCCCACATCCTATCCTGGCGTTCCTCCAGCCACAGTCCAAGCTCCGCTGGGGCGGCGGCCTTGGGAGGCCACCCCTTGACTGGCGCCTGCGTCAGAACGTCTCTCCCCGTACGGGCCACTAACTTGTCAGGGCTTGCCGCCGCTGCCACTGGGCGTGGCACTGGGCATACGCCAGTGAGCGAGCCACAAGTGAGATAGATGCACTAGTTGATTCATCATAATTGTAACTGCTCTGAAGAAGGGGATACCGGAAACGGGACCTCTTGCTGGCTGACCCGTTCAGTTACAATTTAAAACATGTTGATTCCATTTAATTCTTGCTGAAAGATTGGTTTGAGCAACATGTATGTACCTTATAAATATTGAAATTTGTATCGATTTGTATTACTTTATGTAGAGGCTTTTTTGAGCCCTATTCTAAGTGATTATGTTTTTGCATCTAACACAGGGGTTTGGTTATTGAAATTTTCCCTCCCCTTGTTGTTTTCTTGTAAAGTAGGATATTTGCCCTAACACAGATGTTCTATTAGGGCTCTGTGGAATATATATTTATACTTATAATTCAATTTTGTACGAGTAAATTTTTGTAAATTTTGGATGTAAGAGTGTTGTACATTTCTTGAAGTTGCATTAGTTAGTTGGTGACGGTTTATTTTGGTTGTTTTGTTCACTAACTTGTCAGGGCTTGCCGCCGCTGCCACTGGGCGTGGCACTGGGCAGTCTGCTCCTGACGTCATAGGGGGGCCAAGGATTCTGCAGGACCCTGCTCTGTGGAAGGAGGGGCGGTATACCTCACCCAGACTCCCTCTCAGTCCACTCGCTGGCCTGCTCAACCTGGCCTGCTTACCCTCTGCGTCCTCTTTCACTTCTTCCTCCCAGAGCTCTCCTCCAAACCTCCATGCTTGCATCGCACCACTCTCACTCCACATCATCACTCCCTACTCACACCCACCACCACAGGGCTCTTCCCAGCCAGCTTTTATAGGGCTTCCTTCTACTGTCCCACCCCTCTTCCAGCCTGGTCTTGGGCTGCACCAAGCAGTTGCAGCTGGGGTAGCTGATCTGGCCCCACTGACCAGCACCAGCTGTGCCTTGTTCCCTGGCTGCCCAGCCTCCCTGCCTTGGCTGATTGCTGCAGGCCTGTCCAGCTGCAGTCCCCTGGCTAGCAGCCTGGCCTACCTGGCTGAGCTGATGGCTGAAGGTGGGTCCAGCTGCGGCTCCTTGGCTGGTTGCCCAGGGCTTCCTGCAGAGTGCCTCCAATAGCCCCACCTGGAGTGGCTTGGCTTTTGGCAACTCCTGGGCCAGGCTACTATTTTCTAGCTGGGGCGTGGCTTTGGGTTGTTGGGGCTGCTGCTGCTTCTCCTCCTCAGGTAAGGTCTTTGGGTGCGTGACTGCTGGGCCCCCAATCCCTCTGCCCTTGCCCCCTTCTGCCTTGCTTAGTCCCCTTTCCTTCCCCAGGGGAGTGGGACTCGCTGGCCTCCTTCTGTCTCCCCCTGCCTCCTGAGGCCCTGGGCCTTTGCCCCTTGCCCCTGGCACAGGCAGGTTCTGGCTCCATTTGCCCATGGGAGGGGTTGACCTGCTGTCCCCCAGCTGCTCCTTCTGCTTGCCAGTCAGACCGGTTGACCTACTGTCTGCTGGCTGACCAGTTGACCTGCTGGCTGCTGGCTGCTCCCTCTATTTGCCCGTCGGCCCGGCTGACCTGCTGTTCCCTCTTGTCAAGTCTGGGGGCTGGGGCTCAGACCCCGGACATATATTTTGGACAGGCACAATAATCCCCTTAGAGAATCCATCTTACATTACTGGCGCTATATAGATGACATCATAGCCATTATGGAGACTCAGGAGAGCGCGGAACAATTTGGCAGATGGATTAATATGATCAGCCCCGATATTAAATTTACGTGGCAGGGCAGTAACGAGTGTATTAATTATTTGGATGTCACCATCTATAAATTGAATGACAGGAGGTTGGGGGTGCGGCCCGTTAAGAAAAAAACGGATAGGTGCTCCTATTTACACTTTTCTTCCTTCCATCCGTCACGCTTGAAATATAACATCCCTATAGGACAGTTTCTCAGGCTCAAGCGCAACTCTTCCAACTCCGGGGATTTCCGAACTAGCAGTATTACATTAACCAAAGCTTTTGCTAGCAGGGGATACCCGCTGCCAGCCCTCCACTCGGCACAGAACAGAGCTATAGCCACGCCACGTGAGCAATTACTTGTTCCCAAACCGCGTGTAGATAACAACTGTTTGAAATGGGCTCTTGACTACACGCCCCTGGATACTCCTATCTGCAGAATAGTTCGGAAATATTGGCACCTTATAGACAACATCCCTGGATGTGGAGGTATCCGGCCATCGGTCTTCGCAGAACTAAATCACTTAAAGATATACTGACCAGTTCTGAATTCAAACGCGAAAATCCACTGCACAGGTCATCAGGACCAGCTCCCAAAGGCCACTTTCGGTGTGGTGACTGTAATGTGTGCACGCATATGGTTAAGCTTGAGGAAATGTTCACAGACAGACGGGAGATTTCCTGGAACTTTAGCACCTGCCGGTCATCCTATGTAGTCTATGTGATCCAATGCAGCTGCCCATTAATCTATGTGGGCAGCACAACACGCCTCCTCAAAATCAGGATTCAAGAACATATCTCAAGAATAAGGCATCAGGTCAGAGAGGCACCATTGGTTACACACTTTCAGGACCGGCACCATAGTCTTGGAGACATCAGAATAACTGTTGTTGATATGATTCATGAACCATTTACTGATGATAGTCCCAGAAAACTTTTGCAACTGGAGAGCAGATGGATTTTTAAACTTCGGAGCCTTGCACCAGGGGGACTTAATAATGAAATCGATTTCTCCTGTTTTTTGGGTTAGCCAGTGGCCCATCTGGGTTCCCCCCCCCCCGCTCATTTTTCTTCACAAGGTTATTGTGCTCTGCAGGATGCGACCAGTTGAAGGTGATGCATAATCTGTTTGTAATGTGCATATGGTCTGTAGCCCTTTAAGATCAGCCTAATGTTATAATGTTTATTGTGTTAAACCATGTGGGATTTCTCCCCCCCCCCCCTAATTTCTGTATAGGTACGCTGCTATGTATGAGGTGAATAGCTGGATGTGACGCTGTAATAGAATAAATGTTTATTGTAATTTGCAGTGTTTGCACTGTATATATAGGGTCTGAGCGCTTTAAGATCAGCTGGATGTAATTACGTGGACTATGCCAAATTAGGCCCATTAACCTAGTTGTAATGATGTATTTAGAGTCCCTTATCTGCTGTATGAGTCTTGTCCATTCACCCATGTCCGTCATTCATTTGGAAATGTAATAGGTCTTGAGCAGTCACGTTGGAGTGGATTGGCAACCTGTGAGTACACGATGCCTACGCATGTTCGTTGGCACTTCAATGGATTAATTAAGGTTTGACTTATATATTAATTTTTTTCAGTCCAGTTGTACTTGTGCCCAAGAAGAAGTATGTTTCATACGAAATGGGAATTGTATAAGATGCCTGCATAATCCCGTCGGCACCTGTGGATTTTACATCTCATTGGACTTGAGCCACCACCATAAGACTGCCTTGTGACTTCCTCTTTAGTATATCCCCATTGTGGGTCTGTTTCGGACATTTATATTATGACTTGGACAACTGAATTGTATTAACTATATTTATTGTATTCATTGCATGTTATTTATTTGCACTTTGCACGTTTGCACTATTGAAACATTTATATAAAAGTCAGCATTAATTGCATATTTCCGGACTTGTTGCTTGTACTCCTCACTATCCGGTTTTCTCCCCTTGTTTGGCTTAGGCTTATCAGATACCAGCAGCTCAGCTTATCAAAGAATGAAAGTCCTCAGTGCCTCTCCCCCCATACAGGCATTCATGGGCCACAGTTCAATTCCCACCCCACATTGAGGGGAAGAAGGGGGCAGAGAGGCTGGACGGGGTGCCGCTTGATACATGTGTGAGTGGACATGTGTGACAGGGTGTTGAGGGAGGGGCTAATGACAATGTCAGTCAGGCATGCAAACACAGAAGTTTGTTATTTTTCAACACGTTTTATTAAACTGGACGAAGTGCCACCACCCCTTGTTAGCCAACGCATTTTGAGCAGCCCTCATTTGCGTTCCCAACGGTAGGGTGGAGATGCTGACTGCCTTGCGATATCAGTTCCTGGGCTGGATCTGAATTACACTTGCAGAGGATTGGGCGGGGGGGGGGGCTGAAGCAGCCATGCTTGGTTGTCTCCCGGACAGTCGTGACGTGCCTGCAAGGGAAAGAGACAGATGTGCAGCAAGGAACTCAGCCGAGGCAAAGCCCACACTCCAACATCTGAGATGATGCGCATAGTAGAGAGCAGCAGCGGGAGCTCCACAGGTGCAGCTGGCAACCAGCTGATGCGAGACCCTCTGCCAAGGAAGTGCTCTGCCTTGGCGTGATTTTACCTTTAAGGGAGAGAGTTAGCAGGTACTTATAAACACCTGGTCAAGAGTAGTTTTCTGGGCAACTACCTCTGAGGCAGACAAGGGCTGCCGCCATTGCCCCCTCCCCTGCTGAGCCTCACCTGAAGAGGATAGTGGTCAGGTGAGTTCAGGTGATGGGGCAGTTAGCACAAATCAGCAAGACAGGTTAGCTGTCGCCCCATCTCCTTCTGTCAGTGCTCCCTCGCTCCTTACTGAGCTGGAACTTCAGAGTCAGATAACCTGCAAGGAAACTTGAGTGGTTATTGTTAGCCAGACATTCTGGACTTTGCCCTTCTTCTCTTACGTGTGTGCACAGTTCTCCCAGTTTTCTCGCAAAGTTCCTAAAGTGCCTGCCACCGTGGGTACCCCTCTCTCCCGCCTCGTGTTTAAAGTACCCACGACAGAAAGCAAACGGGCAGAGCTTTTAGCCATGTGCTAACTTACCTGAGGTCGGGCAGCATGGCCAGATGCTTTGTAGGGTGCGTCTGCAGGTGATTGGGTGCGAGGAGGGGTCTCGTCCACACCAGAAGTGCACGCAGATTGGCCCCCGTGATAGTTCCCATCCTGCTCCTTCAGGCCGTGGGTGTGGGGCTGGGTGCTTGGATAGGGGGCCGAGCTTTCCCCGTTCAATGGGCGCCTATGTGCTATGCCTTGTTTTTTTGTGGCATAGCTCTTTTGCGCCGCTGTGGGCGTTCCCATTTCTGGAAGGGCTTAGGGAGCAAACTAACTCTGCCCTGCCCCCTCCTGCACAAACACAGGGCCCTATGCCGCTTCTCTGCCTACTCCCGTCTCCCATCTCCAAATTTTATCTGGATGTAGAGCTATATATGCTAGATATATATATATGCTTCTAGGTAGTACAGTATTTATGAATTGTATTTATGAATTGTAATTTTTGATACATGTATTTTAAAAAATGGATATTTACGTCATCACATGTTTTCATAAATCACATGTTTTAGATCTAAGATGTTATTTATTTATTTATTGAAATAACTCTATAAGTGGAAGTATGAGGAAAGTGTGGATCGATTTGGCATGTAACAATGAAATGGAGGGATGGTTGCCTTTAATAAATAAGTAATGAATTGGACAAGACGAATAGTATATATGTGGTCACAACGGGAAGTGCCTCACCCCACTGATATTGACAAAATTGGAGATGGAGGTTTGACTACGTTTGATTGCAGAGTATTGTAAGTTTGCATCTTTATTATCGAGTATGTCTGTAAGAGGAATGCCTAGGAGTAAAAAATTGCTGTGGTTTATTGTAGAAATATTGGCTGGAAGAAGATATTCCTCGAAACGAGCAGAATCACACGAGGCCGGCAAAGCTTATTGCCAGCTACCTGGAATTAACGCCGGAGTTCTTCCCACCCATTGGGGAACAAACGGCGTCCACAAACCGATTAGAGCTTTGAATGTATATGCTCCGTGTTTGGGCATTCTTGATGTATAATCGGAATATGACTATGTACAATGGAAGTTTCACATGAAGTTCTTGTCTGGGACTCTTGTATATAAATACTTGATACATCAATTTTTTCCTGTTAAGGACTTTAATTTATAAAAATTGATTAATTCAATACAAACAGAAGGCATACAATTTCTACTCCTCTTTTGTACTTCCTTGAGCTTGGGCTTCCCCTTTGTTGATGCTTGTCTAGAAAGTTTCCTTCTTCTGTATTTGGATTTAATCATTTTGAAGGGTGCCAGATGCATGTTGGACCCATCCATTTGCTCAAATACTATAGGGTCTTTGAGTTCTATTAGTTCCAGCCCCAGCCCGTTAACTAAGGCTGGCGATATTAAGTCCTGGGAACATCCAGAATCTATTAAAGCTTGTACCCGTACATGAGTTCCCTTTTTTGTGTTCAATAACATTACGGGCATAAAGGAACTGTGCCCCTGTGCATGAGGGGGAACTGCACCCCTGTGCAGACATTTCAAAGAAGTTCTCAGAAATGGAACACAATTGGAGCGTATGGGAAGTGGGACCAGTAGCACTTACCACCTGGCAGCATTGGCTAGAAGGGGCTAAGGTGCCTTTTGAAGTACAGACTGACCACAAAAACTTAGGGGCACTACACACACCCCATAAACTGAACACTAAACAGTTAAGCTGGGCAGAATTCTTCTCTAAATTCAATTTCACGTTGAAGTACCTTCCGGGGCGATCGAATTTCCTGGTGGATGCACTTTCATGCATGCCCCAACACAACAGCCAGAAGGAGGAGGTAATTGACACAGTCTTCTCACCAGCCCAATTAGGAGAAGCAGTGATAACATGTAGCCAAACGGCAAAAACACAAAGCAGCACGAAACCTGGTCTCTCCGAATGGGGGGAGAGAGTAAAAGCGGAAACTGAAAAAGAGGGGGGAAATGTGCCCAAAGCCAAGCTGAAACAAGAGGAAGTCTGTACTGCTGAGGTGCTTTCTTACCTCTGAGTAACTCTATGGAAATATATATGGAAAAGATTGGATTTCTGAATAAAACCATTTAACCAAGAGCTTGGACTTCTTGTTGCAATGGTGCAGGGACCTGTCTACCCTATCCTGTCATCCATAGCCTGACAAGAACTCTCAAGTCACCTCAAATGTAATGCTTTCTGATGAAGTCAGCTATGAGTAATCAAATACTACATTGTTAAATGTACAGAAATGTGAAACTTTTTGAACTATGGTAGACACAGATAATTTATATTCCCAGTTTTTCCCAAGAGGAGAGTTTTCTGTTCCTTCCTGAGAGGATGTATTAAGATCATTTAAAAGCATGTTGTGGGCCAATGTACAATATGATTAAATATTTAGAAAAGATTTTCTAACCTCCTTTTGCCTATACTTTATATTTTGCAGAAGAGGCTGTTTAATAACAAAGCAGAGCAAATTCACGGTGAAGTTTTTTTTAGCATTAAATTAATGTTTCAACAAATTTTAGCAATTTTAATCCTGCAGAGGAAAAAGAAAATAATTCATTATTTTGTTAAATTTAATTAATTTACTAAACTCCTCATGGTTCATTGAATTCAATCCTGTATCTTGCGATCTTTCCTAGGTCCATTAAACTCATGGGGTTCAACTTCATCTCTTCAAACTCATAAAAACCTCATCAAAATGGAAATAAAATGCAATTTTGAACTTGCTAATGAAGGGAAAAATGTTAACTTCCAGCACGGTTGAATTAATGGATTATCTTTGCCAGCCCACTTTAAAGAGGAACTTCTGCATTTGGGGCAAACTTATAAAATAGGGAATAATGATATAAAAAGCCATTTTCTGGACTGGTAATTGTCACTGCCTTTCATCTGCTATGATTATTTATGTAGGATTATTTATGTAGGAAAGGCCTTGTCTCCCAAGCTGCTGCTCCTTCTAGCTTTAGCTTTGAAGGGTGAATATCATTTTCTTTTTCAGTTTCTTCCTATGATTCTTTTGCTATTAAAGCTTAGAGGTAGCTATTACAAATCCAGGTACCACAGATGCAAACAGTGGTTAGGTTCAATAGCACTGTGATGGTATTATCAGCCAAAGAGTTTTGACCAACTCCAAACTGATTTTGTTTTCTATCTTCACTTTTGCCTTCCTTTTCCTGAACTTATCAAAGACAAAGAATGGTGGCCAAAAGGGATACAGAGGTAATGGGGTCATCCAATGGACCCTACTCAGTTTGGGACCTAGATTATGCTGCCAAAGATCTGCACAATAACGTTCAAAATAATTTGGATATCCCAAATAATTTCAAGTACAGATTGAATTAGTTCACCTATCAATACTTCCCACACCAACTTTACACCTTCATCAGGGAGGGTATGGTAGGATAGTTATTAATTATTATTGATTTCGTTAAAATTATTTTTATCACAGAGCTAAATATCCTAGTTCCTAAACATACATGACATAGTCTTTTGTCTGACTAATATAGCTTTCAGCACCAACGTTTCTAGATTCCAGGACGTAGTTGTAATTAGGGCTTTTTTCTGGGAAAAGGGGTGGTGGAACTCAGGACCACACAATGACATCACTTTGGGTCAGCTTGAACAAGGGGGGAGTTTTTAACAGTTTAAATCGCCCTCGGAGAAAATGGTCGCATGGCCAGTGGCCCCACCCCCTGATCTCCAAACAGAGAGGAGTTTAGATTGCCCTCCATGCCAATGACGCGAAGGGCAATCTAAACACCTCTCTGTCTGGAGATCAGGGGGCAGGGCCACCGGGCATGTGACCATTTTCAAGACGTGCCAGAACTCTGTTCCACCACATTCCAGCTGAAAAAAAGCCCTGGTTGTAATGCAGAAAGCCAAGGGTAGGGACCCAGACTGGATCTCAAAACTCAAGATGAAGGCATAACTGAATTAATCATTTTTATCCTATATTGCCCAGCAACATACGGTGATCTGGTTGACCAATCAGAGCTTGGCAATCAGCAACTGCAGCATAAAAATTTAGACCACAGTACAGCATAAGAGAGGCACTTTTTCATCATGTACTTAACTTTTATATTGAAATCAATAGAAGTATTTCAGTTTGTCTGGATATCAATATTTATTTATAGGGAGCTTTTAAAACTCTAATTCATATATTTTTAAAAAAATCTTATCTTCCACTTACTTTTCCCCCTTCCTATTCTTCAGTGCTTCTTTGCCCATTCTGATGTAAATGCTAAGACCAATTTTGAATGACTAAATATTCTCATTGCCCTTTCACATTTACCTTTGGTTCCTAAAATATCACAAAATATCAGCCTGACAAACCAAACCTTCCACAGAAGCTCTTTCCATTTAAGTTTTTGTATATTTATTGCGGGCACTGAAGTGTAATTTTAGGACTGTAACTCTGCCAGCAATTAAAGTGTTCCCTTTTGCCTCCATGGCTTTTGTTAGAGAAAAAAAATCTCTTTCATCAGTACTTGAAAGTATTTGCATGAAAAGTGATAGAGCGAGTGCAATTTATCTACAAACTTGCAGCAGAGGCAATAGGTTGTTATCCCCAGATTCAACCCCCAAAATATTTCTATGATGCAGACTTAGCCCGATTAACCTAACATAATCACCACCATTCCTTAATTCTGGGAGAACTTTGAGGACAGTAGTTTGGGTTTGTAGTTTAATATCAACAAAAATAAAGGGCTGTTTCATACAACCCAGCTATTATCAGCAATGAAGATTCAAACTACATGGTTGTGTAAAATGGACCTCTAATGTTTACTTGCAAATTGGGGGCCATAGCTCCATGGCACGACCCATGCTTTCTACCCATAAGGTTCCAGACAGCTGGAAAGGCTATGGGAAAGACCCCTATTCAAACCCTTGGATAGCTTGGTACCAATCAGAGTAGAAAGTACTGAGCTAGATGGACCAGTGATTGCCGCCTAGCGCTGAGGGGGAGGGAGGAGGACGCTTGAATAAACCCAGACCACACAAAGCTTGGAGAAAGCATGGCCACAACTTTATTGAAACAGCGGTAAAGGAGTATTGGCGCAGCATGTGGATCAGAACCCAGGAAAAAACATCGGCTGACCCGCCTGCCAGCCGATAGACCTCAACCCCCCCCCAGACGCCAGCTGGGGGAGGGAACCATAGGAGTGGCATTTGAGGGGAGATCACCTGGGTGTACACCCCTGAGTGACTCCCCTGCCACCTGGGAGTGAGGATGCCGCGGCAGCCCCCGAGCTGGGCATGCACCCCAAGCCTCACTCCCAAGATTCCTTATGGGAATCCCCTAACGGGGAGCCTGGGGCGCGGAGGCCCCCAACTCCCCAAAAGTGATCTGATCCAATGCCCACCGCCCGACAGTTGTGACAAAATGGAACACAAAAAAAAAGGGAGAGGTGGGTGGGAGACGCGACGAGCCGAAGTGAGGGTGGGCGGGGACGGCAGCTGGTTAAGTACCCAGCTGCCGGACCTGAGTGAAGACTGCGGACCGGAGGCTCGCAGTCCCCGCCCCACCCCACCACGGAGCCGGCCCGGGCACCCTGATTGGCCGGCTCCGAAGTTTGAATGTGATTCGTCGGCAGCCCGCCCGGGGGTTCCCGGATGGGCTGACGACGAAGACGCTGGCCTCGCTCCCTCCCAGCTTGACGGCGGCAACCGGGCGCCCGGTAAGTCGGACGCCTCCGTTTGCCGCCTAGCGCTGAGGGGGAGGGAGGAGGACGCTTGAATAAACCCAGACCACACAAAGCTTGGAGAAAGCATGGCCACAACTTTATTGAAACAGCGGTAAAGGAGTATTGGCGCAGCATGTGGATCAGATCCCAGGAAAAAACATCGGCTGACCCGCCTGCCAGCCGATAGACCTCAACCCCCCCCCAGACGCCAGCTGGGGGAGGGAACCATAGGGGTGGCATTTGAGGGGAGATCACCTGGGTGTACACCCCTGAGTGACTCCCCTGCCACCTGGGAGTGAGGATGCCGCGGCAGCCCCCGAGCTGGGCATGCACCCCAAGCCTCACTCCCAAGATTCCTTATGGGAATCCCCTAACGGGAAGCCTGGGGCGCGGAGGCCCCCAACTCCCCAAAAGTGATCTGATCCAATGCCCACCGCCACTAGAGCCACCTGTGGCTCCCGCCAACACTCCTACCACTGACCCAGTCCAAGAGGCCATCCCGCAGGTCTTGGAGCCAGATGTCCTGTCCCCAGCTGGACAGGTGGACCCCATCCGGGGCGTAGAGGGGGCCGATGCGGAAAGAAATGTCCCAATGTGCGATGAAGTGGCCGCCGGCTTCCGCGATGTACTGACCCATGGCGCGAGCAACCCTCTGCCTGATCCCGTCAACCTTCCTCGGGCACCGGGCACCACGCCATGTCCGCCGCTGTAGCAAGTCCGACCAAAAGAACGCCGTCTGCGGGAAGAGGCTCCGGAGGCTGTCCAGATCGGAACGCATGGCCCGCTGCAAATCCGGCCCCTGGCGCTTGCCCAGGTCGTTCTCCCCAAGCTGGATGACCAACGCATCCGGAGGTCCCAGGCGCTGGGCCTGCCGCAGGAGCATCGGCCGGAGTGAGTCCCAGAGCATCCCACGCACGCCCATCCAGTGGATCTGCAGATGGTCTTCCAGTCCCAGGTGGCCGCCCCAGCCTGATGATGCCGCGTATCTCCCGGCCCAATGGACGATGCTGTGCCCACAGATCCACACCGACCTCCTTGCCCCTGCCGGAAGAAGCATACGAGACCAGCCTGTTAATGACTGCTCCCCCCGCTGGGCCGAATGTAGGAGCGAAAAGCCCCGGACCGCCAGCGCCCAATAGCCATGATGGTCTTGTCCGGCAGCCCGATGCTGGCGGCCTCGGTGGCCGCCCCGATGCGGAAGGAATGCGTGCCAAACTCCGCAGGAGGGAGCCTGGCCGCCTCCAAGCAAGCTCGCAGCAGGGAGGCGAACTGGTAGCGGGTGAGCGGGGAATGATCCCTGTGTATGAGGAAGGGGCCCTGGAGGGGAGGGCGAATGCCCAGGTAAGCACCCACCGCCCGAACCGGGCAGACTGACCCCCGCCGGGAGGCCCGCAGGCATAGGGTGACCCCCCTTCCCCGCTGATTCGTCTTGGAGCGACGGATCGTGATGGAAACTTGCTTGGGGGACCAGGAGACGTCCGAGAAGCTGAGCGCCCTGCCGCTTGGGTCGTCCCGGGAGCCCGCCACCAGCTCGCCCACCCGCAGCGCCCCGAAGAAGGCCAGGGTAAAGGCCGTGTGGAACAGCCGAGCCTCGAAGGGGGACCGGCAGCAGTCGGGAAGGACCCCCAAGAGGCGACGTAGGATGGAGAGTGAAATGGGGCGCCTCCTGTCGGCGGGAGGCGGAGCCAGCCTGGCCCAGCCCTCGACAGCCCGGCGGGGAATGAAGCCGCGGCATGGGTCAGGGAACCCTAAGGCCTTACAGAAGAAGGATACTGCCGCTAGTTCTCTTCTCATGGAGCGGGGGGCCCGCCCCAGCACACGCAGGTGGGCCAGGTAACGCAGCACCTCGTCCTCGGAAGGGGGGAGGGCGGCCCCTCCGCCCGCCCCCCAGGTAAAGCCCACGAAGCGCTCCATTGCCGCAGCGTAGGCCCTGAGCGTGGAGGGGGCGACTGAGCTAAGTACTCCCTGCATCACGATGTCCCGCCAGCCAGCCACAATTCCTCCGGAAAGGGGTCCGGTGTGCGTTGAGCCTCTGGCGCCAGCGCGAAGAACCTCTCCATCTGGAACCGAGACAACGCGTCCGCAAGGCCATTATCCACACCTGCTACATGACGGGCTGAGAAAGTAATGTTAGTGGCCAAACAGATCAAGACAAAGCGGCGAACCAAGCGCATGACCCTCTCGGAGCGAGAGGACTGCCTGTTGATGACCCTGACCGTAGCCTGGTTGTCGCACCAGAACACCACCCGTTTGTCCCGCAGGAGATCCCCCCAGATGGAGACCGCCACCAGTATGGGAAAAAACTCCAAGAATGTGAGATCTCGCAGGACCCCTGTACTAGCCCACGAAGGAGGCCATTGCTGGGCGCACCACCGGCCCCTGAAGAAAACCCCAAACCCCAAGCTCCCGGCTGCGTCTGAGTGAACCTGAAGCGCGGAGCCCAGGTCGAGGGGGGCCTGCCACAGGGAGACGCCGTTGAAACCGGACAGGAATCTTAGCCAGACCTCCAGATCTGCCTTGATGCCCTTGGTGAGGCGAATGTGGTGGTGAGGAGAAATAACCCCCCGGCAGGCCCTGGTGAGTCTCGCGCAAAAGGCCCGCCCGGGGGAGACCACCCTGCAGGCAAAGTTCAGGTGGCCTATTATCGACTGCAATTCCTTGAGGGTGCATTTCTTGCGAGCAAGGGTCCCCACCAGGAGGTCCCGAAGGCGAGCCAGCTTATCTGCAGGCAGCCGGGAAAGCCCGGCCGCCGAGTCCAGCTCGATGCCCAGATAGGTGAGGCGAGGCGAAGGCCCCTCAGTCTTCTCCTCTGCCAGGGGGACGCCCAGCTCAGCCGCTAGCTCCTGGAAGATGCGGAGGCGGTCGGCGCAGGCGGGGCTGTTGGGGGGGGGGCATGATGATAAAGTCATCCAGGTAGTGACTAACAAAGGGGGCCCCCATGCGATCCTTCGCAGCCCATTCCAGGAAGGTGCTGAAGGTCTTAAAGGCCGTGCAGGCTACCGAGCAACCCATGGGCATGGCCTTATCAACATACCAGCGGTCACGGAACTTAAATCCCAGCAAGCACTGGTCACTGGGGTGGACGGGCAGGAGCCGGAATGCCGACTGGATGTCGCACTTGGCCATGAGGGCCCCCCTCCCGCAGGCCCGCACTAGCCGTACCGCATGGTCGAATGAGGCGTACCTCACCGAGCACAGCTCGGGTGGGATGGCTTCGTTCACTGAGGAGCCCCTGGGGTACGAGAGGTGGTGTATGAGGCGGTACTCGCCTGGGGTCTTTTTGGGCACCACCCCCAGCGGGGAGACCCTGAGGTTGGGCAGCGGGGGGCTGGTAAATGGCCCCGCCACCCTCCCTGCAGCTACCTCCTTGTCAATCTTAGCCGCCAGCACCTCCGGCAACTCCCGGGCGGACTTGAGGTTGCCGGATGTGGTTGCCACGCGAGGGCCGGTGAAGGGGATACGAAAACCAGACGAGAAGCCCTCCCACAGGAACCGGGCAGCCTGTCTGTCTGGGTATCTTGCCAGGAGGGGGGAGAGGGCGTGGAGCCTGACGGGGGTATGGGCCAGGCCGCCCAGCCCACAGAAGAGACTAGTTCCCGCTGCTAGCGGGTTGGGAAGCTGCAGGACCCGACCCTCCTTCCTTGCGTGTGCTGTTGCTGGAGGGCCGGCCGCCCCGAAAGGGCTGGGGGGCAGCTGGATCGCGGGGGCAAGCCAGGCGGGAGTGGGGCCCTCCACAAGCATCACAATTGTGATCGAACCGGCACCTGGGCCGTTGGCACTTCCCTTGATTGTATTCCCAGCACAGGCCCCTGCCCCGCTCCCTGCGGGGAGGCCAGCGGCCGGTGCGGAGACCCTCCCCCCTGCCCTTCATGTGGGGCCCCACCAGCCAGAGCCATAGCTTCTGGTTGATGAGGTCCCAGCGTGCCCTGGGGTTATGAGAGGCCCGCTTGCGGAAGGCCTCATCGTAATCCAGGGCCGCCGTGTCCCCGGCGAGGGCTCGGGCCCGCAGAACGTTCCCCAAATGGTTAGTGAGGTGCCAGCCCCTGTCAGGATAGGCGGCCTGCACCACCCCCAAGTAAACAGTGAAGCCTTCCAGCCAGTTTGCGAACGTGCGCTCGGCTGACTCCTTTTTTGCCCCTTTTTTCTCCTTTTTTGAGGAGGGGGCAGACCTCCCGTCCTCGGCCTCCGGCCTGAGTAGCGAAAGGACGTCCACATAAAAGCCGTCCAAAATGCGCTCACGAACCTTGCGAGACAGATGACAACCCGGGGGGTCCTCATCGTCCGTACTGGATGCGGGGGGTGGGGGGCTGTCCTTGGAGCCCCATACCTCCTGAGGGTCACCCTCCCCCCCGTGGCACCTAAGCCGCCGCCGCTGCGCCCACTTGGGAAGACCAGGGACCCGAGAGTCCACCTCCCAGTAATCGCCCTCCAGTTCCCCATCGTCCGAGGACGAGGACTCACCTGTGGTCCAGTCGCTGTCTGAGTCCTCATGGCGGCGCCGCTGGTTCTTCCTCCTGCGCCCAGACCTCCTCCTCTTGGCAGCTCGCTCCCGCCGGCCGCTGGTAGACCGCTCTGAACTGGAGGTTGGGGAGTGAGAGTCCCGACGGCGTGCTGCCCCCCTCTTCGTCTTGCGGCCCACCTTCCGGTGGGGGACCTCAACAGGCTCTGTGGCAGCTGGGGCCGCCCCGAGCCCGGGGTTCCCCAGGTGCTCTACCCTGGCTGTAAGGGCCTCCAGTGCCCTGCTAATGCTCTGGAGAGTAGAGGGGTTGGCCTCAGCCCCAGAGTGCTTTACCTGGGCCCCGCCTGGTGCCCCTCTGCCTGCAGGCTTGCTGGTCTTGGGAGGCGACCCCACCCCCTGGCCCGACCTTGAAGTGCCAGCCCGTCGTGGCCTGCTGGAGCCTGCCTTTGGGGTGACTTGAGCCCTGCAAGAGGGAGATGAAGGGGGCCTGCTGCCCCTTGCCTTGCCCCGGGCTTTCCCCGGCCCCTTGGGCCTGCTTGCCGCACCCATTTTGGGAACAGCCGCTGCGGGCAGGGGGCCGGGCTTGTGCCCCCTAGCCGCCCCCTTGCTAGCCCCCTGGGACAGGTTCTTCCCTGCCCCCGTCTTCCTAGAAGGGGCCATGTGAGCAGGCGGCGAGTGACCCAATCAAGGTACCAGGAACCACGTGGCCGGCCGAACGGGGACCCCCCCCAAGGAGCCCGCCCCCCCCCAAGGGCAGCCTGGTTGCAGCGAGAGACCGGGGCTCAGCTAAACCCCAGAGGCCTGTCCCGTGCCGCTCCGACGCTCCCCCGAGTTGCTCTTCTGCCGAGTGAGGGAGGCTGCGCCGCTTCCAGCTGGTGCGAGTAAGGGGCAGCTCTCACCCTGTTCCTCGCCCAGCCACGCACTGCCCTCGCTCGGTCTTTGCCGCCGCCTCTTCTGCCGCGCCCCGCGGTCTTCCTGCTGCCTGCTTCAGTCCCCGCCGCGCCAACGTCTTCCGCCTTGCCTCGCCGCTCTCTCAGCCTGGTCTCCGATGCTCCTCTCTGTAGACGCGACGAACCGAAGTGAGGGTGGGCGGGGACGGCAGCTGGTTAAGTACCCAGCTGCCGGACCTGAGTGAAGACTGCGGACCGGAGGCTCGCAGTCCCCGCCCCACCCCACCATGGAGCCGGCCCGGGCACCCTGATTGGCCGGCTCCGAAGTTTGAATGTGATTCGTCGGCAGCCCGCCCGGGGGTTCCCGGATGGGCTGACGACGAAGACGCTGGCCTCGCTCCCTCCCAGCTTGACGGCGGCAACCGGGCGCCCGGTAAGTCGGACGCCTCCGTTTCACCATAATGCAGCCTCATTTGTCTTAAGCACTGTAGAACTTCTACCATGTATAGGCCTCTTGTTCCCAAAATGACTTACTTTCACTGTGTCCTCCATATGTCTCTTTGGGTCAGCTTAACTTTTGTTTACATAGCCCTGTTGCATTTATCCAAACTTCTGATTACCTCAGGCCATTAAGATGAATGAATTTATACCATGTTTTATTCCTTCTGCCAAGAAGGAGAAAGAAGGTCACAGATCAGCACAATTTACACTGAGGGTTGTCTCCTTTTGGCAATACAAATGGATGGCATTCAGAGGACACTGCAACTTTATTCTAATCACTAAGGAGGTCACAGTTTAGTTTGCCTCAGCATTCTTGAAACTCTAGGTTGTGCTATGAAAAGTTTTGTAGGAAAATGTGATCACTTTCCTCATTATGTGATTGACACAGATCAAATCCAAACTGGAAAAGAGAAAAAGAAAAAAAGGTGACCAAAATAATTGATATTATTTACTTTTTTTAAAAAAAAGATTAACTAAAAGAGTAAGGAACAGTGTTAAGTGCAATCCTAAGAACACTTTCCTGGGACTAAGCCCCACTGAATAAACCTGAGTAGGATTCCAAGTAGACTTGCTTAGGATTGCTCTTTCAAACTACTGGTTTTAATCTTAGCACCTAACTCTATGCTGGAAGTAAAAATACTTTAACAAGGTATTTTTGTACTTCACAGTAAATCAACTAGGGAAAATGTATGCCATCAACATTCCTGCTTCTATACAGGAAGTTCCATAAACATTTCTAAATCCATTAAAATTAATAAATTTAAAAAATCATTAAAATATTCCAGAAGTGATGTCATTGCATTTTCTAGGAGTGTATGCACTGCACATGTTCCCAGGCTGCCTGACAGTGGGGGGCAATTGCTGAGTGGCCTGAAACCTCCCATTGGGAGATTGCCCGCCACTGGTGGGCACTTGGAATCCCTAGGCCTTCCAGAATTACAGTCTGGATAAAATGGCAGTGTAGGAGGGTAGACTTTGGCATTATACCCTCCTGAAGCCTCTCCCAAAACTCTGCACTCTCTAGGTTCCACCCCCCAAATTTCCAGGAATTTCCCAACCCAGAGCTGGCAACCGTACTCATAGCAGTATTTTTATTTATTTATAAGATTTAGTTGCTTTTCAAAATTTCAAAATCACATATGACAAAATAAAAACCAATGATCATATAAACACTATTAAAACAACCTTTAAAGATAGTTTTAAGTAGTCAGTCAAAATGTATCAACATAAAAGCAACTCAGGTGTATATGCTCAACAACCATTTAACAATCATATCATCGAACAGTAATAGAAGACAGTAAAATTTTCAAACCTTGGCAGAATGCCTGTAAAGCTGAGGCCGGTTTATATTACTCCAGAGCTCTGAGACAACTAATGCCTCCCTGAAGGAGGAAACTTTAAGCAGGGCTTTCCCAGATTATCTCAACACACAAGAGAGCTGATCTCTGAGAGAAACTTTACCCAGTCCATTTAGAGCTAACACCAATACCTTAAATTTGGCCAAGAAACAAGTAAGAAGCGAGTGCAGTTGCTCTAGTATAAATGTAATATAATCACACGTACTAATTCCATATGGATGTTTTTCTGCAGAATTCTACATTAGTGGATGTTTTGGATTGTATTTAAGTGCAGCCTTATGCAGAGAGTAGAGATGGACATGAATCAAATTATGACCCAAAAAAATGCACGAACCACGCCGGTTCGTGGTTTGCAAACCAGTGGTTCGAGGAAGCTCGTTTCCACGAACTTCCATGAACTGATTTACTGGTTCGTTTGGGTCATAAAGGGGCAGTTTAAATGGCCATTTCCCTGGGGAAATGGCCATATAAACTTTTCCTTCAGCTTGCAAGTGGCAGGTCCCTTTAAACTATCAGCTGGCAGGCGGCAGGAGGAATCCCCCCTCACCGCCTGCCAGATGATAGTCTAAAGGGACCTGCCATTTGCAAGCCACAGGGCCCTTAAGATTGCCCAAACCTCAGCCCCCATCCCACCCTCACCCCCCTCCCTAGCCCCACATTTACCTTGCCCTGAGGGCCCGCGGTGTCCTCCCCCTCCTCCCGCAAGGGGCTAGAAGGCCATTTTTGGCCTCTTTTGCTGCTGTGTGGGCCCGTAGGGTGGCGGAGAAGGCAAAAAATGGCCTTCCTGCCCTTCAAGTGGCCATTGTTGCGGCCATTTAAAGGGCGGGAAGGCCATTTTCGGCTTCCTCCCCCACTGGAAACGGCCTTCCCACCTCTCAAATAATCTGCCACTTGCAAGGCAGGAAAGGGCCCTTTAAACTGTTAAATGCCCCTTTCCCTGCCACTGCTAAGCAGCCAAAAAGGGGCATTTAAACACCACGAACCACAAACTGGTTCATAAACTTGCCCCAGTTTGTGCCAGTTCATGGTTCGTGAAAACCCACAAACCACGAACCTCATGGTTGGGTTTTTTTGTGGTTCATGCCGATCTCTAGCAGAGAGTACTACAGCTGTCTAATCTAGAGAAAGAGATGGAGTGCTGTATAACAGCAACTGTTCAGGTCTCTTATGAGTAATGGGAAGTCTTTCCTGGAGAACTCATCTTCAGTTGCTGCTAACATTACTGCCCTGCTTTTGTGGAAGCAGAAGGGGGGGGGAAGCAGCATCCCAAAGTTGCAAGTTCCTGCAACAGAATCGCTTGTGTGTGTGTGTTTTTTTCTGAAGAAATAAACTCCAGCTCTCTGGACACCCAGGGTGACCAAAATCACAGGGATTTTGTTCATCCATACTCATTGCTCTGGCTCAGTTGCAAAATGCATTAGGTTCTAAGTTCCCTCAGCTATTCTTTAAAGAGAAGGCTGAATTACCATAACTGGTAATTTATCATGGTGTAAACATAAGCATATGCTCTCCTATCCAGAGGTAGGCTGCTTTTTGCATCATCCTACCAAGAAGTAAGAAGAATTTTGTCAACATCCATTACTTTATAATTATATAAAGTTTATATAATAAAATGACAGGTGAAATAATTATCAGTATCTCTCTGTATAACTGGCTTAGCAAGTAAATTACCATTTAGTGACTGGTCATCTATATTGGCCTATTATGCCAAGTGATGGTCACTTACACGGAAGGCTTTAAAAAATAAGATAGATCTGTCAATGATTACTAGCCATGATGACTAAAGGGAACTTCTACTGGCAGAGGCAGTAAACCTCTGAAACCCCATGCTAGGAGGCAATATCAGGAAATATGCAGGAAACAGGTGGACAAGAAGGATTGCTGGTCTGATGCAGCACAGCTCTTCTTAAACTCTTTCACCATCATGCTGTCAGTGCCTGACTTCCATTGTCCAACATGCTCATACAACAGTGAAGAAGGGCAAAAAATATCAAGCGCCAAGAATTATTGCTGGCTGCCATTACTTCCTGTAACTAACTAAAAATAATGTTCTCAAATACCTGGCCAGCAAATTATACTGGCTGCACCTGGGACAGGTGTCACCTGAAAAATAATTTCCCCTTAGCACTGCATCAACTATTTATTGCAAGTACTGGCTAGAGTGAGCTTTTCAGCCAAGTTAATTTGAACTGTGTCTTGATGTACTGTCGTTTTAAGACCATGGCTATAACGATAAGGGAAATCATTCTGGCAAGTGTATTATGCTAGTTAAAATGAATTACCTTAAATCATCACTCCTTAACTTGCAGCACTCTGCAGTGTATGAATATATTATTTGATTCTTGTAGCATTGGCTAGCCAATGCTAGAGACTAACCTGAATTTGGGACATAAACCCTTCAATGAAAATGCTCATTGTTATGAATTCTCAATAATATTTCCATATAGATTGCAGAAGCTGTTAGAGGTTCCAAATCATGTTAGGATCCAATGATTTGAGACTGCCAAGAACAAGGGTGGCATGTTCAGGTTGTATTTAAGTTCACAAATAGCTGACTGAACAGAGGATTGGTAAGAGAACCTCCCTGAAGGAATCTTGTCAGGATCAGTCCAGACAGGCAAGGATGTAGAGGGCAGATAAATCTGAGGACCAGAAAAAGGAGTGGACAAACTAACAAATTAACAATACCATTCTAAATTAACAATACCGTTCTCACTATTGACTACTATATCTGAGCGCAGCACAGCAGACCAAAGAGAGAACTTGGACATCTAGCACTTCTGGGCAATCTATAGCTAAGAATACTCTCTATCTGGGGTATACATATTTTGAGCAGCACTTCATAAAACAAGTAGAGGGGAAATTAGCAAGAAACATGCGGGAAAATAAAAACAAAGTTACTTTGTTGGAAAAATAAAACATATGATTACAAAATGAAGTAAATATCAGTGCATAGCGCACACACATACCTAAAATGTAACCAGCACCTATTACCTATCTCCAAAGGTACCAAAATTTGGAGAGGGGAGGCACAAAAAAGGGAGAAAGCAATAATAAAAGCCTGCTCTTGACAGGGGGAGAAATCTGGGTGGGTCAAATGGAGGGAGACAAAGGATGCACAGCAATGATCCACATTGGGTGAGCCCAGGTGGCAATCGGGGTTCAGAGGCTGAAGAAGGAAATCTCAAGAGACTGAGGCCTGCCCAAAGTCTCTGTGGAAGGATCCTGTGTAGTATCACAGAGGCAGTAGGTGGGGTGATTCTGCTACAAAGTTACCAGGGAAATTGGGGCTATGTTTATGGACAGATAACCCTATTATCTGGGGGGTTGGCTCCCATTGTTGGGATTAGACTGCAGGAGAAAGCTTGAATTTTACTACATGCTCGGTCAGCACATAAACAGCTGTTGGTGATCCCTGGCCACAAGGAGATTCGCCTTGCTTTTTTGGCCCTGGCACCCACCTGGTGGAACTCTCTGTATGTGTAAGCCCAGACTCAGGAGGGCCTGTTATTGTTCCGCCGGGCCTATAAAATGGAGATGTTACACCAGGCTTATGGTGGTTGAGGCAGGCGGGTCACCCAGCTGGCATCCTACCAGTGGTGGGGTGGTATGTGCCCCCAATTCTGTATTCATCAGATCACTTGCCCTGTGGAGCCTGATGTTTGAGAAGTAGGGTTCAATATGCATGCTGCATTATGATGCTTTTAATATAGTATTAATTTGATCTGCTACCAGTGTTTTATATTTGTATGTATTTTATTATGCTGTTTATCTGCTCTATGCCCACTTGTGGGGAGACCGGACTATAAATCAAGAAAGAAAGAAAGAAAGAAAGAAAGAAAGAAAGAAAGAAAGAAAGAAAGAAAGAAAGAAAGAAAGAAAGAAAGAAAGAAAGAAAGAAAGAAAGAAAGAAAGAAAGAAAGAAAGAAAGAAAGAAAGAAAGAAAGAAAGTTAACTGCTTCCAAATTCAAGCGGGAAGGTTTGCGGAATGTTTAGGTAGTCTTGCTCAATCAGATGAGATTCTACAGGTGATGTTTGGAGGACAAAAGCTATTATGGTTGATGAGAGATTTAGATCTCAGTGTATCCTTTGAATATCCTTTTGTGCATATGAACTATTATCATTGCCAATCCCGGAGACACCTCCAGAGTTCTGAATGGGGAAGTGGCTGATGAGGTTGCCTCTAAGCACCCCTTTTCCCCTTCTATTCACATGCAGGGTTGTTTAGAATTTTCCAGGGACTCCATCGTGCATGCTTATGTTTTGCTTATCTCGTGTACTTATGGCCTTGGGAGAACCCAGTGTCAGAGAATGCACTAATAGCCTTGGGGTGGAGGGTCCCAATAACTGTAATTCTGTGCTTCAATATGGCCTGGCTGTGAACATACTAAGTCAGAATACTTGTCAGGTTATTTCAGGACTCTGACTGGCAGCAATTCTTCCCAGGATATGTTACCTAAGATCTTTTAGCCAGAGGTACAAAGAACTACACCTGGGTTCTTCTAAGTGCAAAGCATATGCTCTGCCACTGATGCATGGTCAAATAATTCACTGGAGACTGTCAGAGCAGAGTATTTATAGGGTGTGTACAAGTAGGTTTTAATTCTTTGGTTAGATATATTTAAGTAATTTTTTTTATAATGAAAGCTGTCAAGTGCTTAGACTATAGTAGAGAAGTATAACACTCTGACAATGTAAACTACAATCCTATGTAAAGTTGCTTCAAAACCAACTATTTTCAAAGACAACTGCTTTTCAATTCAGAGCAACTGAAAAGTAGTTATATACATTCGTTTTTTTCTTTCTTGAATATACTTTTATCCCACTACTCTCCCCAATGGGAGCTACAGAAACAGCAACAAAAATATACTTTTAAACAAATTTACATAAGTATAAAAAACAAAAGATACAAAAGATAACTTGGGTTGGTGTCCACAAGATTAATCCATCTGGTCAAGGCAACAGGTAGAGATTCTCCAGTTCACAGCCAAGGACTTATACCACCAAACATGCCTAGGCTATAGATACCTGTAGCAGAAGAAAGAAAAATATTTAGCCAAGATTATTCAAGCTAGCAGCCATCCTCCCTCTATTCCCACTCGTTGTCTTACTATTGTCACTGGAGAAAAAATGATTTCAGATTTCTGAAAGTCTACAAAAACCTGCAAAAGCTAATTGATCATTGATAATATGGAGAAAAGAAACTAGTGTGAACATCACAGCCCACAATGGTTCTGTCATCCTGCTTTTGAATTCCTTAAACAACATAGTTAGCTGCCAATCTGAAATACAAAACATGGAATCTCAGAAGAAAATGTGAAGAATTCTTTGAAGCAAGAAAATGAACTGAAATCACAAATGAATGCACTGTCTTTCAGTTTAAGATTTTAATCATTTAGTGTTTAAATAACATAACTAGGACACACACAAACATACATACATACATACATTTTGGTGTATATGCAAGGAAAGTAACATCACTAGATTGTGGTGTGCACTGCGCTCACCTTACCCATCTCAGCACTCAAGTAGGACATACTTTACACCCACTGCTCTATGTTTTGACAGCATTTAATCTGAGATACCTTTGTTTTTACCGTAAGGCTTCACATAATGCTTTCAGTAGTATGAAGCTAACCTGACCTTGTATCCTCCTGGGGGAGGGGGCGGGCTGCACCTTTTGCCTATTGGCCAACTTGTCAAGGCACCTTCCTCCTTCTCCTTTTTTGTCTCTGCTTCTATCTCCGTCTCTCACTCTCATCTCCTTACTCCAGACTCTCTCTGTCATCCCCACTTGCCCCCAGGGCCAGCCTTATATCCCTCCTCTCATTCCCAACTCCACCCCCCAGCCCTTTCCCTAGGACATCCCTTGCTTCCTTCCAGCATGACCCCAGTCAGTTGGGGTCTGCATGGGTGCTGGGTCGGCAACTGCCAATTTCCTTTGGGGGGGGTGATGGCCCGGAGGCTAGGGAGGCATGCCTGGAACACATCGTTTCAGGAGCCTCTGGTGGGGGGGGGTCATCCTCCTTCTACATCCAGGGCATGTAGTCAGAATTTGTGCAGAGGTGTCCAGCCTGGCGCTTAGCTATGTAAATGAAAGGAAGGGGGGAAAGATATCACATTATCCAGGGGCTGTGGTCCTTCATTCTGGACATCCAGAGTAGGGGAGCATGGGCTGTAACTAGTCTGGGGGGGGCAGCCCAGAGGCTGGGGAGGCATTCCTTGACAAATAGCAAGGGTTTTTGTTGAGAAGCACTTTAGGGTCTCCTTAGGGTCTGTTCATATAACACCCCCAGACATGTAGAATTTACACTTGGACTCAGGTATACCCCCACTGCCAGGACCAGTTTGCCTGCCAAGCCCCTCAAGTGTCTGCTTGGGGCAGAGCAGTCAGTCTAGATGCACCACAGAGACTTTTTCTGGCTCCTGAACATCAGTAGCAAGGAGGAGAGCACCAATTACAGGGTCCAAGACAAACCTTTTGGTCTGGAACTAGCCAGCAGCAGTGTGGAGGAATGAGTGTACCTTGCTTAGGATGACAAAATACCTAGAAACAGCCTGCCCACTGTTGTGCAAGCCTGAATGTGTATATGACCATCCACAGAATCCATGTATTTTTTTGCAGTAGAGTACATGGGCAGGACATGTGTGTGTGGGGGCGTCTCCCACTATAGCTGGAGATCTCCCCACAATTCCTCCTCTTCCATGCTGGCGCTTCAATGGCCAGAGGGGGAAGGGGGATGGGGAGGGTATGAAGGTGTTACACTAGTGCATAGTATTGCTTCTGGCAAAAAACAGAAGTGACATCATGATGATATCAGGGTAATGCTCCAGGATTCTCTCAAAACTCTGTGAAGTTTGGGCAAATCTTGGGGTGCTGCCCTTATGTCATAATGTCACTTCCATTGCTTGTTGGCACAACACTGGCATGCCTATCCCTGCCCCCAAATCTGCACTAGCAAGGCATACTGGCACACAAGCCATGCCTGATAGTACAGAGAAGCTATACGCTGAGCTGCCTAATGAGCAAGCCAATGGTCAGATATATTAAAGCAGGGAGGTTGAGTTTCTGGTCCTTTGGTGAGAGCTTTATTCCACTTCTCCTTGCAAGGAGTTTAGGGAAGTACACAACATGCATTCTTCCCCTACTCCCGTTTTAACCTTAGAACAACCCCATGAACTCCCTCGTTAGGCTAAGAGGGAGTGAATGGCTAAGGTTACCTAGTGAGCCTCATAGCAAAATAAGGTTTTTAACCCCAGTCTCTCTAGTCAAATACTACATCATCACTGATCACTATAATCACTGTAGCTTTAAAGTTTTTGGAGCTGGAATTTAAGAAGAGGCCTCAGATGTCCTCCAGTCTCTCTCTCCTTCCCACTTGCACTGCCCACTCGCATTGCAATAATAATAGCAACATTATTGCTATTTTGTCCACATTTTTGTAGGCTTTTATGGTTTAAAATTCTTTGTAAGCTATGTTAACTACCAGGAATAGTGGGATAAAATTGCTTAAATAGATAAAGGTCTAAATCATTAATTTGGCTTGGTAGAACCTATATTTTTGCAGTCCTCGCTGATCCAAACAATGAATTTGCAATGCATCTTGTCATTTATCGGGGGGGGGGGGGTCAAAGCAGAGGAAACAGAAATTACACATCAGTCTCTAAAAAGTAAATTGAACAGCTGTGTAGCCACAATTCAGCACAGGACTGCATATGAAGCAAAGTGCTCTTTTAAAAAAAAATCCCATTAAAACTGCTAATAATTGTGCCAAGAACCTGGCACAGATTAACGAAGGCTTAAAAACCTTTTCCCCTTCCTGCATGATCCTGATTCAGAATTGTGATTGCGCGTGAAATTTACTTTCTATTATACCTGTTTTGGCCCTGAATCATAGCACTGCTGTATGGGAAACTCCTGCTGAGAAGCAGTCCAAGCATGAGGAATAGTAAAACAGCTGATTTTTATGACAGCTGAATGGGAGATGGATGTGACCCATTCTCACAATCTATCCCAAAGTTGTTCCGGGGAAGTCCTAGTAAAATTAGAATATTAGAATAATCCTGGCAGACTGGACCATAACTTATTCATGGCAGTGGGTATTTCTGATGTATTTCTTCCTTTGGGCACTAAAATGTGTTGCGCTGATCCCAGCCCTTGAGATATGTTCACATTAATAGTCAACTCTGTCCTTATAAGCAAACCTGGTGCTGTCAGAGTTCATTCATGGTAGAAAAGAGTTCTTCCCCTGAAAAGACAAGGCTAACATGAAATGTTGGCCACTTCACAGGGGAATACTTGTGCCTTAGGAGGGTTGTGCTGGACAGGATAGCTTGCTGCACTCTTTCCCTTCCTATATCCATGTTGACCCCTGATCACCATGCATAGCTTCTGGCCAACATTTTCATCTAAACTACTGAATGTGTTGCATATATCTGTCATTCTGCTTTTGGAATTGCTATATGATTTCTCCAGCAGCAGAAAAACAAAGCAAAACAAAAACCTTTCTCTTCAATGCACAATTCCAGGGTCTTTCTTCAGCAGACAATGTCACTTTTGCTGAAAAAGAAACACTTCTGTGCTGCACTATAAAATGTTCAACTGTCCACAAGTTCAAGGTAGGATTTAAAATGTGTAAAGGAAGACAAATACTTATGTATCCCCATTTGGATTCGTCACTCACCTTTTTCACAGGCTCTCAGTAGGACTGTAGAGAAACTGACAGTAGTCTGTGTCTGTACTGTCATAATTGTAGTAAAGCAATTTATGGCACGGTGCAACAGTTCTGATCACAGCCATGCTCTTCATGAGGCCAGACACCTGGCAAATTGTTTCTGGAAGCCTGGAGCAGTTGGGATTCACAGTAAGGCAGCGTCAGCCACCATGGTTTCCAAGAAGTCTCCAGTGGAGGAAGCAGTCTTGTCTCCCACCCCAAGACCAGCTCTTCTTTGCTTGTCACAAGAAGCCAATAAATGTTTTCTAGACATTAAAACTACATAGGACAGAGCATGTAGCAAATCTCATCCCACTAATAGGCCTATGGCAGAAAGAAGCTGCATCTAATACCTGGCCATTGGAACTTTAATCAAAGAGCTCTGTAATTAAGCAGTGTGCCTTCTCCCATCTACCCCCAAACCTACTGCATTCACATTTTACCAGGGAAAGAGTCATGCCAAGAGTAGCCTTAAACCTAATGTCTAATGATGCCATCCTAAGAAGAGTTACACCTTACAAAGGATTTAGAAGGGTGTAACTCTGTTTATGATGGTACTATCTAGAGATGGGCATGAATTGAATTATGATCCAAAAACGCACGAACCAGGCCAGTTCGTGGTTTGCGAACCAGTGATTCGTGGAAGCTAGTTTCCACAAGCTTCCATGAACTGGTCTACTGGTTTGTTTGGGTCGTAAAGAGGCCGTTTAAATGGCCATTTCCACAGGGAAATGGTCATATAAACTTTTCCTGCGGCTTGCAAGTGGCAGGTCCCTTTAAACTATCCGCTGGCAGGTGGCAGGGGAGGGTCCACCCTTGCTGCCTGCCAGCTGATAGTTTAAAGGGATCTACTGCTTGCAAGCCGCAGGGCCCTTTAAACTGCCCAAACCCTGGCCCCAGCCCCAGCCCCAGCCCCAGCCCCAGCCTCATACTTACCTTGCCCTGTAGGCCCGTGGTGTCCTCCCCCTCCTCCTGCAAGGGGCGGGAAGGCAATTTTTGGCCTCTTCCACTGCTGCGTGGGCTCGCAGGGTGGCGGAGGAGGCCGAAAATGACCTTCCCGTCCCTCAAACAGCGGCTGCGGTGGCCATTTGAGGGGCGGGAAGGCTGTTTTTGGCTTCCTCCGCTGCCAAAAATGGCCTCCCTGCCCCTCAAATGGTGGCCGTGGCCAGGGATCCCCCCCCCTGCTGCCTGCCAGCTGATAGTTTCAAGGGACCTGCTACTTGCAAGGCAGGAAAGGGCCTTTTAATCTATCAAACACCCCTTCCGCTGCCACTGCTAAGCAGCCAGAAAGGGGCATTTAAACCCCATGAACCATGATCCATGAACTGGTTCGTAAACTGGCCCCAGTTCATGCCAGTTCGTGGTTCGTGAAAATCCAAAAACCACAAACCTCATGATTTGGTTTTTTTGTGGTTCATGCCCATCTCTACTACTATCAGTAATTTACTTTACTCCCTGATCCAATCACTCCTTCCCTTCAGCCTGTTGTATTGCAATCTAAATCCCCCAATTTCCATCTCCTTCTTTCACAGCTTTGAAAGAAAGGGATGTTTTGTTTTGAACTCAGCTCCTTGCTCCATAACCAGAATGTGTTCCCAAAGCATAATCTGGTTAATTGTCTCTCCAGGGACTGCTTGATATTATGTTGGCTGCTTGAATCGCCTAATTCTCCAGCCCAGGCATTTGTAGTATTCCCGTCAATAACCATTATTATTCTGATCTTGCTTTTTCTGGATTGTCATTGTTCCTTCCAAGCTTGTAGAGGCATGTCACTACATTTTCAAATATCCCTTATTGCCATTGTGTGGGTCACTGCCCAGACTGGAAGCATTTCTTAAGGCAGCAGCTCCTTTAGCATATGAATGAGAGAAGCTTCTTCCTTAGTCTCATGATATTTCTGTGTAGATTTGGGTTCAGATTAGAAAATGAGGTACAATCACTCTACCACATGTCTAAGTTACATGCATTTCCTAACTACTCATAATAATAATGTTACATACACAGATGCTACTACTTCACAAGATTGTATAAGCCCTAACTCCCTCCAGATGCAGATGTTTTGTAGGCTTTGGAGGTCTTAGACAAGTGGGATTGCAAAAGAAGCAAAAAGCCCAGTGACTACTGTGATCTCTATAACCTCTGCTGGTGAAAGATTCAAGAAAGAACACACTGGCAGGCACCCCAGAAAATCCTTAGATTCTCTGCAGTCTAATCAAAAAGAGTCTAGTAGCACCTTTAAGACTAACCAATTTTATTGTAGCATAAGCTTTTGAGAATCAAGTTCTCTTCATCAGATGCCTGGTACATCTGACGAAGAGAACTTGATTCTCAAAAGCTTATGCTACAATAAAATTGGTTAGTCTTAAAGGTGCTACTGGACTCTTTTTGATTTTGCTACCACAGACTAACACGGCTAACTCCTCTGCATCTGCAGTCTAAGGCATTTGGAATGGGAACAAAACTTACAAGTGACACGAGACACATGTTTTTCAATGTGTTTGGGACACAATTTTACCTGGAAAGTGTAGTTTTCAAAGACAGTTTTTAAGGACAGATCCATGAGGGATCACTGGGGGAGAGGAATTTTGCAATTATTTCCTTGCAATCTCAACGTAGAGATGAACTACCAGCTCCCTCTCTTCCCCTGCAAAGTTTCTCTCCCCCAGCGATCCTGTGCAGATCTGTCTTTGAAAACTGTCTTTGGAACTACAGCTCCCAGGTAAAATTAAGCCCACAACACGTTAAAAAACATGTCTGGCATTACTTGTAGCTTAGCACTGGCATCTAGCATCTTACTCATTTCCAACTAAGCATATGATCTTGCACCAATATCTTAAAGAGCTCAGAAATGTTAAAAGCTTGGATCAAAAAATTGCTTTCTAATGAGATAGCCAATGTATAAATTCTTGATTTTAGAAATGTTTAAACTTTCTTTGTAAGTTCAGCCTCATATGTTTCTTCAGCAGGACTTTTAACATACACTTTCTGACACTGACTTTCCCACCTTTGGCTTCATTTCTAACAATGGAATCCCTATTTTTCCCCTCATCATAGTAAACTTCCATTCAACACACTCCAAAGATAGGCTATCAAAGAGCCTCTGGGAGGCTTTGCCTGCTGAGGTGACTATCAAAGCAGCAGTATTTAGATCCCATAAAATTTTCTCTCACAGGCATTTAAGATTTCATATGCTGGATTAAGGCAGATATAAACCAACCTTTTCCTCCCTCCGAGTATCTGCAAGAGAAAATGAGATGCAAATCAGATTCCTGTTTCACTATTTCACCATCTTGTAATTTCAATATCCTCGCCCCACCTTCACTGGATAGGTGCCTTCAGGGTCAATGCTGCATCTCCATTTCCCTACCCACCCCCCCACACACAGAGCCTACACTTTTCCAATTAACAACCTACCCAATGCTAAAATATTTATGTATAGAGATGAAACTCTTCTTTAGCTTACTGTTAATGATGTTTGCTTCCATTTCTAATGCCTTCTTTGTTGAAATGACATATATGATCACCCAGCTTAATACTATTCATCTCTCTCCATCTTAATAAAAATCTGCCAAGTGTTCTGTCCCTGAGAGCTTTAATCCTGCTAATATCTTTAATGCGCTCGACCCCGTCAACTTAACTTGCCAATTCTGCTTTGGGCTTAAATTTGCTCTCCAGATGCTTAAAAAAATTCCTCCCTCTCTTTTTATACTAAGCAAGCTGCTGATTAATCTACAAATAGCAACAGGGTGGCTTTTGGCATCTAGGGCAGGGTTGGAGAGCTGAGCTGACATGCTGTGGTTGCAGATATTATGATAGTATCATCTGTCATTTTATGCATTCTGAATATGTTCTTTAACTTTAAGGCATCAGTGGCTAACCTTCACAACTGAATCACTCATGATGTTAATATAATCCTTTATATAATATAAAAGTAACAATATCAAAGTCTTGTCGAAGGCTTTCACGGCCGGAGAACGATGGTTGTTGTGGGTTTTCCGGGCTGTATTGCCGTGGTCTTGGCATTGTAGTTCCTGACGTTTCGCCAGCGGCTGTGGCTGGCATCTTCAGAGGTGTAGCACCAAAAGACAGAGATCTCTCAGTGTCATGGTGTGGAAAAGATGTAGGTCATTTGTATCTACTCAGGAGGGGTGGGGTTGAGCTGAGTCATCCTGTAAGAGTTTCCCAGGGTGTGGAATGCTAATGGCGGGAGGCTTCACTGTATCCTGAGGAGGTTCTTTTGCATATGGATTGGTACTTCATGTGCTAATCTTCTCTGCAGGGCTATTGTCGGGGATAGAATGTTTTGTTAGCCTGGTGTTTTTCAGAACTGGAAACCATGCTCTGTTCATTCTTAAGGTTTCTTCTTTCCTGTTGAAGTTTTGCTTATGCTTGCTGTGCAGGGAAGCCATTGAAATTCACAAGCATAAGCAAAACTTGAACAGGAAAGAAGAAACCTTAAGAATGAACAGAGCATGGTTTCCAGTTCTGAAAAACACCAGGCTAACAAAACATTCTATCCCTGACAATAGCCCTGCAGAGAAGATTAGCACATGAAGTACCAATCCATATGCAAAAGAACCTCCTCAGGATACAGTGAAGCCTCCCGCCATTAGCATTCCACACCCTGGGAAACTCTTACAGGATGACTCAGCTCAACCCCACCCCTCCTGAGTAGATACAAATGACCTACATCTTTTCCACACCGTGACACTGAGAGATCTCTGTCTTTTGGTGCTACACCTCTGAAGATGCCAGCCACAGCTGCTGGTGAAACGACAGGAACTACAATGCCAAGACCATGGCAATACAGCCCGGAAAACCCACAACAACCATCAATATCAAAGTCTACTCTATAATAATGCATTTACTTGAAAATGAGTCCCATGGAACTTAGTTGGACTTACATCCAAGGAAATATACACTGGATTGGGGTAGGGTAGGGGTTGCTTCTCATGCAGTATTTTATCTTGGAGAACAGATGCCCATGTATGAAATATACATGTCATGTGAAGGACACACAGAATGACACATTACTGCTTTCTTCTTTAAAATACATGGAGGTGGGAGACCTGTCCCAGTCACTCTCAATGCCATACAAGCCCGTATGCTAGGTCCCTTTCAAAACCCCGGAGATGTTTGATTCTTTCAGAAATCCGTGTTGTGTTCTTCAGGCAGGAAGGACAGATTCTACCCAGCCAAACTATTAAGTGATCCAATCCTTCCCACCATGATATCATCATTCCTCTTTCAGAAAGTTAACCATGAGAAGTTAACTGTTAAGCTTCCATCTAGGCTGAAAAACCTATCTCTATTCCCATTTGGAAATAAAAGGATGACCTCAGAAACTTCTGTGGCATCTGAATGATATTTACATCTTCACTCTAACCCATGTCACAGTTTTGCATACAAAGTTAACACACACCAAAAGTTATGGCTGTCCCAGCCTTGGCAAAGAAGTATGCTAACGACCCAATACTGGGCTGCCAGAGTCCCTCCCCACATCATGGGCAGTTCTCCAGGGTCCTTTTTTCTAAGGATATGACTCATTGCATATCATGGGGCAGATATCAGGCGGGCCTGGCTTGGATCATCCCCATATGGACTTTCCTCCTAGCTCTGGGTATGAAGCCAACATTGTCAAGGAAGCACCTGGGCTCATTTGAGGGATACAAAGGAGATGGGTGAGGACTCCCAACCCAGAGGAGCTGAATTCCCACTTCTGTTCACCTGGGTCACTCCTTCAGATTAAGCTCAAGAGATGGGCCAGGGTTCTGAAATAAGACATGTTAGCCTTTCAGCATGAACTTTGCTCTCTCCTTTGGGTGTTAGTGCTAAATGTTCCCTCAGTGGAGCTAAGTACCCTCTCTGTGCCTCTCCCTCCACCAAAGTGCAACACTATGCACTCTAACTGTGCATATCAGAGACATCTCAGAGCCAAACTACAAGTGACTTTTTTCACGTGGAGAACATTTGATTGTTCTCGCAAGTTTTCCTGGGAAGTGAAGTTGGAGTGTCCTTCTCCTTTCTGTTAGAATCACTGCCTGAAGAGCTAGGGAAAGCTGACAGCAGCAGCAGCTTTTGCAAATCATTCCTCCAGTCACAATCCTGCTGGACAAGAGGACACCCAATGATTGTTTGGGGGCGAGCAGCTGCTACTTTCTTCCTGGGCATCCTGCTCCTGGGGAGCTGCTCTGGAGAAAGCCACCATGTTGGTAAAGCTCCAGCCACAGTGACAGTGGAAGAATCTGCTGCTGCTCTAACATGCCCTCATTCCAGTTTTTCTCCAGGAGCTCAGGAGCAGGGGAAGGGAGAGACAGCTCGTGGGGGCTGTCCCTGGGTGCATGGGAGGGTTTAACCACCACTGGGGAGGCATTGGCTGCCTCTGCAGTTGGCATCCTGTACTATGCTAGGGCTTGTGAGTGGGGATGCGCCTGGGGGGGGTGCATTTGTCTTTTCCATTGCATGGGTGCCTATGGGCTACACCATGATTTTTGCAGGTGTTACTTTCTGCTTGTTCTGGGGCGAGGGGCTTCCCAGGCTGGGTCAGCTTGGTGAGCTGACTCTTATCACACCCCTGGCTCCCCCCTCCCCCCCTTTCCCCACTGGTGCAGCAGCTTGTGCTGGCAGTGTTCTGAGGCATTGCTAAGCCAGCGCTCTGCACCACTGGGGTGATCCACCAGTGCCTCTCAGAGATATGCCAGCATATCTTCAGCAGCTTCTCATCAGCTTCCTGTGCATTCCCTACCCCCAGATTGCTCTGGAAGAGTCACCTGTTCTAAGGAAGGATCATCATGACACTACTGCTGTATACATTAGGATGTACATACAAATCGTTTCACATATACCGCACAGTATGTTCCCAATGGAAAAATAGTGTGCCTTAAACTGCATAAAAAAGAACTGAAGAGCATCAAGCAGAGCTATGCCCACAAAACATGTTTGCTCATTGTTCCCATAAGTATGGCCTATGAGAATCATTTTGACAGTACATGCTGTGATTGGTGTCACGATTGCTGTTGAACAAAGAGCTGATTATTACCATGACAGCATCAGCAAGAGTCCTCAGAGATGGAGCTACAGGTAGCAAAGGGAGACAGAGGAAAACAGTGAGCATTTTGAGTGGTAAATCCATCAAGACTGCACTGCCTTAGAACTACCATATCAAGGCTGCTCTGTGGAGATGACACTGAAAAGCATCAGCTGAGAAGACAGGGAGTCAAAGGCAACTCTTCAGGGAGGCTGTGTCACTGCTACACCAGTTGGAGCAAAGCCATGGGAAACAGTGCAAGAGGCAGTGAATTCCCTATAACCCAAAGGAAAAATTAGTCACACTTTTGGGAGCTTAATCAGCCTTTGGTGAGAAACAAAAGATCTGAAGCTCAGATTGATGTAAGCAAATAGCATCATACATGCAACAGTATTAGGAAAAACAATAGAAATTGGGAAGGTGTGTGTGCACCAAGCAGCCTGATGCTTCTAATTAGGGTTATCAATCATATTGAACATATGCCTTTAATTCTTCCATCACAGTAGCAGAAATGGAGCCATGGTTACCCCTTCCTAGTATCTTTAAGGTCCTGGCACATGATTTCCTCCTCATCACCTGCCATGTAGTATAGCAGGTGACGTTGATGGGTATCAAAAAAATGGTCTTTTCTAGACTGTTTCTTGGCTTTCAAAAGTTTGGTTCAGGCTTTTGGGCTTAGTCAGGCTGCAAGAGAAATCTCTGGATGCTTACTGTAACTTTGAGCAAGCTGTTCCCAGAGAAGATAAGCTGAGAGATGGGCCTCCTAGCACCCAAATGAGGAGGAGATTGTTTAGATCAGAGGCATTCAAGGTCAGGAACAGGAGGGAGGTTCATTGCTTACATTCCATCTCATTTGCACTTAGAATATCAGTGGGGGCTAGTTGATCTGATTGCAACCATGTCTCAGCTGCAGAGAGACAGGGTCATATGCTTTAGCAACACCCTGACTGGATCATAAGATCCATCTTGTTCTGGGACCTTTTTTAGACCTTCAGTAACAAGGACTGAGACTTTGGAGTTCTGCTTGGACTTTGTGGTTTGACCTAACAAGATAGCAGCTGGATTAGGAATTTTAGTTTAGGTATTTTAATTTAGCAGTTTAGACTTTGCTGTTTTCTGACTTGCACAATTTCTATATTTGTAATCTTTTACACAATTCTTAAATAACTCCTGTAGTACAGTAGTTAAGTGGTTGGGCTGTGAATCAACACTCTACTAGTTCAACTCCGAGTACTGCCACGAACTCTGCAGGTGGTGTTGCCAAGAAGGCCCCCTCCCCTGCTTTGAAGCCTGCTATGAACTGTGTTAAAGTTTCCTGCATTACTGTTTCACTGCTGCACCAAAGACTGCTTTGCACGTAAGTGTTCTGATACACGTGTCAGTTTCCTGCCTGCGTGTCAATTACCTGGCTGCTGCAATAGACTGTGTAGTTTACTGACTCCATGTTTGGTTAACTGCACAAAAGGACTCTCTTTCTGGGCAACCCTGCCCTGACCTGTATCTGGAATTCCCAGTGTGTGTTTGGACTCTGTTACAAGTGTGCCCCGTGCCTGCATTGCCATCTGCCACGGACCGTGCCTGTTCCCTGCTTTGGACTGTGTTTTAAAGTGTTGTTTCCCCTGCCTCCATGGAAGCCTGCCTCATATGGGCCCAAGCCGCTGCTAGCAGCCGGGCGCCTGCCGGGGAAACCTCCAGCGAGCCTGGCTAGGCGCTCCCTGGTCAGTTCCCGTCTGGAGCCTCCCGCGGGCCGGTCCCCGAGCTTGCCCTCGCTACCGGGCAGCCTGCTATCCAGCCCCAGCTATGCCCAGCCGGCATCCATGTTCTCAGGCAGCCATAAGACCCTGAGAAGAAGACTGCTTTGAGAAGCCATTTCGGCGAAACGGGCACACCACGTCCGCAGCGAGAGCCCCTCGCCCCGCTCTGCATATCTTAGGAGCCGCCCCGGAGAAGGAACTAAGTGCCGACCATCCCAAGCACTTAGAGAATGCATCTCAAAGAAACCTCCGCATTCCAGAAGCTGATGACATCAGGACAAGCCCTGTCCGCTGGAACATCCTTTCAGCCCACTTGGATTTCCCCCTCCCTCTTTTGTCCCCTCTTCCTGAGGTGTCACTTATCACAATCTGATTACCAAAGTGGCCCATCCAAGCCATTCAGTAGCCCATTAGACCCTTTGTTTTAATCTGTGAGAACCACCAAGTACAGCACCAGCCCCAGGGTACGTTTTGGGGTATTTAAGCTGGTCTCCCAGACCACTCGGTGCCTCGGCCATTCCTATCCAGACTTCCTTGCTGTCCGTCTGTGGTCCCAGTGCTGGCATTGGGCCACCCTCGCTGCTGTGTCTCTGCTTCGCTCCAGGATAAGTGAGTATTTCCCCTATCATCGTTGGGAACCAGCTAATGCGAACGTCTCTGTATTTCATACCCTGTATTTCTTAGGTCTTGTGTGTTCTCTGTATGCTTGTGCAAGTTTAGGCATTACGCCACACTAAATACACGTGTTTGGAACCTATTTGTAGTCTGCCTCTTTTTCACTAGAGTGTCTGGGATCGGGACCTCCGTAAACATAGGTTATGATCCGCGCTTAATATTTAGTTACAGACTGCTATAGCTAATTCCCCATTATAATAAAGAGCAGTTCTGGTAACAGTGGCCTTGGATAAGCCACTCCTCTCAGTCTCAGTTTCCCAGAGATATAGTGAGGATATTAATAACACTGACTGTGTTCACCACTCTGAGTGTGGCACTGATCTGTCCAGAAGGGTGGTATATAAACACACTGATATTAATATTATTATTTATTTATTAAACTTGTGTGATGTTGCTGGGTTTGAGACTTCACTCTAGGGTTGCCAGGACCCCTTACCGTCCCAGCAGGGGGGTGGGGTGCACCTAATGCTTACCTTCCTGGTTGTCCTGGGATACTCCTCACATCTGCACAGTCCTACTCCAGCATGATGACATCACTTCCGAGAAGTGACATCATCACTCAAGGCTGGGGATCACATATATGCTTTGTAGTGGGCTGATCTGGGCCCCAAAAAGGCCGTTTGGGGACCAAATCAACCCACTGCAAAGCGCGGGAATGCTCTCAGTGTGGCCCGATGACATTGGCCTCAGCTACCAAATAATTGGCCTCAGCTACCAAATAACTGTTTTGGTGGAACTCAGTCTGAAGGTGTCCTACATTTCAGGGCTGACTTTTTGATTAACACCCACTAAGGCTGGAGACTTGGTTTTCTTGCTCTCTAAGCTTAGGGTTAGCAAGAAGAAGCTGGTGGCAGGACTCTTGCCCCCCAGATGTGTGGTTTGCTTTTTGACCTCTCAGGCTCCTCAAGGACTTGGGGAACCTGTGACAGTGGGCTAAGGACAAAGGAAAAAATGGGCAGGAGAAGATGTGTCTTACTTCTCTCTCAACACATTAGGAGTTTTAAAGGTGCATGTCTTTTACTGAATTAAGAGGTGGGAGCTGTCTATGTGAGAGCTGGTGGGGTGCAGTTATTAGAGTGTGTGAGTAAGATCTGGGAGACCCAGTTTCAAACCTCCAGTCTACCATGAAGCTCACTTGTTGTCCCTGGGGCTAGTCACTCACTGTCAGCATCACTTACCTCATAGGGTTGTTATAAGAATAAAATGAGGAAAGGTGAACCACATATGCCACCCTGCGCTTCTTGGTGGAAGGATGCAACAGGGAGACAGACATTTATAATGTCAGCAGACTTTATAAATTTGAGAGTCATCTTAACCAGGCTACTGTGCAGAGAGGGTAGAAAGACCTTGACAGATTAGCCAATACAATAAAGAATATGCAGTTGTAGGGATACTAAATACAGAAGGGCTGTAATTCATGTCTGAAGATCAAAACTAGACATGGGCACGATCCAAAAAATAATCCCAATTTAGCTGATCGTGATTCTGCAGCGGCGCCAAACCCAGGTACCCGAACCTCACCGATCAAGTCCCGTTTCCAATACAGAATCGGGAATCAGGAAGGCCGATGCGGGAGGGCGCCCTGCGGTTTCCAGCGCTAAAGGAATGGTGGATGAGGAGGATGGCGGCCGCCAGGCCTGGCAGGCCCGTGGAGGCAGCAGCGAGCCGCCTCCCCTCAGGGGGCGGGGGGTCTGTCCCCACAGGAGTGTGCTGGTACTGTCACGGGGGGGGGAACCAAAGGAGATAGCTCCCTATTCCCTAATTCCCTATCCGCTGAAGCCCAAAGCTAAAGCTCCCCCTCTCTCTCTATTGCACTTTCTCCAAAAGCGGCAAGCGAGAGCTCGCCTCTGTCCCACTCCACCCGCGAGCGGAAAATGAAACTTTGTTGCGCAGCACATGGCTATTTATAAAGCCTGGGTCTACTATGCAGGAGGGCTGTGTTTGGCCGTAAGAGCTGCCTCTCAGGCTTTGCAGGGATGAGATTTGAGTGCCCATGGCTACAGAAGAACACCCCCTTCCCCTGCCCTCCCCTCTCTTCTCCCAAATGGATGAGATGGGCACACGCTTTTCTGGCTGCTCTGTGGTTGGAAGGAAGCCCTGCTGATCAAGGAAACCTAGGCTTCCATTCGCATTTCCAGGGCGACAGAAGGAGGGAAAACAGCTCCGGCATTCCCCAGGCTCCGTTTCCACGGGCTCCGTTCCCTCGGGAACAGATGGCTGGTGCCAGACTGTCTGCAGACTGCAATCCCAAACATAAACCGATCGATCTAATCGAGACCCGATAGAGCGCCCCACCTGAGCGCTGAACCGGGAGCCGTGGACGGAACCGATCAGCCCAGTCCCAATGGCGCAAATGCCAAAATCGGGGCAATTTTCAGTCCATAATTCCGATTGTGCCCATGTCTAATCAAAACCCTATGATAGCAGCCGCGGGACTTATCTGCCTTGGAGACCTGGAGAGTTGTTTTTACTAACATCAACAGCAAGAGAGCCATGTAGAACCAAGTCTCTACAAGAGGAGTCTTTAAACTCATACATCAGGATGAAGTCCGGTCCTTGTCTACAAAGTCATATGTTAAATAATAATTCTGATGGCACAAAACCAATCCCCAGCACACACTGCAAAAAGATACAAAACTTCTCTTCCCAATCTACATGTATTCATGGTGGGGCAAAATACTTTCGTTGCCCCCTGCTTTGGCAAGTAATTAGTTCCTGGACATGCAAACAATACTGGGAGTCAAGACACTGACATGAATTCTGTAGAGCATTTCGATATCAGTCTGGCCCGTACCATGGTCCATTTAAAGAGTTATGGTCATTTCTGAAGTTTGGGGGAAAGGAAACACAAATTCAAAATACTCAGATGGAAAAAAATCTTTCTTCTTAGGGCTGATTCACAAATGCATGCTCATGCCGGGTCTCCTGCAGATGCCAGCCTGCACATGGGCAAAATCAACAGGAGCCCATAAATGGGCTTTCTCTGTGGTGGTCCCTAACTTGTGGAATGGCCTGCCTGAGGAGATCAGGAGAGCCCCCACTCCCCTGGCTTTCTGCAAACAATGCAAAACCAAATTATTCAAAAAGGCTTTTTACTCAGATAGGAGGGCTGTACTGTAGGGAAGGGGTCTCAGATGCTTCGCTAACGAGTTAGGGACCACAACCTCACCACTGTGTTGCCTTATATATAATCTGTTGCTTTAAATAGGTACTCCTATAGACCGCCTGCACTTCATGTTGTCTAATGTCAGTCCTAGAATTGATTGTGTTCTGTTTCAGCATTTTTCAGTTCTGTATTGGAACCTTGCTAATGCTATGTCTTTGTAAACCTGTATTTATTTACCCAATGGTATTGTTTATGGAAATGTCCTTGACACTGTATGGTTATGTCCTTGTTACTGATTGTACTAATCTAAGACTCAAGGCAAATTACACTATATAATCCGCCTTGAGTTTCAGTGAGAAAGGCAGATTATAAATATATAAATAAAATCACTTTGACCAGCTGAAATGTTGCTGAAGTGATAATAAGTCTTGGGCTCTGCTGTTTTGGTTCAGACAGAAATAAAGAGGCAGACTATATAGTCAGTAGCACAGAATAATGTACATGTGGATGCATGAACATATGCAAATCTTCTAGTATCAACTAAGGCCATTTTCACACTGCTGTTCTCGCGTGAAATCACACCAGGAAGACGCTGTCATTCCGGGAGCTCAGCATGATGTTCCGTGGCCAGTAAGCAGTGTGAAAACAGCTCAAGTTGTTTGCTGTAATATCTAGCAATGCATTTTTGTCTTTGCATAAGATTGTCCTTTAAATCCCAGCCCTGAACTGTAAGTCACACCATCCTACCTAACAACAAGTGGTCCATACACTGTTGGAAGCAGTGCATCAGGAAAAGCCACATACATATTATACCATTATTTTCTGTAGAACCTACACCCCTTCTCTCAAATAAAACAAAACAAAGCCTCGTATCATGAAAGTTTGTAAATCAAAATCTAAAACTAACAAGAAAAATTTAGGAGATTCTTAAGTGATCAGTGGGAGGATTCTGAAATCAGATTATGATTGTTCACAGTTCCTCAAATATAGCATGAAGGATCTGTCAGTGTGGCCAATTCCCAGGCACATAAGCTGAATGGAGGCAGGGAGGGGGGAATTGCATGCAAGTATGTAAAGTGAGGGAAAATTACCCCTTCTCGTTATGCATCATTCTGATCAGTCATCTGGCTATTTCCTTTCTTACCTTTTTGTGACATAATGCAGGTCAGCCAAAGAATGATGTATGGAACTTCAAAAGGAACAACTGCCAAATAACAAAGCCTAAAGTGAATGAACAATGAAGTAAACAAATTATGAATTGCCAAATGCAAAGCATATGCTTCTCTAAACTTCAAACACTTCTAGCTCTATTTCAGCGTGGAAAGGATTTAATAAGTTCCAGTCAAAGTTGTCATACCATTTAATCCATTAATGGTTCTTTGACAAACTGTTTATATGGAACTTTCTACTTTATTCTACCCTTTATCCCATCAACATAACCAACAAAATAAATTAAAAAAACTCTAGAAGGTACGATGCCTTCATCATTATCATCATCATCAAGGGCCAGAATAATTGTATACAAATTTTAAATTGATCTCTGCCATAGTAGTTTACATACAGAATGTGATGGGAAAACACAGAGAAGGGGTTGCCCAATAGCAAGGTGGCTTTGAATTCCCAGATCTCATTTACAAACAAAGGTAAGTTTTTAACGTCTTTCATTGCATACATAAAATTAAATATATCTGCACTGAAAGGAGCTAGAGTCTTACTTTGTTTTTAAAAAACTTGGAATTCAGATAACCTGTTATTGTTGTAATGATATATTGTTATAACGATATTCAATTGCCTTTTTTAAATGGGTGCAGGTTGAACCTGGAGAACTTCAGGTTTTAAATGTTTTAATGTTTAAATGTTATTTTTTAAATGTTTATCAGTCTCCATTGGTCTATAGAATGAGAATACGTGAAGGAACAAAATAAAAATTTATTCCTATCATCCAAATGTCACTCTACCCTTTGTTGGATCTATTTGAACAATTCCGAAAAAACAAATACCAAGGAAATTACTTCTTGGCAAAAATTTTCCTCTAAACATGTCCCTATTTTAATGCTTGAATAGGAACTTAGACTTTTTACACACACACACACACACACACGGTTTTCTTCCCATTGTGCACGCTATAGCAAAAACATTTTTTTTAAAATACAGGAAATATTATTAATCAGAAACAAGCTTCAGAAAGCTGTAGCGCAACTTGTATTTGATTTGTCTGCTTCTTGACAGCATCTTCCAAGGCACTCCAGCTTCCTGACCTCCTTGGTTTGTACAAGGCATCAAAGCTCTAGCTACAGTTTAATTACATTTGCAAAGCATTTAGACCCATGCTGGCAACAAAGCTTTGAAGGCTGGCATTTTAATTTTATCCCTAAACTTTCTACAAAACCTGGTATTTAGCAAGAATAGTTTGGCAGTATTCAAAGCCAATCATCTCACCAGGAGGTTCATGAGACATAATCGCTTAATTTTTCCTCCTATCATGTTCCCTGGTATTAAAATGTCTTCGTTCGGGCCACAACCTGCACAGCATGAGCTCCAATATTTTTTTAAAAACTGCATTAAGTTTGGAGAGACTTTTGTCAGTACTGCCATAGCTGTATAATGTTTTATGGTCTCCAAGCAATGGAACGTTTTACCAGAAACACTGGGGCAGGGGGGTGGGAGGGACTGTATACCAATAGGAAAAGAAGATTTGAACCTGAAATGAAAGGATGATGCAGTGTCTCTTTGCAGCAAGCACACTTGTGAGGGGCAGGGTAGCATTACAAGGTGGTCTAGTATAGTCACTCTATATGCTTTCTTCTTGTCTTTTCTACTGTTATCCCATTATTGTCTACACCACTGATCTCAAGACCTTCCTTTCTTCCATCCACCTCTTCTCCCCCCATCCCATCAAACTCCAGGCAGGCAACATGCCTGTTACTCTAATCTGGATAGCTGTCTCTCTAATCTGAATAGTTAGTTAGAATGTCTATCTTGCCTTTCCTATCACAGTATGGATGTTTCCAGCAATAAAGAATCCTTTCTTAAAGCAACAAGCCTTGTGTGGGCTTTACCTTAAGGCAGCTTCCCCTCTGTTTTTGTGCAGTCACCTTAAGCTAACAAGCCTGACACTCTAACTACTATACCACACTGGCTCTCTAAGAGATAAATATCTAAGAAATAAAGCATTAACTGGACAGTCTATAATTAAAACCTTGTCTACACCATGAACTCATTATGTGAAAGTATAGGTCCCTTCCTAGAAGTGTATTTGTTGATCCTCTTCTATCAGCGAGGCAGCATATATCCCCTTTCCCACCCACATCATGGTTTGAAGGCACATGACACAGCAATTGCTGAAGATAAGATAAGCAAGTCCAGGTCTGGTTGCTGCATACATGAGAAGCCTTATATAAGCCCTGTGTGTGCCCTCTTTGTGATCTTTGATGGATAAAAGATGGAATACAATTGAAAAAAGTTAATACAGCAGAGTGCGGAGTTAGAATGCTTATACTGGCGGAATGGGCTAAAGTGCTACAGCAGGGGGGGAATCACATGTTGCAGTTTTCTCCTGTGCTAAAAATTCCCTATAAATTGAAAACTATGCCAGTAAAAGTAAAAAAAAAAAAACTTTCTTTGCTGTGCTAGTTTTCTACTTAACAGGAAGAGAGCTCTTTTTTAACTAGAGAGAGCATTAAAATCTTCCCTCTGTACTATGAATGTTACAGTCCATTCTGTAAGCGGTCAGCCCGGCCTCCACCATTTTAATAGCAGTTTTATATATGGCTGCTTGTAATATTAAAGATGTTCAGGCCTTTGGAGTTAAAATGGCTGCTGTATTGCCACTAGAGAGTAGAGATGGGCACGAACAGCAACACACACACACAAAAAAGCCACGAACAGCCCAATCTGCTATTCATGAACAAGCTATTTGTGAGGCCCCATTCTAAACGAACAGGTGGTCATTGCAAGCCTCCTTCGTTGCTGTTTGTCAAACCAGATAGTCTGGCACCTGCAATCAATTCCCTTGGCAACTTAGGCAGGGATTGTCTGAACTCTGTCTGATCTCCTGCTTTTGCCCTGGAAACCCCAATCTAAGCCCAATTTAGCTTGATAGTCTTCCTTTCAAGTGTGGAGCTCCAAATTTGTTACAACAAGGGAGCAAAGACCAGGGGGGAGGGGGGCTCCCAGCTCTGACTTTGCAGACAGTGGAGAAACAGCTGCTGTTGGCATTTTGATAGAGAGAGTACACTGGAGCTTGACTTTTCTCTGTGTGTGGTGGGATAGGGATCTACCCCTTCATGTTCCAGGGCTGCTGCCATGCTCTGGGGCCAAGCTATTATTTATTATTGGTACCTTTCCTGGTGCCTGCTCAGGTCAGGTTTCTGTGAGTGGTGTAGTAGGGATCTTGACCAAACTTGGATGATGGCTGGAGGAGAGCCTGCTGGCCCTGTTTGTGAACAGGGCCATGTTCGTGTTTGTTCGTGAGTCCCTGTTCATGGATGCCAATGAACAATGAATATCATGTTCCGTTTTTTTTCTGTTCGTGCCCATCTCTACTAGAGAGCCTCCAACAGTTGCTAAGTCCTGCCTGGGAGAACATGGCATGCATGGAATGCTGCACAGGAATGAGGAGTGATTGAGAAGCTATTGGATTTACTATCCCTCTGGCCCCAAAGGGATCCAGTGCAACAAAGGTCTCACAGAGTCATCCCCGCTTAACATATTCCTTTTCCTCCTCCTGTGATGAGATCTCCTGTCCATGACTGAGGAGCTAATCAAATGACATTCATAAGCATATACAGTCATTCCTGAGAAAGCACAGTCTCCACCTAAATTCATTAACTTCGCTCCGGTGAACTTCATTGGCTAACTATCCTCTTTGTGCAGAGCTAGAACTAGTTTTGCATTTCCATTCACACACCCCTGCAGCTACTCATCAAGGCAATCAAATCCTTTGTTAAACCCAGGAATTGACCATTGTAGTCTTTGTTCTGGCTGCTAGGTGGGTTCTCCCACCTCAGGGCACATTTTACCTATAAACATAAGGTTCTGGCCCCATTCAATTTGTGCACACTTCTTGAGTCCAAGCACTGCTCCCTTAGGGTTGCTTCCCTAATTCTCTCCCTCTCTCCTGGCTGAGAATGCTGTCATTTGAAGCTCTCTTCCTCCACGGACCACGCTGCTCCTCTGATTGGTAAATATACTCCCTCCCCACTCTATTCCAATTTCTGGCTAGCCTCCTAGGACTCTGTGTGTGTGTAATTATTTTACCCCCATAACTCTGAGTGTACATGCATGCAGTTTTGTTCTTTAATACAAGTTGTTGTTTGATGTTAAATACCAGCCTTGTCTGCTACCTTGGGGAGGGGACTTGGTAGAAATTGGTGGAGCTTTCCCACTTGTTACCCTTCTCATATAGCCATTCTCCTTGCTTGCTAATTCCCCCACAAGTTCTCTTACATACAAGAAGACCAATTCTGGTAACAATTCTATCATTTCATTCTGCTGCATGAGTATACCTAGATGAGCAGGAGACAAGTGTAGGATGAGACTATTCACCCCTGAACAATAACCCTAAAAAACTGAGGTGTTCTCTACATTTCAACATTATTTGTATCTCTGTTGCTAAGGATGTTACTGAGGGGTAAAAATCCATAAATGGGTTGCCCATTGACAGGCTTCTGCCCTTAAGTCTGACTAGGGCATTAAAAAAAAAAGGCTTTCAACATCATTTGTGCTTTCATTTCAACAACTCTGTAAGCTGACAAGAAACATATGCCATTTCCCAGATACTCTCCCCCAGGCACTTTATGAAACTGCAAAACTAAAGATTTTTTAAAATAAAAACATCCCTAGTGCTAAAACAAACTCTGGGTGGCTCATCATGACCCCCCCCACACACACACACACGCACACATTTCCCCCAGAAAGGCAGCTGCATTTGACACAACTCCTTTGGGAATTGCTCAAATTGCATCCTCTAGACTGTACTGCATTCATTCCTCTAATGGATTCTAAATGAGTATTTACCAGCAAACCTATTATGTGTCCATCATTCTCTGTCTTTGCCTCCCAGCATGAGCTTCAATCCCTTCTTTTCCCTTCTCTCCCATAACTTTCCTGGCTCCTTGCTTTTCCTTTCTGATTCCTTTCAGCTGGCACTTTCAAAGAGTGTATGCAAACAGCAGTTCTGTTCTCTGTTTGGATCACTCATATAACTTGACAATTCTACTCTCACAGCATGGAACTCCCATGGGAGGAAGATGTTATGGGTTATTAGTGACATGGGCTGCATTAACAACTAATTTCCCCATTCCCCATGTGCACTACTCATGGGTTGGCTGAGTGGTTGTGATGATTGATTGATTAGAAGATTTAAAATCTGTCTCTCCTGCATTTAAAGGCAACTAGTGATTATACTTAAAAATGCAAAGTCTTAAACACACAGGAGCTGGAATAAAACTGTCAACAGCTATAAAATGTCATGAAACATTATCAGAATTAGCAACTAAAAAAAAATTATAAAACTAGGAGAGAACCTCAGTGACCAAATGCCCTCCAAAAACTGACCTACAGCTTCCAAAGAATAATAAGTTAGTGCTTTACACATTTCCTTGGAAAGTCCATTCCACTGTACAAGCACTATGAATAAAAATAGATGCAGAGAAGTTAGCCGTGTTAGTCTGTGGTAGCAAAATCAAAAAGAGTCCAGTAGCACCTTTAAGACTAACCAATTTTATGCTACAATAAAATTGGTTAGTCTTAAAGGTGCTACTGGACTCTTTTTGATTATGAATAAAAAGGCTCCTTGCTGGACAGGATTAACCATGCTAGTCTGTTGCACATTAAATGCTAACAATCATTTCAATATGAGCTTTCATGACTCAGAGCTCACTTCTTTAGATACACGCAGAGAAAATCATTTGGGGAATTCTTACAAGGGAAATTACAAAGGGGAGAGGGTTGAGGTAGAGAGAGGTATGGTATGGCTCCCATCATCAATCCTCCAAATGTCATTAAGAGACTAGAATGAATTAGTCAACACAGAATGGATACAAGAGAGGTCAAAGGTTCCACCTAGAGTTAAGAGAAATTCCTCTTTACCCAGTTTCCCCTTGAAATTTAACACTCTTTTTCTTTTCCTCTTTTGAGGAATTTGGAGTCAATTTCTAATCAACCTTGTTTTGATCAAACTGAGATTCAAAGAGAGGAAGGACCAGAAGGGAGGTTCTGCAAAATTTCAGAATTTCACACTGTAGCTGCTCACAGGCAGGCACAATGTCTTCCAAAATCTTCCTATTCTGTCAGGATTACATAAAACACCTGGTTATTTACAAAAGGGTATATTGATTTCTCTTCAAAGTGAAATCTAAGATAAATGGAAGAGTAAGCCCTCTTTTAAAAAAGAAAAAAAAGAGTAAGAGGAATCAATGGCTATATCTTTAAAAAACGGAAAATTCATCAAAAGAAATTCCCCTCCCCATAACGCTAGTTTCTTTCTTGGGGTACAAATAAACAATCAAATTGTTTAGGATAAATACAACTGATCAGAAAAAAGCTCTCTGAATTTTAAGAAAATTAACAGGTATCAATACAAAGTTATAGAATGATAAACATGTTAGAAACTGCCAATTAAAGTTTCTCAATAGTCAGACAGAGGGAGCAATCAATAGATGCAGCTCAACAGACCCAAATGAGTGAGTGGGCCTGTATAGGAAGGACTGGTTCTGCAAGTATGTAGGTAGAAGCTTCATAGGGAATAATCAGCATCTTGAGTTAAACCCAGAAAAAAAATAGGCTCCCAATGAAGTTTTAATATTGATGTTATGTGTTCAGGGTGACATGCATCAGTTAACACTTAAAATTGTAGCCCCCTAACTGTACGTGTAGTCCACCAACTGTACAAGTAATGTCCCCAGGCCTATTTCACTTAAGGAAACTCTACGGGGGAGGGGGGCTGAAGCCCCTTCTCTCCATATATACTGTGTGTTATGTATTGAGCTAGCTTCGAGGAGAACTAGGCTCCTAAGGTAACCAATCCTATCAGGAATTGGGATGTCAGCAACCAATCGTTATTCCTTGGACACGAGCCAATTGCAATCAAGTAAACAGGATGTCTTTTGTTGTGTGCATGCAAATGAAGGATCCTAAAGCTCACGTTCTTATTGGGTTGTTATGGATATGGGGTGGAGTTGGGAGTGTATATATTGTGGCCCTTTTGGGGCCAGTTGTTCTTCTCTTGTACAATAAACTAACTATACTATGAGCTGAAGTCACTGCCTGGCTGAATCACTTGCGGGGCCTACCCCAGTACTTAATACTGGTGACGAAGGTGGGATTCGAACCCCTGTGCTCCATCATCTGACTACAAGGAAGGTGAGTAAGGTCAGGGAAAATCCCAGCATGACCCATGTCCAAACATGCTGTAGTTATGAATGTTAGTCCAAGGGAATGGTGTGAAAGGGATTAAGAATAAGCACTGCCTCTCCCATTGCCATGAGCAAATGGCAGCTTCCAATGATGCAGTTCACTAAAAAACAGAAACAAAAAACACACCCATGAATGTTATGCATAACATGTAATTTCCCCTAGGTTTACCTAGATACCAAATGAAAGGAAGTTCAGATACACTTCTGATAACATTAACATGTTGGCTTATTGGCTTACTTGTAGAACAGCTGCTTGGAATGCAGAGGTCCCAGTCCCTGGCATCTCACTTTAAAGGGGTAAGGAAGTAAGGGATGTGAAAGACATCCACCTAAAACACTATAGAGCCACTCCCAGTCTGAGTAGACAATACTGATCTTGATGAACCAATGGTCTGATTCAGCTGATGAAGGCAGCTTCATGTGTACACATGAAATTCAAGTTTCCATATGTGGGAAATCAAGGATGTTTTTTGTTTCATATTGCTTTTGTTCATGTCCATACAGGCAAACAAAGGCTTCACAGACTACAAGTCTGAGGCCAATATTCAAACATGGAGAGAAACACTGAGTTGCTCCATCTTTGTTATTTAAACACCTACATGGAAACTTCACTGAAGAAGTTTACTGCGGCTCTAAATACAGCCCTGAAGGATTATTAAAGTAATCCATCTTAATTAGACAGAAAACCCATGACTGGCCTAACATAATAAAACTTCATTTACAATTTCCATTTACTGAGTAAAGGCTGCATAATTCCAGTCATTCTTCAAACGACTTTTTTCTTTCATATCTCTCTCAACAGAATTCTTTGACACTTTTGAAACTAGATAACAGCTTCCAAAAAGAAAGTATGAACTTCTGACTTATTTGCAGTTTTAGGAGTTGCGATTACCACATATTTCTGTGTCTTGCATTTCATACCTGTCCTTCACATGTTGTAGTAGAGAAGGAGAGAGCAAGCGCCCAAGAGAGGAGCCAATTACAGAGATAAGGCAATTTTGTGGTTGATGTCTGCTGTAACCTTGTAAGATCTTTGCAAGGTGCACAGACCTGATATAAGATTGAATCTGCCTTAGGATAGGAGATCCTTCTGCTCCAAAAACCACTGTAATACCCTTCCATGGAATAGTAGATCAGGGGAACAGGCAAAACTCAGACCAAGAAATCACCCAAACAGTGGCTCTGCTGAAGCCCTGAGAGCAAGTACAACAAGTTGGATGTTCAGAATATGGACATCCCAATTTATGGGAGACCTGGAGCTAAGCAGTTTTGTTTTTTAACCAACCATGTAAATTTGTACCCTTAAAATTTAAAAAACGTTAATTGCCATGACTCCAAATAAGTTTTAATAGCTAATATTTATTAATCAATGCTTTTGTTCCAGCATCTACGAGAGAAGGTATTGCACGTTCCGCAATGCAGAATGACAGGCATTTAAGAAAAAGGGCCACATCGCTCGAGCCTGCTGAGCATCCAAGAAAGGAAGCTCTCCACCACCATCTGTGCACCTTCCATCATGTTCCCGGTGGCTGGCAGAGAAGGGTTCACGCTGGTCCAATGAGTGCAATATCACAAATGAGTGTGCCAGCAGGACTCTCATCCTGAGCACTGGGGCGGCGGTCAAGCAAAAGATCCGCATCACAGTGCACATCGAGAGGACGCCATGCGAGATGGAAGTGGACTCTGGGTCAGTGCTCTCAATCATCTCCATGGACACCTTCAAACCAAGTGTGCCACAGTGGGAGGAGCCAATAGCTAGAGTCATGCGACCTCATCCTGATGGACTTCCAGGGACGGTGGGTTCCAGTGGCTGGGGTCAGCCAACAGTTTCATGGGCCCCTCCACTTGGTCATAGTCAAGGGGTTAACACAGAGGACCCCATTCAGAGACACAGTCCTAAGAGACCACTGTATATAAAGTATAAATTTAATATATCAGTGAAAGTGCAAAGTGCAAGAAAATCCCAATCAATATCAAAGCTCTTAATAATATTTCAAGGCTATCTGACAAAAATTTGACCAATGCCTATTACCAGTGTTCACAATCAGACAATGTCCCGATAACTGTCAATAAATTGTCACTGAAGAAACAACACTGGTGAGTTTCACAGTTCTTTCAACATAACCATATGGTGATCCAGTTTTTTCTTTTCCTTTTTTCTGCAGGCAAACTCCCGTCGGCACTTGATGGTGGGAAGACATGCTCCAGGAGCGCTAAGGTAGAAAAACACTCTCCCGGGCTGTTGGCAACAGGTACGGCAGCCTTATCATAGCCCGTTTTGCATTGCTTTTTCAAGCCTCATCATGACTGCCTACAATATAAAATATATGCTAATGCTCTTATATATTCACCAAACAATTACATATGTTAATAAATGCTATTTTACAAAGGTTAAAGTACAGTCTTTCTCATACTCACATCATCAATGACACGAGCCTCTAAACAGGCAAAGGTATTCATTCAAAGTTTAATTTCCCAATGTGAGGACCAACTGACCATACACAAAATATATACTTCTACTTAATTGATTGATTACAAGGGATGACAATGCAAAACTGACTTAAAGTGACCACACAGGATGATAATGCAAAACTGAGTTAAAGTGACCACGTACAATATACCATTACTAATAGAACCCTTTATTTGTATCCTAAAACAGCAGATGGACCAAAATATTCATAAAAATGCAGAGAAATCAATTTCCTGGTTTAAACCCAAAGGAGCCAGGCTACCCATCCTAAAAATCCACTCAGCTTCCATTCTGAGTAAAAGTCTCTGAGTGTTCATCTGTGGGTTATTTGGCAGAGCATGCAATACTGAATATTTAAGGTCCCGTTCCTGGTGTCCAAGATCACGGAAATGAGAAGCCAAAGGGGCTTCCATCACCTTATTTTTTTATTTTAGAAATATGCTCTTGTATCCTCACCTTTATGAGGCGTTGTGTGCTTCCTATGTAGTGCAAACCACTTTGGCATTTGATAATATACACCACATTGGAAGTTGCACATGTGGAAAAGCTCTTACTATATAAAGGTTTACCTGTTTTTGGATTGGTAATACAATTGATGTTAATAGCCAGTGTGCACACATTACAGTGTCTGCACGGATGATGTCCTAGTGGTAACCTATGTTTGCTCCCTTTGATAAAGTCTGAATGTACCAGTTGGTCTCTAAGATAACCAGTTGGTCTCTAACCCCTCAGTTGGGGGATTACTGAAAGGGGGTGTAGTTTGAGGTGTATATATCTGGAGGAGCCACAACAGAGTTCTCTTGCAATAAAGTTACTCTCATGAGCTGAAATCACTGCCTGGCTGAAATCACTTGAGCTCAAGGCTCAATATCTAACAGATAGAACCACCATGAGGTTGTGGTGGGAACTGCCAAGGCACCCCTGAGAAAAATAGCTGGACGCAAAAGACCCCTGACGCCAGTGTTGCACGAGGGCCCGCATGTCTGTGATCCCATCTAGGGCTTGTTCCAGTGGTCTAGTACCTACTGTACCAGGGTCAGGCTGTCAGCTGTAGTGGGGTGAAAGATTGAAGTGCCAGAGAGGGCCTGAAAAACCTGAAACCCTAGAAGCTCAGGCATGGGTTAATATGACCCTGAAGATGGCAAGAGGCAGGCCTGACCAATGAAAATCTGTTTTGGGGGACATATGTTTGTATGAGATTTCCAAGGCTCTTATTAATCAAGGATAGTTTTAACTAGTAAGTCGACTAGGAGTAAAAGAACTTTACTTCTCTTCCAGGTAGCCAGGGACTTAAGAAACCCCTTCAAGATACTTAGGCACAAAGGGAGCAATGGGTTTTGAAATCTAAGCAACGAAGAAAGGAATTCACTTGCAAAATAGAACAGACTAACAGTACTCAACCTTAAAATGAAGTTTTGCATTTTTAAAAAATAGACACTAGTCAACTCAAGCTGCTCAATAAAAGTCAACTTCCAAAGTGCTGATGCTGACAAGGCACTTTGTAATTCACCTTCCTTGCTGTCCAATATAGGAAGTAAAAGTGCCTTTGAAATTTGAATAATATCCAAAGAGACTAAGCATGCCTGCAGATTCTCTGTACATTTGGGGGAAGGTGCCTATTTCCCCTTCTTGCACAAGCCCTCCATCATGCTGCTTCCGTGTCCACAGTCTTTTGGGATGGCTTTTCCAGGGGGTCTACGTCTATTTGAATCTCAGTCTCGGTGTGGTATTTTATTTCATTTGTAAATGCAAAGTAAGATGTATATGGCTTAAGGAGGGAAATAGAAATGAAAGTGGGGAAATGCTATGTGGAAGACTGAGGTAAAGTGTGCTTATCCCATTTTCACCAACTAACCCAGAGTTTTAAAAAAATTTCAGGCTGAATGGTTTTTAATGTTGGGATACTGTCTTTGAAGTAGTCAGGACATCAAACATTTAAGATTAACAAAATCTTTATCATTAGAACAAACAAACTCAGTAGGAAAGTGGAGAGATAAGCATAGCTTCCTAACTAGCTTGAGAGAGAGAGTAAAGTGTGGAGAATTCCAGGGCTGTTTCCACATGTCTGGGCATAGCGCTAAACTTACAGAATGAGAGCGTCTTCCTGGTGCTATTTCTGATGTCATTGCTCTACAAGAATGGAATCATGACATGATGTCAGAAATCGCACCAGGAAGACGCTCTCATTCCGTAAGTTTAGCGCTATGCCCAGACATGTGGAAATGGTCCAGGACAGCTTGAGATTAGCATTCAGCAAACTGACAAGATGGGAGGGGAGTACTTAAGAAAGAAAGTACTTCCCCTGCATTCTTATCTGTTTTTTTTAATATTGTTTATGGTCTGCCTTTCTCACTGAGACTTAAGGCAAATTACATAGTGTGAGTCAGCACAGTCAATTACAAAAACATTTCAATAAACATGTAATAGGGTATATACATGCAAATTTGCAAAGATTTAAAACCAGCAGAAATCCAATACAGAGCTGAAGAAATGCTGAAACAGAGCATAGGCAATTCTGACGGACATATTAAACAACATAGGAATTACCCGGTAGGATCATACTTACAGCAATAATAGTAGAGTATATGATCTATCATGCTTAAAGCAATAGTAGTAAAGTTTATGGTCCCTCCCTATCTCTTTACTGATTGATCTCTTTGAGACCACTTCCTTACAATGCAGCCCTCCTATCTGAATAAAAAGTAGACATGGGCACGAATGGGGAAAAAAAACCCGAACACCCTGTTCGTTGTTCGGTGCCATCCACGAACAATGAACAATGAACATGGACGAACATGGACTGTTCCCAGACATGTTCGTTGTTCATTGTTCGTGGGGGCCAGAACCCCCCACCCCCCAAAAAACCCTCCATTTAGCCCCTCTTCCTCTCAAACCCACTTACCTGGCCCTTTAAAGATCTCTTTAAACTATCAGCTGGCAGGTGGCAGGGGGGGTTCCCCCCTGCCGCCAACCAGCTGATAGTGTAAAGGGCCCTTTCCTGCCACGTGCAAGGAGCAGGGCCCTTTAAACATCCTACAAACTGACCTTCCCAATGTCCAATACCCACCACATTTGCAGGGGACATAGTCCTCACTGTCCTCTGAAGACCCACCCCCAAGTTTCAGAGTGATTGCACCCCCGGAAAGGCATGATCCATTGGTCTCCCCATTGGCTATCATTTTCTCTTCACAGTGGCAAAAACGGGACTCTCTGCTGGAAGTACTTTCAAGGGTTAAAGCCAGAAGGAAAGCCAGAAGGAGTTCAGAAAGAGTTCAGTCCCTCCCTGCCTCCGGTTGCCAAGGGGATCGCTTGCAGACTGTCTGGCTTGCCGAACAGCTGCCGAAGGCAATGAGCAACGCTTTTTAACAACCACCTGTTCATTTCGGATGGGGCCTCACAAACAGCTTGCTTGAGAACAGCAGATTGGTCTGTCCGTTGGTTTTTTCTGTTCGTAATCCTGTTCGTGCCCATATCTAGTAAAAAGCCTGTCCCTCTTGAATAATTCAGTTCTGCATAGTTTGCGGAAAGCCAGGAAAGTAGGAGCTTTCTAACCTAGTCAGGTAGACCATTCCGTAGAGTGGGGGCACCACAGAGACACATGTGTATGGGCAGCTGTTGATTTTGCCAATGTGTAATTTGGCCCTGTTCAGATGAACAAAGCTGCCATGGCAGAACATGGAGAGAGAGAAAGGCAGTCCTAGGCTCTACAGCTTCTCACCCCCTGCAGGTTAAACTTCTCTTTTTCTTTGTATAGACATTGTTATAGTCCAACATTTGAGGTAGCACTACAGATTTTGTTTTGCTGGGTGATTTCAAGGCTGTCTCGGCTTATATCCTGACCATATCCCAAATAATAACTGGTCCAATACATCTTGCAAAAAGTACTGAAAATCAAAAATAATAAGTGTTAAACTACACCATCGTCATGACTAGCTCATGATGACCTTCTGAAGGCAAAACTCCCTGCTCATCAGTTTCATAGCCTCCCTCTGCCTTTATCTGCAAACAGCAAGTGTTTCAGGTTGCTGCTTGCTATATACATACATTTCAAACAACAAGAATCAAATCTGTGTGATGCAAGCACATTCAGAGCCTGTTTCAAAAATCCTTTGAAGTTGTTGAAGACTTCCCTTAATAATGTATTTAATTAGAAAAGGAAAACTTCTCCCTAACTAATAGTTTCAGGAAATTATTGTGAACTGAGAAACATAGTCTGACCTAGTGATATGGCTCTTTCTGAGTAATGCACTGGACCACTTGAGCTAATATGGATACACCAATTAATTGGCAATCAATTTTAATATCTTACAGAGACTTAATTTTAGAATTCTAGCCTCATTTATGTTCAAAAACTGATGCCTAGACTGTGGGAAAGCTTAACTATAGAGCAACATTTCCCAAGATTAAAGCTTAATTAAGTCAATTACTCTTCTCCTCAGTCCCACAGAAGAAAAGGTTAAGGTAAATTTAAATAGGCCACCTTGATCCTCACATTATTCATTGAGTCATTGACATATGAGAGTTGTGGCAATCTGTGGCCTTAAATACAGCCTGGGTATTATCCACATCTTGGCTTGACTTTTCTGAAACCAGATGAATTACTTCAGCTTTAGCAAGATTGTAATTACAGCTACCTAAGTGTTTTGGTCTGTAATTCAACAGGGCATGGATTTAGAATAGAAGTCTACAGCGTTCCACCTCTGGAGACACAAATCAAGAAGTATTTTAATTATTAAGCATTTATGTAGCGCTTTTAAAGGACAAATGTGTTTTCAGGGGTCATAGCTCAGTAGTAGAGCCCGTGCTTTGTGTGCAGAAAGTCCAAGGTGTAATTGCCATCATCTCTACATATGAAAAAAGAGAAACATCAGGTATGGCTGGGAAGAACCTCCGCTTGAAATCCTGGAGGGCCACTGCTAATCATTATTAAGCAAAATGGGCCAATGGAGTGAAGCTGCTCTTTATGTATTAGAATTTTTAATTTATCCTCAGCAGTGAAACAACAGGTTAGCTCGAGGGGCAGTCAAGGCCACACAATAATTTGGACCCACTACCAAAGTATTTCCAGAGATGGAAGGATTTCTGCCCACAAATGTGCCTTTCTTATTTCTCCCCTCCCACTGCAGACCTAAATATCATCTTAAATACTTATTCAAGACAATACATAGCCTGTAAAATAACAGAGGCCCTAACCTGCCCAATTAATTACATAAAATATAGGATAGACTGTAAGAAAGAAATGTTCTGGGTTCCCCCCCCCCCTCATTCTACATATTGTAAGCGTTTGCAATGTAATTTGAAATGTAATCAGAAAACAGCCTCATGTCCTAAACACTGAAAAAATGTAAACAAACCCAACAGAGGGAGTAAGTAGCCCTGCCAGCCCTCCCCCCACCCGCCACTCATCTGGCCAGTGGGGGTAGAAGGCTTGGGCGGGGAACGCACATGCAGGCTCCCAGACAATGTGCCAGACAATGATGTCACTTTTTGGCACAATGGGGGAGTTGCAGGTTGCACTAAAGCCCAGTTCCTTAAAATTGACCCTCCCCCAGGGTCCCTGGGGGACCTGGTGAGCCTAGGAGTTACTAGGCCTAGTAAGCCTAGGAGTTACCAGGCCAGGCATGCACCATCACTGAAAAAATTGACTTGTAGTTATCATAACATCATCATATCCTTACTCATAATATGTTGATAATGTAAGAAAATGATAAGATTTCTTATCAACATAGTAGCTAATGTAAAAAAAATCCCTTTTAAAAGAGAGAGTCTGGAATAATACATACAGTCTAGGACATGGCCAGCTGCTTTAAATTCAGTAATAACAACAACAACAACATTTGATGTATTGTCGAAGGCTTTCACAGCTGGAGAACAATGGTTGTTGTGGATTTTCTGGGATGTATAGCCGTGGTCTTGGCGTTGTAGTTCCTGACGTTTCGCCAGCAGCTGTGACTGGCATCTTCAGAGGTGTAGCACCAAAAGACAGAGATCTCTCAGTGTTACTGTGTGGAAAAGAAGTTGGCAGGTAATTTATATCTACTCAGGAAGGTAGGGTTGGCCTGAGTCATCCTGTAAGAATTTCCCACGGTGTGGAATGCTAATGGAGGGAGGCTTCACTGTATCCTGAGGAGGTTCTTTTGCATATGGATTGGTGCTTGATATGCTAATCTTCTCTGCAGGGCTATTGTTGGGTACAGAGTATTTTGTTAGCCTGGTGTTTTTCAGGACTGGAAACCATGCTGTATTCATTCTTAAGGTCTCTTCTTTGCTGTTGAAATTGTGCTTATGCTTATGAATTTCAATGGCTTCAGTAGTTGGAAGTGTTGTCCAGTATTTTAGTGTCCTGGAATAGGATACTGTGTCCTGTTTGAGTTAGGCTATGTTCAGCCACTGCTGATTTTTCCGGATGGCCAAGTCTGCAGTGTCTTTCATGTTCTTTTATTCTTGTCTGGATGCTATGCTTTGTGGTCCCGAAGTAAACTTGTCCACAGCTGCAGGGTATGCGGTATACTCCTGCAGAGGTGAGGGGGTCTCTACTGTATTTTGCTGATCGTAGCATCTGTTGTATTTTTCTGGTGGGTCTGAATACTGCTTGAAGGTTGTTCTTTTTCATAAGCTTTCCCATCTGATCAGTGATTCCTTTGATACATGGCAAAAACACTTTTTTTGTGGGAGACTGTTTTTCCTTGGTTGGTTGATTTATCCATGGTTTAATTGCTCTTCTGATTTCATTTCTGGAGTAGCCATTTGATTGAAGTGTGTGGTTTAGATTATTAGTTTCCTCGTTGAGAAAGTACGGTTCATATATCTGTCTTGCACGGTCTACTAATGTTTTTATTATGCCTCTTTTCTGTCGCGGGTGGTGATTGGAGTTTTTGTGTAAGTACCTATCTGTGTGAGGAGGTTTCCTGTAGACCTTGTGACCTAACTGAAAGTTTGTTTTGCAGATGACCAAGGTATCTAGAAATGGAAGTCCCCCCCCCCCAATTTCTTTCTCCATGGTGAATTGTATGTTCAGGTGGATATTGAGGAGGTTTAAAAACTCCATCAGTTCTTCCTCACCGTGGCTCCAAATGATAAAGGTATCATCTACGAACCGGAACCAGACTGTAGGTTTGTGGGGTGCTGATTCTAGAGCTGTTTTTTCAAAATGTTCCATGTAGAAGTTTGCTATAACTGGGCTGAGAGGGCTTCCCATGGCCACCCCATCCATCTGTTCATAGAATTCATTATCCCATTGGGTGGCCATGGGAAGCCCTCTCAGCCCGGTTCATAGATGATACCTTTATCATTGTCTCAGTGTTTAGGACATTAACACCATGAGACAAATTTCACATGGGTGCCATGAGACAAATATCACACATTTCTATATGTGTAGGTACTGTTAGCTGAGTGAAAAAAGAGCAGTGAAGTTACGCTGTGCTGATTAAAGAGGCAAAAAGTTTAAGAGGCAAAAAGAGCCAGTTTGGTGTAGTGGTTAAGAGCACGGGACTCTAATCTGGAGAGCCGGGTTTGATTCCCCACTCCTCCACAAAGCCAGCTGGGTGACCTTGGGCGAGTCACAGTTCTCTTGAGCTCTCTTAGCCCCACCCACCTCACAGGGTGATTGTTGTGGGGTAATAATAACACTTTGTAAACCGCTCTGAGTGGGCATTAAGTTGTCCTGAAGGGCGGTATATAAATCGAATGTTATTATTATTATTATTATTATTATTTGAGGAAAATACATACTTGATAGTAAAGAGAAGAGATAGGTTCCTTGCGATCTGACTACATCTTGCAGAGAGAGGAAAAGAAGTGTGGCAGGAGAGAGAAGAAACAGGATATTGCCCTGTTTAGCCCAATAGGAGACAAGACAAGGAAATGACCCCAGGAAACAAGAGAGATGCTGCTCTCACTGTCCTAACTAAGTGATCCTTGCTGCCCCCTGCATAGAAGGCTCTTCTTCCTTCTTGCTGCTGCAGTACACCAGACATTGCTATTTCCAACAGGTACATGGCCTGGAGGGTGGGGACATGGGAGGTACCATCTATGATGTTGCGACATCATGTCTCTAGGAAACATCAGAAACTCTTTCTTAAAACATTCCAATGGTGATTTTTGAAATTTTTCTGATGGCACCACTCTGAGAAGTGGTAAATAAGATCCAGAGGTGAGGGCTTCCCCCTCCCCACAGAAAGATAGCAATCTTGAGATGGGTTCATACTACTGTTACCATCTCTGGGTTGAGAAATCCCTGGAGATTGTGGGGCAGTGCCTGCAGAGGCAGATTGGCCATTAAGGCCGCTGGGGGAAATCCTGGTCAGCCAATGGCTGAGGGGACACCTTCCTCCACCAGGGCCCCTCTGGCCCGAAGACAGGGACAGCCCTAACCCCTTTCAGGGTGATCCTCATAACTGCTACTGTGACCAAGTCAGCTGCCCCAGCCCAATGCAAGGCAGGTGAACATCCATGACAAGCAGTCCAATTACTTCTTAAAAGATGTTAACTTCTTTTCCCATGGCAGCTTCTCTTACTGCTGTCTGGTTGGCCTTAGAATATGAGTCATCTGTGAATCCCATACATGACCATTATATCAAGTAATGACCTTTATATGTGAATAGCCATCACATCTATAATATCATAGCAGAACTTTCATTTCACTTACCATTGTCTCAGACACAATGCCCATTCATTCATTCAGCTGTTACTACTGCTGCTGCTACCAGACAAATCAAGGCTTGTAGAGTTGAATGTATGGGGGTGAGTGGGGTCACAGAGGCAGGGCAAGTCATGCCTCTGAGCTTTGTGCACTCAATAGTTAGGCTTGTCTGTGTGACTAAGACCATAATTTATGCAGTATTCTTGATCACACCTGAGCAGACTACCAGCATACAGTTTGTATCCATGTAGGGTCTGTTCTTGCAGTCCACTGACCATATTCATATTAGTGGGCAGGGCCTGGCATTGCAACCCAACTCCCCTCTTTATGGGGATTCACTCTATACACTTTGTCTGAAAAGAACTACTTTGTGTAAATCAACTGTTTTCAGGTAGTGGCTGGAGATCTCCTGGAATACAAATAATCTCCAAGTTCCCTGGAGAAAACGGCTGCTTTGGAAAGCAGACTCTTTATCATTATGTCCTGCTGAGGCTCCTCCCCTCCCCAATTCCCACCGTCTCCAAGTATTTCCCAACCCAGGGCTGGCAGCCCAAGAGAGGCTTTTCATTACTGTTTTCTGAGCTCAGCAGTCACTGGGATTCCTTGGATCTGATAAAAAAGACACTGACTTTAAGATACTTTCATTTCATTCTTTCAAATAGACTCATGACTGAGAGGAAAGCAATGTCACCTAACTAGGATGGCAGTCTAAACTTGAAACTCTCAATGCTGACAACTTACTTTACCTGCCTTCTATTTAGCAGTCCTGCTGAGAGTGAAAAATAAGCTCTTTAAAGGTGACCAACTCTTCAAAGTAGACAAAAGCATTCTTATTCAAAATGGCTGAGGTAGCAGGATGCAACAAAGATAAAATGGCTGCAAAGCTGGAGAAAGGACTACACCTTTAGTCCTCAGCGCCTGCTGCTTAAGCTCTGACTAAAGGTGGCATGCATTCTCTGCTGGCTGTCTTTAAACTGAAGCTGAAAACTGAGTCTCTCTACACAAGACATCTTACATTCTAGCTGTATTTGAAAAAGTGAGCTATGACTCATGAAAGCTCATACCCTACCACAAATTTTGTTAGTCTTATAGGTGCTACTGGACTCTTGCTCTTTTCTTACATAGGGACAGTCAAGTGACTTACTTTCTGTCTGGTCTTATATTCATGTGTATTCTGTCTCCCTAGCAGTGCATGTGTAATCATAATGGGAGAACAAATGTAAGATCTTTCACTTGAGTATCGCTGTGTAAGATGTCATGTGTAGAGAGACTCTCAGCAAAGAAAGTATATAGCTACCATGTTGCCTCCAATTAAAGACCATCTCAAGCCAGGGCTGCCAGTCCCTGGGCAAGGAATCCCCTGCTTTTCATTTTCTACTGCTGCTTGGAGCAGTGGTGGGAGAAAAAAAATTAAAATGGCTGTTGGACCAATGATGTAACATCACTTTCAGGTTTTCCCTGAATGTGGAATTAGTCCTCTCTAGAAATCACCAAAAAAGTCTTCCGTTTTACCACTAGTTTCCAGGTCGGGTCTGGCAACTAGAGATGGGCACGAACAGCAATACAAAAAAAAAAAGCCACGGACAGCCCAATCTGCTGTTCACGAACAAGCTGTTTGTGAGGCCCCATTCTAAACGAACAGGTGGTTGTTGCAAGCCTCGTTCATTGCTGTTCGTTGCTGTTCATCAAGCCAGACCATCTGGCACCTGCAATCAATTCCCTTGGCAACTTAGGCAGGAATTGTCTGAACTCTGAACTCCTGCTGTTGCCCTGGAACCCCAATATAAGCCCAATTAGCTTGATAGGCAGGTCTTCCTTCCAAGTCTGGAGCTCCAAATTTGTTAGAAGGGAGCAAAGAGCAGGGGGGAGGGGGGCTCCCAGCGCTGGCTTAGTTCGCAGACAGTGGAGAGACAGTTGCTGTTGGCATTTTGATAGAAAGAGTGCATTGGAGCTTGAATTTTCTTTGTGTGTGATGGGATAGGGATCTACCCCTTCAAGTTCCAGGGCTGCTGCCAGGCTCTGGGGCCAAGCTATTATTTATTATTGGTATGTTTCCTGCTGCCTGCTCAGGTCAGGTTTCTGGGAGTGGTGTGGTAGGGATCTACTCCTTCAAGTTCATAGGCTGCTGCCAGGCTCTGGGCCAAGCTATTATTTATTATTGGTACCTTTCCTGCTGCCTGCTCAGGTCAGGTTTCTGGGAGTGGTGCGGTAGGGATCTACTCCTTCAAGTTCCAGGGCTGCTGCCAGGCTCTGGGGCCAGGGGCTGAGTTTGTATATAAAATTTATTGTGAATCAAAAGGCAAAGTGCTAAGTGCAAAATTCATGTAAAGTAAGTCAATGACAGAATAATCAAATGTCTACAAGGGCATACAAGATCATACAAAAACCACCTCTTTGGCATGTACATTAAGATTGTTTATGTGTAGTGACTATATGGTGTACATGCCAAAGAGGTGGTTCTTTTATGATCTTGTATGTTTTTGTAGACGTTTGATTATTCTGTCATTGACTTACTTTTCATGAATTTTGCACTTAGCACTTTGCCTTTTGATTCACAATAAATTTGTATACTAACTTAGCCCTTTTCCCTGGAGACCAGTGTGGTCCCATCGATGTGCGGTTAACTTTTCCAGGGTTGCTTCTTTCTAGCTAGCAGGCTCTGGGGCCAAGCTGTTATTTATTATTGGTACCTTTCCTGGTGCCTGCTCAGGTCAGGTTTCTGGGAGTGGTGCAGTAGGGATCTTGACTTAGATGATGGCTGGAGGAGAGCCTGCTGGCCCCCATGAACAGGCAACCACGAACATGTTCATGAACAGGGCCATGTTCGTGGTTGTTCGTGAGTCCCTGTTTGTGGATGGCAATGAACAACAAACATCATGTTCAGGTTTTTTTTCCTGTTCATGCCCATCTCTACAGGCAACCCTATGTCAAGCAAATGAATCAAAAGCTGTATGAAACAGCTAACACAGCTAGGACAGAATTTGATTTGACAGAAATCTCAGGCAAAGTCACAACTCAAAAGATAAATGGAAACCCTTGAAAGCACAGCATGCAGGTATAATCTGTGCTTTAGAAATTTTCTTGAAGAGGTGGGACTAGAGACTGTAGCTTGGCTTAGTAAGCCTAACTCCCCATGATATAACACATGGTCTTATATAATGTCTGAACTAATCCACTGTATTAGTTAACCAAACCAACAGGAAAAAAGTATGGTTTGGGAACAAAGCTTATTGAATTTGATTCAGGCACCACTAATTTATTCATCATTTCTCAGATTAGATAATTTTTTTACTAGAGCCATAGGCACTGTTTTTTCCCTTCTTCTATGGGACCTGGTTTTCCCTAAGACTTTCCATACATTCCAGCATTTCAGAGACAAGCACAAAGGCCTAATTAATTTGTTTCTAGTAACTGAGGCAATTTATGACAGCAAGCAGCATTGTTCAGAATATTAAAAGTATTACACACCATTTGAGTTGTGTATGGTTCAAGGACTTGCTTCAGATATATACTACATTTTGATAGAAGGAAACTATTATGCCAAATTACCTTACATGTGTGAATTGGAACTAATCTGCAAGTGGATTTGAAGGTTGAAGATTGGCATAAAATCTGGATTACCTATCCAGCGTTTTCATTATGTGCTAGTATAAAAGAGCAGTCTTATAAAGCCCTATCCAGATGGCATATAAATCCCCTAAATCTAACTTTTGAACCAGGACTACTGGAAAGCACAAACTGCAGAGGGTATAAGTGAACACACGCTTTTTTCCACATGTGTTAGGAATATGAAATTATACAAAACGTGTCTTAACATATGTGATCCAACTGATTTTGTATTACAGGCACCAACCCTTTGATCTGTTGAAGAAGCGACAGCCTGCTAAGAGTCTAGTTACTATAAATACTGCTGAAAAAGTATAGTCCACTTGTACCCTTGGGGGAGCTGTGGCGCATTCTCCAGTGTTTAAGATTTATTGAATGTTTTCTCTTGCAGTTAAACTTTATTTTCTGTCTGCTGTGTGTTAGTATGTGTTAATGCTTGTGCTCTGAAGGCTTCTCCGTTGCATTAATAGCCTGCAGTCAGTTATTGTCTTCTACAAAAATCTGGTGCAGTAAATTCATTGAAAAGCAAATTCCAAAGCTTGGGTTGGATTATTTCCTGAACTCTCCCAATGTGATCTAGCCCACGTTATGATGCAAATTGGGGTATACCCAAGTCATAATCTGCCCTTATTTCTTATTTATTTCTGGCAGTAAAGCTTAAGTTGGAAAAAAAGGCACTCCTCCCACCATCCTTCGATTCTCCTCCAGTTTGGTGAAATATCAAATTTGTTTATTGCTGAGATTATTGGGCATGAAATTAAATCAGCATGTGTAGAGTTAAACTAGAGGCCTTTCGGTTTACTTCGGGGGCATTAGTTGAGTACAACAGAAGTTTGGATATATATTGTTACATACAAGGTTGCCAACTCAAGGTTGGGAAATTCCTGGAGATTTTGGGGATGGAGTTTGGGGGGACCTCAGAAAGTATAATCCTATAGAGTTTGACCTCCAATACAGCTATTTCGTCAACTGATCTCCGTAGTGTGGAGATCAATTGTAATTCTGGTAGATCTTCAAGACCCCACCTGGAGGCTGCCAACCTTAGTGTTATAGTCCAAACAAATACAAAAAATATATATGTTAAGGCTTGAAGGCTAACCCTCAATTAATGCTGCAATTCATTTTTGAAAGAAGTTTGCTCCATAGTTGATATCATTTACAGATGTGACACTGATTGTTTTCTGTAGTTTTTAGTTTCTTACACCAGTTTATGCTTATTTCAGTTTATGGGTTTCCATTCAAAATGCTGTATTTGGTTTAACAAAAATGATAATTCTTTCTAATTAAACAGGTTTTTTTTAAGGAATTAACTATTGTTGGATGTTACCATAACGATGTGGTGATCATCTCCTCACACTTTTCAAATACAGGCAAATTTGTGAACCTCTACATACTATCTAATGTTTCTACATACTATCTAATGGATGGCTGTATAATAAGGTTAGCACCATCATCTGACACGGTTACCAAATCATTCCTCATCTTTCCCTAACAGCCCTTGAATATCAAAACTATGGAAGGTCCACCAAAATGAGGCAGTCATAAAAATGCATCTCTCTTGTCACAAATTCTACAGTTTAAATAGACATTAAAATCAATGATCCATGACTTGAAGACTCAACAACACTTCTAGAAGAATTATTGAGTGGGTGTGGAAGGGAGGGGGAGAAGTAAAAAGATATACTTTGAGAAAGAAGCAGAAACTTATTTCTTCTAGCCATCTTAATGACAGGTCAAGATCTCCAAATAATCTCCCTATCTCCCTGCGGGGGCTGTCAACCATCAAACAAATAATGAAGGCAAAAGCTTGTTTTGGAGTGAGAAATGGGAGGAGAAAGAATGAGCACATGCATTATCAACAGCTCAGTGGGCATGTGGAAATGTGTCAGTCACTGTCAAGAGCCAAAGAGATTAAAAAAAGGAGTGATAGAAATCATTGCAAGAAGGGAGTGGGGAGGAAAAACAATGATAGGTGCATTGTACAAGCTGGAAAACTGCTGGACATTCTTCCTCAACGCAACTGAAACTCAAGATCATACTAGATAAGACTAAGTAGTTAGTAAAATAAAACAGAGGACCAGTGGACTTTTTATTTTGCTGTCGACTCGTAGACTACCAGAGCTACCTCTCTTAGATTACATAGTCAGTAATCAGGGATGTAGCTATCTACCAGTCTTCGCCTCTACTGCACTTGGGTTCCATATGGAATTACTAGATGAACAGAGCAGAGGTGTATGTGCAGTCCTGAATAATGAGATCAGCACCAGTGGCTAAACTATTAATACAAAATATATAGTTATAATTCACTTGTGAATGGGGTTTTTAAACATTTGATTTATATACCACTCTTCAGGACAACTGGCTCTGAGTGTGAGTTAAGTATATCTGAAGACCACTTGGCTTAAGCTGAAATTAAGTATGCATGTGCTATTTATCCAACACACATTGATCATCACACTGTTGATATGGTTATGCCATGACCATGTGGGTCACTCAATACATATTTACTGTCTAGCAAATGGATGTACGTGGAAGCCATTATACAATCTCCTTATCATGTTATTATCATATCATCATATTATCTCAATCAGGACCAAGCAAGGAAGCCAGAAAGGAGAGCACAGTGTGAAATATTTGGGGAGCAGCTGAGGTAACATTTATAAATATATTTTTGATATGCTGATTTTCAGTTTTTCCAAAGAATAGCATAACACTGCATCATGATATATTCATAGTTAAACCAAAACATTATACCTGTACGTGTGATCATGTCAAGCCAAATACTCATATTCACATTTCATATCCATATTTTCAAATTAGAATCCTATCCTGTTAACTGAAAATTTGATCAGGATATTTTCCCACCTTTAAAATTCATAACAGCAAAATGTTGGTGCAGAAGTGACAGTTAAGTTAGCTTAGCACTGATAAGTAATTGTGTTCAGAATCTTGAATCTGCTGAGATTTCATCATCCAGTAAAAATACTTTAGGCCCACAGCAGGTATTAGTCTTAGACCGTTTTGACATGTCTCAGCATAGCGCTAAACTCAGAAAACAAGGGCGTCTTCATGGCGTAATTTCTGATGTCATCACACCATGATTCCGTTTTCATGGCGCAATGACATTAGAAATCACGCTATGAAGATGCCCTCATTCCGTGAGTTTCACACTATGCCGAAACGTGTGAAAACAGCCAGAGACAGTGAAATATTAACATATTAAATGTCAGAAGAGAAAACTTGACCAAAAAAGTATGATATATCTGTGACAGCTGATGTGATATAACTTCAGACCTTGGCCACAATTTTAATGACACTTTCCTGAGAGTAAGCCCCATTGGATAACATGGTCCTTACTTCTGAGCAGACCTGCTTGGAATTAAGCAAAGCAGTGATTCAAGAGATTTCTGGTTTAAATCTCATCTCTGTCACTAACCTTTAACAAGCTTTGCTTTCAGTCTCAGTCCCCCATCTGCAACATAGGGATAATGCTGATGTACATTTCCAGGCTATTATTGCAAGAATTACAAGATAGTCAAAAGGCTATGAAGCTCTTTAATCACCAGCACTACTATGTGCATATTAAAAATTATCACTGAACTATCATCGAATAGCAAAGCTGGCTGAAAGTGCCATTCTGCACACTAGTAAATTCGGCAACTGCCTGTTTATGCCCATTCTCTGTGGTTGTTTCCACATTATGGAACGGCTTGCCTGAAGCTATCACACAGGTCCCCACACTTCTATCCTTTTGCAGAATGTACAAAACATAGATAACAGACCTGTCCAGGAGGTTGTTTCTATAAAGCATGGTATTGTACTATATTGCAATGTTTGTTGTATGTATTGCACCCCTTTTGCTGCAATTCAGAGCCAAGCTACAAGTGACGCCTTACACTGGTTGGACACTTGTCAGCTTACCTCAAGTTTTGATGGGAAATGTAGGCATCCTGGTTTTACAGCTTGGCTCTCTATTACAGCTGCAAGACCAGGATGCCTACATTTCCCATCAAAACTTGAGGGAAGCTGACAAGTGTCCAACCTGTGTAAGGCGTCACTTGTAGCTTGGCTCTCAGTGTCTTTTGTAACCCTCGCTTCAGTTATATGTCAAACTTTAGACAGTTTTCTTTCTTACTTTCCTTACATTGTTTTCCAGTTTTTTGAAACCTAGCCATACTGCATTATTTGTTCATTAGAGATCTTTGCTGTTTGATTGAACTGTTTGTATCTTATTTTGTAATCCAACATAACTCTCAATGAGACAGAAGACTATAAATGAAGTTAATAGTAATAATAATTTTAATTTAATAATAATAATAATTTAACACTTTAATTCTGATGTAATAATTTAATAATTATAATAATGTAATAATTTCAATAGTAATAATAATTAAAAATTTGACCAAGGGAGAAATTGGAGTCCTTAAATGGGAGAAAACAATTTTAAACCTCTTTCAAGATGAAATGGAATCTGAAGAATTTGATGGAACCTTGATGGAAGTTTTATGAGACATATCTCCCCAACCATAATATTTTGTGTTCACACACACACATACTTGCACAGAGATACTTCCCTGTAAACATATGTGAAACGTTCAAGAAGAAGCAATTCTTCCTCTCTTAATCTTTCCATCTCTAAGAGTGTGGCTGTTCTTCTGAAACCAAGATCTTCATTCATGCTTGCAGGTTTTAATTTCACTCCTCATCCTTTTGCCTGACAAGTCAGGAATGGATTATAAGTGATGGATGGGGATGAGGGAAAGCAATGACCCCAACAGACAGACAAAGTGAGAAGTAAAAACAAGATAGCCAAGTCTCTGTGTATTAGCACATTTTGTTTCAAAAGCAAATAGAAGACCTTTGAGCTGGACTGCAGCCAGAAAGTCTGACAGCTAACAATGATTAAAAACACTATAAGAAAGAGTTTGAGATGACGTTTTCAAAGTACTTAAAAAATTGGGTTACTACTTCGTTATATTCAAGCAAGATCTGGGGTGGAAAATACAGTTGTTTAAAGAAATGCAAGTACTCTGTCATGAAGAAAGTTAGAGCTAATTTCTCTCTTTTATTGAGAAAATAAGAAGAGTCCTACCAGATTAGACCAATGATCCATCTCATCCACTATCCTTTTTCTCACACTGGCAGATTAGATGCACGGATTAGGAGGTAATCCCCTGAACAGTATGTCCCTGCTGTTTTTAAGTCAAAAGAAAGATATTGAGAGATCTCAGATTCCTATCACTCTCTCTCTCTCTTTTGCATTGTCACTGATTGCAATACACATCATTATTGACAGAAGATGGCATGACATGCCTGGCATGTGGCAAGAGGCAAGTAGTGCAGGATTTACCTTCACCACACATGCACCCTAGTCTGCATTGGGGATGCTCAAACACCTGCTAGTTTGACTTACTTTCCATTTGCCAGTGGTGATCAGGCACCCAGTTTCTGGGTGGGCTGTTCAGCTGTTCCAGTGTGTTTGCAGGAACAGGCTACTTTCAGCCATCAGAAGTCAACTCCCAGCTACTTAGAGATCAGCTGGGAGTCATCTTCTGATCTCCTGCTGGGGAAATTTTGCTGTATAATTTGCAATAAAAATTTGGCTGCCTCCCAGACTTGCTGAGAGACAGCACATTTAGTGGGGGACTGGTGATCAGAAGCCTTCTCTCTCCTCGCAGCAATCTGTCAACTTGGGCTGCAAAGAAAAGGAGAAAAACCAGGTCTTTCTCACCTTCCTTTTGCAATGGGATGCTTAGGATTTATTTATTGAATACCCCATTAGTCTCATGGAGACTCAAGGCAGATTACAAAATATATTTTTTTAAACCGATCAGGCAGCATAAGATATCCATAAACATAGCTGTGGGAATAGAATTACAGAACTGAAAAACAATGCAAACCAACAAATAAAAACATGCGTAATACATGGCATACAATAATGCACAAAATGGGTTACAAAGGTAGAACACAATGCAGGGCAATAAGTATTCAAATAGTCTACAATCCTTAGAGTCGCCAGTTCTGGGTTGGAAATTTCTTGAGATTTGCAGAGTAGAGCTTGGGGAGGGTGGAGACTGGGGAGATCAGGGACCTCAGTGGTGTATAATGCTATAGAACCCTCCTCTGAAAACAACATTTTATCCAGAGAACTTGCTCTCTGTGGCCTGGGGATGAGTTGTAATTCCGGAATATCTCCAGCCATCACCTGGAGGTTGGAAACCCTAAGCCCAATCCTGTTCCCTAATAAAAGCAACTCCTGAACTCTTCCATTATAAAGAGTTCTAATCCCTTTATAAAAATGCCTTCTTGAACATTTCTGTTTTGCAAGTTCTAATAAAGGATAGAAATGTGAAGACCTTCCAGAGCTCTTCAGGCAGGCTGTTCCACAAGGTGGGAACTACTGCAGAGAATGCATGTGAATGGGCAGTAGCTGATGAATGGCTGCAAATAAGTGAAGCTATTATGGCAGATCATAGCTGGAGAGGACATAGCAATAGGTTGCTCCATAGTCCAAACTGTGCTAACAGACACTGTTTTTCTGCTAAAACAACAACATAGAATAAGAGAATACAGAAAAAAAATCCAGAAGTAACAATAACACTGAATCCCAAACAGCATGTTGTGAGGAGGCATATAGGCACTGCCAACCAGTATATTTAATTTCTCCATGGCATTTTCCTTGGTTGGGAAAAAGTGTGATGTCCTCACTTTAGCAGTTCTTCCTCCCCACCCCCTTTGTTTCATTGGCTATTACTTGTGGCAAGCAGCAAAATGCTGAAATCAAGAAAGCATATCAAACATTTTTAACTATATATTATAGGAAGGTCACAAGTAGAGATGGGCATGATCGGCATTACGATCGAAAAATACCCACGATAATGGTGATCACGCAATCAGGACCTGGCAGATCGGTGCCGTCCACGGCGACCGATCCAGCGTTCAGGGGGGGCTTGATCGGGGCGATCAGGCTTGGATCGGGAAGCCAGACACACAGGCACCAGCAATCTATTCCCCTGGCAACGGAGCCAGGGGAATGCCTGAGCTGTGTTTGCCCTGAAAAATAAAGTGTTTATCTGTCCTGGTATCATCTCTCATTTTGTAATTCCTTTCTCTTCTTGCCTTAGAACATATTTTCCTTTTGTTATAATGTTCCATGCTGTTTTGATCTACCTCTTGAGAAAATCTGTGGTAGAGAACAGGAATTCAGATTGTACTGAAATTTTTCTGTACAATAATTGTCCATTGGGCACTATTCAGAAATGATGTAGGGATATTTCCTTCACCCTACGTGTGTGTTATATGCCATCAAGTCACCTTCAACCTATGGCGACCCTATGAATAAAAGACCTCTAAAACATCCTGTCTTTAACAGACTTGCTCAGATATTGCAAAATGGATGATGTGGCTTTTTTATTGAATTAAGCCATCTCGTTTTAGGTCTTCCTCTTTTCCTACTGCCTTCTCCTTTTCCTAGCATTATTGACTTTTCTAGAGAATTTTGTCTTGTCATGATGTGACCAAAGCCTCAGTTTTGTCATTTTAGCTTCTAGAGAGAATTCAGGCTTGATTTTGTTTAGAACCCACTTACTTGTCTTTTTGGCCATCTGTAGTATCTGCAAAACATCCAGCATCACATTTCAGATGAATAAATTTTCTTCCTTTCAGCTTTCTTCATTGTCCAACTTTCACATCAGTGTTAGTAATGGGAAATACCATAGTTTGGGTTATCTTGATTTTGGTCCAAAGAGAGACATTTTTATCTTTAAGGAACTTTTCTTGTTCCTTCAAATCTGCTCTCCTAAGTCTCAGTCTTCTTCTAATTTCTTGGTTGCAGTCTCCCTTTTGGTTGTTGATTGAGTCATGGAACAGAAAATCTTGAACAATTTAATTTCCTCATTGTCAGCTTTAAAGTTGTGTGATTCCTCAGTAGTCATTACTTTTGTCTTCTTAATGTTCAGCTATAATCCTGCTTTGGTGCTTTCTCCTTTAACCTTCATCAGCAGTTCATTCAAGTCTTCACTATTTTATGCAAGTAATGTGGTGTCATCTGCATATCTTAAATTGCTAATGTTCTTTCCATTTTCACTCCCCTTCTTATTTCTATACAATAATTGTATTTCTATACAATAATCATCCACTGGGCACTATTCAGAAATGGTGTAGGGATGTTTCCTTTGTAGGCTCTTGTATATCTTTGGAAAGATCTTGACTCTGATTAAAGAGTGAATGAAGAGAGTTTATTCGGGAACTACAACTTTGGCAGAAAAGAGAGAAACAGAATAGATACTAACTACCTCAGTAAACAGGGAGGAGGGAACTTCCAGGAGGAAGCAGGAAGTAGCCTAAGAATATCAATCTGGAGACATGCAGGAAGGACAGAAGAGAGGATGAAAGAAAGATCCCACTCTGCCAACTATCTTAACTGTCAGACCTGCTGCCCCTTGCAGGTATTCTGTGTCTTCTGCCTTCTCTGTACACAAGCACATTGTATTTCCAACATCCTTCACCCCATACTTCAGACTGTTGTTCAGAACAGCAGTGTAGCATGCCTTAGCGCTGCACGGAAAAAGCAGAGGGCAACATCAATTAACAAAGTAAAGAAATGTTTTCCAAACAGTATTTATGAATATATAAAGTGCAATGTGCTACAAGACTGTATGTAAAACCAAGTACAATGAAATATCCATCCACAGAGTACAAAATATTCATAAATCAGCAGCTGTCATACAACAGAGTAACAGCGGATAATAATTTATATAACAGGTGCTATAATGAATCCAAAGGAAGTGATAGAACACAACTTTCTTAGAAGAACAGGTAAGTACTTGGAAAAAGTAATATTTCACTAATCAAATATATTCTTATTCTTTTTCTTTCTGCGGGTGCTATAAATATTGGGGTACAAGTACCCCGCAACTCAACAAGGAGCCAACAAGTAACTTGTTTTGTTGTACCTTCCTCAGGAGTCGCACCAACAATTACTGCTGAGCTGAAAAATAAAAAGTATATAATAGCAAAATATTCTTGCATCTTTACTAACATCACTAAATGTAATTAAGAATACACAGGCACTGACAAAAACAGAACCACCATGAGACTCTCTGGTGGTATATCATGCACCTCAAAATGTCGGCCGCTGGGGAAAGATGCTCATTACAGCAGTAAATATAAAGTTCTATCTTAAAGTGACACTGCCTCAAAAAAGACTGTACAGAGACACTTAAAGATAAGGCAGCAGGATAGGATAATAATACTTTACAGAAAACTGGCGAAAGATAACTCTGTATGGCACAGAAATTGCCTTGGATAATGGAGGAATGACTGTTTCTTTGAAAGCCTTCTCTACGTGTAGCATCTCTGGTGCTGTTTACATTATTATATGTGATTGTAACAAGCTGTATGTTGGAAACTCTATTCGACCACTACGAGTTCGTGTCTTGGAACATATGTCAAGAATACGCCATCAAGTTATGGAGGCTCCCTTAACAGAACACTTTTGCTCTTATCACTCTAAGGAGACTGAATTTCATTTCTCTGTTCTTTATGTATCTCAAGCGAAGGACTCCGATAGAATGCGTAAGGACCTTGCTCGAAAGGAGTCCGTTTGGATTCATCCTCTCAATAATTTGAAACCTGCGGGACTAAATACAGCGGCACGGGAGGCTGCAACAAAGGAGTGGGAAGGCAGGCCACAGGGGTGCGCCCCCGCCTGCCCCAGAGTGCTCCCATGGTTTAGGCTTGTCACCTCACCACCCCTCACCTCTTTGCCTCAGCTGCCCATGCCGCTGCTGGGCACTGAGCTGATGGTAGTGGTGCAGGTGGCTGCAGCGAAGAGGTAAGGGGCGGGAGGATGAGCGGCCCAAACTGCGGGAGTGGGGAGGGTCAGGAGACAAGTGGGGAGGCATGCCACCTGCCTTGCCGCCAGGGTGCCTGGCTCACTGGGCACTGTGTTGGCGGTGGCAGCAAAGGGGTGGGGAGGTGAGCAGGGGTGCTCCTGGGATGGCATGGATGTGGCACCCCCTCAAAAATTTGTGCCTGGGGCAGCCGTCCCCTGGCCCTCCCCATGCTATGCCTGTGCTTCAGAAGCACCTATGTCTTCAATCAATTCAGTTCAATTGCATCTGAATTGCTGTAAAAATAGTAAATGACTAAGAAGAAATGCCTCCAAAATAGTTACTTTGGGGACAGGTCTTCTTGATCATTTACTCATTGCTTATAGCCAAGCGTGGTGGTACACACCTGTAGTCCCAGCTACTGGGGAGATTGAGGCTGGCAGATCGCATGAGCCCAGGAGTTCTGGGCTGCAGTAGGCTATGTTGATTGAGTATCCACATTAAGTTCGGCATCAATATGATGGATTGCAGGGAGCTGGGGCCCGCCAGATTGCCTAAGGAGGGGTGAACTGGCCCAGGTTGGAGATGAAGCAGGTCAAAACTTCTGTGCCAATCAGTAGTGGGATTATACCTGTGAATAGCCACTGCGGCATAGACCGGGCAAGACAGCGAGACATGGACTCTAATATTCATTGCTGATCAAGCTTTAATATAATTGCTGTAGTTATTATGAGGTATAAACATAATCATAAGAAATGCTCTTAAATTAATCCTGAAATGTATCCAAAGCCAACCAGGCTTTTCTGTAAAATGCCCTATTCTCTAGAACCTTATTACCTCCCCCAAGAGTATCCTGAAACATTATCCATGATCATCCAAATGCTGTCTCACCTTTCTAATCAACTGAAGCAGTATTATATTATTTTACTGTGTAGCCCTGCAAACTCTCTCTCCTCACCCCTGTTGAAAACTTTAGGGGGAGAAAAACATCCAGCAGTATTAAGCTGCCTTACCAAGATACTTGAGGGTGATGATAAATAATTGACATTTGATCACAAAACAAGAAATATCACCAGCAACCATCAAACCCACACACATTTAAGAGACATTTTCAAACTACCCTAAGGCTATAAAAATGAACACGGCTCTATCTCATTAGCTAAGAGTGACAGAAGCACTGCGACATATAGAGCTGTGCAAAAAACAAGAATCTGGTTGCTAAGCAGAGATTTCATCTGGCGTGTTCTCCCACCAGAGGCAGATGTTTCTAGTGAATAACTTCTGAGAGGGAATTCTCATGACCAAATTTTCCACAAAATGGAAGTTCTGTTTAGAAGCCAGATATCTGATACATTCATCAATTTATTGTGCCATATCAGCAGTCTACCACATTGATCTCCACTAATACCTTTTAAATCTCAATCATAACGAATCTGAATCAAATACAAAAACCAAAAGATATTGTTTGTAGATCCCTAACATCATGGTGCAGCTTATAGCATTGGATCCTACCAGCAAAAGAGGGGCTGTCCTCTTTTGGTCTCTCAAAAGGCTGTGCCATAGACTGTTGAACCCATCCACAAAAATCACACAAGATGGGGGCTGCAAAAAGGAGAAAAATGGGCAAAATAGAACAAAAACGTTGGTAGAATTCAACCCATAGTGTTCAATTACTTATGTTTCCAGGAGGTGTGCATGCTGATTTCTACACAGATTGCTCTCTTAATTAACCAGGAAAGCATACAAATGCTCCCAGAAGGCAAAATGTTACTGAGCTGTTATAATACATCAAATATTGCAAGTTACGTGGTCATCTGTCCTAATAACATTGGTTTATAATTGTTCTTATTCTGAGAACTTAGACTGGCTTGCTTACAGCCCAGGCCCTCTTTGCCCCAGCAGAAGCATTAAATCATGTGTCATCAGAGCTACCTCAGGGCCTCTGGATGCTCTGTGAAGCTGGGGTTGCTTATTTCTTAATAGAAAAGAGCAGGTCTCATGACCAAGAAAAATGTGCATTTGTGGCATTTAATTTTTTTTTTTAAATCTTACTGTTCATCAGATGTTGCAATGTAGCTTGTTTTCTCATCTCAGTACCACCAGTGATAGAAAATTAACCTTATTTTGGAATATTCTTACTAGTTAACATAGATTTCCTCAGCACCTGAAAGACTCAAGAACCAGGGTTCCATCATCTGTGAGCGCCAACATCTTTTCCACAAATGTAACCCTATCTTGTTTGACATCGATTTTTGAAAAAGACCATTTTATTTCAGTTAAGAACACTGGATGGTTCCTCTTCAGGTCCTGTATTATATGGTGTGTCTATAACTTTCTGTGGCATTCTGGACTACATTGAAAGGTCCAGGAGTAGTGAGGAATGTCCTCAACACCATCTTAATTAGTTTGACAAAAGCCCATCTAAAGCTGTGTTATCCAGGAAGGTCCTTTAGCGGAGTGTCCAAAAACTGCAACTAAAAATGCAGCTGTACGCTGTTAACAAAAGGATATTCTTACTGAGGAGAACCGCTGAGAGAACACAAATATCTTTCCAAGTACTACAGTGCCCCCTGCAGAGTATTCAGCAACAATGCAGGCTATATTAGATGCAAGTGGGTCTGTCTCCAGGAAACATAAATACTCAGGACACTGGTGGTGGCCTTTAACTCTTCATTGCTTAGCTTGAAATGTTTTGTTTCAGATTTATTATGGAGCCATCCTTAATACAAAGGCTATCTCCAAGGCACTTTTTTCAGTTGACAAGTACCTGCCCCCACTTCTTGTTTTCCTCTCTTCTGATTTAAAGCTATCTTCGCCACTCAAATTTAGGATCATCCTTTCCTAAGATGAAATAGAAAAAGACAAGGAAGTAGAGAGAGAGGCCCAGCTGAGTTATAGTGTGCATCTTTGTGACCCTCTGCCAAGGACACTGGATAATGATCCTGACTGTTTGTTGGCTATGCCTGGTTGCTAAGAACATTTCATTCATTCAGCATGGGTCATGATTTATCTCATTAATTAATTTCTACAGCAGACAGAAACCCCCAGTGTCTCCATACCCAAACTCATGCATGCATGTCATCCTCCAGTGATAGCTTTGTTCATGCCATAAAATCCTTGACTAAAACAATATCTCATTAGATTCCAGATCCTGATTATTCCCCTACTCAAAACATTGATTCATACCTATATTTTGTAATTCTTTGGACATGGACATTGGCCACAAAGATTATTCTTTTCCATATCTTTGGATTTGGAAGGCTGAGTTTGAAAACATATCTTTGCTGAGAGAATCAAGCACTCAGAAGTGCTGCAGAAATGCCTTTTATTGTCACCTTTATTATCATTCATTCCAATAGTAAGTGTTTAATATTCACCCAGTCCAGTAATAGTAAGTGAATAATAGGATTTGGAAGATAGCTGAATAATTGATTGGACAAAGATAAAATGCCCACTGGGTGGAAACTGAAATAGAACCATTTTGGTCATTCTATCACTGATAAATATAGTAGCAGTCATTTTATTCCAGGTATATTAAGCTATCTATTGTGACTGGCTCTAATTTGTGATACTGAGTGTGCAATCCTAAGAAGAATTATACCTTTTTAATTCCACTGGAGTCAATAGTTTTCAAAGGGCACAACTCTGCTTAAAGTTGCACTGAAAGAATGATAGTCATTCTCAGAGAGTTGTGACAGAAACAAGCCAGAAAGACACTTGGAAGTCACTGTTTCATTTTGTTAAAGCAGCTTCCAGAATGGTGAACCAAATCTGGGAAACCAAGTTATAACAGCACACTCCACAACAAAAAGTTTGTGTGTTTAATTTCAGTTTGTAGCTCACAGAAGCAGCAGCACAAGGCAATGAGCTTCCACGCCACTATCTTGTGTTCCTTAATGGTGCTCATCAATTGGATCCCAGTGTTATTGTGTTATTAATTAACTCTGTTGGTGGGAAAGGGGTGTGTGTGTGCAATGCGCATGAGTGCATCTTTCCCCCCTGGTGCTATCTAGGCAATGGCATTGTCTCCCTGCCTATTGGATCCTTGCATTGTTTCCCTTACCAGTTGGGACCTCTCCCTTCTCCTCCTCTCCTATGAGCTTTGGAAATTTTGAAAGGTGTGGGGGGGGGGGAATGTGCATACTTCTATCATAGGCTGCAATTCAAAAGGCACTCCATTGAAAGTAAGCACTATTGAATAAGATGAGACTTACATCCGAGTAGCCCAGTTTGAGGGGTGCATCTTGGTTTGTTTTGCGGCGCTATGTAGGCATCAGTTTGTCTCCTTCATCTACATCAGGGCACTTGGACTATTGCTGTAAGGAAAAGTACTGTCAGGGTGCAGGAGGAGATACAAGTGGTCTGTTCAATCAATCAAACTTGATAAAAGCCCTGGTAGATTTCAAGCATAGGCTGCAATTCTAAAGACACTTCCCCGGGAGTAAGCACAAGGAAACAGGGCACCAAAAGTAATATTTTATTGACTATATAGAAGAAGAAAAAGTGAACATAAAGCAGGATTGCGTTTAATACTCTGCCCTGCTGCCCATTTGACAGCCAGTTTTTTGAGCACCCACCAACATGCACCTTCTTCAGGTCCGTTATGTGTGTAGTGCAATTGAGGAAAAACACAGTGGATTGATGGATTGATGCTAAGTGCAAAAACAGCTTCACCAAAGAGCCTGGAAGCCCTGATTGCAAAGAATGGGACCGAAACTCACATTAATTGAAAAAAAACAAATGGATTTGATCTGAGCCAGCAATGCCCTATCCAGAAAAAGGCGTAATAGTACATAGTAGGTTTGGAACCTTGGATTTGAAACAGTAATAGAAATTATTTCAGTGCACATTCCTACTTCCAGTCATGGGTTTCGGAACCCTCAAGTGGGTTGTGAGCTTCTGTACAGCCACAATATATTTTTACTGGGTGTTGGAAGGATTTAGTGCTGATTTCTTTCACAGAGATCATTCATGAGTGCCACACCTCCTCTTAGTGCCTGTGCAGATACACAAACTGAGAGGAAGAGGAGAATGGTGAGATGAGATCTCTCAGTGCTGGAGAGAATGCCTTTTTAGCAAATCTCATGTCATGTGACTACGAAGTTACAGTGATTCGTATCACATGCTTGCAAATCAATTGGTTCCATGCTACTGCTGGAGAGAGTTACAGGGGGATCCTACTTCTGCAAAGATCAAAGACCACTAATCCTCCTCCCAAATTAGATTTATCCATATAATCCAAACAATAATGTATACACAGGAGCCATTAATATGTTTGAAATGTTTATGGCTCCAGGTTTTTCAGCCCAATGAGCCAAGCCTAATAGTGTGCAGGAAGGCAAACTCCGCCAGCAAGATCACTAGCTAATCTGACCAGAAGTAAAATATTTTTGATTATATTAAACATGGAACAACCCCAACTGCTAACTTGTGAGAACATTCTGACAAAATAAATAATCTGACACACCAGCTTAATTTCTATCCGTATGCTCATAGAAATGTTCATATATTGAAAAAAGCAGCTTCCAGTGTATCATAGTAAAGCCCTTTCCGGATGCCAAATTAATTCATCTGTTAATCCAGTAATCTGAATGAGAGCAAAACCCACCCAATAAGTCACCACAGATAGAATATTGGGGGACCCAAGTCCACCTCACCCAATATCATATCTCCATCCATAATTAGGAAGTGCTGCTCTTGTGCATGAGAGGAAGCAATAGTTAAATCTACTCTATGCATCCTGCCATTAGGACTATTTCAAAACTTGTTCAAATGCAAGTGGAACTTGGAATTCCTATATCACTTCACATAACTCCAGCTGTAAGCCAGGCCCATGGCTATGGAAAACTGGACTATCAGCAGGGTCATATTAGCCCATGCCTGGGCTTCTAGGCTTTCAGGTCTTTCAGGTCCCCTCTGGTACTTCAGTCTTTCACCCCACTACAGCTGACAGCCTGACCCTGGTATGGCAGGTACTAGCCTGCTGGAACAAGCCCTAGATGGGATGCAGGCCCTCGTGCAACACTGGAGTCAGGGGTCTTTTGCATCCAGCTCTTTTTCCCAGGGGTGCCTTGGCAGTTCCCACCACAGCCCCAAGGTGGTTCTATCCTCCCTTTAGCCAAGGATGTCCCCCCTCTCCTGGCCAATGACACCAGCTGGGAAACATGTGCCCTGCTGCTGAGACTCCACAGCAGAAGCAAAGGAGGGAGGAGAGAGAGGAGGAAGAATGTGGGAGAAACGTTGCAGACAAACTGAGGCTGTTTGCAGGTGCTAGCAATGGAGCGATGAAAGAGAAACTCCTGGGGAAGTGGCTGTGCAGTTTGACCGGTTCCAGTGAGAGCAGAAGCAATGGCCCATCCCAGGCAGCCCCGTCTCACAACCCCCATCCTCCTCCCGCCACCCCAGGGAAGCCTCAGCTGCCACTGCCACCTGCCCACTCACCTTCTTGTCCTCTCGCCCCAGAGGAGGAGCCAAGAGTCCATCAGGCGCAGGTAACAGTGCCTCAGGGAAAAAAAATTGATGGGTCCCTATCCCTGCAAGGCTCCTAGGCTTCAGCCTAGTCAGCCTTATGAATAATACGGCCCTGAGTACCAGAGTAAATCTTGATATAAGCATAAAGAAACAAAGAGGGGACATTGTACGGAATGCATCTACTTCATTTTTATCTAAGTGCTGTGATCTTCAGGGACTATTTCCACCTTGTTGCAGGGGCCCTGCTCTATGACTGTGGCCTACGGGCTACAAAGTTGTTTGTACAACTGATCTGAAAGCAGACAGAAGCTGAAACACCCTACTTGTGGGACAGGGTTTCGAACTGGGTAGCTCATGGTCTCTTCCAGCGATATGATAGCATATGTGTAATTACTGCGCATCTCGATCCCTCCTAATGTCCCCGAGCGATCATGTCCTTTTGTAATAACACTTATCCAAGCTCCTGATTGTTTTAGCTGCCCCCGAGGCTATTTGGGTAAATTTTGTTATGCTGCATATGATATTGCTTGACAATAGGCAATTTCCTTGTCCTTTTCTATGCGTATCACTTTTGATTTATAAGACAATCTTGTGAATGGGAGAGGCAGGGAGGAGGGGTTTGACTGCCAGGATAATGCAGAATGTGAGATCCATAGCATAATTAACTCCTCCCTTGGTCTCTTTCATTCATCTTTGCCCAAGCTCCCATGGCACAAGATATCTACCACCCGTGGGGGAGCCAGAAGGTTGAGTATTTTGGTCCCAGCAAATCTCAGCAAAGCAGATGAGAGAATAACACTTTGCTCTGCTGCTTTATAGTCTCCATAAGGAAACACATAATTCAGCCTTCCTACCCAGTGGAGTGCTGATGAGATTTATTGGAAATGCAAGTCCTCTTTATGAACATGCTGGGAGCCAAATGTATGGCTGTGAATTCATTTGCTAAGGGATACTCAAAGAAGAAGAAGAAAAGAAGAAAATATATATAAATATCAAACATGTTGGGGGGGGGGGGATAAGATGCTGGAAGCCACAAAATGTACATAAATAAAGCACAAAGGACAATTATTATTATTTCCTCCAGGTCTCTTGCAATGATTTGTATGGCATACAGAAGCCCTACTGATAGCCTAAGATTTCAACCACATTAGCTGCTAATCCTAGTGAAGATCAACTATAAGGACATTTGAGAACATGCACACTCCTGTGTCAGTTCCCATTGGGCACTTTGGCATTCAGCAGTGGCAAAGCTCACTGTTAAATGTCTGCACCGTTTAAATAGAAAAGGCATTCTTAACTGGCAGTTTGGAGGCCTCTGCTACTATAGTGCAAAGCAGGTTGAGGATATTCACAAATGAATATGCCACTCTCCTTTTTAAGTCAAAGTACAACTCATTTATCACCAATGATGCTTGATCACCCCTCTGTTCAGAATGTCATTTATTTGTAAATGGTAAGCAGGGCTCATGAACCTCCTCTCCATGGAGGTTGGAAACCCACAGACATAAAGCAGACATTCACACTAAATGGACCCATTCTCTCAACTTAGCAGGGCTGGTGCAGGGATGCTTTTGATGACAATGGTCTGGAGTGGCCATAGCCACAGGGGACTTGGGGCATCTGCCCTGGGCCCCTGTTGGGAGGACATAACAGGTGTTACTGACCACCATACAACCACCTTCCATGACCTTCTTCCTGAAGCCACCACCACCACAACTTGCAGTGGTGGTAGCATCAGGGCAGCTCAGTCGTAGGGACTGTCATCAGAGAGGGCCTCTCTCATTGCCCTACTACAGCTGGTAGCTTTTCTGCCTGATTGAGGCTGTTGCCTGGGACTCCAGAGCCTTTTCTCCCCAATGCTGGAAGTGATGCAGAGTTTCAGCTCAGGAGAGGTGGGTGGGATGGGGCTGCTGGTCCCTCCAGTGCGGGCAAGGAATTTCCCACTCCCAGTCTCCACCCCCCCCCCACACACACACACACCAATCACCTAGCTGGCAGGAGGAAAGGTGGGGAAACAGGCCCCCAAGGAGTGACGTCTTCACGCAGGGCCCAGGAGTGATGTCATTACACAGGCCCTGGGAGTGCTCCCACATTTCGTGCTGTGCCAATTTGGGCTCCAAATGGGCAAATCCTTTAAGATATTTTCAGAATCAGCTCAATGGGAAGCATGAGAGCACTATGGGGGACTGTACAATGGCATCACCCCCAGAAGTGACATCATCGCACCACTCCAGGATCGCATTCACGTTAGGAGATTTACAAGGTGAGCGCTGGGTCCCACCCTCCAGCTAGGAGAGTAAGGGGACCTTGAAACCCAAGGGTGTGATCAGTGTGGCATAAGTAGCTAGAGTCAGGCAGGTCCCCTGTATAGTGTACTTTTCAGCTAAATGGTTTCTTTTTCCCCTTCCCTGCCCTCCACCTCCTTTCCCCAACTAGCTTCCATATCCTCCCCACCTTATCCCACCCACAGCCTCCAGTATATGATTCTGCTGGAGGTCTCCACCTACCCCACCTCAATAAGCTTGGCATCCCTGCCATTGTGTTTTGTGCGGGGAGTGCCGGGTTTCAGAAAAGGCAAGCAGGACAAAGTGGCAGTGGCTGGAGAGGTGTCATGGGCTGCCCAAGCCCCTGAATGTTGCACAACTGAGGTGCCTGGAGCAGTGCCATGTCCAAGTGCTTCCTGCTGGAGCCACTGGGTATCACTCATGCAGTTAAGCTACCTTGAAGTTTTTATGACTTTAGAGGCTCTGAAGATGTGAGCAGTGGCTTCACTTAGGAAGCAGTGTAAGTGGTCAGACTTGTCCTCACGATATTAAGAAAGCTTATGAATATGGCTATGCCATAAGCCCCTCTCTGTATGTTTTAAACACAAAATACTGCCCAAGCCAGGCAGAAATATGGGAGCCAGATCCCGGCTGGGAGATGGAAAGTTACTAGTGTGTGAGATGTCAGGTTCAGCCCTCACACCCTGGAAATGTGCAAAGATCCTAAGACAATAGGGCCATCCCAGAGTTCCTGAATTAATCACCTTAACACATCCTACTGGTCTTCCCTTATCCATTTTCCCTTTTTCAGGTGATTCGGGGCTCTGATACCCTTAACCACCTATGCATCATGGGTCAGCAGTTATCATTGATAACTTTAGCTTCACCCAGAATGTTTTTATCAAACTGTCACAGTTTATTGTCTCACCCCAGAGATAGCTTTCCAGTCCTTTGTCCTCAGGAATAAACATTGAGTTATTGTTCTGGGGCAGAAGATGCAATCTTGCCCCAAAGTATGTTCCACAGTATAATTGGACTACCCCTCTGCTATAGTTGTGTGCATCAGTTTGGTGCAGTGGTTAAGAGCACAGGACTCTAATCTGGAGAACTGAGTTTGATTCCCCACTCCTCCACTAGAAGCCAGCTGGGTGACCTGGGGTCAATCACAGCTTCTAGGAGCTCTCTCAGCCACCTCACAGGGTGTTTTGTTGTGGGGATAATAATAACATACTTTGTAAACGACTCTGAGTGGGTGTTAAGTCATCCTGAAGGGCGGTATATAAAGTGAATGTTATTCTATTATTACTATTCTCCCGGGTAGACATGGGCACGAACCGCATTATGAACCAAAAAACCCCATGAACCGCCTGCTTGTCTGTTCGCAAACCAGCGGTTCATGAGGGTCCATGGCCAATGAACCAGCATTCGTTGGAAGCCTGGTTTATTGTGTTTGCCCGCGGTTCGTGAAGCCAGACAGTCAGACACCATCAATCAATTCCCTTGGAAACGGAGCTGGGGGAATGCCTGAACTCTGTCTGCACTCCTTCTGTCGCCCTGGAAACCTGAATCGAAGCCCAGCTTATCTTGATTGGCAGGTCTTCCTTCCAACCATGGAGCTGCAAATTGGTTACAATTGGTTACATGGGAGAAGAAACCCAGGGGGAGGGAGGGGGAAGGGGGGTGTTCTGTAGCCATGGGCACTCCAATCTCACCCTTGCAAACCCTGATAGGCAGTTCTTACGGCCAACCCCTTGTACACTGGGCCAACGTCAACTGGTGGTTCTAATTGTATTGAATGGGAGTTTCCTGAGGGGCTCGGATTGGAGAGGGTATAACTCCAAGTTCCCTATTGCAATCTTGACCAAACTTGGGTGCTGGCTGGAGGAGAGCCTGCTAAACACTCCCTGGGAATATGGGCTCTCTAAGTCCAACGGGGGCCGTTCCGATGCCCATGAACCACGAACCTTGAACCGGTTCATCAGTGGGAAAATTTCATTGCGTTTCGCTGGTTCGGGTTCGTCATTGGCACCGAACCACAAACCGCTGGTTCATTAAATTTTTTTGGTTCATGCCCATGTCTACTCCCGGGTACAGCATCCACCCTTGGACCTCTGTCCAAGCACTTCCGCACTGACGTGCTGGTCGCTCAATGCTCTTTCTCCCAGATGCCCTCTGGGAGGCATCACCCAATCCCTCAAACACTATCCAATTTTCACCACTGATTTCTAGTTAGCTCTGAGTGTGTGCTGTGTGTGGTTTTGCATACTATTGCTCTTTATTATTGTCAATAAAACTCTCCTTTTTGATTGAAACATCGGCCTTGTTATTAAAAGAGTTCTCTAGTAGGGACAATCCTCATATACATAAGTAGAGATCTCACTAAGTTGTCCGCCTCTCACTGCCTCCTCTTGCACGCTAATTCCCCCAACTCGCAAGAAGACCTCCTCATTGGGCAACAGCAGTTGTTGGTAATCATCTATCCTGCCCGCTGCACCCATGGATTCTAGGGGGCCAATCCTTGACTTTTGTCCAGGTCCCCAGGATCACTAAGACTGCCTCTGGCAATTATACTGGGAAAAAATTGGTCAAGAAATAATTCCTCATTACCCACCACTATTATTAATGCCACCCCCAGCTAAAACTATTCTGCTCTATTCTTAACAGACATTGCCAACAATTACCACAGCTGTGCAATTATTTCCTCTTCGATATCTGTTATATTTATATTGTTACACATTTATCTCTTCTCTTCATTTCTGAGGAAATCTGCAGTAAGCATGTTTAAAAGGTAATTATGTATGAACAAATGAGCAAATGCACATACAAAAACCAATATTACTGTTTTCTGAGCTTCTCGACCCCTCCCCCCAGTTCATCTGTATATCATACACAGTGGGCCAACATGTTGCTAGTTAAGAGGTAGGTTCCATTTTGCTTTCCAGCTGTGCCTCTGTTTTCTGAGGCTCAAATCAGTATTTCTCCTTTTGTTGCAAGCAAGACTCCTGTCCCAAGTGTCCCAAGAAAGGAACCGAGCAAATTCGGGCTAGAGGGTTATAGGAGAAGACCTCTGTCCTGTCCCTTATTCTAGAATATTTGAATGGTGGTACTTCTTTTATCGCATGATATACATCCCTGGGAAGACTGGAGATGGGCTAAAGGTGTTAGCATGATACAGCCCTTCTGTTTTGTCCTGCCTCTCACATTCCTCCAAGGCTGGCACATGAGGTTCTTCCTTCTCCCTTTTTATTCTCATAACAACCCTGTGAGAAAGTGATTGGCCTAAGAGCACCCAACAAACATCTTGGCAGAGTAGGAACTAAAGAACCTAGGTTTTCCGTATCCTAGCCTGACACTCTAACCATTACATCCTGCTGGCTCTTGTTATTATCAAGTACTCCAAACACCCAGGAAACCATTTGGACCAGAGACATTGTATACTAAGGAAAATAATGGCTGTATCAGACTTGCTTCAATTTGGAGGATGGGGTGGGGGGTGGGATGCAACGCTTTGAATGTGGCATCAAACGCTCTTGCTTGTGCACAGCCTTTAAATCACAAAGATGATATGACAAAGCCACAATCAAGAATACATCTTTATGATGCAGGAAAGGCACCCAAATCTAAAGAACCCCTCTGAGAGAGCTGCAGTAGCAAAACTGCTCTTCTATATATTTCTCTTTTAAAAACCCATAATGTAAGCTGTAGTGACATTTCAAACAATTCTACCTGTCTCCCACGATATTTAACGCAACTCCCTTCTACCGTTCTCTCCTCTTAATCTCACTTACACAAACTCCAGGCCAGTGCACACCCTTGGAAATGTCAGTATCAAAAAATGAATAATTATCTTGCAATATTTCATTTATGTTGCATTCCTGAATGCATTGAGAACTATTTAAAAAAAAAAAGCTTCATGTTGACAATGCCAGTATTTAAGAAAAATCTCTACTGTGGAGAAAAAATGGTTACAAACTGTAACCTATTGTATGGCTTGTCAGAAGCTGCAAATGAACATCCTTCTAGCTACATGAGAAATGCCTAGGAAAACACTTAACAGCTTCAGTAAGGGACTACACCATTACAGAGGTGTAAAGCTACTATTACAATATGTTACCCAAATAGCCTACACATGTCTGCACCTAGACTATTGGGGCATTGCCCTTTTTGCGTGCCAACCACAAACGTGTAACTGGGTAAATTACAGGACCAATATTTATATATACTGAGGTCCTAGATCAGGGTAGCATTCAATTTGGGAGTGGGGAGATCCCTCAAAATGAGCAGGCAGAAGACAGAGTAAATTTTTAAAAAATTACTAGGAAAATATAGGAGAAATAATAATAACAATAACAACAACATTCGATTTATATCCCACCCTTCAGTTAACAAGGTATGTCATTATTATCCCCACAACAAAACACCATGTGAGGTGGGTGGGTCTGAGAGAGCTCCAAGAAGTTGTGATTGACCCAAGGTCACCCAGCTGGCTTCAAGTGGAGGAGTGAGGAATCAAACCCAGTTCTCCAGAAAAGAGGCATACACAAATCTAAACACATTTGCAAGCACATACTTGCATGCGCACACACACGCACAGCAAAAAGTAAAAACACTAAACCTAACACATGAACAATATAATATGAAACAAAAAGGGGGCATTGAAAGCATAAAATCATGTCAGAAACCAAGAGGCAGTCCAGGAAGCGGAAGAGGAAGCAAAGTATAGGTAGAAGTCTGTTCATATCTTGGTGAGATCTGTGCTGAGTCACACAGAGGCAGTAGCTGGAAACATCAGGAGAAAATTGCTTTCAACATGTAGGGACAGAGATTGGGGCAAAGGCTTAGCGTGGGCAGTGCTACCAGTGTGGCTGCCCTGGGCACAGAAATCTTAGGGGTGCAAAATTTCTCCAGCTGCCCCCCTCCCACCTCTATACCCTCCCCAAGGTGGCCAAGGTGAGTCACTCGTATCTTCTGGGAGACTCGTTCAGTTCCTCACAACGATCCAGCCTCTCCCAGCTTCCCCACCCCAAGCAGCCACTCAGGCTGGATTTCCTCTCACCTCAGTACCAAACACCTGCTGCGCTCCTGCCCACCTCCTCCTCGCCATGGCCTCCTCACTCCCATTGGCCAGCCTTTTGCCCAATCGTGCTTGGGGGCCAAAGTCTCCATCTGCACAGGTGCCCTGCACTGGGGAAAGAGGAGTGGAAATGGGTTCCTGCGCGCCTGCTCCTAACACGCAGCTAGCTGGAGCCTTGAGGGACGGCTGGACAAGGAGCAGCAATGGACACCCGGTCCAGGAGCTGGTGGGTGCCTCGCTGCAATGGAAGGAGCCAAGGGGAAGCACTGCAGCTCTTGGCCCAGGAGAAGCTCCGTGGATGGGCCGGGGCACCCATTGCACCTGCCCCACGCTGGTCTGCTTTTTATGGTACAGAGGTAAATAAACTCGCCTGGGAAAAAAATCTCCATTAAGCTTCTGTTCAAGGGATAAGAGATTTTTCTCCAAGCTTTGTGTTGGTGACCCTGGCAGAGACTCTCCCAGGGGTGCTTTTTAAGGCCAGAAACACAGCAGAAAGTACAGCCACAGAACTCAGAGCCATGGCACTCTGAAGGCATGTGTCATTTAAGCCTTAGTTCTGCTCTGCTATTACACTACAGTGACTCTCCCAGTCTTCCATCTGGCTGTCCTTATTATGATCCCTTCAGCTCTAGTATGGACTTCTCACTCTAGCCCTCTCTTGAAGCCTCACATTGGCTTTTACATGGCTGCATTCCTCTTGCTTCTAGGTATGTTTGAATGTCCACGAGTTCAGGGCCTGTCCTGCCTGTCAGTTGCAAATAGACAATCATTTGGTGAGCTGTTCAGCTGTATCCAACTAAATTCTGATGCGTCTTGTTTTTTCTCATATGAGTAGATGGCTTTTTTGCAGTATCTGTCACCCCATTCATCTGCCTCCAATTTTAAAAGAAAAGTGTGTTTGTGGAGGGGGGTGTAAATTTGCAACATCTGAGTTGAGACTTACTTAGGTGTCTCACAGTTCAATCCTAAGGAGAGTTACTCCAGTCTAAGCCCATTGATTTCATTAATCAAAACATATCAGAGATCTACAATGAGCCAAGAAAGAATGAGTAGCCTAGCAATACTATCAATTGAGAGAGATTTCAATGTAGATTGCACAAATTAAAACCAGGCGATTTTAAATAAATTTGAGTATACTAGCATTAAATTCATTTTACTATAATTACATCAATATTTTCTTAAAGTACAATACATATGCTGGGGGGGGGGTAAGGGGTTCAATACTGGACTGGTGGAAAGGACTCAGGGAGTGCTTAATGGTCCACGGGTTAGAGGGCGCACACACTTGCCTTGCCCTGGGTGCTGTCAACCCAAGCTACGCCACTGGATTTGGGAGCTATATTTATATACTGAAAGTGTTATTGAGTGAGATGGTAGGTGCACTATAGACCTGGTTGGAAAGGCTCCAAAAGATTTGAATTCTATCAGGTGATTGAAAGTTAACTGTTGGAGTGGGGAGAATGTTATGGATACTGCTGTCAACTAGTACAGCTGAAGAGACAGAAAATGTTGGTTCGGGGGCGAGTCAGTGATATGTGAACAAGTGACCGGGAGCAACAGATGGCCATCTCCAGGCAGATGATGGTTTTGTGATATGGCTAATTGTCTGATAGATCCTACCCTACATTAAGGCTATCAGAAAGCCAAATTATGGAGAATCACCCACATTTCAAGTGGGGAGGAGGCTAATATATATACCCAACTATAAGAGGCTGCTTCCCTCTTCTGATCTGCTTGGAAGTGCTTGGGGGTTAGAAAGTCACTGGAACCTGGTCCTTTAATTCTATTGCCCTCAGTTACTAGTACTACTGATTTCCGAAGATTTGTAAAGTCTGGATTGTGCATGTAGCTGGAACATGTAGGAGTTCCCTATACTGTGGCTCCTAGGCTAGACATCAAACAGTACTTTCAGCAGTCTAAGTGGTCATTAAATCAAATACTGCTGCTGATGATACTATTATGACTAATGATGATTATTTATTTATTTATTAAATTGATAGTCTGCTCTCCCCGCAAGCAGGCTCAGAGCAGATCACATCAGTTTAAAAGACATAAAATAAAACAGATAAAAACAGATACAATTCCTCCTCAGCAGCGCGCATTGCACAGTCCCGTACATAGCCACACTGGGTCCATAGGGGCCATTAATGATTCCTTTAATTGACATTGCTACAGACTAATGTGAGCAAAATAATGTTGAGGACACGTCTCTGCCCTGGGGATTTACAGTCTAAAGATTCTGAGAAAGATTTTGAAGGAAGAAAGAAGGGTGATACCATGTGAGTATTCAAGGACACAGGGGGACAGTAAAGGGGAAATGGCAGAGCTGTATAAAGAAGCAGGAGACTTTGGGGCACCTATGGGTTAGAAGAAGACAAGGGAATAGACAGGACAAGGTGCAGCAAATCTATGGAAAACTTTGAATGTTAGGTCAAAGACTTAATACTGATTGCAGAATGGGGACATTCTGAATTCTATAACTGAACATTGGTATTTCCAAAACATAGTTTAAGCTCTGTCCCCAAACACATAAATAAAAATCTGGAAATAATATTTTACTTCCACAGTTTGTCACAGTAGGAGAAAAATAGCAAGCTAGCTGAGCAACAAAGTTATTATGCATGTTTGGGGCTTGCTGCTGTTCCTCGCACTTGAGTTTAGAGCTGTCAAATCAAACGCATTCCAGAGAAGGGAGATTTAGAGAAAGAAAAGCAAGGATTTAATACAACATTAAGGAGCTATTTACTGAAACAGCGAGATGCCTGCTTAAAGCAAGATATGCCAGCAAGTCATTGCTATCAAGGCACACCCTACTATGTATATGTTCCTTCTGAGTCCAATGCAAAGCTTTGTGAACAAACCTCAGGGCTGAATCCAAGTTAATCCCTGCTCTATTAGATCATTCACAAAATTAGTATAGCCAAGTCAACTGAAACAGTAAAAACTGAAACATCATTGCCTCCGTACAGCAGGATGTAGTTTACTGTGCATTAGAAGGATGCCACTGGGTCTACACAATGCTAACACCTAGAAATCATCACTAAGAGCAATTCTACAAGGTGGCATTGATGGTGATGTATCATACAACTGGAAACATGGGACATCTCCCTGGGAGAAGAAAGTTCCTTCCATTCCTTCTGGGAGAAGGAAGTTCCTTCTGAGAGCCAGTTTGGTGTAGTGGTTAAGAGTGTGAGATTCTAATCTGGAGAACCGGGTTTGATTCCCCACTCCTCCATTTGAAGACAGCTGTGTGACCTTGGGTCAGTTTCAGCTTCTAGGAGCTCTCTCAGCCCCACCCACCTCACAGGGTGTTTGTTGTGGGGATAATAATAACATATTTTGTAAACCACTCTGAGTGGGCGTTAAGTTGTCTTGAATGGCGGTATATAAATCGAATGTTGTTGTTGTTGTTGTTGTTGTTATTCCTCATCCATTGCAGGAGCTCTGCCAGGTTGCCTTACTGATGCTTATGGTGACCCATGGTCATGAGAAAATATGCTACTACTCTTTTACTCAGGTTTTATTTCATAATAATATACCCACTTTTGCAATATTGCTCTTACAACACAGAGAACATAATGCTGCCCGTGGTATATCTGCAGCCCAATTATCTTTGCCCATATTGCCGAAATTAGTAATTCTGAGTTGCCAACTCTTGTGACTGTAAGGGATCCCTAAAATACATAATAATACAGGACAGTACTGTCATCAGTTCAAGGGAGATTGAATTTTTTTATGCATGCGGGTCTGTCTTTGCTCAAAAAGGCAGCTTAGTGTTTACAAATTTGTAATTACAAGGTAAATGGAAGAAGACATCTTCCACACAAATGCCCCTGCCTTCCTTCCCTGAGATATGGATGTACTTGGCAGATTCAGCCAACTTCTCACCCTGTTTGAAACACTTTGCTTCCTCCATGGTTTGTTTATCTTTGAGGGTGTATAAAACAAACAGGAATTTATCTGTTGGGATAATGCAGGTGAAATGCCATCTGGGATGTCTGATTCCAAGTTTGCTTGAGAAATGGTAGTAAAAACTTGAGTAGTAAAAACTTTCTTCTCAGCTAATGGAAGGTCATATGTTCAACTGGGAGAGTTGAAGGCATCTGGAGTGGGTAGAAGTGCTAGGTATAGGCAGGTCAATAAATAATTTGTACATTTCTTCAGGGCACTGTGAGGGTATCACTGCTAAGAATATCCAGTCCATCTTGTATAGCTCATGCAATATTTCAAATGAAGAGGACATTCAGAATACCTTTAAAATAGAAAATAATAATAAAAGAGAGTGCCTTATAGGTACTATAAGAAGAGCTTCTTTATTACAGCGCATGTTTTTAGGGAGATGTGACACTTTTGTTTTAGAAATTACACATTATTTAATGCATATCTGTGTTTTGTGAGGATTATTTCAAAAGCATTAATAAGTTCAATAGGTAAAAAGAGGGAAGACTATTCATTAGATTCCAGAGTGGAGGCAAAGAGAAAAAAAAATCATTGCAAGATTTTAGACTTTGTATGTCTAGGATGCCAGGAATGTGTAGTTGGTACATGGGAAGTTACCTATTAAGTAGAAGGAGAAGAGCAGTAAAATCCACATGAATACTGTTATGTACTGAGAAAATGAACCACTAGCAAAACATAATGGAGTCTTCCTGTCATCCTCCATACTATACCTTGAGCAGCCTGAAAGTGCTTGTAACTCACAAAACATCCTTATAACATCATGGGGATAAACATAGTTACAAAAGCTTGCTAATTTAACTCTGATATATATATATATATATATATATATATATATATATATATATATATATATATATATATATATATAATTACTAGTACTACAAAAAGGAAAAAGTGGGAACAGGGAGAAGGGGAAGAAACAACACATAACAACACACAAACACTACATCTACAAGTAATGCATTCCATTCATACTGCAATTATTTAACATTAGAACTTTGTAAAATGCTGTTAGATTGGTAGATCTTATAAAATACAAACTACAATCAGGATTAGGTCTTCTTCCCCCCTCTGGGTCCCGGTCGCAATTCTCTCTGAACAGCTACAGTCACTGTGCTCGTTCCTTCCTCCCCTCCCCCTTCAGGCTTGAAATCCTCTTCTTCTTGCTGGAACTCTTGATGTTTACACACAAAGTCCCTTAGCTGGTCTTCCAATGTTATCTTTTGAGCTTGATCTTTATAGCTTAACCAGATACCTTCCGGAAATAGCCATTTGTATTTTATTTCACGTTTCCTCAGAAGAGCTGCAAACCTTTTATATTTAAATCTTCTTTTCCGAGCTAAAAATGGAACGCCCTTCAATATCTTAACCTTATTGCCCAGAAAGTCCAAGTCCGCATTGTATGAATTATATAGGATGGTGTCCCGAATCTTCTTAGATGAAAAGTCAATAATAATCTTGCGAGGCAGCTGACGCTTCGTTGCATATTTTGAAGAAGCCCGACGGACTTCCAAAATGGTGCTTTTTAACTCTTCTTTAGTTGCCTTCGCTGGTATCGCCAAAAGTTCCGACACCAGATCCTTTAAATTCTCATTTTCCTCCTCCTTCACATTCTGGAGACGCAATATTGTCTGAGCACGATCCACTTGCAACCCAATCAGTTGGTTCTCCAACAGCTTTAGTTCATTGCTTGTTGCCCTCATGAGTGCTGCGTTTTCCCGAGCAGACTTTTCCGCCCCCACTGCTGCTTCCTTAATGGTTTTCACTTCACTCTCAATTAAGCCAACCCTTTGATCAGTTTCGTTTAACTTGTCAACAAAGGGCTTTATGGCTTCGACGACCGACCACTTTACTAGCTCCTCAAGAGACTCTCCTTCCCCCTGCAAAGCAGCCAAGATGGATTTGCCCACAGCGGGGCTCTGCTTTTTCGTCGCCATCTTGGGGGGGGGGGATCTGCCAGCCAAGTTTCGAAACTCAGTGAGGGGGAAGAAATCCGAGCCTTCTTAGCTTCAAATCCCACCAATCCTTCGCATACGCTTGTAGTAACAGAAGGGATTCGCTACTTACAGGTTTTCACCTTAAATCTGCTTTTTGCCGTTCTCCATGGCCCGGCGGCACGCGATGTGCTGCGCAAGTCTGCCGGCCTCCATAGGAGAAAACGGGCAATTTACCCCCCGCATCGACTTCAGGGGGTTCTTCCCGTCGCGCTCCAGACCCTGACACCCTCACTGGGAGTCTTGGGGGCTAACCTTCACAGGTCAGCCGCCCGGTCAGGCTGCTCAGGCGCTTCCTCCCGGACCTGGCCGAGAAAACGAAACCGAATCAACTCTGCTATATTTATAACCTGTTTAAGGAGGTAGTTACCAAGCTGCCAGACTTTCCCCCATTGAAAGTTCTATGAAAATGTTGACTCCGTGTGCAGCAGCAGTGAAAAGGGCAAACTCCATTATGGAATTGTTGGGAAGGGAACTGAAAATAAAACAGCCAATATTGTAATGCCCCTGTATGGTAAAGCCTCATTTGGCATACTATGCACAGTTCTGGTCACTGCATTTCTAAAAGGGTATTATGGAGCTGGGGAAAGTACAGGAGATTAGACATGGGCATGAACCAAAAAAACCCAAACCACATGATTCATGGTTCATAGCAATCCTCGAACCACAAACCACAAACTTCTGACTTTTTCCCAGTTCGTGGTCGTGGCATTTCAACCACCCTGCACTGGCTGCTGAAGCCAATGCAGGGTGTTTGAAACAGACAGCCTCTTTCTTCTGCTGCCTGGGCAGCAGGAGAACGGGGCTATCAGTTTCACAGACCCTGTGCCAGTTTCAGCCAATGGGCTGAACCCAGTGTGGGGTCTGTGAAACTGACAGCCTCTTTCTCCTGCTGCCAGAGCAGAACAGATGCAGGGTCTGTAAAACTGACAGCCCAGGCAGCAGGAGAAAGGGGCTGTCAGTTTCACAGACCCTGTGCCAGTTCCAGTGCCTCTCCGGCAGCAGGAGAAAGAGACTGCCAGTTTCATAGACCCTGTGCTGGAACCGGCGTGGGGTCTGTGAAACTGACAGCCCCTTTCTCCTGCGCAGGGGCTGTCAGTTTCACAGACCCTGTGCTGGGTTCAGCCGATGGGCTGAAACTGGCACTGAGTCTGTGAAACTCCAAACCAGCCATGGAATGGCAGGAAAAATTCATTTGTTCTGTAAAAATGCATTCCCATGCGACGCGTGTTTCAGTGCAAATGAACCAGCCATTCCATACGGAATTTTGTTCTGTGGTTCGTTTTGTACCCATCTCTACAGGAGATAAAGATTAAGGGGCTGGACTTGAGTACCTTTCCTCATATTAAAGGATCTGGAATTGTACAGTTTATTTTAAAAGATGGATAAGGGAGGACCTGATAAAGATTTATAAAATTATGCATGTTTTAGAGAGAATGGACAGAGAGAACTGTTTCTCCCTCCCAAAATACTAGATCTCAAGGCCATCCAATGAAACTGATTCAGTAGATTCAGGACAATCAAAAAGAAATATTTAATAATAAGTGAGTAAAATGTGGAATTTGCTGCCACTAGATGTGGAGATGGACACCACAAACAGAGATAGTTTTAAAAGGGGGTTAAGCAGATTCATGGAGGATAGGTCCATCGATAGCAACTAACATGGCAACTACAGAGAACCTACAGAGGTGGCAAACTTCTGAAACACAGGGCTAGGAGGCAATATCAGGGGAAAGCCAGGTTGACATCTTCCAGGTGGTGACTAGAGGTGTCACAGAATTACAACTGATCTCCGAGTCCAGACTACATAAATCCATTTCCCTAGAGAAAAGGACTGCTTCGGAGGGTGGACCCTATGGCATTATATCTTTCTGAGGTTCCTCCCCTACACAAACTCTGCCCTCCCCAGGCTGTATCCCAAATCTCCAGGAATTTCCAAACTCAGAATGGGCAATCCTTGGAGAATTCCATGGTCTTATTGCCCTGTTCCTCTGCCTTCCAAAGTAACTGGTTAAATGCTGTGTAAAACAGATTGCTGGACTAGATGGACCACGGATCTGATTCAGCAGGGCTCTTTTATGTTCTTATTCTATAGAGCAATGTGTGGAGACTGCCTTAGAGATCCCTTCTGGGCATTAGCATTTCCTGCCTGTTACCGGAGGCATTTTCTCATGTCACAGGGCTCTTGTCTACTATCTTCCTAGTCTCACACTAGGAAGATCTCTGCTTCATAAGACGTCTCCTTTTGCACCCTCATTTTGAGGTCTGGTCCAGCTACTATAATCAGCTTGATAATGTGCCAGATTGAATTCAATTCAGCACATGACACCAATTTAGGGGCCAGGCCAGAACGTTAGAAATACATTCAGATCACAAAAGTATCTTGTCGATAACACTCCAGTCTGGTTATACATGCACTAAACTCGTAGGTGATAGGGGGAAATGCACACTCAATGCAAGTTTAACATGTGACTGCACTAAACTTCAAAATGGTTTGAGGGAAGGGGAAAGGGCTCCTGCGTGTACACAAGGAAGCAGGAGTGGCTTTGTCTGTCCCTGCTTGCCTTCCATGAATGCTTTCCACAGATAGAAAAGAGCAGACTCTTTTTCTTTCTCTCTTTTCCTCATATTTGCCCAGCAGATGCACTGAACGGGCAGCAAGAGAAAAAGCCTCCCCTCCCCTCTCTTTTCTATGGCCATTTCCACACATGTTAAATAATGCACTTTCAATGCACTTTCACAATCCTTTTGAAGTGGATTTTTTGTTCCACACATGGAAAATCAGTTTCAAATGTTCACTAAAGAGTATTGAAAGTGTATTATCCAACGTGTGTGGAAGCAGCCCATCTGTGAAAACAGATTGGGAGCAAAGCAGGGACCACAAAGCTTCTCCTGCCTCTGTGCAGTCAAAGGAGCTCTTTTCTCTTCCTCAAGCCATTTTGATGGTGAGTTAAACTTGAATGTTAAACTCGCATTGAGTTGGCATTTCACCCAATCACACCCAAGTTTAGCACACATGTAACCAGATGGATTTTCATCAGCAACTTTGGTGCATATTCAAGATCCTGGTCCCTGTTGCTGTGTAATTATTTATGAAGGAGGAGCCTAAAGCTCTGTTCTGGATCTTTTGGCTGATTTTTCTCTTTTAAAAAATGTCTAGTGCATTTATAGCTGCCAACAGGCTGGAGGGAAAAAAGTCCGGTCCCTTTAATTGGAACAGAGACTTAATAGAAGTTTCATGTTTGGAAATGGGCGGCTGAAGCTTTTCATGGCATGGAGATAAATAACATCACCTGGTAAATAACATCCCAGTAAGCTTCTATTAAAGGGATGGAACATTTGTTCTCCAGGCAGTCAGCAACCCTAAATTCCTTTTTATTTGTTTTTTTGTTACTTCATTTGTAGTCTGTCTTTTTCACTGAGACTCAGGGGAAACAGGGCTTGATTACAGCAACGGCTTTAGTCATCATTGTCTCCCCCTCCCGCATATGTACCAACAGCTCATTCTATTGGTGTATAAAAAATGGCTAGAAAATCTGGTACATTGTCCTTCCCCTTGATAGTTTGGGTAGAATGTGCGGCTCTGATCAGCACAGAGCTGTAAGCTAACCAAGTAATACGATGCTTTGTAAATACCTTTAAAATATTAAATGAAAATATTAAATGGAATGAAAAACATTTAATGGCCAACAGTAATAATAATATAATGTTCTTGTGAAACAGTACTTGCAAAGTCTAAAAATCCAGTCAAATGCAATGAAAAAATCCCACATAGAAGAGAAGTGTTAAAGAATATGTGACTCCACTTTATAATGACCATTGGTCCACTTAGCTCAGCGTTGTTTCCTCTGGCTGGCAGCAGTTCCTCAAGGTCACAAGTAGAGACAAGTCTTTTCAGGAACCTGTAGTGCCATCTCAGATTCCTTAGCTGGAGACGCCAGTTACTGAGCCTGGGGACTTCTGAATGCAGAGCAAGTGCTTTGCCACTGATCCACAGCCTATGCCAGCAGTATGGAGAGAATGCTTGTCCAGTTTTCTTCCTTACATCCACAAATTGCCTCTGAGTGTAACAACAACAACAGCAATATCTGCCTCTTGATCCCTTCTTTCGGTGCCCCCATCTTCAGAGGTGGGATGGATAGCAACTAGAGACAGGACATTTTCTGTGGTGGTGCCTCACCTTGGAACACCCTCCCCCTTGAGGCTCACCTGGCACCTACTTTATTTTCTTTTAGGTACTAAGCAAAAATACATCTTTTTACTCAGGCTTTTAATTTGGGGGTTTATTTTATCACCTTTTTATGGATCATTTTTATGCTACTCATAACGAATGGGTTTTTTAATATTGTGGTTTTCATTTGTAGAGGAGGACTCTGAAGAGATAGCACAGACATATTCTAAATAAATCAATAATAAAGCATTGGGAACAAAGAGCCTCAACAATTTCTCTGGCTATAGCAAGCTTCCCTTTGTGACAGTGATGTGCCCTGTACACAGCATCAACAATATGAACATTGTCAGGCTTGAAAAGGAGCCAGATCATTCAATACATGTCCAACCTCCAGCCACCTGTTCCTCCCCATGCACATCTCAGGATCAACAGAGTAATATATACTTTTCTTGAGTGCCTAATTCATCCATTACCTGCACTTAGAAGTTTGTGCTAATCTCCCATCTGAATTTTGCTGTATATTTGTGCCCTGGGCAATAGAAGTGCAAAAAAGAGACCTTTTTTTAAAGGTACCTATATTGGTCGTTTCCTGTGCTACTGTTTAGCAGAAAACCACTTAATCCAAGAGTGCATGAAGCTCCCATCAGAATGCAACTTTACTCTTCATCAGCACTACGAATAAGAGTATTGCTAAGCAAGTGGGTGTCAAACTGTACATGTTGTATTTGCTGTTGGGATATATTTGCTGTTGTCTAAAATTCTTAGGCAAACCCAGTGCTGTGCAGTGGTTAGAGTGTCAGACTAGGATCTGAAGACCCAGGTTCTGCCATGGAAGCTTGCTGGGTGACCTTGTCCCAGTCACTGTCTCTCAGCCAAACCTACCTCACAGTGATAAAATAGAGAGGGGAGAGTGGAACAATGTTGTAAGCAGCTTTGTGTCCCCATTTGGGAGGAAAATGGGATATAAATATCTAAACAAACAACAAACATTTCTGCCTCCCTTCAGAATCTTTGAACAATATATGAATGGCAAGCGTGTACAGTCTTGTTGCTACCAGAGTTTTTTTCCCAAGCTTCATTTATCAAATCCCCACCACCTATTCCTCTCATATGCTCAGCTTGCACACTTCAGCTCATGACCCCTCAACCTTTGCCTGATCAGCAATACCTAAATTGTGAGCATGTTTTGTTGTGATTACTTAGCAAATTCATTTTCAGAACATCCCTTGACACAATCCTGGTTTCTCAAATGGTCACACTAGAACAAAGTGTATGCCCTTCCAGATCAGCCGGCAGCAAATGAAAGAAGGGAAATCTGTTTCTGCATTTCTGATCCATGCTAGCTGTGCTGAGTGCTTTCATATACAGCAGGAATTCACAGGTGACAAGGCTCATTATCCAAAAATCACTGGTTTCACTATCATTAATTTATCCTGGCTACAAAGCTATGGCAGGTTTCTGCACCCTCATTAGCCCAGCACTGACACAGCCCTGAAGACGTCTCCCCTGCCACACTTCAAGGGACCTGTAGCATCTTTTAATTCAAGACTTTCTTCCTTCCACTCACGTTGCTTGTTTACATTTGGTACCTGCTCAGAGCAATTAAATTGGCATGTGTCACTTTGGGGTGCTGGTTAATGCAACAAAAAGGGTTGCCAACCTCCAAGTGGTGGCTGGAGATCTCCCAAAATTCTAACTGATCTCTAGGTGACAGAGATCAGTTCCCCTGGGGGGAAAATGGCTGCCTTGGAGAATGGAGTATATGGCATTGTACCCAGGTGAGATCTCTCCCCTCCCCAAACCCCACTCTGTCTAGGCTCCACCCCCCAAATCTCTAGATATTTCCAACCTGGAGCTGGCAATCCTAGCAAAGGATGCAGAAATATTTAATTCATAACATAGCCAGAGATCTATGACTCAATTGAATGATCTAGGGCAGTGGCTTCAACATATTTGCTGTTCACATTAATTTTCCACATTTGCTTCTCTGCTAAGGAACGCCCTACAATATCTGCCCCAGAGCCCCAGCATATTGCAGATTATTCTGGGCATGCTCTAGGGGTATGCATTGTCTGCTTCTTGGAACCCAAAGTTTGAGTAAGAACATTCAGCATTGTCTGCACATCGCAGGGGAAGATCAACAGTGTAAGGCAAGAGGGGAAAGGAGTCCACAGTGGCACTTAGAACACAATTTATTCCATTACAAGTTTTTGTGAGTGAGAATCAAGTGTGAAATGCATTTTATTAGTGTTTAAGTAGCCACTGCCATTCTGCTTTATTTTGCTGCTACAGACTAGCAAGGTTACACATCTGGATCGGGACGCAGTTTATTGCAGGAGGTATGTTTGAGGGCTGGAAAGGGGACATGCACAAGCTTGGGCAGAGGGGACTGAGTTAAGCAGTTTTAAATCAGTGTGACTTATGACATGCCTTGTTGTTATGTCACAGGAACCATCCCCCGGGGCATAAGCTCAGCTTCCATGCCTGCAGCTGGGCACCCAAGGCAGTGGTGGTTGCAGGGCAAAGATCAGCTTACATGATGTAAAAACTGGTCGTCCACAATGCCAGATCTTGCTGGCTTGATATAACCCACTGATGAATGCATAGTCCTCTCAAATCAGCCACCATGTCTGGAAAGGCCTGCAGCCTCTTCGGAGAGTCATCTTTCATGGCTGATTATTGGGATGCTCTCTGCGTTGGGCTGCCCTTGAAGACACCCTGGAAAGTGCAGCTGGTTTCAGGATGCAGTAGCCCAATTATTGGCAGAAGCTAGCAGACAGAGACATCTCTCACCTATCTGAATGCTTTCTCTCTTCTTGAATTTGTTCCCCTTTAAGGTATCATCAGCATCTCACAATTTACAGTAAAAGTCTTTATGATTTCTGCATTCTGCAATACATCTGAAGGAAGACAAGCCATTCATCTGCAATATTCACAATGAAAGGAGAACAGGATCACCTCTATGTTATTTGATGATCTTACGTCCTTCCCACATGATCTGCAGCCAGATCACCGGGGGGTGGAGGGGGGGTTCTGTTTGCTTTTTCCCCATCACATCCTGTTACCTCAGCCACAGCCACCAGATGTCACTGTGACACACATTTCCCTAGTATAGGGGATAAAATGATGGACGCTCCCTCTGCTAGCAATGAAGAACAAGATGACTTATATTAGCCCAAAATGAATAGCACTGTGTCAGCCAAGGGCAAGTATTTATTCCTCGTAAGTTGCCATTATTTTCTGCCATGTTGTCATATTATCTACAGGGCCAGCAACTTCCTGTCTAATAGGTGAATCACTGTGTTTCTACGCTCTTGTGTGAGTTATGCTTGTTGGGCCAGAGCTGACTCTTCCTACGGTTCTTATTACTTGCACTATGCATGAAATATTTCTAATGTCTAGGCCTGAAGCCTTCTGTCACTTCTCGTTTCACATCATCGTTCGCATCTGTGAAGCACGATTTGTGCTAGCAACTCTCATTATACTTTGTGGCAGGCTGCCGGTGGTCTCCCTAGTCCAATGAAGATAAGGATTGACCTCAGTTGGCATCCTTTCAAGTGCTGCCACCAGCTGAAAGAATTGCTCACCACCAGCATTCCTGTCCTTAATGCTTCATCCCTAACATACGCTGGAAGACTAATACATGGCATACGTAACCAGGAAAGACTTTACCTCCTAAGGTTATGTCACAACCTGCCAGGTTGTTTTTCAATTTACGTTATGAATTCTTAGACCTCATAACAAAAAATATGAATCCTGAATCAAGTGAGAATGGCAACTATAGCCCTGCTCCACACAATTGGGTTTAGGAGAAAGAACTTGCAGGCCAGAGAGTGAATGAACCAAGAAAGAGAGTGCTTGCAGGCAAGTAAGTGGCAAGGGGATGACTGCAGTGGTGTCATGGTCCCACTCAGTGATACGGACACACTCCAGAAAGAGAAGGCGACACAGTGTCTGGATTCTACTACTGGGGAAGATGAGGCAAGCAGGGAGATTCCACATAGCCAAATGAACCAATAAACAAAGGAAGAAAAGTCAGGATAGGAGGGAGAGCCCCTCTCTTTCAGTCCAAAATATTGAAATCAGAAGCCTGAACTTCTCAACCTGCCAACTAGAGAATCCCTAAAAGTCCACTCCACTAAATGCCTCAGAGACTGTGGACAACAAGCACCTCCTTGCCAGCAATGTCAGATGGTCCAGCAAAGGTCAGCATAACAGAATTATAAGGTTCCACGTACAAGCATGGACTCACTAAGGACACTCTCCTTATCTTGAGAAGAAGAACCTGGATAGATCTTCAGGATCTTCTGTTCTCAGAATGCAGTCTTGTTCTCAGGATGGGTCTGAACACTAGGCAAGCCGAGGAAATCCTCTAGGGCACCAGGTTTTGAGAGGCACCAAAAAGGCCAGATGAGCCTCCTCATCTGCCTTTCTCCAAAGGGCAGCTGCCCTCTTTCTTTCTCTTCCTCTTCCTAGCTCTACCCAAGTGCCAGTTAGGTCTGCTGCCACAGCTGTGCCACTGACACCCAATAGCACAGCTTGGAGAGTGATGCAAGGCAGGACTGGAGCTGCCTGGGTTGCTGCTGCTCACAGCTACTGTTGCTTGAGCCAGTGGGAAAAGTAGCTATGGAGCAAAAGAAGTGCTGAGGTGAGCAGCTGCCCTGGCAGCAGCAACAAGGTCTATCCAGTTCCAACCTCACCTCAGCCCCCAAAAGACAATAAGGAGGAGGAGGAGGAGACAGCTAGAGAAAAAGCTGCAGCATGTCTCCCACAACTGAGTAGCCCGGCCCACCACCCTTTTGTCCACCCTCTTTTAGCCACCCTTGCTATTAGAAATAGTTATATTTCATTTGGTAGCTGAGTTACCCAACAAGAAGTGTTTTCCTCAAGCAATTAAATTGCAGAAAAGATAGAATTTACATTTATTGAGGTAGATTCCATATACAGCATCTTCTAGCAGAAGAAAGAAAGAATCCTAGTCTAAAGCATTACTTTCCCTGTTAGGGTTGCTGATGGGGTCCAGAATAATACTGAACCCTGGGGATGGGGGGGTGGCACTAACTTTATAAAAACATTTGCTCCATCCTCAATGTGATGATGTCACTACTGGAAGTTACACCATGGCATGCCCCCCCCCCGTCATGCACACACTTCTGAAGACCCAGGATGGCTGGCCATCCTTGAGCAGCACAGTGCAGCCGCAGGAGGCCAGCCAGGTGGCCCACTCCCACAGGAGCCATGTTGGAAGCTGGGTGCCTGGGCTTTCTGGCCACTCCAGGATGGTGCCATGTAGTCACAGGAGGCCAGCCATGTTGCCAAGGAGCCCCCCCTCTCCTGTTCTTAGGCCTGCAATGGACTGTGTCAGTTACCTGCGTTGCTGTTTTAAAACCACCTTAGAGACTCTCTTTCTGGGCAACATTGCCCATGCCTGAATCCTGCTTTCACACGTGTCTGTTTCCTGCTTACGTTTCTACTACGGATTACCCACACTGGGCTGTTCCTATCTCTGCTATGGACTGTGTTATACCTGCTGTTCCCTGCCTCCATGGAACCCTGCCTCCACTGGGCCGAAGCCGTGCTGTTAGCAGCCAGGTGCCAGCCAGGGAAACCTCCAGCGAGCCTGACCAGGCACCCCCTGGACAGTTCCCGCCTGGAGACTCCCACAGGCCGGTCACCGAGCTTGCCCTCGCTACCGGGCAGCCTGCTAGCAAGCCCCTGCCATGCTTAGCCGGCAGCCATGTTCCCAGGCAGCCAGAAGACCCAGAGAAGCAGCCTCCTGAGAGAAGCCATTCCAGAGAAGCGAGCAGACCACGTCTGCAGCGGTGAACCTCGCCCTGCTCTGTATATCTTAACAGCCGCCCCGGAGAAGAAGCTAAGTGCTGACCATTCCAAGCACTTAGAGAATGCATCTCAAAGCAGCCTCCGCATTCCAGAGCTGATGATGTCAGGACAAGCCCTGTCCACTGGAACATCCATTCAACACGCCCGGATCTCCCCCTCCCTCCTTTGTCCCCTCTTCCCAAAGGTGTCATAATTAGGGGTGTGCAAGCCAAAAATTTTCGGCTATAGCCGAAAGTAGAAAGCCGAAAGAAGATTCTCTATCGTTAAAGCCGAAAGCCGAAACAAGAATCTCTTTCGGCTTTCAGCTTTCGGGATTCTTTCGGCATTCTTTCGGCATTCTTTCGGCTTTTTTCTATGGGAAAATGCCTCCGTCTTCCAGGACGCCTGGAGGAGGCATTTTCCCACAGAATAAGCCCAAAATTGGTGTGGACCTTCCTCTAACCCTTCTCTAACAACCACCCAAGTTTCAGACAGATTGGACTTTGGGGGGCCATGTTATGGCCCCCCAAAGCAGGTCCCCCCATCCTCCCATAAGAAAGCGAAGGAGCAGCATATTGTTAGCATGCTGCTGCTGATCTTTCTTCATTATTTCCTATGGGGAAAAAATGAAGAGGCAGGCTTCCTTTGCCAGGGGTGGCATTTTGCATGCAAAATGCCCCCCAGCCCTCAGGGGCCCTTCTCCCACCCCTCCTCCCACCCCCCACCAAGGCTCAGCCTGCTCCCTCTTGGGGGGGCCATTTCATGGCTTCCCCAAGTAGGTCCTCTCAGCCCCTAAAGTCCACCCCTTACAGCCCCACACAAACCCAATTCCCCCCCAGCTGCCACACACAGACCCAAATCCCCACATTAGCCCCTCACAGACCCAAATCCACCCCCACCTGCCCCACACCCATAACCCCAGGAACAGGCTGGCAAAGGCCAGCCCTCTCCCTTTGTTCCCTATGCTGGGAACTTCTAAACTCTCTTTCCCTGGGCAATTCTGCACAGCCCAGGGGTGCCACAATGGTGGGCACACTTCTGAGTGCCAGCTGGTCCCTGTGAAAGAGCACCTGAACCACAGACACCCTCCCTCAAATTCCCCCACCACCTACAGAGATGGCTGGCCAGCCAGCCCCATTGTTCCCTATGATGGGAACCAACTGCACAACAAAGAATAAAACAAGAACAACACAAAATAAAGTTTTAAAAAAATTATATTCTCCCTTCCAAAGTACAAGTAGGCAAAGCATTATGACACATTACACCAGCAGTCCCCCATGCAGAAAAATAACACAACTCACTTAACATCAGAGAATCACAAAAGCACAATTGCTGTCAAAAACACTTTATTTCTTGAACAGCTTTAGGTTACACAGCAGGGGGGGACACCAAAGGGCATGGCAGCACTATCTTACACAAAAATAACACAACTCACTTCACATTAAAGAATCACCCCAAAAAATTGCTGTCAAAAGCACTTTATTTCTGTAACTGCTTTAGGTTACACAGTAGGAAGGCACCACAGAGCAGGAAAGCAGTGTACTACACAAAAATAACACAACTCACTTCACATCAGAGAATCACACAAACACAACTGCTGTCAAAAACGGTGAAGTGGGTTGTATTATTTTTTGTAGTACATTGCTATCATGCCCTGTTGTGCCCTCCTACTGTGTAACCTAAAGCTGTTCAAGAAATAAAGTGTTTTTGACAGGAATCATGTTTTGTGATTTTCTGATGTTAAGTGAGTTTTGTTTTAATTTTTCTGTGTGGGGGACTGCTGGTGTAATGTGTCATAATGCTTTGCCTACTTGTACTTTGGAAGGGAGAATATAATTTTTTTAAAACTTTATTTTGTGTTGTTCTTGTTTTATTCTTTGTTGTGCAGTTGGTTCCCATCATAGGGAACAATGGGGCTGGCTGGCCAGCCATCTCTGTAGGTGGTGGGGGAATTTGAGGGAGGGTGTCTGTGGTTCAGGTGCTCTTTCACAGGGACCAGCTGGCACTCAGAAGTGTGCCCACCATTGTGGCACCCCTGGGCTGTGCAGAATTGCCCAGGGAAAGAGAGTTTAGAAGTTCCCAGCATAGGGAACAAAGGGAGAGGGCTGGCCTTTGCCAGCCTGTTCCTGGGGTTATGGGTGTGGGGCAGGTGGGGGTGGATTTGGGTCTGTGTGTGGCAGCTGGGGGGGAATTGGGTTTGTGTGGGGCTGTAAGGGGTGGACTTTAGGGGCTGAGAGGACCTATTTGGGGAAGCCATGAAATGGCCCCCCCAAGTGGGAGCAGTCTGAGCCTTGGTGGGGGGTGGGAGGAAGGGTGGGAGAAGGGCCCCAGAGGGCTGGGGGGCATTTTGCATGCAAAATGCCACCCCTGGCAACACAAGCCTCCCCCAGCTGTCAGTGGTAGAGATGAGAGCAGAGCACCTACTTGGGGAGGCCATGAAACGCCCCCCCAAGTGGGAGCAGGCTGAGCCTTGGTGGGGGGTGGGAGGAGGGGTGGGAGAAGGGCCCCAGAGGGTTGGGGGGCATTTTGCATGCAAAATGCCACCCCTGGCAACACAAGCCTCCCCCAGCTGTCAGTGGTAGAGATTAGAGCACCTACTTGGGGAGGCCATGAAATGGCCCCCCCAAGTGGGAGCAGGCTGAGCCTTGGTGGGGGGTGGGAGGAGGGGTGGGAGAAGGGCCCCTGAGGGCTGGGGGCATTTTGCATGCAAAATGCCACCCCTGGCAAAGGAAGCCTGCCTCTTCATTTTTTCCCCATAGGAAATAATGAAGAAAGATCAGCAGCAGCATGCTAACAATATGCTGCTCCTTCGCTTTCTTATGGGAGGATGGGGGGACCTGCTTTGGGGGGCCATAACATGGCCCCCCAAAGTCCAATCTGTCTGAAACTTGGGTGGTTGTTAGAGAAGGGTTAGAGGAAGGTCCCCACCGATTTTGGGCTTATTCTGTGGGAAAATGCCTCCTCCAGGCGTCCTGGAAGACGGAGGCATTTTCCCATAGAAAAGCCGAAAGAAAGCCGAAAGAATCCCGAAACGTTTCGGCTTTTTTCTTTCGGCTACCCGAAACGTTTCGGCATTCCCCGAAACGTTTCGGCATTCCCCGAAAGAAGCCAAAACACTTTTGTTTCGGCATTCTTTCGGCATTCTGAATGCCGAAACGCACATCCCTAGTCATAATATCAATCAGATTCCTAAAGTGGCCCATCTAGGGTAGTTGTAGAACCATTAAAACCTTTGTTTCGCCCATGAGAAACACTAGAAACTGCACCAGCCCCAGGGTACGTTTTGGGGTATTTAAGCTGGTCTCCCAGGCCACATGGTGCGTGTGCCATTCCTATCCAGACTCCTTGCTGTCACTCTACTTCGGATCTAGTGCAGGCATTAGACCACCTCGCTGCTATGTCTTTGCTCCGCCTCAGGACTGAGAATATACCCAACTTCATCGCTCTCAAGTGGGCTATCCCGCTAATGCAACTGTCTCTATTTTCCTACTCTGTTTTTCTAGCTCTTGTATGTAACCTTGTATGCATGTGCTAGTTCAGGCATACGCCACATTATTTAGTAAAACACGTTGTATCTTTATTTAGTCTGCCTCTTTATTACATGAGCGTCTGGAGAGGGACCCTGGTATACATTGGTTAAAAGATCCACACTAATTTCAGTTCCAGACTGCTAGCTAATTCCCTATTCAAAAAGAGCAGTTCTGATAACAGCCAGGCACCATGCACAAGGCCAGACACCCAGCTCAGACTGGCTGGCCACTTCCCTAGGCTGGCTGTGGCACCAAGCAGCTGCAGGAAGCCATCCAGTTGCCTGGGCTGGGTAATGGAGCTGCCTGCGGGGTAGTGCAAGTGTCTGCTATTAGGAGATCATTTCCCCCGGACAGTCTCCCAAAATAGCAGACTTTCCAGGTAAAGACCAGACACCTGGAAACCCTATTCCCTGAACCACAGCCAACAAGTTCAGCATCGTGGCTGCTTGGGTGCAAGATGGAAATTTCTCATTGTAGATGTGACTTGTTTCTTGGAAAGCCATGAGGCTAGACAGAGGAAGAGAGGAGGTGTCCCCACCTTAGACAAAGTGAGGTATCTTGCTAATCAAGAAAATAACACATGCACATAGAGAGATATGCAGAGCTCCCAATGTCCAAGGCATGCTGAGCTGCCTATCACAATACTTTCTCCCTTCACTGGCCATGCCAAGCAGCAGTGATTCACTGTCACTTCAGGAGGAGGTGCCTTCTGATAGGTCTCCCAAGTGCCTGCTGAGGTCAAAATTTTCCCAACAATGAGCCCACCTAGTCTTTAGAGAAATCAGGCTCACCTGGAAGAAAATGGCAGCAGGCAATTCACTCATACAGTAGTTGGAGGGTGGATGCTCTAACTGTACTCTCAATAGTACAATTGAGAGGGATGGAAAACTAAAGCATAATCAGTACTCATGCATCATCCTTCTCAACAGCCAGCTGTGTGTGCCTGCACTTCCACCACCTGCCCATCTGCCATGATGCCGTTGCCAAACCTGGTCCACCTTTTGCCAATTCCTGACCCTGGCTGCCCTGCCAGCTGCTGTCTTGAGGTGCACCCACCCCCCAGCAGAGGGCTCCCCCTATTGGCCTCAGACGTGGTGGGAGATTCTAGATCTCCATATCTGTTGATTCGGATCTTCTACAGCTGTCATAATGGAACATGGAGGGGTTTTGAAGAGCCTATCAATTTTTACATTGTTCATTTTGAACGCCCAGTAAGTAAAACACCCATTCTAGGCATCTCAATTTTCAATAGAATGGGGGTGGGGAGTCATAGTTCACCTAGGGCACCAAAAAACTTTGGGCTGGATCTGCTGGTTCTGATGCCCATTGGAGCAGCCTTGCAGCTGTGTGAGATTCTGCAGCTCATTCCTGTTCCTGGCTATGTAGGAAGCCCTGGTTTTCATAAAAAATCTGACTTCTAAAATAAAAATAATTGAGATGTATTGTCGAAGGCTTTCACGACCGGAGAACGATGGTTGTTGTGGGTTTCCGGGTTGTATTGCCGTGGTCTTGGCATTGTAGTTCCTGACATTTCGCCAGCAGCTGTGGCTGGCATCTTCAGACGTGTAGCACCAAAAGACAGAGATCTCTCAGTGTCAGAGTGTGACACTGTGACACTGAGAGATCTCTGTCTTTTGGTGCTACACCTCTGAAGATGCCAGCCACAGCTGCTGGCGAAACGTCAGGAACTACAATGCCAAGACCACGGCAATACAGCCCAGAAAACCCACAACAACCAACCAAAAATAATTGAGGGTTTAAAAAAAAAACAGAGTTCAGGGGACATTGGAGTTGCAGTTGCGCTTGAGAAAGGGCCTCTTTGCCCCACTGTGGGCCTTCAGTTATACTGTAATCATGTGGCAAAAAGGGCCCACTCAACAAAATGGTGTGCGGAGGAAGGGTGAACCCCCCCTGCCCCCCGCACTACTCCTCAGCTGCATCAGGCAATGAAGCACTTTGGAAGGTGAGGTCCCTAAGTTGGGCCAAGGAAAACCCAACACAAGTTGTATATATATGTAGTTAAGCCCTGAGTGTAAACACACATCCTGAACCCCACAAAAGGGAAAACAGTTTGGTATTTCATTTGGAGCAAGAAATGTCTGGTGAGAAAGGGATTAAGCAACATCTACCTCCCTTCCCCACACCTCCCTCCCTGGTAAAAATTGCCCGCTCTTCAAAGCTGCTTTCTTAAAAAGAACCAGCTGTGGAAGCTTCATTACATGTATCTGCCTGTGATGTTTTGCTAGATTCTTATATACATGCAAGATGCACAAGCCGCTAGCTAACAGAAGCCTTAGAAAGAATAAACATTGCATTCAATCTGACCTTGAAACCTGAGAAATTCCCAATCTCCTCTATAGCTGACAGGAAATACAAGAATGAAGGAGAGGGTTTCTACTTTTCTTGTCATCTTTAAAGTGACAATCCATTTGATAGGTGTCAAATTTTCTGTCCCTTGCTAAATCTCAATGTTTGCAAGAAATGAACTTGGCTGACAAGCTAGTTTGCCTAGTGCAAATATAAAGGAAGGGGGCATCACAAAGCATAGTGTTTTTCTAACACAACAATACAGGAAGAGATTCTATAAAGAGTTGAAAATGAATTGTAATACTACAAGAAATGGATCAGAGATTACTGCCTTCAAAGGACCCATATAGTTAAATTTAAACTATATTATCCCACACTAACTTTCTGATGGAATAGCATGCAACTGATCCCTTGAATAAAACCATGTGGACTTGTCCCTTAGAATTACATCTACCCCTATGGAAGAATATGGACATATGACCATTTATATAAAAAGAGCTTTGCTAGATCAGATCAAAAGTTTTTCTATTCTAGTACTCTTTCTTCAATAGCCAAATATCTTTGGGAAGTTTGGAAGCAGGTTGTGAGTCTGGTATTCAGAGACAGATTGCTACTGTACATGGAAGTTCCATCTAGCTATCATAATTAATAGGTTCATCCTCCATGAAGGAATCTACCTGAATGTATCTATCCCTCTTCTAAAGCCATTTAACACATTATCATTCAGTTGTGTTCAGAATCTTCATGTGCATGTGCTGTGTCGTCAAGTCGTCACAAATGACTTATGGTGACTCCAGCAAGGGGCTTTCAAGGCAAGTGAGAAGCAGAGGTGGTTTGCCAGTGCCTTCCTCTGCTGAGCACCATAGTTTTTATGGTGCTTATGTCCAATGGCTTGTTTTTTTAAATAATGTGGTTTTTCATTGTAAGCCATCTTGAGCAGAACTCTGAAGAGGTGACAGAATTTTTAAAAAAATATATAATTTTTAAAAAATTGTTGACAAAACAGTGAAATCCTAAAAAGAGTAGCTCTGCTTAAGATTTCACCAAAATTTTATTTTTTCAGATCATTGGGGCCTCCACCTCTTTTGAATACTCTTCCTGGACAGACCGTATCTCTGGTGTTTTAAATTGATACTCAGGGAAATTTGCACACAATACTGCAATGTCTCATTGAAATTTACCATCACCTTCCATTGTTTCCAGTTGAGATTTTTTGACCATTATGCCAAAACAGGACATATCTTTGGTCAATGGTATTCAAAGTTAGTATCCAATGTCAATGAAATCACTGGAAACACCAGAACCCTTCATTTTCCACACTGGTTGCTTTCAGACTTGTAAAATTGAACTTGATACCTGCATACCAATCTATTCCCTTTCTTCTCTGACCCAATATGCACAAAATGACAATGTTTTGACAAATGTCAGCTCTTTAATCAGACAGAGGACTCATTAAGTGAAAATTATATTAATATTTCCAACATTGCATCATCCTCTTCGTCTCATGTTTCTGTTTAAAAGTGAGAGGAAGGAGAAGTGTCCATCTGTTAAAGAAACTCATCACCAAACTTGGAGATTGTGTGACCTTCTAATGTTCAATGAGAGTTTTTCCTTACAGCTCAAGATGATTTTTATTGACAGGGAAGGAAGTATTGCTGAGTTTATCTTGTCCATTCCCCCAACATTACCTCCAGTCACAGGCAAAGTTTCATCATTGGCTTAATTTCCTTCACTTAGGTTCTCACATTTAGAGTATGAAGAGATAATATTGATTCCCTGTCAAGCAGTTGAACTCCGTCCACATCACTCTGCAGCTATGCCAATCACTTGAACAACAACAACAAAAAAATAAGGAAATAGATACCCACAGTCAAAATTGCTAGGCTGGGTCCAAAAGAGATGAATGTCCCAGTCAAATTTGTTTAGTAACACTTATTCCTCCATTCCAATGATGACATTGAAGGTATAGATACAATGACCTGTATATTGTATTGATTTTGGACTACTGAATGTTTTATGATGAAGAGTCACCCAGCATGAATTCTAAACAGGAGATCAATAGGATACCATGCCATGTCTACTCAATTAACATGTTTTTGTCCCCTTTTCAAAGAGTGCTGGCTGATTTTCATGAATATCTGATTAATACCTTCTCCTAAAATGAGTATTATCCTTTTTATGCGGAAATCCCTTTGCTGATTTTTATACTATAACAGTAAGAAGTTTTTAAGCCTCTGAAAAACCTCTCTGTTGTGTTGTTTTCAAATTTACTCTTGTGGTAAAATATAAAACCATCCAAGATTAGGAATTGGTTAGGGGAAAATCACTTTAATGTGCAGAGTAATACTAGATTGAAAGGAATACCTCAAACCTGACATACAATACCTTTAAAACAAATATAAAATTGATCTCTGAATTGATTGATTGGCCTGTGACATGTTAATGGGGGATAGCATAACTGGAGTCAGAGGAAGACTAAGCCAGAGATTTTAAGTCTGATTTAAAGCATGAAGCATCTCCAGATTTTTTTTTCTCTGCTGAAATTTATGACATTAAGGCAAAAGAGATTTGAAGCCAATGACATATTCTGCAAGGTAAGTTTTTTTTAAAGGCTACTAAGAGCATCATATGGGAATATTGCTTTATATAAAAGCAAGGTTTAAAAATGGAGGAACAAGGGAAATGAAAGGTGATTGCATTAACATGTGTGTGAGATTACAAAATGCTGTTGGGGCTATGAATTACATCTTGGAGTAGTGGTTGGAATCTCAGGTTAACAACAGGGAGATCTGAGTCCAAATCTCCTCTTGGTTACAATCCTCACTAAATGGCCTTGGGCCAATAAGTCCTAATCCCTTTCAGCCATTCAGCTTTGGTGCTAGCTATGGTCCTTCTGATATTTTTAATTGCCAATTTGCATAAACAGGCCTACACACATATTTTTCCATGCATGTACAGCTTTGTTGCATGTATCTGAAGTAGGGAGCTTTGACTCTTGAAAGCATATACCCTGAAAAATTTGTTGGACTCTTAAGGTGCCACTAGACTTAAAGCCTTCATTGGTCATTTTGAAAACATACCCTCAAAATCCAATGTTTCATTCTGAAACTGGCAAATGCATTTGTTGCCCTATTTATATAATATGGCGACTATGCATATCAGGATGATTGCGGGTAACGCATGCCCCCATTACAAGTGGCTCACGTGTAAAACTCAAATGTCTGAGAAGAGCTTCTTCCAGTCTAACTTACCTATCAGGGTTGTTGTGATAAAATGGAGGAGAGAACCATGTATTTCAGCTGGACGAAAGTCAGGATATGAATGTAATCCTGACACATAAAAAGCAAATCATGTTGCCGACAACTCACTTTTAAGCCTGAGGACCCTGCGCCAGGATAAAAAGTGAGTCAGCAGGGGTAGGCCTCTGATGGTGCCTCCCTGCCAGCACCCCAGCCCCTCTGAGGCCTGTCTGCAGAGCTAGCAAGGAGGCGAAGCATGGGGGGGCCCACATGGCCTCCCTGCTGGCTTCACAGCCCCTTAGAGGCCTGCCTGTGCAGCTGATGGGGAGGCACAGTGCGGGGGAAGCCCCCCAGGCAGCCTTCCTGTCATTTCCGTGGAGGCTGTGGGTCAGAGGAGCCAGCAGGGAGGTGCAGCATGGGGGGGGGCTCTCTCCCCACACAGCCTTCCTGCCACCTCTGCTGGCTGGGGTGCCTTGGGAAGGCCATGTTGATGTGGCCATCCCAATGCCCCTCTGCTAGAGCCTGTTGTATTTATTTGTACAACGGGCTCTGTTAATAACAACAACAACACTCCATTTATATACCACCCTTCAGGACAATGCCCACTCAGAGCGATTTACTTAGTATGTCATTATTATCCCCACAACAAAACACCCTATGAAGTGGGTGGGGCTGAGAGAGTTCCAGAGAACTGTGACTAGCCCATGGTCACCCAGCTGGCTTCAAGTGCAGGAGTGGGGAATCAAACCCGGCTCTCCAGATTAGAGTCCCTCGCTCTTAACCACTACACCAAACTGGCTCACCAAACTGTTGCTAGTGTAATAATAATATCTACATATTAGCTTCTGCTTGAATCTTAATTTACATGCTACAGTTCAAGTGTTTGCAGCATAAATGAGCTGTTAAGGCTCTATAGCAAAGAAGTGCCGAAGGAAAATCACAAATGACAATGCTATGCTATACATGTTTACTCAGAATTAAGTCCCAGTATACTCAGCAGGACTTGTACCCATTTAACAGTGCAGAGGATGCCTCCCTGGCTTTTAAAAGATTGACAGAAGACTAATACTTTGGTAGGAACACTAGTTAGTCAAGCCTTACTGCACCTTAGGTGAATTCCATGGAGAAACTGGATCACCTGATATATGAGAGGAATGTTTATACATAGTTAAGTAAATGTGTACAAGTGGTGTTGGTGATTTCATTATTAACAGTATTCCAGTCAATGCATTTCATATCAGCCACCAGAGTTACTAGACAAATGGCAATGAAACAGCTCCACTTTGCACACAGGTGATGGATCTGTTCAGCTGCATTTCCTGCACTGCATTCAGACTTAGGCTTATGGCAACTAAATGTTACCGATGTAGGAGTACTCCATAGAACAAAGAAGAATTATGGGGAGATGCAACTGTCACCTAGCCACCCTCAGTTATGGCAACTGAGGGCCAATTTAAGTACTTCCTATGGTTCTCCGCCTGCAAGGGAACTGTGATTCTCAGTTGGCATCTGAGACAATTTTTGAATGGACTTTGGTGTTTCTGTACTTCAGTAAGAGAACAACGAATCAAAGACAGTAACTAAACGCAGCCTCCAGGGAACCACCATGCTGTACCTCTACACATCAGCAACGAAGTAAAGAAGATAATTGCCAACCGGCATCTCACAAAGGATACCTGTAAGATCAGAGCTTAAGATTATGCATAGCCTGAGGATTCTGCCTGCTACCATTACATCTTTTTAAATTTAACAACATCAAGCCCAACAAACAGCTCCAATGAGGTCCAAAACTTGCAGCAGAGTTTTGTACTAATTGGGTTGCTCCAATAAAAGATATTACATGGATTTTGCTCTCTTTTTTGTGTGGATTTTGCATAGAACAACATGGCTGTATAACTTTTCCCTGTCCATATGAATAGGAAACGTAGGCTCTGGTGGGTCCGACAAGTGGTCCATCTATTCCAGCATCCTGAGTCACGCAATGACCAACCTTTTTATTTTACGTTATTTATCTATTCCACTTTTATCTTGCTTCTCTCCAGTTAAGATCTCAAATCTCATGCCCTGAAAGACTGACAAACACGGCATAGAGGCCAAGCCCTTCCCTTGAGGTTGCCTCCAAGCACTGGTACTGCATCCGAATATGAAGGTCACTGCAGTCACTGTAGTTAGTAGCTGTAGATGGACTGAGGCTCCATGAACCTGCCCAATCCCCCTTTAAGGCCTTCCATGCTTCTGGCCATTACTTTAGCTACTGACAGTGAATTCTACAATTAAATTATTTGTTGAGTAAAACAATGTTTCCTTTTGCTTGTCCTGAATCTATTTCCCATCAGCTTCATTGGGTACTTTGCCTATTGTTCTCCAGTAATATTATCAAACTTTACCACATGTTACCATGCTCCAGGGAAGCAGAGCAGAGGTGTGTAGCCATTCATCTAACACATGAGCAAATCCCGAATTTCATATGAAACGTGCCTTCTACTAAGCCAAAATATTGGTCCACCTAGTCCAATATTACTCTATAGTTTCTGTAGACCCTGAAAACTAGATGAGATGCTGTGTTTATTGTTCATTGTATTGTTCCAAGCATTTTAAATGTTTATACCACATTTATTGACGCTCTCCAAGCATTGATAAACGTGGTAAGCCAATTCTGATCAGATATGTACACCAGAGTGGTAGTATGCTTAATTCTTTTCTCCTTGCAGTTCTACTGATTAAAACCACGCCCCGCCCCCATACAGACACATATGCAAACATGCTATTAACTCTCAGTGATTGATAACACCTTCTGCACAGGCAAGTTAAATGCTATCTTTGTCTCACTTTGTGGCTTCTATTGTCATTTTAAAAACACTGGGAGTATCCGTCCCATTATTTCATCTGTCTAGAACATCTTATCAGGCTGGAATCTTTCCCAGCCCTCTTCCTAAAATTGTTCTTTTACCTAGAAATGGCAGTGACATGGGCAGGTCTCTGCATGCCGAGCACATGCACTATCACTGAGCTATACTTTCAGACTACCAGGAGTTTTAAGTTTTTAATGAGTGCTCTCCAGCAGGTTCTGTCTCAGTGGCCTTTGTGACATCAGTTGTTTACCTCCTGTTAACATCAATTGAAGAGATGTCAAAATTCTGCACAATTATTTATTTATTTATTTATTCAATTTATATACCGCCCATCCCCAGGGGCTCTGGGCGGTGAACAGTTAAAATCGATAAAAACAAAAACTAAAATCAATATACAAATAATAAAACAAATTAACAAGGTGCAGTGGTGGGGAGAACCTTCTCCACCCCAAAGGTGGGAGGCACCGCCCTGTGGGGTTTTCAGTTTGGGAGAGGCAGAATTATGCAACATACCCTATTTTGATCTGTGTATCTTTAATTGAAGGTCAATTCAATACACATAAAATAACTTGGGGTAGGGAGGGGGTCCTGGTTCCATGAGCAGAACCACAGCATTTACAGTTGCATGTGCAAGTTATTTTGTGTTGTTTATTGTTTATTGTGTTGTTCATTTACTCACTTACTGGCTTACTTATTTTATGTTATTCATAACCTGCATTTCTCGCAGAGACTCAAATCAGATTATACAGTGCAGGTCAATATGATCAACTGCCGGGACATTCAATAAACAGTACAATAGGGTAAGGATTGCAGAAATTTGAAAACAAGTAGAAATCAAATACAGAGCTGAAAATGATGCTAAGACAAAACATAAGCAAATTGGCATGACATATTACATGACACAGAACCATCCAGTAGGAGAAAACTTACAACTATAGACAGTACACAATAGTATATTCTATAGTCCGTATCCTTTTCCAATGCATCTCTCTGAACCATTTGATTTCTGCACAGCCCTATTGCCTGTGTAAAAAAGCCCTCCTGAATAATTCAGTTTTGCATAATTTCCAGAAAGCCAGGAAAGTGGGAGCTTTCCTGACCTCTTCAAGCAGGCCATTCCATAGGGGGGGGGGCAGCACAGAGAATGCACATGTATGGGTAGCTGTTGATTTTGCCAATTTGCAGGGTGGAACCTGCTGAAGGCCTTTTCTGCATGGGCAATTTACTCCCCTCTTTTTGAGTGTTCACTTTTTAAGGATCAGATTTGTTTTGGCCACCAACATTTCTGCCCACCACTTTTAATCCTGGTGTGGGTGCCATCTTTTTTGTCCACAATGCCATGAAATGAAGGTCATGTGGTGAGGTGCGAACATCATAATTAGCATCACTGTCAGCATCACCAGTGCTGTCACATCACCACGAACCTCTTTTTATTTTCATGTATATCCAATTGCATTATTATGTTATGAATATATGATGTCATGACAACCAAAGACACCCAACAGTAAGGCATTAGAGAAACCAAAACAAAAACAAACCCAACATGGTACGTGTGCACTGTTGGTGCAAAGACACCTCAAACACAGAACTTTTAAACCAAAAAGCATAGAAACCCGAAAGAGATCCATGTAACCACAGCACAAATCAACCATCATTACATTGTTATGATATACTTCTGCTTTTTTGTAAAGAAAATTTTATGACATTGTAATATCATAACGTTGTTGTTATTTCATTGTTTTGTTTTGCCCTCGTTTCTGGCCTCTGACTCCCAGCTCTGGTTCAGCCTGCATGGGGCTCTCCAATTTGGATGGTGGGGGAGTCATAAATCCTAAACAAAGAGGTCTACTTGGAGATTAGTTGTCTTGTACCAGGAATTTTTTTAAAACCAAGTATAATGAAGTTATAACGATAACATTATAATGTTATTATGCTTGGTTTTAAAACAAAATCCCAGATACAGGACAGCCATGCTCTGAGTAGACAACTTTATTTAAAATTTCTGACCCTCACTCCCTCTACCAGAGCTGGAAGGCAGAGGCCAGCACCGGCAGGGGGCAAATGAACGTAATGAGATAACAACAACGTTACGATGTTATAATGTCCTAAAGTTTTCTTCACACAAAAAAAGAAGCCTCTTGGGAAAGGGGGGAATAAGGGGAAGGAAGAGGGTGAAGGAGAACCTGAGAGGAGGATGTAGAGACCAATCAGTGAGAAGTGGCCTGCAGATGGGAGGAGGAGGGAGGAACAGAGGATGGAGGGGGAAGAAACAAATGGAAAATCCTGCATGATTGAAAAAGCTGATTAAAAATGGCATCAAGAAAAACATTGGGGAATTACTTTGCATGCAGACTGCCCCAAACTCAATCCCGGGCATCTCCAGTTAAAGGGATCAGATAGTAGGCTCCTAAGTAAGCTCAGTAGCTATGGGATAAAGGGCCAAGTCCTCTTGTGGATCGAAAACTGGCTAATTAATAGGAAACAGAGAGTGAGCATAAACGGGCACTTCTCACAGTGGAGGGTGGTGAGCAGTGGGGTGCCACAGGGGTCGGTATTGGGTCCAATGCTTTTTAACTTGTTTATTAATGATTTGGAATTGGGATTAAGCAGTGAAGTGGCTAAATTTGCAGATGACACGAAATTGTTCAGGGTGGTGAAAGCCAGAGAGGATTGTGAGGCACTCCAAAGGGATCTGTCGAGGCTAGAAGAGTGGGCATCCATGTGGCAAATGAGGTTCAATGTAGCCAAGTGCAAAGTAATGCACATTGGAACCAAAAATCCAAAATATAAATACAAGTTGATGGGGTCTGAACTGGCGGAGACTGACCAAGAGAGAGATCTTGGAGTCATGATAGATAACTCACTAAAAACGTCAGCACAGTGTGCGACTGCCATAAAAAAAGCTAATGCTATGCTAGGGGTTATTAGGAAAGGGATTGAAAACAAATCAGCCGGTATCATAATGCCTCTGTATAAATCGATGGTGAGGCCTCATTTGGAGTACTGTGTACAGTTCTGGTCGCCACACCTTAAAAAAGATATCATAGCACTGGAAAAAGTACAGAGAAGGGCAACTAAAATGATTAAAGGGTTGGAACACTTTCCCTATGAGGAAAGATTGAGGCGCTTGGGGCTCTTTAGCCTGGAGAAAAGACGACTGAGGGGAGACATGATAGAGGTTTACAAGATAATGCACGGGTTAGAGAAGGTCGAGAAAGATGTGTTTTTCTCCCTTTCTCACAATACAAGAACTCGTGGGCACTCTATGAAATTATTGAGCAGTCGGGTTAGAACAGATAGAAGAAAATACTACTTTACACAAAGGGTGATAAACACATGGAATTCGTTGCCACAGGAGGTGGTGGCAGCTACAAGCATTGCCAGCTTCAAGAGGGGACTGGACAAATATATGGAGCAGAGGTCCATCAGTGGCTATTAGCCACAGGAGATAGATGGTATTCTCTTTGTGGGGAGGTGGTGCTCTGTTGTCTTGGTGCTGGAAGGAAGGCAGTGGGAGGGCTTCTGGTGTCCTGGCCTCACTGACAGTCCTTTAGATGGCACTGGATTTCTAGCCACTGTGTGTGACAGAATGTTGGACTGGATGGGCCACTGGCCTGATCCAACATGGCTTTGCTTATGTTCTTATGTTCTTATGTTCTAGGTGACGGGAAAGGTCTCTACCAGAGACAATGTGGAGTTGCTGCCAATCAGAGTAGACATTAATGACCTTGAAATATCAATGGACTGACTCAGTATAGAGAAGCTTTATGTGTTCAGATTGTTCTCTCGGCTATTTGCATGGTGAAATTCCAATGCAACAAAATTATCTGAAAAGGATGAAAGTGCAACACACTCTGCTACTTTTGTTTTTCATGGCTGGCCCAAAGATTTTGGGATGCCCAAGCCACTCCCACAGACACCATATCATGGGGAGGGGGGAAGATCTCACAGAAGTTCAATCAATATGAATATTTAATTAATTCGCAACATGATCCCCATCTGTGGATACTTAAATCTAGAGACTGAGGCCATGACAAGACAGATTTTTCTTCAAACCTGAGGAAGCCCAGATTTGTAGAAAAATCTGAAATCTAAAAAAAGAAAAAGAAATGGGGGGTTAAAAGTAGACATGGGCACGAATGGGGGGAAAAAACCCGAACACCCTGTTTGTTGTTTGGTACCATCCACAAACAACGAACAATGAACATGGACGAACATGAACTGTTCCCAGAGGTGTTCATTGTTCATTGTTCGTGGGGGCCAGAACTCTCTGTTGGAAGTACTTTGAAGGGTTAAAGCCAGAAGGAAAGCCAGAAGGAGTTCAGACAGAGTTCAGTCCCTCCCTGCCTCTGGTTGCCAAGGGGATTGATTGCAGCAGGTGCCAGACTGTCTGGCTTGCCAAACGGCTGCCAAAGGCAACGAACGAGGCTTGCAATGACCACCTGTTCCTTTAGGATGCGGCCTCATGAACAGCTTGTTCGAGAACAACAGATTAGGCTGTTCGTTGGTTTTTTCTGTTCGTAATGCTGTTCGTGCCCATGTCTAGTTAAAAGCCTCCAAATGGTAGAAGCAGTGCCTGAAGCTTTAAGAAATGAATACCTTCAGGGGGGATTGCTAGGCAATCACAAAAGTATTGCTTGTTGTTTCCAACTCAAGTTTGAAGAACTGACATTTTTTTAACTGAAGAATCCAGCAGCAGGAAGGGTTAATAGCTCAGATGAAGTCCTATAGCTTTTTTCCTTTCTGAAAAACTTCTATAGAGGCTTGTTCACTCTTGTGATTTACCCAGGAGCCTGCCCCTTCTGCTGCTCCTTCACCTGAATGTGGAACAATGCAACTCAGGAGTAAATGGCACTAATTTTTGCATCTTGTATACCATTTATGATGTACCAATTAACCTCCTGCTTGCAGTGATCCTTCAGGGTCACAGAGCCAGACTTAGAAGGATTGTTCTATTTACTTTATCTGTTTTGTTCTTTCTTCAGCTGGCAGCTGAAGAGAAAAGATTTTTCACAGGCTCTCAAATCACAGTTTGTAGTTGCTGAGATGGTAGGGATGTAATCGTTCCCCCAGCTATTGTTTTCAAGGAAGTATGATTTCTATATGGATTCTATTAGCATTCTGGGCATCTGTCGGTGATAACCAGTGACGTGTTTTTCCCATCATATACATGCCATTATGATACCTTTAATATTGTTTTGCCTTTACCACATTGGCAGGCTGAAAACTCTCTATTGTATCATTGCAGTAAATCTCAGAAAGGCTATTCAGTATGGCATTGTTCACTACTGGTGAACTTAAAATCGTTTGAACTTCCTTTATTCTATGCTGGAGTGCATATACATATTTTTTTAAAATAGAAAGAATAGGCAATTATATTAACCCTTTGCACGGTATTTGTCCCATATCTTTGAGGCCAAGTCCCCTGCATCCCCATTCATCAAGAGGGTACTACTGCCCTCAGTGAGCTAGCCCTTCTGTTATGTGCTGGAAGCCCCTTTAGGGCTAAAACACAGGCTAGTAAATAACCAGCTATTAAACATAAAAACAATCCTGTTCAGTCAGATCAATAGGATGCTGTTTTCTACAATGGTCAGTGCAGCTGTTCCTGCAAAACCTACAAGCTGTGACAGAGGTCAAATGTTCTCATTGTTCCCCCAGCAACAGATATTTACAGGTATACTGTCTCTGAACATGGGAGTTTCATTTAGCCATTATGGCTAATAGTCATTAATGGATCTGTTCTCCATGGACTTGCCTATTCCCTTTTTAAAGCCTTCTGAGCTAGTGGCAGTGAGTTACGCAAGTTAATTACGTGTTGTTTGAAGAAGTGCTTTCTTTCATCTGTTCTGAATCTACTGCCTATCAGCTTCATTGTGTGAGTGAGTTCTAGTATTATGGGACAAGGAGAGAAAAAAATCTATCTACTTTTCTCCACACTAGCTTTAATCCTAGCCTTATCGGCAGGCTGTAAATGAAAAGAACAAACTTTCAATGCAAAGAAAAAGATAGGACAAGTAGCAAAGCCCAGCAATCTTCCCAGACTTACTGAGCACCAGAGTCCTGTAGTGATATCCTGAATGTTTCCACTGCAGGAGCCCTATTCAGGATTAAAGCACCAGAGTTCCTTTGTAACTGCATATTATATAGTATGTGACAGGGAGAGCTTGTTACTGTCTTTTGGCTATATAGGCCTTGACTGGAAGCAACATTTGCCACCATATGAATGCCTTCCCTTCCACATCATTTAGATGTAACGGAGACTGGCAAAGACACCAGAGAAAGTGACCCCAGAGATGTCAGAACACACCAGGAGCCTAAATTCCACTCGTTCTTCTGATCTGTTAATCATCCTCAAGTGCAATGCAGCAGTTTGTGCCACTAAATCCCAACAGTGAGCCTTTAAATGCTGCCTTTTTAAAACAAAAACTGTATTGTCTCCAGCTGTTCACAATCCCCAGGATCCCACTATACTACACTACAAGGAGCTTTGACCATTACTTTAAAGGGAAGCAATATCTCCATTAACATTTAATTTTGCATTGCAGCATGGAATGCTCACTGTTCGTTTTAAGTTCTACCTTGTTGCTGTGTTATTATTCTTAGTAATTTCCTTGGAGAACAACCCTAAGCAGGTCCCCTCAGAATCTGACCCAGATCTAGTCAGTGGCACTTATGCCCAGGAAACTGTTTTTCGGATTGCACACTCCAGAGCCAGAAAATTTAAAGATGCAATAACACATTTGGTCTTAGGGTTGCCAACTGCCTGGAGGGGGGAAAGCCATGTTCTTTTAACAGAGGCTCAATGGGATGCAATTGCCAGATGATGTTATTTACCTCCCTGCTATGAAAAACTTTGGCTGCCCATTTCCACACAAAAAGACTCTAGTAAAGGGACAGGACATTTTCCACCAGCCCTGTTGGCAATCCTGGCTACATTTTATACAGGGTGTACATTTCATAGAGTAATACTGTGTGTGCCCAGTTCCTGTCCATTTTCATAGGAGTTTTAAATGATACATTAAATTAGTGAGCAGATTAATGGCCCATCAGCTCTGTTTCTCTGATGCTGCATTCCTATTGTTAGGACAGAAAGAAATTCTACTATTTCAGACTTGTTTTACACCTTCATTTATCATACTGTATTGTACAAAATTGTGGTTTAAACAATAGTCTAAATAAATGGTTTGCTCGTAATATCAAGATATGGCTGGTACACAGTGAATCTGAGTGAATCCAACAGACAACGAGAGAGCAGGAACTTTTTGCGGGTTCTTTACTGTTTCATTATCTTCATTATCTAATTTACTGCTTATTTCAGTGGGTTTTTTAAGGCTTACAATGTACAAGATTTTGCTGTGGTGGTCTGGCTTTTAAGACAGAACAAAACTTCAAGAAAACTTCAAAGTTCTTTTTACTGGAATTTCTAATTAGTCTTACTTTGTCTGCAAAGGAAATGTCATCTAGAAATGAAACAGAACAAACGTCTGACACTCACTTCAGCTGAGGGTTCTTTGGATACAGGAAATAATGGCAGTCACTTTGCTGAAATTCTGACTTTCGTAGCTCACTGTGCCCCAAACAGCAGGTGCTGTTGGAGTTCCATCTTTGGAACTCCCAGTATATAAATTATCTCTGAAAAGTAATCATGACTCATGGGGACAATATGGATTGGGGCATGATACTATGGAAAGAGGGATTTAATTACTGCCATTCTGAGCCACTTTCCCATATCCCCAATTAGAAATCCACACACTCACTGGCTTAAAATGCTGATAAGGAAAGAGAGAAAAGTATACTTTTCCCCACAACTGATCATGTACCACCCAGTTAAGGATAATCTGACATACTTATTTACCATATTTCTATACCACTATTTCTTGTTGAATATTTCTGTACAGATGAATGACTAAGACATATATGTGTTGTACAATGCCAACAGAGACTGAAGTATCCTACATTTTTTTAGTAAGAGGTGGTAGTTCACTTTCTTTTATATCCCCTCCCCACCACACACACTATTGCCTTTTCTCTCCTCCCAGCAGCCACCATATCTTCTCCCATTTCCCTGCTTCCTTCTTTCTTTCCCATGTACCAACCAACTTTTCTTTATTTATTACCAAGTCACTCAAGTGAGTTTTGTGGTGGGCACTGCCAGGTGCACTAGGATTGGCAGCCAGTGTATGGCAACCAGTGGGTGTTCTGTGGGATGGGTATATAGGGGTTATCATTGGTTGATGATTTGATGTCACTTCCAGGGACAATCTGGAAGTGATGATATGATGACTCTCTTGGAATTGCTAGAAACTCTATCGTAACACCCTGGGTACTTGTCAATTCCTAGAGCAGACTGCTGCCACTTCTGCATTTCCCCTGAAGTGATGTCACACCGTTGCCTGCTGGCATTTTTTTTCATTTTCTCCCACTGACCTCAGGAGCAGCAGTGGGTAACAGGAGCTGGGGGCAGGGAATCCCCCACCCCCCAGTGGGAAAATGTCACACCTGGCATCTGGCTAAGTAGCATAAGTTGTGTGGAGACTGCCACTGGGCCCAGAAGAGTTGTGAGACTTTAAGTTATAACCACCACCACATCTGGGTGAATTGTAAAAATTGCATGAGAGTATTGTATATCATACCAGTCATGAACATCTTATTGAAAGGAATAGGCCGACATTCCAATGGTTTAAATAATTCTTTCTTGCCACATTTGGAATGATGTAATTGATGATGCTACATCAACATCATAGCACCTAGAGTGCCCTATGAGGCTTGATATTATTGTCAGTGCTGTCACTGGCAGACATCCTCTGGAAGGCTGGACATAGACATTAATGTTCTATTTACCCAGGCCTTCTGTTAATTGTTATTTCTGCTGTGTTTTGGATTGCAATTTATTATTGCAATTTTCTAGAGATTTGGGAACATCCTACTAATGGAACTCAAGGAGGCCTTCTTCCTTATGGCCTTCCATCATGGTTATAAGACTCACCTGTTCTGGTAGCTTTAGGAAGGTGGTTTTGTTTTTATTTATTGCTGTTTAATTATGATTGTGTATTGTTTTATATTTTGATGTAAACACCCTTGAATCGCAGGGAAAAAAAGGGTTAGACAATTAGACTGTTAACAATTTTAGTCATCCATATCTTCCAAATCAACACATTTACATCTTCTATTAATTATATATTTGTTGTTGGTTGAATGATCAAACTGAAATGTACAATGAAATATTTGAACTGATCATCATAACTACTATGCCCCCGTACTCTGAAGTTTAACATATCCAGTTATTTTTTTGTTGAACCAAAAACATAAAGTGGCAACTCTGAGATTTTTTCTTCATGTTGGAATCAATCCCCCTCAGTATTCATTCTAAAAAAAAATACAAATGAAAGAGAAGGAGATTATTCTGTTTGCATTCAACGTCTCATTTATTTTGCTGCAAACTTTCTTTAACTCTAGTATGGATCCAGTGGTTTCAGGATACAGAGATAGACAAATTGATGAATCAAGTTTAGTTAAATACAGGGCTTTTTTCTGGGAAAAGAGGTGGTGGAACTCGGTGGGTTGCCCTCGGAGAAAATGGTCACATGGCTGGTGGCCCCACCCCCTGATCTCCAGACAGAGGGGAGTTTAGATTGCCCTCTGCACCACCAAGTGATGCGGAGGGCAATCTAAACTCCCCTCTGTCTGGAGATCAGGGGGCGAGGCCACCAGCCATGTGACCATTTTCAAGAGGTTCTGAAACTCTATTCCACTGTGTTCCAGCTGAAAAAAGCCCTGGTTAAGTATAAAAAGAGGAAAGGAAAGAGATGAAGAAAAGTATGGAAGGTGATGTATTAGTGCTTAAATACTAGGAATTGTTACCATTGTGAATTTTGTGACAGCTTAGCTGTTTAGGTTGTGGCTTAAAACATGGCACTGTGCATATGGTGAGGCAATAGTTCCAGGGTATGGAGTCACCCCCCAATGTCCCTATAAAGAATCACTGGAAGTTGACCTCAGCATATAAAGGTTGTGCAGGTTCTAAAAATGAAGATTCTCCAGGCTATGGAAAATCCCATTTACAGTTGTGTGCCATGCCAGTATCCCATCTCCATAAGAACATGGCAGTTGTACTCATCATTTGCAAGTCTCTTCCACAAGAGTTCTGAATTCAGCTTGCAAAACAGCTTTGATGCTAATTAGGCATAGATGCTGATAATTTAAGCTCCCTGATTGACAGGCACAGTGCAGGGGAGCAGTGCCATGCCCTGCTCATTAACATCCCCATCACCCAAGAGCTACACCGTTCATTAACTAGTAATTATTTAGGTAAAGTGCCTTCAGAAAAGTTTAGCTTGAGTACCATGTCATCATTTATGAAATAAGCAAACTTTTCCTCCCTCGAAGTCAGACATAATTTATCAGATGAGTTATTTATCTTTTAATCTAAATTCTAACCAGCTTTTCCTTTAGTTCATTTACTCTTTTTATCATTTTGGGGCTCCAAACTGAAAATTCATAAAGCTCATGAATTCTGTTTTAACTTCCACATTGTGCCTCACACTGACAAGCAAAGATGATCAGTTACTCTGCAAATTTCAAGTTTTAAATTTTGATGAGTCTTCAGCACTAACCCCAAAAAGGAAATTTTACAACATCATATCTTGTGTGTGCATTTATTTCTCCCCCCAAAATCCTTTTTGACATATGAAGCATGATCATTATTACAGGAGCTGAACTATATTGTATAACAGAAAAAGAAACAGTAGAAAGAGCTGGAGACAAGCCATTTGAGGAGCAGGAATGAAAATCTGTCCTCTTTTGTCTCAACAGTATATTGCAGATGGATAAATTCTGACATGTCCAGTAATGCGTTGGCAATGGGATTGCACTGTCTTTGAAAGATCTAGCTTGTAGCATTAGGTGGTCCTGGATTCAGCATTGTTGCAGGAACCTCAAATGAGCTGTGGTCAAAAGCTGAGTTTCAGCTGAATTTTCCTCTATACCAGTCCTAGAACTGAACAATACAGCCATCACACAAATATGCACAGCACACATACAAAGCTAACTAAGAAAATCAGAGAGGAAAATGGGAAAAAGCAATTTCAGGGAGGGTGAGAGTTACCAGTCTGGAAGAGCAGAAGACTGCGGAGGCAGCAAAATTACGAGCATTGCATGGAGAAAAGAAGAGAGAAGAAAAGGCCCAAATGACTTTGAGGGTGCATGGATGGGTCCCAGAACATGCACACACACAGTGGATGGCTGTGGAGCCCAATTATAAGGCAAAACATTCTCTGGGGCAAACTTGATGTCTTGCTCTCAAAAACAATGGCTTAATGGCTGTCTCCGGAGGTGGACAATGGAGTTGGGAGAGGTTTTACCTTCATTTCTATACATACTGGCTCACAGTTAACAATAGTTCTAAAGATTATTCCAAATGAACTCCAGTTGAGTGATTTTGCATTCCATATATAAATTTACCTTCAATTAAAAATCAATAAAGATGACATTTCTAAAATTCAACTTTCTTGCAATGCAAATATGAAATGATGTATTGTCGAAGGCTTTCACGGCCGGAGAACGATGGTTGTTGTGGGTTTTCCGGGCTGTATTGCCGTGGTCTTGGCATTGTAGTTCCTGACATTTCGCCAGCAGCTGTGGCTGGCATCTTCAGAGGTGTAGCACCAAAAGACAGAGATCTCTCAGTGTCACAGTGTGTGTCACACTACAGTGTTGAAAACACTGTAGGCTTATTTTTTTAGTGTGACACAGTGTGACACTGAGAGATCTCTGTCTTTTGGTGCTACACCTCTGAAGATGCCAGCCACAGCTGCTGGCGAAACGTCAGGAACTACAATGCCAAGACCACGGCAATACAGCCCGGAAAACCCACAATAACCATCAAATATGAAATGGCTCAGTTTTCTGAAGAAATTAAATTATGATGAGTAATATTTGACATTTTGCTATAGAGAAGTGGTGTGCCCTGCAGGTCACCACTGTGGTGCATGGTCACTGAGGCAGAGAAGCAATACATTTCATTCATAGTCTGAGAAAGTCTTCATGCAAAAAATAAGCCTACAGTGTTTTCAACATACCCTGTTACAGCTTCAACAATAACCAAGAACAATTCTTTCTGACAAAGAAGAGACCAACAACCAATTACGTTTCATTCAAAATACATCTGAATATCACTCTGGTTCCTAAAGAGTTTGTCATGTACCTGCTGTGTCCTACTAAGATATCTGCATGACTTTGGAAGAGATACAGAATAATGTACTGCTCATAATGACAGTGGGGATGTCCTTCTGACCCAACTAGATAACTTCACAGGCTGGATGAATAAATGTGTCAGAGCACACAGATTTCTTAAGCCATCAGGCCTGCTTTTGATCTGAAAAACAAGGCTTTCATAACAGGGCCAGCTGAATGAACTATACCATCTGAAGCATCATCCTCTCTTGCTTCCCCTACTCCAGCACCAAGAGGGGATGTAGCCAATCCTGGATCCAGGTAATGGCAGTACATTGGCAAGGGGGGCACACATCCTCCCATTCAAGTCCCACCAGCTCCTGGGTGGAATACAAAAGCACTCTAGCAGCAACAGGGAGGTGATGACAGGCACGTCACACTGGTCACTTGTATCCATGCACCACAGTGTGCCTACTTGGCGCCTGAAGAAACTGTTTTTGTTTTTGTTTTCTATTTTTAAACATTTTATTTAAAGAAATTAAATATTTTTGTGTTTTTGTCTGAAGAAACTGTTAGGACAGTAAACCAGTCCTGGGAAACCACGCTGGAAAGAGCTTTTGAGTGGGCAGCAGTGATACATGCCAATTGTAGCAATGGCATTCTAGAAGGAACCGTTGAACTCAATAGACTTGGCACACAGATTCATGTGGGGAGAGGCAGATACGTAGTTCTTATACTATGAAGGGCTTTAAAGGTTAGCAGTAGTACCCTGAACTGAGACTGAAAGCATATTAGTAGCCAATGCTGCTGCTTTCATATTAGTACAATACAGACATATCAGTAGACAACCCAACTGAAGCTATGCATGCTGCACGCTTCTGAGTACAATCATGAAGCAAGCATGATATTTCAAACCTCTCTTCACCTTGCTATCTTCTAGAGAAATTTATTTCAAGCATAGTGCCATGTGCTGAAAATGCATTTTATTCAAAGGCTTGGGCTTGGTAAAACCTCCACATTGAGTATTAAACATTTTTTTTCTCTCATAGCAGAAGACAGATAGGAAGGGGGAAGTCAGGTGCTCTCAAGCCTTGCCCAATTACCAACCTTTGGTAGGTTTGGAAATGCTAATAGACTTTTTAGCTGGAGACAATGAAATGGTCAGCACACACCTTAACTGAGAATCTGACACCCAGAAAGACCTCAAAGACCTAGGAGTGCAAGAGGATAGACTGTATCTTCCTGGTGGTTTCAGGAAATAATTCTTTGACCAACATGAGATGGGCAAACAGAGATAATAAAATCCCTTGGCATGGAGAGAGGGGTACATTTTGCCTGACTCCATCTGGGAGGAGGAATCTCACACCAGAGACTCAGGCATGAGTCTTAGATGGCAGTTGAAGGTAAGTGGGGCTGCCCCACTTCACCCTGGCAAGCAGCTTTGCATCTGTGCAGTTGCTACTTGGGCATTGCAGTTGGCAGCTGCGGCTGTGCATAATGAGGGGGAAAGCTGAAAATACACCCAGAAATCGCTGTTTTGTTTCATTAAAGCAACTTCTGAAATGCTGAATAAAATGTGGGAAACTCAGTTGTAACAAGTCCCTCTCACCAAAATGTTTGTGTTTCATTTTGTTTAGTACCTTGCAGCAGCAGCAGACCAGCACTGGACTCACCTCATAGGGCAGTATCTTGTTTTCCTGAACAGCATTCACCAGTTGGATCCCAAGGGGAGAGAGCCTTTACACTATTAATGAACTCTGTTGGCGGGATAGGGAAAGAGAGCAATGCGCATGAGCAATCTTTTCTTCCCATTGCAACTCAGGAAATGGCATCAACTCCCTGCCAATTGGGTCATCACAAGGGGAGACCCCCCCCTGCCTATCAGCTTTGGAAATGTTCAGAAGGAGGAATGTGCAGATGTCAATCATAGGCTGCAATTCGAAAAACACTTAGCTGGGAGTAAGCACTAGTGAATAACACGGGGCATACGTCTGAATAGACCTTCTGAGGATACATCATGATTTGTTTTGCAGTGCTGCCCAGGCACTGTTCTGTCTCCCCCATTCCCCACCAGGGCACTGGATGATCACTGTGATGAAAAGTGCCACTGTGGGCAGGGGATGATCTGTTCAGTAAATCAAACTTGATAAAAGCCCCTGAAAGACTTTGATCATAGACTGCAATTCTAAAGACACTTCCCTGGAAGTAAGCACAAGGAAACATGGCATCAAACATGGCACTATAGAAAAAGAATGGTGAACATAAAGCAGGATTGTTTTTAATGTCGCTGCCTCTGCCCCACTTTCCCATAGTATGCACCCGCCAACATGTGCCTTCTTCAGGGTCTGTTGTTGTGTGTTTGTGTGGTTTAACTGAGGAAAAACTCGGTGAGTCAATGGATTAGAGGGAGGACTGTGTTCTGTGCAATTTTGATGCCATTCAATCCAACACCACCTGCCCCAAAGATCTTGTATTGCAAAGAATGAGCCAAAACTCATGATAGCAAAAAAACCAAATGAATCAGATCTGAGCCAGCAACGCCCAGCAGGAAAACCCAGTAACGGTGCATAGTTGATTTGAAATCCCCAGATCCAGAACTGAGCAGGATTTTTTTCCAGCACATACTCCTACTGGTAGCTGCTTTTGCCCAGTCCAAGAACTAAATTATCTCATATATTGAAGAAGAAGCAGTGTTTTCTAATCAAGAATTTCAAAATTACCTTTTTTTTAAAAAAATGTGCTTTTAAAAAATTTGGAGTGGTAGCGATTGCACAGATGTGGTGTGGAGCCGGCAGCGGCTGCAAGAAAGTGATCTAATCATGCAATAAAACAAAGAAAATTGGACAGCTTCAGATTCATTTCAACACATTTGAACAGATTTTCAAATTATCGGTTCCCTGCCAACAACAGTTAGCAGAATACAGACTAAACTAACTGTTGCTCAAGCATTTATAGAATTGCACTGTTCACAGGGGCGGAGCAAGGGTTTACCTCGCTCGCGGCCGGCCGGCCGGGCGCCCCCACGGGCGCGCGCGCTCACCGGCCTGCGTGATGACGTCACGCGTGACGTTATCATGGGAGCGCACGCGCCGCCGGCGGCCCGATTGCTGCGGCGGGCGGCCTCCGAGCTCTCCCGCTCGGTTGCGTGCGCCGCCGCAGATGCCTGCCCGCGGTGGCTGCGCCTGGCCAGGGGCTTGTGCTGGCGGCAGCAACGGCGCGGGGTGGGAGGGATAGGAGGCTGGTGCTTTGTGGCGCGCGCTCCCGCCCGCCGAGCCTCCTCCAGCGCTCCCTCCGGCACCCCGCGCCTGCGGCCACCGCCTACCTGGCCTCTATAGGCCCGCTGCCCCTGACTGTTCAACATTTTATCAGATCCCATTCTTTGTTTGTTTGTATAATGAATTGCTTTCTGGAATATTCAGTCCCTTATATAAATGACCTTCATTCCAGGGATCATAATAGATGGAGTTGTGGGTATAATCCTACTCCCAGTCCAACCCACTCACACACAATTGGTCAGATCTAAAGGACACTTTTGTTAGCAGAAGGAGGAAGGCAATTTTTACAAATTTCCCCAATCCACTGTAACACCTAATGCCTTGCATCCCAATCGCTTCCTGAATGCCCTTTGGCCCATGAAAGCAGCAAGTGGAGCAAGTGATTACACAAGAAAAGTGAAAGTAAGAGAAATCTGTTCTGTGAGTGAAGAGTTTTGGATCATATCCATTGATTATACCAAGAATTAAGGTCATCTTCACTGGGCTTCAGCAATTTAACTTTATCTTTCCATTAATAAAACATTAAAATTAAAATGACACTTGGTTTCCACTAGAATTCAGTCTAAAAGTCAAATACAAAAATTTGCACTTCACCTGAATTTGAAATGTCAGATTATCTTGTGACAAGTGACTAATTCTATCTGACTGGCTCTGCTCTCTATAACAGTCTCGGTGCTCGACTGTCAAAGAATAAAGCAAGGAGACCACAGGTCTGGAAATCCTGTTTTCCTTATCTTCAATATACTCAAACCAACATGGATACAAATGTCAACTTGCATTTGCAAAGTATGCAGTTTACAATAAATGCATTTAAAAAAAAAGTCAGCTCATTGTCAAGCACGCCAGGTTGCTGTATGCTGCAATAAAATGTTATTTTGACATCTCTTGAAATATCTGCACAGAGGATAAGGAAGGCGTGATCATTTTTAGAGGCGGAAAAAAGAAAACAAAGAGCCCTGCTGAGAAATAATAAAAATAAATAAATCAGGCAGATGAAAGGACGGTGCAAAAGCAATATCAGGAAGAGAAAGGACTAGGAAATAGACCATTTGTGAATGACTGAGAATATCCAAGCTGTTGAAAACTGGGCAAGGAAGGCAAATTGGATGGTGGGGGGTTAGCATGTTTTCTCTCTTGGAATATATTAGTTTCTGCTTCCCGAGACTATCACAAAAGATAGGAGACCCTCCACTCTAACCTACTCTTGTCCCATATGCATTTAAATCATTATAAAGAGGAGAAAATCCCAGTGATCGCTCTGCAGAGATGGGTAAATGAACTGCAGGAGACATATCTGTTCTGTAAGATTCTTTGTGCAAAATCTGTCATATGAAACAGCCTGTGGGGTGTTAAAATGAGATATAATCTTCAATTCAGGAGACATGTGGTACCCCTAATAAGATGGGTGGTTGATTTTTGATGGTCCCGGGATATCTTAGTGTATGCAAAGCTTGCGAGAACGAGCCAGAGAGAAAGAAGTCTTACCTGTTCTCCCTACAAAGGGAACAGAAATGGGCAATAATCATATAAGCTGCAATGTTACTTTGGTAAGGTTATAGGAGTACCGACCTCTGGACCACTAATTCAGTTCCAAGCCTTAGTGAGAGCAACTAACCAGGTACAGCCTTTCGTTACAGCTTCTCCCTGCCCTCTTCCTATAGCCTAATGCTATAATACATGTTCACTAAAGAGATTCTCTTTAAGAAATATTACTATTCTTTTGTAATAGGCTCTGAATATCTCAGACATGCCACTTCAGGCAAGCCAATAGGATAGATGCATTCATAGTAATCAGGGTCCAGTCTATCTGTCTGTCTGTCAGTCAGTCTGTTATTTATAGCCTGCCTTTCTCATTAAGACTCCAGGTGGATTCATCAGTGTAAGTCAAATACAATCAGCAGAATGGGATATGCAATAAACAAAAGTGGTTGAGAGCATGAGCTATGAGCTGGAAGTTAGAGGATCACGGGTCAATTCATGCATACAATCACCAGGCAGCTTTTGGCAAGCCATATCGCTCAATACCAAATCAACATTCTTTTGATGGGACAATGTTTGTTGTCTACTTTACATAGTAATTGTAATGATTACCGGAAAAAAGATACACTATTACTTAGGAGCACTTAAATGACTGACATTGAATTCATGTTAATTTTTGGTAGTCAGTGATGGTATACTAGCAAGGAGTTCATGAGGGTTAGGCTCACATTAAAAGACAGGAAGACCCTAAGCAGAACACTACAATTCAACCAAAGTCTCTAATCATCCCCCCTTCCCATTTTTTTTGCATCGCTTCTCTACAGCAGCAATCCGGCAACTGGGGGATGAACATGGAGCTTGGCATCACATCCTTGCAGCTGTTCCACTAACAGCAGGGGGACAGGTAGATTCTACTGCTGTACTTGCTGTTGCTGGCTGGGGTAGATGGGCACCAGGGCAGGGGAGCCTCCTGAAAGCTGACAATGCTTTTTGACCTGTTTCTGGTCTCAGACATGGAGGGGGGGGGGTTAAGTCGCCCAGACTCCCAGCTCCCATGAGGCTGCCCCAAGGCTTCCAGCTCTCTATGTGCCTTGTCTGCCCTGAGAGGAGCAGTCCCATCTTCCTTGGACCGAGGCTGCAAGACCTTACATAACCTAGGGCACTTCCCTGGAACTTCACCCCCGCAGTCCTCTTTTCTAGAGGCCATCTGGCCTCTCAAGTCTTGGCCCTCCTCCCAAACCCCAAGAACAAGGCATTCTGCTGCCCCCTGGTGGTTCCCAAGCTCGCTGCCAGTGCCTGGCTAGGGTGTACCATTAGTGGGAAGGGCCCCACCTGTCAGCTGATCAGCACTGCTGGTCCAATGTTGCTGGAGCCAGCACCAACACAGAGGGGAGCCTGGTAATGTGAAGAGGCCACCCAAGTAGGTGGTGAGGCAGGCTGCAGTGTCCCTGTGGGGGTGATGGATGATGGGGGAAGGAAGGCTGCTGTGTGTGGTTGGAGGTTCCTGCCTCTAGTGACTGCACCTGCTCATACAGGCATTTATATCCAATAGATTCAATATTATTTTACTGTAATAATGGTGTGTAGAACTGAAACCCATATAAATAATATGCAGTGTATTAAAGATGACATACCCACACAAACCTATTGGTGGCCCTCCAGAAAATATAAATGGGACAGATTTATGTTCATAGCTCAGTACAACAGAATATTCCCCTGCAAGCTCCAGACGTAAGAGCAATGACAATCCTGAGCCAATTTTGGAAGAGATGTTACAAGAAATTGTACAAAGGCATCCACCTCTTCAGTAGGCAGTCACTTACTTCCTCCACAGCTTAAGAGTGTGTTGGCAACCTTTCCAAAGAGACGGAAGCTGCCCCTCTCCCTATAAGTAAATGGGAAGCTTGTGTTGCCATGGCAACAGGGCCTTTTTTACCTCCATAAGCAGCTACACATGCTAACAAATTAAATGCTAAAAATACCAAAAGAGAATAAGAGAGCCAAAGGTTCCATTTTCTTTCCCTGTGTCTGGCTAATTTAAATGCATTGACGCTACCCAAGAGGGAAGCAGGTCTTTCGAGTTCAAAGCTTTCTAACCAAACTAATAAAAGAAAGCACAGGGACTTCATGGTGGAAGCAAGCATGCAGGGCTTGTAGATGCAGGACGGGGTCTACAGGAGCTAATTTAGTACCTGCCTGCATAGTAATGTTCATTCTCATTTTAATTTTGCCACTTGTTCCCTTCCTTTTCATCATACAGGAAGACCCAGGCATGAGGATTTCCAAATATAACTGTGTCACTGGTTCCTTTCAAGGAAGCATTAAATGTGTTGAAATTCCAAAGACAGCCTTAACCAGTTCCCTGTGTATTTTCAGTAAGTGAAGCCATTTCCAAGCTGACACCTGCAAAGATTCCAGAATTCAATAACTGGTATTGAGGGAGGCCATAACTAAATGACTCAAATAAAGCAGAGTCACTTCACATAATTTCTCAGCCGCAGGTAACGTACTATTCCTGGGTGACAGGCATTTTCAAGAGCATCCCTTCACAGGACTAGTACTTTGTGAGGAGATACCATGCATGGCTAATTTATTGTGCAAGGAACCCAGGCAGCCACTCAAGGCACCACAATTTGAGGAGGCAACAGGCAGGAACTGTACTCATCATCAGCTCCCAGACCTGCCTTGCCAGCTCTCAGGTCCAAGGTCAGCTCCAATGGTGCTGCTGGATCTTGCCATCCAGTGGTTGTGCCACCCAAGTGGGAGGAGGCACCAGGAGCCCCACCCTCACCTCTGTTGCTTGGGGTCTGCTGACAGCAACTCTGAGGCTCATTGTGATCCCAGCTGTTGATGGTATAGACGGTGTGGACTATCCCCATGGCCTCTGCCAGAGATCCAGATCACCTGGGACCTGCTTGGGAAAGTAAAGTACTCTGGACTGGCCCTGATGGTAGGTAAAGGTAAAAGTAGTCCCCTGTGCAAGCACCAAGTCATTACTGACCTATGGGGGGGATGTTGCATCATGACGTTTTCTTGGCAGACTTTTTATGGGGTAGTTTGCCATTGTCTTCCCCAATCATCTATACTTTACCCCCAGGAAACTGGGTACTCACTTTACCGACCTCAGAAGCATGGAAGGCTGAGTCAGCCTTGAGCCAGCTATGTGAACCTGGCTTCCGCCAGGATTGAACTCAGGTTGTGAGCAGAGCTGGGGCTGCAGTATAGCAGTTTACCACTCTGCACCATGGGGCTCTGATAATCTATTCATTTACAAATGTAGAGAATGTACAGGACAGCATAGGCACACACACAGCTTTGACCTTCCAACACAGTAGGAACTCTAAGGCTGTATCTTGCACTCAGTTTTTTTAGCACAATTTTTGAGGGCAACAGTCCATTGGGACCAGCTTTTCTGTGATGTCATACATCCACCATAGCCAAAATACTTAACACTGTTCATGACATAATTCTGAACCTTCCTGGAGAGTTCCATAATGCTGTCAGTATACCAGGATCCACAATGTAGCTAAAGTCAGTCAGATTGTGGTGGCTATTTATATCATTCGTGCAGCTGTTTGGACAAATATACAACTTACTTTATTCCCCTGTTACCACAGGCAGAGGCTAGTAGGGTGAACTACACTCTTAGATAACTTTATTTTATTGTTAATGGTCAAACCCTAGCGGCCAAATTATGTGTTACATACATATAGTTGTATATAATGTGCCACCATTTATTTTGCATGAAAAGTAGCCATGGAAAAGCTGCAGTTTTGAGATATTTTCTGTTCAAAATTGCTTTCCCCCCACTATCTCATTTTCCAGGGGACAGTTCTGTGCCTCAGCTGCTACTAAGGATCATCCAAGAAAAGAGGAAGACAAGCCCTGTCCACTCACTTTCCACCCATCCATCACCTGACTGGCCTGCTAGCTGCCTAACTACAGTCAACAGCCTGCCAGTCACAACAGAGTAACAGTAGCCAGAGCAACCAAAGAGTAAGTAAGGATAGGGTGAGTGTGGTAAGAGTAGTCATTTCAAGGGTGTTTAGGGTCTAAAAGAGGACCCAAGGATTTATGAACAATCAGAAAACTCAAAAGAGAATAATTTTGTTTTTAGAGTTCTCACGGATTGCTCATTATTTGCCAGCCCCTCACCTTCTTAAGCCTGGGAGAGTTTATCAACTGACACCTTAAAGGAACTACTTTCCATGGAAAGCTTTTCAGAAACACCATGCCAACAACCAAGTGGAATCTATATATGTAAAAATATAGATCATTCAAATGCTAGCTGCAGTGTGCTAGCTTTATTCTGTGGATTGTTCTGCACTAATCAGTGGTGGTATAATTGCCATCAAGAGCACATAATGGTGAGTCCAGATCATATTGGTACCAGTCCACTGTTCTCCCATTCTTTGGTGGTTAGTGTCAGACTAGAACCTGAGGGCCAAACTAAACATTTGCTTTCCCCCTGGATGCAACTCTGATCTCGTAGCCATACCACAGCTGCAAGGAATGGCTATTAAAAAGTAAAGCAGATCCCATTTGGGCTAAGAACACTACTGTGAGGGGAGGATGGGCTTTTGCCTCACCCCCCAGCCATTTTCTGCACTGAAACAGCACTGAGGGGGGGAGTTATTGCCTCTTTTTTGTTGTCCCACGTGGAATATTCTGTGCACCTGGACCCAGAATCTCTACTTTGGCTTGGAGAGACCCAAATGTGAATCCCCACACAGTCATGGAATCTCACAGAGTGGCATTGGGCCATTCTCTCCCAGCCTAGCCTAACTCACAGCATTGTTGTGAAGTTGAAGGACAGGAACAGAAGATGATGTTGTAAATGGCTGTAGGCCCCCATTGGGAGGAATAATGAGAAATAACTATCTGAATAAATGAATGGATTTTCCAGTTGTGGATTAGTTGTTTTTTTCTTAATTTGTGAAGCATTGAAATACAGCCTCTGTGGTGTGTTACTCCAGCACCCTGAGATCCTGGGGCCATAAAAGCCAAGGGTGTCGAAGGACTCTGCTTAATTAGGCCAAGGAACTTTAATTAACACTTCAAGGAAATAAAATCAAATACAAATCCTTTCCTTTATTTGTTGACTCGTTTAACCAAACGTCTCAAGCTCAGAATTTATAACACCATATCCACAATTTAAAGCAGCCTACAGCAGTACATACATACAGAATTACTACCATAAAATCATCACAAATCATCATCTTAATAGAATATGAGAGCAGAGATAATATACAAATTACATAAAATATTTATTCAGAATAAAATATATAAATATATAAAAAATTTAAAACCAATGCATTGGATATGTATAAAACAGGGTGGGGAAATATAAATACAGGCTTCTCCTATTCATTCCTAAGTAATGCAAGTAACATTTCAGTGTTGTTTAAGGGAGATTAGATATTTTGCCACATAGCGCATTAACTCTGGGTCAGAATCTGCCAACAGTGGGGCTGTTACCCATGATTCCAGGAGAAGTTGATGTTTAAGTAATGCAGGAATAATCCACTGGAACCTAGAGGCAGAATAGTATAAGGTGGTCCAGTGTCTCTATTGCACTGGTCACACAGTCACATAAACGATCTGAATATGGAGTTTTGGCAAAACACTCCTTCAGTTCTGCGGTCAGGAAGGAGTTTAGTCTAGCAAGTGTAAAAGCATGTGTGTGATTAGGGATTGAGAGAGAACTCACATAGAAAGGAAGTGTCATAGGAGGAGGAATCCCAAGTGAAAGGGTAGAGCACACCCCTCTCGCGTGGGCTAGAGTGCTGGCCCGGTCTAGACTGAACAACCTTGATCTAATCAGCTTCATTGCTTCACTGGAGTTTATATTCTTAAGCATTGCTGATGAAAGACCAAGCAGTTTAAGTTTATTATCTACATATCTTCCCCATATGCTTCTATAGCTGTCTTCCTTTAGCAAGTATAAGAGACCTCCTTGGGCATTAGGTGCCAAATAGTAGGCCGTCATTCTCAATTTGAAGAAAGCAAGCCAAGCCCTGGCCTCTAAGGAGCATTGCACAAATTCTTCTCTAAGCACAGGTCCAGCAACACATTTATGCTCTTCTGTCATCTGACGTAAAAACCAATGAAGTATATAGTCTAAGTATTCGGTAACTTCCCTTATCCATATACCAGCCCCAAACAAAATCTGAGGGATTATTTTAGCATTGAAGGTTGTGGTAGCCATTGGTATATACAGGCCACCTTTTGAGTAGTGGAAAAGAGCCTTTGAGTTGGTTCTAGCAATTTACCAATTGTTGAAAGGAGACTAATGGGCCAGTAATTTGCAGAGTCAGTTTTAGGACCTTTTTAAAAATAAATGGGTACTAATGTTGCATGCTTCCAGGATGCCGGACTAGTACCTGAGATGTTGATTTGGGTAAAAAGCAGAGCCAATAAATTACTCCACCAAGATAGATTGGTTTTCAAGAGATCTACTGGTATCAGGTCCGGTCCTGGTGCTTTGCCTGAGCGCATTGGTTTAAATAAAGAGCTCACTGTCTCTGGAAGTACAGACAGCCAGAAATCTGTTGGGGGGGTGGGTTCTACAGGTTCCCCTTTGATCTCGGATTCAGGATCCAGTGCAAAAATAGTGGCAAAATATTGTTCCCATATCCCTGGGGGAACACTCTCTACTGCAGAGAGGCCTCTATTGACTATATTCCGGTAGGTCTGAGACTTGTTGTTATTGATAACTGAGATGAGAATCTCCCAATTTTTACAAAGCGCAAGCCACTTTTTGTGCTTTATCAAAATTCTAAACTCCCTCATCAAAGATATAAACTATAGATGATCATGTGAATTAGTATGTTTAAATAAGTGGAGTTTGGTTCTAATTCTTCTGATATGTACTCTGCACTCCTCATCAAACCAAGCATTTTTCCATTCATGTTTAGAGGGGAATAAGGGCTTTGAACAGACTGGCTTAAAAGAATCCAAGATAGTAGATAATGATTCTATCATTCTTACAATATCCCTCTGTTTCAAAAACTCCACTAAGATAGACTTGCATTCAATAGAACAAGTGATATTCATTACTATAGGAACTTAATTCAGGCTGGCCAGCCATCCCCCATTGTTCCCTATGATGGGAACTTTAAACTCTCTTTCCCAGGGCAATTATGCACAGCCCAGGGGTGCCATAATGGAGGGCACACTCCTGAGTGCGAGCTCGTCCCTGTGAAAGCACACCTGAACCACAAACACCCTCCCCAAAATTCCCCCACCACCTACAGCCAAAACACACGAGAAGAAATACCTAAGTTCAGCACGTGTTCTCTTACCTCAAGGTTTGCCGGGATCTGTAGGCATCCTGGAAGCTTAAAGTTTAGCATTTACAGAGCAGCAGGAAGGGAAATACAGGCGCCTGTATTTCCCTTCCCCTTCCTGCTGCTCTGTAAATGCTAAACTTTAAGCTGCCAAGACACCTACACTTCCCAACAAACCTTGAGGTAAGAGAACAAGTTTAACATTTACAGAGCAGCAGGAAGGGGAAGGGAAATACAGGCGCCTGTATTTCCCTTCCTGCTGCTCTGTAAATGCTAAACTTTAAGCTTCCAGGACGCCTACAGATCCCGGCAAACCTTGAGGTAAGAGAACATGTGCTGAACAAAGGTATTTCTTCTCTCTTTTTTTTAATTTTTTATTTTTAGTTACTAATACTACAATGGGGAAAAAGTGGGAACAGGGAAAAGGGAGAGAAACAACACATAACAACATAAACACTACATCTACAAATAATGCATTCCCTTCATTCTGCCATTGTTTAAAATTAAAACTTTGTAAAATGCTGTTAGATTGGTAGACCTTATAAAATACAGATTACAATCAAGATTAGGTCTTCTTCCTCCCCCCCGAGTCCCGGCCGCAATTCTCTCTGCCCAGCTACAATCACTGTGCTCGCTCCCTCCTCCCCTCCCCCTTCAGACTTGGAATACTATTGTTCTTGCTGGAAATCTTGCTGGAACTCTTGGTATTTACACTCAAAGTCCCTTAGCTGATCTTCTGATGTTATCTTATAGGTTTGATCTTTGTAGCTAAACCAGATGCCTTCCGGAAATAACCATTTGTACTTTATTTCACGTTTCCTCAGAAGAGCCGCAAACCTTTTATATTTAAATCTTCTTTTCCAAGCTAAAAATGGAACGTCCTTCAATATCTTAACCTTATTTCCCAGAAAGTCCAAGTCCGCATTGTATGAATTATATAGGATGGTGTCCCGAATCTTCTTAGATGAGAAATCAATGATGATCTCGCGAGGCAGCTGACACTTTGTTGCATATTTTGAAGAAGCCCAGCGGACTTCCAAAATGGCGCTTTTTAACTCTTCTTTAGTTGCCATTGCGGGTGCCGCCAAAAGTTCCGAGGCCAGATCCTTTAAATTCTCATTTTCCTCTTCTTTCACATTCTGTAGACGTAAAATTGTCTGAGCTCGCTCCACTTGCAGCCCGATCAGTTGGTTCTCCACCAGCTTTAGTTCTTTGTTTGTTGCCCTCATGAGTACCGCATTTTCCCGAGCAGACTTCTCCGCCCCCCCCCCCGCTGTTTCCTTAATGGTTTTCACTTCGCTCTCAATTAAGCCAACGCTTTGATCCGTTTCGTTTAGCTTGTCAACAAAGGGCTTTATGGCTTCAATAACCGACCGCTTCACCAGCTCCTCCAGAGACTCTCCTTTTCACTGCAAGGCAGCCGAGATTGATTTGCCCATAGCAGGGCTCTGTTTTTTCGTCGCCATTTTAGGGGGGGGAGTCCTCCGACCAAATTCCGAAACTCAATGAGGGGGAAGAAATCTGAGCCTTCTTAGCTTCAAATCCCACCAATCCTTCGGATATGCTTGTAGTAACCGAAGGGATTCGCTTACTTACAGGTTTTCACCTAGATCTGCTCTTTGCCATTCTCCATGGCCCGGCAGCACTCGATGTGCTGCGCACGTCTGCCGGCCTCCATGGGGCAAACGGGCAATTTACCCCCTGCGTCGATTTCAGGGGGTTCTTCCCGTGGTGCTCCGGACCCTGCCTCCCTCTCTGGGAGTCCTGGGGGCTAACCTTCGCAGGTCAGCCGCCCGGTCAGGCTGCTCGGGCGCTTCCTCCCGGACCTGCGGAGAGGAGCGTCCGACATGGCCGAGAAAACAAAACCGAATCAACCTAGGTATTTCTTCTCGTGTGTTTTGGCTCCTACAGAGATGGCTGGCCAGCCAGCCCCATTGTTCCCTTACTTCACACCAAAGAAGAAAACACAAACACACACTGAATAAAGTTTTTAAAAAATTATTTTCTAACTTTCAAAGTACAACTAGGCAAAGCATTGTGACACATTACACCAGCAGTCTCCCACACACAAAAATTACACAACTCACTTAACATCAGAGAATCACAAAAACACAATTGCTGTCAAAAACTCTTTATTTCTTTAACTGCTTTAGGTTACACAGTAGGAGGGCACAACAGGGCATGAAAGCAGTCTACTACACAAAAATAACACAACTCACTTCACATCAGAGAATCACCAAAAACACAATTGCTGTCAAAAACACTTTATTTCTTTAACTGCTTTAGATTACACAGTGAAGTGAGTTGTTATTTTTGTGTAGTAGACTGCTACACATAAAATGCCCCCCCAAAGTGCTATCTCCCTGAAACTCAGGGGTGTGGGAGAACAGGTGGGAGCAGGTCCCCTGAAAGTTGGGTGCATTTTGCTTGCAAAATGCCACCCCAAGCCACCTAGAAAAATGACTTGTTTTTCCCCTTAGAGAATAATGGAGAGTGTAGGAGGATGGGGGCAACTTCTTTGGGGGGGCATAATGTGGCTCCTCAAAGTCCAATCTTTCTGAAACTTGGATGGTAGTTAGAGGAGAGTTAGGAGAAGGTCCCCACCAAGTTTGGTTCGATTCGGAAAGAAAATGCCCCCCACAGGCTCCCAGAAATCTGGGAGCAAATGCAAACAGCTAGCAATGCAAACGGCTAGCAAAATGATTGCCAAATCGACCCGAATCATCCCAAATTGATTTGGCAATCTCTGATTCGGTATTGCCAAAACTGATTCAGCAATGCCAAAACAAGCCGAATCGGGCCTGATTCGGGTATTTTACCTGAATCAGAATCCCAAATTGCACACTCCTATTCTACACTTGGTGTTTTCTCAGTTAAAAAATCAAATACAATGTCATCTCACACAGCATAATCCTGAAGATAGGTTAAAGGTGCTCAGGAAGCTGATGAAGTACTACACCAGAGTGCCTCAGAGACATGCTAGCATATCTTAAAGATGCACCAGAGTAGCTCACCATCTTCACAGTGCCACAGCTGGGCCCTGGCACAGCAATGGCATGGAATAATGAAGGCACAGGATGCTGCACTGGTGGAACAAGGGGCAGGTCTAGGGTAATGGTAGGAGCAGACTAAACTGCCACAGAGCTGGGACCCACCTCCATCTGACCAAGGACCTCCCCCCAGAACTGGCATAAAATCATAATATAGCCCTTAGACACCCATACAATAGAAAAGGCTAAGTGCCCTCCCCACAAGTGTGTGCCCTCCCACAAGCCCTGGCAAAGCACAGGATGCTGACTATAGCCACAACCAATCTTCCACCTCCCCTGCAGTGGCCACACCCAATCATAGGTCACCCACACTACATGAGCCCCAGCCAGGACACTCCATCCTTAAAAAAGTAGGGTACATGGCACGAAATTGTCGCTGAGGTCTCTGACATGCACACTTACAATACACAGAACTACATTTCAGTAGTGAGAGAGCCACAGGCAGGACACTCCAGTTGAATCCTTGCCAGGGAAGAGGTGCACTTCTTGGCCACAAGATTATGTATCCTTCTCTGAAATTACAGGTGTCTCACAGAACCTGAAATAAACTGAAAATATTGACCCATCTGCTGATGTATTCATTTTTGCTGACAAATTATCTAGAAGATAATAAAGAAACTGCAGGAATGGAAGAACTTTCATGGTCCTGCCTTTTTAGCAGCTGTATGACAGTAGGAAGGGGCACCCAGGATGTAAGGTTTCTCCCTTCATAGTGTTATTACTATGGGAGAAACTGCATTACCAGCTCCTGTCTCATGACATAACTTGGAATACGATTGAAATATCCCCCTCTAGCCACTTATATAAACACTTCTTTACATGGTGAAAATGGCACAAACCTGGGAGGGGAGGACACAGGATGTTGCATGTTTGAACATTCCCCTAAGGGCAAACAATCTTGCACACAGAAATGTAGAATGTCAAAAAGAATGTCATAGTAAAGCCCATCTACATGATGGATGAAAGGACTTTATTCAGTCTTATGATTGCCAACATGCAATTTTAAGTAATATATAGTCAAGGAACAGTTTTACCATATGATGAGCTGATTGACCCTCAGAAAATGGTAAAGTCTGATTTGGTGCCAAGCTAGATGCATAAGCCCACTGTGCTAAGGCCAAGTGAACACAGTGGACTTGCAAACACCTCGTTCTGCAAACTGCTTTCAAGCAGCTTTTCAGAAGTGAAATTATTTGAAAGAGACCCTGTTCTTTGCTAGTCTCATGTGCATTGCAAGGGAGAGAGCCTTTTACATACATGGTCACACTAAAATGCATTCGTGTGATAAAGTCACCATGTGTGATGGATGCATTACTTTAAAATAAGTGTGAGAATTGGCCCACATGATTGTTTAAAATAATATTGGGGAAGGAAGGATTAATTTGTAAACGGAGTAGACAGAAGAAGACATTTATCTTTATCTTCTCCAACCTGCTTGATTGGTCATATTGAACAGACCCTCTCTTGAATAACAGCGAGATTAGAGTTGTGGGATGGGTAGGAAGCTAAAGGAATAGAAAGAGGCAGCAATGGGATAAACAGGAAAGGAAAAACAATACTGAATTCCAAAAGCAAATTCAGATTCTCTCCCTTACCACTTTGAAATGTGCCAGTCTTCACAAATTAAAGATTTGGAGAAACATCCGATCCTCTCAGCTATCGGCTTGGTGGCTGCACACTATATCTCCCAAAATTCCTTTAATATCCACACCGGTGGCAGACAAGAATGAGTGCATTCATGTCTTCCTATTGTTTATAAAGAGACTCTAATGAAAAGCTGCTGCAGTGGCCACAATTTGCAATAAAAGAAACAATTTAATGTGCTCCTATCTTAGCAGATCTGACAGGACAGGACTACCCCCCCCTTTTTTTATTTTTAACACTTCCAAGATTGTTCCCTTTCTCCTCCCTCCCCTTAGCACTCTCATGATCCTCTCTATTCGTGAAAGGTCAGAGTTGATGTATTTCAGATTGTTTAAAATTAACTAGAGGAAAGGTTAAGCTAGTAGTGGGCAAAGAGTCCATCCTAAGAAATTAATTTAATTATAAAAACAAATGATGGGGCCATTTTGGAACCTGTTAATAAGGACTGGAGAGGACGGAAAACAAAACAACATTGAGGTGATGCCTGAATCCCTCAGCAGCAAGAATACAGTTACAGCCCATCAAAAAGCACTAATCTGAAAGAAAATGAGATATTAATTATATTTGTGAGACAGATTAATGATGGCTGCCCAGTTTAACATCCCTGCATGTGGCAAAGATTAGAATTCATAGTTTCCACAATACGATGCTTTGTACATTAGTACAATGAAGCAAATTCAGAAAGCAGAGCAATAGATGTAAAACCATTCTGTGAAGCTTGACTGCAACCACCTGTATCACTGAAATGCATCTAGTTTCCACTCACAAGTCCTTTTTCCACTGTGCTGCTCTCAAAGTGTCTTGATCATTTTACACCTTACATGAAACACTGTTCCCTGTACCATATGCTGCTGTTTCACTTTTCTTCACTGTAAATTGCTTTCTTCAGTAGTTTAGAGTTTACTTTTTAAAAAATCTGTTGTAAGTTATGGGAAAGAGAACGGTATATGGGAAAATAGGCGAATAGATTGGTACAAGTGGGGGACCTGCAAGGACTTGTGGGGGGCATCTCTTGTTCTCCTCCTGCACTTAGACCTGTCAGTCCCCTGATGGGGGCAGAGGATCCCTTGCTCCCACCCTCCACCTCCTGCCACCACTCATCTGGCCAACAGGGGGGGAGGTGTGAGGACTGGGTCTGGGAAGCAAAATACCTCCCAAGCAAATCCACAGTGGGTACACTCCTGGTGGGAAGCAACAACATCACTTCCAGGAGTGAAATCAGAGCACTGGCTGCAGGAATGCTCCCTAGCTTAACTTGGAGCTGATTTAGGCAATGGGCTGATTCTTTAAGCATAGGAGCATTCCCACGGCCAGTGAAATGATGTTACTCCCAGATAGGATTGTCAGGTCCCTATACCCTCCCAGAGGGAGGGGGACCTGGCACTTACCTCATGCTGGCAGTCTGGTCCTCTTTGCACACGTGCACTCTGGCAGCTGCACAATGGCATCACTCCCAGAAGTGATGTTGCACTGGCCACGGGAGTGCTCCTGTGCTCCATGTGGGGCTGATTCAGCCCATTCAGGGCCCAAATCAGCCCCAAACGACAAATGGGTGTGCTCCCATGGTTGGTGCGACAACATCACTTCTGGGAGTGATGCCATCATGCCCCCTGGGAGTGCTCACCCCGCATGTGTTCCTGGGGTGCATGCTGGTGGCAAGTGCAAGTTATCAAGTTTATTGATTGCAGTCTGTGACCAGCATAAGCAGGACATTAAAATGGTTTAAAAGTTCATAAATAGATATACAAATATAAAAGTAGAAGCAAAACATGCCACAGGTTAATTATTTAGAGAGTTAGAGCACGTTCAGACTAGTGGCAAGTGACCTCCAGGGGCTTGTCACCTTCTGCTGATCACTGGCAGATCAGTGGGCAAAGGTGCAAACCCCTGGGAGTTGTCCATCACCTGCAGGCATATGTGAACCCTACTCCCAGAAGATCTCCCAGGTAAGTGCCAGGTTCCCCTCCTGCTGGGAGGGTAAGAGGACCTGGCAACCCTACCTGTACCATGTCCTCTTTCCCTTCTCTGACCCCCATAGCCTCTCCCCTTTTCCTGCTTCCTTTTCTCCTTCCCACCTGCCTTTGACTGTCCCCCTGTCTTCACCTTTTCCTCTTCCTCTCCTCTGGCCGCCTCTCCCCTATAGCCTAGTTTCATGGTGGGGAACCTTCAATGGGGCACTTTACTTTTCTCTGTATCTTCTTCCCTACACTATTTCATCTTTCCTTCCTCCTCCAGTATGCTCACCTTTCCCTGTGTCCTTCTCTCCTTCAAACCCATTAAACAATTTACTTTTCATCTGTCCCCCATCTTCATCTATATTTACTAACTTACTTCATTTATATACTGCCTTTCTCCACAGTGGGGACCCAAAGCCCTTTACATCATTCTCCTTCCCTCCATATTATCTTCACAACAACCCTGAGAGGTAGGTTAGGCTGAGAGTGTATGACTAGATCAAAGTCACCCAGTATGCTTCCACAGCAGAGTAATGATCCTACTCTGAAATTCTTTTTTTTATATAAAAATTTTTAATAAATTTTTTATTTTTCATAGCTACAAAACACTACACAAAACTATCACAAGGAAAGGGGAGAGGGAAGGGACAAAGGGGGGGTGGAAAAAGAAAAGGGGGGGAATGAACTACAAACACTAAACACTACACTTCAATGTTTCCCTTCATACTGTCAATACAAAAATAGCTCCATAAAATAATGATGGAGTGGTTAATCATACAGAGAATAAACATTTCAAATTTTGGTTAAACTTTCCTCCCCCTTCTAGGTCCCGGACGCAATTCTCTCTGTGCAACTGCTGTTGCTATACTCTCCTCCTCCCCCCCCCCCTCCGGCTCCTCCTTTTCTTCGTTCTTGGTGCAGCAGAGTTCTGGGTTTTTATTCTCAAAATCCTTTAGTTGATCTTCTGATAATATCTTATAGGCCTGATCTTTATATCTGAACCATATTCCTTCCGGGAATAACCATTTGTACTTTATTCCATGGTCCCTCAGAAGTGCTACAAACTTTTTATATTTAAAACGCCGTTTCCGGACTAGAAATGGAACGTCCTTCAAAATCTTGACTTTCAAACCCATAAAGTCCAAATCCGCATTGTATGAGTTATATAGGATGGTGTCCCGAATCTTTTTAGATGAAAAGTCAATAATGATCTCACGAGGCAACTGTCGCTTTGTTGCATATTTTGAAGAAGCCCGACGGACCTCCAAAATGGCGCTTTTAACCTCTTCTTTAGTCGTCCTCGCGGGTGTCGCCAGTAATTCCGAGACCAAATCCCACAGATCCTCATTTTCCTCCTCTTTCACGTTTTGGAGACGCAAAATTGTCTGCGTTCGTTCCACCTGTAGCCCGATCAGCTGGTTCTCCACCAACTTCAGGTCCTTTTTTGTAGCCTTCACAAGTGACGCACTTTCCAGAGCAGACTTTTCTGCCCCCCCCGCTGCTGCCTTAATGGTTTTCACCTCGCTTTCAATTAAGCCCACCCTTTGATCAGTTTCGTTCAGCTTGTCAACAAAGGGTTTTATAGCTTCCACCACCGCCCTGCGTACCAACTCTTCGAGCGACTCCCCCTTCTGCAAGGTAGCCGAGATTGACTTACCGAGAGCGGGACTTTGCCTCTTTGCTGCCATTTGGGGGGGGGGCGCCAACAAAATTCTGGAACTCAATGAAGGGGAAGAGCGAGTCTTCTTCAGATCAACCTCTCCTTCACAAACGCTTGTAGAACAGAAGGGATTCGCTTGTTTACAGGCTTCCGCCTGTTTCTTTTACTTGCCGTTTCTCGTTGCCCGGCGGCACTCGAGGCGCCGCGCACATCTGCCGGCCTCCATAGGGACAAACGGGCAATTCCCCCCCCGCATTGATTTCGGGGAGTTCTTCCCGCCGCGTCCCGGACCCTGGCTCCCTCCCTGGGAGTCCTGGGGGCTAATCCTTGCGGGTCAGCCGCCCGGTCAGGGTGCCCGGTCGTTTCCTCCCAGACCAGCCGAGAGGAGCGTCCGGCATGGCTGAGAAAACGAAACCGAATCTTTTTTATATAAAAATTTTTATTGGATTAGACACATATAAAATTTATTACAATCACATTCCCTTAAATTTTCCAATTCTAACCCCCTCCCTTCCCCCCCCTTTTGTTGACTTCCAACAGTTTTCCAACCCCTTATCTATTCTCCCTCTACTCATTTCAAACTTATTATGCTTATTGTAATATACTTTCAAACTCTTCTAAGCTTATCTGTAGTAACATAGTGCTATCTCTAATTCCCTTCCCAAATGGGTAAAAGTATAACACTCTTAACTTATCTTCTTCAATAATAATAATAATAATCATTTTGATAGTCTGTACTCTATCTTACTCTTTCTAATTACTTCAAAATGGGACAAACAATTTGTCCCTCCTTATGCATAACTTCAAATACTTCTATAAACATTGCATACATTTATTATAAATCAATCAGTTTGACTTATACTCTATATGTTGCTCTTTACTTTCTTTTACATATTTTGTCCATTTTAATTAACTAATTTCTCCATTATAAAACTATCCAACAAAAATAAACAATTTATGTACACGTTCAGCATAAGTCTATCAATTAGACCCACATTCTGTATGCTAATGTATATTCATTCTCCATTGTACAGTTATCTACTAGCATAAAAAATTAATTAAATTCTATCCTTATAATCCTTATAATAATAACACTATTGATACCCAACTATTCATACTGATCAAATAAAATAATTGCTTAGAATTTTTTCACTTAACTCTCTCCCCCCGGTATAGTCACTCCCCTCTCCTTTTGTTATATTTCAGTAATTTTCGAACTGCCACAGTCCTCCCACCTCCCATTTTATCACCAAATATCGTTTCGGCTTCTCCCAGTCCGTGTTAAACTGTCCCGGGTCAAGGTCTCTCAATTTTCTTGTCATTTTATCCATCTCCGCCATGTACAGCAATTTATAAATCCAGTCCTCAATAGTTGGCACTTCTTGTACTTTCCATTTCTGCGCATACAAAAGTCTAGCTGCTACTGTCATGTAAAATAACAATGTCCTGTATATCCTACTCTGAAATTCTAACCACTACACTATACTAGCTTAGTTCAGCTGCGGCTGAACAGTAGCAAGCAGCCAGGCCTGGGTGAGTCATGCGAGTCATCATGTGGCATCATGTGGTAGTTGCTGCTGGATCTGGTCCAGGCCAAAACAGCCCTGGAAACCGCCCTGCCTACTCCTCCCTGCCTTTCCAAGCAGGGGAATCCTGATCTGTTACTTCGTTGCCTAGCATCTGGTTAAAGCTACAGGAGCTCATTTAATAATTGGGGGGGGGGTACTTTCAATGTATTTTTTTTTTTAGATTTCAGATTTTTCTGCAAACTAGGGGTATTTTTCAGGTGTGTAGGAAGATTTGTCTTGTCCATTCATGGCACCAGTTGCCAGATTTATGTATCCACAGATCAGGGTCACTTCATCATTAACGTATAAGGTGTTAACTTACAGTGCTATCCCGTGCACCGTTACTCCAGTCTGCTCCCAGTGTGGAGTAACTCTGCATAGAATTGCACCATAAACCTGTTAGTTCACCAACACATCTCTGCTCTTAAATATTTCAAATGGGTTTGGTTCTGTGTGATTAGCAGCATCCAGCATGGCAAAAGACCAGATGCTCACAGTTGTGCATGCTTACAATTCACTGGAAATACATATACCAAAGGGTCTTCATGGGCAGATTTAGATGTGCCAGCCTGGAATCTAAACTATATATTTATGTCATTCATAGTATGAAAATTGTATTTAACTTTAATTAGGCATTGTTAACAAACATGAAAATAAGTAGCAAGGAAACTTTTCTGACTACAGGGCAAAGGAAAAAGAAAATGAAGCCTAAATTAAACCCATTTTCCCTAGGTTTAAAACTTATCCCTTGCTGATTGTGAATTAAAACTTAAGCAAAATAAAGTTAGCAAATTTCAGGGGGTTTTGGTAATGTTCAAGCTATGTTTGCTTCTCCAGCAAGAACAATTTGAAGTGCTCAACAAGAAAGTGAGCTTTTTATTGTCTGAAGATGATTTGCGATCACTGTGCTGTTCAAGCAAAGGAACAACTGCATAATAGTGAATATTCTATTCCAGTATGCTATGAGTTTTTTGTAAGGACAGAGAACAAACCCTTCGCACACCCAATTAACTAATATTATTTATTTTTTATTTTTTTATTTATGTCATTTATAGTCCACCTTTTTCACTGAGACTCAAGGCAGACTACACAGTGTAATATTAGAACAGTCAGTTTCAAGGACATTTTCATAGACAATGCTATAGTGTAAATAAACACAATTTTACAAAGACATAGCATAAGGACCCAATACAGAGTTGAAGAAATGCTGAAACAGAACATAAGCAATTCTAGGACTGACATTAGACCACATGGAGAACAAGCAGCTCATAGGAGCACATATTTAAGACAACCAGTAGTATGTAAGGCAACATAGTGGTGAAGTCTATGGTCCTTAACTCATTAGTGAAGCATCTGAGAGCCCCTCCCTACAATACAAAAGCCTTTTTGAATAATCTGGTTTTGCATCGTTTGCGGAAAGCTCCTCAGGCAGGCTGTTCCACAGGGTAGGGGCCACCACAGAGAAAGTCCATGTACAGGCTGCTGTGAAAATACAGCACACTCAGTTTTCTAGAAATGGAGACAGGGAGTCCTTGTACCAAGAGATGGAAATTGAATCATATGCTCTATTTATGTTGCCCATTCTTAAAATGGGCAATAGCCCACCTATGAAAAGAGAGGAATGCTCCCAGACTGGGTCTAATTCCAGCTTCCCTTTTTCTACTCCACAAGAGAAATTCTAATTGCCTCTTGACCTTGGATCTTTTCTCATGCCCACAAGGAGTATTCCCTCAGTAAGGGGTACAAACTCTGAGAATAATATCCCAATTTGGAGGGGGGGAGGGTACATCCAGAAATGTATTTCCCAATTAAACCAATGGAAATAACTCTCATATTAAATTCCTGATATTGCAATTCCAATTTTTCATGTTAAAAAACAAGACTTAAGTTTTTAAAATAACAAAGACCAAATCTTTTTTGCACTCTCTTAGGGCCAAAGCTACACATGACGAATGACACTTGAATGGCAAGTGTATTTCTCCCTGTTCACTTGCCCTCCACTCAATCCACTTGCCGTTCAAGTGTCATTCGTCATGTGTAGCTTGGCCCTCAGAGTGCAGAGCCAGTTTGGTGTAGTGTTTAAGGAGCACGGGACTCTAATCTGGAGAGCAGGGTTTGATTCCCCACTCCTCCACTTGAAGCCAGCTGGGTGACCTTGGGTCAGTCACAGCTTCTAGGAGCTCTCTCAGCCCCACCCACGTCACCTGGTGTTTGTTGTTGTGGAGATAATAATGACATATTTTGTAAACCACTCTGAGTGAGCTTTAAGTTGTCCTGAAGGTCAGTATATAAATTGAATGTTGTTGTTGTTGTTGTTGTTGTTAATCTTGAGAGATAGACTAAGTATTGTAATTTGAAGCTGAACTTCAGAGTCTATGCTCTTTCCAGAACTGCTTCTCTGGGAAAATCAGTCATATTTTCTTTGGAATCATTGGTAAAGGTAGTTTCTAAAATGTCATCAGAAACTGATCCATTTAAAATTGCTGTATGTAATGTCTTATGTTTGATTCATGATTAATTGATCAAAGGAATGTAACACATAACTTTCCCAAGATGACACTCTGTTGTTTGCTTGCTCAATCCAAAGTCAGATCTTTTTCTTAAAATAATAATAATGGTTTCTATCAAAGATAGGAAATGTGGTTTAAAATAAAATCAAAGGCACAAGATCTCTCAGCATTGGCCTTTTTAGGCATTTAGTTCTCCTTTGATAACAAAAGCATATTTATAATCAGTGGTCTACCATTATCTCCTGTCCCTGTGCTATCCACTATGCATTAAGTTTTACTGAAGCTCAAGGTTATCTGGAAATGCCATCCTAAGATGAGTTATACTCTTCTAAGCCCTTTGACTTCAACAGACTTAGAAGGGTGTAACTCTACCTAGGATGATATCTTAAAGTACTCTCATATACATCAGTTCCAGTCCACTCCTAAGCATTTTTACTCTAGTTTGATCAAACCAGATGTGACAGTTTTACAATAAAGCTTTGATGATAAAATATCACATACCCTCCTGTATTTTCTCCCTTCATTTCATCCTCACTTCCATCACCAAACCCTGTTCGTTTCTATAGATACATTATGCAGTCTTTAGTGTTGCTTTAAAAAAGAATAATAGAGCTCGGTCAAGGGCATGGCCCTATGGGAAGGTTATCCTTTCCCCTTGCACTATTTTTCCCCATTTAAATCATCCTTGTGGAGATGCTTTTTGCCCCAAGTGCATGTGTGGGGCAGATCACTTCTGTATTTCTGTACAAGAGGAAAAACATCAAATGTAGCTGCCCCCTTTCTTAGTTTGGCCATGAAAACTGGGACTATAAATTATGCCCCCCATCTTGCCTCTTTCTGTTCTCTACATAGAGAGGTGCATGTAAGAGTAAAAGGGGAGAAAGAAACATGAAAACTACCCCTTTGAACCTTTAAAACTATTTGTTTATTTAATTAATTAACCCTAACCCTCTGGTTCAAGCACTGTTTACTGGGCAGCTTCATCTATCAGGATTACATCTGGATTACCTGATTCCCTCTCTTGTGTCTTGGACGTTAGGAATGGCAGGATACTGGAGCTGCGTCTTGGCTTCATCTGGAGTTACCCCCTCTGAACCAGGAGGTTCTGCATTCTCTTCTAAATGAACTGATCTGCTTACTATCACTTCCTTGGTCTGAAGACTCAGGATTTTGTAACCCTTGCAGCTGGCAATGTAACCTGTGAATATGCCAGACACTGCTTTATCATCTAGCTTGTGCCTATTTTCTTTTGGAACATGTGCATAAGCTCTGCCTCCAGACTAAGTGCTCAACTGATGGCTTGTAGCCAAACCAAAGTTGGTATGGTATAACACCTGTGGCCCTACTGGGTAGCCTATTTTGTGTGTAATTAGCTGTAAGGGTGGCCTCGCCCCAAAAGGTGTGTGGTAGGTCTGAACTTTTAATCATGCATCTCACCGCATCCAATAGATAGCAATTCTTCCTTTTAGCTACGCCATTTTGTTCTGGACATCTGGGGATGGTCCTTTGGTGAATGATGCCTTGGTCTCTCAAGAACTGTTGGAGCTCCTTGGACATGTATTAGCCTCTGTTGTCTGAGCGTTGGACCTCTGGCTTTCTTCCAAACCTGTTGGACAACATCACTATGTATTCTTTGAGCCTGCAAAACACTTGAGACTTTTCCTTTAAGAGATAGCAAACATTATACCTGCTAAACTCATCTATAAAATTCAGAATGTATCTGTCTCCTCCCACTGTGGTTGGGAGTGGTCCACTTAAGTCTGTGTGAACCAGCTGGATTGGGGCATTTGTCTTCTCCTGGCTTCCCTTTGGGAAAGGCTGCTGCACTGCCTTGCATTCTAAACAAGAAACACAGCTTTGGTTAATTTTGCAATCAATTTTGCAATAACTGAGTAATAACTGAGTAATATTTCTGACAAGCCCCTTTTTTATGCATTTCCTTTGTAGTTTCTAAGTTCCTGTGACAAAATCTTAGGTGCCACAGGATGGTACATTCTTTATGGTCACAGGTTGGAGTGAAATTTGCTTGCTCTTTTCTATTTTTACAATCAGAGGACTCTTGCTACAACAGATCAGTAAAGTCTTTCTCTTCATCATCTTCCTCTATGTCTGATTCTTCTTGATATTTGTCCATGTAAAAATTATTTTGGACAGTCTCTGATATTTTGTCCAGTACATAAAGTCCACTCTTGGTACTGCCTGAGAGATACACCTTTCCATTACTTGCAAGTACAATGTTCTCTTTATCAAAGTGTCCCTCCAGGTTATGTTGTTCACAGATTTGCTTTATAGAAAGCACATTGCTTTAGAATTCAGCAGCATACAAAACATGTATTTCTAGCTGTTCTTTGGAGGTGTCTCGTGGAAGAGGAATGCTGATAGTCCCACATCTGATGGCAAGGATTTTATGTGAGTCAGCCAGTTTTAACTTGATGGGCTGTTCTAAGTCCTTTAATTCTTTGAAGAACTCTTTCAAGTGAAAGACTGATACAGATGCTCGATGTCTAATACTATGGTTATTTGTAAGGCTGGTGCTGACTGAATTCAGACTAAACTTCTTTTACTGATCTGTCTTGCATTTAAAATTACTTGTTTTCATGTTAGAAGAGGAAGGGGGAGCTCCCATTGCTCTGGGTGAAGAGCAGTCGATTTGCTTATGGCCTATACCCCCGCAATTGTAACATACTAATTGTTTTGTCTTTGGAGTGTTTGTAAATGAGTTTTGCCCTGTCTCATACTGGGTTGCTGCAGTGAACCTTTGTTTGCTTAAGGATTCTCTTTCTGGCCAATGTAGTCCCCTTAGGACACTTGTCAATTTGATAGTTTGAGAAATATCTTTCTCCAGGGCTGGAGGTGGCTACTTGCATTTTTGCTCTTAGGAAGACTTTATGAACAAACTGGTCAGGCAATTCTCATAAATTTGAGTCAAGTCAAGTCAAGTTAGCCTTTATTGGCATATAGCTGGGCGTGGTGGCGCGCGCCTGTAATCCCAGCCTGAACACGGGAGGCTGAGGCCGGCGGATCGCTTGAGGTCGGGAGTTCGGAACCACAGTTGTGTAACGTCAGTGGACGTCGAGTTTAATTCGAGTTTAAAGCTTTATGCCTTGCAACTTCCTTTTCAATTTGTGTCTCAAAAATTTAATTTTCCCTTTATTTCAAATTGGGAGATTACCAGCAGAAACGTGTGGTCTAGAGATTTAAACAAGGCCACAACCTTGGCAGAATCATCTTTTTCTTCCCCTGCTTGGGCATACTGAAATAACAGGTCCTGTAGTTTTCTCACGGAACTTTTAAAGCATTGTCTGACTGAATATCTTAATGCTTTCAATTGATCTTGCAAAAGTGACCTGGTTGCCCTATCATCTGTCACATGCACTTGAAGTATAAGGTCATACATCTGCTTAGCTGTTTTGCAGTCCTGAAACAATTCTAGATAATTGGTAGAGACAGAACTTACAATGCCTGCTTGTGCTACATCATCTTCCTGGTTCCACTTCGCTCTCTGGTCACCCTCAGCTGGTGGGCCTTCTGTGAGGTGTTTCTCCAGGTGCTTTTTCTTGAGATTAAACTTCAGCCTGATTTTCCATTCAGCAAAGTTATTGTCTTCAAGAACAAAGACATGTGTGTCTTAATCCTTTATAGTAGCAGCCATTATGCCTTATACTTTCTTTTTCTCTCTCCACAGTTTTGAGGTTCTACTTGGTTAATCAGAACTCAAATAGTATGTTCTGATAATTAACTTGGTGAGGCTGGGCCCATAACCATTACTGGGTTTTAGTTAAGGCACATTAACTAAACAAACTGCACGTAGAAAGCTCTAATCCAAGCTAAAGAATCAATAACTGTTTATTTATCTAAAGAAATATGTTTACATAAATTTAGTGGAGAGAAAGAACTAGTAACTGATCTACTAGCTAGGATAGCTTTAGATTGAAAGTAGGCCATCTCTCTCAGGAGGAGACACCATGCTGCCTCTCCTGGTGCATGCAGGGAAGAAGAGAAAGAGGAGGGGGAGAGAAGGGAAGGAAGTTCCTCTGGCAGGAAGGAGACTGATAGCAGCCTATCTATCTAACTGACTCTATGGTTGTTGCCTTCCTTCTTCTCTGCTGGCAGTCCTAAAGGCTTGAGCAAGAGACATCGCCAGTCCCTTCTTCTAACATTGCAGACACCCAGGGAACAGGTGCCATGTGTGCGCTCCCTGGGGGCGCAGTGACATCACTTCCAGAAGTGATGTTGTTGTGCTGGCCACAGGAGCCTTCTCGAGCTTCATTTGGGGCCAATTTGGGCCCAAATGGGCCAAATCGTCCCCATGCAGAGCACAGGAGCACTCATGCCACTGGTGCAGTGATGTTTCTTCCGGAAGTGACATCACTGCATCAGCCCTGGGGCACACACACAAGGAAGGAATGTGGGCCTAACACAATGTAAGTGTCAGGTTCCTTTCTCTCACAACAGGAGGGGAGAGGGTCTTGGCAACCCTACCTGTAAGGTAGGTTAGGCAGAGAGTGCGTGACTGGTGCAAGGTCACCCAGTAAGCTTCCATGGCAGAGTAGGGATTTGGATCTGGGTATCCCAGATCCTAGTCCAACCACTCTACTCTACTCTACTCTAACCACTAAACCACTCTACTCTAACCACTAAACCTAACTAACCAAAGACATGCATTCATTCATACAGTAAGCAGTTTAGCTCTGACAATCAACATATCCAGCTTGTAATATACCAAGGTTAGCACAGCTGCCCAAGCATGGATTATGACTCACTGGCTTCTTGTCAGCCCACTCAAAATAAAACTAGGTGGTTTATTGAGCCTTGAGTGGGGCAGAATATAGGACAGCTGGACTGTATTCTGACCTATGGCATGGGATGATTTATTTTGTTATGAAAGAAAATGAGCTACCTGTACAAGCAACATTCTTATTCTTGGTTGGTTTCTTAATAACGTGCAGTTAAAAATGACCTTACCGTTATCATGCAAGGGATGAATTGTGATGGGTGCATTTATGTGCATTGATGAATGCCATACCACATGTACCTCTAGGTCAAAGTATTTGGTGAAGGCCAGTGAAAGAACACACTGGACTCAAATGAACTCTGCCTACGCGTACAATATTTGGCTAAATGTGGAATTAAAACCTATCCAGCAGATGCACATCAGCCTCTAATACTGAGTTTACATCTGCAGTTAGGTTTTTTGTTGTTGTAAGAAACAAAAATAATAAGGAAGGGCCAATCTAGGAACTGAATGTAAACTAAACTCTGACCCTGAGAAAATTTTCAAAGATGATACACCAAATAAGCTCATTAGAAAGTGACTTTTTGTGTAATTACTGAAGGATTATAACTCCCATCCTTTTGATGCACCTTGAAAACACTTCTCCTTTCCATCTTATTAGCCACAGAATTTTTCATCCCTAGGTTCAAAGACCACATTGAAGCATGTTGCAGATTTCTTTTCACTTTTTTAAAAAGAAAAGGAACAACATTGCCTTCAACCAACTTTCAATAGCCATATTCTGTTAAAACTGGAAAGTATCTTGTTGCTGATATACCTGAGCCACGCAATGACACAAAACACTAATTAGGCCTATTCTGCAGTGCCCTTTAGCTAACAGAACTAAATTGATCAGAGAAACTGAAGGAGAAAATTAATTAATCAGTTAAGAATATTTCTATGCTGCATCTCAGAGTCCTGCTTATTGCAGCTTACTATTAACAACAACAGTATTAAAACACAAGCCATTAGAAGCATAAAAACTATCTGTAAAACAGAAACAGATTGTTAAAAAAACTGATAAGATAAAACCCCTAATTAAAGTCTGGTAAAAAGATGTGTTTTAGTTTTGTGCTTAAAAGGAAGTGAAATAGGTGGCGAGGGAGGGTGATTCAAAGGTGAAGTGCCATCATAGAAAAGGCTCAGTCTCTATGTGCCACCCACCTCACCTCTGAAAATGGGAGCACAAAGAGCAGGACTTGAAAGCAGATATTAACTGGAGGGCTGGTGTTACAAACCCTTTAAAAGCTGAAGATAAGTAGGCAGATTACTTTAAAAGCTGAAGTAAGTAGGTTTTTGCACAGATTAATTCACTGGCATAAGAGCCCTGTGGTGCAGAGTGGTAAGCTGCAGTACTGCAGTCCAAGCTCTGCTCACGACCTGAGTTCGATCCCGGCAGAAGCCAGGTTCAAGTAGCTGGCTCAAGGTTGACTCATACTTCCATCCTTCCAAGGTCCGTAAAATGAGTACCCAGTTCCCTGGGGGTAAAGTGTAGATGACTGGGGAAGGCAATGGCAAACACCCCGTAAAAAGTCTGCCAAGAAAACATCATGATGCGATATCCCCCCATGGGTCAGTAATGACTTGTTGCTTGCACAAGAGACAACCTTTACTTTTACCTTAATTCACTGGCATGAGGCCCAAAACACTTGTTATGGTTTATTAGGTTGTTGACTCAGGGCCAAGCTACAAGTGACAAATGACACTTGAATGGCAAGTGGATTGAATGGAGCACAAGTGAACAGGGAGAAATACACTTGCCGTTCAAGTGTCATTTGTCACTTGTAGCTTCGCCCTTAGATGAAAGAGGTTGGTGTTATCAGACTTGAACTCTTCCAAGTAAAGTTCTTTCTTTGTTGGACACCCCTGTTGGACAGGTTAGGTGCTTCAATTTATGCATACACAGAGCATGCCTTCTCTTTTACTGCAAACCTCAGGGTACTTCACTAAGTTAAAAGTCTCTCCAGATACTGGGCAAGAGTTATAGTTATACCAAAGCTATAACTCTTTTCCTTTGGTGGAAGGGGATACTCCTTTCTACTCACTTCCTTGGCCCACTACAAGTTCCCAGATCTCTTGTGTCTCAGTAAAATTTTGTGCTGTCTGTCCCACTTTAGTACAGGGACTAAAAGTGCTTCATAAAAACTTAATGTTTTTACTGTAAGGGTACACTTTCCCTTTCTTTCTCACACAGAGGACTCTCTAGCTCACCTTCTCTGGTCAGATGCCAGGCTCCAACTCTCTTAACTCTTCAGTTAACACTAACTGTCAACCCCTCATTCTGTTAGCACCAACTGTCACCTCATTCTAACATCAACTGACATTCTCTTTCAGGCTTTTCAGAAGGAGGAAGGGACCTGTCAATCAATCTCTCTTCCTGCTACTGTTTCAAGCCTTTACCTGCCTCTTGCTAGATGCAGCATTTGGCAATCCTGATAGTTTTATACTGTTTCCGTCACAGCTGCATAGTATGGGAGGACATGGTCCTTCAGGTAACCACACTCCAAGGCCCATTCCACACTACCTTAGCTCCCGCTTTTCTTGTGCAATGATTGCTCCATCTGTTATTGCGCATTCTTCGCTTGTTTGTCCACATCACCCTTTGAATAGCGCTTCTCCTGCGCAATCCGTTGATCACATCCCCTTTCAAAAAGACGGGTAAAGGGGCGGGAAAAACCCGAACGGCTCCGCGGGTTGTTTTTTTTTAAAAAAAGGACAAATTGACGCTATATCGACAAGTAAGCATCCTGGTTCAATGGTACAACGACACCATTAAGATAATATATTTTAAAAAATCACCCGAGACACTTACGATGAGCGCTTGGAACATCACAGCCTGCATGCTGGTTGAAATCATCCGGGAATGGGTGAGCAGTCATGATCACCTACAGCAGCATCCCACAGCAGAGCTTCATTTTGTCTTTGGAAAATTGAAATCTGTGCCTAACTTGTCGGCACAGTCCGTGTCGGGGCGTAACATGAGCCATGATTTCAGTATCATGTGGATGCCCCCCCCAATTGAATTAACATATGAAATTGTTCCTCTGATATTTGAGGTCTGCCCGTTTTTTTAAAATGAGATTAATATGATGAGATGTCGCCATATCGACACGGTACTCTTATTTTTTAAAAAAAGGGGTGGGGACAAAGGCGGAGAATTACTCCTTAATTGGGAGGCGGGTCAAGAGAGGCTCGGAATTCAACGGAGGGCAGTTATTCATCAAAAGATAACCCGCGGCGAAAGTGCAATGGGCTGTGGCGACGCCATGGCGAATTAATGACGGCTTTGGAGACGATGCATGTGAACAGATGAAGGAATGGCGCTGCAGAAGTGAAAAACTGCCGCAAGAACAACGGTAGTGTGGATTCGGCCCAAGTTATTTAGGGTATTTAAAGGGAAGAAATAGCATTTTGAATTGTGGCCAGAACTAGATGGGAAACCAGTGCAAAACTTTCAGCACAGAGGTGATACGATCCTTATAACAATCTGTTAGCTTTGCCTTTTAGCCAACAGTTTACTATGCGAAAGGGGGGGATCTTTAATATATCTTCAACTGAATCAGATTTTCCCAAATGAAGAGAGAGCAAGGATACAACACAGGCCTGGACATGAATTTCAGTAAGTTTTATTCAAATCATTTTGCATAGGTTACATAAACTTTGAGTATCGTGGTACAGCATGGTCTTAGCATTACAATAGCTTGATTAACAATACAACAAGAATAAGGCATAGTAAATCATCTTACCAATCCTGGAGATGTCCCAGAGAGTCTCGTTGATGGAAAGAATGGGAGAGCGTCTTGCCAATCTGAAAGGGAAAGGAGAGAGATAGCAAGGAGGTATTCCTTCCTTTCTCTCCTCCTAGCTTCTTAGACTCCATGGTTTTTCTGCTCATTTTTATACGATTTTGGCCTACATCATCCCATTTCAAATTCACCAATGAGATTCCTCAGAGTCATTCCTGGCACTGGAAATCACCTAAAAATTGTAACATTCGCAGAATTTGCGCTGAGATCGTGACATCTGTAAAACGGTCAGGTCATTCTGATCCCTTAATATTTGTTATCATTACTCATATGAATATCGTGTATCAGCAAAAATCCCCTAGATCTTAGCCTATTGCCACGTTTCCATTCAAAGGTTCACCTAGACTCCATCCCGTTTGGTTCAGTATATCCCCAGCTCCCCATGACTAAGGCCTATGTGACTGACACATGCACAGTGACTGCTGAGCTATTCCATGCAGAGCTACAATGAGATTGATTGAGCTGTGAATACATGGACACATGCATGCATGTATATGTGTTTCCAGCAAAACAATCATGTGGTTAGTGTCAGCGTGATGTTATAGTCAAGGCAGTGTTTCTAAGTGACTTGAACTAGTAGTGGACTGTGAAACCAAAAGCTCTTAAAAGAATCTCTCTTGCTGTGGATCTTCCTCTTTTCCTCTCTTTAATTGTGTTCTCATGATTGCTAATGTGTGTACAGTGTTTTCCTTCAGACATAAGAGTAGATGTGAAAGTTACTGTGTTTTAATGTCTTTGAATCTTAAAAGTCAGAAAAGAAAGATTGTCCGTTTGAAATAAGCCTCTGCGTTTGTTATTCGTCAGCCCCCCTTCTCTTCTCCTAGGCTTTGTGACATGTTTGACCGAATCTGGCTCTCTTCCAATTATTGATTTTCGTCCATGTCCACAGAAGCTAATGCAAACATCGGCAAAAGCAAACATTACTCGCTCTTCCCTGTTCAGAGAACATGTCATTTGGAATGGTTCCAGTGAGACAGTGAAAAATAATATTCTGGTGCTTTCCATACTTAAAAATGGATTCCCAGGACCATAAAAATAGGCTGGCTTCACTATACAGGAATACAACACAACCACTGAAAGTAGTCCGTCCACTGCGTTTTGGAGCAACTGAAAGTTTCCAAACCATTTCTAAGGCAGCCTCACATAGAGCACATTACAGTAACTTGGATTATGTGATCAGAGTATGGATGACTGTGACCAGATCATGCTTTTCGAGGTGAACCAGCCATAGCTGGTGAACCAGCCATAGCTGATAAAAAGTTTACATGCCGGGGAGGAGACATGACCAGCTATAGGCCAGGATCCAATAGCACTCCTAAGCTACGAATCTGCTCCTTCAAGGAGAGTGCAACGCTCTCCAGGACAGACTTGTTCTGCAGTCCCTGAGCAGTTTATCCATTGACCAACAGCATCTTGGTCTTGTCTAGATTCTATTTATTGGCCCTCATCCATGCCATTACTTTCTCCAAGCACCTATTCAGGACTTCCACAGACAAACCTAGCTTAGCTGTTAAGGAGAAACAGAGCTGGTGTCATCTGCATATTGGTGGCATACCACTCCAAATCCCCATATGATCTCTCCCAGCAGTTTCATGTAGAGGTTTAATAGCCTTGGGGATAAAATGGAATCCTGAGGGACCCCCTAGCCTAAATGCCAAGCAGCAGTCCCCCCAGCACCACCTTCCAGAATAAAATAACAATGGAACCACTGAAGCATGGTGACCCCTACTCCCAGCCCAGCTAGCCTTTCCAGAAGGATACCATGGTTGATGGTATCAAAAGCTGATGAGAGGTCAAGCAGAATCAACAGACACACTCCCACTGTCATGCTTCTGGCGAAGGTCATCTGTCAGGGCAACCAAGGCTGCCTGTGTTGGAATAAATCACTGTTGCCTAATTTGAATAGAAAGAGTGAAGAGTACATGCAGAGGGAAAGGGGGCTTGATACTTTGTATAGTGTCAGTTTGTTTATCTGTTGCTATTGAACTGGCCCCTCCCTGATGTGAATAAACATTCCTTTTGTGTCAGTTAAAAAAGGTCTGTTACTGTAACTGTCTATCTTATGTACAAGCCATGAACACGTTTTCTCTCATAGTTTGCTGTATTTACTGCTTTACTGTATATAGTTATTAAATGAAGTTCAATATTATCTGAACAAATACGTCTGCAGAATGATATTACTTCTCACTAGATTCAACTACTGACTCTGCTCTTGCTCTCTTGCTCTGTGTGTGTTTGGGGGGGGTGGGGGGTGGGGGGTGTATACACATACACACACACACACACATATGAAGAAGGTGGAATATCCTACACCTGGTGAGTGAGATATTGCCCCATAATGAGGACTGACTGGGATATCTATATCTATATCTATATCTATATCTATATCTATATCTATATCTATATCTATATCTATATCTATATCTATATCTATATCTATATCTATCTATCTATATATCCCTCACAGCCTGAACCTGTATAGCCACCACAGCTAAATCACCTTGCCCAAGAATATTAGCCCCTAGTTGTTTAGGTCATTTTGGTCCAAGGACATCTTTAGGAGGGATTTCACAACTGCCTCTTTCAAAGCAGTTGAACTACACCCTCTTGCTGTGAAGCATTTATTATCTCCTGGACCCAATTAATCAACAACAAAGGGCAAGGCTGGGCATGGTGAGCCAAACATTTTGATAGCCATCACTTCATCAGGCCTCACCAACAGAAAGTCATTTTGAGATTGAACCAGTCCAACTATGAGATAAAATCCCCTTCACAACCTGGAAAAGCTCTACCAGGCAGTATTGTACAGATACAGTGGCAGAAAAGTGAGTTTGTTTTATTTAATTAATTAATTTTACTTTATTTCTATCCCATCTTTTCCCCCAATGGGGACTCAAAGCTGCTTACATCATTCTCCTCTCCTTCATTTTATCCTCACAACAGCCCTGTAAGTTAGGTTAGGCTGAGCGTATGTAACTGGCCCAAGATCACCTAGCAAGCTTCCATGGCACAGTGGGGGATCAAACCTGGGTCTCCCATATCATGGTCCATTACTCTAGCTACTACACCACACTGGCTCTGGCTTTGCTGCCTTCACTGCCATGGAGGAGGCATAATAATGTGCTCTCACCTATGTTTGATCACATTCTCTTCAATATTTTTCCTCCACCTGCACTCTTAATTGTCTGCCCAACTATTTCAGCATAAGCCAATGGAAATTCTGGATTCCAAATCATGTCCATAGCATAGGTCACCTTTGTATTCCACTAGTCAACCAGGGCTGCAACAGGAGTGCCAAGCCAACCCTTCTGACTGGAAAATCCCTAGGACACATCAGAAACCCCTCTGGACCCTCCAGCCTCCTAGGGCAAACCATCCCAATTGTTCCCCTGACCTTGTGGAAGTTCTGAGTGTTCATGAGTCTAAATCTCATCAGATAATGGTTGGTCCATGACAAGGGCAGAGTATAAAATTCCTCCATTACCAAACCATGTACCTTATCCCCAGAAAAAAACAAATCAAACATATGCATAAGTACCAGAATGTTCTGGGAGAGCCCCATGGTTGTCATGGTAGCCATGAAGTCCTGAGCTTCTCCTGCTAGGGCAGCATGGCATAGACACTGAAGTCCCCAAGGACAACAAACCTCTGGCTACTCAACACCAAGTCCAAGACTGCCTCTGTCAGCTCAAGCAGGAGACTGTTGGGCACTAGGGTGGGGTACACGGACAGAGTTCCTATCCTGTCTGGAATCCACAACTTCAGGCCATACACTCAAAATTGGGGCTCCGGTTAACAAAGCATCTGATGAATGCCACATAGGGTTGCCAGGCACCCCTTGGCAATGACAGGGAGGGCAGGGGGCAGTGTGTACTAACCTCCTTACAGCACAATCCTAAACTAAATTACTCCAGCCTAAGTCCATTGAAATCAATGGGCTTAGGCTGGAATAACTCTATTTAGGATTGCACTGGTAGTCTTGCCTGCTGATGGCCTACCTGCTGATGGTGGGCAATTTCCAAGTGGCCTGCCTCCTCCTGCCAACTGCCAGCGCAATCAGAGGCAGGAATTCCCAGAAGATTGCCTGCCATCAGTGGGCACCTGGGATATCCTAGTGCCACAGAGACCCAACAGATCACAGCCACCTTCTCTCTGCCCATCAAGCCTAGGCTGATGCTGCAGAAGGAGGACTGGGACTAGGAGAGAGTCACCCCTCCCTTTTCGCTCACCCAGGTCTTGGTGATACATACCACGTTGGCCTCCTCACCCAGTATTAAGTCTTGAATGATAGATGTTTTGTTTTGAACCAACCTGGCATCCAGCTGCAGCCCGTTTTAGGCTTGATGTGTAATCAGCAAAATTGCCACAAGATTCTTTCAGTTGAGAAAAGGACCAAAAGAATGGATGAGCATAATCTGTCAGTCCCTTCTTTCCCATACGTGGCCTGTCCTTCTCCCACCTCCGTATCTTATTCTTCCCACATGTACATCAATATTGGCACCTCTTGGCCCTCCTCCTGAAGTGCTACCCAGACACATGATAAAATATACACAACCAGCAGCAGCCCACTGCTGCTGGAGGATCAAAAGGTGGTAAAAGTCTGTCCAGTAAACTTAGCTGTATCAAACACCAGGTGAACACTTTGCAGACTGCTCTCAACCCTCTGTTCTCTAGCCACCATTTTTCTCCTTATGCTGCTATACTGGCTGTTAAAAGAGAGAAAGTGTTTACTCCTAGCAGCTCTTATAGCTGTCCCAGGTGTTCTCACTTGCAGCCCTCCCCATACACTCTTGGCAAGTTGGTGTCTCAAAAAAGGCACTAGAGGTTAAATATGAATTTATTTATTTAAAATATTTATATTCTGCTTCTCCGACATACACTTAAGGTAGTTTCCGGATATGCAGATAACAGTACAAGTATTAAAGCCAAAAACAATTCATTCAAATAATCTGCACAACCATAGGTATATTTCCATGAGCTTGTAAATAATTCAGACTTCCATTTTTTCCCCTTAAGTTTGCCAGAGGTGACATTTTCCATACTTCCCTGGGTGGCTCATTCCAAAGAACTGAGGCTGCCACTGAAAAGCCAGAGTAGGAGCTAAAACCATCATAACTTGCCTTGATGTTGGGACTGAATCCAGCCCCTGTTGTGATGAATGCACTGTTTTGACAGCTCATACAAGGAAAGGAGGTCCAGCAAGTATGAAGCTCCAAGGACATTAAGATCTTTAAAGGTTAAAGCCTGAGCTTTGAATTAAACTCAGAAATTCTAACAGCCAATGTAGATGTTTCAAGATCTAAGTAAAACAGATGAATTTTGTAGCTCCTGTCAGCAACCAGGCCTCTATGTAGGGCTGCTCAGAGGTAGGCAGACATAAGAGGAGGCAGGAAATCCAGGGTGACTTTTTGCAAGAGAGAAAGAGAATCCACAGTGCAATTCTTTGCCAAGGAGAAGGGGAGGGAGAATTCTTTCTCTTCCTCTCTCTTTTGCAAAAAGCAGCCCTGGATTTCCTGCCTCCTCTTATGTCTACCCCACCCCCACCCCCCACCCCCGTCCCCAAGCTCCCAGAGGAAAACTGGAGTGGAGAATTTTTGCAAGAGACAAAGAGAGTGAATCTCAACCACCACTCTTCCCCCAGCAGAGAATTGCATGGAGCAACTTTTTTTTGTAACCCAGGGAACTTTGCAGGACCTGATACATGAAGAACATGTGTCAGGCATCTCACATAGTTTGGCTCAAAATTAGTACTGAAGCATTGCCTCTGTTCATGTGCATAGGCAGATTGTCTACCAGAGTCACTAGTGCTGTCTCAGTTCTAAAACCAGGCCTGAAGGTAGACCGAAAAGGGTCAAAGGAAGATGTGTGTTCCAGAAAACTTGGAGTTGCTCTGCCACAAGCCATTCTGTCATCTTACCCCCAAAATGAATGTTAGACACTGGCCTATAGAATTTTTCTTAGATATACTTTCTCAAAATTAAAAATGTGCATGCAGAAATTTTTTCAAAGAGGGTGTCATATTTAAAGCACTACGGAGTAACAGCAAAAATGTAGATTCTGTGATACATTTCATCTGTGGCTTTTTACTATTCAGTGAGTATTTATTGTCTCTGTCTCTCTCTCATACCCATACATATAAATAATGGATATAAGGTACACAGCTTCTCTGTAGGGAGGCCCTTCATGTAGCATTCCCTTGAAACATATGGGGTACAAATGTTTTAATTAATAAATAAAATAAAGGGAGTCTGACTCACACTAACAAAAACCAGCTGTATTGAGGAATCTTTTTTTCACCTTTTAGAGGCTAGAACTCATCATCACCCCAAAGACCACATACAACCATTTACAGAGTACAGATCAAGTATCTTCAATTTGCATTAATACCGCCACTGCAAACTGTACATTTGGCAGGTAGGTAGATTATATGTTTTATGTAGCAACAGCCCCTATAACAAACCATAAACCACCACTATAAAACTGTCACCATAAACCATAGGCTATATTGTGACAAACACAAAATCGCATATAAGGTTTCTTAAAAGGTCATACTGACACAACAAAAAGGCATTGTGTTAAAACAATAATTAAAGGCTAGAAATATAGCAGGGCTACCAGGAAAGCTAATAGTGGAGATGCAGCCTTTTTCTCTACCATACCCCAGTTTGAGGGTCCTACTAAAAATTAACACTTGCATTCCTAATGTTCCAGATTCAAATATGGGTTAGGGATATCATTGTCGTAGAAATACAGAAATAAGCTTGGTGCTCTTTACAAAAAAGCAGGGAAAGAATTTGAAAATCTGCCTATTTATTTCAGAAAAAATAAGAAAGGGGGAAGCACATCACAGGCTGACACAGGAAAGAATGATCAACTGCCACAGCAGATGGCAGGGCTAAGGAATAACACCACCACTCCATTTACCAGACCCACTTTAACTATGCAGCAATTATCAATAGAGGCCAGCCCTCAATTTCTACCACATTATAGCTTGTCATAAAGATTCCTATTATTTTGTATTGATTTAACGTAATTGCCTTATGCAATTTTAATTATGTTAGCTGCCTAAAGCATGGTAATAGAAAGTCAAGATACAAATTTAAACTAATAGTGACATTCTACATGCTGTTTTTTTTAATGCTTTTCATCTATCCACCACACTCAGGGTAGTTTCTGTAGGTGCACATAAAGGTTGAAGCAGCCCTTTGTTGAAATGTTGCTGTAAAGTATGCTTCACTGCAAATGCTGAGAGGTTTTTTTTGGGGGGAGGGGGTGTTTAATACTCACAAAGGGTATGAAAACAGAATGTACAAGAATGGCTTCTCATGTTTAATTTTATCCTGTTTCGTGCAACAAGTTCTTTTCAAACAAAAAGGAAACAACTTGCATATTCATCCACTGAAAAGAAATGTATGGAGTTCATTTCCTAAAATGGCCTGTAACAAGTTTGCTGGGAATTTTTCCCTCTCAAAAACAGAATGTTTCCATTCTCTTGTACAGAGCAACACAAAAGAGAGCTCAATAAAATATTAAAGACACTCCCCATGGACATACAAGAACGTATCCATATGGACACACCCCAGGAACCACGACCAGGAACATTGTACCTATTACCCAAAATCCACAAACCAGGTAACCCAGGATGCCCCATTGTTTCAGGAATTGGCACTATCACAGTAGGAGCCTCAGGATATATGGACTTTATCCTCAGGCCCTATGCCACCAGCACACCCAGCTATTTATGGGACACCACTGTCTTTTTCAGGAAAATACAGTCCACTGACAACCTACCAGATGACACCATCCTAGCAACCATGGATGTGGAGGCTCTGTACACCAATATCCCACATGCAGATGGACTGCAAGCCATCAGGAATATTATCCCGGACAAAACCACGGCACACCTCGCCACTGAACTTTGCCACATTGTACTCACTCACAATTACTTCAAATTTGGCAACAGCTTATATCTACAGGTTAACGGCACAGCCATGGGCACACACATGGCACCATAATATTCATGGCGGACTTGGAGCAATGCTTCTTCAGCTCCCACCCACTGAAACCACTCCTGTACTTAAGATTCTTGGATGACATTTTCATCATTCGGACCCATGGGAAGGAAGCCCTTGAGAGATTTCATCAGGTCTTCAACAACTTTCACCCTACTATCAACCTGGGCCTGGACCACTCTACATAACAGGTACACTTCCTGGACACCACTGTACAACTACATAATGGACAGATAAATACCACCTTATACCGGAAACTCACCGACCGATACTCTTACCTACATGTCTCCAGCTTCCATCCCAAAACATACCATTCAGTTGATTGTCTACAGCCAAGCCTTATGTTACAATCCTATCTGCTCCAATGCAGGACTCCCACTTAAGAGATTTACAACAAGCATTTTTGGGGCTACAGTACCCACCTAATGAAGTGAGGAAACAAATTGACAGGGCCAGACTAGTACCCAGAAACAGCCTGCTCTGGGACAAACCTAAAGGAATGAACAACAGAACACCACTGGTTGTCACCTACAGTTCCCAGCTCAAACCCATCCAACGTATCATCAGTGACCTACAACCCATCCTGGAAAATGATGCCTCACTCTCACAAGCCCTGGGTGGAAGACTTCTCCTCGCCTACAGACAGCCCCCCAACCTGAAACGACTTCTCACCTACAACCATGAATCGGCTAGCAGAGTCACCAACACAGGGACCAGACCCTGCAACAGACCCAGATGCCAACTCTGCCCACATATCTACCCAGGAAATGCAATTCCAGGACCCAATGGCATCAACTACACTATCTCTGGCTCTTACAGCTGCTCATCCTCCAACGTGATATATGCCTCATGTGCCAACAATGTCCATCTGCTCTGTACATTTGACAAACCAGCCAACCTCTGAGCAATAGAATAAACGGACACAAATCTGACATTAAAAATGGCAACATCCAGAAACCAGTGGGAGAACACTTCAATCTATCAGGACATTCCATCAAGGGCTTAAAGGTCACTGTAGTTCAACAGAAACCTTTCAAAAACAGAATCCAACAGGAAGCTGCTGAATTTGAATTCATATGTAAATTTGACTCAGTCAGGCTTGGATTGAATAGGGACTATGAATGGTTATCTCATTATCAGAAGCTACTGATTGCATCTACTCCCCCCTCCCCTCTCCACCTATATATCTGACCAGTTTCTTCTTACCCTCCATGCATCTGACGAAGAGAACTGCAATTCTCGAAAGCTTATGCTACAGTAAAGTTAATTAGTCTTAAAGGTGCTACTGGACTCTTTTCTGTTTTCCTACTACAGACTAACATGGCTAACTCCTCTGGATCTATTCTCTTGTATGGATACATTTTTCCTTTAAAAGTTGCCCATTCTGTTAATGTGGGGTTTTTTGAAATTCTCATGAACCACTTTGCATTCCCCCATATGCCCCAGAGCCTTCTTGGAGACTTTTCTAATACCACTGTTGCCATCAGTGCTTGCTAACAAAAATCCCCTATTTACTTCTGTGGACAAGGTGGCATAATTTGTGCCCTCTCCTTAAAAAAAGAAGAGTAGCTAGTTTGTAAACCCAGGACTGACCAATGTGCTAGTAGGGAGGAGAGGGTTTTTTTTTTTTTAGTAATTTCTGTAAGATATTGAACTTATTTTACCTCCCTTAGGAAACCACCACTGAATACTTTGCTTTAATATTAATTGAGAAAAACACAAACCGGAGAGCAAGGAAAGTCTGATATATATATATAAGGTTATTATTCAATCAAAGTGCAAAAGTGCAAGATAGTGCAAAATGCTCTGCAAGATACAGTACAATTATGCTGAGTGATTTATAAATTACTCAAAAACAAGAACATCTGTCGCGAGAACAGTCATTGATTCATATAAATATACATTCAAAAAGGGGAGTGTACAATGGGGGAAAGGCAGTCCATGTGTCCAGAGATGAAATTAATAGGACAACTCTAGCCGACGGGCATCAGCTGTTGTTCTCAATTCCCGTTTCGGTTCTTCTTCTTCCACGGGCTAGTAGTCATGGGCTAATAAGCAAGTTACAGTGACAAATATTAATTACATATCTCATATGGTGGACAAAAACCAAGTTCAAAAAATTGTACTTACTCCACAGATGCCATCTCTCCTCACTCCCCACAAGTACTTCCAAGCTCAATTTAGTCGACAGATAGTCAGATTAACGACCCACCCCATTATTAAAGGAGCTGCCCTTGGTCACATGATATATATATGAAGGCTCATTCCGCAAGTACTTATACATTACAGGGATACCCCAAAAACTTACAAAAATGCAGAGAACTCAAAATCGCCTCAAAGCAATTCCAAAATACATCTGTAGAGACCAACAAAACTGGAGGAGCTCTGGAAGGGTAAATTAACCCAAAAAACAAGAATAATCAATTGATTGGTTCAGTCCAGAAGGACTTAAGCTATGTAGCTCAAAAATCCATTTACTCTCGGACTGTAAAAGTTTAGTATTGCACTCAATATCCAACACCTCTAGAACTGAAACCACCAAGTCCCTCGGGTCATCATGATTGGACAAAAAATGTTCCACCAAAGGGGCTTCTTTAACTTGATTCTTGATTCTGGACAAGTGTTCCTGAATCCGAATGCGTAACTGACGTGCGGTGCTGCCCACATAGTTGAGACCGCAACCACATTGAATGATGTAGACCACATGTGAGGACTTACAAGTCGAAAAGTTCAACAGGTGTCCACTTCGGGGGGTGATAATACTCTCTAAATCCACCATCAAGTTACACACCGAGCAACTCCCGCATGGAAAATGCCCTCTCGGGAGAGAACCTCCAGTAGTGGGTCTGGGATACTCAGACCTGACAAGAATATCCCTAAGATTACTGGTTCTTCTAATTCCCGCTAACGGATACTGTTCACACCCAACAATCCCACTAACTAAATGCCAATGCTTTTTAATGATTTTATCTATGGCTCCAGTCATGGAAGTATATTCCAAGGACCATTTAATTCTTGTGACCTCCTGTCGGCTCCTAGGTTGCAATAATGTTTCTCGTGGGGTAGACTCTGCCCGTTTAAGAGCTGATCTCCTTACTTGTCCTGGGTAGCCTCTAGCAGCAAAACAAAGGTTCAAATCCCGACTGTGCTGAATAAAATCCAGCTTCCAGAGCTCCTCCAGTTTTGTTGGTCTCTACTAGGGGTGTGCAAGGAAAAAACTTTCGGCTTTCTTGTTTCGGGATTACCCGAAACAAGATTCTCTACCGGCATTAGCCGAAAGCCGAAACAAGAATCTCTTTCGGGATTCGGGATTCGGCATTATTTCGGCATTCTTTCGGGATTCTTTCGGGTTTTTTTGCTGGGAAAATGCCTCCGTCTTTCAGGACGCCTGGAGGAGGCATTTTCCCACCAAATAAGCCCAATATTGGTGGGGACCTTCCTCTAACCCTTCTCTAACAACCACCCAAGTTTCAGACAGATTGGACTTTGGGGGGCCATGTTATGGCCCCCCAAAGCAGGTCCCCCCATCCTCCCATAAAGGAGCATCTTCTTCATTATTTCCTATGGGGAAAAAATGAAGAAGCAGGCTTCCTTTGCCAGGGGTGGCATTTTGCATGCAAAATGCCCCCCAGCCCTCAGGGGCCCTTCTCCCACCCCTCCTCCCACCCCCCACCAAGGCTCAGCCTGCTCCCACTTGGGGGGGCCATTTCATGGCCTCCCCAAGTAGGTGCTCTAATCTCTACCACTGACAGCTGGGGGAGGCTTGTGTTGCCAGGGGTGGCATTTTGCATGCAAAATGCCCCCCAACCCTCTGGGGCCCTTCTCCCACCCCTCCTCCCACCCCCCACCAAGGCTCAGCCTGCTCCCACTTGGGGGGGCCATTTCATGGCCTCCCCAAGTAGGTGCTCTCAGCCCCTAAAGTCCACCCTTCACAGCCCCACACAAACCCAATTCCCCCCCAGCTGCCACACACAGACCCAAATCCCCCCAGTAGCCCCTCACAGACCCAAATCAACCCCCACCTGCCCCACACCCACCATAACCCCAGGAACAGGCTGGCCTGCCCTCCCCTTTTGGGAACCCCTAAACTCTCTTTCCCAGGGCAGTTCTGCACAGACAAGGGGTGCCACAATGGTGGCAGTGCCAAATCGTCCCTGGGAAAGAGCACCTGCCCTGGCACACAGACAACCACCCCCCTGACCCCCCCACCACCCGCAGAGAAGGCTGGCCAGCCTGCCCCATTGTTCCCTATGCTGGGAACCAACCTCCCATCAAAGAAGGGAACACAGACACACAATCATTAAGTTTAAAAAACCTTTATTTTCTCATTTTCAAATTACAAGTGGTCAACAAATCACAACATATTACACTTATTGTCCCTCATAGCACAACACAACACAATTAACTACACATCAGAGAATCTTAAACACAATTTTTTTTTTGAAATGGACAAACAGTAAAGTTTTGAACATTACAACAGGTCACATAGTGAGCGGGCACAACAGGGCATGGAAACAGAAGATGATCATAATAACTACCAGCCTAATACAACTCTCCCTCCATAACATGACTTAATGGGGGGGAACCACTGCAACAAAATCCCCCCCCAACCCTCTGGGGCCCTTCTCCCACCCTTCCTCCCATCCCCCCACCAAGGCTCAGCCTGCTCCCACTTGGGGGGGCCATTTCATGGCCTCCCCAAGTGGGTGCTCTGCTCTCATCTCTACCACTGACAGCTGGGAGAGGCTTGTCTTGCCAGGGGTGGCATTTTGCATGCCAAATGCCACCCTCACCCTCAGGGGCCCTTCTCCCACCCTTCCCCCCACCCCCCACCACATGCATTCCTTGACAATCAAGAAATCTGGAGTTAAATATAATGTGCATGTAAGTCCCTCAAAGACAGAAGCAATATGACCCATTTGATTTCCACAACCTCAGACACAATTAGGGATCCGTTTCCCCTTGGTGGGGGATCCCCCACTCTCACCTATCACCCCGAAGGGGGAAAGTCAGTGAATGAGCCTTCAAGGTACGCTCCAGGGGCTGCTGCCGTGATGTCACTGATGTCATCTGGCTGCCCTGAGAGTATGCCTGTGCTTTGCAGTGGGCTGATTTGGGCCCTGCAGGCCAAAGCAGGATCCCTTGTGGCCCAAATCTGCCTGCTGTGAATTGTGCGTGCTCCCCAGCCTTGTGTGATGATCACATCACTTCCTAGAACAGACATCATCATGCCAGAGCATTGCCATTAAATGATCATGCGTGTGTGAACAGACCCTAAGTATCCTGTAGGCTTCAGTGATGGTATAGTAATGTTTTCACTCACATTATAGAGAGAGAGAGAGAGAGAGAGAAGGGGGGGAGGCACTGAAACTAGATTATTTCTTCTATTTTACTGTCCCCTTCCAAAGCCAGGGTGGCATTGGCACAATGCCCCCCTCCCCCCGGCCAGAGCCTTAGTACCAGTATGCATTGACAGGCCCATGCATCATAGTCCTTTTTGAGACCCAGCCAAGTTGTGTGCCTTTTGGAGAAAAATGTTCAAGTTGCTGGTGGGGGTATGAACAATTTTTAGATATCCACCGTAGTGCAATGGCTAGAGAGTTGGTCTAGAATCTGGCAGACTCTGATTCTGTGCCTTGTAGGCTTGATGGATGTTCTTGGCTCAGCCTAAGTAAACAATTGTGTTGTGTTTTCCAGAGGCAGTCTAGGTGATTTTGGGGCCCTAGACAAATGTTCTGGATGGGGCCCCAGAACCAGTGCCACCCCACCACTGGCTCCTTGCCAAGGCCAAGCAATTTGGTCACCTAGGCCCCAGATAGAGTGGGCAGGAGTGCGTTGTTTCCTTCCTCCCCCCCCTCCACCCCCTCCAACAACTAAGAAGGCCATCGGTGGAGTCACTCCAATGTGAGGCATGGAGCAGCTGTCTATTGTTAGCCTGGTTGTGATGAGGGTGAAACAAATCAAGGGAGAACAGCAATGTGTAAACCACTCTAGGTTCCCATGGGGGAGAAAACCGGGGCATAAGATAAACCTTTAATTTGGTGGGGAGGGGGTATATACATTTTATGTGTATGTGTCTGTATGTTTTATGCATTCAAATCACTTGTGGTGTACTTTAGAATTATATTGAGCTCCACAGTATCCCAAAAACCTTGTCCATGTATTGCAAACCGAAGTCAATCTACCACATCTAGGGTATTCTTCTTTTCCCTACTGCCTTCAATTTTTCTTAGCATTATTGTCTTTTCTAGTGAACCTTGTCTTCTCATGATGTGACATAAGCACTATCATCAATTGATATCTTCAAGGGAGAAAGCAGGCCTGATTTGGTCTGGACATGTCTTTTTCGGAGTCCATGGTACATGTAAATTGAAACTTTCTTCCCACTTCACAGTGTGAATGCTTTTTCCTCCTATGAGCTTTGTCTAAATTTTACTGTACTGATACTGCTCATTTGGCCAAAAGGCCTGCCCTTGATCAATGCCACATTAAATACTTCATAATAAAAATATGTTTTTAGAACCATTTAAAAGTGTCCTTAAGTGCCATACGCCGATTTAAAAAACCATAAGCTAAATGTTTGGGAACACAACCAGATATGTGAATGACTGAAATGCAGCCCAATCCCACTGCTACTTAAAATCCATTTTTGATGGAGGTCTGGATTGTCTTACATTGGTGTCATTGGGCTTGGAATCAGGAACCTGGAAGCGTTCCATGGGGGCTACAACTTTCATGCCAAGGCTAAGAGGGTGGGAACGGGATCTCTCTGGGGTGGCAAACTCTGGCCTTGGAAGTTACTGGCAATTTGGGGGTGGGACTTGTGGAAAGGAAAATCTGAGTAGGGATCTCCCCCAGAATCCATGGTCCGCATTTGCCCTCTAAAGAGATTGCCCTTGGAAGCAGCCAGTTTCTCTGTAGGGAACTACTCTCTCTAACCTGAACTCAAGCCCAACCAGGAGTTTGGCAGCCCTAGGAAAATTTCTGAAAAAGATGGCAAAGGAGGGCCAGCAACTGATAGAGGCATGGAAGCCCACACCAGGACAGTAGCAGGGGCCTACTTGGGCAAAAGGGACGACCAGTGCTCTCATCCCCCATAGTCCACTCCTTACAGCCCCACACAAACCCAGTTCCCCCACCCCAGCTGCCACACACAGACCCAAATCCTCCACTCAGCCCCTCTCAGAACCAAAACCACCCTCAGCTGCCCCACACCGAGTACCCCAGGAACAGGCTGGCCAGCCTGCCCCATTGTTCCCTATGCTGGGAACCAACCTCCCATCAAAGAAGGGAACACAGACACACAATCATTAAGTTTAAAAAACCTTTATTTTCTCATTTTCAAATTACAAGTGGTCAACAAATCACAACATATTACACTTATTGTCCCTCATAGCACAACACAACACAATTAACTACACATCAGAGAATCTTAAACACAATTTTTTTTTTGAAATGGACAAACAGTAAAGTTTTGAACATTACAACAGGCCACATAGTGAGCGGGCACAACAGGGCATGGAAACAGAAGATGATCATAATAACTACCAGCCTAATACAACTCTCCCTCCATAAAACGACTTAATGGGGGGGAACCACTGCAACAGGGTCCAGCAGAACCTATGTCATTTCCTGTGGCTGTGCTTTCAGTTCAGACACACAAAGCTGAACTGGGCACTTCCAAGGCACTGGACAATGGTATTTCTGGAGCAGTTCTGCAGAGGTCTCCCCCCACCCCCACACCAGCCTCAGAATTTACCTGGGAACATCTGTGAGAGATCATCATTGGCCGGTGCCCATCCACCACTCTTCCCGCATCCCCCAACCATGCAAACCCAACATTAACATCAAATTTTTTTTTTTAAACATGAACATTCAATCAACTTTTAAAAAACATAATCACAACATTTTTTGGGGGGTTTTTTTCCTTTTTTTTACATGAACAGAACATCAACTTTTAAAAAACATAATCACAACATTTTTTTGGGTTTTTTTTTTTTTACATGAACATTCAATCAACTTTTAAAAAACATAATCACAACATTTTTTTTTGGTTTTTTTTCCTTTTTTTTACATGAACAGAACATCAACTTTCAAAAAACAGTACAACAATTCTTCTACAATTTTTTTTACAATGATTTCATCTGATAAAAACACCTAAGCAATCCCTATCTAACCTGTTTCTCCCTCCAGTAGCAATCCATGTTTCTGGGGCATTATTTTTCATAATAAATTTGGTCCCACAGGGTATGTCTCAGTGATGGGAGATGTTTTGAATACCCTGGGGGGGGGCTTTCAAATTGCTGGGTGTTTTCCCTTTGCCACTGGTTCCTAACCACCCTCCCTCTACTGGCCGGTTTTAACTGTATATACAGGGTTTTATACAGGGGAGAGCGCGATTCCAAAGGATTGGACTCATAGAGGATGCAGGCCACAAGTTGGGCTCACCTCAGTCACTCTGGAAGTCCAGTCCTGAGAAATCGAAGAGGCGAGAGTTGACCTTCAGGAAGGTCAACTGCTCGACTCTCCATGGGAGAAGGCGAGTGCGATGTGGGCCGACAATGTCGCCCGCATGTGAAAAGACGCGCTCGCTCTCCACGCTCGTCGGAGGGCATGAGAGCAGCCGCTGCGCCTCGAGGGAGAGGTCCGGCCAGACCGACTCCTTCCTGGCCCAGTAGCTGAGCGGATCGGTGGAGAGCGACTCGCAGGGCTCCGCGAGGTAGTCCCTGACCATCGCCTCCGCCGGATCCTCTCTCACGGTCCTCACGACCCCAGAGGGGACGAGGGCCCACCGGAGCATCTCCATCTCCATCGGCACTCCGGTGGTGGCCTCGGGGGGGGCCTGCGCAGAGGGGGCGTCAGAGGGACCCGCACGGCAGGGCCCCTCTTGCGTCCCCCCTGTCGACAGGCGTCCCCTCTTGGCCTGCCTGCGCCTCACCCAAGAGCAGAGCCCGTCTCTGGCTTGGGTGAGGTTCCCGTCCCGCTCGGCGAAAGTGCCCTTTATGCGCGGGTCACACATGGTCGCCAACATGTATGACTCTTCCTTAGTGAGAGGAGTTAGCCTGGCAGCTATGCCCTGCTGCAGCCTTCTCACTAATGCGCGCACCGCTGGAACAAGGTCAGCACGGGGCGCGACCCGGTCTGCAAGGGTGGCCAGATTCCTCTGGAGCGTGTGCACCAGGGGAATGACCAGACCGAGGGTCGCCGTGTCTGACGAGACCGCCACAGTGAAGTCCTTGAAGGGCTTCAGGACCTCCACTGTCTGGGTGATGGTGAGCCAATCCTCCCGGTTGAACTCACCCACCTGACTCGCACCGCGGTGCTCGGAGAGCCACGCGTGGAGTGCGGCCTGCTGCTCCACCAAGCGCTCAAGCATGGCGCAGGTGGAGTTCCAGCGAGTGCTGACGTCAGTGATCAGAGCGTGCTCTGGCACACCTGTCCTGACCTGTGTCTGGCGCAGTTCGTGCGTGGCCTTCACGCTGCGCGAGAAGTGACCCGTGAGCCTCCGACATTTCTGGACAAGTAACTGGAGTTCACGGGTCCGGGTATCCACGGGTTCCTTCGAGGAGCCCAACCCCAGCGCATCTCTCACCACTAGGTGAAGCTTGTGAGCGGCACAGTAGACGCTCTCTCGGCTCACTAGATGCGCCGCTGCCCTCATGTTCTTGCCACCGTCCGTCACCATGCATCCCACGGTGGCGGGTCCCTGGCCTATCCACTCGTCCAACTGTCTCCTTAAGGTGGCAGCGATGTTCTCCGCCGTGTGGGACACGTCGAGCACCTCGGCGTGAAGCAAGGCCTTGCAGTAGCCGGCCTGGCGGTCTCGCATCCTTCCCTGTCTAGCTGTGCTAGGAACCTCCCCCCGGCCCCCACCCAGAACCGACTCGGGTTCCCACCAGTGAGCAGTAAGCGAGAGGTACGCTTGCTGCACACTTGGGCAGGTCCAGATGTCCGATGTGAAGTGCACAGTTCTCCCGGCAACCCGGGACAGCTGTGCCTTCACATGATCCCTGGCAGCCCTGTAAAACGAGGGCACCACCGATCTGCTCAACGACGTGCGAGCAGGGACGGCGTACCAGGGAAAGCAATCTTGGAGCAGCCCTGAGAAGCCGAAGTCTTCAACTACGGAATACGGTTGCCCATCCACTGCTATCATGTTGACGATGTGGCGCGTGATGCGCCTGCTCGCCCTCCGGATCCCCTCTCTGGGCACACTAGCGCCCTGCATACCAAGCATCTCCGGGAGAGAGGCTTGGCGTCCCTTTCCTGCAGGTACCCTTGGGGGGAGAGCACCAGAGGAGCCTGCCTCCTTCTGGCTAGCTGGCGGCCGTGCGGCGCCACTCGAACCCTCCTCCCGAAGAAGCACCGCCTGGTGGTGCCTCTTCATATGGTACCTCATCCCAGACGTGGAGAGATGCCACACATCTTTGCCACGGCTGACGCGCTGCCTACAATGCAGGCACAGGGCTGCTCGGGGATCCTCCGTTGTCTGGAAGTGCTTCCAGATTTCGGAGGAAAAGGGCATCCCACGCTTCCCAGGAGAAGCGCGTTCGGGACCACCCTGCGGCACCTCCTGTGAGGTGCTCTGGCCGGACACACCGTGTCCCACTCTCGGCCGGGCAGGTGGGGATGGACGAGGCTGAAGGGGCAGAGATGTGGGCTCTTCCACCACAGTCTCTGCCTCTTCCTCCCGCGTCCTCTCCTCCTGCACAGCCGCGAGAGGCCTGCTGCTGGCCTCAGAGGAAACTGGGGTGGACCGCCCCAGGGGGGGTCTCACGGGCAGTTCCTCCAACATCCTCCGGGTTCCTGGGGTGAGCGGGAGCGCAGGGAAAGTCATGTGCTCCGCGCCCATCCCAGGAGACACCACATGCTGCCCCTCCTCCAGCAGCTGGCTCGCAACCACTGGAGGAGGAGGAGCCTCAGCAGCAGGCCCCTGCCCAGTGCCAGCCCCTGCCTCACGCACCCGGGTTGGGGGTGGCCCTCCAGCAGCTGCCTCAGGAAAGAGAGTCTTGCGAACCCTCTTCCTGTCACCAGAAGCCAGGCTGGTGAACGGCAGCAGCGCAGGGGAGGGCCTCCTCCGCTCAGATGGAGGGGCTGCCGCAGCAGTCCCCCTCCCCCTCCCCTCCTCCCCTCTAGATTTCTCCCTAGCCTTTCCCCCGGGGCCCCTCTCTGCTTTCCTCTCCGACATACTTTCCCCTCCCAAATTCAACCCTAACTAATCAGAAAAGATTTAGAAAACAAAGGTCAACTTTGTTTTCAAGACCTAACTAACCTGCTCTAAATCTGTGCTTCTAGTGGCTCTGTGACTTGGAGATGAACAATCAAGTGCCTTTTTAAGCAACCCTATTTATGTCAGGGAACCTGAGCCTGCCAATCAGCTGAATTCCTCTGGAATTGAGCTGGCCCTAAACCCCAATAACAGGTGACAAAGCCTTAAACACTCACACACTAGTATGCCCGGGCCGGCCTGGCACCACCACGGGTGCCAGAGATGGGCAGTGGAACCCTAGTTATGGGGGCACTAATGGGAAGCCTATTGACAGCTATTACAAATTTTTATATATATATATATATATATATAGAATTCAAACCTAACACTCACTCACTAATGCTTTCCCTGCTGAGTCCCTATTTAGTTTTTTAAAAAAAACTAGGCTCGGTTTCCCTAATAATTATGTTGAGGGCAATTATCCACTGATCACCTACCAACTGGCCTACCTACCTAAGAGACACTATTTAGCGGGACCGATGTATCTGTGGTATGTCGGTGTGGGGTGTGGATGTGGTGTTTTGAAGATGAGCCTCCCCCCTCCCAAGCTAGCAAGAACCCACCCCCAAGGCCACCCAAATATGAACCCGGACTCGCTCACACTAACACCAGTCCTGCAGTCCAGCGATGTTCAGGCGGTCTTGCAGCTGGTCCTCCTCTCCTCCACGATGCTGTCAAGAAAATTGGAAATGTTAGCAGAGTCAACACCACACGCCGCACACGCAACCCCAAAATTCAAGGCCCCGTTGCACAAGCCAAGTCAGCCCCCCCCCTTAAAGGCTAGGGCCAACCAGCAGCAAAACAAAACACATCCACCCAGCAGAGCTTCTGGCCTGTGCAGGCCAGAAGCTGGCACACTCATTTTTTAGTCCTGTGAAACAGCAGTTCATGCCCACCCCACACTCAAACTTGAAAAATGAAACATGAAAGAAAGCAGGCACTGCGATCAATGCTGGCCCCCCTAACCCCCAAACAATATCCTCTTGCCCAACCAGAAAATGCCCCCCCCCCCCGGCCCAAGCCATAAAGACAGAGCCAAAGCATATGCTCGCAGGTAGGCACAGCAGCAGACATAAGCTCAAAAACCAAATTTAACAACAACCCTACCAGTCCACCAGTGCAGATGTCCAGCAATGTTGATCCTCCACGCAGAGATCTGCAGGCCGATGTCCACCAAGTGCAGTCCAGTCCAGAAGAGGTCCACCAACGATAAACAACCTGAATGTGAAGCAAAACAGTGAGTGCCAGGCCAGCAAACGGGAAGGGTTACCAAAGCCGGAGCAGCAGGCCTGTGTGTGGGCCGAAGGCTGGCACAGTTGATCAGGAAGGAGCCTGTTGGGAATCCTTGCAAGCAGGGGACCAGACACAGAAACGCAAGCCACACCATTCCAGATTGTGGAGCACAACTGTGAGTGCCAGGCCAGCAACCAAAAAGGGTTACCTTGGCCAAAGCAGCATACCTGTGTGTGGCCCACAGGCTGGCACAGTTGATCAGGACGGAGCCTGTTGGGAATCCTTGCTAGCAGGGGACCAGACACAGAAAGGCAAGCCACACCATTCCAGATTGTGAAGCACAACTGTGAGAGCCAGCCAGAAGAAAGGCTTCTGGCCTGTGTAGGCCCGAAGCTGGCACACTCTGGTTTTAATCTTCAAACAGTGGATCAAGCTTAAAGAAGGCAAGCACAACAACCAATGCTGAAACCCCCCCCCCCCCACCATCTAACATTGTCTGCCCAACCTGTCCCCCAGGCCATACCTGTGTGTGGCCCACAGGCTGGCACAGTTGATCAGGACGGAGCCTGTTGGGAATCCTTGCTAGCAGGGGACCAGACACAGAAAGGCAAGCCACACCATTCCAGATTGTGAAGCACAACTGTGAGAGCCAGCCAGAAGAAAGGCTTCTGGCCTGTGTAGGCCCGAAGCTGGCACACTCTGGTTTTAATCTTCAAACAGTGGATCAAGCTTAAAGAAGGCAAGCACAACAACCAATGCTGAAACCCCCCCCCCACCATCAAAGATTGTCTGCCCAACCTGTCCCCCAGGCCATACCTGTGTGTGGCCCACAGGCTGGCACAGTTGATCAGGACGGAGCCTGTTGGGAATCCTTGCTAGCAGGGGACCAGACACAGAAAGGCAAGCCACACCATTCCAGATTGTGAAGCACAACTGTGAGAGCCAGCCAGAAGAAAGGCTTCTGGCCTGTGTAGGCCCGAAGCTGGCACACTCTGGTTTTAATCTTCAAACAGTGGATCAAGCTTAAAGAAGGCAAGCACAACAACCAATGCTGAAACCCCCCCCCCCCCACCATCAAAGATTGTCTGCCCAACCTGTCCCCCAGGCCATACCTGTGTGTGGCCCACAGGCTGGCACAGTTGATCAGGACGGAGCCTGTTGGGAATCCTTGCTAGCAGGGGACCAGACACAGAAAGGCAAGCCACACCATTCCAGATTGTGAAGCACAACTGTGAGAGCCAGCCAGAAGAAAGGCTTCTGGCCTGTGTAGGCCCGAAGCTGGCACACTCTGGTTTTAATCTTCAAACAGTGGATCAAGCTTAAAGAAGGCAAGCACAACAACCAATGCTGAACCCCCCCCCCCCACCATCAAAGATTGTCTGCCCAACCTGTCCCCCAGGCCATACCTGTGTGTGGCCCACAGGCTGGCACAGTTGATCAGGACGGAGCCTGTTGGGAATCCTTGCTAGCAGGGGACCAGACACAGAAAGGCAAGCCACACCATTCCAGATTGTGAAGCACAACTGTGAGAGCCAGCCAGAAGAAAGGCTTCTGGCCTGTGTAGGCCCGAAGCTGGCACACTCTGGTTTTAATCTTCAAACAGTGGATCAAGCTTAAAGAAGGCAAGCACAACAACCAATGCTGAACCCCCCCCCCCCACCATCAAAGATTGTCTGCCCAACCTGTCCCCCAGGCCATACCTGTGTGTGGCCCACAGGCTGGCACAGTTGATCAGGACGGAGCCTGTTGGGAATCCTTGCTAGCAGGGGACCAGACACAGAAAGGCAAGCCACACCATTCCAGATTGTGAAGCACAACTGTGAGAGCCAGCCAGAAGAAAGGCTTCTGGCCTGTGTAGGCCCGAAGCTGGCACACTCTGGTTTTAATCTTCAAACAGTGGATCAAGCTTAAAGAAGGCAAGCACAACAACCAATGCTGAACCCCCCCCCCCCACCATCAAAGATTGTCTGCCCAACCTGTCCCCCAGGCCATACCTGTGTGTGGCCCACAGGCTGGCACAGTTGATCAGGACGGAGCCTGTTGGGAATCCTTGCTAGCAGGGGACCAGACACAGAAAGGCAAGCCACACCATTCCAGATTGTGAAGCACAACTGTGAGAGCCAGCCAGAAGAAAGGCTTCTGGCCTGTGTAGGCCCGAAGCTGGCACACTCTGGTTTTAATCTTCAAACAGTGGATCAAGCTTAAAGAAGGCAAGCACAACAACCAATGCTGAACCCCCCCCCCCCCACCATCAAAGATTGTCTGCCCAACCTGTCCCCCAGGCCATACCTGTGTGTGGCCCACAGGCTGGCACAGTTGATCAGGACGGAGCCTGTTGGGAATCCTTGCTAGCAGGGGACCAGACACAGAAAGGCAAGCCACACCATTCCAGATTGTGAAGCACAACTGTGAGAGCCAGCCAGAAGAAAGGCTTCTGGCCTGTGTAGGCCCGAAGCTGGCACACTCTGGTTTTAATCTTCAAACAGTGGATCAAGCTTAAAGAAGGCAAGCACAACAACCAATGCTGAACCCCCCCCCCCACCATCAAAGATTGTCTGCCCAACCTGTCCCCCAGGCCATACCTGTGTGTGGCCCACAGGCTGGCACAGTTGATCAGGACGGAGCCTGTTGGGAATCCTTGCTAGCAGGGGACCAGACACAGAAAGGCAAGCCACACCATTCCAGATTGTGAAGCACAACTGTGAGAGCCAGCCAGAAGAAAGGCTTCTGGCCTGTGTAGGCCCGAAGCTGGCACACTCTGGTTTTAATCTTCAAACAGTGGATCAAGCTTAAAGAAGGCAAGCACAACAACCAATGCTGAAACCCCCCCCCCACCATCAAAGATTGTCTGCCCAACCTGTCCCCCAGGCCATACCTGTGTGTGGCCCACAGGCTGGCACAGTTGATCAGGACGGAGCCTGTTGGGAATCCTTGCTAGCAGGGGACCAGACACAGAAAGGCAAGCCACACCATTCCAGATTGTGAAGCACAACTGTGAGAGCCAGCCAGAAGAAAGGCTTCTGGCCTGTGTAGGCCCGAAGCTGGCACACTCTGGTTTTAATCTTCAAACAGTGGATCAAGCTTAAAGAAGGCAAGCACAACAACCAATGCTGAACCCCCCCCCCACCATCAAAGATTGTCTGCCCAACCTGTCCCCCAGGCCATACCTGTGTGTGGCCCACAGGCTGGCACAGTTGATCAGGACGGAGCCTGTTGGGAATCCTTGCTAGCAGGGGACCAGACACAGAAAGGCAAGCCACACCATTCCAGATTGTGAAGCACAACTGTGAGAGCCAGCCAGAAGAAAGGCTTCTGGCCTGTGTAGGCCCGAAGCTGGCACACTCTGGTTTTAATCTTCAAACAGTGGATCAAGCTTAAAGAAGGCAAGCACAACAACCAATGCTGAACCCCCCCCCCCCACCATCAAAGATTGTCTGCCCAACCTGTCCCCCAGGCCATACCTGTGTGTGGCCCACAGGCTGGCACAGTTGATCAGGACGGAGCCTGTTGGGAATCCTTGCTAGCAGGGGACCAGACACAGAAAGGCAAGCCACACCATTCCAGATTGTGAAGCACAACTGTGAGAGCCAGCCAGAAGAAAGGCTTCTGGCCTGTGTAGGCCCGAAGCTGGCACACTCTGGTTTTAATCTTCAAACAGTGGATCAAGCTTAAAGAAGGCAAGCACAACAACCAATGCTGAACCCCCCCCCCCCACCATCAAAGATTGTCTGCCCAACCTGTCCCCCAGGCCATACCTGTGTGTGGCCCACAGGCTGGCACAGTTGATCAGGACGGAGCCTGTTGGGAATCCTTGCTAGCAGGGGACCAGACACAGAAAGGCAAGCCACACCATTCCAGATTGTGAAGCACAACTGTGAGAGCCAGCCAGAAGAAAGGCTTCTGGCCTGTGTAGGCCCGAAGCTGGCACACTCTGGTTTTAATCTTCAAACAGTGGATCAAGCTTAAAGAAGGCAAGCACAACAACCAATGCTGAACCCCCCCCCCCCACCATCAAAGATTGTCTGCCCAACCTGTCCCCCAGGCCATACCTGTGTGTGGCCCACAGGCTGGCACAGTTGATCAGGACGGAGCCTGTTGGGAATCCTTGCTAGCAGGGGACCAGACACAGAAAGGCAAGCCACACCATTCCAGATTGTGAAGCACAACTGTGAGAGCCAGCCAGAAGAAAGGCTTCTGGCCTGTGTAGGCCCGAAGCTGGCACACTCTGGTTTTAATCTTAAAACAGTGGATCAAGCTTAAAGAAGGCAAGCACAACAACCAATGCTGAACCAACGATAAACAACCTGATAAAACAGATAAAACAACCCGATAAACAGGCTGGCACAGTTGATCAGGACGGAGCCTGTTGGGAATCCTTGCAAGCAGGGGACCAGACACAGAAAAGCAAGCCACACCATTCCAGATTGTGGAGCACAACTGTGAGAGCCAGCCAGAAGAAAGGCTTCTGGCCTGTGTAGGCCCAAAGCTGGCACACTCTTGTTTTAATCTTAAAACAGTGGATCAAGCTTTAAGAAGGCAAGCACAACAACCAATGCTGAAACCCCCACCCCACCATCAAACATTGTCTGCCCAACCTGTCCCCCAGGCCATGCCAAGAATAAACTGCAACACCTTTTTGCAGAGGCAGGCCACAGCAGCACATTGCCCAGCATCAAAAAAATTTACAAAAATTTTAAAAAGGCCTACCAGGTGTCCTCTCAGGATGTCCAGCACAGTTGATCCTCCAGGCAGATGTCCTCCAGGCTCCAGGTGCAGTCTCTCTTCTTCTCCTCTCTCGGTCACAGCTCAGCAGCAGCAGCAACAGAAGTGTTCCAGACAGTCTTGCTCCAAATTTAAATCCCCTGCTGCAGCCTCAGCCAAAGATTTAAATCTATTGGCTGGCATGAGAATGCAGCAGTGGGATTGGTGACTCCTAAAGTCCCCAGTCCCCTGCCTTTCCCCACCCACACTCCAAGAGCCACCCTCCTCCTGCTCCCCCTCCCCTACCTGTTAGTTTTGGCGGGAATCTCTGCTGCTTTGCAAATGCAAAGTGCAATGCAATGCTTGCACCTTGCATTTGCAAGGCAAAGCAGGATTCCCTATCCTCCTTTGCAAGAGGGGTGGGGGGTGACAGAAGGAGTGAGTGATTCACTCCTTCTCCCCCCCTCCCCTCTTCTAAGAGCCTGCAGGAAGCCTTTGCTTCCAGCAGGATTTTGCTAGCCGCTTGCTAAGGCAAACGGCTAGCAAAATCAAAATGGCGATTCTCGAATGCCGAAAGAATGCCGAAAGAATCCCGAAACGTTTCGGGTTTTTCTTTCGGCAATCCCGAAACGTTTCGGCATTCCCCGAAACGTTTCGGGATTCTTGAAGAATGCCGAAACACTTTTGTTTCGGCATTCTTTCGGCATTCAGAATGCCGAAACGCACATCCCTAGTCTCTACAGATGTATTTTGGAATTGCTTTGAGGCGATTTTGAGTTCTCTGCATTTTTGTAAGTTTTTGGGGTATCCCTGTAATGTATAAGTACTTGCGGAATGAGCCTTCATATATATATCATGTGACCAAGGGCAGCTCCTTTAATAATGGGGTGGGTCGTTAATCTGACTATCTGTCGACTAAATTGAGCTTGGAAGTACTTGTGGGGAGTGAGGAGAGATGGCATCTGTGGAGTAAGTACAATTTTTTGAACTTGGTTTTTGTCCACCATATGAGATATGTAATTAATATTTGTCACTGTAACTTGCTTATTAGCCCATGACTACTAGCCCGTGGAAGAAGAAGAACCGAAACGGGAATTGAGAACAACAGCTGATGCCCGTCGGCTAGAGTTGTCCTATTAATTTCATCTCTGGACACATGGACTGCCTTTCCCCCATTGTACACTCCCCTTTTTGAATGTATATTTATATGAATCAATGACTGTTCTCGCGACAGATGTTCTTGTTTTTGAGTAATTTATAAATCACTCAGCATAATTGTACTGTATCTTGCAGAGCATTTTGCACTATCTTGCACTTTTGCACTTTGATTGAATAATAACCTTATATATATATATCAGACTTTCCTTGCTCTCCGGTTTGTGTTTTTCTGGAATTGTTCCGGGAGCTTCCCTTTCGTTGTTGTTAATATTAATTGAAACATTATTACCCAGGATCTCAGCTGTTATCAATATAGCAAATACTCAACATGTCCCCCAATCCAGAGATCAGAGCTATGCATAGATAGGAAAATCTTTCTACAAACCCGAGAAAAGCCCCAGGTCTGCAGAAACATGTGAAATCTTAAAAAAGAAAAGAAAACCATAGTGCGGTTACCCCCTGCCCATAATGGAAGTACTGCTTGTAGCTTTAAGAAATGAATAACCTCAGTTGCTATTGCTAGGAAATCACATAATACTGCCAGCCTTCCAGCCTTGATTTTTGTCTGTAAAAGGCAGGAGGAGAGGGCACTTTCCAGAGCTGATTTGGCCTTTGAGGGAGGACTCATCGGAGTGAGGCCTGGCAGCAAGCAAGGGGCAACTTGCTACCATCTGACTTGCATGACTCACCCAAGACCAGCTGCTTGCTCCTGTTCAACAAGAGCTACTCCATGAAAGCCAGCATGGTGTAATGGGTAGTTTTTCAGACCAGAATTTGGAAGACCCAGGTTCAAGTCCGCACTCTGCCATGGAAGCTCACTGGGGGTCCTTGGGTCAGCTACATATTCTCAGCTTTACCTACCTCATAAGATTGTTGTGAGGATAAAATAGATGAGCAGAATGTTGTAAGATGTTTTGGGTCCCTATTATGGAGAAAGGTGGAATATGAATGAAGTAACTAAATGGGGGCATAGGCAAAGGTTGTTTGGTTAGAGATAGGCTTGCAATCCCCTGTCCCCGCTACCTGGCTAGCAGGGGGAAAGGCACAGGAGGGAAGGGCACTTACTCCCCAACTGTGCTGCGTGACAGCAAAGCTGCAAGTCACATTGAAGGCATAGTCATTAAAATTGTAGGATAGAGGAGCTGCAGGTCATGCTGACATATCCATTAAAAATTGCCTCCATGCAGGCAATTTTTAATTAATCTGGCTTCAGCGGGAACCCGAAGGTTGTTCGTCACACCACCGTCACATGACATCATTTTCTGGTGCAAGAGGGGAGCACACAGGTGCTTCATGCATGCATGGGAGGTGAGTACCCCCCGGCCCCCCACCAGTTCCCAGTTTGGCTGCTGTGGGCCTGACAAATCTAGAAAAAAAGGAAGCATGAAAAGGTAATGATATGGGGGTTGCCAGGAAGAAGAAAGAGGAAATAGCATGGGAGAATAGCAAGTGAAAATGACATTCCCCTGACTAGGGATGTCAGATGGGGCCTGAAATAATATTGGACCTGGGGGGGGAGGGTGCGGAACTGACCCTTTAAAAAAACTGTGTGCTTGCATAGTGCACATGCCCTCCCATCTGGCACAATGATGTCACTAAAAGAAGTGGTAACATGCTGACCCACATCTGGGTGCTCAGGCTGGTTGGCCAATCCTGCAAGTGCTGTGCAGCTGCAAGAGGCTGGCCTGGTGCCGAGGCTGGCTGGCCACTGCTGCCGGCTCCATGCAGGACGCAGGCACCTGGGCTGGGTGATGGAACAGATGGGAGGAGGAGAGGTGTCCTATCTGCTCCTGGTATTTGGAGAATGTTTCCCTTGGTCAGTCCCCCAAAATACCAGACTGTCCTTACAAATCCTTGAGGGTTCCCCACTACACAACTGGGCCTAGCCTGGCAGCAAGCACCACACAAATTGGCCCAACCTGATCCAGCAAATGGAAGATACAGCATATTTCCAGGGAGAGAGACAGAGGAAACAAGGGAAAGCTAAAGACAGATAGATAGGTTGACTGGTGGAAGGAAGCAAGAAAAGGGGAGAAGCTATAGGGGCTTTCAGAGAAAGGAAAAATAGTGGGGGAGTGGGAAATGACAGCCCTCCTGTAAGTCCTTGTGGGTTTCCCACTTATTTATGATTAAGGAATTTATATGCCACCTCTCCAGTAACTCACCTGAGGAAGTTTCTATGTAAAAAACAAGAGTAACAAAAATTTTCAATATTAAAATAAACCAGGGACATAAAACAGAGTAATACCGCCAAAACAATATACATAACTCAAACCTCAAGCCAGAAGTAGAACCTAAAACAGCCAAAAAGATAAAACATAGTAGTTAAAAGGGTGGGTAAAACAAAATGGTTTGGGATGGTACCTAAGAGACAGTATGGTTAATGTCAGGCAAGTCTGAGTCTCGACAAGAAGAGCATTCCAAAGGTTAGATGCCACCACCGAAAATGCCCTGTCTAATCACCTTACCGCTGCAAGGCATAGAGAGTAGGGCTTGGGAGGCCAATCTTAATAGGTGGGCTAGAGTTGATTATACATTCTGCATCCCTTTACTGGACAGTCTCAAGAATAATCCACGTTCATAACTTACAGAACCCATTTGTTACATAAACAATCAGCATAAAAGTTTATCTGACAAACTGTCTGAGCATGGTGACAGTAGTACAGTCACAAATACAAGATTATACAAATGTCTACAGGATGATACAAAAAAAAATCATTGTAGCAATTACAATAGAGCCAAAAAAATTCCCTTAAATATATCACAAATAATTAACAAATACTCGATTGGATACTCTTACAGTGTCCGTTCACACACACAACCAAGTTACACTTATGCATGATGAATCAGAAATAAGTCCTACTGAGTTCATTGGGATTTCCTAAGTATACACTGGTATGCGTTGTTTGTAAAGGAATTTGAAAATAGATATCCAAGGCTAAAATTTGATTATAAGAAGTCAAATGGGACAAGGGTCCACACCCACCACTAGATTTTCTCTGTAACCATTTCTGTATCACTGATCCAAACTGCTCCCAAGTTCACACACATTCATATCATCAGTTGCAATTCATGTCTCTCTGTACAGAATTTTGCAGGTCATTTCCTTTACTTAGGAAATCAAAAAGTTCATATGCACTTGGATTTCTGTCTCCTTCTTGTTCTTTTCCTCTCTGCTACAACCTATAGTGAGGTAAATGAAGTCTAGCAGGAACGGTCCTCCTGAGAAACACAGCCTACAAGTGTCAGGGCATTTAAAACATTCATTAGGTTCAAGTTGATCAAATGACAACTGGATGCTAAGGAACATCTCTGGACACCCACCAGCTGGCTCTTTACTTGCCAGATATGAGCAAGCTGACCCCGGATGCTTCAAACTGCCTTCCTGCTGTGCAGTTCTCAGCAGATCACTCTGAGAATTGGAAATTTGCTTAACACAAGTAAGGTCATCTTCTAGCATTTCTTGGATCAGCGGTTTACAGCACCCTCTGGAAGCAGAGGATTGCTGGGAGATGCAACCAGCTCCTGAACTGGCTGTAAAGAAAAAAAGATGGATGTTTAATTTCCCTAAATCTGTCTCCAAATACTTCATTGCTAGATAGCCAGCATACCCTGAGATAACTGGTGACATAAATTAGTTCAGAAATAAATATCACTGTGAAAATACAACAGCTAGGTGAGTATTCATGTGCAATCTATGCCGTGTCCTCTAGATTATGCTCCTCATGAGACTTTATGTGTCATAAAAATATACATTCCACCACACTTATGGAACGAGGGCATCTTCCTGGCATGATTTCTGATGTCATCATGCCACAATCCCATTTTTGTGGCGTAATGACATCAGAAATCATGCCAGGAAGACCCCCTTGTTTCATGAGTGTGGCGCGACATTAGGATGTGTGGAAATGACCCTGCACTGACCTAAAAATACTGTGTATGTTGCACTACTCCTAGGAGATGATCCTAGACACACTTGGAAGTAAATTTCATTCTGAGTCTCAATGAGAAGGGAGGATGAAAAGAAAAAAAATCCATTGAAATAAATGAGAGTTAATGTGAGGCCCCACCCCGCCCCCAACCGCGCCTTCCTCGTGCTCCGCCGTCCCTTCCTTTGCCTCCAGGGGGAGGGGTGAGTTCCCTCTGCCTCAGACTGGGCTGGGACCGTGGCTGCTCCAGCAGCCTCTGTCTCCAGCCAGCTGTCTCCGAGAACTTCTCCTTCCCTCTCTCTGTGCCACCTCTCAGTCAGCTACTCCTCCTCGGCGTCATCGGGACCTCCCCCTTTATAGCGGCTCTCCTCCCCGCCTCTGGACCCGTCACCAATCCCTGTGCGTGCCACCTCCACCCTCTGCTCTCCCTCGGTTTCCCCCCCTTCCCTTTGGTCACCGTGCCCGTCCATCATCCTCCCTCCTCACTTCTTCCTTGTCCCGCCAGCTGTCTCCTCTTCCCCGTTGATGGCTCGCCGGCACTGGCCGTGCGCCAATCCCTGCCCGTGGCTCACACCGGCGAGCCCTCCCAGGAGCCGTCCAGCCAGTCAGGGGATGGCGTGGCTGGCTCTCCGTCCTGCCCCCTTGCCCCGCTGCCGGCCAGGCCCACTCCTGTGCCCCCGACCCGGACGGTGCGGGCGGCCGCCTCGGCGTTTCCTGGGCCGCAGCCCTTCCCCTCGTCGGAGCGGCTTCCCTCGGCACGGCAGCCGTCCATGCCGGCCTGTGCGGCTCTGCTGACAGGGGCGGCGGCGCGGGTGAGCGCTTCCTTGTTTCGGCCCGGCTCGCCGTGCGCCCCGTCCATGCTCCCCGCAGGTAGGGGGTCCCCAAGGGGTGTTGGGGGTGTGCGGGGGGTGTGCGGGATTGGGGAGGGGAGTTCCGCGGGTGGGGAGGGGAGCTTCGCAGGTGGGGGGGAGCTCTGCGGGCAGCAGGGAGGCCGGCGTGCACGCCCAGTCCGGGGCAGGAGGAGCCTGCTCCGGACAGTTAATTTAATATAATTATGTTTACAATTGAAGTATTAGAAATGCTATCTCCACCATTTCCCAGGGCAAGTGACCAGACCATGTGAAAGGCAGCCCCAGGGTTATTCCCCGCCCCCAACCTGGGTAGCAAATGGCTGCCAGCAATCAAGAAAGTGCATCTTTTAAGACATTTTCCTTAGAAACAGGACCTGCATGACCACCTGATTATTCTAAGGGCCAAACTAGACAATCCCATGTCCCTGAGTCTGCCATGGGCACACAGAGCCATTTTACAGCATGGATTTTTATCTTTCAAAATGCCTTTTGGTCCTGATTCCACTTGAGACCACAGCGTAGGGGGATGAAGGCTCTCCCCCCATGCGTGCCACATTCAAGAAAAGGAGAGGAGATACCAGTGTAAACTCTCCTTTTGACACTGTGTTTGCAAGATCAGTAGGGATACTCAGTGCAGGACAGAAATCCTGACACATACACTCTTTCTCCAAACCCCACTACTCCACAACACTAGTCAGAAGGGTTAGCTCACAGGACAAAAAGGATATGGACACAGCAGGTCTCACTTTTATCCAGGACTCACCAAATCAAGAAATTATTTTCAATGTTGCAAAGTAACACAAAGCAAGGAAGCCTTGAGCCACATCATGAAGTCACATTGCCCTCATTGTGACCTACTTATAACTAGACATGGGCACAAACAGCATTACGAACAGAAAAAACCCACGAACAGCCCAATCTGCTGTTCACGAACAAGCTGTTCATGAGGCCCCATCCTAAACGAACAGGTGGTCGTTGCAAGCCTTGTTCATTGCCTTTGGCAGTCGTTCGTCAAGCCAGACAGTCTGGCACCTGCAATCAATCCCCTTGGCAACTGGAGGCAGGGACTGAACTCTGTCTGAACTCCTTCTGCCTTTCCTTCCCCTGTGGAGGCATTCTGAAGCTGTTTAGGTTCCTTTATTTTTAACAGCTATTCCGCAAAGCTGATGTGTAGTAGTAGGGAACCCCAGACCCAACTCTTTAAAAACCTGCATGTCTATGCCCCTCTCTTTCTGCAAAGGGGTTAAAGCTTGGGCACAGCTGGAGCCTGCAGTTCACAGCTTGTGGCCCTGTGTGAGCCCTGCAGACAGAACAAGCACCAGGTTGGAACATCCTTCTGCCTCATTACCTGCTTGAAATTTGCACTGGGAGAGGGGGTGCATTGGGAGTTTGTAAACTGAATTTTTATTTGACCGAGATTTGGATCTGATAGCACCTTAAAGCTAGATCCAAATCTTGGTCTTCATACAGACCAACATGGCTACCCAATTGAAACTAAATGTTTATCTTTATTTTATTTTGTAAGTTGCTTTGAATCCCGGAGGGTGGGGGGATAGGAAAAATATTCTGAATAACCAAAGTCCTGCACATTTTTTAAAAAAATAGACTGCTGAATCTGCAATAGGCAGCAGCAGGGGGAGGGAGGAAGAATACTAAAAAAAATGATACCCTCAAATGTATCCTTTTCATCTGAAAAAAAAACTACAGAAGCTCTCTTCTTAGAAACCATTAGCATTATCCACTGCTATAAAACCAGAACTTGCGCCTATGCTTTTTCTTCCCAGCCCCCTTAAATAAATCATTCATTCCTTCATCCTACTCAACTTTTTCCATTTCTTACAGAGTGGATGGTTGCAACAATAGTTCTTGCCTACTCCCCTAGATAGTTTCCGGTGCATGAAGACCATTCCAGTGCCCTTGAGAAATAGCATTGTAATATTATGTGATAATCCATTACAACGCCACACACATATATATATAGCCGCTGGAGCTAACAGAGATTGATTGCTTTTATTAACACAATCTTGGGTTCCATTATGCAGAAAAAACTGTAGAAAATGGGACCTCTGGAACATCTGATCAGTAAAGCAATTATAATGATTATGATAAAGCAAAAAGGGTTAGTAAAAACTAGGAGAACCCTGAGATTATACTGCTGGCTCAGCATTAACTCAAAGAACTACCTTCACTTATTGTGAGGTTGAGTGTTCCTTAAATATCTGGGTGCAGCCTCTAATGGCAGACCTAGCTGATCAAACTCTTAGAGATAGGTTCACCAGTATTCATGCAAGCTCTGTCCTAAATAACAAATGACTAGGAACCATTATCCCTCAACCACAGGCCAGTCAATGGCAAAGTGCACAATTCACCAAGAAGCCATCCCACCCAACCTCCACTGAAATGAAATATACAAGATAGCATTATGCACAAAGTGAGCAACAACTTAGCCATCACTGTATCCCACAACTAAAGAGAATTGATTTCATCCTTTGTTGATCCTTTGACGGTATACAAACAGGTCATAGACTGTATATTAGAGGACATTTTGTCCATCCTGAGTGCTCAAGGAAAATGTCATAAGATGGCCTTGGAATTCTTTCATCGAGTATCTTCTGTGCAGACACACTTTGGGGACTACACACATGCAGGCCAGCCATGGAGAGATTTCTCTACCTTTTAAAGTCTGTAAGGGGGTGCTCCACCTCCACTGCGCGGTAAATAAATAAAGGTAACATTTGAAATGGCTTCCTTGTTCACTTACTTAACCAATGCAACATACCAGCCTACCTATATTGCTTTGGGTTTTTACTTATTATTATGCTGCACATGTATGTTTTTAAGCCACCTGCCAGGGGTGGCGGGGAGCAGGGTATAAATATTTTAAATAAATCTCATCTTTGATTTCAGTATCTATATTATTACCATCATTGACAATCTTCATTTTACTTTCTGGACAGCTGAGACTGAGAGAAAGGGGCAGCCACTTCATTTTATTCCAGTAGGATTACTGCCCTCAGTTTTCACTGCTCTCGCAAATTCATGACGGAATAAAAAGCAACCTAAGAAAACCAGGGTGTCAAAATTTATCATCATCTGCTTTTTGTAGAGGCTCTTCTGATTGTAAATTAACAGTGTCCTTTCCTTCCAAGTGAAATAGACTGCAAGATCCTCAAATGCCTCCCAAAGCTGATAATCAATTATTTTTACAGACATAGGCCTACTTAAACTTTCAGTAAAAAAAAAAATCCTCCCACACATACATCTCAAAAATCACAATGTCCAAGGATACTTAGGATGTTATCATTATTATGAGATTTATTTATCAGTATTAAACCAGATATTTGATACAGCTGGATACAAAATACAGTTGGATCCAGAACTAATATTTCTTGATCAATGGCATAATTTAGCAATTCCTCAAATTAGACATGACTTTGTAAATATCCTCTTAGTAACAGCTAAAGCTGCAATTGCTTCTAGATGGAAAACACACACCCCACCAACAATATCAAACTGGTACTTAAAAATCTGGGACCACTTTATACTCAAAAAGATTAATGATTGAATCTAGAATCTATCAGGTAGAAAACTATCCCAAATCAACAAACTTTATGGAAAAATTGTTTCCCTTTTTTTGAATTCATTATGGCCAAGTGGCAAATTTTGTGCCCCAAGAATGTGAGCATTGACATTTGTTATGTGATCTTGACAGAAGCATGTCTGTGGAATTTGCAAATAAACTCCATTTTGGAACCAAGAGAGGGAATGAGTGTTTTAGAGAGACAAAGAGAATGGATCAGATTTCAAGTGAGCTCAGCACTCCATGGCAAGAGCAGCACAGAGAAAGACATAGTCACTTTCAATTTGCATGTGAATTGGTCACAGAGCCACTGAATGCTATGCTAATCACCAGCCTGTCAGAGGCAAGATTCAGAGACACACAGAGAGAGATTCTGGAAGAGAACAGAAAGGAAAGGATTTTGGAAGAGAACACAGAAAAAGAGATTTTGTGAGAAAGCAGTATGTTTCTGAGGAGAACAGATTTAAAGGGAAATCACACTATTCCTACAATGTTGTAACAAGTGATGAATTTAAAAGTAACAAGTTCCTTCTGGACTCAGTCAAGATCAAGCTCTCATCTTATAAAAGATGCACAATCTGGAAAATTGTTGTGTACCTAACCTGAAATGTGAATGCTGCATAATTTTTAAATCTGTTAAACTGCCATTTCCAAAGGAAAGTGAACAAAGAAGCCACTTGATTTAATTCGTTCAGATATCTGTGGTTCTCTACCTGTACAAACTCTGGGAAAGAATAAATATTTTGTTACATTCCTTGATGATTTTTCAAGATACACAATAGCATATCTCCTCAGAGAGAAATCCCAGATGTTGGATGGCCTTAAAGACTTTGTAGCTATGATCCAGAATAAATTTGGAAAGAAACCACAGATCCTATGTTCAGATAATGATACAGAATATAAGTCTAATGCCATGCAGTAATTCCTTAGACAAGAAGGCATAGAACACCAGACCACAGTGTCCTACATTCCTGAGCAAAATGGAGTTGCAGAGAGGAATAATGCTAAACATGGTGAGATGTATGTTGCATGATACTCAACTACTAAACCAATTTTTAGGGGAAGCAGTTGTGACTGCCACATATACACAGAACAGACTACCAACAAAACTACTGAAGCTACACCATTTGAACATTGGCATGGCTATGTACCAAGTGTAAAACACTTGAGAGTCTTTGGAAGCAAGGCCTACTCTTATATTCCAAAGGAGAAGAGAGGAAAACTAGATGACAGAGCTTCACAAGGAATTCTTGTTGGATATTCTTCACAAAACAAAGGATACAGGAACAATGATCCACAAACCAGAATAACCATTGTGAGCAGAGCTGTACACTTCAACGAAAGTGAGAAGGGGCTACCACTGAAGAGAACAGCCAAATCACATGTCCAAATTCAAATGAAAAACCAGGAGACTCTATAATACACATCACTGGCACATCAAGATCTGAATAGTACAGACAAGACCAATCTTGTCAGATCTTAGAAGCTAAGTAGGGTTGGCCTTGGTTATTAATTGGATGAGAGACTTCCAAAGAAGACTAGAGTTGCAGAGGCAGGTGATGGCAAACAACTCAGTTAGAATCTTGCCTTGAAACCCCCACCAGGGGTTCCCATAAGTAAGCTATGACTTGATGGCACCTCCCAACTCCAATTAATGACTAAGGAAGATGATAGTTCTGTTTCATCAGTGACTGATACAATGATTGGCAAATTTTAATTCAACAGTTTCTTGTTGGAATCCTCTTTTGAAGAATGGTGACATTCAAGTCAGCAATAGAGTGTTCTGGTAGATTAAAATGTTTTGCCACAATGAAATGAAATAAGAGACTGACAATGCCAGAATGGTATCCAGATATGATGGCCTACTAATGATGCAATCCTAAGCAGAGTTACTCCAGTCTAAGCCTGTTATGATCTTCACTTTCTTTAGGGTGGATTTTGCTTTGAATCTCCCCCTTACACCCTCTGGGTAGTTTGCTGCCACCAGGAATATATTATTCCAAAATGTTTTATTTAAATTTTCCCTTTTGTAACGTGTTTGAGCGTCAGGCTCCTTCGTGGTTCTATGTGGCCCTGAGGATAGGAATGGGAGATAACTCTGGGATATAACAAAACAAAGTTTATTTTTTTTAAGAAGCGTATTGGTTACATAAAAGTCGTTCTTAGTTCTTCTAGTTGCTTCATCCAAACTCATTCACACAGATCTCTTGTAAGGCTTCACACACAGTTAGCCTCTTTCTCTAGGCTCTATATTTCTCTCACAGAGAACTCCTCAGGCAGCACACAGCTAGCCTGTTTTCTTTTCACTCTCAATTCTTTCTCTCTCAGGCGCACACACAGTTTGCCTGCTTCAAATAGAGTGAATATATAGTCTCACAGACACATTCAGTTCAGGCTTCCACTCAGGTTGCCTTTCCCTCGCAAATACATGAACACACTCAGGCTGCACACAGCTCGCCTCTCTTGCCCTAACTGAATCTTTTTCTCTTCCTCAGTAACTGAAAACCGCCTTCACTCCGCCCACTCTGTCATCAACCAATCATATCACTCACTCATCTCTCTCTTTCACCCCCCACTCTTCACCTATCTCACCAAACATTTAAAGACACATGCACCCATTTCTTGTAAATCATTACAAAGCCCATTGAAATCAATGCACTGTGAGTCAGGCCCAAAAGAGGCACCTCTTTTTGTCACAGTTTCCAGCTATGATCAACCCTAGTTTATGATCAATGAGGTAGGCCTTTATGTGCTTACAGACAGTCCTCTAATCTGAAACAATTATTCACCTACAATTATGGACTAGCCAACTGTGGTTGGACCCTACCACAAGCCCAGATGTGATATCCACTTAAGCAATGCTATATGGCCAGTACATAGTTGCATAGTTGTGTCCAGAAAGTGAACTTGCTGTGTGGACTGGTCTAGGCTCAGGTTGATGGTAAAGTAGAATTTACTGAAGTCCTAGTGCAATCTCTCAAGGGCTTCCTTCTCATGGTGCAGGGGAAGTTTTCAAGTTTCCTAAAATTCTTCACGAAGCTGGATATTTAGTACAAAGAGAAGAAAAGAGAAAAATGTGTTCCAGAGCCTAATCTCTAGTTTGTACAGTCATTGAGATTCTTGGATGTGTTGCAAATTTAATTGGATTAATGAAAAATATGTTCCAAAATATACCAAAAGCTATTGATACAGATAAACAATCATGCTCAGTCCTCTTTAGAGAATATAAAATACATCTGTTAATAAGGGGGAGCCCCAGCATTAGTTAGTAATAGACAGATTCCTTGTAAAGCAGGGAGCAGAAGATAAAATGCAGTGGTCTTTATATTAATAATGCTAGAGATTAATCTTAGGTGATACAGTAGACAGAAAGTCAATAGAAGACATAGTGTTACCTAATGTTTGAAGGACAAGCAACATTCATTAATAAAGTCCCATTTGAAGATTATCTTCCTTCAGTTACAATTCCTCTCTGTTATAGCTAAACATTCCATACTACATGAGACTATATGTAGGCAATGTTGGGTAGAGTTGGGTAGAGTTGTAGGCAATGTTGGGTAGAGTTGTCAACTCCAAGCTAAGAGTTTTGGGTAGAGTTTGGAGAGGGCAGGGTTTGGGAGGGGGAGAGGAACTGCAGCAGAGTATAATGGCAGAGAGTCAACCATCCAAAACAACCATTTTCTCCAGGGGAACTAACCTTTGTCATCTGGAGATCAGTTGTAATTAGACATGGGCACAAATAGAAAAAACCCGAACATGGTGTTCGTTGTTCATTACCATCCACGAACAACGAACATTAACAAACATGACCTGATCACAAACATGTTCGTTGTTCATGGGGGCCAGCAGGCTCTCCTCCAGCCATCAAGATCCCTTCCACACCACTCCCAGAAACCCTACCTGAGCAGGCAGCAGGATATGTACCAATAATAAATAATAGCTTGGTCCCAGAGCCTGGCAGCAGCCCTGGAACTTGAAGAGGTAGATCCCTATCCCACCACACACAAAGAAAATTCAAGCTCCAATGCACTCTCCCTGTCTATCAAAATGCCAATAGCAACTGTCTCTCCCTCACTGTCTGCAAAACCAGAGCTGGGAGCCCCCCTCCCCCCTGCTCTTTGCTTCCTTGTAACAAATTTGGAGCTCCACACTTGAAAGGAAGACCTACCTAACAAGCTAAATTGGGCTTCAATTGGGGTTTCCAGGGCAACAGCAGGAGTTCAGAGTTCAGGCAGTCCCTGCCTCTGGTTGCCAAGGGAATTGATTGCAGGTGCCAGATTGTCTGGCCTGACAAACAGCAATGAACAGCAATGAATGAGGCTTGCAATGACCACCTGTTTGTTTAGAATGGGGCTTCATGAACAGCTTTTTCACAAACAGCAGATTGGGCTGTTCGTGGCTTTTTTTAGTTCGTATTGCTGTTCGTGCTCATCTCTAGTTGTAATTCCAGGAAATCTACAGGCCCCACCCGGAGGTTTGCAACCCTAATTGTTGAATGATTGACAAAGTCGAGAAACAATAAACATGTAATACCTTTTTAACAATATTATCACAAAACTGTGAGTTTTCGAGTTCCCCAAAACTCTTCATCAAGCTGCATGTTCAGTGCAAAAAGCAAAGCACTCAAGTAATCTTACAGTGTGTTATACAAAAAGAACTTACTTTAAATAACTCAGCAGAGGCTTTACAGAATGAGGTTATATGTCATATTTCACCTGAACAATAATTTACAGATTATTTGAAGTTTCATTAGCAATAGGGAATCATTTTTAATTAATGTCATTTTTTCTCAAATTCTTTGCTTAGAGTGCCACCTGTGCCTTTCCACAACTGAAAGTGGAGTGGTTATACTTTTACAATTAAGAAAAAAATAGAACCACCTGCTTAGGCTCATAAGGGAGCTCTAACACTGAACTCAGGGGATGAAAATGATTGCTTGATGTTAACAGAGAGAGAGAAATTTTCTGGTAAGAAAAATGAAGCAACTCCATTAAAAATGACATTTGTTTACAATCCCATCAAATCTTTTTGACTGCAATCCTTAGAATCCTTTCCTAACAGTATGTCATGGTCCAGCCTGGGCTCAGTGAGAGTGAGGACTCCTCCTCAGGAGGAGAGGGGCTTCGTGTAGCCAGCCAGGACTCCTCAGGAGAAGAGGAGCTCCATGCAGCCAGCCCTGACTCAGCAGAGGCTGGTAATCAGGAGCCACAGCTGTTGGCTAATCAGAGCCTACAGCCAGCAGCTGAAGCAGAGCCATCAGTACTCTCCAGCCCCAGCACCACAGGGGAAGTGCAGCCAGGGACTTCCACAGGGGAAGCTCAGTCAGGGACTGCCAGCACCACAGGGGAAGCCCAGCCAGAGGCTTCCACCCCCCCAGGTTCACCCACACCCAGAGAACGCCGCAGACAGCGCCAGAGACTGGAGCTGCAGGAGAGATGGCGCAGTGCTCGTCTCCTGAGCCAACGCCAGCTGCTGGAGGGTGATGATGAGTAGCTTCAGGATGGAGCCCCAGCAGCTGGCTGAAAACCATGCCTGGCTATAAAAGCCAGTCAGGAGCAACAGCCAGGCGTGGAAGCAACGTCTCTACTGTCTGCAACCACTCCGTGCTCCGTGAACCTTGCCCGTGCCTACTGTTGGACCTGACACTACCGGTAACTGACCTTGGACTGTGCCTGACCTTGCTCTTGGACTCTGGACTCAACTCTGGCATTAGCTTGTGCTCTGACCACTGCTTTGACTTGGCTTTTGGCTCCTGAAACTCCCTCTGGACTTGGTATCAAGGTTTGGACCTGCACCACCCTGCTTGGGCTGGCCCAGCCCATGACAGATTGCTTCCACCACACTTCCCGGCATGGACGCAGTGATGCCCACCCCGGGAAGCCTGGCAATGCTGCAGGACCAGGTGCTGCAATTAACCCAAGCACTGGTGACTTTGCAGCAGCAGATTGCTACCCTTCTTGTTGCCCCTGCTGCACCTCTGCCTGCAAAATGCCCAGTGACGCCTCCTGACAGTTTTGAGGGCAATGTGGAAGAATTCCCAGCGTTTCTTGCCCAGTGCCAGTTGTACATTGAACTCCGGGCCAGAGACTTTCCCACGGATAAAGTCAAAGTTGGCTTCATCCTCAGCCTGTTAAAGGGGCAGGCAGCAAGATGGGCCACACCCTTGCTACTGGCTAAATCCCCTCTGCTGGGGGACTTTCCAAACTTCGTGGCTCACATTACCGCCGTCTTTGCCAACCCTCTGAAAGCCATCAAAGCAAACCAGAAAATCCGTGCCCTCACCCAGGGAAATGGGACTGTGGCTCAGTATACCACAGAATTCCAGCTACTGGCTCAGGACCTGAACTGGAACGAGGCAGCCCTAGTGGATCAGTACCTGGAAGGGCTGTCCGACGAAGTTCTTGATGAAGTGGCTCGATCGGAACGGCCGGTGGATCTGCAGGCTCTTATTCTCCTATGCCTACGAATCGAGGGGAGACTGGAGAGCAGGAAAACAGCCCATGCATTGCGCCATCGGCCTCCGTCCAGAGCCTCACCTGAAGACAGGGGTAAGCCTGTGCAGGTAGGGGGGCCTCACCCCCCCTTGCCCCCAGAGGAAAAGGAGCGACGCCAGGCCCACCACCTCTGTTGGTACTGCGGTGAGGCAGGCCACTATGCCAACAGCTGCCCTGCAAAGAAGAAAATCTCCGCTACAGGGCGAGAGCAGCCTCTTGTAAAGCAACTGGTTGGGGTGGCCAATGCCTCCGACGACCATCCTGAACCTTTCTTGGTGCCAGTGAAGCTTTGCTTACCCGACAGCCGGGTCCTGTTTGTGTATGCCATGATAGATTCGGGAGCCTCCCACTGTTTCATAGATGCTCAGTTCGCAGCCCAGCACAAAATTCCTCTTCAGTCCAAGGAGGCACCCACCATAGTTGAAGCCATTGACGGGCGCCCGCTATGCTCTGGCCCAGTGGTCAAAGAGACCCAGCCACTCACGCTACGAATCCAGCAGCATCAGGAGAAGCTCTGCTTCAACGTTGCGAGTACACCTCGGTTCCCCCTCATCTTGGGGCTTTCCTGGCTCAGCCTCCACGACCCCATCATCAGGTGGGGCCAACTGGACCTCCAATTTCGGGACCCATGTCCGCACCTGACCCAGCCTACGGTCCTGGCCACGGTCACAGCTGCACCAACCTCGTCCACCCTGCCCAAACTGTATATGGACTTCCAGGATGTGTTTGAGGAGAAGGGAGCGGACCAACTTCCCCCCCCACCGGCCATATGACTGCGCCATTGACCTGCTTCCAGGCTCACCCCTGCCGGTGGGACGCCTGTATTCACTGACAGAGCCTGAGCTGGCTGCACTCAGGGATTTTCTTGCCAAAAACCTGCAGCGGGGGTTCATCCGCCCGTCCACCTCGCCCACCTCCGCTCCTGTGTTATTCGTCAAAAAGAAAAGTGGGGAACTCCGGTTATGCAACGATTACCGGGCCCTGAATAAAATCACTGTCCGAGACAGGTACCCACTTCCCCTGATCGCCGACCTGCTAGAGCAATTGAAGGGGGCCCAGATCTATACCAAACTTGATCTTCGGGGGGCATATAACCTAGTGCGTATCCGGAAAGGCGATGAGTGGAAGACAGCTTTCAGTACTCAATATGGACAGTATGAGTACCTTGTAATGCCGTTCGGGCTGACCAATGCACCAGCTGTGTTCCAGAGGTTCATGAACGACATCTTTCGCAACCTCCTGGATCAGTTTGTCATAATTTATTTGGATGACATCTTGATTTATTCCCGGGATCCTGCAGACCACCCACAGCATGTACGAACCGTGCTTCAGCGACTACGGCAACATGGTCTGTTTGCCAAGTTGGAAAAGTGTGCCTTCCACCTCCGGACGGTGGAATTCCTTGGCCATGTAATTTCACCCCAGGGGATTCAGATGGACCCCAGGAAGGTTGAGGCCGTACAGACTTGGCAAGCCCCCCGTTCCCGAAAGGATGTGCAGCGTTTTCTGGGCTTCGCCAATTATTATCGCCAGTTTATCCCCGGCTTTGCCAAGACCACTGTACCACTGACGCAGCTACTGCGGCCCCGGGTGCCATTCCAATGGACTCCTGAAGCAGACCAAGCTTTCCAAGCCCTGAAGGGCTGCTTCACTGCTGGACCGGTCTTGCGATACCCAGACCCCCAGCTGCCATTCACTGTGGAAGCGGACGCTTCTAGCACCGCGATTGGGGCTGTACTGTCCCAGCGAGAGACATCCTCAAGCCCTCTGCGACCCTGCGCCTATTACTCCCGCCAGCTCACCCCAGCAGAGAAAAACTATACCATCTGGGAGAGGGAATTGCTCGCCATCAAGGCAGCCTTTGAGGTCTGGCGGCACCACCTTGAGGGGGCACGACACCCGGTCCAGGTACTCACAGACCACCGAAATCTGGAACACCTCCAGACAGCTCGTCGCCTGAACCAGAGACAGATCCGGTGGTCCTTATTCTTTTCCCGGTTCAACTTTAAAATCACCTATGTGCCCAGCTCCCAGAATAAACGAGCTGATGCCCTCTCGAGAAAGCCGGAGTACGCTTCACCGGCTGGAGAGGAACATCCCCTGACCACCATATTACCTCCCGAAGCTCTTGCAGCCACCCAAACCACCCCGGGACTCTCTGCCAGAATTCGCATGCAACAATTTCAGGACTCATTCGCCCAGAAGCAGCTCCAGGACCTCCACATGTCCTCACACCCAAATGCATCCGGATTTGGGGAAGAACATGGCCTGCTCACCCAGCGGGATCGGGTTTATATTCCCCCAGGCCCATTGCGCACTGAAGTACTACAACTGGCACATGATGCCAAGCCTGCTGGGCATTTCGGCCGTCACAAAATCACCCACCTACTGACCCGGGAGTTTTGGTGGCCCCGGATTCAATCTGACGTGGCCCGGTATGTGAGCACCTGTGATACCTGCAGACGGGCCAAGGACCACCCTGAGAAACCATCTGGACTCTTATTGCCCCTGCCTACACCTCCGGGGCCCTGGAAATTTATCTCCATGGACTTTATCACTGACCTGCCCTGCTCCAAAGGTCACACCTGTATCCTGGTGGTGGTGGACCTGTTCACTAAGATGGCTCATTTTGTTCCCTGTCCCGGACTTCCTACAGCCCCGGCTACTGCACAGCTCTACTTACAACACGTCTTCAGTAGGGGTGTGCAAGCCAAAAATTTTCGGCTATAGCCGAAAGTAGAAAGCCGAAAGAAAATTCTCTATCGTTAAAGCTGAAAGCCGAAACAAGAATCTCTTTCGGGATTCGGGATTCGGGATTCTTTCGGCATTATTTCGGCATTCTTTCGGCTTTTTTCTATGGGAAAATGCCACCGTCTTCCAGGACGCCTGGAGGAGGCATTTTCCCACCGAATAAGCCCAAAATTGGTGGGGACCTTCCTCTAACCCTTCTCTAACAACCACCCAAGTTTCAGACAGATTGGACTTTGAGGGCCATGTTATGGCCCCCCAAAGCAGGTCCCCCCATCCTCCCATAAAGGAGCATCTTCTTCATTATTTCCTATGGGGAAAAAATGAAGAAGCAGGCTTCCTTTGCCAGGGGTGGCATTTTGCATGCAAAATGCCCCCTTACCCTCAGGGGCCCTTCTCCCACCCCTCCTCCCACCCCCCACCAAGGCTCAGCCTGCTCCCACTTGGGGGGGCCATTTCATGGCCTCCCCAAGTAGGTGCTCTAATCTCTACCACTGACAGCTGGGGGAGGCTTGTGTTGCCAGGGGTGGCATTTTGCATGCAAAATGCCCCCCAACCCTCTGGGGCCCTTCTCCCACCCCTCCTCCCACCCCCCACCAAGGCTCAGCCTGCTCCCACTTGGGGGGGCCATTTCATGGCCTCCCCAAGTAGGTGCTCTAATCTCTACCACTGACAGCTGGGGGAGGCTTGTGTTGCCAGGGGTGGCATTTTGCATGCAAAATGCCCCCCAACCCTCTGGGGCCCTTCTCCCACCCCTCCTCCCACCCCCCACCAAGGCTCAGCCTGCTCCCACTTGGGGGGGCCATTTCATGGCCTCCCCAAGTAGGTCCTCTCAGCCCCTAAAGTCCACCCCTTACAGCTCCACACAAACCCAATTCCCCCCAGCTGCCACACACAGACCCAAATCCCCACATTAGCCCCTCACAGACCCAAATCCACCCCCACCTGCCCCACACCCATAACCCCAGGAACAGGCTGGCAAAGGCCAGCCCTCTCCCTTTGTTCCCTATGCTGGGAACTTCTAAACTCTCTTTCCCTGGGCAATTCTGCACAGCCCAGGGGTGCCACAATGGTGGGCACACTTCTGAGTGCCAGCTGGTCCCTGTGAAAGAGCACCTGAACCACAGACACCCTCCCTCAAATTCCCCCACCACCTACAGAGATGGCTGGCCAGCCAGCCCCATTGTTCCCTATGATGGGAACCAACTGCACAACAAAGAATAAAACAAGAACAACACAAAATAAAGTTTTTTAAAAATTATTTTCTCCCTTCCAAAGTACAAGTAGGCAAAGCATTATGACACATTACACCAGCAGTCCCCCACACAGAAAAATAACACAACTCACTTAACATCAGAGAATCACAAAGCACGATTCCTGTCAAAAACACTTTATTTCTTGAACAGCTTTAGGTTACACAGCAGGGGGGAACACCAAAGGGCTTGGCAGCAGTATCTTACACAAAAATAACACAACTCACTTAACATCAGAGAATCACAAAAGCACAATTCCTGTCAAAAACACTTTATTTCTTGAACAGCTTTAGGCTACACAGCAGGGGGGGGACACCAAAGGGCATGGAAGCAGTATCTTACACAAAAATAACACAACTCACTTCACATTAAAGAATCACCCCAAAAAATTGCTGTCAAAAGCACTTTATTTCTGTAACTGCTTTAGGTTACACAGTAGGAAGGCACCACAGAGCAGGAAAGCAGTGTACTACACAAAAATAACACAACTCACTTCACATCAGAGAATCACACAAACACAATTGCTGTCAAAAACGGTGAAGTGGGTTGTATTATTTTTTGTAGTACATTGCTATCATGCCCTTTTGTGCCCTCCTACTGTGTAACCTAAAGCTGTTCAAGAAATAAAGTGTTTTTGCCAGGAATTGTGTTTTTGTGATTCTCTGATGTTAAGTGAGTTGTGTTATTTTTGTGTAAGATACTGCTTCCATGCCCTTTGGTGTTCCCCCCCTGCTGTGTAGCCTAAAGCTGTTCAAGAAATAAAGTGTTTTTGCCAGGAATTGTGTTTTTGTGATTCTCTGATGTTAAGTGAGTTGTGTTATTTTTGTGTAAGATACTGCTTCCATGCCCTTTGGTGTTCCCCCCCTGCTGTGTAGCCTAAAGCTGTTCAAGAAATAAAGTGTTTTTGACAGGAATTGTGCTTTTGTGATTCTCTGATGTTAAGTGAGTTGTGTTATTTTTGTGTAAGATACTGCTGCCATGCCCTTTGGTGTTCCCCCCCTGCTGTGTAGCCTAAAGCTGTTCAAGAAATAAAGTGTTTTTGACAGGAATCGTGCTTTGTGATTCTCTGATGTTAAGTGAGTTGTGTTATTTTTCTGTGTGGGGGACTGCTGGTGTTATGTGTCATAATGCTTTGCCTACTTGTACTTTGGAAGGGAGAAAATAATTTTTAAAAAACTTTATTTTGTGTTGTTCTTGTTTTATTCTTTGTTGTGCAGTTGGTTCCCATCATAGGGAACAATGGGGCTGGCTGGCCAGCCATCTCTGTAGGTGGTGGGGGAATTTGAGGGAGGGTGTCTGTGGTTCAGGTGCTCTTTCACAGGGACCAGCTGGCACTCAGAAGTGTGCCCACCATTGTGGCACCCCTGGGCTGTGCAGAATTGCCCAGGGAAAGAGAGTTTAGAAGTTCCCAGCATAGGGAACAAAGGGAGAGGGCTGGCCTTTGCCAGCCTGTTCCTGGGGTTATGGGTGTGGGGCAGGTGGGGGTGGATTTGGGTCTGTGAGGGGCTAATGTGGGGATTTGGGTCTGTGTGTGGCAGCTGGGGGGAATTGGGTTTGTGTGGAGCTGTAAGGGGTGGAATTTAGGGGCTGAGAGGACCTACTTGGGGAGGCCATGAAATGGCCCCCCCAAGTGGGAGCAGGCTGAGCCTTGGTGGGGGGTGGGAGGAGGGGTGGGAGAAGGGCCCCAGAGGGTTGGGGGGCATTTTGCATGCAAAATGCCACCCCTGGCAACACAAGCCTCCCCCAGCTGTCAGTGGTAGAGATTAGAGCACCTACTTGGGGAGGCCATGAAATGGCCCCCCCAAGTGGGAGCAGGCTGAGCCTTGGTGGGGGGTGGGAGGAGGGGTGGGAGAAGGGCCCCTGAGGGTAAGGGGGCATTTTGCATGCAAAATGCCACCCCTGGCAAAGGAAGCCTGCTTCTTCATTTTTTCCCCATAGGAAATAATGAAGAAGATGCTCCTTTATGGGAGGATGGGGGGACCTGCTTTGGGGGGCCATAACATGGCCCCCCAAAGTCCAATCTGTCTGAAACTTGGGTGGTTGTTAGAGAAGGGTTAGAGGAAGGTCCCCACCAATTTTGGGCTTATTCGGTGGGAAGATGCCTCCCCCAGACGTCCGGGAAGACGGAGGCATTTTCCCATTGAAAAGCCGAATGAAAGACGAAAGAATCCCGAAACGTTTCGGCTTTTTTCTTTCGGCTACCCGAAACGTTTCGGGATTCCCCGAAACGTTTCGGCATTCCCTGAAAGAAGCCGAAACACTTTTGTTTCGGCATTCTTTCGGCATTCTGAATGCCGAAACGCACATCCCTAGTCTTCAGGTTCCATGGTATACCAGACCATCTGATCACAGACCGGGGAGCCCAATTCACCTCCCGGTTCTGGCGTGCCCTGCATACCCTCCTCGGCACCCAGGTCCACTTGTCCTCTGCGCACCACCCCCAATCCGATGGGCAAACTGAACGCACTAATGCAACCCTGGAACAGTACCTGAGGTGCTACACGAACTACCAGCAAGATAACTGGGTGGCCCTACTCCCCCTGGCTGAATTCGCCTACAACAATGCGGTGCACACGTCCACCCAACAAACACCCTTCATGGCAAACTATGGATATCACCCTCGGTTCTTCCCCAGCACTACCCCCTCCACTGGTGTTCCTGCTGCCAATGACTACCTCCAAGAACTCCAGTCTCTACACCAACTCTTGAACGAGCAGTTGCAACAGGCCAAGGAGGCATACAAAAAGGCTGCAGACCGGAAGCGCCAACCCGGTGAACCTTTGAAGGTGGGAGATCAGGTCTGGCTCTCAACCCGCCACATACGGACCCAGAGACCATCCCGAAAACTGGATGCCCGATTTATCGGCCCATTCACCATCACGGACCAGGTCAACTCTGTGGCTTTTCGACTGCACTTGCCTCCTACGCTCCCGATCCACCCGGTCTTCCATCGATCTCTCCTCATTCCTGCCTTGCCCCTGGACCCACAGAGGCCCAAGCCACTTCCGCCCCCACCAGTGCTTATTGATGGGCAAGAAGAATATGAAGTTGCCCAGATCCTGGACTCCCGCTGCCGCCGGGGACAGCTGCAATATCTAGTCGACTGGAAGGGTTATGGCCCGGAAGACCGATCCTGGGAGCCTGCCAGTAATCTCCATGCTCCGGACATCATCTGCCAGTTCCACAGGGCCTACCCCCGGAAACCCGGTCCGCGGAATGGAGGGGGGCCTGAGGGAGGGGATGGTGTCATGGTCCAGCCTGGGCTCAGTGAGAGTGAGGACTCCTCCTCAGGAGGAGAGGGGCTTCGTGTAGCCAGCCAGGACTCCTCAGGAGAAGAGGAGCTCCATGCAGCCAGCCCTGACTCAGCAGAGGCTGGTAATCAGGAGCCACAGCTGTTGGCTAATCAGAGCCTACAGCCAGCAGCTGAAGCAGAGCCATCAGTACTCTCCAGCCCCAGCACCACAGGGGAAGTGCAGCCAGGGACTTCCACAGGGGAAGCTCAGTCAGGGACTGCCAGCACCACAGGGGAAGCCCAGCCAGAGGCTTCCACCCCCCCAGGTTCACCCACACCCAGAGAACGCCGCAGACAGCGCCAGAGACTGGAGCTGCAGGAGAGACGGCGCAGTGCTCGTCTCCTGAGCCAACGCCAGCTGCTGGAGGGTGATGATGAGTAGCTTCAGGATGGAGCCCCAGCAGCTGGCTGAAAACCATGCCTGGCTATAAAAGCCAGTCAGGAGCAACAGCCAGGCGTGGAAGCAACGTCTCTACTGTCTGCAACCACTCCGTGCTCCGTGAACCTTGCCCGTGCCTACTGTTGGACCTGACACTACCGGTAACTGACCTTGGACTGTGCCTGACCTTGCTCTTGGACTCTGGACTCAACTCTGGCATTAGCTTGTGCTCTGACCACTGCTTTGACTTGGCTTTTGGCTCCTGAAACTCCCTCTGGACTTGGTATCAAGGTTTGGACCTGCACCACCCTGCTTGGGCTGGCCCAGCCCATGACACAGTAAACTCTAATGATCTAGCACGTAGTAAAGCTGGTAGCAGTTAGATTGCCATTCTGGGATATGAGAGACCCAGGTTAGAATCCCTACACGGCCATAGAAGCTTTCTGGATGACTTTGGGCCCACCTTCTCAGCCTAACCTACCTCACAGGGTTGTTGTGAGGATAAAATGGAGGACAGGAGAACAATTTAAGCTGCTTTCAGTGCCCATTGGGGAGAAAGGGTATAAATGAAGTAAATAGATCAATAATGAATAAACAGGGATTACTTCTGGTTAAGCCTGTTTAGGATTGCTCCCTTAATGTTTGGAAGCCAGGCAGTTTTTGATTGCTGGTTGTTGTTTTTTAGGTTGTTTCTCTCCTGAATCATGCAGTGTGAGGACATTTTTGTCAGTTTGACTCTGTTGGTAACTCTTTCCGTTCTTTGACACCCTACAATTACGTTGGCAGCGTGGGAAATATTTCAGAATATCCATACAACTGATCAACCCACATACATGGGATTCAAAGGCTGGAATATTTTAGCATTCAGTACATTCATTACTACAAACCAGTTCTTAACACAAATGAGCATACCTCCTGGAGAAGGCACTTCCACTGTAGTTGCAATGCAAAATATAAAAAATATTTTAAACACACACATCAGTGAAGCTCTTCTTTACACACTATTTTTACACTTGTTTTTCACACTAGACTTCCTCTATCCACAACACAGCAATTTTTGAAGAGGTTTTTTGCACTTAGTCTAAACATGTTATTTGAAAGACTATGGCTTGAGTTGATTTCTTCAGCCTTGGTCCTGGTTTGGCTTTCTGCTGTTATAGTTCACACATATTCCAGGTATGTGCATAGACTCCATCCTACTACTCTTTGGACTTACAGTATAGAACAGACCTATTTGAGCAATAAGCCTTAAACTCAGCATCTGAAGTTTTCCATCTTCTCCTGAGATCTGTCTTCTGTCCACAATAAATCCCATATTCCCTCCCCTAACCCTTCTTTCATTAAAATAGCAGGGAATGTATTCTTCTTCAGAGTTCCTCTTGTGTCACATTGTCTAAGTGACAGTAATCATGACCTTTTCTCCATGGTCCCCATTAGCTAACCTAATTTTTTTTTTTAGCAAATATATTTTTCTTTCTTTGGATCTCTTTTAGCTGTGCTACAGCAATCCTTAAGCACCCCATTATAATACTCAACTGACCTTCAAAGTAAACTGTGCTTTGCATTTGGCTGACACACTCTTACAGTCCCCTAATCCTATTGCTGGCATAAATGACCATTTTCAAGGAACTGGATGGTTTCAAGTACAGACAATAAGGACCTGCAATTTGCTTCATGAGCAATTTTATTTACATCAGCATCAGCAGAACTAAATTGAAAGGGGCATTCCTTCATTGAAGAGAAGCTGTTTCTCTGCTGAGGCCGATAGTCTATTCACCTTCAAGAAATCAATTCATCTTTGATTTAGCCCTCTGTGTTATTAACACCACAATAATACAGAATATAGATTTCCTATCTGAGTGAAATGTTGATGTCTCTTTTAGAGCCAGGGTAAAAGTCACCTAAATAAAAAGAAATACCAGTTTTATTGAGGAACCCATGTATCTTTAAAGAAAATCTAGGTTATTCACGTCATGCTTTTCATAGTCAGAAATGTGTTTGTTGACATATATCACTTCTAGGATGCCTACTTCTCTACAATACTGAAGCTCATCCATTCTTTTCAGACAGGCAATTTATATTCACATTTTGAATATGTGGAATTGAGGGAAATAGTAGCATCCTCCCCCTCTCCCAGTCACCCAGTGAATCTGTGGTTCAGATGAACTCACTTTTCATACACATAATCAGCATCATGTTTCAGATACATGAAGATTTCCCATCATGTGAGAGCAAGTATATAAAACAGCAAGGCAAGAGCAGACGTAATAGCCTCTATAAAAAAGTGGTGGGCCAATTGCCAACACAATCAATCAGCAGGAAAGGGGTCACCTGGCTTCCCCCTCATTTTGTACCATTACTCCACCTTATGGAGGTCTCGCCATTCTCTTCATTTATAAGGAGATATTAGGTCCTCACTCTAGGGAACTTCTCACTATATCTTGTTAACCTATTCTTGCTATGCCCAAAAGACCAAAGAAAATGTACCACATGTTGGATTTCTAGCAGCACAGCAGTTACTCCAGTCTAAGCCCATTTGATTTCAATGGGCTTAAACTGAAATAGCACTGCTTAGGAGTGCACTAGAAGACACATTTTTAAGGAACTGAAGCAAGCATAGACCATTTCTTGTCACAGCATGGTGCACCCTCCAGTTCCTGTAAACACTTCGTTTGCAGGATATGCTTCACATAGAGCACATGTTCTTTGCTATTAGAAGCAATGCCATAAACCTAATTTTCTTCACAGCACCTCGTGCCTGTTATCTTATTTCTGTGCTCCATCTCCTGCTGGTGGTTTCCTTCCTCCTTATGTGCCACTCCGCTTTCTACTGATGTGCACCAACCACTGTTTCCTTTCCACTCTGATGATAAAAGTGAGTGTGCAGAAATATGTGCCCCCACCCCATTCATAATGTGCCTCAGACTGAAAATCAATGGAGTTTTTTTTTACCCAGCAGAAATCACGACTAGGATTCTTATGGTAGCCAGCCAAATTACAACTGAAAAGGGTGAGTCTAAAGCATACAAGTTTGTCGTTGATTGTTACCTATCTTTCACTTAGTTTCAGCCAACAATTCCTTTTGAATGATATTAAGTCGTATCATTTAGATATCACTGCCAATATATTGTAGAGTAACATAACAGAATAGGCAAAGTCCCAGCCCAGTGGAGCCTGCAGCCTAACTTTTGACAGTGGGGAAGACAACAAAGGAAGAAGAAAGGGATACATATGAGCTGTTGATGATGTTTGAAGAAATTGTTTTGATACACAGTCTGTATTCTGGACAAGAGGCTACTATTAAGTCAGAATATGAGGAAACAGTACAATGAATGTGCAATATTATATGAAATAAATAGCACTATAGTCTTGAAATCTCACAGTACAATAAATATCAGTACAGAATACAAATCTATGGAGTCTCAAAATCTCAGTGAGTACATTCAAATCTCAATGAGTAAATTCAAATCAAGCCTCTAACAAATTTCATAAATAGTTATGCTTATCTCAAATATTCTGTGGTATTTTTGTTCTATTTTCTCCTGTTCTTTGGTCCTAGTAAACTGCAGTACAGTAGCCAAGGAAAGAAGGGGGGAAAAGATGTACTAAATAATGTAAACTATGAGGAATAAAGCTGTTCGGGGGACACAGTATTGTTGATTTTAACAGACCAATTAAAGTTCCCAATGCACCAAGTCTGTTCATAGGGGAGAGGAGGGGTATGCTTTATCCCTTAAAGAAGCATTCACAATGAGCTGCTTTCTGTACTATCCAATTATGCTATAATTAAACTGAATCAGCTAGCTGGAGCATCAAGAAGAAATACGCAATGAACAACTGTGCAGATCACAGAACCTTTTTCTTCAGTCTAAAAAACTGACACCAGCAGGCTGGGGTGGTTTGGAAGCCAAAGAACCTACCAGCTTCCAAAACAGAAATCATGATCTTTCTTTTTTATCTTTACTCCTTTCCCCCACCTATCTTGGTAAAGTTTGATGAAAGTATATATAGAATATAGATGTAGATGTAGATATAGAAGTTATCATTCTGCCATCTAGAGTTCAAGACCTCAGTATGGTCAGAAATTTGCAGAGCAATAGGTAACCTATACTCCTTTCAGTCATTAAGTTTACAGTATTCCTACCACATGTACTGGGAGAATATGCTACACGATTGTTTCAATACATGTGATTGCCATTTGATTTGAATCAGGCAATGTGTATATATGCCAGCTTTGATATGTGCAATCAGAAACCCTGTCTTTTCAGGACATGTGTCCATGCATACAAAAGCTGGAATATACACAAAATCTTTTCAGAAAGATCATGCTCAGGACATGTTTGGTTGTTATGTAGATAGGAAGGAGCAGATTTTCACTATTGCCCCTGTCCAGCACTATTTCCCCTTGTGCCTGCTATTCCCCACCACCTCACTGGCAGGCTTTTTGGCTAACTTATTGGTAGTAGGTATATTGCTATAGTGCCACTCATTATACCATTTTATTTTTAAAAGCTGACATAAAGCATTCTGGTGGGGGGCATGAACACAGAGTGATAAGTGTAATGATTAGATCAGGCTTCAATGGGCATCTGAACTCTCCATCAGTGCCATTCTAATACACTTTTTTGGTGACTGCCTTCTCAGCCATCCATAAAAAGGTGCAAAAAGAGAATCAAAGATTCCATGCCTGGGGCTGTGAAATCTCTACCTCCTGCTCTGTAAAGATTCCTGGCATCCTGAGGGGACAATTATAATGTCATTTCCCTTTGCACATTCTCTGTATTACATTTTGAGCATTTCAGGATCTTTCTACTCTGTGGTAGTGCTGCCCACCATGTCCTTTTTTCAATACCAAATGCAAGTCACTACCACCTCTGAAACACTGCCTGCTTTCTTCAGGTGCTAACTGCCTCCCTCTGCCCAACTGTCATCTTGTTTTCTTCTGGCTTGAGTGGATGTCACATGCAAGTTACTGCCTCCCTTCCTGAGGTGCTCAAAGACATCCCTGTGCCCACTCTAATGCTGTCTGTCTTCTGTGCACCCACTATGGTATAAAAGAATCCTCTTGGGAAGGAGTACACATATTTCCACACATTTTGTGGCAATGAAATAAGAAGCTTTCTAGGTAATGCAGCATCTTTTTAAAAAAGATTTACAAGCCTTGGTTTTAATTGTCTTTAAAAACTGAGACCCTTTCTTCAATCTGTCTTAAATTTGGCAGAGATAATCTCTCAGGCAAGATTTACAGTCTTTGAACTGTTGTTCACGTTAAATGCAAAGCAAAGAAGTTGTAAGCTGAAATGTGGGTTTGGGGTTGTTGTTTTTTTGGCTGAAATTGAATTGAATAGAAAAATATGAATATAATAGCATGCGTAATGAGCACACGCAATGACAAATATAATGAAAGAAAGAAAGCTTTTGATGAAAATGGTGGCGATTGCACTTCCCTATGACTGGTCTGAATATCATTTGCTCCAGAGAATTTCCATTTGCATCAGCTCTTTGATGCTCTTTAATATGGAGTTTGGAGATTATATATTCAGATTTACTAGAATGGGACAAAGAACCTGATGTACTTGATGCCAGCATACTTAACTCTAATGAAGAGACACTTGTAAAGCAATGATATGCTATTTTTATATGTGATGTAATTTTTATTGTATAGTAGGATGACTGATCAGAAAGAATATGCAGGATTTAGTTATTAATATAAGTTCCAACAACCTGAAATACTGACAAAGAACTCTTTTCATAGCTTCAAGCCTATATGGAAGTTAAAATTTCGTAATGCCACTTCCTTTCTTTTGTGCATAAAGTGTTAAAGTCATTTCATTTAACTGACAATAAGCAAGACAAGAATCTCAAGTATGAACTGACTTCTTCCCTGCCCTGAGAACCATACCAGGCTTTTCAGGCAAAAGACCAGGTGCAATTCACCTTCCTTTGTACTCTCAGGTTTTAGAACTAGCCATATCATTCCCAGGTTTTCCTTCTACCCAATTGCCCATTCATTAACACCATACAACATTAACACCAAACCTGCCATGTAATTAAACAGTAAAGGCTAAAGATTTGTCCCTTGGTTGTTCATCCAAAGGAATCTCTACTGTTGATGGACAAGTTTTTCCATATAGAGAGATGAGTCTTTTAGGGGTTAGATACCAAAGCTGCAAGGAAGCATCAGTATGGATAATATGAGGCTAAGCATGCTTCCCTTGGTCTAGCCATGCCTCCTTACTTCAGAAATGTAGGCAGCTTCTTCATAGCTGGGCCTGCTGATGAGTTCCCATCAGCCTATCATTTCTTTACATCTACAGCTGCTTTGGTTTGCACCTTTTGCACATGTTTTGTAGAAGAAAAAAAGAGAATGTTGTTTGTGCTTCCAAACAACAGGATTTTTTCTAAGATACCAACACAAGCAGGTTGTTGCTTAGATTATGTCCCATCTCTAAAAGATTTACTCTCAATTTCATTTGAAATCCCTTGGCACCAAAATGATGGAGGAGGCAGCCTGTGGGTGTAAAATAAAGAGTAAAAGAGTTGGTTAACAAGTGTGACTTGATGATTATCTCTTTTACACTTCACTTGAGATCCACCAGCTTGCTTACTGAGTCATCTCAGTCCAAAAGGTTCTCAAATGAGAACTTTTTTTTTTTACAGGCACAGCTTAATATGGAATTGTTGTAACAGAAAGCTGAGTCCACTTGGGAAGGGCTGTGGCTCAGTGGGAGAGCACATACATAAGGCCCCAAGTTCAATCCTCAGTACGTGCAGTTAAAGGATCTCAGTAGTAAAAGGGTATACCATGAATAATTAATGAGGCATTACGTCACCGGATGTGACGTAAGCAATGGCGCCCTCCTGTGACGTCACCGGAAATGACGCCATCAAGCCCCGCCGCCGGAAATGACGCCATCAAGCCACGCCACCGGAAATGACGTGGGCAAGCTGCGCCACAACCCCTGACGCCATCGGAAGTGACGCCTGCAGACCACTCCCCCTGCCACATCGCCGGAATTGTCGTAAGCTGGCCACCCCCACCCATGACATCATCGGAAGTGACGGGTATACCATGCATATTAATTAGGCATTTTGCATATTTGCTGTATCATCGGAAGTGACGTGTGCAGGCCACCCCTCCCCTATTACCTCAGCGGAAGTGACATGGGAAGGCCACAACCCCTGCAATGTAACTGGATCTCCTTTCGCAAACACCACCCACTTCCACGTCAGTGAACTTCCGCCTGCTGCACCCCACCCCGGAAATGGGGTAACCACCACAGCTATTGGCTGAGTATGGCCGTGTGACCCCTCTATCAACACGCCCATTCACCCCCAACCAATAGGATGCTCTTAGACACACCCATACAAGGTGGTTTTTAGGAAAGAAGCCATTTTGCGCTAGCAGACACGCGGCTGGGCTCTTGCTGATAACATGGATACTCCTGTGAGGCCCCTGGAACTTATCAGCCCACCCCCGGTGGTGAGGCCTAAATTCAAAAGACGTTATATTAGCACCAGCTCTGATGACGATACAGAGCTGGTACCGTGCAAGCTTCAGTTTTCCGCACCTGTTTACGACGAGGAGACTCGAACATCCGCAGACATAACTGACAATGAAATGGTCCAAATATTGAATGAGCTGATGGAAGTGTCCCCAGAATTCCAAGAACTGATTTCACAAGCGAACTCTCAAACACAGGTAATTTGAATGTGGGAAGGAGAAGGGGTAGCGGGGTCAAAAGAGGTACTGAATGTAAATGGCGCACAGAGCTGTTAAGAAAAAAATAAAATGTGATCTTTACTGTTTTATAGGGGCCTTCCTTCAATGTTCTGGAACTTCCTGAATTGACTTCCACTGTGCCTTTGGGTAACCAAGAAACACAGGACAATTTAACTTCAGCAGAGAATTCCCAGGTAAGGCATGGATTCTTTAGTATTTTTGGGGGAGGGGGTATGTGGGGGATCAATTATGTTGCTATAATTTGGAAAAAACCCTAAAATGCATTTAAACCTTCTTTATAGGCCACATCTGCAGGAGCAGGGGGAATGATAACCTCACATGAAAGGCTCAGGTCTATGAGAAGCCTTCTTCAGCTGAATATTGACCGGGATATTGACTTTATTCCACCACGCCAGCGCAAATCCGCCATGAGGAGTATTGTAAGAGCAGCAGTTTATGGGATTCTGAGCCACTGCATAAATGGATATTTATTTGAGTCTTGCGAGGGCTGCACGAATGACGCCCCGGGCCAGAGAGACCACGAATGCTTAATATGGACTGAAAATGAGCTGGACAGGAAAGTTAAATTTGTTTGTGATGAAATATGTGCGAGCTCTGCTCTGTTAATTATAAGTTCACTTGCCTATTGTCTGGAATGCTTGGTTTTCACTCAGGAAAATATGGATGAAGTTTACTCCTTAATAGCCCAAGTTGGCAATGCAGTAAATTCCCAAAATGCCCTTGAAAAAATTTTGAAAGAGTCTGATAAGAGAATGTTGCAGCACATTGAATGCTTAATCAAGGGCAGGTATTTCAGAACATTTTTTGCCCGTCAACAAATGAAATAAACAGTGTTAGAACATATTCACAACCTGATATTCAAGTCAAGACATTTCTGTAAATTGTAGACTATGTAATATAAAATGTAAAATAAAATGAACATTTCTGTAAACCAGTAGTCTTTTTTTTACTGCAACTTGTGGGTGGGGAGGGGGGAGGGTGGTGCTAAGTAAATCAAGACTGGAATCCTTTTCAGAAAAGCGTGGCTAGAAGGTGGGGGTGGGGTGAGGTAGTTTCCTTCAGCCATATGGTTTCCCCATTGCACTGAGGGACCACCTGATGGACACAGCCAATCACAGAGGTGCCTTATTGAACCATTTTTGAAATTCATTGGTCCTTAGTTACCTACAACTTGTCTGGGAGGCGGGCAATTCAATCCAGCCTACAACATGTGCTTTCAGAAAAGCATGGCTGGAATGTCTGGAGGGGACACACCTTCAGGCACATAGTTTCCCCATTGTACTGAGGGCCACCTGAATGCCACAGCCAATCACAGAGGTGCTTTACACACAATGGAGCCAAGGTTTCATAAAGACTGTGCTAGGTTAGCCTTGCCCTCTTTTTCCTGGAACTCAAGACAGAGCCTGACCTTACCCAGGTGAGTTGACCCCCCCCCCATTATACAACCTTTTTTTTCTTTGGGAAAATGTGGGAAAATGGGGGGGGGGCTACTAGTTTTTCTCTATTACTTGCTGCATTTTGGGTGGTAGTTGGTAACTTAAATTGGGGCAGATGAGGCTTTTTTAAATAATTGCCATTTTGTGGGAGAAAACCACCTTAATGTTTCTATAGGCTGCTATTTGAGTGGGAGATTTACCAGGTGTTCTTGGAAGTTTGGACCTTTGAAACCTGTGTCCTGGGTTTTAAGCTTTAGATTGCCATGTTAGTGGGGAAATTAAAGCCAGATTTCTGCAATTTTTCTTTTGGGGTGTTAATTATTTAGATTGTGATGTAGGGATTGTAGGTTTCTGGCGAGGAAAGCTTTTATTTCTAAAATGAATTGTCCCTCCATAGATAGTGAAGGCCTTCCCAACATCTTGAATTTTATAGCATCACTAATAAGTTCACTGGAAAAAGAGACCAGCTATGGCCAATCCAAATGATGGTAAATATGCATGCTCTTATAAATACTTTTTTTAAAAAAAAGGTTATTTATAACTTAGCACGAAAGAAATTTTCATGGTTTGTTGTCTCCTGTTTAGTTCAGAATAGCTATCTTGAAAGTGGAAGAGATGATGATGGGGCATCGAAGCCATGCTTGTGCAGAAATTCTAAAGAAAAAAATACAGCTCCACAGCTGACTCTTTGGGGTGCTATGAAACATAAAAAAACACAAGCAGGTATATTTTATTATTTGTGGTGCACTATGGTTTGTGGTGTTTTTGACAAACTAGCACATTATGGATGAGGAAATCGTTTACAATAAAATGGAGCTTTCCCCCTCACTGGGGCATGTCTGGGCATGTCTTGGAGGGGGAGGGGGAGGGGAATGAGCGGTATTCACGTCATGCCTGAAGGCCATGTGCTTTCATAAAGCAATGGCGGGGTATGGGGAAGTTTTTTCCTTGGGCTGGGGCAGGGGTAAATATGCGTGCTCTTATAAATCCTTTTTTTTAAAAAAAGGTTTTTATAACTTAGCACGAAAGAAATTTTCTATGGTTTGATGTCTCCTGTTTAGTTCAGCATAACCATCCTGAAAGTGGAAGAGGTGATGAGGAAACATCAAAGCCATGCTTGTGCAGAAATTCTAAAGAAAAAAATACAGCTCCACAGCTGACTCTTTGGAGCACTATGAAACATAAAAATCCACAAGCAGGTATATTTAATTATTCACAATGATTACAATTTTGAGGTTTTTTGACAAACTAGGGGGCTTCTGAAATGCTATTCTCAAGGTTTACTAAAGTTATCTTTTGTTTTCCATACAGACCGTGACTCTCCTAAAAGGTCCTCAAAGCAGAGCTCCCCGTTGCAGCGCACGAATGTGACCCAGCAGCAGATACCCGCCAGCAGGCTTTCAAACCCGCATACCATACAGCAAACCTGCAAGAAAGGATTGGCAAACCCAACCAAGCCAGAAGCATGCGGTAAATCAAAAAGAAAACACGTACACCAAACTGACATTAAACAGACACAAAAGGGGGGGTCTTCAATGCCACCCAGCAAGAAACCAAAAATTGACATTTCTGATACTACTGCAGCTGTTAAAGCTATATGTGATAGGATTGCACTGTTACATGGTAATTTGGATAGGTTAGGTTATAAAGATATCAAGGCACTGACTACCGCAGTTGAGAATGTAGTAGATCTAAAAGTCTCTGATACTACTGCAGCTGTTAAAGCTATATGTGGTAGCATTGCACTGTTAAATGGTAACTTGGATAGGCTAGGTTATAAAGATATCAAGGCACTGGCTACCGCAGTTGACAATGTATTAGATCTAAAAATCTCAAATCTAAATGTGCAGCAAGGGGGGTTCAAGCAAAAAGGGGCCGGCCGGGTCAAGCCTCACCTGACCCCATACCAGAGGAAAAGCAAATCTTTGAAATTCAAAAACTTATGGAAAAGAGTGATACTTAAACTCCTAAATAATGCTAAACATATTAATTCCCGTCCAAAACGCAGTGCTTCCATTTTAAAGCTGATAAGTAAAAGACAGAGGGCTAAAGAGCCAAATCAACACATGGCTGGTGGTTGTCGCCCCATCTCAGAGGAGGCGCCAACTACCCCCCATTCAGCAAATGGAACTACAGCACCCCCTAAAGAAAACCCGCTAGAATTACCTCCACAAGAATCCCCACCTGCCACCCCCCATTCATCAATTGACACTGCAGCTAGCCCTATATGGGCCACCCCTGAAGAACACCCTCAGGAATTACTTCCGCAAGAAAACCACCCATCTATCGCCCAACTGGCAAATGACAGTGCTGCTGTCTCCATTGATGAAAGCCCCCAAGAATTGTCCCCCAACAATGATCCACCCAAAGTTTACTTAGAAAGGGTGGGGCAGTGGGAACGACAATTGCAGCGCTTGCCAATGGATCAATATGGAGAACTTTTCCGATTTGTAAACTTGGAACAGTTAAACCACCCAGTACTTGTGCAGGAGGCAATTCGTCAATCCATTCAGGGGCTTCTTGATGAGATGAGGGCTAGAGTCCAGGAGGGTGATTTGGTACAGCTCCATCTTGAGGGTGGGGGGTTAAGTAACCCTCTTCGCTCAGTGAGAAGGCCGGTTGGAGACTTCCCTGCCGAGGAATTCATAAACCAGATGGCCAATCTTATGCAAAGTAATGCGGAAATCCACCTTCATGGAAGCCTGCGGCTAGTCATGACAGTAATTAGAAACAGGGGTGGGAGGGGAAGGCGGGTAATAAGCACTATCCTCTATAGTGAGGTAATCCATAAGAAAAAACAGCACTTAGTTGATCTAAGCAACACTGATAGTAACTTGTGCTTTGGGGGTAGTCTCTTGGCGGTTATGTCAAAGAGGATGCTCACCATTCCGGAATTATCAGAAAGAGCCCGCAATTTGTATAGAGAACTAGGAATTTCAGAGGATAAAAAAATATTACTATCTGATGTGGTCACGTTTGAGAAACATTTAAAGGTGAATATAGGAGTAGTTATCAATGGGGGCAAAGGTTGGGAAATCTTTAGAAGTGGGGATCCCATACATCCTGAAACATACTTTGTACTGCTTTATGAAAATCACTTCTACGGCATTAGGAACATAAAGGGGTTCTTTGGCCAGAGAAATTATTGCTCTGTTTGTGGTAATGTTTATAGCCACTCACACACCTGCAAGTATCGGTGCCGCTTATGTTTGGAGACAAAATGTGTTGTTCAGCAGGAGGAAAGGTGCCCTACTTGTAAAATATATTGCAAATCAAGGTCCTGTTTGGAAAGGCACTTGAATTTGGCAACATGCACAGTTAAAATATTTTGCAATTCATGCCGCACCTATGCTCCAAAGAAGCACACATGCAGGGTGCGGTGGTGTAAGCAGTGCAAAGAGCCCGTTGGGGACATAAACAGCCACCGCTGCTACATGCCCCCAATTAAAGAAACTAAAATAACAAGCAAATATATATTTTATGATTTTGAATGTACACAGGAATCCGGAATACATATTGCAAATTACATTTTCGCTATGGGGCTAGAGGAATGTGATTCTTGGGAATTTAAGGGTGGAAAGTGCGTTTCAGACTTTGTTAAAAAATTCATCAACAAAAAGTACAAGGATTACACTTTTCTAGCCCATAACGCAAAAGGATATGATAGTTACTTTATTGTTAGGCAGTTGTTGGTTGAAAAGGTGGATGTAGACCTCATTACACAAGGGGGAAAACTGATGTGTGTGACTGCAAAAAAGTTTGGTATTAGGTTTATAGACAGTTTAAACTTCTTACCTATGAAGCTTGCAAAATTGCCACAAGCCATGGGCTTTGAGGGGTGCAAGGGCTTCTTCCCCCATTTCTTTAACACTGCCGCAAATTGGGCGTATGTCGGCCCCATGCCTAGGGTGGAGGATTATGGCATTGATAATATGATGCCAGGTGAGAGAGCGGAATTTCTGTCCTGGTACCAGGATAACCAAGACAGTGTTTTCAACTTGCAAAAAGAGCTGTCTTATTATTGCCAGCAGGATGTTAAAATCCTGAGAAAGGCCTGCCTCCTATACAGGGAAGAAATTATTTCCATCTCAAAAATTGACCCTTTCCAATATATTACTCTCGCTGGTGTTTGCATGGCCATGTTCAGACACATGTTTTTAAAACCAGACACAATTGCACTGCTGCCACATGACAATTACCACAGACAGACCAAAAGATTTTCCACCCCATCTATACAGTGGATGCTGTATGTCCAGCATAAAGAAGGTATCGAGATACAGCATGCTCTGAAAGGTGGAGAGTTAAAAGTAGGACCTTATTTTCTTGACGGTTTTGCAGAAGTTGGTGGGGCCCCCACAGCCTTTGAGTTTAATGGGTGTTTTTTCCATGGCTGCCCCATCTGCTTCAGCCCAACCGACAGAAATCCACTGACTGATTCTACGTTTGGCGAGTTATACCACCGCACACAGATGAAGGCCAGTTTTCTGAAAAGCCAGGGGTTTGCAGTTAGGACCCTGTGGGAACATGAGTGGCGGGAGATGATAGAGGATGACAGGGATCTTGGTGCTTTTCTAAGGGAAAAGAAACTGCCCTCACCTCTATGCCCTAGAGATGCCCTTTTTGGCGGGAGGACAAATGCTGTCTGTTTGTATTATAAGCCCCAGGCTGGGGAAAAAATACACTATTATGACTTCACCAGCCTGTACCCTTTCGTAAACAAGACAAAGAAATACCCTATTGGTCACCCAATCATTATTTATAAGGACTTTGCCCCTCTCTCTGAATATTTTGGCCTTGCCAAAGTTAAGGTGCATCCACCTCGAGGGCTCCTTTACCCTGTTTTACCCTTCAAGGTGGATAGCAAACTTCTGTTCCCACTGTGCCGCACATGTGCAGAGGCAAAACTGAAAGCACGCTGCGCTCATTCAGCGGAGGAAAGGGCCCTAGAAGGGACCTGGTGTACCATAGAGCTACTTAAGGCTATAGAAAAGGGGTACAGTGTGATGTCTATTAGTGAAGTCTGGCATTTTGAAGAAAGCTCTGAGGAACTGTTCTCAGAATATATTAAAATGCACCTCCGGCAAAAACAAGAAGCGTCTGGGTACCCTAACTGGTGTACAGATGAGGAAAAAAGGGAGAAATATATTAAGGATTACCTAGAGAAAGAAGGTGTTCAGTTGCGCGCTGAACACATAGCTAAGAACCCTGCAAAGAGGCAAATTGCAAAATTATTTTTGAACTCTTTGTGGGGCAAGTTTGGCCAGAGGTCAAACTTGGTGAACACTAGCATTGTGAGGGACCCAACCAAACTTTTAGAGTATGCATTTTCTCCGGCATATGAAGTATCCAGCTTTGATGTAATTGATGACGAGACAGCAAGCGTGTCCTGGAAGCACGCTAAAGACAGGCACACATTATCAGGGAATACTAATGTAATGATTGCCTGTTTTACTACTGCGTACGCAAGGCTGGAACTTTATGAGCTGCTAGATAAATTGCAAGATCGTTGTTTGTATCATGATACCGATTCTGTCATATTTGTGAGTCGAGACGGGGACTGGAATCCCCCTTTAGGAGACTACTTAGGTGACCTCACAAGCGAGATCCCACCAGATCAATATATTACCGAATTCACATCGGCTGGGCCAAAGACATACGGCTACAGATTATCTGGGGGAAAGGTGTGTATGAAAGCCAAGGGGATTACTCTTAATGTTTCCAATTCTGTAAAAATAAACTTTGACACGCTGAAGGACCTGGTGCTAGACTACGGCTCAGAGCAGACTACTAAAGAGATCCGAGTCCAGCAGCCCTCCATCATAAGAGACAAAAATCAGTGGCTCATCCATACAGGGCCACTGAAAAAAACATTGAAAGTCGTTTATGATAAGAGGGTCCTAGTGGAAGATTTCAAAACTTTACCATACGGTTTTTAATATGGATGTACGCTGGAAACATCCATTTTCTGCAGTAGTGGCTGGTCCTAGCAACTGTGGGAAAAGTTTTTTTGTAAAAAACATTTTGGAAAATGCCCAACATGTACTGTCTGTCATGCCTGAAAATATTGTGTGGTTTTATAGCTGCTGGCAGAATCTGTATGATGAAATCCTCTGTAAATACCCCTTTGTAAAATTTGTGGAAGGACTGCCTGAAACTCTTAATGATGATCAACTTCTCCCCACCAATAAAGTAAATCTTATCATAGTTGATGATTTGATGAACTCAGCTTGTGAAAATCCAGAAATTGAGAAAGCCTTTACCAAATACGTGCATCATCGGAATCTGAGTATCTTATTTATCACTCAGAATATTTTCTTTCGTGGGAAAAGCAACAGAACCATCAGTTTAAATACCAAATATCTAGTGTTGTTTAAAAACCCCAGAGACAAGTTACAGATTGCAACACTGGCCCGTCAAATGTACCCGGGGAAGTCCCAGTTCTTTCTGGAGGCCTTTGAGGATGCCACACAAAACCCTTATGGGTATTTGGTTGTAGATTTAAATGCCTCTACACCAGATTCTCACAGGTTAAGAACAGGACTTTTCCCACCAGAGTGGCCTGCAGTGTATGTCTTAAAAACAAAACCGGCTTCCACCGGGTACAAAAGAAAGAAGCCTGCGCTCTAACCCCCCTGTTGTCCCCGTGGCCTTCAAAGGACAACATGTCCAGGCGTATAAAGAGAAATTTGGCACTCCTAAAACTACTCATTAAAGCTACTCCACAGCAGAGGAAAGCCATTTTATGTTCAGCATCAGATGATCTGGTCGCGGCTATCTCAGAAATCGCCCTCAACACTTTAAAAGGCAACATCCCTCTATCACCTCGGCAGGTGTGCACACTGAGGAAAAGGCGAAGTTTCATCAAGAACCTGAGTAACAAAAGAGTATCTCTAAAAAGGAAGAAGCAGTTGGTGAAACAGTCTGGTGGGTTTATTGCCCCTCTGTTAAGCTTTGCTATTCCTCTCTTAACAGGGCTTTTAACAAGTCAGTAATGGAATATGCAGAAAAAATGTATTTGGTTCCTAGCCAGCAGTTAGCACAATTAAGGGGGCCCCCTCCTCCTAAGGAGGAAAACATCAGAACTGCAACAATGTATACCTTAGATGCTGAAATGAAGGGGATTCTTCAAAGGCGTGACTTGACAGAATATGAGAAGGCCAAGCATTACGATGCCCTGCTTCAAAAATTTTTAACACATGTGAAACAGGGGGAAAGTGAAAAATCTAAACTGAGCCTGTTTCTGCCTCAGCCAGAGGATTCTTCTGTAGAAACCCCTAAAATTCCTGATGCGATCTTCCAAGAAATAATAGACACTTTGCCGGTTAGATATAAGAAACATGCAAAAGTGCTGTTAAACAAAATGAGACAAAACAAAAGTGTTTCTTCTTGGGATGACCGTGGAGTCTTTGTGTACAAAGGAGAAAATATCCAAGGCTCCAATATGCTGGACTTGGTGAAGGGGGTTACTCAAACACACACCTTGCCTAGCCATCGCATACCCACAGGCTGGGATGCTTTCATGAAGGCCATGGCTGAGCTGAATGTTCCATCTTCTGTGGTGGGAAACCCGATTAATCGCCAAGCTTTCGAGCATCTAAAGAACCCGGTCTCCTCCAAAGAGATGCCGGCCCATTTTCGTAGAGCTTCTACAAAACGAAGAGGCAGCTTGCCAGCTGCATGGATAAATTTGTAATGCTTTAAAATAAAAATTTTCCTTTTAAAATTTATACCGTGTTTGTTTGTTTGTTTAAACAAAACAGACAGACAAAAATCACATTTTAAGCCCACATGGGGGCGCTTTATTGAAATTCAATATTGTGGAATTCGTTGCAAGATACACATGCCTGGGGTTGCACAAAGAGGTTTGGAACAAGTTTGGGCATGCCCTTCTTTTTTACAAACTCTTCCACCATTAGATCATTTTGAGCTAAGTCATCAGAATACAGTTCTTGGATCTGATCAAAGGAAAGTCCTTTATTGCGCAGCTGTAGAAAAAATATGCAGTGATAGCCACAGACCACTGAGTCGTCAGCCTGTAGCTGTCTGGGTTGGAACGCAGTCTTGTTGGCATTTTTTTGCAAAAAATTCACAATGGTTTTGGGAAACAGGGGGCTGTCGGGAGGATGTCCATAAGAGTCAAAAAATTCACCACACCCATCCAGTGTCAAGTATATGGCAAGCCAGTGTTCTCCAGGGAGGTTGTGGGGGTGGGTATTCACCACTAGGCTCACGGGCCTTCGATGCAGTCTCTGTTTGGGGAGCCAGTCAGCTGGAAACACTCCAAGGAAAGTCTTTTTGGTGTGAGGGCTTGTAGATAACACAGATGTCAGCTGTAGGGTATCCATGTTACATATAGTCAAATAAAACGTTTCTTCTATGATTTATCTCAATAACGTTGTCAAAAACCCCATAGACAATCATGTTAAGGGTGTTAGGCAGTGCATTGGCAAAACGTATTTCAGCACGCAGATTACCAGTTTTAATCAAGGAGTAGTGGTCCGCACATTCCTGATCTGGAGACAGGTCAAATGCAAACAGCGTGTAGCCTTGAGCAAACTCCTCACGGTTAACTAACAAAGATCTGTCTTTCATATGTTTACCAGCCGCCTGAACCAGATGCATGTATTCCCGCACACAGTTTCCATCTTCAAAGTTGGGTTGTAGAGGTTTAGCAGGTACTTGCTCGCCGTCCAGGTACAGTGCCACAAAATTGATGTCATAATGCTTAAAGTTAAATGGGTTTTTATTATGGGCTCCGCTGAAGGAATCGTTATCTACCAGTCCTATAACTAAAAGCTTGGGTAATTGCCCCAAAAACAAATTCTCTTGGTTGCTGACACGGCTCCCTGCGGGGATGCTAAACACTTTCATGCCCACGCGATCCACAGGGTATTTGGCATTAGCTGTAAAGAGCGCCTCTGCGTGGCCTAAACGGACACCAGGAGCTACTCTTACTTTTTTCACAAAAAGGGAAGCAGACAAGATTTGTAATTTGCACCCCCTATTTGGACCATCTGTCATGAGGCAAAAGGCATCTTTGCTGCGTGTCAGTTTAATTTTGACATCAACTCCATTTACCAGCAGCTTCTCTTGAAAAAACAGATCACTGTGGAGGCGCCCCAGCAGGTCGATTTTTCTGCTTTCAGCAGTCAGGGCTGCTCTTTTAACAAACCCTTTGTTATCTCCATCCAGGGCAGTTGATTCATGATGTCCAGGTGTATCTTTGTAAAACAGGCCTGCAGAGAATTGGGTGGATAGTGTGTCTTCACTATAATTGAGCACTGATTCTATAAAGGCTCTGTAAGGATAGCAGTTGTTACTCTGGCTGATGAGGCGGTCTCCCAGAGTCACGTCCAGCTGGCTAAAGATAGAGGCAATCGGGTAGTTCACCAAACTTACCCTTGCATTTCTATCAAGGTCTGTACCATCATCTTTCACGATCCTGCAACACAGGTAAAGTAGAGTGTTGTTTAAATCCATGTAGTCTTCACCATTTCCCGCGATGAAAAAGTCCAGTGGTGCTGATTCTGACAAAGCCGCCAGGGGTGGGACTTCAATAAAAAGACACCTCTCGATGCTCGTTTGCGTAGGGGCTATTTGGAACAGGTCTAGTTCTGATTTGGTGCATTCTTCTGAGCCGCTGTGAATAAAAGCCATTGCTGCTTAAAATATGTCTCCAGGGCTCGGAGGCTGTCTCCCTGCGCTTCTCTTTGCCTTCCGCTTCTGAGGCCCGCGGCGCTTCACAGCTTTTCTTTTAAAGGGGTGTGGAGGGCCAGTTAATGGAACACGTGATGCTTTTCTTTTAAGCCCTCGTTGCCTTTTAAGATACATGAGGCCTGACCCCTCTTGTGGTGTAAGTGGGCTCATTTTATTCAGAACTGCTTCAGAAACATGCCCCACTACATCTTTAGCAATATTTCGAGCTGCATTTTTTACATGGGGCTTTATGAGCTCAAATCCTCTTCTCAAAAGAGGGACGGCTTTTCGGAAAAGGCTCCGGAATATGCCCCCAACACCTGCCCCATACATAACAGGGGCTCCTTGGAATCCAGGAAGGGCGTTTCCAGCTTGGTTCCTGTAGTAATGCCTGTAAACATCTGGGTCGCCATAGCTTTTTAAGATGACCATCTTTATGTGCTTAAAAGACCAGGGCTTTCCGAGGACGAAAGTGAAGCTTCACGATCACCTTGCCGAGACGAAATGGCACGTTCTTGTTCTGATCCGTCTTAATTTCAATAGTGATAGTGTCTATGTGGTGCTTACTGACAGGTACGTAATGAGGCTTGTCATAAGTAATGTTAATACGCTCATTGCTTTCTCCACGAACTGGGACACACCGGAGTAGGGGGACGTAGTAGTCCCCCACTATCTGATACTCCACGATGTCTGTATAAACGTACAAGCTGTTGAACCCCCCTGTAATATCTGCAGTAAATGGTATTTTTTGGACAGGTTTATTCGGGACCAAGCCTAATATGCGGGCCAGCTCTCCACTTGCTGAGATAGTATGGGGGTCTGGAGCATAAATCTTAACCTTTTGAGAAACAAGGTCATAGCGCAGCACCGCCCCTGGGGGTTTAGGGTGTTCTTCTATAGCAATGTTCATGGCATCAACCAAGCTAAACATGTCTTTGTAATATCCTTGTCTCAGAGGGAAGCCCCATTTCTCCCCATCCTTTGCCATTTCAAATGTTGTAGTTTGGGGGATGGTTCTCCAGCTGTGTGGGTAATGTATTTCAACCATTGCCACCTCCCAAGCACCAAGAAGTTCCAATGGCCGAGCTAGTCGGATGGTGAAAGCAGCAGTGGTGTTCTGTGGGAATACATCTGCGCAAGCATTGCTAGGGAGGGTGACGTAGAACCCACTATCCATCTTCTTTTTCGTAGATGGGATTGCAAAGGCGGGAAGCAAGCACCCAGCTGTTAAATTTATCAGGCCAGCCTAACCACTTTACTAGATAGTACTTTCTCTTCCCCCTGCCTTTTGATGCTAAAACTTTCTCAATTCTGTACACCCTGTCTGCTTTTGCCTTAACTTTCTGTAACTCTTCAGGATAGAATGACCCTATGACGGGGTCTTCAGCAAAATCTTTGAGCTGGTATACAGGCCTCTTCCCTCTACGGATGACCTGTTCCACTATGAATATTTCATCTGTGTAGCTTTGTTCATAACCTTTTACAAATAGCCCTTTGCTTTTAGACACTCGCACATGGTCTCCTTTTTTAAACAGAGGATTCTCCCCTTCCTTTTCTTTTGTCACAAAACAGTCTCCATAAACCATTCTCCAGACCATCTGAGCATTGGCCGAATTTACATCTGCAGGCCGGGCCCTAATTGTCCTGTGAAAGCTGTGATTATACGTTTTTATGAGCAGAGGTAACACGTCAATATACCTGAATGTATTGTTGGCTGTAAAATACCTCCACATTTTTGTTTTTAAAGTTCGGTTGAAGCGTTCCACAATGGCTGCTTTGACTTCACTGTTGGTGACAAAGTGGTGAACTCCATGCTTCTTTAACACACTGCTTACAGACTTGTTTAAAAACTCTTTGCCACGATCAGTCTGAAGCTTGGCGGGCTTTCTACCTTGCCTGAAAATATCATTAAAGGCTTTTGACACCCCCTCCCCTGTTTTGTCTTTTAGGACTGAAGCCCAGGCATATTTAGACAGGATGTCCACCACTGTTAAAATGTACTTGTACCCCTCATTGTATTTGGAAAACTGCTGCATATCCACTAAATCAGCCTGCCATTGGGCATCCAGACCAGAAACTATGGTCTTGTTTCTCTTAAAATGAACCCTGGCCTGCTTGTGTAATGTGTAAGCATCTTGCTCTGAAAGCCAGGCAGCAACATTATTTCGAGTTAGAGTTTTAGATTGCTTTTTGGCCGCGTGGAAGAGAGGGGTCACCCCACCAAAACTACCTGTTTCTCCAGGTGTATAATATATATTCTTTAATATCGCCTCCTCCCCCGACATCTCTACCTCCACCCCGCTTAACACAATTATGACCATTCAGGGTAAAAAATAAAATGTTTTATTGTGACAAACTAACTCCTCTTCTGCTCTTCACTCTGATTAAGGCAAAAGCATGACACGCAGGAGATGTTCATATCCACATGGCTGCCGATGTGCAGATTCTCAAAAGCTTGGATAACGTCCTCATCAAACTGGTGTAACAGAATAAAAAAAGGCATAGTTCAGTGAAAAGGCCCCTCAGAGGCCACCCCCCACCCAACTTCATTAGCCACCCCATTCACAAACACAAATATTGATTTACCTCAGTACCTGTGAGTGTTGAACTGTGCTTTCTATGTCCATAGATTCATTTAAAGGTCCATCCTCCTCCTGGTCCTCTGCCACATCCTCAAACTCCTCAGCAGGGGTCCGGAAAACACACCACATAGGGTTGGGTATCCTAAAATCCATTTCATCTGCAGGGGGGCCGGTTAACCCCGTCTGTGTTCCATGCTGGTTTCCCCATGTTTGTAGCATTGGATTTTCTATGATAGTGGGGGGAATTAGATCCAGCTCCGGAGACTTGGCCTGCTCACCTGCCTCAATCTTCCCGTTGCGAATCCGGTAAGTACAATACATAGGGAGGAGCTCTCCAAAGTACATCTTAGGTGCCAACGGTGTCTTAAATTCCTGGGGCCTCACAGGAGTATCCATGTTATCAGCAAGAGCCCAGCCGCGTGTCTGCTAGCGCAAAATGGCTTCTTTCCTAAAAACCACCTTGTATGGGTGTGTCTAAGAGCATCCTATTGGTTGGGGGTGAATGGGCGTGTTGATAGAGGGGTCACACGGCCATACTCAGCCAATAGCTGTGGTGGTTACCCCATTTCCGGGGTGGGGTGCAGCAGGCGGAAGTTCACTGACGTGGAAGTGGGTGGTGTTTGCGAAAGGAGATCCAGTTACATTGCAGGGGTTGTGGCCTTCCCATGTCACTTCCGCTGAGGTAATAGGGGAGGGGTGGCCTGCACACGTCACTTCCGATGATACAGCAAATATGCAAAATGCCTAATTAATATGCATGGTATACCCGTCACTTCCGATGATGTCATGGGTGGGGGTGGCCAGCTTACGACAATTCCGGCGATGTGGCAGGGGGAGTGGTCTGCTGGCGTCACTTCCGATGGCGTCAGGGGTTGTGGCGCAGCTTGCCCACGTCATTTCCGGTGGCGTGGCTTGATGGCGTCATTTCCGGCGGCGGGGCTTGATGGCGTCATTTCCGGTGACGTCACAGGAGGGCGCCATTGCTTACGTCACATCCGGTGACGTAATGCCTCATTAATTATTCATGGTATACCCTTTTACTACTGATCTCCGGTAGCAGATGAAAGCAAAAGACATCTGTTTGTACACAAGCAACTCTGCGTGCCTGGACATTGAGGGGACATGCTATTTTTCCTTTTCCTTTAGAAGCAGTCTGTGTGTTTGTGTGATGCCTCTCTTTGTCTGAGCTAGCAGTCACTCCCTTGGCTACCTATCGGTTACTATATTGGCTATCACATGCATTCTCTGTGATGGCTCTCACTTTATGGAATAGCCTACCTGAAGAGGTTAGGAAAGCTCCCACTCTCCTGGCTTTCAGCATACTATGCAAAACTGAATTATTCAAGAGGGCTTTTTACACAAATAAGAGGGCTGTAATATAAGGAAGTAGTCTCAAAGAAATCCATCAGTAAAGGGATACGGAGTATCTAAATACGTACAATTGCTGTAAGCATGATCCTACTGGATAATTCCTATGTTACTAATATGTAAGTCTTAGTATTGCTTGTGCTCTTTTTTGGCATTTCTTCAAGTCTGTATTGGATTTCTATGGGATTTAAATATGTACAAATTTGCATATATATAGCTATTACATTGTTTATTGAAATGTCCTTGAAATTGACTGTATTGACTCAAACTGTGTAATCCATCTTGATTTTCAGTAAGAAAGGTGGACTATAAATAATGTAAACAAACAAAATACAAACTTCTCTTTTTGTATCTTTTCGTTTTTGCTTTCCTGCTGGTCTTGCAAGAAGCAAGATGGTTCTGCGGAGCACGCCTGTGCAAGCTTACAAGAGGCAAGCTCGTAGGAGGGAACAGCATTATTTACATTAGATTTCTATTTTTCTTCTGCTACTACAAACATGCAAGTGAATGTGAATCAGCTTCAATAAAAGTAAGTTTTATCTGATGCAGTGTACTGGCTTGGAGAGTGTTAATTAGTTAACACATAATTAGTTAACACATAATTAACACCTAATTAGTTAACACATTAGTTAACATGTAATTCCATGCTTTCCTGATTATGCAACTTTGCTTGAACAAATAACAAATAACCCCAAAAGAGATTCCAGAGGCCTCCTGCCAATCTGAGCAGAAAGTACTAAACTAGATGGACCGCTGCTCTGACTTAGTATAAGGCCTGATTTAAGGAGGATGCTGTCAAGGCAAAAGAAATCGCCCATGGGACTTGGCACTTGCACAGAATCTCGTTTCATCTGGACTGCTTCCTATGCAAAACACATATTTAAGTGCCATGCCAGAAGTTTGTAGCCTGGATATTGTAGTGGCGTGCTAATTAGTATGACTGCTTTGCATAGATAGCAGTCCAGATTAAATAAGATTCTGTGCAAGTGCCAAGTCCCATGGGTAAGTGCTTTTGCCTCACCAGCATCATGTTTAAATCAGGCCTAAAGACAGCATCATATATAAACATCTGTTGAAATAATTAATCCCCCCCTTTTTTTGGTTGCATTCTTCTGCACATGCTACTGATGTTTTTTAATGGAAGTAGTTATTACAAACCAAGAAGGGGTTTGGTTCAGTTAACCCTTACTGTAGGAGGGGAAGCTGAAAAATCATGAAAGAAAGCTAACTGTCCTCCTTCTCCAAAAAAACAGAGATCAGTTCCCTTGTAGAAAATGGTAACATTGGAGGGTGGACTCTGTGGCATTATACACGGCAGAGGTCCCTCCCCTCTCCAAAAGCCTCCCACCCTAGAATCCATTCTCAAATCACCTATCTGGAGTTGGCAACCTTACTGATCAATCTAGCTTGGTATGGTCTGTTCTACCTGGTAGCTCTCCAAGATCTCAGGCAGAGAAAGGTCTTTCTCAGCCCGTTACCTGAGATCCTTTTTCTGGAGATGTCAGGGATGGAACTTGGGACTGTGTGCAGGTCTCAGCCCTGAAGCCCCAACCACCACTTGCTTCTCAAACATCAGATGGTCTGTGGAATGAAACATGGTGCCTGGCTGTTACTTTATTGAATACACACAATACACAATATGCAAAGCTTACACCTAAATAGCCTAAGCAGCAAAAACAAGTGAAATCTCCTTCCTCTAAGAATTTAAAAAAGAAAGAATGTCTTCTTATGAGTAGGAACATTACAACTTTGTGACCTTTCAGCTCTGTTACAAATAGGCATGCAGAGAACTTTGCAGAAAGGCAGCTTGTTTGGTTAATGCAATTACTCATCATGAGTCAAGTTTGGCATTGGCTTCTCTCACCTTTACTATTCCCCCTCTTCTCCCGAACACTAAACCAGCTGTGCAGTAACAACTATTGATGAGTTTCGTTTCTTTCTGTCTTGCTGTCAATTTTGTACCTGCGCAGTAGAGGAAATCAATTGGGTCAGATAAATAAAGTGGACAATAGGTCAGATAATTAAAATGCTCCCTTTTTGTCTCTATGCCACCGGAAGCATCATTTGCATCAAATGTATTGTCTGCCTGCTATTGGTGGCATCTATGACTGCAAGATTTATCACTTAGGGTCAAGGGCACAATACAAAGGATACAATATATCCTTTGTATAAAGAAGGTGTCTGAGAAGTAACAAGCCGAGAATTTGAAAGTAAATTAATCATTTTAAAACTTTATATGCAACAGTATTTCTTTATTTTTATCTGTGATGGCCAGAAAAAAACTACAGCTTTCTGAAGGCCATGAAAGAACATGCATTTGCAAACTGCTGTACATCCAGACAGATTAGTAGCTGTTAGCATGGCTGCCATAGTGCAAAAATACCAAATGGTAAAGTACATGCCCCCCCCAAAAAAGTATTTACTTCTATGTCTATGATATTGTATTCTTTTTTAAAAAGCAATTGGTGGAGGCAGAGGAAATCACTTCACAAATAGTTGGCACTTACTGCTAGAGATGCTTGAACACCTACCAGGTTGGCTCAGATCCTGCTCACAGGCTGTGAACAGAAACCTGATTTAATAGTTAGTCACTGTGCCCATGGGTGTTTGGAGGTTGTTTCACTGTTTTCCTTACTGACCATGCAGTACATCACAATTGGTTAATCATGCATGCATGCTGGGGTGTGCACCAAGAAAATTTCTGTTTCAGTTTTAGTTCCAGGGGGTTCCAGAATAATTCCATTCCATTACTGTTTATTCCAACTCAGATCTGATCCATTTGGGTTTTTTTGGCCCCTTGCATCTGTGCAAGACAGGCCTTAGCCACACATGTGCAAGGGGAATGGGGAAACGAGGCTCTGTGGCAGCTGTTTTTGCATACAACAACACCAAAGTCACACAGAACACAGTCCTCCATCAACCACCAAGTTTGAGAGCATGCAACAACAGGGTTCCATGTTTATGGACACCAAGGAATGCTTGAGGAAGGCATGCATCAAGGCAAGAGTTGGGCAGCTGTGCACACAGGGACATGCTGTTCTTTTCAGGGGAGGGGGGTTGCGGAACTAGGCTCTATTTGCGCTTAACCAAAACTGCATCATCCACTGCACGTGAAACATTAACACAATAATGGACCCCAAAGAAGGTGAGTGTTGGTGGGAAACTTACTGGCAAAGCGGCACCAGCACAGCATGCCAGCACAGTACACAAGCCAGAAAGCCATTGCCAACCAGTGCACTGCAGCAAAATAAAAACATCACTTCTAACAAAGCCAATAAATTATTTACTTTTGAGTCCTGCTGTTATGCCATGTTTCCCCTTTCCTTGTAGTTTCATTTCCACAATGAGGGATGGGTGAATGAATACTCCTCACCCTAATCTGCTTTGCAGCAGCCTGGGACTCCCTGTTTAAACCTACCATCAGCTGATCCATTCTTGCACTGTGCATAAAACCACATAGAAAGGGAGGGCTAGAAGTTGTTTTTTCCTTCACAGGAAGGGAAGAAGAGGGAGAATGGCCATCTTTTCCCCCAACATTTTACTAATAAAAGTAGGAGGCTGGACAAGATGCTGGCTGCCAGTCTATCTTTCCAACTAAAACTGTTAACTCAGAGTTTAATGAAAAGGAAAAAGAAGAAATCGCAGGAAGAAAAGCAGAAAGAAAAAAATCTGACCAAATCAGTCCTTCCACATGGAATACTGATCTGAAAAGACTTGGGAACACGTGCATGTGTGAATGTGCAATACACATGCATGCTTCCTCCTCATCATTTAATGCTGGGTTAACAGTTTTAATCAGAAAAGCCCCAAAAGCCAAAAGGCTTTCTGGGAAAGAAGAAATTCCTCCTGGTGTTCCTTGACCCGCTATCTTTGGAGGATTTCTTTAGTCACAGGGGTGGCCCTGGCACCATGGCACCTAAGTGAAGGACAGCAGCAGCAGAAGGCCACTGAATGGGCATGAACCAGCTCCGTATGCCTGGGACCTCTCAGTGTGGCTGTCTCTTAATAATTGCTTTTGCTTTCCAGTTTTCATCCTAATCTGTATAACATGAGCCTTTGCAGCAACCAGGAGCTTGGAGGCTGAAGGAGACCCCTCCCTCCTCCAATTCATGTGCATGCCTGCATGGATGTTGCTGGCCTTTCTTTGCAGTGTGCATCAAAATGCACAGAAAGGAATGGTGATGATGACACTGGCGCTGATGGCGTCATGCCATCTGCTGATCTCCCCAGAGCAAAGCAAACTTTTTGCAATTTGATCCCTACAAGCCACTCAATTCCAATGCCATTGCTGAGGAAGCACTGAAGAAAAAAAGCACTCATGCATGCTGCACACATCCCCCTTTGGATCCAATTGGTTGCATGATGACTGCAGACAGACTTGCCATTAAGGAAAAAAAGATGCTTCCAGATGCATAATAAGAACTAAAATGAAGCACAAACTTTTGGGCGAGGGAGAGTCGTTACAGCCTCAGTTCCCAAATTTGTTTTGCTGTTCCAGAAGTCACTTTAATGAGCCAAACCAATGATTTCTGTGTGTATTTTGGCTCATTCTTTTCATTATGCATACCCTAATGTATGTTCTCACAGAGCCTGACTTCTACTGCCCCCATCCATGCTGCGTAACTGCTTCATTCAGCAGGTAGTTCTTTCAATAGACAAGTAGATCAGTCACAAATTATATAAATCAATAGGTGTATTTCAATAAAATGCTCCCTTTGGTGTTTGTCTGAGTAGTCCTTAATAACCCTAATGGCAGCCAATCAGTTCGAATCAGCGCATGTCCAGATTTGGGGAATTGCGCATGTGCAGATTTGGGGAGACCCCATGCAAATCAGTTCAGCAAATGCTCACAGTTGCTCAGCATGAACCAAACTGATTGTGATTGGCTCACATCTGATCACCACCACCTTTGAATACGATAATTTTGACAGTTGAATTGTCCACAGAGAAATTCATAGAATCCTTACTGCACACGTGTGTGGACAGAAAGTTAGCCAGCGAATAGGCTTGTTTGCAGGCAATTGGAGCTGCCCATTGATTGAGGAAGTTAATGATCACTGCATGTGACGGTACAACTGCAGGAATTCCTGAATGATGCTCTAGCCCTGGACCCATTCCAGTCTGCCTTCCGTCCTGGCCATGGGACAGAGACAGCCTTGGTTGCCCTCACAGACGACCTTCGCAGGCATCTGGATCGAGGTGGGTCAGCGCTGCTTGTATTACTTGATCTCACAGCAGCATTTGACACGGTTGACTATGATTTGTCGGCCAGCCGCCTTGCCGACGTGGGGATTAGGGGGACAGTCTTACAGTGGCTGGTCTCCTTTCTCCAGGGTCGGGGACAGAGGGTGGTACTCGGGGGAGATCTATCGCCCCGTCACCCTTTGGTGTGCGGGGTTCCCCAAGGGGCGATACTCTCCCCGATGTTATTTAACATCTATATGCACCCCCTCGCCCAGTTGGTGTGGAGGTTTGGGCTGGGTTGTCATCAATACGCGGATGACACCCAACTTTTTCTGTTGATGGACGGCCGGCCAGACACGGTCCCAGACAATCTGGCCAGAGCTTTGGAGGCTGTGACGGCATGGTTGAAACAGAGCAGGCTGAAATTGAACCCAGTGAAGACGGAGGTCCTGCAGCTGGGACGGGGGCTGCCAGATGTTGGGATCCAGCTCCCTGCCCTGGATGGGACACCACTGGCAACTTTGCCAGTGGTAAAGAGTCTGGGTGTGCTCCTGGATGCCTCCCTATCGATGGAGGCCCAGGTCACGGCGGTTGCCAAGTCTGCATTTTTCCATCTTCGTCAGATCAGGCAACTTGTCCCCTACCTGACGCCCCAGGACCTGGCTACAGTGATCCATGCAACGGTCACCTCCAGGCTAGATTACTGTAACTCACTCTATGCTGGGCTACCCCTGGGCCTGATCCGGAAACTACAACTGGTCCAGAATGCGGCAGCATGGGTCCTGACTGGTATACCTTACCAGTCACACATCACACCTGTCCTGCGCCAGCTGCACTGGCTTCCGGTTGAATTCCGAATCAGGTTCAAAGTGTTGGTTCTTACCTTTAAAGCCCTGAGTGGGTTGGGACCGGCATATCTTCGGGACCGCCTCTCCCTGTACGTTCCCCGGAGATCGCTCCGATCAGCGAATAAATATTTACTTGTGGTCCCCGGCCCTAAGGAAGCCCGCCTCGCTTCAACCAGGGCCAGGGCCTTTTCAGTCCTGGCCCCAGCCTGGTGGAACGCTCTGTCAATGGAAACCCGGGCCCAGCGGGACATATTATCGTTCCGCCAGGCCTGTAAGACAGAGCTGTTCCGCCAGGCGTTTGGTGATTGAAGGGGGCGGTGCCATGTCGGCCTCCCACCTTTGGGGTGGGGAAGGTTCTCCCCACCACTGCACCTTGTTAATTTGTTTTATTATTTGTATATTGATTTTAGTTTTTGTTTTTATCGATTTTAACTGTTCACCGCCCAGAGCCCCTGGGGATGGGTGGTATATAAATTGAATAAATAAATAATGTGATCATGATGCAAGCTCCAGCATGCTTCATTACAAATAGGTATGAAAGCATCAAAACTGTGTTTAGTTCTACAGACGCATCTATAGGTACAATTTAACTTGGTGTGTATATTTGCAAACCCACAAAAATGTTACAAAGAATTACAGTTTTATTACAATCCACTGATAATTTGAAGCTATGTCCAAAAAACAGCATATCGTATAGTCAAACCACTTGCCACTGCCACAATCCTGACTGTTGGTGTTAGATGCCACTCATGATGTAATAGATAATGATGAGGCCAGGAAATGTGTCCAGAGGGTTTCCAGATGGCCTAGAGAGATGATAAAAGGATTGGTTTGATCTCACAGAAGTCTACCATCAGGTTCTGAGTCTCTAGACATCTATGTCTTACAACAGGTGTCAACTTTATAGTTGCTGCTGGGAGGCATAAATCATTAGAGCGCATTCAGCCCTATCATCCTTTCCACAGCATAGGTGCAGGTTTTTAACTCCCCCAGCACAGAATAAATAAAAAGTCCCTAAAGGAAACTGCCATCAGGGTTTGCAGATGTAGTCTCATTTCTGAAATGACCCTCGCCTTCTTCCAGCTGTCAAAATGGGACAAGGAATTCTACAATACAAGCTGAAACCCGCTGATAAAATGTTGCTGTGTCACCCCCTCCAAGGCAATAGGTTACAGATTTGCATGAAGAAGGCTGGGTTTCCGTCACAGCATGTATTATAATGACCATATTATAATCTGTTAGTGAATTTGGGGGTATCCCTCTGATTTCCAATTAAAACTCATTGATCTGAGCTACTCAAAGCTTGTGAGAAAATCCTTCTTACACTCCATGTTTTACATTTCTGTTCCTACAATTATTATAACATTATAACATGGAGGCCATGAGAAAAGGTACAGCAAGTTTGCTTCCACTATACACTGAAGGTTAAGAATTGTTTATATCTGGAGATATTCAGTCCTGGCCGTGGGTATCCTTTCCCAGTTATGTTATGAAATTACATGGTGCCATCCAGGAATGTTATTCTTACTATGTTCCTTTTAACTGCTGGCTATGACAGGTCAATCCACACTGGTTGTTGGGGGTTTTCCGGGCTGTCTTGCCGTGGTCTTGGCATTGTAGTTCCTGACGTTTCGCCAGCAGCTGTGGCTGGCATCTTCAGAGGTGTAGCACCAAAAGACAGAGATCTCTCAGTGACACTGAGAGATCTCTGTCTTTTGGTGCTACACCTCTGAAGATGCCAGCCACAGCTGCTGGCGAAACGTCAGGAACTACAATGCCAAGACCACGGCAAGACAGCCCGGAAAACCCCCAACAACCATCGTTCTCCGGCCGTGAAAGCCTTCGACAATACATCAATCCACACTGTTCAGAAGATCATGCACCTCGACTTGATTGTAAGAACTGCCTGTTTGTTTACAGAACTGTATGAGATCTTATAAACTGTATACAATTTCTTCTATGTCGATTAAAAGGTGTAAAATACAGGTACTGACGCTTTCCTGTATGCATTCAGTTATCTAATTAACTGCATCAGGCTTATTGCTAAATAAACCGTTTGTTTCTATGATTTAAATGCCTTGAGTTATTTCTCAGACTAGTAGTGAAGTGGGGAAAACTAAAATTGGCTAAGGTTATTGGTTTATTTCCCCCATTACTATCACATTGTCACTTCTCCTATATAGTAGAAGAACACATAGAGCATGACTGTAATTGTTTAGGCCTTGAAAAAAATCTACTTTGATTAGGGCTGGAAACTTGCAAAATCAGAACAAGCAACTATATCTTGCAAGAAGAGTAACTGATTTTATAGTTACATGTTGGATATTTCATTATTCTATTGCTTTCTTCTGAAGGAGCTCAGAGCTATACATATTTTTTATTTATTTTATTTATAGTCTGACTTTCTCACTGAGTCTCAAGGCGGATTGCACAGTGTAAGTCAATACAATCAACAGCTGGCGTATTCAGTAAACAACACAATAGGGAATGAGTTATAGAAATCTGAAAACAAGCAGAAATCCAATACAGAGCTGAAGCAATGGTGAAATAAAACATAAGCAATTTGATATGACATATTAAGGAGCAAACTTACATCAGTAGACAGTGCACAATAATATTGTATACAGTCCCTACATCTTTAACCAAAGCAACCATTTCTTTACAACATAGCCCTATTGCCTGAGTAAAAAAGCCCTCCTTGCTAATTTAGTTTTGCATTGTTTGTGGAAAGCCAAGAGAGTGGGACCTTTCCTGACCTCTTCAGTCAGGCCACTCCATAAGGTGGGGGCCACCACAGAGAATATGCATAGGCAGTGCATGTATGAGCAGTTGCTGATTTTGCCCATTTGCAGTGTGGTATCTGTAGAAGGCCTGTTCAGATGAGCCATGTGCAGTGCACATGTACATGCATGGGCTGTATAAATTCCAGGGACTGTGCACAGATTGAGGGCAGAGCTCATTGCCATGATCCAAACACAGAGACAGGTGCCTTCATTCTACCTACCTGAAACAACTTTTTAAAAGGCTACATTTTAATAGAAAACCTTCACTGGTACATTGTCTATTTGCCTTCTCTATTGAGAGAACTATTTTTAATGGTGAACTCAAATATTTCTTTAAATGTAGCCAGCAGACTATCTGTCCAGATCTTTTCCAACCAGTTTCACTCCTTTTTATAATCAAAGCCTGCCTCTTCCCCAAAAATACTAATGACAGAATAAGAAAAATCACAAAAATGAGGGTTTTGTTAAAGGCATTCAATCGATCTGTTTTCCCTTTTGCCAATCCAAACGACATAGTTTGAAAGAACCAAACATCTTTCTCTGTGGCTGGTGCTCCTAATATACTCAAGAGGGGCTTCCTTCCTCATATCTAATTGCTATTCATCTTTTGTTCTTTAATTACACTCAGTGTTCAGTGCCATCAAATATTGGAACAAAGATTTGGATTCTCTCTCAGCACATACTGGCTAAATCTAAGCTTTTGGTTTTATTTTTTAAAAAAGGGGGAGGAAAGCAGGCTCTACAATTTTAAAGTGCTTTAAAAAAAATAAGAACCCTCACTTGCCAGTGAAGGTTTTTTCAAGTTTGTTGAGTGGAGTGGTGCATTCATCATAAGAACAGTTCTGCATCCTTAATATTTCAGACTGCTGTGTAGATCACATGAATACTGGTTTACTATGCAAAAGAATCTTTTTGATTGAGTAGGAATGGAAACAGTTTTAATTAGATTGAAAATTGTAACAATGGCAGGGGGGGCTACCATGCAAATAGTATGTTATCTACTCTGGAATAATCAGTGATCTTAATACTGTGTAGAAAGGGCTGTTAATAGCACAGAGGCCCAGCATTACTGCCTCAAGTTTCCAGTTAGAGAGTTTTGGTCCATATCCTGTTTTGTCTTCCAGCCTACTCAGGCCATTCTTTTAGTCACAGATGGATTCATTGGCTTAATATGGGGGTAGCAATAGGGTAACAGGATGGCATGATGCAAGTGTGGTAGTGGGAAAAAGCTTGCCATACAGACCGACTAAGCAGAAGGAAGATAGAGAAAGGAAGAAAGTTCATTGGGAAATGGATGGGTGCTTGCTGTGTACAAAGGAAAGGCTGCCAATTGGCTGACAATGCGTGAACAGGAATGTTAGGTCTGCTTCTAACATCCTCCCCTGCCCCAGCTTTTGTTCTTGTAAAGAGACATATACAGCCCATGGACTGAATCCAAATTGCCCCTTTCTGTTCAAACCTCTCTCACATTTCTCAGGTGTGCTGTCCACTTTTGGCTCTTCACATTCCTGGCACATTTACACGGTGGAACATTTGATAGCACTGAGAGCTTTATATATATATATATATATCTTTTAAACAGCTTAAAGAAAGAGGAGAAAGTTGAGTTGGTGATTGACACAAATTCTGGCCTATCAGTGCTGTGTACAGTCATATCTCGAAAGGTGGTAGCTTTGCGACTGACTCAAGGGCCAACCATATGTCCTATGGGTAGTCCTTTCCTGAAAATGGAGGAAGTAGTCTAATAATTGACACAAAAGCCAGCCAAACAACACAGTGCAAATCCAACTACTGAGAAACCAGAACTGATTTCCTCTGAGTCCAGTCCTGAGGAGTGTGTCACATCTGCAGTGAGTACAGTTCTATAGCCAGCTCACTTCTAATGCTATGAGTGCTTTATTTTCCCTAATAAAAGCTAGGCCTCACTGGAAAGTGATTAGTAAAGGATTCAGATGCTCTGTAACCAGTCTCTCAGGGATAACATATTGTGACTGTAATCCTTAAGACTCTATCCTGGGAATAATCCCCATTGAATGATATGGGACTTAATTGTGAGCAGACCTGCTTAAGATTGCTCCCATAGCGCCTAACAGACACTTCCAAATTTAAAACGGGTACATAGATAGAGCGAAAACAGTTTTTAAATATTGTGACTGGTTGTTCTTTTTTTCACAGAACATATGCTCACCACTTGCCAAAAGATTTAGCATTCACAGTGATGGTGGGGTTTTTTTCAATGGGGCATGCAGAAGTGTAGAATTAATTGGGAGAAAATGTTAAATTTCTCTCATTTAAACCCCGGAAACATTCTATACTTATCAAAGGAGAAATTGATTACTTCATTTCCTGATATTTACAGAAGTTGGCATTTAAAGCTATTTCTACAAAAGATTTCCGCCCACAGAACCTGAAATAATCTTTCAGACCTGTGAGATATCCATATTTTAAAAATGTGGACTGATAAATTCCCTGTGAGATGATGGAATTGACAACAGAATCATGGATAGGATAGGATAGGACAGGATAGGACAGGATAGGATAGGATAGGATAGGATAGGATAGGATAGGATAGGATAGGATAGGATAGGCAAAAGACTGATTCTTGATATCAGTAAAACTGTCCTGTGTGTCTATGTGTCCCTTTGGCAGAAATTGCTCACCAGGCTGGGTTGCCAGCTGCCAGGTAGTCTCTGGTGATCTCTCAAAATTACAACTCATCTCCAGACTGCAAAGATTAGGTGCCCTGGAGAAAATGGCTGCTTTGGAGGGTGGACTCTATAGCATTATACTCTGCTGAGGTCCCTCCCCTTCTCAGGCTCCACCTAAACATCTTCAGGAATTTCCCAACTCAGAGTTGGCAACCCTACTCACCAGGAATGTGTTATATCTAGAGCAGCCTGGGCAGAATTCTAAGGACTAGTTTTAACCAATAAAAAATTCATGATGGAGGTAAATATAAAATTTTAAGAGCAGATTTAAGAGCCTTAAATGTGTCATTGCCAGCATACCTTATAGTGTGTTTCCTGCCTGTTTCCAAATATGATCTGGAAAATGCCCCTCTGAGTTTACTGTCTGTGTGACAAAATGAGATTGCCAGTGACTGCCCTAGAGCTATAGAAATCCATTTTGCTGGAGACCTGTGGGCAGTTTACATGAACAGATTTTCTAACCCAGAATCTAATTTGTTTGTGGAGGTCTGTGCTACAGATTAACGCACTATCCCTTTGTCACAAAAGAGACCTATTAAAGGCACCAGTTTGTTGTTTTCTATGAAAAAACTTCCATAACGAATGTTATGTGCAAGCTGAGAAGCAGTTGGCAAAGTTATGACAAAGGGGATGATTCTGAAGGGTTTTGGTTACAACTTGCAGGGTTTGACCAAGTCAGGAGAATGTCGGAAAAGTCCTTCAATGTGCAGCACACTTTATGCTGCTCTGTGATGCCTAAGCATCCTTCCTGGCCCAGAGACAGGGAAATATTTTAAACCTATAAAATCACAGTTTTGTCTGCAGTCTAGTAGTAGTAAGGTCTGAAAGAGGGGGGAATTGTCCACAGGGTAATTGAGAGCTTCTGCTGTACAGTTGTTTGTTTTTGTTGGCAGGGGATGATTTTACAGAAGCTGTTTATATGCCCTATTTATTTCTAATTTGGACTTCAGAGTCTTTTAACTGGCATCCCCTTTTTGACTGTTCTGTAATTTTCAAAGGATAGCTTAAAATGGAGCACTGGAAGATCTGGAAATGGCTTCTTTAGAAGGATTATCCATCTGAAACTGGTGATAAAAACAACCTTTCATCTTCACCAACAGGGTACTGGCTGGCATACTCAGGCTCTGTCTTTCTGCTTTTTCCATCCTTCACTGAAAGGATGCTCTGTGTGCTTCTTCATCTCTGTGTTTCCATCAGCACACCTCTATCATAAAATCCTTATTTCCCAGTACTTTGTTTTCTTATCAACACACTTTCTGAGCCATGCACTTTGGATCTTGCCTGCTTACTGTGCCCATCCACTTCCTTCTGTTAGAATTGTTAGGCTATTCTTTGCACTTTGAAAACAAGTTTCTTTAAAAAAAAAGACAGATCCCACCAAGATTGGACATTGCCAGCTGAGTTTCCTTTCCCTTGCAACAGTGGAGGAACCCTTATATGGCTCTGTGGTATTCACATATCTGGGTGTGGCCAGGACAGACATTGTGTGGGGATCTTTGAAAGGAGTGGTCTCTTCCCTTAACAGCTGGTGGTGGTGGTGGTGGTGGTGGTGGTGGTGAAAGTGCCATCAAATCATAGCTGACTTATGGTGACCTCTGCTGGGGTTTTCAGGGCAAGAGACTAACAGAAGTGGTTTGCTATTGCCTGCCTTTGCATAGTGACCTTCCTTGGAAGTCTCCCATCCAATTACTAACCAAGGCCAACCCTGCTTAGTCTCCAAGATCTGATGAGAGTGGGCTTGCCTAGCGTTACCAGAACTGCTCTTTTAGATGGGGGAATTAGCTTGCAGTCTGGATTTAAATTAGTGTGGATCTTTAGCCAACTATACCAGAGTCCTTGTATCAGAACACTTGTGCAATAAAGAGGCGAGACTAATAAAGATAAACGTGTATTTACTAATGGTGTTGTTTATGCCTAAACTAGCACACACATGCAAGGTACATACAAGAGACTAAGAAATACAGAGTAGGAAAAATAGAGACGGTTGCATTTGCAGGAGAGCCCACTTGAGAACGACGGAACTGGGTATACTCACCTGGTCACGGCGTGGAAGAAAGATGTAGCAGCGAAGCGTGGTGGTATCTAGTGCCTGCACTAAATCCAGAGAGAGAGACAGCAGAGGTTCGGGATAGGATGGCACGCATACCTCATGGCCTGGGAGGCCGGTTTAAATACCCCAAAACGTACCCTGGGGCAGATGCCATTCCCTTGTGGTTCTCAAAAGGGGGACAAAGGCTTGATGGTTCTACAACTACCCTAAATGGGCCACTTTAGTGTTCTGATTGTGAGATAGTGACACCTCGGGAAGTGGGGACAAAGGAGGGAGGGGGAGCGCTGGGTGGGTTGATTGGATCTCCCAGGAAGCTGGCATTGTCTGAATAGTATCAGTCCTGGAATGCGGAGGTTGTATAGAAATGTGTCCATGAAGTGCTCAAGACAGCCGGCACTTAGCTTCCATTCCGGGGCGGCTTTCAGGATATGCAGAGCAGGGCAAGGCTGGCCGTTGTGGACGTGGTCAGCACGCTTCCACAAAATGGCTTCTCAGAGCAAGCTGTTCAAGCTGGTCTTCTGGCTGCCTGGGAACATGGCTTCTGCCTAGGCATGACTTCGGGCTTCCTAGCAGGCTGCCTAGTGGCAAGGGCAGACTCAGTGACCGGCCTGCGAGAGGCTCCCACGGGAACTGCCCAGGAGGTGCCTGGCCAGGCTCACGGAGGCTCTCTCTGGCTGGCACTGTGCTGCTAACAGCATGGCTCTGGGCCCAGGTGAGGCAGGCATCCGTAGAGGCAGGAAAATGGGTACAGGTCATACAGTCCATAACAGTGTAGAGACAGGAAACAGGCATGGGCAGTGCTGCCCTAGAACAGAGTCTTTGGTGTGGTTTTAAAACAACCACGCAGGAAACAGTTCATGGCAGGCCTCAAGACAGGAGGAGGAGGGGGTCCTTGGCAACACTAGGTTATCCAGGTCAGGGCTAATAGCTATTACTTTAGAACACAGGAAAGCTGAAGGCAAAAATGGAGCCCTGCGCATGAGAGCAAAGCTACTGGGTGCAAACTGCCTTTGTTTATGCCTGTATGGTGGCTGAGACATCCCCTTTCCTTCAGCCATAGTGTACAAACATACTATAAAGAAAGCTGTGAATTAAAATGTTAAAAAGCAATTGGGACATTGGAAGTCAGTGATTTACCTGGGTTAGAGCTTAGAAAATCGTGGAAAGATCAGGACTGTTGTGATTATTGTTCTTCAGGTTGGAAACACTTTTTGAAGAATGGTACATTGCACAAAGTGTAGTCTAGAGACCACATTCCTTATCAGTGCCAAGTTATTCTGTAACAAGGGAAAGAGCCACACAGGAAAGTAACAGAAACCAACAATAGAACTGAGGGAGGGGACTCCACCTTGAAGCAAAAACTCCAATGGAGAAGCATTGTGTGTGCAGACAAATGCTGCTCTGTTTAGGGGGATTTATCCCCTCTCCTCCTCCTACCAGGTTTCAGATTTTTTTCTGCAAACCTGCAGGGGGGATCCCAACTAGTTTGCTGAAAAATCTCCCTTGTGTCTATGTTTAAGCATCTGCAGATGGGGCCCTGTTGACTATTAGATATATTGATATCTCAGCTGCATTAGCTAAGCCAATGATGTTTTTTTCCTACTTAATAAGCACACATTCTAGCAATCAGACACACTCTTATGGCTTCTTTATCTATATTCACCCAGAGCATTGTGGAATTGCACCATGGGAAAGTGGCTCCCATGCTACTCAATGAATGATAAGGGGCTTGGTAGCCCTTTAAATATTATCTCTGTTATGGTATTACTGCATTACTGCATCCTAGCACACTCTTCTTCCACCAGTAAGAACCCTAGAAGCCATTACTGTGTGCTACTCACTTTAACTTGAGGAACTGCAGTATTTTAATCCATGGACATTTAATTCACACAGTGGATTTCTGCCTCTGTCCCTGCATAAGGTTGCCAAATCTGGGTTGAAAATTTCTAGAGCTTTGGTGGTAAAGTGTAGGTTTGGGAAGGGATCTCAGCAGAGTATAATGCCACAGAATCCACTCTCAAAAGCAGCCATTTTAGAATACTCTTGTTTACCTATTGCTTTTAGGTCCCCCAGGTGTGGTCCTGGTGCAGTACAATCATGTCACTCCCAGAGTGACATTATTGCCCAGGCCCCAGGAGTGCTCCTGCGCTTCATGCCAGGCCAATTTGGGCCCCAAATGGGCCAATTCTTTAAGAATTGGCCTGTTGTAAAGTACAGGACAGTTTCTGGGGCCTGCACAATGTCACCCCCAGAAATAATATCATCACACTACACCAAGAACACATATGCTTTGCACATGTGCAATGAGAAAAATAAGGTGAGTGCCGGGTCTAGGGTTGCCAGTCCCCTGTTGGGGGAGGGGGATCCCCCACTTCCATCCTCCATCCCCTGCCCCTGCTTACCTGGACAGTGTGGGAGGCATAGGTCTCCTGGCCGCGCTCCTAGGTGGCAGGGCACACTCCTGTGGGCCCAATTCAGACCTGGATCGGGCCGCTGCCAAGCAGGGGAGTGCTCCAGTCCATTTTGGGCAGTGGCCTTTTCCAGGCCCATTCCAGGTCATTTTGGGCCTGATCCAGGACATTTCGGCCCCAATCCGGGCCATTTCAGACCTGATTTGGCCTGGATTGGGCCCAAATTGCCCCCCATGGAGTGTGAGAGCAACCTGGCAACCCTATTTTAGCTGATATTCTTAGTTCCTCTTCTTTTGGTGGAGGGATTACTTCTTATCATGCTTTCATAGAAATTGACCGCAACTTTTGACCTCCACAAGACCTCTTTTTCCTCCCTCCAGTTACCAAGGAATAGGCCAAGGAATAGGTGTTTTCCTGGATATATACTATTAATTGAGTTGCATGGATTTGTTTTCCACAAGAGGCACAATCAGCATCAAGGAAATTGGTGGCAGTGGGGATGGGAGTAAAGAAGAGCTAGGAAGAAACATTTTTAAGTGGTAGAGTTAATTAGATTACGCTTGTGCTGTAGCGAAGCAGAAAGATTTCACAAAAGCCTATAATAGAGGCTAATGAGAATTTTATCATGCTTGTTAAATGGGACATTTAATTGTGCAAAAGGGCTGTTGAGTGTAATGTAAAAACTGGTTAATAAAAAGAAATCTTAATTGCATAGTCAGCCCTGCAACATCTAAACTGTCCAGCGAATAAAATAGCCTCAGGCCACAGCAGTCAAATGCTTTCTTCATTTTGTACTGGTGAACATGTAATGCGATTAGGGCACTTAATTTCCTCTGGCGGGCATGAAAATTAATGCAGCATGGATGATTTACACGGGGGGATTTTGTAATTATTCCAATTGATCCTGTCAGAAGTTAATAGTTGTTGTTTTTGTTGGAAATGTAACAATATGACCGGCCTGATTCTACCCCTGTTCTCCCAGATCACAGGCAGGGCTTCAGAATAAGACCCAAATCGCATGTGCATTTTAAACAGAAGGTTAAAATGTAACTATAAATCAACCTGTCTGCACAATCATCAGTCAATTCAGAAACAAAGTGGTACAAGCAGAGTACATTGAAAAAAGTTTTTCTTCTCATTTTCATACCTGCCATACAAATGGTGAAAGAGGACCTGAAAAACACTTTACAGAGTACTCTTAAGCAGATTTCTTCTAATTCAGGAGTCCCCAATGTGGTGCCTCTAGGCACCATGACACCCTAGGGTTGCCAACCTCCAGGCAGGACCTTGATATCTCCTGGAATTAGAACAGATAGCCAGGCTACAAATATAAGTTTCCTGGGAGAAAATGGCTGCTCTGGAAGTTGGACTCTATGGCATCATATTCCTGCTGAACTCCCTCCCTCCCCAAACTCTGCCCTCCCAAGTTCTATCCCCAAATCTCCAGGAATTTTCCAACCTGGAGCTGGCAACCCTATAACACCAACCAACACTTTTCTTGGTGCCTGCTCTGTATTTTTAGAAAGCGAGTGGCACCAAGAGGGGCTTTTTGAATTTCTAATGTTTATGGTATAATAGTGAAGGTAGAAAAATACAGGTAAAGTATACATAAAGCAGAGGTAAAATACTTTACCTGTGCAAATAACAGAGTGATATTCTGAAAACACAGTGGGACTTTCTTCTGACTAAACATGGCTAAAATATTTAATGCATGCAATGAGAATTTTTATTGAAGTCATCTGATCTTTCCAATTTGAATATACTTTTATAATTAAAGCAGAAGTAGATAATAGCATCAAATTTTGGTAACTTTTCAAAAATCATTTATATTTCTATTAAAATCTGGCCAGAATCTCTCACTGTACACATCATGTGTGCAAAGAGCTCTCACCAGAGCTTCAGCACCAATTGTATCTGTTACAAGAAATAGTACAGGCTGGAAATGGACTCATGAGAGAATGGTTCCTCTAAAGTGAAGAAACCAGGAGAAGCATTTTTCCTCTTTCTCTTTTCCATAAGTGTGTTAAATGCCTGCAAAATGAATACAAATATTGCCAGATGAGGATTTCTTAGGTAGCTCATTGTGTATACTTATTTTGTGTGTATGCAACAAAATATTTTAAACAATATGTTATTTTTAAAAGCTGAAAAGCTACTATCAGTTATGCATAACTGTCTCCCACAGCAGCCGTTTTGTGGCTGGCTCCACCTCCCACAGCAGCCATTTTCTGGTTGGCTTCATCTTCCACAGCAGCCATTTTATGCTGGCTCTACCTCCTGCAGCAGCCACTTTGTGATAGTGCCCACCATCTTCTGTCAGAATTCCAAACATGTCTACAGGCTCAAAAAATTTGGGGACCACTCTACTAATTAGTGCTCACTTGATAAACTCATAAGAAATAATATTAAGCTATATCTCTCCAGAGATTAGTTTGTGTCCATGTAGAATAGCCATGTGATTGAGCATGGCCTGCCCCATGCTTGACTGCAGAAAAGTATCTTATGAAGGCATGAGAAAGACCTTTTGAATAGATCCAGAGGAGTTAGCCATGTTAGTCTGTAGTAGCAAAATAGTAAAGAGTCCAGTAGCACCTTTAAGACTAACCAACTTTATTGTAGCATAAGCTTTGAAGAGCCACAGCTCTCTTCATTAGATGCATGGAGAGTATGAAGAACTGGCCAGACATATATAGATGGAGAGGAGAGGGGGGAGAGGGTGCAGGGAGTGAGGGTCATGTAAATGTAAATAAGTTACAATAAGTCATGAAAGAGGTGGAATACACAATCCAGGCTGGGTGTGACTCCTCCCCTCCATGGGTAGTTTTAAAAGACAGAGCTGGGAGATTGTTCCTCTGAGGATTTGTTAATTTCATCTTCACATCCCCTAAGGCTCTGTCAATTTCACTTCCCCTTCAGGGAGGCAAAGATGAAATTAACAAACCCTCTGAGGAGCAATCTGGTACCACTGTCTTTTTAAACTACCCTCTTCTAGAGAAGTGAAATTGACAGAGACTTTGGCTCTGTCTTTTAAAACTATGCTTCCTGGCTAACATCGTGTCTCCCTACACTTGAGCCTTCTCATGTAAGATGTTTCATGTAGAGATACACTTACACAGGGACACTCAAGTGAAAGGTCTTAGACTTGTTCCCCCATTGTGAATACACATGCTAGGGAGACACTTGAATATAAGACCACACAGAAATTAAATTACTAGAGTGTTCCTGGTAAGATGTCTTATGTAGAGAGACTCAGATACAATTACAGTTTTTAAAAAAGCGTACAGAGCCCCAGGTGATGAACCATAAGGGTGTTCCAGGTTGTTGCTAGAGTGAAAGAATTGTAAGACTCTAGAGTTGGTCAGAAAACAAAAATTATAGTGGGACCTCTATTCTAATCACATCTGCTGTGCTCTCAGATAGTCCGAAACTGGAGAAAGCAGGGGCATTAGTTAGCAGCTGGTGCAGGGGGGTGGGGTTGACCCCATAAATTTACACCCAAATCTCATCTCCATTGTAAACTTAGTAGATAGCCTTAGGTAAACCATTTTCTCACAGCTTCATTATGGGATTTATTTATTTATTTATTTAAAACAATTTATGCCACCTTTCCACCTTTCCAATACAGCAAACTTAAAAGCATTACAACATTTGAACATTTTAACTTCATTTAAAGTAAGATATAAAGCAATTCAGTAAAAACATGCAGAGTACATGCATATAGCATTTTTCCACCTGTGAGTCAAAACAGTTGGTCTCTAGTACATCTGTGATTAGAGGCAAAGCATGGCATCTAGATAGGCTTAGCTCCACCCCATCTCCTTTTAGAAATTAACTGTTGGGGTTTTTTTTCATAATAATTCAGTGAGCTGCCAAGTGACCCACTTTTGGTAAGCAGAACTAGCACTGTGGGATGAACTGAACATGGGATTATTGTCCCCAATGCTGACACTCATCAGAACCCCCCCTCCCCCAAAAAAGATGTTGGCTGATACAGGCAGCAGGATAGTGGGCCTGGAAGTTGGAATCTACTAAGGAGTGGGTAACAACTTACCTTCCAAATCAATGAGCCCTGAAAATGGATTGCACTGGAGTGCCAGGCCCATACCCGATTGTTGTTGGTGATGAACTGAAGCTTTATCTAGTAAAGCAACTAAGTAATAACAATCTTGTGCATAGAAACATCTATGATGAGATCCAAGTATTAGTTTGGAATGAAGTGGACTGTTGAGTGAACCTCTGACTCAGCTTTCATTTCAGGACATTTAAGCAAACAGCATAACGAGAATTCTCTTGCTTAATCAACTCAGTGGGATGTTTCTGTAGAGGACTGAAACATGGGGTATAGATGGGACATTTATTTCTCCTTCCGTCCAATAGAGAAGGAAATGTTATTAACATCATCAACCTGTGTAGCAATTATGCCCCTTCAGCAGTTTTTGTTCAATATTCCTTCACATAATCACATAAGCATAATCAACCTCATCCTAGCCTAGGGGGAAGTGGAAGCCCAAATTTGATCATGCTAGGTGAGACAATAGAGGACAGCAGGATGCTTTTGGTGGGCACATTAAATTTCTTGAGTAGTGGTCTGTTTAGAGTCTGTTTGACAAATGCTGAGTAGTGGCTTGATGGCCTTCCCTGGGCTTGTGACTGAATTATTAGTGAAGGTTGTATTGTGAAGGAGGCTTTGGGATCTGAGGTTATTGTCTTTTTTTTTTAATAATATTTTTTATTTTTCAATATCTAACATACAAAACTACTGCATACATACATAACCTACAAGACAGTAACTACAAAAGACTACAATAGCACAAGGGATGGGAAAGAAGGGAGAACAAAGAGAAAGGGAAGGAGGGGTGGAAAAAAGGGGAAGGTGACCTACAAACACTAAACACTACATTTCAATGCTTTCCCTTCATACTGCCATAGTAAAAAATAGCTTAATAAAATAGTGACGGAGTGGTTGATCATACAAATTACAAATTACAGTTCAAATTAACTTTTTCCCTCCCCTGGGCCTCGGGCGCAATTCCCTCTGCGCAGCTACCGCCGGAGCGCTCATTGCCTCCCCCCTCCCTTCAGGCTTCGGATCCTCTTCTCTTTGCTTGGTGTCTGGTCCAAATTCTGAATTTTTATCCACAAAATCCCTTAGCTGATCTTCCGAATTAATCTTGTAAACTTTATCTTTATAACTAAACCCGATTCCTTCCGGGAGTAGCCATTTGTACTTTATATCCCGTTCCCTCAAGAGAGCTGCCAACATCTTGTACTTAAATCTTTTCTTCCGCACTAAAAATGGAACGTCCTTCAATATCTTGACTTTATTTCCCAGAAAGTCCAATTCCGCATTGTATGAATTATATAGGATACTGTCCCGGACCCTCCTAGATGAAAACTCGATAACAATCTCGCGAGGCAGCTGCCGCTTCGTTGCATATTTTGAAGATGCCCGACGGACTCCCAAAATGGCGCTTTTCACTTCTTCTTTAGTTGCCCTCGCGGGTATCGCTAAAAGTTCCGAGGCGAGATCCCATAAATCCTCTTTTTCCTCCTCTTTAACATTCTGGAGACGCAAAATGGTTTGTGTTCGCTCCACTTGCAATCCGATCAGCTGATTTTCCACCAACTTTAATTCCCTGTTCGCTGCTCTCGTAAGTGACGCACTTTCCCGGGCAGACTTCTCTGCCCCCCCCCCGCTGCTTCTTTAATGGCTTTCACATCGCTTTCAATTAAGCCCACCCTTTGATCTGTTTCATTCAGCTTGTCAACAAAGGGTTTTATGGCTTCCATAACCGCTCTTTTAACCAGTTCCTCAAGCGTCTCGCCCCTCTGCAAGGCCGCCGTAACTGACTTGCCAAGAGAAGGACTCTGCTTTTTTGCTGCCATTTTGGGGGGGGGAACCGCCAATCTTCCGAGACTCTATGAGGGGGGGGAAATCCGAGTCTTCTAACCTTCAGACCCCACCACTCCTCACATGCGCTTGTAGTAACAGAAGGGATTCGCTTACTTGCAGGCTTTCGCCTAATCCTGCTCCTTGCCGTTTTCCATAGCCCGGCAGCACACTGGGTGCTGCGCTCGTCTGCCAGCCTCCATAGGGACAAACGGGCGATTTACCCCCTGCCTCGATCTGTCAGAGGGCTCTTCCCGCCGCGTCCCAGACTCAGACTCCCTGCCTGAGAGTCTGGGGGCTAACCTTTGCAGATCAGCCGCCCGGCCAGGCGGCTCGGCCGCTTCCTCTCGGACCTGCCGAGAGGAGCGTCCGACATGGCTGCGAAAACGAAAACGAATCGGATCTGAGGTTATTGTCCTTCAGTCGTGAGTTGTTGGTTATGGCTATGGGTGTGAAAGGGCTCTTCAGGCATAGACAAAAGGACTTTAATTAATGTGCTCCTTGGAGCATTCAGGCAGTTGGGCTGCTCCTACTTGAGAGCATCCAGGGGAATCCCCCACTCTCCACCCTCCACCTCTACTCACCTGGCTGGTGAGGGGGGAAAAGGCACAGGAACAGATCTCCTAGGCACACTCCTGGGGCAGCGTGACAACATCACTCCCAGGAGTGACACCATTTCGCCTTCCCAAGAGTGCTCCCGTGCTGTGAAGCACGTGCATGGTCCCGTGCTTGCGCAATGATGTTGCCAGAAGTTACATTATTGTGCAGGTGTGGGAGTGCTCATGTGCACTTTGTATGTGTTCAAGGAGCAGGCAGAAGGTAAGCATTCCCCCTACCTGCCAGGAGGGTAAGGGGACCTGGCAACCCTAGCAGCAAATGATGGCCTGTCATATATGAGTCTCTTAAATGTGAGCCTACGTGGTAGGTAATGGCAATTTTTAATCACCACAAAAAGTAAGGGAGTGATTGTTCATAAACATGCCCCATTAAACATTTTTTGTTCCTGTGAGTAGAATCAGACACTGTGAAAGATGTTGTTGGTTCCTGATCTCTGGTTTTACCACAGTATGACAAAGGCTCAAGCTTTTCTCTCATTTAGAAAACCCTGGACACAAAGTGAGGCCACTATAAGTTTAAGTGGATTGTGCTTAAATGTATTACCATGAGACCCTAGGAGACATCTCAGTAGGAGGTGATGTGGCAGAAGCAGCAGTTTTTCAAAACATCTAATTATTGTTCTTTATATTGTGTAACTAAATTATGCAACTAAATGTCTATAGAATCTTGGCTCTAGACAATTATTAATATGAGAATATGACACACACACATGGGGTTGGATCTGAAGTTTGGTTTTCACTAATGGGACTTTTATGACTTCCCCTTCCCCCTGCAGCCCACTGAGCTTCCTGAAATGGGTCCCTGTTCTCCAGGAGCAATGTTTTGGGGAGATTGGTGGACTCCAGTGGTTGGGAAGGAGGGAAGCAGCAATGTTCCATTGACAGAGGTACCTTCCATTATCAACAAAACCAATCTTATCTGGATCTAACGCATGGCCTTGGTAAGAACAGAAAATTGTTATAGTTATTTTATGAGGTTTTCATGATAACATCATGTTGATATAAAAATGCAGCACCAATGTTCAGTGCTGTTGCAAAAACAGCTATTCCAATTGCTGTGGCATAGTGGTAGAATGGAACTGAGAGATTCAACTGTCTCCGTCTGTTGTTGTCCACTGCCATATGTTAATGTTTGAAATGTTTTAATATTCAGCATCTTGGGGGCTCTGAGTTGGTTGGAATGGTGGCGTAGAAATGATTGAATAAATACATAAATAAATACATAACGAAATGGAAGATCCAAAATATCCATTAGACTGAGTAACCCATTCGGCTATGAATATCTGTACTGTAAAGATCGGAAGGAAAGGGAAATGATAATTGTCCTTGGGTTTCCACAAACCTCAGTCTGATCCTTGTAAAATACAACAGATCTCTTGATGAAGGGAGCTTTGACTTTCAAAAGCTCTGAAAATCTTGTTGCTCTTTAAAGTAATATTGGACTCGAATCTTGCTGTTCTATTGCAGACTAATACAGCTACCCATGTGAAACAGTTCTTGAGTATTAGTTATACTTGTCTTAAATCCACACAGCAATCTATAGACTATATTAATAAAACAATATTGCAAGACTAACATTTAAAATCTTTGAGAAATGTGCGGTCTCCTTCTTGAGAAATGTTTAGTCTTCCAGAGATTTAAATGACAAGGATGAGCCTTAAAATATATATGGTTCAACAATGCTCCCATTAGTTGCTTATCCAGCAAATATGGTGTATTGTGAGCTTGCAAAAGCTGGACCAAGTAGAGGCAATCTTGCTGATATTTTTTAAAACAATTAAGGGAGGGGAGTGGTGGTGTGCTTTGTCCATAGCTTTACTGATTAATTTATCATGCCTTTGTCTGCATTCGATGTGCAGTGATCTCCAGCTCTTTGTGGATTAATAAACTGACATGATTGCATGGTGCACTCCTTTTACATCCAATCATTATAGCACCTCACCCTTGTGTCATTTTTTCCTTAATATATTCAGGGCTGCTGTTATTTCTTTGGGCAATTTATCAATTGTCAGTTAACAAAGATTGCTGTTCAACTATTTAAATTAAATACCACCATACAATACATTTTCCCAAACACATTAGTCTACACTAAGGCACAGTCTATGTCAGGAGATCATATGCCAGATCACATATAATGCAAGCAAAACTGCAAGGAAAATTTATGTGCTTTTGTTGCCCTACACACAGAACTGAGGATGATGGCAGTCACTTTAATTACTGTTGCACACATTGCGGTTTTCATGTGTCCAAGGAAGTGACATCTTACTACTTTGCAAGAAAGACAGTTGTCCAGCTTTGCCGCACTCAAGTTTAAGAAACTGTTGGTCAGTTCTTGACTTCTGGAATGAGACAGTGAAAGCACAACAGGGGAGTTTTATGAGCTCCCTGCCGTGACCTTCCTGGTTCCTTGGGAGCCGAGAGATCGGACCCCCAAGCCCTTCCCCCGGAGAGGGGAGGCAGACTGGAACAAGGTGGAAGAGCTTAGGGGGGGGGTGCGAACCTCCAGAAGCCCAGATACCAGTTCTGAAGTGAGGACCAAAGAGGGAGCCAACATGGCTACTTAGCTGTGAAACCAGGAGTCCAACAGGCTGAAAGAAACCACAGCAAATCAAGCAGATTCTTAACAAGACAGATAAAAAAATAATTCTAAGAGAGCTTAACTGACCCCACAGCCTTCCATCAAGTAAGTGGACAGATTCATGGTTTTATGGGGGAACTCCAGCTTAATTGTGCATGGCTGCCCAAGCGAGCTGGGAGGGGCAGAGATGGGAGAGGAATTTTAAAGAGACTCTCTCAGCAATTGCTGGAATGCTATAAATCTTTGAATATAATTAACCAAAACAAAGCTTTTTACCACTTTCTGAAATGGCTTCTTGGGAAGAAGAGGTACTTGCTAGTTTGCAAGAAATGTCTAAAATAATGACTGAGTTACTAATTAAAGCAGATGGGATATTTGGAGTGGAAAAGGATAAAAGGATTACAAGAAATCACAATCCAGAAAAAATTTCTGGAGGGACAGACTTAACTGAAAGAAAAATGGAGCCAAATGAGGGGGAAAACAGTCTGCACACTTGGCAAAATGGACAATCTTATCAGGACGTCCCCTTCAAGGCACAAAACTTTAGTAAAGAAAAGGCAGGGCCATGAAACACCTGCACGGAGAGAAGCAGGCATCCCAACACAGAAAGGGGAGAAAAGAATGCAGCGGATCTTAAAACAGAAAAACAAGCAGAGGAGTAACTACTGATCTCCCTCAGAAATGGCTGGAAGACAAGGGAATCTACCTTTGGTGGCCCGGATGGATTAGGGATTGGATGTACTACGTCTCACGAAGAAAGAAGAAGAAAAAAGCAGATCTGCATGGAAAGAATTAAGCATGCCAATACTGAAAGGGGAAAGAGGGATTAAGGACTGGATGTACCACTTTTCATGAAGAGAGAAGAAAAAACAACGATCTTAGGGCACATCAGGATTCATTAATGCAGACTTAACCTCTTACTTAAATAGCTTTTCCCTTCTTTCCTTATTTTCTCTTTTTTATATAACACTAGATAGTCTATGTTAATGGGTCTTTGGAGTTTATTAATTGTACTTAGACTGTACTCCTTCTCAAATATATATATTGTTTTAATAGAATATAAAATTGTTTTCAAACTAAATATTGATTTGGCCTCTACACCCTTACTATTATGAAAATACAAGTGGACAAGTTTGGAAGGCATGACCAGAACAGATACAAGAAAGAGAGGAAATTAATATAAAAATTGCTCTTATCTTTATGTTGATGTATATTACTGTCCTGCTGATATTGTATATATCCACTTCCCACTCCTAAAATGATTATGGATTATGGATTTAAGATCCCTGATTAAAAGGTAAAAGAGGTGAAATGTGATCTATCTGTAATATGCACAAAAGAAAAAAAATATTAGAAATATAAGGTACAGAGTAAGTGGATTAAAAAGTATAGAAATTAATAAAAGGGAATCTTGAAGGTATATGGGGCACTAATTACATATATAATGGCTTTTTATATCTAGATGGATGATTATGTGTCTTGTATATGAATCTCATAAATGCTTATGGCCTGTTGTAATCCCTCCCTATATATTATAAAAATCCAATAATTTTTTTTTAAAAAAGAAAGAAACTGTTGGTCAGTTCTTTACGCGTGTTCAGTGCACATATGTTCAGTTCATGTTTACTGTACATGCGCATACTGTATGAATGTGCAGATGATTAAAACCATGTACAAGTTTATGCACATATTTACGTAGAGATGAATAGAATTGTATCTGCCTCCCCTCACCTACTAACATCCGCATGTTGAGCAGAATGCAGCCAACATCATGTGTTTCTGCACATAACCCTATGCCAATACTGTTAGCAAAGTAGCATATTAGGTACTGCAAAGTGAGTCGGTATGCTGCCTGTGTTGCAGCGTATGAGCGTGAAAACAGGGGGGGGGACTCGCACATGGAGCCTGATTAAGCCTTAGAAAAAGAAATACGAGTCCATTTATTACTGGAACTCCATTGGAGGTAGGAAAGGGTAAAGATAGGATTCTGTCTAGCTATCTAGTCTTGGGTGCCAGTAGATTGCAGGACAGCATGCCCTGCTCCCATGGTAGCAAGATGGAGAAGAAGGACAAAAAAAGGAAGATGTGGTGCGAGAAGGAACGAAGAAAGTCCCTGAGAACACAATCTACATTTCAAATGGATAGTTCCAGGGCAATAGAAAAGAAGGATGGACAGACCCTTTACTTCTCTGTCCCTATGACTCTGTGATTATCCCCTTCTGAGGCTTGAGACAAGGGACAGTGTAACAGTCCTTCACTCCTTACACACGAATGTAATGCATAGATTCTTTCATTTGATTAAAATCCTGTTTATTGCAGCGTTCTCATTTTCTGTAAAAAGACCATCTAAAAACTTGGCTTTGCTCAGCCTCCTAAAAACTGCCAAGAAGGATCTTGCAGAATGCCATTCCATAAAGTGGGGGCCACCACTGAAAAAGCCCATAATCAGGTACCAACTTCCAGGTTGGGCCTGGAGTTCTCCTGGAATTACAGCTCATCTCCAGGCTACAGAGATCAATTCCTCTGGAGAAAATGGTAACCAAAGGGCCCACTCTGTGCTATACCTTAGTAATGGAAATCCCTCCCCAGGCACTGCCCCCAAAGATCCAGAAATTTCCTGAGCCAAAGTTACTACAGCCCAAATCTAAGTTCAGTAGATGCTGTGTCGTTGCCTGCATTGCAGGGGCCACTTAGCTCTGCTTGCTCCTTCTCACTGGTTGCCCTCCAGAGCAGCAGCAACTTCCTTGGTGAAAAAAAGTTCCAGTGCACCTTGTTGCATAAGGTCTACCAGCAGCAGTGAAGCCAGAATCTTCCCTGAAATAGATTTGTGTGGGATCTATACTTGGTGTTGTCTTTGCAGTCACTCAGACAGCTTTCCAAGTAAAATGGAACTTCAGGACCACTAAATTGTAAGAGAAAAAGAAATGTGATTAAGGCTAAATGTACTCCTTCCAGGTAGTGAGACAGAGAGGAGCTTTGCCATAGTGTCCCTTCACTGAGGCAGAACTAGAATCGCCATCCATCTCACCCAATTTTTAAGTCAGTTGCTCCAATAAATTAGGCAGAACAAATAATAAAGGCAGAGAGAGGGAGGGAGGCAGTTCTGAACTCTTCCTCAAGGCTGCTTTTAAGTGCTGATAAGTACAGTTTTACAAGCAGATTCCAGTTTTGTAAAGCACTTTTAAAATGTAACAGAAAATATGGCAGGATGTTGAAGCTCTGAGGTAAATACCATCCATGAATATTACGAGAGAAGCCAGCCTGGCATATAATTTGCCATTATAAATATTTTTAAAATGCCATGAATATCTGCACAGTTCATAGCTAAATAAAATCATTTTGTGAAACCGGAATGTTTTCAGCAACTCCAGGGGGGCAAATCGTATTAATCTGCAGCAGCACATATAAATAGATAAAGAGTCTGGTGGCACCTTAAAAACCAAAAAAAAGTGTTTGTGGAATGGAGCCCACTTCTTCAGATGTAATGAGTGGATACTTACTAGTCAGATTTTATATGTAGAAATTTTTTTTTTTAAAGAACAGGGTTAAAAACAGAGTGACAGACAGAAAAACAGACATTCCTCCTACAAAGCCCCGTTTTTTTTAAAAGCAAAAAACGTTTGGAGTGCCCATGGCTACAGAACACCCCCTTCCCCCTCCCTCCCCTGGGTCTCTGCTCCCAACTGGTGGTGAGTATGTTGCTGCTCCGTGGTTGGAAGGAAGCCCTGCTGATCAAGGAAAGCTGGGCTTCCATTCAGGTTTCCAGGGCGACAGAAGGAGGGCAGACACAGCTCAGGCATTCCCCTGGCTCTGTTGCCCCGGAAATAGATTACTGGTGCCTGTTTGACTGCATCCCCGATCAGATCCCGATGGCCCGAATCAAGCCCCGATGAAGCCCCCCCCCCCCGAATGCTGGATCGGTCGCCGTGGACAGCACAGATCCACTGGGTCCCGATCCGCGCGAATGCCATTATCGCGGGTATTTTTCTATCGTAATGCTGATTGTGCCCACCTCTAGTCATCAACATGTTTGAGCATGTGCAGTTTTGGGGAAACCAGATGCCAATCAATTTGGCAGGCATTTGCAGTTGCTCAGTGTGAACTGAACAGTCCAAGTGATTGGCTTACATCTGATTGCTACCTTCAAACACATTAAGTTCAACCACTGAATGTGTTCACAGTGAAATCTGCAGCATCTTTGTGTACAATGAAACACTGATAAGTGCTTCTCCTCCTCCTTCTGCTTCTTCTTCACAAAGTGCACATGGCATCTCTGCTTTGAAGTAGAGAAGGGGCAGAGGGGAAGGCACCATTTTCCTTCCAGCTTGTTTTCTCCTGAAATCCTCCACCTATCTGCCTTTATCTTGCCAATGTTCTAGATCTGCAACCACATCTTGTTGCTGTATTACCAACCCCTAGCTTTTCTGATGCTGCTTTCATTCCCATGCCACCAGTCAAATGTGTATATTATATCTGGAATGGCAAGAATTGGAGGAATGAGGATGGCAAGGGATAGAAAGCAACAACTGGGAGTTCCCAGTCTTGTTGAGCATGGGGGCACTTCTGGAATTCTGAGAAAGGGTAGTGGGAGCCTTCACACACAGCATTTTAAATGGATACATACATATTCAACAATACAATAAAATATGTCACCATACATGCCCCTTGCTGCTTCCTCATATGCTCCACCCATGTAATACCATGTAAATAATGTCCAAAGACTCATTCACCACCACAACCAGAAAACTAGTACAGGTTGAGAGCAAACCTCAGGGCATCAAAATCAGAAGGCATAGTATTCCATCTATGTTCTGACTTTGCAGTCATTTAAAAAAATTATTTGCAAAGAAAAGTTGGGTCCTCTGGAGGGTCCTCCACCCTAGAGTTCGCATCTGAAGTACAATAATTGAGTCTGCCCACTACACATGCTCCAGGAGGGAAAGTATAGGGGATTAGTCATCTCACCCAAAGCCCTCCAGAACTTAGCTAAGCAAATAGTTCCAGCCCAAGTGAAACAAAATGTCTACTAGCTGAACAATTACACCTAGGAAACAGAAACTGGGATGCCAGAATGTTGCTTGCGATTGCTGCTGTACCATTTTTCCTGATCAGCTCCAGCAAGGAAGTAAGTTTCTATAAATAGCTTCAGGCATGATCTACAATTTATCTTCATTTTTTTCTTCATGGTAATAAGGATAGCAGCCTAGGCTAGGCCCCTCTGGACTTCTGAGCCTCAAAAAAGTGTACCCTCCCCCATTTGGGGCCCTGGGAGTAAGGCATACATGTGAGTATGGTAGAGTTGCTAGGTCACCCTAGACCCCAGGCAGGAGATGTGGGACTCGGCTTCTACCTTTTACTTTTTAATTTTGTGTGCGCATACACAGCATGTGCGCACTCCCAACTTGCATGATGACATTGCGTTGGTTATGGGTTGCCCTGGGATCGCTCCCACAGTCCCCAGGGGGGCAGATTGGGCTGCTAGGGAGTAGAGATGGGCATGAACCTAAATACGAACCAAAACAACCCACGAACCAGCCCGGTTCAGGGTTCGCGAACCAGGGTTTGTGGAAGGTCGTTTCCTTTAAATGGCCCAACCTCCCAGCCCCTACCCTTCCAGCCCCTCACCCCCTCCCAAGTCCCAGCCCCCCACTTTACCTTCCATCTGATGCTGAGGTGGTGGAGGCCTCCTCCACTGCCTTGCAGGCCCGCACAGCAGCAGAGGAGGAGGAAAAGGGCCTTCCCGACCCTCAAATGGCAGCTGTGGTTGCCATTTGAGGGGCAGAATTGATGTTTTTGGCCTTGTCATCTGCCGCGCGGGCCTGCAGGGCAGTGAGGGAGGCCTCCACCACCCCAGCATAGAGGGAAGGTAAGTGGGGGGCTGGGGCTGGGGCTGGGGCTTGGGGGGGGTTAGGGGCTGGGGCTGGGGCTGAGGGGTTGGGGGTTAGGGCTGAGGCTGGGGGCTCAGGTTTGGGCTGTTTAAAGGGCCCTGCCACTTGCAAGTGCCAGGTCCCTTTAAACTATCAGCTGGCAGGCGGCAGGGGGGATTCCCTGCCAGAAAGGGGCATTTAAACCCCATGAACCACAAACTGGTTCGTAACTGGGCCAGTTCCATGCCAGGTCGTGGTTCGTGGTTCATGGAAACCCCACGAACCATGAACCCCATGGTTTGGGTTTTTTCTGGTTCATGCCCATGTCTACTAGGGAGTGTAGCAGTGCTGCCAAGCTCTGCAGAGGCCCAGTTCAGCCCAATTTGGGCCAGAATTGGCATGAATTCAGCAGCTGTAGAGCATGGGAGCATTCCTGTGCCCCAGAGCAGCCCGATTTGGGCCAAATCCAGCCAAATTGGGTCTCATTTGAGCCAAATTTGGCCTGAATTGGGTTGCTGTGATGCACAGGAGCATGCCACGCCACCCAGAGGCATGCCTCAGCCAGTAAGTGGGTGGTTGAAGATGGGAGCAGATTATTCCCTGCCCCCAGCGGGGGACTGGCAACCCTAGAGCATGGTATCAGGCCAGATTCATACACATATTGACTTAAATACAACTTCTTGTTACATTAGAATACAACCAGTGTGTCAGTCACTGTTTTCTAGAACTTACATCTGTACAAGACGTTATACCTGGTTTGCTACTTATTCCTTAGGTGATCTTGGATGAATGACAATGATAGACAAAATTAACTTTAGGGCTAGACTGTAAACTGATGTAAAAGATGTCACAGAAAAATCCATTTTCTTCAGATGTGAAGAGGCAAATAATTTCCAACTGTAAATGTTAAAGAAATTAGCAATTAGAAACTGAATGTCCAAACATGTGGGAGTGTGGGGCATGGAATACCTACATAGTAAATCTGGGGAAGGAGGGGTGGGGAACCAAAGAAATTCTTCCCACTCTGCTTTTTTTCTGCAGAAAAGGCAAGGAGGGACTTCTCCTCTTTCCTCTGGTTCCACTTGCTCTAGGAAGGACCCATAACCTGGCATATGTCAGCATATTATATAGTTATGCCCTGATAGAAGAGTGCTTGATTATACTGCCCTTTACTCTCGTCCCCACCACCACCAACAACAACTGGTGATTATCAATTTCTTGGGAATAAAAGATTGTCTTCACAGTCCAATGTTTTCCTTTTTTACAGACTCTTGTTTTTCCGTGAATAGCAAAGGACAGAAATCTGCAAAAGAAAACCCTTCGGCTGAAGAAACAGCTCATCTTATCCTAATTTTATGTCTTCAGTTTGATTTTTAATCATTTTCTCTTGTATCTGCCTCTGATGTGGATAAAATAGACTGATTCCTGTTCCTTTCATATGCGAGGTTGTTACCTGCTATCTCATTAAGAAGGAAATAGATGCATGCCCTACATTTTTTTCCCGATAAAACTTTCAAAAGATTTTTAGATCACTTTTGTTTTAGTTAGCATCAGTCTTGCCTCCCTGTGACAAACCATCAGGGCTTTTTTTCCCTTCAGTAGAATAAAAAGATCAGTGGAGAATGCTCTGAAATAATTTTCCTTTTGCCAGATACCATAGGGTTTGGAACAAAGAATGCAATATTGTTCAAAGGTAATTAATTTCTTGGGATTTTGATAGCCTGGCACTTCTGAGTTTGAGGACGAAACTAGATGTCACAGTAGCTAATCTGTATGCTTAACCCCAGATCTGCCCCAATCTCATCAAAAACCAGAGAAAGAAGGATCCAATTTTGAGAGCAAAAGTATACACCACTATACTTGCAAAGCTAATGCTTATTGGCTGACTACAGTATTGTTTATGTTTTACTAATCTGCATTGTACAAATGTCTGTTTTATTGTGAAGAATATGCTAATAGAGATATCAATGTTTGTGTTAATCTAGATTTAGATAATATTACAAACGTAGTGCTTTCATATGCTTTGATCTATTCTCTTCCATGTTCTTAATTTTTCTTAGATCTTTTTTAAAAATCAAAAAATGCAGAGCAAATTGTGCACCCAATAAGGAATGCAGAACTTTCCCCTCCACTCTGTACTTACTTCCCAGGTTTTGCTGCCAGTCTATGACGGCAAAAAATGGGGTTGTCTGCCATTTGATAGGCCCCAATACATAACCTACAGGCTGCATTTGGCATGGTTGGTCAACACTAACAAGTTGTATAGGCCTTGTTTAGAACCTTTGTTCACGCTAATGAACCTCCTTTGGTTCTAAGCAGAACAAAGCTGAGCAATAATGGATCTCTCTTTAATAGACTCTGGCTCCCATTGCTACACATTTAAAAAGACCTCAACCACCTCTAGAGTTCGCACTCTGTGGCATCAGACAGTGAAATGTTTAACCTTCTGTTGAAGGCTAATATTTATTGGTCCAGTGAAGCATTTTACATTGCCTGCCAGTAATGAGCTGTCCTGTCATCAATAGTCAATTAACTCCAAAACTGTAAATCTACCGCAATAACCTGGGGATTGCAACTTGCATTTCCCAAGGAAGCGCTTGAGGCAAAAGCCTGAGATTGGAACTAACTAGATGTAGAATAAATGCAAACAATTATCAGGGTGTTTTCTTTCTTTCTTTAAACCCCCGTGTTATCCCAATGGAACACTGCATTAAAGAGTTTAAAGTTTAATTACTCTCTTTGCTTTTGGTACATTGGATAATCAGTCACCTATGAAGTAAAACATTACAAAGCACAGATTGCTGAAGCACACGAAGTGTTTTGTTGAGCTTCAGAACTGCAACATGTAATTATTTCTTTGTTCAGCAATAATTTTAGATGTATAATGCATGCGACAAATATGTAAATGAAGGTGGGAGGAGGCCTACCTCTTTCCAAACTTGAGCTTGTGTAAAGGGGATTCTCAGTATCCAATTCACACATTACGAAGTCTTTGTGTCCTCCATGCACCTCCCCTGGGTTCTGTCTTGAGGGGCAGGAACATGGCGGGGGAGCTGTCACTGTGATGATGTTACCTTTTTTTTACCATAGACTTTCTGGCAATTCCTGGAGAGGCATGACATCCTTTTGGGCTTTTCTTCAGATGTGATGTAACACCATCATGCCAGTGATGATTTTTTAATTTATTTTTCTCCCGCAGGCCAATGCAGAGAAGGGGCCTCCATCTGGCATCCCTAGTACTGTAGACAATCATACTCTGGGAGCTTCATGCTTGGAACTTAATTCCCAGATACATGGAGATTCAATTTGTATTGGAATTATAGTACACAGGGAAGAGGGGCAATGCCTTCCCCTTATATAATGTTTTTGCAGCTTGAAATGGGTCTGAGGAGTTGCTATTCACCCCATTGGGGAAACCTACATGTACTAATTAATTACGTATATGTTTCCTCAGTGGAGCAAGTAGCTCCTCAGGGCCATTTCATGTAAGGAAAATGTCATTTAGAGGGATGGCTTAATTCCCAGGTATACATAGGTCCAATTCAAATTGGTTACTTCAGGTATAAAACGGAACAGATTTGTTTTGAGTTCAGTTTTCACTTCAGTTTCTAAAACTGCATATTCTTCATCTTTGAAGAGGATTCTTCATCCTTTCATTTCTTTTCTATAGTTCTTCAGTGTATTGTTTACATCTTCTCCCCTGAATTTAAAAATTCTGTATCACAAAAAGCTGAAATTCTGACCAAATTTGCATATTTGTTCATTTTGCATCGTCCAAAGAGTTGTGTAATGTATGGAAGCCTCACTTCTGAGGAAAGTCTTGTTATCCTCCCTCATCCTTGTAGGAGTCAAGATTATGCCTATATCTGTATCTCAAATGGGCATCACAAACTGCACATTTCCCACATTCTGAAAGACACTTTTCCATTGTGCAGTTATTTTGTAGATTATAAAAACTGATTAAGTGCCACTTCTCTGCTTTCTTATACTGCCAGCCTGACATCAAAAATAGTGGTTGTTTCACAACTGGGAGACCTTTTTCTATATATGATAGGAAGCTAGGCAAGATATCAGCACATTTATATAGCGTACAAAACTTTCTGCAGCCTATTTCCTGCTGACGAAGGAGGAAGGGAGCTAGCAATAATGTATTAAGCTATCATTACTTAAGCATACCATGTATCCTTGGTCTGTTTCCTTTTGCTTTCTGTCTTGAATCCAATCTTTGTTCTTAATGCCTGAAGCAAGCTGCTTTGTGTTTGATACGATCACCATTTATTTGTCCAGAGGAAAAAGTTTTCACAATCCTCCCACAGTTATATATTGCCTTTTTATTCTTGATCTCGGTTGCTCTGTGAGAGCAATACAGTTTTTATGCATGCAGTTGTTCATAAGAACATAAAGCTTCTAGGGAATATAATCAAGAAGAACTGTTAAACCAATACCCAATGAGGTTGACTCCTCATCATCCAAAGTGGAATTGGGGTGAGCCATGAGACGGTTAATCAAAGATTATGCACTTATATGCATATTAAAGATTCTTCGGTATACAGATGGCATTTACCACCACTTGGAAGAGATTGTGGCTACTGAAGAAAGTGAAAGATGCAAGTTTCATCTTTTAACTTGGATGTATATTTCCACTGTAAATATTAAGTTGCTGCTTTGCCTGATGTCAAGGTTTGTTGCAGGAACTAGTTGCTGACTTTGTATTTCCATTATCTCCTGTTGGATTTAGCATTATGGCTGTTATGTAGTTGTACTGGCACATGGTTTACATACAGAAGTTATTGGGGAAGAACTTCCTGTGACTGGAAAGCCCTTTCTAGTCAAAATAAATAATTACGTAGATTGACCAATAGTGTTATTCTGTACAAGGTAGCTTTATATATCCTTGCAGCATTTCATTGACTGTCTCTGTAATACAATGTGAAACTCTTTCTAATCACCAGATGACTTCCTCCCTTCTTTTCGTTGAATCAAAATTTCACCCTTGATGCTATTGGCAGTTTGTCTCCACAAATATGCTTTCTCTATGTTGAATCCCATGCTATGTGAACAGAAGTCCAGCTTACAGCCTGAAGTTGGAGCATTATTTGTGCCTGGGAAGAGGGAACAGGAAGATTCTAGGAAATTTGGAGTTCATCAATAGCTATCAGCCAGGTGACCTTCAAAACAGTTGGTGACAGGCCTTCCCCCCCCCCCAGAGGTCAGCAGGTGTGGGGAAGGGGGTCATCAAACCCTAGGGCTTCAGGTTTCAGTCTCGTCCATGGCTCATGTTGAAAGGGAAGAGGCAGCAGGTACACTGGACATTCAGGAGCTCTGTCCCAGCTCCTATCCTCCCACCTCATGTTTTCTATTTAATTCTGCCATGGCTCCCCATCTTATGGTATGTCCATGGAGGGAGGGGTTGCTGGGAAGGAATATTACCAAGAACTATGATTGGCTAATAGGCCCTCATAGCAAAGAATATATATTGTGAACGCCTGATTTCACTGTTAATGAAAGCATAACCATCACAATTGGCTACTGGTGGGTAGGCATTGGCTAGGGAACATAGCACTGGTTGAGCAGCATAGGCTCCCTGCAAGACCATAGAAGGGGAGTACCCTTAAAGGGCTTCGGGGGCACAGTGCTTGGTAACCAACCTCAGGGCTGACACATTGACCATACCCCCAGAAGACGGATTAGTAGTGCTGATAGCAGTTGGCCAGTCAACTGTGCTCACTGCCCCCAATCTATGCTGCACCAAGTCCTGAAGAACCTGTAATTGATATAGTTGCGTCCTGATTCTCCTCAGCACTGTATGTATGTGTTTTCCTTTCCATGGCAAGTCCATAGTCCAGGCACAATGAGTTCCCAGGATGGATCTCTCCTCCTTCCTTGTGCAGCAGTAACCCTGGAAAAGCTGCTTCAGATAATCAGGAGATCTACATGAAAGAGTGGGATACTGTATAGAGGTTGCAGCACGAAGAGGTCACTTGCTGCATTTTTGGAATAGCTTGTACAAGAGGGGAGGGATGATTTCTGCCCATTCTCTTGATCTACAACCCCTTGTCCTGCATCTCACTCTGTTCCTGAGGGTCCCTAGACCCTCAGAAGCCATGTTGGATGTTGCAGAGGGCTGCAGAGACAAGGGGGGGAGATAGCTATGTTATGAAGTCATTCCATTCACAGTTCCCTGGATCCAACACTTGATAGATTGATGCTGACATAAACCCTATAACACATCAAAGGATCCTATGTGGTGAGATCTAGCAGCTACTCTGAGATCCATTTCAGAAAACCACTAGAATCTACTAGATTCTAGATTGCTGCCTGCAAGTTTCACTGGAACAGATTCATTTTTAAAATCTGAATCACTGAAACCGAGTGGTTGTACCCATCCTCAAATAAAAATGGTAACATTTTGTTGCTAAGAAAACTTAGGTAGGGCAAAGGATGGGGGAGGAGGACCATCACTGCCCCTGTATTTTATACAACTGAACAATACATGTTCAGTCGTGTACATACTAGAATTTGTTAGGATTTATATATTGACAAACTTTTGCAGACAAGGTAAAAAGAAGCTATGATCTCTTTTCTATAGGAGTTTTTTTTCCAGTTATCCTGACAATGTGCCACCCCAGACAGGCCTACACAGACTCCTGCTAAAGTCTACTCAATGGGGCTTACTCCGAGGAAAGTACTTTTAGAGGCACAACTTTAGTTATTTACAAAGACTGATAAAAAAAATTGTCTTAATTTATAGGTCCATTATATCCCCAAAGTTCAGATCTATGATTTCCTACCATAAACTGGACTGAAAGCACCCCAAGGAATAAAGTCTTGTGGCGATGTGAAAAAAATCAGCAAACAGAGAAAGGGAGAAAATGAATTACCTTCCAGCAACAGAATTAAATGTATCCGCTACCTCCTCCTTTGGGCTTCATATGCAGGAGGTTCATACACAGCCTTCCTCCCTTTGCACGTGGCCCTACACAATGAAGAAATACAACTGTTCTGCTGCTGCCCAGTATTTTCTCATACTACTTTTTTGTAATAAGGTAGATTTATTTAATGTTGTGAAATCTAGTGGATCAACACATTTTAAACTTGGCTCTTCACTGTAACTTCTAGACCAATTTTTACTTCTCATTGTAACAATTATTTTGAATGATGTATTGACCATTGTGATGCAGTAAGTAAATTCAGAAGCATAATGCTTAAATATATTCCCTTGATCTGCCTGCCTGCTTATCTTTTACATTTTAACATCACCCCTTCATCTCGCTCTTTTTCCTTCTCTATGTACAACTTGAAATATTGAAGTGATTTAAGGCATTATTTTTTTTCAAGATACAACAGGGCAAGTTTTGTGTTGCAGTTTGGGAGAACATTGTGAGGAGTTAACAAGCAGCTGAGAATTGAAATTCTATATGTAACATAAATCCTAATAAAGTGTAATAAATTTGAGCAAACTGCATTATAATTGAAATGAGTAAGAGTTGGTAGTAGTTAAACAATTTAATTTTGAACTAACTGCTAATGATTTTCTCAATGAAGATATCAGAAATTAATTTCAAATATTTAGTAGACCATTGGTACCTGTCAGGGCCTTGAATGTCAAACAAGAATAAATACTAGTAACACTTTTACAAATTGAAATCATTAAAATTTAGCTACGCGCTTTAGCAGTCTTTATTGTGTTTCAATTCTCAGCAGTTTTTGGAAGTTCGTCATCATAATTTCAAGTGTATGGCTATTGGAAGGAGGCTGAAAGAAAGCAATTATCCGAGACAACCCAGTGAGTTATTGTCTTGTGGGGGGATTTGAACCCAGAAGGTCCAGTTACATCATTCTGTAGCATACTGTCACTCACAACTACTTGCTGTGCTTGCATAAAAGGCATATAGCGTAGTCTATACCATTCAGAAAGTACATAAAGGATTGCATGACTTAATGTTCCCCACTTCATTAAAAAAATCCTCCTTTGGAGAGCTGCCATTCCAGTAAAAAATTATTGTAGCTCTCTCCTGATCCATGTAGAAGACCAGCTGGGATCAGGAGCTGGGATCAGGAGCGGAGCAGGTGGCAATGTCCACCCCCCACCTTCACCCAGTTGGGATCAGGAGTGCAGCAGGTGGCAATGCCAGCCCCACTTCACCCAGCTGGGATCAGAAGAGGAGCAAGTGGCATTGCCTGCCAGCCACTTTCACCCAACTGAGATCAGGCATGGAGCAGGTGGCAGTGCTCGCCAACCCTTTACACAGCTGGGATCAGGTGCAGACAGAGACCAATACCTGCTCTCTGCCTTCACCCAGCTGGGATAAGGAGTGGAGCAATGCTTGCCTTCCACTTTCACTCAGCTGGAATCAGGAGTGGAGCAGGGAGTAATGCTCAACCCCTGTCTTCACCCAGCTGGGATCAGGAGAGGAGCAGATGGCAATGCCCGCCTCCCATCTTCACCCAGCTGGGATCAGGAGTGGAGTAGGTGGCAATTCCCACCCCCCTTTCACCTGGCCGGTATCAGGAGTGGAGCAGATGGCAATGTCTGGCCCCCTTTCACCCAGCCGGTATCAGGAGTGGAGAAGGTGGCAGTGTCTGCCCCCCGCCTTCACCCAGCCCAGGATCAGCCACAGAGAAGGAGGCAATGCTGCTCTTCCCTTTCTAAAGCCTGTTGTATTTTTTTCACATAATGGGCTTTGTTACTAGTACAGACCATAATGCAAGATCAAGTCAAAGAGTGAATGGCCATGTGTGGGCACAGATTAATCCCAACAGTGATAGAATGACAAAGCATAGACCTCTGAAGAGGGACCAATACTATTTGTTGTAGGAAACTTGCTCACAGCATAAGGTGCTGCCATCGTAACCCCTTCACTCTCAGCTTTTTCTTTCTGCCCACACCCCAGATATGATTTGGCTGCCCAAGCACCCCACAAGAGGTAACTCTTGGAATGCCCACAGCTGCAGGGCAGCATGGGCCCCCCTACACCTCTGCTGTCTGGGAGCACTTCCAGAAGAAGGAGGACCCCCACTATGCACTGTTTCAGCACTATAGGGCATGGGTTAATCAAGGGAAAGACATGGCTCATCTCTTGACTACTGGGATGTGGCAGTGCTTCTTTGGGGGTTAGGCAGACTGGTGCCATGTGGCCTCCAGCAAGCCAGGAGGAATGTCATCCCATGCCCACCTCTGGCACTCTTCCCCTCAGGTCTCCTGTAGGGAAGGGATGCCAAGCATTTCTAACAGAGTGTGCCAATAAGGGGGATCCAGAAGTCAAGGAAGAGAGTCAGTGCATCACCAAGATGATCAATCTAGACCGACATCCCTTGTCCATAGTTGAGGATGTAGGCTTATGCAGGCTGCTTCAAGAAGTCTGTCCTTCGTACATGCCCCCTGCTTGCACCATGCTGAGCAAGGCTCCCTTTATGGGGTTGCCAAGGAGTATGTGAGGGCACAGTTATCTCATGCTGCTGGGAGAACTGTGCACTTCACATCAGACATCTGGACCTGTGCTCAGTAGCATGTGTTCCTTTCGCTGACTGTGCACTGGTAGCAACATGATAAAATTTTGGGTGGGGGTGGGACAAGTAGCACCAGGCAGGGTGAGGGTTGCTGGGTTGGGTACCACCCAGCCTTGCTCCACCCTGAGGTTCCCAAAAGGTGCACGTGGCAGACAACTTGCTGCCACCATCAAGAGGCAATTAGTGGGGTGGGTAGTCAGGGACATCGCCACAGGATACATGGTGACCAATGGTGGCAAATGTATCTGGGCAGCAGCAGCAAAAATGGGCTTCAAGTACATTTACTGTGTGGCCCACAAAATTCATTTCATGATAAAGGACATACAGGGTCTGGGTTCTTCTGAGGAACTCAGACTAGACTCTGCAAATTGTGAGTTCATCTGTGTCATCATGATATGCTGATGTATTGCAGGTCACTTCTTTTCTGTTCTCTATACCTCTCCTTCTCAGCAGCACCTCGCCATGGCTGCTTCCAAGATGTCCATGGAGATGGTGGCCATTGGAGAGGCACTTGGCCCCTCTGGGAACCTGAGGTGCATGAGCCAGGATTTGGTGGAGGCAATAGTCCTGAATTACTTTTCAGAGTCCTGTGAGTTGCTTACCACCTGTCCTCTGAGCTACTAGGCCAAGAAAGAGGGGATCTGGCCAGACCTGTCTCATGGTTCAGAAGCTCCTCTCATTCCTCCAACAAGCATGCAGAGCAAGTGTGTCTTCTCCCATGTGGGCAACATCGTCGGTCCTCTTCCCACTCACCTGCTCCCCTGAGCTGAGCAGTTGGTCTTCCTGAACCAACTTGTCATTGGTTGTTGTGGGTTTTCCGGGCTGTATTGCCGTGGTCTTGGCATTGTAGTTCCTGACATTTCGCCAGCAGCTGTGGCTGGCATCTTCAGAGGTGTAGCACCAAAAGACAGAGATCTCTCAGTGTCACAGTGTGGAAAAGATGTAGGTCATTTGTATCTACTCAGGAGGGGTGGGGTTGAGCTGAGTCATCCTGTGAGAGTTTCCGAGGGTGTGGAATGCTAATGGCGGGAGGCTTCACTGTATCCTGAGGAGGTTCTTTTGCATATGGATTGGTACTTGATGTGCTAATCTTCTCTGCAGGGCTGTTGTCGGGGATAGAATGTTTTGTCAGCCTGGTGTTTTTCAGAACTGGAAACCATGCTCTGTTCATTCTTAAGGTTTCTTCTTTCCTGTTGAAGTTTTGCTTATGCTTGTGAATTTCAATGGCTTCCCTGTGCAGTCTGACAAAGTAGTTGGAAGTGTTGTCCAGTATTTTGGTGTCCTGGAATAAGATCCTGTGCCCTGTTTGAGTTAGGCTATGTTCAGCCACTGCTGATTTTTCAGGTTGTCCAAGTCTGCAGTGTCTTTCATGTTCTTTTATTCTTGTCTGGATGCTACGCTTTGTGGTCCCGATGTAAACTTGTCCACAGCTGCAGGGTATACGGTATACTCCTGCAGAGGTGAGGGGGTCTCTACTGTCTTTTGCTGATCGTAGCATCTGTTGTATTTTTCGGGTGGGTCTGAATACTGCTTGAAGGTTATGTTTTTTCATAAGCTTTCCCATCTGATCAGTAATTCCTTTGATATATGGCAAAAACACTTTTCCTGTAGGAGACTGTTTTTCCTTGGTTGTTTGATTCATCCTGGGTTTGATTGCTCTTCGGATTTCATTTCTGGAGTAGCCATTTGCCTGAAGTGCGTGGTTTAGATGGTTAATTTCCTCATTGAGATAGTGCGACTCACATATCCGTCTTGCACGATCCACTAATGTTTTCATTATGCCTCTTTTCTGCCGGGGGTGGTGATTGGAGTTTTTGTGTAAGTACCGATCAGTGTGAGTTGGTTTCCTGTAGACCTTGTGACCTAACTGAAAGTTTGCTTTGCAGATGACCAAGGTATCCAGGAATGGGAGTTTTCCCTCGATTTCTGTCTCCATTGTGAATTGTATGTTCAGGTGGATGTTGTTGAGATGATTCAAAAACCCCATCAATTCTTCCTCCCCATGGCTCCAAATGATAAATGTATCATCCACAAACCGGAACCATACACTAGGTTTGTGGGGTGCTGATTCTAGAGCTGTTTTTTCAAAATGTTCCATATAGAAGTTCGCTATAACTGGGCTGAGTGGGCTCCCCATGGCCACCCCATCCATCTGTTCATAGAATTCGTTGTCCCATTGGAAGTAACTGGTTGTCTCACCTCTGCAGGAGTATACCGTATACCCTGCAGCTGTGGACAAGTTTACATCGGGACCACAAAGCGTAGCATCCAGACAAGAATAAAAGAACATGAAAGACACTGCAGACTTGGACAACCTGAAAAATCAGCAGTGGCTGAACATAGCCTAACTCAAACAGGGCACAGGATCTTATTCCAGGACACCAAAATATTGGACAACACTTCCAACTACTTTGTCAGACTGCACAGGGAAGCCATTGAAATTCACAAGCATAAGCAAAACTTCAACAGGAAAGAAGAAACCTTAAGAATGAACAGAGCATGGTTTCCAGTTCTGAAAAACACCAGGCTGACAAAACATTCTATCCCCGACAACAGCCCTGCAGAGAAGATTAGCACATTAAGTACCAATCCATATGCAAAAGAACCTCCTCAGGATACAGTGAAGCCTCCCGCCATTAGCATTCCACACCCTCGGAAACTCTGGCAGGATGACTCAGCTCAACCCCACCCCTCCTGAGTAGATACAAATGACCTACATCTTTTCCACACTGTGACACTGAGAGATCTCTGTCTTTTGGTGCTACACCTCTGAAGATGCCAGCCACAGCTGCTGGCGAAATGTCAGGAACTACAATGCCAAGACCACGGCAATACAGCCCGGAAAACCCCCAACAACCATCGTTCTCCGGCCGTGAAAGCCTTCGACAATACAACTTGTCATTCTTCAATTACCCAATTCTGGGCTTTGAGAGCGAGTGAAGTGAGCACATCCTCCTTGTGCCTGCATCTGTACCAGTCTGTGCTGTGGAGGTAGGGAAAAAAACTTTTCCCATGTTAACTTCAGCAGAAACCAGCAAGTCACCTTATTCTGTTGTCATGGCACACTATATAAAATGCGCACTCCAACTTGGCATTTCTCCTCCACCAAAAAAAAGCATCAGCCCAGCCAGCACATTCCTTGGACTTTGGCACCATTCTGTGCAAAAAAATTAATAAAAGTGACACCAAAAATGTTGTTCTCTTGCCACTGGAACAGGAAGAGACATTAGGGAAAGTACAGAATTGGGTGTACCAAAACCAAACTGACAGAGAGGCACCAAAAATGAAGCTATTAGTGCATCATACTGTTGTGTTGTGTTAACTAAATCTTCTTATTTGCAGGAGTGGGAGGGAACAGGAGGGCCAGTGATGAAGGGCAGTTTCTGTCTTGAGACTCCTCTGACAGGCTGTATACAGACTGCAGAGAGAAGAGAGCTTGAGTTTCTCAAAATCACCCCCCTCTCTCACTTTCTGAGACTTTCCTTGGGAGAAGGATTCATCTTATACTAAAGTAAACAAGTACAGCTGTGCTAGCTGCCACTTCCAGGGCTGAGTGCTTGTGGAGGCTGGTGGTTCTGCTGCTGTGTTGTTGGATGATGTGTTGGTACTTGGTGTTCATTCAGATTGTATTGTGACTGGACTTTTGACTAGAGCTGTCTTGCTGTGTGTGCTTTTGCTTGAAAGTCAACTTGGAATTCTCCCCCCCCCACCCCCCACCCCACACACACACATAGGAAAGAATGGAGAGTGGCTGCCGGCACCTTGTTCTGGAGCCCCTAGAATTGGGCCCCTGGGTCCAATCTTCTTGAAATTTAAGACAGTCAGGACTAGGATCCCTGCAATTTTGGTGGGGTTTGATTGAAACCAGCCCCACCCAGCCACCCAGTAGTTTCCCCTACAGAGAATAATAGCTGAATATATTTGGTATTCCCAAACAAAACTGGTTCTGAATCCCATACTGGTTTATTTGGAGCTGAATATCTTTAATACTGAATATTTATGGTATTACAGATATCTGGATCTGAATCATACTTAATTTTTTTTTTGCTGTCCACCCCATCTGTAACTCATCACTTTCTCATGCACTCCTCACATAGTCTAACATCCTCTCTGTAAATCATGTCATTCTAGTTCTCCTTAGGTGGCAGTTTTTTAAATTTATAATTGTACAACTGTTTATATAAAGGAAATACATTAAAAACAATGTCCCTAGTTTGTAGGCTCAAGAAATCTGCTAGAGACAAATCAAGAAATGGTCAAGTAACTGAAGGTTATCAGATTCAAGGTGCAGCTCACACAGGCCTCTTCTGACATTTTTTACTAGTCCACAGCTGTAGGAACCTATAACTAGGCATTCAAAAATTTCTGTGGTTCGCACTCTTAATTACTTGGAGTTGCCTTATTCAAAGCCAGACCATTGACCCACCGTCTGTGGCTTTCCCCTAATAGTAGAAGTCCATACTTCTGATAATCTACCATAGCCTAATTTTGAACATTTTCTAGAAGTACCACTAGACATTCCTCCTTAATCTGGCTTTTGGTATTCATGGCCCATTTGTAGTCATTTATTCTTAATTTGTTTCTTAAATTACCATCATTAGACACTTACTTGAGATGCTGAATCAAGTCATTGACATTATACAGCCTTTTCCAGCCCTCTTTTAATCCAGATTTGTCTGCTTTTGTATTCTAACAGGATTGGGTTATACTTACGCAGAGTTCGTGCCCATCATGAACTCCAGAGGAACCAAATATGTCAAAATAGTTTGTAGTATTAGTTGTGTCATCTAATGCTTTTCAGTTGACAGGACATAAATATACCATTTTCTCATTTGAGCAGGTCCTTTCTAATGCTGAAGTTCAGTTTTATGATGGCATTTAACATGCCCTTTCCACATATGAAGCCATTGTGTTGTTTCTCATCAATCTTTTTTTTTTTACAGGATAAAAAACAGTCTGACTTCTGTGCTTTCTGCAAACTTTAGTGATTGTCATCTTTGTTTCTCTCTGTGTGAAAGTGCTAAGCATAAATTATTTTGTAGCCGAACTGTTCCAGAATGTATATGCAGGGGATAGTTGAGCTCTGATGAGATCTACTTCAATCCAACCTCCTCCCTCTTGCAAAACTTAAGTGCATATATTGCAAAGACAATCTATCGGGATGCAGAAATTAAAGGATGTAGAGATCTGAACAAAGTATTATCAGTGCTCTATCACAATCTAACAATAGGACCAGAGCTCTGGATAAGGGGGGAAAAAACCTTGCATTAAACAGTTCACCCAGAGAGGTCTATCTATTTCCCTGTCTGCATATCTGAACAATAAACCATGTTTTTGGTTTCATGGAGAGGCAAGTTAGAGCTCACTTTTTATTTGGAAGAGGTTTTAATGTGTAGGTTACAATTTATATCGTTATTGAAAAGGGGTTGCTAAATTCATAATACGTTACATACATGTATCCAGTACGTTACATACATAATACGTTACATACATGTATCCAGTGTCATGTAACATAACATATAAACCAGGGCCAATTTTCTGGAGAAAGAGGTGGGGGAACTCTCAACCGGGGAAACTCCCGGGAAGAGGTGGTGCACCACTCAATACATGTGCACGCACAAAGCGCATGTGCTCCCGGGACTGTATGATGATGTCACTTCTGGGAAGTGATGATGATGATGATGATAACAACAACAGCAACATTCAATTTATATACCACCCTTCAGGACAACTTAATGCCCACTCAGAGCAGTTTACAAAGTATGTTATTATTATCCCGACAACAAAACACCCTGTGAGGTGGGTGGGGCTGAGAGAGCTCCAGAGAACTGTGACTAGCCCAAGGTCACCCAGCTGGCTTCAAGTGGAGGAGTAGGGAATCAAACCTGGCTCTCCAGATTAGAGTCCCGTGCTCTTAACCACTACACCAAATCACGTAGGAGTGGCCGCCCCAGGAGTGTTCTTGTGCTCCATGGGGGGGGGGGAATTCAGCCCAGAATGGGCCGCTCCACCATGGGGAAGCACTCCCTCGCCTGGCAGTGGCCAGATCTGGGCCATTTTGGGCCCAAACTGGGCCAAAAGGGGCTCAAAACATCCCAGATCAGCCTGGAACAGGCTGTTGCCACACAGGAGTGCACTCCCCTGCAGGGTAGCAGGCCAAATCTGGCCATTTAGGGCCCGATCCAGGCTGTTCTGGGCCCAAATTGGGCCAAAAATGGCCCGTATCAGCCTGGAACAGGCTGCTGCCAGATGGGAGAGTGCTCCTCTGCTGGGCAGCGGCCCGATCCTGGCCGGTTTGGGCCTGATCCTGGCCATTTGGGGCCTGAATTGGGCCCAAAACAGCCAAAAGGGGCCAAAAATGGCCAGGATTGGGCAGCTGCTGGCCAGGGGAGAGTTCTGCCACCTGGCAGAGGCCCAATCCCAGCTGTTTTGTGCCCAAATTGGACCCAAAAGGGCCCCAAATGGCCAAGACTGGGCCGCTGCCAGGCAGGGGAGTGTTCCCCTACCTAGCAGAGACCCGATCCTGGTAATTTCAGGCCCGATCCTGGCCACTTCAAGCCCAATCCTGGCCATTTTGGGCACAAATTGGGCCAAAAATGGCCGAAAGGGGCCCAAAATGGCCAGTATCGAGCTGCTGCCAGGCAGGAGAATGTTCCCCTTCCTGGCAGAGGCCTGATCCTGGCCATTTTGGGCCCAATCCTGGTGTTTGGGGCCCCTTTAGCCATTTTGGGCCCAATTCAGGCCCCAAATGGCCAGGATCAGGCCCCAAATGGCCAGGATCAGGCCCCTGCCAGGCAGGGGAGGGTTCCTCCACCCAGCACCAGCCTGATCCAGGCCATTTCAGCCCTGATCCTGGCCATTTGGGGCCAGAACAGCCCTGAAATGGCCCGGATCGGGGACAAACCAGTCAGGAATGGGCTGCTGGCCCAATCCTTGCCATTTTGGGCTGTAAATGGGCCCAAACTGGCACCAAAATGGCCTGGATCAGGGCCGAGCCAGTCGGGAACCAGCCAGTGCTGGACCGGGGAACCCTCCCCCACCCAGCACTGGCCCAATCACAGCCATTTTGGCCCCAATCCAGGCTCTTTTGGTATTATTTCAGCTATTTGGGGCCAGTTTGGTGTAGTGGTTAAGAGTGTGAGCCAGTTTGGTGTAGTGGTTAAGAGTGTGGGACTCTAATCTGGAGAACCGGGTTTGATTCCCCACTCTTCTGCTTGAAGCCAGCTGGGTGACCTTGGGTTAGTCACAGCTTCTAGGAGCTCTCTGAGCCCCACGCACCTCACAGGGTGCTTGTTGTTATGGGGATAATAATAATATACTTTGTAAACCACTCTGAGTGGGTGTTAAGTTGTCCTGAAGGGCAGTATATAAATCAAATGTTGTTGTTGTTGTTGTTGTTGTATTTAGGGCCCAAAACAGCTCGGATCAGGGCCAAAATGGCCAGGATCAGGCTGGTGCTAGTCAGGGGAACCCTTCCCCACCCGGCAGCGGCCCGATCTAGGATATTTAGGGCCTGATCCAGGCCCAAAATAGGCCATTTTAAAAATACCCACATGACACCAGTCACGTGGGTATTTTAAAGTGCTGCTGGAATGCTGTTCCAGGGCATTCCAGCTCAAAAAAAGCCCTGATAAAAACTATCAACTTACTGGAACTCTTCATTGCAGAGCTTTGCCCATTCAAATTCCTCTGGAATCTCAGTTGAAGGCACATGATCTAGACTGGTATTTCCGATCCTAAAATCTCCAGCTCAGTGTTCAGTCAATTTTAATAGTTCTTCCAATTTAATTTTAACTTTCTCACCTCATTCAAAGGTGTATTTAGCACCAAACTCTTGAAAGGTGAAAGAAAGAGCTACCAATGACCTTCTGCTCAAACGGAAACATTTTCTTTTCCTGCTTGCCTCTCATCTGTGCATTTTCTTTGAGGTTTCCCCTTATTGGCCCTTCAGGTATGCAGCAGTTTAGCAAGGTCAGGAGTACACTGATGAGGAACATACTAGTAACATCCATCTATACAGAAAAAAGATCAAAGGATCAGAGCTTGGCTTCATGCTTGGCCTTCATTAGCTTTTTCAGGAAGGTGCTTCTTGCTGAAATAGAAAAAAGAACAGAGATTTGAATTAGAAAAAGGAACAGAGATTTAGAATTAACTAGCTAATCCATCATATTCTGTTTCTGCTGCAACTTTAAAAAAAATAACTTGCATATGATGAATTTCTGGACAAATACAATGCAAAAGCTGCACAGAAGTTATCTACAATTCCATCTGCCCGGTTAGATTCCAAAGCATGCTGAAAGTGTGAGAATTGTTACAGGGAAGAGGCAGGTATGCCTCCTCCACCAACAAATTGTACAAGCTTTTGTCTATGCAGATCCTGTTTTCAATATGACTAAAGAAATCTGAGGAGACCTTTTTCCACCCCATGTATCTGACGAAGAGACCTTTGACTCTCGAAAACTCATACATTGGAAATCTAGTTGGTCTTAAAGGTGCTACTGGACCTGAATCTTGTTCTTCTACTACAGACCAACACAGCTACCCACCTGAAACTACCTTCATAGGTGTGTCAGTTCTCTGTATCACATGTAATCACATACCATCTCTTTTGATGCCCTTTACTGTTGATAAATGTCTGTACGTTCACAGAGTATTCCAGCTCTCCCATACTTCCATCTCTGACTTTCAGCTTTCCTAAAAATATTCCCTCTTGGGTCAGATAATGGAAAAACCTACTGTGCTGTTTGTATGCTGTATTAGATCCCATTAACATTTGCTCCCAACATGAAATCATTCTAAATCTTTGATTTGCTTTCGAGAGCAAATACATGGAAGTTATTTTTTTCTTTCCACCCATGCAATGTGAAGTCATTAAAATTCATTCCAATTAATTGGACTGCAAATTAAAATAAACCCAGCACCTGCAAATAGATGATTGCGGTAGCGATAAGAATATTGTAAACAATTCCCCTTTTGAAATTTTGCAAAAACTTTAATGAGCAAGGTCAGCCATTACAATACCCAGGATATAAATACAGCCAAGAAAACTGGGGTATTTATATCTAATATTTGCATACATTTAACCTTTGCAAAACCAGATGATTGAATGTTTACATTTATTTAAAATACATATTAACATATGAAGGTGTGTAATATAGAGTCAGATCTTTGGTCCATCTTGCTCAGTATTATCTACTGTAACACTTTCTAGGGCCTCAAGCAGAGAAGGCTCTTTACTAGACATGGGCACGATCTGAATTACGATTTCAAAAAAACCCCGATTTTGGCGTTTGTGCCATTGTGACTCAGCTAATCGGTTCCATCCACGGCAACTGATCCAGCAATTGGGGGTTTGCTTGTTTGGGACTTGATCGGATGTATCGGTTTCTGTTCGGAATTGCAGACACTCTTGTGCCATTAATTTATTCCCGGGGCAATGGAGCCAGGGGAATGAGCTGTGTTTGCCGTCCTTCTGTTGCCCTTGAAACACAAATGGAAGCCCAGCTTTCCTTGATTAGCAGGCTTCCTTCCAACCACGGAGCAGCAACCCAGGGGAGGGAGGGGGAAGGGGGTATTCTGAAGCCATGGGCACAAAGGAAAGGCAAAAGGCAGCGCGGGAGGCTGGGAGGCCGCTTGCACCATTCGCCTTTCCCCAGGACAAGGGGCGCGCGGGCAAGCCGGCCGCCCCTTGTCTTGCAGGGCAGGTGAACGGCGCGGGCAGCTGCTGAGCCACTCGTGCTGCCACCAGCTCCGCAGCGCACCGGGACAGCCGGCTTGCTGCGTGGGCGGGGGGGGGCGACCCAGGAGCGTGCGTGCGCGCACGCGCAAGAGCCTGACTACAGTTGCCCTGGGCACTGGCAACCATAGATCCGGCCCTGGAATGTCCCCTCCCTGAGGGGAGGCGGCTCGTTGCCAGGTTAAAAACTCCCCCCCTCTACTCTAAGTTTGTGTGTGTGTGTGAATGTCCCCTCCCTCCCTGAAGGGAGGTGGCTCATCGCCGCCTCCCCCTGCCCACCAGGCCTGGCGGCCGCTGCGACCAACCACCGTTCCTATATCGCTGAAAACAGCGGGGCGCCCTCCCGCTTTGGCCTTCCCGATTCCGGATCAGAAATGGGACTTGATCTGTTAGAATCAGTGCCCTAGGTTCGGCAGCAGCCCGGATCCATGAACGGCTTAATCGGTATTTTTTTTTTGGATCGTGCCCATCTCTACTCTTTACCAACAGCTTCTCCCCAAGGTCCTTTAACTGGAGAAGACAGGGATGGATGTGACTTTCTATGTGGGACTCTGTATGGTTAAGTGTTTGCTACCATTGTGTCATGTATTTTGGTTTTAACTTCGGCAAAAATATAATGTTGCTATCAGTGAAATCCTAAGCAGAGTTATTCCAGTCTAAATCCATTAATTTCAACGGACTTAGACTGGAGTAACTCTTCTTAGGATTTCAATGTATGTTTCTTAAGGATGATCAATAGATTGTCTTAATTCTGCTCCGTTTCTAAAAAATTTAACGAGACAATGTCGGCTTGTTAGCTGGCAGAGGATTTAGGATCTTTCTAAGATCAGCTTGCAGGATCCCAGATATGAGCTATATAATAGCTTAGGTTCACCAAATTTGATTAGCTAATTGCAAAACTTATGCTCAGTAAGATTCACGTGACTTTGTTTATATGATCCACCGCAACTGTAACATCTGTTGTAAAATTTTAGGCACTGTATGTATAATGGAAGCACTACGTGTATAATGGAGGAGAGGATATTGATATAAGCTGCTTTGGGCCCACACTGGCAAGAAAGGCATGGTATAAATGAAGTAAAATATAATAAAATAAATATATTTGAAAGGTTCCCATTTTGCTGTCTCTTTTCATTGAACCCAGTCTGAGATTTCTTCTCAGAAACATCTAGATAGGTAAACTTTTGCTTTTAGTACAATTTTATTTATTTGTTCAAAACATTTATATCTTACCTTATCTCCTCAGATGCCAGGCAGCTAACGATGAAACACAAGATCAAAAGGATACAAAACATAACAATTCAATTAATAAGATTTTAAAATCCCCAGATTAAACCCCACAAAATTTTAAAATGCACTCATTACAGATTGAGGAGTACGTAGAAATACAATTATGCACATAATTAAACTCATGGCACTAAAAATACACTGAATAAAAAATGCTCAAAATTAAAAACACACAAAAATTAAAAGTACACAGAATTAAAAAGAACATAGCCAAATCTGCTGAAACAGGTTGACCACCAAACTTCCTCTGAAATTAAACTGTTTTACACACCTTCCTAAATATAGTGAGTAAAAGCACTTTCCTCAGGCATTCTAGGAGGTTGTTCCAAAGGACTGGACCAATTATAGAAAAGACTGTGACCCAGCTGTGGCCGTGCAACTGTCCTAAGCAAGGGCAACTTAAGATAAATGTCATCTGAAGAATGTAGCTGGGAGTATGTTAGCAAAATTCTTACAGTGATTTCCTTGATTAACCTTTGACAGTGCATGTATAAAAGTTCATTGAAGAGATTTCAGAAAGATAGCTTCGCCTCCAAACCTTCACTAGATTTGTGAAATCGGTTCCCATTCAAAATTGTTCCCTAGATAATACAGTCTGGTTCTATTTCTCCCTTTTACCATCGTCAGATGAAGTGGTAAATGACCTGAGGGCTGGATAAGGGCTAATAAACTTCAGCTCAGTCCAACAAGACAGAGATGCTGTTGATTCTGTACTGAAAGGTGTCAACTTGAGCACAAAAGGAAATGTGCTCCTTGATAATAATCTATACTCCACTTAGTGACTGATCTTTTATAACTGTTAATAACAACAACAACATTCTCTTTATATACCGCCCTTCAGGATGACTTAAACTCAGAGCAGTTTTCAAAGTATGTTATTATTATCCTCATGACAACCATCCTGTGAGGTGGCTGGGGCTGAGAGAGCTCCTAGAAACTGTGACTGACCCAAGGTCACCCAGCTGGCTTCAAGTGGAGGAGTGGGGACTCAAACCCGGTTCTCCAGATTAGAGTCCCGCACTCTTAACCACTACACCAAACTGGCTCACACTCTTAATCACTACACCAAACTGGCCCAAAATGGCTGAAATGACACCAAAACAGCCTGGATCAGGGCCGATTAGAGTCCTGCACTCTTAACCACTACACCAAACTGGCCCTCAGGACTGACTTTTGGACGCAAGTTCAGCGATGAAGAAAGAAGTTGTAATTGGTAGTTCCATGAATGGAGCCCCCAGCATTTTGTTTTTTCTTTAAGCACATGTGATGCTGACTAGTAATAGGACAAGGCCTGAGGGTTTAAACCTCCCCCTCCAATGCTATTCTACCAGTCTGAATTGAGCTACATAGCTATGATTACCCAGGGATTGAAAGGAACTTAACTTTTTTACCGGTACTCTCTCAAGAGGTTTGAAGGAGAAGATGGGAGCTACCACTTCAGCCACTTTCATCCCTGCGCTCTGTGTCAGTCCATACAAACTTAATCTTACCCATGGCTTTGTCCCATTTGAAGAACTTGCAGTTGCTGATAGAGATATTTGCATATTCTCCCCAATGAGTCAAAAAATAGATCTGAGTGTCCATTACAGGTCACAAAAATGTATTTCCTACCAGATCAGAGTTGGAACTGTAGATGTTTAAAGAAAAAAACATGCTAGGATCTCCATTCACAGAATTCCCAGCATCACATCTAGTTTAGTCCTGATTAAGATGAGGAATTGCAATTTCAAACTGGGAAGGAAGGAAAGTAGTTAACTTCTGCTGTGCTGTAGCACCCAAGGAGCACTGTAATGCTTTTATTACATTTCATTCTGGTCTCCAAAGAAATATCCCACCCTTCTTAAGAGTTCAGAGTGGCATACATGGTTCTCCCTTCCTTATTTTATCCTCCAAACAACCCTTTGAGGTAGTCTAAGCTGAAAGAATCATCTGGCCAAAGTCACCCAAAGAGATTAGTTTGTCCCCTTCTACTATCATCATCTGCCAGCAAGTTTAAGATTCTTCTCTTTTGTTTGGCGTTACCTCACAGGCCCTCCTTCCTGTTTCTCTTATCTGTTTTTCTTTCATTCTTCTTTTAATTGTTTTACATACAAGTATTTTAAAGCTGATTGTATTTTTTTATATTGTTCACCACCTTGGGGGCCCTAAATTGGGTGGAAAGGCGGCAATAAAATGTTTCTAAAAGAAGTTTCTTTTAGAAAATAGCAGAGCCGGGAACTGAACACAGATCTTTCAGATCACAGTCCAATGGTTGATCAACTACACCACAGTTAACACATTCTAGAGTTTCATAATCTGTTTTTCTTTTAAATTTCTTATTTCTTTGGAGTGTCTCAATACTTTCATGTGTAACTCACAAGCTACTAAAACCTGGTTGTTTTATTGCCTTTACTCCACATTCAGTGGTGTAAGTAATGCCTTAATTATTTCTTTTCAATTCTTTCCGATGATTTTCAGCAGGATCATCCTCACCCCCAACCCCTGTTTCCTTAGCAGAGGTAAATGAACTGCAAAAGTGCATTTAGTATTCAGTGTTTTTGACTTAGCAAACTGATTGACTTCAGGCAAAAGCTTCACAATTTCCCATCTGACTTTCATTACCTAGTAGAAGATGCCAAGTCAACCTGAACTGAAAGTAATTAAAGAGAGTTTGGAGAAGGTGGGGGGTGGGGAGGATGCGCATCTCTCTTCAAACTCAAAATTGTGTGGAAAATAACCCAAAATGCAAATGCAGGAACGATGCTGTGATCAGCAGCTTTCCCCACCACTTTGAAGATGGCAGTTATCAAGGGCCAACATTCATAAACTACAATCATTTTAAGGAAGAATGTCCTTTCCCAAAGAGTCTCTTTTTGCTGTTTGTCTAATGGGATTAAAGGTATTTGCCTACTCAACCAGAAAAGAGGTGTGAAATTTACACTCCAGTTTTTGACTCTGCCATGTATCAAAGGGTTCCCGTTTTACTACTCAGGCTGCTCTATCAAAGAGAAAGATGTGCCTGGAATGGACAGCCAGCTAAAGCACTCAGAATTCCTTTGAAGAGAAAGGCAAAGCCAAGTTGGTAAAAAAAACCCTACTACTGAGCTCTCTTGCACTATGATCACAGCTCCGATTTGTGCATGTTCTTCCATTGCTGTTGTTTTTCTTTCTGACCAGTATTTTAACTTCCTTTGATGGGAACAGAATTGATGATGACGAATTAGGAAAGAGTTCTTGGTGTCACATGAATACATGAAGTTGCCTTAGACTGAGTCAGAACATAGGCCCATCGATGTCAATATTGTCTGCTGTGAAGGGCAGCAACTTTCCAGAGCGTCAGGTCAAGGTTTTCCACTTCATCATATATCGGAGCCTTTTAACTGGATATGCTGGGGATTGAATGTAGGACCTTCTGCAAGCATCGCAGATGCTTTCCCTCTGAGCCATGACCCTACAACTGATACGTTGTCACACCTTTTCTGGGTCTACAATATCATTTAAAATGATGAAAGTCTCAGTGCATCCTCCTTATGAGGAGATGCTAAAGAGATAAGAGGGGAAGACGACAAAATGGGGAATGATATAGTATACGTTTTATAAAATTCTGCATAGTGTAGAGAAAGTGAATAGATCAAACTTTTTTCTCCCTCTTCAAGAATATGACAGCTTGAGGAAGATGATAAGCTGCAGATTTAAGAAAGGCAAAAGAAAATAATTCATCAGGCAATTCAGGACTAACTTTGGAATTCAATGATAACATCCATCAGCTTATATAGCTTTAAAAGGGGACTATACAAATTCATGAAGGATAAGGCTACCAATAGTTATTAGCCATGATCACTAAATGAAATTGCCATATTTAGAGGCAGTGCAGCTCTGAATGCAGCTGCTGAAAAGAGAGCAACAGGAGGAGGTCATTCTCTATGCACGAGCTTTCCGAAGGCACATGGCTGACTTCTGTGAGTTACATGAACTTGGTCTATATGAACTATTTTTGTCTAATCCAGCAGGCCACTCTTATATTTGCATTTGCTCATTTTCTTGAACAATTCGATTCCAGAGGTTATTAAGTGCAGTGCATGTGCTCTCTGGTCTGGAGAGTTGGTTGATTTGCAGGGATTACGTAGCATTTGTGGACAAAATTAGATAACATGTTTTCAAGCTCTTCCTTCCCAGCAGAAGTGGGGAAGGATATTTTAGAGGGCTGGATGTGAGTCAGCTGGGATTATAGATTGTTCTTATAGGAACATCATTTCTAAAACTCAGAAAATAATAATACTACCAGAATCAGGGGGAATTCAGGTGTGTAGAAATTTGATATTGGCAGCTAAAAATTTGAAATGTTTTTTTTCTTCCCAGCAAAGATCCAGAGCCAAGACATGTGATTCTCTCTCTTAAAACATTGACACTGGTACCTATGAATACGTACTACATTTCCAGCCCTGCTTCTCCCAGCTAATCTCTACACAGTTGAGCAGGAGCACTTGGATTTGGAAAGCAGAGAGAGAGAGAAAGGCACAGCCCAGCTACATTGGAGCTGTTGTTACTTTCGTTTGTAACGAGTTGTTTTATCTCTGCACCCCAGCAGCAGAATGGTGGAGAAGCCCATGTCAAATAAGAAATAAAAATGAGTGATGTCTATAAGAGAGAGATATCATGAGAATCTGCCATTTGGGAATAATGAAAGGCACGGGCAGCTCCAGCCGATTATGCAGCCTTACCAGAGGCCTGTCAGCTTTGATAACAAAGGCAGCCATCAATTTCTGTAAAAATGGCAACAATGTGAATTGGAAATTCTGAAGCACCATTTAAGGCTGAAATGAGATTTTCTTCAGAATGCTTTTTGTCTGAGTGTTCCTGCTCACTTGAAAAGCACTGGGAAGATCTGAAGGAAAGGAAAGCATAAAAAGTGCTGGGGTAGGGGGCTTATTAGTGATATTAGTTGGGGAGGCGCTTTCTCCTTCCACCCACTCCTCCCTACTTCATAAGAATTGTTTTTTAACTGCCAAGCGGCTTTTAAAGAGCTGCTCCCATTTTAATCCACATCAGGGGGATTTAAAACCACATAAAACATTCTGACTAATTCCTCTGGAAGCATCATGTGTGATTGACTGGGTTTTCTGAAAGGAAAGGAGCACCAGTTATCATCCAGTTAATGAGGAAAAGACTTGGAAAATGGCCAGTCACAATTTTCTTGATTTCTTTGTGTGCTTAACTGTCCATATCAGCACTGACATCATGACTTGCTATTTTAAGGCAAAGGTATTGATTGATGAAATAATATATCCATACTTTAATAAATAGGAGTTTTGTGGCATTCCAACTTGTATCTGACACAGTGAGCTCATACTCTGAACATTTTGTTGGCCTTTAAGGAGCTACTGGACTCGAATCTTGATCTTCTGGTGGCACCTTAAAGACTAACTTTTTATTCTAGCATAGGTTTTTATAGACTCATGCCCATTTCCTCACATACAGGTACTGGATCAGTGTTTGAAATTATCTTGGAGACGAAGCAATGGAGGCCCTGACCAAAGAGGACATTGGAAAACTATAGTGTGAATTTCAAATTCTTTATATAATGAAAGAAACATGGGTTTATTCGTTCATTAAAAAGATTTGATTTTATTCATAACAATCTGGTTTATATTGAACAAAATATTCATTCAGTGTCTTGAATGGAATAGAACTATGAGCAGTATGGTTTTATATACTACAAATACTGGTCACTACAAATACTGTTTCACAGGCCAAACTGCAACATAACATATTTTGTGATTGCATCTATTAAAGAGCCACAACCACACAGCCTGAAAACCAGCAGTAGACCAGAGGGGGGAGGGCATATGGGAGGGTCAGCCATTGGTAACAATATGATGTCACTTCCAAGAAAAATCCAGAAGTGGCAGCATGACTCTCTATGGTAGGCTTACCATCCCCCTGCTTACCTGGTGGGCAGGGGGAAATAAAAGGAGGAAATAGGAACGCACTGGCAGATTCATGCACTCACCAGCAGCATAATGATGTCACCGGCAGAGGCACTGACATCACTTCCTGTGTGCCAGGAATCCGGTCACTGTTGTAGCAATGGTTTTCAGGCAAAAACCATAGAGTTTTTGCTCCTAAACCAGAACAGTTCTACCACTTTCAGAAGTGACATCATTACATCACTGGCAAGCACACAAATAGGCTAGTAAGTGCCTCCCCTGCCAACTGCCTTTGTGAAGAATTTGGCCTGCCTTGGGCCTAATTTTTTATTAAGAAGCTAGAGCATGTTTGACCAAAGTTTTCCTAATGCTTTCTGGGTTGCTGTACATACTATGAATAATGCCTGCATTTCTACAAAGACGTCTTAGTGCTATTATTTTGACCCAGGTGCAGGCTATCCCAACACTTAGCAGGGAAGTGAGCACTAAACTGCAGGTGAGTTGGGCATTCAAGGCCAAAGTCACATTGCTTTCAATCACCTTATCTGGCTTTGGCCTGAACGCTCAAGGGAGGATGAGCCATGAGGTGGGGGCCTGGGGCAGTTGCAGAGTTCTACAACTTTACATCATTGCTTAGTTACAATTAGCTAATGAGTAGACATGGGCACGAACCAAAAAAAATTAACGAACCAGCGGTTCATGGTACGGTGCCAACGATGAACCGAACCAGCGAACAGCAACAAACATTTCCCGCTGATGAACCGGTTTGAGGTTCGTGGTTTGTGGGCAACATAACAGCCCCCATTGGACTTAGAGAGCCCATATTCCCAGGGAGTGTTTAGCAGGCTCTCCTCCAGCCAGCACCCAAGTTTGGTCAAGATTGCAATAGGGATCTTGGAGTTATACCCTCTCCAATCTGAGGCCCCCAGGAAACTCCCATTCAATACAATTAGAGCCACCAGTTGATGCTGGCCCAATATACAAGGGGGTGGCCATCAGAACTGCCTATCAGGGTTTGCAGGGATGAGATTGGAGTGCCCATGGCTACAGAACACCCCCCTTCCCCCTCCCTTCCCCCCCCCCGGGTGTCTTCTCCCATGTAACCAATTGTAACCAATTTGCAGCTCCATGGTTGGAAGGAAGACCTGCCGATCAAGGTAAGCTGGGCTTCCATTCAGGTTTCCAGGGCAACAGAAGGAGTGCAGACAGAGTTCAGGCATTCCCCCGGCTCCGTTTCCAAGGGACTTGATTGATGGTGCCTGACTGTCTGGCTTCACGAACCGCGGGTGAATGTAACGAACCGGGCTTCCAACGAATGCTGGTTCATTGGCCATGGACCCTCACGAACCGCTGGATCGTGAACAGACAATCAGGCAGTTTGTGGGGTTTTTTTGGTTCGTAATGCAGTTCGTGCCCATGTCTACTAATGAGTCTGGCCAGGTTGCTAGGCAAAAGGGAATAATGGTCGTTGTTCTTGTGGTTCACCTGACAGCTCAATCCATCTGTGCCTGCAGTGAACCAGCCTAGCTGCTTTGTTCTACATGGGGAGACAAGGGTCTGGATTAGAGTTGCCAGGTGCCTATGCCCTCCTGGTGGGAGGGGGGAAACGGCACTTACCTGCCAGTCTTTCTTCGTGCTCATGCAAAGCATAATGACATTTCCGGGGACAACCCAATGGCCTTTTTAATTTCATTTTTTTCCCACTGCCACTCTGCATGGCGGTAGGAAACAGGAGGCAGGATCAGGGGATTCCCTGCCCCTGTCAGGGGACTGCCAACTCCAGCCATACATATTTCATATAATTCCACATTTTTAAAAATTAAGTTATAGTTGAAATACACATGCAATAGAATGAAGCAGCAGAATGTTAAATGGATTGTACCTAGGTTTGCCAACTCTGGTTGGGGAAATTCCTGCAGATTTGAGGATGGAGCCTGAGGAAGATGGAATTTGAGGAGGGAAGGGACCTCTGGGCATATAATGCCATAAAGTCCACCTTCCAAAACAGCCATTTTCTCCAGGGCAACTCGTCAGTTGCAAATCCAGATCTCTAGGGGCCCCTGGAGACTGGATACCCTAATTGTACTACTTTAGATTGACAGGCAAGCTTTGCATTTTCCAAAGTTTCCCTACATTAATAATTCCTATTAAATGGGAAACTAGCACAACATGCAAAAGATTTGCAGAGTCCATGGGAGAATAGTAAAAATGTTAACCCCCACCTCCTGTATTCTGAAGTGGTATAGCCTACTCTGCTATCTCAGAATTCTGTCACCTTATTCTGCTGCATGTGTTGACCAGGCTTAAGAATAGCCTTAGGAAGCTGTGAGTAACCAGAAGAATAGTGCGAAGGAAGATTCGGACAAACCTCTCCCCTCCAGATTTTTCCCCACTCAAAATCATCTCACCAGCTATTTTCGTGTCCATGGAGAAAATGTATCCTCATTCCCAACTCTGCCCACAGGCAGGGTGATTCTGAGCAGAAGACCAACTGGAGGGGAAAGGGGCCATCTCCTCTATGCCAGCTAAACCTCTGCTTTACCTCATAGCCTTCTAAAGCTGAGGGTGTTTTTTGGGAGGAGGATACAAATGTTAGGGGAACATTACATATGACTGTGCAGATAGATAGCTGTGTTGGTCTGCAGTAGAATAGCAGGATTTGAGTCCAGGGGCACCTTAGAGACCTACTATATGATTATTTGAAATGTTTTGCTTTGGCCCACAATCTTAATCCTTTTATCTTGCAGAAGTTGTGTCATAAACTATTAATGAATACTGATTCTAAGCAGTTGTTTCTACAAATGAGTCAATCTGAATTATTTCCAGTAGTTTAATAGGCTGTGACAGCATTTGCCCCAAATGTTGGTTATCTTGCTGTGCTGACATTTTCTTTTCTAGACAAATAAGGCAGGCAGGCATCCAGTTTGCACATCCCATCATGCTTCATTACTGTTTCTGTTAGAAAAGTCAAACAGGATGTTACATGCTGTTGTGTATGACTTTTCACCAATATTTTTAAAACTAAGGTATGGTCTACGTGTGCAACAGAATACAGTGGTAACGAAGTGGCAGAGCACCAAAGTGGTAGAATGTTTAAACAAACAAACAAAAAACCCTTGATACCGACTGAGAGCGGAACCACAAGTGACGCCTGACACAGGTTGGACACTTGTCAGCTTCCCTCAAATTTTGATGGGAAATGTAGGCATCCTGGTCTTGCAGCTTGACTCTCTGACTGCTGTCCAATGGACTTTTCAACTGTCACTTGTCCAACATTCCGCCAAGCTGCCTACATTCCCCATCAAAACTGGAGGGAAGCTGACAAGTGTCCAACCTGTGTCAGGCGTCACTTGTGGTTCCGCTCTAAGTATCTTGCCATATTGGGCTTTCTAGCACTGCCTCTTAAAACCATTTGGCACAACAATCTTGCTACTTTAGAAACAATCATATTTGTGACAGAATGAATAGACTTTTTTTCTTAATTTAACCAAATCTTTTTTGTCTTGGTCTTCTCCAATAGATCGGTGTGTGCAGTGTATGCAGTTCAGTGGCCTTCCATTCCTGACAAATGTCAGCCCTGTGGGTTTTTTAAAAATTCTTCTTACCCAGCTGTGCATATCTATAATCATATTTTGCTTTCCAGTTTTATGATGGACAGTGAATATATATTCAAAGAGTTTGTGAATCCATCTCCACAGGTAAATTCTGCCTTGTAAGCTAGCAGTGCAATATCTCCAGTGTGCAGTTGTCCATACTTGGTGTTAGCAGAGTCAACGCTGCTAAGTATGTAAATGTGTGCTGATAATAAATCTACACAGAAACTGTTTACTTTAGTAAAGAAAATAAGAGTCCTTTAATTTTAGGAACTCCACTCAGGATAGGAAAGATAAGAGATTGAGTCTAGTCTATTCTAATCTATCTAAACTAGGATGCCAGTGGATTCAGGAAGCAAGTCATACATCTTCCATGGTGGCAAGATGGAGAGAAAAAGTGTATGCTTGCAAGGGAGAAGGAGGAAGGAAGGAAGTCCCTAAGAGTAATAATCTATAGATCAATGGGATAGCTCCAGTACGAAATTGAGATGCATATATCCCACCTCTCTGTCTCTATAGTATGTCCCCCGCTGAAAGCTAAGACAAGTGATAGTGTAAAAGTCCTTGACTTCTTATACTTAGAAAGTAGGAAAAGTGCTTACCTCTCTTATATTTATACTATACCTCACAGTATAAGTACTTGAAAAGTTTTAGGGATTCCCATGAAGGTTTTAATAACAACAACAACAACAACAACAACATTTGATTTATATACCGCCCTTCAGCATGACTTAACACCCACTCAGAGCGGTTTACAAACTATGTTACTATTATCCCTACAACAAACACCCTGTGAGGTGGGTGGGGCTGAGAGAGCTCCAGAGAGCCGTGACTAGCCCAAGGTCACCCAGCTGGCTTTAGGCACAGAAGAGGGGAATCAAACCCGGTTCTCCAGATTAGAGTCCTGCACTCTTAACCACTACACCAAACTGGCTCTCAGGATGCCAAATGTCCGAGTTCTGGTACTGTGTACCTGGTTTCAATCTCACTAAACTCGCACCATCTAAACGGCACTAATCTATGGATACTTGGGACTAGACATGGGCACGAACAGCATTACGAATGCAAAAAAAGCCACGAACAGCCCGTTCGGCGATTCGCAAACAATCTGTTTGTGAGACCCCATTCTAGACGAACAAGTGGTCGTTGCAAGCCTCGTTTGTTGTGTTCGTCCGCTGTTTGTGAAGCAAGACAGTCAGGCGCCTTCAACCAATTCCCTTGACGATGGAGGCAGGGACTGCCTGAACTCTGGCTGCACTCCTTCTGTCACCCTGGAACCCCCAATCTAAGCCCAATTTAGCTTGAAGGGCAGGTCTTCCTTCCAAGTGTGGAGCTCCAAATTGGTTATAATTGGTTACATGGGAGCAGACACCGGGGGGGAGGGGGAGGGGATGTTCTGTGGCCATGGGAATTCCAATCTCATCCCTGCAAACCCTGTTAGGCAGTTCTGACTGCCAACCACAGACCTCCTGTGTTGCTCTATGGGACCTCTGGTTATAAAAGGCACTGTGCTCCCTGGCTGGCTTTCAGTTTCAGCAGGCAATGGAGGGGGAGAGAGCTTTTGGGAGACAGACAGGGAGAGTGCCTTGGAGCTGGGATTTTTTGTGTGGGGGGTGGGAAAGGGATCTATCCCCTCTGGTTACAGGGCTGTTGCCAGGCCCTGGGGCTAAGCTCAGTGGGCACCTTGACTGAGGGCTCACATTATTATCAGTGCCTGATCTGGACAGGTTTCTTGGAGTGCTGGGCTAGGGCTCTACCCCCTCCCTCTGGTTCCAGGGCTGCTGCCAGGCCCTGGGACCAAGCTCAGTGGGTACCTCAGCTGAGGGCTCACATTATTATTAGTGCCTGATCAGGTCAGGTTTCTGGGAGTGGTGGGCTAGGGCTCTACCCCTTCCTTCTGGTTTCAGGGCTGCTGCCAGGCCCTGGGGCCAAGCTCAGTGGGCACCTCAGCTGAGGGCTCACATTATTATTAGTGCCTGATCAGGTCAGGTTTCTGGGAGTGGTGGGCTAGGGCACTACCCCTTCCCTCTCATTTCAGGGCTGCTGCCAGGCCCTGGGGCCAAGCTCAGTGGGCACCTCAGCTGAGGGCTCACATTATTATTAGTGCCTGATCAGGTCAGGTTTCTGGGAGTGGTGGGCTAGGGCACTACCCCTTCCCTCTCATTTCAGGGCTGCTGCCAGGCCCTGGGGCCAAGCTCAGTGGGCACCTCGGCTGAGGGCTCACATTATTATTAGTGCCTGATCAGGTCAGGTTTCTGGGAGTGGTGGGCTAGGGCTCTACCCCTTCCCTCTCATTTCAGGGCTGCTGCCAGGCCCTGGGGCCAAGCTCAGTGGGCACCTCGGCTGAGGGCTCACATTATTATTAGTGCCTGATCAGGTCAGGTTTCTGGGAGTGGTGGGCTAGGGCTCTATCCCCTCCCTCTGGTTCCAGGGCTGCTGCCAGGCCCTGGGACCAAGCTCAATGGGTACCTCAGCTGAGGGCTCACATTATTATTAGTGCCTGATCAGGTCAGGTTTCTGGGAGTGGTGGGCTAGGGCTCTACCCCTTCCTTCTGGTTTCAGGGCTGCTGCCAGGCCCTGGGGCCAAGCTCAGTAGGCACCTCAGCTGAGGGCTCACATTATTATTAGTGCCTGATCAGGTCAGGTTTCTGGGAGTGGTGGGCTAGGGCACTACCCCTTCCCTCTCATTTCAGGGCTGCTGCCAGGCCCTGGGGCCAAGCTCAGTGGGCACCTCAGCTGAGGGCTCACAGTGTTCTCTCTTTTTCTTTCCTCCTTAATTCTTGTTTGCTGGCACAATGAGTTTCGGGCAGGGGCCAAGGGTGGTCACAGAGGGAAGTACAAAGATTGTCCCAGTTGCCCTGTGGGAAGCTGTACTGGGCAGTGCTCTGGGGCAGCAGAGACTCCTGCTCCCCAAAAATCACCTGTGGGGGCTGTGAGGGAGGCCAAAGAGCTCTTGCCACCAGGGGAAGAGGAACTCTTTAAACTGTTTGAGGAGGAGGAGGGCGAGGGATCCATGGAGGAATGGTTGGGGTTTGATGAAACATCCATCCTGTCCACATCCCAAACTCCTGGTGCTGTCCCCGCCTGCAGTCCACCCCTCACTCTGTCTTCCATTGCCAGCTCCACGGAGCAGCCAGTAACCCTTTGTCCTCCTTCCCCTGGAAGTTAGTGAGCCACAGTTCAAATTCTCTGTATGGAGGCACATTCAGGCTCTTCCAAATGACTCCCAGTTGGTCTGGTGCCCTGTCTGTGATGGCCTGGTGCACAGAGGCAATGACCCGAAGCACCTGTCATCAACAGTCCTGACCAGGCACCTGAAGACGCACCACCTGAGCCTGTGGTCTCCATCCTCGGCCAGCAAAACATCCGGCAGGGGGAGACAGAGGGCTACCAGCTCCTCTGAGCCAGGGTCAGTGGGTGGGTCATCGGAATCCACCCCAGGCAAGAAGCCTTGCCCCGAAGGTGCTGCTGGTGGGAGCGGAACAGTCAGGCAGGCTGCCCTTGGGGAGGTTGTTCCATCAAGGTCGGGGATAGTACCATTGAAAAGGGTGAGGTCAAGAGCAGAGATGATTGCCCTGCAAGAATTCCCTCCCATCCATCATGGAGGGCGTGGGCTTGCAAAGGATGCTTCAGCACTTTGCCCAATGGTTCTCCATGTTGTCATGGCGCATCATTGGGCATCGAGTCCTACCTGCCCTCTACCAGTCTGTGTGAGACACGGTGCTCAGGGAGCTGTCAGCCACCAAAGATCGTTCAGTACACTTCACAGCAGACCTCTGGAGTGGCTGCCATCACAGCTACCTTGCCATCACCGCCCACTGGTGGCAACCAGAGGACCTCCGCCACCCCAGGCCAAGAACTGGCATCCAGAAAAAGGTGACATGCTTGACACCAGGCTACAGGGTAGTTCTTCTCCAGGCCCGGGGGATGGACGGTGTCCATACTGGAAAGAACATCGCCACCACCGTAAAGGTTGCACTGGGGAAGTGGATGGCCGGGGGGGAGGGTTTGTCCATGGCTTCATGGTGATGGATACGGGAAGCAACATGTTGGCAGTCCTGAAGGAGGCATCCCTCCCAGGCCTGGTATGCAGGGTGCACAAGCTGCACCTGGTGATGAGGGACATGCTCGGGCTGGTGAGCAAGCCAAGGGACAGCTGGGATGAGGGAACATTGTGGACGAGCAATCTGCTGGACAGTTCCTGCCCCATCGCTTCCCACTTCTCCCGCAGCATCAACTCTTCCCGCGAGCTGTTCCAGAGGCAGGGAGAGCAGGGGGGACCCAAGCACCAACTCTTTCAGGACCTGCCCACCCGCTGGAACTCCACCTTCAACGTGATATGTCATCTGGTGGGGCAAAAGGGCCCCTTGCAGGACATCCTGTCATCTATGGACATTCTGAGGAGGAAAGAGGAGCTGAGCCTCAGCTCCATGGAATGAAGAGTCCTTGGCCAGATGTCCTGGGTGCTGAAACCCTTTAAGGAGGCCACCTGTGCTCCTACGATGCCAGCCTGGGTCAGTTCATCCCCCTGATCCATGGGCTTGACCAGTTTCTGGCCAAGGAGACCAAGCACAAGAAAGAGCTGCTCCCCAGGGTCTGGGACTTTGTGAGGAGGATGCAGGCATGCATGTCCGATTGCTTGCATCCTCTGCGCCACGAGGTGCTGTACCAAATGGCCTTCCTCTGTGACCCCCGGATCAAGGACAGCATCACCATGCATGCGGATCAGATGCAGCGCTGGAAAAAGGAGCTCCGCACAGCAGTACTCCATTTCCAGAAAGAGAAGGCAGGACAGAGGGAACCGGGTAGGGGCGAGGGGCAGGCGGCAGAGGAGGGGGAGGAGGAGGAGGACGGGGTAAGAGAGGCACGCCAGGAGACACCCTTCCAAACAGCCCCACTTGATCTCTGGGCCTCATCGGTGGGCTGTGTGGTTGGCTGCAGCACAGTGGGCGCGTCTCTCTCAGTGGAGGACTCGGTGGGGGCTATGGTGTGAGAGTACCTCATGGAGCCCACAGAGCCCCCTCATTTCAACACCTTGGAGTATTGGACAAGTAAATCTGCCATATGGCCAGGCAACCATATGTGGCAACCATTGTGGCAACTAACACCCTGTCCTCCCCTCCCACCAGCGTGCAGAGCGAGCGGGTGTTCTCCCACCTGGGAGACCTCCTCCGTCCCCACCATGCACATCTGCACCCAGACCTGGTGGACATGTTGACCTTTGTCAAGGTCATCCTCAACCTACTTGAATACTTGGGTATCCCTCCAGGTTCCTGGACCTACTGTTGCCAGCCCCCCCTCCTGTTATGGAGCTTGCTATGAACTGTGCCAGTTTCCTGCCTTGCTGTTTTGAAGCTCTGCCAAAGACTCTGTTAGGGGCAGCAATGCCCATGCCTGCTTCCTGCCTCTCTGCTGTTATGGACTGTGTTACCTATGCCTGTTTCCTGCCCCCTTGGACACCTACCTCACCTGGGCCCAGAGCCATACCACTAGCAGCACAGTGCCAGCCAGAGGGACTCTCCACGAGCCTGGCCAGGCACTCCCTGGTCAGTTCCCGCAGGGAGCCCCTTGCAGGATGATCACTGGGTCTGCCCTTGCCACTGGGCAGCCTGCTAGCCAGCCCACAAAGCGTGCCAAGGGAGAAGCCATGTTCTCCGGCAGCAAAGAACCACCAAGGACATTTTACTCTGAAGCTGCCATTTCAAGACCGGCTCCTGTTACATCCACGGAGCCCAGCCTAACCCTGATAGGCAGATCGCTGGCCACAGCCCTGGGACGGAAGAGATGTGCTGGCTGAACAAAACAGACAATGGATTCATATTGATGCGCCCATCAAGCACTAACATTCCAAGCTGATCCCATCAGTACAACCCGGCTTCCTGTCAAATCTAATCAACCCGCCCTGCACTCCTTCCCTTCCTTTTGTCCCTTCCCAAGGTGTCACTATCACACAATTAGATTCTAAAGTGGCCCATTAACGATAGTTATAGAGCCATCAAGCTTTTGTTCCCCCTCCTGAGAACCACATGGAAGGCCCCCGCCCCAGGGTACATTTTTGGCTATTTAAGCAGGCTCTGCCTGACTCTCGGTGCTCGGTGCTGGGCACCGTGCCCAGTGCCTGGCGCCATGCTCAGCCAGGCGCTGTGCCCCATCCCCAACCCAGATGGCACTGTACATCGCCCCCCAACCTCGCTGCTGGAATCTCTGCTCCTCACCATGAACAGGTAATGTATTGCCTCTATTCCATCGATCTCAAGTGGGTTCCTGCTAATGCAAATGTCTCTGTAACTTTTTCCAACCTTTATTTCTGAGTTCTTGTATGTCTGCTGTATGTAAGTGCTATGTCAGGCATATGCCACGCTTTTAGTAAACATTATTTATTTGAATATTAGACTCTTTCTTGTCTGAGTAATCTGATAGACTGCCTCTGGTATAGCTGACTAAGATCCGCACTATTTAAACCCAGATTGCAAGCTAATTCCCCCATAAAATAGCAGTTCTGGTAACACTACCTTGGCTCTGAGCCACCCCAAGTCTACTGTGGTTCTAGGCCAGGCTCCTCTGCAGTGGGCTCTAGCCCCCCTCAGTTCTTGGGGCTGCTTCCACGGCTGGTAACCCTTTGTCCTCCTCTCCCAGACAAGTTCCCATTCCCTCTTTCAACCTTTCCCTCTCTGGATGGCACCAATACAACCCTTGCCCACAACTTGTCCTGCCCATCGCATCCTCTCCCTGACAAGTTCCCGGACGGTCCCTCTTTCAAACTCTCCCTCTCTGGATGGCACCAATACGACCCTTCCCCACGACTTGTCCTGCCCATCGTGTCCTCTCCCTGACAAGTTCCTAGATGGTCCCTCTTACATCCTCGCCCTCTGTGGATGGAACCAATACCCTTCCCAACGGCCTCTCCTGTCCTGCCCATCCCGTCCTTTCCACGAAGGCAGGAAGGTGAGTGATGTCAGCTGCTGCCGCTTTTGGGCACAAGGGGCAGCTCAAAAGCTGTTGCTGATACAGTTGTGCCGCACAGTGCCCCCCTTTCCATGGCACCTGCTGTCCCCTCTGAACAGGGGGGATGGGTCCCTCCCACCCTTACTGTGAAGGCAGGAAGGTGGGTGCTGTCTGCTGCTGCTGCTTCTGAGCATGAGGGGCAGTGCAGGAGCTGTTGCACATGTGGTTATGCCACACAGTGCCTCCCTTTCCATAGCACCTGCTGTTCCCTCTGAGCAGGGGGGAATGGGTCCCTCCCACCCTTTCCGTGAAGGCAGGAATGTGGGTACTGTCTGCTGCTGCTGCTTTGAGGCATGAGGGGCAGCTCAGGAGCTGTTGCTCCAGTGAGTGGCCAAACTCCACACCCCCTAGAGGGGCAGCAGTCCACCACCGCTTCCCCCAGCCCACCAGGCCACCGACATCTCCCACCATTAAACCTTGGCGGAAAGTAGCCTCTTGGAGGCCTGGCGGGCAGGCACATGGAGGGTGCCACCAGTGAGTGGCCAAACCCCCCACCCCCTGGAGGGGAGGCAGCCCACCACCGCCTCCCCCAGCCCACCACGCCCAGTGGCCGCCGACATCACCCACCGTTATACCATGGTGGAAAGTAGCCTCTGGGAGGCCTGGCAGGCAGGCATATGGAGGGTGCCACCGGTGAGTGGCCAAACCCCCCACCTCCTAGAGGGGAGGTGGCCCACCACCACTTCCCCCAGCCCGCCAGGCCTGGCAGCCACCAACATCACCCACCATTATACCTTGGCAGAAAGTAGCCTCTGGGAGGCCTGGTGGGAGGGCACATGGGGTGTGCCTCTGGCAAGCGGCCAAACCCCCCACCCCCTAGAGGGGAGGTGGCCCGCCTTCGAGTCCACCACTTGTACATGGGGCCAAAGTCAACTGGTGGCTCCAATTGTGTTGAATGGGAGTTTCCTGGGGCCATTGGATTTGGAAATGTATAACTCCTAGATCCTTATTGCTGAACACTCCCTGTGAATATGGGCTCTCTAAGTCCAATGGGGGCCGTTCTGGCCCCAACGAACAACTAACAATGAACATTGAACATGTTCGTTAATGGGACGTGTTCATTACTGTTCGTCTATTCGCGATCATCGTCGGCAATGAACAATGAACAGAGTGTTCAGTTTTTTTTCCCGTTCATGCCCATGTCTACTTGGGACATCCATTTCATCATGGGTAAAACCCCAAAGCAACTTTTAAAGCTTCATAAGATACAATATGAATCTGAAAATTTAAGTACTGAATAGTCAACTAATTTCTATGTAAGAATTTGAAACTCAAACACTTGTTCTTAAAGCACAGAATCTCCAAATCTGCTATGTACTCACTGATTCCAATTACTTTAACATGCCTGAGTTTCCAGATCAAAAAAATTATACTATCAAGCATAGTCTAGTAATTAGCATGTCTGACTGGGACTGGGGACACCTGAATTTAGCAATAGACCAGTCATTGACTCTTTGCCCAAAACAGAGATAATATGAGGATAAGGGGGAGAACCGTGTACTCTCTGCTGATCTCCTTGAAGAAAGGTTAGAATAAAACCATAATCAATATAGAATGTGGGGGAAAGAAGCATCATTTACAGACAGGAGGTGCTCCATACCTAATCCTTATACTAGCATGGCATGTTCAGCCGCCCTTGGTCCCTTTAATTATCTGCTCTTGGAGTAACATAAACGAAAGATCACCCTATGCAGCAGAACAATGGAACCCATACCCTCTGAATTTAACCACAAGGCTATTAAGGTAATAGGCATTAGTGTAAGATCATTCCCAGAGGAGTGTTTATTTCTTTTTGTGGTTAACAGTTCCATACTGTATTACAGCCTGCCCTTGTGCTGCTGCTTGCCTCCTTCCAAGCTGGCAATTTTTAACTCTGTCTTCTATGGTTTCCTTCTCGTTTCGGCCATTAAGAAAAGTACTTCGAAGAACTTACTTATTTTTCCTATATCCTAAGGCTGATACTTATTAAGGAAGTGAAGTTGATCTAGGATGAAAAGAGAGAAGAACATCTGAGGAACAGCAAAAAGTTATGGAAAATAATGGAGGAAGGAGAAAATCAAATATTTGCCAAATGTAAAAGGAATTGCACAAATTGCAATATTAAGCAAAGTTCTACCCTTCTAAATGAGTCCTGGATTCCTGGTACATTTTGGAAGGTGAGGACTCCCCCTGGACATGGCCTTACAGTGCAATCCTAAAAACACTTTCCTGGGAGTAAGTCCCATTGAGTAAATTTCAAGAGGATTCTGAGTAGACCTACTCAGGATTGCACTGCAAGTTGTCTATCCTCCATCAGACCAAGGATTCATCTAATCTAGCATTCTGTCTCAACATCAGCCATCCAAACACCCGCAGAAATCTCCCCAAGAAGAACATGATGCAGTTACTCATCTTATTACTACTCTGAACAATTCATGTGTTAGAGGCCTACTGTTTCTGCAAATGGAGATTTCAGTTTAGATGCCATGACTACTAGACATTGATAAGTCTATCCTGCATTCAGTCATCTAATCTCAAACTCTCTCATCATCATTATTGTCATCATCATCTTCTAAGCTGATGGCCCCACAACTGAAATTGAAGGGAGAAGTCTGAACCCACCACAACAAGTGAAGAATAAATGTGTCTGTTTATTCTTGGTGTTTCCCTTTCTTTTTCTCTGCCCTTCAAAGTATGTATGGCCGGGGTAGGGAAACGTGTAGAAAACAGACAGGAAATTAGTTTCTAGGGAAATGTTGTTCACCCTTTTCTCCTTTCTCCATTCTCAATACATATGGAGATAAGGGAGACTTAAAGGTAACTTAACTACTGGAATATGTTGAGTCAATGAATAATGTTTTTAGAACTACAAAGTCCGTCTGGAAACATCCCCCCTGCATTTCATCTAAAGGTTGGTTGGTTGGTTGGTTGGTTGGTTGGTTGGTTGGTTGGTTGGTTGGTTGGTTGGTTGGTTGGTTGGTTGGTTGGTTGGTTGGTTGGTTTCTTTCTTTCTTTCTTTCTTTCTTTCTTTCTTTCTTTCTTTCTTTCTTTCTTTCTTTCTTTCTTTCTTTCTTTCTTTCTTTCTTTCTTTCTTTCTTTCTTTCTTTTTGAGTCAAGTTTAGGGGGGAAATCGTTCTGCAAATTTCAGGAAGAAACTTCACAATACTGATCAGTTGCCATTCTGTGAAATCACCAAGAAACACCAGTGCCAACGGAATTTTGCACCTTACATATAAAAGGCAGTAAATAAACACATATCTTTATGAATGTTCATGTGGCACTTTAAAAAATTAAATAGGATGTTAAGGCACCTTAAAGACTAAGGTGTTTTTCTTCTAGCATAAGCTTTCATGGATTAGAGCCCATTTATCAGATGCACATGGCAGACATATGTGTACAAAGTTACAATTAAGACAGTTGTAAACAGCAGGGTATGAGAGTCATGAAATATAGGGAGTACAGGGTGGGACATAATTATGTAAAACTAGCAACAGAGCCCATTTTTTTAAAAAGGGCCCCTAGAAAACAGGGCTTCGGCAGCCCCTGCCCACTCTCCCGCCTGACACTGCTTGCCATGTACCAGACATTTTTCTTCTGCACCACTTGGGAAAGGGAAAGGGGCAGGGGAGTTCAGGAACAAAAGTGAAAGCACTGGCACCATCTCGGTTTCGCCTGCCCTCGCTCTCCCCCAGCGCCAGCAGATCAGCCAGGGAGCAGTATCAGAGGCTCTGCTGGTGTCGCCTTTGGGCCGTGGCATCCAGGAGTACCTGGGAACAGAGGCAGTGAGTCCAACAGGGAGAGGAGCAGGGTGGGCTGTGGGGTGCCCTCCGGAGGCCGTGTTGCCTACAACTCAGTTTTTATCCTGGTGCTCCTGTGCAGGCACACCAGGAAAAATGTGAGTCATCTGAAACATGATTTGCCTTTTATATAGAAAGATTTGAAAGTAATCCAGAAAAGAAAACAGAATGGTCACAACAGCAGTAACTGGTGATTTCCTATTTTGCTAAGCTAGTTAAACCTAGTGGTGTCAGTGGTAAAATAACCCTGCAGATCTTTGCTTTACCTCTGGGAATGGAGATTTATTCAGCTGGTCCAAGTCTTACGTTGCTGGCCCACAACAAGGACATAGGTGCTCTCCAGCCTCTATCCCATGCATTCCCTTTACTCTCTACTGCCACCACAGGTCACAAATAGAATTGCAAAAAGAGAGGACCACAAGGACTTGCGGGGGGGGTCTCATTTTCCCCTCTTCCACAATGTCCTCTTTCCCTTCCCTACCCCCAACATAGCCTCTCCCCCTTTTCCTGCTTCCTTCTTTGCTTCCCATTGGTCTTCCTCTCCCCGGCGGCAGCCTCTCCCCTATGGCTCAGTTACATGGTGCTGGCTAAGCTAGGCTCAGTTGCATGGTAGGGAACCTGCAAGGACATGCAGAGGGTATTTCACTTTTCCCTATATCCCCTTCCCCACACTATTTCTCCTTCCCTCCTCCTGATGGCCTCCTTATGCTCACCTTTCCCTACATCCTTCTCTCCTTCAAATCTTAGAAAAATAGTTTAATTTTAATAATTAAGTGTGTACTAGACAGAAACAAAAGAGTACATTTGTACTACAGAAACAGCCTCTGAGCAGAAGAAAAATAAAAGTAAATAAATGCATTCTTTGTCCTTAACTCTAAAAACTTATTCCTAATATGTTAACAAACATTGGTAAATATACTTAAATAGTTGGTCATTTTTAAGCCCATCACCCTTATCTTTTCTATCCTGCTCTTTCAGATCATATCGCTCCAGCATGGCTACTTCTTTCCAACTGCTTAAAGGCTGTGCGTCTCTAAGAAAGGCTCAAGCATGTCTATTTCAGAGGGGGTACCAGTGTGAGGCTATCATAGCAAAACAAAACAGAAGCCCAGTGGCACCTTGAAAGACTAAAAACATTTACTGCAGTATGCGCTTTCATGAGTTAGAGCTCACTTCCTCAGATACAATTGAAAAAAAGAAAATTATTTACCTCATTTTAAGAAAGTTGCAGAAGGGGGGAAGAGGGAGGAGTTGACCTGCAGTCATGGCTGCCCATCAGTTTCTGGGCTCATTTTAAGGTATTGGCTATCACATACAAAGTCCTTCATGACCTTGGTCCCTCATATGTGCTGGACTGCTCCACCACAACAGGTTCACTCATCTGAGCAGGGCCTTCTGCAAGTGCCACATTGCCTTTCAACTCAGTTTAGCATAGAAGATGCCCCCCTACTGTGATTTATCTGATCTGGCCACCTGGATGGTGGCATTGAGACTGGACTACTGTAAAACAGTCTGCATAGGTCTTCCCTTGAAGTCAGCTTGGAGGCTCCAGTTGATGCACAATGCCACAGCTCAGCTATTATCAGGAGCTAGACAGAACATGCATATTACTTCCATTCTACAGTCACTCTACTGGCTGCCCATCTGTCACTAAGCTCAATTCAAGGTATTAGCTATCACAAACAAATCCCTTCCTGGCCGTAGACCCACATATCTGCTGGACTGCTATGCTTCACCATGATAGCTGCACTCATGTAAGCAGGGCCTTCTGCAGATGTTACTCTGCAAATGGGCAAAAGCAACAACTGCCTCTAAATGTGCATTCTCTGTTGCAGCCCCCACTTTACAGAATGGCCTCCCTGAGGAAAACAGAAAGGCACCCATCCTGACATTTCACAAAATATGCAAAACTCTAGAGCATTGTTACACAGGTACTAGGCCTGTTCTCTAGCAGAATGGTTCAGAACAATGTTTTGAAAAGGGAAAGGGACTGTGGACCAGGGCCGGATCAAGGAGGGCAGGGAGGGTAGCCTGCCCCCAGCACCACCAAAGAGGGGGCGCAGGGTGTGGCTGCCAGCCGCCAGGAGCACGCCAGAGCTGGTGGCTTGCCGTGCGGGAGGCTGAGCGCAGGGTTGGGGGGCCCTTGCCTGCCCCACTGATGGGGCAGTTGGCTTGCCGCATGCACAGGACCTCCCAGCCCTGCGCTCAGCCATCCGCATGGCAAGCCGGCTGCCCCAGCGCATGTCCATGCTGTCGCCTCTGCCAACTCCATGGCGCACTGTGTGCTGTGGTGGCGGGCTTGCCACGCAGGCAGCACAGGGCAGCGGGCCAGATGAACCATGCAGAGGGCCTCCTAGCCCTGCACTCAGCCACCTGCACAGCAAGCCAGCCGCCCCAGCACACGCTCTCACCACCGCCACCAACTCCACAGCACACCAGGTACTGGGGTGGCCAGCTTGCCGTGCATACAGCATGCCTCCTGCCCTGCATGATGACGTCATGGAAGTGATGTCATCATGCAGCGCCAGGAGCATGCACTGCACGTGCATGCAGAGGGCCGGACAAGGGTTGCACCGGGTGCTGGCAACCCTAGATCCGGCCCTGCTGTGGACTCTACCACTGTGTATAATATGTACTATTTGTTGCTGAATGTGATATCCTACTATATAATGTCTGCATCATTTAACATGTTGTGGTAACACTTATGCTTTATTTCAGCTTTGTCTTAGATTTCTGCTTAGTTTTAGATTTCCAAAATCCTCATCCTATTACACTGCTTATTGAATGTCACGTTCTGTTGATTGTATTGACTTACACTGTGCAACCTACCTTGAGTCTCAGTGAGGAAGATGTAAATAAATTAAAATATTATATTATAAATTATAAATATTATATTATATATATTTTATTATTAATAAATATTAAAATAATGTAAATAAATTAAAATAATAAAAAAACACTTCCTCATTTTCAGCCTAAGTGTTTCCATTGCATTTGGGCATCTTGTCTCTCCTTGACTTAGTTACCCTACTAATTGCTTCTACTAGAAGAATTCCTCCTGCTAGAAGGGATAAAGAAAGGAGTGAGGGCTGTTGAAGCTTAACCCCCGAGCATTCACAAATTATACACTCAACATTCACACAGCAAAGTGGAAAGTTCTTACATGAAGTGTTGTATCATTACATCTTGGTGGTTCAGGTACAGGTCATTACCACACCATGAAGCTTGCTGGGTGGCCTTGGGCCTGCCTCTCTCTCTCTCTCTCTCTCTCTCTCTCTCTCTCTCTCTCTCTCTCTCTCTCTCTCTCTCTCTCTGCCTAGCCTACTTCACAAATAAAGTAAATAAAATTGTTGCCCTTCGTCATGACTGAGGAATGTCAAGTCCTTGTTAATCTATTGGGAGATGGTGTCAAACTTGAGAAATTCTTTTTCAGCTGTTTCACATTGAAGTCTTCCTTTGAATTTGGACAATATCAAGAGATTCTACCTAGGCAATTCTGCTTCTCTACCACATGCACTGGGGTGGCAACTCCTCTGCCCAAAATAGCTTCTTGCCAATAACACTAGGCCACGTAAAACAGGCAAAAAGCCAGGGACCAGATCATGAAATAAACTCCTATGCTAATTCTGCCCCCACATCCATATCGAGAAATGAGTAGGAGAATATTTCAGTTTCCCCAGATACACACTAATGAACTAAAAGTCACCAACCATCCGCTCATTAAAAAAAAAATAGACTCTAGCATAAAACTGCTCATTTAGAATTCATCCAGAAGTTTGACATCTTTTCACAAGCACTTAACAAACAATGGTTGTTGTGGGTTTTCCGGGCTGTATTGCCGTGGTCTTGGCATTGTAGTTCCTGACGTTTCGCCAGCAGCTGTGGCTGGCATCTTCAGAGGTGTAGCACCAAAAGACAGAGATCTCTCAGTGTCCACGGCAATACAGCCCAGAAAACCCACAACAACCATCGTTCTCCGGCCGTGAAAGCCTTCGACAATACATCACTTAACAAACACCTAGGATTCCTAAGCCATTAGAGGTGTTAGCAAAACTATTTACTTGTGCAAAACAAAGAAAAGAAACCAAACAAGAAAAACAAAAAGCCTCTATAAATGTCTCCAAATATCTAAAACTAAGTCCATATATAATTACTGTCTGTATGAGATATGTTCAAATGTTGATAAGTTGATAAGGCCCTCAATCCAATTAGTTACAGGAAGGGAATATTTTTGTCTTTCCAGTGCTGTGATATAAGTCTTTTAGCAAATGGAAGGGCATGAAGGCTACATTTCCATTGACCTTCAGTTAGGTTCCATGAGACTGGCAAATAGTTTTAAAAGTACGTTACTGTTCTCAAAAATAAATGAGTTTTCTAATACAAAATTAAAATGAGTAATTACTTCCTCCCAAAAAGGACTGAATAACTGTACATGTCCTAAGCATATACTTAAGAGAAGCGTCTTCTAAGTTACAATGCCAACAATTAAACATTATACTTAATCCTTTACTAAAAAGACACTGTGATATCCAGTATACACTAAAAATAATTTTTTGCTGAATAAGTCACAGTTTAAGATCCATAGCAGCAAGAGGTATGAAGTTTAAAGCCTTATCCCATTAGGTGTTAGCAAGACTAAGGAAATCACATGACCACCAATTATGGCTTTTGAGTTGCATCCACTAAGGATGGGATTTCCATCCACTGAGTGTGACTTCCTGCCCTCCCTCTACATTCCAAAATGCTCCTCCTAAGGAACAAGGGGCATCTAGGAACAGCATGAGAAGGGATTCAGAAATCTGTCCCAGGAGCAGAAAAGAGCAAGAGTCCAATAGTACCTATAAGAGTAACAAAATTGTGGTAGGAGCAGTCAGCAAAAATCCTCCACCCCCCCCCCCCCTTGCATGAGGAAATTCTGCAGTACATCCAAGCCACTGTGAATTATCTCTGCTTTTCTTGATTATATCTGAAATTTACATAATTATCTTCACACTATACTTCATATATTCTATTGGCCTTTGAACCTGTTGTTTGCATTTTTTCCTCTATAACCTCATACATATATGTATATGTCCTCCTAAAACATCTGACAAAGTAAGCTCTAGTCTATGAAATCTTATTTTAGAATAAAATGTGTCATTCTTTAAGGTGCCATGTTTCCCGCTTATTTTTGCTGCAACAGACTAACACAGCTACTCTCCTCTGGTATTAAAAATTGCAATGCCTACCTAAAGCACGGAGCGGTAAGGGCCAGATTGGCAGGTGGATCAGAGTTTGATTGGTTGATATGCATGTCTGTTATTTTAGTTCTGAAGTCAAGAGGAAGCTGAGCTCACTGCTTAAGAATTTGCTCTGAGCTCCGTTTCCATACTATGTCTGTCTTCACCCTCCATATCCTATAGTTCCATTGTATTGTTAACCCAGTGTAAATCTCTGGTGCTGAGCTTCTCAGAGATGAATGTAAGGCAATTGGTAAATGATTTTAACCATGTAGCAACAGTGCCACCTTATGACACTTCACCTCAAATGCCGCTGTTCAACAACAGAAAAAGCCAGTTTTGTTGATTTCTGGGTCACGTAGAACAAAGCTGACTTTTACAATAGCTCAGGTGTCTATCTGACCAGTTCAAAGATGGAGATAGAGATTTTTTTTTTCCAAAGTTGGCAGCACAACTGGAAGTTTTTCCCTGACACAGCCAGTGACTATAGGGTAGACAAAAAGTATAATGTGAGAACTTGTCCTTTATAAGAGCTGAGAATCTGAGCAGAAGAGACTGTCGCTTAATCTGTTGAATTACGAGGAGGGACCTGACTGAAGGAAAATGGAAGAGAACAATTTCTAAGGATCACGGTTAAATGTTGAGACACTGAAGGCAGAAGGAGTGTGAGCACATTGGGAAAGGTGAAAGAACCCAAAATACAAATAATTCAATTATTTGGTTAGTTCCTAGTAGGATTCAGAAATGTTTCATTTCTTTCACTTTGATTGGTGCCATACCTGGAAATAAAAGTCTTATCTGTTAATTTGGCACATTCCATTCAGGGAAGAATAGTTTCTAATAGAGTCCAGTGTGGGCACTTAGATTTTGACTTGGCAATGCTAATTAATTCTCTTACAGCATTATGCCATGAGTGGAAGATGCCTGCCAGTTCTACTTCTTTGTCAGTAAACTGAGAGTCAGCATTGAGGAAAAACAGTCATCTGGCAAATTAGATTTCAGTCCCAAGTCCACTCCTATCAGATCAATTAGTGTGCTTACCAAACATGTCGTAGGTGGGCTTCACATTTACTAGGAAAGCAGTAGCTACATGCTTTATGTGGGATTGTCTTTGGAGCCAATTTGGAAGTACCAGCTGTCGATGGCAGGACACACTGGCCTGTCTCCAAGGAACTGTTGGAACTTGGCAGCATTTCATTGGTCCTACTGAGGCTGTATTAACTTCTGCAGTCACTTCAATATCTTTAAAATCCTACATTACTTATTCAGTACATGTTGATCCAGTTCTTCCTCTAAGAAACCCATAAAGGCATACATCAGTTCTTCCTTCCTATACTATCTCCTCATAAGAACCCTGTGAGATAGACTGAGTGTGTGTAATTGGCCCAAGGTCACCCAGCAACCATCATGGCTATGTGAATATGTGTCTCCCAGATCCCAGTCTGTCCCTAATCTGCTGGCTCATGTTTCGGTGCCTCTATATTCATTCTGCCTCCCTTTCCCTTCTGGTGGTGGAGAGTGCCTTCAAGTCATAGCTGACTTATGGCGACTCTTGGTGGAGTTTTCATGGCAAGAGACTAACAGAGGTGATTTGTCATTGCCTGCTTCTACAACCCTGGTCTTCATTGGAGGTTTCCCATCCAATTGCTAACCAACCAAGGCCGCTCCTGCTTAGCTTCTGAGATCTGATGAGATCAGGCTCACCTGGGCTATCAACGTCAGGGCCCTTTTCCTTCTACTGCATAATAGTCTCGAATGAGGATAGTGCTGAATTATTAAATGCACATTTTCTGTCCCTTGAAATCTAAAAGACAAACACCATGAACTTTGCTAGATGTCATTCTGAATATTGCCAAGAGGCTGAACTCCATACATTTAAACCCAAACAGAAAGCTTGAAAGCTTTATTTGGAAAGAACATATCAGCTTGTTTTCGCAATATATATATATATATATAGCACCAGCTATGTTGTCTTTGACACCACTCGCAGCAGTTAGCACTCTCATGCTGTTGTAATACTTCCCATTTAAATGTAGAAAATACGACAAATGCCTTGCCGAAGGCACATACTAAAGGGACCAGTGAATGTCAAGATTAACAGCTCCCATAATTTTACTTGTCTTGCAGGTTATTTGGCTTTGTAAAAACGGTGAGAAACATGGCATTTCAATAGCAGAAAGAGGATCCAGAGATGCTGATAAAACTCTGATTTCTCATCCCTTCTCCTTTGTCATTAAGAGCAGAAGAGACATCTCCCTCCCAGCTTCATGTATTTCAGACAAAGTGCTTCTTAATAACTGCAGTGCTAATTATGCAGAGCGACAATTAAGCCTCACTGAAATCTGTGATATTTACAGTCCCATCCTAAGTAGGGTTTAGGGTTGTCATCTCCAACTTGGACATTCCTAGAAATTTGGGGGAGTTGTGCCCGGGGAGGAGAGAATTTGGAGAGTGGAGAGAGCACAGCAGTGATGTGATACCATACAGTCTGCCTTCCAAACCTGCCATTTCCTCCAAGGGAACTGATTGCTCTGGACTGGAGATCAGTTGTAATTCTGGGAGAACTCCAGGCAGTGCTTGGAGGGTGGCCACCCTAAGTAGATCCATCAATGTCAATGGGCGTAGAAGGGTCTTTGCTAATAGTATTCCTTAATAAATGTGATTTGAATTGGGAATGTCAAATTCTCTTGCTTTTTCAAAATTACACTCTGTGTTTGAGTTCACTCTTACAAACCCTGCTTAAGATTGCTCCCTTCCTCTCTTCCCAGAAATCTGAAATGAATGGCATGATTCTCTCCAAAAGACAAGCAGGAGAGAGAGAGAGAGAGAGAGAGAGAACATGCATGCCAAAGAATGCAGAAGGGAACAGTACTTTTGTGGTAAAAAGAAATGGAAGGTGGCACCAATAAGCAGAGAAACAAGACAGGAGGGGAATTCAACAGGTGATTAGAAGTAGGGAGTATGTAATGAAATGCTGTAGCCCAGCATGTTTCAGGCCAGGGGCAACTCATGTTACTCCATTATTTTACTAGGTCATGTTCTGTCTCCTGATTGGTTTGTATTATGAGAACAGAGAGAAGGTAGATCAAAGGGATTTTGCAAATGACAAAGCAAGGCACAATGGATTAACAGAAGACATCATGTGGCTGGGAACAGGGGAATTGCTTAAAGAAGTGCCAAACTGCACAAAGGCCCAAACCATGCATTATAAGCTTGAAGGCTGCTGCTGCTGCTTCTGGGGTAAGAGCTTTCAGAGAACTGAATTTATTTTAATTAAGGGGGGAAGAGATGCCCACCCTTTTCTGGTCCACTGTTTTTCTGCTGAAACTCCCCTGCAAACTTTATTTCCACACAAGCTTTCCAAATGTATGTTTGCAAAGGTAATTGTGCATCTGGTATTCCACACAGGGGAATGGGGTTCTGATACTGTAAACCCCTTCAAGTCTGCACTGAGTGGAGAAAAGTAGGTTAAACGCTCCCAACTAAATGAAGCACACAAGCCTAAGTCCAGGGACACACACTCACACATTTAATGGCATCACCAACCCTGCCTTAAAAGATGTATCATTATGGAGGAAACTATTTGGAAATGAAATTCTGGTCACATACCCCTTTGCCTACAATCTAAAGAATACCTGTTGTTTTGCATCGACAAATGGATCTGTATCTCATGAGTCCCTCTTAAATAATTTAATGTTCAAATGTCCAGACTTATCACTATCTTACACATATTTATTCATAAGTAAGTTCCCATATGTTCAATTGGGCTTACTCCAACCTATAATGCTGTAGTCTATTAGTGGTTGCCTCCTGCGTGAAAGTTGTATTTGCAAGGAGAGGGCAGGGAGACATCTGACTGTTATGAGGCTAAAATTACCTCACTGCACAGACTGCTTGATGCACATTTAGAGTTGCCAACCAGCCTCGAGGAAACTGTCCTGTCCCTTTAATAGAGTCTTCATGCATGGAAACTGGCAGCTGAAGCTCTTTGTATCATGGAAGTAAATATCACCTGGTAAACAACATCTTATTAAGCCTCTGTTAAAGGGATGGGACATGGCAACCTATGTATTGCATACCTATTGGGCTTGCATAGCAGCTCATGCACTGAACCAGAAAGTGCTAGCATCAGAACAAGCTGGGCTAATCCCTGTGCTTCAGTGCAAGCACTAGACCCCAACCACCTGTGTTGTTATGATGACTTCTCCTTCCTAGCCGTGCCTGACACAGCTGTAGCATGCATAAGGTGCAGAGGTTAATTATTTAGTGGAGATGCTGGCAATTCAATTGTTTCTTTTTTCTTTTAATTATACTAAGGGTGGCTGTGTGGGGCAGGTAATTTACAGGCCCCTATCAAAGCAGCTATTGCTAGCAAATTCCTGGTGAGAAGGGGTGGGAAGGTAACATATCACCCACAAATATAAAACGATCATCATCACTTACTCGCTATATTCAAAACCAACCACTCTAGATAAGAACAGCTAATCATTTTTTTCAGGTCCCAGTCCTTAACAGACTCCCTCATTACATGCTTGGTTCAGATAAGAAGTGGGTGGCCTTTTCCTCCCCCCACCCAGACAGGAATATGATCAGCCTATTAAGGTTAGTGCCACTTCTGCATACACATTAAGACAGAGAGCCATTCTTTTAATGAATGTACTCTTCCTTGATGGGATTTAATTGGCGCCTGGCAGGAGATATGCACTTGCCAAAGAGGTAGAAAGTTCAAGGGAGAAGAAAAACAGCTAAGAATCATTACAAATTTAACCAGCTGTGTTAAAGCCCAAAAGCTTAGAATTAAAAGCTTTTAAAGAGCTTCAGTCAGACTCATTGAGTCATCAAAATTTAAAGGCAGCATGACACAAAAGTGGGTGTTAACTGGGCCTTTAGCTAGAATAATAGGAGGAAGGCAGGGGAAACAAGAGATCTTGATATATTTTTAAGCATTTATGAATCTAGTTTTTAATCTGCACAGTGTGACAGCTGGATAGCATGATGTCAATGGCCATACAATAGCACAGTGTTCCCCATGGCTCATTGCAGTGAACGGTTGCCACCATCTTGGAATCTCACTGTAAAGTAGACTGTGTTGAGATATCTCTTACCCTCTATTGAATTTTTATTCTATCTTTTCTCCAAGGAGTTTAGGATGGCAAATACAGTTCTTCCCTCCCCCATTTTGCTCCCACAACAACTCTGTGAAGTAAGTTAGGGTGAGAGCAAGTGACTGGTCCTCGGTCCTTCAGTACACTTCATGGCTGAGTGGTGATTTGAACCCAAGTCTCCCTGGTTCAAGACAAATAGTATAGCCATTAAGCCATAAATCTTGAATACAACTGTTTCAGTTCTACAGAAAACAGAAATTAGGTGCACATTAAACGAGCATCTGTGGTCACTGCTTTGATTAATAATAATAATAACAACAACATTTGATTTATATACTGCCCTTCTGGACAACTTAATGCCCATTGAGAGCGGTTTACAAAGTTATTATTGATGGTTGTTGTGGGTTTTCCGGGCTGTATTGCCGTGGTCTTGGCATTGTAGTTCCTGACGTTTCGCCAGCAGCTGTGGCTGGCATCTTCAGAGGTGTAGCACCAACAGACCGGAAAACCCACAACAACCATCGTTCTCCGGCCGTGAAAGCCTTCGACAATACATTGTGTTATTATTATCCCCACAACAAAATACCCTGTGAGGTGGATGAGCCTGAGAGAGCTCCTAGAAGCTGTGGCTGACCCAAGGTCACCCAGCTGGCTTCAAGTGGAGGAGTGGGGAATAGAGATGGCCACAAACAGTAATACTAACTTTTAAAAGCCACAAACAGCCCACTCAGCTGTTCACAAACAAGCTGTTTGTGAGGGCCCATTCTAAATGAACAGGAGGTCATTGCAAGCCTCATTCGTTGCTATTCGTCAAGCCAGACAGTCTGGCACCTGCAATCAATTCCCTTGGCAACCGGAGGCAGGGACTGCCTGAACTCTGTCTGAACTCCTGCTGTTGCCCTGGAAACCCCAATCTAAGCCCAATTTAGCTTGATAGGCAGGTCTTCCTTTCAAGTGTGGAGCTCCAAATTTGCAAATTTGGTGGGTTTTGGACATTGGGAAGGTCAGTTTGTCGTCCCTCAAAGTAGCTGCCAGCAGACACTCCCGTTTTTGCCACTGTGAAGAGAAAATGACAGGAAAGGGGGGGACCCACGGATCATGCCTTTCCCGGGGAGCAATCTCTCTGAAACTTGGGGTGTCTTTAGAGGACAGTGAGGAATATGTCCCCTGCAAATTTGGTGGGTATTGGACATTGGGAAGATCAGTTTGTGATTCAAGTTTTGTGATTTTCATTTTTCCTACATTTCTTCTGTTTTTTAAAATTGGTTAGCAGGGGGGTGGGTGCAAGTAGGTATATTGCCTCAGGCGCCAGAAACCCTGGCGCCAGCCCTGATTAAAGCTCCCTTAATCAGATACAAGTAGGAATGAAGATCCAAATCAAAATATGGCAAGTAGGTATCTTGCCTCAGGTGCCAGAAACCCTGGCACCAGCCCTGATTAAAGCTCCCTTAATCAGATACAAGTAGGAATGAAGATCCAAATCAAAATATGGCAAGTAGGTATCTTGCCTCAGGTGCCAGAAACCCTGGCGCCAGCCCTGATTAAAGCTCCCTTAATCAGATACAAGTAGGAATGAAGATCCAAATCAAAATATGGCAAGTAGGTATCTTGCCTCAGGTGCCAGAAACCCTGGCGCCAGCCCTGATTAAAGCTCCCTTAATCAGATACAAGTAGGAATGAAGATCCAAATCAAAATATGGCAAGTAGGTATCTTGCCTCAGGTGCCAGAAACCCTGGCGCCAGCCCTGATTAAAGCTCCCTTAATCAGATACAAGTAGGAATGAAGATCCAAATCAAAATATGGAAGAAGTATTGCAGAGAAAGGAGTCAAGAAGATGCAAAGGCACAATGCAAAATGTAATCAGCTTTATTAGAGCAATGGAGAAATGCTTAGGAAATGCAGAAAATTAGCATCCGTATTGAGATTAGAATCCTGTTGCAACCTTTTCACATACAGCGTATAAAAGAGGGACTGGCTGTAATAGCATTGGATGTGTCGCTGTTGTTTTACATAGCTGGTAGGCAACTCAAGCTGTAATAGATGCTTCAGTTTGGGAGTCAATCTGTGGCAACCAATACAGATCTTTTAGTCACTGTTTGGATTAGATCAGTAGTTCCCAACCTTTTTGGTTGGTTTCCTCAAGTCCAAATTTACTTGGTACGGTGACCTATCCAGGGCTGGACCAAGGTGTTCTGGCTCTCCAGGTGAACTATGACACAAAGGATCATCTAATCCAGCATTCCATTTCATACAATGACCAACCAGATTTTTTGAGAAACCAAACAAAATTGCACAAAAGTCACAGGTCCCCCCACTATGAACCCCAAGCAAGTGGAACTCCAAAGTACACAATCTTTGCTTATGGAAGGTACATTGCAGCCTTTGATTACCCTCTCATTCTCTGTTACTCTCTCTAATCACCCCTAAAAGTCTAAGCTACTCACTCTAGCAACATCAGAACACATTCTACTTAATTCTTCATCAATCAACATGTATACGCAGTGAAGAAAAATATACTAGCTAATGAGTGACAAGGAAGATACTGTTTCCAGGAGGGCCCTGTTGACAACCCGAGTAAGCAGCAAATCCACAAAGGCTGAAGACTGAAAGCCAGTTCTGTCTGCCTTCCTCTCACTATGGATAATTGGATGTTTCAGTCAGAGGAGGACTTACGGGGATCATGTTGCTGTGTTACCATCGTGTCTAGAAATCCTAGGGATCTAAAGGTACAGAGGTAGGCATGACTGTGAATTATATTGGTTCTCTTTCTGACTTTTGCTGCATTTACAAAAGTGTGTAAAAGTGCTATCAAGTCACAGCCACTTTATGGCACCCCATAGGGTTTCCAACTTAGGCGAGAGATGAAAAGATGATTTGCCATTGCCTACTTCTGTGTAGCAACCCTGGACTTCCTTGGTGGTTTCCCATCCAAATACTAACCAGGGCCAAATCTGCTAAGTGTCCAAGATCTGACAAGATTGGGCTAGCCTGGACCATCCATGACAGGACAGAAGAATATACCAGATCAGAATTAAACTCTTCTTTAGCCCAAGGATGCCAGAACAAGGTTCAGGCAAAACCAGGGGAATACAGAGTTCTCTTAAAGTTGGAAGGAGGGGGAGAATAGAAAAACCGTTGGTTCTGCTGCATTTAGCAATTGAGGAGAAGTAGTAAGCAAGCTTAACATTATTTTGCAATTCATTCTAAAGAACCTTCCCCTCAAGTCAAACCTGGAAATGCTGAAGCACAAAAAGTATGTAATATTTTATTGGTGCAAGAATTCATTGCTGGCTCTCCTGCAAATGGCAAGTCTAATTTCCATATATGTCAATGCTAATGAATGTTAAACCTTTATTTACTTGTGCACTTGTGTTGTTCTGGATGATGGAACTTTTGGGAAGTGATGGTTTCCTTTCATTTATTGTAACTAAGGTTGCCTGGCAACTGGTGAGAGGTTCAGGGGCAGAGACGTGGGGAGGGCTCAATGTTGTGTTCACTGCTATGTCACTTGCAGGGAAAAAATGGAAGTGATGTAGGATAGCTCTGAGAATCACTAGGAACTCTATGGTAAAATATATGCTAAAACCATAGAGTTGACAACAGTTTCTAGACCTACCCTATGTCAGTTCCAAGTTTTCCCCAGAAGTGATGTAGCAGCACACATGATGCTGATAGGTTTTTTCTCCTGTCAAATCTTGGAACAGCAGCAAGCAAGGACAGCTGCCAAATGGAGGCATCTCCATAGCAGGAGGCCTGATAGCCCTAACTGTAACCCAAACAAACTGGGCTGCATAGTAGCTTCTTGCTGCAGTCAATACATGTGAAGCTCAACTGTGGGTCAAAAATCCCCCTGCTTGGAGGCAGCCATTTTGGCTATGGAAAACAGCACAGGTTGGAAGTCAAAAGCTTATTCTCTCTCACCCCCACATTTTGAGATGAATCAGGCCCTGGCACACTTGGAAATGTTAGTTCCCTAATGTCATGTATGTCTGTAAGACCAATCAGGGGACCTCCTCCAACCCAACTTGTGTCACACATATCATCTAGTTTGGCTCTTAATCAATGTATGCTGCTTTTCTCAACAGGCTAACAATTTAAAGTCATAACATAAAGCAAATAAATTATATAACTATCATAAAACAACATCAAATAAAACAGTAATCACCACCAAAATCATCAAACTTTTAGAACCTCATTTGAAGGCTTTCAAGGATAAAAATAGGTTATATTGCATTAAACGGAGGAGTGAAAAACGATGTAAACCACTTTGGGTTCCCACTAGGGTGAAAAGTGGGTATAAATGAAGTAAATACATAAATAAAACAAATATCTAAAGTTTCACAAGAGGAGGTGTATTTAGTGTGGCAGCAACCATTCCCCCATCATCCCTGGGTTGGCAAACCACAGGGGCAACCACTCCAACTCAGAGGGGGGAGGCCATAGCAGCCCTGTCACTCCAGCACCGCTTCTGACCCCCAAGCCACCATGATGCGCTGACAAGCCACCTTAGCCTGTTTTTCACCCAGCCCTGAATCAGAGTTGGGTGTTGCTGTCTTCTCCTGTGGCCACAGTGGCAGCCACACCTAGGGTTGCCGGTCCTGCAGTGGGGGGGGGGCGGATCCTACACTCCCAGCCTTCACTCCTTATCACCACTCCCCTAGCTGGCAGGAGGGAAAGGTGGGGGAGTGATGTCATCATGCAGGCTGCAGGAGTACTCCTGCGCACAAAGTGCTCCTGGCACGAAGCATGGGAGCACTCCCATGGCTTGCATGATGATGTCATCGTATTGCCGTCAGGAGCACACAGGTACAAAGAACTACTCAAGGTGAGTGCAGGGTCCCCCTCTCCCAACAGGAGGGTAAGGGTACTTGGCAACCCTAGCCGCACCTTGCAGCTGGGCCACTCTTCTCCTAGGACCCTTGGCATTTTCAGCACCTCAGGGTCCAGGTCTGTCACCGTCATTGCCTCCCCCTCAATAAGTAAGATCATGCTGAAGCCTGGCAGCCCTCCAGGGCTCAAGGGGTTCACTGGGGAAGGGGGTAGTGGGCCAGTTGCAGCAGCTCTGGATACCACGCAAGCAAGTTTCATAGCCTCAATGCGTCCTTATTAAGGGGCAGGTCTCCAGATACAGAAAGTGGGAAATCCATGAGATTGATTGCATTCATAGTGCATGCATCTGGATTACAGCATACTGTAACAGATCTTGCCTGTCTACTGATATAAAAAAGACAGCACTGCCATTTAGGGAGGGGTGGCTTTTTATTCTTCAGGTCTGGCACTGCTACCCCTAAGAACAAAACTCTGCCTAGCTGGCCAAAGAGCTGCTTGCTAAGCTGACACAAATAGGCTGCTGCTTGCCTTAAGAGTAGCAACATAGCTGTGTGAGTTCCCTCCTAATCCACTCACTGAATCATGTCATATCCATTTTTTGGATGAAAAATAGACTATGTAATGGGGTGACAGACAAACGAGCAGTCTTGTTAGTCATTGGAAGCTATGCATTTATACGAACTGCAAATGCAGCACAAGGTATGGAAAGAGGAGGGGGATCCATTCTGTATTAACTCTCAATGTGGAAAGTTTCTGCTATCAGTTCCCTTCACTTTAGCCGTACTATTATTTATGACAAGTGAAGTGGGCCATAAAGGCTGGGTTGGGAAAAGGCTGTTCAGATGGAGCAAGATGCTCTTCAGATGGCTGCTCAGGGGAGAGCGAAATGTTTGCACACTGCTAATTGCCTCATAAATTGGTTTTATTCTTGTGGCTGAGGCTAACCTCCCCATTTAAGGTTCATAAAAGGACTCAGTGTGCTAGTTTCACAGTAGTGAAAAGAGCTGTTTGCTGGAAGGGGCAGAGGGCAAGGGGGGCCCTCAAGCTGACTGTTTTAAGCTTTAGGTAAGAATGAATAACATGTCCATTTTTAAGGCTGTGCTAACATTTACTCAGGTCTAGGTCTGGAAAAGATGATAAAATACAAGATTTAAACACTCACTGCTGCCCTCGCCCCCTATCTGTTGCCTAGGGCTTATTCCCATAAGCCCTATATGCAATGCTGCACCTTGCCAACTCTCAGAGTCATGGTAACATCAAGGTATTTGATGGTTACTGAGAGAAAATTAATATGGACTAGTAGTATAGCTTAATGAAAACATCCACAATACATATCATACTTCATCCAAAAAAAAACCCTCAAGCCATAGCCTCAGAGAAGCTTCTGTACTCTCAATGCTAAAACAGAGGGGCCTACCTAAAAGGGGTGTTGTATGGATTACTTATATAATGCACAGGCTTTGAAAAATTGTACCTGTTTCAGGAATTTATCTTGGGCATGACCAGAAACATTTCTGTCATGGAAAGAAGGTTGGAAACATTTTTCCAACAGCCATTCCACTTCTCTTTCAGGTATTTAATAAACCAGTTGCATCCTAATAAGTAACAACAAACGAGTTTTTAATAAAAGTTTGAGTAGGTTCCAGATTTTGTATTCCTATCATAGCTTCCTATTATTGCTGTAAAGACTTGAATGGGCTGATCCAGGGTACTAAGCATTGTAAGATGAAGACAGAAACAATAAAGGTCTCCCCCAAAGACTGCAATCCTGCTGTGGTTTATTTCACTTAACACAATATTATTATAATTACAGCTTGCTCTTGCAGTGTAGAGATACTGGTAAATAGTAAAGTTATGTGAACAATTTTTATCCCTCACTCTGTATCCAAAGGCTGCCAAACCCTCTTCTTCGCACAGATGTGGCTGGGTGGCCTGAACATTTTCAATCTCTAGCTTACAACCTCAACAAAGATATGTTTAGTTTCACTTGCAATGACATGCAGCACAATCTGAATATTAGCTGCTAGAAGGAAGGTTGGTGAAATGCAGTCTGCTATGCTGCACATCAATTCTGATAACATATGACAGCTCATTAACATACATTGGGCAGCTCAGTTTCTGCCAAGTTAAATGGCTTTGTGGTAGCTTTTTTGCTGGTGCAACACCAAGATATTCCAACCTTGCACTTATTTGCACGTCCCTGCTTATTCATGTCCTATGTTATAATTCCTTTATTATCTATTCAGTTGTGAAGGGTGTTCACATTCTGATAATGCCAAACATTCTTCCTTGCAGATGCCATTGTCTTTCGCTGTCAATCATTACAGCCCCAGTCAAAATTCTCATTGGTGCTTCAGTAAATATGACTGGCTTGTAATGCTTTAAGTACAATTATCCATTTCATGTATGATGAACTCCTTCATTCAGGAGCAGCAAGGAGGATAAAAGCTGTTTGCAGTCATGAAGGAACCTTTGTATGCTGGAAGCTGGATTGTTCTCCTTCCTCAGGTTGTTTATAACTCAACTAACTCCAAATCGTACAACACAGGAGAATATAGTCACACCACCCCTAGAGTACATTGGTATCAACAGGAAATTGTTGCTTGTTTAATGTGTTCTCCATATTGTTGATTCCAAAAGGAGTTGGGACATTGTTACACTTGACCTTTACGAGGCCTTTAAGCCTTTCTTGCTCTGTACACAAATGTGAAGAATGTGGGACAACACAGGAAAGAACCATTTGTAAGCTGGCTGCACATTGCCTTGACTTTTAATCTTTCTACGTTTAGGGCATTTTTTCCACATCCACATCTCTGGCACGCTGTGCTGCGGGGTGTTCTGAACATAGTCGGTGATGTATGTATGATTAGGGATGAAACAATCAAAACGCTGGGAGATCCACGGCTGGATATTCCCAGCATTTTTTCAAGCATGATTGGGGAGAGGAAATGAATCCTTTCTCCACTTGTTAGGCTCTCTCATAGTCCTTTAAAGGGAAAAGGTGGGGTTTTTTTTCATTTTAATGGATAATCTCCATATAAACTGGATAAGGGGACATTTCTCAGTGTTAGTTAAGTTTTGATTTTTCCTTCGCCTTTGATGCCCGTTGACTTTACTTTGTCCATTTGGAGATTAATGTAGGGGGGCTGGAGTGCCATGGAAACATTTATTTCATTCTTGGCTCACTACTTAAAGAGTGGCAGAGCAGGAGGAGCTGGCCATATGGGCTTCATTGTGTGGGAGGTACCATCAGGGTTTGGTACTTTTCCCCATGTTGATTAGTATCTGTGTGAAGCCCCCCACAATGACATTATTCATTGTTGATGATATTCAGCTATACTTTTTTCCCAACCATTTTTTTTCCCGATAAGCCCATCAGATACTATTGCTTGGTCGTGGGGCAGTGGCTTTTTAATTTTAACTTTTATACAAGATACAAGCCTCATACAGAATGCATAAAATATGACAAGAACAGTAGCAGGTCTATACTTAAGCCTCTATATGATGTTTCCAGATATCTAAAAATAAGTGTATAAGCTAAGGTTGCCAGCTCCTCCTGGCAAATGGTGGGGACTGGGGAACGGGACATTGGCTGCAGGCTGCACTCTCTGGTGATGTAACGAGGTTGTTAGTGATGTGCTGATGTCACTTCTAGAAGTGATATGTCGCTACCTCACTCAAACGGCTTGGTACTGGGACAAAAACTCTGTTTTTGTCTGAATACCAGGGCTTCACCTGCTGACATGATAGAGTTACTTTTGGGCTTATAGGAAGTGATGCTGAGAGGGCAGTTTATAGATGAAATATCATAGTCATAGAGTCATAGAATCATAGAGTTGGAAGGGGCCATACAGACCATCTAGTCCAACCCCCTGCCCAGTGCAGGATCAGCCTAAAGCATCTCTGACAAGTATTCATCCAGCCTCTTCTTGAAAATTGCCAGTGAGGGGGAGCTCACCACCTCCCTAGGCAGCTGATTCCACTTTTGAACTACTCTGATCGTGAAAAAGTTTTTCCTAATATCCAGCCGGTACCTTTCTGCATGTAATTTAAGCCCATTGCTTCGTGTCCTACCCTCTGCTGCCAACTGGAACAGCTCCTTGCCCTCCTCCAAATGACAGCCTTTCAAATATTTAAAATCATGTTCCCCCTCAACCTCCTCTTCTCCAAACTAAACATTCCCAAGGCCCTTAGCCTTTCATCATAGGGCTGTCTCCAGACCCCTGATCATCCTCGTCACTCTCCTCTGCACCCTCTCGATTTTGGCCACATCGTTTTTGAAGTGAGGCCTCCAGAACTGCACACAATACTCCAGGTTTGGCCTGACCAAGGCAGTATAGAGAGGGGCTATGACCTCCTGCGATTTCGACGCTATGGGCCCTTTGATACAACCCAAGATTGAATTAGCCTTTTTTGCCACCGCATCACACTGACTGCTCATATTTAGTTTACAGTCCACTCTTACCCCAAGATCCCTTTCACATATACTACTGCCCAGAAGTGTATCCCCCATCCAGTATTTGTGCTTCCCATTTTTGTGTCCCAGATGTAATACTGTGCACTTGTCTTTGTTGAATTGCATCCTATTCACAGCTGCCCACTTCTCCAGAATTTTAATAGAATTTTAATTCTATCTTCTTGGGTGTTTGCTACTCCTCCCAATTTGGTATCATCAGCAAATTTAATGAGCAGCCCTTCCACTCCTTCATCCAGATCATTGATAAAAATATTGAAAAGTACCGGGCCCAAAACCGAGCCCTGCGGCACCCCACTGGACACCTCCCTCCAATCTGATGAAACGCCGTTGACCACCACTCTTTGAGTGCGGTCCTCGAACCAGTTCCCTATCCACCAAACTGTCCTATAGTCCACTCCACAGTCTTCCAGTTTGCCCATCAGAATGTCATGGGGGACCTTATCAAAAGCTTTACTGAAATCCAGATAAATCATGTCAACAGAGTTCCCCCCGATCCAGTAAGCTGGTCACTCGATCAAAGAAGGAAACCAGGTTGGTCTGGCAAGATCTGTTAGGAACAAAACCATGCTGACTTCCCCGGATCACTGAGCGGTCCTTCAGATGCTTACAGATTGATCCCTTTAAAATCTGTTCTAATATCTTCCCAGCAACAGAAGTCAGACTGACCGGCCTGTAGTTTCCCGGGTCATCCTTCTTCCCTTTCTTAAAGATTGGGATAACGTTCGCTCTTCTCCAATCTTGTGGCACATCCCCAGTCCTCCAGGAGGCCTTGAAGATGATGGACAGGGGTTCTGCAAGTTCTCTAGAAAGTTCTTTCAGCACTCTTGGGTGCACCCCATCTGGCCCAGGGGATTTGTATTCATCCAATGCAGCCAGATGCCTCTCCACAACCTCTCTGTCAATGTCAATTAGCCACTCAGTTGTCCTGCCACATTTTCTACTATCTTTAGATGTGCCTGAGTTCTTCAGGGAGAAAACAGAGGCAAAGAAGTCATTAAGCCTGTCTGCTTTTTCTCTGTCCTGCATCAGAGTTTCTCCATCTACTCCCAACAGCGGTCCAATTGCTTCTTTTACCTTGTATTTGCTTCTCACATATCTGTAGAAGTTTTTCTTCTTGTAGCGAGTCCTTCTGGCCAGACCCAGCTCGTACTGAGCTTTGGCCTCTCTGATGGCTGATCTGCAGTGCCTAGTGACCCTCATATACTCCTCTTTAGAGGTCTGTCCTTCTCTCCATTTCCTGAACATTTCCTTTTTCTCTCTTAGCTTATTCTGGAGCTCTCTGTACATCCACATCGGTTTCTTGGAGCCCTTACCATGTTTCCGTCTTGCTGGGATAGTGAGGGCTTGAGCTTGCAAAAGCTCGTGTTTGAGAGCTTGCAAAAGCTCGTCTATTCAGCAGACCTTGTAGCTTTTCCCACCTGGTGCTAAAAGAGTCATCAAGAACCTTTCACGCCTACAGTCCACCTTAGGAAACCTCTCCCAACTACATAGTCCACTTCCAGAGACAGCCATTAAGCCATTGTTATGGGGGGCAAAGGAGTCACCTTGCCCCAGGGAGTCTTTCACCCTATAACTGGGCTCCCCAGCCATGTGCTGTGTGTGTTCTGGATCCGTCCACATGCTCCCAGTCTTCATGAAACATGGTCATTTTGCTGCCTCCATGGACCTCTGCTCTTCAAGACTAGTAACTATCGCCCTCTCTGAAACTGCTTTCTCTCATTTTCCTCCCTGATTTTCTTAGTTAGCCTTGTATGTGCACTGCGTGTAACTCCAAGTATCTGCCAACTCCCCGCCTCCCAAAAAAAAGAAAAAGGATTTTCTCCTTTTGAAATCTTTTCAAATTTGCCCACCTGCACGGTGGGCCAATCACAGTGCAGGTTCTGGGCTTGTTAGGGAATGAACCAATCACAGGCATTCAAGGGGGTGGGGTTCCAATATTGCGATATATTAAGAGATCGATATAGCGCAAAATTAGAACAAAATTAGAAAAAGAAAACGAAACATCATCGCTGACGCTCGGTCTCACTCCGCCTTTCATCCCGCAGTTTTCGAAGGAATGTGAACAAATGATAGCGCCACAGAGACGCTATTCTGGCGGGAATGTGAACGGATCCGGGGAGATTGCACAATTCAACATGACACAATCATTCCACAAGAAAAGCGAAAGGTAGGGTGATGTGGATTCAGCCCTGGTGTCCTTGAGATAAGATAACATTCTTCAGCTTGTTAGCAGTTAGTCAAGACTCCATAGCTGAGTTGTCCTTGAACTAATTGCCAAACAATTCGCACCTGCCAGATTGAGTGAGTGTGCCAAGGACTGCAGACTTGCTGCACTCCTCCCTCCTCATGTACACACCTCCTTAGGTGACATCAGCATTTGGTACCTGATTGGCTAGCAGGCCTGGGCCACTCTGGTTTCCAAATAGGATAAAAATGCTTACTTAATAATGGAGCCTTAAGATTTCGGTGGGTTTCAGTAACAACAACTGTAACCTATCCATGGCTTCGCTTTTGGCTCAAGAACTCTGAGACGGACGCTGAGGCACCCATCTATTTGTTTGCTCTGCGGCCTAGCTGTTTCGACTTTTGACCAAAGCCTTTGTTTCTGCACCTTTGACAACATCTTGTTTTGCCTCTTTTAGAATTACTGTGGTATGTATTAGCAAGTGCTTACATGCTTTAAGATTTTTTGGTTTATCCTCACATTCTGTCTTGTGATTTTAGATAACCTTGCACTTTTTAAATAAATAATTATATTTTCTCCTGTGTGGGTTCTTTTGACTCTGAAGCCTCAAAGCTACAAATCACTTGGTTGAACTCACTTTGTGAAACTCGTGAATAGACGTGGGCACGAACCAAAAAAAATTAACAAACCAGCGGTTTGCGGTTCGGTGCCGACAACGATCTCGAGGTCGCGAACTGCAACAAACATTTTCTATTACCGAACTGGTTCATGGTTCATGGGGCGCGGAATGGCCCCCGTGGCACTTAGAGAGCCCATATTCCTGGGGAGTGTTTTGCAGGCTCTCCTACAGCCATCACCCAAGTTTGGACAAGATTGCAAAAGGGATCTTGGCGTTATACCCTCTCCAATCCAAGGCCCCCAGGAAGCTCCCACAAAAATCCAAGCTCAATTACATTCTCTCTGTCTCTCCCCAAAGGCTAGCAAGTGGCAAGCAACAGCCCTGTCACACTCCACTGCTTGCTGAAAGTGAAACCCAGCCTGGGAGCCAACGGCTATATATAAGCACAGGTCCCGTTGAGCAACGCAGGAGGTCTGTGTTTGGCCATCAGAGCTGCATATCGGGTTTGCAGGTATGAGATTGGAGTGCCCATGGCTACAGAACACCTCCTTCCCCCTCTCTCCCCTGGGTGTCTTCTCCTAACTTGTAACCACTTTGCAGCTCCATGGTTGGAAGGAAGACCTGCTGATCAAGGTAAGCTGGGCTTCCATTCGGGTTTTCAGGGTGACAGAATGTGCACAGACAGAGTTCAGGCATTCCCCCGGCTCCGTTGCCAGTGGAATTGATTGCTGGCGCCTGACTGTCTGGCTTCCCGAACCGTGGCTGAACGCACCGAACCAGGCCTCTCCCCAACGCTGATTCGTTTGCCCTGGACAATAACGAACCGCTGGATCACGCGATCGCCATTTTTGTGGGGTTTTTGAAGTTCGTAATGCAGTTCGTGCCCATCTCTACTCGTGAACCACCTACCATAATAATATTGTTTTGTGAACTGTTCTTGCAAACCACCCTTGCAAGGTAGACTTCTGCTCTGTTAATTCCGATAGGCTTGGAGCTTTGTCCCTTAACTCTTTTGCCTTGGGATAGTCAAAGGGACTGGTGGCAGCCTAGCTGGGCAGTTGTGATTCTCTCATTGCCAATTTTGTAATCTGTGTGAAACCAGCCTTCAGGGCAGCCTGCAGCTCAGCTGTGTCGAGGCAAAGGTACCCTATACCCGAGACAGTTTGGCCTTTTATTTCTCTTTAATTTTTTTTAAAAAACCCTTTCTGGTTGAACATCTGCCTGATTCGTTTGAGAGTTCTCTAAGGGAATAATCCCCATAAACATTGATAGAGATTCCTAGTTATCCCTTCTCACTTTCCTCCTTAATGCTAATCCCCCTGACTAATTAGGAGACCACCTATTTGGGTAATACTTTTATTGAAGAAATATGATGAGAAAGGTATATCTCTGCAACAAAAGGAACTAGAGACTTGCTTTTTTAAAAAAATGAAAGTTGGAAATTCAGAGAACCTGATACACAGGTTGTCGTAATAATAATATTTAATCGCTCATTTTTTTAAAAAAGGGCTGGGTGGTATGGGGTGGGGGTGGCTGCTTCTGGGGGTCTGGCAAAGGGACACTATAAGGAAACCTACCGCATGGAAGCCCCATTGCTGCTGTGTTGTATTGGTAACTGAAACAGCAATGGGCAAACTACACAGCCCAGTCTCCATGTGGAAAACACCCTTTGCATTAGCAAGTCCTTTCAGAACACTAGGCTTCCTGTTTCAAAATCAGAAAATTAACCTTTGCATTCCATATGTCAGGAAAGCACTTATGACAGTATATTTTTAAAAGCCCTTAGCTATATATTAAGAAGCTCTTAGCCTTTAGTATTTCTGTGAGGAAGAATCTGTTGGTAATTTAAGTTTTTTTAAAAAAAAAATTCTGTTGACTTTGAGAGGTGCATTTGTATCCGCCTATTGAATTCCATGAGGGTGGTTGAGCTTAATTAAATAAAAATGTGAAGCAAGTTTAAGTAAGGGCAATTAGATGGAAAGGCAGCATGACTGGATATGAATGCTGATTAACCTAATAACAGGCTGTAATGCAGCTTTATGGGAACTAAATGGTTTGTTTAATGGATAGAATGGCTCATAGTGTATAATATATAAAGTTCCTAACAATAAACATTTAATTAGCAAATCCTCTTCTGTTTTTCCTCAATGTGCAAAGCAAAGTGGTTAATAAAAAAGTCACTGGATTGGAGTTATTTATGTCTCAGTGAAAACTAACTTCCACACTGCACTGGTGTAACCAATACGAAATGCCAGTCTCTCTCAGTTTTTGGAAGGTATAAACAGGCTGATAGTTTATCATGTCATATTTTACATCTCCCAAGGGATTACCTCATTTTATCCTCATAACAACCCTAGGAGGAGGGTGAGGCTGAGAGTCAGGCCACCCTCTCATCACATGACTGAAAGAAACCTGCAGAAACGGGAAGGGCAGGCTTCTATGGTCTTTGAACACAGGTCTCAAACAAGAACGTTGTGACATTTAAAAATCTTGCAGCCTGCATATTAAAAACACTGTTATCTCATCCTGTTTTTTTCTGAAAGAGTTCAGAATTCTCCAGCCAAATGGTTCAGATGTTTAAGTCACCCTATAGGAAAGGTTGGCATTGTGGTCATGTATATATATATGTACAATGTGTTATTTTGTCCCCATGTTATGTCTGTTGGGTTTTAGTAGAGAGAATTGTCCATGTTCCCATTTTCCTGGACATTTCCATCTTTAATTACTCTGGTAGCATGAAAATTGCTTCTGCATCATTCCTTCCCCATTACCAGAATGGCAGGTCACATAGAAGGAGCTGCTGGTGAGAAAAGGGTAGCACTGCGAGCTTTTTTGGACACTGGTGAGTGGTATGCCTATTGAGTAGCAGAATCAGTGACAGATGTTTTCTCCCTATTTTGTCATGCTCAAAGGTGATGTCCATAAGTAACTTGACAGGGTCCCCCTCCCCCTTTTTTTCATGCAGCAGTCTTCTTTTTCCTATCTTTGTTGTCTCTGAAGAAGTACATACTCATGAATTGGGGAAAAACTTATTTTCTTTGGCTGTAACATGCATTGTTATAGAAATTAGAGTGACTGAATGTAAATAAAAAATCCAAGATTTCAACCTTCAAACAGAATAAAGTTGAACAGTTGTAATTTGTCTTGCAGAGGTGAGAACTGCTGTTTGAAATGCCATATTCGGCAGACAGCCTGGTCACCCTAGTAAAAATATTTCTTTCCTGTCCAAACATTTGCTATTCTACCCAACAAGTATGTGTTTCTTTTTGAAGAAGCATATACTCATGGATTGGGGTGGGGGGAACTTATTTTCTTATATGCTAGGGTTCCCAGGTGCCTGCCAGTGGCAGGCGATTTTCTGGGATTCCTGCCTCTGTCCGTTGACCATTAGCAATTGGTGGGAGGAGAATGGCTGCATGCAAATTGTCCACCATCAGCAGGCAGGCCAGAGAAATGGGTGAAAATGAGCCCATGTCCCCAGCCAATGATCTCACTTCCAGAGCAACCCAGAAGCAACAGCATCATGCCAAGGCCAATTCTTTAGGAATCAACCCAAAACATGGTGAAAACCACACCAGAAGTGACATCATCAAAAGGTGTCACAGGAGTGCACACATGCTGATACGCATATGCACAGAGGGTTAAATGCCTGCTGCCACACACACTGTACACCTCCAACACCCGCTAATAGGTGGGGAGGGGAGGGGACCTGGCAACCCTACCTGTTTCAGGGACCATATATAAGGCCAAACTAAGCTCTCTTCCTCTATGGGTAACTTAAGTGGAGTAAGAACTTTGCCCCACATTAGGTATAGAGGTATGGTTAAAGACTAATCTGTAGCTACACTATGATCATCTGGGTGGGCCATGGCCCCATGACAGAGCAGCTACGTGGCATGCAGGTGGTCATGGTTTCAATCCCTAGTGCCTCCAATTAAAAGGATCAGGTAGTAGCTGTCATGTGAAGGACTTCTACCTAAGACCCTGGAGAACCCGCCAGTCTGAGTAGCAATTAGCAAATACTGATCTTGAGGGACCAATGGTTTGCTTCAGTATAAGGCAGCTACTTTGTGGGTCCTCCAATGAAAAACATAGGCTAGGAAAGAGAGCTGTCATCAGCTTGCTTGTCTAATGAAAGGTTCCATCAGTTTTAGGGGGATTGCGAAACTAAACAGTTGTATTTGGCTGCACTGAATGCTGAATATTGGCAGCGGGTAGATCTGCCAGCCAGCCAAGAGTATATTCACAATAGCTTCCTGACCTAGTCCCTTGTTAGCAAAAATGGTCCAAGGAGACTCGCCTGATCTTTAACTGTCAGAAGCCAGCAAATGAATTATGGGTGCTGGCTAGGTTTGCTGTTCCTGCCTTATTTATTTATAGTCTTGCAAATTGGACAGTACAGAAGCCAGGACAGACTGATTGCCAATCACAGTTGTGTTTCATTCCGACTGCTAATGAAGAAGAGACACTGTGCCTTAGCAGAGAAGCAGTGATGTATTTGGCTCAGGCACAGGTCATCCTGAGACAAAGCTGCCAGCCCCATATCTGCAGCATCCTTAATTTATGGTCCTACTGACTGTCTTGCTGTGGCTGCCTCCCAAGGACACTCCATTCAGAGGAGACATCACCATTGTAGTAATAGGGGCATGGGTGTTAGATATTGATTGGATATGGCTACTTTATAAATGTCCCTCAAATATTCAGAAATGTAGCAGAGACACAGAGGTTAGGCCACCAGTTCTTTGTTCAAGGCATACTAGCACAAACTTGGTTATTTTCACTTTCAGCATCACATGGTTCTCCCCAAATAAACAAAGGCCATGCTCTAGGAAAGATAGCGAATACACCTCTGATTTAATTCTTAGCTAGGATTTGTACCATCAGGTACTTCTAAATAAGGTTCTGTTCAGATAACACTTTGTATGTACTGGTATGTGCATGCCTATGAATCCATATGACACTTAATGCAGTCAGACCTGTGTCACCGTACCACCTTCTTGCCATGCTGATACAGAGTTTGGAAGACTCAACAGAAATGAACTCCAAAAGTATCAAGAATGTTTCCCAAATGCTACAGTACTGCTGTAGCATAGTGGTTAAGTGGCTGGGTTGCAAATCAGCACTCTGCTGGTTCAAATCCCATTACTGCCATGAGCTCAGTAGGTGGTCTTTGGTTGTTCACTCTTCTCAGCCCCAGCTCCCCAGCTGTATTGTGGGGATAATTATGTCACTGACTTTGTTCACTGCTCTAAGTGGGGCACTAATCTGTCTAGAAGAGCAGTATGTAAGCACAGTTGTTATTATGAGACTCAACGGTTATGCTACAAACTAATAAAAATGCACACAGCTTAAGTTATTAAAGCATGGTGGTAAAAAGATGATAAAATGGATCTCTTTGTCTATTCTTTTAAGGGTTGTGTCAAGAGTGGCACAAGGATTTGAATTTGTGTCTGAGAAAATACTTCATGTTAGATAATCCACAATAGTCATAGAATAATGTAAGAATTGTGAGAACATTCTTACAAGAGTGCATTGGATTGGGATTTTTTTTTTGTCAACCTTTAGCTGCTTTGTCATGTGAAAAAATGTATATTGAGAGTTAGTGACTGGGAGAACAGAATCAGGTACTTGAAATGAATTCCAAAACTGGCAGTAATTGCCATGGTTTCTTATTTTTGTGAACTAGAATTTCTTCCCCCACTTCTTGATAGCTTCTCTTTGATAGCCGCATAGCTCACTTTGCCTGGTATGACCTCATATGCAGGATTGCCAACTTCTGAACCAGCCCTAGAGCTGAACCTTTAAATATCCATTTAACATATAGCAATTAGTAGGTGATAATGTTGATCTCCATGCTGTGAAAAGCTTCATTTGTTGGTTCCTTCGCACTAAAGCTGCTGTTAAAAGGCAGACAAGTAAACCAGGAGACCACTCTCCATTCCCATCCCATTGGCAGCCCAGGCTGCAAGGGATCTCTGTGACCACTGGAAACTCACACATGTAAGAGAGTGAACCAGTAGATGCTTTGTTTGTGCAGCACACATGCTCCACCAACCCTGTTTTTAAACATGCATTGCTAACATGGAGGTAGGAATGATAAGTCACAGAGGCATCTAATTCTGGGTGCTTCTGCATTAGCCCTTTCCTACATATAAGTTGACATCAAAGGTTTACCTATTACAGAGTACCCAGTCATCATCACTTGCATACAATGGTATTATAGTGCTTTCCCTTTTTCCAAGACCCAGTTTGTCACAATTTTTCTAACTGCCAATGGGATCGCAGTGCTCATGTATCACATCTGGACTGGAGAAGCATTCAGCTGGCATTGAGTAGTGATCAGTTAGTAAGACTTGTTTTCATGTATTTTCTTGGCCTGTGTTTCCTGATTGTATTGCCACAATGACCTGTCTTATACTCAGGGAGTCTTTTAAAAAATGTTCAGTGCTATGGATCAGCTACTGGGGAGAGAGACTAGAATCACATTCTCCCAACTTTACCTTCCTCCCCAAACCCTTGATCAATGGAATTCTAATCTCCATTGGCTTTCATTATGTGTTCTAAAACATAAATCCTCCTCTCCCATTAATATTCCAACAGCTTTAGTTGCTTAATTTTATATGAGGTTAGTTCTAAGCACGTGTGCGCAAATAGGCATTACAGTGTTTAAAATGGAGAACATAACACCATATTAAGAGAGACTATAATTGCAGACCCATTTCTATTTCATTGGTGGTAGTGGAGAGTGCCACCAAGTCATAGCTGACTTAGGCAATCCCTGGTGGGGTTTTCATGGCAAGAGACTCACAGAAGTGGTTTGCCATTGCCTGCCTTTGCAATTCTGCTCTTCAGTGGAGGTCTGCCACCCAATTACTAACCAAGGCCAATCCTGCTTAGCTTCCGAGATCTGAAAAGATCTGGCTCAGCAGAACACTATATGCCCTAAAGGGCACTAGCATGAAAAAGACCCTTCTGAAGCAATATCCTAATGCCTAAATATGGCTTATTTAAAACATAAGGCAGGTTGGGAAAAGAGCCCAAGGGGGAAGGCTTAAGTCTGCTCTACCATGCCTTATGATCCTGATCTAAATCAGGCCCTGCATGCCCAGGAACTGAGCCCCCAGCAGGGAATTCACAAGTGCACATTTGATCACATGACCCCAAGGGGGAAAAAAACATAGTTGCGCCCAAAGAATTTCTACTGTTCACAGATCTTGAGAAGTTAGAACATACTTTGTATACAGGTGTGCTTATGTGTGAGTGCATGCACAGGAAAAACAGGATGCACTGTGGAATGTCTTAAAGAAAGTGGAGGAGGAAAAAGAGAACAGTACGACAAGGAAGATGACACAAATTATATTTCTGAATATTTCCAGGGGGAAACAAACATATGGGATAAATTCATGTAGTACATATCACTCAAAGTGGAAGTCACAGTTCTCAATACACCAGGATCCTTTTTCCTTTTTGTAAAAGAAGGGAAACCCACCCCAAATGTTAAGTATTCCTTGAATAAAAAGGTTGAACTAAGTGGCTGAAACAACAGAAGAATTGATAATGCTTGAAATACAGAGAATGGGTCAGTGAGTTATATTGGAAAGAGGGGACAGCATCCAGCAAGCCTCAGATAAGACAGGAAGGTTCCATCAACCAGAATACAGAGCTCAAGTTAGTTGTATCTGCAGCAGAAAGAATTACATAGGCAGAGAACCTCAAAATAAGTATTCTTTTTTCCCACTCCATGGCAAATACAGAAAGGCAAAATACCCTTATTTCCCAGCATTATTATGGTAAAAATTCAGGTATGATGTTTGAAAGAGCTGTGGCTGTCTGCTTTTGAGGATAGTGTTTGAATACAGTTTCATCTTACTTGTTGCCCAAGAAATCTTGTTGAGAGAGGAGACATTCAGGCCAATTCCTAAACTACAATGGCACAAAAATGTCTGGTCCAGTCAACTTCGGCTAGCAAAACACTTCTATACCATTGTTCCATTCACTAACATTCAAAATCCACAATTTAAATTGTAACACCTCATCTCTCCCTCCGTAGCAAGTGAACAGAGGCAAAGAACTCACTCCCATCAATACTTCAAAAGGCACCTTCAAAGCACCTTGAAAATGAAGTATCATTTCCAAATGAATGGGAAACTCTATCTCTAGAGCATCAGTAGATAATGTGACATATGACAACTCACTTTGTGATGCTCAGAGCATTTGCAGAGCTCCTGCAATTCCAAAACACTGCCCAGACCAGAACCTTCCAAGGTTACACTCTGTCCAGCAGAGCATTGGGCAGATGAGGAATCCAGAATCTTCTATACTTAAACTGCTCACCTGGAGCAAATGAATAGGACCTTGTTTAGCAGGAAATGTGCCCTATTTGGTAATATTTTCTTCTTGATTTGTGAGCAGTGCGGTTAACCATAATGGAAAGCTGGTGCTACATTAATCTGGCATTCAATGTCATGTAGGTTCATCCTCAGAAGTATTTTTTCCCCAATTTCTTTTTACCAATGCAGTGTGTGGCTGATTATCAGTAGTTAACATGCATAAATGTTACCAGCCTGATTCCAACCAAACTGCCTACATACTGGAGCATTCTCCATATAGGTAAGCTCCACCAGGGAGTTTGTGCCAATACTTGGCCAAGAAGCTAGAAGGAGAGCAGGATTTCTATACTTGTTCTTTGTACCATCTGCTCAATGAGATTCTGTCCTCTTACAGACTTCAGGCCAACTTAAGTATCCCTACAGAGCATAGTATCCAGCTCTGAATGTGTATGGCCCTGCAGAAGAGTGGCTTGTTTAATTATGGGGAGGTGAAGATGCCAACCAACCATGCTCCTTTCTGAACATATGGTTCCTTGGAAGGTCTTCCAGTTATTCTGTACAGCTGAACCATGACTTTGCTGGATTTATTTAACGTATTTAAAATATTATAATCAGCTAGCAACTGGGAAATTTCAAATATATGGCAAATTGGGGTGTCCCTTGAAAGAGGAGGACCAGCCTTACCTTTTCAAAACAATTAAATATCTTTATAAAATCTGCCTCAGCTTGCCACATTAACGCCTCAAATTTCCACTCAAATCTATCCATCACCTTAACCTCATTTTAGAATCTGATGTTAGAATCAAATTGTGCGAAGTCACAGACCCTTTTAAAAGGAGACTTCTTTTGCAAATCTGAAGCTCTCTTTTCCTTAGAATTCAGTGAGTCCAAAAAGGTAGTTAGCACGTTGCAATAGTCGCTTAACTACTTTACCAAAATAAAGCCACATCTTACCCCAAATATATATTAATTCTACTGCTCATATGATGACTGTCAGTATTCCATGAAAACAGTCAAACACATGAGCAAGAATAGAGGACAGTGATCAGCTTCCCTTTTATGTTTAAAAAAAACCCTCCAGAAAGTAACCTCACACTCTTCAGACGCACAACACAAAAAGGGACAGAAATGCACCTACAACTTCCCCTTTCTCTTAGATCATGCTACAGTAAGTCATAGGAATGCATTTCTTTCAAGCCCTGGCCTTACCATCCATCACCATGTGATAACAATATTTCTTCTTTGCCCCCATTTGGTGGAAAACATAAGAAAACCAGTATTTCAAGAGAGATTAATATGACACAAATATTCACAATTACAAAAAACCCTCAGTCTAGATTCCTAGTACTGAAGTACTATCCGAAGAAAATAAGGGTACATTATCTAATGTCTCTGGCTTTTCTCAGTTTGGGAACTTGGAACAGGATAAGTTGCAAATTTAGCATTCTATGCACTATGAAATTTAAACCCTGAAAATGCCCACTACTGAGGATGTGGGTAAATATTGGATGAATGCACAAACTAGTTGCCTTATGCTTCTACAGACTTTTATGCTGTTCCCCTACATTACCAATACTCAAATTATGAGTGGAATCAATGAAATTTACAAGCTCAATCCCAACCCTAAACTGAGTTATGAAGGCCAACTCTCCTTTTAAACCTTCTGAAACAGTAACTAACATGCCATCTATCTGGTGCAAGTTTACTGCCACCACCTGGAAATTAAAGAACTACATCCATCTGATAACAGTAACTATACCCCCACATCCCTCTCCCTTGATCCTGCAGGAGCAGGTAACAGCTCAACGTTGTCCCACAATGTTGTCAGCATTATTCCAATGAAAAAAAGTTGAAGCAAGCAAGGATACATTTCATCCTGAGATGTCTGAAATAATGGCAACATGGTTCCTGTCTCCTCCACCTCTATTCCCCACCAAGAACAGACACAATTCCAGCATTGCAATTGACTTTTTGAGACAGATCAGTGCATTTAGGCATATTCTACTGAGTATATGACCATCTCTAGCAAAATCTTGGACCACAAATAATCTAAGCTTTTGTTTTTTAAAATAATCACTAAGGAATTCTTCAAAAGGGAATTCAGATTCATAATTTTCCTATCAATAATCACTATCTTCTAACACCTTTGAACTGAGCAGAACCATAGGATCGCTTTCACACATAGTCATTTCTTAAATTGCTATCATTTCTGCTTACGAAATCTTATATGCACCAGTATTTGTGACAAAAGCATGTGTGTCCCTTTCTCCATAGAAATGTGACGCTTGTGGGAGTATCCCACAGCAGGTTCAGATGGCAATAGAGACGTGTGCTCATCATATATAACAGTATGCATATGGTGTATATGGAATTTCCTACGTGGAATGGCTATCACTTCATTAAATCCATCATGTTTGAAGTGGGCCAAGCAGCATATAAACTTGTAATACAGATGACAGAAAACTATTAAGAGAAAAAGAAAAATCTTTTTTAAAAAATCAGTTCAGTCATGTTACAATTCAGTCTGTATATAGTATAAAACAGATTTTAATATGACTGAAGGCTGCTGAATTAATCTTCACATTACTTTTAACAACTCAAGGTAAAACACACACACTGAATTTTTTTTCTCTTTTATTTCTAGAGTTTCTGATAAGGCACATTCAACTCCAGTAAAACTTATACCAGGTTTCAAAGTAGCCTGTTGGTTTTATACACCACAGACTAAACTACTTTAATAGTCATTCAGTTGTTTCAGGGAGTCCTTGGAACTTTAGCTGGGGGTAGGAAAAGGATAGATTTCTTTAAAACTTTGTTCTACCTTTATATAATTACAAAACCCAATTTTAATTGAGTTAAAAGTGGTATAATTCCAGTATAAATTTGTAGCGTAAATGAATATGCTGTTCTTTATGTTTGTGATTTGTTTCAAAGTTGTTGGGATTTTTCCCCCTAAGCTCAAATACAAATGGTTCAGAAGATCTACTTGTTTGCACTGCCTGTTACCCCCTCTATCTGCCTGTTACATCGTCATCCCAACTTTACTATACTATGGTCCCAGACCTCCATCCCATGCCCATTCAATAACTTCACTGACCCTTGCATTTACACCTTGTGCAAGATCCAAGCTGTAGGGGTTCCATCTTTATTGTCAACTGAATTATTCCCTCTTAACAGAGCAACTTTCTTCAGAAGCAAATAGAGATCAGTGAAGCAAACCATATTTTCTGTTACAGCAACTGAAGAAAATTTAATGAGAGACCTGAAAACTACAAACTCACCACTGTGATTGCAAAGGTGAAGAGCTATACCAATTTGTACAGCATCAGAACACAGCATCAATAAGGACACAGTACAATACTGGATGGTTGCTTTTCCATAACAAAGTGAAGAGTTGAATGGAAAAGTTTTGTAACACTTGCCTGAAAATCAGACACACATACACACTCCAAAAAATATAAGCCATATCGAAAACAATGAATTAGCAATCAGCATAACTTCCAAATACACCTACTGTTCAAAAAATGAGTATTTAGGCATCATCACATTATGAATGTTTTGTATCATAATAATCTCAACATCTTTTTAAAAATCCATATCTCCCCCCCCCCCCATAAAAATAGATATTATATTGAGATTTTCCATACCGGGTAAACATGTTTTACTTTATATTTCTTTATATATGCCTCCCAACATTGTCCTTAGATAGATGACAAACTGGGTTAAAATGCATAAAAATAGAGTTTGGGGGACGCCGTGAATAATGTGAGAATATGGATCTACAAGAGCAACAATGCAGTAACTTACAACCTTGCAGTGGGTGGAACTGGAGAAGATGACAATTCTAGAATACAGAAGACTTTAAACAACACATGCTTGGTTGAGAGCATCACCAAAGCCAGAACATAGTGATTTTGTAGAAAAGCCACTTTGAGACAGAACAGATCTGCATCTTCATTACACTGCTGTAAAAACTGGAGTCATTCCACTAAAGACAGGCGGATGGATTATAATGGATGCATTGACATCTGTAACCAAACAACACACACACACGCAGCCTTCTCCAAAGCCCTTGGCACTGCATACATTGATGACTGTGCAGTGATTCTGATGGTGATTCACATCCATAATAAAATACAAAATTGCACCATTTACTTTTTACTGAGTATGGTTGAAGTCCTATCTTACAACCTGTAGCAAAGGGCTATCTGCTTTCTCTCTCCCAGACACTCAGTGTTCTACAAGTAAGGGAATTGCTAAGCTGTTTAGTCATCTATCTTGATTTACCATGCTTTGCTAAAAGCAGTTCATATTTTATAAAATTCTTAAATGCAGCAATCCCACATCATATGCCACTGCAATGTGAGGAAGCCTGTCCTAGAGGAATCCCTTCAAGTCGATTTAAAAAAAGAAAAAAGAAAAAAGCCAAAGAGCAACTTGGAAACAAACAAACATTTCCACAAAAGAATATGAAGCACTCACTAGCCACATCCATCATTCAAGTAAAGTTTATCGTTTGGGAAGTCAGTTATGGGCAAAGAAACCTCTTGCTTTTGATAGGACCATTGTTCACTTTGAAAGCTGCCTAGTAACTTGATTGCTTATAACAATATGCAACACAACTAACAAACATGAGTGATAAAAACAGTAAGAATCCCAGTACATATTAGATCAATTGTTTCAAATATTCTGCTAGGAGAACTTTATTCTGCCTCTACCATGTGATATTTCGGCATTGTAGAGGATTCTGGGTCATATTCCTTGACATTCAGTTCAAATGGAGCATGTTAGACCTCAGAGTTGCCCAGAATAAACTGAGAGGGCACCTCAGAACATCTCCCAAATTCTTCTGTGGTTGTATATTGCAGGAGAAGGAGGCAGGACAAGTTTGCCTTCTTTTCCTGCCTTCTCTTTAGGGATTTCAGGGTTCTATGGGAAAACATAAAGGAACACCACCTCCAGTTTGCACTGCTGTGATTTAAAGGGAATAAATATAAACTAGCTATATTTTTAAAATAAATCCTTATTTCTTTCATTTCCCCTCCTGATCCCATGAGCCATTGCACTGGCAAGCACATGAAGTATAGCAAGTGTGGCATAAGAAGGCTTTTTCTTTTTGCAAATGGCAACTGCCCATAGTGCCAGATAGTTACAGGGGTGTAGCAGCAGGGGAAATATTGCTATTCCATGAACAGCTACCTTTGTCAGAGTGCTTATGCACAGCAGAACAGAGAAAACAGGCGTAACATTAGGATCCACTCACCTCACCTCTGCATCCTCCTAAAATGCATCTCACCTAACTCAGAGCCAGTTTTAAATTGCCACAACCATATGTAATTGGTATTATAATGGAACATTAACTGGCATTGTTGAAATCACTGTGCATTGTTGCAGCTCAGGCTGCCCAACCTACTGCCCTCTGTCCATGGGATGAAACAGGTGAATAGAAATTTTGTCTGCAGAATTCTCCAACTGTAAACAAAAATAATAACTTTTCTTCCCCCAATTTTCCTGCCACACATTCCCAGCTAAGTAAAAGATTCTTTTTTAAAAACAAAATTATAACAACCTTTTATATAAAAAGGAGCTTTTAGTTTTCTTTTAAGGGCTCAAAGTAGCATGTGCCAATGTAATATATTCAACAATCACATGGCTGAAGGAGCTTTGGATTTGGGCAGCTTCATAATTATTCTGTCTGATATGCACTCCCAGGTAACTCTGCATTTAAATGTATAAAATCACAGTTCTTGTTACATTTTCCAAAGGGAAGAACACACTCACACACACACACACATATATAATTTTAATTTGCGAACACTGTACACTACGTATTTCTTTTCAATAGCATGACAGGCATTGGGCGTATCACTGCAGGTCTGAATAACTGCAAGGTCAGAACTCTGAGGGATGCCACATAAGTAACCTTAGCCACAAGACAGGTTGACCTCACCTTCCCACAAGGTAAACTTGAGTATGTAGTTTCAGGAAAGTTGACAGTTTCATGGCTCATGATGCTGCACACTCTAATTTCATTTTACACAAAATTGCTCAGCCACCTTGGTTAACAACCATCTTAGTAGCAACACTGTTCAAATCAAAAGGAAAAAGGATATTTTCAACCTGCCTTTCTTTATTACCTATATATTTGATAATAACTCTTTGAATTCAATGTACTTCTAAAACCCTTGTTTTCTGTGAAGAACACAACTGTTAGGCTTTTGTTCCTTTAAAATTTTCTCCTTTTTTCAGATTTTTCCCAGAGGGAAAACAAAGACTTCTTGCTTTCTGTTGCAGAGAAGCCACCTAGCAGCTCCAGGACTTCACTGCACTCGTTCTGTGAAATTCTCTGGGAAAACTCCTCGGCATTGGTCAAATTCTTTGTGCTGCAGCCAATCAGATTCTTTCACACCCATCAGCCATCCTTCATCCTGTCACAGAAAAAAAGGGAGGGTTGAGAGAAATAGTTTGTGTATGCAGTTTGAGTAGCAAACAGGAGGATTCAGAGCCAAGCTACAAGTGACGCCTGACACAGGTTGGACACTTGTCAGCTTCCCTCAAGTTTTGATGGGAATTGTAGGCATCCTGGTCTTACAGCTTGGCTCTCCATTTAATTGAAGTTTACAGAAACCCACACATACACACCCAGCAGAGGGGAAGGGGGGCGCCCGGCGAGAGCCCGCATGTTCTCCCTCCCATAGACTGTCACTCTGTAAACTTCAGTTAAATGGAGAGCCAAGCTGCAAGACAAGGATGCCAACATTTCCCATCAAAACTTGAGGGAAGCTGACAAGCGTCCAACCTGTGTCAGGCGTCACTTGTAGCTTGGCTCTTAGTTGTTGGGTTACTGTACATGGGTAAACAAACTCTCCCCACTCCTACATAGTTTCTTGCCCATTGACAAATGCAAGCCTTATTTTCAGGAAGTGGCTGTTAGGCTGCATATCTTTTGAGCTCCAAAGCTACATGCCATTGACGGCTTAAACCAACCAGCTTTGCAATATGAGCCTTTTATTTCATATATACCACCAAAATATATCCTTTAGTTTTTCCTGGAATAATCATATTGGATAATTCTGTTCATCTGCAGCTCAGCTCTTAATGTCTACTGAAAGCACACTAAAAGTAGATATTCCCCAATCCCAGTTGGGTTTTTCAAGTGCTGCTCCAACATTCAACAATACTCTCACCTTCCTTTATTCAGCAAATTGTTTGCTTTGAGCAATCCTTTGAAAAGGTGAAGGGGTTATAAGGTACAGCTAATGAAGATGACTTTGGAAAGGTGCCACAGTAATTTCATTATACATTAATGAAATGAGCAATTCACAGAGCTTATCACTGCATTTAAATTTTCCATGTAGAGCAAATGTAGTAGGTTGCCTTTCATTTGTAACACAGAATCATGATGCTAATTAACTACTACATCAGTTCTTATAGCACCTCTGAACATTTCGCTGAGACTTTATTGCATAGTGCTGCTCTCGTGCTTGTCATCCACCCCTTTTTGCCACAAGCACACCAACCAGTATGGCTGGGATGCTCGTCAGTGCACTTTTCAGGGGTGATAAAAACAGAGACAAGAAGGAAGTGATTGTTGTCAGACAGAACTACTGCCCCCACCAGACTTAATGCTGGTATGTAATTGCATGGGCCACAAGATGGGGAGAGACAGAATTTACTCAGAAAAATACACTCTAATTTGATATGCAAAGTAAATACATTTAAAAGGTTCTGTCAGCTAAGAGGAGATTTCTTTTATTTGTTCTCTCAATTCCAGCCTGCTTGCTTTGGGAAGAGAGTTTGCTTTACAATCTAAGTAAGAAAGACTGGTTCTAAAAACAGGATCACAATGCCATCTGCTGGACAGCTCATTTGTAACATCACAACCCCCTCCCCTAAAAGAATAATTTCAGACATTTTGCTACATGTGGCATGAAGTGGCTGTTGTTACAATTGGTTTGCATTACGAATGGGCCAGAATGCCAGTTTCCATTATAAGCGTCTCGCTCGCATCCATCTGAACAACCATCTACCATTAAATTAAATAGCTGGAGAAAGGCTCAACTTGCACTCCATACCTGCTCTTCAGGATTATCAAACGGAATCACCAAGACAACATCCCCAGTCTTCAACTGCAGCTCATCGTTGTCAGTGGCTGTATAGTCATGCATGGCTTGTACCTGCAAAGGAATAATAACTCCACTGAGGCAAAGAGATCTTTGGATTTTTTTTTATGTGCCTCCTGTTTCTTGGTTTTACAGAGCCGGAACCCAGCTACGTAACTAACAAATGAGTGCCTGGTTAAATATCTTGTGGCATACATTTGAACCAGGGTAGGTTCAATTATCTCTGGGTGGGATAATTATCTCTCAATGCTGAGGTGACAGTTGGTGCTATCAGAGGGAGGGGTGGACAGTTAGAGTAAACTGGAGAGTGAAGAGAGTTGGAGCCTGGCTTCTGACTAGAGAGGGTCAGCCAGAGAGTCCTCTGTGTGAGGAAGGAAGGGGAAGGTGTGCCCTTAAAAGAGAAATCAGTACGTTCATGAAGCACTTTTAGTCCTTAGATTAAAGTGGGAAAGACATCATTAACTCCTGTCTAGACAAAAGAGATCTGGGAATTGTAGTGGGCCAAGGAAGTGGGTAGAAAGGAGTCTCCCCTTCGGCCAAAGGATCAGGGTTATAGCTTGGGAAAAACTATAACTCCTGCCCAGTATCTAAAAAGGGTGTTGACTCAGTGGAGTACCCTAAGATCTGAAAAAGAGGGGAAGTTATGCAGTGTGTGTTAAAAGTGGAGCACCTAACATCTGAAGGAGTGCCAACCTCAGAAAGGACTCACTGTAAAAACTAAGTCTGATAACACCAACATCTCTTATACAAGCCAGCAACTTAAGAACCACACCAAGTGTTTTGTGCTTCACACCAGTGAAGTGTTCAGTTCAAAAACATCTAAGTTACTTCAGTTTTAAACACTTGCCTACATACCTTCTTATTCTACCTACTTGTAAATAAACCTTCTGTTTCATTTGGAATCTCCATAAGCCTCCTGTACCAGTTTCTTTCTAAGGGAAGTGCAAACCTCTGATCTTTCCTCTACTGAGACTTAGCTGAGTAACTATACCCCTTAGATGTTCCTTAAGGGTGGGACAAGAGTAGGGGTGTGCTTCAGGTATCCAGTTCAGGGGAAATGCCCGAATCGGACCCCATCCATAAAGATTAGGGAGTTCCCAAATCAAAGGTCCCAGACCAAAGGAACTCCCAAATCAAAGGTTCCCAAAGCATTCGGATTGCTTTGGGAAGCTTCAGGGCCCAGGGCTGGCTTCAGTTGGCAGGCGGGGGGATCCACTCGTCTGCCAGCTGAAGCTTAAAGGGCCCTTTCCTTGCCGCTTGCAAGTGGCAGGGCCATTTCCCTGCTGCTTGCAAGTGGCAGGGCCCTTTAGACTTGGCCCAACCCCCCCCAGCCCCCACCACCCCACTTACCTGAGCCGACAGGGCCACTGTGGTAGTGGAGGAGGCTGCTCCAGGCACACCCACCCCCCACTGGCCTCCATGGCGGTGGAGGCGGCAGCTCCAGCCTTCTCTGACACCCAGTTGGCCGCTGCAGGCCCCGCAGGCAGTGGCGTGGTGGCAGAGGAGCCAACTCTGGGCCATCCCAGCCTTGCAATGGCTGCTGCAGCAGCAGCAGAGATGGAGAAGGCCCATCCTGCCCCTCAAATGGCCACCATGGCAGCCATTTGAGGGGCAGGAAGGGCCAGAGGAGGCAATTCTGGCCTTCCCTGCTGCTCAGCTGGCCTCTGCAGACCCTGCAGGTGGCGGCGCAGTGGCAGAGGAGCTGGCTCTGGGCCATCCCAGCCACGTGAGGGCCACAGTGGAGGCAGAGAAGCCCTTCCTGTCCCTCAAATGGCCGCTGCAGTGGCGGAGGAGGCAGAGGAGGCCCTTCCTGCCCTTCAAATGGCCACTGCACTGGCCCCAGGCTGTCCCGGCCTCACGCGAGCTGCTACATCAGCAGAGGAGCCAGCTCTGGGCTGTCCCAGCCTCATGAGGGCTGCCACTACTGCCCAACTGATCGGCCTACCTTCTCCCTGCTGCCAGGTAAGTGGGGTGGGGGGTTGCCCCGGGGGGTGGGGTTTTTGTTCCCCCTCACTTCAGAATGTACCAAATATTTATGGAGCATACCGAAGCAAGCTAAATACCAGAATCCTGAAGCAGCTTGCTGCTTTGGGATTCTAGTAATTCTGGATTTTTTTCCTGCTTCAGGTAAACCCAAAGCGGGAAACCCAAATCTTTTGGGGTGCACACCCCTAGACAAGAGAGAAAGTTGAAGCTAAACCTCCATCATGCTACTAAAGGCTTCTCACCCCAGTATTCAACTTCATATGCTTGATGAGGAGAAACTTTACCTCAGGGTCGAGGAAGGTCAGCCCAAGCCTGAGCTAAACAAGAGTTTGCAATGTATTTATTTATTTATTTATTTATTTATTTTATCATATTTATATTCCGCCCTCCCCGCAAGCAGGCTCAGGGCAGATAACAGCATTAAAAACATTTAAAACATTTCATTAAACATTATCATAAAACATTAAAAGCATTGTATAAAGATATTAAAAATAGCAGCACTCTTTTTTTTTTAAGTGGCAATTACAGAAAGTGCAGCAGTGCAATTGAAACATGGCAGCAGCTTCAGAACAGTGGTGGGCAGCTCTCATAGGGAGGGGAGTAGATGTTATATCCTCCAGCCAGTGGAGGCCTCAGCCATAAGCCTGGCGGAACAACTGTCTTACAGGCCCGGCGGAAAGATAGTAAATCCTGCCGGGCCCTGGTCTCGGTACACAGAGTGTTCCACCAGGTAGGAGCCAAGACTGAGAAATCTCTTGCTCTAGTCGAGGCCAGGTGGGTCTCCTTGGAGCCAGGGACTGATAGTAATTTATTTTCTCCTGATCGGAGGGTCCTCTGGGGAATATACGGGGAGAGACAGTCCCTCAGATGTAAGTTCTTTAGTAGAAGAAAGTACTATAGTATACAAATCTTGTGCATTTGTTCATGATCTAATAACCAGAGTCTCAATCAAGCTGCAACATAAGTTTGTTTTGTTTCCTTTTTAGCACTCTTTTGGGTCATTATAAAGAAATCTGTCACCTATAATATGAGAATAACCACACTGTACTATTGTTGACAGTACTCTGAAATATGTGAGTCACTTTGTTCATTTAAATAAAAAAGAAACATATATTATTACTATTACAAGAGCACTTTGTATACTAGGAAGTATTTCACAATTCTTATTTCATTTCAACGTAACTCCGTGAAGAAGACTAAGCTGACAGCGATACTAATTTGTCAAAGTCCATCCAGTGAGCATACCAGCAGAAAAATGCAGGTTTCCTATATCCAAACCCAGCACTTTCAATTGCACCACATGGAATGGAATGAAATGAGGGAAGCCCCACCTGTGTTTTAATACTGTTGTTTCCCATCAGATTGCTTTTTCAGTAATTGTTTCACTAAGAACAAATTCATTTCTCATACAATGCATTCTGGGATATTTCTAGAGTAAGTGTTCGGATAGTGTTCGCCTTGCTTACCTTAAACAGGAAACCTGGTGGCATGTCAGCCCTCTCAGGGGGGGCTCCACCTTCAACTGTTCCATTGACTGTGGCTGGAAAAGTCTCCACAACTACAGCAGGCAGAGAACTCTAAGGAGGGCAGAAAAATGAGGTAAAAGACAGACTGAGGTAAAAATGGAACATTTCAAACAGCAGCTTCCACTGGGTGAAAATCACAGGGAATCGGACTTGGTTTCTCCCTCAAAACAGCTGCTAGGTGCAGGTCTTTTACTTGAAATCCCTTGGGTTTTTCCAAACGTTTTCTTTCCCCCTGCCATGGTGGACATGGCTTGTGGGCCAAAGTAACCATGAAGTGAAAAAAACCATTCACAACAGATGGGAATAAAAAGAAACAAGAGACGGTGGCAAACATTAGAGGGAAAGCAAGGTTTACAAAGATTAGTGGAACAAATGGCATGTTCTGCCGAAAGGATACAAACAGGGAGAGGTTTACAGTGGTAGGCAGAAGTTTTTCTAATTATTTTCTTGCCTTGATCTAAAATTGTTATTTGTGTTCCTTTTGGATGACTCTATATACCTCAGCTCCTTTTCTATTCACTTCATCTAACAAGTTTATCAACTGACCTTGTGAGGGAAAATACTTTTTGTGGCCTTTGGTCAGATTTTTTCAGAATTTGTGGGAACATGGACAGTGGAGAGGTAGAGGGATCAGGCTTCTGCTTTGGGTTCCATGCTATTTTTTAAAAAAAAAAAACCCTTAACCTTCTGTGATTGGTGCAGAGGGGTCTGTCAAAACAAATGAAAGCTACTGCTTCCTGGCACCTTTGACCACATGAAAAAAACAGCAATGGTGGATGTAGTCTTGCTATTTGGGCCTACAGCAACCAGTGCAATATGCTGAACTGCGTGAGTCAAAGAAGAAGAGGGAAGGCCATCTGTGGATCATAATTAACGGGGGGTTTTCCCAATAGTCAATCTGAGATTGTATCTGCTTGGCCCTACTTGAAAGTTAGAGCAAATGCTAGAACATTACAACCTGAAGTGAGTGCCTATATGACTGTTCTAGGGGAAGGTGCAGAGAGACCAGTTTAGTTTGTCCCTGCAAGCCAAAGGGGGAGGGCCTTAGAGGAGGACAATACCCCCTCCCCCTCCCGTGCCTACATTCTTACTGAGGCAGATCCTGAGTCAGTTTCGGTTTTAGCTGCTTCAGCTCCAGCTTCTTTGCCTGCTGCCTCAGCACCAGCAGCAGCATCTTCTGTGGACTGCAACACAAAAGCCAGTTAAAACTCCTGCCATTTCAGTGTGCCTAGACAAACACATGCCTTTTTGAAGACCTACCATAACCAGCCCTGATTTTAGGTCTTGCCTGAACCATGGGCCAGTAGCAAGCTGAGTTTGATCACTTAGCTGAACTGCAGCATCCACACAGGAAATATTTGGGTATCCACACCAGGCACTCCCAGTTTAGGCGCACCAATTTGATGAGGAGCAAATCATCTCTGGCTAGAACATAACCTGGAGTTTACTCTTTATTAGGCCAACTCATCTCTCACAAGGCATTTTCAAACATAAGACTTACACAGGAAGCTCATTTTTTCTTATCCTCCTCAGTGACATATACAACTACCTGTCAATAATGCTTATCTGCTATCTATGTAGAACAAAACATTCAGCCTCTATGCACAAGAATAAACAGCATAAAATCTGACACTTAAAAGCATTCAGAAACCTATAGAAGAACATTTCAAGCTACACTGTTGCAGACCTGAAAGTCACCATTCCTCAATTAAAGAACTTCAAGAGGAGATGCTAGTACAATATTGCTGATAAAAACGTATTAGGTAATTTGTGTTCACCACGTTTCTCAATCACTCCAGGTGGCAAAATCAGGGAAACAACAGCAATTACTGTTGCTATGTGTGGTTGCTGTGTACCTTTCATACATTTGAATTTTACATAGAAATGTCACAGTCCACACATCTTACACTGATGAATGGGTTTCTAATCCATAGATTGATTGTGACATTAGAGCCTTCTACACATGATCCCTCCATATGTTAACTGAATGTGTGGGGAAGGAAAGGAGACACGTGCACACTGGCCCTGCTCCTCAACCCTCAAGATCACCAGCTCATGACCATGGTGCCTATGTACAAAGACATTGTTCACACGTACGCTCCCTCCTGGCAATGTTAGGAAGCAGAGTCCTTGATCATGGGGAGGCAGAGTAGTTATGGACACTGTCTGTGCATGTAGGCATCATACTCACCAGCCAGCAATCACACAAAGGTGTGGGTGGGGCCAGAATGCTTGTGCCCATTCTCCTCTCCATGTGTTCACTCAACATTTGAAGAAGTTGTGTGTAGGGGGTTAAGCTGTTAGTCTGAAATCTTGTTTTTTTCTGTTCACATGGAAGAGAAACTGGAGGAATATCAATCATAATGTTTGCTGATTGAAACAAGAACATCTTTAGGTCCCACATAGAAACATGTTTTGTATTAACCTGACTGGTTCTGCAACCAGATTTGAGATTTGACATGTTCAGACAAACAAGTAGCCAGGCAATACCTCTTATACTTTTTGCACTGTTGTTGTTGATCATTGTGCATATCTGCAGCATCCATAAGTGTAACTGTGCTGCTTCATAACACACATTTTGCAATATATAAAATATTTAAATGTGGGTAACAGACAACCAAGCTCCTATCATGTCAACGAGACAAAGGGGGGGGGGGAATCAAAGCTATAAACTGTAGTTTGACAATAAAACTGCTTATAACTGACCCTGGCTTTTGAACATAGGATAAATAGCTGGCACAGAATCACTCAACTGCAGGTAAGAGTAGGAAGACAGACTGGAAGACAGCACAAAAAACCCAATATCAATTATGCAGAGAACACACCTGAACTAAAGTTCACTGCATCACAAACAAGCACTAAAGTGGAAAGTTAAGGCACTTTTTTTCCCTCGTCAGAAAAAAAAGAATATCAAAAGCTGCCAAGACCTGGGGAAAGGTTCAACACATTGCCCTCCAGGGATGATACAGTTATCAGTGGTATGGGTGGTTTATTCAAGCAGATAATAAAGACTATAGAACTGGAAGAGACAGAAGTTCATAAGATTTACTTGCTGGGGCAAATACTGGTTTGGAGGAAAGCCCAAGATAAATCCCAAATCCTCCAAGGCAACCAGTGCTGGTTTCCTCACAACAATATTACATGGTATGAGAAGGCAGTGGAATGTCAGCTGATATCAGCTACATCTAACACAATTCTTTCCTCATTTATAGCAGCCTTTACATCCAGTATGAAGATGCCAACATCTGGAACCTGTTAACATATGACTTATTAAGCACTTAAAAGTCTTCAAGGATCACAATGTAATTCCAAAGAACATGGTTTTGATTTCAGCATCCATTTGTTGACTTGCACAGTTCTTTCTTTCACAGCTCCTATATGCAGCAAAGGATTGTGAAGCTTCTCACCTTTGTAGCAAAGGCAGGTGGGAGTACAATTAACAGGAATTGCAAGAAAGCAGTGAATTCTAAAATTAAATTAAAAGTGGGTTTCGAGATCTTATACACACATTGTAACATTCTAGTATTCAGGAGGCGGGTTTTCATTCTTTACAGTTTTAACTTGCCCCAGATCCTGCATTCACTGCTCCCTCTTTGCTACCTATGTATTTCCCAAGACCCACAAGTCCTTCCCCCCTTTATCTATTCTTTATGTTGAACCTGTTGAGGAAACATAATGGGGCAACTCATTTTCTGGTTATGTGTACTAAAGTGTAGGTAAGTTGCATCATTTGTGCTCATCAGTGAATTTTGTTTTCCTGGTAATGGTATTCAGATTGTGCAAACTGCATTTAATACAGCAGTAATTCCCATCTGTGTATGAAGTGCAGATTTGATTGTTCTTGATAGGTACTAAATGCTCTAATTTTTGCAGGAATCCTCTTAGTATTCAGAAAATGAAACTGACATGCCCACAGAGCTGCGGAAGGGGAACAGGATTGTCAACAGGTTAATAGAGTGTTAGTAGCTCCTTCTGGAGCAATTGTAAGATGAATTCTAAACATATTGCCCTCAGGGAAGACAGCCTCTTGCAATGCATTGGAACCTGTGTTGTGTTCAAATAAACTATTTCCTATTGCTATCTCTCTATCTGTGTCTTGGATTTGTGGTGCTCCCAACTTCTGTGACAGCAGGTTAATAACAAAGGCAGAGCCTGGTATTTTATTTTATGTATTTTTCAATTTATGTTCTAGCTTTCTGCCCCATAACAGCTCCCAAGGCAGTTTCTTAAAACGTCTTTGCTGCTTTTCTTGTTTTAAGGCACAACAGAGGTGCTCCAAATCTGGGCTAAATGACAGACTAGTCTGTCCTCCACCTACAACCCATAATAATTTGTTTTACTTTCTCACGTTTTAGACTTTTATAGAATCCCAATGATTATATTAGGGAAAAAAGATAAAAATCCATAGCTTATAAAAGCAGGTCACGGACTATCATAACTGTGATAACATATATCTTCTGTGAACAGAAAGCATATCCAAGAATGATCACTCAGTATACTTTCCAGGTAATGCAACAGTGTATCCCAAAGAATACAGGAAGATCATACTAAAACATGCAATCCGGATCTCCTCTACACATTCTAACAGTAACTAACAATGTGTTAATGCCATTAGAAGTAACGATGACACAAAAGCAACTGTATACATTTTTAGCACAGAGAACCTAAGCTGTAGAGGTGACTGAGTGAAAGACAGTCACCAAATTCTCTTGGATTCTTACCATAGTCAATAATAATAATAATAACAATAACAAACATTTGTTTTATATATCACCCTTCAGGACAACTTAATGCCCACTCAGAGTGGTTTACAAAGTGTGTTATTATTATCCCCACAACAATCACCCTGTCAGGTGAGTGGGGCTGAGAGAGCTCTGGAAGAGCTGTGACTGACCCAAGGTCACCCAGCTGACTCCAAGTGGAGGAGTGGGGAATCAAACTTGGTTCTCCAGATTAGAGTCTTGCTGCTCTTAACCACTACTCCAAAACTGGCAATAGAACAGAACACAATCCTTGTCTCTCCCACTTCTCTTTCATCAGTAAAAACTCTCCTGATCAAATTAGGAATTACTAGCGGTGAAAGACAACAGAGATATTGGTAATTCTAACACAGAAATTACTTCCTTTTCCTAGAAAATGGAGGCAATCAACAATACAGCAACAACATACACATTGTTAAATGTGGGCCAGCTGGGAGGTGAGCCATGATAGCCACTGATGAAATTATGCTAGATGCTCCAGATTATTGCTTTACCACTAGACCCTACCAGCTTTTTCAGAGACATTACAAATACAGTATTTCAGTCCCTCCCCTTGTGCCAAGAGGTTAGATAAAGAAATAGCTACAGGAGGCCTTGAGGAAGTAACTATAGATTTGGCCTGCCCATGGATATGCCATAAATTAACACCTGGAAAAGCCCTGTGATAGAGCACAAAAGTCAAAACATCAATATTAGGACCGTTTCAAACAGAGGATAATTTCAAACACTTGCACTTACTTGGCTGACCTCTGTCTCGGTGGCCTGGCTGGGCCAGTCCACCACGAATTCACTATTGCTAGGATTATCAGCAGGAAACTGATCCATAGATTGTACGCTGCTAGAGGGTGTCTTTTCAGGCTGATGGAGAGAATTTGAGGGAAGAGAAATAGGACAGAAATAGAGATGGGAGGAGATAGACATGGGCATGGGTACAGGAAGATACGAAAATGAGAAAAGTGCTGTGAGAAGACAGCAGACAATGAAACAATCCCAGGATAAATATATCTGCTGGACAGGGAAGACTCGATGGAAAAGGAGCAGTTGCAATATTGCCTGTAAACCCAATGCCCTGACAACAGTAAGCTGCTGTGTGACTGCATGGAGCACGGGTTGGATCCATGGAGAACTTGTGACAGAATTAACATTTAGAGTGAGCCTCTGACTTGGGTGGTTTGATTGTAAATGCACTGAAGGTGAGAAATGGTTTCAGGTAGTATGAGTGAACCTGTCCTGGATATCTGCTAACAGAAGCATCAGCCAGCCCAGTTCCTCACTATGTCCTGGTTTTTAGCATTGTTGACATAGCTGTGGGATCCTGACAGGGCAATCTTTCTTATGCAAACTTACTTCAGTTGCAGCTCATTGGTTTCACAGGGTCTAGATTAGAATAATTATGCATAGGATTGCACTGTTAGACAATTCTCATTAGATTAATATCGCCTTCTGTGTTTTGACTTCCTAACTTCAAAAGCCAGCACTGCCTTGGTAGCCTGTCTCCTGCTGCAGGAAATCGGCCACAAATGCTGCTGTTGAATCAAAATCTTGTAACATGGGAAGCAGGACGTAATTCCTGTTGATGATGTAGTTGCTTAAAAAGAAGTATTAACTTTAAAAGGGATGGAAAATTGCTGAGAAAAGCACCACTCACACTTGGCTCTTGTAGGAATTTGAAATGATCAAAGTCCCTGAACAAGTTTGTTAGCCATGGATTCCAGCCTTGGCATGAACACATATATGTTGCTGAGCTAGATTAAGCCTGAAGCTGCAAGCAGGATTTGAGTTTGGATCTACAGTGTACATGTTGAGTTGGCTTATGCTATTTTCTAATACATTTGATGTCATGATGTGTAGGTATCATTTTATTTGGAATCCATTTTATATTTTTAATAAAAATATTTATAATAAAAATAAACGTAAAATAGAGCAAAATATTTTAATAGAAATTTTATATCTTTTAATAAAATTCTTGTCCTTCACCCCCATTAGGACCTCTTAAACCCCTTTCCCAAGTTCTGCTCAAAGAACAACAACAACAACAACAACAACAACAACAACAACGTCCCTTCAGGACAATTTAATGCCCACTCAGAGTGGTTTACAAAGGGTACTGTTATTATCCTGATGACCATCATCCTGTGAGCTGGGTGGGGCTGAGAGAGCTCTGAAAGAGCTATGACCCAAGGTCACCCAGCTGGATTCAAGCAGAAAAGTGGAGACTCAAACCCAGTTTTCCAGATTAGAGTCTTGCCGCTCTTAACCACGACACCAAACTGGCTGAGGGAAAAGATGAAGAAGAGACCATCTGTCTGGAGGGTGGAAAGAATGGTATAAATAGCTATTCATAGAGGAGCTGGGCTCTTGAAGGCTATATTTCTTGCCCTTTGAGCACAATGTTATTTTCACAGATGATGGAAATTATGTGTCAAGTATAAAATATTTCTTCAAAAAAATCTGGCTCCATGATGTCATAGTCATCAATAAACCACCTACATTTATCATGCCTGGCTTCCGCACTCCTACCCTTGTGATAACACTCAACACTGAAATTGCTTGGTCAGCTTTTTGATGTGGGTGGGGTACACATTCCCATCCAGAGCTGGTTGTTGTTGCGTGCAACTAATTATATACAATTATCGTTGGACTCAAACTACCTACAGAAGACACTCTCACAGGGCCAGTGATTCTTGAGTAAAATAGAGCAACGAATAATTTGGTAATCATCTTAAAAGAGGCTACCTAAAACCAAGTCAACTTGATACAGAGCTTCCAGCAGTAACATCAACTGTAACCAGGGCTGTTTTTCAGCTTGAATGCGGTGGAATGGAGTTCTGGAACCTCTTGAAAATGGTCACATGGCTGGTGGCCCCACCCCCTGATTTCTGGACAGAGGAGAATTTAGACTGCCCTCTGCGCTGCTGGAGATCAGGGGGCGGGGCCACCAGCCATGTGACCATTTTCGCCGAGAGTGATTTAAACTTTTAAAAACTGCCCCCTTGTTCCACCTGACCCAAAGTGATGTCATTGGCCCTGGGAGCATGCGTGATTTTGCGCACGCACATGTGGTACCAGGGGTACCACCTCCCGCCAAGCGTTGCCCCATGTGTTGGCAACCCACTGAGTTCCACCACCTCTTTTCCCAGAAAAAAAGCCCTGACTGTAACTGAACATCATATCACAGAGACTGTTTCCCTTAAAATCCATGTTTTCAATCTGAAATTGATTAATCATTTGGCCATTTAATTATTTCAGTTCTAATATTAGTATGTGGCTAAAAGCAGACGCTAAATAATCCCTTCAACATTTTGCAAGGACAAACATAGATAAACAGAGCACATGATTATAAAATGAGAGACGATTGCAACAAAAGAACATTTAGAAAAAATACTGCATATGAATGATACAAAGCACTGTGGTCTAAGGCAACATAAGTACCTATCCTCACAGTCCAAAGAAATGTGGCATTCATTTTCACATTACAGTCTGTGGAGTATACCCCCCCAAACCAAGTGGAATCACACTACCACCACAGCCATTGAGTCCCATCTGACTGGGCTGCCGCCATTAGTACAGAGAACAGAAGAATAGCAGCCAAAAATATTCTTCTGCCACGGCACTCCTTGATGAAGAGCCATACAGTCTCTTTTTCCTTTTCTCCTTTTCAATAGTTGGATTTTATGGATTGTGGGTCCAAAACAATATGCTTCATCTTGGACTTTAAAACTTTAAATGTTTAGGTTTAAGCTTTAAATGATTAGCTTTAAATTAACAGTTAAATTCTAAGCAAAGTTGCACCCTCTGCTTAGGACTGCACCATAACTCTTGTTGATTAATTACGATAGCCAATTTTATGAAACTGTATGCTTTCTTTAAAAGGGGGCTTCTATATGCCACTGTAATATTAAAGATGGCCTTTCTTTTTAACAATGAGGGAGTTTTGGTTTATTAAGGTGCAAATTATTTCATACTTATCTTTAAAAAAAATGTGGTTTTTGTATATATGTAATTTACATTTACATATGTAATGTTATTATTATTAATACACTGTTATTAATACAATCTTATGCATGTTTATTCAGAAATAAATCCTACTGAATACAGTCAGCACACATCAGATTGCAGCCTGACAGCACAATCCTAAGCAGAGTTACACCTTTTTAAGTGTGCAATACTGCTCAGGACTGCACTGTTAATTAATTCACTGGAAGTTTAACTAAGAATAATTTAATCTCGTGATAGCAGTAGCCTCAGCACACAAATCCTGCTTTACATGACCATATTTTTAGGTGGGATAAACAACCCAACAGCCAAAAGTTATGCAGAAGAATTATTATGTCTCTTGACCCAAACCAAGTGACCTACAAATCCAGTCTCATTCTATACGTTGTCTGGTCACAAATATAAAAATCCATTTACTAAATGTTTACAAGTGCCTTGGATAATTTTTTTAAACAAAGGATAGAAAAGATTTAATTAAAATTATAAGTGAGGAAGGGGAGGAAGGGAGGAAGCTAGTCAAGGAAATGCCTAGGAAGACAGCAGTAAAACCACTGGGGAAGACCCATTCAGCTGCTTGAGATGAGCTTGTTGTGATGGAGGACCAGGGGAAATAAACCAGGCCAAGGTATTTCTTTTAAATTGCCATTTGCATTTCACAGGCACCTAGCTGGCAGAGATAAGTAACCTGGATATATACATTTAAAACATATGAATCTCCTCCTGCAAAGACACAGAATTAATAAAGGCAACAGAAAATCCACAAATGTGATGGACAAAGGTGCATGTTAGCAAAAACATACATTTCAACATGCCCCAAATTATGCAGAAAACATGGAAGCTAAACGTCTTTAGATGCATTTGGGGCCAACTGATTTGAGTTACCTGTGTGTGCACAAAATAAAAGGAGGGCCATACTAAATATGCCTCCATTTTTGTTATTAGAGGCTGAAATAGGTAAAATAAATATAGCAATATAAGTAGTACATCAATAAAAGGGCAGGTTTGGTGGCAGTTGAGAAGTATGCATGCTACACAATTGGAGACAAGAAAGGCCATGCAGTAATTTCAGGGTATGAAGCAGCAGCAGATGCCGAAAAGCACCAAAGTTTAAGCTTCAGGAAATGCCACAAGCATACTGTCAAAGCACAGGGAGGCCTTTGCTCAGAATACGACAAAGGCAGAAGGTGATGGCTGTAATATAATTCTTTAGATTAATACACAGAAGAGGATGGGAAGGGAAAGTCAAGACACAAATGACAAGCTTTGCATGGTAATAGACAAGGAAGATAATATTTGTACATGCTGAGCAACACATAGAGTACTTGCACTTTCATTAAAAGAAATCTTACCTCCCATAAATCCCAAGGCAAAGACTAAGCATAGCAAAGAGCAACAGGAATAGAAACATATTAAGACATAATTATTATTCCAGCCAACATACAAAGTACAAACATGCATACAAAGTGTCTATATACTACCCAGGGTTCCCCCCCCCCACAACCTAATTTAAGGATAGACATTGAATATCATACCATTCACTGGTATGAATTCAAATATACTATCAATTATTTTGAAGCGATAACTTCAGTACTCATGTTCTTTAAAGTCTCCTACTAAATAAAGAGGAGTTAGCCATGTTAGTCTGTAGTAGCAAAATAGAAAAGAGCCCAGTAGCACCTTTAAGACTAACCAACTTTACTGTAGCATAAGCTTTCGAGAATCACAGTTCTCTTCATCAGATGCATCTGATGAAGAGAACTGTGATTCTCGGTAGCTTATGCTACAGTAAAGTTCGTTAGTCTTAAAGGTGCTACTGGACTCTTCTATTTTGCTACTAAATAAAAGTGACTCAGAAAACAAGTTTTTATCTTGTCATGCAGTACAACTGTCACATGAAGATGGGGACACCCTTGTAAAGCTGGGCAATCTACAGGAACCTGGTAATAACCTACTATGTGTCAATATCACAGAGTGCTTTGGACATCTACGGGGAACTCAGTTCCATGAAAATCTCCCATCACACAGTGCCAGCAAAAGCCACCATGTGTCAAAAGAGGAAAGAAAATATAGCTATCATTCAAATCCACCCCACTATGGGCACAACTGCAAAATCTATAGATTAACTTCCTGTTCTTTACTATTGTCAAAAAAAGATCGAAAGGCTTGTTAAGAGTTTTCCAGAAATGCTCATAATCCAGTGCTGGTGCAGAGCAGTGGCTGAGACTATGAACCAGGAATTTCAAACTTGGCCATCAAACCTCTAGGTGGCCCCAGGCAAGTGACTTTTTCTCACCCCCAGACCTTTCAATAACAATATAGAGATGATAACATTATCCTTCCCTATAGGACTGTTGTAAGGATTACTCTGATAATATATATAAAGCACTTAACAATAATATGTAAATGTTAACTGTCATTATGGAGTACAAAGTTCAACAAGGAGGTTTATGTGAGACTGTAGGCATATATTTTTTAAAAAAAAATCTTCAAGAGTTCTGCAGTTATTATGAACACATACACAACAATTCCCGCCAGGCTGATGCAGTCCCTCAAATACTTAACATTTCATGGAGTCGAGGAATGGCAATGATAGACCAACCTGAGCTGCAGGTGTGGGTGACTTCCCTACAGGGCTGTTATCTGGCTTAATGGGATCAAAATCCAGATCCAACAGGCTGGCTCCCTCCTGGAAGGGCCCAGGGGCATCAAACTTGGCAGCATTAAGGAAGAAAAGTAGTGTTGAGTATTAGTCAAATGTAGGAGGAAACTAGTATGCGGAAGGTGTTATCCAGGTGCTGGAGATACAAAAGTGATGCATAAAATCATGTAGTACAAACAACAAATGCTCACAAATGCCCACAGTGCTTAATATCTTTGCAGAGAAATGCAGCCATGAAACAAAAAGCATCAGTGTGTCACACAACTGTTACTCAGCCTAAGTTTCTATGTTGTGTCAGGCACTTCCATGCTCCATTACACAACAATCCCAGGTGATATTTAAAAGGTCCTCTTCTGATTTAAGTCATCCATGACTTTTCTAAATGGAGACCAACTTCTCAAGTCGTGGGGAGGGTGGGGTGTAAATTAAATCAAATAAATAAATCTTGCCTGAAGCAACTTTAGCTGGGTCAGCAACTTTTACTACAGCCATAGCACTTACACTGCTGCTGGAGACATCTGGGGCTACCTTGAAAGGACTGCACTTTCAGAAGAAACCTCTACTTAGCCTCATATCCAGCAATACTACCACAACCAAGAATATAATACATTCTTTTCTACTTTAGAAGTTAGCGTTTCCTAGTCCTCTCTCTCACTCCTTTCTCTTTTGGTCTGCCCTAACTGTAACACTTCCCATAGTAGAATTCCGTTTCCAACTGCAACAATAACACAGTATTTCTTAGCACTTTTCAAGACCTGCATGCTATTAAGGTTCTGTCTTTTCAGGTTAATATAATTATATAATCATACCATAAGGAAGTATTCTTACTGGGACTACCAACCTTTCCTTTGTGGCAACAGTATGACTGTACCATGCACATACCATTCTAACCGGGAATAATATCCTTATTCCCAGGACAACTTATTAACCGTATTTTCCCCCAGATTGCTATTTCTGGAGAAAAGCAGTTTTGTCCAGAGATTTCATCAATATTTTACTTGACCCTAACAGTTCATAGTTCTTCTGATTTTACACAAGTTAATGAACTCCAACTTGGACAACATGTTGAAGATTTCTGAAACACTAAGATATCTAGTAGAACATAAGACCCCTACCAATTGTAAAATTGATGGTATGAACAACCAGAAGCCTTCATCATTTTGACAGAAATACATACACCTTATTTAAAGAGAGACAGCTATAGTTCTGTATCAACATTTACTGCCACTTTTCTTGATCTTTCACTAGCTTCCAGTATAATGTGCTACCAACAGAGGTGGTTCCTGGTTTCACCATTTCCTTATCTCAAATAAATGAACCTAGAGCCAAAGATTTCTGATGTAAGCGTTTCTTCCAGTAGAAATCTATACATGACAGTTTTTCCTTCTTGACAAAAAAAGAAATAAAAAGAATGAAGTGAAAGGTTATATAGCCAGGTTGGAATCTTACCTGTCACTGGGCCACCTGCACCATGTCTCCATGAATCCTTTGTTTGGATTAGTTTCTCCTCCCCAGCCCCCCAAAATCAGCCCAACAACACATTGACACTGCCACAGGAAATGCATTAATAGATAGATAGGTATTCCCCCCCTGGTTTCTGCTCTAGGGATCATATCCATCAGCTGGAAACCCAGACTCCTTTTGAACGATGTTGTCCAGTTCAGGTGTCCTGTACTCTAGCAGGTTCAAAACTAAATGCTCTGTTTATGCAAGTGTTTACACGTAAACATACAAAACAACATGGTGTAAGAGTCGTTAAGGCATGCTACGAGGAAAGGATAGGTGCAGACAGGGATGGAAGGCTGCTCAGTGGCCCACGGCTTTCTCTAATACAGAAGCGTGCTTCAGGGGCATACAGTCCAAATTCATACACTATAAACAGCCTCATGGTTCCCCTAAGTAACATCAATCCTATTCTCTACTGCTGTAAAAGTTCTTATATTCCCCCTTTGCCATTTTTGTAGCTCATTTCTTATTACCCTAGAGATCCCTGTTAGATCTACCATGTCTTCTGGAAGCCGGTGGTGGGGTGGTGGTGGTGCATCTACCTGCTGATTATTACAAAGGCCCAATTTCCAGTGAGGTAGTAAACTTGTAGCCTGAGTGCACAGCTCTGTCTGGACCACAGCTGACAACTCACATAATATGTTTATTTATTCAAAAATACTCCATGTACATAGCTAATTAGTGTGTCAGAAAGATGCTAAAAATCCTTTTTTTCTGTATTGTATTTATTAAAACATTTTGACCCCGTCTTTCTCACCACCCACGTGACTCAAAGTAGCTTACAAGGCAGCATGCAGGAAAAGGGCATTAAAACCAAAGGATGTGTGTGTGTTTATTGATTTAATAGTTGTTACCCTGTACTTTCATCTCAAAAGGGGAACACAAGTGAGGTAATTATACATTTATCTAAAATTAGAAATATTATGCACATCATCAAGCTCAAAAGTATAGACTTGAATTGTCACAGGAGCCCTCACTTAGAGTCTTAGAGGAGCATTCCATCATGTGAGCCTCCAGGTGCCATCAAAAATGAGGCAGCACAGAAACAGATTTGCCATCTCAATGAGAACTAAGCTCAAGGCCAAGCGTATAAAAAAATCAGATCTAAAAAAAAATCCATTACAATTTTTCAGGAAAGAGCTACAAACAATAACCTGTATCCATGAGAACACCTGGTTGCTCGGCAAGATCAGATCATCTTAGTACTTGAATGGAAAATCCAAATGGCAATCCCACACAGCAAAACTACAATAAAAATTAAGAACTCTTCATCTTCTAATACTGTCAAAAATTGCCAGCTGATAGTGCCTCTTGGGGCGCATCTAGACCTGCCTGTTGCAGATTCTCTTCCCATTGTCTGTTGTGGAGGCTTTCTATTCCACTTGTAGATTCTGCCTGCCCCCAATGGACTTTGTCCCTGCTGATTTTGCCCACAGTATGGTTGCCACTGCAGCCTGGAGGAAAAAAGTCATGTGCCTTATTTACCTCCATGCCATGAAAACCTTCAATTGCCAACTTTCACACATTAAGACTCTATTAAAGGGACGGGACATTTTTTCAAGACCTGCTGGCAACTCTAGCTCTGTGTCATAATTGTTTTCCATAGAGATTTCTCCTCAGACATTCTTACACATGGCCCTTAAATCTTTGCATCTCCATCCTTGATGGGCTCATTTTAATCCTCAACTGTAAAACCAGAATTCTGTGCAAACATACATCCCTGGCTCCCTTCTCCATGATAAGGTAATTGTTCTGCCACAGGCTTCCCATTTTCCTCCTGTAGTTCCTTCATTTCTGACTCTTCTTTTCAGTCTCTCAACAAAAGAGATCTTTACAGATACTGTTGTCCCTCATCACTAAAATTAAGAGCCACACACAGAGATTTTTAAAGAGCTGTCACATTTCCCCTACAAGAACTGACTCATGTCTCCATTGTTACTACTTCCTGGCCAGAATGGAAACCCTGCCTGATGTTCATTCATATTGATTCTTATTTCATGTATGCAAATTTAATATTGTTCTCTCGCTAGTAGTGACCAGAGCCTGTTGTTTTTAAAATCAGGGTTAAAGCTAAGTAGGAGTCAGCTTTATAAGCTCCCTTGTTGCCCCCAATGAGGAGTCCTAATCCACCAGCTCCCGTTAGATCTATTCACACTCTCCTTGTGATTCTGTGAGATGATCCCACAACCCTTGAAATCTGTGCCCTAAACTTGCCTTTTCTCCCAACTCCAGGCCCCTCGTGCAACGTTTCAGCCGTCGAACAGGAGGAAGAGGTAAAAGCCGCAAGCCACCGTGCTGAGGTAGGGAAGGAAGAGCGGAATCAGGAAACAGAATGGCTAGAGGTGTCACTCAATGAATAATGAAAATATATAATAATGATGGCGATGATGATGGATATGAATTGTGGAGATGTGGCCAGAAAACTAATCAGGATGCTTTCCCTTATACCCCTTATGCCCCTCGCTGGAATTAAGATATCCTTAGGAAGGGTTAGTGATGCACATCTCCATGGCCAGGAACTCCCTTGGGCTGTAAGCTACCATGGAAATTTTTTCCCCAATCATGTTTCAAGTTTTACAAGAATAGCTTGACTGGCCATGAGATGCTGAAGTGCTGAAGGATGCTTGTTACTCTTAGAAGAGACTTCAAACGTAAGCCACAGGGACAGGAGTGGAGGATAAAGATTGCAGCCCCACAGAGAGGTGCAGAAAGTAAAAAAAATGAAACAAACCCATCTTTCTTACAGAAATATTATCCACATGAACAAGCTACTCCTTTCCACTTCTAAGGAGGACAGCTTGACTTTTAACATCAGAGGCTGCAAAAACCATACATGTGCTTCACATGGCTATTTTTCTTGTCTTTGCAAGACACTTTGGGTTCATGTACTCAAAAATCCCAGACATGAGGCAGCTCTCTCATTAAAAGTACACAGAAAAATTAATATAAGAGACAAGAAGCTGGCATTGAAACAAATTCCAGGGAGGCTGTGCTCCATTTTTAGAGGGAGAAAAATCATGTGATCAAGGGACAAACAATTAGGATTTTCTACACATGTTCTGTAAGAATATATCTTGACCAGCACACTTAGCTGAGGAGAGATGGGTTTGGTCTCCATGGCCTTAGCAGCTGTGATGAAGATGAGAAGCAAGACGGTTTGTGGTAGAACCTCTCCACACCATCTGCTCTCCTCTTCATCCTACCTCAGTCAAAAACAGGCCCAGCCTAATAAAATGGAATTAAAAGCTAACCTCTCTGTTTGACTACTTCAGATCCTGTTGGCACTCTACAGTCACCTAACCTCTCCGCCCTGAGCAGTTTTCATGGCCTGACACCTCTAATGAGGAAGGGATAAACAATGAAGTTGAAGCAGATCAGGGATGGGTAAGAGAGGGCAGGGATGAAGGAGAAGCTAACCTGTGAGGGGGTTGTCACACTGATCTCTGGGACAAAATTGTCATCAAACAGGTTGATGATGTTCTCCTGCTTCATCTCCTTGGACGGAGTGAGTTTTGGAGGTGGCGGCACGGGAGGGCCTTTCCTCAACTGCATGCAAGCGAACACACGGCGACAGCACAGACAGCAACACCCAAAAAACCAGAGACAGGAACCTGGTTAGCAAAAACTAAAAAAATAAAACACACACAAATAAAGGGTCTACGGGGAAGTAAAACACAAACAAAACAAGCATGGGAGGAGGGGGGAACAGTGACACACTTCCAAAAAGAAGGCTTCGCATCATTAGTTACACTTCAGTCGTGGGCAGGTTTCCCTTCTGCAGAGGAGAAGCGTAACACAATTAATATGCATAGGATATGTCATGCATACGTAATTAAAGTCTATGCAACCTTCTGGAATAAAAGGTAGGAATGCACGCACTACAATAGAAAGTGCTGAAGGGCTGGGGAAGGTGGTAGGCGCTACGCTTGCTAGCAATACCTATTTGGATAGAGAATGAAGACACCCAAACCAACTCAGCTGATTCCTAAAGAAAGCATGCTCCCAACAAGCTGAAACCCACTCTTTATGATGAATACTGGGATCATCTTCAACATTTGGAATCATACCTCTGCAGACTAAACAAAAATAGATTGAGATCCAACAGAAATCGGGACCAACTCCATCACCACATTTCCTGTGCTACAACAGGAATAACATTATGCCGGACTAGACATTCCTATTCTGTGTTACATTAAGAGTTTTTTTATCATCATGTACAAAACTTAGAAGACAGGGAATCTCATCACCTGGATCAGATGCATGGAGGATTTCTCTTCTTTTTCCATCACCCATCACAGCTCTTCATTCAGTTTTATGCTAAGTTCAGACTAAATGCACTAAATTCTGCATTAGCTGTGGGGCGGGTCTAATTTCTTAAGACAGAACATCAGAACAGAATGTATTGCAGTAATTGACAATTACCAGTCAAAACATTATACAAATCCCTCTTGTTACTCTCTGCCCTTCCTGGAGGTCTCATTACCTAGAAGAACAGGACTTGTTTTCCAAAGATCCTAAAGGACGTGAATAAGGCTAAGCTCTACACTGAGGATTTCTATTAGAACCACCAGAGAAACATCACATCACAGGAAGTGACAATATGCAGATCACATAACCTGCTTTCCAGTGCTTCCTACACTATATTATTCAACTTACTTCAGTAACTGTTTAATCATGGGTCTGCATTTAATACAAGAGGGAACTACAGTTTCCTAAGTATATTAACTGGTTTCCCAAAGCCCTGCTTGTTCTAGTATTGGCCAAAAAGTTTTCTTATCTTCCTTTGTAATACGATAAAAATGCTAGTGTTTTGCTCTCCATTCAAGAATGGATTGAAAAGCCCAGTTCCAAGTCTCCTGGGAAAAGGAGAGAAGGCATGAGAAGACACAGCTGTTGCCTGCACTTAACTGTTTACTAACATTTCACCTTCATCCATGCCTACTAAAGACTGCAAATTAGAGCAGAACCACAAGTGACAAAAGGCACAGATTGGACACTTGTCTGCTTCCCTCAAGTTTTGATGGGAAATGTAGGCATCCTGGTCTCGCAGCTTCGCTCTCTGACTGCTGTCCAATGGACTTTTCAACTGTCATTTGTCCAACATTCCGCCAAGCTGCCTACATTTCCCATCAGAACTTGAGGGAAGCTGACAAGTGTCCAATCTGTGCCTTTTGTCACTTGTGGTTCTGCTCTTAGATGGATCCCATATAGTCTGTATAAGTCAATATTCAGGCTAAATGTGGGCAATGATTTTCTACTAAATTCAAAAAAGACCTGCAATTATAATTACTTCAGGCCTTTGCATATATTCAGAGATCTTTTTAAAAAAATCATTTTTGGACCAATCTATCCTCGGTCCACTGTGTTTAGTGATATCATTCTAGAGCTCTGACAAGGAAACTAAGATCACACCTTTGGCCTTCTGGCAGGTAGGTGATCTGTTCTTATGCATCCATTGTTCTTGCTAAAAGCAAATGATCCTGCATTTAAATAGTGCTGTATTTAAATTTATTCTTTAATTTCTAGCAGATGCAGTTCTTCTTGACATTTATTTTTAAAAAGCGATTTAATTTTAAAAAACAAAATCCACTGATCCCATCTATAGCTATGCAAATTAAATAACAGCTTTTAAAGGCCCTTTCAGAAGTATAACTCAAGAGTTCCTGAGCTGAAAAACAGAAGAAACTGCAGTCTTTTTTAAAAGAGCTCAAAATGTTTCGTGAACCACTCTGTCCAGTATTTGACAGTAACATACAAGGTACACTTAGGTGTATAGAACAGGAAGTATTTGCATTTTTCAGATAGTTGGTGCTGTTTGCATTGGGGGAACAGGATGTGTGAAAACAGCCAATCATTGTAACAAGAAGGGCTTAGCTGAACTCTAGTCTGTCAACATTGCCAAACGTTCTTTCAAAAGTTCAAACTCTAGATTTTATTTTTTCCTCAGCTCACCCAATTTAGTAATCTACCTGTGGGTAGAAACCAATTATCTATGCTAGAAAATTTATTAGATAAGAGCCAATATAGTATAGTGGCTATAGAGTAACGGGCTAGGATCTGGGCAACCAAGGTTCAATTCCCTGTTCTGCCATGAAAGCTCGCTGGGTGACCTTGGGGCAGTCACAAATAGAGATGGGCACGAACCGCATTACGAACCTCAAAAACCCATGAAAATGGCAATTGCGCAATCGTGACCCGGTGGTTCGCGATTGTCCACGGCCAACGAACTGGCGGTCAGGAGAGGCCTTGTTCATTGCGTTTGGGTGCAGTTCGGGAAGCCAGACACTCAGGCTCCAGCAATCTATTCCCCTGGCAACAGAGCCAGGGGAATGCCTGAGCTCTGTCTGCCCTCCTTTTGTCGCCCTGGAAACCCGAATGGAAGCCCAGCTTTCCTTGATCAGCAGGGCTTCCTTCCAACCACGGAGCTGCAAAGCAGTCACAAGTTGGGAGAAGACACCCAGGGGAGGGAGGGGGAAGGAGGCGTTCTGTAGCCATGGGCACTCCAATCTCATCCCTGCAAACCCTGATAGGCAGCTCTGACGGCCAAACACAGACCTCCTGTGTTGCTGAATGGGACCCATGCTTATAAATAGCCGTGGTCTCCCAGGCTGGGTTTCACTTTCTGCGAGCAGTGGAGTGGGACAGAGCTGTTGCTTGTCACTTGTTAGCCTTTGGGGAGAGAGACTGAGAGTACAACTGAGCTTGGCTTTTGGGGATAGGGATCTATCTCCTCTGGTTCCAGGGCTGCTGCCTGGCTCTGGGGCCAAGCTCAGTGGGCACCTTGACTGAGGGCTCACATTGATTATTATTCATCAGTACCTGATCTGTTCAGGTCTGTGAGAGTGGTGGGCTAGGGCTCTAGTCCCTCCCTCCCTCTGGTACCAGGGCTGCTACCAGGCCCTGGGGCCAAGCTCGGTGGGTACCTTGGCTGAGGGCTCACATTATTATTAATCAGTGCCTGATCAAGTCTGTGGGAGTGGTGGGCTAGGACTCTAGTCCCTCCCTCCCTCTGGTACCAGGGCTGCTGCCAGGCCCTGGGGCCAAGCTCGGTGGGTACCTCAGCGGAGGGCTCACATTATTATTAATGAGTGCCTGATCTGGTCAGGTCTGTGGGAGTGGTGGGCTAGGGCTCTAGTCCCTCCCTCCCTCTGGTGCCAGTGCTGTTGCCAGGCCCTGAGGCCAAGCTCGGTGAGCACCTCAACTAAGGGCTCGCACAGTGTTATTAGTACCTGATCTATTCAGATCTGTGGGCGTGGTGAGCTAGGGCTTTAGTCCCTCCCTCCCTCTGGTGCCAGGGCTGCTGCCAGGCCCTGGGGCCAAGCTCGGGGGGTACCTCGGCAGAGGGCTCACACAGTGTTATTAGTGCCTGATCTGTTAAGGTCTGTGGGAGTGGTGAGCTAGGGCTCTAGTCCCTCCCTCCCTCTGGTGCCAGGGCTGCTGCCAGGCCCTGGGGCCAAGCTCAGTGGGCACCATGGCGGAGGGCACACAGAGTCATTTCCTTTCCTGTCCTCCTTAATTCTAGTTTGGTGGCACAATGAGTCTTCCTGTTGTGTTGGCCGCCAAGGGTGGTTGTGGGGTGAAGTGCGATGGCAGTCCTCCTGGTTCAGTTGCGGAAAGCAGTTTTGGGTGTGGCTCGGGGGCAGCAGGGAGTCCTCCCGCTCTCCCCAATTCACCTATGTGGGCTGTGGAGGCCCAAGAGGTCTTCGCGCAGGGAGGAGAGAATCTCTCTCAACATTTTGAGGAGGGGTGGATGGGCGATGGATCCCTGGAGGAATGGTATGTGTGTTATGAAAGATCCCGCCCATCCCCATCCCAAACTCTCAGTGGTGTCCCCTCCCGCAGTCCACCCCTCACCCCGTCATCCGTGTCCAGCCGAGTAACCGTTCGTCCTCCTTCCCCTGGGACAGTTAGCACTCAGTGTTACAACAGCTCCATATGGAGGCACTTTCGGGCCCTTCCTGATGACCCCCGTGTGGTGTGGTGCCGTGCCTGTGATGTCCCGGTGCAGAGGGGCAAAAACCCAAAGCACCTGTCTTTGACGGCCCTGACTCGGCACCTGAAGAGGCACCACCCGAGCCTGTCTCCCTCCTCACCCAGTGAAGCATCCATTGGGGGGAGAAAGGGGGCCAACCGCTCTTCTGAGCAGGGGTCAGTGGAAGGATCACTTTGCCCTGAGGGTGATGCTGGTGAGAGCAGAGCGCTCCGGCAGGCCGCGCTGGCAGAGGTTGCCCCTCGGGGTCTGGGACAGCGCCGCTTACAACCTCAAGGCTGATGGCTCAGGAGGTGGCTGCCGCCAAACTGTTCCTCAGTGGGACCCTTGGGTGAGGACCCGCGGTGGCTGGGGGATCAGGCCTCCGGTCCGAATGGCACGTCCTCTCCCTCCCACACCGGGAATACCAGTGCGCTCCTCTTTGGCCTGGCGGTGGCAGGGGCATCTTCCCACTTACCCCCCACATGACAGGTCCTCTCCCTCCCATCCTTTCCGGCAAGGCAGGAAGGTGTGTACTGTTGGCTGCCTCCACCGTACTGTTCCTCGGTGGGACCCTCGAGTGAGGACCCGCGGATGCTGGGGGATATTCCCCCTCCCCCACCTCATGATGACAAGTCCTCTCCCACCCACTCTGGGAATACCAGCGCGCTCCTTTTTGGCCTGGTGGGACGGGCACATGGGGGGTGCCACGGGTGAGCGGCCAGACCCCCTGCCCCCTGAGGGGAGGCAGCTTGTCGCCTTCTCCCCGTGCCCGCCAGGCCCAGCGGCCGCCCCCAGTACACACCTTCTGGCCTGCACTGGGAATACCAGCACGCTCCTTTTCAGCCTGGCGGGCAAGCACATGGGGGGTGCCACCGGTGAGCGGCCAGACCCCTCGCTCCCTGAGGGGAGGCAGCTCGGCGCTGCATCCCCGGGCCCACCAGGCCCGGCGGCCGCCCCCCAATACACACCTTCCAGCCTGCGCCAGGAATACCAGTGCGCTCCTTTTCAGCCTGGTGAGCGGGCACATGGGGGGTGCTGCCGGCGAGCGGCCACACACCCCGCCCCATGAGGGGAGGAGGCTCATTGCCGCCTCCCCGTGCCCGCCAGGCCCGGCGGCCGCCGCCATCACCCACCATTCCTTTATTGCTGGGAATACCAGTGCGCTCCAGTTTGGCCTGGCGGGAGGGCACATGGGGGTGCCGCCAGCGAGCAGCCAGACCCCTCGCCTCCTCCCCGTGCCCGCCAGCATCACCCACTGTTCCTGTATCGCTAGGAACACCGGCGCACTCCGCTTTGGCCTCCATGAACCACGAACCGGGTAGGCAACAGGAGATGTTCATTGCGGTTCACTAATTCAGGATCGTCATCTGCACTGAACCACGATCCACTGGTTCATTTTTTTGGGTTCGTGCCCATGTCTAGTCACAAACTCTCAGCCTAATTTACCTCACAGGATTTGTTGTGAGGAAAAAATGGAGGAGAGGAGAATGATGCCCACTGAGGAAAAAGATGGGGTATAAATAAAGTAACAATTTAAAAAATCTCCCAAGTAATTAATAAAGCTCCTGCTTCGTGAATGCCTTTATCATTATCTAATTATATCCTATATAGGTTCTTATAAAGAGATTGATCTTGTCTTCCATTTTTATGTTCCAAAAGGCCAGTTTTATGCTTTTTTAGATCTACCTTGTCTTGTGAGTCTACAATATTACATGACCAAGATTTGCTATGGTAGCTAAGTTAAATATATATTAGAGGAGAACCACCAGCAGATGGCAGTGTTCATATTTGCTACTTCGTGTTTCTGCAGCATTGCTTTAACTAGTCCATATATTACAGCTTGGGTGAGGTTTAAATATTCTATTAACCTTCAAAGCCAGAAATAGGCAGAATTTTTTTCCCAGACAGTTGAACATGGTATTACAGGTGGTTTCCAGTGTCTTCCTAAGCAGAATCACACCCTTCTAAGTCCACTCAAGACAACTGGTTTAGAAAGGTATAACACCACTTAGAATAGTTTCTTTTGTGTAAAGAGCAAGTGCAGAAGAAGTCCAGTAATTACTGCTTAGTATGTCACTGTTTGTTGCCTCAGCCATGCACACTCACCTCATTATAATAATTATAATTCAGGTTTGGTGGATTTTTGCAGTAATTTCACAACCAAGCAACCATTCAGATTTGCCTTCTCATAAGAAAGGGAATCTCTTTCAAAACTGCTGGGATGCAGGTAACCAGGAGAACAGCTCAGAGTCTCTCTACACGAGATATCTCACACGGGGATGTTCAAATGTAGGGAGAGGCAACGTTAGCTGGGAAGTGTAGTTTAAATTTCACCTACCTACAGAAGGGTAGTTTAAAAAGACGGAGCTGGGGGAGATTGCTCCTCAGAGGGTTTGTTAATTTTATCTTCACCTCCCCAAAGGGAAGATGAAATTGATAGAGGCTTCCGGGAGCCAAAGATGAAATTAACAAACCCTCTGAGGAACAATTTTCGCTGGCTCTGTCTTTTTAAACTACACTTCCCAGCTAACATTGCATCTCCCTACACTTGAGCATCCCGGTGTGTCTCATGTAGAGAGACTCTCAGTCAACCTGCCATTTTCTCTTATTAAAGGAAGTCTTGAACATGCAAGGCCTTCTTGCCAGCATTATGAAAGCATGTCATTTTCTAATGGTATGCAGAGCAGGAAAGATACAAGACTAGTGGTGCACCGCAATGAAAGGACCTCTTCAAACTCCTGGGATTGTCCTGCATGAAAATCCCATGAAGAGTGCTAGTACTTGTCAGATTGTGTGCTGAGAACTGAAAGTGGACAAAGGTTTCCACAGGGTAGTCACACAAGGCCAGAAGGAGGGAGGCAGAGGAACAGGGTGAGCTGGGGTTAAGATGCTCTGTGCCTGTCAGCAGCTTTCAAACATTAACATCTTTTGCTCTGCCCTCCCTCAAAGTGAAAGACGGACCAGGTGATTGATGCAAAGAGAGGTTCTCTGACCAATCCAATGAATTTTCTCTGATGAAGCTGAGCCCTGGCACCATGGGAAGCAATGACACGTAAGCTATGCCTATCGCCTCCTAGTAATAGTGTGACAGTGGGCAGAAGTGATGCAACATTTTTGAACAATGTCAAGGGCCTGTATGAAAATGTATCCATTAATGGCATTTCAAAAGACAACATAGGAGCATTTGTCCTTCACAATTTAACCACATGAGAAAGTTAAATGAGCTGTTTGGAAGGGAAGTGAAGGGACTTAGTTTCTTCAACTTTCCCACCCACCCACCCACCCACCCTTAAAAAACTGGGGTCAGGTGTCAACTTTTAAAAGGGAGCTGTGGCTATTCTCCACTTGCTCTATTCAACTGAAGCTTGTGTCAGAAAGCACCCCAAAACTTTCTAAGAAGATGCTTTTCAAATTCAGAGGAGTTAGCCGTGGTAGTTTGTAGTAGCAAAATTGAAAAGAGTCCAGTAGCACCTTTAAGACTAACCAACTTTACTGTAGCATATGCTTTCGAAAATTGCAGTTCTCTTCGTCAGACACGTGGAGGGTAAGAAGAAACTGGTCAGATATATAGGTGGAGAGGGGAGGGGGGAGTAGATGCAATCAGTAGCTTCTGATAATGGGATCAGTTGGCTTCTGATAATGAAATCAGTTACTTCTGATAATGAGATAACCATTCATAGTCTCTATTCAATCCAAGCCTAACTGAATCAAATTTACATATGAATTCCAATTCAGCAGCTTCCCATTGGATTGGAATTCATATGTAAATTTGATTCAGTCGGGCTTGGATTGAATAGAGACTATGAATGGTTATCTCATTATCAGAAGCCAACTGATCCCATTATCAGAAGCTATTGATTGAATCTGCTCCCCCCTCCCCTCTCCACCTATATATCTGACCAGTTTCTTCTTACCCTCCATGCATCTGATGAAGAGAACTGTGATTCTCGAAAGCTTATGCTACAGTAAAGTTGGTTAGTCTTAAAGGTGCTACTGGACTCTTTTCGACTTTTCAGATTGGAATGCTGGATTTGACACCCGAATTTTAACATTTCTAACCTGTGTCTAAATACCTGCTAGCTGGGCCTAATTCTTATAAGTAGACACTAAGTGTTTTCTTTCCTCCAGAGAGGCTGGTCTTACACTAAATGCGCTTTCCATCTTGGATTAGGCCTGTACATTTAATAAAAAGCCCTGTCCAGTGTGTTCCATTTTCAATTGTTCTGTCCTCCATTGGGAAAATTCCTTCTCACAGACTGCCTTTGCATCAGTCTACAGTCTCACTAAAAGTTATAGAACATACCCTGCATTTATATACCCCACAAGTATAACTCAGCAAGCAACAGTATAATTCAGCCTTCCTGAGTACCAATCTGGTTCAGAGTTCAGAATTTTTAAAAAAATCAAATTAAAAAAATGATACCTATATCATTGTCTGACTGCTCAAAATTCTCTGTTCACAGTTTGGTGTTTTAAGAGGAAGGAGAAAAAAATGCCTGTGTATGGCAACATGAACAACAAATAAAAGTCATTCACACATTATATCTGAGAAAGTTAACAGGCCAGCAAGAATTTAAAAATTCATATTTTTCATACACAGGTCTATACATTAGAAAATAATACAAATATTTTTAGGCCTGACTTGAGTTTGCGTTTTTTCCTGTAACTACTGAGATGCTACTATCCCTTCCTGTTAGGAATTCACCGAAACTTCTGCTTCTGGGAGAATCACAATGAAAATACAAACAAGCATCCAGATTTCCAGACAGAGGGTTCACGTTATTATTGTAGGTCTATCCTTTCTAATGCCTCACTTGTGTGACTGGTATACTTCTGCAACAGAGCTTCACTCTGTCATTGTGAACACATAGTGGGTCACACAAAAAAACAGGATTTTTTATCCTTACAGGATGAAGTCTGTAGGGTTTTTTTTTTTTGCCATACTCAATTTCAAAGAGCAGCCCACACAAAACTATGAGGACCAGAACTCTTGAAATTAGCACTTTTGTCTTTATCTTATATCTAAGTCAATTGATTTACCTACTTATTTAATTCACCTTTTCCAACTAACAAAACCACTCGCTGTTTTTGAAACATCAAATTATCTTCCTTATCCTATGAAGTGCGTGGTTTCATAGATTGCCATTTCACTATTTCTAGAGTTTGTCAGGATGCTGTGCTGTGCAACCAGCTTTCTTCTCTTAGCCACACCTCTTCTGCTTTTACATACAGTAATTTACCAGACCTAGAAGAGAACAGACAAAGCCTAGTCCTGCCTGATATATATATATGCTGAAGAACTACTGTAGTCCATTTCTAGTCAAAGACATTGCATTAAACCAGAACAACATTAAAAGAAACCCAGGAAGCTTCTGCTGTCTAGAACTGAAGAAGAATGGAGAGAAGACAATTGTTCTATATAAAATAGTCAGTAGAAAAACCCAAGTAGGAAAGAGGTGAATTTGCATCTCCACATAAAACAAAGCAGCAGCAGCATCCTTCACTACCTGAGACGGAGACTTAGGGATGCCTCCCCCAGGTGTTTCCAGGGTGGACGGCTCTGGCTCATGGTTGATTGCCTTGGTCTCAGGGCTAGTGATGGGAGTCCCATCAGGTGGAGATGAGGGGGTTTTGTTTGCTTTTGCAGGGGTACTGTCACTGCAGAAAAAAGAGAAAGAGAGAGAGGGTTCAGAATCAACATTTAAATGAGTCATTGTATTTCTTGGAGACTTGGCATAGGAATACTGCAGAAACATTCCTTGCTTGGAACTTTTCAATGTGTATGCTAGATGAGAATGGAAAACCAAGAGTGTTAAATAACAATACATCACTCCTAGAACATATGAGGAGATCTAGTGCCTGGTGATATTTGGTATGAGGGCTTCCTTTCTGTGGGAATAGAAGTGTGCTGATGATTAGTACCTGGCCCACAATGATAGCTCATGTAGTAAATTGGTAGAGCCCAGGGGTCATTTCGTAGAAAAAAGAGCTGCTGGAACTCATTAGCATAACTCATTAGCATATGCCATGCCCCTTGACATCACCAGAAGTGTGTCATTAGCATGATTGATTTGCATATGCCACACCCCCTGACATCACCTATCCTGGCTGTTTTGGACCCAATCCTGGCCATTCAGGGCCAAAATTGGGACCAAAATGGCAAAAAGGGGCTGAAAATGGCAGAAAAAGGGCCCAAAATGGTCAGGATTGGGCCGCTGCTGAGTGGAAGAGTGATCCACCACCCATCAGAGGCCCAATCCTGGCCATTTTGGGCCCAATCCTGGCTGTTTAGGGCCCGATCCTGGCCATTTGGGGCCCGAATTGGGCCCTAAATGGCTGAAAGGGGCCCAAATGGCCAGGATCGGGCCTGAAATGGATGGGATTTGGCTGCTGCCAGATGGGGGAGTGTTCCCCCACCTGGCAGTGGCCCGATCAGGGCTGTTTTCACCCCAATTCGGGATGAAACTGCCCGATCCAGGCCGAAATGGGCCCAAAATGGTCATTTGGGGCACATTTGGGCCTTGATCGGGCCCAAAACGGCCCAGATTGGGTCAGTGCCAGGCAGGGGAGGGTTCCCTCACCAGGCACTGATTCAATGGGCCCCAAATGGCCAACCTGATACGGCCATTTTCCTGTGTTCATTTCTGCAGTCCTTTTTGACCCTAGAAAAGTCATTCCCGGGGTTGCTAGACCTGAGCAAAGGAATAGCCATGAGAGTCAGGGGGCTGCAGTAAGGAGGCTGAAATGGGGCTGAAATGGCCAGGACCAGGTCGGTGCCAGGCAGGGGAGGGTTTTCCCACCCGGCACCAACCTCACCTGGGCTGTTTTGGCTCTGATCCGGGCCAAAACAGGCCCCAAATGACCAAAAAGCAGGTGGGCAGGGCCACCTGGCACGTGACCTCTTGGGAGAACTGCCAGAACTGCATTCCTACACGTTCCCCCTCAAAATGAGCCCTGGTAGAGCCTATTATTTCAACAATGGAGAATTTCATTTTATTAAAATACTGGTTAAATGTAAACAGGGTGTGTCCAGTATATGAAGCGAGAACATCAACCTCATCATACTCTGAGTGGCCATTAAGTTGTCCTGAAGGGCAGTTATAATCAAATGTTGTTGGTGTTGTTATTCTGTGTTGCACAGTAGCTACCACAACCACCAAAACCCCAAAGTCACTCAATATCCATGAGAAGCACACACCAATAGACTTCACACTAAAGCTGTACATAACGAAGGAGCCTAAAGAAGACAGCAGAGAAGCTGCACTGTACCCCCTGGGTGTTTTTGTCTTTTTAAGTATCTGAGCTGGCTTGCATGGCCACAAGCACAGATAGCTTTAAAAGAGGATTAGACAGATTGGCGGAGAATAGGTCCATCAATAGCCACTAGCTATGAAGACCTAAGGGAACCCTACACATCCAGAGGCAACAATCTCTGAATACAAGAAGGCAACATCAGGAAAAAGTTCTGGTTTCTTTGCCCTCCAGGGCTCCTAGTTGGCTGTTGTGTGAAACGGGATGCTGGATTACATGGACTGTGGGTCTGATCCAGCAAGGCTCTACTTGTGTTCTTCAAATGCAACATTTGATCTCTTCAAAAATCCTCTCACTAAAGAAATTGAAACAAAATATTTAGGTCCTATCAATGGCTGCATTTTTATCAGGAAGTAAATTCCTCTTAACTTATTAAGACCAATTTCTAAGAATGTATACTTCTTACGGCTTATTTGCCTGGTGGTGGATTACACGGAATGTAAAGATGCAAGTGATCAGATGCAAAGCCACCATCACCCAGCCACGACTATTTCTGCCCAGTTGCCTTATTTTCTCTCACTGGGATCTTATTCAGCAAAATTCCAGACATTTAAGCTTCAAAAGGCAACCCGAGGGCACACAGAGAGCTTCACCATAAGATGGTCAAAGGGCAATGCTGAGAGCTCTCTCAGTTCAGAGACATACAGGAATACATCCCACTACACAAATTTGTCTAACAAACTAATTAATATATGAATGAACTGGCTTCTTTGAAGGCTACATAATTTCTACAAAGCATAAATTCTACAAAGAATTAATTTTGCTTCTCTTCACAAGTGAAAACCACAATTGATGTTATTCTAGGATATGACAGAAGAAGAAAGGGTGTGGGGAAAGAAGGCAGAAATAAACTTTACAACAATTTTCTAGAAGGAAAAAAAGTTTTGTGGAAGAGGCAAATCCACCAGACTAGATAAATAACAGAGACAGTGGTAGAACTGTAATTTCCTTGTGCCCTTTTGATATGAAATAGAATAAACCTGGTATGTAAAACTCTCTGACAAAACATCAAAACAGCAACTTTCTACAGACACACAGACTGCACTGAGATATAGAGCTGGGCATTTTACACATTTGAGTTTTCTTCTCCTTAACTGGTACTGCCAGATGTCAATTTCTTCAGACTGGGGTCACCATCTTTTAAACTGACTCTCATAGTAGCTCCTTTGGAAAAAAAGAGCTTAATACACAGACATTGCATGCATGCATAAGTGCCATCAAGTCATAACCAACTTACAGCAACCCCCAGCAAGGGGCTTTCAAGGCAAGTGAGAAGCAGAGGTGGTTGGCCATTGCCTTCCTCCACAGAGTCTTGCTTGGTGGTCTCCCATCCAAGTATTGACCCTGCTTAGCTTCCAAGATCTGATAAGATCAGGCTACACCATGCTGCCTTCCTTTCCATACAGACATTAGCACATGATAATATTTACCTCCATGCCATAAGAAACTTCACCTGCTGATTTCTGCATTTCAGGTGATTGCCCATTACAGAGAACTGCTCTGTTAAACAATTCTCTGTAGAACGTGTGCACAGTAAGAGCAGACAGGAAGATATTACTGTTATCCCTCCCCTCCAGTGATACTTTTGGAAAACATACAGAATCTTCATTTTAAGGTCCACTAAAAAAAAAAAAACCTGGACTTTTAATTGAGGCGCAAAAACAGGAAGGAGATTAGAACAAAGACTTAAAGCAAGTTATTTGGATTATTCAGACACACAAAGATCCCAAAATAATTCCAAGGCAGAACAGATGAAACCATGCAAGGAACTCCATTCCAGCCACCAAGTTAACAATACACTATGCTGTTAGACATCAGTCTCGTTTTTGAACTTTAACATCCAGATCAGAGCTTTCAGGGAATGCAGCTCGCCATACCAGTACCTGCTCATCTTTTTCCTCAGTCTGGAGAACAGTTTAGTTTTCTTTCTGTTGAGGATGGCACACATGAATGATCTCTGTTACAACATAACACAACTAAGCTAACATGCACTTAACCAATTATACATCAGATAAGCCTGTTCGAGACTTCATAAGATGGATATTGAACCTTTTCTGTAAAGAAGCATCCATTAGGCACTCTCAGAAAAGAAAGGGCTCCTTCCTTTCCTTTGCACACTACTTATCACCATCTCTCCCTCTAGCCCCCTAAAAGTTGTAACAGAAAGCACAGTGTGAATGGTGCAAGTTGAGGGAGAAGGGGGGGAGCCAAGTGCCCCATCTTCATGGATGGATTTGCACAGGGGCTGCCCGTTGCCCTTTGCAAGTTCTTTACTAGTGTGAGTCTTCAATAAGAATACTCCAAGGAATCTTGATCACCTGTAAAAATACATTAACACTATGAGACCCACAACATTAATGTAATATTTAAAGTCCTTGGTGGGGCCAAAGAGATGGATCATAGTATGTTTAAACTGCAGATACATACATACGTTTTAAAAAAACCTTAATTTTCTTACTCATATCCTTTGTACAGTATCGGAGAGGCCACATGCCTCAAAATCTTCCCTTTTCATCACCTCACAAAGCTTATCACAAGACTCCTTTGGATTCAAATCAGTGTCATGTTGGCAAACTTCACAGCAAGAGTAACAGGACAAAAAACACCCCTTCTCAGGATAAATGCAATGCTTCCATTATGGCAGAGCTAAAACGGATTGCATTGAAATTGAAGTGCTAAAATTTCAAGAACCTTTCGCTAAATCAAAGCAGTTGGAGCAAGCCAAGCTGAAGTTAAAAAAATAAATCTATGGGCCAAAACAGATGCAACTCTAGAAGTGAGAGGCACATCACTGTTTTGAAACGGAACTCCAGTTCAGATTGGGGTCACAATGCAAGAGGAAAGGGGAACTTCCCAACTACCGTGTGCAACTACCGTACCAACTGCTTTTGCCCTGTCAGGGGTAGGGAGATGACATGCAGCTACCTTTACCATATTTTTTTTTAGAGGATTAATACCACATTTGGTTGCTGTGCCCTGCTCCCCAGCTGAACCTTAGATCCATGCATCCCATTTTACTGTTCACTACCTAATTAGAGCTTCCATCTGGGCAGCTTTGTCAGCTTCACTTCAACTAGCTTATTAAAGGACACACAGTTATCTGTGTGCAAGGAAACCCCTTTATTACATTTAGAGTTAAAAATTCTAAAAAGTCAAAATGGAGGGGAGATAAACATATCTGATGATGTACAACGCACGTGCACGAACTGCATATATATATGGTTTGGTAATAGTAATTGAACCATGAGTCTCAAGCTAATATTTTATGTAAGAGCTTAAGAAACACCAGACCATTGAGGTTGGTTAGACAATTATCATCAATTTCACATTTGAAAACATCTGTGCAACAGAGTGAATGTGCACAAGAGTATATGCAAAGCAGTAGGTGACGATACCACACTAACCTCCATTTGCTTTCCTAAAGCAGCGCACCTAAGCCCCAGTTATCTTTTCCTGAATGCCGTTTGGCACATTTATCTCATTACTGCTCACACAGCATGTGGGACTCAGAGCAGCTGGGAGTCCAAGTTCCCAAATTGCTTCATCACTCATGCATTTGGGTGACAGCCAGAGGCCACCTCATCCAGTTAGTGAGGCCTACCTTCCCCTTAACTGTTAAAGCTTTGAGAAGGAGGAGAGAGAGCATCTATTTACATTTAACCCCAACAAGAAATTCAATACAATAAAATAAAATAAAACAATTAAATTAATAACAATATAATGACAACAAATCCCTCTAGCTATAAAATTGTTTTGATTTCCTTAGCAAACAAAGACACAGTTAATTTCTTTCACAAAGAATAATATGACAGATTGGCTGAAAAGTGGTAGGGAGTTCTTTGAAAAACAGAAATGGATGATGGTGCTTGACTTGTTCCTTCATCAACACCTAAGCTTCCTTATTTCCTTATTTCTTTCTAGAACAAGAATGTCCAATTAGTACAAATCAGAGTTGGAGTCCAACTTCTCACTCAATGATTTAGTAAATACGCCATCTTTGCAACTTCACAACTCCTCTTTTTGGTACAGATAAGGTCACAACTGCCTAATACCATATATATTCCTCAAAAGGAAAGGAAAGGAAAGGAAAGGAAAGGAAAGGAAAGGAAAGGAAAGGAAAGGAAAGGAAAGGAAAGGAAAGGAAAGGAAAGGAAAGGAAAGGAAAGGAAAGGGGGGAGAAACCTGCATGCAATAGCTGCATGGAGAAAGGGGTAAGACAGCAGCAGAAGAACTGCCTGCGCATCTAAAAGAGTAACTTTTTTTCTTAAAGACGATCCTAAGAAATTGTCTTCCTTTTAAACTAAATGCAATCCTAAATGCATTTACTCATGAGTTAATTCTGTCAATGTATACTAAATCTAAATATATATCTATATGCGCCCCCTCGCCCAGCTGGTGCGGAGTCTCGGGCTTGGGTGTCACCAATACGCGGATGACACCCAGCTTTATCTGTTGTTGGACGGGCAGCCTGGATCGGCCCCTGATGCCCTGGAGCGTGCTTTTGAGGCTGTGGCTGGTTGGTTGAGACAAAGTCGGCTGAAATTGAATCCCACGAAGACGGAGGTCCTGTATGTGGGTCGTGGGGAGATGGCTTTGGGACCCCAGCTTCCTACACTTGATGGGGCAGCACTTACACTGGCCCCGAGGGTTAGGAGCCTGGGGGTGATTCTGGATTCCTCCTTGAAGATGGAGGACCAGATCACTGCAGTTGCCAGGTCTTCCTTTTATTATCTTCGGCAGGCCAGGCAGCTTGCCCCTTATTTGTCTCCCCGTGACATGACTACAGTGGTCCAAGCAATGGTCACCTCTAGGTTGGATTACTGTAACGCGCTCTACGCTGGGCTTCCCATGGGCCTGATCCGGCGGTTACAGCTGGTACAGAATGCAGCAGCGCGGGTCATTGCTGGAGCACCGGTGTGGGAGCATATTACACCGGTGCTACGCCAGCTGCATTGGCTGCCAGTGGAGTACCGAATCAGGTTCAAGGTTTTGGTGTTAACCTACAAAGCCCTACGCGGACTGGGACCGACATATCTGAGGGACCGTCTCTCACCATATGAGCCCCGGAGGACTCTCCGCTCTGGCGGAAAACATCTTTTAAGTGTCCCTGGCCCTAGGGAGGCCCGCCTGGCGTCGACCAGGGCCAGGGCCTTTTCAGTCCTGGCCCCGACCTGGTGGAATGCTCTGTCTTGCGAGACAAGGGCCTGGCAAGATTTGCTTGCATTTCGCCGGGCCTGTAAGACAGAGCTATTCCACCAGGCATATGGCTAACGCCGGGCAGTGCCCGCCCCCCCCCGTGAAGGGGGGGTTAAACCATCACCCCTATGCAAACACAGAGGCATGTATGAACCACTGGGCAGCATGAATTGTTATATTTAATGTTTTTAAATGTTTTTAAATGTATTATTTAATGTTTTTAAATGTTTTTAAACATGTTTGTATTTGTTATCCGCCCTGAGCCTGCGAAAGCAGGGAGGGCGGAATATAAATATAATAAATTAAATTAAATTAAATTAAATTAAATTAAATTAAAATTCCAAGCGTGGAAGAGATGTCTCACTTCCTTTTTTGATAATAGAAACTGTTTGATGGAGTCATAGGGCCCCACAGCTGAGAAGTAGTTTGGCACTTTTAGAAGTGGACCTTTAAACAGCAGCCTAGTACACAGAAATATAGCGGCCCAAGCTTTGCCTGTCAGTATATTCCTTATCTTCCCATCAGGAAAGCTATGGTCACTAAACTCCTCTGTCAGTCCGCTATTAGAGGCACATGAACAGGAAAAAAGTGGCAGCCATCACTGAGAACTCCCGCTATGTAAGAGCACATGGATGCCACTTCTCCCCTTTTCTTGTGAATTCTCTCCATCTTTCTCCTCTTCAGATATTAAAAATAAAGTATATAAAATAATGTGCTTTTTGGTCAAAAAGTACTTTTTCAATATGGGTTCACAATATCCAGTGCATGTTAAGAACTGGATGTCTGGGGCCTGCTGGGAGACAGTGAAAGGATGGCTCCAAAACAGTACAGAGAGGAAGGCACTGAGTGGCTCCGTTCTTGAGTCGATCGGATGGCAGCAGACAGAAATAGCAACCAGTGCAAAGAAGAAGGGCCTAGTTAGAAGAACAGTGTTATCCTTCCATTTAACCTCAAAGAGCCTCGACTGCAGACACTTCCCACTGTAAGATACACACAAACACCGCAAGCCCATCTTGCTTAATGCAAGGTGATTCTCTCCTATTCCTTAAGAAAAATTAATTGGTCAGTGTTTACTAACCTTGGCTGAGCTTTAACAGGAAAGGTGCTGGTTCCATGCTCTTTCTCTAGACTCACAAGGACATCGTTCAAGTTTTGGTTCAACTGAAACAAACAAAATTTAAAAAGCTGAACAAGGAAGATTGAATGTTAATACAAATGAAGAAGAAGAAGATTCAGAGTCTACATTAGAAATGCATAACACCAATAGCCCCAGGAAGAGGGCACTGCATAAAGAGAAATGGTCTTGTTCCAATTTCTTCGACCTCACAGACACAGACATACAGAAACAGGTGCTACATGAGCAAAATCAGTATTTCATTTACCCAACAAATTCAGCTCATGTTTCTTCTGTTTCCTGTCCTTATTCTACTCTGCCCCTCTAACCACACACTTGTGCTATTGTTGATCCCTTGCGTCAACACAGGGTCTTTGTTTCTCTTTGGGAACTAATGCCTTCCTTCTGCTCTTTTTCCCATCTGCAACTACGAACCTTGCCTGTAACTGCAGACTCGGTTACTATGGAACCAGAGTGTGTGTGTGGGGAAAAAAATATAAGACTTTGGGCCAAGTCTACGATCCACACTGGGGAAGGAGGAGGAATTTCATCCATGCCGACAGACATGTGCCTGTCATGGCAGCAATTCAACTGACCCTCTCTAGCCCCAACTCTAATAAAATACAGAAATCTCCTAAGAAAGGAAAACCTTCACACATGTAACTTTTGCCAAGGGAAAACAGAATACAAAACCTTGTTACTAAGTAATAGCTGGCTGTCCAAAAGTTTGCCTCACAACATGCTACAGTGTGCCAAACTCACTTTAAGTAAGAGAATGACCCACTTTAAGGGACAGAGTGACTCCACTAGATGTTATGTTCCACCTTTGCACAAACAGGCATAGAATTCAGTAGCCATCACCAAACTTCTACAGAAATGCTAGGGACTAAACCAATAACCTCTGCCATAACCAGAGGCTCTGGTTTTGAGACCCAGAACACAGTGGGATGCATATAGTGCAAAAGCCTTTCTGAAACTAAACAAATGTGAGTCTGGCCAGTGCGTGGATGTGAGAGTATCTGGAACAGTATGTGCCATACACAGTCTTTAGTTCCCTGTCAGATAGGCAAGATATAAAACAAAATAAAGAAAAAATACAGACAGATGCTACAATTCCATGGACGTTTTCTTTCTCATTCTGTGGGGGACCTAAGCAGATGATGTACCTGGGATAAAAGCATGCTGGTACAAACCAGTACAGAGTATAAATAAGAATGTGACTGAAGCAATACTTCCCAGTTCCATCTTCTACTATGAGGATGACAGAACTGGTAAGAAATTTAATGTATTTTCACCCCCGTATGTTTGATATGCTATTTCTATTGCCTTCAGCATCCCTTCCAAACTCTTTTATTTGCTTATTTCCTACCACAAAAATGTAAACTCCAAACCAGGATAATGCATATTTCTGGAACTTCAACTGGGAGTGCATAATTTCTTTATTCTGCATTTGGCACCTTGATATTTAGTAATTCCCTGTTGCAGAATTTGTGCAAAATCTCTCATAGAACACCGAAAACCTGTAGACCCTAGTGGCAGAGTCACTTTCAGTGAACTCCCACACAGAGACATTTTGTTTTCTAAAGCAAGTGTATAATTTCTTAAAGGTGTGCTATTAAGGAGGTCTTTTTGTTATCAGTTCACTCAAAGGAATTATGCAGAACAATAGTATCAGTAAACATGCTACAGCTAAGATTCCACACACTCACGCACACACAAAGAAAAATTCACCGATTGATTAAAAAAAAAATGGAGGGAACAAGACCAAACACAATAATGACTTACTTTAAAGGTGCCCCAAAGAATGATACAAATTAGGTGAAAGACTGTAAAATGAAGTTGGAAATTGTGGAAACATTCCAGAGCTCCATAAAGTGATGCAGTCAGGCATGCTAAAGCAATTAAGAACATTGGGGAGGGAGTCACACATCCAGGAGTCTTATCAATTATGTAAGTGTGTCATTCATCTTTACCTTGCTCATTTCCTTATGGAAGTTCTCCTCTAAGCCTGCAATACTCTGGAATGTGTTGACATAAAATCCAACACGGCTGGTAAACAAAACATAGTACAAGTTAATTGAGCCCTAAGGATGGTTCAAAAATATATTGTAGATGCCCATCCCACCCCAATACTTACACATTTCCAATTCATCCAGTCAAGCATTTACAGGACCATAGTGGTAAGCATGATGGAGCAGATCATATTACCTTCACTGGACTGCAATAGATTGGTCTTCTACTGGACCCAAATAAGCCCCAAATCTCTTTCATACTCCAAGAAGTAAATGCATTATCAAGCTACAGAGTTGCCTCCTGAGCTCACCTATTCCACAGTGAAGGCAGTTCTTCTTGAAGATCAATGTTCATTTCTTCAAATACCTTCTGAGCTTTTACTAACTCTTCTTCGGCCTGGAGAAGAGAGAGAGACCAATCAGCACAGTCCATATAGAAACACTTGTCAGAGGGAGGGATGGGCTCACTGTATGTTCTTTAAATGGGAACTGCCTATGGTCTTCTTGACTATTGCAAACTGGTTTCTTACAGATGTATTTCCCAAGCGTCTCCCACAATTCACCTCTATATAATAGAAGGGTTTTTTCCATGTCTGGACATGGCCTACAATAGGCATAGGAAAGCCCAATAAACAAAAGTGAGAAAATGTCCAGTGATTTCTTTGGACATGATGAAGAGGCTGAAAGAGTAGGAAGCATAGGCAATTTGCCCTTCCTGTTTCTTGACATCTCAGTAATGTCAGTTTGAATCATGTTCAAAACAATTCTTAGCCTTAGAACCATTGCAACCCCATTGTAACCTGGGGGTTTACAGCCCAAGCCAGCCAAAGGTGGAGAAGGACTGGAGGACTTAAGTGACCTAACCTTGGCAAGGCCTGATACAAACATACAAGCCTGGGCTGAAGAACGAGCAAAGTGGGTATGGCCAGGAATCAGTACCATAGGGAGGGGCTATTTGGGGGCAGGTCCAAATGTTGGGGAGGAGCTTAAAGGAAGTAGTCCAGAGGAATCTGGTGTGGTTGGAGTGAGGAGGCACTAGGTTGGATGAGTGTGGAGGTAGTAGTGAAAGAATTCCCCAGGAGCCATGCCTGGCTGATGCTGTACCCAGTACTTGAAGTGGAATGAAAGCTGTTTACTGGCCACTTGTTTCCTGAGGAGTTTGTGAGAGTCACCATGGATCAACATCCCACCCCTAGCCTGCTGTGCCCCCACCTTCTGCATGTGACACAGAGCGTTTCTGTGGTAGATTTCTGCTACGCTACATTGTATAATCTCACATGTATTGAAACTAGAGAAGGGCATGAACCAGGGGAAAAAACGAACCATGCAGTTCGTGGTTCACAAACCACGAACTTTCACGAACCTGCCCTGGTTCACGAACTGGTTTGTTCGTGACACATCCAGGTCGGCAGAAGGTCTGCAGGAAGTCCATCCTCTGTTGTCTAGGAAACTGATTGATCAGCGCCAGGCTGTCTGCAGTGACAAACCAAAAAACGAACCAAATGAACCAGCCTAAAGTTCATGGCGGTTCATCAAAAATGGGCTCTGATGAACTGCCGGTTTGAGAACCACAAACTGGCCTGATTCGTCACAAACTTTGGTTCAAATTTCAGTTCATGCCCATCTCTAATTGAAACAGAAACATGAGCTTAGGTTGCTAGGATAAGTTTGTTTGTTTTTTAAACCTCAGAATGTCCTAGAGCAGGAGATTTCCATATAGGATGAGACATTCTGAAATAAGGAACTATTCTTCATCTTGTAAGATGGCCACTTGAGGACAGCACTAATTCAGACCATAAGTGATGAGGAGAAATCACACAGTAACGTGATGCTCTTCCCTCTTCATAGTTTGGAGAAGGTGACCGACACTCCATAATGGACAACAGTCTGTCAGGATTGCCTATCTGAGAATTCTGAATAGGACCCATGGATAACAAATGGGAACAGATATTAGCTTTTATGATAAACCAACAATTTTCTAACAGGGATCCCCAGGTTGTTAACACCAACCTCACACATGACTTAATGGTTCCATTTATTACACATAGTCATACTTTTCTCCCCTTCCCAGTTCCCTATCTTGCCACCCAATAATTGTAAGAATTCTGATGTGTAGTCACAGGACCAAACATGTTTATTCAGCTAGCGATTTCTTACTATGTCACATCAGCCAACTTGACCCTCATCCAACCCCCCAAACTTTCTTCCCCCCAAATTCCAACTAATCTCCCACAAACCAATGAAAATTATGATACCCCTGCACAGGTATCCAGGAAAGTTGGGGACAGTGCAACATTCAAATCAATGTGAAGTTGATGATCCCTCTGTGAATACTGCACACCGATTTCATCACACCATTTTAGAGGATATTGTAGAACTGGAAATAATATGAACAAGAGCAACCCAAGTGATCAGTTGATTGGAGCAACTTACTTGCAATGAAAGGTTTCAAGGGTTTTTTTAATTAAAAAGATGGCTAAGGGGTGTGGGGATCTGGATAACACGCTGCATGTTTTGGAGAATGTAAGTGCAGAACATTTTTTTCTCCCTCTCTTAATGAATCGCAATAGATTCAGGACAGTTAGAAGAAAGCATTTCTTGGTGTAACACTTAAGTGTTGCATTAATGTATGGAATTTGCTGCTGTAAGATGGCTTTTAAAATGTTAATTCATGCCAGACAGGACTATCAATGAAGCCAGGAGACTTCAGTGGAACCTCCATGTTGACAAGCAATATACCTTTAAAAACCAGTCACAGAGCAAATAGAGAAGAGCTGCTGTATGCATACCCTGTTTGAGGGCTTCCTGAAAACATCTGGCTGATCATCGTTGGAAACTGGATGCTGGACTGGATAAACCTTGGGTTATTATTCAGCAGGGCCTCCCTCTTATGTTCTGAAGTGATACCCACTCAGTGGCTCTGGAACCATATATGGCTCTTTTTTTGACATGGCTCTACTGAACACTGTTTCCCATTTTGGAACCTGCCCCATGTTTCAGAAAACTAGGCAAGGCCCTTGCCTGGTAAAGCCTGTGGTTGGCAAATAGTTCCCCACCTTGAAACAGCTGTTGCCAGAGTAACAAATGAGCTACAAGCCTTCCTAGGGTGCAGGTATCATTTCAGGGATTGAAGTAAATGCGGCTCTTTTAGTTGTTGGTGATTGTGAGTGTGGCTCTCCATGAGCCACAGAGTGAGTACCACTAAGTTAGAGCCACCACCAGGAAACTTAAAGAGCCAAGCAGACTGAAAGCAGTGCCTGAAAACATTCAGTTTTGAAGGTTCTATTATGGAACGTTCTATTCTATTCCATAAGTGGATCAATCCAGTTACTTGTCACAGCAGGAAAACAAACATAAGCAGCTTGCTTATATCCAACCATAAAAAGCAGGAATGTCACAAGGTCACAAGCCTTTATGGACTGCTTACAGAATACATCACTGTCATGGACTGGTGTTCAGAAACTATTGTAAAAAGAGATCTGGGCTCCCTGTCCCAAGGGAGATTGTACAGGGAGCATATGTCCAGGAGGCTAATGGTAGAAACATTACTAAATATTGTGTCAGATTCAAAAAAACAATATACTTATTGGCTGAATTAACCAATAACCAGAATTCAGTAGCAAGGTTATGGTTTGGAGCACTTAGGGCGGCTGTCTTAATCCCATTGTCATTTCTACTGTACTAAATTGCTTCTGTGCTCCTCAGGAGGGAAAACTGTGCAAGTAAAACCATCTAGAAAAGCAATCTATGTGACTAAGCCCTAATTGTGACATCCCGTTATGAGGAAAAAAAACATCCAAGGCAACGTTCACTCTAGAAATGAAAAAAGGGAAAGGATTCTGAGGTCCAATCAAGATCCCATGGCTTCTCTATGGGGTTTGCACCACCACTGGTGGTAACCAGCCAGAGGATACTGTCCCCCAAAACCCATTTCTGTTATTACAATTTAAAATTATGAGTAGCATTGTCTAAAGCACTGCCAAGATGCTGATAATAAATACAATTAAAGACAGACTCCTGGTCTAATGCAGAACAGTAGCTCAGTAATGGAAAGGGGGAATGGAAGACTGAATCTTTCCTGGTGCTTTAGGAGGAAATTGCTAGCCCAGTAATATAGAAAGGTTATTTTCCATACTATCTTTTTATGGCACAGGAACATTTCCACAAGCCATGCATTTCATGTTTAAAGACAGGCCCTCATAGCGGAAATTGTTATCTCCTACCACCCAAGCCATTCTATCAGTTGATAGCTAAGTCAGAAAAAAACAGAATGAAAATCATGTAAGCCACCCCTGTATCACAAATACCACTGGAAATTATCTAAAACACTACCAAGAAACTAAATTTCCCATTCAAATCTACTTGCAGATTTTTTAAAAAAAGAAACAGGTTTGAGGATTCTTTGATTAAACATTAGACACTCCAGTGAAATCTGAATCTCAATGTATAAGCAGGGAAGAGTCTGCTTGCCCCGAGGCTGCTGTACTACACTTATTCCATGAAGCAAAAGCATCAGTCCTGCTTTTAGTCAGCATTTCAATGCAGTAGTGTAGGAAAGCAGGAATTTGCTGTGCTAAGTAGTCCTTCTCCATCCACCCCCGAACACCCTGAACACAGAACACATTACAAAACGGAGCATACTGCTGGAGTAGTAACTGTATTTAGGCCGTAGTCCTGTAGGGCTCTCCTTTCTAACTTTTTTTAGAAGTGTCTGTATTTCAGCTTTCATTTTGTCAGGGGCAGCAGGCTTTGTCTACCCACCAACATTTGCTATCAGACTCTAAAGAAAGAATGGGCATATTGTACACTACTGGCCAAAATTGTGGAAACCTTTTGGAAAAAGTGCATTTTTGAGGTTTGATGGCTCATAAGCTTGTAAAACGTAATAAAATTAAAGAAATGGTGCAAAGAATTGACTCGTCACCCAGAAAGCGATGTAAAATAGTACTAAGTGAACAAGGCTACAGTTATGAAGAAATTAGAAGAAAAATTGGTGGAAACTTAACCAAAGGTGGCATTTCTAAATTTCTGAAGAGGTCTAAGGCAACTCAGTCACTACAAAACCAGACTGGTAAAGGCAGGAAAAGGTGCACACAAGCAAGGGATGATAGAAGAATTGAGAGACTGAGCCTAGGTGACAGAAGAAAATCATTGGGGTGTATACAGAACGAAATGGCGCAATTCAATGTGAAGTTGAGTGCAAGGACTGTTCAGCGCAGACTGGAGGAATTTGGTCTTAATGCTAGAATTCCACGAAAAAAAACATTGTTATCTCTCAAACAAAGGTTGAAAAGATCAAACTGGGCTAAAAGCCATGTTAACTGGACAGCGGAACAATGGGACAGTGTTATTTGGAGTGATGAGACCAAAAACTCCGTTTGGTAGTGATGGCATAAAATACGTGAGAAGAAGAATCGGAGAAGATTTGCATCCTGATTGCATTACACTTACCGTGAAACACCCAGTTAGTGATATGATATGGGGTTGTATGACATCAAAAGGTGTGGGCAGAATTTGCATGATAAATGGCAATATAAATGCCCCAAAATACATAAATGAAATACTTGAGCCCAAACTGAAGCCTTCCACACGTGATCTTTTCCAAGATAATGAAGCATTTGTATTTCAACAAGATTCAGCTCCATGTCATGTTGCTGCTGTGTGCAAAAAGTGGTTTCAAGATAATCATATTCCACTGTTGGAATGGCCTGGGAATAGCCCAGACCTTAACCCCATTGAAAATCTATGGAGCCAACTAAAGAAACTGGTTAGTGAGAAGCAACCCAGAAATAAACCGCAATTAATAGAAGCAATAACTCAATCGTGGTTTCACATTATAACTGCTGCGGAACTAAAAAACTTGGTTTACTCCATGGGAAGGCGTTGTAAGGCCGTAATTAAAGCAAAAGGTTACCCAACTAAGTATCAACTGACATGGAGTGATTCCACACACGTTGGATAATGCACTTCCAATCCTCTTTATACATCATTTGGAACTGACTTTTTTGTGTACGGAACAAAAAATCCACTTCAAACGATTGATAAAGTGCATTGAAAGTGCATTATCCAATGTGTGCGGAATCAGCCATGGTGAGAACTGTTGTATAACTCATTTTTTCTGTGTGTTTCAATTTTCTTCTTTATAACTACTGTTCTAAAAAAACTTCCTTCATAAAAGTTACTGCATTACATTCTTGATTAAATTATCTTTCCATTGATATATAATTTTATGGTATTACTCAAAAAAAAGTGGTGTTATGAGCCATCAAACCTCAAAAATACACTTTTTCCAAAAGGTTTCCACAATTTTGGCCACTAGTGTAGATAGTGAAAAACCAAGAGCATGGCTACATTTACATTAAGAGGTAGAGCCATTCTGACTATCATCTGTAAAATGTATCATAAAGATCATCTAGCCCAGAGAGATCAGCAGCAGGCCAGTTCCCTGGCCTAGAGCACCCCCCACTCAGAAAAGAAGGTTCGGGCTCCAGCTTAGGTAAAAAATTCTGGAGATAGAGGGAAGGTATCTGGGGAGGGCAGAAGACTGAGTGGGGATATAATACCATAGAATCCACCGCAGCCATTTCCTGCAGGGGAACGGATCTCTGTAGTCTGAAGATCAGTTGTAATTCCAGAACCCCAGGCCTCTCCTGACGATTACAAACCCTACCTAAAAAGCGATGCTCAAATTGTTTTTTTCTTTCTCTCATAAAAGTGGGGAAGCAATAAGACAAAGAATTACATAGAAGCTGTGTCATCAGTCGTAGAAAAGAATGGGAGGCTTAGTGACAGCTATATTGAGAAGGTAGTAGCTGCATTCAGACATCATAATTAAACAGTTAAACTTCTATTTATTGAACTAACCACAGTTAGTGCAGTGCATGATCAAAACAAAAGGTCTGCTTGGAAATCCTGATTTCTCTGCTACTACTACTGGGAGAGCCAGTTTGGTGTAGTGGTTAAGAGCAGAGGACTCTAATCTGGAGAACCGGATTTGATTCCCCACTTCTCCGCTTGAAGCCAGCTGGGTGACCTTGGGTCAGTCACAGCTTCTAGGAGATCTCTTAGCCCCACCCACCTCACAGGGTGATTGTTGTTGTGGGGATAATGATAACATACTTTGTAAACTGCTCTGAATGGATGTTAAGTTATCCTGAAGGGTGGTATATAAATCAAATGTTGTTGTTGTTGTTGTTGAGAGCCAACTGCAGGAGGAAAGTGCAGCTGTGACTATGCCCTGGGGATAGTGCTACCAGTCAAAGTAGAACAAAACCAGACTTACTACCACTGAGAAGTAATAACTAAACTGAATTCATATATATCAGGATTTTCAAGCCAGAATACCAATCTTACTAAAAATCTTGGTTTTTGGCCTGCTTGTTAACCCAAAACAGCATTCAAACATGACACTAAACTACAGCTTAGTCAAACTACAGTTTATAAAACATGGTTTAGTGTGATGTCTACACAATGCCTAGTTCAGTGGGAATCTCTATGCAATCTGCAAATGTAATCAGTTTAATTCCAGTTTGCTCGCATGGCCCCTCAAGCACATGACTCTGAGAATCTCTCTTTCCCCAAATGAAGATTAATCTCTAACCAACCAATCTTCCACCACCAGCCCAAAAAAATCAGGATTCCCAGAGGTCTTTGGAAAAAGAGCTTGTAGCTAAGTCTGTTATATCTACAGTTTGTTTCATCAACGCTACAAGTTTGAAAAACCAAATCTAGCCTGGCATTCTTCCCCATAAATCAACATTGTTGACCAAGACTCATTAAGGTGGCTCTGAAAACAGGCCAATGGAATCACATACCTCAGGACAAAGGTAAATGGGAGCCAGTTCTATTGGTCATGGAGAGATAAGTACTCCTTGTGTATATATTAAATATTCGAGTTCAAGGCATGGAATGTACTGGACTTATAGAAGCACGTTATAGAAACACAGGAAAGAGATTTAAGATGTGGACATGAAATTTGTACAAATTCAGGGCATTTGCAGCTGCAGTAACAAGATTATTTAATTTGGAATCTTATCAACAGATTGGTATAACTTAAACCAATTTGACACAGTCAATTGGGCAGTTCTACTACAAATCAGGCCAAAAAGAAGCATCTTTTCTGTCAATTTTTCTTAAATAACTCAGGGCAAGCTTTCTAATAACATCAGATGCTGGCAACATGAAAAGAACTGGAGATACTTCTAAATTCTTATTTTCAGAAGTCTTGTTTTCCAGTTCATTTTATCTATCCAAAACCAAACTATTCCTACAAACTCAAACTTGTATTCAATCTATATTCTTTTTTTATACACCTAGTAAATGGTGCGTGTGTTGGGGGAGGGGAGGAGATCCCAAATCAACCAATATGTAAGGATTCATTACGCTTACTATTTCACATTCTCTTCTAAAATTAATCCATTCTTCTTCTTAGATGAAGCTGAGATAGATGCAGACATTTTAATAGCTCTCTGTGTGGTTTGAATAGTCAAATATTAACCACTAAGTATCCAAGAGCACACATGGATGAAACTCCCAATTTGCAAACAAAAATGCATTTACTGTCCAGCCACAGGAAACTAAAAATGAGTTTCTCAGGAACACACAAGAAATTTGGTTCCTCCCAGCCAAGGCAATGATTTATTTCCAGCTTGTCATTAAAGAGTTTTTATACCTCTTCCTCTGTTATTCCGTCCCTCGTGATCTGCCAGTTGCATCATCTATTTCCCCAAGTGTGCCTAAGAGTATAAGTGCCAAAATACAGCTTCCCTCCACCAACGCAAGCTGGGGTCCAGTAACGAATTGCAGATTTTATCGGTTTATTGCATAGCTCCAACCCATACGACTCATGAATCTTATGGATACCTGGCTGGATTCCATTTTTGCTGGCAAAAAGCTTCATAGCACAGCCCTACTTCTAATCCAAAGCAGAAGGAGCCTCCCAACACATGTGGAAGCCCTCCTAGTACTTGCTCAAGATCCAATTACAAAACCCCATGGTGTGGGAAAGGCAAAAGTGTTGGACGTCTATGTAGTTTTGAAGATGAGATGCCAAATAGGATGTCCATACTGTGGATGAAGTTTGCAGGTCATGATGATTTCCATGCAGCTCTGAAGGAATTCAAGAAAGGAAGACTGGAGGGAAAGCTGCCTCTCCACTGTCTTTCTTCGACTAGCCATATGCTTAGCTATAGAGAGCAGGGGTAGGGGAGCAGGCATATGTTCAAGGATTAGGATAGTCTGTAGGGAATCTTTTTTCTCCCTTTGGAAGCCCAGGAAATATGGGCTGGGGAGGGAGAGAAGAACAGTGATCAGAGAACTGGGAAGTTAAGCAGCAGGTGAAAGGGGATTTCAGCATGTGAAAGGGAGCAGATGGAACAGGCCATTACTGGGAAGACTTCTATACTTAAAGCCATTTAGATGCTCACTAGAAACTTTTTCAGATGCTATGGAAAGGAAATCATTTCAGAGATATAAATATTTTCCTTATAAATAATCATGGGGTGGGGAAAGAGAGTTGAATCAGAGAGAGGCTTCGTGTGATTCCCATCATAAATCTTTCACGTGTGATCCCCTGTGGAAGCACTTTTTTAAAGAGGCCTATGTTTTTACATTGACATAAGACCAGCACAGAGAAAACCAGAGTCACAAGTTCAGCAAAAACCACGCCTAACAACACAGCCAACATTAGCACATTGCAAGGGGGCAGCTGCAAGGGCCCATGGCTTCTAATGGGGCCCACTGCTGTTGGCTCACTACTCACAAATCTCCTTCCTTGTCACCTCTACTTCCAGTTGCATAAGTTGCCTAGTGCTGCTGAAGAAGGGCATATAGGATTGCCAATCCCCTGCTGGGGGTGGGGCATCCACTGCTCCCACCCTCCACCCCCTGCCCCCGCTTACCTGGCCGGCAGAGGAAAAGGTGGGGTAATGCACCTCCCAGGGCATACTTCATGGTGGCACAGCGCGCTCCCGCACACTGCAGTAGGCCGATTTCATCCCAAAACGGGCCCAATTCGGACTGCTGCAGAGCACAGGAGCACTACAGGGCCCATTGCACTGCCCCAGCAGCACTCCCAGGCTCCATGGCAGCCCAATTCAGCCTGGATAGGGTCTGTTTTGGACACCTGTGGAGCACAGGAGTGCTCCAGAGCCCATTGTACTGCCCATCAGTGCTCCCAGGCTCAGCACTGGCCTGATTCAGGTTCATGTTGGGCCTAATCAGGCTGCTGCGGAGTGCAGGCGCATTTCAGAGCCCATTGTACTGCCCAGCAGTACAATGGGCTGCTGCAGAGCACAGGAGTGCTCCCCGGGCGTCATGTAGATTGTGCAATGATGTCACTTCCCGGAAGTGACATCATCGCGTAGCCTGGGAGCACCAAAAGGTAAGAGCCAGGTCTCCCGCCTGGAGGGTAAGGGGACCGGACAACCTTAAGGGCATGTGGTGGCGCACAAAACATCAGCATTCCTGGTAACTCCTAGTTGTGTACAGCACCATCGAGGAAAGGGTGAGGGCAGCTGTTGACTGCAGGTAGTGGGAGAGCTTCTGAGTGGGCAGAAGGACATACAGACACATGGGTGGCAGGGCAAGAAGGGGAGTCTGGTAATGGGCATGGGGGGGTGAGCACTCTCTGCCCAGGACCTCCCAAAATGGAACCGGTCTGTCTAACAAAAAGGGGACTTAGAGTGAACGCTGCCTGTAGATGAAAAGCACAGCACAGAGTGTGGGACAGAAACAGCACATGCAGGGTTAGAGAGAGCGAGCTAGGCAGACTGTCACCTGGTTCCGCAGCAGATTAGTCTGAGCTACGAGATGTGCTTGTAGCTTTCCTTGGCACCACTGAGGCGCAGCTTTCTCGAGCAATGAGACAGGCTGTGCGATAGCATTTCCAAAACAAAAACGAGAAAACAGATTGACATCTTTTGAGGTTGTTTTTTTTTTTAATTAACAGTAAAAACGTTAACAGGCCCAGGATGAGCCAATGACCCCAGAAAAACAGGAAGAAAAAAGACACTTAGGAGACAAGTAAGGCGTGATTTCTATGCAGCATGCCAAGTCAAGCAGTAATTAACACTCCCATAGTATGGTCAGAGGGCACCAAAAGGTCAGGAGAGCTCACAAACAGTCCAGCTGCAGAGAGCAACAGAGAAGAAACTGTTAGTCATTTAGAAGGCAATGAATTCCAGGTCTGGGGTTTCTCTTGGTGAGATACCAGCAACTTTCAGAAAAGTCAGGATTAAAAGAACATTGTTATTACAGACATGCAGATTTAGAATTTGCAGCACTTTCTTTAAAAAAAAACCAATATAACAGGTGGCAACATCTGCTCCTAAAAGAAGGACTTTCAACAGCTAGATAGCAGTGAGAGATACTCAACAGGTGCTGGTTCTCTGGCTTCTAAGGGATTAAGATGGAAGCCATACCCCCCCCCCCAACTTCTCCCTGCCACACTAGCTATTAATTGAACCCTTTTTGGTCAGAAGGTGAGAAGTAAACACTGCAAATATATCAGTAAAGTACACTGTGGTGTCCTAGGAAACACCAGGTTGTACAAAAGGGGAAGGATAAGATTTTCTCAGAGGAATGATGCTGCTCGCGCCCTCCTAGTCTGAAGAGGAATTACTTAGAACTCTCTGTGTCACTTCTCTGGTACCCTTTGTCTCAGCACAACCTAGTACTACTTCTGACATAGCTAACACTGTGGAATATTTAAGGAGCAAATAATCTGAGCTGACTGGCTGACTTTCAAGTTGAGGGTTTGGGGAGACGTCTTATGAAAGAGAAGCTTGGTGGAGAGCATTTAACTTAAAAATTAGGATCTTGAAATCAAACTTAGAACCAGGTCATCATAAGAGTGATTGGGATAAATATCTGGAACACATTATCATGTTTGGACATCACCAATGATATGATAGAACCTTTGAGTAGCAGTGAACTGAGTAAATAAATCAAAAGACTTTTGAGGGATCTTGATTATAAAAGGACTAGCAACAAAGCCAGTTGTGTTTAACAATACAACGAGCTCTAGTGTGGCCTTGTAAGGGCATACGCCACCCCAGCAGCATTCCTGTGCTTCACAGTGGGCCAATTTCAGCCTCAAATGGGCCAAAATTGGGCTGGTATAGAGTGCAGGAGCACTCCAGGGCCCGTTGTGCCCCCTCGGCAGCATTCCTGAGCTCCACAGTGGACCGATTTGGCCTCAAATGGGTGGAAATCGGGCAGGTGTGGAGATCAAGAGCACTCCAGGGCCTTTTACATAGTAGGATGTTGATTAGAGATCACCACTTATGTTCTTCTTTTTCAGTTGGTATCCCTCCTCCAATAAAAATGCCAAACTATTTGCTTGAGTTAAGTCTCCCAAAGTACAGAAGGGCATTTATGCCTACACATTTGAATGCCTTGCCATCGGCAATGTTGTTCAAAAGGTTTTGTGGTATTCCATACTCTAACAGACTCTGTGGGTGTGGCACTAACCAAATTGATTTTATAGATTCTTTTGTAGTGTCCTGAATTTCTAGACTGGAGAGCTAAATTGATTCTTCATCTGTTTAAACAAGATTTTATCTCCCTTGAAGCTAAATCTTCTAGGCTAGATGAGGATAAACAAATAACTTTGTGTGTGGCTAAACTTTTGGTGGATGTAGTAAAATCATGTAACTCCGGCAGTAAACTCTAAGTTTCCCTTTTAGTAGGTGATAGCTCACTATTTATGACTTTGGTTATGGTCTGGAAACAGTAATTAAGAAGTTAAGGGCTTAATTATTTCACTACATACGTATGCAATGTTATTATATAATTTATATGGCCACTGTCCCCCTTAGAGTTCAATTATTTTGTCCAATCAGCCCTGAAAAAATTAATTATATTAATTACAACTTTCATCAGCTCCAGGAAAAGCGGTTTGGAAGCCATAAGAAGATGGAAGCAAGAATTCCTTGATGATTAAGATTTGCTTATATTTTAGCATTTAAAAATATTATTATGTCCATCTAAAAAGAGGGATTCGAGTTTATAAAATTGAACAAGTGTCTGGAGAGCTAGCATATAAATTCTCTAAATAAATAAAATAAAATCTCTAAACTGCTTATAATAAAGTACTGTTAATTCACCAACAAGCTTAGAAACCGCAATCAGTAGACACTATTAATTCTTAGTTAGTTCCCTAATGTACAAAAGTATTGCAATGCTTTCAAAACACTAGGAGGTTTTTTTTTCTGGGATATGATTGTGAAAATCTAAAATGGTTGGTAAACTAACAGTATAATCCTAAACAGATTTACTCCTTTCTATCTCCACTTGCTTTAGAATGGTACAACTTGGTTTAGAATTACAGCCTTAGAGTGAAATTGTATGCATATTTACCTGAGAACAATCCCTACTGAAAATATTGGAGTTTACATCTGAGTAAACATGCCTGGATTGTGCTGTTAAACCCTTGCGTATGCTGAGGTGAATTGCCCTGATGCTATGCTGGGAGAGGAGTGAGTGAAGCAAAACTATCTCTAACCAAATGTCTTTGAAGAATAAAGGCAAGCATTCAGGAAAGAATGCCAGGGGTAGATAACTGAATTATTCTGTTATAACAAACACTGACCCTATTAGAACACAGGAGCAGCATTCATTAAGAGGTTAACGCAAAAGATATTTAAACTTTGGTTCTAGATGCCACTCATTCAACGCTCATTAAATCTTTCCAGCTCATGTCTTTGTTGACTTGGTCAATAACATTTAAAGTGGCCTCAGATGGGAATGTGTAGCAGTCTTATCTTCCGAGAGGTGCAATATGCCCCCAAGAAGGCCCAGGATTGAGAGGCTGTCTGCTCTATGGTGATCCTTCCAAGAAGGCACTACCTCCAAGACACTACTGGTCCATCAGTAGGTGAGGGGTGGAGAGACACACAGTAAGAGTCCCATCTCCTTTGACAATTGAGAAGGCAGAAGGAGCGTACAAAGAAAGGATGGTTCCCAGAGAAATTCTCAATGCTGAGGCAGCAAAGAGAGCACCTTCATCCTTTATGCACCTCTCTTCTTCCTTGCTTTCATTTTGTCATCTCAACAAAATCATGTGCCTTGCCATGCCCACTGTTAAGAACCATTGTTTTTCAAACTAGTATTTGCTCGTAGAACACTATTAAAAACTTGGCCAGATATTTTAAACTTAAAGTACATCATCTTCAAACAGCAATTAATTTTCAAATCTGACTAAAAACACACTGTCACCTGTTTAAGCATAAGAGAGCAATCGTGCTACCTGTAACCAGTGCTCTTTACCTTGGCAATTTTGGCTTCATCTTTCTTCTTTGCAGTCTGTAGAGATTCATAATGATGCCTGGCACTGTCATAATCCACGAGTTTCCTTCCCCGTTTAGCAATGCGAGACTGGAAGAGAAGGGAAAGAGACAAAAGAGAGTAATCATTACTGAATTCCAGAGTCATGTAATCTAATGGAATAACAAGCTCTACAGTCTATGTACGTTTTGTTCAGTTCACCATTACTTGGCATCTATCTGAGAGCCAATTTACAAAAGGCAATTTAAAAGGCAAAATGGTATATTGAATGAATGTGGTTTGATTTTACTTTTTCTTTATTTAGCAAGGTATGAGTTGGATCCTGTGGGAGAATTTCTGCAAACAAAAGGGGGGTGATTTTCACCAATTCCCAGTCCCTCTGTAGACTGCCAACTCACTCAAAGGCCGTTTCCAGATGGCTTACCTTCTGCCATTCCATGCTGCAATGTCGCGGCTCGTCCTGGGGCGAACATGAAATATCGCGCGACATTGCGCAAAACTCGTGCGAGAAAACGCGATATTTCACATTTTCCCCGGCACGAGCCGCGACGTTGCGGCATGGAGCGGCAGAAAGTAAGCCATCTGGAAACGGCCCAAATGTTGTCTTGTCCTCCAGTGGCAACCCTGGGCAGTGGAGGAGAATTTGGGGCTGCAGCAGGAGGATGAGGCAAGGTGGTTTCAGTCTGCCAATGAAAATCCCTTCCTCCAGCTGAAACAGTGGGCAAGGTCCATGCCTATATATGCAACTGCATTGAGGTAATTAAAAACAGCCTGGCCAGCACAGACAATAGAACAGGCTCACTGGTCACCTTCTCCCATGTTGCCACCAATCTGGTCTGTCTTGAGCAGCAACTGCAGTGGCAACAAATGAACCAATGCCTCCTGTGTGTCTCAGCAGCAATCCCTGCAGTGCTGGTGTAACCCCTGTGAGGTTAATTGGTTTAGCCCAGTGGGGAGGAGTCAGAAGCTAGAGGCAGGCTGCTGAGGAGGAGGCTGTTTTCTGGGGAGCTTAATAAATTACAAGCTCTTATCACCTTGAATAAGGTAATCAAATGTTGTATGTAAAATATGATTTAAAGTGGTCTTTGTGCATTGTGTTTAGTTGGTGTTACTGGGATTGTATTATTTTTGCAGGGCTATAATTCCCCAACAAGAAGACAGAAGCCTGGGGTACAGTTGCTTCGAATGGATGAGAGAGGACTCGTCACTTCTTGAATATTGAACTGTTTGCCTTTTCAAGGACATTGTTGATTTGGAGTTTTTTGTATGGTTGCACTTAAGAGTTAATTTTTTTTAAAAAAAAGTTGTATTTGATTAATTGTTAAAAAGTTTAAAAGGGAAAAAAAAGTTATTTCTTAAAATTGTGTGAAAGTTGCTTCCTAAGCCCCATAGAACCCATGAAAAGAGAAGTTACACTGGGTTCAGCTCAGCTTATTACCCTGTTCAGGATAGTGATCTTGTAAGGAGTTCCCTGTTAAGTTAAACCATCACTTCACTATTGGACTGCTTTATACATGCCAATAACCAAACTTGCAGCAAGAAGAACTGGTGGGGTGACCTGGTAAACCACTGCCATCTATGTAACAAAAGAAAAATAAGAAATTACTCACTCACCTGGAGAAGAAATGCAAACTGCTAAGCACATCTAACCACTCTGAAGCCAGTTTTAGAGTACAAAAAGAGAATCGAAAGCTGGTTTTGTTTTTATTCCTGTCATTCATGCTGGGTGTAGTTTAGTGATCTTTGCCTCACCTTCAGTTCATCTCCAAATCACAGGCTGACTAACAGTGCGATCCTAAACAGAATTACTCCAGTCTAAGCCCATTGAAGTAAATGAGACTGGAGTACCTCTGTTTAGGATTTCACTGTAAATGATCTAATGCTAAAGGCAGGTCTACCAACCCCCACAAAACCCCAAGTGAAACATTTAATACTTATTCTTAATACTTAATACAAACTGGTTTACATAAAAAGGAGGAGATGCACTTGAAGGATATTGTGCTTCCCACCTTTGATAGGGATCAGTTGACCCTGGCTGACTCAATTAAGAGCCTAGGGTTCATACTAGACTGAGCACTGCTACTAGAGAAGCAAGTAAATGCAGTTTATGTAAATGTAAAAAAGGCCTTCTCACAATGCAGACTAGTGTGGAAGAAGGCACCCTTCCTTGACACAGCCGATCTGGCCACCTGGATTCACGCCATGGTAATATCAAAACTACACTATTGTAATGCACTCTACATAGGTCTTCCCTCAAAGCCAACTTGGGCCATTTCCAAACAGCTTACCTTCTGCCGCTCCATGCCACAACGCTGCGGCTCGTGCTGTGGCGAACGTGAAATATTGCGTTTTCTCACGCGAGTTTTGCGCGATGTTGCTCAAAACTCACACGAGAAAACACGCTATTTCGTGTTTTCTCCAGCACGAGCCGCAATATTGCGGCATGGAGTGGTAGAAGGTAAGCCGTCTGGAAACAGCCTTGGTGATTCCAGCTGGTGCAGAACACTCATTTACTGTCAGGAGCTACTGGGTACTGTGTGTTGACATAGGTACACTCCAACTGGGTAGTTTACGCATTGTTAAAGATGTCATGTTTAAATGCTTAGTTTCAGCAATGTTCTCATCTCCGTGTTCAAATCTATGCTTTATGTCAAATTTCTGCAACCCATACTCTACAGTACTTGTTCACTGATTACCTTAGCTGTTGATCATATTGACTTGCACTGTGTAATCCACCTTGGGAAAGGCAGAGTATAAATCACCATCACCATTTTAAAACCCTGGACAGGCATATATATTAGCAGAAGGCAGCCAATATGATCTAGAAAAGACAGTGATGGCCCTGCACATAGGAGAACTGAGTTCACATCCTTGCCAAACTATGAAGCCATGGGCTCTTGGAGAAGTCATTCACCAAGAGCTCAACCTATCCATAGGGCTGTGTAATGGGATAACCTCACATATAAATACACTGGGCTCTTTGAAGGCAGGGCAAAAGGGGTAAGTGCAGTATAATGTAAGTGCTAGATAGGACCATTGGATATCCTTGTTTTGCATGTCAGAAACATCAAAGAAAGGGAAGCCAAAGGTAAAAGGTTACTTTCTCTGCCCCCTCTCCAATTTTCCAACCTTTTCACAGCAAAAAGTGATCCAAACTGTAAGAACGGTGTTTCTACTTTCCGTGTAACATAATGGAAGACATTCATCCAATTTGCACAGGTCTGGAAAAACTGTTAATTTTTCTGAAATACGAGATGACATTCTAGAATGGGACAACTGGAATTAAGTACTGTATTCAATCCTAAGAAACACTGAAAACAAGGGATTTAACAGTATTCTCTCCAACAAATGCAGCTATTGCTGTGTTTATACTGCAGCTGCAGCCTCTATATTGTGTCCTCTCAACCTGCCAGACCAGTTATAATTGTCATTTCATGCTTTCTCTCTAGTTTAATTAAATTTCACAATACAGTTCTGAGAGGAGCTACTGGCCATCATTCAAGAATTCTGCCAAATTAAAAAAACAGGCAGATTTAAGATACGTATAATAAGGAAGCAGTTTTCTGTTAAGAAGTTGGCCCAGGTCCATTAAAAACCCAATGTACTCTCCTACAACCTGGAGCACAGGTTCATCTGACCACTTTAAGAACAAAGACTTTTTAATTTGTGATACAAGAGCTTCCATTTAAGCCTATGAGTATTCTTAGAAAAGAACGAACACTCATTTTTACATTATTTTTATAGTTGTGGTGGTTGGTGCTCTCCTCCCCCACCCACCGCCACACACTGTGATAATGTTCCACCCGGCTCATCCCACTCAAGATTTTTCCTAACTCAGGAGGGATTTTTTTGCAAGTTCACAATTATCCTTACCGTACTTCAGTGATCATGGAAAAAATCCCCCTTCAGCTATTATACCTCTGAGCATGGTAGGATAAGTTAATTTCTTGTTTATTTAAGAAAAGTGCTATACAGTAACAAAAAATCATTTTTGAAACCAAACTTTAAAACAAATATCATTATTCCACATATGAATTTCCAACACTAATGCTTTGTATAACCCAAATATACCAATACTTGGGTTTGGCAAGAGGATTTTAGAAGTTTATTGGTCATAAGGATAAATACAATTTTTTCTATTTATTTATTTGAGGCCACCTGGAACCAACAGAAAAATCATTGCTAACTAAGTGTTATAAGCGAAGGGAAGCTACAGTAATCTTGAGGGGGAGAACAACAAAGACATAATATCTTTCCAATTAAAACTAATAAACCAAACCTTCAAGGACTATTTTTACACCAGCTCAAACAAACTCATTACCAATTCCAAATATTCATTAAGAGCCAGAAACCCCTGCTCTATTCTTTTGATATCACTTCACCATAGGGTTGCCAGCTCCAAGATGGGAAATTCCTGGAGATCTGGGGGGTGTAACCTGGAGAAAGTGGGGTTTGGGGAAGGAAAGGACCTTGGCATGGCATAAGTCCACAGAGTCCACCTCCTAAAGTAGCCATTTTCTCCAGGTGAACTGATCTCTGTGGCCTGGAGACCAGTTGTAATTCCGGGAGATCTCCAGCTGTAATTCCGGGAGATCTCTGGAGGATGGCAACCCTACTTCACCATCTAGTAGTGGTAATTCAATGACATTTTTGGAATAAACTCTCTCAAGTGAGAAACAGGAACCTAAACTCTACTGAATTATGTGGAGATCGAAGAAGTAAACTCCTTCAGGATTCTCAATTAAATTTTATAATAAGCTTAATGCAGTGCCCCATTAAAAAGAGAGAGGGAGAGGAAAATCAAAATTACTACTCTGAAAATCTGTTTTATGATCAATATCATATTGCATATACAGGCTTGCAATAAGAGCTGCTGTACCATAGTAGTTAAGTGGTTTGGCTGCAAATCAGCACTCTTCTGGTTTGAATCCCACTACTGCCATGAGCTCTGCTATGGCCTTGAGTAAGCCACTCCTCTCAGCCCCAGCTGCCCAGCTGCACTGTGGGGATGATAACAACACTAACTTGTTCACTGCTCTGGGTGAGGCACTAATCTGTCTAGAAGAGTGGTATATAAGCGAAGTTATTATTATGAGGCACCTTCCACAGGGCTCCCTCCTTGCAGACAACCTTACAGTTTAAATAATGACACCTAGTCCCAGGAAACTCAATCTTTGAGGGGTGTACACAGGCACCATGGAACCTTCAGTTACTGAGGGAATTGGTTCAAGTGGGTAGCTATAATGACTCCACAGCACCTGGTATAGGGTTCCCAGTTGCCCACCACTGGCAGGCAATCTCCTGGGGATTTGCCTAATTGTCTTGCAATTGCTGGCATTTTGGTAGGAGGTTGCAAACCCCACCCCCAGCACTCGCCCGCCACCAGCATGCAACCTGGGCAAGAGCGCAGCAGGCATGCTCCTGGCAGGGCGTTATGACATCACTTCCTTGTGACATTATTGTGCTGCCGGCAGGCATGCTCCAGTGCTTTGTGGGGCCAATTTTGGACCCAAGCGGGCTGAATTGACCCCATGCAAAGCGCAGGAGCACACACACTGCCAGCACAATGACATCACTTCCCAGAATTATACCCCACTGAGGTCTATCCACTCCCCAAACCTTGTCTTCCCCAGGCTCCACCCCCAAATCTTTAGGAATTTCCCAGAGTTTACAACCCTATGAAGGAAGGAAACAGTTCAGTGGAGAAAGAACTCCAACCCCAGTTGCCACCTACAAAGATGGAAGTGACATCTATTCCACTCCCATTTTCTGATGAAAATAAAATTCTATTGTGACCACAATTTACCACAAACAGAGGCCTAATTTGTTCTTTTTAAAAGGGCAAAGTAATTACACGTTCTTTTCTAACTCCACTTGGAATTAGACGTTTGTTAGCCACCTCTTTATGTGACAATTTAGCAGCACTTGAAGAAAACAAAGATACCCCCAACACATACCTTCAGTTAGGGATCCACACACTCCTGCTCACTTTTCCATTCAAAATAGGATTTTGGGGTGCAACGTAGGGTTTCCAGGTATGGCCTGGCAACCAGTAGGAGATGGGGGAAGGGGACATGTGGGGCACCATCAGTGATGTCCTGACATCACTGCCAGAGAAAAGCCAGAAGTGACATCAGTCCTATCTAGGAATTACCAGAAACTTTATGGTAGTGACATCATGCCATCAGACAAATAGCCATGTTTTTATTTATTTATTTCCCATGGCAGGGAACAGGAGCTGGTTGCCATAGTGTAAAGTAACCAGAGTACATGGTCCAAACTGTGGAGGGAGAAGCCCTCTGTCTCGCTATATATTTATGAAGCCTTGGCAGTTATAAAGAGCAGCCACTGCTGTTTTTGGATGCTGGTGGAGCAGGTAGGCTTCCAGCAAGTGGCCTACCAAGTTGAAGGTTACCTTTTGCAACTCTGCATGGCACCAACCAAAACAAAAATGCATTATGAAGTATGATGCATACAGCTGCTTAAGACTCTATGAAATGGATAACCATGAGAGTGAGGGAGTGAGATTTGGATGCTGCTGGAGAGGGTTAAATAGGGTATTTGATTTCACTGGGATGAAGCCAAGCTGACCTTTTCCATGTGGGAACATAGTTACAAGCCCTGCCATATGGCAAGTACATTTCCTTTACAACCTTCTAAAAGCCATTTGATGCTGGGGAAAGTAAAGCTCACAGGATAGGATCCAATGATGGGAAAGAAAGAAAAAAACCCTTGCAGAATGGGACTGCACCTTTCTCTACATAAAAGAGATCTTTACCAGATGCATGCAACAAATCCCTCAAAGTGTGTTCCCAGCAACAACAGATCCTTCATGGTTAAGTTTCCTTGGAGGTGGAGGGGTGTTGCAGACAGGAAAGAAAAAGTGGCAGAAGCACTTTATATCCTAGAGGCAAAGGAAAACTCTGTATATGATGAGGTAGGCCATCATGTAGCTCAGTCACAAAGGCAAGTTTACACAGCAATTATTTTCCTTTAAAAAGAAATTCTCACCCAACCCCCTTTAATTTGATTAGCTCTGCTTCTGCATCTATTTTTTTTAAAGATTTGCAAGTCCGTTATAGGTTAGATACTTACAGATCTCTCTTAAAGCTCCCTCACCCGCTCCACTGCAGCCTCCAAAGGACCAGCCTGCATCATATTCCCCTCAGTTCGAGATCAGTCACTGGGAACTGATATCCCAAGTACCACAAGGGCCCAATTTGGATTGGACCGTGGTATGAGAGCGGAAGAAGGGGTTTCAGCATTCCCTCGTGTTGCTTTCCCAACTCAAAACAGCTTCGGGGGTGTCATTCACTCCAATGGGGACTGCAGTTGTACTGGGTGGCTTCACATGCAGCCCCCCCCCAATAGTCAAACAACTCCCAAGGGCCATTTTGTGTCAGAAAAATGGCATGGGGGGAAGGAAGGCTGTAGCTCCTTTCTCTCATGGTCATGACGAATCAAACTAGGTCCTTCCAGCACTTGGGAAATTAATTCCTAGCAACTGACATCTGATTGAAGGGGGCAACAGTTGTGATGAGGGAACACAGACCCAACTCAGAAAAGAAAGTTATATCTCATTTAGACTTAAGACCTAATGCTTGGAGTCACAGGGGCTGCTGTGAACAGAAGGACTTAGTTGATGCCCTACTGGAGCTTTGGCTAGAGCAAGAGCAAAGTGTTGGCAATATTGCCTAATTTCCCTTGTTCAGAGCCATTTCCCATGCCCCATAGGATTTTCTTCACAGGGCTTCCAAGACTCTGAACATCTGCCTGTCAGAAGTCTCAGGGAGTTCTTGGGGGAAGAGAGGAAAAGGAGAGATTCACACCTGCCCCTGGATTCATAGTACGTAGGATACAACCCTTTATGCATACTTCCTACTCAGCAACAGTCACTGCAGAAAGTACGTTTATACAGGAAATATGTGCCACACCAAACTTCTTTTTTAAAAAGCGTCGAGGAAGGTGCCCATTGCATTAATGTCTGTTCTTTGCTTTTAGCAATGAAACTGAAGAAAAAACTGAATAAATCTTGTATCCAGGCTAATTTTGTATAAGCTGAAAATGATGAGATAAAGAGAAAAGGTAACTTCTGCATTCCACAGCCAGAGGTCAGAGTGATGCAGAAAAAATGTATCACTATTAAAAGGAAAAAAACTATAGAAGTGAACACAGCAGTGAACATCTGCCAGGAAATTAGGCGAGATATACTTAATGATGCTTTCTGATGTTTATACATTCTATGGAATTACATATAACAATAGCCTTATTCATACACTGGCAAATGCAAGATGTTGGATATCACATACTTTATATGGCAATTATACCTTATCCATCAAAATTAGGACAAGGATGGGTAAAGACAGCACATCAGGTCTACACATCAGCCTTTAGAATGAGATAGTTTGAAGGCATCTTACAGGCCTTCTAGTTCAATCGCCTGCTCTAAGCAGATAATCCAAAACATCACCAACAGCCCTTGAAGACCTCCACACAGGAGAGCTCATCCCACCCCAAAATAATCGGCTTCATTGTTCAGCTGCTCTTACCATTATAGGGCTTCTCCTAATGTTCCACTGAAATCTATCCTCCTGTAACTTAAGCCCATTATATCTACTCTTGCCCTCTAGGATAGCAGAGAACAAGATCTCATGTACTTCTCTAAGACACCTCTTCAAGTATTTGAAGTCTGCAAACAAGCTTCCCTCAGTCTTCAATCCTGGCTAAACATTCCTTCAACCTTTCTTCATAGAACTCATTTTCCAAAGCCACAACAATCTTCATTGTCCTCCTCTGAACATGTTCCAATTCTTTCTTAAAGTGTGCTGCCCAGATCAGTACTCCAAATGAGGTCTGACCAGCATGGAACAGAGCTGAACTATCACTGCTTGTTTCTCAGATTCTATACTTCTTTTAACAGGGATTAAAATTGCATTTGCCTTTTTTTTTGCAGCCACATCATACAGCTAACTCATGTTCAGCTTGAAAATGAATCAAATTTGTTAAGATTTCCTCCTTCCCTTCATCAAAGAAAATGATAACACATTTATATGTTAATTACACGTTACTGACAACATTGGCCTGGGGTTTGTAGGTGGATGGAAGCCTGTTCCTCCATCCCAAACTGATCAGAATTATTTTGCCTAACATGAGAATAGGGCTCCTCTTCTTTCACCAAGGAATTCTTATTACCCCTATAAGAGCTCATAACAAACAAAAATTTCATACAGATAGTTTTCTTACAAAACTCTCCCTTGCTACAGAAACCACATGTTGCCCGCCCGCCCCTCACCCCCATACACACACCAATATTAAAAAAGGAATACAGGAGAGGAAAGAGAGATACATACTTTTATGTCAGGGAATTGGCCAAGGTAGGTGTCCATCGTTAGCAATGCCTGATCCACCAGCTTCTGATGGAAGTCAGTCCACAGCAGTTCATTGTTCTACAAGACAAATGAGAAGATCTGTGACCACACAGCCACATTTCTATCACTTCAGCCAGAAAAAAAGTGTTGCATTTAAGGTTAATTTTCATAGGTTACGCATGGTATTTTCATAGGTTACGCATGGCATTTTCATAGGTTACGCATGGTTACGCATGCACACACCCTAATGAGCTGCAGCCAATCCTGTTTCCCTGTGTGACAACACATTTGCCAAAGTGTGCCCACCACCTTTTTAGATGTAAAAATGTAACCTCAGCTGCACCCACGTGGTGGTGATTGTTGTGTAGTTCTTATTGCCACTGTAAACGCAGAGCATCCGCATGGCAGTCATTTAGGCATTTTCCTTGCCTCAGCACCCTGCATCACAAATCCCCCCCCCCCACACACACACACATACCAGTGGAGGGCATTGTTTATTGCTACAATGATACTAGAGCCATCTAGCAACTGCCGATTATTTAAAAAATCCCCCCACCCCCGTGATGTGGGGAGGGGGAAGAAAATGGTGGCTGTGGAGGACTGAGGAAAGAAAAAAGGCACTGATGTGCATAGTACCTTAAAATATGCACTGTCCCAATTCAGTGTCATTACCCCAATTTCACCATCCCAATATTCAATTCACTACCTAAAAGGGGTCCTACAACAATGAAAATTCACAATGGGATAATTCAAAAGGAAGAGATACAGCTAGAGAAACAGAGTTCTCATAAGCAGGTGTACTCAAAAGTAAGCCCCATGTTATTCAATGGGACTTATTCCCAGGAAAGTGCCTTTAGTATTATGGCTAAAATCACCCACAGTGAGAAATCCAATAGTTCAGTAGCAAAACAGCCTCAACATTCAAACAATACAGCTCATGCAATCCCAGTAAAAAGGAAAGAGGTGGTTTACTTCATTTGTGATCATCTGCAAGAGCAAGAGGGAACTGACCTCCAGAAGCAGGCAAATGATTGTGGCTGCCTCTTTGTGGCCTGGCAGCTAAAGGCCTAATCCCTGGTCAGCCACAGAGCTTGATGCATAGCCTAGGGCAAGTCAGCATCCCTCACTCACTCTCTATCAACACTGTTGTGAGCTTACAATAAAGCTGCAAAGCACCCTAAATACCAAGAAGAACTATGATTAGTGCCTGCTTTGTCCCAGCCCCACATAATCTAAACTGGGAGGAGTTTCAGGAATGGGTGGCAAGTTGTTACTGTCTGCTGTTAGGAATTTAGTGTTGCCAACCCCTTCGTCTGTCTAAGTTTCTTAATTTTAAAATTACACAGAAATTCAATAAACATAGACTTCCCTTTCACTTGCTTCATCACCCGGCAGCATGAAAAAGCCAAATGAATTTCCGATAGTCATGCAGTAGTCGAAAGTCCACTAGTATCAATGGTTAAGGTGAGTAGGGTTGCCAGCCTTCAGGCGTTATCTGGAGTTCTCCTGAAATTATGACTAGTCTCTAAGACTATGTAGATCAGTTCCCCTGGAGGAAATTGCACCTTTGGAAGATGGACTCCATGGACTTCCCAAAGAGCTCCCCTCCTTAAATTCCACATTCTGTAGGCACTGCCCCCAACCTCCAATAATTTCCCAAATTAAGTTGGCAATCCTAGTTGTGACTTCCTCTATGTCTCACATAGCTTGGCCATTTTACAGACTCTAGCCTTTCCTTAAGCTCCTATCTATGCAGGTAGGCACCAATTTCATTTATTTACTTCATTTATACCCTACCTTTTTCCCCAGTGGGCACCCAAAACAGCTTACATTATTCTTCTCTCCTCCATATTTTCCTCACAACAACCTTGTGAGGTAGAGTGTATGCAGAGTTGTGCCAGGTCCAGCCAATAAATCTAAAAAAAAAATTAATTGGCTGGCATCACGTACCATGTGATGTCACTTATGGGAAAAACCAGATGTGACATCATGTTGCTCTAGGAATCCAAGAGCAATGTGATGTCACTTCCTAGAGCAACATGACATCACTTCCATGAACTCCCCAAAAGTGATGTCACACCACACATGATGTCAGCACCCCTCCATGTCCCCACCTCCCAATCTTCTACAGAATGCCAGCGATCATCTAGCTACCTTAAGTGTGTGACTGGCCCATGAGCACCCGGCAAGCTTTCATGGCAGAGTGGGGATTCAAACCTGAGTCTTCCAGATCCTAGTCCAACACTCTCATTGCTACACCACCCTGGCACTCAGTAAATGCTCTAAGTCTACCCTACTGTGGTAGTTAGGAAGCAAGAGACAAAGGTGCCTGTTTACTGCCCTTTGAAAGACGTCTGAAGGCTTTAGCCATTTCATGCTTGCACTGTTGAAATATAAAACTTAAAACTCATGATTGACTCACTAGGGCCCAGCTCATAGGGCCAGAACCCCCAAATTAGCCCACCTTTTTACTGAAAGAACTATGGCCCCACACACAAACAATACCAAAAGGACATTCATGCGGAATGATGTGGACTCATGATGGAATACAGCCTCACCTCTGCTATTTTGTTAGTCTCATCTCTACCAGGCCACTCCGGCTCATACACTTCTTGCAAACACTCTGTCAGTTTCTTGGAAGCCTCGTGCATTGCTTGGAGATAGAAAAGAGAAATTCAGGATTCTGGCTAATGCAGCAACACCCCATTGAGGACCCTTCCCAATGAGGAAGGAAGAGAGGAATGAACCTCTCTTACTGACCAAGGACTCATCCCAACCCCAAGGGAATTATTTTCTAGGCAAAAAATGAGAGGTTAACACACATACATGCCAATTGCCACTGGGTGTATTGTTTCTTCCTCTCTTGTGGGAAAACAGAAATAAAAGCAGCTTTATTTCAAAATGGCCTTTTAAAGATGCCATCGTTGTTTAAAGGAACCATCTTTTGCAAATGGCCAGTTTGCCGTTTAGAAGTCTTTATTTTGTATTTTGCAGAGTTGCACTTTACAAAGAATTTGTTTGGCTGAAATAAAAAAGCAAATTCATTTTCCCTACAGTTATGAAATATTAGGGGTGGAAAATAAGAGAGATCCCATTTGACCAATTCCATTAATTAGGAGTAGAATATTTTTTCTTCCATCTCCTTACAGGAGAAGATTCTAGAAATGCTATCATGGGAGTATTTTTGTTTTCAGACTTTACCTTTTACTGACGCCAAGTATGTCCGGAGGTCCTTCTGCAGCTTGGAGCCTTCAAACTGAAAAGACATTAAGCAGAATCAGTGACTAGCCTGCATAACAGCATCCATCTGTATTTCAGAGTGTCGTATAAAACAGGAAATACGGCCCCTAGTGATCAGAACACACAGCTGGGATTTCCAGGGAGGGTTTGTGCAAAAGGTCTGGCAAGTTATTTTTCTGGAGCCAGCACACCAGCAGCAATTCTGCATACCATCTGGCCATCTAGAGATCACCGCTCTAACAATATAACTAGAAAGGACAGCATATGTAGTGGCTCTGGGAGAACTGTGTTTGTGTTGGAATAGGCAACTCAGTCTGCCTTTGGACACTGGGGTGGGGGTGGCAGTTCTCTTTGAATGTAATGTATAAGTCTAGCAATCTGCCACTCTCTTGTCTAAGGTGGGAGCGCCTACTGACTCCTCTCTTGCCTCTGTGCCTCTTGGGAAATCTCTCTTTCTCCACATGGTCTTCCAAAGAGGAAGGGTGCAAATCTTCCATGCTCCTCCATGGAGCCCCCTTTATCCACAGACACACCTCCAGCCTCGCTGCCTATATTTTCAGGCCGTGGTATTAGAATAGGGAATGTAACTCTTTAGATTAGGGTCTTTCCCTTCTTTCTACTACAAGATATTGCTATGGAAGAAATCTGCTACAATAAACTGTAAGTTCTATCTTTCTATGATTATGTCTGAAGATTAATTAATTAATTAGCACGTTTTTAAGGGTTTAAATGCTTCTGACTAAATAACTCTGCTATGTTACTATGGTGATACTCTGCTAAATTACTAAAGTAAACCAAACTAAATATATATTCCCAATAGTCTGAACACTGACTATGCAATGGATGCTCACTGGATGACCTTGGGCCAGTTTCTCTCATCTTAAGCTACTGCCCAGGGTGGTTGTTCTGAGGATAATATGGAGGAGGGAGAATAATATTGTACGCTACCATTGAGGAGAAAAGTGGGATATTTCATATTCACAAATATCTGATTTTTGTCAAAATTTTCAATCTGATTTTGAATGTGAAATTTAAATTCAAAGTGTGGTTTTATGTTCTGATTATCACATTTTACCTCAAAACTTTTCTCTTTTAGTCTTGTTGGCAATTCTTGACAATTTTAGCTATCTCGTTAGCTGCCCACTGCTAGTTATCTAACAATACATGTCAATAATCAAATACAACCAGAGAACTGAATGCTATTGCATGTTCTATAGCAAATGCAGGCAAACAGCATTATGCAACTATTAAATGCTGCCAATGTCTACCAACCAATACCAAAATTGGATATCATAATCTGACCCTCTTTGGTAATTATTCAACAAACATTGAAGAGGTCAGAGAAACCTGACATTACAATTTCCAAAGAAGAATATTAAAGATAGTTTTTGGTATAAGTCTCAGCTAAAAAGGCCATCACTGCAACTATCCCATTTCATTGGGACTAGTAACTCTGCAGCTGGAAAGACACAGCAAAGAAAATCTCTCTATCCCACGAGAGTACCTCCTCAAATTCAACAGTAGTACATTAGAGTAAGCCCTGACATGGAAGGTAGAAGTAGCCCAATGTCATCAGATCTTAGAAGCTAAGCAGGGTCAACCCCGGTCAGGATTTGGATAAGAGACCACCAAGCAATCAAGGGTTGCTATACAGAGACAGGCAATGACAACCCACCTCTGAATGTCTCTTGCACTGAAAACCCTACAGGGTCACTATAAGTCGGCTGTGACTTGAAGGCACACAAACACGTCAGAGTAAGATAAATGAAACTATAACTTTAATAAATGAAGCAATAACACTGTCAAGTATGGAGCAACCAAGGAAGTGCTCCCACATTCTAAAGGAGGGTGGATGTTTCAAAAGTTTGACGCACAAGCTTTTCAATTTTCTCAGTATCATTCTGATAAAAAGCGGCTGTTCTCTCCCTCACTCTTTGGAGATACACATCACGAAGATGAAACCATCAGAAAAGGAGAAGGTCACATGCTGGATCCCCTTTCACAGCTATATTTAAACAAAGGTTGAGCAGGATTCTCTGCTGCCACAGAAGCAGCTGTGAAGCTTCAAAGGGCGGATGCAGAAACAGGGAAATGCCACTTCCACATGCAATACCGTATTTCCATTTTGCTTTCATCCCTTCCAAAGGGGGGCTTTAAAGAGAAGAAGCTCACAGGACATCTGCTTCAGAAGGAACTGATCTGGGAATAGAGGTTTCCCATCACTGTCGGCGTCTCCCCACCCCAGCATAAATTCACCCTCCATATGTGTCTGCTTCCTACATCTTATCTGACATTCCAAATTAAACAAAGACTACACTGCCATTTCCACTGGTGCGTTCTCATGCAAGTCATACTTTATGCTGAACAGACTGTCCTGCTTATGCTAAGGGCCTCCCATCCCAAATGCTGAGGTAGCCAAACTGCCTCCACAGGAAAGAAGTTTTATTAAAGGATTATTTGCTAATATCACAACATCTTGTTACATCCAAGCAACACTTCATTAAATTAAAAGGTGAACTTGGGAAAGCATAAAAGTAAGACCATAAAAAACCCTGACTCCATGTTGTTCATGGAAATGAGACCCCAGTCCTACACACACTTTCTTGGAAATAATTCTAACTGAAGTCAGTAGGACTTCTTTACGAATAAACTGGCATAGGATAGGCCTTTATATGACAGCTGTACATGATACTAGTTTGATAGCCGTGCTCCGCTATGGTATTTAAGTACTTTAAATCCAGTTATAACATTTATGGGTATGTAACAGGTGTGTGTGTGTGTGTGTGTGTGTGTGTGTGTGTGTGTGTGTGTGTGAGAGAGAGAGAGAGAGAGAGAGAGAGAGAGAGAGAGAGAGAGAGAGAGATGGTTTTGTAGTATAATAGCATAGTACCCAAGCTTCACAAAGGTGTTTGAATAAAGTGAAGGGGGAGTCTTCTACTGTCTTTCTTCAACTGTCTGCAATTTCCTTTACCTGATTTTTACCTCAGAACACAAGAGTTCCACGGCTGACCAATCAGCAAGAGGGAGGTGCAAGCAGGCAGCAGCCTGCCAGCCACACCAGGAAAGCCAGGCCCATAGGGAGATTGGCTGCCCTAGTGAACTGCATACAGGGCTGGCGCTTCCATTGAGGCTGAGCCAGCCTCTGCCTTGGGCGCTGAACTCTGAATGAGGTGCCATGCTGGCCCCCCAACGACCAGCGTTTCCTGCAGTGTGCATGCTCCCATGCGCTTGCGCAGGAATTATCCTCCCTTGGCGCAAGGCATTTCTTCTGGAGTGCAGAAGGGCAGCCCTGTCTTCCTGCTCAGCCAGTGCCTGAGGAGCTTCGAGTTCAGCCCCATCAGTGGGGACATTTTTCTCTCTGCCTTTCCCCCCCTCCTCCTCTCTCTCTCAATTTAAGCCTTGGGCAAAGCTTCCACAAGCAAGAGACACTCTAGCTGGCTGGGGAGCAGCGTGCTCCCCTTTTGACCTTTTGTCCTCCTTGTTCCCTCCTTTCTTTCTTGCTCCCCCCACCCCCGCCATGTACTAAAAGGAATGACAGGAGGATTGACCATTGGAAATAATAGGAGAGGCTTAAAGGCCCGTTGGAGATAATGGGAGCCAGGGATTCCAATTTACTTGCCTGGGCTCCATTGAAATGCATCACAACACAAAAAAAGTTGCAAAGAAAATGTGGAATGGATTATCCATTAAGGTCTCTGGGACCAGATGGAATACTCTGGAAGTGGAATGACAGCCCCCAGAGTGCAATGATGGTCCCTAGCTAGAGTTTGTGCTCCAGGACCAGGACAGGTTTCAGAGTGGAATGACAGTCCTGGACTGGAAGGACGGCCCCCAGAGTGCAGTGCAATGACAGCCCCTGGGAGTAGAAGCAGCATTCTGGGACTGGAATGACAGGTACAAGACTGGAATGACAGACCCTGGGAGGGGCAGAAGTGTTCTGGGACTGGAATGCCAACTCCCAGAGTGCAAGGACATCCCCTCAGAGCATAATCTGTGCTCTGGGAAGGAATGACAGGTTGCACAGTGGAATGACAGCCTCTGGTAGTAGAGATCCAGAGGAGTTAGCCATCTTAGTCTGTAGTAGCAAAATCAAAAAGAGTCCAGTAGCACCTTTAAGACTAACCAACTTTATTGTAGCATAAGCTTTTGAGAATCACAGTTCTCTTCGTCAGATGCATGGAGGGCAAGAAGAAACTGGTCAGATATAGAGGAAGGGAGGGGAGGGAGGAGTAGATGCAAACAGCTGTCAAACAGCTCCTTCTGATATGGAGATCAGTTTGCTTCTGTAAAGGAAATCAGTTACTTTTAATAATGAGATAACTATCCATAGTCCCTATTCAGTCCCACCTTGACAGAGTCAAATTTACATATGAATTCCAATTCAGCAGCTTCCCCTTGGATTTTGTTTTTTGGTAGTAGAGAAGCATTCTTGGAGTGGAATTACAGGCACCACAATGGAATGACAGCCGCTGACAGTAGCAGAAGTGTTCTTGGACTGGAATGACAGCCCCAGAGTGGAGCTTTCATGAGCCACAGCTCACTTCTTCACTACTGGACTCTTGCTCTTTTTTTGGGCTGTAATGCATTTCAGTGGAGCCCATGCAAGTAAATTGGCATTCCTGGCTCTCATTTTCTCCAATGGGCCTTCAAGCCTCTCCCATTATTTCCAATGGCCAATCCTGTCATTCCTTTTAGTACACCCCTTTCCCCCTCCCCGGCTGGCTCAATTCTACTTCTCACCTTTCCTCAGGCCTTTTTTGGGGGGGGGAGGGTTGCTGCTTTTGGTGGAAAGAGTGGCTGGTTGTATGTGCACTGCCACAGAGGAAGGAGGAAGTGAGGTGAGACGCACACAATTCCCTTTCAGTCCCTGTGCAACAGGTAGGAGCAAATCACTGTTGTTGGGGTTAAAGCTGTTGTTTCAAATTCTATTACTTTCCTCCCCCCTTCTCCCTTTCATTCTCCCTCCCCCTTGCTATTATCTGATCTCATTGCTGCTCCCCCTTCACTCCAGCAGAGCAGCACCCCGCACTGCGCCCCCCTCTTTATCACCTCCCTTCTCTCATCCTCTAGTTTCCATATATCACCCCACCTTCCCCCTCTCCCCCAATAGTTTATTTCAATATTTATACACCACATGCTTAGCTGTCAGCTGCTGTTCACTTCAAACCCAAGGGAGGAGAAGGATGAGCATGGAGGGTAGTTCTCGAAAGGGATCTTTGACAAAGGTGATCAATATTTTAAGGCTTGGAAAGGGTCGGAGAGAAAGAGAAGGCTTCAGCTCAGTCACCCCCTTCCAAACATCTCTCTCCTCCAAGCGGGCTCTGTAAGAGAAGCACTCCTTCTTACTGCCAAGAGTCTCTGGGTTCAGAGAGATGTGAGAAGAAAGAGAGAGAGAAACTTTTTTACACACACACACACACACACACACACACACACAAGGTAGTGTGCTCAGAACTTCAATGCAAGTCGCTGTTTCTCTCACAAAATAGATTTTTGGCTCACAATAAGAAAAACAAAGATTGTTGTTATTCTCACACTTATTTAAAAAAATAAAATTTAACATTTAAATTAAGAAATAAAAATTAAATTAAAAATGTAAAAAGTTTCAATTTTTGTGCTTTTCAATTTTTCCTACATTTCTTTTTTTAAAAAAATTGGTTAATGTGGGGGGGGAGTGGAAGAAGGTATCTCGCCTCAGGCGCCAGAAACCTTGGCACCGGCCCTGACTGCATACTGTTTAGAATGTGGGGAGTGAAGACCAATCAGGCCACATATGCAAATGACCTCTGTGTCCCAACTGTCGGGGGGGGGGATGAGGTGTGAAATATTGTGAGCCCCAATCAGTCTGCATATGCAAATGACCTCAAAAGGCTGGACCAATCAGGGAAGAGTGGCCAAGCTGGCAGTAGGCAGGGGCGCAAGTACTCCAGAATATCCAAGTACTCCAGAATATCCAATATTGTTCTTACAGTAGCCCATTGATTTCAATAGCTCCATCACAGTGTTTCTATCGACAGAAGGATTTCTATCCACAAAATGCTCTTACTTCCCCCTCTTGCTGCAGCCAAAACGTCCAACAGATCCAAGCCATCGTTTAGATGAATATCAACTCACAGATTTTACACATATTTCCCCCCCACACACACACACACACCAATCTGAAGGCAGTTTGAAAGAGAATCACTTCTTATGGCATGGACACTGCCAGGTTTTGCAGATAACGGTAGGGCAAAAATGAACAGTCTACATCATAGGCAGGAATGTTCAAAAGTGTACCAGTTCAGCTGGAATCCTGTTTGTCAGTTGTGAACAGAGACCTAATTTTTGATAATGAGTTTGATATTGTTGATCTGGGTGTTCAACAGGTTGTCTCACTGTATTCCTTAAAGTACAGCCCAACTGGCTTTTCATGCATGTACATTTTTGCACAGCCCAAATTAGTTCTACTACTCAACTCTGCCTTGTTCCATAACTGCTCCACTCAGCAAGTAATTGTTAAAATTGTCAATTAGATCACTCACAAACCATATAAATCAGTCATTAATAAATGCTGTGTTTCAATAACCCTTCAATGCTCGTCTAAGCAGTGACATTAAAAGCCACCAATCAGTTTGAACTGGCAGCTTTCACACATGCTAGTTTTTAGGAAAAACCAGTGCACATGGTTTTGGCAGAGCATGCTCAGCTGCTCTGCACAAACTGAACAGACCAAATGATTGGCTCACATCTGATCACCACCTTTGAACATGGTAAGTTCTACAGTCAAACATGCTCATAGCAAGTTATTCTACAACATTACCTTTTATATTCACTGTTTAACATCTAATGTTTACTGTTGTTTATTATTATGTTAATGAATAAAAAAAATAAAAACGGGAAAAAAACATGCTCATAGCAAAATTTGCAGCATCCTTTGTCATGGGAAGTGATGCTTGCTTTCAGCTCTCTTAAAAACTATTGCCTGTTCAGCCTTAAACTAGAGGCAAGCTCACATAACTCAAATTGCATCAGTCATCTCAGCCATGGCAAATCCCAGTGCAGCCCCATGTTTCTCAGTCCAGTTCCTCCTACCTTGGCCAAGTGTCCCTTGATGGTAAGAGAATGGTGACATTTGCTCTATGCTGCGGCAGTCACTCCTTGCAATTACACATATTAAGGTTTATAGAGTTAATTTCAGTAACTGCATGACAAGACCAATACACTCATGTTAATATGCATAATTGCCCCTCTGCTAGCATATGGCAAGTCATTGCAGACACATGTCTCTCTCCTCCTCAGGCAGACACCACATTTTTAAAAAACAAGCCAAAGGAGAAAGAACTATGCAACAACAATGAATGGGGACTGTCATTAGTCGTTTCTATGCCTAAACTCAGCTGCATTTCTGGGAGATTGTTCAAAAAGACTATGCTGTCCCCATCAGTTCGCAAGCCAAAAAAGTTAGTGAGCCATAATCACATCAGCCTGACAGACCATAAACCACTTGGGACCATCTTTGACACACATGCAGGCACATACAAACGAGTGGGAGAGCAACAGCAGAACAGATGCCTTATTCCACCCATTATGCAACCATCATCCACAGCTGACAGACATCAAAGAAGTAGGCTGCCTTGATAAACTTGGCTAATTCTCCAATATGAAATTTACAAAGGGAAAGAAATAGGAAGAATAAGCTTGTTTGTTTACAAGAGAGTGCTATGACGTAAAACTTGAAGTCCACCTCACAACTCTTCCACTTTGACAAAGCTGTATCCCTTCAGAAAGCTTCCCCCAAGTCACAACACTGATGTTCATCATTCCTATGTACTCAGGTCTTTCTTGAATTTGATGAGCAGTGCAAATGAAAATGGGGTGGAAAGAACAAAGAATCCTCTTATGATGCCTCAGACAGGAGATGAGCCATTCTGCTGCTGACTACATTAGGATGCAATGTTCTCCTAACTTCTCCATCAGAGGACTATTCCAGGATCATCCCGACCACTCTTTTGTTCTATCTTCTCTCCACAGTAGACGCTCATTGGTGCAGAAGGTTCTGTGCTGAACTACAGCTCAGATCTCAAAAAAACATCCTGGCAATTATTTTTAGCATCAACTCTTTCCTTGACAACAACTTCACACAAGTGGGAATTTCTGCATTTGCAGCACACCTGTTTTCTGCTAGCAAACCAAAAATGCCTCTCCACTCACGTGCAAGCTGAGCTTTCAAGCAGGTCCAGATGTAACCACCCACAAAAGGAGTAATGAAAATTGGCATGTAGTGTATACAACACAAGAAATTCTTTTGGTAAACACCCATTGGCAAGGTGCATTTCAAATTGCCCTAAAAATACTCAAAGCATTTCTTTCAAGCAAGAACAAATAACTTGGGAGATCTGGGTTCAAATCCCTGCAAAGCCATGGGGCTCATAAGAGGTCTTTGGATAACTCACCGCAGCATGTCAGGGTTTTTGAGAAGACAGAATAACTTCATGTGTGCTTTCTAAGCTTCTTGTTGGTAGGACGGGATGTCAATAATCAAACGCTTTTGCAATGAAACCCCCCTCATCTTCCTGATTTTTGAGAATCAATTACATATTATAACTAGGGAATGTTGGGTCTCTTTTCACAGAGTGGTACAAAGCAACCTCTGCTTCTTGGATGTATGTCCCATTTTTCAACCATAAGGTTGCTCAAAGCTTACAACTACAAATGACTGAATTTCTAGGCTGCTTCACACTCTTTAGTGAACATTTGAAACTGATTTTTCATGTGTGGAACAAAAAATCCACTTCCAAAGGATTGCGAAAGTGCATTGAAAGTGCATTATTCAACGTGTGTGGAAATGGCCCTAGTCAGTTACAGAAGCCTCATCAAAAATAGCCACCCCATTTCAAAACTAAATGAAGGGTCATTTTGAAATGTTTTTTTCCCTCTGGCCACCTTGAGCCAAGAGGAAAGGTGGGTTTAAAAAATGGAATTATTAAATAAACAAACAAATAAATGCATTATTGTTTCTACTGTACAACATTTGGGAATGCTTTTCCTGGGATACATAAATCTTCAGTGCACTGATATGAGCATCTATGGAACTTAAAGAAAAAAATGTCCCCTACTCAGTCACTAGGAAAAAGATGGGGGAGACCAATACATATAGTGCACTCCCACCCTCTATTTTTGGATTAGCCAGAGATCAGGTGTTGGAGTAATCAGCAGTTTGTTTGCAGAAGGCCAATATTTGATAGCAAAATCCACCTTAATAAAAGTTTGTAGGCACCAGATTCACATTTTGCAATATTTCAGCTCATGCAAGGGAAGATGTGACCTCATATACATTTCTTGCTAGCTCAAGCAAATGATTCAAATGCTGCCTCTGTTACAATCTTTCAAAGCATGCTCTCATCCTTAGACATACATCCTCACTGCTTAATGAAGATAAAATTGCTTTATTAGTTGTCATAAGGATTACCAAGATAAAAAAAAGAATGTGGTATGTTGGAACACTTTAAAACACTAAACAATTTTTTAAAACATATATATTAACTGAGGCTTCATGGTTTGTAATTTATGATCTGTGTTGCTATGCTGTGTCACCTCTTGACAGCCAGTTGCCTATTAATATGCAACCACAGCTGGATATGGGCCACTGATATATAGAAAGCAGAACTGCAGATGCTCCATATCCACTATGAGAAAGTTAAGAGCAAACGGAAAAAAAGAGAGAGAAATTTCCCAGCATACTCCCCTCTCTTATTTCTTAGGTGTCCTGCTGCTTTTTATCAAGCGCCACTTTTACTGTGATGTTAAGGGCTTATTCTGCAGATGAAATCCAAAGAACAGTAATACAGATCATTACAGGAGGAAGGCTCCACCTCCTACTGCCCACCCACCCAGCTGTGCTGCTCCTCAAATCCCAGAGGCAGCCGGGACTCCAGGAATGTTGGAACCTCTGCCAACAAAAAAAGGGCCACGTTCAACTTGTCTGTCACGTAGCAAAGTCTATCTCCAAGAAAAGAGGGAGGGAAGTTTTGTGCCATTCACAGAGCGAAAGCAGCAGGCTCACTGCTCTCTGAATGGACATACAAGGCATTTGGAACAGGATCATCCCCCGCCCCACTGAGGAATAAGAAAACATGACCATACTATGCAAGGAAACCAACTACTAATTTTATATCCTATCCATTTTTCTCAGATCTTGTGCCCTCAGTGACTGTACAGAAAGTCTATCAAGTCAGCAAATCAAAGAGCACGGGGGGAAAGCCCTTTGGATCTCCAGAAGCCTTTCCTACCTTTCCAAGCCACCAGCTTGAATGAATGAATGAATGAATGAATGAATGAATGAATGAATGAATGAATGAATGAATGAATGAATGAATGAATGAATGAATGAATGAATGAATGGGGTAGACACAGCGGTCAAGTAGTTGTGTTGCAATGCAGCACTTTGCTGGTTCAAATCCCACTCCTGCCACGAGCTCAGTAGGTAGCTTTAAGTAATCCAGTCCTCTCAGCTCCAGCTCCCAGCTGTATTGTGGGGATAATAACACCGACTTTGTTCACCATTCTGAGTGGGCACTAATCTGTCCAGAAGAGCCGTATAAAGATGAACTATTGTATTGCTGCAAAGGATCCATTCTTTGGCTCTTGAGTTTCCTAATTCCATGATTATGGGGATGGGCAGATCTGATTTTGCAGAAATGACCCACCTAGGCATAAGCAACAGACTGGCAGGACTCCATATCCACTATGAGAAAGTTAAGAGCAAACAGGGAAAGGTAGAGAGAAAAATTTCCCAGCATACTCCCCTCTCTTATTTCTTAGGTGTCCTGCTGCTTTTTATCAACCTGACTTTTTAATTCTTCAGTCATCTTAGGAAAGTACAATGATGTGTACATTCAAACAAATTTGCCCTTGTATCCCCATATGTGAAGTAGGAATGATGCTCTTTCTAGATGTAGCAGGTTGCAGCAGAAGAATAGCATATTCCAAACACAGTACCAAAAATTCAACATAAGAGCTATGGTTAAGCCATAGAGTTTGGGGCAAATCCTAGAGCATTGCCACCACTCCCACTCCCGATGCCAAGACATCATTTTCAGTTTTTGCCAGAAGTGATGTCATGTGCTGGCTCCGATCTTCCCTTATTTTCCCCCCATTGTCCTTTGAGGTGCCAGCTGCCAACTGAAGAGATGCCCAGGAGATCTCCTGCCATAGCAGGAGACCGGGCATCCCAAGGTTACCCCAAGTTTAAGAACACTGATTTTACTGTGTTTGTAACTTGACAGGGACTGTGTTCACTCTCAAACAAATGTACATGCAAGGGGGCAAGGCAGGCATTCTCAGTCCTGCTTTCTATCTACACCAATATATAGTGTGCTTGATATTTCCTTCTCTCTCTTGCACACAGTGAGTCCCTGACAGCAGAAGACCCTGGGCAACTAACCCTTTTGACCACTGTATAAAGTATACCTGCCTGCACCCACACTTCAGTATTTTTTTTCCAATGGGAAAAATGTCAGATTTTCCTCCCCAAACTATTCCTTGCTGAATCATCCTATCAAGGAAATAATAATCAAGGATTAAAGGGTATGATTAAAAAATTGCTTACCAGTTGTTTGTTGAAGTTTTGCACGCACTGCTCAAATTGCTCATCTTTTGTCTCATCAGCTTTGCCAAGCTTCTGAAGGACCTACACACAAAAAAGGGAAGGGTTTTTAGAACCACAGAGTTGCAAGTTTTAAACATTAATGACAGACAGTAGAATGGGGGTGGGGGACTGCAGCTTCAGTCTCATTCTGTGGTAGAGCCCATACTTTGAACCATAAAACCCCCAAAGTAAGAGTCTATAGTAGCCACTTTGCTAGGGTTGCCAGCTCCAGGTTGGGAAATTCCTGGAGGTTTTGGGGGCGGTGGATCCTAGAAAGAGTGGGGTTTGGAGGGGGAAGGGACCTCTGGATGGTATAATGCCATACAGTCCACTCCTCAAAGCAGCCATTTTCTCCAGGGGAACTGATCTCTGTGGCCTGGAGATCAGCTGAAATTCCAGGAGATCTCCAGCTGCCACCTGGAGGCTGGCAGCCCTACACATTTGCTGAAGCTAATCAAGTCTGGGTCTAGCCAGTGCATGAATGGGAAACGTCTGGGGAACTCTCTGTATGCCTCCTTAAGTTTCATGAAGGAAGGAAGGAAGGAAGGAAGGTGGAATGCAAGTATAAGGAAATAAAAAGGTCCCTGATATCTCCTGTAGTCAGTAATAGGACTAGGAAAGACTCAGAATTTGGAGATCCAATGCCAGTCAGAGTTCATGGTCCACCTGGCCCAGCATTCTTTGCAATGCTCACTGTAAAGCAGTTTCATACACTGAGCTCAGCACATTTTGTCCTCCTATTAAACAGACGGGAAACCTCTACTCTACTGAGAAAGCAGTACTAAATGCAGAACTTTTCCATTGTTCTCCATCCACTTAATTGTACACAGAGGGAAAGAACTGACAACAGCAGAGGGGCATAGCAGTTGACTCAGCCTAGGCTCATTGTCTACAACATGGATTAACTAAATAGACTGCATTTTTAAATTCATTCATTTGTCCTTGCCTGGGCTGAGAATTGGCATGAATGCTTTATTGATGGGCCTGCCGAATGGGGGTCTCTTCCTACACTATATGTTTCTGTATGGGCATGCGCTGGCTTTATTGCGCTCCCTGCAGGCACAAATCAGCTGAAGGAAACTGCTTCTTTTAAAAAAAGACAAGAGTTCAAACAAGCTCAGACCTGGCAACCCTAACCAGAGTACGGAAAGCAAGGAGTGTAGCACATGCCTGTCTCCTCCCTGAACCGCAGCCTGCCAGCACTGCTTTAGTGGCTCATCTTGGACCTGGCCTGTGGCAGCATAGGAAACAGCACCCAAACAACCAGCAGCCAAGCCTGGCCTGTCACACTGTTAGTACTGCAGAGACTCTGCTCACTGTTGGCGGCCAGCAGCGTAGGAGGCAATGGATGTGGTAGCTTATGTCCATCACCTCCTGGACTCATACCACTAATAGCCCAGTGGCGTTCCCCTGCTGAGTCTTCCACCTAAAAGCCTGGAGCCAACAACATCTACAACAGCTACCGTGGCTACCCCAATGGAATTTGTATTCAAAGAAGAGGTGAAGTCTGGCAGTGGTATATGCCATGAAGGATCTAGAGGGGGTTTCTTCACCTGTGCCCAGTCCAAGGGGGTTGAACAGGAACTCAAGAAGTGTCCTTACAAGCTGGTCCTCCAAAGGTGGGGTACATTTAATGCTGGGTCCAAGACTTCACAGTCTGAGAACCTCACATACAAAACAAGATATTTTATAAAACAAGAGGGAATTCATATTCAGAGAGGTTCCTTTCAGGTTTTGCAAATATGAGTTTCAGCTTGGGTCAGAAGTGGCCCGGGCTATTGTCATCATTCCATCACCAGCAAGGCATCGAATAACCATGGCCATCAGCCAGGCCTCTCTCTGCACCAAAGAGTCCTTTTTACAAGGTAGTTTACCCACCATTCCAGCCAGAGCAAATGTTAATCAAGACACTTCATTTATCAGCCATTTCCTTTTAACACTCTTTAGTATTAAGCGTGTTGTTGAGGGGTATGCTTTGAACACTTCCTACATAGGGATACTCTAGCTTGAGTGATTACAAGGTGAAGCTGCAGAGGCACTTTCAGAAATTGCTGTATTGCAGCTGTATTGCACTGCATGTGGATTGTTTTGGCTGCCACAGAGCACACAACAGGCAACTTCATGTGCTGATACATAAAACCACAGTACAGTGGTACTTCCAGCATAAGTTGATCAGAAACAAAAGGTGTACATTTATCTGACCAATTTATATACACAATAGAAAGGGGGGGGTTTACAGAAATGTTTGTGCTTTCTATATTGCTCAGATGTATATACAGAAACTATTTTACAGGCATACCTAAGGGTAACATGTTAAGAACAACACAGAAGTGTTTGAATACATCATATACAGATGCATACATCAACACATTGAGATCAGTTGTGGCTCTTTGTCAAGTTCACACATGGTAGGAAAACTAGGCTTTCAGCCCAATATTGAAAGAAACAGCCCTAGGAGAGTCCTGTGAGATCACTTTAAGTGCCCCTGCTGCTTAGAGCAGGAGTTCTCCATCAGTAAAACAGCCCAAGCTTTCTTGAGTGTAACAAGACTGATGAGGCAAGCGGGTCTGAGAATCCACTATATGGATATACATGGATACACATTTTTCAATTTTGTGAAATAGCTCATGAGATGACCTTGATGATTTAATAGCGGCTCCATTAGAAGTAACTGCTCCTGAGCCACAACCAGTAGGTGTGGCTAGGCTGAAGCAATAAAGGTGTGCTGTAGCAATAGTTATCAGTTACCTGTATTTCCATTGTATATACCATATCACCTTTTGCTGAACATGTAAACATCACACACACACACACACAGTTTCCCAAGCAAAAATTCCTGTGTTGATTTCACACTGTCTTGGGCTCAGCTGGCTTACTACACCCTTCCTTGCATGTGTATGTATGCTAGCATTCTTACTTTGCCAGTTCATCAGCTGTGGAAAGTGGTCCACATTCACTCTGTTTACTCAGATGGAACTTGCTTTCATCTGTGTGCTGCAATATAAAGTAAAACATCTGTTTTCTAGAATGCTGCACTTTCTGGCCTCTTTGTAATAACTCCTTCAATATGTATCTTTGTGTACCAGTACCCTTTTGTCCAATCCTTCATACATCCGATGAATTCTGCTGTGCTTTACAAAAGCTAATGCCACAGAAAATGTATTAGTCTTCTCGATGGCACAAGATACTTCATGGTGTTAACAGTGATCGAGAATGCCACGGAGGGGAGGCCAACATCTTGTTCTGGGCATCGCAGATCACACTTAGAGCCCTGCAGTTAAGGATCAGTCCAATATCCCATTCATTTCACAGCATCACCTTGAATTTTGTCGTATATACTTGCAAGTAGGAACAGCCAATGCTCTGTAGTCTTATATCCACCTGAACAAAACCACAGAAGGGCAGCATTGTGTGGGTGGCTAATTAAGCAACATCCTCTACAGAAAGCAGAGCTCTCAACCACTTGGAAGGCTAGATTAGCAGGGAATATAATATGCCCTCGATCACCAACTTGCATTTCCATCAGATCTGTTGGGGAGAGGAGAAAGAGGAAGTGTTGCTGTTCATGTTTCATTTGAACGTAGTGCTAAGCAATTGCAAATGTGCGGTTGTACAAATATTAGCAAGTTAAAGACAGCACTGGCCAGGATGCTCCTCTTGGAAATGCAGCAATCCCGCCTCCAATGTGAAGCAGACTGCCTTACATATAGTCAGATCTCATTGACCATGACCTTCCTGAGCAATGCCCATCAGGAGGATGAGAGGACATATGGCCTCTTCTCTTCTATCGGCCACATTGTGCTTTAAAAGATAAGGGCAGTTGCATTAGAAATAGGACCATGGGTCCCACAGCTAACAACCAGAGACTTCACCTTTGTTTGCACCGTGCCCAATTTTCCTTCAACTTCAAATGTGGTAGGAGGGGGTGCCATTTGGACACAGTGTGCATTTTGTATACTGGCTATTCCTAAGGCATATTTTGTATGCCATACTTCAAGTCATCAACAATACACATTGTCTTAAAAGAAAGGTTCAATATCCTTACTATTACTCCATCCAGCTTGTTCTACTGCCAGCTGGCAGGAAAAAATGGAATATCACTAATGGTAATTGCTTGCAACCTTCAGCAAGGTTGCCGACAGCGGGCAGGTGCAGTTTGCAGCTATGCAGGATCAGTCTGCTGAGTCATTTTCTCATTTGCTCCACACATCCCCTGATCAGGCTGGGAAGATCAAGGCTTATCCACATATAAAAGGACCTCGAAATAATTTCACCAGAGCTTGCTTGCCAAAACAGAAGATGCTGTGTCACTCAGGGATTTGAGGCAGGCCTTCTATGACTCTGAGGGCAAAGGACTGAACACTATTTCAGGGGGCTCTTTCTTTCACATTGCATCCTGTGTCGTGCTTGTGAGGCATTTTTAACCCCTTTTGGGAAACCACTTCCCCCCCAAATCCCTTTTCTGGTTTTGGGTTCCCTGGTAGAAACAGCCACCACTCAAGGTGTGAATGCGCATGAAGCAACATGAACAGATATCTGATGAAGGGAGCTTTGACTCTTGGAAGTGCATACCTTGGAAAGCTAGTTGGTCTTTAAGGTGCTACTGAACCCAGATGTCATTCTTTGACTGCAGACCAACACGGCTATCCACCTGAAACTAAGGCACTTATGGCAGTGTTCACACAGTTCCACTTATTTTCCTAAGTCAAACAGCTTCTCATTCATAACAGAACTAAGACAGCAAGTATTCATAGAATCATAGAGTTGGAAGGGGCCATACAGACCACCTAGTCCAACCCCCTGCCCAGTGCAGGATCAGCCTAAATCATCTCTGACAAGTATTCATCCAGCCTCTTCTTGAAAACTGCCAGTGAGGGGGAGCTCACCACCTCCCTAGGCAGCTGATTCCACTTTTGAACTACTCTGACGGTGAAAAAGCTTTTCCTAATATCCAGCCGGTACCTTTGTGCATGTAATTTAAGCCCATTGCTTCGCGTCCTACCCGCTGCTGCCAACTGGAACAGCTCCTTGCCCTCCCCCAAATGACAGCCTTTCAAATATTTAAAGAGAGCAATCATGTCCCCCCTCAACCTCCTCTTCTCCAAACTAAACATTCCCAAGGCCCTTAGCCTTTCATCGTAGGGCTTAGTCTCCGGACCCCTGATCATCCTCGTCACTCTCCTCTGCACCCTCTCGATTTTGGCCACATCCTTTTTGAAGTGAGGCCTCCAGAACTGCACACAGTACTCCAGTTGTGGCCTGACCAAGGCAGTATAGAGAGGGGCTATGAGCTCCTGTGATTTCGATGCTATGGCCCCTTTGATACAACCCAAGATTGAATTAGCCTTTTTTGCCACCGCATCACACTGACTGCTCATATTTAGTTTACAGTCCACTCTTACCCCAAGATCCCTTTCGCATATACTACTGCTCAGAAGTGTATCCCTCATCCAGTATTTGTGTTTCCCATATTTGTGGCCCAGATGTAATACTGTGTGCTTGTCTTTGTTGAATTGCATCCTATTCACAGCTGCCCACTTCTCCAGAGTATTCAGGTCTTGTTGAATTTTAATTCTATCTTCTTGGGTGTTTGCTACTCCTCCCAATTTGGTATCATCAGCAAATTTAATGAGCAGCCCTCCCACTCCTTCATCCAGATCATTGATAAAAATATTGAAAAGTACCGGGCCCAAAACCGAGCCCTGCGGCACCCCACTGCACACCTCCCTCCAATCTGATGAAATGCCATTGACCGCCACTCTTTGAGTGCGGTCCTCTAACCAGTTCCCTATCCACCGAACTGTCCTATAGTCCAGTCCACAGTCTTCCAGTTTGCCCATCAGAATGTCATGGGGGACCTTATCAAAAGCTTTACTGAAATCCAGATAAATCACGTCAACAGAGTTCCCCCGATCCAGTAAGCTGGTCACTCAATCAAAGAAGGAAACCAGGTTGGTCTGGCAAGATCTGTTAGGAACAAAACCATGCTGACTTCCCCGGATCATTGAGCGGTCCTTCAGATGCTTACAGATTGATCCCTTTAAAATCTGTTCTAATATCTTCCCAGCAACAGAAGTCAGACTGACTGGCCTGTAGTTTCCAGGTCTTTTCTGCTAAGATGATGGCTCCATCATGACATGCTGAAGCCAGCTATTGGTTTGCCTAGAGATGTAAGTGAGGAAGAGGAGGAAAGACCTAATGGCTGTCAATGCAACAAGCCATGCAACTGTCTGCTGATGACAAAGCATAAGTTCACTGGAATATTCCACATTAACTCAAATGGATCCAACATTGGAATTGCTCAAAAAGATATCTTTGACTATCCATTCCCCACCAAACAATAAATATTTTAATCTTATTTTCAAATTCAGGAAGCTCATCTTGTTCCAGATATCCTTGCAGCCCCCCTTTCTATGAGACAGAATCTAGAAATCCCTAAAAGAAAGCAAGGTTACAGTGTGTAGACCAGAATACATAAACATCCTCTATGCATGTGTGTACATGCATGGTGCATGTCAATGTGTGCACCTGCAGTACACATGTGCAGAAAACCATACAGGACCTTGCTAACATTAAATATCCTTCAAATCTTCGGAGGTTTAAAAGCAGGCATAGGAAATGCCTGGGGAGTCAACAGCAACAATCAGCAACATGTACAATCTCAGCATCTCTGTGATATCTCTCACAGTGCTTCCTATACAGAAACTATTTCCAAAATATGGAAACATTCAAAATCTTGAGAGGAGACTCTTCAAGGAAAGGCACATAGTAATAGCTCTAGTACTACGAGGCATTCCAATTAAGATTAGTGAGGGAAGGTGTAGACATATCAAGACAATGGGTTGGGGAGACAACAGCCATTCACATAAGGCTGCTCTCAATACAGGGATGAACTAGTTAGGCAACTATCCAAACTGAGCATGTATATCCAAATTAGATCCAAACAGGCCTTTGGCATGTATATTTTAGTATAAAAACATTTGCTAAAGCAGCAGATGGCAAAGGGTGAGCACAAAACTGGAAATGTGTCCATCTCAGCTGTTCATAAACTCTGAGCTCATTGGATGACACCCATCCCCCTGAGAAGTGCAAGTGGAATCAGATCAAAGCATTCCCAGACAGCCATTGATGGCTCTGCTCCTTCTCTCTCCTTGCATAATAGAACCATGCTTAATCTGTCAGATCACTGCAAAGCCAGAAAAAGTTAGTTTGGATAGACACCTGAGGTTTTTTACAGGTATTAGTAGAGCAGATTTGCCCATACAAAGATGGTTTATGGAAGGTGCCTCATGTGAATCCCAAGTACTACGAGCACTACACAGCAGCATTCATTTCCATACAACTGCCCTTTGCGATGGAAGCGTATATTATTTATGTAGTAGCAGAGTGGAGATTTGAACCTAGATCTCCTTGATCCTACTCTGACATTCTAACCCACACAGGCTCTGTCAGATCAGGGAAATGATTAAACCCCATTTTTTTAAACAAAGGGAATATTTTCCACCCTCCCTTTCTGTGTTGCTGGCACTTTGTTGGCGTCTCATGAGCAAACCTTTGCTTCCATTGCAAATACCAGAGGGTATTTGGGAAGATAACCTGGACCATAACAAAAAGACCCCGGTAGAGGCAAGGCAAACCTCCTTGGAGCCAAAGACCACCAGTAGATGTTTATCTGCTGAACAGAGCATCCTCCGAAGAACATATGGTCAGAGGCAATTCCGCAGGTATGCCGGTCCCAGTCCACTAAGAGCTTTGAAGGTTAAAACCAGAACCTTGAACCTGATCCAGAACTCCACTGGAGGCCAGTGCAGCTGGCGCAAAACAGGTGTTATGTGTGACCTAAATGGAGTCCCTGTCAGGACACATGCATTCTGGACCACTTGCATCTTCCGGATCAGGCCCAAGAGCAGCCCAGCGTACAGCGACTTACAGTAATCCAATCTGGAGGTGACTGTTGCATGGATCAATGAAGCAAAGACATGGGTCGAAAGGTAAGGGACAAATTGCCTGATCTGACGGAGTTGGAAAAATGCAGACCTGGCAACTGCCATGACCTGGGCTTTCATCGATTTGAACCTGGGTCTCCCATTCTGACTCTCTTAACCAATGCTGGCTTATGCCCCAAACTGATTTGTCTGAGGTGCCACAAGACTCATGGATGTTTTTAGTCAGGGATGCAGCTTCTCTGCTAGATAAATAGAACTCATCATCTGTGCATGACAAGGTTGGTTGAGCAGAAATAAATTTCTTTTGAGCTATTTTTTCAAGGTGTCTGGCAAGTAACATTGGTTTCCAACAAAACCTTAGGACATGGCACATCAGAATAGCTCAGCAAATGAATTGTGGCAATATTACACTAGAAGAAGTTGATAGCATCTCTTCTCCCACCCTTCCAAATGCACCCTTGCTTACATAAAACAAGTGCTGTCTCAGAAGGTATAGGGCTACTGCTGCTCCAGCTTACTAAGTCACAGCACTGGAGCAAAAGGATGAAGTACACCCCAGCAAGATGGCTTCCCACCACAGAGCCAATTACAAAATCAAGATGTTCATTTAATGGATGGCAGCAGCCTGTGGAAGGAGTATTTGCAACTGAGCTGTTCAAGTTCACCATATACAATAGCAACCAAACAAATACCCACCCAACCACTAGTCATAGCTTTTCTTTGGAAACCACTGACTAACCTAAATGTAGTGTCATGACAAAAAATTGCTGAGCTCCTCAGGTGTCATGCAAGATTCAAATGTTTCACAGCAGGAAGGCTCAGCAGTAAAATGCTGACAAATGGTGCAGCATCTGGAAGGGAAGTGAAAGATCAGTTTGGTTAAGATATGCACCACACAGAGCCTATAGAAGAAAAGGTCATATACTGTCAGTGATTTAGAGGGAACTATGAGTAACTATGGTGATGAAACAATGAGGCCTAGGACATAAGAGGGGAGGGAAACGGGTCTTGATTTGAAACAGCCATCCAAGTTCTTTGAACACAGGCCTCCTGCGATTATTGGTGATGAATCTAGCAGCTGATGATGGAAGGGATAAACTATCTCACAGAGAAGTCATGGGCAATCTTGAGTTCTCTGTATTATTAGAAGTTGAGATACGCAGTCTATGACATTCTGGCTACGTCCTCCCCAAAGTACAGAATATGAACAGCTGTTCTTTTAGGAGACACACCCAGGACTAAAATGGTTCCAGTTACATCTCTGCATATGAGAAGTGACAAAGCTGTAGTTCTATGGATCAACTAAAGAGTGGAAACAAAATTCATAGTTCATTAGAATATTTTATTATGGCAATACCCAGAACTTGTGTGAGATCCTGTTAATATACAGTTTCTCTGATTTCTAATTGTAAGAAATAAGAAGAAACATTGATCCCTGCCCCGTGTATCAATTCATGGCGTATTTCTAAGCAAGAGAATATTCATTTGGGGTACTATAGCCAGGATCAGATCTTCTTAGCCACCTAAAAACTCGGTATGCAGAATTTTCCAGGTTAACTCCCAGGTATTTCTTGCTAAAGTCTCTCAGGTAATAGGAGACTGAAACCTTGGACAGCAGCTCCCAGTCTCAGTACAAAATAAGACCACACTGGGCAGAGGAAAAAACAGTCAGTATAATGCAGCTTTATCTGTCAATTATAGCTAACACCTCATTCACCAGGGCTGAAATTAAGCCACATCTAATTCAGCTATTGAATTTCAATACTAAATTTCACATGCAATATTGTTCAATCCAAATGTTTTCATGACTTTGACTTACAATCTGTAAAATGCTGGAAGTAGAATCTAAATCTAATTAGTATAAAAAAACATCCAGTGGTTTCTATTTCATTGTCATTCATTAAAAATTAGCCATGTTGGACTTCTATTCCCTAAAATTTTCATTATTTTAACACTTTTAATAGGGGAAACTTCCCAACATCAAAACCAGTTTAGGGGTGCTATAGAATTGCTTTCTTAATGGGGAAACACCCAGTACCCTATACAAGAAATGATCCTTCCATTCTTATGGAATATTAAATACGTGACTAAGAATACAATTCTATCTACAGACACAGCCCTTCCGTTGATTAATTTTAGCTCTGGAATTCATATTCATGATTTGGGGGGGGGTTGTTATTGATAAGATCTCTCAGTGTTATTGTCTGATAACTTTCCTGACAATCAAACCTCTGCCATAGTGGCTTCCTTTTTAGCCACGGTGATAAAGAAACAAGATTTTCATGAGTTTAAGATAGTTTAAAGTGATAATGACGAGTTATGTCTATGTGAATTGGGTATATTCAAGTGTACAGTTCATATTTTGTTGGTGTTTGTATGGCTTATGGCTTCGGCCGGAAAAGCAATAAACATATTATTATTATTATTATTATTATTATTATTATTATTATTATTATTATTATTATTGATAAGATCAGCTTTGTATTCTCATCAGGGACTCAACTCTTTTGCCTACCCAGGACAGTTTAAATCGGTTCCTGGTTACTGGCATGAGGGAAAACAGGGTCAGAAAGCTTCCTTCCTAACACTAAAGAGGCATCAAACATAAGACTGTTCTCAAGTCTATGATATTGTGTTAAATTAGTTTTCTAAATAAGGCACTGACATTTCCCTGAACCAGCATCAGTCTCTTGGGGAAGCCTCAGTTACTAGGAGTGTTCAGATTGCATCTAAATATAGTTTTTAACTATGGAGGGAATGGATAGAAGAGGACTGCAGAATGGCTCTAGTGCTTCCTGCCCAGTTATCTTGCATGCTCCATATGCAAGAGACCTTCTGGAGAGCTCGATTAACCACCCGTTGTCAAGTAACCCTAGTATAAAACAAACAGGCGGGGAGCATATTAATTACCTCAGTCAGTAAAATACAGCAGATCATTTCCGGTGCTTAATTCCTATAGAGAGGGATGCCTAGAAGCCCTGCTCCTTGACCAACAGCACCATCCCATAACTTCCCAAAGCATGGAAGCCATGGGTCTTCACTTTTAAAAAAGTTTGTACCATTCTGCATGCCAAGCAGATGTTCCGCCTCTGAGCCACACCTCTCCCCACCATGCGGAGGGGCCATAGCTCTGTGACAGAAAAAGGGGACCTTAGCCCTTGCTCATTCTTCTCCATTAGCATATGCATGCAAGCACCTTGGAAAATGCACAGGGCCTCTAGTTGGAGCAGCGCTCATGCCAACCCACCGTGAAAATGCACTGCCATGTGGCGAGTGTGCATGCAGCCACTGTAATTTGCCCAATGAGAGAAACTCAAAGACCTCCCTTCATCACTGAAACCCTGACAACTGCACTGGAAGGTCTGCAGAAGAGCCCCTTTTCCACACAAGCAGCATCTCAATCTGAGCACTACCCAGCCACACGCTCACTAGAGTGCCCCTGGGCACTTCTGAGCTCTCATGTAGGAGCTCCTAGGAAGCACTTACCATTTCCCACTCAAATAGGAGATATCAAGATAGAGGGAAATCAAGAGAAAGCAAAGAAATCTGCCCACTGACAGAGTGAATGCAGAGCTGCAGAAGAAGAAAATACTTATTCAAATCTCTCATTTCATCTAATGCCAATGCTCTCCCCACACACACACACACACTTTATAGGCAGCATATTTTGAATGACCCCACAGAGATGGAGCATAAACAATGGAGATTTCATGCTCACTCACTTTCTGCTCAAAATTTAAATGCCATAATAAAGTAAAATACTTTACTAACTCCTAACTCCACCCCCATCGCTAGAAATACAGATCCCTAAATGGAAAGGGAAGATGAAAGAATGTTCCCCCTCAGGCCTTGGTGGTAAGTGTGGTGGTAAAGTCTATTCCCCAGTCTGAAAAGGGAGGGGAGTTGAAGCAGAGAGAGGGAAATAACCTTTGTTTTTGCTGTTCAGTGTTTGCCTTTTTAAATGAGGGCTCCAAGCATTGGCTAAATTTCTCTTCACAGAACATTCATACAGAGGCTTAGAGAACTCGGAATTGTTTCTTTGAGGCTGAGAATCTATAATATTTCTAAGACATTTTGATATATTTTCTCTCCCCATTTTCCCCCCTTCCACACATACACATCTGAATCAAGGTTTGCATTTATATTTCTTAAGAACCCAAAAGTGACAGACAACAAACCCAGAACCTCTCCACTTTCTGTCTTCCTACACTAGATCAATTCACTCACTTCTCCTCTCCATAAACTTTTCAAGTTATCAGATAACAGAAGCTCAGTTTAAAGCTCAGCAGGTTTTATTTTTGACAACACTGGGAAACGGCTTGATTACCAAGCTTGGATATGAAACCTTGTTTGCTCTGTTCTGGATTCGAAGGGTGGCGACAGATGCTGAATATATTACATACAAGTGGACAAGAGCTGTCACTGCCGGATGGGCTGGAGTAAGGCACAATGGAGAGCTTTACCACAGCAACTCAATAGGAGCTCTGTTGAGATATCTCCAGCACAGCTTTCCTTTATCCTTGCTGTTCCATTGAACACATTCATTAGTTATTTTTTTTACACATTTCATAAAACCAATAGCAAAAGATTTCTTAAATTCACACCAACAAAACACATTTTTAAAAAAGCGGAGGAGTTTCATGGGTAGTTTCAAAATGTGAATGTCCCAGTCTGTCACCAATGTTTTCAGCAAATTTAGAAATTAGACATTTTTTATGTGTGATTCATCCTCAATACAAGGTTGTCTTAAGTCTCAGAGTGAACTGAAGCCACACACATTAGATAAATCAAGTTCTAGCTTAAGACTTTAAAGATGCTGTAAGAACATTTTTGCTACAACAGACCAATACATGTACCCCTCTGGGATGCAAATGCTGGATCATTACAGAAAGGAGTACAGCACAAGTCTCTTACTCAACAGTTTGAAGGGATACAACATTTCTCTAGTCCAATCCCTTGCTAACATGCCAAAATTATTATGTGTCTCAGATTTATAGAACTACCAGGAATGCACTGAGACCTTATAGTGGTTAGGAAAGATTGCAGTACTTCCTGATGATGTTACAGGAAAACCACAAATACAGTAGATAAGAATTGTTGGTAGCTATGTTTGTCCATGTAAAAACTAAAAAAAAAAAAAAAAGAACAACCAGTAACCATGTTAACACCTTTTCATTCAGGCCAACCAAAATATCACAAAATAGTAATCAAGCTACTTTGTCAGTAAGACTTAATAATAGCACAGGAAGGCACTTTATATACTCATAGCGGTGGTGGTCTGAGGATCCTTTAATCCAAAGACTGGAGCCATGAACAGACAAGACAAATCTTCCAAGACACATGAAAAATACCCTAGTTTGCAGAAAAATCTGAAATCTAAAAAAAAAAAAATACACAGGGATAGGATTGCCAGGTCTCCTTACGACTTTTGTTTTCTTTGCGTGCATGCTTTGTGCTCCAAGGCCTGTGCAATGACATCATTCCTGGCAAGTGACATCATTGCACAGGTATGAGAGTATGGGTTTCTCACCAGGTAAGTTTGGGCCCTAAACAGGCTCAATTCGGCCAGTTTGGGGCCCAAATCGGCCCAGACTGAAGCATGGGAGTGCTCCCACAGCGGTGCAATAACATCATCCCAGGAAGTGATGTCATTGTGCAGGCCCAAGAGCACAAGCATGCTTCACACTGGGCCAATTACAGCCCCAAACATGGCCCTGTGTGAAACATGAGAACACTCCTGGGGCAACATGATGACATCACTCTTTGGAAGTGATGTCAATGTGCAGGCCCAGAAGTGTGCAAGCACTTCATACCAGGACAATTTGGGCCCCAAAGAGGCACGGTTTAGCCAATTTGGGGCCCAAATTAGCCCTGTGGGAAGCATGGAAGTGCTTCCAGGGCAGCGAAATGACATCACCCCAAGAGTGATGTCATTGCACAGGCTGGGAGTGATGATGCCATCGCACAGGCCACGCAATGATATCATTTTCCAGGAGTGACGTTACTTCACAAGCCTAGGAGCTCATGTGTGCAAAGTAGGGTTTCCAGGCCCCCTCAACCTCCGGGCGGGGGATAGGGGCCTGGCACGTGTGCCCCCCCCACAGGCGCGATGACATCACATCAGAAGTGACGTCACTTCAGAAGTGACGTCACGTCCAGGCTCCGCAGGGGCTCAAAACGAGCCCGATTCGCTCTGAAATGGGTCCATTTTTGAGGCACTGCAGAATGCAGGAGCGCATCTGTGCTCCGCAGTGCACAAAAACAGGCCCGTTCTGCCGCTGATTGGGTCCACTTTGGGGCGCTGCGGAGTGCAGGAGCCCTCCTGCGCACCACAGCACCTCAAAACGGGCCCATTTCAGCATGGATCGGGCCTGTTTTTGAGCCGCTGAGGAACGCAGGAGCACTCCTGCGCTCCTCAGGGCCTCAAAATGGGTCCGATCTATGGCAGAACGGGCCTGTTTTTAGGCATTACAGATCGCAGGAGCGCTCCTGCATGCCGCAGTGCCTCAAAACAGGTCTGATTCGCGCCGAAACGGGCCTGTTTTGGGGCTCTGTGGAGCACAGCTCTCCTGCGCTCCACAGCGCCTGAAAACAAGCCTGTTTTGCCACGAATTGGGCCCGTTTTCAGGCGCTGTGGAGCACAGAAGCACTCCCATACTCCACAGCCCTGATCCAGGCCGAAACGGGCCTGATCCCGGTGGCTGCTGTGCACGGGAGCACGCAGCACTGTGGGGGGAGCCCGCAGGGAAGGTGCGTGCCCCCCTCACTGGTTAGGTAAGTGGGGGTGGTGTGGGGGGGCAGGGGTGGGGGATCCCACGTCCCCACCGGGGGTCTGGGATCCCTAGTGCAAAGTGTGCATGTGAAGAAAACTAAAGAGGTGAACGCCAGGTACCCCCCTCCCATCTGGAGGGTAGGGAGACATATCAACCCTACTCCCATGTACTTTTCTTTTTTTTTACATTTCAAATTTTTTTGCAAACCTGGGGCATTTGTCAGGTGTCTAGGAAGATCTGTCTTGTCTGTTCATGGCTCCAGTCTCTGGATTTAAGTATCCACAGACCAGTGCCATTTGGCTATTAGTATATAAAGTGCCTTACATAATCACGCCCATTTGAAGTTCAAATCAGCCGTGTACAAAGCTTGGGAGCGCTCCCATGGTGGCACGATGAAATCACCCCCAGAAGTGACATTCCCTTGCCTTCCCCTGCCTTCCCCCCACCCCACTGGCCAGTGAGTGGTGTAAGGAAGCAGAGGGTGGAAACAGGGGATCCCCCACCAGGGAATGGCAACCCTACATGGGGGGTACAGCTAAAAAACCAACATTTTAAAAGGAACACCTGTATCTATAACCAAATATTCTCAGTGGCTGTGGCTAGGTGACCATAACAGTTTAGCGAGTATTTCCGGCTTGGTTTCTATCAGTAAAAGGCAGGAGGAGGGGGCAAGGCCATTTCCACGGCTGTTTGGCCTTTGAGGGGGGACTTTTGGGGGCCAGACCCAGCAGGAACCACCAGGTGACTGAATACCATTTGACTTGCATGATTAGGGTTACCATTCCCCCGCCAGGGGTGGGGGATCCCCTGTTCCCACCTGCCCCCCGCACCCACTTACTTGGGTGGCAGGGGGCCCACTCCCCCGGGGTGCACCACCCAGAGCCGAGCAGTGCCGCACCCCCCAAGCTGAGCCGAGCCAAGCTGAGCTATGCAGCTCGGCTCAGGGCACACAGTGTGGCTTGGCCTGGGGGGCACGGCTCGGGGCGCAGCAGGAAAGCAGGGGGTGTGCTCCTGCGCTGCAACAGTGGGCGGCAGCAGCAGTGGCAGCAAGAGCAGGCTGTTCTTGTCGCCACCACTGCCGCCAGTGCCAGCCCTTGCCTCTTGCTGCCATGGCCCGAGACCAAGCAGGCGAGCGAGCAAGCGGGTGGGCTGGCTGCAGCGGCAAGTGGCCGCAGTAAGAACTGGTGGTGGTAACAAGGGCCCCCTTTGACCTGGGACGCCCTTTGACCCCACATGATGACGTCATTCACGGAAGTGACATCATCACACGAGCCAGGGGTGCACGAGAGAGAGAGGAAGCCAGGGTAAGTACCGGCTCCCAATCCCCCACCAGGAGACTACAAGGACCTGGGGATCTCCTGTTGAGAGACTCCAGGTCCCTGGCAACCCTATGCATCCAGACCTGGCTGCTTGCTACTATTCAACAGTGCACCCCCTCCCACCCACAAAAGCAAGTGTAGTGTAGTGGTTACAGTTTCAGAGTTGAAAAATCAGGTTCAAATCACCACTTTGTTATGGAAGCTCACTGAATGACTTTGATGCAGTCACACATTCTCAGCCTAACCTATCTCTCCGAGTTGTTGTGAGGATAATATGGAGGCAAGGAGAATGATGTAAGCTGCTTTTGGTCCCCATTTTGGAGAAAGGCAATATATAAATGAATCAATTTAATATAGATGAAGACTGGGAGAAGAAAAAAGTTGTTTAGTGGGTTTGAGGATGTAGGGAAAGGTGAGCATATGGAGGCTACAAGGAGGAAGGAAAGGAAATAGTGTGGGGAAGGGGATATAAAGGAAAGAGAAGCCCCGCCCCACCCCCCCACCCCCCGCAGGTCCTCGCAAGGTTCCCCATCATGCAACTGGTCCCAGCTCAGCCAGCACCATGCAACTTGGTCACAGGAGAAGCTGTAGGGGGCAAAGATGGGGAAAGACAAAGGTGGAAGGAGAGAAAGATGCAGGAAAAAGGGCAAGATGATAAGAAGAGGTCAGGGAAAGGAAAGAGGACATAGTCGGAATCCGAAAATGAGGAGTCCTCCATAAGTCCCTGCACTTATTCAACTTTTAACAGTAGCAAGAACATTATAGGGTAATACATTAGCCCTATGGAATGTTCACATATCTTGGCATCAGAGTCTATTAGCATAATGAGAGCACATTGGATGAAGAACTCTCACGTGCAGATGTGCCCGGATTAGTAAACAAGCAGTGATGTTGTATCATGCTGTACTGAAATGAACCTGAGTCCTCCCTCCACCTCTGAATCCAAAGTAAGGTAGAGATGCTATAGCATCATAATGGACATCATATAACAGCACAGAACATCTTCAACTCTGCTAAAATGTCTTATATAAGTGGGAAGGAATATCCAGAATGCTTTTAAATAGTCTTTTCAGTTTACATCAGCTTCCAAGAGTGAAATGTGCAACATCTTCCCAAGAAAGAAGAGGTTTTGAGAACCTGTATTTAAAATACTGTTTTAGGGCAGGCAGAATAGTTTTCAGTTTGGGCTTTCTTTCACCATCTTTGTCATTCAAACACATATACGTACATCCCTTCCAGTATTTATACCACAGACACTGCCACCTATCCTTTTACTACGCACAAATTAGGTACAAGAGGTCTTTGATGCGCTCATAATCTTTTCTAAAGAGCTGTCCTCAGTCATGGGCAAGTGATTCATTTCTTATTACTTGTGAGTGATAGGAAGCCATCTCTCTCATGGTAAAGCAACCAAGAGATAGAATAAAACAATGAATTTGCTGACATTCTACCAGATAGATTCCTAGTGCTACCCATCATCTTTACTACCTTTACAGTATCATCCTAACTTAGTGCCCAGGAAATTAGAAGGGCACAACTCCTCTTAGGATGGCACTATCAATTGTCTATGTGAGAAACAACAGCATAAGTCTCAGGAGGACACAGATTATACAACACTTCATTGCTAAACTTTGTTCCCCTGTGCAACAGCAGATCATTTTATTCCAACACTTATAGTTTCAACATTAAATAGCAACTAACCTATCTACATGGAGCCAAAGCTCCTTTGCATATCTGAAAATGACATATCCTCATTCAGACCACCACAGTATTGTCCAGTACACAGTACTGTAAAGTCTGGTTGATGGCAGCTCTCCAGGCTCTCAAGCAACTGTCTCCACTTGACCTGTTGTTCAAGATTTTAACTGTGGAAGCCAAGGATTAAACTTCAAAATTAGTCATGAAAATCATTTCTACACTGCTCAGTTAAGGTTCCCCACCTTCCACCAGTGTGTCTGTCCTTCCTACTTCAGGAATTAAGGTCAAGTTCCAGGAGCAGACTGGCATATTCAAACCACCGGGGAGCAAGTTGAGCCAGGTGGACCCTATAGTGCTGGCAGCATCATAGGGTCCTCTCAGCTCAGACTGAGACCATTGGTATTGATGGTAACAGATGTGGATTCTCCCCCTGGCTGAGCCTATGTCTGTTGCCATTGTCACCATGACCCAAGCCCAAGCTTAGTAGCCCTTTGGAACTTTTAGGGTAAGATAAAAGGCCAGCCCACCCCTGCCTGGCTCATATTCATACTAAACAGGCCATTTTTATGTGCAATGGGAAAACATGAACATTATGAACCAGGCATGATTCAGGTCACGAATTCCTCCAAAAAAAAAAGAGCAAAGCTCATGTGAGTGACCACAGGGCTGTATAGAATATGTATACCACATATTCCATGATAGCAAAATTCAGGTCCAGTAGCACTAACTAGATTTCCAGGATATGAGCCTCCAAGAGTCAGAGCTCCCTTCATAAGAGCTCTGACTCTCGAGAGTTCATACTCTGGAAACAGGGTTGCCAGCTCTGGGTTGTAAATTTCCTGGAGATTTTGAGGGTGGAGCCTGGGGAGGGTGGGGTTTAGGAGGGAAGGGACTTCAACAAGAGCCCACTTGCGGGGAGAGTGGAATAAAAATCTAAAGTAAATAAATAAAATAAAATAAATATAGTGTCACAGAGTTCACCCTCTAAAGGAGCCATTTTCTCCAGGGGAACCGATCTCTGTTGCCCGGAGATCAGTTGCAATTCCGGGAGATCTCCAGCCACCACCTGGATGATGGCACCCCTACCTGGAAATCTAGTTGGCTTTTAAAGTGCTACTAGATTTGAATCTTGCCCTTCTACTACAGACCAACATGGCTACCCAACTGAAACATATTCTAAGGTAGATGTGATGGAGGCATGTGATTTTTTATGTTTCCTACCACATCCAGAAAGAGTGTTGCACTAAATGTGAACCAGCCCAAAATGATTAAATCTGGCTAAGAAAAGTGTATAGTTTTCTATCATCCAGTCCACAATTTATAGCCTCCCCCCACCATTATTTTGAAAAACAGGTGGCATATAATGGCCTTGCCGGGCATTGTTCCAACAACTGCCCTTTAAAGTTCTAAATAAAAAGTCATATGACCACAGAAAATGTGAATACACTGGACAGTATTTGGCAGTCAGTTTTGTATATGCTCCCATTTAGTACCAGGTGTAAATCCAAAAGAGGATGTGTGATAGACATATCTCAGGGGCTCAGTGACTTAGTAAAGCATTACAAAGAACACAATGCTATTTTATGATACCATCCTTTCCCAATATAGTTTTTAAGAGGACCACCCCTACCATTGATATATTTTATCTGAGATGTCTCACTCTTGCTTGCTGGCCTTGTGGGGTTTTATTTGTCATCTCTACTTGGACTGCAGGGATGATTCTACAAAATGCAATTCAACTTCACAGGAAAGTATTACTGATTACAGGATCCTGTTATGGAGTGAAAGCTTAAAGGGAACTCCTGAGTGATTCCCAGGAGCTCAGCAATGAAAGAGAAAGTCTTCCCCCTTCAGGTCACAGCTCTAGAACTAGACCATGTAAAAAGGTTATCTGCCACCTGATCATTACTCATTGGCTGGAGGTCCATAAAAATGCTGTGGCTTGATGATCTGGCAGTTGACATTTTAGAACAGCCACACCAGAACAGTCATGCAAGCTAAAGGCATTGAAATGGACACAGGTGGGAACATTTAAATCAGGGTTGGGGGTTAACCTAAAGGATATTTAGGTCAGAGTTCCAACTCTTTACTTTATTCCATAATGAGTTCTGGATGTTCAAATGTGGTTCACCTGTAAACTATAAGATCTGAGTGTTTCCTGTCAGAAACTGATCTTTGTTATAGATGTATTCCATTTTGGATTTGTTTATTAAAAACATAGCGCCTAATCAGCATCTAAAATAGGGCTGTAGAAAGTCACTCGGATTGCAAATGTCATGCAGTTTAAAGTACAGCTAGGAGGACAGCAGATATGTTGCCGTCAGTCAAACACCCAGCAGAGATGTGTTGGCATATTGGACACCATTGTCAGCTGTTGTCTTTAGAGCCAAGTGTCTATTCTCAGCCATCCTGGTTCTTTCCGTCATCAGTAATAGCGACAGGATCATCAGTTGCCATTAACATGTCCACTCCTTGATGTCCCTGCATGCACAAAGCACTCTTAGGATGCATAATCATGCTGTGAATTATCAGAGAAAGCAATTTTGTGAGCTTGAAGGGCAGAAAAAGCTTAATGATGTACTAAGGCTGCGATCCCATATTTGGGATATTTACTCCCATACTTGGGAGTAAATCCAATGCAACTTCTGAATAGGAAGGAACAGGATCATGTTGAAAGGGTCTTATTGTGCCACTGAATTTAAACACACGGGGGGAGGGGTTATAATGATGGCAGTGATGCTTCTAGATGAAAGCATTCTAAAATGGGCAGGCTGTGCTTGCAGATGGGTCAGAAATTAAGAGACCATGGGAAAGTTCAGGAAGTTCTGCTGGTGGATGAACTTCAAGAATGGGATTAAGAAAAAGAAAATGGAAAGAATCCAATATATAAAGTATAAGGGCATGTATCTGGGGAGTGCAACATTTTGTTACTGGTTAGGGAATTGTCAATTTGGAATTAAAGGCTAAAAGGTCTGAAGCATCATGGTTCACTGTAATAATAGTAATTCACCCATGGTAAGAACAAAAGTGCAGATAACAGCCTCGGACTACAAAACACTGCCTGTGGGGATACAGAATTTCTGTCACCCGTGTTAAAGTTGTATTCAAAGCTCAGGTGCAAAGAAGATCAGCTATATAACTTTTATTTCTTAAATTATGTCCTGCTGTGCAAATTTAAAATCTGATGACTAAAACATCACAAACCAGACAGTTCCAGACAGGTAGCTATGTTAGTCTGTAGTAGAATAATAAAGTTAAATGAAGCCTTAGAGACTTATCCCAGTATAAGCCTTTGAATCAGTGCTCTGTTTTTCAGATGCTACAGTTATATACACAATCTTGAGAAAAAAGTTCAACTCCTGAAATATCTGCATAGCTCAAAATATATGAAAGCAAGCAAGTTTTGTGTTTGATTTCATAACGTTAGCTTACAGAGAAATGGTGTGTGCATGAAGTTTGCCCACTGCCACAATGTGGAAGTTAGCTTAATAAAAGAGTTACTGCCTCCTTAAGATCTTATACGGTCTGTATCCTACAGTCCACTTACCAGGCAATTTTTTCAGTGGGAAGTAAGAAGTTAGTTTTCAGGAAGTCTCCACTGTTGTCCCATGCAAGTAGGCAGAGAGTCAATAGGTTTAACCAACAGTAAAATCCTAAACAGAGTTACACCATTAAGGCTATTTAAGTCAATGGATTTAGAAGACTATTAATTCTGTTTAGGATTGCACTACAAAATCACTTGGTTGTCATGAGAGAAAGCAAATAATAGTAAAAAAGGATTGCATTAAAGGGTGAGAGAAAAGAGGCTTCAAGCAAACAACTGTTGTGCACATAAGCATGTCGTTCATCTTTGTAAGTGGTCAGTGACTCACTCCCCAAATAATGCAGATTTCATACTGCTTTAAGTAGCAAAGGCCCAAAAGTATTACAATTAAAGCCTATTCACCACTTTTGCTATGGTGGTGAAGTTCTACCACTGTGACCAGACATGAGTGCTCCAGCAGGTCAGAGATCACCGCTTGCCACTTCCTGGCTTCCGTATTTCTGTTTGCAAGGCACAAGCTTGCCTCACATTATAGCACTTGGAACAACAGCTGCCATCACACATGCAAAAATTAACTCATGCAGTCCTCACTGTGAAGCCACCACATAAAAGAGGGGGGAAATCCATTAAACTAGATCATCCATTCAACCAGATCATCAACTAGAAGCCTCTATTTTAAAATAAATAAATATCACTTCTGTAAGTAGCCGCTCCAGTAATTTCTCTTTCCAGCATTTGTTTTCAAATTAAGGGGAAAATAAAAACCAGGAAGAGAAACTAGGTGCTCCCTATGACGAGTCCAACAGTTTGGTTTACTTGTGATTTTATCGGTTAGTTCCCCTCCTGTGAACGTTTAAATAAAACAAAAAATGAAAGGCACAGTTACGGGTAGCTGACAATGGTTAAGATTCTATTGCTAAAGCAGGAAGCCACAAGAGGCTTGAAATTGCACTGCCATTTAATATTTCAAGGCAATAGAACTACAACAATGAAAAAAGTTTCATTTACATTAGGTTAAACAAGTCTTAAAACAGGCTTGATCCGAAACAAACAGATAGAAAATTCATGTTGAGCCACGGGATTAAGAACTGGAATAACAGTAATGAAGAATGTCTATAGAGCATTTCACCAAGACACATACAACCCTGTAAGACAGGTTAGTATTATTATCAGCAAGTTATAGGGAGGGAGGTTGAGGTGGAGTGGCTGGCCTCCAGTCAATCAGCAAGTCCATGGAAGAATAGGTTGCTAGGTTTCCCTTACCCTCCCGGCAGAAGGAAGGAACCTGGCACTCACCTTTCTTTTGCTCCTTGCATGTATGAAAAGTATGTGTGTGCTCCCAGGACTGCGTGATGACATCACTTCTGGAAATGACTTTATCGTGCTGCCCCAGGAGTGCACTCAGGGAGGCCTGCCAGCCAGGTGAGTGGTGGCAGGGGTCCCAGTGTGAATCAACCCACCGCAAAGTGCAGGAGCACTCCCAGGGCTGTACAATCTCATCACTCTCAGGGGTGATGTCATCACGCTTCCCAGGAGCATGCTCAGGAGGCCTGTTCCCCCGCCTTCCCTCTCCCGCCTCCCCCACCACCAACCAGGTGAATGGTGGAGGGGGCAGAGGGTGGAAGTGGGGAATCCCCCACCCCCACCAGAGGACCAGGGATCCCTATTCATGCACTTTGTAACATCTAGTTTTACCCTAAGTTCCCTCAAGGTTCTTTAAAACACTTCTGGCTTATTGCACAGTTGCAAGAAAGCCAAAGAAATCAATGGGCTTAGACTGGAGTAACTCTGCTTAGGATTTCACTGTTAGTCTCTAATAATTTATATATTGCTAAGATGCAAGTGAATGGAATTTTACTACCTTCTTTACTGAATTTTTCAGAGAATTATAAATTCTCCTGGATCACAGAAACAGATTCAGCATGATCTATGAACTTTCTGAACGGAAGAACACCCAGAGATACCAGGAAGATACCCAAACCAAAAACTTGATTTGCTGGTATTATGAGTATAGTCAGTCAAGCTTGCTATAGGATGGAGAATCCAAGAAGAGCATGAATTTTCATCCGGAGCATTAAACAAAGCATGAACAAGAGCTGTTTCACATATTATATGAAGATCATTTATGGGCACACATTAAAAATATAAAGTGAACATGGTGCCTTTAATCTCTTGGTAGAATTGTGAAGGTACAGAAAGTCCCTGACACTTGGTTTTAATTGTTGTGATCTATGAATCTTATGTGATGTGTTTGCCACTTCAGACATTACTGCTCCCCATCACCATTCTGGAAATATGTAGAAAAATAGCCACAGATGTTTTTCTTCATACCATCTCAGTTGCACTATGGCAGAGCTCCCAGATTCTTCCTTATCATTCATGTATTTTGAGATGTGCCTGTGCCCTGTGACCATCTTGGAGATACAAGGATGATCATCGGTGGATATTTTCTAGCTGTGTGCCTTCAAACATCATCAAAAACAAAGAGGTGGAATTAATGCTTAACCTGTGCAACCGAGTCATTACTGACCCATGGGGGGACATCGCATCACAACGTTTTCTTGGCAGACTTTTTACGGGGTGGTTTCCCATTGCCTTCCCCAGTCATCTACACTTTATCCTCAGGAAACGGTTTACTCACTTTACCGACCTCAGAAGGATGGAAGGCTGAGTCAACCCTGAGCCGGCTACCTGAACCCAGCTTCTGCCGGGATTGAACTCAGGTCGTGAGCAGAGCTTGGGCTGCAGTACTGCAGCTTACCACTCTGCGCCACAGGGCTCTATATATATGATTAAGTAGCAAAGAATAAATGCCATGGAAAAAGAAAGATGAGGGACCTCTGCAGGACCAAGAAACTAAACATTAAAATAAGTAAGGAGCATTCATCAAACAGGCAGTGGGGATGGAAGAAGGGTAACACCACCGAAAGACCTGTACCTTCCAGATGTCCATGAATAATATAGAGAAATCCTATACTATATGTGTTGGAGAGGCCATTCAGAGTCACTGCTTACAATCTGATAACATTCAAAGCATCACTTCTGCCACAGACCAAGTAGGAGTTACGTTACAGCCCCAGCCAAGCCCTAGATATACTTATCAGAAAACAACTTAATAAATTCTAACAGGAAGCAGAAGCAGGGAACTAAGAGTTTTTGTGAACAAGGCAAAAGCTCCCATTTACTCAAGGCAGAGGTTGACACAGCACAACCAGTTGGTATTAAAGCAGGAAAGTGGGATTTACTGGGTGTAAGAACCAAAAGGAATGTATAGGCAGCTGGATTCATGTGGAGGACTTATGAAAGACTCAGACTGGGTGCTTGGTGGGAAGAGAGTTTGATCCTGGAATAAAATCACAAAGACCTGTAAAGCACTGTCTATGTGAACCCTACACAGGGCTGCTTTGAGCCACTAAGGGTTCTTAAGCAAGGATTCCCTCTGGGCCTCTCTTCCCATCATTCCTCCACCTCCTTTAGATGAATGCACACAGGATGCTTGATTAGAACATGTGTGCTGCTATTATTCTGGAACCACACCTTGCGCCTAGTTCCATGGGGCCCCCTTGGAGACCCCTCTTGGCAGCCCTACTGATACAGTCTTATTGTCTTCTCCCTTCCTATATCCATCTCTATACCCTTTATTCCTGCCTTGCACTGAATAGTAAACAAAGGCTCCAAGAAACAAATAGAGCATGACTCATAGGTAAGCCATTTGTGGCATAATCAGAGCTATGGGAGCTGGAGTTTATAATTTTGAAAAAATAGCATGCACACACACACACAAGTGGAGTGTATCATTGGTGGTGGGGTGGGGGGGGAGTTGGAAAAATCTAGCATGTGATGCTCAATATGCTATATTAAAAAACAAACTGCAAATCAGTTCCATACTCTCCCCACAAGCTGCCCATCGAATATACACATTTGGGCTGCATTAAGCAATTGCAGCAGCTCCCCCTGCCTTTCCTGGCTTCCCATCCCGTACAGAGACATTAATGGCACAAAGCACGTGCTCTCTCACACAGCTGCCTTTTCCACTAGCATCAAATTAGCCTTGCACAGGCAGTACCTATAAATACTAATTTTGGCCAAGTAGGGCTTTAAGAATTAGTCATGATGGACAAACGTCCTTCCACTGCCTGCATCTATCCTACTACTACAAAGAATAGATAGGGAGGGAGATACACACAAAAAAAACTAGTATTCATTATAGACTTTTTTTCCTGTAGTAATAAGGGAAGGGGAATATAGGCAACATCTGGAAAGCAGAGGAAGCCACTGTTATTACAAGAATGTTGTCAGCCAGAATAAACTATTTTAATTCCCCCACCACCACACACACTCTCTTGATTTCATATCCACATCAGCAGAATGAAGGATATTTTTTAATTTAGGTACCTCTGAATCCTGGAACTAGAATTTGATTCTGGGGCTTGGAAAACTGATATTTCTATAGCTGGAGCATTCTGCTTTACTGCAATTCCAACTGGAAAAAATATTAGCTCTTATTAGACACTATTTAAAATATTATTTTAGTGACTTTATTTCTGCTCTCAACTACAGCCACTAACAACCTGAGCACTTTTGTTAATATCACTGTTCTATTTATTCATGTAATCTCTCCCTGCCCTGCCCTTGATGCACGTGCACTGACTTCTACCCCTAGCTGAGACAGTGAAGCAGAAAGACCCTTGCTCAGGGAATTCCACTGCAGCCTACTCTCCCCCTGCATATATGTTCACATCAGCATCTCCAGTCTCCACTAGCTGCTGAAGCACAGGACCCAGCGGCTAGCAGTGCCGTCTGAAACAGACTGATACCCCCTCCAAACCCATCAACTTCAATGGATTTAGAAAGGTGTAACTCTGCTTGGGATGGCACTGTGGGAGTCGTTACATTAGCCCTATGGTCACAGCGCACAAGGCTTTGCACAGCAAATAACTGATACACATAGTCATTACATATTTAAGACCATAGTATTCATTTCAAATAACACATTTACCCAATCTCCATTGAAAGCAAAGCTAAAATTAACACCCGGTGGGGGGTATCAATACGTTTCAGAAAGGTCTGAATAATTCAGAAAAATTTACCTAGCGTTTAAATATTCTACTTAGTGCTCATAGAATTGCTGGCTCTGGCTTAGGAAATCCCTAGTTCCCAGGAGATTTGGGGCAGTCCAGGGGAGGACAGCTCAACAAGGATGTGAGGCCACTCCATGCCCCAAAGCTGTCGTTTCCTCCAGGCAGGGTTGCCAGTTCATCCTTGGCAACTGGAGCAGGTGGGGGGAGACAGCAGGTGGTAGTGAAGATTCTTATCTTTGCATGTGCAGTCCAGTGAGATGATGTCATCATTTCCAGCAATAACATTAACATGCTTGGATCACTCTGGTATTTAGGCAAAAGCCCTATGGTTTTTGTGCAAATATCAGCTCTTCTCCCAACAATGTGATGACATCACTCCCAGGAGTAAAGGAAGTGATGTCATCCCATCGCTGGCAATCTTATGGCATCACCCGAAAGAATCTACTGCAATCTGTTAAGTTCCCCATGTCTTCCCCAGCTAAACAGCTGGGGGATGTGGAGTGTTGGGGAGTAGGGGATGCCCACTTCCAGGAGGGGGCTGGCAACTCTACCTCCAGAGGAGCTCTCTCTGTAGTATGGAGATCAGTTGTCATTCAGAGAGAACTCAAGGCCCCGCCTTCAGGTTAAATGCTTATAAGACAGAAATATTCATTCTGTGGAAAACTTTTTCATGGCCAAGTAAAAATAAATGTCTTCTCAACACCCTGGTATGTGGCGCTGCCAACAAGACAAAAGTAAATCTTAAAGACAACTAGACAATGGCATTTTTAAGATGCTGCATGAACAAGATCTACACAGGCACCTCATATTAAAAGCAATGGGGGAACACCAGTCTCTTCACAGCCAGCCTAAGCGCCAGCCATTTCACAAAAACTGAAGAATACTCAGCTTTGCACTGCACTTTAATCTCTAATTAAACTTTAAGGATGAGAAAGGAGCAGAGTTGCACGTGGTATGCATATCTTTCATCAAAGTAACCAAATTCCTGTTATTAATTACCAGCCTGACATTTGAGGAACATTTAAGCACAAGTTTCATATGAAATTGGTTCCTACCACACTGCCTTCATAGGCTACTAAGAACATTGGAGCATAGTAAAGGAAAGGGGGAAAGATATTGGTCTCCACTGCACAGAGCACTGCAATAGGCCCACAAGCATGTTATGAAGGGGTAAAGGGCAATGGACAGAGATACTAGCTACAGAAAGAATTCAGTATTCTATCCAATGACGTCCACGTGTGCCAGTTGTTCTTATTTCCCAGAGACAGTCCAGATTGTCTTTGATAAATCAAATACCCCTATTTTGCTTTGTGAAAATATCTTATTTGAATGTAGCTAGAGTAACTAGAGCCGTCATTCTTCAATGCCCTTCCCTCAGTCTCAGAGAAAGACAGAGACTGCATATGCATTTTGCCTCTGGTGTGCATAATTACACCAAGATCATAGTTCTGGTGTCTACACACACCCAACAGACACTGAACCTTGGTTAAGAAGTACATGGAAACTCTGACCTATGGAGAACAAAAAGACATAGATCAAAGGTGACGGGAGGAAGGTACCCTTCCTAATTCAATCATGATGACTAGGAACTGAAGAGGCAATGGTTGTTGTGGGTTTTCCGGGCTGTATTGCCGTGGTCTTGGCATTATAGTTCCTGACGTTTCGCCAGCAGCTGTGGCTGGCATCTTCAGCAGCTGTGGCTGGCATCTTCATCTTCATCTTCTCTCAGTGTCTGTGACACTGAGAGATCTCTGTCTTTTGGTGCTACACCTCTGAAGATGCCAGCCACAGATGCTGGCGAAACGTCAGGAACTATAATGCCAAGACCACGGCAATACAGCCCGGAAAACCCACAACAACCATCGTTCTCCGGCCGTGAAAGCCTTCGACAATACATTGAAGAGGCAATGTTCAGAAAAAGCCTGAAACACAAGACAATGGCTCACCCGGAAGAAACGGGGGGGGGGGATGATCAAACTACAAGACCACAACCAGAAACCTTCAGACATTGCATCAGCATACAGTTTGTCCCAAAACAGCCTTCCCTATCTTATTAAGCGGGTCTAGTTATCTTCTTAGCAGAAACATTTTTAACGCCTAAGCACAACTTAATTCATTGCAGAAAGAACCTGCCCCCTTTCTGTCCATGTCTCCTCCTACCTTGCTCAACATGATCCACATTTGATAAATCTGGATTAGTTAAATTTGGATTAGTTTCCCTCCCCCAAATCTAAAAAGAATTCATTAACTATTTTCGCTTTGGATCTCCCCACTTGCCTGTTTTCTCACACTCCCCATTCTCTGTTCTCCCATCTAAGTGGGGTAACTAGTTCAAACTACTGGTGTTTGGAACCACCAACTCATCTCAAACTGATTATTCCCCCACCCCCCGCCACATACACACCTTTACATTGGTATTATTCCCCTTTAATAAACTTCGTTTTTTATTTCATTATACATATTCACATGCACTCATCACCCAGTCAAGGATTCTTATTGCAGCCATGTGAGTTATTGCTTTAATTAGTGTCTTAAAGTTAATAGTCAGGCGATAGCATAAGACCGCTGTGCTTCATGATGTGATGAGTCATATGACATCACAAGCACATGACAGGACAAGGGGGAGCCAAACTTTTGACTTCAGTCGTGTTAAGGCCAGGACCATATGCCGCAGATCAAGACAGCCAGGGCCAAGAACCCCAAACTGAGTACCAGATGGTGTACCATACTGAGGAACAAGCCAAATTTCAGATCTAAGGAGAAATCTTCACCACCACTGACTCCTTTCAGCATGCTTGCAAAGAGGAGGAGTTATGGTATCGTGGCTCTCTACACATATCCAGTAGCAGCATCTCCTTTAAAAAACAGCAAAACATCTCCAAAGCTGTCATTTCCTTGAGGTTAATTGATCTCTGCAGTCTGCAAATCAGTTGTAACTCCATAGCATTGCTGACTCTGGTTTGGCTTAGGAAATTCCTGGAGATTTGGGGTGCAGCCTGGTGAGGGAGGACTTTAGCCTAGTGTAGGGTTGCCAGGTCCCTATACCCTGCTGGCAGGAGGGAGGAGACCCAGCATTCACCTAGTTGATTCTTTTGGGATTCAGCCCCGAGTGAAACAAGAGAGCACTCCCATGGCTGGACGAATGAGGTCACTCCTACAAGTGACACTGTTGCATCTGCTGGGAGGGTGTGTGCCGTGCTTGTGCCCACGGTGCCTGATGGTGACAGACAATCGCCAGATGGCTTGAAACCAGCTAAAAACCAAGCAAGTGGGCAAACCGCCAGGAGGTTGCCTGCCACTGGCAGGCACCTCAAACATTTAGCCTACTGTAACGCAATAGGGTCTAGCCTCCAAAGCAGCCATTTTCTTCAGGGGAACTGATCTCTGTCATCTGGAGATCAATTGTAATTTCAGGAAATCTCTAGGCCCCACCTGGAGGCTGGCAACCCTGTAAACCAGAAGAACGCCAGACCCCATCCTGAACTTCGCAACTGCATTAGAACTGTTTTGCATAAAGTTAAACTCTTTTCTTTCTGCTCATGGCTCTAAAAGTTCAGACATACATGTTGACGAAGAACAGCACAAAAGCTATTTGATCTGGCATGAGCTGCTTTTATTTATGCAATAAAAGCAAGAACTGAATGATCCGTTCTGCGTAATGACTTTAGATTGTGTCCCTGTAAAGAGCTGGATATACTAATTGAACCTTTGTTGTCAGTGAAGCAGAAAAGATTCAGGGATCATCTGGGTGGCTTACCTGTCTTACCTTTACTGAAACATAACTTTTTAAACACGCATTAATATAGTGAAGCGGTGGGAGAACTTCTTGGGACAAGAAATACCTTCTCTGCAGCATGTCTACAGTGAACAATACATGAAAAGCAAGAAATAAATGTGAGTAATGACTCTGTGCAGTACAAGAATCCCTATAATAGGGAACCATGAGAAGATTCAGGCACAGTTTATAAGCTACTTTTGAGTTTTTGAGGTTTTCATGATCTATCTACTACGGAGAGAAAATGACTCAAAGCATTTCACCTCCTGTACCTGATCCAATTTTTCCATAGATTGTAAAGACTCATAGCTGAAGTGACAAGAATCACCTACATCATGTAGCTCTGGATAGTTTTTATAAGCTCTCTGTAGACAGTAGTACATGCACTGAAATCATTGTGCTTGGAGGGGAACCACCACCTACTCGTAATAACTAGGTAGCTAGCCCAGTATCTATACAAGCTCTGTCCCTATGAACATTCATTACAGTCACAGGGATGTAGGCTGCAAGTGCACAGTTTGTACGCATGAAGATGCTATGCTCACAGCCCAGTGAATACATGTAGGCACAGCCAAAGTTCTTGTATCTGCTCTTCCTCTGCATGTTTGGATTTCAGTGTATGTGGTGTCATATGCAGAGAGCTCGTATTACTCTAAAAACAATAACACCCCCCCCCCCAAAAAAGGAATTTGTAATTGATCCTGAAGTCAGTTGGGAAGGAGGATAGATTGATGGAAACATGAGGGGGGGAGGCAGTAAGAATAAAAGCAATATTTGCAATTATTCCCATTATCCTTTGGGTTCATCGTTCTGAAGTTTTTGGTTTCCCAAGAGTCTTGGGAGCAGGAGATGATGCATGCCTTGAATTCCTCTCTATCCCTAAACATAGATCCACTCTCTCTCTGAAAGTTCCAAAATATGGAGATCTAGCGGGATTTGTAATAAATAAGGTGAAGTCCAAAATACTGTGCAAAAATATGACTAAACAACAGCAAAAGTTGATGGATAAGGTGGAATGTGAAGTAGTGAATAAAGTCAAATACTTGGGAGTGGAAGTGACATCGAAAAATATCGATTTATATAAGAATAACTATGACAAGTTATGGCAACAAATAGACAAAGATATGATTAAATGGAATAAAATGAATTTGTCATGGCTAGGTCGTATTGCAGTAATCAAGATGAATGTCCTTCCAAGAATGATGTTTCTACTACAGACAATACCTGTTGTTAAAGATAGTAAACAATTTGAAAAGTGGCAGAAAACGATGTTAAACTTTATTTGGGCTGGAAAGAAACCCAGAGTTAAAATGAAAGTACTTTATGATGCAAAAGAAAGAGGAGGTTTACAATTACCAAATTTTAAATTATACCATGACACAGTATGTTTGGACTGGCTAAGGGAATGGTTGACATTGAAGCATTTGAAGTTATTAGCACTGGAAGGATATAATAAATTATTTGGATGGCATGCATATCTATGGTATGACAAAGTAAAAGCAGACTCTATGTTTCTACATCATTATGTAAGAAGAAGCCTGTTTGCCGTATGGACTAAATACAAGAAATATATGGAAGAGATTATACCAATGTGGATTATCCCTGCGGAAGTAGTAAATCCAAGAACAGAATATGCAGGGGAAGACTGGTTGACATATAAAGAGATTCTTGAGATAAAGCAGAACAATTATTTGCTTAAAGGCAATGATGAATTGCCATTCCAATATGGATGGTTTCAATATATGCAGATAAAAGATCTGTATGAGAAAGACAAAAGGAAAAATGGTTTTAGACTACAAAACTCTGAGATTGAGAATTGCTTGCTTCAGGGAGGGAAGAAAAGGATTTCTAAAATATATAAGATATTACTGAAATGGTTCACAGAGGAGGAGGTCGTTAAAGTTCAGATGGTTAAATGGGCAATACATTGTAATAGGGAAATTTCAATGGAAGCTTGGGAAAAGGTATGGAAAAATGTAGTTAAAATCTCAGCATGTACCATGGTGCGAGAAAATGTTTATAAAATGATGTATAGATGGTATTTAACACCGAAGAAGTTGGCCAATGGTAATAGTCAGATGTCTGATAAATGTTGGAAATGTAAACAGCATGAAGGTTCACTTTATCATATGTGGTGGACTTGTGATAAGGCAAAACAGTTCTGGGGGGATATAGTAAAGGTTATGTCGGATATTTTACAAAGGAATATAAATAAAACCCTGGAATTGTTGTTATTATGTATGAGCCTAGAAGATTTTGACACAATGGACAGAGTTATGGTATTTTATATGATTACGGCGGCCAGAATGTGTTATGCACAGCTGTGGAAGACTCAGGAGATACCATCTATGGAAGACTGGATTTTGAAAGTTCTGAATATGGCAGAAATTGAGAAGTTAACCAGGAAGTTGAAAGAACAAGAAGTACTGGAATATACATCAAGTTGGGAAAAATTCAAGAAATATGTGGAGAAAAAGTGGGACATGAAGGGGAAATTGTGGTCTTTGGATAGTTGTTAAAGGGGAGATAGAAACTTACTTAGGGTTAAAAGGGGGTATATTATTATATTTTATTGGGTTAGTATAGAGTAATAGAATTATAGTATTATAGTATTATAAAGTTAAGAGTAAGATAGCATATTCATATGGAAAAGTATAAGACTGAATAACAAGGTTGTATGAGTAATAGGGAGTATATATGATATTTTAGGGATGTAATAGAAGTAATAGATTTATAATATAGATAATAGGTAGTTAAGGAATAGTATATTACATATATATATATATATATATATATATATATATATATATATATATATATATGTACTTATTATATATTTATATAATTTTCATACTCTTAATTTATATAAGCATTATATTAAGATAGTTAATACAAGTAAATAGATTAGATATATGTTATATATATTATTATAGATATTAAGAATTTATATGATATACTCTTTAGACTAAGTTGGGGATGGAAAACTGCTGGGAGTCACTAGAAAAGGGGGGGAAGGATGGGGGAAATGCAATGGGGTGGAAAATGATAATGATTTGTATGTTTATATTTATAAACCCATCCAATAAAAAAAAAATTTTTTTTTAAATGAAAGTTCCAAAATATACTTTAAATTGCTTTGTTTATTATTTGTACCTTTCCCTGTCCTTTCCATCATGGTCCCATTTCCTCTTTCCAACTTTAGATTGCGGTCTTGTTCATAGCTATACACGTCTACAGGGCTTTTTTTCAGCTGAAATGCGGTGGAACAGAGTTCCGGAACCTCTTGAAAATAGTCACATGGCTGGTGGCCCCGCCCCCTGATCTCCAGACAGAGGAGAGTTTAGATTGCCCTCCATGCCGCTCCAGTGGCACGGAGGGCAATCTAAACTCCCCTCTGTCTGGAGATCAGGGGGCGGGGCCACCAGCCATGTGACCATTTTCACTGAGGGAGATTTCAACTTTTAAAAACTGTCCCCTTGTTCCAGCTGACCCAAAGTGACATCATTGGCCCTGGGAGCATGAATGCACTTTGCGCACACACATGTGGTACTAGGGGCACCACCTCCCGCCAAGAGTTGCCCCCTGTGCTGGCAACCCACTGAGTTCCACCACCTCTTTTCCCAGAGAAAAAGCCCGGCACGTCTACATTTCATTAACTTGAATATAAGTTCCCAATAAAACATCTCCTCGAGTATTAACACAATGGGAATTAATTCCAGTGGTCATCCTGTAGATATCCTGTAGATGTTTTAGTTGCATGTATGTCTCAGCAATATGTCTTTGCTTTGCTAAGTGCCATGCATGTCAATGACCCTGAATATGTGACAAGTCATTAAGTGATGTTTAGCTGACTTTGAATACAACTGACTAAACACCTTCAACAGGGCTATCACATCAGACCTGTTAACTTCAATCTCTAAACTCTGTAGCTCACTGGCACTTGTTGCAACAATATCTCATTGTAGTGTTATATCCTTGTGTTTTAGGGGTGATTCAATAGGGAAGCTCAGTGCTACTGTACAACAGATACAAAGTGCTGGCTTGATCTTTAGAGACCTGGTTTCAGGCACAACCTTAGCAATTTCTCCAGAGCACAGTAGTAAGCATCTTTTAAATGGCAATAACAATGGCCTGCCTCATAGAGTTGGTGTGAGACTGTCATAGCCTACTTAGCACTTGGCATACAACAGTGCTATAACAGAAAGTGGCATTAGATTTGTGATTCTCTTGTTTGGGAAGGGAAGCTTGTGTAGAATTGTAATGTTTTTAAGTGTTTAAAATGACCGATTAAGTACCTAGTAATAGTAACCTTTAATAAGATAACACATTAAATATGGATATTATCTGCTAGTGTTTTCAAACAAAAGGAAGTTGTTGACTTATTAACTACTTTTATGGCTTGCTCAGATCTGGAGTGTTAATAATAAGTCATTTATGCTAGATATCCTTTTATTGCCAGCTCTTTCAGAACACTACAACTCAATAGAATATAACGGTTTTCATTATTTAGAATGCTGCAGTAAATCTGTGTAGCACCACCTTAGCTTTGCAGTGTCTTCCAATAGTCCTAGTTAATAGAAACAGTCATTAGTATATCATTGTCCCTATTTCCCCCTCTTGGGTCAGACTTTGAAGGAGCCTTTTAAAAATGTTGACAGTACAAAGTTCTGGACTTGCCATTTTTCTGAAAAGTGTGTGTGTACATATGCAAACATATACACATGAGCACGAAGACACGATATAGCATACAGCCTGCCATTTCACAAGCTGCAACGGGCAAGGTTTATTTTTAATTAAGTACAATTTAAATGAGTACAGGACAGACTACTGAAGAGTAAATAAATCAGATGGGCTTTCAGTGATGAGTAACACTGGGGTGGAGAAACGACGACGCTCAAGCAGGGACGCTCGATATGATAGGCATATTTACAAAAATGGCCTCATTGTCAACTGTGGAATCTTAGAAATGAAAAATTCTGTTACGGGTATACCTCCCTTTCAAAGATGGCTGGCAATGGCAAATGACAGGGCTCAGGAACTGAATCCAGTGAGAAAGGTAGAGCCCATACAAATGACAGATGCCCAGAGACTGACTGTTGCCATTTTCCCAAATGCTGATCTGCTTTTCAAGCTAGATCCATCTTTTATTAGTACAGCTACTCCACGGCTTTTCTAGTTATGTCATGCCTTTTGAATCAGGTCTCTTCTCTATTTGCATCCTGTTCTGTTAATTTAACTTTACCCTTAGATTCACCACCTCCAAAGAAACAAAAATAATTCTTGTAAACAGATCAGCATTTTAAGACGACTGTTTCAGAGGGAAGTGGAAGGAGAAGTGATGGGCAAGAGTGTGCAGAGTATGTGCAAATGGTACTATTTTTTGCTCCCAGTGCTCCTTGCTAGGGTTACAGCTTGCTATAGATAGGGTTTAACTAAGCCATGTTAAATGCCTACCCAAATTCCAGAGACTTACTATGTTGCAAAGTTACAGGACATGGAATGTGACATTGATGCAAGCTGAATTAAATGATTCTATTCTGGCTGTAACGGTTACCCTGTTACTACGCAGTTAATATTCTAGTTTTCTTCTGGATTGCTGCAGAGGTCATCCCTGGCAGTACAAAGATACTCTTTGAAAACCAGAGCAAGATTCATACTGGAAGTCATTTTCATTTCTGTACTTCTGTTCATTCTTAATGATCAAAAATAAGATTTTTTACATGAAATCCCAGTTTTCTGAACTGTTGCGTCCTTGAAGAGAGTTGCTTGCTCCTTGCTGGTCCTATTTCTGTGCTTTTAAGTGACACAAAGATAACTCATTGGAGCTTTCCCTGGTAAGAAGATGTATAGTGTAAAAAGGGATTTATGAGTGTGTGTGAGAGAGATACTGTGAGAGAGTGGGGGGAGTGCTGTTAAAAGCACAGAAACAGGGCCACCAAAAAGGTGCTACCTATTCCTCCCGAGCAACATACTCCACAAAAAGATGTCAGCTTTGCCTGCTTTAAATAGATTTTTTCTTGTAGCCTGTCATATTGAACCAATTTCTAGGGCTCCATACCAGTGTGACATGCTACTCCTTTTTCCGGCATTTGCCCAGAGGCACTTGTACACAAGTTCAGCATCACGTCCCTGGACACTTTAGAAATTAAATAGCTGTGAATGTGAGAGAGCCTTGGGAGTTACAGCATCTCTCGCCCATCCCTGAAAGCAATATGGCCATATGAACAGGCTCACCTGTCTCTATTAATGGAGGCAGCAGTGGCATGAAGGAATCCACAGAAAAGATCGAGATGGGTAGCCGTCTTAGTCTTATAGGTGCTACTGGACTCTTGCTCTTTTCTACTTCCACAGTAAAGGATAGTCATGCTGCTGAAACATATTTAACTTGGGCATGGCCAGACATTCTTCCAGCAAGGGGAGAAGGAGGCAAACATCTGAATGAGATCTGGTCCTGAGCTGCTGCCCCTCCTCTGTTGCAGGCATTTGGTCTAGGCTTGAATCTGAAGGTCTCAACATTCTATCTCTGCTTAATCTCTCTTTCATGAGAAAGAGGATAGGACAATGTGTGAGAGAGATACTATATACATTATTTAAATAAGCTAGTAAAGATCCAGGAGTCTCATTCTCCTTTGCATCTGGTATTATACTGCTGTCCCCCTCCCACACACATACTCTTTTCTCCCCTTAAGACCTGCTTGGGGTCTAGACTCTAGAGTCCTAGGTCTACGTCACTACTTTATACCATGAAGGCATCTGGAAAATGTACACATGCATGTGCAATTGCAGTTTCCTAGCAACCATTCCAGGTTCCCTCAAAGATTCTGGGCCTGGTGACTGGCAAGGTTTTGTGCTCTTTTCCTCATTTCTCTCCCTCTTCTCTGATTCATGGTTGTATCATCTAGGTACTACTCAAGTTATCCTGTTAGTAGTGTAGGTTCTGGCCATACAAGCATATATCTGAAATCTACTTTGCTACTGCTAAAGTGGTAATTGCTTGATTTAGTACCAATATTTTCCCCCTCAATGAGTATGGCCAATAATTCCCAGATATATTCATAGAAATTACAAGTACTGTGGACAGAGAAATCTCTCTCACACTCTCTTAATGCAAGAATTCTGGCTTCACCCAATTAAGTTGATTTGCAATAGGCTCCAGACAGACATAGGAAGTACCCTTTTCCCCACAATTTGCCAAATTAGCCCCTTTAAGAAGGTATCTTCTTGATCAGAAGGTTTTTTTCAGCCATGGCAAGTTCAGTGAGGATAGGTCGCAGAGACCATTTTAGTCATGATGGCTAATGGAACCTGCAGGTAAAGAGGCAGTATTCCTCTGTCTGTCCCAGAAGCAGGGACAGATAGAGGGGGAAGGTTTTCATTCTTCACTTTTTAGCTTCTCAAAGGCACCCAGCTAACCATTGTTGGAAACACACTGATGGGCTCAATGGACCTTTAGTCTGATCCAGTACTGCTATTGTACCGGTGGCAACCTGTGGTTGGGATTATGTGGGTTGATCTCTGAGGCAAATGTTAGATGAACATGCCTTTTGGTTCCTTAAGACCCAAACTCTTCACTTTTGCAAGATGTCCTTCTCCGCCACTGCAGTGCTTATGCCGCTGCAGGACCTTGTCTGGGGCTTTTACTGCATAAACCCCAGCTCTGTACACTCCCAGTGTAGGATTTGGGAGGAAATACTGCTCAAAGTAACCAAACAGCCCAGAAACATCAAATTATGCAACCTAACAAGTCCTACGTATTTGCTGTTTTTGCATAATTCCTTTAGCTGTGGAAAAGGAGGGAAATCTGTGATGGGTGTTGAAGTTCCACTCCTAACTAATGAGAATCTGTTCCGCTCACTTTTGGCTTCAGTGACGCCATGATGAGGCATCACTCACATATTTAAAAATTTTCTTTGCAGTCTTGAGGACTGGAATTTTTATCAGAACAATGAGACTGGAAACATATTGAACTTTGTACTAAGAATTACATTACTGTACAGTGTAAGGGACATGTTCCATGCATGCTATCAGTGTGAAAGGGCTAATCGTGTATTCATACTCATGTTTTGAAGGAGAGAGCTGAGAAACTCTGTAAATCTATCATCTGTTCTCATATCCATTTTCCACAAGGAGTGGGGAAATGCCCATTGCCTTATCAAAAGTAGCAACAAGGTATTAACTAGCCTGAAGCTTGGGCAACATGCTGCGATGGGGCGGGGAGGGGGCTTCTCCTGAACAGAGCAGCTGCTTACATCTGACAGTAGAGTAATCTTTTGACTACTATGGGGAAGCTGAAGTCATACTTAAGTAGCTGGCTCAGGCGTATGTGGAAAATATCCTTTGAATATAATTGAATATACATCTTATTGATATTGTTTAATTTCCTAGGAAGGAAATGCTACCATTCAAAAGATTAAGCAAAAGTTGTATTGTACTTTTATTTTGAAAATACTCTACATGTGACAATATAGCATCTGTTTGCTTTTCAAAGGACCAGAGATCCTAAATCATTCCCTTCCGTTTGCTCGTAACAGCCTTTAGGCCTCTTGCCATGCTTTTATCCTTTCCACTGGTCTCTTTTTCTCTCTTTCCAGAGTTTCCATTGCTAAAGAGTGCCTTGCAGTTATACCTGCGCCACTTTTCAAACTGGCTGCATCATGACAGGCAAGTTTATCTTTAGCACGGCTTCGTGTTTCTTTCATATTCAGCCAAGGACTCTCTCCTTCCCCTCCCCCCCCATTTCTTCCTCTTCCCTTTGAGCCTATGAGTTGATGTTGTGACACTGGAAGGTGGTTTCCGTGGCTTAATTTGACCTTCAGAAGAATCTCTGCAGAAGATGCAGAAGTTGTTGTAGAACTGGATCCAATTCTTTTCATGACGTTGAAAATCTGGGTCTGTAAATTCTACTTAAAAGCTAGAATGCTGTATGCGACCGTGTATGACATTAAGAGTGACAATCTGGGCTCAAATTCTGCTCTTCCAAAAAACTCACAGGATTGTTGAGATGTAATGAGATCTGACAGAAGAATTTTAATAACAATAACAATAACTGTGCTTATATACCGCTCTTCTAGACCCACAGCAGTCAACAAAGTGTTATTATTATCCCCACACAGCTAGGGAGCCAGAGCTGAGAAGAGTGGCTTACCCAAGGCCACCTACTGAGCTCATGGTAGTAGTGGGATTCGAACCAGTAGAGTGCCGATTCGCAGCCAAACCTTTGAGAAAAGGATATGATGCAGTTGTTACTATTCAACTGTAATATGTCAGAATGGATGAAATGGTTCCTTGAATGTGGAGATGTATGAAGCTTGCAACACTAAGCAGCTAAGTGCTGCTAGTAAGCCTATAAGGCAACAGCCTCTCTTCATTTGTTCTCAGCATCTGATATATAAATATGTATGCCCATTCTCGTCAGATCTCAGAAACTAAGCAGCATCGGTTTTTGTTAGTAATTGGATGGGAGACCTCCAAAGAAGATCAGAGTCAGTATGCAGCAGCAAACCACCTCTGTTAGTCTCTTTCCTTGAAAACCCCAGCAGGGGTAGCCATAAGTCGGCTATGGCTGGATGGCACTTTCCTCCACCACTGTATCTTGCAGGGAAAAGAAATAGCAGAAGCTGGGTCTTCTGCGGGAATCTTGGGAATAGGACTTCAGTCATCAACATAATCACCTCCAAACTTCTCCTTTCTGCTACTAGGAAGAGATTCAAAACTATTGATGATCAGCATAGCTTGAGCAATGAATCTCTTGGCCTGTCATCACTGACTGAACTATCAGTCTGGAGCTGAAAGGCTTAGAATGAGGGCAAAGCAGCCAATCTTTCATCTTTTGGTCCCCAGTTCCAAAACAGCAATCACTGAAGAATGACATATCTTAATGTAAGGTTTTATTTCATCCAAAAACAAAATGCTTGTTATTCTTTTCATCATGCAGAGTTTCTGGAAATTCCAATGGCAACATCATTAGTTGCCATTATTAGAATTATAAGCTGCTTTGGGAATCAACTGGTAAAAGCATAACATATAAATGTGTGCATGGATTGTTTTTTAAGTCCTTGAGACATCCATCCTCCATACATTTGTCTAATCCCTTTCAAAGTCATTGCTCATACATCTTGCCTGTATGAATTCAACATTTATTATACATTGTATGGAACCACACTTTGTCTGTCCTGAGCTACTGCCAACCAATTTACAGCAATGTCAAATTCTACTATATGAAAAAACATTGTTTCTGTGCCTTTTATAATTTTATGAATGCCTTGTATGTTACTCCTTTTAAAAAGCAGAATCTCAAATACTTTAACCCTTCCTCATAGGAAATATGTTCCTATCCCCGTCCACCAAAATAGCAAAAACTTTCCTCCATCATGGGAAAAATAGAGATGCATATTCAAAATGACCCTATCCCCTTTCCAGATGTAGCCTGATGTCTGGGTTATGCAACAGACTATTACGGAAAATATAAAGACCTGCTTGCAGCTTTAGCAAAAATTATTTGGAGGAAAAGGATATTTATGTTTGCTAAAATCAGTCCATGTGTCTTTTTTTTCCTTTTGGAGAATGTAATGCTTCTATTCCACCTCAACTATTGATAAAAATGACTGCTTTGCACTATGCTTGAATGATAGACAATCTGTGCATTTCTTATAACACTTCAGGCATTTGCATAACAAATGCAGAAGTGAAGAGATGGGATTTTGTAGTTCTTGGTTCCTCTTTACATGCTAGATATATATTTCTCCCTCAGTAGCACTTATTAACCAATTTGCTGCCAGTCTTAATTTTACAATATATTTGAGGCATAGTACTTCTCTATCCTGGCATACCAACCCTTGCATGGAAAAATTCCCCAAAAGGTTAGTAAGCTTTCCCCCCCCCCGACACACACACACACACACACACACACACACACACACAAGGCATTATGCAGAATGGGTCGACACACATTGCTCATAGCCACTTCAGAACTTCCTAGGGTTGCCACCTCTGGGTTAGGAAATTCCTGGAGATTTGGAGTGGACCCTGGGAAGGCAGATTTTAGAAGGGGAGGGAACTCAACAGGGATGTGATGCTATAGAGTCGACTCTCCAAAGCTGCCATTTCTTCCAGGGGAACTGATCTCTCTAGTCTGGAGATCAGTTATAATTCTAGGAGATCTCCAGGTTCCACTTGGAGGTAGGCAACCCTAGTTCTACACAGGTCTACACAGAGGCAAGACTTCCATCTTGCCTCTGTACAGGGCCTCCTGTTGTTTGGTCTTCCCCAAAATGCTTCCCTTTGCTCCAGAGCCATCTTCTACACTACCTGAAAAGGGGAAACTGAACACGAGGATTTGGACTGGATGTCCTTTGCTAGGATGTCATTTTCTTAATGCAGTATGTCTTCTTAGCCTTAATGCAGTATGTCTTAATCTATAATTATTACTGATAATCTAGAATTATTACTTTATTTTACTGCCCATCATGCAGTATGGGATAGTTAAAAGTTGTTTAAGAAAGGAAACAACTTGCTGCTTTTCAAAGAAATACATTTTGAAAGCCTTGCTCCAAGAATGCTGTAGTGAGCGCCGAAAAGGATTCGAAGCGATGTAAGACTTCCACTGTAGTTTGCCATCATAAGAAGCACAGCTGAGTAAGCAGCGGTGAACAGATCTTTCAGCACTGAGCTCCTTCTTAGTTTGCTGGCCTATTTTCAGAAATTTATTCCCCAAAATGGGCTTACTTTATATATTTAGGAATGCCTTAATCTCATTATATACACCAGGGCAGATGTTGCTGCAAGTAACATGATGCTTTCCACACTTTAATAAATATTTCTCTGCTTTGCTTTGCCAGATAGAATAGGGCAGGGGTACAAAAGCAGATATTACAATAGTAACAGTAACATAGTTGCTAGATCCCCTGCGCCCACTCCTCTTTCAGAGTGGCGGAGGCAGAAATCTTTTTAAAACAGCTGTCAGGCCAATGTCATGACATCACTTACGGGGGAAAAACCAGAAGTGGCATTACACCTCTCTAGAAATCTTTAGCTTAAGCTTAAACCATGGAGTTTCAGCTAGAAAATCTCTAGGGAAAACCTCAGAGTTTCTGGTGATTCCTAGAGAGGCATGACATCCCTTCTGGGTTTTTTTTTTAATGAGGGTCTGCTAGTCACAGTTGGATCCTTGTACGAGGAAAATGGTGTCCATTTTGATTTCTGAAAAGCCTTGCTAGGATTATGGAACAAAAGCCACAAAACACTGGGGATGCAGTAAAAGGGAGAATAAGGTGAGATCAGTCCTCCATCTTGTGCCTACAGAAAAGCTTGTAATCTTTTCTTCTAAGCATTTGTGCTGTGGATTGGGGAGGAGGAGTGCTTCAAATGACATTGCAGACACAAGCAAATAGCTGGATGTCACACTTGCATCACTACTTTTCAAAAGCACTCACTGGTACAACATATCCATTTGATGGCTACTTGAAGTCCAAGTGCTGAGAAACTAAATGATAAGAGACTCTGGCTGGATAGCTGGGACTATACTCAGCACTGCAAACTGGGCAGTGCCTTTTGTGCCTTTCTTCTGCCAAACCCCTTTGTTAATCCAAATAATATCAGACCAACATTTGGTCTCAAAACTTTATATTATTAGATATAAACAGAATGTTTCCCTTATGTAACATTCATCATTACTCCCAGAGGCACTTGGGAAAGCTTTATTCCCACGTTCCTTGCAACATATCCCTTTAAATAAAGTGGGCCCAAGAGCTTATAAAACAGCTAACAATAATAAGCATAAAGCAAATAAGATTTCAAAAATTCATTACTGCATTGTATCCATAAAACACAGTTCCCAGACATTCTGCAGTCCAAACAACAGAGAGCAAGAACTAGGAGATAACAAAGTATCCCAAGGCTGTGAGAATAGATCTTCAAGGGAAACCAAGGGAGATGGAGCAAAACAGACCTCTCTAAAACAGTTACATAATCTTGGTTGTGCCACTCAAAATCTGTATTTCTCACAGATTTGGAACATGGAGAAAAGAAGTTGATCCTTGAGATACTCATAGGTTGCCAGGCCTGGCAACTAGCAGGAGGTTCAGGGGTGGGGACATGGGAGGGCATGATGTCACTTGCACCAACTATGTCACTTCCAGGGAAAATCAAGAAACAATGTTGGACAGCTCTAGGAATTGCTGGAAAGTACAGTTTTCCCATGAAAGAACATAATGACACACATAATTACTTTTTAAAAATTTTCTCCCACCACCACTAGCAACCATAGATTCTCCGCTCTAAAGTCATTTGGGGTTTTAAATACTACCTCTTGGCCTATACGCTGTCCAGTAACCAGTGGAGACAATTCTTTTTTTTTTATAATATTTTTTTATTTTTCAATATCTAACATACAAAACTACTACATACATACATACCCTACAAAACAGTAACTACAAAAGACTACAATAGCACAAGGGATGGGAAGGAAAGGAAAAAAAAGAGAAAGGGAAGGGGGGGGTGGAGAAAAAGGGGAAGGTAATCTACAAACACTAAACACTACGTTTCAATGCTTTCCCTTCATACTGCCACAGTAAAAAAAATAGCTTAATAAGATAGTGACGGAGTGGTTGATCATACAAATTACAAATTACAGCTCAAATTAAATCTTTTTCCCTCCCCTGGGCCTCGGGCGCAATTCCCTCTGCGCAGCTACCGCCGGAGCGCTCATTGCCTCCCCCCTCCCTTCAGGCTTCGGATCCTCTTCTTTTTGCTTGGTGTCTGGTCCAAATTCTGGATTTTTATCCACAAAATCCCTTAGCTGATCTTCCAAATTAATCTTGTAAGCTTTATCTTTATAACTAAACCCGATTCCTTCCGGGAGTAGCCATTTGTACTTTATATCCCGTTCCCTCAAAAGAGCTGCCAACATCTTGTACTTAAATCTTTTCTTCCGCACTAAAAATGGAACGTCCTTCAATATCTTGACTTTATTTCCCAGAAAGTCCAATTCCGCATTGTATGAATTATATAGGATACTGTCCCGGACCCTCCTAGATGAAAACTCGGTAACAATCTCGCGAGGCAGCTGCCGCTTCGTTGCATATTTTGAAGATGTCCGACAGACTCCCAAAATGGCGCTTTTCACTTCTTCTTTAGTTGCCCTCGCGGGTGTCGCTAAAAGTTCCGAGGCGAGATCCCATAAATCCTCTTTTTCCTCCTCCTTAACATTCTGGAGACGCAAAATGGTTTGTGTTCGCTCCACTTGCAGTCCGATCAGCTGGTTTTCCACCAACTTTAATTCCCTGTTCGTTGCTCTCGTAAGTGACGCACTTTCCCGGGCAGACTTCTCTGCCCCCCCCGCTGCTTCTTTAATGGCTTTCACATCGCTTTCAATTAAGCCCACCCTTTGATCTGTTTCATTCAGCTTGTCAACAAAGGGTTTTATGGCTTCCATAACCGCTCTTTTAACCAGTTCTTCAAGCGTCTCGCCCCTCTGCAAGGCCGCCGTAACTGACTTGCCAAGAGAAGGACTCTGCTTTCTTGCTGCCATTTTAGGGGGGGGGGGAAACCGCCAATCTCCCGAGACTCTATGAGGGGGGGGGAAATCCAGTCTTCTAACCTTCAGACCCCACCACTCCTCACAGCGCTTGTAGTAACAGAAGGGATTCGCTTACTTACAGGCTTTTCGCCTAATCCTGCTCCTTGCCGTTTTCAATAGCCCGGCAGCACACTGGGTGCCGCGCTCGTCTGCCGGCCTCCATAGGGACAAACGGGCGATTTACCCCCTGCCTTGATCTGTCAGAGGGCTCTTCCCGGTGCGTCCCGGACTCAGACTCCCTGCCTGAGAGTCTGGGGGCTAACCTTTGCAGATCAGCCGCCCGGCCAGGCGGCTCGGCCGCTTCCTCTCGGACCTGCCGAGAGGAGCGTCCGACATGGCTGCGAAAACGAAAACGAATCACCAGTGGAGACAATTCAAATACATACTGCTGAAATCATAATAGCCCATCCCAGCAATTACTCTGGCAGCTGCATTGCAGAATAATTTCAGAGCATCTTTCAGAGGCAGCTCCATGTACAATACAATACAATACAATATCTAACTCAGTGTCAGAGGAGCTAGATCTTTTCAGGGGCTTTGGGGGTTGTTCAGAGACTGCATGACATTCTCTTTAGCTCAGTTTCCATTATGCATATTCTCTATGCTTCAAATTGTAGTTGTTCACGTATCTTTTCCATTATGGCTTGCCCAGACTCCCTAGTTTCATGCTATGATAAGCAGGTCAAGATGAAAACTGAAACTTGTTTAGCACCAGCTCTCCTAATTTCAAAATACTCCTCTTCTTTCTCCTGCCACCTTCCTACTCATTGGGCCTTACATTCTAATTAATTTTCCAAAAGTAGGACACTATGATGGTACTCTAAAGGGATGGAGGGGAGACTCTGTGAATGATAAGGATTCTGATAACTGGCTACCCAGGTTCATTTCAAGAAAAGGACCAGTCATCGGCCAAGATAGGGCCTCCACTTCATTCATACTTTTGCATGGAATAAATGTCCGTGTGCATTCTAATGACAAACATAAACCAAGCCCAGGCCAAGTGAGGGCTGAGATTCTGGAGAATGGAAACTCTCTGACGCACAAGAGATAGATCTTTTCTCCTAACTGCATCTGCTCACTTACAGCATTGAGAGAAAATTACTGTGTATGGTATGTGTACTAGATGCATTGCAGTCCTTTTGCTTAGACTGCATTCTAGCTCTGGCGATCGTCCAGTGATTGTTATACATTCCAGAGTCAGTCGTGTTCGTCTGCTATAGCAAAAACAAAAAGGAGTCTTATGACATCTTAAGATTAGCAGATTTATTGTGACATTAAGCTTTCCAGCAAACTCTACAAAAGCTTATGCTACAATAAACCTACAAGTCTTAAGACGCATCACAAGATTCCTTTTCGTTTTTTAATGATTTATTGTAGTAAACCAATAGTAATCAAAATGTACTGGTGTGGCAGTTATTTTAATTAGTGGTGAAACAAACAGATTTTTTTTAAAAATCAGGAACTTTTATGTGCCTGCATATTACAACAGAGCAAGGCACCTTCATTTATTTATTTACTTCATTTATACCCTGCCTTTCTCCACAATGGGGTCCCAATGCAGCTTATGTAATTCTTGTCTCCTCCATTTCATCCTCACAACAATCTTGAGGGGTAGGTGAGGCTGAGGCCATCGTCACACGGCCCCTTATTTTGTCAGTTTTGCGCTAGAAATCATTTCCTCTGTTATCATTATCAGAACAGATTCTCCCATCTTTTGACGACTGCTTGCACTTCCAGTCGGTCACATTAACAGGGAAAAGTGCAATTTGACGGGCAGTCAAAGTGCCTCCGGAAACAGGGTCAAAAAATCCCCCCCTTTAAAAAAAAAAATCGCATATTTGTGTTTATATCGCACTTCCGTTATACCAATGTTGTGCTGGGCCAACATTGATATATATAAAGCAGGGGGCAAGACGGGCAGCGAAGCAGAGAATCCACAGCTACTTGGCACTAAAATTTTAGAGGATGTCAGTGTACTCAATCTGTGTAAACTGCTTTGAGGCTTAATTCCGGGTCGTGCTGGGGTTTGTGGGAGTGTGGGGCGGGAGAATCAGCGTTAGGTGGGACAGATGATCGGGGAAGTGAGCGCTTTGGCATTGCAAAGCGTTCACAGTCAATCCAGGGCATTCACAAGGAAGTGGATGAGGACGACATAAAGAGTCACAAAGCATGATTTGGGGAGAATGGCGAAATTGCAACAGAACCGAAATAAGGTGAGCATTCAGCGGGAGATGGTGCTAGTTTGGCGCTAAATTTATGGCCATGTGATGACGGCCTAAGAGAGTGTGACTGACCCAAGGTCACCAATGAGCTGCCATGGCAGAGTGGGTATTCACACCTGTCTCCCCCAGATCCTAGTCCAACTCTCTAACTACTATAAAACACTGCCATTTGTTATAAATGGGAAAGCGAAAATAAGGTCAAACACAAAGCATTTTTATTCCCAGTCATCTTCCCTATGGCAAACATTTTGTGAGCAATATCATCATGGTTTAATTCTCTCTCACTCACACAAACTCCTCACGATTCTGTTCCCAAAATTTTGCAATTTTCCTATGTTTTCAAAAAGTAACAATTATCTAACAACTATCACTACCGTTTTAAAATTGCTAGGAATTGTCCTTACCCTGCATGGGACTGAACACTTGCCATTGGCAAGTTGCCCACAGTAGGGATATCATGATGTTGGGGGAGGGAACAGTGTTGAATTAAACCAGAATTATGAAATTGGCAAAATTATCTGTGAAAAGTAAAACAGAAAAAAATCCTCACCATTATTAAGCTTTGATAATGAAGTGGGGATAAGAAGGAAGTTGTTCTGTTTATAATAAATTGTTGTTAAAGGATGACGGAGTCTACAGCATTATAGTCTGACATGGTGTCAGAAATGGGAACCACTCCCTAGAGACCTTGGTGTGGCTGATGGGCCCTCCTAAGCTATTGACAACAAAGAAACAGAAGAATGCAAAGCCTAGCTTGTCAAAGTTCTCTCCACCATATGCCTTTTCATAGGCCTACAGGATGGCCTAATTAGAAGCAGTGTTTCTCTTGATACAAAACAAATTGAATGCAGGAGGAAGAAGAGGACACTCAGTTATGTTCCCCAATTTATGCCCTGGCCCCACAAATAGCTGCTGCTCTTCCTCCTGAATGCTGTTTGTCTCTATCTACCTTTTTCAGGACCTCTGGCTGGGGGTGGGGGATCCCCTACTCCCATTCTCTGCCCCGCTCCCCCCCCCCGCCCCGTCTCTACTCATCTAGCTGACAGGGGAGGAAAGGTGGGGGAACAGGCCTCCCGGGAGTGATCCCAGGACGGTGCAACAACATCACCTCCAGGAATGACATCATCGCACCGCCCCTGAGAGGACTCCTACACTTCTTGGTGGGCCAATTTTGTCCTCAAATGGGCCGAAATGAGGCCCATTTGGGGCACAAATTGGCTTGCTGAGAAGAACATACGCACTCCCATGTGAGCTCAATGATGTCACTTCCCAGAAGTGATGTCATCACATAGGTGTGGGAGTGTGTGCACTGAGCAGGGAACTCTGACAAAGTAAGCACCAGAGCCCCCCTCCCACCGGGAGGCTAGACGGACCTGACATCCTTACTCTGACTCCTCCCCATTTCTTTGGTCTAGCACACACAATTACATTTCACTATAGATGTTGTAGAGGCTTTGCAAGGTAGACTAACTTTCAAAGCTAGGCTGGGATTGGGAAGGACTTACAGAAGATATAACAGTGCCTGTTTTCATCAGAGAGGTCTTTTGACCATCTTTGGAAAGTTCCTAATATCATGCTTGTCTCTGCTTAAACGAACATGATAATCCACAGTCTTCACCCATGGGCTACATTTGTGATTTGATTATTTCGAAGTGCACAGCAACACATATCTGAATTACAGGATTTGTACTCAAAATGGTGTAAGCAAAGGGCTGGGTGGTCCTGCAGGTAGAGCTGCCAGATCCCCTTATCCTCCTGGCAATAGCATCACTTCTGGGAAGTGAAATTGTCACACAGGCCCAGGAGCCTGTGCATACTTCACATTGGGCTGGTTTGGGTCCCAAATGGGAGTGACATCGTCGCACTGCCCCAGGAGTGCACCCGGGAGGCCTGTTCCCCCACCTTCCCCACCCTCGTCAGCCAGGTAAGTGGTGGCGGGGATGGAGGGTGGGAGCGGAGGATCCCTCACCCCCACCATGACACCTGGGATCCCTACCTGTAGCACACATTTCCAGTTGAAGTGGTACAGGTTATACCCATACCACATACGGTATGTGTTGTCATAGGTTTCAACTCTGCAATTATCCTTGTATGCCATTCATTTTCTGTCTATAGTTAGATGATGGGAATGTACTAATTAAAATAACCCTATTTATTTAGAATTGCTATATGGTGGTGATATGTTGAGATTTGTGTTTGGCTGTTATTTCTCCCCATTCTTCTTGCTCTAGAAAAGAAATTGCCCAATAGTAGCCTTAAACATGTAGAAAGCAGACTCTCAGGGCACATATTGGTGGGAGAGCAGCACTATTTACTACAAGGAAGAGCACTGTGAATTACCATTCATGGCTGTAGCACTGTACACATGACCCAGGCATGCTGTAAAATTTTATGATTTTATCTTGAATATATGAAGCCATCTTACACCAAGACAGACCATTGGTCTTTTGAGATCTGTCTACCCTGACTGGAAATGGCTCTTTGGAGTCCCCACTAGAGAAAGGTCTTTCCAAGCACCTTCTACCTAACCTGAGATTCTTTAATCAGAGATGCTAAGACTGAAGAACCAGTTTAGAGAAGAACCAGGAACCAGTTTAACACCCCAGTTCTCATCCAGTCCCCACACTGGTGTGGACTCTACTCCTGCTGTATTCAGTTACTCTGCAGTAACCTCTCCTTTAACTCGAGTTGTCAGGTCCCCCCAGCAATCAGTGGGAGGAGAGAAAGACGCTCACCATCAACATTACAACAGTACCAGCCACACGTTCACAACTTCTCGGCAAGGCTCCCCTGATCTGTTCAAAAGTCAAGTTGTTCTTTTGGTTAAAATTACATCATACAATCTATTGTAGGACGATTATGCTTGAAGGGTTGGTGAACTACACTTCAAACACATGTGAACATTTTGATCTTTGAACATTCTCAAGGCAGGCCTCTTGCTCTGCTCTTATCTGCACAACTGCTGGATTGAATTTTAAGCTCTTCTAACCTCCATTAGATGTGGATCCAAAGTCTGAAAAGTCTGAAGGCAACTACTCTAACGTATAGGTTGTACAGGTCTTATACATTCACTTGCGCAAGCACTTGCACAAGCACTTGCACAAGCAAGAACATCACTGAATTTACATTTGCTTTCCTTGCACAAAATTCTAGCAGTGTTTAAGGAAAATTAGTTGAAAGATACCTTTTGCATGAAGACAAGTACCTTCAGACCCACGAGCAATAACAAGAAATTTATGACAAAATAAAGTTACCTCTACAGTTGCCAACTCCAGGTTGGAAAATTCCTGGAGATTTGGGGGCATGTGGAATTTGGGAAGGCGCTCAGCATGAATGCAGTAACATAGAGGCCATTTCCACACATCCTAAAAAGAGTGTCCCACTAACCAAACACTGGCGGCTTTTGTGCAGGATCTCTGACATCTTTTTCCAAACCAAATGCAGGCAGTTTTGCTTCTGTTTTCACGGTGCTGCAAAAACTCCCTGCACCCATTTTGGAAACGGAAACATCAGAAATCCCATGCAAAAACCATTACAAAATCGGACTATTGTTTTGAATACCTGTGGTTTTGGAGCTGTGGGAAAAAGACACCATCGCGAGACCTGCTGTGGGAAGACGGGAGACAGGAAGTGCGTAACAACAATAGAGTGGCTGGAGGGAAGCGGCCCTTGCCAAGGGACAGGAAGTGGGGAATCGCCATTTTTGAAAGTGGAAGGGTCGTGGCTTCAGCGGAAGAGGAAGTAGGCCATCTTGGATTATAATAACATAGAGAAACCATAGAGAAAAGACGCCCGACATTTTGGATATAAAAAATTAATTTTGGCAAAGATTGGGACATTTGAAAAAAAGGAAAACGTTTAATTATACGCCACGGAGCTGAGGAAGAGAGCAGATTCGTGGGAGCGAGCTAAAGCAAGCCCCACGATGTCGAAAAAAGAGTGGCAATCGGCAATAGAAAATTTGGACAAAAAACTTATAGACATGATGAAAGAACTTAAGGACACGAAATTGGAGCTTATTAAAGAGGTCAAAGAAGTTACACAGACAGTAAAGTCGGAGCTGTCAGAAGTGAAAAAAGGCGTGGAAACGATTAGCAGTGAATTACAAGGAACGAAACAGAGAGTCAAAACAGTAGAAGACGCGATGGAGAATTTAATAGAAACGCAACAAACAGAGATGAGATTGGTAAAGGGGAGGATGTCAGTTGCAGAAACTAAACACATGGAGAAGCAGCTTCGTTTTCGTGGTCTGCCAGAAGTTGAAGGGAAGTCAGCGCAAGAACAGATGACTGAGGTGTTGGCTGAATACCTGGGGAAGGAGGAGGAGGAAATTGTGGCTATCCTAGATGTGGCGTATCGTGTGAACTCGAGAATTGCAACCCAGAGGAAACTACCAAGGGATGTGATCGTGCAGTTTACAACTAGGAATATGAAAGAGAGGATTGTGACAAAACAATTTCAAGATCCATTGGAGATTGATGGCAAGACGATTATCATAATGAAGGAATTGCCCAGATCAGTGTTACTGGACAGGAAAAAATATAGAGTGTTAATTCAGACTTTGAAGGACATGAACATTAGGTACAGATGGGAGTTACCGGAAGGAGTGTCCTTTGAGTTTGGAGGGGCAAAAAAGCGTATCAGATCTGAGCGGGAGATGGAGAGATTTATTAAGGACAATGAAAAAGACTTACCAACAAAACCATGAATATGGAGTGTAAAGTATTATCTTGGAATGTAAATGGACTAAACTCACCGAATAAGAGAAAAAATATTTTTCATTGGCTACTAAAACAAAAATGTGATATTGTTTGTTTGCAGGAGACCCATATTAGAAAACAGGATGTAAAATATTTAAAATCTGGAAAATTGGGCAAAGAATTTGTAGCGGCTTCCAACAAGAAAAAAAGAGGAGTGGTGTTGTATATAAAAGAGGAGCTGCAGCCAAAATTTGTTATGAGAGATGTGGAAGCTAGATTTGTAGCAGTGGAATGTAATTGGAACTTAAAGAGAGTGTTGGTAGTCGGACTTTATGCACCTAACGGTGCAAAGGAAAGCTTCTTTGAGGACTTAAGGAAGCACTTAGACGATCTTGTATATGACCAGATAATTCTTGCTGGAGATTTCAATGGAGTGACAGATTTGGAACTAGACAAAAAGACTACAAAAGCACAAAAGAAAAGAGGACTATTGCCAAAGCTTTTTTTTGAGTTGATTCAACAAGAGACTCTCGAAGACGTATGGAGGAGAGAATATCCTAAAACCAGACAGTTTACTTTTTATTCTGCAAGGCATCCTACATTATCAAGAATTGATATGATCTGGGCCTCAAAGGACTTAGCGTTATGGACTAAGGAGGTAGAAATAATGCCGATGGTAGGCTCAGATCACAACCCAATTATGTGGAAATTTGGAAAAAGAAGAAAAAGGAAAGCCTGGAGAATAAATGAGGACTTGTTACAGGAAAGTGAGAATATGGAAACATTGAGAAGAGAGACTAAGTTTTTTATACAATACAACGTGAATAAAGAAGTACCAACCAGTAAAGTTTGGGACGCGTATAAGGCGGTTGTAAGGGGCATACTAATGGACTTAAATGGTAGAGCAAGGAAAAAGAAAGAGGAGAAAAGACAAGAGATTGAGGAGAAAATAAAGGCCAAAGAAGTACAGTTAAAAAAGAGACCAGGGAAAAAGAAAATACATCAGGAAATCAAAATTCTTCAAGAACAGTTAACAGCAATGAGTAATAAAGAATTGGAGTGGAACCTTAAAAGACTGAATCAAAAAGCTTTTGAGGGTGCTAATAAACCTGGGAAATATTTGGCATGGCAATTAAAGAAGAAAAGGGAAAAGAAAATAATAAATAAAATTTGTGAAGAAAACAAAACGTATTTGGAGCAGACTACCATTAGCAGAGCCTTTTATAAATTTTACGCTAAGCTGCATAATAAAAAAGAAGTAAACAAAGAATCAATAGCATCATATTTGGAGAAAACCAAACTTCCAGAGATCTCGGAAGCTTGGAGAAATAAGTTGAACAGTGAAGTAACTGACGAGGAAATAAGTATGGCAATACAATCCGCAAATCTAGGAAAGGCGCCAGGGCCAGATGGACTTACGGCTAAATTTTATAAGACAATGGCCAACGAATTGGCACCATTCCTAAAAGAGGTGATGAACGGAGTTTTTAGGGATCAAAGAATTCCAGACACTTGGAGCGAAGCGAATATATCATTGATCCCAAAAGAGGGCCAAGATCTGACTAGCGTGAAAAATTACAGGCCTATATCATTACTTAACAATGATTATAAAATTTTTGCAAAGATATTGGCGGAGAGACTGAAGGGGTGGCTCTCGGAAGTTATAGAGGAAGAACAAGCAGGTTTTTTGCCGGACAGACAAATAAGAGACAATTTAAGGACAGTGATCAATGCTATTGAATACTATGACAAGCGTTGCGATAAAGAGGTTGGTTTCTTCTTTGTAGACGCTGAAAAAGCGTTTGACAATTTAAACTGGGATTTTTTGTTTGCCACTATGGAAAAGCTACAATTAGGAGAAGGATTCATCAGAGCAATTAAAGAAATATATAGGGACCAGACTGCAGCAATTGTAGTGAATGATGAACTGACCAAGAAATTGACGATTAGTAAAGGAACAAGACAAGGTTGCCCGTTATCTCCATTGTTGTTCATATTAGTATTGGAGATTCTGATGATACAAATACGACAAGACGAGGAAATACGAGGAATAAAAATAAAGGACTATTCATACAAGGTTAGAGCATTTGCAGATGACATAATGTTAATTGTAGAAGATCCATTGGAGAACATGCCAAAAGTGATAGATAAGATTAAGGAGTTTGGTGACTTGGCAGGTTTCTTCATTAATAAAAAGAAGTCAAAGATACTATGTAAAAACATGACTAAGCAGAAACAACAATTGTTAATGGAAACAACGGACTGTGAAGTAACTAGTAAGGTGAAATATTTGGGAGTTGAGCTGACTGCAAAAAATATAGATTTGTTCAAGAATAATTATGAAAAATTATGGACTCAGATAGAGAGAGACTTGATCAAATGGAATAGACTGAATTTGTCATGGTTGGGCAGGATTGCAGCAGTTAAGATGAATGTGTTACCAAGAGTAATGTTTTTGTTACAGACAATACCAATCATCAGAGACTCTAAACAATTTGAAAAATGGCAGAGGAAAATATCAGATTTTGTTTGGGCAGGCAAGAAGCCTCGAGTGAAAGTAAAAGTTCTACAAGATGCAAAGGAGAGAGGCGGAATGCAACTGCCCAATCTGAGACTTTACCATGATGCAATCTGCCTAGTTTGGCTAAAAGAGTGGATGACATTAAAGAATAAGAAACTATTAGCCCTAGAGGGATATAAAAAAATTTTTGGATGGCACGCATACCTATGGCATGACAAAGTAAAGGTCAACTCGATGTTCCTGCATCATTTTGTAAGGAGAAGTCTATATACAATCTGGAAGAAGTACAGAACTTACATACAAGAAGGAACCCCCTTGTGGGTGGTTCCATATGAGGTGATAGATCCGAGAGCTGTGGATAATGAACAACAATGTTTAACGTACAAAGAAATAACTAAGATTGAAGTATCTAAACTTAGAATAAAGACGCAAGAGGAACTATCACCTAACTATGATTGGTTCCAGTATAGACAGATTAGAGACTTATATAACTCGGACTTTGCAAAAGAGGGCATACGAACAGAGAACTCGGAACTAGAGCAGACCCTTCTTAAAGAAGACAAGAAAAGAATATCCAAGGTATACCAAGTACTGTTGAAATGGTATACTGAGGATGAGATAGTTAAAACACAGATGGTGAAATGGGCTATAAATTTCAATAAAGAAATAACAATGGAGGCATGGGAATACTTGTGGAAAACTACAATGAAGACAACGACATGCATTAATATTAAAGAGAACATTTTCAAAATGATCTATCGTTGGTACATGACACCAAAGAAGATTGCGCTAGGGAACTTGAATACTTCTAATAAATGCTGGAAATGTAAGAAACATGAGGGCTCCCTCTATCATATGTGGTGGTCGTGTGAGGTAGCTAGGCAGTTCTGGGGGGAAATAATAAGAGAAATGAGTGAAATTTTACAGTTTCAAATAAATAAGAACCCAGAACTCCTGCTGCTAAACTTGGGAATGGAGGGAATTCCAGCCCATCATAGGACGTTGATTTTTTATATGACTGCAGCAGCTAGACTTTTGTATGCGCAGAAATGGAAAGTACAAGAAGTGCCAACTATTGAAGATTGGATCTACAAATTGCTGTATATGGCTGAAATGGACAAGATGACAAGAAAACTGAGAGATCTGGACTCAGGGCAGTTTAACACAGACTGGGAGAAGCTGAAACAATATCTGGAGAAGAAATGGGAGGTGGGAGGAAAACTGTGGCAGTTTGAGAACTACTGAAGTATAATAAAAGTATAAAAGAGAGGGGTGACTTTACCGGGGGAGGAAGAGAAATGTGAATTTATAAGCAGTTAGATTAATTGATTGAGATATATATAGATATGTATAGGTTAACTGATAGAACATTGATAGAGAATAATTAATGATAAGGTTTAAACATGAGGATTGAGTAAATAACAATATTTTCTTTCTTTGATAAGATTTATATGCACCAAACTGAATGTACAGAAGAGTTAAATTGATTGATTATGCGAGGAGTTATATAGAATTACCATAAAAAGTTGAAATGAGTAATATATAGAGAACAAATCAAATTGTTTGATTTAAATGTGGGAAATTTTTATGGTTTATGATATATAGGTTTATATAGAAATATTCAAAACTGGAAAATGGGATAAATTGTTTATCCAAGGACGTATAGTTTGGGTGTATAATAAGTAAAGGAGTTAAAGATGTACTGCTTAATATAATGTAGAATGTATATTTGTTTTAGACAGAGGAATTTAATAGAAGTAAGGGAAAAGGGACAGAGGGTGGGAAAGCTGTTGGAAGTCAACAAAAGGGAGGGGGAAAGGGAGGGTTAGAAACGAAAAATTAGGGGAAAATTGACTGTAATGTAAAAATAAAAATGTTCTAACCCAATAAAAAAATTTTCAAAAAAAAAAAAAGAAATCCCATGCAAAAACCACCAGCATTCAGTGAGCGTGGAAACGGCCAGAGTCTATCATATAAAGCTGCTGTTTTCTGTAGGGGAATTGATCTCTGTAGTCTGGACATGTTGCAATTCTTCGAAAACTCCAGGCTATTCCTGCAGGTTGACAACCCTCGTTGTCTTCCTTCTCTCTCTTTTGAATTTATAATCCTTTTGGAATTATAGGAAGCTTCAAATGCCACAAAGAATTATGAGAATCTAGCCAATCACTGAAGATCCATTATGAACAAACAGTACGGGCCAAACTAGACGTAACAGCATCCTTGTGGCTGACATCACCATTTTACAGTCATTTAAAATTTCTGAGAGGCCCAGTCCTAATCAGGCCTGCAGTGCAGCACTCTTGTCCCCTACCCCCACATGTCCCTTTTCAAGAGCCAAAACCATGGGGGGCTGTTTCAGCACTTGATAAGGTGTGGGGGGGGGCAACAGCACCTCAGCCTGCTGAGCTGTGGCATTGCATTTTTAAATACCATTAAAATGTCAGCAGTATCCTCATGGCTGCCAACAAGGACATTGTCACATCCAGTTTGGCCCTATGTCATGTCATATAATGTTAGTTATGGTGATACTACTGAGTAGAGCTGTATAAAAAGAATTCAGCAGATTAGGTCAATGCTACTCAAACTATATTTTAGGAGAGAAGCATGTTGTCTGTCAGTGCAGCTTGTAAACTGTTGCATGATCAGAGTCCCCAGACTTCCCTTTCAAAACCAGGTAAAAGGCTCACCAACTCTTGAGTCATGTCTCTCTGATTATCTGATCTATCTGGTTTCTAGAATCTGCTCAGTTATAAACTTTGCTCTAGATCTGACCCATGAACTTAGAGCAAAGCCTTCCTGCCCTCCACTCTTCCTGACAATGGCAAGAAGACATTGTAACCCTGAGAAACTCTCTTTTTAAAATATCCATCAGAAATGTCAGCAGTACACTTACACAAATAAGAGACCATAAGATTAATACTCTGGAAAATATTTAGTGAAGTTATGGAATATGGTTATATACTGGATCATGATGAGGGCTGAGTTTTTATTCTTGCTTATTTTGATGTTCTTTTAATTCAGTAATTAGTAGCAAAAAAATTGCATGTGAGCCAGTCATAACTAAAGCAAGGCACGTGCACTTCCAGAAAAGAACGAGCTGCATACTAAGAAGAATCCTTCTAAACCTTGCTAATAATCTACTACCTGCTGCTTACGAAAAAGAATGACTGGGCTTCAGAGGGGATAGGGTAGTTCCTTTTGTCCTGTCTCACACAGAGGGTCAACCAGTTACTCTGTAGGGCTAACAAAGCACAGAGGCTGAGGCCTTCCCCTAAAGTTCCCTACTGGCACTCGTAGTCAGAGGCTCACTGCCTCTGAATGTGGAGATTCTCCTTAGTAAACATGGCTAGTAGCTTGGGTTACTAGGTGTCTGGTTTTGACCCAGACAGTCAAGTATTCTCTTGGACAGTCCAAGGGAAACTGGATCAAAATACCGGATATCTGGCAACAGCCTGTGAGGGAAAGAAGCACTGCTGTGGCCTGGGCTGGGCCCGGGCCTCACTCTGCTGCTCTACTCCTCAGCAAGGCCAGCACAGGCAAGGGAAAGAAGTGGCGCTGTGGCCTGGGCTGGGCTTCTCTCTTCCGCTCCGCCCCTCAGAAAGGCCAGCCTTGGTGAGGGAAAGAGGCAGCACAATGGCCTGGGCTAGGCCTCACTCTGTTACTCCGCCCCTCAGCAAGGTCAGCCCTGCAAAAGCCACACTGACAGCTTGGGCAGCAGATGACATCACTTCCAGAAGTGATATCATCTCACTGGGCCTGGAAGTGCATAAAAAGGCCCATTTTTTCTTTCTATATCATCTGGCAACCCTACTAGTAGCCACTGATAGACCTATACTCCACCACTTCTTTTAAAGCTGTCTATGCCTGCGGCCATCACTATCATCTTGGTTGCCCCCTTCTGTACTTTTCCCAGCTCTACAATGTCCTCTTTGAATACTGCACACTGCATTTCAAATAAGGCTGGACCACAGGCATTAAAATATTGGCTGTTTTAATTTCAATCCAACACTCAGTAGCCATGACACATTGCAGGGAAGTGGTATGTACTACTGGAAAACTATTTTGTAAAAGTTTGTCTGCCATTAATGGTCTTCTCACTCATGAAGTCACTGACGAACCAGTACTTAACACCAAAACTTTACCTGTTTCAAGCCTGGCTTTGTCAAATGGACCACTTACCCCTAGAATCTCTAATGAAATCAAGAGAAGATGCCTCCCGTTGTCACAGATCATCTTTCACAATTCCATCTCCCTTCATTCTTTGTATCACGTTGCTCCCAAAACTGCAGGCATCCAGTGCAAGGAGCCTTGGCTTCCCATAAGGCTCTTGACTTGACTTATAGGTAAATTAATGAAGTTGACACCTGTCCACAGGATAAATATAGCAAATATATCCAACATGTGCTATACGGACCACTAAAAAGCACACCCTCCTGTCAGTAATCTCTATTCATAGTTACCTTGAGCTACACTAAGGACATTATTGCCCCATTTCCCAGACCACATTGCTTAGCTAATTATTTCAATTTTTTTGGTCAATAGGACTTTCAGAAACAAACCCATAGACTATGGGAAACAAGACACAAAGCATCATCTAAGATAGTCATTTTTAAACAATATTGTGAGGAGACACTAGAAATGAAAGTTTTTTTTAAAAAACAGCTGTGTATTCTAGGAAGGGTATGCTGTCAGTCTGTCATTGCCTCCACTAATCAGAGCATGTGCACTATAGAGATGTGAAGGTAACAGGGAGGTTTATTCACAAATGGTGTCAACCCTAGGAAAGTTTCAATGTGTCACACCATCATTTGACAGCATTAGCCACAAATTCCACTGAAGCAACTATTGAATCAATAGAAACTCCTCAGCTACAAAGTCCTAACAGCTTTTTATATTCAAGGAATGAGAGACGGGTCAGTGTTTCATATCTTCCTTTGTGATGCCATGATTTTCTTTAGATAATCTATTTTTAGTCAGTTTCCTTTTCTAAATACAGCTTTGGTTCTGAAAGATACCAAAATACATATGGACTATTCTGTATTTGAGGCATACTAACAGGTGAGGCGCCATGGGCTGTATTTTTGTAGTATACAGGCTTATTTCCAGTAAAAAGCATACAACCTGAATTTTAGTTTCTGCCTTACAAATGTTAGGATAGTATAAGATGGATCCAGCAAAGCATTCATGTGAATAGAAGTATTTCCACACACTGATTATGACTTCCTCACCTCCCCCTTCCTGCTGCAACCCAAAATACCCCTTGGAACTCTGATCCTGGGGAACAGTAGGAGGGCAGGCATTTGATGGGGGGGGGCGAGTACTTGGGCTGAAGAAGGAAGGGAATGGGGAGAAATGTGTGGGCCGCATGCAGAAGTCCTTCCACCCATGGAAACACTGCATCCCATCCTCCCTCTGCTCAAGTTCATGCAATTTTTAATTTTGAAAAGACGACTTCTCCATCCGTATGTAAAACTAGCAGATGGGGACCACGGTGGCCCATGAAACAAAAAACTTACTGTAAGAGCCACCTACTGAAGTTTCTGAAAGCCATGCTGATACATTGTTTATACTGCTGGATTTTGAACTTGCTTTGTTTTAAAGGCATTTTGTCTTTGGGATGTTACTATAATGAGGAACACTACTTCAGCAGGTGTAGTTGGGCATTTACAATAAAGTACACCTCCTCTTACACTTATAAAAACTGCTCACTTCCCTCAAGATCTTTAAAATGCTCCTATGTAAATCCAGAAGAATCACAAATTGCTGTCTAATTGAATCAAGACTTTATATAGGGTCCGGGTTTGAACTGTGGGGGTCATTCAAATTGCAGATTGAGATGCAGGCAATAGTATATATTCAGGCCGAAGGGAAGGGGCAAGCAGAATGATACTCCCTATAGCCTGAACCAGATTGATTACTCCAAAGCAAATCAAGGACTACTTATGCCAAACTGATATGGAACTGTGTAGTTATGCCTTTGCCGCTCCCTCCCCAAGTAAGGTGACACTTTGCAGCACATAGCAACTTGCCACACAGGCAAAGGGCTCTGCTGTAAATAGACCTGCCTCATTTAGAAAGTTTGCCCAAACCATCTTGAAGAGGCAGGAAAAGTGCCTTCCCTCCCATGCATTGATCTTCAAAAGGTGGGCCAGGCCCCTGTGCAGAGGACAGAAGTGTTAGACCCCCTCCGAAGAAGCCACAAACACAGGGCCCCTGGAAGCCATCCTCAGCCCCAGTGAGCAGCGACTGTGGACTACTCCATCTTCACCCAGCACTGTTGGCCCCTTTCAGAAAGCAAAGTCCTGATCCCAGGAGAGAGGGGTGAAGGACAGGGGTGCTGCACAGGACCCTGAGAAGGAATTCAGTAAGCAGTCAAGTTCCTGCTCTTGTGGTCTAGCTGTACAAGCCCCTGATTCCTCTGTAGCCCTGCAAGAGGGAGCAGTCCCCAGTCACTGCTTGCTAGGGAGACCAGGATCCAGAGCAGCACCTTAAGTGCATATATCCAAGATTACAACATGCAAATCTGCAGCACTGACTAACACTGGCAGTATTACTACACTGAAGTAATTCCAAGTTAATAAATCCCAAGCAATCGTCACTGGCTGGAGCTGCATACATTCAAAATTACTGTGGTCTGCAATCCCCATTGCATCCATAACTATGAACTGAAACATGGGAAGATGCAAATCATTATTTTATTGACATTCTTTTTTCACCTTTCCCCTAAAAAGCTCAGGATGATGTACATAGCTGCTCATCCTCCATTTTATCACCACAAACCACCCTATGACTTGTGCAGGATCAGGCCAGGCATCCTTGCTCAAGGTTACCCAGTGAGTTTCACAGCCAGCAGGGGCTTGAACCTGAGTCATTCGGTACCAAGCCACTACACTACACTGCCACAGGCAAAGTATGCTGGGTTAAGTAGTATCTAACTCATCAGGGAGGCAGACTACAAATTGTGCACAGATCTTCAGCCTTTTGTATCCATCTAAAGGAGGCATACCTTTAAAACAGCAAAAAATATGCTTGGAAAAAAATCAGCCTCACAGTTCCCATCTTTCCTTTGCGTTAATTCCCAAACTCTCAAATGACCACTACATTCACTATTTAAAAGGTGCTTTATTTCAACCAGATGTGCTTTTAACATCTGCACATTTGTCAGCATTCATTATCATGCTGAGATCTGAGCATGTGCCAGTAGCAGCTGCCAGCAAAACCATGCATACCCAAGATCAGGGGCCCAATGTGTGAGCTGTTTTTGAATCTGTACAGTTGGCAGCATTCATCACCCCATTATGCAGCCAGCCAGCGGCCACTGTTAGTGCATATTCAGAATTGTGGAGCAAAGTTCTATGACACATAATTTTGACAAATCATTGCACAGTTACTGAAGTAATAGGATGCCTCCCTACAGCTCCCGTGTGGCAGTGCAAGAATGCACATAGCAAAATATTTGCAACCCGATGTAGAATACAAAGAACGAAGTAGGTGTTTTTTCAAGAGTTCAGGGATGCTACTCTCCATCTACAATTTGAACAGAGGAAAGTTCACATCACTCATATTCTCTTCTACAACAAACACCAAGCCTTAACCTCCTTTACATTTTCAGCATTCAATAAATACTCAACAATTCAAATGCTGATCTCAGTTATCTGTCTTGCTCCTCCCCGACCCAACATTCAGACAAGATGCATTTTTAATGAAGCATGAACACTGCATTTTTAATGACGCACGAAATAAGTAGCATTTTATTATTTCTGAGGAAATCTTAAGAGATCCACAAAAGCACTCCAAGAAAAGAAGAGAGATCTCCGATGTCACAAAAACTAGCCAATCAATACTGTGCAAAGTTGGCTTCTGTTGTAAAGTGGCAAAACTGATTTCCCCCTCCCCACAAACTCATCTTTGCACAGGAAGTTGTAAATCTGTATAGAGTGCAATGAGCGCACTTCTACAGCTGTTCGAACAATAGGTGTCTGTATGCAATCTAAATCAACCATCACAAACTAGCCCATCTTGGTAGTAGCTGCACAGATAATTAGTGGCTAAATGTAGAAGGCATATGAGCTGTGAGAAGGGGACCAAGGAGGTTCAGTTTGCTTCAGACTCATGTTACTATTGCTGGTGGTACACCCCAGCATTTCTTTGACAACGTGCAACCTAGCCAAGCCAACTTATCCTGTGACACAAAAGAGTTTCATCAAAAAAGACATCACAATTTAGTGATGTCTCCCCAGTTAGGGAGAGGAATGTTCCTTTGCAGTAAATGCACCGAGATACTTTAGCACAATTTAGATGCACTGACAAATGCTGGTTTGTTCTACCCCACAAGCCACTACCTCTTAAGGCTCGACAAGTAACTTCCACTTCCACAACAAACCACAGGCTATTGCTTCATCTAAACCACAAATTACGGTTTGTCCACTTGCCTCCATGCCATGATTCCAAACCAGAATTAAAATATGGCTTGAACGGATCGTTTATGGTTCAGCTTGCTGCAAAAGCAATTATTTCCAAACCACATGCATGGGGACAAGAGAGAGGAGGGCAGCATACAAGACATAGGTCCAAGGCTAACAACCAACCTTGACCCATCATGACATACCGGATGTGCCCACCCCCACTGAGACATTTTAAGGCAATCACAGGCATGGTCTATTTTCAGCCTCCTTGAACAGGCGTCCAGAGAACTGCAGCCTACAGTCTTACAGAAATTGACATGCATCCAAGGGCTCAAGTCACCAAGTGCTCTGATTGCAACAGATGCAGATCCTCTGCTTTCCAAAGGAAGGAGATACCAGGGCACAGTCCTGCTCTGAAGCCAGCTCATGTACTGTGATGGGATCCAAATGGGTCCAGTGGTGATCAGAATGCAGTCTGTGCACTCCCAGGAACACTTTAAAAATTGCTATCTATGTGGGGAAAGCATGCTGTGCGAAACAGGACTCTGCAGACGAGATGGTGCAACATGAAAAGAACATCTGCCTGATGCTACTGGGGTGAAGTCTGTCTTGTTCGTCCAACATGCACACACACAGTCAGGCCTGACTGAGAAGCAAAGTAAGCCAATTTGTGAAGAGTAATCTAATTCAAAGCCAAGGAAGTGTGGCATTTGCGTGTAGCGCTTTCTCCATAGTGTTCTGTAGCACACCTGCAGGCATTCGACACCTCTTGTGTGGGGAAGAACAATAGATTTCAAAGTCTAATAGCCACCAAAAACATTATTTCCCCCCTTCGCAGTGTCTCTTACAGCTGCAGACTGCAATCGTCTGCTCTCACAGAGGCAACACAGAAAGTCGCTTTTAAGGCAAGCCCACCTTGACTCCCCAGACTTCTGAACACCTGTCAGGGTGAGGGGGATGAATTGGAATACTGCCAGGCCCAGAAAATGTCCTCCTTGCTTCTCCACTATGCACTACAACAGAGACCTCCATAGGAACCGATGTCACTCTGGGCACAGGCCGAATCAATCCTGTCATTTATCCCATTTATGTAAGGCCTCTTTCTTCCCCCACGGAACGCAAGGGGTCTCCCACCCAGAGCACTGGCCAGACCTCGGGCAGCTTGCTCCCATCAGGCGCCCTCCAGTCGCGGCAGCGCAGGCAGAGGCCGGCGTTGCCTACTATAGCAGTTTCTATCCGTCGCCCTTTGCAGGCGGCCTCTCCCGAGCGAGGGCGGCCAAGCGGGAGGGGGGATTTGCAACCGAAGCGCCTTAACCTGGGGGCGAGCGGCTGGAGGAGATTTACAGCCTCGCTGGGCTCGAGTGTGGGTGGGAGAGGGACATCTCGCCCACATTTCATCTGACGTTGCTTGAGCCGCGGCGGATTTCCAGCTCCGCCTGTCGAAACGGATTTTTTTTAACCCGTGAGGTCTCCGCCGACAGAAGCCAGTTCACAGGCACGCGCGAATATTCTAGGCAGAAACCTGGGGCTGGGAGGGTCCCGTTAGGGGGCGATCCCGGCGCACCCCTCGCGGACCACCCCAGGCCCAGGCCCGACAGCGGGCAGAGGTGCGGGCGCCATCCGCACGCCCGCACAGAACGCTCCGCTTGCTCTCCCCGGTGTAACTGCTGGCAGAGGGGAAACGCAACGCTCAGCAGCCGGGTTGAGGGAAGGGCAGCGAAGACGGGAACGCCGCCTTGCCCCTGCATAAAAACGGGCTGGAGCCCGGCTGGTCGTTTAAGCCGTTCTGACACCCGACGCCTCTCTCTGCCCCTTCCACCAATTCATTGCCGTGGGACTGAAAGGGGGAGAGAACCGTCGCTCAGAAGGAACCATCCACGACCTTTAAATGCTCCCGACGCTACGCTACTCTTCGCTTTATCTAGGAGTAAGGCCCCACAGCTGGACTTGCTTCCAGGCAAGACGGCAGGAGAATGGGGACTGCCGCCCCCCGCCCCCCCCCCCCGTTTCGCTTCCTCCTGTCGCCGGTTCCTCAGCCTCGGGTCTCCCAGAGCGGCCAAGAGGGCCAAGGGTTGAGGAGGAGGCAACGTGGCTGAGCTGTCAGTGTCAGGAGAAAGGAGGAATCTTGAGCAGGAACAACACCGCGGGAGAAGGGGAGGGAGCTGAGCAGGACGCCGCACTGCACTGCACGACACTACTTGCACATCCACACATGCACAGCCCACGACACGCCGTTCCTTCCCCCACCCCACATCGCGCAGAAAGAACGCAAAGGCTCGGATTCTGCGGACACAGCCCCATCCCCGTCCTCCGTTACCTTCTCTTGGGCCCTGGTGAGCTTCTTCTGTACATTGCTGGCTATTTTCCCGGCAGTGACTCCCTTGCCCATCTCAGCCATTTCGCCGTGCTTTGAAAACTGTGCGGTGCTTAAATTAATCAGACGGGCAGGAAGGAGGGAAAGACCAGGAGCGAAACAATGGCCATAGCCCTCTTCTAGAGGCAGCGGACGGCAGGATACAGCCTTTTAAAGAGACAGTACCAGCTAGGCACAACAGCGTCTTAAAGGGACAGCGCTCTCCGTTTAGAGCAGCCTGGGGGCTACTTCCTCGCCGAAGAAAATGCGCGGGCTTATGGTTGTCAACCTCCAGGCAGAGCCTGGAGCTCTCCAGAAATTACAATTGCTCTCCGGACTACAGAGATCACTTCCCGGGGATAAAATGGCTGCCTTGGACGGTCGACTCTATGGCATTATACGCTGCTGAGCTCCCTCCACAAATCGTGCCCACCTCAGGTTCCAGCACCAAATCTCCAGGAATTTCCTAACCCAGAGTTGGTAACCTTAGCAGACTGCCTGATCTAAAGACTCACAGAGACAGTTTTTCACATAGCCTGTCTTTTGACTATTATCTTATTCTGCTATTATTATTGTTGTTTATTTATAATCCATATTTCTTACTGAGATCCATGGTAGATTACATACTGCAAGTGAATACAATACAATCAATAGCTACGACATTCACAGAGGAAAAATACAATATGATCAACAGTTGAGATATTCAATGAAAACAGATAAAATAGGGTATGGTAGCCACAAATTTGAAAACCAGCATAAAGCCAAAAACATAGATGAAATCTTTCTGAATTAAAGTGTAAGTGATTAACATGACATCTTTAGCAACATTGAACTGCCCAGCAGGAGCATAGCTACACCAGTAGACAATACCCAACAGTCTAGTCTACAGTACTTGTCTCTTACCAAGGTATGTCTTTGAACTAGGCCAATATGTATTTCTCTGATAAAAATGAAATATAGTTGCTGCTGGGCAAACATCTTAAGAACATTTGGAGACTGTAAAAACAACAAAACAACAAGTGTGCAATTTGCCATCATTTATCAGTGAATAACCCCCAGCTATCTGTCTCATATCCAAGATTAAGGGACAACCACACAGGTCAGCAGTTTGATTTTAATCCCTGACACTTCTCCCTTTAAGAAATTAACCACTGCCTGCATTACTGTCGCCCTTAGTTCCAAGTAACACCAGTTTTACATCCAGACTGTATACAATATAAACAGCTTATAGGTCACTATTGATTATTTATATACATTTTTGAATCTCTGCTTTAAAAGACCCCATGTTGCTTGCTGTCTGTGCATGTGAAAACCATTTAAAACAATCACAATTTAGTACAAAATCACACTGTCACTACCAAACACACAATTTCAGCTTAAAATGAAGAGCAAAAAATATAATTCTGATTACTAACCACCACCCAAAGTCTGACAGATAAGTGTTCATCATTTTAATGAAACTTAAAAATGACATAGCAAAGTGGGTCTCTTTGGGGAGAGCATTCCATGTCTGAAAAGCTATAAAGTGGAAGGCACTAATCACTGAACAATCCCCCTCTGAAAGATAAATCGCAGAGCAGCATTGGTTCACCTTTTCAAGGGTTGGATTAGACAACATGAAGACCAAGAAACTAATGAAATATTGCTGGTGGTGGAGAGTGCCCTCAAGTCACAACTGATTTACGGCAACCCCAGCTGAAGTTTTTATGGCAAGAGACTAACAGAGGTGGTTTGCCATTGCCTTCCTCTGCAGCTCTGGTCTTTGTAGGAGGTCTCCCATCCAGTTACTAACCAAATCTGACCCTGCTTAGTTTCTGAGTTCTGATCTCAGCTTACCTTTGCTATCCAGGTCAGGGCAATGAAATATTAGTGATCAGCATTAAAAGAAACTTTGGGACTCATTGAGACAATCTCTTCAGACATGTTTTGAAGAGGCTTAGGTTCCACCTCAAAGGCAAAGACATAAAATCCTTCACATGAGCAATGAATCGAGTCAGGAGCAGCTATTTCATGAGGCAATGTTGTTATCCTACCTTTCCTTCAAAATGCTCTGAATAGTGTGAGCAATTCTCTCTTCTCCATTGTATCCTGACAGGAATCCTGTGCTGGTAAGGCTGAAATGAGAAACAGCAGTCGGTCCAAGGCCATCCAGTGAGCTTCACCCTAGCCTTTTAATTACTGCACCAAACAGCCTCCTTTTCAAATGAAAGTTCTTAGGCAATGGGCACCATTAACAGATGTCAAGTTAAGAGTTGTTATTCTTTGACTACTGCAATCCCATTGGGATTTCTTGCCTCATCTGCCTGAGTAACATGGGCCAGCCTTGAGGAGGAAAGGAAAGTTCTATTCAGGGCTTTTTTTCAGCAGGAACGCGGTGGAACTGAGTTTCGGCACCTCTTAAAAATGGTCACATGGCTGGTGGCCCTGCCCCCCTGATCTCCAGACAGAGGGGAGTTTAGATTGCCGGGCTGGAGGGCAATCTAAACTTCCCTCTGTCTGGAGATCAGGGGATGGGGCCACCAGCCATGTGATCATTCTCACCAAGGGCAATTCAAACTTTAAAATACTCCCCCCTTGTTCCAGCTGACCCAAAGTGACATCATTGTGCGGTCTTGAGTTCCACCACCTCTTTTCCCATTAAAAAAACCCTGGTTCTATTACTGTTTGACACTGATGCCCACACCACCAGCATTGAATTGGAGAAGCAGGCATCCTTCACTGAACTAAATCCATCATGCCTAGCTTTTATATATTGCTTTCAAACTTTCAAAGCACTTCACGTACATTATCCTGTTGTAATCCTTATAATCTTGTGAAGTAGGTCAATCCTCATATTGCAGACAGAAAAACTGAGGCTGAGAGAGAGCAGCCTTCCTAAGGCCTCCTACTAAGTTCTTTCCTGATGGAAGCAAGATTCAGACTGGCGACTTCCTTGTTTATAGCAACCACCTGGGCTTCCGCCTCTCTAGTTAGTTCAAAAAAAGTTGTACAGCGCCTAATCTATTTTGGCATGACAATGGTCATACCGGATCAGATTGTACAAGTGGGCTATTTTACAAATGGAGTATGGATTCTGAGCAACATATGAATGATAACAGCACATTTGTTATGTGAAACAAGAAAAGGCCTTTGTTTGCCAAGAAAGGAAGAAAAGTTCCCAGATTCTGTTACTGGGCCCAAGCCTTGCAAAGGATTAGCATTCCTAATTACACTTGCAATCTTAAACTTCTTTACTCACTAGATTAATCAACTAAAGCTTTCAGCCCTGATGAGACTGTGCATATGCGTATCTGCCAGAGCAGTGAACATGTAGCCATGTCACACAATCGGTAATTGTGCCAGTCAGCTGCTGAGAATGGAGCCACAGCAGTTGGATCAGAGAAAGCAAGAGTGCAGCAGTATCTCTTTTGTACATGCAGTTCCTCAATTCAGTGAGAGAAGCAATCTCCAACATAGGTGCCATGGTGCCCTCTGATGTCTTTCTTCCTGGCACTTTCTTGAGCCTGGGGGGTAAAATCCAAAGAGTCTTGAATGGGACATGAAAAAAGAGAGCTTCACTGTATGACAAGCAAAGCACTGATCTCATCTCAAGCAGGTGCACCACAGCTGTGCAGCGTGCACCCTCAGCGTAGCCACAGACAGACAATCTCTAGGCTGCAATTCTTGCAATGGCTCTCACCTTTATTTGGAAACTGAAACAAAACATAGATCCAGAGGAGTTAGCTGTGTTAGTCTGTAGTAGCAAAATCGAAAAGAGTCCGGTAGTACCTTTAAGACTAACCAACTTTACGGTAGCATAAGCTTTCAAGAATCATAGTTCTCTTTGTCAGTTGAAACAAAACAGCCTCGTTTTCACCAAAACAAAGAGCTGCTCCTGCCCCTAATGGCACCCATGTTGCAATGGCACCCACTACCTTTCCTTAGACTTCCAAAAGTGCCCATAGCTGGGGACCCTGAGTTAGAGATATAGCCACATGTACCCCAGGTCAGTTAGGTTGTCTCTGTAATACAGAGTATTGCCGAAGTTGTTCTGTTCTAGCATTGTAGTTCTCAAGTGCAATCTAGCACAAGCAGATGGTGCTCAAGGCCCAGTGCAATGGATGAAGATGATGCAACTGTTATTATGTGCATCCAAGCTGAACAGCATCATTCCAAAGGAATCAGTTGGAGGATTACACAGTATGTAGTCCCTGAGCAGATGCCTTCTAAGGGTTACTTCATATATGGATTTTCTGAAATAGGGGTTCATTTGAGGGGGGGATATATTTTCTACTGTATGAAGGATAATACGTCTTTTCCGCAGATCCTCACAATTGAAGGGGCTACAGCAGGGGTTCATAATGCAGTGCCTATGGGTGCCATGGCGCCCATGGCTCCTTTCCAGGAGCCAACCATGTTTTTAGAAAATGGGCAGGGCCAGATGGGGCTGTTGCCCAGCAGGGCTTCAATTGGCTGTTCAGATTTTAATGTTGCTTTGGCAGCAGCTGCCGCCACAACGCAAGGATCTTAAACAGTATGTTCATTTTAAAAGGCATCCTGTTAAACAGAGCTTCTGCATGAAATGTCAAAGTGTTACTATTAGAGTTAGCATTGCCAGCTCCAGGGTTGGGAAATTCCTGAAGATTTAGAGATGAGGCCTGAGGAGGCGGGGCTTGGGAAGAGGAGAGAGCTCAACAGGGTTTAATGTTATAAAGTCTGCCCATCAAAACTGTCATTTTCTACAGGAGAAGTGGTCTCTGTAGCCTGAAATTAGTTGTAATTCCAGGAGCTCTTCAGGACCCACCTGGAGGCTAGCAACACTAGTATGCATAACCTCACGTCTTGGTGTTTTGTCATTGGCTCCTCCATCCATGGCATCCATTTTGTGGTTGTGTCCTCTCTGTGTCAAAATTTCACAGTTGCCTGAAGTTAAAAAGGTTGGGGACCCAGGGACTAGTCACTTTAAAAAAAAAATCTGAGAATTCTGAGAAGCTGTTACATATAATGTTATAAAGTTGATAGGCAGATATTAAATTTCTGATCTTTTTTAAAAAATGAAAAGGCCTCAGTGGCCCAGTGGAGAGGGGATGGCTGCTGCTGGAGGACTGGCATATGGAAACTGTAGGAAAATCTGCCATGCAGATGCTGTGTTTCTTGTGATATATCAACAGCTGCACCAGCATCAAGGAAATCACATAAGCCTGTCCCCTCGGGTTGCCAGATGGGGTCTGGAATAAAACCAGACCCCTGAGAGAGGGGGTGGTACTTACATTTTAATTTATACTCATGCACGCGCTCCCGCCCTGGTGCAATGACATCCCTACTGAAAGTGCCATCATCATGCCAACCCCACTTCCGGGCACCTGGGCGGGCTGGCCACTCCTAGATGGTACTGCACAGCTGCAGGAGGCCAGCTGGGCAAGAGGCCACTCCTGGATGATGCTATGCAGCCACAGGAAGCCAAGCGGGCAGGTTGGCCACTCCCACCAGCACTGTGCAGGAGGCCGGAGGCCTGGGCTGGCTGGCCACTCCTAGCCAATGCTGTAATTAAATGGTTTTTGAATAGTTTGGTTTTGCATAATTTGCAGAAATCTAGGAGAGTTGGAGCTTTCCTGACCTCTTCAGGTAGGCCGTTTTATAAGGCTGAGGGACACCACAGAGAATGCACGTGTACAGTTACTGATTTTGCCAGTGTGCAGCTGAATGAAGCTGCCATGGTGGAACACAAGGTGAGAGGCTGTCCCACAGATATGTTGGACCAAGGACATGAATGGCTTTGTATGTGATAGCCAATACCTTGAATTGAGATAAGGAGGCTAATTTTGAACTACTGATAACAGACTATAGAAAATGTATATATCTGGAGTATATTTACTTTATCAAAAGGAACAAACTTCTTAGCATTTAAATCAATGGAGATTGAAGAATAATGGGATTACAGTTTGCACCCGGCAGAGAACAGCCTTAAGCTATCTGCAGTGCAACTGTGGTTCTTAGTATGAGAATGTTATCAGCATGTCCCTGTGTTCACTTGTGAAATTCTGAAGGTTTTAATTCCTACAATGCAGCAGATGCATTATTCCATATCAGAGACAGATCTTAGGCCTCAGGGGGCTGCTCCTTCAGCCACCTCCCAGTCCCATCTCTTTATCTGTTCCCAAATTCAAACTGATGTTGTTTCCACAGCATTTCCTGCTCCACTCCACTAGTGGAGTAACACCATCTCTAAGCTTTGGTAGATCACTGGAGAGCTAGCAGGATACTCTCTTCTGGCAATTATTGAAGAAACCTCTCCCTATGAAAGAGCATTAATATTCTTTTGTCATAAGTGCTGCTGACTCTCCTATCCCCTTAGGACAAACCGTGGTGATACTCCTTGTTGTGACCAGCCAGCAAAATTATAACAGGATGATGTAACCCTTTAAAAGGCATCCACTAATTCTGATAATTCAAATGACAACACTTCTAACCACCGAATACTTACCAGTTCTAAAGTCAAAGAAGCCACTACTCTCTTATACTTTAGGAAGATGAAAACTATTGTGATTTGGGATAAAGTAGGAAATGTCAACATGAAGTGGGAGAAGTAGGAGCTCTAGAAGATTTAGTATGGGAATTTTGTCTGTGCAAGTATTAAGAGTTAAAATGCCATGATCCATTAAGCAGGTCTGCAAAAGAAAAGGCTATTATGATTATTAAGCAGTTATTCACCATAATACTCAAAGAATGAATTTATACATTGAGTACGAGAAAGGATTGTTTAAATATAACTAGATGCTAGCTTTACTTACCATGTCTTATTATGCAGACAATCTTTACATAGTGTTTCTTTTTAGCATCTTTGGTTATGTATCTCGAGAAAGCACTAAAGAATGAAAGAAATACTGGCCCACTGAGATTCATTAACCTAATGCCTCATTTGAAAAAAATCAATCAAATATCAAATCAGGCAGATCTTTTTAGCGATATTTCTAGTATAAACAGAAAAGAGCTTCTTTCTTTTCTTTTCTTTTCTTTTCTTTTCTTTTCTTTTCTTTTCTTTTCTTTTCTTTTCTTTTTTACATCTCACTGCTCCTGGTTATCTGTGGGTTTTGTTGCCCAAGGACTTGTTTGAGGGGGTAAATTAAAAACTAGTCACTGAATCATGCTAAGAGAAAATAGGAGACTGGCAATAAAGAGTGACTCATCACTCACCAGAGTGATGAATCATGCATCTCAATGACAAACAGTGACAAATCATTTCAGAGCTATGGGGGAAGAAATACAGATAGCAGGGTAAAGATTAGATTAGTAATGGGAGCAGCCTTTCTTCAGCATAAATCCATGGTTTGTTGAGTACTTGAAGTCAATGGGCATAGAAAGCTGTAAGTGACAAACTGAATGTAGAATCACACTATGGTATCGCTTGTCTATAAAGTTCAGCCAAATATCAAATATTAATCCAAATAAATGTTGTTAAATTTTATTTAGGATCTAAAAGTAGATATATTTGTTTTTCATATCACCTCTGTTTATTCTGTTCCTGTTTGTTCATGAGATCTAGCAGCAAAAGTGAAACAGGAATTTCTAAGCTTTATTGCATGCACACAAAAACAGATTTTTCACATGCATTTCCTAACTCTGTAGGGAGTCGCTCCCACAAATAGTCATGGCATGTTTGGCTCCCACGCCTGACTCACTGATTAGAACTGTGCTCCTGGACATCAGCTGTTACACTGAACTGAGTCAGTCAGCTGTTCATACTAAGGTGTAAAGGACTGGTAGTGCAATTCTCAGCAGAGTAACACTCTTCTAAACACACTGAAGTCAACAGGCTCAGAGGGGTGTAACTTTCAGGATTGCACTGTGGATATAGTCCTCCCTCCAAACAGCTAATTGGAAGTATTAGGAAAATCTAACCAAAATATGGCAGTACAAAGTAAATTTCAACAACAGATACTTTCTTGCATATTTCAAAATACATCGTGTGCATATTTGAACAGGAAAAAACTAGCATTGTGCAACAGAGCAGAGTTTTGACTCTCAAAAGCTTTTACCCAAAACTGCAATTCTCAAAATATAATGGTCAGTGAGGTTTTTGAAATATTAATAGATATATTTATTCTTCAATGTAAAATGCCTTATTTTACTAAATTAGCATTTGCTTTAAAAGTGTTCTAGTATGGAAACATATCAGTCTTCAGAGGAAAAAAATATAACCATTAACTATGCTGAAAGTGCAAATATCTCTCAATAACGTCCAAAGAGGGTAATGTAAGCGGAGAGCATGTGTACATTGTTTCAGTGGTGGGGCACAACAGAGAAGATCCCTAAAAGTACAATCAGCCCAAAACATTTTGCTTCTTAGGATATTATACCTTGTAATCTAAGAGGCATGTCCCAGAATCTCTTGCAATAGCATAAATAATACTAGAGCACCCTCATACTACAGTCAGCCAATCAATAGGCTGCTTATGCAATCAGGCTGTACCTTAGTAGAGCAAGATTCAGGTCCAGTAGTACCTTAAAGACCAACTAAATGTCTAGGTATGAGCTTTTGAGAGTCAAAGCTCTGTTCTTCAGATACATTTAGAAGTGGAAGTGAGGTTTATCCAGCCAGAAGGTGGGAGGGGTATTTAAAATAAGGGTGTAAGTTACATTAATACTGTAATTAGCTTGATAGTTGGGGTGAAAAGAAGAAAATCAGCACCTGTATTGTGAAAAGAATCCAATTTCCCTGTTCAGCCCTCAAGCGGAGAAATTTCAAAGGGAAATTACAATGCAAGATTGCTAAAAGTGAGTTTATTTGCAAATTTAGAACAATGGACCCCCACCCAGAACCATCCCCAAACCAGGGCTTCTTCAGGTATCACACCCAAATGGGGTTGCCAGGCACACCACCAGGAGACCAGGAGCAGGATCATGGTGGGCAGCTGACAGTGACAACATGAAGGATAACACAGATGTGGTCATGCCTCTCTAGGAATCCTAGAGAGCTGCTGACATTACTTCCAGGTTAACTTAACATTTATTTGTTTAGGTCTGTCTCACATTTAACTTAAGCCTGAAGAGACTAAGCAGAACTGGTGTAGTGTAGTGTTGGGCTAGAATCCAGGAGACCCAGGTTTGAATCCCCACTCTGCCACAGAAACTCACTGAGTAGCCTTGGGCCACTCACACACTCTCAGTCTAAACTATTTCATGGGGTTATGGTGAGGATAAAATGAAAAAGAGGAGAACTATATAAGCTGCTTTAAGTCTCCATTGAGGAGAAAGGAAGGGTATAAATAAAGTAAACCAAACTTGTTCATTTCTTTCCACCATCATGCTTAACCTTCCACTGTATCGTTAGGAGACTAAACCCGCAATGAAAAAGTATGTTTCATTTTATCACTGTTCATTTTATCACTGTTCACAAGGCCTCTCAAAAACAAGTGAGTGAGTGAGTTTATTGGACTTCTCACCCACTCTTCCTGCAAGCAGGCTCAGGGCAGGTCACACAACACAAATCTATAATACAACGAATGGATAAAAACTTAAAAGCATACAATAAATATGAATAAAATACAGACAGTTTCATTCAACATAATTTAAATCCAAATCACCAAAGATGCAGCATTCATAGTTCCTCAGATGACACATTCAAGCACCTAAATACCATGGGGTGCAAACCACACCCAGAATTCTCACTGTTGGCGCAGGTGTCAGAGGTGCCCCATCAAGGGCTAGGAGTTTTATTCCCAGACTCATCACCCCATGGCCCAAGTGCAGGACCTCTGTCTTTATAGGATTTAGCTTCAGTCGAGCAAGCGTAGTAGGTCTTTTTAAAGAAAAGAATTAGAATCTTGGCCTTTAAGTAACAAAAACATGAAACATGCATCTACCAAAATATGTAAATAAAAGACATGTAATACCTGTGGTGGGGTTGCCAACTGTCCTGGAAAAAACATACCCTGCCCCTTTAATAGAGGTGTAATGGGATGTCATTTACCAAGTGATGCTGTTTACCTTCATAGCATGAAAGCTTCAGCTGCTGATTTCCACAAATTTAGCCTCTCTTAAAGGAAGATCCAGAGGAGTTAGCCATGTTAGTCTGTAGTAGCAAAATAGTAAAGAGTCCAGTAGCACCGTTAAGACTAACCAACTTATTGTAACATAAGCTTTCGAGAACCACAGTTCTCTTTGTCAGATGCATCTGATGAAGAAAACTGGTTCTCTTTTTTTAAAAAAATAAATTTTATTTATTTTTTGTAGGTTAGCATATACATCCAATATAAAAACATTAATTATTCTTCCCTTAACTAGTGTATGCCCCCCACCCCTCCCTCCCCCCTTTTATTTGACTTCCAACAGCGCTAGAACCATTCTATCCCTGATCATTACATCTAATTTACATCTAATCTTTTTGAGTACAGGTAAAGTCACTTAATATCTATCTTTCAGTAGTTATCAAAGATTACTAATTTTCCTTTTACATCCCATTCATTTCCTAAGTAATCCTTCATTTTCTGCCAGTCTTCTTGAAATTCTTTTGAATTTTGTTCTCTCAGTTTTCTCGTCATTTTGTCCATCTCCGCCATGTATAACAGTTTTTGAATCCATTCTTCAATTTCCGGTATCTTCTCTTGTTTCCAGTATTTTGCATATAACAACCTTGCTGCCACAATCATATAAAATAACAATGTTCTATCTCTAACATTAATCTTTTCCGTATTTAATCCTAACAGTAACAGTTCCGGACTTTTACTCAGATTAACCTTCAAAATTTGCCCCATTTTCTCATGAATCTTAGCCCAAAAGGATTTAGCTTTTTCGCATGACCACCACATATGATATGATATGAAATGTTGTTTACATTTCCAGCACTTATTTAACATATCTTTACTCATATTGGCCAACTTTTTTGGTGTCAAATACCATCTATACAACATTTTATAACAATTTTCTCTTATGTTGACACATGTTGATATTTTTAACATATTTTTCCACATATATTCCCAGGCCTCCATCGTTATTTCTCTATTAAAATTTATTGCCCATTTCACCATCTGCGTCTTAACTACTTCATCTTCTGTGTCCCGTTTCAATAACAATTTATATATCTTAGAGATCATCTTTGGTCCCTCTCCTAACAATAACTCTTCTAGTTCTGAATTCTTTTCCCTAAACCCCACCTTCCTTTTATCAACTTCATATATATCATTAATTTGTCTATATTGTAACCACCCATATTCGAATGGTAGATCTTTTTGACTCTTCAATTTGTAGACATTCCCTTCCGCCTTCAATAATTCTTTATATGTTAGCCATTCTTCTCTATTATATTCTGAACATGGGCTTATCACTTCTGCTGGGACAATCCACAATGGTCTTTTCTCCCCTACAAATTTTTTATATTTTTGCCAAATCTTAAATATATTCCCTCTTACATAATGGTGCTGGAACATACCGTCCATTTTATACTTCTCATACCATAAATACGCATGCCATCCAAATACATTATTGAAACCCTCTAGAGCCAACAATTTTTGATTAGCTAAGTTCACCCATTCCTTCATCCATGTTAAACATACTGCATCATGATATAGCTTTAAATTTGGTAATTGTAAACCACCCCTTTCTTTTGCGTCACAAAGTACTTTTATCTTTACTCTTGGTTTTTTCCCCGCCCAGACGAAGTCCAATATTTTCTTTTGCCACTTATCAAATTGTTTTTTTTCCTTAACAATTGGGATAGTTTGTAATAGGAACATCACTCTAGGTAACACATTCATCTTAACAACTGATATTTGTCCCATCAGTAATAGATTCAGTCTATTCCACGTCACCATATCTTTTTACAATTGCGTCCACAATTTTTATATAAATCAGTATTCTTCATTGTAATGTCTATGCCCAAATATTTGGTTTTATGAACCACCTCACACTTTATAATGTCCATTAATTCTTCCTGTCTCTTCTTAGTCATATTTTTACATAGTAATTTTAACTTTGATTTATTAATATAAAAACCTGCCAATTCTCCAAGTTCTTTAATTTTTCCTAGTAAAATTGGCAATGTCTGAATTGGATCTTCCACTATAAACACCACATCATCTGCAAATGCTCTAAATTTAGAGGAAAAACCTCTCAACTTTATACCTCTGATGTTCTCATCTTCTCTTATTTGTCTTAACAGTATTTCCAATACCATAATGAAGAATAAGGGTGAGAGCGGACATCCTTGTCTTGTTCCTTTTCTCACTTCCAGGTTCTTTGTCAGATCATTGTTTATACATAGTGCCGCTTTTTGGTCATTGTATATTGCTTTAATGGCATTTATAAATCCTTGGCCTAGTTCCATTTTTTCCATTATTTGAAACATAAAGTCCTAGTTCAAATTGTCAAGGGCTTTCTCTGAATCTGCAAAGAAAAAGCCCTACCTCCTTGTCAATTCGTTTATCATAGTATTCAATGCCGTCTAACATGGTTCTCAAATTGTCTCTAATTTGCCTGTTGGGCAAAAACCCTGCTTGTTCTTCGCCTATAAACTCCATCAAAAATCCTTTCAACCTTTCCGCCAAAATTTTGGCAAAAATTTTATAGTCATTATTCAACAGAGATATAGGCCTGTAGTTTTTAACATCTGTTAAATCCTGTAGTTCCTTCGGGATCAATGAAATATTTGCTTCATTCCACGTTTTTGGCATTACTTTGCTATCCAATATCTCATTCATCAACTTTAGTAGTACTTGCACCAGGTCCTTTTTAAATATTTTATAAAATTTTGCCGATATTCCATCCAGACCTGGCGCTTTCCCCACCTTCATTGATTCAATGGCATCTATAATTTCCTTTTCTGTAATAGAAGTATTTAAAGTATTTTTCATTGTCTCTGAAATTTTAGGTAACTTTAAAGAAAACTGTGGTTCTCAAAAGATTATCCTACAATCAGTTGGTTAGTTTTAAAGGTGCTACTGGACTCTTTACTATTTTGTTAAAGGAAGAGGACACATTTCTCCAAGCCAGTTGGCAACCTTAATTAAGGCCTAGCAAAATGAGACAAAACAGAGAGTGAGCTTTGGTGTTCGGATGTGCAGCCTAATGAAGAGTTTGGGAGAAGCCAAAGCCTCCTGCACTGTTTTGTATTATTTTGGTTGGTCTCATTACATGCCTTTTGCTTTTGGATCCACTGTAGTTTGTTATCTTCCATTTCAAACCACTGGCACACGGCCACTAATATCTCAGCATAAGAAAATGTCAGAATGCTGAGCAAATGCAGAATTACTCAGCAGTCTTCTGGGGAGTTCAGGGTGTGTTAAGCAAGACCTGGTATTTCTTAGTGCTCCTGAGCCTTTCGCCTTTTATCTTCCCAATGACTGCTCCTTAGCTGTCAGCTGTCTGCATTCCTTAGAGAATTATAAGGTGGGAATAGTCATGTGACAGAGTCACATAGCAAACTTGACTGATGTCCATCTTGTGCCTGTATGGTATAGAGTCTTTTCTAGGTTTAATAGCCTGATGCTAATGAGCACTTTCTGCTTCCAAAAATGACTTCATAGAGTTAAGAAAACATCAGTCATCCAGCAAAGCAAATGTTTGAACTTCCTCTTTCAGTCTGGGTTACAAGAAGAAGAAGAAATATAAGTGATATCTGGTCATCAAAAGCAGGAAAGAAAAAAGGAGGAACTCATTTATCACACATCCCAGATTTTTTAAAATCACTATCTAGATTACTGGGTTTAAACTTTTCTCACTTCAGGATTTTAGCAGCCTGAATAGCCCAGACTAGCCTGTACTCTCAAAAAATAAGCAGGGGTGGCTGTAGTTAGTATCTGCATGGAAGCCCACCAAGGAAGACGTGGGTAGCTGTGCAGAGGAAGACAATGGCAAACCACCTCTGAGCATCTCTTTCCTTGAAAATCCCTTGAGAGGTTGCCATAAGCTGGTTGCAACTTGATGGCACTTAATTACTATATAAAACGGGATTTATCTTTTTTATCAAAATAAAATTTCCCTGCAAATGCTTTCTGTAGGAGGAAAGAAAAAAAGCAATTGACCAACATTATTGTCCTTATAGCTCAGATAAGTTAAAAGAGATAATATTATGTCAATATTATAGTAGAGAGTGGCCATTTCTGCACATCGTAAGAGAAGTGGTTCATCTTCGGAACTGTGCCAGCTTATTCCCAACCTTGCACACATTAACATGTGCCAGTTGTCAGGGCTTGCCACCGCTGCCACTGGGCGTGGCACTGGGCGGTCTGCTCCTGACGTCATAGGGGGGCCAGGGATTCTGCAGGACCCTGCTCTGTGGAAGGAGGGGCGGTATACCTCACCCAGACTCCCTCTCAGTCCACTCGCTGGCCTGCTCAACCTGGCCTGCTTACCCTCTGCGTCCTCTTTCACCTCCTCCTCCCAGAGCTCTCCTCCAAACCTCCATGCTTGCATCGCACCGCTCTTGCTCCACATCATCACTCCCTACTCACACCCACCACCACAGGGCTCTTCCCAGCCAGCTTTTATAGGGCTTCCTTCTACTGTCCCACCCCTCTTCCAGCCTGGTCTTGGGCTGCACCAAGCAGTTGCAGCTGGGGTAGCTGATCTGGCCCCACTGACCAGCACCAGCTGTGCCTTGTTCCCTGGCTGCCCAGCCTCCCTGCCTTGGCTGATTGCTGCAGGCCTGTCCAGCTGCAGTCCCCTGGCTAGCAGCCCGGCCTGCCTGGCTGAGCTGATGGCTGAAGGTGGGTCCAGCTGCGGCTCCTTGGCTGGTTGCCCAGGGCTTCCTGCAGAGTGCCTCCAATAGCCCCACCTGGAGTGGCTTGGCTTTTGGCAACTCCTGGGCCAGGCTACTATTTTCTAGCTGGGGCGTGGCTTTGGGTTGTTGGGGCTGCTGCTGCTTCTCCTCCTCAGGTAAGGTTTTTGGGTGGGTGACTGCTGGGCCCCCAATCCCTCTGCCCTTGCCCCCTTCTGCCTTGCCTAGTCCCCTTTCCTTCCCCAGGGGAGTGGGACTCGCTGGCCTCCTTCTGTCTCCCCCTGCCTCCTGAGGCCCTGGGCCTTTGCCCCTTGCCCCTGGCACATGCAGGTTCTGGCTCCATTTGCCCATGGGAGGGGTTGACCTGCTGTCCCCCGGCTGCCCCCTCTGCTTGCCAGTCAGACCGGTTGACCTACTGTCTGCTGGCTGACCAGTTGACCTGCTGGCTGCTGGCTGCCCCCTCTGTTTGCCCGTCGGCCCGGCTGACCTGCTATTCCCTCTTGTCAAGTCTGGGGGCTGGGGCTCAGACCCCGGACACACCCCCCCACTTGGCTTTGAGTTGTGGGGGTCCGGTTCAGCCTCGAACATGCGGGACATGAAGTCCGCGTCCACATGCCGTGCCCCCTGGCGGTATTTGATGGTGAATTGGAAGGGTAGGAGGGAGAGGTACCACCGCAGCACCCTGGGGTTGTGCGCCTTCATGCGATGGAGCCACTGCAGGGGTGCATGGTCTGTCAGCAGTACAAAGGGGTTGTTGGCCAGGTAGTACTGCAGGGCCCCCACCGCCCACTTGACCGCTAGGGCCTCCCGCTCCACCGTGGCATAGCGCTTCTCGGCGGGCTGGAGCTTCCGGCTTAGGAACAGAATTGGGACATCCACGCCATCCCGCTCCTGGGTCAGCACAGCCCCAAGGCCGGTGTCCGAGGCGTCTGTGGCCAGTGTGAAGGGCTGGTCAAAGTCCGGGTTCCATAGGGCCGTGGCATTGGAGAGGGCTAACCGCAGGTCCTTAAAAGCTGCCTCTAGTTCTGGGGTCCACCGGACTTGGTTGGGCAGCCCCTTCCTTAAGCTGTCCGTCAGGGGCGCCGCTCGGGAGGCAAAGTGGGGGATGAACCGCCCGTAATACCCCAGCAGTCCTAGGAATCGCCGAACCTGCTTCTTGGTCTTGGGCTGTGGGGCGTCGGCTATTGAGGCCACCTTGTCCGGTGGTGGCCTGACTCGTCCTCCCCCGACCACAAAGCCCAGGTATTGGAGTTCCTGGAACCCCAGGTGGCTCTTTTTTGGGTTCGCCCTTAGTCCAGCTCGTTGGAGGGCCCTTAAGACGGCTTCCAGGTGTTGGAGGTGGGTGGGCCAGTCGGGGCTGAAGATAATAATATCATCAATGTACGCCATGGCGTACGCCCGGCACTCTCCCAGCACCTGGTCCACCAGCCGCTGAAAGGTGGCTGCTGCCCCATGCAGGCCAAACGGCATCTTCTTGAATTGGAAGAGGCCTTGGGGGGTGGCAAAGGCCGTCTTCTCCCGGTCCTCCGGCCGTACGGGCACCTGCCAGTAGCCCTTTGTTAAGTCCAGGGCCGACAGGTAGCGGGCGGACCCCAGGTGGTCCACCAGCACGTCTGCTCGGGGCATGGGGTAGGCGTCGAACTGGGCCACCTTATTCAGTTCACGATAGTCAATGCAAAACCGGGTGGTCCCATCTGGCTTGGGCACCAGGACTATCGGGCTCCTCCAGGCACTTCGTGAGGGTTCGATTACACCCAGCCGGAGCATCTCGTTTGTCTCCTTCTCCACTGCCTCCCACCGCTTCCTGGGGATGGGGCGCCAGGTAGCCCGGGCTGTCTGCCCCGGGCTGGTCGGGATGGCATGTTGAATCAGGCTGGTGCTGCCCGGCCTGCGGGAGAAGACCCCGGTAACCCGTGCACAGAGGTCTCGTAGCTGGGCCCGTTGAGCTGGATCGAGCTGGGGGTCTACCTTGGGCTCCTCGAACTCCGGGGCTTCGGAGGTCCATGGCAGCTCACTGTCAGGAAGCTCCAACGGGTCCTCGGCCACGCCACACTCCTCTTCTGGGCGCTCATGCCACCGCTTCAGGAGATTCACGTGCAGGGTCCTCCGCCGACGCCGGCCAACCCCACACTGGACTTCGTAAGTAGTGGGGCCCAGCACCCTCCGAATCGGGTAGGGGCCCCTCCATGGGTCCCCTTCCTCTCTGGGGAATACCGAGTGGTGCACCAGGACCTTCTCTCCCGCCTGGAAGGCCCTCATCCGTGCACCCCGGTCGTAGGTGGCTTTCTGCTTCGCCTGGGTGCGAGTCAGTCTGCGGTTCGCCTCGGCTTGAGACTGTTGCACCCGGTTACGGAGTTGGCTTATGTACTCCCATGCGGTGGGCGCAGGGCTGCTGGCCTGGGGCGCCCAGCGTTCTGTCAGCCGGGAGAGCATCCCTCTTGGCTTGCGCCCATACAGCAGCTCGAACGGGCTGAAGCCAGTGGAGGCCTGCGGGGTCTCCCTGAGGGCAAACATGAGTGGGTCGATGTACAGGTCCCACTGATGAGGCTTCTCCCGTGTCATCTTCTTCAGGGCCTCTTTGATGGTCTGGTTCAGCCGCTCTGCCAAACCGTCTGTCTGAGGGTGGTAAGCCGAGGTGAACACCTGCCGGATCCCCAAACTCTGGCAGAGTTGGCGCATGGCGGTGGCACGGAATGGGCCTCCTCGATCTGTCAAGATTTCATCTGGCAGCCCCACCATCGCGAAGAACTTGGACAGTGCCCGGACCACCCCCGGGGTCTGCATGGTCCTCAGCGGGATGACCTCAGGGAACCGTGTGGCGTAGTCCACAATCACCAGGGCAAAGCGGTGGCCCCGGGGTGTGCGTGGCAGCGGTCCGATGAAGTCCATCGCGATGCGTTGGAAGGGCGTCCCCATGACGGGTAGTGGGGAGAGGGGGGCCTTCGGTGGGCGGCGGGCTGCCACCCGCTGGCAGGTGGGACACGAGCGGCAGTGGGCCTTCACGTCGGCATTCACGGAGGGCCAGTAGAACTGCTCAAGGATCTTCTTCAGGGTCTTGTGGTGCCCCAGATGCCCGGCCCACGCATGCTCATGGGCCGTGCGGAGGACTTCGGCCCGGTAGGCAGTCGGCACCAATAGCTGGCGGACCTCCCCCTGGCCACTTGGGGCGCGAGCTATGCGAACCCAAACCCCTCCTTGCTTCTCGATGCGCGGGAGCCGTTGGGACCTCCGCTCATCCCGCACTAGCTCCTCCTCACGAGCTGCCGTCTCTCGTAAGCGCTGCAAGGACTCATCTGCCCCTTGGGCGTCACAGAATGGGCGATCGGCCGGGGGCCCAGCTGGGTCTCCAGTCCGTGGTTCTGCCCCTGGTCTAGTAGAGGGACCCTCTCCCGGGTCGTCGGCCTCCTCCACTTGCAGAGCGGTGGCAACTTGGGGGTCTGTCAATTCCCCTGCTGCCTTCAGCCGAGACCCGGCTATCCCTGGGGTATCTCCTCCCAATTTCTTCGCTGCCTGCTGGAGGAGCCTGAAGAACCCCGGGGCATCTCTTCCCAGCAGCATTGGCACGGGTAGGTGAGCTAACTGGGCAACTTCCATTTGGTGGCGGACCCCTAGGTACTCTATCGTGATTAGGGCCGTAGGGTACGGCTGGGTGCGGCCCATCACATCCGTCACCGGGATCCAGCGGTGCACTGGGGTAGCAGCTGGGAGGAGCTGGGGCCGAATTGCTGAGACTGCACTCCCAGTGTCTAACAGGGCTTGTAGGATCAGCCGGCCTATCTTCACGGTGGCGCATAGACTCTGCACCTGCTTGCCAGGCGGTGGGTTATTTTCCCAAACGAGGGCACAAACCCTTGGCAAGGCCTCCGTGAGCGCGTCGGCTTGCAACCGCAGCTCCGCTGTCTGTGCTAGTTCCACTGGAGCGGCTGGGTAGGCTGCCTCCAGCTTTCCCCACATCCTATCCTGGCGTTCCTCCAGCCACAGTCCAAGCTCCGCTGGGGTGGCGGCCTTGGGAGGCCGCCCCTTGACTGGCGCCTGCGTTGGAACGTCTCTCCCCGTACGGGCCACCAACTTGTCAGGGCTTGCCACCGCTGCCACTGGGCGTGGCACTGGGCGGTCTGCTCCTGACGTCATAGGGGGGCCAGGGATTCTGCAGGACCCTGCTCTGTGGAAGGAGGGGCGGTATACCTCACCCAGACTCCCTCTCAGTCCACTCGCTGGCCTGCTCAACCTGGCCTGCTTACCCTCTGCGTCCTCTTTCACCTCCTCCTCCCAGAGCTCTCCTCCAAACCTCCATGCTTGCATCGCACCGCTCTTGCTCCACATCATCACTCCCTACTCACACCCACCACCACAGGGCTCTTCCCAGCCAGCTTTTATAGGGCTTCCTTCTACTGTCCCACCCCTCTTCCAGCCTGGTCTTGGGCTGCACCAAGCAGTTGCAGCTGGGGTAGCTGATCTGGCCCCACTGACCAGCACCAGCTGTGCCTTGTTCCCTGGCTGCCCAGCCTCCCTGCCTTGGCTGATTGCTGCAGGCCTGTCCAGCTGCAGTCCCCTGGCTAGCAGCCCGGCCTGCCTGGCTGAGCTGATGGCTGAAGGTGGGTCCAGCTGCGGCTCCTTGGCTGGTTGCCCAGGGCTTCCTGCAGAGTGCCTCCAATAGCCCCACCTGGAGTGGCTTGGCTTTTGGCAACTCCTGGGCCAGGCTACTATTTTCTAGCTGGGGCGTGGCTTTGGGTTGTTGGGGCTGCTGCTGCTTCTCCTCCTCAGGTAAGGTTTTTGGGTGGGTGACTGCTGGGCCCCCAATCCCTCTGCCCTTGCCCCCTTCTGCCTTGCCTAGTCCCCTTTCCTTCCCCAGGGGAGTGGGACTCGCTGGCCTCCTTCTGTCTCCCCCTGCCTCCTGAGGCCCTGGGCCTTTGCCCCTTGCCCCTGGCACAGGCAGGTTCTGGCTCCATTTGCCCATGGGAGGGGTTGACCTGCTGTCCCCCGGCTGCCCCCTCTGCTTGCCAGTCAGACCGGTTGACCTACTGTCTGCTGGCTGACCAGTTGACCTGCTGGCTGCTGGCTGCCCCCTCTGTTTGCCCGTCGGCCCGGCTGACCTGCTATTCCCTCTTGTCAAGTCTGGGGGCTGGGGCTCAGACCCCGGACACCAGTCATGTGCATTTTATGCTTTTTCTGGCTTTTTCACACATTTTCCAAGATCGCACTTGCTCCGAGGTTTTTTTTGCTGCTGGTTTCCAACATAGATGCAGAGGAGTTAGCCGTGTTAGTCTGTGGTAGCAAAATCAAAAAGAGTCCAGTAGCACCTTTAAGACTAACCAATTTTATTGTAGCATAAGCTTTCGAGAATCACAGTTCTCTTCATCAGATGCATGGTACAGAAACTGGTCAAATATAGAAGAGGAGGGGGGAGAAGGGGAGGAGAGAGAAGATGCAGTTAGGGGGGGAGAGGGATGTAACCAAAACATTCCTTTGCTAGTAAATGTAAACATCTCCTCTTGGTGTGGAGATTAATTGGCTTGTGTGAGGCTTCAAAGGAGTTTGCCGTGTTGGTTTGTAGCAGCAAAACAACCAGACTATCCAATTCCAATGTAGTATAAGCCTTCAATAACCACAGTTCTCCCTGTCAGATGCATCTGACAAAGAGAACTGTGGTCCCCGGAAGCCCACGCCAGGTGCCACTGGGCTCCCCCAGACCCCGCCTCTGTAAAGGAAATCTGTTACCTGTGATAATGTGATAACCATTCATAGTCCCTATTCAGTCCCAGCTTGACAGAGTCAAATTTGCATATGAATTCCAATTCATCAGCCTCCCGTTGGATTTTGTTTTTGAAAGGTTTCTGTTGAACTACAGCAACCTTTAAGTCTTTGATGGAATGTCCTGGTAGATTGAAGTGTTCTCCCACTGGTTTCTGGATGTTTCCATTTCTAATGTCAGATTTGTGTCCATTTATTCTTTTGCGTAGAGGTTGGCTGGTTTGTCCAATGTACAGAGCAGAAGGACATTGTTGGCACATGAGGGCATATATCAGATTGGAGGATGAGCAGCTGTAAGAGCCAGAGACACTGTAGTTGATGCCATTGGGTCCTGTAATTGTATTCCCTGGGTAGATATAGGGGCAGAGCTGGCATCTGGGTCTGTTGCAGGGCCTGGTACCTGTGCTGGTGACTCTGCTGGCCGATGCCAACACTGTTTGGAAAATAGGGAGGGGTTGCAGAACTGCTTTGGATGGTACCTTGCCATTTACAGATCCAAATCAGTTACTAGGGAAGTTTTGTTTTTGATGCATGATGCGATGCATCCCATCTTTTGACTCCCCCAGGAATTGTTTTATAATGATTTTATGAAATGACCAGCAACCTGTACAAAAAAAAGGCAACTTTTGCTGCTTTCCATGGTCTAGGTTGTTTCAACTCTTTGGACCATGTTGAGGGGACACCTTTCAATTAAGACTAACAAGTACTGTGCTCTGTTTTCCAAAAGCTCACAGGAGAAGACCATGGCTGAGCTGTCTCCAGGAACCTACCTTACAAATGCAAGGACAAGAAAGAGGAGGGTGGCTGGACTGTATTGTGTTGCTGAAAGAATGATGACAATGGGTCTCTCTACATGAGATGCCTGGGTATGTGTTCATCAAATGTTAGGAGATGCAATGTTAGCTGGGAAGGATAATTTAGAAAAACAGAGCCGGCGATGATTGCTCGGGCGGGGATGGATTCTCTCACCACCCACCGCCCCCTCTGGCATGCCAGACTGTCTCCCCTTCCAAAATGTTTACCCTGCCACCCTCGCTACTTAAAACTTTGAATTAACCAAGCCTCGACAGGGCAAAGGCTCTGGAAGGGAAGACGCCAGAGGTGGCAGAGGGCTGTGAGAGAATCCGTCTCCTCTGTTGTGATCTCTGCCAGCTCTGTCTTTCAAAACTATGCTTTCCAGCTACCACTGTGTCTCCTGACAGGTGAAGAATGTCTTATGTAGAGAGACTCTCAGTCAGCAAGAGAGCCCAGTGCAGAAATGGCAGACAGAAGAAGGCAACTGGAGGAGGCTGAGGAGATGCTCCAGGAAGAAAATCATAGGCACAGTGAGCTTCTCCAGGAAACCAGTAGTGAATGGATGGTTTTCCAGAAAGCTTGGCAGCAGAACTTGGAAATTATGAGGAATGCTGTCAGCACACTGAAAACACTAAGGGATTTAATGCTGAGGCAGCAGCGATTGGGGCAAGAAAATCAGGCTCCAAGTAACCTGCAGGAAGGCTCTGTTTCTGTAGATAAGACTGGTCCACCCAAACATTCCTTTGTTGACCGTTTGACATTGTAGAATGCATAGTGACCATGGATGGGGCTACAGGGCACTGATGTTTCTCCCTGTTATCACATGCCTATTTGTTCTAGTTTTTGAATAGCACAGATGGTTCTTATTAAGAAGTTTTTTTTTTATTAACATCACTATTTACAAATAAAGTTAATGTTACATATCCCACACTGTGGGAAATTGAACTATATACATTCAGATTTAGGGATGCTGGCCAAGAGATGTGGTGGGTAGCCTCTCAATCTGGCTCTGTCCTGATTCTCTAGGGACTGTAGTCTCCAGTTCCTCTTAGACATCTTGGCCTCCAAGTTGATTGGAATCAGTCGTGACTGGAATTTTGACTCTTCACAGTTTTTTCAGATTGCACACATGCCTAGGATTCTCCAAACCTGTGGATTGCTTTGTTTACTAAAGACAGCCTTATGGCGTCCAACCTGCCCATGAACCAGTGAGCTTCAAAGAATGAATATGCTATACATCAGCACTTTGCACGGTGGTATAGTCTAAAGTGCTGATGTAAATACCGTGGGTATCTCCATGGATCCCTGCTGTCTCTCCTCTGTCCACACAGTGCTCCTCCTAAAGCTGCCCTTGCACCCCTTCAGCCTCTTCTTCCTCCTGCTGTCGCATTCCAGCAGCCAACTCATGCCCCCGCAGAAGAGCTGAAAGGATGACATAGTGGTAAACAAATTTCTGAAATGGGTCTCTGATTGTTAAGTAGCCACTGCTGAAATTTATATGTTTGTTAAAAATGGAATGATGACTGGACAGCAATGGGATTCCAGATGGGAATGTATATATGGAATGGCAGGTATCCAATCTTCTCTCAAGGTTGAAGAATAATTCATTTAATTATATTGTTATGCACATTATTTATAGTCTGCCTTTCTCACTGAGACTCAAGGTGGATTTCACAGTGTGAGTCAGTAAACTCACAGTCAGAGACCATTCAATACACAACGTAATTGGGTGTATACTTGGAAATTTGAAAAGCTGTAAAACTATCATGAAAATCTTAAAGACTGTAAGAAATGCTAAATAAAACATAAGCATTTCTAAGACTGACATTTTAAGCATCATATTAATTATGCAGTGAGATCATACTTTAAGCCACTCACAGTACATAGAAGTAGAATGTATAGTCCCCACCCCTTAACTTATGCATAGGTAGGGAGCACTTTCCAGTACATCCCTCCAATATAAGTAAAAATCCCTCCTGAAATATTCAGATCTGCATTGTTTGTGGAAGGGCGGGAGAGTGGGAGCTTCCCAAACCTCCTCATGTAGGCCATTCCATTATGGGGAGGGGCGTCATGGAGATGCACATCTATGTTTAGCTGTTGACAACACTTACAGGCATGTCTCCTGTCTTGCCAGCTTGGCCTTCCTGCTTCCCCCAGAGGTTCATGAGGGATGCAAAGTAGGGTGTAATATATGCTGTTTACCACCTTGGGGACCCTATTTGGGTGAAAAGGCAGCATATAAATGTTTTAAATAAATAAATAAAGCTCCCTTCATCAGATACTAAAGAGCTAGATTCCAAATGGACTACCCACCCATTCTTGGCCTGTTACTGAACTGGTTATTCTCACTTTTTCAAAAAAAAATTGCCCTTCCAATAGACATCAGACTTCAACACACAATGCCTAGGTCATCTTAACAATCTGTACAGTCAGTGGGGATCCCTATTGTCGAAAAGCTCATTTTGTTTGTTTCTTGTTCAGATTAATCTCTAGGCTTTTGACCAGGCTTGAGCCACGGGTTAGTTAGAGGGGCTGGTGGTGGCTGCTACCCTGGAAAGTTAGGAATCATTTCCCATTTTTGCTTCTGTCACCTCACCACTAGAAACTAGGGCAGCCCTTCTGGGGAATTCTAGATAGGGCAGCCCTTCTTTCCCCACACTTGTGACAACACAGCCTGATATAATGCCCACTCACACTCTTCCTAAATTGTACCTGGAAAAAGATAGTTTTGTCTACAGAGGACTCTGCTCATACATTCCACGTTGGAAGGGAAAGCTGTCCCACCTTGCATGCTGAGTATATGCTTATTGATTGGGTGAAAAATCCTCAAGGCTAATTCCATGTAGGTATTTAGGGAAAAGATAAGAAATAACCACTTAATGGGTCAAAAACAGCCCTGTGAGCCCAGGGAGTGTGTAATTCCTGAATCTTTTTTCATTTACATCTTGGAGACAACTCATTACATAAAAGAGAACAGCTACTTTATTTACCCTTATGGCAGTGGATTCTTTAATATCTTAAGCAATTCCTGAACTCTCACATAAAAGAGGATATGTTAATGTAACAGGTACATTTGCAACATTCTGAGATAATAAATCACTTTAATAATAGACAAGGCAGGTGTTTCTGCATACTCAGGGGATACTCTAGATAAGTATACAGAAAGAAGATAAGTTAGCAATTTTTAAATAGAGAAAAAGAAACCTCAAAAGTGCCAGCCAAACACTAAATATGCTCTTTTGGTGTGTTCATTACCCTCCAGGATCCATGGAATGCTGAGGACAGTTGACTGTTCTTTGTGAAGAAGAGGAGAGGGGAGAGGCAAAACTGGTCTGCTTTGGTCCTTAACAGGTGAAGTATCTGAAGAATTCCTCCTCTCAATTCTTGTTATACAGTATTGTGGAGAGAAATCAATATGGTCCCTTCCTATTTTTACCACTCAGGTTCAGAGCCAGTTTAGACTGCAATTAGGGTACTTGCCATTAAGTTCTAGAGCACTAAAGTCTAGAATATGTGAGCAAGAAGTTCTTCAACTACCGCAGAGCTCAGCTCTGTCACACTAGTGCCCAATGGGGTGGGAAGAGTTTAGTGGCCTCCCCCGCTCCCCACACCATGTGATTCTTTATGGGCTCCCAACTTGTAACTTTTCTGTGACCAGTCAGAGGGTCTCAATGGAGTAAAAAGCAATCCGTTACCATGGGTTCACAGGACATAGTTGCTGCAAGCCTATGCAATTTCCCCACCTATACAGCTGGTGGGACAAGCATGGGGTATACAATCTGCATAGTATCTGTGCCACAGTTGATCTGTAAAACAAAGATAACTAAGATCAGGGAATTTCAGAGGTATATTGGTTGGAGCTGCCAGGTGCTAACCCAAGGACTTTGTCATGTTGGAGTATGGAAGCAGACGATATGTGTCAAAACTAGTTATCCCATCTTTTGCATCCACATTCCTTTCACTTAACCCTTCTTGCCCACCTGCTGCGGCTAGCAGGATTTTAACTATAGTCTACAGTATACTTGAGAGGAGGGCTGAGCAAAGAGACCATTCTATGATGGGAAGGAAACCATCACTGCTACTACCTGTTTTTCTTGCTGCCTCTTAAAACCACAGCCAGTGTCTCCAGGTTCATAGTTAGCAACTCAAAAACATATGAAATGCTGTAATGTAAACCACAGATAGGAATATTTTCCAAAGGAGGGGAAAACTTGATTTAAAAAAAAAGATTCCTTTTTGCACATGTTCATGAATACTTTTAAAACAAACCACTTGTTGGCTAGAGAAAATCAGCTCATGAAGAAGAGCACCACATTTTTAAAATATATGGCCTGTGGCCATCATGGACTCTCAGCCAGTACAGTCCTTGGGCAGTTGGAAAACACAGTTTCAGCCAGGATGGTTTCCTTCAGAGTTTAGAACACTACATGATAAGATAGCACAGGTATTCAGAGAAGAGCCTGTGCGGTATCATCAGGGTAAATGATTCTGTAATTCTGTCTCCTTAGATCAAAGTTACAGATAAATTATCATGTCTGTATGTAAAAAACATAGGGAGAGTTTACGACCCTTCCTGACTCACAGGGGAAACATTGCTAAAACTAGACTAATCCCCTGTTCCTCTCTAGACTTCCCTTTATCTGCCCATGGTAATTCTGGTGTCTAATCAGATGAAAACCTGGAAAATAGGCTCCCAATTCTTTACACAGGCCATGGTGCTAATGAAAGGATATTTATTTGGGTTTAAGACCTTTCATTCAGTTCTACCTTGACCTGAAAATCTACCAATGAACAGATTTGGTCTTTTTATCATTTTATACCGACATGAGAAATATAAATGGCACTCAGATTTGGCACTTACTGAAATTAAGTCTCTCTCTTCTTCACTGGAAGGGTAAGCCCTGTTCAATACATAGGCCACATGGAACCTCTTTTCCTTTTTCTCCAGAATTATCATCCCAAAGGTAAGTGATCACAAGTGGGGCACCAAAAAAGCTCATTCTTCAACCAGTTTACACTGGGTTTGGTCCAAATGTCTTCCTCCCCAGCTGGCTCAATATACTTTGCTGCCCCAACCAACCACTTTCCCCTCTAAGTCTTGGAGTCCAGCAGCAAATGTTATGCTATCAGAGGCATCCCTCCTCCAATGATACCAGCACAGACGCCACTGCTGAGGTCATCTGCAGCTAGTTGTGGAACCTGGGAGCGGCAAGAATGGAAGGGACACTTCTGCCATGGATGTACCGAGTCTTGGAACTAGGGTTGCCAGATGGCCTCCCCCTCCCCAGCACTCACATATTTTTTCTCCTCTGTGCACATGCAAAGTGTACACGCTCTCCCGACCTGGCGCAATGACATCACTTGTAGAAGTGACACGATTGCTGGCATGCAAGGAATATTTTAGGGAATATTTCAGAAATATTTTGGTAAGGTAACAACAGAAGGTAAGGTAATAACAGAAGCAAATCGATATCCATTGTAGGATAAAGGAATCATCAACTAATAAGGTCAAAGTAAACAGTCTACAGCACATTGGAAACAGAGCAGTTTGTAGTGGGTATGTTTTCAAACTGCTGCTCAACTAGCGTGTTGTACCTGAGCCATAATCATTGATAAATAAATCATTTTGTAGGCCCCAGAAACCTAATTAAAGGATTCCATATCTGGGCCATTAGCAGAGTCTATCATTTGACATAGGAAGCGTGATTATAGGTGGTTGTGAGCTCATTCTGCTGGCTGGTGTGTGTGCAGGAGTGAAAATAACAAAAGCATACATTTGGTTTATATTTAGAAAAGAAATATGAGTTCTTTATTGCAAGAACTCCATACTCTGATAGGAAAGGAGGAGAGATAGATCCTAACTACCTAGTTAAACTATCTAGTTTAAGGATGGACATAGATGCTAGGACAAGGCCTGTATCCATGCTGCCAAGATGGAGGAGAAGGAGCAAGATGTTGCCTGGAACAATGCTAAGAAGAGAAGCAGTGAGAGGGAGGAAGTCAGGAGGAGGAAATCCTGAGAATAGCAATCTGCATATCAAAGGACAGTCAGAGCTGTAAACAGAGTGCCCTGACCTCTCTATCTTTCTAACTTTTTGGTTTGTCCCCCTCTGGAACCTGAGGAAAGGGACAGTGCTGAATCCTCCTCTTCCAACAATCATGAGCAAAGAAACCCATCTTCAGCAAATCCATGCGTACATTTTTCATTCAGGAGCAGTTGCTCCTCTTGTTTTTTCTGCAAGAGCATGAACACTTCCTTGCCCCTTTGTCAACGACTAGTTATGTCACCAGTGGCAGTGTTAAAACTTTTAAAAACTTGTCCTACTATCAGTTAACTGCCTCCCAGGTCTGGTTGTTAGCCTAAAGGCTGCTCTTTGTTTGCAGGATTTGAGTCAAGGGGCAGGGGAGTGGTTAGTGCTTTTTAAAAAAATCCCTGCTGTTAACCGGTATGTAGTAGAGCTCACATCCTCATCAATCTCTTTGTAGAAGAAGACATTTCTGAATTCTGTTTTCAGTATCTGTATCACTACAATCCTATGGACATTTACTTAGAAATAAACCCCAATGAAATTAATGGAGGTCTTTTTTTTTTTTTGCAATTGAAAATGCCAAGAATCAGAGTAAATGTATAATTTTTGAGTTCCTGGATAAAGTACAACTCTCTTAAAATTTAGCTATAAAACATTTTTCAGCATTCTAAAATCTACTGGTAAACCATGTACATTATATGAGGAAAAGCTAAATTTGGACTCAAATCATACTGCTAAAAAGCCTCTCCGCTATTTTTACAAGTAATGTCTAAATAAGAATTCATGATGTGAAAATTATTACATTGATATTACATCAAATTGGTTTGTATAAGTGCAAACAGTTTTTCCTTTTAAGAAAATAAGTGACTTCAGCTTAGGGTTGCCAACCCGCCACATGGGGCCCCCACCTGCCCCCACCTCCCACTCACCTGGCTGGTATGAGGGGAGGAAGAGTCAAGAGGCTGGCTGGAGCCTCCCCTCCCCACCAAGCACATGACAAAATGGCACTCACACCACTCCTGGCATTACTTCCTGTTTAAAATAGAGGTGATGGAGGCTCAATGGGGCCAAATTGACCCAAAAGACAGTGGAACTCCTCTGCCTGCCTGGAACCTCCCCCCCCCCCCGCACCACCATGGAGTTTGAAGGTAAGGGAGGGGGCAATCCTAGACATCATGAATGATGTAGGATTTTCAATAACTCTATAGTTTTATTATAGAACTTTTGAAAATTCTAGAGCATCTAGAAATGTCACTTCTGGGTTTTACTGGAAGTAATGTTAATGCCCCAGTGCCACACCAGCATGCCAGGCCTGCTCCTTTTGCTCCCAGAGGTTGCCAGCTATGACCTGGAAACCCTAGTTGTAAATCCAGGTTTGTGGGTTTTTACATGGGCCCAGATTCTAGTCCTGATTAAACCTTTCCAAATTCCCACTGGGAACCCAGGTGCAGTGGGAAATTGTGAAAAGAAATCTTTGAGGTTGTGTTGTTCTTTAAAGAAACCATCACATTTCTATTTCAAACAAAGTTTATCTATATGATCTTTTGGGCATGGAAAGGTTTGGAAATAATTTGACCAGACTATTGTAAAACTGCACCATCTAGTGGTATTTTGGGTGCCTCTACAGCACAATGTCCTTGTAGTTTGTGCGCTTTTGGTTGACATCGAACAGTTTTTATTGATATTCTTACAGCATATCAATATTGCAGTGCTCGTATAAGCACTTTTTCTCTTTTTCTGTTCTTCATCCATATTAAAAATATTCTTGGGAGGTCTCTGATCTCCTGTTTTTCATTTGTCTTCTGCTCCATTCCTTTATGTAGCTTCTGCCTCCCCTTTATTTTTCCATACAGTGCTGCATACCTGGAGTATGCTGCCCCATATCTTCTTTTTTATTTTTAAAAAAATCAGGAATATGTTTGCACAAAAGTAACTCTGTATCAGATCCAAATAACAACATGTCATTTTCACTTGGATGTCTTGTTGAAAATGTACTCTTGCGCAAAAATACAAAAAATATTTTTAAAAGCAGAATTCTTTGTTTAAAATATTTGTCACCCACCTTTCCATCAAAAAACTTTCTCAGGATAGGTTACAACATGCTAAAGCCATGTAAAATTCAACAAATGAACAATCACACAGTATTCTTAGTTTAGAACATAATAACACTGACATTAAAAGATCACCTAGCTTCTTTTGAGAAGCAATTCACAGTTCAGCAGCTAACTAGGATGAAGAGCTGAAAACCTCTCTCCTAGAGGACTGTCTTCAACAACGCACAAAAATACAGCAAAGATAGACACAGCCAAATTTTCCTTGGGAGGATATTTCAGAGTTGTGGTGACCTGAGACCTGAGTTGTGGTGACCTGAGAAGGCCACCTCTCTCAAGTTGGTGGGGCACACAGAGTGTCTGAACAAGATTTCAATACCTGGGCAGGCCTACATGGGAGAAGGTGAGGAATTCTGGTCCCAGGCCATTTAGGGCTTTAAAATTTATAGCCAGCACTTTGAATTAGTCCCTGAAACTAACAAGAAACAATTGTAAATTAAACCCAATAAGAGTATCATGTTCTCATCCTAAATCTCTGGCTGTGGAATCATGAACCATTTATTGTTTTCAAATATTCTTCAAAGGCAGTACCATATAAAGCAGGTCACAGCAGTGTAATATGGATACCACTAAGGAATGAGTAACCCTTCCAACCCATGAAGGAGTATAGCTAGTCAACCAGTGAAACTTGGTTAAAGGTGCCTCTCGTCACTGTTGCCACCAAGAGCAGCTGTGAGGCTGCACACCTGTATTTTCAAGGGGAGTGTGCAACCCCATTCAACGAAGGTACAACACCTATCCCAGGTCAGTCATGTTTCCAGCAGAGACAACCTTGTTATCTAAAGAGTGCTACCAGAATCAGACAAATCAGAAGGACAGCATGTCTGATGATACCAAAGATTGCTGAAAGATCTAGAACCAATAAGGATGCACTTCTTCTACTCATCTACCAGTTACATCATCTACCAACCAGAGCAATCTCTGTTTCAAATTCTTTGGTGGAACCCAGTTAGGAATGGACCTATCCTCCAAGAACTGGTGAAAAATTTGAAAATTTGTGTACAGATATTATCCAGAGCCAGATACAACAAAGCAAACAAACAATCTGGTAAATTCTGCATGTTGTGGATGTGTGTTAAAAAGAAATGTGTGTTTGTTACGGGGCAATATTGAGTAAGTACCAGTAGTTAAGGAAACAAAAAGGGAAAGATGTGGGTGGAGAGGAGAATTCTTTTGAGAAGATGGCGTGAGTAAATACCATTCCGGATATACAGGAAATTAGGAGCACTGCTTGGCACATAATTGGACATATGTCATGGAGATGAAGCAGTGTGTAAGTTTTCTGAACAGGAACTGGGCCTTCATGTGGATTTCTGCTTAGAATCTCTGCACACAGGTCAGCGTGTAATCTACGGCTCCTTCCACACAGAGGTTTTGTTCCAGTTTGGTGTCCATACTGGAGCAGGGTTTGTTTGTTTTTTTGATACATCCATGTGATGTTTTCTTTATCATCTTGCTTCCATCGTTTTCTCTGCTTTGCTGTGGTCTTTCCCAAGCCTGGTTTGCTATGATCTTTTTTGAAAAGACTGCTGCCTAAGTAGATTTGCACACTGTGTGGAAGGGAAGATGTGGGTTTTTTCAAATCCTGACCACAATATCATTTTTCTTGCTCCGCAATTAAAAATAAAAGCTGGGGATTCAGATGAACTAGTAGATCATGGCAATATGCTGGTATACGGCAGGAAGAACTTCTTCTTTTTTTCAGTAGGAAAGAGTGACAGTTGCAGCATTTTCAGATAAAAGCCAGAACTGAAATATAAATATTTTATTATGGCTAAGGCACAAATAGGAACATTTACCAAGGTAATTAAAAGTTTTTATCAATAGTAAGAAATTATTAAAATGTGCACACTTTAATTCATTTTTATATAATATGAAACATTAACTTACAAAAGGTTGCCAGTAAAAAACATTCGAATGTTTTAAAAACCTGCTGGTAATTAGAGATGGGCACGAACCGGGAAAAAAACGTACCATGTGGTTCATCAAATTTCATGAACCACGAACCACGAACTTTCACAAACCTGCCCCTGGTTTGCGAACCGTTTCGTTTGGTTCGTGAAAATGTCACATCCAGGTCAGAAAATCATCACTTTTGGGTCAGCAGAAGGTCTGCAGGAAGTCCATCCCGTTGCCTAGGGAACTGATTGATTGGCACCAGGCTGTCTGCGGTGACAAACCAAAAACCAAGCAAATGAACCAGCCTAAAGTTCATGGCAGTTCATCAGAAATGGGTCTGACGAACTCTGGTTCACGAACCACGAACCAGCCTGGTTCATGCTTAATTTTGGTTCGTATTTTGGTTCGTGCCCATCTCTAGTGGTAACGTAACTATCAAAAATGAAACTACTCAAGGAATTCCAGCACACAATCAGACTTTAGATCACTAACCCCTCCTTGAACAGGTTTTGGGAGTGTACTAGAAGCAATCCTATCTACTGAAAACAAGCAAGTTTAAATTTTCTGTTGACATTATTCTGGTGGATAGTACTCAGAGATACAGAAAGGATTTCCTGAGAAAGTTGGACATCTTCCTTCTCTCTCCTCCTCCTTCTTTGGAGGTTTTTAAGCAGAGGCTAGATGGCCATTTGACAGCAATGCTGATTCTGAACCTAGGCAGATCATGAGAGGGAGGGCAGGAAGGGTTACATCAGTGCTTAGTTCTCATGGCCCTTTCTTACATGCCCAGGGTAATGCCAATCGCCACCTTGAGGCCAGGCTGCATTTTCCCCCAGGCTAGTTTGGCTAGGGATCCTGACAGTGTTTTGCCATCTTCTGGGCATGGAGCAAGGCTCACTAGGTGTGTGGGGGGTAGTTGTGAATTCCCTGCATTATGAAGGGCCTTGGACTAGATGACCCTGGAGGTCCCTTCCAACTCTACGATTCTATGATTTTCAAATATATGAAAAATTAGTGCAAAGTTTAGACTGGTGATACCAGGTGCCCAAAAATGTAATGTAAATGTTTTAAAGTTTATAATTGTAGTGTAATTCTCATGATCAATGTGATTTCACAACTTTGAAGGCATCAAATGGCTTCAATATAAAGAATCCTTCTAAATAAGGATTTCTGGATAAATGTCACATCGCTACCTCCTAATCTTGAAATGATCAATCTTAAACTAACTTTTCCTCTAGTTGTCATTAGCTAATATACAATTGTTTAGATAAGCAACTACAACAAAGTGCATAATTCTCAAATACACAGGCACTGTAGCATTTATACATTTATCTTAGAGGGGGCAGTAGCACATACAAACAATAAAGTTTTATGTAAAAATGAGCAGCTGTATACCACAGCAATTAAACAAGACTGCAAAGTAAAATCTTTATTTTAAAAATAAATCCATATATGTACTAAATGTAAATAAAAATGAATACAAAATCTATTCTCTATTTAACTGAATTTTACATAAACTTTACATTCCATTTAAAACACTGAAGGGTCTTGTGGCTCCTTAAAGAATAACACATTCGCTGTTACATAAAGTTTTTGTAATTCAGAGACCACTTCATTACATGTTCTGGTTCATGAAAGTTTGTGCAACCATAAGTTTGTTAGTACCACAATACTCTTTGTTATTTTAGCTCTAGCTAGATAACTTGACTATTGTTTCCATAATATATTCTTTTTTTTTCACTTTGTTTAAAAAGCTTTCAGGTAGTAAAATTTTAACTTTTGAATCTGTATAAGCTGAGGTTGCAGTTTCATCATTTTCTTTAAAATATTTTTATATTTGAGCAATTTCCCTAATTTTTGCCTTCCAATGATCTGAAAAAGAATCACAACCAACATGTAAATTCCAAGAAGGCACTAAAAAGAAAGAAAGGTGATCACAGGTTAACAAACAGAATTGAGATAGTTTATGGAGAATGTCTTGATTATTCCTAAGGAATCCAGGAAAGAAATATAATAAAATTCTCTTTTAAAAAAATGATTTGGTAAATTGCCTTTACTGTGTTTCTCAAAGGCGATGTACACTTCTAGCAGGAAAAAAAAAAGAATTTTGCTTGTACCTCAATGATATTCCATATGAATAGGTATTATGGTCTACCAGAAGAGGAATAAACCTCTAGGTAGGCATCTAAAGTTTGATTTGCTTTGCAGAAATTCCACAGTAGTTAAGAGAATCTGTGCTTTTTCAGTCTCGCGTCAGGCTATGGAGTATAGTGCAGGCTTTCAGAAGATTCTACTCTCATTTCCTGTCTGCAAATTTCACATTGATGGAATCTGCAGGAGTCAGTAGTCCATGGGTTTTGGCACGAACGGATTTAGTTTTGGGAGAAATTTTTATTTCAAAATTTTGAAGTAGCTGGAAAAAAATGCAACCTCATTAGAATAAATGCATATCTATAGGGGGATAAGCAACAATAATATTCTTAGTTCCTAGCATCATTTTTCTTGTATAATCTAATGACCGTGGTAGTATATAAGAAACTAACAAGAACTCTGTTGAATCAGACCAAGGGCCCATCTAGTCCAGCATCCTATTTCAAACACTGGCCAAACAGAGGTTTGCAGGAAACTCACAAGTAGGACATGAAAGCAACATCCCCCCATTTTGGTCCCCAGCAACTAGTATTCAGAGGTATGATCTCATTTAGCTATCATAACTAATTGCAAGTTGAGTCACTGCCTGTTTGTAAGCAGTCTTCACTAAATAAGCTAATTAGTTATTAGACCTCTACAACCCCATTTATCTGCCTTGCACGCAGAACCTGATGCTGTTCAAGAAACGTTTGGACTGTTTCACTCTTGTTTCTCTGTTTTAACAGGGTTTGGTGGATAGGGATCTATGTCTGTCTCCAGCTGTCTTCACCATAGGACTCACACTGGGAAGGGGCTCAAAGGGTCTTCCAATGTCGCCACAGTGGGGCTTTCACATGGAGGAGTGACTTATTCCTCTAATTTCATGACCCCCCCTAAGTCTCTGCTGGCATGTGATAAACAATATAGAGAGAGGTGAGATAGAGAACAAAGGTTGCTCAGAAGAAGTGAAGAGAAGTAATGAACCTTATGAATCCAGAAGAGTGAGGACTACATGGAAAGGTGCTATGCAAAATCATTGCAGTCTGGGGCAACCAATCATCGTAAGTGGCCTGTCCTCCATCAGAAAGTGCTATCTGGTAACTAACCTCATGCAGTGGTTGAACCATGGGCCTCAGGCATGCTACACTAGCACTTTTCCACACTATCAGACCTATCTCTATGGTACATAGGACTAGTTTAAATATTAGGACCAGTGGAAGATTCCAAATGCTTTTTCCTGTGTGCACTGTTGAGTGTGTTAGAAGAATGCTCTGCAGTGTGCAAGGTGTGGTCAAAGAGTCACTTTTGCTTTATTCCAGTTTGAAACCTCAATTTCTGTTTCCCACATAAGTCCTTTTCCTCAGTGGGATATGACAAGAATGGTTTTTCTGAATGTTCAGCATGCTCTCTTGTTGCCTTAAAGTCTGTCTCACCCAACTTCTGTGGCATTTCCTCTGGGAAGTGAGCTATGGAAGTACTGGGTGATATGATTATAGTGGCTGTGATTCCTGTATGCCAACCTGTCAAAAGGGAATGTGTTTGCAGGAGATGAGTTTTAAAAACCCATCTCCAAATTTCCTAGGAGAATGGTAATTACAGGGCTTCTATTGGGCATGACACAGAAAGCTGCTGTGCTTCCTTTGTTCATTCCCTTGTTATGTTCTGTAGGTGGATGGAAACAAGAGTGCTGTCAGAGAATTGTTGTGATTCAGTGTGTATCAGTTGGCTTCCCTGTATGGCTGGCATGGGGGCATCATCAGCGTGCAACTTTACAATTGATGAGTGTGGGTAACCTAATTGTGGATTCCACCTACAGTTGTTGTGCTCTCAGCTCCTTAGAGTTTTGAGGAATTTCTTTTCTCTGCTGAGAGAGTATAGGATACTGACCCGTTACATTGACATTGCTCTGGTGTCAGAGAGGTACTAGCATCTGGGGCTTAGGATAATCCTGTCTGGTGTTTCCGCCTGATATATTTATAGGCAATTCTGCAGAAATTATACAAATTCCCATATTTTAAAATGTGAGCAGGTTTACCAGGAAACTGCTGAACCAAGGGAGTAATCTGTACTTACAAAATAAGTTTAATAAGAAGAAAGTAAATTTTAATTTTATACCTTGCTTACCTGTATTAGAGCAAGGTGAATTTCCAGTTCAGCAATTCTCTTTCCTATACAGCTCCGAATACCATAACCAAAGGGAATAGAACCAAAATTATCTACCCTGTCCACATTACTTTTCCTTAGCCATCGTTCAGGCTGGAAATCATGTGCTAATGGAAAATTCTCTTCCTGATACGATGTAGCATAATGACAGAGAGCCAGCTGGGTCTAATGAAACAAAAATATGTTACAGAACAAAATACTAAACCAAAACATGCATGTTACTTAACTTCCTATATTTTTCAGAATACCAAAACATGTGACAAATACAGTAACATTATCTTTCTGAGTATCCCAAGGATATATAATTATTGCTGGGGTTTAAAGAGCATTGGACAAACCAAGAAAAAATATAATTATTAAAAGGGGTACATTTTCAAGTTAACACTAAACTTGCACTAAACTGCGCTAAAACAAATAAAAACCATTACTGAAGTTTGATTACAGAATATAAAAGAAAAAAATTATTCCAAATGATCATGATTAAGCTAGAATGATATTTCTTAGAATAACATCCTCCCAGGGGAGAGCTGATTTATATACCAAAATAATAATAATGTGATTATATTATATAATCTGGACAGTCTTCTGGACAGATTAGTGCCCCACTCAGAGCAGTGAACAGTCAGTGATCTTTATTATCCTCACAATATAGCTGGGGAGCTCAGACTGAGAGGAGTGGCTTATCCAAAGCCACTTGCTGAGTTCAGGGCAGTAGTGGGATTTGAACCAGCAGAGTGCTAATTCACAACCCAACCACTTAACTGTTATGCTACAGCAACTTTCTTTCCCTCCTGTTTCCATGAAGTCATACAGCTTACCCCTTTAGGTATCAAGTATCCACCAACAATCAAATCTTTCTGGGTTACTCTGCCATTTCCTGGTAATACTGGAAATAACCTACAAATAATAGTCAATGAGATATTATTAAGTGCCCTTATAATGCATTTCTGTAGAATTCCTTCAAGCTATTGACAAGCATATAGAATGAAGTAAGCCAATAAACACTGGACTTTGAAAAAGTCTTAAGATCTTTAGCCAAAGTCCCATTTAAACTAACTCAGAAGTCATTGGTAAAAAGACAGCACCTAATACTGGCTAAAGTAGTGTAAGCAAAGGATAAAAATAAACAGGATCCCTCACCCTCTCCATGTTCTGTCTCCAGACTGGTGCCATTTAATTTGTTCATAAATTATCTTATCCGAAGTGAACGATGAGATAGCACATAACATCCCAAAACATTCTTAGCTTTACAAATATACTGATGGAAAAACCATGATTGGACCTTCTCAGAATTTATAAAAAATAAATTGCAGCCATGTGTGGCTTGTGGCACAACTTTGCAAAAGCAGTCTTTCCTATTCAAAAAATGTAACCAGGATCTCTGTGTATAATGTCTAGTTTGATCCAAAGCTATATGTTTAAATATCTGATCTTACGTGGATTCCTCAATAGAGAAAATATTGTTGGAATCATCCCTGAGTCTCAGAAAAAGAGGAAATCCTCTGCCTTTCCTTTTTTTTTTGACATTGCAGCAAGTAATTGAATAGTGGGTTTCTTATATTTTGCCGAGTTTATTTTTGCACAAGATGAAAAAGCAGATTTGTTACCTATAACTAGAGTTCTTTGACTTATAAAACACACTATCTTACAAATGTGTACAGACTAGCAAGCTGACCTACCTAAAGGTGGGGTACAGGTGCAGATAAGACACAATAAGATTCATCTGCTCTGGCTCTGACATCTAGAAGATGAGCCAGTGAGATCCAGCGTAACATAGCGGTTAGAGTGTTGGACTAGGATCTGGGAGACCTAGATTCAAATCATTACTCTGCCATGGAAGCTCACTGGGTGTCCTTGGGCCAGTCACACACTCTCAGCCTAACCTACCTCACAGGATTGTTGTGAGGATAAAATGGAGGAGAGGAAAATGATGTAAGCCACCATAGTGGAATAGGAATCCATCTGCTGATGATGGCAACAGCTCTTGTGGAATGTGCCCTCTCTGTCCCAGGAACTGCTTTATGAGGTAGTTCATAAGAGCTTATTGGTAACTGTAACAGAGACTAAACCACTGTGAATACACTTTTTTTGTTCCTTCTTTAGGCCTGAGTAGCATAGAGAGAGGCTCAGGAATTTCCTGAAAGGGGCAGTTCTTTATAGGTGGAAGGCAGATCTCTCCATATCAGGCAGTATTAAGGAAAAAAGTCAGGAGGAGGAGTTCTTAATTCAGGTAGAAACCAGCCACAGCCTTCAGCAGGAAGGAGATTCAAGTCACAGAACAGCCTTGTCCCTGAAACACTGCAAAAAAGTGGTCTGAACACAGAGAACTGAACTTCCTTGATGAACAAATCCTGCTATATAAAAGAAAAGTAATATTGGCGACGACTCACTCTTTATCCTCACATAGGCACATTGTTGATGACTCTGGCCTCAAGGCCACTGCAAAACACCTGCTTGCTGCCAGGAGGGGGTCTACTGAATTGACAGCCTAAGCACTCCTCCCCGCACCTCCTCTCAGTGTCCTCCCACTCTGGCCTCCAGGCCGCTGTGAAGCGCCCACTTGCCGCCAGGAAGAGGCCCGCCAAATCAGTTTTCTAGAGCCTGTTGTATTTTTTCACACAATGGGTGTTGTTTCTAGTTATAAATAAAAGGCTACCTTAAAATGTGTGGAATCTTAGGTCAACGGTAGCTATAATGGAACAAAGGGTTTTCCCATTAATTGAATGAGGATCAGTTGTGTGGCACGCAGCAGTGTAGATGGTGTACCTCAAGAGTAAAGTCTGGTGAGGCCTTGAAGAATTGTTTCACCAGGTGCTGAATCAAGTGACCCTGCACAGCACCAAGCAAATGCTGAAATGACTGCCAAACGAGGTTTTATAGAGGAACATCCCAAGAGAGCTCAGAAGGGCAAAATATTTCAGAATAAAAATTTACTGAACATATAAGTGGGTCCCATCCTTGGCCATCAACAAAGACATGAAAATGCTTCTAGGAATGTCACATATATAGTTTTTGGCATTCAGTCATATATCCCTAATGGCTAACAAAAGCAGTATTCTGAAATTATTCTCCAAGGTTGTCTATATCCAGGTGCAGAATCCTGCCATAATGCTATCACAACAGATCTGGAGCTCTGGGCAGATGCAGAAGACAGTCCTTGAACAGGTAGTCTTAGTCAGAAGGAATGATTAAGATACAATTCACATGCTCCTTGCCTATTTTCCCAATTATGTTGGAGAAAAGAGGGATAGCTGGAAATGCATAGAAGTGGCATCCCATTCATTGTAGGAGGAAGGCATTGCCCAGAGAGCAATCTCCCATCCTACTGTGTGCAAAATTTCTCATAATTGATATTCTCTAGTGAGGCAAAGAGATCAGCACTGGATATGTTCTAACTAGTGAAGATCGGTCTCATGTAAGACATATTAAGCGAGCTTTTTATCTATTTTTTTTTACTTTATTTATACACTGTCTCTCCCTAATGGAAAATCAAAGCAGCTTACATCATTCTCTTCTCCTCCATTTTATCCTCACAACCACCCTGTGAGGTAGGTTAGGCTGAGAGTGTGTGACTAGCCCAAAGTCACCCTGCAAACTTCCATGGATGAGGATGTCTATGTACTTTTAAATTATTTGCCTGTCTTATGGAACCTAACTGATGGTCAACAGAAGTGGACCATCTGTGCCTTCACAGTCACAAAAAACGTACATTACAGCATTAGAAAGATAAAGGCCCTCTTCCTATAGCTTTCTGGATTGAGGACCCTATAAACGTATCAACATTTGAATGTATTGCATATAGATGACAATTGCATAAGGACTTATTTTTAGGTATTTGAAGACCTTTTATAGAATCTTATGTATAGATAAGTCAGCTATGACTTGAGGGCACTCTTCACCGCAATGTATAGATACAACACAACAGCACTTATTTTACTTTGCACAAATAAATTTTAAAAATTTTAAGCTTCCATGGCAGAGCAGAGATTCAAACCTGGGTGTCCAGGGATCCTAGTCCAACACTAACCACCATACCACACTGTTGACAACAGTCCCATTGTGGCTTACTGAATCCATCAGGGTGTTGTCCTTGCCAACTATATGATGCTATAATTGATGCAGTTCTTCCACAGGCTGAGCAGGGGGAGAAACAGAGGCAGTTTCCCTTTCTGTTTACATGGTATTTCATAGCCACATTGTCCATAGACACAACTTACCCTTACAGCCTTGGGAGAAAGCCATGGAGTGATCTGAAGACCACCAGAAACTTCTGATGGCTGATGTGATACTTGAAACATAAGGCTGTATCCAAACAGAGATTTTTCTTCTCCTTGGCTTCTGTGGCAATGAGCCTCAAAATGTTACCTATTCTCCAGGTCTCTGAACCAATCTTGAGGATTCTGCCTTCATGCAAACCCCAGAGACAGGCCAGTCAATCAGAGCCTCTGGAACTTCACGGGATGGAAAGGGGGTGGACAACCTCAACTTAAAAAGAGGGGAAGTGATATATTTTCCTTTGGACAGGGATATTGCAGTCTTGGATGAGGGCATAAGCTGAATTAGACTTTTTATTTTGAGCTTTTTAATTAGGATTTGGGGGTCAGGGCAGGGTAGGAACTTTGTTTTAAGGAATAAAAAAGCACCCTGTGAAGGGCCTTTTTCTGATACAGGATCGGTGGTCAAGTTCACAGGAGTTTAAAAGAGTGGCCTAGTACTTGAGCAGAAGCCTGTCAGCTGTTGTAATAGGGTTGCCAGCCTCCAGGTGGTGGCTGGAGATCTCCTGGAATTACAACTGATCTCCAGGTGACAAAGATCAGTTTCTTTGGAGAATATGGCTGCCTTGGAAGGTGGAGCCTATGGGATTGTACCTCAACAAGGCCACTCCCCTTCCCAAACACCTCTCTAGGCTCCACCTCCAAATCTCTAGGAATTTCCCAATCCTGACCTGGCAACCCTATGTGGTAAAGAGGTAAAGAGACAGGAGCCCTGTCTGGAGGAAAAGCATTAATTTCTCACCTCAGCATCTGTGTTCTTAATAAGGTTGCTGGTCTCCTGGTGGGGGAAGGGGATCTCCCACTCCCAGCCTCCTCCCCCTGCCACCACTCACCTGGACGGGAGGGAGAAGGCATGGGAATGGGTCTTCTGAGGTGCACTCCTGGCGCAGCACAACAACAACCCTCCTGGGAGTGACATCATCATGCTGCACAGGGAGCACACACACACTTTACGCACATGTGAAGTCATCCAAAAACGTAAGTGCCTGGTCTCCCCCCTCCTGCCAGCAGGGTAAGGGGACTGGCAACCCTAGTTCTTAACTTGGGCTAGACTCAAGTTCAACCATTTAACTCTTGGGAGGGGGGAGCATAACCTTTGGGGAGTGGAGTGTGAGACAGTTGTACATTTGTTCTAACTATTCCACACAAAACCTTTAACTATTTCTATAACATTTTCTGTAAATAAATCTGTGGTTGTTTTTCTGTTCCATCTGTGGGCTGACTATCAAGTAAAATTAGCTGTGGGAAAGGGGCTTCTAATCTCCTCGCTATCAAGTACCACATTGTTTGGGTCACAAATAAAAGCTCTTTCAGAAACAGAAAGTCCTTTTTATTGATATTGTGACAAGTGAGGTTTAAACAGAAGGAAAGGAGAGGCCAGAATGTGGGATAATAGGACAGCATTCAATCCAGAGAGCCTTTTACCTCAGAGGTCTTCCCCTCAGCTCTCCCTTTCCTCCTCATCATATCAAGATTACACCACAAATAAAGTCAGTGGCAGCCCAAGCTGTGCATATATAACAAAAGTGGTGACAACCAGGCACTAACCATCACAGTTTACAAACTGCAGGGGCAGGGTTAATTCATTTTTGAGTAGCCATATGATATCCTCTAATCATCAGTTTCCAGGCTTTCCCTGTCCTTGGTATGTTTTCTCAAACCTGGCTTAGTACAATCATTCTAGAAAAAACATAATTCAAGAATGCAAGTGTGGGATAGGTAGGTGAGCTTTTTCAAAGGTTCTGCTCACATTGGTACCTTAGGTTCCCATGGGGGAGAAAAGTAGGGTATAGATGAAGTGAATTTTTTTTAAAAAAAATTGTCATCCTTCCTTTTTTCCACTCTTCAGATTTCTTACCTTTTCTATTCTGTCTATATCAGATATCATTTTCCTCTTGTTTGATAACCCAGGTCATGTAATGGTGTGCCTGCCACAATGTGTGTCCCATTCCATGTGAGTTTCAGGGGAAAGATTAGCTTGCAGAGAGGATTTGTCTGAGCAGTGACAGTAAACACACACTGTGGTGGATGAAAAAGAACTGAGCAGAAGGCTATGACTCCTTCCCCTTCAGGCATGCACAGCCAAATTGCACCTCTGAGAAGAGAGGATTTTTGCACTTAAAATTTAACTCTAGAAGTTTCCAAGTTGAGGCTCTGTGCAGGCGCAAAACCCATTAGTGTGATTAACAGAGACCACAAAAAAGGTACTAATCTAATTAGTATTATCAGTTAGCAATTCTATATCTGAAAAGGAGGGGAACAGAGAGAGAGAGAGAGAGCTAATCTCCAACCTACCCTATGCATTTGTACTCAGAAATTAGTTCAACAGTACTTATTCTCAAAACTGTGTTTAGGAATACAGCCTTGAATCATATAACATAGTATGATGTGTTTTACCATTCCAAGGTATATTTTAAAAATCCCAGTACAGAAGAGAAAGATGAGCAAAAGAAGGGGGGGGCCCTGATAACTGCATTTTAGCCTAAACATTGTACTGAAGATGATGAAAGTTTTCATTGTCAAGTTGGTTTTTCTTCTACTTACCTCAAGGTTTCTTTAAGAAGGGCTCTAATCATTGGCAAGTTAGGGATATCATCAGCATCAGGGACTTTGTCTTTACCCAGTTTACTGATGATCTCTTTATACACAGAATGTTGTACTTCTGGGTGCTTTGCTAATAGATATGTTGCCCAAGATAAGGTAAAGGAAGTCTAAGGTGATATGGGGAGAGAAAGAAAAAGATAAAGCAAGTGGAGACAGAGTCCATAACATTTTAAAAGCAGCATTTGTCATTTTCAACCATAGTGTTTTATTACACTCCTGAGTCCTCCTGACCAAAATAATAATAATAAGCAGCAACAATTTCCCTAAATCTAAAATATTAACTTCTGGACAAGTCATGTAGTCAAGCAAGCTTATTTTCTTAATTAGCAACTCTCCACTAGGACAAGATAAATTACACCTACAATCCTGAGCACGTTTGTTCACTTAATTATGACTGATTTCAAGTAAGACTTAACAGGACTGCAAGCGTCATCTGTTGACGGGAAAGAGAAAGTGACCTTCATTAGGCCCCCTGAGTTCATTCCAGAAGCAAGATTCAATCAGGAGACTTCCAGATTTACAGTTTATCCTCTGGTAAAACGCATATGTTCTCCGTTTTCAGCCATTTTTCCTTACTTTTCCAATTAAAAAATGAAAACATTTATTTTATCATCAGTGAGCATTGGAGTTGCCAACTTCCAAGTGTGGCCTGGAAATGTCTCAGAATTACAACTGAGCTCCATCAATGACTTGCAACCCATGCTGGACAATGATATTCTTCTCTCCCAAGTATTGAGAGGCAAACCTGTTCTTGCCCATAGACAGCCCCCAACCTCAAACCACTTTCCACTCATAATAATACACTTTTCAACACTGACATGGACTCTGGGACCAGACCCTGCAATAAGCCAATATGTGAACTCTGTCCCCATATTTGCCCCAACAGCACGATCACAGGATCTAACAACACCAGTGATACCATCTCAGGTTCATCCACTTGTCATCTTCCAATGTTATATATGCTATCAAGTGTCAGCCATGCCCTTCTACCCTCTACATTGGACAAATAGGTCAGTCCATATATGCAAAAGAAAAAATGGACATAAATCTATTAGAAATCACAACACTCAAGAACTAGTGGGAGAACATTTTAATCTTCCATTGCTCACCTAAAAGTGGCTGTTCTGAAAATCTTGTTGGTCTCTAAGGTGCTACAAGACTAAAATCCAACTGAGCTCCAGACAACCATGATCAGGTCCCCTGGAGAAAACTGCAGCTTTGGAAAGTGGACCATATGGCATTACCTCATTGAGATTGCTCCCTTCTCCAAACCCTGCCCTCCCTTGGCTCATCTCCAAGAATTTTTACAGAACCCTGCCCTGAAGAGTTTACAGTTCTAAAATTTGAGTAAAAGAAGACAATGAAGTCAGAGGAAGGAAGAATAAATAGTGGAAGAAAGGGCATTCCAGTTATACATCTTAAGCTTAGTTGCAGTAGGAGATCAAGGCTATGTTATGCCAAAGGCATCACAGAAAAAACAAGTTTTGAAAAGAAGTTTAAAAGAAGTGAGTGATGTAGCACCTAGGCAGATACTCTGGAAGGTAATTCCAGGCATAAGGAGTAGCAATGAAGAAAGGGTTGAATAGTTTGAGTGCACACAAATGATAGAACTGGAGGAACAAAGGACATTCGCAGGTTATGAACACAGAGATGGGGAGGGCAAGGCCATGAAGACTTGAAGCCAGATCACAAGGGACTACTTAATAATATATTTGAATAGATACTATTGAACTGTAGCTCTGTGGCTGCTGTTGTACAAGGGGAATGGCTAGAGTTAGTGGAGTTTGTGTCTATAAAATCCATAGACAACTAGCATATTCTTCTGTTTCATTGATCTATACTAGCTGAACAAGTGGAGCCAACAAGTGAGAGGGTATTATACCATTGCCTATTAGAAAGGTGAAGCCATGCTGCAGATGGTTCTGCAGCATTTCCTTCTCCTAGATATTATATATGTTCAGCATAGTCAAAAGCCAATATGCATCACTGAGTCTTGTTTGGTAGATAGTGGAGGTAAGCTTGCAAATAGAAAAGCTTTCATTATGCTACCTTGCTTATTAGCAAATGACACTATCTACATGTTACTGAAAGTAAACAAGGCTGAAGTTTTATCATCCTGCTTTTGACGCATTTACATTTTCCTTATGTATACAGTGGAATTAATTATTTTCTTTTTCAAGTTCTCATTTGTGTGTGGCTTTAAATTTTATCAGAATATGTTGTATATTTTAAAATTGACCCTGCATTTAAATTTTCTCTTTATACCTACTCCCCTCACAAAACAGTAGAAACACAAGAGTACATCCTACACTCAGTCCTTTTTCAACTTCTTAGGAAGACACTAATGCAAAATAAACTAAATCATTTATTCTGCATTACTGTCTTCCTAAGACGTTTAACTCTAGAACTGTTTCTGTCTGTAGAGGTCGGGAGCTGTGGCTGACTACATAAGTAGGTACTAGTGTATAAACAGCATTTCCTCTCAGGTTTCCAGCTCCTTCACATCCTCTTCAAAACTGGCAGTATGCTAAAATATCCAAAGTACTTTGAATCCCAGTAAAAGCTGCACTATTCTGTTCAAAATCTTTAATAATATTTTTACATTTTAAATCGTAGCACTTGGAATTAAAATTTCATATACATTTGCTCATATACCTGCTCCAAGAGAGTAGAGAGAGGTCAAGTTGTGACGAATTGATTGCTGCCAGTTAAAAGAGGCAGATACAAATGAAAACAAAGCCTCTGTTGGCATGAAACACTGCCAACTGTTTTGAAAAGAAACTTGCTTCAAGTCTAAGTTTGGGAAGAATGAATGTATTTGTTTTGTTTTAAGAAAACAAAAAGCTCTTGAGAATTTTCCTTTTCTATGGAATGTAAGGAAAACATGCTTGATACAAAAGAAAGATCTTCATTTTTTCTAAGACCTGCCAAGTTTCTTGTTTCCTCCAATCTTGCAGTCAAGGGATATTAAATTGAACAGCCAGCTGAGAAAATGTTTTTATTCAACTAACTAAGTTATGGCTAAAACCAATTTTCTATATATTTTCCTGGAAAGACCTGTAGAATTCATATATTCAATGTACTGATTGCTGTCAGGCAATATTAAATGATCTCACCATTACCTCTCTATATCAAACAGCCCATTATACTTCAGTTGCCTAATCTCTGGAAATCATGTCCTTTGCTGCTTGACTTGCAATCTTCCTTAGAAAAACCTCTGAGCATAAGCTTTGCTCCCCCGGCCGCTTCCACCCCCACCACCCTGCTGGGGGATTTTGCAGGAGAGGTTAAATCAGCAATTATATCAGTACAAGTGGGCGCCTGCAAACAAATGTTGCAGATTGTGCAAGGGTGGGGTGGGATGGGGCAGGGGAGTTGCAGGGAGGAGTAATCCCATTCCCCCTGCCTTATTTTCCTCATTAGGTTTTAAAATAGTGGTAGTAGCCACAAGTCAGATCCATCTTTAATAAGCCAAACTCTCATATCTAATTTGCAAGTGGCCTCTGCATGCAGATGCTTAAATTACATCTTAAACGTTGTAAAAAATACATTGTGGGGTATAAATTGCCCCCCTCCCAAACATGAAACTTGTGTCTGCACTTCTGCAGACAAACAACCTACTTCCTCCACTGGGAACCAAGCACATTCTTGGTGCCAGGTAAAGCAGGGGCCAGGGGCCAGGCAAAGCCAGTGATGCTGATTTTATTTATTACATTTCTAGACAACCCTCCCCATCGGACGGGCCCAGGACCGCATAACAACATACAACATACAGTTTAAAACAATAAAAACATTATAAATAAACATTTAAAAACATTATTCTTTGCCAAGGCCACAGAGCTGCAGGCAGGCAGGAGAGGGGAGGCTGGAGCTGCTGACATTACTACTGAGGTGGCTGAGGGATGGAAAGCTGGAGACAGACATCTGGGCAGCAGGGAGGAACCCCCAGACACTGCTCCCATGGCTCGCCTCCGCAATCCCTGGTTTCTCCGCCTCAATGGGCCCAGCATTGGTGGAGCCAAGGACCAGCCCTGGCTCCACCAGCGGTGGAACCAGGGACACCCACCGGCCTCAGCAGCTGTGAGAGAATGTCTTACTGCATAACACATATTAAAAGGCCAGGTATGAAGGACTGCCTTGTTGGGCTCCACTGTGGAGACTCGGGGGGGGGAGGGGCTGCACCTCCGGGGAGCTGCAACAATGGGAAAGCTGGAGTGTGTGGAAGCATGGTGGCAGTTCATCCCGCCACCACAGCAATCCTGAAAGCCCCCCCCTTTCACATCCCCCACTTGTTCTAACATAATTAAAACACAGATAAATGGGAAATAATTAGAACATGGCTCAATATATTACGGACCACTAGAGAGTAACCAAAAAGGGAATTACTAGGTAATCTATACTTACAAAGAGAAAGAACACAGTGCTCCTCTCCCAGGAATGGGTGCATGAATTAGAAGCTTGACAAAAACTGTCTTGGCACAGGCTGCAGTCCTTGAACACAGACTTTCCTCCTTGATGCATTTTGTCCATTCAGGACAACAGTTTTATCATTTTTTTCCCCTGTAGCCTGGAAGTATCTTTTTGGAACCAATCATACTTTTTGTAGACAGGCTAAAATCTTCCCGCCTTTTCTGGCCAGTCACCCCCAAAGTTTAGATAACAGATTTTAGGACTCCCTGATAGAAAATTGTAATCAATCCATCATAGCTCTTGACAGCTGGTCAAACTGAAATTTCAACCCATGTTTCAGTCTAAAGCTGTCTCCCCCCATGCACCTGGAGTAAATTAAATGTCCTGCCCCTAAAAGACTTAATGAGATGTGATGATGTTATTTACCTCTGTGCAATTAAAAGCCTTGATACCCATTTCCGTGCATTAAATTCCTGTTAAAGGGGGGAAACATTTTTTTGCCATGCCTACTTGAGGATTTGAATTGCCCCTTGTCACAAATAAGCTTGTGTTACTTCAAGACCTATTTTGTTCTTCCACTACAATTGCTAATACTATTAATAATAGTAAACTTACTGTATCAACCCCTGCCAAAAGCATTTCAGTCATATTGGCATAGATTTCTTCCACTGTAAGTTCTTTACTCTTAAGCAGAGTTGTGAGAAGTCCGCCATCAACCTCTTCTCCTTGGTCTAAAAAAGACTTTATGTCTTTTAATCTATTGTCAACATGAATTTGACCTATGTGAATGACAGACAAAAGGAACATTTTGTAACTCATTGAGATTTAATTTCTCATGCCATTTGTAATCTGCTGCCTGCAAACAAACAAGAAACCATTAGGGTAGTTAAGGAGATAAATAATTACTCACTCTAGCATGCTAAAACTCTTCAAAGGCTGATAGCCTTAGTGAAAATACCTATTATCGGAGGTCCTTCTGTCAAGCAATTTTGTCTCCTTGGCAGGGCACTGCAACTGTATTCCTTGCAGCTAAAGCAGAGAACAGGCTTCTATAAAAACTTCAAAAAAGTAAATGTGATCTTTCAGTAATCACTGCTTTTGTTTTGTTTTTAAGATGATACAGCAGGGAGGAAGATTAGCTCAGTTCAGATATTCTTCTAAAAAGAATATCTTTCTCCTTTACTGCATGTCTATTCCCATTTCCAAGTTTCCTCTATCCATGGTTTGCCATAACATCTGAACGGGGCAAATATGGTTAGTGCTAAATCCAGAAATCATGGTTTGCAAGCCCACTTTGCAACCCCAACATCAATAATGGTTTGAAAGCCAGTGGTTTGGATTCAACCAACTTTTTTAAAGAGCCAAATTAATTTACTGAAAGATTTTTCAAAAGTTTTTCAGGTTTAAAATCATCTGTGTCGATGCAGATTTGGATTGAGTACATGGTACTAAGTGAGAAGGATTTAGCCATCATGACCACCTTAAGCAATTTCCCCCATAAGGAAAATGACAATATACAGGTTATCTGTTTGTTTTCCATTGCAGGTCAAACAGCAGCTCCAGAGGAGAGACAATTTAATTAGGGAGCACAATAGATGAGAAGGGGAATTTAAGTCCCTAGCAATGTGGCCTGGTCTGAAACATATGCATGTTTGTTTTTGAAGATGGAGGATCAGATCACGTGTCTCATACTATGTGGATCATAAAAAGCTATAGATGGTGTTAAAAGTAATGGGTGTGCCACAACATGCAAAATCTGTACTCTGGAAAACAAGCTACTGTTAGGATAGAATTTGGGAAACAATTGGTTATCAATTGGCAAAGGTGTCAGACAAGAATGTATACTATCTCCCTATCTGTTAGATCTCTGTGTTGAACATTTCATAAAGAAAGTTTGATTAGATTTAGATGGAGTAAAAATTGGTAGAAGGAATATTAACAGTTTGAGATATACTGATGACACCACATTACTGGCAGAAAATAATAAAGATTTGAAACTATTATTGATGAAGATTAAAGGAGAACATGCCAAAGCAGGACTACAGCTCAACATTAAAAAGACAAAGATTACATTTCTGCGGAGAAATTATACCATTTTGAGGTTGATAATGAAAAAACTGAAATTGTCAAATATTTTCTATTTCTTGGTTCAACCAAAAGAGAGGGTGCAACCAGGAAATTAGAAAACATTGAGATATGGAAGCGCAGCAGTGGAGGATCTAGAAAAGATCCTTAAGTGTAAAGAAGAATTGATAGGGACCAAAATCAAGATAATTCATAGTCTGGTGTTCTCCATTACTATGTATGGATGTGAAAGCTGAACAATGAATAAAGCTCACAGGAAGAAAATGTATTCATTTGAAACAAGATGTTGGTTTATGGGTACCATGGACCACCAAAAAGACAAATAGACTGGTTCTAGGTCAAATCATGCCTGAATTATCCCTAAATGCTAAAATGACTTTGTACATCATAAAAAGACAAGACTCCCTGGAGAAGACAATGATGTTAGAAAAATTTGAAGGCAGTAGGAAAAGAGGAAGTTCTAGGTGGATTGACTAAATAAAGGAAGCCGTGGCTTTTAGTTTGCAAGACCTGAACAAGGCTGTCAATGATACAACATCTTGGAGATAATTAATTCAAAGTGTTGCCCTAAGTTGGAAGCGACTTGACAGGACATAGTACACTATGTGCTGTTTACCATATCGGGTGTCAGTCACATTTGTCATATGTCCCGGCATTCTTGTCAACAACTTAACACAATTAAAAATTTTCTTGAGCAGAGACTTAGAATTTCAGAACAATATATATTTACTTACTGAATTTAAAGAGACCATCCCAAGATCTACAGAATTCTCTCCAAGGTTTTGGAATGATTGGACGAAGCCATTTAGGAATAGCTCCCACATACATGGTAGTTTTAAAACTGCTGAACATCAACTCCAAAGCTTCAATATATTCCACTGTGTCCTGAGGGATGTGGTTTTCCAGGCACCCCAAACGGCATTCAAACAGAATAGTTGCCACTCCTGCACAAAAAACCCATAAAACTACAGATTTTATTCCTTTTCCAAAGTAATTTAAATAGCAATTTGCACAGTATAGCTGAACTCTACGCACCTGTACTTGGTAAGCTCCGTTGACTTGGTATAGAACTAGGATTTGCAACTATAATCCTAGTATAGAACTAGGATTTGCAACTATAACCTTACACAGTCTCACACAATCAATTTTGATGGAACATATAAAAATAGATTTCAGTGACATATTTAAAAATTCAGCTGTAAATGACATTAATTCTATATGAGAAATGTTTAAGTAATAATACCCAATCTGAAACTAGAACTGTAAAAAAGGAATTCTTTATGAGAAATGTTAGAGAAATACCTAATCAATCATTATAGTGATTGATAGACTGAAAACATACCAAGGCTTTGGCATTCTAAAAATAATAAATGCACTATCCTTTCATGTCTGTAGTTTAAAAACAATAAATAAAAGAATAATTGTTTTCCAATCCCATTGAATTCAATTGGAGTGCAGCATTTCTGATAGTATAACAGGGCTGAGCAGGCTTAGGATACAGACAAAGGCCACTTCTCTGACATACCTCTGGCAATGCCTATTTCTGACTCCTATGCCAGTGTCAGGCTTACAGCAGCAAGATATTGGCAGGGGGTCACAATACACTGGCATATCTCCAAGTTATGCCAATATGGACTTTAGTTGCTTCCCTAAGCAGTTAACAGGCTGTTCTTTTGGATTGCTTCTTTATTGATAGAGTAGAAAGTAAGGAGAGGAATTAAACATTCTGTACAAAAGAAACTTTAAACATCTGTGAATAACAAGCATCCCACTGCTTAGAGGTTCAAATGTTTAGGACAGGTGGCACTCAACTGAGATTTGTTCTGACTTCTAAGAGAATGGAACTAGGTAGCTTGCTAAATAGTCATCTACTTCTTAGGTCAGCAGGGATGGAAAATATTACAAACTTCAGCAGATTAACTGACCTTTATCTCAAGCACATATGCGCAGAAGTCTACATTTTTAAAACATTTCTTCCAGCAAAGTATAACATGATGCCCTTTGTAGAATACATATTAAAACATTTATTTTTGCTCTAACTTACAAGAACTTTTGAAGACATTAAGTCACTTTCACAGTATTATTAAAACCTTATTTAAGTAATGAACTTTGCTGTCAGGGCCAGTGATTCATGATGCTTAACGAAACTGAATTTAAAAGATGACACAGAAAATATGTTGCTAAATAAGTAGGACATATTAGCACCACTTTTCTTTGCTGTGTAATAATTTACCGTAGCCCTTTAGACAGGAAAAGGATGACAGATACCAAAGAATACTGTTCAAAACATGCTGGTATGCCTACTCATGCAGCTGGATAAAAATCAGACCCCAAATTAATAAGCTTAGCACACTATGATGCTTATTTTTATTTTACATCATTTGTACCCCAACTTTCTCCCCAATATGCAAAGCAGCTTGCATCATTCTCCTCTCTTCCGTTTCCCTTCTCCACATGGTATGCCCATTCATGCAGCTGAACAAAATCACATCTCAAAGTATTTAAGCCTAGCATCCTATAATGCTTATTACGCACTGTTACACAATCTTCTCAACCTACACACACCATATAATGCTTATCATACTGCAATATACCTTTGTGTGCGATATTTCTAGGAACCATCTCAATCTTCTATGTTGACTTGAGTATAGCAGTACCAATTACTGTTGATACTAATAATTAAGACAAACATGGTTTTAGTCTCCTTTCTAGGCAAGGATGATCAACCTCACCTTCCATTGAATACTTGAAAAAAAGGCTGTTAACATTTGTCACGGTTTCCCCATCTTCTTCTTGATTTCTAAGAATATGGATTCTCTTAATTAAATCCGCAATAACTTCATTAACTCCTCCAGAAAAAATGGCAACATCTTTGGGTTTTACCATTTTTTGCCTTAGTACACGTCTCATTTTTAGCCATTGTTCCCCCTCTCTGGAAGAAATAAATAATCTTGATCATTATTGCTAGCAGCTGAACAGGAACTCAACAAGTAAACGAGAATTAGTCATTAGTATGCAATGTGCTGAAAAAGTTGCTGGAGGACAAATATTTGTGTGACAAATATATTTCCAAATGACACCATAGAGTAACAGAGTTACAAAATGGAGCTGGCGGGGGCGGGGGGGGGAGATTTCTCTACAAACCTGAAAAGTCCCAGCAAGAAGGAAGGAAGGAAGGAAGGAAGGAAGGAAGGAAGGAAGGAAGGAAGGAAGGAAGGAAGGAAGGAAGGAAGGAAGGAAGGAAGGAAGGAAGGAAGGAAAGAAAGAAGGAAGGAAGGAAGGAAAGAAGAAAGAAAGAAAGAAAGAAAGAAAGAAAGAAAGAAAGAAAGAAAGAAAGAAAGAAAGAAAGAAAGAAAGAAAGAAAGAAAGAAAGAAAGAAAGAAAGAAAGAAAGAAAGAAAGAAAGAAAGAAAGAAAGAAAGAAAGAACGAACGAACGAACGAACGAACGAACGAACGAACGAACGAACGAACGAACGAACGAACGAACGAACGAAAGAAAGAAAGAAAGAAAGGGACAATAATAGAAACAATGCCTGTAGCTTTAAGTAACACTGAACTATCAGTGGCCATGGTGAAGGTTGCTAAGCAACCACAACAGTATTGCTGAGGCTTCCAATCCTTGGTTTCTGTAGCTTGGAGGCCAAAGCAAGCATACAAACGGACCAGTTCCCCTCCCTTATGTCACCTGGCGGAAAAAGACTTACTGGGGACAGGCCTGGTGGTGATCAGAGTCTCACTACCAACAATACAGGGCACAGCAGCAGCCACTGTGCAGCCTATCCCTGGCCTGGCAAAAGTAGTCATCATGCAACCAGGCTCCAGTGCCAGCAACTACCTCACAAATTGGCCAGACTTTCCCCAAGGAAAGGAAAGAAAGGAAGGTTGGCTAGTGGGCATGAAAGAGAGAGAGAAGCAGGAAAAGGCAACTGTGGTAGGGTTGGGAGGCAGGGACATGAGGGGCATGTGATGTTGGTGAGGTGACATTGCCAGCATCACTACGTCATGTGTGCATGTCAGGTTTATTCGGTATATAACCAGCACAAGTCTCTGTATTAAATCCAGAGTAACAGTATAAATAAACAGAAATATACTAAAATCCAGACTGTAAAAATACAATAAATCTTATCTACAATAAGTTAAAATTCCCCACCTTCTCTAGGACAATTATAGTCAAAATGCAGGAACTACTGATTCTCTTGAGTCCACAACCTCCCAACTGCATTAGGCGAATTTTGTGAGCTATAGCTAGAAATTTGGCGGAATTCAATATATACTGAGGATTAGGGTCAAAAAGTAGTTTTTGGCTTATTTTCATGTCCACAAACCCATGAAGTCTCTTTAATAAGGGGTGAATAAACTTTACTGTCCTCATACAACCTACAATATAATAATACATGTTCAATAGATTCTATATTCCCCAACCCACAAGGACAGAGCTGCTCTATCAATAGCACCTTTTTGTACCGGCCTTCTGTTACCGCTGATGGAAAGATGTTACATCTGGCCATTGAATAGGCCCTACAATGTGTTGGAATCTCTAGAAGTGATAAGTACGCTATTGGGGCTACTACAGAGCCAGTTTGGTGTAGTGGTTAAGAGTGTGGTTCTCTAATCTGGAGAACTGGGTTTGATTCCCCACTCCTCCACTTGAAGCCAACTGGGTGACCTTGGGCTACTCACATTTCTGTGGAGTTCTCTCAGCCCCACCCATCTCACAGGATGTTTTGTTGTGGGGATAATACTTTGTAAACCGCTCTGAGTGGGCATTAAGTTGTCCTGAAGGGCGGTATATAAATCGAATGTTGTTATTGTTATTATTATATTTTATTTTCTGTGGGGCCAGATAGCTAGGAACAATGGGTAGCTCTAGGAATTTCAGGAAACTCTGTAACAATTGCTAGAGCTATCCAGAAGTGACATACCAGAGCAGAGGCTGGCAACATTTTTTCTTTATTTATCAGCAATGGAGCTGATAGGTAGGAGATTGCCCACCATAAGCGAGCCGCTGCCAGGGAAGGAAAGGAGGAAGATGAGGACAGGAGGAAGATGAACAAGTGAATGAACCTGAGATGGTATAACTGGTGGTGATGTTAGATCCAGTGATTGTGCTGTCAGAGTAAATATGGGAACAGGGTTGACATCTTGGGAGTGTGGGAGATCTATTTGCTGATCACCTTTTGTCACATCTCATTTGATTCTTAGTCCATTTGCCTTTCACTTCCCCCTCGCCCTCTGTAGTAATGATTATTGTTATTTGATAGGGGGAATAATTTTGAGCACAGGCCCAAAAGAAACAACAATAGAACACCTCTAGTGGTCACATATAGCTCTCAGCTCAAACCAGTTCAATGCATCATAAATGACTTGCAACCTATGCTGGACTCTTCTCTCACAAGCATTGGGAGGCAAAACTTTCCTTGCCCACAGATGTCCACTGAACCTTAAACAACTTTTCACTCATAATGTACTTCCCAACACTGACACAGACTCTTGGACCAGAGCTTGCAAAAAATCAAGATGCCAACCCTGTCCCCGATCCAGAAGAGTTACCCATGTTAGTCTGTACAGTAGCAAAATAGAAAAGAGTCCAGTAGCACCTTTAAGACTAACCAACTTTCCTGTAGCAAAAGCTTTCGAGAACCACAGTTCTCTTCATCAGATGCTACAGTATAGTTGGTTAGTCTTAAAGGTGCTACTGGACTCTTTACAACTCTGTCCCCATATTTACTCCAGCAGCATGATCACTGGATCTAGCAACACCAGTTATACCATCTCAAGTTCACCCACCTGTTTATCTTCCAATGTTATATATGCTATCAGGTGCCAGCAATGCATTCTACTCTCTACATTAGACAAACAGGTCAATCCCTATGCAAAAGAATAAATGGACATAAATGTGACATTAGAAAAAACACTCAGAAACCAATGGGAGAAAATTTTAATTTTCCAGGACATTCCATTGCTGACCTAAAAGTGGCTGTCCTTAAACAGAGAAACTTCAAGGGGAGATTACAATGTGAAATTGCTGAAATGGAGTTTATTCACAAATTCAGAGAACAATGGAAACCTCCCACTTCCTCTCCCCTCCTTATCTCACTACAGATGCTAATTTCTGCTCTAATCAACTTGCATTGTACCTTTGCATCCTGATGCCCTCACCCACCTTTGGTCAGGATATAAAGGCTCACAGATTTCTATTCCTACTTGTGTCTGAAGAAGGGAGCTCTGACTCTCGAAAGCTTACACTCTGAAAATCTTGTGGGTCTGTAAGGTGCTAGCGAACTAAAATCAGGCCTTAAATGAGTGGAAATGTGAGGCAGATTGCAGTCTCTAACATATAACTCTAATTGACCCCCATGGTTAAGAAATGTAGATGGAACATTCCCTCTGGAATTACAGAATAAATATCTTTCTTTTGGCCCATACTATATTATTAACATTTTGCTGACCTTTTCTAATGCAAAATCCAGCTCTTACTGCATAAAGCCCTCAGCTTTGGCAGTTTTATCTTGTGAGAGCAGAACCGCCATGACTCATAAAGGGATAGGCTTTCTTTTGAATAAGCACATTACATCAGTGATTACTCTGAATATCCCCTGGGGCATTTGCCAACATTCACCCTACAGGTATACATACATACAGTCATGTTGCAAACACTTAAAGCTTTAACCAAAAACAATTTTAAATGCATCATCATCAGCTTTCTTTGTGCAGAACACAAGGATCCAAGCACTGTTTGGCAATACAATCAAGGCAAAGATATTAGTGCCCTCACGCAGATATAAGTCCTGTTGCTCTCCCTCGTAGATCCCTGTATTCCTGCCAGGATTCCATATTAGCTCGTTGTGGCGTGGATCCTTCTTCCCGGAGAACATGGGCCACCATGTCTCGATCTGCAATGGATACAACTAGTTGGGGACCAAAATGAGACTTGAAAATGTTTCCATATTCTTGAGCATGCTTTTGCTACAAATAAAACAAAATAAATAAAATAGTCATTGTCACTGGCAAGAAAAAACGTTATTGCAAGAGTTCATTATAACCTACAGGGATCATATTGATATTTTATTTATTTATTTATGAATTAATGAACTACACAGAGCCTAACCCAAATATAGCAGAATGTCAAATCCTGGAGAATATTCTGCATTTCATGAGTCCCAATTACATCTCACAGTGGTGCTTTCAAGGTTAGACTTTGGGGTGAAAGTCCAGGGCCTCAGGGTCCCCGGCTCAGCAACAGAGCCCTGCAGCTGCAGCTGGAGATGGGAAAGTTCAACCCAGCTCACCTCCATTGGTTTTCCTCTAAAAGAGCAGGCAGAAAAAGCCCAATACCTGATGATTTAACAATTAGTTGGGGGTGAAAATTAATTTAACTCTTTCCCCCTATGTCATCATGCAAATTAAACTAACACAACCCCTCACAGGTAGGGTGCTTGTCTTTTCTCACTACTGATGCTACTTGCAGCACAGGAACACCATTTTGATTGGGAAGAAAGAGTTAAACTTTCCCCAGCCTTGCCCACCCCCACAAACCTGATATAAACCGCATCCTGTATAGCTGCTATTTAGAGCAAGTATCTATGTATACCCCTCCATATACCCCTCCATATATCCCTCCATCTCCCTGCCTCAGACCACAGAACTCCTATGTGACGTATAGTTTAGCCCTGTGCTATTAATGCATGCAGATGAAATCATTTTTAAAATGTTCTTCCCTCAAGTTAAATATTTGTCATGTATTCATTTCCTAGAAATCTTTTTAGTTTGAGGATATTTTAATTATTTCACTTTTCTTCCAATGGTCTTGGGGCAGTTTACATGGTTCACTCCCTCGTTTTGCTTTGCAACACATTTGTGGGGTAAATAACACTGTGAGATAAAGGCTGGCCAGAATGTGCAAGGGTATTTTGAGTCTATGTCGGAAATGTGAGCAACATGAAGGAACGTTTTACCATATGTGGTGGACATGTAAGAAAGCAAAAAAGTTTGGACACAAATACAATTATTAATTCAGAAGATTTTAAAGACTATTATACAACTGAAACCAGAGTCTTTTCTTTTGGAACTGATGGATACTCAGCTGGAAAGAAGTATGGAACTTTGGCAGCGAGACTATTTTATATGCAAAATTGGAAGAGTCCAAAATTACAATAGAGGAATGGTTCGTAAAGGTGCTAGAATTAGCAACAATGGCAAAACTTATGTCATTGGTTAGAGAAAAGACAATAAGTTCATTTTTGTTGGATGGAAACCCCTTAAAGACTTTTTCCATGAATTAGACAATAATGGTTTGATGATTTGCTGGTGTACAGAATAAGGATTTTGAATATTAGGCGGGAAAGAGCTTTTTGTAACAAAGAGAAAGAGAAAAATTGAAAATTATACTTATATTTGCCATGGAGAAAATCAGAAGCTTTCTTTTAGTTTATAAATTTTGTTTGTTTTGAATGTTTGTTTTGTTATTATTTTATGTTTGTTAGTTGTTATTTTCTATTTGGTTATTGTATATGTATTTGTCTTTTTGGTCAATTTGTCATTTTCTTCAAATAAAACTCTTAATAAAAAAATAAGGCTGAGAGATAAAGGCTAGTTGAAGGTCATCCAGTAGGGATGCCAGGCCCCCGGTTGGCGGATTGGGGCCTGGCACTTACCTGCGGTGGTGGGGAGTGCCTGTGCATGCTCCCGCAAGCGCAATGTCACTTCTGGGAAGTGCCATCATCATACAGCCCCTGGGAGCCCACTCACTCTCCGCAGGGGCCCAGATTGGGGATGCTGCAGAGCGCGGAAGCATTCCTGCCCTCCATAGTGGCTCAAAACACGCTCATTTTGGGCCTGTTTTAGCATGGATTGGGCCTGTTTTTAGCCACTGTGGAGCACAGGAGCGCTCCTGCGCTCCACAGTGGCCCGAAATGAGCCCAATCTGCACCAAAATGGGACCAAAATGAGCCCAATCTGGGCCAAAACAGGCACGTTTTGGGCCACTGTGGAGTGCAGGAGGGGTCCTGCACTCTGCAGCAGCCCCAATCTGGGCCTGATCCAGGCATAACGGGCCCAATCCAGATGGCTGCTGCTCACAGGAGCAGGCAGCTCTGCAGGGGAGCGCGTATGGAAGGTGCGCTCCCCCCGCTGACCAGATAAGCAGGGGTGGGGGCGGGGGTGGGGGCGGGGGATCCCTGCTTCTGGTGGGGGTCTGGCATCCCTATCATCCAGTGAACTGCACATCTACAGTTGCTAAGCTCCAGGTAGGTCCTGGAGATCTCCCTGAATTACAATTGATCTCCAGATTACCGAGATCAGTTCTGCTGGAGAAAATGGCTGCTTTGGAAGGTGAACCTGCTGGAATCCCTCCCCAAGCTCCACCGCCAAATCTCCAGGAATTTCTCAACCCAGAGATGGCAACCTATGTACATAGGGTTATCAACTCCAGGTTGAAAAATTCCTGTAGATTTTGGAGGGGGGGGATGGTGGGGTTTGGGGAGGGGAGGGACCTCAGTGGAGTATAATACAATAGAGTCCACCTTCCAGAACATCCATTTTCTCCAGGGGAATTGATCTCTGTCAAATATCTTTGAGAAGTTTTATTATTTTTAAATACATTATAGATGAATACATAGTGTTGGGTGGAGAAAGTCTTACCTCATATAGAAATGTATCCCTATTGTCTAATCCATGAATGCCAACCAGAGGAAACAGATAGGCAATTATGAAAGAAGAGTACTGAAAAAACATTTAGTGATGAAGAATGAAGAAGGAAAGTGACTTTCCCATATGATTATTTTACATGAATATATTAGGTTAAGCTTTATTTAACAAACAGATTTCAAAACATCTCATACATTCTTTGAGTTTATTAATCCGTTTCTGATATTCCATGCAACAAGTAATGCCAAAAGCATTCTGGAAGAACCAGGAAAGAAAAAGGAAAAGAATCACACATACACAAATACACATAGCAATTCAGTCTATAAAGAAAAGAAACAGTTATGTTTGAGAATATCTGGGATTAATTTGGAAATTATGTTCAGCCATCAAATGCTATATTGCCACTGGTGGTGGTGGAAAAATAGGTTGCCCCACCACAATTAATACAACTTCCCAAAACTGTCACATCATAACATAAAAGATTAGTATTGACCCAAAAGACTCAGTGAGATGCTGTGCTTTGTAATTCTACCTGCACAATGCTCTCACCAAAGAATGTAGTCACTGTTGCTCATCAATTTTATGTCACAGCGGTGGGCAACTTTCATTGCAGCAGCTTGGACATTCACTAAGACTGGTCCCCTGTCAATTGTTCTGATATTGTTGCACCAGCATCAGGTCATGGAAGCCAGATTCTAGGCAATCCAACAACTAAGTACTGACAGATGATAAGACCAAATTGCTAAACACATAATGCTTAAGTAATCAGGCACTGTGGTTTTAGAGATTATAGGAGGGGCCATGGCTCCGTGGCAGAGCATCTGCTCCGCACGCAGAAAGTTCCAGGTCAATCACCAGATCTCCAGTTGAAAAGACCAGGCAGTGGGTGGCCTGAAAGGCCTCCTTCTGGTATCCTGGAAAGCTGCTGCCAGTCTGAGCAGACAGCACTGACCTTGATAGATCAATGGTCTGATTCCATATAAGGCAGCTTCATGTGTAGAATTCCAGCAAATTACTGCAATAAACAATTTTAATCGTCTCTTATTTAATGTACCGAATATTTAAATATGGACTCAAATTAATGAACTTAATGGCCTAAAATACAGTGTAACCACAACCCTTCTTAGAATACTGTATTTTACATTTTCTATGTAAGGGCTTTCTAAGTTAGTTTGAAAAATCACCGTAAGATTTTCTTGTTCATATTCAGTCATAAAATCTAGTACTTTATTCTGAAGAAAGCAAATTCTATGTTCTTTGCAACATATAGAGTAGGGGTACCATATAAGATGCAGAGTGTGTTAAATAGTAAAGAGTCCAGTAGCACCTTTAAGACTAACCAACTTTTTTGTAGCACAGTTCTCTTTGTCAGATGCATCTGACGAAGAGATCTGTGGTTCTCAAAAGCTTATGCTACAAAAAAAGTTGGTTAGTCTTAAAGGTGCTACTGGACTCTATAGCAGAGTATGTTAACATTCCTTTGTCTTTCAAGCTTTGAGCACTGACTTCTGGCTATGTAATGGCATTTTGTGCACCAGTTCTATATGTGGCAGGCATGGCTGGAAGATCTGCTTAAAATTTTGCACCAACCATTCCTGATCTTATTTGTTTTGGTCAATGCGTTTATTCTGTTTTTCCCTTGGGTATCATGTATCAGGTCAGACTTTGCGTATAAATATACAGATTTTTTTTTAGGTGGAAAAATCAGACTTACTTTCCTGCCCAACACTACAGAGAACACAGTATATAACTACAGCTCTTTTGAATCAGCTCTTCAATTTACACAGTGCTAAGCACAAGGCCTAGCTTAATGATGGGAGTCAGGTTACTGACAAACAGAACCTTCATTGTAAAACTGCTCAACTCCCTCCCTGTTTCACATATGGTATGATGCATGAAACTTTCTCTGTGTCCAACTGCATGGTTTAAGAAGTTGCTGCTGTTGTGGATAAGGGATTTCTGATCAATTCTGTCATGTTCACAGCACTCCTAAAGAGGCAAGCAGGAGTTTAGTTCCAAAGATTCCACTGCATGAGTTAAAGGTACCAAATCTCATCATCTTAATTGGAATTGTTAAATAAACTGTGCTGTGCCCAGTATCTGGCCATCAGATCTTAATCGTGGCTTTAATCACTGAAAATGGCTATGATGAAGGATTTGATGATCAGACACTGGACACAGTGTACTTTTAGCCACATAAAAAAGTGGCTAAAACACTTGCCTAAGTGGCTAATACACAGTTTTTAAAAAAATATTTGAAAAGTTATAGGAGTAATAACTCAGTCTGAAATAATAACTCAGTCTGCAGTAATGTGTATTGTTCAAGCTAATGCAAACTATTAAACTTATGCAACTGAAATATCTTAGTCACCACAACAGCAACGTCTTAAACTTGTCATGACAGTATTTGTCAAATAATCTAATTTAAATTATTTGGAATTGTCCACCAAAGCCACAACTATCTTTTCAGACCAAGACTGCCCAAACACATACTGATCCCCATCTGGATGTCTTTCGTACAATTTTTGGAAGTCTTCCCAGAAGCTTGAAACACCCCCTTTGGCAGGTTGCAGACAAAAGTCTTTTCCATATGGGGCTTTCTCAGCAGTTCTGGACCCGTACTGCATCAGTTTATCTCCTGAGTTCTGTATGCATGGTCAAAATATCCCAGTTCAGTCTCCAAACTGCTTCCCAAACTCACCTTGCACTGATACCTGTGCAACAGTGAATACACACTGGCATATATTTCATGCTCTTCTGGATTACTTTTGGATTATTAAGTATCCATGACATTTGGACATCTCCCTTGGTTCTTAGACCTCCCTTTAAGGCATAAGTAAGTAGCTACAATCTTCTGATTTCTCTCTTACTCTTCTTCTTTGGCACATTGCCTCCCCCTCTTTAGTGGATTGACTTGTACACTGTTTGATACTTCGAGGGACAGGCTGTTTAACTGGACTTCCTAACACTCCTATTTGAATGCTTGATAATATTTTGACTGTTACACTGTGTAATCTGTCTTGAGTCTCAGTGAGAAAGGCAATGTATAAATAACTCAAATAAATTTTAAAAATTAACAACACCCCAGCTTGTATTATTACAAAAAATTATATTTATGTTTTCACTCTACTCAGATTCTCAGCATTCCCACTAAACTTGCAAAGGTGCCTCACCACTTTGTCGAAGATCCCTTTACTGCTACTATGTGGATCATTGCCCAAATATGAGGCATCTCTTAAGCTGGCTATAGAAACTAAACAAGCAGTTCATAGGAGTGAGATGCATTGGACAAGTTTACATCTGGACCACACATCGTAGCAACTCAAACAGGACACAGTATCCTATTCCAGGACACTAAAATACTGGACAACACTTCCAACTACTTAGTCAGATTGCACAGGGAAGCCATTGAAATTCATAAGCATAAGCACAATTTCAACAGGAAAGAAGAGACTTTAAGAATGAATAGAGCATGGTTTCCAGTCCTGAAAAATGCCAGGCTAACAAAATACTCTACATCTTACAATAGCCCTGCAGAGAAGATTAGCATATCAAGCACCAATCCATATGCAAAAGAGGATACAGTGAAGCCTCCCTCCATTAGCATTCCACACCCTGGGAAACTCTTACAGGATGACTCAGCCCAAACCCACCTTCCTAAGCAGATATAAATTACCTGCCAACATCTTCTCCACACTGTGACACTGAGAGATCTCGGTCTTTTGGAGCTACACCTCTGAAGATGCCAGTCACAGCTGGCAAAACGTCAGGAACTACAATGCCAAGACCACGGCTATACAGCCTGGAAAAGCCACAACAACCATTGGAAGGAAGGTTTCTTCTGATGCTATTTTATTGTGACTTTTGGATCAAATTTGAAAATAAGCAATACTCATATTGTCATGTATCTAGTTTACATGTTTCTTCCTGTGTGTACATGATAACAGTGGTTTGGGGCAGAGCAGTCCCAGGGGATCTTGATAAATAGTTGTTAACCATGTCCTTCTACTCTGGCCCTGGAGGACTTCGTCTTGTTTTTTATCTCTTCAATTTGTATAACAATTCTACTGGGCAGCAAGAATATAAAAAGACTGGGAGAGAAATGACATGCTTGCAGTTTGCTGCTGATGTCTATTCCACCATTCCTTTCATCCAATCTTGTTGCTATAGTCTTAGGACCTGCATGATTTCTAAAACATGGACTGGATCTTGGATCTAGGTGATCCAACTGATACTAAATCTTGAAAAAACTGAGGTGATAGGTTTAGGCAGACTGTATGACTTGTCAGATTTTATAATCTCAAATTCATATATTTGTAAGGACTGAAGATGCTCTGCATTCTGTAATACAGGCGGGGTTTGAAGACTGAGGCTGTAGCACAATATAAGGTCATGAAATCTCTAAATAACATGGGCCCCACATTACAGGTCCAGTGTCAAAGGGTGGGGAGGGGGAGGGCGAGTAGCACAAAGACACAGAGATGACTTGTTGGAATTAAAAGGCCACAATTGTATTGGTTTACAGCATATGGAGCTGTGGTGCAGCATAGGGCATGGATCCCACATTGGCCGAGTTGCCTGCCAACTGATGGCCACCCTCATCCCTTCAGCCCACCTGCTGAAGGCAGAATCTGCAGGATGACAGACCATTGAATTCCACATGGGTGCAGACATCTGTGAGGATCCACCTGTCATCTGAGAATGAGCATGCCCTGACAGCCCCTGCCTGAGCTTGTCCCTGCAATGCATTACCCCACAGGTCTCTTAAAGGGACCCATAAGTATGAGGAAACTAGGCTAGCATGCCCTGTTCCCTCTAAAAGGATCCATGACCAATGCTCAGACTGCCCCTACCCTATATTGTGACTAAGATAGAATAGTCCAGAGTGTAAAACATACTACCACCGCTTATGTTATCAATCCCAGAAAGCAACCATTCAGCAAGAAATTTCCAAACCCATGAACCATTACAAGTGTCCAACAATTCCCAAAAATAAGAGTGTGATGGGTGGGAAGCTAGTTAAGGAGCAGAGTACAGGGAGCCTGGCCGGCTCTACAGTATATTCCCAGCAGGTGAACCAGAGGAAAGACTTTCCACTCAAGGTCTGCTGACCAGGTCCTACCCCAAAACCCAGCCAGCCTGCTGCTGATTGGCTGGCTGGTAATTTTGAATCTGGGGCTGCCTGGGCAGCCCCCAGAGGCAAACAGGAGCCGTCAGGTCCTCAGAATGATGGTGGCTGCCGCATGCTACACCTCCTCACCTGCAGACTGCAAATGGAGCTCCAGGTAAGTCCAGTGCTGGGTTCTTCTTTAAAGACTTTCTACTCTTACTTGAACTTTGAAACTCTTACCAGGACTTTGAAAATGGGTAAAATAATTTATTATATATCATGTGAGTGTTATGTGCCATCAAGTTGCTTCTGACCTATGGCAACCCTATGAATGAAAGACCTCCAAAACGTCCTCGCATTAACAGCCCTGCCACGTCATATCATGTCATAATACCTGCCATCAATCTTAGAATAAATATGTTAGTAAATATAGCAGGCCCCTATGTACTGCCAGTAACAACAGACCCCATGATCAGCTTGGCAAACAGATGTGAAGCATTAGTGCTGTAAGTGCCAGCAACTAAAGCACCAAGTCCTTAGTGTGTGTGCATATGTAGTTTGAAAACACTCTTGTTTCATGGCACCCACTGTGTTATGTGATGGGGGAGGGCCAGACCAAACAACCAGGTGTTGAAAAGTGAGCAATCAAGAGCCAACTGGAAGCGATCTCAGTTCCCTTCCTTAAAACTGACCCTACCCCTCCACCATCAATGGAATGGTGGAATTCATCAACTACCAGCTGAAGGGAATGAATGAAGAAAGGTAACAAGCAAGCCAATGTAGTGTAGTGATTAGAGAACTGGACAAGGACTTGGGGATATCAGGGTTCAAATTCCTGCTCGGTCATACCTTTGGGGCAGTCACCCTCTAGTAGACTAACCTTCCTCTCAGGGTTGTTGCGAAAATAAAGTGGAGGAAGGGAAACTGTGTATGCAGCCTTGGACAAGGAGCAAGACAAAAAGGAGATTCCAGAAGCAGCACTCGAGCCCCTTATTGTCCAGAGCTGTTTATTTGTCCCCCACTAGAAACCCAAGGGAGCGCCAGGAGCTGCGGCTCCCGTTTCCCTTAGTCTTTTCTCCCTTCGAATGGCGATGAAGGAAGCCCTGTGGAGAAACAGGGGCGTTTCAAACGGCCCGCCTCTCGCCTCCCGCCGGGGAGATGGTTGTGTAACTTTTAGCCTGCAGCTGCTGCGGCTCCTCCCCCATAGCCATTGAAGTCAAGGGAGCCCAGCGATGCAGCTCAAACTGAGGCAGACCTTCCTCCGGAGTCGCCGGAGGAGAGCAAAACTAGAACTGAGGAGAAAGATGCGGATTTCTGTTCTGGGGCTCCAAAGGCTAGTCACAAATCCACCGAGCAAGTCTGCTCAGAATCCTGCTCAGGTTTACTCCCAGGAAAGCGTTCTTAAGGAGGCGCGGTGCGAGGCACACGTCACGCTTAAATGGGGGGGGGGGGAGGGGGTCTTTTTATCACCCATTTTTTCATTTATAAGCTGGGTCTCAGGAGTAATATAATATCTCGTTTTGGTAAATACTCGTAAGAACACTTTTTTTTTTAAAGGCCCATCTTCTCAGAAGGCATTCCTCAGGCTTTAAAATTATTTGAATATTGACTTTTTACAGTCATTCTCTCCACTGTGACCCACTGATGTTTATTTTCAATTAGGCTTCTGATTTGTCAATAAATTGATAGAAAGCGGTTTCTCGGGATCTGAAGGAAAACCTCTCACCCCACCCCACCCCAGGCACACATTTTCACCCCTAGTTTTTATAAGCAGTCGGAATGGATAGTTTAGAGTTAATAACAGCCCTTCATCTCCCACCCCCCTCTCCATAAATTAAGCCATTTAGATCAACATGTAAATGTGGGGAAATACCAAGAAACGTCAAACGTGAGGGAAAAGAAGCCCAGACGATGCATATAATATTACTTCGTCGTTGATGAGACACCTAAAATTATTTTTGCTTTGAAATTATCACTGATGCTAATGTTTTAGCTCTGAAAGCACATTTCATTTTCAGTGGAATGAGAAAGCCACAACTCCCTTAAATTCTTCTTCCCCTACATGAAGCCCTGCTGGCAGTATAGCATTATAACATTGACAGCCTTACGGATAAAGTTGTTTTTACTTTCTGCTGTAGTGATTTCAAAAAGGTGCACGAGGGTGTACAGCCCATAGACCAAATCCCCTCTAAAATTACTGGAAGTCAAGCATACCTGGATTTCATGAATGCGTCCAAACCCCCCCTTCCAGAAAAACTCCAACAGATTGGAGAAGAACTTCGGTCCCGGCATTTCTTTCAGGCTTTTCACTCTTTGGTGCCTCGGATGCTGGCTGGATTTAAGGAGACCCCTGGCTCCTCCTTTGGAAGCTGCCATCATCTCTTTTTCTTTGTCCTCTGCTGTTGCAGCTGCGTTATTTTGCGCCTCCAGGGACGTGTTGCCTGAAAGTTTGGGCAGCTGGTGAAACATACTGTCAAAAATCACGCCATAAACGCAACTCCTTTTCGGCCGAAGCACCTGTCTGCAACCAGTTTGCAAGATTTTGGCAAGGGGAGACATGCTTTGAAAAAAAAGTTGGAGAAAACTTCTGCTGCACGTCAGTGGCTGCCTTTCATTATACGAAGCGTCCCTCCGTTTGATTTCAGCAAGCGGCACTTCTCCACACTCTTTTTGCCTGAGCATCAGTTTACACAGACCATTATTAAGGACTCCCTCCCCTGAGGCTCGAAGGGGGGAGGATGGTCTGAGCTGAGACTTAAACAGAATCTGTCTGTGATGCATTTTGTTTAATCTGGGGCAGATAAACACCCAATTTAACTATGATCTTAAACTATCCACTTTTGGGTCTCAACCCTCCTTTCCACTGTCTTGGCAAAAGGAATTGTGCTATTATGTGTCAATTTCTTGTGGGCCACTTGTTTTCCATGTGTCAGCCCATGCTAAAATCAACCACTACACTGAACAAAGATTGCCACTCGGTGTGCCGCTGTTTAATCCCCAGTTATTCTTGACTCATATATAGAAGGCAATATTTTTAACCACAAACATTTAGGCTACATGTCTGAGTTCTAAAAAGTTTAATCAACATGAACTTCTCAAAATGAGCTTGTAGGTTTGAGAACTTGTTTAGATTTGGTTACTTCTCAGAGAGTTAATTTTTTTTCCTGGCTTGCCCAAATATAGCCTTTTTTCTTGCTTCACAATCTTATGTGTGTTCTTAAAAAAAAAAGTCTGTCCTACCTTTCCCCCTCAGCATTACTACAGTGTAACTTTTCAGTAAAGATAATTATTTTTCCATAGTATTAGCAACACCCCAACTGCAATATTTTATCCAATAAAAACAGCATTGCTAATAAAGATATTTTCCACAAGTGATTATAATTTAAACCTAGAATACAACAGCATGCTAATACAAAACAGAGAACCATTTTTAAAAAAAATTAAATTGTAATTTCTAACCTCTGTAGATTTGTCATTCATATTGGTGCAGTTATGGCAAAAATCTAAGTATCACTTGTGAAACTATCCATGGCAATGTCTTACCTACTTGAAATAACTTTGCTTAATATTAATACTTGTTTTGCTGGTGGAAAAAGTATGAAGCAGCATGCATAATACAGTACTTAAGGCAAACTGGATACACCTTATAGAAACTCGGTAATGCTGCTTAATTTAGCCAGATAATAACCATAAAATAGTGTGAGGACCACTTTTTTTCAGAAAAGTATCTAACAATATAATCCTATTACTGTGCAGTAGCCATGCTGAGATACCCAATAGCTTGTGCAGATAAAGTCAGTGACCTCCTTTGTCTAACAAAGACAATGGATTTGCCTGGATCTGCCTTATTTCCAGACAACCCCAGTCCCATAATTTAAGAAATGCCCAACCAGGATCCATCCAAGTCAGCAATTTATTCAAAATATTGCCCAACTCTGGAAGCTGAAAAGCAAGGCAGAGAGTTGCAGTGGTTTTCTCCATTATACTGGGGACAAGAGGCCACTGTAGTAGAGTTATTGTTAACTCTTCATCTGCCATCATTCCTCTGCATCTTGTCTTCTGTGCCTTCAGTTCCATCAGATATTTCAAGTTTTTTTATCATATTATGAAAATAGGCATAATATATAAAATTAATCTAACATTTTCAAAGTTTGGAGATGGCAAGTGAATATGATGTGCATGGTATACATTGAAAATCACCCTGAGAACTGTTGTTCCTTTAAATTTCACAGAGTATGTCAGAAACTTTGTAGTACCCAAACTCTGAGCTAGTATTAGCCATTTATCATCACTAACTTTGACTCTTTTTAAGTAAAAGATTAAGTATAGTGTCCAATTGTTGGCATTGTAACTTACAAGAAGCATCTCTTAAGCATATGCTTTGGACATGTCCAGTTATTCTGTCCTTTTGGGAGGAAGTTGTTACTCATATTAATTTTGTATTAGAATACTCATTTATTTTTGAGGAGGTTTATGTACTTTTAAATTATTTGTCTGTAGCATGGAACCTAACTGAGTCAGTGGAAATGGACCTTCCATGCCCTTACAGTTGCTGACTTATATGACAGCACTGGAAGGACAAAGTCCCACTTCCCATAACTCATTGGACTGAGGACCTTATAAACTTATCAACATTTGAACGTATCACAACAATTGCAAATTGATTTATTTTTAGATATTTGGAGACTTTTTATAGAACCATACGTATAGATTCACGAACATTGTTTCATTTTACTTGTTTTTTCTTTTGCTTTGCACAAGTAAATAAAAATTAAAAAAATACTTTGACCCTTGTGACACATACCTACAGATGGAAAAGTGCAGTGGTTTGGCTGGGGGCAAAGAGTGAGAGAGGATTGTGGCACTGGAGCGTATTATAGGAACAATTGAGAAGGGGGGAGCCAAAGAGTTTGGAGAAGGACGATGCTGAGGAAGATAAGGGATGAGGAAAACCTGTGTTGAGGTTTTTGACTACATACAGATTTCAGTTTAGGACATTTAAGCATCACTGTAGACACATTTTAAAGGCTTTAGTTTTTTTTGTTCTTCTAAAGAATATTTCTAAGTGGGGTTGGTTCATCTAATTCTCTCCACTTTCTTTCTTGTAATATAGTTCACACTATATTCTGTATACTCTCCTCGATATGTGCTTCAGACATTCAAGTTTAATGTTAAGAACACAAGTTCTTACATTGCTATTCAATGCATAGTTCCCATGAGCTCATATTTATTAAAACTCTGCACTTTCCTCTCTTAATTAAAATAAGTCAAAAGACTAGTTTTCATCCTGACATAGCTGCTGAGTTCATTTTGCACATGCTCAATAGGTGGTAGTTGATACCTGTATACAGCACATCTAATTAAACTGAATGTTACACAGCTGTAAGGAAAAGGCTCAAAGACAAACATGAATGACTGTCACTGTGAAGGAGAAAAAGTGGTACATCTTATTAAATAAAACAAGTTATACTCCCCTCCACACTTCAGCCAATAGTGAGAGAAGAACAAAACAGTTTGTAATGACAATTACGAAACTTAATTTTAAAAATATATATCTGACAAGTTCAAAGGGTGAGAAAATGATCACAAAGGCTGCTGTCAAGAAGTCATTAGTCAAGCACAACTCCTATTGATTTCAAAGACTCTTGCTTGAATAGTAACTGTAGGAGTGAGGCCTCAAATGAGATACTATCATGCGGCTAGAGAGAAAGAAGATAGCTTTCCTTCCAGGAGTTTCTCCCTGATAGGAATCCATGGAAAGTTTTAAAAAATCTCTGTGGCTTTACATGATTTATTGCTAGTGCAGACATACACATTCTTATTGTTTAATTAAATCCTGGTAATTATCCATAGGTCACCGTTGAAAATGAGCTAACAAATCATAAGAGACCTATAGTTCTTCTTTGGGAATGACTTATACCTTCAGAGTAGGTACAAGTGACTCATCAGGCAAGTGATTCAATGCTGGTTTGTAAATAACCCTTCATCTTGCAAAATCTATAATAAGCTGACTACAAAACACTCATGTCAGATTTGGATTCTGGAATAAAAATTATATTTCAACTGCATTGCTTTCCCATCTTTTCTTCAGTTGATTATACAGTTAATAATAGATGATTCCATAACAATTTACATTTAGACCATGTCTAAGGTTGCTATCTTTTCAACTGTGTTTCGTCAGCCACCTACACAGGTTTTAAAATAATGACTTCTAATGTGATCCTATCCTTGTTTCTTGAATTATTTCCACTGGCTAGGACAGAACAATTACCAAATCTTTTGCCAGTAGGACATAACACTATGCCAGCAGAACGTGTCAGAACAGCAATACCGTTTGTCAATGGTATTTGACTAGAGCAAAAGTGGGGAAATGGTCAGACAGAGCCATATATACTGTTACTATAGAGAAGAGGAAAATGGCTCAGGCTATTGACACAATCACCCTTAAGAGCCTTCTCCTGCCACACAGAGCCAAGCAGTCTCCACGTTTTATTAGGGAATCGATGGTGATTAAACAGTGGCACTCTACAGCTAGAGTGCCACTTGATTGGGGTAAACTCTCCTTAAAAAGTCAGCTTTGCAGTTTAAGAGTATTGTTTGACACAATACTCACCTTAGAAAGTCAGGTGGCTGTGGTGGCTCAGAGTGAATTTGCTCAGCCTCAGCTGTTGCATCAGCTGTGCATATTCCTGGCTTAGTCAGATCTAGCCACAGTGATCTATGCCTTAGTTACAGCTTGACTAAACTATTGCAATGCGCTCTGCTTGGGGCTGCCCTTGAAGACTGTTCAGAAGGCAGTTAATATTTTAAATAAAGATTATTAAACATTGTACTCAGTCATGTTGGTCCCAGATCACACAAAGGTGTATCTGCAAAAGAGACAGTGTATTAAAACATATATTCAGAGTCAAAGGAGAGCCCCAAACACCTGTCCCGCTGCCAAACTTTGCAGCTAACACAGGAACTAATTCAGGGCATCCCATGGGGATTATATAAACCTCAATAATGCAATACAGTTCTCAAATATCAAAATATGTGAGAGTCTGCATTATTCTGACTACAAGCACAAATCTAAAGACTTTGGTGATGAGATACTATGCACAAAAATCCAAAGTCAACAACTAGAAACAGCTTAACAAAATAAGGAGCAGATGATTTAACATTTATCTATTCTGTCTTCACACAACCATTACAAGTACCATGCTTCCAAAATCAACACATTATATCTTTTTTCTGCAATAAGAGTTACAAAGTTAAGGTACCTCAAACCAACCAATCCGGAAAGAAAAATTCATGACTCAAACCAAGGAACCTGTACTTCATCCAACCTAGGTAAACCTGTGAGAGACAAGCGTGGAGCACCCATAACAAGTATCTCCAGTTCTTCCTTCCCCTGCAATATGGGGAAATTATGTACCATCTTAACAGTCCTTCCCCTAACACACAATTCAATCTATTGCCAATACCAGCAAGCTGCCATGACTAATTTACTGCTTTAGTGGTTAATAATCTGCATCTACACATGGTCAGCAAGTGTGGCCTTGTCAGTTCCTATGCAAAGACAGCTGAAAGGTTCAATGTGTTCTGGAATGGTTCTTTTTCTCCTCTCAGTGGAACTCAAGTCTACACTGCACCTCATGGAAATTGACTATGGGCCGGGGGAGCTGAGTCCTTAATGTTTACTCTTGCTCTCAATGCTTTCTAACATCTATAGTACGCTGGAAGACAATCTAGCAATATGAATCTGGTGTCAACGTATTGCTGATATTCAGCACTCTCTTTTTAATCCGATTCAGGTGCAGCAGTCAGTTCTTTGGTCAAACTTGGTTATCAGCTGATGAGGGAGGGGAAAAAAATGAGATTTGTATCCAGACAAGGCAGATGTACTACTGGTTGTGGGGGGAAGAGGTGATGTGACCTGGGGCAATTTTTCCTATTTTGGCTGTTTGAAAAGGCTTTCCTTTGGATTAGCTTGCTTTATTTCTGTACTACTATATTTCTTTTGTATTGTTGATTTTACTTTGTGGTGTTTTAATGTTATTTTATTGTACAGTGCTTTTTATATCTTGAATAGGTGTTTTATAAATACATTTTAATAACATTTTTATAGGTAGCTCTTATTTTGTTTTCCTTTCAGTGTGGTCATTTGGATTTTTAAGTAGGCAATGAATTGCCTGAGATCTGTGAATCTGCAGTTTAAAAGGGTGACTTCTCTGCATTTTCATGTACATTGCCACGGATAAAATATCGTATTTATTAATTTTCTTCATCTATACTTCGCTTTTCTTCCCAATGGGCTTATATCATTCACTTCTCCATTTTTATCCACATAACAACCCTGTGAGGTGGGTCAGGCTGATTAGTATATGACTAGCTCAAGGTCACCCAGCAAACTTCCATGGCACAATAAGGATCTGAACTAGGACCTACCATATTCTAGTCTGACACTCAGATGATTACACCGTGCTGGCTGTCTTAAGTTTGGGGGTGGCTATAGCTGCTGTGGTAGAGCAGTAATAGCTGAGTTTCTTGACTCAAAAATTTCAACTTACCAATAATACAAATTGCATTTGCAGAATCTTTTACTAAAAGTAGTAGAAATATAGTCGTACGAATTAGTCCTTTTACATGTTCTTTTTTATTCTTAACTATTACAGTAAGCTACACAAGAGTGGTAAATATGGTTTTACAAAAAGTGCTAATGAATTTAAACTGCCTCAGCAGCACTCCTCAAAGGACAGCAAGAGGATTCAAAAGGGAAAGACAATGAGATACTGTATATTTTCTTTTTGTACTGAACATTTTTATTCAATATTTTCAAGCATCTAAACCTTTACTATATACATAATACAAATATATACAAAAAAGTCTCATTTCAGAATTGTTCTGGCACCATATTTTTAAACTGTTAAATAAAAATACAGATTGAAAAGAGTACCTAGAAAATACAATATAGGAATAATAAAGGTAATGCCTATTTACAACAGCTTTCTTTATAATGAGTGAACAGCTTCACACTGTTCCATTGGTTAGCTAATTATGTTATGAAATTACATAACCAAATTTTAGGAACCTGAACCAAATTCAGGCCTTCTCCTTATGGTAAGAGTGAGAGATGCACAATGGCATAATACAATAATGCATAATACAGTCCCTTTACATTATTTCCTGAAGCGTTTAAAAAGTGGATGGACATGTTTATTTGAAGATGCTTTGCTTCGTGATGTTTGATACTCCATATAGACTGTATCATCTGCTCCAGACATAGAGCTCATTGTGCCATGGTGTCGAGAAACCTGGAAGAGGACACATAGCTAGTGAGTTCAGTGCCATTCTATCCATGCCTCATGTGAAAAACCATCTGCTTTATCCATACAAAACTGCCCTTCAGTAGAAACCTTCTACAGGAGATGTCCCGTCAGATGTAAGGTGGGTGGCAACCCAACAGAGGAGCTGGCTCTAACAGCCAGGTACTAGCCTCACATGGTACAGTTCTGTCTTCATGACAGCCTTCTCTTCAATAATTAGCATCACTCCAGTTCCTAGCTTTTCATTACAGCCTACTGTGAGCAAGAAACAGGGCCCAGGATGGAGGTTCACAAATAACAAGCTTGATTCCTAATGCCAGGGTCTAGGTGCAAGTTTAGCCCCCTTGAGTATTTACTCTGACATGTGCATCTTTCTTTTTTGTAAGACGGAATTGCTGCCATTTATTCAAATGGAAAAGTGTTGACTTGAAGACAATATTGCCATGGTTGCAAATCCCATCCCAATACATCTGATACTGGGTGATCTAGTAGCCATTGACCAGGCACATGGAAGCAAAGGGCTAGAGGTTTAAATCAGTCTGATGTAGCACAGTTAGGGCCAGATTTGGGTCCTTTCTGCTTTGTTTGTGGAAATGGCCTCAAAGGTAAATGGGAGGAGAGGGGTGCACATATAAGAGTACCTTTTCACCGTCTTCCTTCCATTCGTCATCAAGACTTCTGCCACTGCAGTAGGCACAGTGGAGTGTGTGTGTGTGTATGCAGAAAGGAAGGGGTGGTAAGTTAATGATGTGTGCCCCAACATGTGAAACTTTGAGCTTTTAGTAACATAACATCCACTTGCCTGAGTTGATTTTGAGCCATACTCTCCTGCAACAACTTCTTCCTCAGCATCCATGTCTGAGGCTTGCAAAACCTTTTGGAGGAGCTGCTGCTGTTCTTCTTTGGATGAAAACATAAGTTCTTCTTCCTCCATACCTGCAAGTTTAGTGATCACCTGGGAACCAGAAAAAGAACTGTTATTTTCTTCATTGTTCACCTACAAGAAAAGTATTTGGTGAATCATATGGCAACAACATGTATCACCAATTTGCAGAATGTTTATTTTGTAACCAGTGGAGGTAAGTACTAACATGTGCCTGTAATAGTGTAATTCCTAAAATAACTCAATAAACAGTTAATAACATGAAATAGTGTACTTTGTTTTATACTCTGTCATGCTGGCATTATGAGGGATTTTTTTTTATAACATCTCCTCCCCAACCCAGGTTTCTACAACAATGCAAGTTCAGGAGAAAGCACATAGCCTTCTATTCTGTTCATAGTTCTCTGGACCAGAGGCATAAAGCATTAAGATGAAAAGTAAAATATGCCCATATTTAGCTGCTTCCAACACACAATATACTATAGTGGTAGTTAATTCCTTTTTTTTTTTGAGCTTTTACTATTGTACATACAACACACAAAGCAAAGTATTTATTTATTTATATTCTGCCTTTCTCACTGAGACTCAAGGCGGATTACATAGTGTGAGATTAGTACAATCAGTAGCAAGGACAAGGGCAGGCATCTCCATACAGCGTTAGCACAAATTTTCTTTTCTCTAGTGTGCCCTAGTTCTCGATCCACTTATACACTAGAAAGTTGGTTATAATTAAAAATAAGAAGTACAACGTTGCAGTCCATGGATACAAAATTACCTTAAAGCTGTAGCCTTGGTCTACTAGAAACCTCTGCCGTTTGGTTGAGTATGCCATTTCCTGTGTGTCCTGGGAAACCAGAGAATAAAAGAAGGCATTGTACTCCTCTGCAACCATCCCTACAAAAAAAGTAATATTGGAAGCTTAGCACACATACAAGAGAGTCAAAAGAGATGACTTCTTCACAAGTAGACATTTAAAATGAATGGTCACAATCCAAATATACTGATGACTAAGTAAATTAGTTTTATGTTGTTTCAGCTTGCTCCTGTCCTGAAGCATTGGCTTCTGCCTATCAACACTATTGCCTTCACACTCCAGCCAGTAACAGATTTGCCCAACTTTTGGAAAACAAAATATATGATGTTGGTTTATATTTTTCAAAAGAGTATCATTGCTATGCTCTGCATTTATAGGACATGCTGTATTATAAGTTTCTAAACTATGAGCTGTGATTCCAACTTATTGCCAGCTGCTGCACTTCTGCACATTCAAAGGCTGCAGCCTGGGAATGGAAAACAATCTCAGATAAGTGTGTGCCAATCGATTTCCTATTTCAGTTTAAAGCATCTATGTATCTCAGAAAGCTTGGCAGGAACCAGCTTCCTGCCACATTCTATGCAACTCTGCAATACTTGTGGATTCCAGCTGATCCCACATATACTGCAAAGCAGAATATCTCACATCAGACAGCATATATATAGCCCAGACACATTAATTACTTTGTTTGGCACAGTATAAAGAACATATCACTAAGGCAACAGGAGGACAAGTGGTACATCCAAGATGTAAAACCAACATCAATACACAGTTGGAATTCATTTAGTAAGACTAAGTAGGCTGAAAGCAATTTAGACATATACAGTTAATACTACAAGTATTAAAATCTGGCAATTTGGTGTTAGAAACACTCATGAAGATGTTCTTACATTGTATTTCCCCCTCACAAGCACACTGAAAATAAGAATAATTTGAAGGGAAGAAAAAAAGAACATATTGCCAGCTTATATGGTTACAATGAAGAAATTTAACAAGCCAAAGGAAATTTGCAAAGCCTTAGGTGTGGTGCAGCAATGAGTATGAATCTTTCACTCCATGCAGTCCCTTTCTTTGCCTGGATCCAAACAGCTGCCAGTGGAGTTCCACTAAAAAAATGGAATTTCCTCCAGTTTTCCCTTCCTGCTACAGCCTGCTGAACTCCAGAAAATGCTGTTCCTGTAGGACAGAAGACTCTTAGGACAGTTTGGGAGGCAAAGCAGCATGTCGGTAGAGGGAGGAGGGAACTGGTGAAAAATTACACCCCTTCTACTTGGTTTTTCATCAATGAAAGGTGATGTCTGAATCCAATTTCCTGTGCTTAAACATCTGATATTCTATATGTTGTTGAAGGCTTTCACGGCCGGAGAACGTTAGTTGTAGATTTTCCGGGCTGTATAGCCATGGTCTTGGCATTGTAGTTCCTGATGTTTCGCCAGCAGCTGTGACTGGCATCTTCAGAAGTGTAGCACAAAAGACAGAGATCTCTCAGTGTCAATGTGTGGAGAAGATGTTAGCAGGTAATTTATATCTACTCAGGAAGGTGGGTTTGGGCTAAGTCATCCTGTAAGAGTTTCCCAGGGTGTGCATTGCTAATGGGGGGAAGCTTCACTGTATCCTGAGGAGGTTCTTTTGCATATGGATTGGTGCTTGATATGCTAATCTTCTCTGCAGGGCTATTGTAAGATGTAGAGTACTTTGTTAGTCTGGTGTTTATCAGGACTGGAAACCATGCCCTATTCATTCTTAAACTCTCTTCTTATGCTTATGAATTTCAATGGCTTCCCTGTGCAATCTGACTAAGTAGTTGGATGTGTTGTCCAGTATTTTAGTGTCCTGGAGTAAGATACTGTGTCCTGTTTGAGTCAGGCTATGTTCAGCTACTGCTGATTTTTCAGGTTGGCCAAGTCTGCAGTGTCTTTCATGTTCTTTTATTCTTGTCTGGATGCTATGTTGTGTGGTCCCGATGTAAACTTGTCCACAGCTGCAGGATATGCAGTATACTACAGAGGTGAGGTGGTCTCTACTGTCTTTTGCTGACTGTAGCATCTGTTGTATTTTTCTGGTGGGTCTGAATACTGTTTGTAGGTTGTGCTTTTGCATAAGTTTTCCCAACTGATCAGTGATTCCTTTGATATATGGCAAAAACACTTTTCCTGTGGGGGACTGTTTTTCCTTAGTTGTTTGATTTATCCTTGGTTTAATTGCTCTTATGATTTCATTTCTGGAGTAGCCATTTGCTTGAACTGCGTGGTTTAGATGATTAATTTCCTTGTTGAGAAAGTGCGGTTCACATATCCGTCTTGCACAGTCTACTAATGTTTTTATTATGCTTCTTTTCTGTCATGGGTGGTGATTGGAGTTTTTATGTAAGTACCAATCCGTTCGTTTCCTGTAGACCTTGTGACCTAACTGAAAGTTTGCTTTGCGGATGACCAAGGTATCTAGAAATGGGAGTTTACCCTCTATTTCTTTTTCCATGGGGAATTGTATGTTCGAGTGGATATTGTTGAGGTGGTTTAAAAACTCCATCAATTCTTCCTCACCATAGCTCCAAATAATAAAGGTATCATCCACGAACAACCAGGCTGTAGATTTGTGGGGTGCTGATTCTAAAACTGTTTTTTTCAAAATGTTCCACGTAGAAGTTTGCTATAACTGGGCTGAGAGGGCTTCCCATGGCCAGCCACCCCATCCATCTGTTCATAGAATTCGTTATCCCATTGGAAATAACTGGTTGTCAGACAATGGTGGAATAAGGCTGTTACATCCTCTGGAAAAATCTGATTAATAAGTGCGATTGTGTCTTTTACCGGAACCTTAGTAAAAAGGGATACAACATCAAAACTGCCGAGTATGTTCTGTGGATTGAGTTGCAGAGGACTGATTTTGCCTAACTCAAATAGGACACAGTATCTTATTCCAGGACGCTAAAATACTGGACAACACATCCAACTACTTCGTCAGATTTCACAGGGAAGCCATTGAAATTCATAAGCATAAGCTTATGAATAAGCATAAGCACAATTTCAACAGGAAAGAAGAGAGTTTAAGAATGAATAGGGCATGGTTTCTAGTCCTGAAAAAAACCAGACTAACAAAATAATCTACAACAACTAATCTGATATTTTACTTCCTCCTTCCCAGTATTACATACATCCCTTGCATTCCTTTCCACAAAAATAGTTTCAGAACTACACAAAATATACATCAACCCGCCAGATACACACATTTTTCACCTACCACCAAATCTAGCATTATTGATTTGTTCCTTGATCTCTGCATTTGGAGGATTTTGTGCACAGTTCTATATTCATTATCTTATCTCTCTGAACAATCTTTTCCAAACTATTCACTTTTGTCACCTTAGGGCTGGCAGGGAACATGACAGAGTATTGTGCTAACCAAGGAGATTCATGATCAGGGAAATCCTATTTGGAAACATTCACCCAAGAAACACACAATTGCAGAGGCCTCCTCCTGGACAACTTAAAAGTACAATTGGGCACTTTGATCAAAATGTTCACTATTTTCAGTGGTGTATCATAACTCTTTACTAGCCAAGGTGTCCGGATGCAACACAGATCAGTTTGATTCCTTTATAGCAATGGAGCAAGAAAGTATAGAAAGTATGTTCCTCCAAGCCCCAAACCACATATAACAATCATAGTAACAAGAGACAGAAGTGAAACAGCTGCCTTGGAAGTTCAACAAGAACAATTAAAACACAGCCTTTTAAGAATAAGGTCTGCTAAAGTGTGCTGTTTAAAGACATACCAAATGCTAATCCTAAGTGTCATATGAAGAGTAATTAAGCAGGAAGGGGAAAGGAAAAGATGGCCCCCTACCGAAACACTTTTTGAAACTACTCTTGAATTTTGTTTTAACCTGTGACCTTGAGCTGATAGTAATAAACCAGGACAATGGCAAATTGCACATGCTTAGTTGGCTACATGAGTTGACTTCTGTTACTTTCATGCTTGAGCGTTCAGTTAAAATTCAAGGCAGCCTAGGCATATGACTTTATTTACCTTTTTTGGCTCTGAGGACTCGTCCCAATCTTTGAGCCTCCTGTCTTCGAGACCCACCATGAGATGAAATCTGGATCAGAACATTGGCCTCTGGTAGATCAAAGGATGTGTCACCCACCTACAATACAAAAGCAACCTCTAAGCAACAGGCCATTCTCCCACGTTACTCAAATATGTTTGAATGAGTCACATATGCTTATGGACTCTAATGAAAAAATGCATCAATGTTACAGTGAGTCAAAGCAATTTTTTGAGGGTGTTCAAAACAATCAGTGTAACATTTCAAGCCAATTTGATTATAAGCAAGAATGTCTTTTATTACCTTGGAAATGAAGATGGTATTGATTTTGGGATTGTGTTTGAAATTTTGCAAGATCTGCATCCTTTCCCCCTGGGCTGTAGGTCCATATATATAAGGTCTAAAACAGAGAAAGAAGGACAGAAATAAGAGTGACAAATATGTATAAAAGTATGTTAAACAGTCTCAAAAACAGCACAAATTTAAAAATTATCCATTTCACATATGTTTTGTTTTATGTGAAAAACTCAACACTATCGCTTCTTTTTAGCATCTGTACTTAACTCTTTTGTGGATCCACCCAACTGGGGACAAACCTATTCTGTCAGATACCCCTTCCACAGAAATAAATCCTGACAATTGTAAACATTATTCGTTTGATGTATGCCTCCTGACTCAATAGATCAGTGGGCTGAATATATCTGGTAATCCCACATGAAAGGATGGAAGCAGCTGTTAAAATAAAAAAGGTGTTTTCTTTGCTTAAATCTACTGAGCTAGCACATTAACAGCTGTATTCTCCTTCCTCCTTTCCACTCATGTACTTGTGCACCAAAATTCCTTTTGGATTCAATTCTTTTATTCTCATGCTGGAAGCTACAAATCCCTACATACAAATAATAAATTAGCACTCAAGTCAACGTATTATCCCTGCTCCCCTTACAGCATTTTGCCCAGATGCTTGAACAGTTTAGAGGGAGAAACATAGTTCAAGAGAGTGCTATGGTTTATATTAATGAGACAATCTAGATGATGACTACAAAAATCTGCTCTCAAAATCCAAAGTCTTGTCAGAAGATGATCAGTGTAGGCAACCTATGTCTTAACAAAAGCCAAGCTCTTTGGTCATCCGGATATTGCATTCCTGCAGCACTGAAACTGCTGCACTATAGATCTATACAAGGGCACTGCAAGACCAGTCATTTTATTTTCAATTCCTTTCCATGAATTTGCCGTTTTCACTTGCTGCTTTACCATTGTTCTTACATGAACAACATTTTTCTTTTATATACAACTTGAAATTCAACTATCTGAAAGTACTATAGGTTATACTTTTACTTTAAAAAAAATTGACCCAAGATGTGAACACATCTCTAAACTATTTCTGGAAACTACTCCATTATGTCCTACTGCACGACATAATATTTTTATACAACAAATGAATCCCCTAATACACTGTGGGAATCAGCTGTGCAAGGGCATACTGTGTGCCAATTTTAAACAATTATTTCAAATTACTACTGAGACATGACAGGAACATTTAAGTTCCAAATACAATTTTTGAACAGCATGGTGAATTTTTATGTAGACCAGAAATGTACAGGTATCATTATCATCAATGCAGGCTAAGCTCACTAGATTTTTGTATGGGGGGAAATCATAAATGTTCATTGTTTTGTGTTACAGTTACATTCACTATAGCACTGTGCATACTTGCTGTAGGAATTTTCAGTTAACTGTGACTTTACAACCAGCAAAATAAATACCTGTGAAACCATCTACACACAGGTTGCATTCTTGTTTCTACATGAAAATTCTCCCAGTGTATGAAATGCATTCCCTCTGAAGCAACCCTAGAGTAGACTATGTGTTCTAGAGACAGCAGTGAACCCTCAGCCCTCCACTAATTATAAAGTAGACATTAAAGTCCTGTATTTTAATGTGAATATAAATACAAGCAGATTAAAGAGTTTAAAAATCCAAAGTGACATATTGTGGAGAGGTTCTTTCACTCTGAGGTTGACACAGCTGTCCTTCATTCATCAGTACTCACTTGCCCAGCCTAACTGCATACTCCTTCAGAGCAAAGACGTTGTCTGCAAAGACGATAATCTTGTCATTCCTTCGTTCATGAAACTTAATCAGGAACTGGCAAGCTCTGAATTTGTTTGGGTTCATAGTATATAGCAGAATCCGCTTCTTTGTTTTAATAGCTACATATTCTCTGTAGAACTCAGGAGACATTGGACACCAAACCTAAGATAATATTTAAAAATACACAAACACACACACAATTAGATTTCAGTATTTCAGTAAGAATCCAGAAGAATACTACACAGGTGATAAAAGTCTAGTATGTAATGTATGAAATACTCTGAATGAATTATGCAGTGTTTATACTTGCAGGGAGGATGCTGGGATTTAAATTCCTTAAAAATAACCTGAAAAGGGAGAAATATTCACAATGGCCAATAGACCAGAAGCTGAAGTTCATCACACAAAGTTACACGAGCAGCTTGATCACCTTTTTATAGTTAATCAGAGCATATATATCTCACAATGTGCTTGTGAGCAAGTACGTTGTAACACATGTGTGAGATGAGTGGAGCAGAGCTGGGCAATTCCTACTATATGCAATAGTAAGTGGATCCTTGCCAATTGCAAGGCAATGCTGGCATAAAAAAAATTGGGGGGGGGGCCTCTCAGTGGAATGTTAGGTGCAGTGCAACTGGCAGTTCCTACCCTGTCCTCCCTTCCATCTTGATTCAGGTGTGAAATGATTTTTTGCAGGATTCTACAACCACTTCAAGAACAGGACTAGTTCCCATTGTCAGAACAAAGAGATGAAGAAATGAAACACAATCTTCCAACAAAGAAGCAGAAAAGGAGATATGGCCCACATTGCTTGATAATTCTTGTTTTAAACACACTAAGGCAAGTGTACCCCCAACTTTAATTCAGAAAAGTATTCAAGAAGTATCAAAGCTTAACTGACAATAGGGTTTTATGACAGCTTTCCATAACGAAAAGATCTTGGGGACGCAATCCTATCTCTCCAAGCAGATATTTTCAGATTATCTAATTTTTCTGATAACCAAATCTCTTACAGCTTTTAGGCATAAGCCTATCATACTATAAGGTAATGATAATTCATGTTACTAATATTACAGACCGTGCAAATGTGCAGCCATTCCTGCCTTCAATCCCATAAATGTTAAATAAATCAGAGCAGATCCAAGTAACATGCACTAAACAGGGCCTATCTGATCACAAAACAAACACTGACCTCTGCTGTCACTGGGATGAATTGAGTGTTCAGGAGCGGATTCATTATTTTGTTTGTAAAGTGCAGTCATGTTGCAGTGGGCTTATGGAGACCCCATCAAGTTTTCAAGGCAAGAGATTAACAGAGGTGTTTACCTGCCACTGCATAGTAACTCAGACTTGCTTGGTCTCCCATCTAAATACTAACCAGAACCAATCCTACTTAGCTTCTGATAACTAGTGAGATTGGGCTGGCCTAGGCCATCCACTGACCAACCCAACTTGCTTAGAGTAGATTTCATGCAAAGTATATTTCAGAAGTGCATATCTGAAAGTCAGTGTAAACGCTAAAAAGATATCCAGCTATTCTTCAAATGTCAGAACAAAATTTATCATCCCCACACATCAGCCAATTAATTTTTCATTATTTTGTAGTAAGTCCAGCATGCAAATAACATGCGTCTGTATAGATAACAGACACATTGCAGTACATTAGATTAAAAAAAGAAAACTGTATAATCACCTGAAAGCTTCCAGAGTAGAATTTCCAGTTGGATATGCTCTGGTTTTATTTGTAAAAAATTCTTAGTATTACCTTAATTTTTACCAGGATCAGAGATCCATGCTTCACAAAAGAGGGTGAGCTCACAAAAGAAACTGTTAGGGCCTTTTCCTAGCAATCAATCAGATCATATGAAAATCCATGGCTGAGGGTAGGGAGAACCCTCTTGAACAATACATCATAATGGGGGTTGTATCAAGAAGGGCAATCCACTAAGTCCCTCCTCCACACTTGCGCAAGATTTTTAATTCACCACTTATGCATGAGGAGGAGGCTATTTCAGCAAATGCCTTCATCTTGTTTCATCCTCCACCTCTTGCCATGTTATTCAGCTTACTGTTTTGGGTGGTTTACTGTGATGGAGTGGGGACACAGAAAACTACTATGAGAATGGGAAGGTGCTAAAAACTGCTCATAGAAACTCAACCCTGTCCACAGAAACCTTGGATCCAGCTCACCATATTTTCAAGAAGTAATAGATTTAATGTTAGGAAACACTCTGTTTAAACTAAAGTTTGAGGAAATGACAACCTCCTGATTTTAAATTTTGCAGGAATAAACATCGTTTTCCCCCAATAACATCACAGACCATGGTAAAGGCTTCCAGAACCAGCCCTTTTAAAAATTAAGAAAAATCGATGCACCAAACAAGGCCAGTTCAGCAAAGACTGAGTTCTTATAATTTACTGGACTGAACCTGTGTATCCATTCTTAGAAGCCCCCTGCAAAGAACTCTGCTGCTTGCATTCAGGAAATTAAGATAAAGACTCACTTGATAAATTATTTGTCCTCTATGAATGTGGTCTTCTAGTTATCTTTCCCTTGCCTTGAAAGTGAGTTATAGAGAAAGGTATGAACTCAAATTAAGTTTCGTTGAAGCTGCAGCTCCATGGAGCACTCTCTAGTACAGACTACTTCAGTATGAAATTTGATAGCACAGTTACTGTATGAGTTTAAAAAAAAGTAAACATATATAGGCCATTTTCTCCAATTAAGAATTGAAGGTAGCTTTATTAATGCTCAAGAGTCTATAAATCACTTTATATGCTCTAGGCCTGGCGGAAAAGGTTAAGTTCTGACCTGAGTTTAGCAAACCCTTGCTCAAATAAAAATGGAGGGAAGGAGGTATTGATACTCAGCTGGAAAGTAAAAAAGAGTCCAGTAGCACCTTTAAGACTAACCAATTTTATTATAGCATAAGCTTTCGAGAATCAAGTTCTCTTCTCTTATGCTATAATAAAATTGGTTAGTCTTAAAGGTGCTACTGGACTCTTTTTTATTTTGCTACTACAGACTAACACGGCTAACTCCTCTGGATCAGCTGGAAAGGCCTCTCATTGTAAATTAATGACAGGTTGGGAAAGAAATTTCTGTTTTGCCCTTGGTTGACTAGCTAGAGAAAACTTGAAGAACTAGCAATGAAAGCTCCTGTACAATTATTGCCATGATTCATCTGTTCGTTGGTTTGACATTACACTAAATGTCACTGAAGTACTCCTCCCTCCCTTGAGATTAAAAAAAAGCATTTTGTATTACTAGAATAGCTCTTTTTTTTAAAAAAACGTGTTTTCAAAGATTTGAATTCAGAGAAATGGTTTCTAAATGCAATAATTTCTAAATTCATGTACAGCTGAGTAAGACCATTTCTGAAGGATCTGAGAATTCTCTAAACATTCAGCAGCTGAGGAAGAGCAACAACACTGACAACAAGCATAGCATTTATTACCTCAGCACACTGGACTTTAGCAATATAGCCATTATTTTGTAGCTCCATCCAGTTGGCTTCATACAATTTAGGCCCAATGAGGAAATTCAAGTCTACAATTTTGTCATCTTCTCTGACGAGGGTAGCTGTCAGTCCAAGCTTGCAATGGGCTTGTACAATGGTGAGTACACGTCTGAACATTTTTGCTAAAGAATCACACAAGAACAGATTATGATTTGGCTTCTAAAAGGGATACTGAAAAAGATATTCTAATGAGAGTTCAATGAGCTTCATTTATGTTAGGAGGCATAACCAAATTAGCCCTTATGCAGAGAATCCAAACAGATTGGACCCCTATGTCATAGTAGATGAACTTAATGTGCCTCTGATGTATTTTATAAGGCTCTACAAATATTAATTAAGCCCATGGAAGCCCTCTCTTGTTTTTCAATCTCAAAGGAAATTAACAAACAAAATTAACAATCTACAAAGTGTAAATTAAATCTATCCTACTTATAACCTCAAGCTTCAGATTTATGCACACTTATCTGACCTCAGAGGAACAGGCATCCAAATAAAATACACAGGATCATTTGGGCTTCTATCCTACTGCTTCCCACTCAGGAAAGTCTGAAGACTTGTTCCAATGTAGGGCGCTTTCCTCTGATGGAAGCAGCTCTCCCTCTGGCAGAAGATCCACTTCCGTAAGAGAAAAACTCCCTAGTTCAAATTTTGCTGAGTAGAGGGGCAAGATACAAGCCACTGTCAGGATATCTTTTAAAAATCATACTTAAATATCTACCTCAAAATTAAAAATATTTTCCATGCCATCTGGGTATAAAACAGTAAACATAAATGTATACCATATTGTTCAAAATAAAACAATCTTTTATTCAAGGTGATTTGGGGACCTCATTCATAGTTTCAATTGGAAGATTTACAAGGTTATTCTTATTTTATAGATGGAATCCTGAGGCTGAATGACAAAGTGCAAGGTTTTGAGCAAGTAATGAGCTCACTGTCCAAACCCATATGCAAACCCAAACTTCTATACGCTGAAGCATTTTAGGTGTTTTCTTTCACCACTAGTGAATTAGAAGAATCACAGCCATCATTATTAAGTACTAAGCAACATAAGAAATATGTTTTACTTGTTTTTGAGAGATCTTGGAAAGTAGCATTCATGTTAAAATCCTACGCCAATATTATGACTTTAAAAATGCATTGTTTTAAGCATTATGCACCATCATTTCAGCCAAGATCATCACTGCAGAATAAAATCATCAGGAATTATGTACATCACTAATGTTGGATGTGATAGAGAGCAGGAGGCATTGTTGAGAGATGTGAATATGGTTTCTTTACCAGGTATGGTATGTACTTCATCAAGAATCATAAGGCCCCATTCTTGACTCTTCAACCATTCCATTACTTTCTCTGCTTCCCATGACCTCTTTGTTGTGTGTCCCAACATGGAGTAGGTGCTGATAGCAATAGAACAGCCAATTGGCTTGTCTTTGGCATCTGAAGTAAAACGACAGATTTGGCTATCATCTATGGTGGACCACATTTTGAACTGGGCTTTCCACTGTTCCACAGAAACCGCAGAGTTGCCAAGCACCAGGCACCGCTTGCGGACTGTACAAGCAGCTGTTACTCCTACAAGTGACTTGCCTGCACCTGTGAGGAACAGGAACAAGCAATCATCAAAAATCTATATTATCACTCATAGGGCAAAGAGAAAAAAGGCACATACACACAAAATCCCCCCAACAAATACACAGACAAAGCACACTAAGCTATTCAGGAGCACCCTACCCAAGAAGATGCTTACTACAGAAGTAAAGATCGTACAAAGTCACTCCTGATTAATGTTTTGTCACACGCATGTGAAAGAGCTTAGAAAATCTACTGGAGAGTGCTCAGAGCAAACAAGGCAGCAACAAGATGGGAGACCACTTAGGAACCATATGAAGAGCTGCTTGGGATGAAAATTGTGATACAAGTATAACAAATACATAGCTTTAAGCATCACCATTAACTTCCTTGCCTCCAGCAAAATAATCCCTGTTATTACCCATTGCCCTTGCAATTGTAAGCATCTGTACCAGAAATAAATCCCACTACGTTTACTGGAGAATACTGGCAGCCAAAGTATGCATCAGACTGGCAGTGCAAGTCTTGAGAAAAGAATTCTTGGCTTAAATCCTACCAACTCACCACAGGGCAAGACAATAACACCAGATCTAGCGCGGCCATTCCCAAACATTTTTCTCAAGCTCTTTTCCTGGTATGGTCGTAGAACAGCTGTGGGTTTCAAGTCTATATTGATATCAGGATTCACAGAATCATTTCTGAAGTCATACTCTGCTAATAGTGGGTACTCCAGCTGAATGCAACGCTTCTGAAGTTCTTCAATCATTTCCTAAAGAAAAAAGGGGCAGAAAAACTGTATTTTTGACATTTTCCTACTCCTGTGTTGATTAGGACTTTAGGGAAGTATTGCAATCTTCCTGGAAGGAGAAAGAGAAGAATGACATTTTGCTGTATTTAAAAGAAAGAATTTCAAAAGAGAATCGTACAGAAATGCTACAGAACAGGATATTATTCACAGATAAAATAATGTTTTGCTTGTTTTGGAGAGAGTTTATGCATGCTTATGTCCCAATAACTTTCATGGTTCATCTATTAGATTAATGCTTTCAATTCATGCTCTTGTATATATTATTTTCATAACACTCCAGCTAACAATATGCACAGTAAGTTGCATGAATGATTCTCTAAGAAAGATCATATTCAGTGAAATCATTGTGGGTTATTTCCAGAATTTATCTAGTCTGTGTCTTCCTGATGGCACACACAGCCACACATACCTTCCTCCTGTTAACCTTGTTCATTGAAGGAGTTAAATACTAAACATACCTCTTCTTATTAAACTGGATAGTCTCTGTGCTAAATGGTCTCACTTTTCCTTCATGTCAGCTCTGAAGTATGCTATTGACCACAAACGTTCATGCTACAATAGAAGTCATATTTAAGATAGCTTTGGTCTCAGTGATTTACAGGAATTACTGGAAATTCTGCTGTGGCCTAAAGAAATTAAGATAACCCAATTCTGGCATAATGGAATTTGTGTTGATACCAAGAGACTACTTTGGTGGTCACCCCTCCAAGTTCTCACCCTATTTAGCTTCCAAGATCTGACAAGGTTGGGCTATACCATGCTGCCTTTCCTCCCAATTTTGCCATTTAACAATGAATTAATTTATATTCAGCATACAAAGGCATGGTTCAGACATGACCACAAACCATGAACGTTCCTGACCAATTCTTGAAGCCATGTGCTCAACCCCTCCTCTGGCTTCTGTTTCTATGACAAACCAGTTTGTTATTAGTTGTCAGAAATGCAAACTACAATTTGCTTTCTTTCCGATAAACAAAGATCAAACCAGAATTTGAAATTTTGGCTTGAAGGGACAAAATGTAACAACATGATGTATGCTATGGACACTGAACTCTTTCATTAAAGCCACTACATAGGCGTGAAGGAACACGTGAGTTGAAGGATCCCCCCACAGGCTTCTTCACATCAGAACAAAACATGTTTTGCCATTATGTCTGAAGCATAGCTGTGAGGAGAACATATATCAGTGAAGGAATCACACAACTGGAAAAGGCCTGACAGACCATCTAGTCCAACCCCCTACCCAACACAGGAGCAGCCTAAAGAATCCTGAAGTATTTGTCCAGCTACTCCTTGAAGACTGCCAATGAAGGAGAACCCACCACACCTCTAGGCTGCCGATTCCACAGTTGAATTACTCTTAACATGAAGAACTTCTGGTACCTTCCTTCCTGTAGTTTAAAGTTGTTGTTTTGAATCCTATGCTCTGTTGCCAACAGGAACAGCTCCTTCCCTTCCCCTAAGTGACAGCCTTTTAAATACTTAAAGAGAGCAACCATGTCTCTCCTCGACCTCCTCTTCTCCAAACTGAACAGTTCCAAGTCCCTCAGTCTTTCCTTGTAGGGCTTGGTCTCCAGGCCCCTGATTATCCTGGTTGCTCTCCTCTGCACCCATTCCAATTTGTCCACATCCTTTTTGGAATGAGGCCTCCAACACTGCACACAATACTCCAGGTGGGACCTGACCAACATGATATATAGTGGGACAATGACATTCTATGATTTGAATTATCAATGAATGTGTTTTACCTGCTTCACTTCAAATGATACAGTCTGGGTTTCCTCCTCTTCCTCTTCATCCTTGTCCATTTGTTCATAGAACTGAAATAAGTCGGCAGGGACATCTGATTTACTCTGAGCATCTGTTCTTTGTGAAGTTGAAGGACCACTGCCCCCTTCACTGGACCTGGAAATCTAGAACAGAAATTCAAAAGGCTAGCAAACAGTGCAGCAAGAAAGGGGCTAAAGTTCTACTAGGGATAAGCCATGGGAGCTGACAACCATGTGAAGAAGTCTTATTTGAAGTGAGTGTACACAAATTGGTATACAAACTATAAAATAAACATCACTCTGCTGATAGTTCTAACGGTTCAGCTGCACAGGGAAACTCAAAAAGAGCGTGTTTGGCAAGGAAAAATACCAAAATGGACATGACACACACAAATCCTTTGCCGTCTACTGCTTACAGGATATACTAGATTAGGTATCAGAAGAACTTTATAGTTTTTTTTTTTAAACAGTAGCAGTGCAGAGAGAGCAGTGGGACACAATTAGGCTATACTGCGTGGGAGGGTTGCTTTTTAATTAGGAGAATTCCTTTATCTGTACCATTTTCACAACCTCAGGCCTTTGTCCCACAGACAAAAACATATAGGCCATACAATTTTCTGTACATTTTCTTCTGTGGGGCAAATAACTGCTCCTGGAGGGGAAAATGAGTGAGCAAAACAGGGAAAGAAAAAGGATTAAAATTCCTTCCCCAATCCAAATCCCTCCCATCCCTAGCTAGTACTGATCATTAAAAATTCACAGGAAATCCATTCATGGATCTCCCAATGACGCTAATTTGACACTGGCAGTAAAAAAAAGTCAGTATTAAAGTGGTGATCCACAATTCCAACGTACAGCTGATTTACTTGTGAATGTTTCCATGATGAGTTCAGTTTCTTCCCCCTCTGAATTTCTCAGCCGGCAGTCTCTAATAACCGAGTCCTGGAGAAGTTGCTGAATTACTTCAGGATGAGTACTTTCTACAAAATACCTAGAAAGCAGACAGGAAAGAAGAATCCATAGGTTTTAAAAAAGCCTGCCTGGGCAACTTAATGCTGTCCTAACACTTCAAATTTCCCTTAGGCGGGTATGGTGACCACTATGTTACAGTTTATCCTGGACTGTCATTCTGACAGCATGGTTACAAATAGAGAAGGTGGACTTTCATTTAAGTTATCTTCTGTTTAGTGTCAGAATATCAGGCAGGAAAATGTTAACTCCTTTTCCAACTGAGAAGGTGCATCCCTATAAGAAAAGAAACCCTCCCAAACCTTAAGGGCAGCTTAAAAAAAAATCTAAAGCTATGACTGCCATAATACAAATTTAAAAACTCAAAACAAGTGTGTCCCAAGTGGCATTGCTGAAATCTAGAACTGTCTGTTTCTGGAATACATAGATGATAAACATAAGGAACAAGTTGGAATCCCCTACACTAGACATGTAGGACATTGAACAAATGTTGAGCCTGAGGGGGAGTTCGTGTCTCTTGGCAAAGGTCTGCCACTGTATTGAACTAAACAGAGAACTTCATGGCAAGTCCTGTTTTCCTTTCTTGTTCAGTGTCAGGATAGTAGGCAGGAAAAGGATGTATTAGAGTCAGTGATGTGGGTTTTCTGGGAAAATTTGAATTAGAAATTTTTCTGATTCAAATTTAAATAAATGTTAGCAAAAGAAGACAAACGCTCCATGCACAAGCCTGAAATATGTACAAGCGCTAGAGTTAGTTCACAATTAATATCCCACACTTAGCCTATCTACCATGATTAATTTGTAGTACAAAAACCATGACAATTTACATAAACAGATTATGCTTATGTATGTAGGGTAGAAAATGTTCTACATATCCTAGGCAAGTAAAGAGAAACCAGCCTCCTTTACCATTCCCCATTTTATACAGGCTTCTATCAGATGATTTGATACAGAAATTTCCTACCAAATGCAACTTTTGTAGGGGTGAAAACACTACTTTTCTAGTGTCTCATAAATATGGGTTAGGGGGCTGATTTACCCCTTCACAGAAGAGCTTTAATCTGCCTCGCCTAAGTGTATGTGGGTGGTGGGGGGAGTGCCTTTGTCCACTTCTTTTCTAATAATTGCTTCCATTGTTTATCTAGGCCTGCCAGTGCAGAGCCTTAACCACCATCATTTTTTATAGTAGCTGAGAGCAAGAACTGGGAGAATTGTAGATAGAAATTCTGCTTGGTTACAGATTTCTGCAATCCAAATCCTATTGCATTGTTTATGGGATGTCCCATCCTGTTAACTGTATTTGACTTACATTATATAATCCTCCTTGAGTCAAAGTGAGAAAGGTGGACTATAAATAATGCAAATAAATAGAGGAAATAGGCTGCCAAGGGTGTTTTTTTTTTAAAAAAGTGATGGAAGTGGGGAGTATATGAAAATAAAACTATCAGCTAATAGAAACCTGTGATAGGTTTGGAAATATTCCTTGCAGCTCAAAAGTATGAGTATCTGCTTACCTATTATGCTTCAGGACCAGCTTTACCTTTCCATAGCTGACAGTACACAGCTACAAAATGAAAATATTAATTAGAAACGTAAAACTGGGTAGGAACTGGTTCAGATTAACAACAAAAACAACAACAACAACAACAACAACAACAACAACAACAACAGTGCTTATATACTGCTCTTTTAGATAGATTAGTGCCCTAAGAGCAGTGAAAAAAGTCAGTCATCATTATTATCCCCACAATATAGCTAGGGAGAAGGGGCTGAGAGCAGTGGTTTATCCAAGGCCCCTAGTGAGCGCATGGTAGTAGTGAGATTCAAACCAGCAAAATGCCAATTCACAACCCAACTACTTAACTGCTATGCACATAGCTATGCATTCAGAGAAACATTACTAACTGATTTCACAAGATCCGTAAGATAGGAAGTAAATAGTCCAGGGAAGAAGTCAGAATAGAAAGATTGTGCCTGGAGGTTTCCTGGCAAAGCATAAAACTAAAACCCCAAACTTCCCCCAAAGTTGGTTTTGATAATACAAATGCCATGGGGGGTTTCTCACTTGTCTCTTGGTTATATCCATTTAGGCAAATTCATCACAAATTCACTGGTCACGGTGCTGTGGATTTCAACCCTGTTTTATGTTAACATACCAGCCCATTGGAAGAGAGAACACTCAATACAAAATGGGAGGGGTTTCTGATGGGATGCTGATTCCGCCTCAACTATCACCAAGACCAGCTCTTCTTCTTTTAATAGAAAGTTCTGCAGAATTCTGGTTCAAGTTCACACCAGCAAATGGCAAATATAATTTACTGCAAAATTTTTGTAACAGAATTTGCTTCTGTGCTATTAATGCAAATGTTGCACCGGGACTTCCGGTTTGGGATTTATGGAGGTCTGAAGCAGCTCCATTTGCGGAGCTGACCGGACTGCCGTTTTAAGCGGCCGGCGGGGTAAAAATAGCCCGCGGCCGACTGCTCTCAGGCGGAGAGCAGGCAAAGAACGCTCAAGACCCTAGGGTGAGTTAGATCTCGGACGAGGGGGGGCTCTGCGCAACGGGTCCCCTCCCGATCCTTGAGGTCCCACCCTGCGACAGGTCGGCTACAATCTCTGCGGCAGTTCTGGGGCCAATTCGGCTGGCATAAGACCTACATACCCAAGCTTCGATTGGGGGAAGAAGTGGAGAGGAGAAGCCAAAATCGAAACAGTGATTACAACCCGAGAAAAGTGAATGAGAAGGTAAAGATCACTATCTTCTGATACGGGACAGATTGATAAAAGCAGAGAGGAATAAAAGTAGATTTTTAAACTGCAAAAGGTTAATGAAAAGGAGGGGAAGACTCGGCAAGAGTTGCATTTGAAAAGAGACTAAGTTTAAAGAAGTTATTAAAGAAACTGGACTATTGTTTTGAATACTTGCGGTCATGGAGCTGTGAGAAAAAGATACCATCGCGAGATCTGCTGTGGGAAGTCGGGAGACAGGAAGTGCGTAATAACAATAGAGTGGCTGGAGAGAAGCGGCCCTTGCTGGACGGCAGGAAGAAGGGAATCGCCATTTTTGAAAGGGGAAGGGTCGTGGCTTCGGCGGAAAAGGAAGTAGGCCATTTTGGATTACAAAATCATAGAGAGACCATAGAGAAAAGACGCCCGACATTTTGGACTCTTTAAAAATTAATTTATGCAAGAAGACCGGGACATTTGAAACAAAAAAGGTATTAAATCTTACGCCACGGAGTTAAGGAAGAGAGCGGACTCGTGGGAGCGAGCTAAAGCAAGCCCCACGATGTCGAAAAAAGAGTGGCAATCGGCAATAGAAAACCTGGATAAAAAACTTCTAGAAGTGATTAAAGAACTTAAAGACACGAAATTGGAGCTGATTAAAGAGGTTAAACAGACAGTAAAATCGGAGCTGTCAGAAGTGAAGAAAGGTATGGAAACAATACAAAACGAATTACAAGGAACGCAGCAGAGAGTTAAAGCAGTAGAAGGAGCGATGGAGAATCTAGCAGACACGCAACAAACAGAGATGAGACTGATGAGGGGAAGAATGGCGGTTGCGGAAAGTAGGCACATGGAGAAGCAGCTGAGATTTCGCGGCTTGCCGGAGGTGGAAGGAAAGACAGCGCAAGAACAGATGACTGAGGTGTTAGCTGAATACCTGGGGAAGGAGGAGGAGGAAGTTGTGGCTATCCTTGATGTGGCATATCGCGTAAACTCGAGAATTGCAACCCAGAGGAAATTACCAAGAGATGTGATTGTGCAATTTACGACACGAAACATGAAAGAGAAGATTGTGACTAAACAGTTTCAAGACCCATTGGAGATTGATGGCAAGACAATTATCATAATGAAGGAATTACCCAGATCAGTGTTACTAGATCGGAAAAAATATAAAGCGCTAATCCAGATGTTGAAGGACATGAAAATCAGGTACAGATGGGAGCTTCCAGAAGGTTTGTCCTTTGAATTTGGAGGGGCCAAAAAGCGCATTAGATCTGAGCGAGAGATGGAGCGATTTATAAGGGACAATGAAAAAGACTTACCAACAAGACTATGAGTATGGAGTGTAAAGTTTTATCTTGGAATGTAAATGGACTAAATTCACCGAATAAGAGAAAAAACATCCTCCACTGGCTATTAAAACAAAAATGTGACATTGTTTGTTTGCAAGAGACCCATATTCGAAAGCAGGATGTAAAATATTTAAAATTGGGAAAACTGGGCAAGGAATTTGTAGCGGCCTCAAATAAGAAAAAAAGAGGAGTGGTGTTGTATATAAAAGAGGAGCTACAGCCAAAATTTGTAATGAAAGATGTGGAAGCCAGATTTATAGCAGTGGAATGTATTTGGAATTTAAAGAGAGTGTTGGTAGTCGGAGTTTATGCACCGAACGGTGCAAAAGAAAGCTTCTTTGAGGATTTGAGGAAGCAACTAGACGATCTTTCATATGACCAGATAATTCTTGCTGGAGACTTCAATGGAGTGACAAACTTGGAATTAGATAAAAAGACAATAACGGCACAAAAGAAAAGAGGACTATTACCAAAGCTCTTTTTTGAGTTGATACAACAGGAAACTCTAGAAGATGTATGGAGAAGAGAATATCCCAAAAGCAGACAGTTTACTTTTTATTCTGCAAGGCACTCTACATTATCAAGAATTGATATGATCTGGGCCTCAAAAGACTTAGCGTTATGGACTAAGGAGGTAGAAATAATGCCGATGGTAGGCTCAGATCACAATCCAATTATGTGGAAATTAGGGAAAAGGAGAAAAAAGAAAGCATGGAGAATAAATGAGGACTTGCTACAGGAAGGAGAGAATATGGAGATGTTGAGAAGAGAGACAAAGTTCTTCATACAATACAACGTGAATAAAGAAGTACCAACTGATAAAGTTTGGGATGCTTATAAGGTGGTTATAAGGGGCATACTAATGGACTTAAATGGTAGAGCAAGAAAAAAGAAAGAGGAGAAAAGACAAGAAATTGAGGAGAAAATAAAAGCCAAAGAAATACAGTTAAAAAAGAGACCAGGGAAAAAGAAATTATATCAGGAAATTAAAATACTTCAAGAACAGTTAACAGCAATGAGTAACAAAGAATTGGAGTGGAACCTTAAGAGACTGAATCAGAAAGCGTTTGAAGGCGCAAATAAACCTGGGAAGTACCTGGCATGGCAATTGAAAAAGAGAAGGGAAAAGAAAATAATAAATAAAATTTGTGAAGACAATAAAACGTATTTGGAACAGACTACCATTAGTAGAGCCTTTTATAAATTTTATGCTAAGCTGTACAATAAGAAAGAGGTAAATAAAGAATCAATAGCGTCATACTTGGAGAAAACGAAGCTTCCAGTAATCTCGGAAGTTTGGAGAAATAAATTGAACAGTGAAGTAACGGATGAGGAAATAAGTAAGGCAATACAATCTGCAAATCTAGGAAAGGCGCCAGGGCCAGATGGACTTACGGCTAAATTTTATAAGACAATGGCCAATGAACTGGCACCATTCCTAAAAGAGGTGATTAATGGAGTTCTAAGGGATCAAAGGATTCCAGATACCTGGAGTGAAGCGAATATATCATTGATCCCAAAAGAGGGCCAAGACTTGACCAATGTGAAAAACTACAGACCTATATCGTTACTTAACAACGACTATAAAATCTTTGCGAAGATATTGGCGGAGAGACTGAAGGGGTGGCTCTCGGAAGTCATAGAGGAGGAACAAGCAGGCTTTTTGCCAGACAGACAAATCAGAGACAACTTAAGGACAGTGATTAATGCTATTGAATATTATGACAAGCGTTGTGACAAAGAGGTTGGTTTCTTCTTTGTTGATGCTGAAAAGGCGTTCGACAATTTAAACTGGGACTTTATGTTTGCCACTATGGAAAAGCTACAATTGGGAGAAAGATTCATCAGAGCAATTAAGGAAATTTACAGAGACCAGACTGCAGCAATTGTGGTGAATGATGAAGCGACTAAGAAATTGACTATAAGTAAAGGAACAAGACAAGGTTGCCCGTTGTCTCCACTGTTGTTCATTTTGGTATTGGAGATCCTGATGATACAAATACGACAAGATGAAGAAATTCGAGGAATAAAAATAAAGGACTATTCATACAAGGTCAGAGCATTTGCGGATGATATAATGTTAATTGTAGAGGACCCATTGGAGAACATGCCAAAAGTGATAGATAAGATTAAGGAGTTTGGAGACTTGGCAGGTTTTTATATTAATAAAAAGAAGTCAAAGATATTATGCAAAAATATGACTAAGCAGAAACAACAATTGTTAACGGAAATAACGGACTGTGAAGTAACAAGCAAGGTGAAATATTTGGGAATCGAACTGACTGCAAAGAATATAGACTTATTTAAAAACAACTATGAAAAACTATGGACTCAGATTGAGAGAGATCTGATTAAATGGAATAGGTTGAATCTGTCATGGTTGGGAAGGATTGCAGCAGTTAAGATGAATGTGTTACCAAGAGTAATGTTTTTGCTACAGACAATACCAATCATCAGAGACTCTAAGCAATTCGAAAAATGGCAGAGGAAAATATCAGATTTTGTATGGGCAGGCAAGAAGCCTCGAGTGAAAATGAAAGTTCTACAAGACGCAAAAGAAAGAGGCGGAATGCAACTGCCCAATCTGAGACTTTATCATGACGCAATCTGCCTAGTGTGGTTGAAAGAGCGGATGACGTTAAAGAACAAGAAATTACTAGCCCTAGAGAGATATAAAAAAATATTCGGATGGCACGCATACCTATGGCACGATAAAGTAAAGGTGAACTCGATGTTCCTGCATCTTTACATACGGAGAAGTTTATATACAATCTGGAAGAAGTACAGAATTTATCTACAAGAAGGAACCCCTTTGTGGGTAGTTCCATATGAGGTGATAGATCCGAGAGCTGTTGATAATGAGCAACAATGTTTAACTTACAAAGAAATAACTAGAACTGAAGCATCTAAACTTAGAATAAAGACGCAGGAGGAACTATCACCTTATTATGACTGGTTCCAGTACAGACAGATTAGAGATTTATATAATTCGGACTCTGTAAAGGGAGGTATACGAACAGAGAATTCGGAACTAGAGCAGACCCTTCTTAAAGAGGACAAGAAAAGAATATCTAAGGTATACCAAGTACTGTTGAAATGGTATACTGAGGATGAGATAGTTAAAACACAAATGGTGAAATGGGCTATAAATTTCAACAAAGAAATAACAATGGAGGCATGGGAATACTTGTGGAAGACTACAATGAAGACAACGACATGTACTAGCATTAAAGAGAACATTTACAAAATGATCTATCGTTGGTACATGACACCAAAGAAGATTGCGCTAGGGAATTTGAACACTTCTAATAAATGCTGGAAATGCAAGAAGCACGAGGGCTCCCTCTATCATATGTGGTGGTCGTGTGAGGTAGCTAGGCAGTACTGGGGGGAAATAATAAGAGAAATGAGTGAAATTTTGCAATTTCAAGTAAATAAGAACCCAGAACTCCTGCTACTAAACTTGGGAATGGAGGGATTGCCAGCCCATCATAGGACGTTGATATTTTACATGACGGCAGCAGCTAGAATTTTGTATGCGCAAAAATGGAAAGTACAAGAAGTGCCAACTATTGAAGATTGGATCTATAAATTGCTGTATATGGCAGAAATGGACAAGATGACAAGAAAACTGAGAAATCTGGACTCAGGGCAGTTTAACACAGACTGGGAGAAGCTGAAACAATATTTGGAGAAGAAATGGGAGGTGGGAGGAGAACTGTGGCAGTTTAAGAACTATTGAAGTACAATAAAATGTAGAGGGGGGTGACTTTACCGGGGGGGAGAAGAGGTAAACGTGAATCTCTAAGCAGTTAGGTTATTAGATTGATATATATAGAATAACAAATAGAATATTGATAGAAAATAACTAACCATAAGGGTTAATTATAAGGACTGATTAACTAATAATATTTTCTTTCTGGTAAGATTTGTATAATGTACCAAACTGAATATGTTTATTTGAAGATATATATGAGTTAAGTTGATTGATTATATAATGACAGTAATATAGATTTACTATCGAAGGGGAATAGAAATACTAATGTAATTAAATATAACTAAAACAGAAAGAAGAAGATAGAATGAGTAACACAGAGTATAAGTCAAATTGTTTGATTTATATGAATGTATGATTTATATGGTTTATGATCTATAGAAATATTTGAAATTAGAAATATGAAAAATGGGATAAATTGTCTATCCAATATGGAAATAAGGACTCACAGCTAGGGTACAGAGTATTAAAAATAGTTAAAGAAGTATTGCTTAGAATAAAGGGAGAATATACATTTGTTAGATAGAGGAACTTAAAAGGAGTAAGGGAAAAGGGACAAAGGGTTGGAAAACTGTTGGAAGTCAACAAAAAGGGGGGGAAAGGGAGGGGGTTAGAAATTGGGAAATGGGAGAATTGATTGTAATGTGAAAATAATTGATCCTAACCCAATAAAAATTTTTCAAAAAAAAATGCAAATGTTGCACCAATCTGTAGCATTTCTCTGCCGAGACTGCCCCTTATCACATTTTCAGTCATCTATGATAATTTCCCCCTGGGAATGCTCTCTCTGACCATGAGAATATTAGTTGGTGCTGGAAAGCCACCCTCAAAGAATCACTTTATTTGACCTTGAGGTTATTAGTTTGTGCTGGAAGGCCACTATCACTCTCAAAGAACTGTTTTCTTTGCACACAGATCAATTAGGCCAACTTCAACCATGACATCAGATTCATTTCAGTTGTTACATTTTACCTCCATCATCTTACCCTTTTTAACTCAGAACAGATAGACAAATAAAGCAAGAATATAATGAATCTCCAATAAAGACTTACCTTGATAAACTGAATGATACCATCTGGCACACCAGTCTTACTCAGCTTTTGCAAATATTCAGTAATATCACCTGTCTGCAGACCAACACTGACAGCAGCATACAAAGAGTAGGCAGTCAATTTATATTCATGTATATGGGTCGGTCGGCAAACTGGCTCAGCTATCGCAACCAAAAAATCTTGGGCATATTTGTAAACAGGTGAAAAGGCTTCAAGGAAAATATGGCCATCAGGAGCCTGAAAATAATATACATAATATCATCAGAGAATGGAATAATAAGCTTCACCACTGCTTTTATGTACTCAGCAATGGAAAATACTCTTCTTTACCTGGCAGTACAGTGGTAGAATTATCGAACAGACAGAGGTCATAATCAGCAGTGGACAAACTACTCAGCATGAACAAGGTTTCTGGAAGAACACTCAGGAAACAGAGTTCTCTTTCAGCTCTATATGCCTATGGTACATACCGATGGTGCTGCCTCCTGGACTTATAGTGCAGAAAATTAATTCCTTTTTAATTATTCTTTCAAACGATAAGGGCTGGTATCCAGTCTGTGCACAGAAGGCACATGGAAATTTCCCACATTCCATTACCACAGCCCCTTCTGAGCCCTAGAAAGATTATTCCGAAGGGCACAAGACTCACACAGAGGAAAAGCTGTGTGGGTCAGGGGGCTGGAATGAGGAGGAACAAGGGGATGGAACTGCCACCTACTCTCAGTAGAGGTATACTTGGAGAAGAGGGAGAAGGAATTATTTCACCTATGTCCCTTCTCACTCTAGTTTGCATTTTTGTGTGTTTTTGATTTTTTTTTCAAAAAACGCCTCAGAAAGTTCTGAGTTTGGCAAAGAAGTTCAACAAAGTTTTCTGAAATGCTACATGCTTATTGAGACTTACCACCCATAGTGGACGTGAGGAATGATCAGCCTTTAGCAACATCTGACTCCTGTAGTCTTTTGCTCCATATTCATCTACTTTGGTTCCAGAGTCTTCCACTTGCTTCCCTGCTGCCGAGGGAACTGCTTCCTGGGAATCTCTACCTTGGGTATCATATTCTTCTTCATCCTCCTCCTCATAATGCCGTTTCTTAGATTTCTTCTTATCTGATCCACATACAATTTTTTTAAAAGCCCTCAAAGTTCATGTTTTTTCAGTTACAGAATCCACAAAATGACAATGTATAGACAATATGAACAACGAGAAAATCAAACAGAACTACCTCCCTCCCTTTGGTACCTCTTTCCCCACTTATTCAGTGGTATTTATTATTTTAGCTGCTCAAAGACTAATATTATGGTCAGACTCAACTTTCTATCACTTTCTGATTCAGATTTTGCCATAAAGCAAGGAGAACCTTCTGGGGAAAAATGTTTGAAGAAACTTGTGACTTGTCAGCCATTTTCTCTCTGATTTAGAGTTGTGAGGCTTCCGCCACAGAAAAAAAAAATTATTTAATAACCAGCACCTCACTCACATATAGATCATGACTAAGGGGTTTTGCAATACTTTTCTATGTAAGAATTCCAGAAGACCATAAATACAAACTATGCTCTTTAACTTATTTTAAATTTGGAGGGGTGGGGGTGGTATATTATGCCTGTGTGTGACAAAGGGAGCTTTGATTCTCTCAAAAGCTCATACCTTGGAAATCTAGTTGGTCTTTAAGATGCTACTGGACCGGGATCTTGGTCTTTGACTGTAGATCAACATGGCTACCCATCTGAAACTGTCCCTATTAATCTCATGACCAGATAATGAGGATCCCCATCAAAATGATCACAAATCTCCTTACATCTTGAGTCTCAATAAAAAAAATGAAAGTAACAAGCAAAAAGCATCCATGGAGGAAGGGAAGCAGAGCAATTAAGAATTTCCCCTGTCCAAGCCCAACATATGCTTCTCCCAGTTAGACCAGAGACTCTTTAATGGGTCCCCCCACAAAGCAATCATTCCCCTCCCACCAGTGCCAATACCACCACCACTCGTGGACCTCGACACTGCCCCTCCCCAATGATCTGAGCATCCATCGCGTCTCTATCATAACGGGACGGCACTGTTGTTTTTAAATAAGGCAGATTATTGTGAAAGAACTATAAATCAAAATGTACTTTCAGAGCGGCAGGAAGGCAGGCTGGGCCTAGAAAACACCGGCCGGACCTCCGATCATTCCCTTAATTTCGCTTTTCAAAAAGACGGGGGAAGCCAGAGAAGACCGTGCCCGTCACAACCCATTCACAGCGGCCCCTTCCGTTGCGGGCCTGAGGCGAGCACAGACGGCTTTGCAGCCGCCATCCTCCTCTTCCTTCTCGCACCTGCCAGGAGCCTCCCTCCCGAATGTGTCGCGCCCCCTCCCCCGGCCCTTCTCGCCTTGACTATCCCCGGCCTGTTCGAAGTCCGTAAGGCGCCTCGCAGGCTAACAACGTTTATTCCAGTGGGAGCTTTCGTGAGTCTCACAGCTCCCTTCTTCAGCTCGCCCGGAGTCCCTGGCAGGTTCCAGGACGCAAACCGAGCTCGGCCTCCCCAGCCCCGGCCGCTTCAGACACAAGAGCAGAGAACGCCACCTCAGAGTTTAGAAAGGGGAGTTCAGTAAGGTTGGAAGGAGGCGGACAAGGGGGCCATCAGCCGCCGGCTCACCTCGCTCCTTCCTGCCCATCTCTCGCCCAGAGCGGCGCCAGTCGCAGCCCCGCTTCCCAGCCGCACTGCCCTCTGGCCCCGCCGCTTCCGGAGCGCCAGAGAAAGGACGAGCGAATCCTAGGCCCCAGTGAGCGCTGCTGGCGCTCAGCGGCGGCCTTCGGCTTCCCTGCTGGAGCCAGCTCCTGCCGTTACCCTGAAGGCTGCCTTGCCCTTAGCGTAATAATGTCTGCTGGAGCAGGGTCGCAGGGTAGACTGGTCGGAGCTGGCGGTCTTCTCCTGTTCCGGGGAGGCATCTCCGACGTAGGGCTGCTGCGCCCCTATTTGCCTGCACCAGACTAAAGAAATCAAATCAGATTGTTTTAATCCTGTTCTTCCTTCAAGGAGCTCAGTGTGTCACGTGATTCTTTCGTCCATTTTATCTCCATAACAATCCTGTAAGGCGGCGATTAAAACACGCACTTAGAGCAGAACCACAAGTGACAAAAGGCACAGATTGGACACTAGTCAGCTTCCCTCGAGTTTTGATGGGAAATGTAGGCATCCTGGTCTTGCAGCTTGGCTCTCTGACTTCTGTCCAATGGACTTTTCAACTGTCACTTGTCCAACATTCCGCCAAGCTGCCTACATTTCCCATCAAAGCTTGAAGGAAGCTGACAAGTGTCCAATCTGTGCCTTTTGTCACTTGTGGTTCTGCTACAGAAAGATCGGGAGAGACTGATAAAACAATCTACTTACGTGGATTGAGGCAGGCGAATCATCCAACTGGCCCCTCCCAGGAGGGGTGGTTGTTGTTTATATCCCGCCTGCCCCAGCAAGCAGGCTCAGGGCTGGTCACAACAGAAGATAAAATATACAAGATAAAATCACAACAGCTTTCTAATAAAACACCTCACTGCATAAAAACCATACAGCATCTGACTGAGGTGGAGGGGTGGTTTAATCATGCGTGGTCACTCATATATGGGGGGGGGGTAGATGGTCAATACCCCCTACAGACATAGAGGCAACCGGGAGAGGCTCATTTGGTGGAAACCCAGATGGCTTCAACCACAAACCTGGCAGAACATCTCCGTCTTACAGGCCTGCCTGAAGGAGACAAGATGTGCTCTGACCTATATTAAATTTCAGCCACCCTGCCCCAGGGATCTTAAGGATGTTAGATGCAGGGTGCAAGGTGAGCTGTCTTAATATATTTTTATTGCTGCATTTATATGACCAGTTTTGTTTTTATTGTATATATTTATATATTGTTACTCCACTCTGAGCCCACATGCGAGTAGAGCAGACTACAAATAAAATTAAATAAATACATAGTTTGGCTATGCAAAGTATATATGCAGTGTAGAAAAACTGCAGGCCTTGAGTAAAATCTGAACAAATAAAAAGGAGTTTGCTGACCTATGTTCTAATCCAGAAGTGTCAAGCTAGTGTCTTCTTTTGAAGTTACTTTGTTGAATGCTGGTAAACACTAGCTTCATGAAGGGAGCAGCAAGTAGCAGGCCTAGTTTTGAGATGAATGGAAATTGATAAAATCAGTCATTTAAACAGTGGTCAAACTATTTGAACCAATGCCCTACTAATTGACCTGCTATTTAAATGTCCAATTTGTATCAATTTCCATGTATCTCAAAAGTGGGCCTTCTAATTGTTGCTTGTTATTCAATGAAGTTCATTTTTGATGACTCTACCTTTCTCGTCTAGTACAAACCCTGGCAAAGACCTGATGTTTATGTCAATCTGTGTAAAAATAGCAGTATTGAAGGACCACCGGTGCTTACTGAGGGAAAGGGGCTGGATCCTCCTAGCCCCATTCAATCCATCTTGTTACAGGAGAAGGACTAAGTGTTTATTCCAGCATAAGGTTTTGTAAACCAGATCTCACTTCAGATGCATGAACTGCGTATCTGTTAGGCAGATACTTTTATACTGAAGCTATGAACAGAAAGGTAAGAGCAATGTTAGAATGGGTGACCAGTTTTTTTAAAATCCTATCAAGGAGGATAGAGGATAAGGGGACTGCTCTCAACTATCCTATTTTGCCTAACAGGATCTAATAATACATCAGGATGTAACACAAGCAGATGCAATAAGAACGTTTGAAGTATAGCTAAATTAATTTGTATCTGTAAGGTGTGGGATATGCAAGAATTGCACCTACAGTGAGTGAGAAATCTGAAGTTCTGGTTATTTGGAATATTTTTATGCTGCTCCTTCAAAGTCCTGCTTAAAGCAGCTTAAAATTAAAAACCACAGTATAAAAAAAAGGCATTAAGAACATTGTTTGCAGCTTTTCGTATAAATGCATCAGTTTAGCAGACATACATTTCTTGCATGTAATAATGAGCTCTGGCTCATGGAAGCTTGTATTGGAGTACATTTTGGTAGTCCTTAAACTGTACTGTGGGGAAGACCTGCTGAGGCCATTTATTGCTGCATGAAAATTCTCCTAGTTGAAATTTCTCCTAATTGCAGCTGATTTAAAGCTACATATATTTCAGAGTTCATTAAGCCAAAATAAACACATGTGGTGTTGGTCTAAATCTCAGTCTGTTGGAACAGACTTGTTCCAGGCTTGTATTATCACATAATTTACTCTTACTGCTTATGTAAACCATGCCAGGAGGGGTTACATATTGTTGTAGCTATGTATGTATATGCAAAATTCTCCTTTAAATCTATAGATTGGCTCTGCTATAAAGATTATAGTTGCTTTTAAAGTTAAACATAGGCTTTTAAACAAATGGATTTTAAATATAAATAAGTTTTAAAATATTTTTAAGTTGAGAAAGTTCACATATTTATCTGCAGGTTTTCAAGTGATATTTGCGTATGTGAACCAGGTCCATTTGAAACAATTTGTACCTCAATTTTGGCTAGACTAGACATGGACATACATATTTACGTATACCTATGAATGTTTTAAATATTTACTAGTTCTAACCAAAAATTCAAACAATGTAGTCTTTTAGCAAGAATATTTGATAGTATTATGGAAATATATTACTGTCACGATTATTATTTATAGCTGATGCAGGCTAAAGTATTCAAAAGCACAGTGAAAACATTTCTCATATAACTGATACCATTTACATGTAGCATAAATTTTCTTATAAGAAAGTGCACAATAGTTATTTGTGTAAAAATAGTAATACAGAAACTACATTACCCTCACACAAGCGTATGTGCATCTGTGCAACCTCTGTGATGTGTGGTGTAGTGTAGTGGCTTAGCAGCAGTGTGGTGCAAAGTTCACATATAAGAACTAAGGAGCTGGTTTTAGGAGCATAATACTTAAGTTACCCTACAGCAACTTTGATATAGTATGTATAAGACACTATCAACACACTGGTCCTATATACATTTTCTGGAACAGATGACCCTCAAACTGGAAATAAATATTTGTTTTATTAACACTTAAAAGTGCCATTATCTATAGTCATTCCATAAGCTCATAAGGTTACATCCAGTAAACCTTTGCACCATAATCTTTCCAGAATGAATTAACTTGGAAGAAAAAAACAATCTTTCATTGTATTAATTCTTGCAGGTCCTCATGCACAGTCATCCTAACAAAGATGTGTACCAGCGCAATATACAAATTCCATAAAACAAAGTCATTTGGTCAAACACAGAATATAAACATGGCTTCTCTTATATTCGATAAAAAACCCAAATAAAATAAAAGCCATTTACCAGCAAGAAAATAAAACAGGTAAATACATAGATTCTTCTTTTAAAAAATCAAAATGTTTCTATACAAGTTTGTACAAGCACACTTTTGAGACTTAAAACAAGGTCAAAATGTGCATGAACAACGGAACAACCACACCGTACCAGGCAGTTAGTAGGTCCTTTGGAAAAAAAATATCACTTTTCCTAACAGTTGGTTTTTGATATCCACCACTGCACTATTTACCCAACATAAGAATTTAGTTGGTACGTCTTAAGCATTATACAAATATTCTTTCAAGCCACAAAGTAGGGTGCCAGTTTTAACTTGTTCAGCATTAACTGGTTTTCTGCTAGTACCTTCAACTTGGTTTAATTTTTCCCAGTACCAGAAAACAAGAGTTAAGTTCAAAAGGGAGACATTACATTCAATGTAACAACAAAAAAACCTCAGGAAATAAAACATCTGACTTTTCCAAGACTTGTTTTGTGTTGGTTTTATCAAGCAGCTCTGAATTCAGATTGACTTCAGCTTTTCAGAACAGTGTATTTTCTCTGTATCATGGAAATACTTTTAGCTTTAAAAAGTCTTTACAAGACAAACCATACCGTTGTCCAGCCAGAGTGTTTTCATATACAATTCATGTCCAATTTTGAAAATACAAATACATTTTGAATGGTTAAAAACAAAAAAATTAAAAAAATATTTTCTGATCAGCCAGCTGAAAATATATTTATCTAGTAAATTATCTCTCAAAGCTTTATATATTTATCTAACTAAATGCAGTACCCTTAAAAAACAAGTTTTCTTTAAAAAATGTAGAAATGAAATTGGAATCAGTTTGTGGGAGGCAGGACAGACAGTACACAGAAGGCATTTTAATACACCTTATATTTGGAAAGCTCTTAGACACATTTGCCACAATCTAGAACTCCACAGCAGCTCTGATGGATACAAAAAGGTCCATAAAAGCTGTGGCTTCCCTATTCACTCCAAACCCATGGAATGTTCTGCATGCATTCTCCCCACACCAAGTGAAAGGGGCTGGACATCTGGCAAGTCAAAAAAATTTCAAGCAGTTGTCCAGTCGAATAATGATCAAGAATTTACAGCATTTTATTAGAACTGTAACAAAACTGTTACAGTTCTATGCAGATTATAGAAAATAACCGACTTATTTAACTATTTTGAAATAATGAAGTAGGTGGCAGTCAACTGATAGTATTTGACTGGTCAATCAGCAGGGGTCCAAATGCTTGAAGTGAACTGGAAAGTTCCCGCTCACAGAGTTCATTGTGTGTGTTGGAACTCATGCAGGCACAACTGAATTGCCAGATCGGGACTATTATGGGGAACTAGTAAGCAAAGCTAATGTCCTGAGTTCCTCAACCAAGATAAAGCCAAAAGCTAACACACATTTACACTGAATTAAAAATTTCTCATACATTCAAGACAGTAGTACATTGCACACATACAGAATTCACATACACTCCATAACAGTTGGTCAGAGTATTAAATCAGTGTACAAATTAAACATTTTCAAAAAATGTGCAAAAGAGTTAACATTGATAGAAAAAAACACCTTTGTGTACACACATTACAAACTGTGCCCAGCATTCAAACAGAGTAAAAACATTTACAGAGAAAAAACAAGGGATTAAATAGAGAATCTGAAGCTGCATAAAAATGTACATTAGATCAAAAGGATAAAATTTACACATTTTTATTCATAGCTTTTTGAAAAGTAAGTCTACTGTCAACTTCAGCCAGCATCTCCTCCCCATACTTACAGTGATATTTCCATAAGAAAAATCATGAGATTTGGGATGACAGGCTGAGCACATTTGGGTTGCAGTAATCTGTTCCCACATTAGGACAAACAGTATCAAGTTTTAAACTCGTAGTAGCTAAAAAGCAAGCAATGTGAAATGTAGACAGTTCCGACCCTGTTCCAAAAAGAAAGCACAATCTTTTGCTTACAGTTCTTGCTTGCAAGTCTTGGGGTGGATGCATAACCAAAGGAGGATACTCCTAAGCCAATCAACTGAGTCCCCACTAAAGTCATGGTAGTTTGTAAATCTGTTTGGAATTAGAAGACCAAAATTGGCTTTTAGGGAAAACATACTGAATTACTTCCCCACCAGATGAACATATGAAACTGCCTAATACAGAATCAGCACACAGGTCCATCTAGCCCAGTACTGTCTAATTCTAACTAGCAACACTGTCCAAAATTTGGGGAAGTAACCTTTCCCAGGACCTGTTTCCACAGATCTCTTAACTTGACCCTTCTGCATGAAAAAAACCTGGAACCTTCTGCAGATGTCTCACAGGTAACCCACACAGACACTCGTCCCTCCCTGCCAAATGCTCTGGTGGATCAAAGCTTTAAGATTTGAATTCATTAGAACCAAATAACCAGGAACAATTCCAATAAGTCTTGGCTTTTTGCTGTAATGGAGGAAGGGAACCATAAAGGCAAGTCCATAAAAATTTATATGCCCCTTTTTGCACAAGACCCCCTTTAACCCAATTTTGCAGGTACTGCCACAAGCAATACAGATAGTTGTGTTACACACACTCTATAGCTTAAGAAATGGATTTTTTTTTTAAAAAAACATGCTTTTGTTGTTGATCAATAGCCTGAATATCTTAGAGACCCTGGTTTGCTTACTTTGGTACATGTCTTTGACTGACTTCCCATTGAACCAAGAAGAAATCCCAGATATCCAAGAGTGAAATTTGGCTTTGAATTATCTGGAGTGAGAAAGACTGACTCTCCAGCAAGCTGTGCAATGTTCTAATTTGCTATGGCACATGGAACACTTTGGCCCATTACACTGATTTTGAGACTCACTCTTAGTGCCCTTCTTCCCCTCAGTTACAAAGGTTAGAGACCACAGGAAAAAATACTACAGTTTATGGCGGGCTATACCTAGAATTTTTTAAAAAAACGGTACAGAAAGACTTATATGAAAGGTGAAGATATGTATAATGTATCCAAAATCCATTGTAATGTGCAACCACTGTACATAACAATGGGTGGAATGGTGTAAACAACCACCATACTTAAAGGATAGAATGCATTCATTTCCCATACCTCTATGAAATTTCTGTAACTTTGGTCTACATAATTTTAAAAATTGTAATTCTTTATTAGGAATTCAATACTATGCTGATCTTTTTAATCATGATTAAAAGCCACATAATTTGTCCTAGATTTCATAGATGCCAGAATTTCTGGTCGATAGCCTCTACCTTCTGATACCCTTAACTATGGTAATCCTGTTATTTGTATTGAGCAGTTTTATTGCACAAACGAGCACTGTACCACATGCATCAGCGACATCTTGCATTAAAAGTATATCACAAATAGTAATAGAAATCATAGAAATTAAGTATTTTCAATTTTCTAGTCCTCTGGACCTACTCTTTGTAGCTCAAAAGTCTTCCATGAAACCATCTGGAGGCATAAGGCTGTGGAAATATGCATTCAGGTGCCTCTCTGACTAGCTGCCATCCTCATGTGTGAACTATGTAAGCTATTTGTGTTGTACAGCTTGACAAAATCCAACTTCCTTTGCTTTGTCCCTAATTGATTTCCTATCACTTTTTAAATTTAGTAATCTGGCTTCTTGTGAAATGGAGAACAATCTTTAGAGTGCTAGTTTTACTATGGAATAATGGAACAGATATCTGTTCATCATAAGGTTGAACAGTGAGTAGTTGATAAATGTTCAATATCTCTCAGTCTCTCTTGATTTTGTATCTCACGTGCATAAGGTTTTATCTAACAGTGATAAGGAAGTTATAAGGTTGATGCTGCAATGTAGAGGGTAGCATTTTGAAGGGTTTTTTTTTTACTTATAGCATGAGTCATGCTGAGTCACGATAAGCATGAATCAACTTTTCCTATACAGGGATGCCTTGAGTCTTACTAGTTTTCATTCATGCTTGCCCTAAGTGCATCGAAAGGCCTGCCCATTATCTGCCAGTCAAACACTGTGAAAACAGTTACTCAGAAATGAGTCAGGTGCATCATCTGCAAGAACATCTGAGCATGCACTGAACATACTGAGCATGCCAAATAGCAAAGTCAAACTTGTGTCATACATTTAATTACACTTAAGTCCAGCTTGCATAAAAGTTTTTACTCTACTGTTGAAACAAACCATTCCCACCACTACATTTTAACTGCAAAGAAGTTTGATGAATTTATGTAGCACTCCTAGAATTTCTCACAGCCCCCCATAGTTGCCACATAAAGTATGGACTTTGCATACTGTACAAATCTTCACCTTGTTTGCCTCTGCATCTTTTTTCTCCTTTAGGCACAGGTAAACTTTTAAGTTCTGCTACTGCACTAAAACCTCCTTGCTCTTTCAACAAGACTGGTTCTGTACATCACCTATACTATGTATGAGCCGAGCCATGCCAAGTGACACATTGACTTCCACCCACAATTATCAGGACCAGCCTAAAATATCTTGCTGTCTCCAAGTGGCTGCATGGTATTACCCCAAGTTATGTCACAGAATGCTGGGCACAACTCTCAGATTGCACATTGCTTCATGGCACCCCTAAATATATTGCTGCCCAAGCAACTAGTTGAGTTGCTTGTATGATTGGGCCAGCCCTGGTAGTTATATCCAGCACAAAGCATACAAACATTTGGAAAACAAAATAACAGTCACTAGGCTACATAAATATCACTGTGTACAGGGATAGAAAAGCTTTGGTTTTCAGTGATTTGCAAATGCATACGTGCCATGAATACATGTGAGGAAATGACCAGCAATTAAGTATTGGTGTGCTGGCAGTAATACCTTTGCTATCCCAAAAATAACCACATGGACTTACATTCAAGCACAAAGTTTGCTTTTTTCCATAGGCATGGTATATTTCTAAGATTACATTTTTTAAAAATGAAAAAGGAACTATATTGTGAATGCTCTCTTAAAACATTTGCAGCTGGCATCAGATGCCATGGTAAACAGGTGACTGAACAGACTGATAGTGCGGATGACTCATTAGCACAGCATTAAATCTGGACAATGGCAGGGACAAGGTATATGTTTTAATATCACAGCATTTCTAGAAAGGAACTGTGTTTACTGAAACCAAATCTGATTTGTTTGTACAGAACCAATAGTGTTACCTGCTTTAAGGGAACCCCTTCCTTTAGAACTAAAACCATCTTAGAGGAGTAGGCAGCCATTAGCAGCTCACCTGAGACTATTGTACTCTACAGTAGCATTAGCACCTCACTGTGCTGTGTTTTGAAGATTAGAATGCAAGGGGTGATGATGAGTGAGGATTTGTAGTCAGCAACAAGGTGGTTATACAGAAAACACCTCTTTCCCACATAGGAAACAAAGTTAAACTAAAACTGTGCCACTGACAGCAGCAAGATTCAATCATGTGCTTGCTCAGTTCTCTCCCTGAAATCAATGGGACTGCAAGTTACTTAGATTTAGGATTTTGCCAAAATACTAAAAAGAGTCCAGTAGCACCTTTAAGACTAACCAACTTTATTGTAGCATAAGCTTTCGAGAATCACAGTTCTCTTTGTCAGATGCATCTAACACGGCTAACTCCTCTGCATCTATGCCCAAATACTGTATCCCTACTTTTAAAAGAGGGAGATAAGATTAATCTTTGTATAACATTTCAAAAATTTAAGTACTTGGTAATTAAGGGGTGGGGGTGGGATCATCAGGGTACATGTACTGTGATGGACCAACACAGCTACCTCTAACCATTTGGTACTCTTTCAGTTTTGGTATTCTATCTTCCAAAAATGGTCCTGCATTACTTATCTCCGTGCAATGTAATTAATATAAAAACAAGCCAAATTAAGGCATACACTTTATTATATTACTTTGAGAGAACAGAAACTACTTCTTGAAAAGACCAAGTAAAATAACCCAGTATTTTTCTGTTCCGTTTGGCAAAATTTTGATTGGTAACAAATGGTTGTTACGTGGGCTCCTTTCCACCAAACTTACTGTTAAGCACTACATCTCCCAACTATGCCCTTTTTGGTTTGACCACTTCAATGACAAATGTACATGAGGACACAGGATATGCATATTACTTAGTGCAGTACACAAAACAGAGGCAAGGTAGAGAAAAGCATCCTTCTAGAGGCTACCTGTATCACTCAGGCAGATTGAAAGAAGTGAATAGTAATTCGAAATTCTCTGCAGTCTTCAGAGCGGCCTAGCATTAAAGAACAAGGATAACTCATCAGACACCAGTCACTGGGGTTTATCAGGCACACACAACTTGTGGTTTAGGGGCTAACTGAGCTGTTTGGATTCCAACAAGAAAGCAGCCTGGATTTCCAACTACGTAAATTTCATCTGAATAACACTAGAGGTTGTAGCTCAGTTTGGGAAGCTCTCATCAATATTTATCTTTCTGCAGCACTTTTCTATTGCCATTGTCAAGACAAAATGCAATGCTTATTTTTTTTAAAGGCACAAAAGCAGTTATTCTGTTCACTTTTTCTGTCTCTCTCTCTCCAGTCACAGTAAGAAAGTGGCAATGCAGTTTAGAAGAGCAAACTGTATATTGCAATTTGGATTAGAGAATCTGAATGCTGTCACAAACTTTCAAATAGTTCCTTTTCAAGTCAGTACTAATTGAAAATATATAGCCTGTGTTTACATTCTGTTTGAAGTCCATTTTTGTACTTTTTGGTAACAGAAGCAACCTTGTTAAGATTACACAAGCTCTTAAGTTACATGTTTATTCTTAAGTGTTCAAAAAAAAAGAAAATGCAGATGTGGTTTGCATGTTCTGGATCATGGATGACTCTAGTATTCTTTAGAACAAAGCAGTAGGAGCTAAATCACAGTCTATTATTTCAACTATAAACAGGCTTAAATAGGCCTGTCGTTTGGAAATTAAATAGTGAATGAAAAATATGCAACAAGTGAACTAAAATAATGTGTGTATCATGTCCACAGACCCCTGGAAAAGCAGGAACCAGTATTTGTAAAGACTGCTCCAGGTGTTTTGTCCTAAAGAACTACACTCATCCAGTCAGGCAAAGAGCCTGGAATTTTAAAAACCCTCTATTTGGGCTTTCTTTAACAGCAAATATCTATACCTAAAGATGACATTCTCTGAAAATTTGCATATTTTTAAAATGACAAGTTCATTCAGTGAGGTTTTGTTCCTCTTGCTCTATATTTCTAATTATACCAGACAGCTGTTAACACCCTGATCAATTAGCTTATTACCCCCTTACATATTGATTAGCATAGTCCTACCTGCCAAATAAGCAATTGCTGAAATTTAAAGTTCCCACTGAAAGGCTCTTTTTCAAGATGAACTCTTTCTCCTCCTGTGTCAAGATCACACTCCACTGCATGTTATTAGCCTGAGCAGGAGGGAGGAAGACAACTGTCATATTTAACTGAGATTTCTCCTCTGCCCCAGATGCAGAAACAGCAGCCCTGGCACCAGCAGTTGGTAACCAAATGAAGGTCAGTAAGTTAAAACAGATCCAGATTCTTAACAGTCAGCTTCGAAGATTTGAAAAAGACATTTTTCTGCCTTGCATCTTGCAATCCAACATCAAGATGCCTGTTTTAGTCCCATTCACTTTACTCATCCATTCCCAATCTCAGCTTTCATGCGTCTCAAACTTCAAAAGGCAAATGGGTGACAGGACGAAAACCCATCCAACTTATTTGAGACCAAATTACAAAAGAAAGCACCAACATATACTGCTCTTTACACAGCTGAAGAACCAAGCTGGACAGCCACACATTTGATTGTTCCAGCAACCATGCATCTTGAATAGGATATTCTCAGACTAACATTCAAAAAGTCTGCACAGTTGAGTCAATAAGCAAGGGACTTCTGTTAGCTACTTTTGTTTGACCCACTTCATGAAAAGTCATTGATGATTCAGCATTAATGGAACAAAATAAAATTGTTAATATTGTCTAGAGAGAAGGGAAGGTTCATACATGCTCCTCAAATCACGCTGCAAGAGCTAGACTAACATCTCCTCAGTCTTGCTGCAGCAACACTTTACTGAGGTCACAAGAGGCTACAATGATTGTCCGCCTGCTAGATTTTAAAACACTTGACAGATGAACAGAATAAGGAAGTCTGACTAAAGATGCTAAACATATATACACTGCTTCGTATTGTCCAAACACTAGGATTCTCAGGTCAACCTACCCCCATATCGATTAGTGAATCAAATTATGCACATTTGCATATTTACTTGATTTGCATGTTCTACACAATTTGCATAGTTAACAGCTTGATGGGGGTTAGCAGAATTTGGAAATATTGCAAAAGTTCTTTGTGTGATCTATTGCACAACTGCCTTTTGTTCAATCAACATCTAATGCTCAAAATTCTGTGCTCTTACTAGGTAGGCTGGTACTATGCAACAATCCTCATCCCTTACCCACAGTCAAAGGATCGGATGTGCTCACCCCAAGACCCTGACCAATGCAAATTCCCGTTCTAGCTTTAAGCTTTCAACTCTGACCTTAACCATGTTTGCATTGCATCTGAAGAAGTGAGCTCTGACTCATGAAAGCTCATGCTGGAATAAATGTTGTTAGTCTTTAAGGTGCCACTGGACTTTAGCTTTATTATGCTACAACAAATAGGACTACCTCTATGGACTTAAACCACGTTTAACATTACCTGGTTATTTTTAAAGTTCCTGATCTCTTAATTAGGTTTAAGGGATTGAGAACATTCTGTCACATTCTAACATCAATTCACATTGTTCCCGATTTCATGGCTGTTCATGATTTTGTTTTAAGGGCAGATTATTATTATTTTTTAATAAAAATACAGCCAGATTTGTATACTACCTATGGATTATCTATGGACACATCTGTTGCTCTTCAGTGTGTTCAGCCCCTGATGCCTCTGTAAAGACTGCCCTCTAGGATTTCCCTAGGAAATGTCAGATACTGATTAGCAAAACCACTTCTAGAAACTTCTGATTCTTTAGTGATTAATTATCACATGACACTGGTAACTAGAATTATTCAGGGACCTTACTTTTCCTGAAGGGAGAACTATTACGTTCTACACGTATTTTTGAAGCACTGCATTATATTTAGTTACCTGAACTTGGATACACTCACTTATGATAATAATCTCAAATATGAATCTTTGTTACTAATACTTAACAGATATGCACAGAGGCATCCAGGTCTGCTTTTACTGAGCTCCCCTGTGACAATTAGGAACACATCTGAAAGACTCCCTGTTCTCAGGTGCACCTGCCTGTTCTTTGCAATCATCTTCAGAGGCCCTTTTCCAGGTGACGCGCTTTCTGAGGTTTGGTGACTGGCAAATAGAGAAGTGGGCCTTTTCTATGGCAGCACTCCAACTGAGAAACACCTTCCCCAGAGACATTCATATGGCACCACATCTATTAAGTTTTAGGCACGGCGTGATACTTATCTGATTCCTTCATGGTTCTGACACTATTTTCTATTTGTTCTCTGTGATGTCTGTTTCTATTTTATACTCCTATGAATTTTACAATTATGGTACAGTTACATATTTTAATTGGTTAGCCACCAATTGTGAGGTGGAATAAAAATATTTTAATTATTTATAAATAAATAAATAACTCTTGTATACTCCATGTTAAAAACTAGAACTCTACAACCTGGAAAACCAAATTCTGCATGCTCACCATGATGCAAATTACACAAATTATGCAAATACTACTCATCATTAAATCAAATGTGCATCTTATCAACAAAACCCTGTTCAATGTCATCAGAAATGGTACATTTATTTTTGATAACGCTACCCATTCTAGTCTAGGTACTTTAAATTGTAACAGAATGGAGAGAGAAAAGGAAGACTGGATCTTATATTACTAGATGGCAGGGCAGATAGGATAGTACGTCAGATTTATACAGTTAACTATGAAATATCTTTGACCCTTGCTACTGAAGACCCACCCAGACCTCCATGAGTCTCGTATCTTAGCAGACTCTGTGTTATTTAAAGCTTATCTCCTCCGTAGAGATTAGAAACATACTCCTTTTAAAAATGGAAGTCAACATTTGCAGAATGTGATGCATACACTTTGTAGTGCTCTCTCTCTCAATTCATAATGTGATGATTCCACACAGCCAGTTAGTTCCCTACTTACGGAGACACTGTCCTTTAAGGTTCATATTCTAGAGGAATACTGATTTACAGTAACCTGTGACCCTAAGATTCCTGTTCTGTGTTCTCCATGCATCAGAACTTAACTCTCCATGATCCTTAAAAATAGTTAGTTGGGGGGCTTTATTGTCTATTTTAAGATGAAATTATAATATGTGTACTCAGGGTGCAGGAGATATGCTAGTCAAATGCTGCCTTTTCCACAGTGCACCCTGCCCAGCAATCTGAATTTTTTCAGCTTTATGTGTCTTTTTCCACAGATGAAAGACTGGTTTAGAAATTGAAGCACAACCAAGACCCCTTAGGGCAACTATCTACACACAAGAAAGAACAATTAAACACATTTTTCTCTTCTTCGATCTGCTAGCAACTTGTATATTTCCCCTGCATCTTAAGTTAGTCAGCAAGGTTAGAAAAAAAAATTACACAATTCCTGACAGTCCAAACTGTTTGACTTCCTCCCCCCTTAAATCAGGAATGAATATGTACTAAAGTGCTTTATGCGAACCACATCAGTACATTGCTGAAATAAAAAGATTTTAGCTCTAAATGGAGAACACAATTTGCATTCTAATATAAAGGAAAGACTGTTAACAATCTATACAAAATAAAGAATCAAGAGAAAAGTTCTCTCTTGTCTTTTCTCAACTTTGTGTAAAAGAACAAAAAACCCCAAAGTGCAGTCAGAAACTAAATGCAGTAGGTGAGAGCTGGGTTGATACAGGCCATCAGTGATAATGTGCAAATGTATGTCTTAGGAGTTCATCTGCAGATGGTCGCAACTTGGCCTCAGTAAAAATACGCTTTAGGAAATCCCGACCATGGTCCGAGACATGAGGTGGCAGCTGAGGATTGGTTGGCTGGGTGGCAATTTTAAAGATGGCAGCCATGGCTTCAAACTCTGCCCAGGGCGGTTTCTCAGTAAGCATTTCCACCACTGTACAGCCCACACTCCTGCAACAGGCAAAAATGTAAGTGAGTTACTGTATGTTAATACCCTTCCAGGTACCTGGAGAAGGAAGATAAGAATACTCAAAGACCACCATTCAAAATACAGGACTTTTTTTATGCACACATCTAGAGTTGCAACTGTGTCGTTCCTACACAAGATAGCACAGCTACATGTTTTTAAAGCTAGAATAAACATTCAGAATTACAGCATTAGTTCATACTTGATAGATACACACCCAGCAGATACTGAAGCACCAGACCATGTTTCTTTAGGAATGATATAAATGACAAGAAGGTCAATGTCATGATACCAAACTATGGTTTTAAAAAGTGATGCTCTGGTGACTCTCAATTCTATTTTTTTTTAAAAAACTTCTTCAAAGCAGGCATTAGGCTTCCAAAGCTTCAGTGGACTGGCACTTCTCTAAATCCTGACCCACTACTGCTGTTTTCTTGCCAGTGCGCTGCCCAGCTCACTGTCTGAAACTTCGACATAGCTTCTCTCTCTGCTGACTTCTCTCTCTGCTGGAAGTCTCTTTAGCTAGAACAGTTTTGAGAGGTAAGTAGGGGTGTGCGATTCGGATTTCTGATCCAGGTAAAGTACCCAAATTGAACCCGATTTGCAATGATTTGGGATTTCCAAATTGGGCCCAGATTTGGAAACCCCGAATAAAAGCTTCCCGAAGCAATTCATATTGCTTTGGGAAGCTTCAGGTCAAGGGGTTTAAATGCCCCTTTCTGTGCCGCTGAAAGGGTCACTTAAACCCCGGGATCAGCTGCTTGGCGGGGGAGATCCCCGCCAACCAGCTGATCCAGCCAGCAGGGGTTTAAATGCTCCTTTCCATGCCGCTGCAAAGCAGCACAGAAAGGGGCATTTAAACCCACGGATCAGCTGTTTGGCAGGGAGATTCACGCCAAACAGCTGATCCAGGCCTGCCCTGCTGGCCGCTGTGGTGGTGGTGCAGGCCCCGTAGGAGCCAGCTCCGGCCTTCCCCACCGCCCAGCTGGCTGCTGTGGAGGAGGCAGCGCAGGCTACGGTCTTCCCCACCAGCCCAGCTGGCTGCTGTGGGGGTGGAGGCAGCATGGGCGGTGGAAGAGCTGGCTCTGGTCTTCCCCGCCAGCCAGCCAGCCTCTGTGGTGGCGGCAGTGTGGGCCCTATAGGAGCCGGCTCCAGCCTTCCTCGCTGCCCAGCTGGCCGCTGCGGAGGAGGCAGCGCGGGCTCCGGAGGAGGCAGCGCGGGCTCCACAGGAGCCAGCTCCGGCCTTCCCCATCACCCAGCTAGCCACTGTGGCAGTGGAGGAGGCAGCATGAGTGGCAGTGGAGCCGGCTCCGGCCTTCCCCACCGGCCAGCTGATCGGCCTCCCCTCTCCCTGCCAGGCAGGTAAGTGGGGTGGTTGGAAATCTTTATGGAGCATACCAAAGCGAGATAAATACCAGAATCCCGAAGTGGCTTGCCGCTTAGGGATTCTGTTAATTCCGGATTCCTCCCCCCCCCCCCCCGGCCACCTTGTATAAACCCGAAGTGGGAAACCCAAATCTTTTGAGGGCGCACACCACCAGAAGTAAGCTCTAGGTTGTCATGCCAATGTTTTCTTTCTTCAGTCCATAACTTTTTAATTCAAATATGTGACAGGAAAGTCAAGTGTATAAACACTCAAATATAGAACAAAATGTACATTAAAACTGATGATACACCATTTCATGTTAAAGCCTTGTGCAGATGTCTTTTGTAAGAGTAGGAAACATACCAGATATCTGCTTTCCTCCCATAACCTTCTCCACTGATAACTTCTGGACTCATCCAGTAAGGAGTTCCTGTGGCAGATTTCATTCCCGTGCCAGACAGACAAATTGTTTGAAGCCGCTTACTGGCACCAAAATCACCCAACTTAACATTTCCTGCGGAGTCCCGTAGAATATTTGCTCCTGAAGAATATTTTTTAAAAAATACAAGTTGCTATACATTTGTCAGTAAATACTCCAGTTGATGCAGAATCCTGCAGCTCAGTTATTATCAGGAGCTAGCCAGAGAATGAATATTACTCCCATTGGCTACCTATCAGTTACTGGGTTCAATTCAAGGTATTAGTTATCTCATACAAAGTTCTTTATGGCTGTGGCTCATCAAATCTACGGAATCGTCTCTCTCCTTATGTTCTACCACAGCAGCTTCGCACATCTGAAATAGGAACTTCTGAAGGTGCTTGCACTTGGGCAAAATCAACAGCTTCCCATACACGTGCACTCTCTGTCTTGGCACCCACTGTATAGTATGGTCTACCTAAAGAGGTCAGGAAAACTCCCACTGTCCTTGCAACCTATGCAAAACTAAATCATTCAAGATAAGAGGCTGTATGATAAGGAAGTCAGCTCAAAGCAATGCATCAATAAAGGGTTAGGGATCTTAATGGAAGATAAATGGTATAAAAATCAAATAAGTAAATTATAGACGACTACCATGTACTCTTGTTTTAAGTATGCTGCTACTGGGTTGTTTCTGTGTTGTTTAATATGTCAGGCTTAGAATTGATTATGCTCTGTTTCAGCATTTCTTCAACTCTGTTTTGGATTTCTGCTAGTTTTAAATCTTTGCTCATTTGCATTTATATACACTATTACATTCTTTATTGAAATATCTTGGCAATTTACTGTGCTGACTCATACTATATGTAACCTGTCTCAATTCTCAGGTGGGTAGCAATATTGGTCTGCAGTAGAGCAGCAGGTTATGATTCCAGTGGCACCTTAGAGACCAACAAGATTTCCAGAGTCTAAGCTTTCAAGAATCAGAGCTAGAAAGCTTACACTCTGAAAATCTTGTTGGTCTCTAAGGTGCCACTAGACTCGAATCCTGCTGAGTCTCAGTGAGAAAGGCAGAGTATAAGTAATGTAAATAAATAAAATAGCCCCATTCCAGTAAAACAGGTAATTCCACAATGCCAACAGACTCTTAAATGAAATTGCATGTACATTTCTTTAGTTTTTGGAAGCAAGGACTACTGATTTTGTAAATATATTTTGGGCTGGGCTACACAGCATACTGCAATCTTCATGGCCATCCATCCAGTGATTTTCTTTATGTCCATCTTTGGCAGACCAAGCCAGAGAGAGCAGGATAATGAACAGAGAGTAGGGATTAGTGAATTGTCTATTATATGCCTAGTAGAACCATGAAAGAGGTGTAAGTGAGCCCTTTAGTTCACTTTTCTTGTTTCTAGACAATTTTCCAAAAGTACTCTGAATGCAGTTACTGGTTGATTTACAAACATAGCATAACACAGTGGTCAAGACCATGAGCAGATAGCCAGGACATCCCCATTTCTAATTTCATCCCAGACACACACTCACTTTGTAGCACTAGCCAGGCCATTATTCATTCAGCCTCAGACCACCATCTGCAATAGGAGCATGACAGTGGCCTACATTACAGGATTGTTTAAAACATTATGGAGCTATTGTATGTGAAGCACTTTTAATATTGACACTGGCATGGATCCAATGACTGTCTTCAACTAAATGAGGAGACTCCTGCCATCAGAGGAAGAGCCTTCACTCAGAACTGAATAATTGGATCCACCACCGCTGCCTTTTTATTAGACAGGATAGGATAGGATAGGATAATTCCCCCCTCCCCCCATCCAGTTTTATTCACTGCACTCCTCTGTTATGATATCTCTAGCATTGGAAAAGGAGATTGGATTGTACAAAAAGGAAGGAATCACACATTAGTAGCCACGGCAACTTAAACATAGTTTAGTGGTTTGCTTCCACAGCACTGGGATAGTTCTTACAGACTTTTTGACAAAGCAATATGAACAACCATCTATTTCTGTTTCCTAACACAATCATTCTCGATTCCCATCTTGGAATACTGCCAACAATTCTTATTGTAGGAATAGCCTTACCAACAGAACCTCTAAAAACAAATCCTATGATGCCAACCTACTGGAATCATCACTTGATTTTAATAATTTATATTACTTATTTGCAGCTAAGTAGGTAAACATTCAACCAACCCCAACATTACCTTTAATATCTCTATGTACAATCATGTTACTGTGCAAATAATGAACTCCTTCCAAAATCTGCCGAGTATACTTTCGAGTCACATTCTCCGTGAGTGCACCATATGCCTTCAATTGATCTTTAATTGAGCCCTATGTGAAAAAAAGAAAAAATTGAACATAACACAGTAGTCTTCATAAGTAGTGGAACTGCCTCTCTGGAAGACCATTAAGAACAAATAATTTCATGAAATGAGACAATTTTGTGAAAGTTCATGGTTCATGGAATGCGATGAACCACAAACCTCAGGGTTCGTTTTTTCCTCATTTCATGCCCATCTTTATCTTTGACCTCCTAGATAAAAGCTAGTTAGAATATGGTCCAGTGACAGGAATACAGAGACAGGTTGCCAAACACGCAGCAGGCATGCAGAATGCTGCTTTCTGAAAAGGCCTCTATCTGATGACATGGTAAAGCATAGGGGTTGTATGTATAACCCCATTTGGGTCCCTATTCTGAGTAGCTGGTACCTGCAGTATGAAGCCTTCTGCTGTACTCATGGTTCTCTAGATGGGGGCAGAAGTTGGGTTTTGTACATCTACAGATGACTTATTTTAGTGTAAATCTTGCTAAGTTATGTCTTTTCAACTGCTCTTTGTCAATAGGCTTTTAAAAATGCTATCCGGGTTTTTTTTAAACGTACATATCTACCTTTCCCCTAGAAGTTTAATTTAGATGCTAATGTTAGATGAGATGGGGAACTCTATGAATATATTGGACAAATAGTTCAAATGCAATTATTGTTAGGTTCGTGATTTGTCAGATCCTGGGGCCCTATAATGGCCCCGTTCATACCCAGAGATGCCAAACTTGCAGGGAGACTTCAAAGGCACCCTCACCCAACAACCTTCCCAGCAAGGCCAAGAGCAGAAAATAACAAAGAGTCTTTTGAAAGACTCCAGCCAAAAGCTCCCAAACCCACTCTCTCTTACTCCAAATCCAGCAACAGCTCCTCCCTCTGCCTCTGTCTACTGGAACTGAAAGCAGGAGGCACAGAGCTGTGCCTTATATAAGAAACGCTCACATAGAGCAGAACAGGAGCTCTCTGGTTGGGAGACAGACCTGCCTAACAGGGTTTGGAGGGATGAGATTGGTGTTCCCATGGCTACAGAAGGCCCATCTCCCCCCTGCTCGTTGCTCTCATAGAATAGAACAGGAGATCTCAGGTCGGCAGGGAGAGCTGCCTATCATGGTTATGTTGCTAAGATTGGGGTTTCCATGGCAACAAAAGGCCTGAAGACATTCCGGGCCTATGTTGCCTAGGGAATCAATGGTCAGTGCCAGCCTGTCTGGCATCAAGAAGCATTCACAAATTGAACAAATTGGCCCTAAAAGTTGAGGATTACATGAAAAACGAAACATGTTTTTGTGATACACGAATTGGTCCGATTTGTCACAAAATTTGATTTGTATTTTGATTCATGCCCATGTCTAGTCAAAGGACAGTACAAACTGAAAACTGACAATAGTTAAGGTGACCACATTTAATCAAAATATCTAAAGTCTATCAATGGGATCAAACTAATTATTCAAGATAATTACAGCTGGTCATTTTCAAGGAGAGATATGATTATGACCTCTAGAGATTTAGTTACTAAAGTCTCCAAAGTAGAAATTTTACCAAGGACTTTTTCGGATCATAACCCAGTAGGTGTGACTTGTAAAAGAAGATCCAACACTTTCAGATGGAGACTAAATGAAGCATTGTTACAAAAAGAGGACTATAAGTAAATATTAAAATAATTTTTGAACTTAATTTAAATAAAGCCACTGATCTGAGAATGGTATGGGATGCAAGTAAAGCTTTTATGAGAGGTCATTTGATACAGCATAATACTGAGTTGAAGAGGAAGAGGCAAGAAAAAATACAAAATATCTCGGATAAGATCAAAAGAAAAGAGGATTTAAAAATATTCTGAGTAGTATTTGTGGCTGTCCCACGAATTTCATGATAAAGAGGAAGCAATATTTGTTTACTTAAAACATTTATTAGCCATCTTTCTACTTTGCAGGATCTCAAGGCAGCTTGAGGATTCAGCCACTTAGGCTAAATATATGATAAATAAGAGTCAGTCACTGTTGCAGCTGGAAGGAAGCATTTATAAGGGCTTTTCATTGGCATGCAGTGTCATGCTCTGTGTTAAGATTGAGTACATTCAAGCAGGAAAGTTTTTTAAAAATGTACACTATACACAAAGTGATTTACTTGATGGTGCACACATACACTATGCATGGATCTTTGGCTTACCCCTGGCATATATTCCATGAATATGGAGAGCGTTCTTTCTGGGGGGTCCCTCAAGCAGCCATAATACTGAACAATCCTCTCATGCAGCAGGTTTTTCAACAGCTGAATTTCACATTCAAGAGCATTTACCTCCTAAAAAGCAAGAGCATAGTAAAATTTATCTGAATATAATAAGTTGAGTTTTTAGAAACTTCAGAACTGATTCAATCCAAAATTTAACATTTAATCATTTCATCCCACATATATCTAAAACACAGCAGAAGAATCTTAAGGAAGCCACAGAGATGCCCGTCAACTTGCTTAGTATTACTTACTTAAAGCATTTCTATGCTGCCTTTCCATACAACTCAAGGTCTCCAAAGCAGCAAACCTTTCTTTTTTTAAAATATATTTTATTTTTAAAACAGATAAAGGGGTACAGAAAGAAAAGAGGAAGGAGGAATTAAAGTTACAATTAGGGCTGTGCGCTTCGGGTAAAGTTACCTGAAGCAACCCGATTCAGAATGCTTCGGTATTCCCCGAAGCAAAGCTTTCTGAAGCATTCGGAAATGCTTCGGAAAGCTTCAGGGCTTGTTTAAGGGCCCAGCCACTGCTTGCAAGCAGCAGCAGGGCCCTTTAAACATTAACCCCCACCTCCCCTGCCACCTATCTTGCGGTGGCTCCAGGCCAGCTACTCTGCTGCTGCTGCGCTGCCGCCCGAGCCTGTGGGATGGTGGGGAAAGCTGGAGCTGCCTCCTCCGGCCCTTCCTGCCCCTCAAATGGCCGTGGCGTGCCAGTGCCGTTGTGGCCATTTGAGGGGCAGGAAGGGCTGGAGGAGGCGGAGAAAGCCCTTCCTGCTTCTCAAATGTCTGTCGCGGCGCTGGCACATCGTGGCCATTTGAGGGGCAGGAAGGACCGGAGGAGGCGGCTCCAGCCTTCCCCACCACCCCGCAGGCTTGGGCAGCGGTGCAGCAGCAGAGGAACCAGCAGGCTCCAGGCCACGCAGCCTTGTGCTGCTGCCGCCGCCCAGCTGATAACACAGGTAAGTGGGTGGGGGTTGGAGGGATCTCCCCAGGATTGGGTGGGGGTGGAGGGGTCTCCCTGGGGGGGGGGTTGTCCCAGAGAGGGTGGGTGGTGGTGGTGGGGAGTCCCCCCCCTCGTTTCAGTATGCTCCGAATCTTCACGGAGCATACCGAAGCAATTCTCGAACCCCGAATCCAAAGCGGCTTGCCGCTTTGGATTTGGGGGTATTCCGAAGCGGGAATACCGAATCTACCCACCCGTGCACAGCCCTAGTTACAATAAAAAGAAAAATAAAGATACACGTTATAGGGACTGTCAAAATGCAGTAATTATACTCAAAGAGTATTTCTTCTCTCCATCTTGATAAACCTCATTATTAGATAACTATAAAATATTTAACATTATATAAATCAAAACACTTTTATAACATGTCTATACTTTATGAACATTGGTTCAGAAAAAAACCAGTACATTTTAAAATATTTCCAAAAGGTAGGATAGTAATCTTATCTTACATCTGAGACTGATTATATATAGGATATTATATCAAAAAAAGTTTTTAATGATGGTTATGTTATATTACCAAGTACCATATATATCTATATATTATATCAGAAACTTAAAACAAACAAAATTTCTATAACCACCATAAATTAGAATCCATAATAGAATTAATCTATATCAATTATTTCCAATCTCTATCTGTAACAGGAATAGTAAATTTCCCATTTCTTTTCAAATTCTTTAATCAGTCTTTTATTTATATAATTCATTAAATTTTGCCATTACAACATATTCTCCCATTTTGTCTTTCCAATTTTCTCAAGTTGGACATTCTTTCGCTTCCCATTTGGTTGTCATTGATACTCTGGCTGCTGTCAACATACACCTTAGCAATTCATTTAATGTTCTTTCGATATTATCTAGCAGAATTCCCAACACCATAGTTTCCAGTTTCATAGCAAAAACAATTTTCAAAATCTAATGAATCTCAGCATGTATATCTTTTCAATTTTGTTGGGTTTTTTTTCATGTCCACCATATGTGGACATATGGACATGTGGTACATGTGGACATGTACCTTCTGCTTCTTTGCATTTCCAACACATTCCTATATATATCTCTTTTGCATTTTTTCAATACCTTTCAGGGTAATATACCATTGATAAAACATCTTATACCAGTTTTCTCTTAATGCTTGGCTTACAGTGAATTTTACATCTTTCATCCATAAATTTCCCACTTCTGGAATGCTATCTCTTCTCCAAAATTCTAGATCCATTTCACCATACACATTTTAACTTGTTCTGTTTCTGTATCATATTAAGGTTTGTAGATTTGCTCCAACGTATGTTCGTTCTGTTAGGTAATTATCTTTTCAAAATCTGTTAAATTTCTTATTCGACCTCTATAAGTATGAACAGCTTCTTTTAATCTAGAAGTTGCTGAAAGACATACCAGCCATTGTATCTTCTTTCCTTCTTCGTTGCCTGTTTGCCACTTCTTAAAATTTCCCTTTAGAATTTATCATATCCTGATTGGTTATAAATCCTGATAGGTTAGTTTTCCTCACATTCTTGTCACAAAAAGCATCTACTGGTGACATAATTGGTGAAGTCGGAGGGCTCCACATTCTTACCAAATCTCAGATTTTAAACAGGCTTATCTCTAATTACATGACTTTTATGTTGTGATCGGGTTCTTTTCTTTACCCAAAAATGATTATGCAACCCTTCAGTCAGATCTACAGCTTCTAATTTCATTAATCATTTGGATTTGTGGTAGAGTATGAGTTTTCGTGAGTCACAGCTCACTTCTTCGGATACAGCAGATCTGCAGCTTCTAATTTCATTAATCATTTGGATTTGGGGTAGGGTATGAGCTTTCGTGAGTCACAGCTCACTTCTTCAGATACAGCTAGAATGTGAGTCCATCTGTCCTGATATCTTGGACAGTAGAGTGATTACAAAAGCTGAATGACAACAGCCAGTGAATAACAATAGTGGGCATGATTGGATAGGGTGGGGTATGCAGAGGAGCAGTGGGTGTGGAGAAATCAGCATTGGTAATGAGACAGGAAGCCTAGGCCTTGATTCAGTCCAATTGGATGCATTGTCTTGAGCTTCGTTATCAGTTGCAATTCAGCAGTCTATTGGTCGAATAAGAGATTTAACAGATTTTGAAAAGATAATTACCTAACAGAAAGAACATATGTTGGAGCAAATCTACAAACTTTAATATGATACAGACAGACTAACACAGATACCCATCTTGATCTATATCCACAACAGTAAGTAGTTACATTTTGAGTCAGAAAAACAGCCACTTTGTAAGAACAATAACAAAAAATAGGCTAGCCATTGGATCAGATCCTAAGATTCCATCCTGCTAACAGTGGAAGTCTCTTTTTCCATTCACATATTCCAACCAAGTTTTCTACATATAATACTTGGAAGTGATGAGGTAATCAACAAATACGTTTTGTAGATAAAATTTCACTACTGTCATTTCCATTTCCCAGCTTTCTTCCATTGTGACAGTGAAACAAGACAGACAAAACAATAGCACACTGCTTCCATTATTTACTGTAGTAGAGACAAAATTCACGTTCCATACTGTGTGGATTTTCGACTGAATTGTCAAGCTTTGCTTCACTAGCAGTAATTAAAGCTAAAATAAGTAGCTCATATATCATTTGCATGCTTTAATGGGAAGATGAAAATGTACAAACGTGTGAGTGCACACAGATCTGTTAAGAATATGCATCTTTTGTTAAAAACTGAGACAACAATTTCTGACTTGCCCTTTCCAGTTTTCTTACCTTGCTGGTCTCTGGGCTATCAGGATCAAACTGAACTTGTTTGACAGCTAGTTCTCGTCCTGTGTCTGCATCATAACACAGATAAACTCGGCCAAATGCACCCTGGCCCAGTAGCTTACCAAGCCTCCAGTTTGTTGGTGCACGTGGGGCTGAAAGTAGAAAGGGTTTTAGATATTCAGTTGCTCATAGAAAAAGGTTCAGAAGACACACCCTTCAGAACTTTTAGTAGCTTTTCATGTAAGCAACACAGATGTATAAATTTATTACATTTTATAATCTAAGAATTTAGTTTTTACTTCTCCCCAAAAGTTTATCTAGTTAATCTAAACCAGTTTTGTATTTATGTTGCTTACTAATGAAACTCCTACATATTACTGCTTACGAATGAAACTAAATTGGCAAAAAATAAGGGGATCCCATTTGCCTGGCTTGTAGAATACAAGGCATCCTAAAGCTAGACATTTATCTTTAAACACTTAGCAAACATTACCAATATATTTCATCAAGTATAGCAGTACCATCAATGCATAGACTAACAGTATCTGATCTGTGAAACTAAGAGCAGAATATTATATATCTTGCTATTTTGGATTCAGTAGCCATTTAACAAGCCTGAAACTATAAATTATTTATAACAGCACTGTAGGGATCAATCAAAGACGCAGCTCAAGGTGGGAAATCCACAAAATGCCTTCCATTTACCAAAAGGGAAAGGAGCAAGGCTGGGTCCAACCCAGTTAGTGTAACTTTTTTTCCTTACAGCGGCTTGGAGGACTGATATCCATTACAGTCAGGGTAGGATTGTCTATGTCACTTCCTCTTCTTCGCATCCGCCCATCCTCGTATTCTGGAGAGAAAACACTGCTCCCACTGCTCGTGCTCAGTGAGTGATCAGTTGGACTGAAACTAACTGGAGATCGTAGGCTATTTCCCTGGGTCCTTCTAGCTCTTGGAAAAGTTTTACGACCTGCAGAAATAAGAAAATCATACAATGGACTACTACAAAACACCAGCTTCATTGCATTTTCCAGGGGAAATAAAGCAAAAATTTCTGAACTAAAAAACAAGATGAAAAAGAAATGAAAAAGAACAAAATTCTATGCATGTTTGATTATAAAATCCATAATGGTTTCAATACACCTTCACCAATAGTGTTAAGAAGTTTGCAGCTCACCATCATTGTAGTCTTGGTGATGGTATGAAATATGATACCTTCGAGGGTAAGTTCCACCTTTTCCAAACTTCTCGAATATTGGGAGATCATAATCTGAAAGGGGAAAATAATGTTACCTTGGTTTTTCATTTGGCTATTTAACTAATACAAAAAAAGGACTTCAAGACTTCTAGACGCTTCATATGTATTTTTAATTTAAACTACAACATTAGAAAAAGTACAACTTTATCAGAAAAAGAAAATATATAGAATACATTTAAAGTCAAGTAACTTAGTCAATATTCTCTAATTGTAATTATTCCAAACATTCAATTAAGACAGATCTAACACAGCGGTACTACTCTATTTGGGGATTATAAACTCCTGTTTAATTTTATAGATAAAGATATAATTTTTTAAGTATTAGCTATTTTTTTAACAATACAGGGTTGTATTCTTGCATTCTATACTTCTGTCATTATAACCTGAGACCAAGAGAAACAGAACCACAATATCTGAAACTTCTTGCATACAGAGACAAATTCAAATTACAAATAAAAAGGTTTAAACTGTGGAATCAGAAACTATTCCCATTTATTTTACCTACCTGAGAATTCTTGGTGGTTATCTGGATAGCTCTGTGCTCTTGGCATTCGAGATTTGGGATAGTTGTCTCTAGAAACAAACAATGATGGACTCTTACAGCCTTTTGTAACAAGCCATCTCAACGCTATTATATTCTGTGACTAACAGCTTTAAAGAATGCAAGAGAAAGACGTGCAAGTGGTTCTTACCCATCCAAAGGGCTATCAAGAGAGGGGCAGCTTCCAGAGCCAGAGTTTTCAGGACTACTCAATGATAATGGATCCAACATCTGGAAGAAAGTGCAACGTACTGAAGAATTATCAACAACAGAGTGCTTCAGTCAAACTGCCATGCATCCATCCCTCAAAAGATGACTAAAAAATTCAGGGAATAGAGCAATTGCTAGAGTATGATACCTCTGCCAATGCTCACAAGCAGAGACTGAGCTGAAATGTCAAAGGGTGTCTATACAGCAGAAAAATGCCTAGCAAGACAGGAGCTACATTTTCATTCATGAGTAGGTCTTGCTCTCAAAGGGCACCAATTAGTCTTGTCTTAATTGTACATATTAAATACAGCCTCTACAGGTTCTTTTCTAGCCCTTCTTTCTGGGCAAATTGAGAAAAGGAAATGTTTATACTTCAGATGAAGTTCCTCTACTTTCTTCAGGAGGTGGAGAAGCTACAGAACAAGTATTATATGAATTGGAAGTCTTAAGAGGGAAGGTTGTTACAAAAAAAATTGAGAACACGATGTTAAAAGCATCCACTGACACTGAAAGAAAAATAAAATAGTCTTGTTGTCCTTTTTCTTTTTGGTTAACACCCCAGCAGCAAGAATCTATGATATCTACCACTATCCAATATACTGGGATTCAGGAAGAAAAACTCCAAACAGAAGAACTTCACTGTAAATAATACACGTTCCTTTCCTTTATCCTATATGTTAGGTAGTCAATTGGGATGCCCATGAGCTACTGAAAGGCTGATGGGAAAATCTTGAGACTAGTGAAATTGGAATTAACTTTAGAGGGATTAACTTTAGAGGAATTAACTATGCATTATATACTAAGTGTAAGAAGAAGGGAGGAGATCTTCAACTTCCTAGAGATAAGTTATTTGAATAAACTGTGATACAAAACTATCTGGATGGGAATTTTTGTCTTCACCTAGCAAGATGCAGAATCCCACTTGGAAAACAGTGTGCACACATGATATAATGGGTAGAAAAGTGAACAGCAACAGCCTGCATGCAAATGCCCTTTTCACCAAATACAAGAATGGGGGGGGGGGGGAGACTTGCCTGATCCATGCTTTCTGGAATGAACTCTCCCTCACTGTTGATACTGGTGAATGACCCATTCCGGGCCACCTGGTGCAGATCATCTGGAATGTATCCTGGAGGAGGTGAGCTTCTATCACGAGCATAGTAACCTTTTAATTTTTAAGAAATCTGTTTGAGTAGATGATCATAAAAATCCTTTACCGTCCCCAGAATAATTCACTTATTTGATTTCAAAAGCAAAGAATTTGCTTTGTTAAACTTCCACATTGCCTGCAAGGTAGAAATTTTATTATTTTTACATTATTTAATCATTAATTGTATGTTTCAATCTCTCCTTATTCATCTGATGCACCGCTTGTGGAAAGATCTGAGTTTTATCCAATTAGCAGAGCTAATTCTCTACGTGGTGGTGTGTTCCAAATTAGCAGATCTTTTGACGGATCAAAATATACCCCCCCTCTCCCTTTGGTTAGAAGTCTCGCTACAATAAAACTATAATTTCATACAATTTAATCTGCAAGCTAACTGGGAATAAGCAATTCCAACCACCACCACCACCACCCCCGGCATCCCTTCCCGGCACAATTTTGAAATGCTGTAGGACAAGCGAAACAAGCCAAGTATTGGTTACTGCCTACAACACTGACAAAGTACTGCCCCACCAGCAGGACATTAAAAAAAATTACAGCATTTTCCAAGTTTTTTGTGCTTGAGTCAAGTGCTTCACACAATACTAAATGTGAGTACCATACATAGTCTCTCCACAGTCACCCACCCTGCAGGCCAGGCCAGCAGCCTGTCATTTTACCACTTCAACAGTTTTAAAAAGGAAGCATGTAGTTTGCGCTTGTCATCTTTCACTGTGAGTACAAATATGGTATTTTAAAGGGGGGGATGAAGAATACCCAACCCTGGTTGTTGGGTATACCCAACCCTGGGAATACCCAACCATCTCTGTAATATAGCTGTTATCAAAAATAGTATCTCCTGTTCTATATATCTGGAATTCTCACATCCATTTCACAGAATCTAATGGGGCTCCTTCCATTCCTGTAATGAGTTGCATAATTCTGACTACTAAACTATTCCCCAACTCTGTTTGCAGCCTCCTCCTCTACTCATCCTAGTTTTTCTGTTGTATGATAAAAAAAAAACCCTCACAAGCTCTGGCAAGGTCAACAGCTTTCTCAGTACTGTAGATATCAGTTTACATTGTGGATCCACCTTGGATAATGCAAATTCCAACATAGCAGCCACACAAAAATGGCGGCTTTATTTGTAACAAAGCTTTCCCTATAAGATAAGAAAAAATTCATGGTGCCATTTGTGCTGGTTGTTGTTATAGAATCTGTTAACATTAAAATTGTAACATTTTGTTAGCTATAAGTAATATTCATGTCCAATTTTCATGTTTCTTTTTCAGATGCTACCAGACGTTATTACCTTCTAATTAAAGGTAATAACACTGGAGGCACCAAGTTGTTTTAAACTAGTCAGCAAATACACTCTTGGCCATTACAAACAGCTTGCACCTATAAGCTTATTGTATCTAGAGACCTAAATGATGATTTGTGCTATGCTGCAAACTCCACTCAGGCATCTGCAAATAAAGGCTGAGTTACTAGGGACAACTACCTCAAGGACTTCAAAAATATCAATGTACTATATGAGTAGAAACAGATTGGCAGAACCATTATGAAAACTCCAGTGAAATGGGAAAACTCCCTCTAAGAAATCTAAGTGCCCCCAAAATTTACACTGTTGTACAACCCTACTTACTATGAAGACTATGAAAAATGAAATACAATTTTTCTAAACAACCAACTTCAAATGATCTTTAATTAAACCCACAAAGATATGTCTTCCTGCAAATGTTCAACCATCTCGTTATGTGTTATTTTCCATTACAACCTGCAACACAGACAAGGTGGTCTGTGAAAATGGATGACACCAAAGCTAACTTATTTCCAAACCTAAATTCTGGCAACACTATAATGAAAGCGAAGTATCATGCAAAATGCCTGGCTAAACTCTAAAACAATTCCAGGGCAATTGACTTAAGACCAGACCAGTTCCGGCTATGAAAGGCAAAATAGTAAAGAGTCCTGTAGCACCTTTAAGACTAACCAACTTTATTGTAGCATAAGCTTTTGAGAACCACAGCTCTCTTTGTCAGATGAGCTATGGGAGGGGGTATCTATTGCATGGCAGATACTAATCAAAGAACAGATTAAATACACCCAGTATAAAAACGGGAGATCTAGCTAAAATGTGATCACACAAATTCTGGGAAGTGGAGAACCAAAGAATACATACAACTCCAGACCTCACAAAACAATCCCCTATACTTTGTACAAATTATGATGATGAAGCTTTGGGGGAAAATACCTACTAATCTACAGCAAAAGTGTTGGTGGCATAATGAAACAAGCTTGCAAAAAAAGATTGTGGACCAGCAGCTTCAGCAAACAGTTAAGAGGAAATGTCAAGTTACATTTGCATTGCAACACCGCCATCTGTTAAGAATATGGCTTGTTATGGAGTCTGCATTGAAAAATGACAGCACTATTACTCAACAAGTTCTCACAGTGTTCCTCTGCTCCCAAAGTCGTAAGCCAGACAAATCGAAGCACAGTGAGACACCAAACCACAGAACCTTCCTTTGCTCATGCACCTGGACTTTCAAAATATGGCAAACATTAAAAATTAAAAGAAATTGGTCTGTCAATCTCATATACATTCATGTTGGAAACTCTGCTAGTGCGTAAACCTTTAGTTTGATGAGGGGAAAGTGTATGTGTTCAAAGTAACATAAAGCAGAAACCAAACAACATGATATCAAAAGGTTTATCCTATGACAAAAATATATTCATAATTCAGGAAGCAACCTTCATATTTTCTAAGTAGTTATCAATAACATCATCTGAGCGACTATACTACTAATGATAAAGCAAGCCTGAGCTTCCAGATACATTTGCTGTAGTCAAACCAGCATTTTTTAAAATCCACAAGCACCATGTTACTTGAGTATGCAACAAGAATGGCAAAAAGGAAGTTAATATTTACAAGACTCTGAATAAAGAGGAGTGGAAAGCAGCAGCATGGTGTATATGATAAACATTTAATAAGAACCAAGCATTCTACTGATAGTCTTCCATACAGACATAAAAACTATCTGCTATATTACTACACATCAGATATATTCAATGATCAACACTGACAAAGTATCTGTGGATACTTAAATCCAGAGACTTGAGCCATGAATAGACAGAAAAGACCTTTCTACAGAAAAACCTGAACTCTTAAAAAAACTAAAAAATAATAATAATGGAGGTTTAAACTGCCCAAAATAATAGGAGAAAAACCTGTAGCTTTAAGAAATGAATGCCCTCAGTAGCTTCCGAAAGGCAACAACAGTATTGGCAGATTTCACTACTTGGTTTCTGTCTGCAAAAAGCAGGGGGCAGGGCCCTTTCCAGGCCTTTAAAGGAGGAGTCATCAGAACCAGGCCCTGCAGAAACCACTTGACAATTTGCTACTTAGGCTTGCAATTCCCCAACAGGGAGCAGGGATTCCCTGCTCCCACCTTGCCCCCACTTACCTGGCCAGCAGGGGCGCACCCCCCGGGATGCACCCCTGGGCGGCGCAGCACGCTCCCACGCCCTGCAATGGGCCCGTTTCAGGACGAACTGGGCCCGCAGGGGGGGGGCGGGTTCAGCCCTTTGGCAAGTGTGGGAGCACTCCCAGGCCGCCCTCTGACCCTCGTGATGACGTCACTTCCCGGAAGTGACGTCATCACATACGCCAGGAGCACATGCGTGTTGTCTGTGCACGCAAGTTAAGACACTGATGCCAAGCCAAGGTAAGTGCCAGGCACCCAGTCTCCTGCTGGGGGACTAAAGGAACCTGGCAACCCTATTGTTATCACATGCCTTGCATGACTTACTCAGGACCGCTACTTGCTACTGTTCAACAACAGCCAACCCATGAAAGCTAGTGTGATGTAGTAGTTAGAGTTTCAGACTATGATCTAGGAGACCCACGTTCAAATCCCCACTCTTCTGTGGAAGTTCACTGGGAGACCTTGGCCAGTCATACACAGGCAGCATAATCTAGCTCACAGGGTTGTTGTGAGGGTAAAATAGAGAGGAGAATGAGGTAAGCTGCTTTGAGTTCCTATTGTAGAAAAAGGCATCATATAAGTGAAGAAAATAAATACTAAATATAGCTGAAGATAGGAGGCAGATAAAAGGCAGGTTGGTTTATAGGTGGGAAGGAGAGAAAGAAGCAGGGAAAGGTGAGGATATGGGAGTTGCCAGGGTGAGAGAAAGAGGAAAGAGTGTGGAGAAGGGGATACAGGGGAAAATGAGGTCTCCCCTCAGGTCTTTGCAGATTTTCCCCTGTGCAACAGGAACCAGGCCGGCAGCCACATACCTGGACCATAGTTTTCCCAGGTAGAGACTGTCAGAGGGAGGGAGAGAACAGGGGGCAGATAAAAGTAGGTTGGCTGGTAGGTGGGAAGGAAGCAGGAAAAGGAGAAAGGTATGGTACCTTTCAGGGAAGGAGAAAAGGAAATAGTGAGGGGGGGGTGAGGTGCCATCATCTGGAACAAAAGGGCACACTGTCGGGCCACCAATGACTATAGGAAATGTTTCTGCAAGCCTGGGGGAATCCCTGGAGTTTAGAAAATGTGAAAACTTAAAAAGGCACAGTGTTTAAAAATTCTGAAAAGTAAAAAACAATGTCTGTCCATATGCAGACATGATAAACAACAAGAAAAAAGGAAGTATGCCAAGGAGTGACTCAGTACAATATTATTATCTGTACCGCACTACAAATAAATCAATATATCTACATTGAGTTTTCAATTATCTACAGCAATTCAATACACATGCATGGAGAGAGAATTAAGTCCCAATATAGTAGAATTCTCTCAAACTTTGCTCATGACGCCCGAAGGTACACAGTGCCAAAAAGCTTAAAGGACCTCTTAGTGCACTCGGATTTTATGAGTCCAATTAAAGAAAATAATCTACCGCTTGGACACTTTCCACGCGGTCATTGTAGTGTATGTGCCCTCTGCTTAGACCTTAGGAAGATGAAACTCCCGTATCTACGGTACCCTATAATACCCAGGGATTTCTCCACATGCAACACTAACAATGTAGTGTATCTCTTACAATGCAGTTGTCCCTTGTCATACGTGGGCTGCACCACTCGCCCAGTGCGTTTACGCATGCAGGAACATATATCAAGGGTCAAAAATCATAGTGAAGACACGCCCCTCTATCAACATCTTTGGAACAAACACGGAAGTGATAGAACCTTTAGATACTCAGTCTTGGAGGTGATAAAGAGACCTGGTTTTAACAAACGCCTTCTCCTACAGGCTGAGACCAGGTGGATTTTTAAATTACACACTATGCTACCAGAGGGTTTGAATAATGACATTGACTACTCAGTGTTTCTTTAAACTTAGGATTGGCTTTTGAAAGATATCCCCCACAAAAATTTTCTTCCCTCTGGTTGGGATTGAATTTTTTTCGGTTTTTTGAAGCCCTTCCCTTTTCTGTTCTGCTCCTCCTTCCTCTACTGGTATTAGATTCTTTTTGAGTCACATTATTAACGGTTGTGTAAATTGAATATAAGAGTGCAATAGGGAAAAGTGCAATGTATTTATTAGATATATTCCTTTAAATGTAGTGACTTTGTGTGGTTTGGTAGTGTAATTGGCTGGGTGGCTGCCCCTATTCTTCCACTGATCTTAGAACCATCCTGATGTACAATTTATTTTGGTTTTGTGCGTGAAAATTGAATATAGAAATGGATTTGAGAAAAGTGCAATGTATTTATTAGTCAAGTTCCTTTAAATGAAATAATTATGTGTTAACTGGCAATTAGCCTTGAGCTTTTGTATTTAACTGATGATATGCGTGCCCCTTCCACCTCATATGGTAGCTGATTTCAGCATCTGATATTGACTGATAGTTGATTCTCTATACGAATTCGCCTGACGAAGTAGTAAGTATGGCTGGAGAAATGAAACTATCGGGATGTTCCTAAATGGACTGATATTGATACTTTGTAATATGAATTGTAGGATAATTGTGGCCTGACGAAGGACCCTTTCTGAAACGAGCCGAAAGGAATGAGACCGGTGTAGCTCGTTGCCACCTGTTTTTGCAACTTTGCAACTTTGGATGTCACCAACCAGCTATATTCTGGACCTTTTTGGCACTGTGTACCTTCGGGCGTCATGAGCAAAGTTTGAGAGAATTCTACTATATTGGGACTTAATTCTCTCTCCATGCATGTGTATTGAATTGCTGTAGATAATTGAAAACTCAATGTAGATATATTGATTTATTTGTAGTGCGGTACAGATAATAATATTGTACTGAGTCACTCCTTGGCATACTTCCTTTTTTCTTGTTGTTTATCAGTACTTTTGAGGAAGTATATTCTCCCTTTTCACCGTTCCCTCACCATATGCAGACATGGCCAAAGAAACAGCCCAACAGTGCCAACCCAAAACTGCAGCTGATATTGCATGGTCCCCATTAAGAAATTAGGGTGGCTGGAGGAATAGAATACAGAAGATGAAAGGGGAGAGGCAATGAGGACTGCTAAGGTATGGCATGGAAAGTGGCAGCCGGCGGCAGCGGATATCAGAAGTGATGCGAGGGAAAAAAGATATAGCAGGGGCTGCAAGAGGGAGGGAAAAGTAGAGGTTGGGGTGGAAGAAAACAGTAAGTGGGCTGATGGGGAAAGCATAGCCAGAGCAGAGGGAAGGAGAAAATGGGAAATCTGAACAAGATGGAAAGAAGCAAAGGCCAGCAGAGCAGGGTAAAGCGATCACTCCTTTTATCCCTGCTCTTAATGCAAAAAAATACACCTTCTTACATGTACAAGTAATATAAAGGGTTAAATCAAAATGACTTGCAAAAAATATTTTGGTTCCTTATTATCTGTATCACTTCACAAAATTGCTACATTTCATCTGTGTAAGGAATTTTCCTCCAATTAAAACAGTCTCTCACATTGCAAGTTAGCTCCTTTTACCAGAGCCATATACCTCTAAATTGAGTTTTAGGACACAACTCATCACATACAACCCAACTCTTTATCATGTAACTTGTAATGAATTGTCTACCAGTAAAGATGACAATTACATAAATGTAAACACTTGTTTCACTCTGAATGCACTTTAATGTTCACAAACTGATTTCTTAGCTTCAGCTACAGAATCGACACCACATACATTTTCATATATGATATGAAACATTTTAAATGGAAGAACTCCAGGCAAAAAAAAAATATTTTTATGCAGTGATCATATTGTAATCTGTGAATTTTTAAGGCAACTGAAACTGAGTGCATAAGCAGTATCTACAACCTTGCAAAGTGGACCCTTTTGATTTGCAAGTGCATTACTAGTACTTCTAGTTCCCATTCTGCCAACCCTCCTCCCCCACAGCTTTGAAGTGAATTGGTTTTCTGAGAATGGAATAGAAGGAAAAACAACCTATTTGTTCAAAGATGTTTTCATAAGAAATGTTCAACAACTTAAAGACAGCTCTTACCCCCAAACACGCTTAACAATGACAAAAACACAAAACTGCATTACCTATTACAGAAAGCCTGCTTTTCCTCTCTGTCACTCTGAACACTGTATTATCCAAGTCTTCTAATGATGGTAGAGGCTCCATGTTACTCTGCAGATGAAAGCATATTCATATTTATCCCCTCAAAAAATGTAAGAAGCCCTCCCTCTTATAAAAGAAAATACTGTTTCCATGCCATTTATCAGAGAATAATCTGACAAAGCTGTTTTTTAGCTCCCAACTCTACCCATTTCAATTCAGCAACTCCATTTGCACAGTGTAATCAAAATGGTAAGCGGACTACCGAGCAAAGGAGCATTAAGATTTATAGCATGAAAACTGGAGTATTTCAAAACTAGGAAAAATATTCCAGTTCTACCAACAAAACATATTCCCTTCCAGTCCATAGCTGACTATGTTTGCACTCATCACTCATATTGATAGCTATCTGCAGTAATAGATGAAAAATAATGAAAATGTAATGCATATTTTTCAGCAAGTAGCACCCTTTAGACTTCCTTAAGTCTTATCTACATCTCTCCTTTCCAATACTCTAATGGTGCAAGTAGGAGGAAGAAAAATTTACATTATAGCACTAGAGCTGAGATAGCAATTCAAGCACCATGCACACCCTAGATTATGGCATTTGTATTTTACAAGCAGGTTGCATGTAAGCACACAGCTGTTGAACAACCAAACCATATTATAACATGCAAGAAAGGATTTGGACCCATGTGAACATGCCCTAAAACTAACACTGTAAATTCATTTTTTATATGTGCATTTTATGAATATGTTCACACCTGTGTGTTTCCATGGGCAACGAGCAATATCTTGAGGCTTTTCATGTGAACACTACGATCAAGAAGCTCAATAGCTTTGTCCAGGTCCTCTTGGGTGGTTAATGGGATCACCAACTACATTAAAAAAACACAGAGAAATAACTGAACAAGGCCAAAATCAACCCATCTACAGCTGGTGTGATTAAGAAAAAACAATTCCCTTGTTAGTGACATCTCAAGTCTGGTAGCTAAAGCTACAACACTTCCAAATAGGGGTTGCCAACTCTGGTTGAGAAATTTCAGGAGATTTGGGAACAGTGCCTGAGAGCAGAGGGACTAGTGGAGATGTGATGCCATGGAGTCTGTTCTCTGAAGCAACTGCCTTCTCCAAGACAACTGATTGCTGTGGTCTGGAGATCAGTTATAATTCCAGAAGAACTTTAGGCCTTACCTCAAGTTTGGTAATTCAAAGTTCCAAGGAATGAATACCAGTCATTAGAGGGTAGACTCCTATGACTGCTAATTCACCTTTCTGGAAGTGTTAAAGGGTAGGTACCTTATCTAACGTCTGGCCCTGCCACAGCAAATTAAAATAGGCTGCCATAACTACTGACATAAAGAATGTTCCGCCATGATGAAGTATTAGGGGAAGAGCTTGTCATCCAATAATAAACCATGTTAACTTAATTTGTACTGCTTACTCTCTACTTTCACTTAGCGGCTTGAGACCAAATACAAGCCAGTGTAAGTAGCTGCCAGGTTACACACATACAGTTATGCAAGGGTTAAATTTCTTTTGAATTTATCAAAGATTATAAATGTTCGTTCTTGGCCTCGCATTCTAAAGGGGCTATAAACACTCTCTTACAATCAAAACTAGGCCACAGGTTTCCGTATTCTAGCAATGTCCAAGCTATATTAGCATAATGCATTACAAATGGAGCTATCATTTAAAAGTGTTTGAAAACTTTAACTGGGGAATGCAGAAGGCAGATTACCTCTACTGACCACCAAGAACCTATTACCCCAGATATGGTATGAAGAGATCTCGTTTTTCAGGCTCAATGCAAAGTGCTATTTAAGTTTTAATGGTCTGTATATCTAAAGGAGCACGTTGTTCCACAACCAGCTGCCTACCAGTTAAGATTCTTGTCCAAGACCATCTTCCATGTATCCCTCTATTAGAGACAAGGCAAATAGGCTGTGATGCCCAAATACTGGAACTCCTTTTTTACATTTACTTGGTGCCATCACTGCTAAGCATTCCAGAACCAGAGCCCATCCCATTATTTTGAATTCAAAAGTATTTAAAATTATTTCATTTACTCTTAGCTGCTGTATGTTTTTTTATCCTGCTGAATGCTATTTTTGTTGTTAATTCTACTTCTTATTTTTGTGCTTCTATGAATTTAATTTTGCAAGTCACTTCAACAGCTTTATGCTGAATAATGGAATCTAAATCTCTGAAAAGTACCCAGGTTTCATTTCAAACAGTTCTGCTACCCATACAAATAGGAAATTGGGAACCATGATTATACCTCATTATTGCTGTAATGCAAACTCATAGGCTGTCCAAAGGCAACTTTAGCTTTTGAGGAAAGATCTTCCAGCTTGACCGGTTTAGTAAACTGCAGAATTCTGTAATACATGGTTTGGGGTGGGGGGAGGGACATGAAAACATAAAGCAGTTATATACTGAACTAACAAAAAAAAAGTGAAGTTTTCTCTTACCATCCCTCCCTTTACTGAATAGAAAAATCAAGTGAGTGCCCATAAGGGGATCCTAACAAGAAAAGCAAATCCTCCCAGGTATGGAAGCAGATGCCTGGGTCTTTCCTCATTTTATGAAACACATAAAATACTACAACATTCTAGAAATATTAATTTTTCTGTATAAATAAACAATTTCCCCCTCTCTCACCCCTTGTAAGACATGTTAATGAGATAATCACCAACAGTAGATTATTTCAAAAGCAGACTTAGAAAAGCATGCTTAGAAGTGATCCATGTAAAAATCTCTTACAGGGTCAAATTGTATAAGTTCATATGCCATTAAGAAAGCTTCTCCTAATTTGCAATCCTTCACCTGAAGGCTCTTAAGGTTCTCTCTCTAACACATGCTATTTCATTACTTTAAGGTGATACACTTATTGACTTAGAATGCTGGTGAGTAAATTTGCTCATCAAAATAACTAGAAGAAAATTCTTGGTGCAAGGAGGATGGAAGGCAGATATTTTCAAGATTTGCTTTCACTTGAATATTAACAGTTCATGCAGTCAACATGGAACCTACTGATTGTTACAGGTGATAACACAAGAAATGGAATAGATAGTGTCCCCTCATGTTCTGGGGACAACAAATTAAAACATATATTCTAGAAAAACTCTCTAAATTTCCATTTTCCAAACATTTATGTTGGACATCTGTCTCTTAAGTTATAAATCTTTTACTTTGATTGGATCCTGGGGTTGTAAGCAGTCGGCTCGGCCTCAACCATCTTTAATAGCTATTTAATATAACTACCTGTGATATAAAATCACAAGACCCCTGGATTAAGAGCAGCTTGGCTTGCAAACAGGGGAATTCCAGCTAGCAGTTGCTGAGTCCCACCTGGGAGACCCAGGCATGAATGGAATGCTTCATGTAAATTCAGAGTGACCAGTGGTGATTAGTTTTACAGTCTCCCCAGCTCTGAAAGGAATCCAGAGCAACAAAGGTCTTGCAGAGTCATCCCACTTAACACATTCCTTTCCCTTCCTTCCAGGATGAGATCTCCTGCCCATGATTGAGGAGAAAATCAATTAGCATCCATAAACTCTTATAATTCATTCCTGGGAAAGGTACATTCCCAAACTAAATTCATCAACTTAGCTCTGGTGGACTCCATTAACAAACTGCCCCTTTTGTGCAGTTCCAGGAGAGACTTTGCATTCTCTTTCACATGCCCTGGCAGCTACCAATCAAGGTAATCAAACCTTTGTTATTCCCAGGAACTGACCGTTGGGACCTTTGTCCCAACAGCTGGGTGGGCTCTCCCACCTCAGGGAACGTATTACCCTATGAGAGTAGTGCCCTGGCCCCTTTCAAATTGTGCACGCTTATTGGATCTGAAGTGCTGCTCCCTGGAGGTTATCCTAAGCATCTTGCTCTCTTGACCAAGGACACTGGACGTTTGAAGCTACTCTCTTCTCCCGTGGACTGGACTACTCTTCAGGATAGGTAGATATACTTTCCCCTCCCTCACTCTATTCCAACTTCTGAGCTTCCTAGGACTCTATGTGTGTAACTATTTTATTAATTACTCCTGTGTATGTGTACATTTTTATCTCTTCTATAAAAGTTTGCTCTTTGAATTTAAAGTACCAGTCTTGTCTGCTATCTGGGAAGGGACCCTGTAAAAACTGGTGAAAAAGATCCTGTAGTTACCGCCTCTTTCATAGCCATCTTCCTTGCTGCTAATTCCCCCCACAATTCTCTTATTGTAAGGAGACCAATTCAGGTAACAGGGCATTAGAATAAGTTCAATAGCATTAATGAGTCAGCAAATGGAGATCTCTTAAAACGGTTTATTCTTTTTACCTTCTTTCACCTCGATGTTCAAATTTGACTCTGATGTCATTCTGTAAGAGAAAACTACATATTGAAGACAGGCAATATGAAAGGAAATGGACACAAAGTCAAGGGTGAAGTAAAGACTAGGATAATTCTCTTCCAATTTACAGAGGGACAACAAATATTCTAACACATCTGAAGCAATTTTCTGCTATGGGAAATGGAAATTTGGGATGTAGTATACTAGTCAGAATTAATACATGAGATTTGTTCTGAGCACTACATCCTTTTTATTTCATTAAACATTTCAAGAATATTACACTGCAAAGAGGAACCCTTCCTAGGAGGTGAAAAATGCAAGTACACATTCTTCACAAAGGTAGGCAGACACTTTACACGATTACCTGCTTTTTTGGTGAAGCTGATTTCCCTTTCCCCGTTTCTTGTTTAGGCAATCCAGGACGACTTGCCTTATGGAGAACTGCCAAATCCTGCATGATTGAATTCAAAGCTTGCTGCTCATCTGTTTAGAAAAAAGCACACATACACACCACTTAGACAGCTTTATCCATTGATTTGGGGATGATCTATATATTATATGGGAGATCTGTGGTCAGATTTCCTTCATGCTTCCCTCTAGCTGACGTGAAGGTTTTACTTCATCATGGTGCTCACTTCCTCTGTCACTAGCACTTCTATGTGCACAAGACGTTTTTCAAGGAGCTCTTATGCATACAGAAACACTAGCAGCAGAGGAAGCAAGGTATGAAGCAGAGGAAAGCCTCTGCAATGGCAGAAGAGAAGCGTTAAGGAAACAACATTCTGAGGTCCAAGTCGTATATTTTATGGTAAAAACACAACTGCAAACCCCTCCAATTTGGCTTGGGCTATGGCTCGGGAAGGGAAAATGCTAACCATTTGTGCTGCACCATTCGCCCCTTTCTCTGTACTATTAGTCTTGTTGGGGGGGGGAGATACTTGTATAATAACCATCCGCACACCCACCCAAGCCATGACTGTAATCCAAATTTCACTCCCCAACCTGCTTAATATTAAAAAGTGATCGGATCTGCTCTCCAATGTAACATGTAGCTCAGATCTCACATTTAAAAATTAAGTTATTTTAAAGAACAAGCAGGATCTAAAGATGCTTTGATCAATCCTTTTCATAAGCTTTCAAAATGTGGACCCCAAGATTATCATGTATCACAAGAACTATTTTTCATTTTAGCTTGTGCAGCTAGAGTAGCAAGCTTCTAAATGGCACAACCTTTTTCCTGGCTGAAGAAAAGCTTTGTGCCACATAAAAGCTACTGTACTAATGCAGGTAGCATTAAAAAAAGCTCTGGGAACATCACAGCAACCATAAAGTTGCACAATTTTTATATTCTATTATCTTCTTCATTATTTAAAAAAGATTATTTCTGGTATATCTGAATTATTTTACACCACCATCACATCTGAAATCACAATTGTTGTCCAAGAAGAAAACATTAAATGGGTTGCAGCATTCTTTCATAAGATGTTTGGCTCAACTTTTAAACATGCTATGCTTTGCAGCTAATTCAAGCTGATCAATGTGTTTTCATCCATCATGTTTTCATCTGCTGAGAACTAAAAATTGCTTAGGAATTTATTTAGGAAAGAGACCAAACAGAAAATATTGATAATAATCAATATTATAATATAATATTGATATTATAAAGGTACAAACATGGGACTCTTTTGTAGTAATCAAGGGTCCAATTCTGAAAATGTATATCCTTAATTTCTTTGTGGCAAGTGAGCACTGCTGTGACTTGGATGGCCAAGGCTAACTCAATCTTGTAATGTCTGGGAAGATAAGCAGGTTTGGCCCTGGCCTCTGATTAGTACTTGGATGGGGGAGGGGGGCACCAAGGAAGTCCAGGGTTATTATACAGAGGCAGGCAATGGTAAATGACAAGAGACCATCTCTTGTCTTGAAAACCCTACAGGGTCACTTTACGTCTCCTATGACTTGACAGCACTTTCCGCCACCACTAATTGAATACTTACAGATAAAGCATATGAACAGTGAATAGTTTGTTGAGCTTTGATGGGGGAGACCTGTATTCAAATCACTTTAAAAAATGAACGAAACAGAGAATCTTTGGGATAACCTGCCTCAGCCTCATTTACATCACTGGATATAAAGAGGATAAAGCAAGATATTGTAACCTACAATAGGTCTATAGATTAGGAGGTCTATCACAGTTCAACATGTCCTTATGCATTTGTAAAATAAGCTAAACTGCATCAATGGTAAAAAATTCCTATAACTTCTACATTAACAATGCAATCCCGTGTAGATACTCCAGCTCAGACCTCTTGATTTATTTGATTTAGGCTAGAATAATTCCACACAGGCTTGAACTGTAAGCCATTCATGTTTGTATACCCTTCCAATTTGGTACAGATCACTGTAGCTAGGCTCAGTGGACTCCAAACTTAACACAAGAGGCATGGTTCAGTATACATACCTCATTGTGACACTCTACTGTCATTCTTGTATCTAATTTGAGGTGTCTAATCAGTGGAATCAAGCCTCCATATCAGTAGGCACAAGGGCTTCTGCAGTGAGCAGACTAGCAAGGGAAGACAAAAATCCAGGAGAACCTGCAAGAGGCTACTCATAATGTACCTCAAGGCAGTCAGAAGATGCATAAGTACTTTAAAGAACAAAATAAATTCTCATTTCCTTACCATATATTATCATTTAGCACTGTATTTTACAAGATAATGTTTTAATATTTAAATTACAAAAATCAGGGAAGACTTCATCATGTGTTTTCAAATAAGCAGGCTTTTAGGACTAAACTGAACAATCTACATGGATGACAAATTATAACCAATGTGTGAAGTTGCACCCAATCTGCGAGTTATTCTACCAATGGAACAAATTTAACTGCAAAAGTAACCTCCACACTAGGGTTTATACAACTGAAGGACAAACAAAATCTTATTCCTTTGGGTACAAATGTAAACGGATAGGAAAGCACTAACTGTATTCTGGCTTCTCTTGAGCTTTTAAAAGCAGCTTAATCAGTAGATGACACTTCTCACATTAGAGATAAATTTCATCATTGGTTTCATCTGTTAACGTCTGCAGATCACATCACTACCGAAGGCACAGCAACAAAACTAGATGAAACTAGGCAACCCACTCCAGAAGAGCACTGTCTGACCCAATTGCCTATGAAGCAAAAAGCAGACATGGAGGGACCAGCATCTGTGGCACCAGGGGTTTCCTTTGTACAGGGGAGCGAACAGGATTTGGGACTTTGAAAAGTGATCTTCTAGTAAAATGGTTGCTACTCGGGGCTACACACACAACCATTCTACAAGTTCCACTTTTACTGAAAGGGTGATGAATGGTTACAATTCTTCCCCAAAATACCACTTTTAGGATCAAGATATTTTAAAATAGATTTCAAAATAAGTTTGTATTCACAATTCTCAGTATGTGTCATACTCAAAGACACTTGTATTATGACCAAAGCAGAGATGAACATTTTAATAAATTCGAAAGCTGGATCCCATTTATAAGCAACTCACCCATAGTGGCAGCCAGCCCAGAAAACCTGAATTTCAAAAGAATGGCTCTCCCATTAGTATCCTTTTATTGCCTATATATAAAGCAAAAAAAAAAAAAAGTTATAAGTGACAACACCAAGGTGTATAAAAAAGTCAAGAGGTGACAACAATTCAGGCATTAAAAAGGAAAAGGTTGTCAGTAACTACAGTAGTGAAACGAAAAGATGGTGCAGGCAAGACTGATGAGAAACAGCTATAGCAATAACTGGAGACAATATGGGTGACACCTGCTGTAAGAAAGGGAAAGACTGTAGCTCAGCGGTAGAAAGAACACATGTCTCACATGCAGGAAGTCCCTGGTTCAATCACTGGTATCTACAGTTAAAGGTGTCCCACTGCCAAAACCTTGGACAGTCACTGCTAGTTAGAGTAAGCAATACTGAGCTAGATGGCTCAGTGATCTGACTTTATATAAGTCAGTTTCATATGTTCAAAAGCCACAGTCCCATCTACCTTTTCCTTATGATATAGCTATGTGGTCAAGACTATAATGCTGTGCACTCAACTGTAACTTCTGCTTTTCTCCAAGCATCCATTTGTATTCACAGAAGTTGAAAATATGGTTAAATATGCATAAATGCTCTGTTGATATTGGTGGCTTTTCATCTTGCACTTCTCAAAGTATACATGGGAATTAAGAAAATCTGGTACTACAGTCCCCCATGCCTGGTGACTTTTTGTTCACAAAGATCCTATGATTTCTGTCAATGCCTTTTCCAGCCTACAACCTGCTAACTGAGGATGTAGTTTATGTATCTGATGCATGGGCTCTAGTCCACAAAGGCCTGTGCCACAATAAATATTTCCCTTTAAGATACCAGAAGACTCCTCTAACATTCCCTCACCCTTAAACAGCAGAAATGGCACTAGAGACATTTTTAAAATTCCAAAAATAACTAACTAGTTTATTTACTTTACAGGGGAAAGGTTAGGTGAAATCAGGGGTTGAAAATTTCTGAGGTAATTCTGTATCTACCTACCCACCCACCCACCCGCCTACCTACCTACGGTAAAATCAGAACATACACAGACTTCAGTTCTTACGCTCTTCACAGATACTTAATGGCTTATGTTTTGAGGCTTTGGTTGCCTTGTTTTTCCCCAGGCATTCTAGTATACTTTCTTTTAGTATTCTCTTACTTTTCTGGAGTTAAGAATGCTGGTACCCACTTTCTAGTACCCCAAGCCCCCTCTCTTCACATACCAGTGCTTTCCTTCAGTTGTTAACTGAATCTGAAGGTCTCCACAGGCAGTTTCCAACTACATTGACCAGGGATCTCTTCACTCTACAGAGCTACCTCCTTATTTGCCTGAGTAGGGAAAATCTCTTCTATCCCCTTTCTTTGGCCCGTTGAGATGAGCACAAACTGAATTACGAACCAAAGTTCGTCACGAACCAGGCTGGTCCATGGTAGCTCATTTCTAACGAACCATGAAATTTTAGCCGGTTCGTTTGGTTCACATTTTGGCCTGGTGCTGATCAATCAGTTTCCTAGACAATGGGGGGATGGGCTCTCTGCAGACCTGCCGACCTGGAATGGTTGTTTCCATGAACCAAACGAACCAGTTCATGAACTGGGGTTCAAGTTCGTGGTTCATGAACCGCAATGAACCACAAACTGAACGAACCACAATTCTTTCAGTTCGTGCCCACCTCTAGTCTGCACCTACTTCCCAACCTCCTTGTCAACTTTCCCCAGTTCTCCTGTCACTGTTAAAACTGCTCTGTTAGGACTCCATCTCTCAATTCTTCCCACTCCATCTCTCTCTGCTAGGACTGAAAACATATCTTCCTCTTTCCAAGCTCATGCTAGCTAATCAGATCCCTTCGAGTAGCCTGTCACTCAAAGCTCTCTGATTCTGTGAAGGATTAACTCTTAACAGTCTTGCAGCTGGTTGTGTACAGCCCTTACAAGCTTTTTAATACATGCAATCCGATTCTGAATTGGAAGTTTTTCTGGAAAGTTTTCTGAAAAGCATCCAGTGAAAACTGATTTGGATCCAATTTAGCACGCTCATTTGACTTGTATTGAGAAAACTAAAATATATAAAATATTAATTTTAAGAGCTGTACAAATCTCAAAAGCTTTTCTAATGGCAAAACATAGTTGAACTGAAATATGAGTGGTGGTGGAGGAGTAATAAAGCTTAATTAATGTCATTAAATAGTCTCTCTGCATGTGTACTTGTGTAGACATGGAAATTTACAATATTAACAGTACGAGATTACTTTGGTTTTATACATCCATGTTATGTTATGTTATGTTATGTTATGTTATGTTATGTTATGTTATGTTATGTTATGTTATGTTATGTTATGTTATGTTATGTTATGTTATGTTATCAATTAATGTTCTGAAATAATGCATTTTTCAATGCATTTTTCAATGACACTGGTCTGACTTGTTAAGACATGCCTCAGCAACTTTTCTTTTGCTCTAAAAGCCCACCCCAAAATTTAGGAGCCAGGGGCATTTTTCAGCTTTTGGTATTTTAATGACAATTTTTTAAAATTATTGTTACCACAAAATCAAATTCTAACCTCTTCACAATTTCTCATAATTTTATTAAAATTATAACAAAAGCATTAAAGTATATAAATAAATATAGGGTAGGTATTATTAAAAAAATGAAAATTCTAATTCTAGCCTAACTTCTCCTCTGCTTCTCATAATTTCATTATTACTTTTTAAAGCTCCCTTTAATTGAATATTGAATCCAGTATAGAAAGCAACTACTTAAAAAACAAATCCATCCACCATCACCAGAAGATGTAAAACTAAGTTTACCTATAATCAAGAAATGACAAGAACTTCATGTATATTTATTTCTATGTCATGTAACAAAACATTCTGATGTGAAATGACAAATAAGCTTTGGTTCAGTTCAGGCCAACTTTTCCACTCAATCTCAGCTGATTCCCCTGTTTATTGCAGCCCCCATTCCACATGAATTTTGTCCATGCAGGTCACGTGATTCCAAACTTAGCCTCTTTGGTGGACAAAGGGGACAATCTGGTCTGATACAAGTCGGCTTCCTGTGCAATTCCATTAAGAATTGCTGAGACAATGCTAAAAAAAAAATCAGTCCTAAAAATACTAGGCACTACAATAAAATTTCTAGGTACCATGGCAACCTGGCATCTGGGATTTGTTGAGCACTGAATTTTTCACATTAAGTGGCTGACCCATAAGGAACTGCAGGAGATGGAAAGGATCCCTATTTTACGCCCCCCCCCTCTGATTTTGCTCTTTTGCAGTAACGAAATGTTAATTTCTAGTTATTTCTCTACAGCCTGTTGGAAGGTAGAAGTAGAAACTGGGGCAGTGGATGGGTGCCCTTATGTAAAAGTAAGCAAATGATAAACTTTCCTTTAATCCCAATTGATAGTAGGCAGTACATGTACTCTGTCCTTGCAATGACTGGACACTTTGGAAGGCATGGGTGTGGGCCTATTCCTTTTTGAGATGTTTTCCTCTTTTTGGGGTGGGGTTGATGGTGGTGGCAACTTGACATCCCTGCTTTTTTAGTATATCTGAGCTTTTCCTCAAGCATGCAGAAATCACCAATATTGTGGGCAGTCTCATTTTAGATGGGTACTTTTCTTTGTACTGCACAGACTTCCACCACTTAAACATGCTATTTAAAATGGATACCACAGGAAGGGGATACTCTGCTGGCAAAATGCTAATCCCTGGTAGTGCACAAGTCCAGTAACCAGTACCCTGTGATAACCAGACACTGGGTAGCAGGAAACTCAGGCATCAAGTGGGGCCTTAGGAAGACAAGGGAGCTGTGGCCCTCTCAACAGGTAATTCCACAAAGGCCAAGTGGTGGCAGTGGTATACATAGAGGAGGAGATAAAAGCCCCTCCGAAGGTCAGGAAGCTGGCATATGCGAGGAGAAGACTTGGACAACTGCTGGTGCTTAGGAGCCTCAGAGGGCAAGGTGGAACAGTACCTGCTGGGCAGTGGAACTGATCCACCACAGGTTAAATTTCAAAATCATTTTTTCTATATACCTGGGGGGCTCCTGAGTATGTAGAACTTATTTGTGAGTGGCTTGATTTTGTTGCTTTTATGACTGGCACAAGTCACACATTTTATTATCACAACATCTAATAAAGATATCACAATAATGCTACAAATTCCTCACAATTCAACTATGTGAAAATTGAACATATTCTGTTTCCAAAACCAAGACTAATGTACATGAACCTGCTACCACAAGGAGGCAGCTTTACATTGCTCTATGATTGTCATCGTAAAGGAAGATATTTAAGTGAACAAACTCATTACAAAACTATACCACAATCTGGTATAGAAAGAAATTAGGATTAGAGAATGCACTCCAAAAATCTATAATGTTCTTACTACTTTGAAGATAGGAATGGAAATGGAAGATGAGGAGTGATTCCATAAAATGTGAAGGGGAAAATGATTTCATAAAATGTGAAGGGAAAATTCCTAACATCATATAATGTTATAATAATAACTGCATTATATACCACTCTTCTAGATAGATTAGCATCCCACTCAGAGCAGTGAACAAGGGCAGTTCTCTATTATCCTCACAATACAGCTGAGGTTGAGAGGAGTGGCATTCCCAAAGCCACCTGTTGAGCTCACAGCAATACTAATGCTATGTCTTTGTAAAATTGTGTTTATTTATGAAAATGTCCTTGAAATTGACTGTACTAATCTCAGAGCGGAACTACAAGTGACAAAAGGCACAGGTTGGACACTTGTCAGCTTCCCTCAAGTTTTGATGGGAAATGTAGGCAGCTTGGCGGAATGTTGGACAAGTGACAGTTGAAAGTCCATTGGACAGCGGTCAGAGAGCCAAGCTGCAAGACTAGGATGCCTACATTTCCCATCAAAATTTGAGGGAAGCTGACAAGTGTCCAACCTGTGCCTTTTGTCATTTGTAGTTCCGCTCTCACACTGTGTAATCCACCTTGAGTCTCAGTGAGAAAAGTGGTCTATAAATGACATAAAATAAAATAAAATAAAAAAATAAATGTCAGGTAGAAAATCTCTTGATTAATTCCCTCTTCTGTATTAGTATCTACACACCTCAACTGAAATTGCTGTTGTTGAAGAAGCAAAGGAAGTTGATTTTATTTTTTTCTAATCAGAAAACATCTTCAGTTATCATCCCAATAATACAAAGATAGTGTTCGTATGTACTTGATTAAGTACATGCTTGTGTGCAACAATATAAACTTCCCAGGACAAACACCTATTGAGGTCACAATTTAAAGAAGTTCCAACATGCATGTTAAGGAAGTGCACCACAGCCAGAGCATTCCCAGGAAGTTTTCATTACTGCAAGTCCAACACCAAGCAGAGCAAACTGTTACTCAGTTTTAAAAGCAGCTCACCTCACTGGCAACAAACTGCAATTGCTATGTGAAAGCACACAGTGAGCTACTGAATTCTGGTTGAGGGGGCTCAAAAATCTAGGCAAGGTTCCGAGTATACAATAAACAAAACGTAATTAAGGTGTGTAATTCTTAAATGTATGTACCATTTAAAATGTTCAAAAACATTCAAATGCAGTATCTCAGTTCTTCTTAAGGCAGCCCTGTAATGAAGGCCAATATTATTCTGCTCACATTGTAGGTGGAGACACTGAGAGAATAGTGGCTTTTCCAAGACTACACTGACTTTGAAGCAGGAGAAACATTTTAACCCCTAATTACCTGCTTTAAAGTACCAATCTATAATTCAAATCCCCACTAAACCATGAAGTTCATTAGATGACTTTGGCCAGTCACTCTCTCTCAACCTACCCTATCTCATAGACATGTGAGGATGAACTGACATGGGGAGAGATATCATGGAGGACAACCTGAGTTTCCTGGGAAATGTGTGAAATGCAATAAAAATCAAATGATTTTTTTTATTTTATGAATAAATAGATGTGTATATTCATGTGTGTTTCTATCAAAGAGGTTTCAAAAAATAAAGATAAAACAAATAGCAGAAATCTTTGAATATTAAAGACCCAACATATTACATTAATAGTATTTAGAAAATCTGGTGTTCCTAACACTTTCTAACACTTCCTAACCCTTTCTTGGCTGGTTTTGGTAGTTTTATGCACCATTTGCATTAAGATGAAACTAGTCATCATGAATGTCTCCTTTCTGACCATTTTAAATGGTAAAAACAAGGCTATTTCTATGGAGAGACTACTAGGGGTGTGCGCTTCGGGAATCCGATTCGGGTAAAATACCCAAATCGGACCCGATCCAGAAAGCTTCCCAAAGCATTCGTAATGCTCTGGGAAGCTTCGGGTCAAGTAGTTTAAATACCTGTTTCCCTGCCACTGCAAGCAGCAGGGAAAGGGGCATTTAAACCCCTGAATCAGCTGCTCGTTGGGGGCTTCCCCAACGAGCGGCTGAGTGCCGGTGCCGCTGTCGGGGCCAGAGAACTCCTCGGCCCCGTCAGCAGTGGGCAAAGGAGGCAGCAGGGAAGAAGACATAAGCCTGCATCTCCCCACCAGGTGCTCCACTGGGCGCTCCATTTGCCTGCCACTGTCGGGGCCAGGGAACTCCTCGGCCCCAACACTGGTGGGCAAAGGAGGCGGCGGGGATATAGGCATAAGCCTGCATCTCCCCGCCAGGCACTCCGCCAGGTGCTCCATTCGCCCACCGTCAGCGGCGGGCAAAGGAGGCAGTGGGGACGCAGGCATAAGCCTGCACCTCAGCAGAGCAAAGGTAAGTGGGGGGGCTGGGTGTTGTGGGGTTTTTAAAGGGCCTTGCTCCTTGCAAGTGGCAGGACAGGGCCCTTTAAACTATCAACTGGCAGGGAGCGGAGGAAATCCCCCCTGCTGCCTACCAGCAGATATGGAGGGGGGGCTAAGTGGGGGTGGGTGGGAGTGGGGGGGTTGCTGGGAGAAAACCCAGCCCCCTGAATCACTTTGGAATGCTCCAAATCTTTACAGAGTATTCTGAAGTGATTAAAACCTGAATCCAAAGCGGCTTTTTTGGGTATTTCCTAATGTTTGGGTATTTCCTAATGTTTTTCCTGCTTCGGGTAAACCCAAAGCAGGAAATCCGAATATTTTCAGCGGACTAACAAGTGAAACATGCATAAATCAGACAGAAAAAAATCACAACCCAGACTAAATCAATTTAGTTGCTTAGAAACCGAGTGTTGACCCAAAATTAAGATTCACAACTAAATAGTAACTAATTGTTGTGACATTACAACAATGGGAGGAACAAGTAACTTCAGAGAAAAGTGGCTTTCCCATTTAACTGAACTTTTAATCTCATCATTACTTTAAGGTACAATATTGCTGATAGTTAGGAATAAAAAGCACCACAGATAGCCTCTATACTCAAGATGAGAGTCTCACTTTAATCTGTAAGGCAATCTAAGAAAAAGAATATACCATAATATCAACCTAAATAGTTCAATTACATTGGTAACTGATTCATAAAAGTTATAATATAGGCACAAATAACCAGCAAAAAATGTTTGCGAAACATTGATACTGTAAGATTTTCAAAGCTCAAAAAAAGCCATAGAAATGTGCTGTGCTTAGTAATATGATTTCTAACAAAATCCTAAAAGCACACAGTTGATATTTGTGTCATTGTTCTCCATAATAACTCACACAATAACTCTGATACTGCCACATTTGAACAGCAACAAGAGTTAATGCAAAATGACCCAATATTTACAAGGAAACAGAAATCAAACATATCTTCCAACATGTGATAACAAAAGCTATACAGTTAGCTTGTAGAATCTTTTTCAAACTGTAATTTCCTAGATGTGCCATTAAAAAATCTATTACTCCAAGAACGAATTTCTACTATCCTTTTCAACTCTCCTAAAAAAAAATCTCAGCCATAAATATTCCTAAGATGTGGTCAGCATTTCTTGGCTTTGATCTTTGAACCAACGATGTTGTGGCAAACCCTGAGGAATTTGTTTGGCAAGGAGGAGTGGAAGCCAAGGAAATTCCTAGCATGTATTGCACACTTCACAACTCACAGCAAAAAGAGCCTACTGTTCACTTTTGCCTGTTCAAATACTTGATGATATTCAACTCACATGCCAGCCTAACAGAACAACTATCACTAGAGTCCAATTCCCTCAAATCACTAAAAGTGCTTAGAGAAGTCAAAAGAACAGCACAAAATACAAGCAACATACACTTTAAGGTTGTCGATGATAGCACACTCACCTGGACATCTAATAACTCAGTAGAACTAACAAGTTGCTTAATAGAGTACTCTGCCATATCACAGTCTTCTCTTACCTATACTGCATTTTTCACAGTCAAACACATCACGGAAGATTCTTGACAAGTTAACATGACCATCAAAACACTTTGTATCATCTCCAGCTTCCTTCCCACAGGTTTAAAACTCCTATCTTGTATCTCTTCTACAACTAATCACCTCATTTCAACACTAACCCTATTCTATCATTTTTCTTTCAGCTGCCATCTGAAAATGTCTATTTCTTATTCAATGATCTTATGTAAATATCTTACAGATGCTCAAAATGTATCCCTCCCCCTCAACCAACTCCTTTCTTTCAATGCCTTCTACTTGTATTTAAATCTGAGCCTCTGGCTTAAGTTTTTGGTCTCAGTTTGGTATGTGTATGAAGCACTCCTTAAACTATGTTCCATTCTCAAATTAATGTATATTCTTATATACTTCAGTAGTTGATGGACTATACCAGACATCTCTGAGTCTCCCAAATTGACTACAACATAGAAGCATGTTAGTTTGGGCTTTAAAAAAACTGTTATCCTCTAAGGTGCTACAAGAATCCCATTGGTTTTTACTGCAGCAGACTATCACACTGTAATTTGACACTAACAACCCACTTCTGTCTTCTCTTCCTACTGTTTTGGAACATCCTTTAAACATCCGTACAGACTCATTTTGCCCTTACCCTTTAAGGATAAATCCCAAATCCAGTCAAACTACAAAACTTGCCACCTCTTATTTTTAATTATTTTTTTAAAAAAATAAATCATGAGGTGAATCAAAAGAACAGGGTACAAACTGCTAAATAAACCAGTAGAACCTTTAAAACTACATGGTTATCAGATATCTAAATCTGAACTGGGCCACACAGTGTAGATCAAAAATTCCACACAATCAAACCAGGGAGAGATATAGATTTTCTTACAAACCTGAGGATGCTCTAGATTGGCAGAAAAAGCAGAACTCTAAAATATTTACATACAGAAATATGGAGGATTAAAACTCCTCCAAATAATAGAAGCAACATCTAAAGCTTTAAAAATGGAATGCCCACTGAGATCTCAACAAACTACATTCTGAAATATTGATGGTTATTTGGGGGATTGCTAGGAAACCACAATTACTAGACTCTTTCAAGCCTTGGTTTATGTCAGTTAAATGCAGGGGAGAGAGCGGGGATGAACTGGAAGGCCAAATCAGCCATAGAAAAGACCCCATTCCCCTGCTGCAGGATGGAATGACCATGGCAAGACATAGGGGCAACCAATCTGCAACTTACCACGATGTGAGTTGCCCAGGTGACACCAACATGTGACTGGGGTAGTCAACATGTAATTTACCCTAGTGACTATCATGTACTGTTCATGACTCACCTGGGCCTGATGGAAGCCACCACACAACTTGTCTACATGTCTTGCCTCCACATGGCTTGCTCAATTTGGCCAGCTTGGCGGTGGCCACCACACAACTTACCCAGTCATTAGCTACCACATGACTTACGGAACTCAAATGGGCCCAGTACCAGCCATCAGTTGACTAGCCTAGCCAACTCTCTTCTGCACAACTTGTCACAACTACCATACAACTTGCACGACTTGCTTAAATCTAGCAACAGCCACCAGGTAAATTACCAGGGCAGACAAAGATAGGTTGGTGAGCAGAAAGAAGAAAAAGAATCAGGGAAAGGATAGCAACTACCAGGGCACCCAGATGTACGAAAAGAGGAAATAGGGTGGGGAATATGGGGGATTTAAATGCCCCTCACAATTCCTTCCGTATGCTAGAACCCATTTCCATCAGGTGAATCAACGGACGTGCTACATCGTCTGTTAAAAGCGCCACAAGGTTTCTTTTTGTTGCAAGAGCAACTCATCTTTAGAATAAGAGATCGTAAAACCCCATAGCATCCACAGATATCCAGCAGCTCTACAAAAAAAAAGAAGCATGCTCCTAGATGCTTTGGTATGCATCTCTCTCCACTGACGTTCACTCCACTCCCTCCTCCCGCACCTCTTACAGACACCAAAACCTCTTGATACGTGCAGACTCCATAACAGAGATGCGTCTACACGGGCCTACCTACCTGTGGAGGGGAAGGTAAGGAAGGAACGGGGGCGAGGATCCCCTCTCCCAAACGATGTCTCCAGGCCCAGGATACGAGCGAGGTCCAGGGTCCCGGTTTTCCCCTGAGACTACACGCTTACACCCAGGCAGGAGGGCCGGGGCGAGGGGACGGGAGCACAGGCCCCACCGCCCCCTCCTCCTCCTCAAGAGGAAAAAGAAGGGCAAGCAGCACGTCGACGGGTCGGGGGATCGTGAAAAAGACCCCCAGAAAGCGCGAGACTGAGGGAGGGGCCTCCTCGCTCTCCTTGCACCTCGCGCCACCCGCGGGCGGGGGGCAAGAAGAAGAGCGCGGGGCCCCTCCGCCCGGCCGGCCGTCACCTCCTCAGCCCCCCTTCACCGTCCCTTCCTTCTCAGGGTCCCCGCAGGCTCCGCCTCCCCTACGCAGGAACCCGTGACATAGTCCACAGCAGGAGCGTCGACGTCAAAGCGTATGCTGTGGACGGGGAAAAGGCGTAAAACGGAACGTCTGACCCGGAGGAAGCTTCCGGAGAGGGGAAGGAGAGGAAAGAAGCGTCCGCCGAGCTCTATGGTGCCGGCTAGATAGGCTTCGAAACGCAAAGGGGGTGGGGTGGCTGTTCACCGTAGAGACATGGGGGAGACGAATCGAACGCCTCTATTGGCCGAGGTTCTTTAAAGGGAAAGAGCGGCGGCATTCGGACTGCGGCAGTGGTTGAGGAGAACTTATAGTAATTGGTGACGCCAGCCATCCTTGCTCTTTCTATTCAAAAGAAGCCCGTCCGTCGGATTGTGAGAAAATGAATAAAAAAAAGGGGCTAATTTGCGTGGTATCTGCTGGTTCAGGCTGTTTTATAATAGCCATTAACTAGTCGTTTCTTAGGAGCAATAAAAATTGTTAATGTTAAATAAAAGCCTGGCCGTTGTCAAGGCGCAATTGCTCAAGGCTACCACCTCTCTCGCTGGCTTTTTCTGGTCCGTCCTGTCACACACTTCATCCATGTGTCTTCAGAGGCCGAGCTGCGAATGGAATCATGTGCCAAGTGCTCGAGGTCTGCTGCTTCCCTCTTCAGGCTGGTAACCAAAGAGTAGGTGGCTGCTTTTCCCTAGTATGGCTCGAATACCGAGTACTATCATCATTTGCCGTCAAGTCGCAACCATCTTATGGCAACCTAGGGCTGTGGGTTGGGAAATTCCTAGAGATTTTAAGGTGGATCCTGGGGAGGGCAGGGACCTCAGCGAGGTATAGTGTCAGAACCCACTCTCCAAAGCAGCTGTTTTCTCCTCGGGAACTGACGTCTGTTATTTGGTGATCAGCTGTAATTCTGCATTTCCAGGCCCCACCTGGAGGTTGGTAACCTTATGAGGTGACCATCGGTATTTAGGGCAAGAGAGGAGCAGAGGTGGTTTGTCATTGCTTCCCTTTGCACAACAACCCTAGTCTTTCTAGAGAAGAGTTGATGTGCCACATTGTATTTTGAGTTTAATAGCTGTATTTTATCTGTGTTTCTTTACATTTAGCCAGTCGATAAAATAACCATGTTCTGTTAGAGTTTACAGCCACTGATGTTATGACTAGTCTTGAACAGGTCTGTTGTAACATACTGGAACTGTAGCAAGAGTATTTTAAAGTGAACATTTAGAGTCATCTGATTTTTTACCCCAACAATCAACCTCCCTTTGGCATAGCACTACTTTTATGTGCAGTTGTGTGCCTCCAATGCCAAAACGGAAGAACGTTCACTACCCACACACCAGACAAAAGTATTTTGTTTTGCACCTCCTCCCTATTCCATTTTTCTCAGAGTATATGATTGTATGGGTGGTGGGTGGACAACTTCCAAGTTTTCCTGAACGAAGCTGATTGGATTCTTTCCAATCGAGTTTTAGGTCTGGATAGGAGATTGAAACAGCCTTGGTTATGAGCAGTCCACCTAGCGCTCTGCCGTTTTAATATCTGCTTATTATTGGGAAAAATCATAAAGCCTTAACTAATGTGCTTCATGCCGCAATAAGCCAACTGCCCAGCAGGGCAAAATGTTGCTGGCTCCCACCTGGGAGAGTGAAATATGAATGGGAGTACATGCCGAATGACTGGGCATTAGTTCCTGCCCTCCCAAGCTGTGGACGTGCTAGCCCTGACAAGAATGGTGCTTGAGAGTTGATCCTATCAATTCCCCTCAGACATTCTGATCTCCTTTCGTCCCATCGATTGCAACCCCAGCTAAAAGCCTATTCCTCAATCTAGGGCCATCAATTAACTCTGATAATTTTAAGTTCTTCCGGGGAACATTTAATCACAACTCTAAATGCATCACCCAACTCCAGAGAACACTTAATTAAATTTACAGTTTCTTTGTGAAGTACTGGGAGCAAGCAAGCTAACTCCATTGTACCATCCTGGCAGGCTAATCAAGGTTATTCAAGCTTTTTGTGCATCCCAAGAGACAACCTCTTAGGTCTTTGCTTCACAGGCTGAAATCACTCTCCAGCCTCAAGGCATAGTTTGCCCTTCAGGTATTCCGACTTTGCCCCAGCCAATTTGTACACGCTTACTCGGATCCAAGTGCTGTGCCCTCAGAATCCGAGAGCCTCTCTGTTCAAAAACATTGGCCGTTTGAAGCATTCTTCCTCCATGGACTACTCTACTCTGATAATCATCACTCAAAAAAATCCTGAAATCCACTCTCTCTTTCACCGCTGCTTTCCTAGGAATCCTGTGTGCTTGTAAGTTTCCCCTTTAAATAAAAATAATTTGTTTGGGAAAACACCCATCTGTCAGTTTCATTGGGGAGTGGACCCCGTAAAAAATGGTGGAGGATCTCTCTAGTTACTGCCTCTTGCAAAGGTATCTCATTTGCTAATTCCCCCAACTCACAAGGAGACCCATTCCAGTAACATGGTCACCCTGGTGGATGACATGCTCCAGGAGATGGACAGAATGAGTGTGACTGTCGGATTCTCCTGGATCTCTCAATGGCTTTCAGTACTATCAATCATGGTATCCTTTAGACCATCTTTCCATACTGGTATCGTCAGGCATTGGCTCCCAATTTGTTTCCAGACACAGTTCAGAGTTCTGTTGTTGACCTTTAAAGATAGGTTTCAGAACAGCATACCTGAAACTAATCAACCACTATGGTCATCTTCGGAGATTCTGCTTTGGGTGCCCCCACCTTTCAAAATAGGCAGGTAGTAACCTGAGCCTTTTCATTTGTGGCATCAAAACTCTAGAATTCCCTCCCCAGGGAAATTCATCAGTGCCCTTCAGTTGCCATCTTCCATCTGAAGAGTTTTTTGTTTCGTTTGGCATTCCCTCAGTGATTCCCTCCTTCCTACTAATGTTTTATTTGTTGTTTTTATCTTTGTATATATTTTAGCTCTCGTTTTAATTGTTTTAATGTTGTATTGGGGTGTCTGGTTTCACAATGTGATTTTATTATACATGTTTTAATTGGTTAGCCACTTTAGTGGCCTTTGTGAGGGCAGAAAGGCAGCATACAAATTTTGTAAAACAAAAAGACTTTTCATAAAAACAGAAAAATGAAAACCTAGAAACACAACTTGCTGCTCTTGTTTCCTTCCTTATATCGCATTAGTCTGGCTTCAGATACTAGTGGATACTGTCAAGTGTAGCACTGATAATCAATCAAACAGTCTCTGTCCTTCCCCACAAATTTTAGTTTCTTCCAGGAAAAATCTTTTTTTTTTTGCAGTCAGTTTCTTAAAAGTTTATTTCTTTAGTCACTAGTGTTAAATCAGTGATTACAGATTTAGCAAAAATGAGCTGAACAAAGAGTGCTATCCTTGTAGGGGAACAGGACATTTAAACACACATCATCTAAGAACAGCTGCTAAAAGGAAGCTTATAATAATTTCCCATGAATACAAGACTATCTTTTTATGTGGAGCCTAAATTAAAATGGTCTCGGTGTAGTTGGTTCCCATGCTATTTACAACAATTAAGTACGACCAACCTGTTTACACTACAACTGCGATTGATCCACATGTGTCTTCTGCACCTGGAACATTTCCACAAGCAGATGGGAGGGTTCACCAATTCCCCCCTCACTCAAATCCCTCTCGCTGAGTTACACCCTATGCTAGTCCTAAGGTCCCCCATCTTACAGGAGCAGCACTGCAGGGAGAACAGTGGGCTGTAGCTGGTAGTAGTAGGGAAATTCTATTCCATAGACTATACAACTCCCAGTAAGCTGGATATTAAGATTCTCTTAAGTTTTCATCCAGCCTAGAAAGATATCAATTGTGGGAAGTTTATTTCTGGTGAAGGAAGACTTAGTGAAAGAGAGTCACAGGATCCAACAGTGGAAGAACTCATAGGCTCCAACCCATTGTCTTTAGCTCTGGCATGCATGGTAATCAATACAAAATACAAAAAAGGTCAGATCATGACTACAACTTTGATGGATCTCATTCAATTCAGTGTCATGTTCATACACAGACAGTGCAATCATGTTGCAAGAAGGGGTCATAGGAAGCAATACTGACAGATTTTACAATTTTCCTTCCCTACCAAAAGTACACGGCACAAACAGACAAAAGGCTGTTTCTGTGAAGATTTCTTTGATAGAGTTCTCTCATAGCATAATTATAGAAAAATACAACTTTACAAAGATTGTAAAAATGCCTTTGAGGTATTGAAGTTCTGTAGACTGGGGTGACTTACTAACAGGAATATTCCCTTGCTAATGAGGAGCGGAGGAAAACCTCATTGCTTTATTTTACAGTTTTGACCAAGTTTTTCTAGAAAGCATCTTCCCAAGTGCTTTAGAATTCTCTCCCTCTGGAGCAGGTGGCCATCTGTTATGCTCTGTGAGAAAAAATGCAATAAAATTCAGGTTCTTTGGAAAGTGAGCCACTATTTCATTCTTATCCCAGTCCAGCTAAACAGTGTTTTCATACAAGAGAGAAAGCAAGCACTTCCTTTGAGGCAAGTCTAAACAAAGAGTCAGATGTGTTCTGCAACAGATTTTTTTCTGATGCAAAAACATTCTGTGGTCAAAGTTCTGGCTCCTTTTAACATTCCCACACTTTTCCAACCCAAGTCTAAACATTTAATAGCAATGTCCAGAATTTAGGATAGGCTCAAAGACTGGCACTATGAAGAAGATTGAAATGACTGCAGGATAGCCAGGAAAGCTGAGCAGGGCACAGAAGTTCAAGTCAAGAACTTTTGGCATTAACGGTATCAGTAAACATGAATATACATTTTCAAATTTCTCAAGAATTAACTTGCTGCAGTAAAGACTCATATGACAGCAGTGGCATCTGTCTTTTGTCTGCATCCACAATTTTTTGTTGTGTCTGCTTTGCTGTTTGTGCTGTTTGAACAAAAAGGATGTGAAGTCTGCTTCTCATGATGCATCAACACTTGCACATCACCTCATTTAGGAGGTATGAGCTCTTGCGTGACTGGCATTGATAATTTAATTGGCAACATAGCACCCATGTCTTCATTTTCATACAGTAAAATCCTAAAGTAAATTACACCCTTCTAAGGTCATTGGCTTAAATGGTGTTGTGTGGTTATTTTAACATTGTGACAGAACCTGGAGATCCAATATGGCTCAAGCGTACCATCTACAGCATCTGTGTTCCTGGCCCCCTGGGGTTTACATGAGAATAACATGGCGACCCTATGAATGAATGACTTCCAACATCCTATCATTAACAGATTTGCGCAGATCTTGCAAACTGGAGGATGTGGCTTCTTTTATTGAGTCAAGCCATCTCGTTTTAGGTCTCTCTCTTTGAAAACTCTATGATGAGACAATCCAAATTGAAAGACGATATACTATATCGGATATAGTGCTGGAAGACAGGACCCCCAGGTTGGATGGCACTCAGTTGGCTACTGGGGAAGAGCCAAGGACAAATATGAATAGAGCTATTCTTAATTATGGGACTAGATTAATGCTGAAAGGACATCCAGTTGTGGATGTGAATAGATGTAAAAAACGAATGTCCAAAGCTGTGTAACACACATAATAGGAATTTGAAATATGGGAAGTATGAAGCCAGGTAAACTAGAAATCGTAAAACAAGAAATGGAACGTTTAATCACTGCAATGTGAACTAATGTGGACCAACTCAGGACATTTTCAGTCAGAAAACCACATAGTGTTTTACTGCCTAAAAGCTACCTTTTTAAAATTCCAGCTTCTTGTCTTACCTCTCTCTTTACTAAGACATCTTGTGTATTTTCACAGCCAGTATAAAAGCATTTTTACCTGCAACTTCCCAGGAAGAAGAGTATAAGCTCTGTCCACCATCAACCTTCACAGTTTCCCCGGTTATAAAGGAGGCTCCCGGAGAGAGCAGGAAACACACCAAGGGAGATACCTTGTGAAAAATCAAGGTACTTGATTGGCATTTGGAAGTATTTACTATGAAAATGATGGAGAATCCATCCGTTTCACACATGCTAACCATAAGACTTAATATACACTCAGGCAGGGAAGTGCACCAAGTAAGTGGGGAATGAGACAAGAGCATCCTTCTGCTAAGTTCTTACTACTTCATGCCCATTCGTCAGTGCATGGGGGATGGAATATCAAGGTAACATTATACTAACTATAAGCTACTTAGCTATTCTTTTTCGGGTTTGTTTCTTAGATTCTATACCATCTTTCTTTGTCTGCATTCTCAGTTCATCTGTGCTGGTCTTTTTTGTAGAATGTATGCTAGTTAATAAAAGCCTTTTAATAAAAAGGTGTTTCAAACCCTTGCCCATATGCCTAGCTGCTCAGATACGCTTATACACACTTAAGCACATACATCTTTCAGGCAACTCAAGACACTGGGAAGATTTGAGGGGTGCAGAGGATTAGGGATACCTTGAGGGAAGGCAGGTTCTACCAGGGACTCCAAAACTAAGAAGGAGATTTGGGGAGGAATAGGTTTCCCAAAAGGTTTTGGGATTTCTGACAAGGACATACCAATGGGCAATTGAGCTGTCTAGGCAGCTTGCTATCTTAGAGCAAATGACAGAGGGCGAGAGAGTAAGGGACCACAGGGCAATTGTTATAAGTACCACCATCACCCACAGCACAGCTACATCCCCTGTAACCCCCTCCCACCTTTACATGCAGCTGGGATTTATATTTTGAGATAGCCTGGTGATAGTGGGTTAGATCCAGCACAAAATTTCCACTTCAGCTAGAGCTCTTGAGCAAGCAGAAATACAAGAAAAAAACGGTGGTAACCGCTTGAGCTAAGTCACTGTATCCCCTACTTGTGTTTCTGCTTGAGTAATATCTTGTGCAACCAATTTCTGGGCACTATTATATATAGGGAGGAAAGTACTGGACGTTGTACAAGTTATGCAAGCAGAACTGTGCTAAGTCCACTAATGTTTCCGCTTGTGCTTCACTGGATCCAAGCCAATGTAATTGTGAGCGGGGAGTCAATCTCCTGGAAAGCCCACCTGCATGATAAGTACTACATATATGTTGAGATATTATACCTCTTCAGGAACTCCTAGTCTTTTTGCAGGAATCTTTGAAATGTAGTTCTTAAACAACGTTTCACCATTTTCTTTGTAGTGTGCAACAGCTGTTTCTGAAAAGATTACTCCCTGCATTGAAAGGCAAAGCTCCATTATTATCTTACACAGCAAAAGAAACCCTCCACATTTTTTCAGAAACTGATGATCTGTATATTCTGGATAGCAGATTCTTGCCAGTGCAATCCTAAACATAGTTACACTCTTCTAATCCCATGGACTTCCCTATTGAAAAAAAACAACATTCCAGCTATTAGACACAAGCATTTTTACTCAAAATCCCAGCGTTCTTTAATTTGCTTATTATTAGTAGAACCATGAATATGCTATAGTTACACACAGAGAATTTATAATGGGTTCAGTGCCCATTCTAAGTATCTCCACATTCATTTAAAAAAGACATTTCTATACTTTTTGGCTTCCAAGTATGCAGGCCTCTTTTATGAAATCTCAAAAAGTGGGGAGGAGGAAGTGATAACAGAGAACAATTTAGCTTCTTGCCTCTCCACTTAATTAGAAGTTAAATGAGCACTTGTAAGAAAATATTCTCACTTTGCATAATTTATAAAAGGTTATGGAATTTAGGTTTCCCTAATGCAGAATCAAAGTCTGTTAAAGATCTGGACTTTTTGCATCTACAAATACGCTGATAAATCCACTCCAATGAAACAATCATTTTATTTTAACTTTAAATTCTTCTCCTTTTTATGTGCCATCAAGTCACAGCCAACTTACAGCAACCCCACAGGGTTTTCAAGACAACAGACATTCCAAGGTGGTTTGCCATTGCCTGCCTCTGCCTAGCAACCTTGGCCTTCCTTGGTGGTCTCCCATCCAATCGGGGCCAACGCTGCTTAGCTTCTGAGATCTAACGAGATCAGGCTACCTGGACCATCCAAGTCAGGACTTCTTTCTCCTAAGCTTTATTTATATTTAAAATAATTTATAGCAGATCTGTGTGTGTGTGTGTGTGTTACGTGATGTCAAGTCACCTCGAATCTATGGTGTTCCCATGAATGAAAGACCTCCAAAATGTCTTATCATTAAGAGACTTGCTCAGATCTTGCAAACTGGAGGACATGGCTTCTTTTATGGAGTCCAGCCATCTTGCTATGGTTCTTCCTCTTTTCCTACTGCCGACTTTTCCTAGCATTATTGACTTTTCCAGAGAATCTTGTATTCTCATGACCAAAGTATGATAGCCTCAGTTTTGTTATTTTAGCTTCTAGGGAGAATTCTGGCTTGATGTGATCTAGAATCCACTTATTTGTATTTTTGGCTGTCAATGGTAATTGCAAAACTCTAGCATATTTCAAATGAATAATTAAAATAATTTATAGCAGATCTCTACATGCTTTGTGAATTTCTGCAGATTAACTTTGAAGAGGATTTGCCTGTCTGAGATCTGAGGCTCAGCCCCAGTTTTACCAGGAGGAGGAGACAGGAGGCAGTTGGGGGACAGCCACCCCAATGGGCACCCAGGACCAGAACAGACCAACAACTGAAGGGGGGAAGGAGGCATCAGAGAAGCACCCAAGCCTCAGAGAGTCAGGCGAGGAAGCCAGCTAGCCCCACCCTCTGGTGGGGGGCCAGGGGGCCAGGCAGGGAGAGTGAGGACCCCTGGGGGGGAGTAGACCTGAGGGAGGAGGTGCAGGAAGCAAGGGCAGTCAGCCAGCAACCCTACCAGTCAGGAAGAAGAGGCACAGAGCCACACCCCAGCCTGCATGCCAGCTAGAAGGCAGAAGCCTGGTCCAGGCGAAGCTGGGAGCAAAACAACCCCAGGTGGAGCTGCCTGAGGCACTCTACAGGAAAAGCTTGGCAGCCAGCCAAGAAGGCACAGGTGTGCCTGCCCCAAGCAGCCAGCTCAGTAGAGAAAGTTTAGCAGCCAGCTGAGGAGGAACAGGTGTGACTGCCCAGGGCAGCCTGCAGAGCAAACCCAGGTGCAGCTGCCTGAGTCAGCCAAGGCCGTGGCTAGAGTGCAGGAGGGGGGCATGGCTGACAGGTAGAGCAGGGAATTGGTGAAGGGATAAAAGGGAAGTCCACCCACAGGGTGTGGTGGATTGTGGAGGAGTTTAGGAGCGAGAGCATGAGAGAGCAGCAGAGAGAAGGTAGAGGAAAGAAGAGGAAGAGGAAGTCCGGAGCAGGGAAATGGCCAGCTGTCATGGAAGGCAGCTGGGACTCTGTCAGATTGAGCAGGCCTGTGAGAGGATTGAGAGGGTGTAAGGGTGACGTATACCCCCTCTTTCACAGAGCGGGAGCCCGCATAATCCCTGATGGTATCCCTGGTCCAAAGTCAGGCATGCCAGTGCCTCACAGGGTGACGCCCAAGGCAGAACCTGACAGCCCTCAAGTTCCAGACAAAGACGTCCCCAAACCCTTGACAAATTCCAATAATTAAAACCAAGTGCATGTGAAAAATATGCTTGTTTCCATCTCAGCAATCAAGCTATAGCATACAGTCACACCCTATCTACATGTTATGAAGTCCTTGGGTCATTTCCCAGTTCGTGGTGAGGCAGTTCCCCAACATATGGGGACTGATTTGGATCAAGACTATGGCTTGCACAGTTCCATTTTTCCAACCTGAAATGGCCCTTGGGCAGGGGTGTTATTTGTCCAGTTGTGGAAACCTATAACTACCCCATCAGTTCAAGTGGAGCCCCTAATAGGGGAAAAAAGCACTCTAGGATTTTTTCTGGTCAGAAAAATGGCATGGGAGAGTGGCATAGGCCTCTTCTCCTGAGGTGCCATGGACTCAGTTCAATTCAGTCCTTGCTACCTGGGAGCTGAGTTTTCAGCAGGAACTTGCAACTCACATTTGATTCAAAGTCCTTGAAGTGGACCTGGACACATCCTGAGGACTATGTAACATGTAGTTAGAGTCATATGAGTATAGCATTTAACTTCATCTCTTCAGGCCCCCAAAAACGTTTGTGCTTGTCTGGTGACATTCCATTACCTACCGGGGCAATGGAGTTAATTCTCACTCCACTCTGGGCCCATTCAATGGCAAAGCTTTTGGTTAAATTATCAACAGCAGCTCTTGCTGCACCACTGTGCCTGCGAAGAAAGAAAATCCAAATGTGGAATCACTTCCATCAACAAGGTAACTTAGGCACTTAACAGCTCTATCACTATTGGAAGCTTCATTATCATGAAGTGGGCCTATGATATCTAGCAAGTTTATCTAGGTCAAGCTCAAATAAGTCTGAACAGATTTTCATGATTAAGGAACAATCCAAACTATCTAACTTTACCAGAACAAGGTAAGCAAGGCAAGAGTATTTATCAGCCCAGAGGTTAATGTACTAGTAGTCTTATTTATGTGTAGAAGTGCTAATGTGTTTAGTGAGTGAAAGGATGACTGAAGCCCTGCAGAAGAGAACATGGTCTTTGATGTTTGATATCCAGAAGATAAGATAGGACTGGGGTTTGCCTATTCCTCCATCTAATTAGAAAGTGAACAGAATGTAAACAATAGCACCCCTTATGACTTGTCAAATTACATAAATGTTAACAAATTACAGGACTGTGGCTAAACTCTGAAGTAGCCTTTTCATTATTAGGGCTTTACCTTTAGTATTGCTGAGGCAATCTGATGGAAGCAGAATAAAATTCTGGATCCACACAGCTCTTACTTTAGCTCTATTATCGCCATAGCATTCCTGCAATGCCCATCTCGACAGTCAATATGCTTATTCAAAATCCCACATGACTGAAAGGGAATTACTCCCTAGACAGTGCCTTTAGGATTGCATTCTCCCCATCTGGTGTTTTTTTCTGAATTGGCTCCTGCTTCTCCCTTCTGCAAGCCCATTTATTAGTTATTTCCTGAACTTCACGTGCAGAAATTAAAATTTTATTTAATCTTATCTTAGTCCAATTGCACAACTGCACTAATTAAAAATACAATGCCAAAAAGTGAGCCCAGATAGCAAAGTTTTCTTCCTTTCCAATCTCAGATTGCCTGATTATTTTTTTGCTTTCATCTCCAGAAGAACGAACAATGGGTGCTGTCATTGTGGAGTCACTGCCTCTACTAGTAGCAAGACAGAAGTTTTACTGCTGCTTTTGCTACCTGCAGGGAGGTAGATGAACACTGTGCTACTTGATGTGGCACAGGCAGTTTGGACAGCTGTATGAACATAGGAAGAAGGAAGTCAGCAGGCTGGGCAACTGCCACACCAAAACTTGGGGAAATCCTAAAGAGAAATTGTAACTACAATCCCAGCATCCTCCTTTCCTGCAATCCTTAAATATGGGCAACATATTGAAAATGCAACCATGTTGCTGTAACATAAACAACAAAGAATCTTGGGGCATAATAGATTTGCATTACAATCCTAAACACAGTTGCATGTATCTAAATCCATTGTAGTTAGCAGGCTTAGATGGATGTAACTGCAAAGAATTGCACTATTCTGGTACAGTCTACAGAAGCTTATGAAACATGGAGATTTCTAAGACAATGAAAGTTTCTTTACAGCAAGAACAGCCAACTGATGTGCCATCTTCCTTCCCTTCTTTAGGAAGAAAAGTATGTACTGTCTTAATAAAAAGGCAATTTATTTACTGGGAGAGGGAGCAAAAGTGATAAACTTTTGTTGAAATGGTACACAGAGGATGAGATGGTTAAAGTTCAAATGGTAAAATGGGCAATAAATTTTAATAAAGAGATTACAATGGAGGCATGGGAACATTTATGGAAAAATACATTGAAAATATCAACATGTACCGTTTAAAAGAGAATGGATATAAGATGATGTACAGGTGGTACGTAACACCGAAAAAGTTAGCAAATGTTAATAGTCAAATGTCAAACAAATGTTGGAAATGTAAAAAATATTATATGCACAGTATTGGAAACAAGAAGAACTACCAGAAGTCGAAGACTGGATTCAAAAACTGTTGTACATGGCGGAAATGGACAAATTGACAAGAAAGTTAAGAGAACAAAATCCAAGTAAATTTTTTACAGACTGGGAGAAACTTAAAAATTATTTGGAAAAGAAATGGGATGCGAAAGGGCAATTGTGGTCTCTTGACAATTATTACGAAGTAATAACAAAGAATAGGCTAGAGCTTTACCTTTAACAATAGGGACAAATGTAATGTAGAGTAAATGATAAGAAATAAAGGGGTTATAGTGCTGTTGTGAGTCAACACAGAAAAGGGGGGAGGGGGTGGGATACATATAGCAATACAATGGGATGTTATGTTATAAGATGTTTTTTGGAATGTATGTTAACCCATCCAATAAAAACTTAAATAAATAAATAAGTAAATAAGTAAATAAATAAATAGGCAATTTAGATGAAAATGACAGGCTTACGACATTCCAGGAAACCCTTTCCACATATCTGCTACAATGTTGACAATGGCACCTCCATGATCCCGCATCCAAGCATTGTATACTGTATGGAAACAAGAAAAGGAGTATTAATTTTTATATTGCGGGATGCCGCAATGTCCCCAGAGGGTTCCTGAGGATCCCTTGACCCCCCCCCCCCTCCAAAGGCAGTATTTTGAGGGGCTCAGTGAGCTGCAGAGTGAGAGAAGAGACATTTTTGTTCCTCTTGCTGAGCTTCGCTCACAGTACTATGGCTTTAACCAATATTTTATTTTTTATAATGTATAAATAGGTGTTAATTAGGCCTGTTCACTGTGGTCCAGAGAGTCTACATAAGTAAGATTTGTTATTAGTTACCATGTTCTATGGAATAGCCAGGTAGAAAGAGGATAGGTAGCTCAAAGTAAGCCTTTAAAAGGATCTCCAAGTTCTCTGAATTCAGAGTTAAGAAGAATACTTCTAATGGTAGCAATAAAGTTAGCTTACCAATTCAGAATTGGGCCGCTAGCAGCAAAAAGTTTTGACTCAGCTACCAACATTTCCCTTTACATCCAGCCTCACCTGCTTTACAACAATAGAAGGTTCCAGTCAGGTTCGTTTCAATCACGGCATGCCACCCTTTTGAACTGATCGCTTCTGCTGGACTAGGAAACTGGCCTCCTCCATTATTTACCAAGAAATCTATCCTACCATGAAGATCCAATGTTGATTTCACCAGTGCATCTACCTACAACAATAAAAAAAAATGGCAAGTCTGAAAGTGGCAACCTTAACACTGGTCATTTGCACCTGCCAGCTTTCCTTTATAGATCTGTCCAAAGCAAAAGTGTTGATCACACATTATACTGAAGTGGTTACTTTTTGAATGATGCTTTCCCCCCTCCAGCCCCTGTATCCCACCACACAAAAGTATCAGAACTAAGTTAAAGATTTCATATCCATTGAAAAACCATGGAAAAGGAATCCTGGTGTCCAGGGTCAGCAGCCCAGCCCCCGGACTTGCTGACAGGCAGCGGCAGGGGGCAGCCGGGAGACAGCAGTTCAACCGCTCTGTCTGGCAAACAGAGCCAGAACCCGCCTACCCCAGGGGGAAGGGGCGAAAGGCCAAAGCCTCAGAAGGCTAGAGGGAGCAGGGAGAAGCCAGCTAGTCCCACCCCCCAGGGGGAAGAGAGGGGGCTAAGCAGGCTAGAGGAAAAGGGCCAAGGCAGGGGGAATAGGGACCCAGCAACAGCCCAAACAGAGCCTTCCAAGGAGGAGAAGCAGCCACTACAGCCCAGAGCCACACCTGGCTAGAGGACAGCAGCCTGGCTCAGGAGGTGCTAGGAGCCAAGCCCCTCCAGGTGGAGCTGCCACAGGCATTCTGGGGGAGGAGATTGGTAGCCCCGCCCAGCATCAAGGAGCAGGCAGCCCAGAAGCTGGCCAGGGCAGCTCCTCGCGAGCAAAGCCAGGCAGGCTCAGCAGCACTGAAGCTGGCTGGGGCAACTCCTCATGAGCAAGGCCTCAGCTGGGAATGGCTTGCATTCAACCCCACCCTGCCAGCAAGGCAAGGAAGCCAAGAAGGGATTAGTGGTAAGAGGGAAACACCTGAGGGAAGGCACAGCTGGGCCAAGTCAGGAGAGGGAACAAGCCTAGGAGGGCGGGGCGGGGAAAGGAAGCCCTATATAAGGTGGCTAGGAAGAGCTCTGAGGTGGTGGGTGTGAGTAAGGAGTGATGGTGTGGAGTGAGAGCAGAGCAGCGTGAGAGTGGAGGCTTGGAGGAGAGTTCTGGGAGGAGGAGATGATGGAGGATGCAGAGGGTAAGCAGGCCAGGTTGAGCAGGCCAGCGAGTGGACTGAGAGGGAGTCTGGGTGATGTATACCGCCCCTCCTTCCACAGAGCAGGGTCCTGCAGTATCCCTGGTGCCCCTCTGATGTCAGGGCCGGCCCAGCTGAGGCCCTGCCCGGCGGCGGCGGCAGCAAGCCCTGACATCCTGGTACTTTTGCATTAAGGTAAAAAATGCAATTTTACTGCCAAGAAATGCAGTATGCTAACTAAATTCTCATGTAAGAACTCACTAACAACTAAAACATCCCTTGAGTATTCATTGATTTCTCTGGAAAACAATTGATAAACATGCAACACTGTGAAGGCTTGAAATATTAATCTCTTCAACAGAAGGATTTCGTTATTGAACAGACAGCATCTAGTTCTGGAAGGCTCTCCTATACACACAATAAAAGAACACCCACAGTATTCCACAGAAGTATTTATTACTATTTTATTAAACATATATGCTGACTTTTTCATGTAATTAGAGTGTTCAATATCAGTTCCACCAAAACATGTTTCATCACAAAGTATCAAGCCATGAGAAGAAAACAGTAAGAGAGATTAAAAAACAAAACTCAAACAACAAGAAATACAGCATTTGCTGCATTTGATAGGGGTCACTGAGAGAGATGAAAGGAACATTGGCCTTCACGAATGTTCATTCTTAAAAACCTTGAGGAATGAACAATTTGTTCATTGCACAGCCATTCCTAGCTTAAACAAAGATTTCCTATCATCGGGAAACTGCTTTCATGTTCCTCCTAGGCCAATGAAGTCTGGCTTGGTTTTGTTTTTTACCCTTTGCACGATGTGTTCCAAACTTTTCCCATCTTGGTTGCTTTTTTTTTTAAATCAGAGGAGTAGAATCCACAATGTTGTGACAAGGAGCTAACCAGTGCCAAAGTGCTTTTGTGCCTCCATATTTGTTACATTAATACAATCCAAAATGACATGTGCCTTTTGTACAACAATGCATTCTATGAATACATTTTAATGAAAAGAACCCCTTGCAATAGCTATGCACAATAAACCTTTTATAAACTCATTTCTTCTCTATGTGCACTGATGGTTTTCTCCAGATTCTGAAAGTTACATATCTCTTGCCAAGAATATGAAATGCTAATGTCATTTTTCTAGTCATCTGGAACAAATAGTGGAAACATTCTGCTGAAGTAGCAAATACACAAACAGTAAAGGGTCTGAATGAGCACAGCAACAAGCTATGTCCTAAATTGTGTTTGCACCTGCTCAGAGCTTAATCGGTGGTCGAATTGGATCTTGATATGTGCAGCCACGGCCCCTTTAGAAGCATGTCTACAAAGGGTTTTAACAAACATGCACACACTCCAGTCTGCTCTATCAGCAGGAACTACTATAGCTCAAAGACCAGAGAACATATTGTTTCTGAAGCACATAAAGTTCATTCCTGCCCCTGTTTTCTTAAGCTATTATCAGACAAGCCACATTCTTCATCTACTAATGTACCATGTGACGTTAATGGAATCATATAAAGATAGTCCATGAACAAGTCACTTGTAAGCATATGGCAGCAGGTATGTTAACTACCTTATGCCTACTCTGAAGGCATAAGAATGCCCACTGGAAGATCTACAAACAGGTCCTTTTAAAAAACAATAGATAAATCCAGAGGAGTTAGCTATGTTAGTCTGTAGTAGCAAAATCGAAGAGTCCGGTAGCACCTTTAAGACTAACCAACTTTACTGCAGCATAAGCTTTCAAGAATCACAGTTCACTTCGTCAGATGCGCATCTGACGAAGAGAACTGTGATTCTCGAAAGCTTATGCTACAGTAAAGTTGGTTAGTCTTAAAGGTGCTACAGGAGTCTTTTCAATTTTAATACATAAATGTCGACTTCCTCTGCTCTGGGTCATAGTCCAGGGCTGTACTGCTCCATTTGGAGCTAGGTTCAACCTTGTTGGGGTGCAAGCAGCCTCAGAATGGGTATAGGAGGGGGATTTCAGTTGCACCGTGTCCCACTCTCTCCTGGCAGTCCATGTTCTCCAAGCAACTCTCAAGAGTGGTCATGCTGTTCCTCCTCAGCTTTTCCTCTGACTGCTTATAAGCTCCGCCAGGAGAGGGTCAACCTTGGGTTCCCCCAACCACCCTCCCCTGGGCATGGTATCGTGGGGATGCAGCACTGGGTCCTGCCCATTCTCTTTTCCCTGCCAGCTCTCAGTCTCACTGGCCCTCAGAGCCTGACAGGCAGCTCTCTGGCTGCCTCCACTGCATGTTTCTCAGCTTGCTCCAGCCACTGCCTCCCTCCCAACTTCTCCCTCTAATACTACCCTGACCCATTCTTGGCTCCTTACAAGCCTGGCTGGCTCCCAGCCCAATCTGTTGCTTCTGCTGCCGCCGCCGCCTCTTTTGCTCTGCAGGGTTCTCCCAATGTCCTGGGTTGTGTACTGTTTCCTGGTCCCACTTGGCTGCCTCTTGCTTGGCTGAGAAGGCTTCAATTGTACTGTCCGTCAATGACCACTAATGTGAGTGTGGCAGGTGGGCACCAGCCCCAGACAGAAAGAAACCCCCCTGCAGAAAGGCACTATCACGTATGCCAAAATTAGATGGAAAAGCTACTGCTGACTCAATGACAACTCAGGATGGTGGATCCCAGTCCCTCTAGAATATCAGCCTTCCCAACCAGCATTACTTCTGTCTTGTCTGGATTCAACTTCAGCTTATTCTCTTAGTTACCTGGAAGCAGCTTCAAAGCTGTTCAGAACCAAAACTGACACATCTGGAGGATCAGATAATGAAATATGCAAATAACACCCAATCCTAAAGCTCCAGATAATCTTATTCAGCAGCCTTACAGGTGAAAGAACAGAAACCTGTGCTACTACACAGGACGAATCCCACTCAGTTGATTCTGCTGCACTGATGGAAACTCCTTGTGTTTAGAGAAGACAAACAAAAGAGCATCCTCACACAACATGCAATTAATTTATGAGGTTCACTGCCACCAGGTGTAGCAATGGTTATCAACTTAGATAGCTTTAAAAGTATCAGACAAATTTAGGGAGGCTAGATCTGACAAAAGTTCGCATTCAGGATAGCTAAAATGACACCTCTGTGCATGGAGACAATATGCTTCTGAACACAAGACACTGAGGACAAACAAGGGAAGGCTCCTGCTTCTAAGTTTCCCAAAAGTATCTGCTGATCACTGTTGGCAGGAACTAGGAAGATGTTTAGATGAATCAAATCAACCTCATCTTACATTTTGAGGAAAACCGTGGCTTGATCAACAGGTGCTTGACAGTTTAGTACAGACCTCCATTTCCAACAACTCAATAAGCAGCAGGCATGACACCAAAGGCTCACCACCAACAGCTGTTTAGTAATCACAGGAAGCTCATCCATTCTCCACAAACTACAAAATCCAGACAAAACTCTATGTGGGGGGTTGGTAGGGGAGAGAAAGGAAATTGAGGTCATTTTCACACAAATGCAATAGCTACATACTACCTTTCGCAGGACATGATAAAGCCTAACCAAACTGACATCAGTAGATGAAGTATTTGACGTAGAAAAGCCAGGAGCAAGGAATGCTATAATATAACATCATGGTCTTCTTAACAAAGGAAATTGGCAGGCTGTGTAGTATTTGGAAACCTTCTGCCAACAAGCAGAATTATTTATGGCACTCTGGTGGGAAAGAAAGCTTTGTAATAAAGTAAGGAGGCTCCTGAGGCTTCACAATTCGCATTCAATAAGTTATTCCCTAGACTCCCTACATGAATCTCCTGCTGCAGATCACTTGAGAAGAGAGTGCAACAGAGTTCTAGAAGTCCAGCTATGAGATATAAACAAAAAGAACAGTCATAGTTTAGACAGCAGAACTAAAAGTGGTAGGAGAGTTATCATTTCTGATCAAATAAGTTTGCCATTTATTTGAAGCACTATTTAGAAAAAAACTGTGTTGCCTCTCCAGGAAGCTACCCAAGGCAGCTAACAAAATTAATTAATGAAAACAAATCTTTTAAAGATATTAGTTAAAACTAAGCATAAAAACCCAACCAAGCAAAAAAACACAGACCACTTTTGGCCTGGCACCTACTAATTATTTTTATTCTGTAAGCCATCTCAGGCAGGTTTCTGGAAGACAGAATAAAAAAGTTCTAAATATGATGAGCCTGCACAAGTTTAAACACAATTATGCAAGATGCAAAGATAATGTTTCCCAAGAGTTTGCAAATCATGCAGTTACACCCTTAGCAACTCTCTGCCAAAACAGCTAGGACAGTAAAATGTCTTTCAAGGATACAAAAAGGTTTTGAGTCAATATTTTGTTTTAAATTTTCTTTCAGAATGTTTTGGTCATAGTCTGTTCTATATATAAAACATCATTAGAACATTATATAGATATAACCACTCCACCCCAGGCCAGCATTTTCCAGCGAGTCAATATACTAGCCATCTACTATGCACAGTAAGACAGGAGTAGTTTGTTTTACCTCCTCTTCTTTGCGAATGTTGCACTGTATTGGGGTCACTCTGGCGGACTCAGGGGATAGATTTTTAGCAGCTAGCTCTTTTGCTGCAGCTGTCAATCTGTCAAGTTTGCGAGATGCAATGACTACATTGCAACCTGTCAAAACAAAAACAGATGCATATCAGATTAAATACTGGTAATAATGATTACGCATTAGACTTTTGATATGATTAAAGAGTTCTCTTGCTCAACAAGTAGCAGTATATGCTGATTGAGATAATCACTTTCCAGCTCTGGAATTTCATTTCTTTTGGCTGTTCTGGAAATCTACAAATAAAATGTTATATTTAAAAAGCATATGTAGCTTAACACTTGGCTGACAAATTGTACTTCTGCCATCTCTAAATGGAAAACACCCTTATAGCAATTGCTCAGATCAACAGTGGAATTCAGTGAAAAAGGCATGAATCTAATGCTGTGCTAACAGCGATACACTAGACCTGTGTAAAATACATAGAATCACAGCATCAAATACCTCCACGATTCCTCAATCTTCTGTGTCTTCAAGGGCTAGGCATCCTGTTCAAACCTATACAAATTCCAAAGATTTTGCTGGAAAATAACTAGAAGCAGCCTCAGTAATCATTTAAAATTCATACCAAGTAATTTGTCATTCCAAAAACTGCACAAACAACAGAGCATCCATCAGTAGTGTTTGCTATCTCTGTGCATATACTGTGTATTAATCAAAATGGGTTGTTTTACAGTATACAGCATTAAGAGACAAACATGCCACCTACTCTTTGTTTAAGACTTCACATATTTTTCATTCCAAAGGGCACACAGAATTTTCAGCAAAGAACAATTTCATTTAGTACTTTACCATCTGCTAATATTAATATGCAAGAAACAAGAACTCTGATGTGATCAGCACTGGTGAACATAATATGCCCATCTCAGATTCAAACTGCCAGATATTTTCACTATGGTTCAGCCTTCAGTTATCCATCTACAGTTGTCTATCTGCTACTATCTTTCAGAAATTGTATTGTTATATTTATTGATATTTTTATGTGGTTTTAAATTAACACATTTATGTATTTTATATATGTTGTATTCCTGTTTGCAGAGACAGTAAATTAGAAATAATAATAATATTAATAGAAGTAGTAGTAATAGTAAAAAATACTTGAGAACAGCTTAAAGTATCAGAGTTCGCAATCTGCTCTGCTGGAACTGTTATATATCAATGATTAATAAGAGACACTAATCCTCTAAATGAATAACCAGAAGGTCAGTAAGAACACAACAAAAATGCACAGTAAGTTTACTGGTAAATGCTAAATTCAATAGAATTGTAATATAGTGCTTTGTTGCATGAGGAGAGGGCATACAAAGGCAAGAGACAGATAAAGGTAAGTGGAATTACATGGCATTGCTCTCACAACACTGGTTTCAGTGAAAGCAAATGCAGGTTCTGGAAGCTGGGCACCCAAGTGAGCTGTCACCAAGAGAAGAATAAAATAAAACAAAGAAATAAAATTTCAGAGATGTGTATACAGTAGGTCTCACGTTTCTGAACCAAAATTCAATCAAAGAAATATAAAACTCCTCATTTAGAGATCAGAACTTTGTAGGCACCTGGACATCAATAGCCTGAGTTTTCAAAACTGGGCAACCAATGTCACACAAAATAATAATATTTGCTTCAGCCACGGATAACATTATAGGGTGTGTGTGTTAAGAATCCCATGCATCTTTCAATGCAGACTTTAAAATACCAAGATATATTAGCTCCAGAGTTGGGAAGAACCCTTTGTTCAACAAAAAATGGAATTTATTACACAATGTTCTTTTAACAACAGCAGTGAACATGGATTCTTTTAACAACAGCAGTGAGGGTGAACATGGATTCGTTTTCCTTTTTTGAAATAAAGATATTGGGAACATTTGTATGTATCTGAAACAGGACACTAACTTCAATACTCAAACCTTTATTCACCCTTCCAATACTAGCAATATTATCACACCTTTGGAGTGATCCAAGAGAAGTTTGCTTAAAGTACAATCCTCAAATGTAAAGTGTTTACCAATTAGGACATATTTTACCAAAGCTTCCAAAGTGTGAATTTTTTGACCAAACAGCTGCCACATGACTATTTATTTTTTAGATTTTTAGACTGCCTCTCCCTTAAAACAAGGCCCAAAGCAGTTTACAACATTAAAAACAATAAAAATTATATATTAATGACTTTATCAGCACAATTGAGGGGGTAATAATGGAAGTCTGGGATTAAAACCATGAAGAAAGTCAACAGAGTTGGCTTTTATTGTGCATGACATAATAGGGGTAAAACTACAGGATTCAAAAGATGGTGCTTCAAGATGTCTTGAGTAGAGAGACTCAAAGAGGACATGTTTTCTTGCATTATCATGACAGGGAAGAAAAACTTCACCGCCCTCACCCCCAGATTTTGCACAGATGAGCCACCATTCCATCCACAGCACACATAACCCCGCCCCCAGCTTCTTATCAACAGTCATGCCAATTTTTGAACAAACTTCGACAGCCCCAATCCCTCTGGCCCTTTTTTTGTCTCCAAACCTTTCTTAAAGAGAGTCCACTTGCCATATTGAGTCCAGCACCTTAGAGACTACCAAGATTTTCAGATACTAGAGGGGAGCTTTAACTCACGAAAGCTTACACCCTTGAAACCTTGTTGGTTCCTTAAGGTGCCACTGAACTCAAATCCTGCTGTTCTACTACAGACGAACACTACCCACCTAAAACACAGTGTCCATGTACCTTTTAGCTCAAAATCCAACCCACTTTTATGGAGTGTTCACCCCAACTAGTGTCAGTTTTATACTTGCATGCCACTGTGCTTCTTTTTTTCCAGGCAGACAGGGCCCTACACCCTGCGCCTACAGGGCAAGCAAGAAATCCCTGCGTCTGCACCTCCCTAGTGGGCAACTCTCGACTGCCCTGCAACTGAAGCACTGTCAGAAGGATCACTCGGGAATAATAACACTGCGGGTTGAGGAGGCCTGTTTCTCTTCAGCCCCTTCCCGCCTCCGCCACTTATTCCCACTGGTACGACAGACAAATCTCCCCCATCTCTCCCCCTCACTCACGCACACAGACTATTTGGGCACCCGACCCCGACTTCCCCGTGCCACTCCCTCCTCGCTTCGCCTTTCCCCACCGAGGTGCAGAAGGTCGGCGGCGATAGCCTTGCCGATGCCGGTGCCTCCGCCGGTCACGATGGCCACGCGGCTGCGAAAGAGGCCGGCTGCCAGAACTCGGCTTCCAGAAGCGCTGCGGGACGACAACGTCGTGACCGCCATGTTGGTCCCTTCACGAGGCAAAGTCCCGATTACCTGCCTAGGGCCACCAACAAAACTCCAGAAAGCCACTCCTACTGCCAGGCCAGGCTCAGCTCGCCTCCTCTTCCAAGGCGCCCAGAATGAAGGCAGCGAAGGAGGCAGAACCTGCGCTGGCCCGCCCCCACTCCCAGCCCCACTACGCTGCAACCCAATGGAAAGATTTCCCCCCTCTTATTGCATTGGAGGAAGGGGGTGGGTGGGGAGCACAGGCGGCAGCCTCATTTACAGCCCCCTCCCCGGCCCTTGCGACACAAAAGGTCTGGTTCCAGCTTCCTCCTCCCCCGTTGCATTTCGAGGGGTTGAGGGTTGAAACCCCTCCGCTACATACCCATTCGTCACCCCTCCATTGCACATCCCACAACAAACTGCGAAGTGAACGAATAAAGGCTTCTTTTTGTCATATCATCCCTAGAGGAGGCGGGTGGGATTGGTTCAGAATCCTCTCCTGCCCGGGCCGGAGCTGCAAGCCGAGAAAGGGCATTCGACGACTTTCCTCATACAACAACGGCTGCTGCATCCCCAGGACGGAGGAGGATAGCCCTCCGGTCGCCCCTGCGGCAGAGCTATGCAGAAACACGCTGTTTTCACGGGCTAACAAAAGCGAAGTGCGCCGATCCACCCCCCCCAGCATCTCTCGCCCTTCGCCAGGCATTTCGGTGAGGTGATCTCTGTAGCTGGGCAGGGGTAGGGGGGGTGGTTGCAGAAGCAGGGGCGCGTCCTCTCGCCACCCTCCATTGCCAGCAGAGGAACAGACTGGCATCCATCCCAATGGAGCCCCAAGATGCGGGTCTGAGCGGGAAACCTCGGGGAATTTAGGAACCAGGTGAGCACGACTGTCCTTAAAGGAAGATTTCATTTATTTTTCTCCATTAGGGGAGACATGCACTCTTCGTTTTCCTTCTTGTTTAACATGTAGACCAGATGTTGGCTTGTGTCCCCTTTGTAATTGAGGTTGTGGTTTACGAATGTGTGCAAGGAGGGATAACTTCATGCAGCGGTAAGCGATCCTTTTTGTTGAGAAACATGCAGTACCTTCCTTAGAGTTACACCCGTCAAAGTGGGTTTAGATATAACTCTTTTTAGGGTGACACTGTTAATAATTAATTCCTTAATTCCTGAAATAATTAATTCCTTTCCCAGGATTGTCTAAAGGACTGATGTTCCCTGGAATTATGTCTAAAGAAACCATTCCTATAGCAATATATGGGATGATATGCAGTTTATGAATTATTGGAGAGAGATCCTAGCTACGGGCATATTTGGCTTCTATGAAGATTTCTTGCTAATATGCATTCGAGGAATTTTTTGCAGAGGAATAAAGAAGATTATAGGCATTCTTGCTAGCAATCTTCCACATGGGGAATGTTGCATACGTGTTAGAAAGGTTTTGTATAGTTGTATTTTTTAAAAATCTTTGTCCCCAGAAGGAAAATTCCACTTTTGCTGCAGGGTGGGTGATGGAAAACAATGAACTGGATATGGCAACAAATAGCATTTGAACTATCCAATCCCTTCCTCATGTGCTGTGAGATTCCTCCTTAACTCTTATCAGTTGAATAGATGGGATTACCATGCACTGAGTTAGATCTCACTTTTTTAATAGAAACAAAAATGAGTTTTGTGGCACCATAAAAACTAACAGCTCTATTGCAGCACAAGCTGTCGCAAACTAGAATTTACTTCATCCCATCATCTAGCCCATGAAACTTTATGGTACAATAAATCTGTTAATGCCCAAACACTTTCATTTTTCTGTAACATACTAACTTTGCAACAGAAAACTGGTAACAAGCTGCAATGTCCTTCCAAGCTTTAATTGCAGGTCCTTTTATGCTACCTGATAATGTGGGAGCACTTTTTCCTGAGACCAGCTCCTTCACAGATGAGATAATCTTTAAATGACCCAGTCACGTGTGCAACAGCTGATTGCATGGATTCCAAGCATGTCAGGAGGAAGTATGCCAGTTCTGTGGAAAAGACTCAGGAGATCCACTGCTGTTTGAGTCATATAAAAGGCCAGAACAGATGTGATGGTAGCCAAAAGGAAAGCACTATATACTGTAAGCAGCCCTCATGTATCCTGTCATGTATAAGCACACTAAACAAATTAATCAGTCAGTTCACATATAAAGTCAGTACACTGGCTGCACACTCTCTGGCCTGGCCTATACCTGCTGGAGAACCAGGTGCTAACATGGGAGAATGGACTGTACCACTTCTAGACTACAGGCAGGTGATTCCAGATTTGAATGCTCCTTGGGGTTGGGGGCTTTCTGAAAATAGAAAATTAGCACATCATAGTAGAAAGTTTACTTGCATCTCTTTGCCAGCAGTGCTGGTTTTCTATTTCCAGAAAGTTGGGGAATATTCTAAAATATAATTATCCACTTACACACTGCATAAATAGTGTTCATTCAAAGGCCTTTAATACCTTTTCACCTTATCCTGCTGCATGTATAGACCAAGCTACCAATTGCTGGTGTGTTAACTCTACACACAAATGGGCTACATCATGTGACAAGTGCATTTATATGTGATGGAATCATCCATGGAATGATTTCATGGGCAAACGTGCCACCAGCGGGGCAGGGGGGGGGAGAGGTTCCTAGTCCAAATGTTACCACAGCTGTTTTGGAACTGTTCCCAAAAAAGAGGCCCCTCTGTGTCTCAGATTAATATATAAAGGCGATTTGTGTGTGCTAAAATATTCATTCTTGTTACAGTGGGGATTTAAAAAAAAATATTGGGGTGTGATTTTCTTCTAAACATCACAGTATTTTGTGCTGATTTGTACTTCACAAGTCAGTCCCACCATCTCATTAGCTGGATTTCTGATACAGTGAGGCAAACGACTCCCTTTCTCTTTTACTTCCCTTCCCAAATCTACTTGTAGTGTCATTTTTCTGTTTTATGTAATGGGTAAGTATTTGCCTGTTCCCTTGGAGGAGAATGCATTATTTATTTTAATGCAGGGAAATTATTTTTCCCCTTATATATTCTACCCTGAAATCTGCACTGGGCTTTCAGTGGTCATCCACAGATGGTCTCCACAGATAGATGATCATATGGATAGTCCCCAACCACCCAATGTTAAGCATGTTCAGTCAGAAATAAATCCCATTGAACAAAGCAGTAAATGTGGTTAAAATTGAACTGTTACTCCCAGTGAAATTAATGGGGAGTGAGCAGGTTTAAGTGTATGGTCTGGATTTATGGATAGCAGCCTTTATATGTTCAATCAGATTGTCTAAAGCATCACTCTGATAGAACCCTGTTGAGTCAACCACCAGTCTGCATTGTCCATGAGAGCTTTAATAAATGCTTCCTAAAACAGCAATTTCATATTATATGTTTTCCTTTAATATTGTTTCAGGCTTCTAATAACAGCTGGCAAGGATTGATTCTCACTTATTCTTGATGATGCTTTGATCTGTATGTTTTAATAGTAGTTGTAGGTATACTCTGTACAACTAAAATAAGGGTGGAACAACTGATCTATTTAAATTTTATTAAACACATCTGGGCCACAGGCAGTCCAATTTCAAATTCCAACCCATCTTGCTCACCTGACATTTGGTGGGGGGTGTCCTGATGGTATTTAGGAAGAAACACTTAGCAAATGATCCCGCACCCCAAGCACGGGGCGAAGGAGTTGACTGTCAGTCTGAGAGTGGTACTACCACACTTTTTTTCTTTGCTTGACAGAACTAAGGACCAAAAATAGCTGTGAGACGTGTTGGGGACTGGCCATTTACTGTGGTATGAAGTTTGTAGTAGCTAACCACCTTCACAAGTATTAATCACCTTCACAAGTATTACATACCTTCCATTTTTTCACTTGTGCCTGATGCCAATAAAAGCTTAAGCTGCAGTTATCCTGTTAGATACACTGGTGCCAAAACATTTATTGTCTCTCTGCTATTACATTCTAACGCTTTCTGTTTATATTACAACTGGGGGTGGGCTCCTCTTCCACTCCTGCTGTTGTAGTTACTTTGTTTAGGCTGCCACTACCAAACATGTAGGTGTAACCTCTCACCAGCCATTTGGAAACTGATGAACCTCTGCACATGTACAAAGTATAGACCCATGGGTGAGGGGACACCTTTGACACAGCTTGACGTTACCAAATAAATATCTTTATTATACTACAGTAGAATATAAAATACAGACAGCACACAAAATATAGGAAGTTAGAACACACTAGGCTGCAGCTAAATTAGAAAAGAGAGTTTCTGTGGTCTAGTTCCAGCACTTGAGAGTTATAAACAATACCTGGACATCCTTTCAGGATGGGTATACATGTTTGGTTGGGGAATCAGGGAGTAGAGACAAACCCTTCTCTACATCCCACCTTTTCCCCTCGCAGATAAACTGCACACACAAAAGGCTGCAGAATCTTTTTAAAACTCTCTTCTCCTTGGGGAGGGGGGGAGATTTTCCCTCCATCCTAGAGAGTTAAACCTCTCCTCCATGGCTAGGGTCTACCCAGAGCATATATCCAATTGAGCTAGGTTTTATGATGGACCAACGGGCTACCAAAACATACATTTCTCCTCCACAAGATGTCAGAACCAAACATCCCAAGGAGAAGTGTCCATTTAAGCAAATGGTGTACTGCCCTGCCTGCTTTTGTTGCGTACTCCTTCTTGCGAAGAGATTCACTTCCTCAGGGCTTGCTCATCCCCTTAGAATGACAATCTATGTATCACATTTTTAATCCTGCCCTTTCTCCAAAGAGCTCAGGGCAGCATACATGGTTCTCCCTCCCCCTGCAGCTCTACTGATGTAAGGTTTACCCTTAATTTGCCGCTTATTTGAGATTTGAGGTAGCTATGCTTTTCTTCCCTACTCCCTCTCTGGCCTGTGTGGGGAGGGGACAAACGAAAGGACTGGGGTGGGGTGGGGGGAATCAGGTGAGAGAGTAGTCATGGCAGCCTGCTTGCTGTGAGGCAGAATCAAATGTAAAGGTATATTCACAATCCTATATGACTACTTTTCCAAAACTGGCCTCCAGGTCTATGGAAGCAGAAATTCACACATGTAATTATACCATTCCTTTGAAAGAAAAAAGAAGGTTTCATTCTCCTGTTTCACAGTTGGGAATATGTATAACCTCCAGTTAATTGGAAGAGGTCATGGTGGGTACTTCCTTGTCTGCTTAAGTTCCTTGTAGGTAGTTCTTTGTTTGCTTAAGATCCAGACAATTTTATGTTTAGCTTCTGAACCGTAGCTGTGTGAGGTCTGGCCTGTGCAGAGGTAAGTGCTGCAGGGGACTTGTCATGCTGCATTTGAGGTGTCTCACTTGAAAACCACATAGAGGGTAGCACAGGTGAGTTCTAACTCAGGAAGTCAACTGTTCTTGTTTCCTACACTCAGCAACCATTATCCTATGCTACTTGCTCATTTCTTTCTGTCATGCTTTAGGATTTGCCTGTTAGTTTATTGCCTTTGGCTGCCCTACATATCTCAGATGGACTACATAACACAATTCTTTAATTAATCCCTGGAGAAATACTAATCTGGGTTGGAAAATCTAAGTCTTTCTCATTCAGAGGGTCAGTCCTGCAGGTGAGCCACAGACTTCCTTCGCACAAATACAAATGCTGCCAAGATGCTTTTCTGGATTAGAAAAAAAAAGTATTCTAGAACACTTCACATGTCCTCTTCATTTGGGAAACAATTTGTTTGCCATTTTAAAAGTTGTGAACATATTTTTTAAATTTTGAGCAATGTTCCTTTATTTCCTTTTGTAGCAGTGCAATATTAAGGGCAGCCCCCTTATGGGAAGGAATTCGTTTTTGCATTTCCTTGCTATTTGATCTATAAATTAGACTATCAGTCTGTCTTAATTCTGCAGTGCAATTTTTTTGCTGCTTTGTTGCTGTGTTCATACAAATATGTGTTGCTTCTTCAGGGTCTAACTTCATGTTACAAAGTCCTTTGTTTGTCTGAGTCCCCCATGAGGACTTTCAGGCAAGAGTATATTGCAGGTTCCCTGCTGGGAACTCAGTGGCCAAGTGTGTGGAGGCCTGACTTTGATCAGGACCATAGCACTTGGGGAGAGGGTGCTTAAGCCTGCCCCCCCCCCCCAGCCTTTTCCTGACCTGAATCAACTCAGGGGTTGCTATTTGTTCCATTCAAAAGCCTACAAATACCCTGTCAGTACACTCAAGAAGGCAATCAGCACCTCCTGGGGCCATTTCATGTTGGGCGAGGGTAGGGTTAGGCTTAAGCATCCTGATCTGCATGCCTGAGATTTGAGGTTGCAGTAGGGAACTCGAAATGCAGTCTGATTAAAGGGTCTTCTAGTAGGGATATAAATTAAATTTACTAAAGCAACTTTTTAAACTACCAAAATTGAGTTGTTTAAAGATCACCAAACTCACATGCTGTTTAGCACACATACATATTATCATTGATTGATGCCATTAATTGCTTTTTATTGTGATTTACTTGTTTTTAATATATTTTACCTGTGTATGATTTATTTTTCTTGTGACTGACCCTGAGCCTGCTTGTGGGGAGAGTGGGATATAAATGGAATAAAATACAAATACAATATATCTAATTCTCAGTGTGGTCAGATCTGTGCATACTTAAATCCGGAGACAGGACCATGAACAGACATGATGACAGATCTTTCTATAAATCTGAGAAAAGCCCCAGGTTTGCAAAAAAATCTGAAATCTAAAGAACATACATGGGGGGAGGGAGTTAAAACCCTCCAAAACAACAGAAGCAGTGTTTTTAGTTTGAAGAAAGGAATGCCCTCAGTGGCTGTTGCTAGGCACCCACAACAGAATTGCCAGCTATCAAGCCTTGGGTTCTGTCAATAAAAGGCAGAGAGGAGGAGCAGGGCCCTTTCTAGGGCTGCTTTAACTTTTGATGGAGAATTCTTTGGAGTCAGGCTGGGCTACTTGCTAACACATGACTTGCATAATTCACCCAGGCCCAGCTGCTTGCTACTGTTCAACAGCAGCCACCCCATGACCCCACAATAGCCAGTCTGTTGTAGTGATTAGAATTTCAGATTAGCCTCTGAATTTGAATCCCCAGTCTGCCATGAAAGCTCACTGGGTGGTTTTGGGCCAGTCACATTCTCTTAGTCTAACTTATTTCACACAGTTGTTGCAAGGATAAAATGGAGAAGAGAGTGAGGTAAGCTGATTTGGGTCCCCATTGTGGAGAAAGGAAGGGTAGAAATGAAGTAAATAAACTATAAAAACGGTTGAAGATGTGGGGGCAGATAAAAGATAGGTTGGTTGATGGGTGGGAAGGAGAGAAGGAAGCAGAGAAAGATGAGAAAATGGGGGCTACCATGAGGAAAAAGTGTTGTATGAGTGAAACAGGAGACTGAGGTGTTCCCTGCAAATCCTTCCAGGTTCCTCATGTAACCAGATCCAGCCCAACGACTGACACTACCCCTGGGCCCAGCCCAGTGACTGGCACAGCATAATTGGGCCATAGTTTTCCAAGAGGGAGGCTGCCAGGGGGAGGGAAGGAGGTGGAGTGGTAGATGGGGGAGCAAATAAAGTTAGGTTGGCTTGTGGGTAGGAAGAAGAGAAGGAAAAGGTGAGAGTCTATAGGGTTTCAGGAAAGGGAAAAAAATAAAGCAATGGAGGGGAAATGAGATACAACCACAAGTCCTCATGGGTTCTCCACTTGTTCTTACACAGGAGTCATTTCGTAGAAAAAGAGCTGGAGGAACTCATTAGCATAACTCATTAGCATATGCCATGCCTCTTGCCATTGCCGGAAGTGTCGTTAGTGTAACTGATTTGCATATGCCACACCTCCTGACATCACCTATTCTGGCTGTTTTGGACCCAATCCTGGTCATTCAGGGCCGAAATTGGGCCCAAAATGGCAAAAAGGGGCTGAAAATGGCTGAAAATGGGCCCAAAATGGTCAGGATCGGGCCACTGATGAGCGGGAGAGTGATCCGCCACCTGTCAGAGGCCCGATTCAGGCCATTTTGGCCCCAATCCAGTCTGAGATGGGCCCCAAATGGCTAAGAGAGGTGGGCGGGGCCACCTGACATGAGACCTCTTTGGGCAACTGCCAGAACTGCGTTCCTGTGCGTTCCCCCTCGAAATGAGCCCTGTTCTTAAATATTTTTAGTTCTGGTACTGATCGTTGTTAAGGAAAATTAACGTTAACCTGTTACGATGTTAGTCTTTTTCCAATAATCACTGGGACCCCAAAGCACCTAACTTGTTTTTCCAAACCTCAAATTCTATCCACTGTACTGTGATGCCTCTCATTTATGGTTTGTTTGAAATTTCAGGGTACTGCTTTTGATTAATTTGCTTGATTCACTACTGGGCCCTGTTGGTATTTAACCTAACACCTTCTTATGACAATCCATCCATTTGTTCACAAGAACATTGCCTGGGCTGTCCCAAAGGCACCTCTTGGAACTGTTGCTTGAGCTGTTATTGGTATTTTGCTGATTACAGAGTAGACATAAATTTGATGGAATGTGTACTTAGTTACACTTCCCTATGGCAATGCATCCATTGCTGAGGAGATGTTTATTTATTGCTGAACCTTAATTGGCATAAATTGAGATCTCAGTTTAAGTGATGATCATTCATCTGCAAAACATCCTAATTGCCACTTATTCTCTTACATTGCAAGCTGCCCTAATGATGATGCCAGCAACAGCAACATGTCCACTATGTTTATTCAAACACCATTCACATTTGTCAATAGTTTTGTAAATAATATATACCAGTTATCTTCTTCCCTGCCAGCTTAGGAACACTGAAGTTGGTTGATTTTTTATTACATTTTTATTCTCTCCATCTTCCAAGACACTCTGGGATGTATACATGCTTTCCCTCTCTTCCATTTTATTCTCTTAACCTTGTGAGGTGGGTTTGCTGAGAGAGAATATCTGGCCCAAGGACACCCACAGAGTTTCATGGCAAGCACAGGTTTGAACTGAAGTCGGAACTGCGGTCCGGCCATTCCACCACACTGGCTTTCTTAATAATGCTGCTCTTTTTGGTACTCTGTGCAATGGCAAGTCCTTTACACAAACTTAGAATTTCAGTAAACTTCAGCAAAAAGCCCTGAGAAATTCTAAAAAAACCACAACAGTAACTTTCTGCATAGTAACAGTCAGTGCTTTGAAAAAAATCCCTGTGTATTCTCAGCAACACTCCCTGGGGTTTTTACAGCAGATGAGCAGCTGTCTGTTGTCTGTTAACCAGCTGCTACCTCAGCAGCCCTTCTTGGTTTCTTAGGTCACGCTCCCCACCCACCCCCATTCTTACATCTCTTTTCCTTCTCAGTATTCGCTGATTAAAGTGGAATTTTCTGCCCCTCCCCATACTCTCACATAAAGTTTATAGAATAGCATAAAAAATGACTGTACGAACATATACTTTGGCCTTGCAACCCAAAATACAGATCCAAAAAGGTCTGTATTAGCTCCCTGACACACACATCTGGATCAAAATAAGCATCTCTACTACAGCCACATTTAGACTTCATTGTAAGCGACTGATTTTTATCCTATACTAGCAACAGAGCTAGTTGTGTTGAAAAATTCAACAGGCTCTAGAAAAGCGATTTGGCAGGCCCTCACTGTGGGGCCTTGCGAAGGCTGCGTCACCACACCAGGCCCTCCCAAGGCCCCTCAGAGACCCGGCGCCACAGCGTGGCCCTCCCAAGGCCTTCAGTGGCCGTGCCACCGTGCCGGGCCTTCCTTCCACCATAGCAGCCTCCTCAGGGCCTCTGGAGGGCTGCACCGGGCCTTCCCACCGTGGCCTCCAGGCCCTCTAAAGCAAGCTGTGTTGCCAACGACTCACCTTTTATCCTGGTGGAGGGGCCTGTGAGTTTGCATGTGCAGGGATAAAAAGTGAGTCGTCGCAAATACTTCTTGCCTTTAATATAGAAGGAGAGGGGTTACCTCAATTTAGGAAAATACAGATCTAAATTATAAAGTATGAAGGGCAGTGCCAGCTTGTTTTATATCATAGTACAAAGATTTGGCAACTAACACTGTTACAGATAATTTTATCTATGTCCAGGCAAAAGTGTATTTGTGTGTGTTGGGGGTGGCCTTGCAACTCATACAGTGTCATTTATATTATATGGGAACTCTTCTATTGTAAAGAAAAGAAGCCCTAAATCGCACAAACGTGCACACAAAATGAACATTATCCCTTAGTGTTGTTTTCTTCTGCACACATACACACACGGTTTGTTTTTACATATTACAGGAAATTTAGCCTGGCCAGCAGCAATTTAGGCCATTTGACAAGTTTTTCATGATGTGTAAAAATCTAAACCGATGTCTCCCAGGTCCAAATCCAATACTTATTCTGCTAGGCCATGATAAAATCATTTTACTTTGTTTTAAACTCTTGGTAAAAAAATTATATAAATATGCGAAAAGTTAGATACGGTTAAAACTGCTTTTATTGTGGCTTGATAGTGTTGATTTTGAACATGGGAGACAAGACCTATAAGCTTGTCAAATGCCATAAGTTCAGTATTAGCAGATAGAATGCCACGAATTCTACTTCATTTTACTAAATGGATTGAGTATTTACTCCAATTATTTTCTCTTTTCTTTAGGGATGCAGTGTGTTTGATCAGTGCTATGAAATGAATGTTATTATCTGGAACATCCCTGCAAATCAGTGTTAATGGCTCATAAGTGCAGACAAAGCTGATATTTCCTTAAAAGAAAGCATCATAGAGATGCCTGAGGAGAATACCAGTGGGATGGAAGAGCCTGCTTTAAGGGAGAGCAAGGGTGAGACACAAAGCCCTCAGCGCAACTCCTTACGCAGAGCTGTAGCTACTGCAGTCACCTTTGATGGAGAGGCAACTGCAGACAGACGGAAGAAGAGAAAGAAAGAATCCCGTCCCGAATCAATAATTGTATATCGGTCCGGAAATGAGACCAAGGTGGAAGAAGAACAGGTGGATGAGGAAGGGGGAGAGAAAAGTTCAGAGGAAGGCTCCAAGTTCTTGGGACACTCTATAGGAGATGGTAAGTGCCCTGGAATAAGTGGTTTGTGGTTTATGGTGTATGTTTTACTTCGTCCAGAAGCTAGAAAAGGAATTTGTATGATTTTGTTCATTCGTTCTAGAAAGCAGCTGTCAAAGTATGAGTCTTATTATTTGGCCTTCACATCCCCACCCCTTTTTAGTGATAGCCATGAATGGGAATTAGGCAGATTCATGGAACATAATACCTTCAATGGCTACTAGCCATAGCTGTAAACTACTGGGGGGGGGGAGGGCTGAGGGGCTCAATTTCCATGATTCTTTGGAGCTTTGTTCCTGTTTTTTGCTTGTGTGTATTTGTGTGTTTATTAAGAATTTATAATTTAAAAAAGGAATTGTGGTTTATATAAACAATTTACAAATAAATGTTACAGAAGAATTAAGAGACTCTGATGGAAGATATATGATTTTGAAAATCAGGCTCCTGGAAGGCAAGATTTTCGCACTGGCCACAATATATGCACCAAACAATGCAAGAGAAAGTTTTTTATGATAATGTTTTCTAATCCATTTTCATATTTCAAGAAGATAATGATCTTCAGAGACATGAATGGGATAATGGATCTAAAAAAAAAGATAGGTGAAAAAAAACAAAGAAGGCAAACTTCCCAAAAATGTGTTTAATTATATGGAAATGTTACAATTGGGAGATGCTTGGAGGATCAAAAATCTGAATAGCGGAGACTGTACTTTCTTTTCTGACAGACACCAAACACATTCAAGGATTGATATGTGCTAGATATAGAAAACCTGAGTTATTTATATTGTTTATTATGTTTACTCTTCCTTTTCTTTTTCTTTTGATGTAATTATAATTGTGCTATTGTTTTTATTTTTTCTGTTCTGCTTATATTTATAAAAATCAATTATATATATATATAAATTTATACACTGACTTAAAATACCTATGGCTATGATCAACATTAATTGGCTTAGTCAATTATATATATATATATATATATATATATATATATATATATATATATATATATATATATATATATATAAAAAAGAATTTATACACTGCGTTAAAATACCTATGGCTATGGCCAACATTAATTAGCTTAGTCCTTAATCTCAGGACTTCCTCCTCAGGAATAAATCAGTAGATAGGAATCTATTTCTCCGCTTTCCTATCCAAGTATGGAGTTCCTAAAACAACATAACTAGTTACGTAGTTATGTTATTGTTCTTTATTTCCTGTTTATTATGAAAAAAGTTATAATTACAATAAAATATAATTAAAAAAAAGAAAAAAAAAGAACTCTTACTTCTAAAACTAAAACTTTCACAATCACACCAGCCAGCCCGCTGCAACCACCCATCATCATGTTTTCTCTGCAATCAATGCTACCCTGTTAAAGACCAGTTTCTGTTGCTTTTAATAGGGAAAAAGTGAGTCTCTATTTTATTTTACAGAGGAGTTAGCCATGTTAGTCTGTAGTAGTAAAATAGAAAAGAGTCCAGTAGCACCTTTAAGAGTAACCAACTTTACTGTAGCATACGCTTTCGAGAATCACAGTTCTCTTCGTCAGATGCATGGAGGGTAAGAAGAAACTGGTCAGATATATAGGTGGAGAGGGGAGGGGGGAGTAGATGCAATCAGTAGCTTCTGATAATGGGATCAGTTTGCTTCTGATAATGAAATCGGTTGCTTCTGATAATGAGATAACCATTCATATTCCCTATTCAATCCAAGCCTGACTGAGTCAAATTTACATATGAATTCCAATTTAGCAGCTTCCCGTTGGATTCTGTTTTTGAAAGGTTTCTGTTGAACTACAGTGATCTTTAAGTCCTTGATGGAATGTCCTGATAGATTGTTCTTCCGCTGGTTTCTGGATGTTGCCATTTTTAATGTCAGATTTGTGTCCATTTATTCTTTTGTGCAGAGGTTGGCTGGTTTGTCCAATGTACAGAGCAGATGGACATTGTTGGCACATGAAAGCATATATCACGTTGGAGGATGAGCAGCTGTAAGAGCCAGAGATAGTGTAGTTGACACCATTGGGTCCTGTAATTGTATTTCCTGGGTAGATCTGAGGGCAGAGCTGGCATCTGGGTCTGTTGCAGGATCTGGTCCCTGTGTTGGTGACTCTGCTAGCCGATTCATGGTTGTAGGTGAGAAGTCTTTTAAGGTTGGGCAGGCTGTCTGTAGGCAAGGAGAGGTCTTCCACCCAGGGCTTGTGAGAGTGAGGCATCATTTTCCAGGATGGGTTTTAGGTCACTGATGATACATTGGATGGGTTTGAGCTGGAAACTGTAGGTGACAACCAGTGGTGTTCTGTTGTTAGTTCCTTTAGATGTGTCCTGGAGCAGGTTGTTTCTGGATACTAGTCTGGCCCTGTCGATTTGTTTCCTTACTTCATTAGGTGGGTACTGTAGCCCCCAAAATGCTTGTTGTAAATCTCTTAAGTTGGAGTCCCGATCAAGAGCATTGGAGCAGATACGATTGTAACATAAGGCTTGGCTGTAGACAATTGACCGAGTGGTATGTTTAGGGTGGTAGCTGGAGGCATGTAGATATGAGTATCGGTTGGTGGGTTTCTGGTATAAGGTGGTATTTATCTGCCCATTATGTAGTTGTATGGTGGTGTCCAGGAAGTATACCTGTTGTGTAGTGTGGTCCAGGCTCAGGTTGATAGTAGGGTGAAAGTTATTGAAGTCCTGATGAAATCTCTCAAGGGCTTCCTTCTCATGGGTCCAAATGATGAAGATGTCATCCAGGAATCTTAAGTACAGGAGTGGTTTCAGTGGATGGGAGCTGAGGAAGCATTGCTTCAAGTCCGCCATGAATAAATTAGCATATTGTGGTGCCATGCGTGTGCCCATGGCTGTGCCGTTAACCTGTAGATGTAAGCTGTCACCAAATTTGCAGTAATTGTAAGTGAGTACAAAGTGACAAAGTTCAGTGGCGAGGTGTGCTGTGGTTTTGTCCGGGATAATATTCCATATGGCTTGCAGTCCATCTGCATGTGGGATATTGGTGTACAGAGCCTCCACATCCATGGTTGCTAGGATGGTGTCATCTGGTAGGTTGTCAATGGACTGTATTTTCCTGAAAAAGACAGTGGTGTACCGTAAATAGCTGGGTGTGCTGGTGGCATAGGGCCTGAGGATAGAGTCCATATATCCTGAGACTCCTGCTGTGTTTCAGGAATTGGCACTATCACAGAAACCTTTCAAAAACAGAATCCAACGGGAAGTTGCTGAATTGGAATTCATATGTAAATTTGACTCAGTTAAGCTTGGATTGAATAGGGACTATGAATGGTAAGTAACTGATGTAACTGATTTCATTATCAGTTTCATGAAGTAACTGATCCCATTATCAGAAGCTACTGATTGCATCTACTCCCCCCTCCCCTCTCTACCTATATATCTGACCAGTTTCTTCTTGCCCTCCATGCATCTGACGAAGAGAACTGTGATTCTCAAAAGCTTATGCTACAGTAAAGTTGGTTAGTCTTAAAGGTGCTACTGGACTCTTTTCTATTTTATTTTACTTTTCAGTTACATTATCATTACACTGTATTTTGGAAATGGAACACTAGGAAAGGGTAGGCCCTATGTTTCCTTGTAGAAATAACTTTCATTTGTTTGTTTGTTTGTTTGTTTGTTGGCTGGGTGTGGGAGAACAGTTAGTTTTTTCATGGTAATGTGTGGGTGGAGGGGGGCTGCTTCAGCCACTCCTAAGCTCCTCTTTCAATTTCTGTTCCATTTTTAAAGGGAGAGGTAGTATCTATTGCAGAAAAAGACAATTCCTAAAATTGAGTGCTCTCTCTCTTTCTCTCTCTTTTAAAATTAATTTTATTAAGACTATATAACATACAAAATTACAATAAGATAATATTGTCAGGGCTTGCAGCGGCCACCGTTGGGCAGGGCACTCGGCGGTCTGCTCTTGACGTCAAAGGCGGGGGGCAGGTATTCTGCAGGACCCTGCTCTGTGGAAGGAGGGGCGGTATACATCACCCAGACTCCCTCTCAATCCACTCACTGGCCTGCTCAACCTGTGCCACTCACCCTCTTTGGTCTCTGCCATCTCCTCCTCCTTCATCCACTCTCCTCCTTGCCTTTGCTCTCACTCCACTCCACGCCACTACTCCTTACTCACACACACCACCCTAGAGCTCTTCCCAGCCAGCTTCTATAGGGCCTTCTCTCAGCACCCCGCCATGCATTTACCAAATGAAGGCATCTGCGATGGCATAATTTAGTAAATTTCAGTACTAAGTCACCCTTATGAATAAGGTAGAATCAAGACTCCTGTAAATGAATGTCCAGGGAAACTTAAAAAATGTTCCCCTACAGGCTTTTCTGTGTTGCCTTTCTTAGTATCAAATTTGTGACCATTAGTTTGTCCTATACACATGGTATGCATATGTGTAGATCTTAAAGTGACTATCCTAAAATTGAATTTCACAGCAGGAGATCGCTGAGATACCACTAACTACTGGCCAATTCCCACCTTTTCCTAGGTTTGGCCCAGCCCAGGGGTGTTGTTAGGGGGGATTCCCATGGGTGCCCCAGTCTCCCTAAATTTGTGGGAAGCCTCTCCCTAAATCCCCCATGGCCCTGCCTCCATAGATGGCAGTAATGGAACCCCCTCCTTGTGATGTCATTGGCTCCTCCCTGTGATGTCACTGGCATAGCAATGCCTCTGGTCCAGCCCCACCCCCCACCCCGAAATTGGAAAGTCTACACCCCTGCTACTAGCCATGTGTGTTAAGGGAACCTCCATATACGAAGCAGCAAACTCCTATATACCAGTGCTAAGAGGCAGCATCAGGGGAAGGCCTCCACTTCTATGTTCTGTTTGTTGGCCTTCCAAGGCAACTGGTTGGCCACTGTGCAAAACAGGATGCTGGATTAGATGGACCACTGGTCTGATCCAGCAGGGCTCTTCTTTTGTTCAACATGTGCATGTCTAAAAAGTGTAATCCTTGTCCTCCTGTTTACATATTTTCACATAGGTAATTGACTAGATGGTAACTGTATGTTGATGCAAGTTTTAATGACTGTATTTTAGTAAAATATACCAAACGTATCAAGCAAAGGCAGTCTCTAGCCTGCATTAAGAACGCTGTTTAAATGAAATTGATAGCACAAAAATGAACGTCTGGTTTGGGGGTTATCTTGTTTTGATTTTATTTCTTTGTATTCCTAGGTTCTTGGACTATGCCCTTAGATAGCAGATATGTTACTTTAACTGGAACCATCACAAGAGGAAAGAAGAAAGGCCAGATGGTGGACATTCATGTTACACTAACTGACAGAGAGCTGCAGGAGCTAGCTAAGTCAAAGGAGCCCCCAAAAACTGAAATTCCTGAAGGGAAAAAAGGTTGTGAAGTTGGGCCGGATAAGGGCCCCCATGTCCTTCTCTGGAGCTTTGCCTGTCTCCCTGTCATTTTCATTATGTCCTTTGTAGTTTCCTTTTATTATGGGACCATCACCTGGTACAATGTCTTCTTGGTCTACAATGAAGAGAGGACTTTCTGGCACAAGATCACCTTCTGCCCCTTTCTAATCATCTTCTACCCCATCATAATCATGGTTGTTTCCTTTTCCTTGGGCCTCTACACAGCAGTGACTCAGATCTCATGGGCCTTTGGAGATTGGTGGCATGCCGTGAGAGATATGGAAAAAGGCTTCTGTGGATGGATCTGTAGCAAGATGGGCCTGGAAGACTGTTCCCCATACAGCATTGTTGAACTCTTAGATTCTGACAATGTCTCAGGTAGTCTGTCGGCTAAAGGCTCAGCACAAGGTGAAGAGATTTCAGCTGTTTGAGCCTTTGCTGTAAGAACTCTGGATTTTTCATGTTCGTATGTATTCCAAATGTTCTTAGAGTGACTAACACAAGCATGCTCAAATGCGCAGTTACGGAAACTATAAGCCCTTGAAGCTTATTCAAACAATCAGAGGGGGAAAAAAGATGGCACAGTCCAGCCAGACTGTGGAGGGGGAAAGGAATTTGAAAACTTCCCCCATCAGAAATTACTTGTGTTCAGAAGGCTGGCATGTATAAGAGCAGAATTCTAACCTAGTTATATTCATGATTTACTAGTTTTCAACATGCAAGGGGGAAAGGGTTGATACAGAAGAGTATTCAGCTTTCTCTGGATGTTTGACCTAGCTTAGGGCCAATTTATACCACTTTTGGTGGTAGGTAGGAGTGCTGCATATCGGAATGTACTCCCACAGAATATCCCTCTGCCTGTATAAAAATAGTATGTAACTGAGAAGGCTAGGCCTCTCTAGTGTGCAAGTTTTTTCTGTATAGGGTGTTGGTGTGTACATTTTTTGGGGGGGAAGGGGGATTTCATGTGAGCAGAGCATTCCATCATGCAAGCCCAGCCCACAGCCTGACATAGTGCAATCCAGGAAAAGCCTCTCTATTCAGTTTTGCTGATGATATAAATTGGCCATTTGATTTTTAAGTAAACCCGCGCCAATGTGCTGGGTAAATGTCTCACTTCTTGTAAGCTGAAAACTCATGGCTGGCTCATCTTACTGCTGGAGTGATAAATATTGCATTTATTTGGATCGCTTGGTTGAGAGTAGAATGGGAAAAGGACATGTGCCAAAAGTGCCATTGTGCCAAATTGAACATGCAGCTGCAGCCTTGCTCCTCCAGTTAATGCCTGCTTCTTCCCTGAGCTGGAACACGGGAGCTGCTGAGGATAATGACTGCAATCTGAAACATGCATTTAGTTGCCATTCATTCAAACCTGTGCCGCTTGCTTGTTGGTAGTTACACATTAGGCTAATAGCATGTGATAAATTTAATCTTAGACAGTGATGTCTCTACAATGGTCACAGTGTAATGCTAAATAGAGTTATTCTAGTCTAAGCCCATTGAAATCAATAGACGGGAGTAACCCTGCTTAGGATTGCAGTTAGAGCAGGAATGGGCAACCTGGATGCTCAAGCCATGTCAGATGCTGTTCCTGTTACATTTAGCAGTTTACAGTTTCTGAGTAGTTCCTGTTTCCCGTATTTAATCCACATTTTCTGTTTATTGTATAATGTTGGTTTATGGGTATTGACTCTAGTATCTGATTTAATAATTGTACAAAAAAATCCAGCCTGAATTGGTTGTGGGGGTGGGGGTGGGGTGGAGAATGTGCTGGGCAGAAGTCAGTAATTTGCACTTGTGAATGATGTGTTTATATGGATCACAAGCACAAGGCTTCTGGGTTGCACAGCTTAGATGTGGGGGGTGGGTAGGGATAGGGCAAGAGTGAGGGTCGATAGCATAAAGTCAAACAATGGTATGTTCTATCATTCTGTATAAATAGGACAGATATCCTACTGTTTGGAGCTGGCACGTGCTGAGCATCTCTCTCTATAATATTTTTCCTGCTTGGAGAGGCATCATTGGGTCTGCTTCTGTTCTTGCTCCACAGTTAGCTGTTGATTTCTGCGAAGCAAACAGAGCAGGACCCAGAAGCTGGTGCTATTTGTATTTGCTTTTAGTATGCCTTTCTAAACTCTCTTCTTTCTGTCACACAGCTTTAGTTGCCTAATGGGGCAAAGTGTCTGTAAAGCTAACTAACTTTCTCAAAAGCCATGCTGTAGATGAAAAGCACAATGTTTTTTCCTTCCCCCACTCACAATTAAGCGTCGATTGCGAGCCATTGGATGCATACAAAAGCAAATTTATTTGCCTGGTGGGGCAGTCTGAAAGCCCACACTGTTCAAACAAACCATTTTCTCTTCAGGATCGAGCTCAGGAACAAAAAAACAATTCACTGAATTTTGCAGCAGAAGCCAGCCCACAATGCTATTTGACTGGTACCTGTGAAATGATGAACCCATCTTATTTCCATCCACAGAGCAGTTTCTGCATTTTTTAAAAAAATCAATTTTGCCTTCTGAAAGAATTAAGTGATGAGTGAGTGCATGAATAAATAACCGTAAATATGGTGCTTTATTTAACAAAAAGATGGACAACTTTCCTGAAGCCTAGTGGGAGGAGCAATATAGAGAGTAGAACCAGCATTTGATTCACTGGTATATGTGTCTATCATTTGCAAAGGTGGAAAGCAGAAAGGCTCACCATGCAAGAAAAAAAATCCACTGCTTTAATGTTAGGCCTATGTGCACCCACTGTTTTTTTCCTGGAATTCTCCAAAGAGGATTAGTAACTCAGTGTGTTCTAGTTACTCACATGTTGATCTTGGCAGAGTTATAGAAGAATTTATTTATTTGATTCCTTTCTCCCTATCCTTAATCCCTGGTCTCAACGTGAAGTTGTACCATTGTTCTCCTTTGTTGACTTGTATTAAAGTCCCATTCTGTGCTATGGATGATGACTTTGTACTTATCAATTTATCTAGTTCAGAGTTTCTTTCTACCTTGAGATTCTTTTACTTTTTTTTGTTGTTCCCTCATTTTTGACAGGTTTGGTAAGCCTTCCCAATTACTGGTTTAAGCCCTATTCATGTCATCTTTATAGGTATAGGTATTGCTAGGGTTGCCAACTCCTACTTGAAAATTCCTGTAGATTTGGAGATGGAACCTGGCGATGATGAGGACCTCAGCCAGCTATAATGCCATAGAGGCCATCCTCCAATTTTCTCCAGGGGAACAGATCAGTTGTAAGATCAGTTATAATTCCGGGAGATTTCCAGCCCCAAACTGGAACTTGACAACCCTATGCTGGAGTCAATGGAATTTTAAAGAAAAATGTAAGTAAAGCAATATTAGAAACTCAATATAGTAAACAAGGCATATTTATAAAACCACGACTATCTCAGAAAAATGTTCTTGTGATTATTTTATTATCGGGTATCTGGCAGGATCTCAGTGGTTTTTAAAAAACAAGGAATAAGGATTTTCCATTTATAAGAGTAAAGTTAAAGGCTATTTTAGTAAGTTCAAGTAAAATATAGTTATGAAAATATCAAACCCACTCCTGTGCATTACCCACTCCTACCTCCATTCTCAATAATATAGTCTTAATGTTATAATACAATTGTAGTAATTGGGAGTCTTTCGGTTTGCAAGCCAGTGCTTTGGGGCAAGTTCTTCAAGGCTGCAGATAGAGGTAAAAAGGTGGTACTAACCTTTTCCGTAAAAATAGAAACTCACACACTCTAGTTTCCACATTAGTTTTATTCCTTTCATTGTTATCCCACCCTTCCTCCAAGAAGTTCAGGGTACTGTAGATGGTTTGCCACGCTTTTATCCTCACAGCAATGCTGAGGTAACTTACACTGCAATCCTAAACAGAGTTATACCAGTCTAAGCACATTGAAATCAATGGGTTTAGACTACAGTAACTCTGTTTAGGACTGCCCGGTCAGGCTAAGCTGAGAGATGATGATTGCCCGAAGGTCACCCAGTACACTTAATGACAGAGGAGGAAGCTGCATCCTGGGTCTTCCCCAAATCAATCATTACACCACACTGGCTGTCAGTTTCATTTGGAATATCCACTTTACAGTGTTAGAAGAATAAAAGCCTACTGTATGCGTGCAAAAGTAAATAAGGCAACGGAATTCATTGAGCATTGCCGTGGGCTGGGAGAGGGCAAAGAAGGTGGCATTTTAAAATAATCTTTTGCAGCATCCTGAAGTATGTTTTGTTTGTTTTTTTGGTAAAAATCCAAAACACACACACACACACACATTCTGTTATTGGCTGTGTATGCATGCATGAATACAGAAATTTCACTGTGGCAATAGTATAATTTAACAACATTTGACTGTTTCCCCAAATGTTGAATAATTACGTTTTCCTACCACCATCATTATACAGGAAAAAAAACCACGACACTATCTTTTGGGTTAGTTGTAAACATCTCTTACTCATCCTTTTTCAACCTGTGTCCTGGATTTTACCATTGTTAACAATATGACACTTGTCAGAAACCAAGGAGAAAAAATGGTGTCTGAAATAACCAAGAAGTCCCATGTCCAACAATGCAATTCCTAGCAAGTGCTTCCTAGCCTGCTAGTAAATACTCCCAGGCAAGGCTTAGTTTTATTTTATATATATCAAATTTTGTTTTTTAATTTTTTTTAAAAAAAATTATATAAAATTTTATTATATATAAAAAACAATTTCCATGTATGTTTGAGGAGCTGGGAACAGATGTTTTTCATGTTTGCATGCAAGTATATGGATATCAAGGCTTTCTCAATGCTGCACTAATTTTACACCAACTCTTGGGTGGGTAATATGTAGCAAGGCTGGTGAGCCTCAAGCAAAAGTATGAGGAGAGCAACTGGAACAGGGACAAGGTTTTCCCTCTTTAATGTAATTGTTGCCCACATTCAGAAGGTATGATGCTGTGGGTCCCCTTCCCTCTGCAAAAGCACCCCTAGCAACAAAGAGAGACTGCTTCCTTCCCTGTCACTCTCATTGAACAAACTATGAGCTACATCCTTGCAGCTTTACATGAAAAAGGATGAGTTAGGGTTTTTTTGTGAGAAAAGAAAAGGGGACTCCTGTGCGGTTTGAAATTAAATTAGATAAGAGGCACAACGTATATCTGGGCCCACCTCTGTCCAGAAGAGGGATTTTTTTTCTTCCAGCTGTGCCCTAAGACCTTTGGACTTTTTAAACATATGGGGAAATTTTAAAAAAGGGAAGATACACATCATTTTCCTTTGGATGAGACCAAATGCATGGGAAGAGGAAGAGCAATCATTCACTCTTCCTAACTGCTGCAGTGTAATATCATCTGAACTGGTTCCGAGTGTCCTAATTCTGTGCTTTTGAGCTTCCCGCCATGGTTATGTAAGACCTCATTTAGGGTGAGTCCAGATGTCGACTTGGTTTCTCCCAAGCCCATTAATGAGGTACAATTTATGGGATACTTCCAGAGATAGTAAGCAGCAATAGTTCTGTGAACAGGAAGCCACTCAAACAGAAGTAAGGCTTCCCATGGAATGGTGAGACAGTCACAAGAGACTGAATTGGGGAGTCATCAAGAGGTGGATTCAGCACAAACAGCACAATCCACTGGAAGTTCTGCACGACTGTCACAAAGATGAAACGAGTGCATGTGCACTCATTTGAATGAGTCTTCAGTCATTAAAATACTTCAATACTTCTTTTCTGTCATATACTGAGAAATTGCTAGCAGATTTTGTGGCTTTTCCTGCTTCAGACCTCAGTGTATCTTTCTGTGCGAGTTAAATTCCACTGTCACTGTTCTGGGTTTTATTGTCAGGGTCAGCTGTATAGTTGGGGCTGATTCAGATGGGTGGACAGTTCGGATCAGCAGCTGGCGGCTGGCCCTGTGTTGATCTTACAAAACACTGTGCCTGAAAGCAGCCATATGTGTTATATTAGAAAGTAATATAATAAGTGGAAGAGAAAGTCATGTAGGCTTTGCACAAGGATCCCTTGGCAACAGGGCCACCCATGAGGATTCCTGTTTAACCCATAATACATTGTTTAGATTTATAGATGTCATAGAGAATTAATGCAGTCATCACTGTGAAAGAAATCCTGTCTGGAAACATCCTTGGTTGGGGTCATTTGTCTGTTTCACAATGCCTATAATTACTTTTCTACGAAAAACAATCCTCTTAAGCAAAAGTTCCTCAAAGACATTTACTTGAATAAAATGACTAGGCTATGTCACCTGTCCATAGTTGTTGCTCTCTTCATTTATGTTAGCAGCCTGAATAGCCCAGACTTGTCAGCAGGGCTGGACGTGGTTAGTACCTGGATAAAAGCCCACCAAGGAAGACCTGGGTTGCTATGCAGAGGAAGGCGATGGCAAACCACCTCTGCTTATCGCTTGCCTTAAGCCCTATGACCCTGGGGTCCCCATGAGTTGGTTGCAACTTGACAGCACATTATTATCATCTCTTAACTTGTTTGTTTTCTAATTGGGCAAGTCTCAGCCTGTTTAGAAATGTGTAGAAAAGGGGAAATGGTCTTTTAAATTTATAGTGAAGCCATTCATACTGATGCAGACCACAGTGTTCCCTAGCAGTATAGCTACAGCTTTTCAGATAATGCACTCTTTCTTGGGACAAAACTGGAGGGAGGCCTATTATTTTTATCCAATTGCAAAGTGGCCAAGTGAAGTTTAGCCTTGAGCAGTCTTGTTTGTGTCCTTGCCTCAGGCCTAGATTGTGGTTATTCCAGCCAGGTTTGTTTTAAATTATTAAGATCATCCTCTTAAAAGCTCACTTTGTGAAGGCAGCATTCAGAATCATCCATCTCATAAATTTTCATCTTCTGTGTCCTTTTAATAGTTTTTTAAAGGTTTGTATGCATAGTCAGGCGCTCTGCAAAACGGAAGTTGCCATTTAATCCTGTGCCTCCATCCTGACAGATATTATATGCAAAGATATAGTTACTTGTCTAACTACCTAGTACATTTCTATTCTGACCTTTCTCCAAGGAGCTCATGTCAGTGTATGTGGTTCACTATATTCTATTTTATTCTCTGACAGGTATGTGAGGCTGGCAAAGTGTGATTGGACCAACAGAACTCATCAAATTTCATGGCCCACTGAGGGCCAAGCTACACATGACGAATGACACTTGAACAGCAAGTGTATTTCTCCCTGTTCACTTGCCCTCCACTCAATCCACTTGCTGTTCAAGTGTCATTCGTCATGTGTAGCTTGGCCCTGAGAATTTGAACCCAAGTTTCCTGGAACTTAGTCCACCATCTAGTCCAGAGCTTCTCCAATGTTTCCAAATAGAGTCAATTAATCAAATCATGATAACTATTTTTAAGGAAGTTCTGTGTAAATTCAGCAGGGGATCAAGAATAAATATTTGATTTAGAAATTATTAATAAGGATTTCCAAGACAGATTAAATAGACCCAAGAAAAATGTGAAGGGAGTGTGTGCTCTTAGTTGTCTATTTAATAGAAGCAAACAGTGAAGCCATTCATACTGTTAAGCAAACAGGGATGAAGAGATAGTGATGCTACCCAATTCAAAGGAAAAAATTAAGACAAAAAAAATCCAACAACATGGCAAGTTTTGTATTGATGGTTGTTGGGGGTTTTCTGGGCTGTATTGCCGTGGTCTTGGCATTGTAGTTCCTGACGTTTCGCCAGCAGCTGTGGCTGGCATCTTCAGAGGTGTAGCACCAAAAGACAGAGATCTCTCAGTGTCACAGTGTGGAAAAGATGTAGGTCATTTGTATCTACTCAGGAGGGGTGGGGTTGAGCTGAGTCATTCTGTAAGAGTTTCCCAGGGTGTGGAATGCTAATGGCGGGAGGCTTCACTGTATCCTGAGGCGGTTCTTTTGCATATGGATTGGCGCTTGATGTGCTAATCTTCTCTGCAGGGCTATTGTCGGGGATAGAATGTTTTGTTAGCCTGGTGTTTTTCAGAACTGGAAACCATGCTCTGTTCATTCTTAAGGTTTCTTCTTTCCTGTTGAAGTTTTGCTTATGCTTGTGAATTTCAATGGCTTCCCTGTGCAGTCTGACAAAGTAGTTGGAAGTGTTGTCCAGTATTTTGGTGTCCTGGAATAAGATACTGTGCCCTGTTTGAGTTAGGCTATGTTCAGCCACTGCTGATTTTTCAGGCTGTCCAAGTCTGCAGTGTCTTTCATGTTCTTTTATTCTTGTCTGGATGCTACGCTTTGTGGTCCCGATGTAAACTTGTCCACAGCTGCAGGGTATACGGTATACTCCTGCAGAGGTGAGGGGGTCTCTGCTGTCTTTTGCTGATCGTAGCATCTGTTGTATTTTTCGGGTGGGTCTGAATACTGCTTGAAGGTTGTGCTTTTTCATAAGCTTTCCCATCTGATCAGTAATTCCTTTGAAATATGGCAAAAACACTTTTCCTGTAGGTGACTGTTTTTCCTTGGTTGTTTGATTCATCCTGGGTTTGATTGCTCTTCGGATTTCATTTCTGGAGTAGCCATTTGCCTGAAGTGCGTGGTTTAGATGATTAATTTCCTCATTGAGAAAGCGCGGCTCACATATCCGTCTTGCACGATCCACTAATGTTTTCATTATGCCTCTTTTCTGTCGGGGGTGGTGATTGGAGTTTTTGTGTAAGTACCGATCAGTATGAGTTGGTTTCCTGTAGACCTTGTGACCTAACTGAAAGTTTGCTTTGCGGATGACCAAGGTATCCAGGAATGAGAGTTTTCCCTCACTTTCTTTCTCCATTGTGAATTGTATGTTCAGGTGGATGTTGTTGAGATGATTCAAAAACTCCATCAATTCTTCCTCCCCATGGCTCCAAATGATGAATGTATCATCCACAAACCGGAACCATACACTGGGTTTGTGGGGTGCTGATTCTAGAGCTGTTTTTTCAAAATGTTCCATGTAGAAGTTTGCTATAACTGGGCTGAGTGGGCTCCCCATGGCCACCCCATCCATCTGTTCATAGAATTCGTTGTCCCATTGGAAGTAACTGGTTGTCAGACAATGATGGAATAAGGCTGTTACATCCTCTGGGAAAATCTGATTAATCAGTGCAATAGTGTCTTTTACTGGAACCTTGGTAAACAGGGATACGACATCAAAACTGACAAGTATGTCTTGTGGATTGAGTTTCAGAGAACTGATTTTGTTGATGAAATCTGCTGAATCTTTGATGTAAGACGAGGTTTTCCCGATGTGGTCCTGCAGGAGATCTGCCAGATGTCTAGCTAATTCATATGTCGGTGAACCAATGGCACTCACAATGGGTCGGAGTGGGACTGAATCTTTATGTATTTTGGGGAGTCCATATAGTCTAGGTGGCTGTGCTTCAGTCTTGCATAGTTTGCTGTGCGTGTCGGGATGTAGTGAGGAATTCTTGATCAGCGCATTTGTTAGCCTGGTGATTTTGCAAGTGGGATCTCGTTTTAGTTTTTTGTAGGTGGAGGGGTCCAGGAGTTCCTTAATCTTCTTTTTGTATTCCTCCGTTTTCATGATCACTGTAGCATTGCCTTTATCAGCTGGTAGAATGATGATGTCTGGATCTGCATTGAGGGTCTTGATGGCATTTCTCTCCTTGCGTGTTATATTGCTGGTGGGAAGCTTTGCCTTTCGTAGAATCCTGGCTGTCTCTCCTCTTATTTCCTCAGCTTCCTCTTCAGGTAGATGACGGATGGCAGCTTCTACATTTGCAATGATGTCTTCCACAGGAATTCTGGTGGGGGTGACTGCAAAGTTTCCTCCCTTAGCCAAGATGGAGGCTAAGATGGAGTTTTGTATTGTTCCAAAACACTGCTGCCACTAAATAACTATTCATAAGAAAAGATATATATGATTGATTTCTGCAAGTTTGTTTGACAAATCTGTTATGCATTTCCTTCCTCTCTGAATAGTGAGGTGTTAAATTATGCAGGTCTGATTTTCTGAGCAGTGCATCAGCCATGGAACTTAGCATCTTGCATCGCAATGGCAGCTCAGTCACAGAAATACTAGGGTATAGAGTGCACCATTAGCAAGCACCACTTATTGATAGAACCGATAGGTTGGGAGAACAGCCCTCTGTGGATCTGTCCCACCTAGGGGGTTTGCCCTCTGCACCCACAAGAGGCACCGTCGCACCTCACAGGCACTCAGACCTGCTAGAGCCAAGGTAGCAACTAGCCAGCCAGACATCTTCCCTCAGCAAATGGCCACAGTACAGCTTGTGTAGACTAGAGATGGGCACGAACAGCAAAAAAACCCCAAACATGATGTTCGTTGTTTGTTGCCATCCACGAACAGGGATTCACGAACATCAACAGACATGACATATTCACAAACATATTCATAGTTGGAGGTTCGCGGGAGCCAGAGCCCCCTTGGGACTTAGCTGAACTTGAGCTGGGGAAAGGCATGATCCATGGGTCTCCCCCTTTCATGTCATTTTCTCTTCACAGTGGCAAAAACTTGACTATCTGCTGGAAGCTAATCGAGGACTTACTAACTGACTTTCCCAATGCCCAATACCCACCAAATTTGCAGGGAAAATAGTCCTCATTGTCCTCTGAAGGCCCCCCAAGTTTCAGAGAGATTGGACCCTGGGAAAGCCATGATCCATGGGTCCCTCCCTTTCCTGTCATTTTCACAGTGGCAAAAACTGGACTGTCTGCTGGAAGCTACTTTGAGGGGTTACAAGCCAGAAGGAAAGCCAGAAGGAGTTCAGACAGAGTTCAGACAGTCCATGCCTATGTTGCCAGGGGAATTGATTGAAAGGCGCTAGACTGTGTGGCTTTATGAATGGCTGACGAATGCCATGAAGAGGGCTTGGAATGAACACATGTTCGCTGAGAATGGGGCCTCATGAACAGCTTGCTCGCAAACATCGGATTGGGCTGTTCGTGGCTTTTTTTTTTTTGTATTGTTCATGCCCATCTTTAGTGTAGACCCCCACCAACAATGGCCGTGGCCCCACACAGGAAGCTGCAGCAGAGGGTCTTGGAGTACTGAGTACCACATAGGGACCAATCCTAGGCTTGCTGACATGGGGGATACCTCCATAATCCCTCATGGCACTCACTTTCTGGCAAGTGAGCTGGCCCCAGACTATCTGAGCCCACCCATGATGAACACACCCATGCCCCCTTCAGGAACCTCTATCTGCTGCTGCCCTAGGTACCCATCTGTGCCCCTCAATGGCAGCCACTCTGCTCCCAGGAGCCCCCCTCCCGCCCGCAAGTGCATCCCCATCACTCCAGCAGAGACCACAGCCCACACACAGGGCTGCTCTGTCCAAGCAAAACGTGTCTGGACAGGTGCTGTTGGTGAGCTACAGGGTGCTGATGTGCTCCTGGTACCAACTGGCATGGTGCCTCCTCCAGCATCACTGTGCAACCCACATGGGCAATTACTGGCATTTATATCTGCCTGGTAAATGGGAAATTGTACTCCTGACTTTGTCAGTGACTGTTGTAGTTTGAATTTTGGTTATTGCACTTATAATTTTTTATACTGGAGATCAGAAAGTTGTCTAAGCGGTTCCTTAGAAGATGATCAGATCTATTTGTAAAATGGGAGGGCTGTAACAAGTTGTCCAGTTCCTGGGGCTCATGCTGGGCTGGTGCTGGCCCCTGAAGAAGGCCCCTAGGTAGGGTTGCCAGGTCCAGGTTGGGAAATTCCTGGAGACTTTAGGGGTGGAGCCTGGAAAGGGTGGGGTTTGGGGAGGGGAGGGGCCTCAAAATGGTATAATGCCATACAGTCTACCCTCCAAAGCAGCCTTTTTCTCCAGGGGATCTGATCTCTGTCACCTGGAGATCAGTTGTAATTCCAGATTTCCAGCCACCACCTGGAGGCTACAAGGAGAAAGTGGGAAACCCACCTGGGATGGATCCTGAAATGACTTACATTCACTACTGCTGCAACAAATGTGCTTTGTAATTATACAAACATGCAAATATATATATATTTTAAGGCTAACACTCTAATCAATGTAACAAATGTGCTTAGCATCAAACAGACATATAGTGATACAAAATTACAATATAACAAATGCAGTGCATTCTCTTGTTCCTAAGCCCTCTATGTGGTTCATAGCTTATATATCAGTCTGAAGCAGACTGAGATAGCAGAGTCCTATTCCAGTAGCTTTCCAGGAACAGGGCAAAGACTCCAGGCACACGGAGGAAGATGGTAAGTATTCAAAAATTTTGTTGTTGTTTCTTTGCTTTTCTTTCAGGTGTCTGCCATGATGTGACACAGGTGGTACATCATGATGCAGCCCTAGCTGTGGCCGGTGGTGGCAGATTTCGTTGTATAGACTTCCTCTGGGGCTGTAGAGTCACCTGAATCAGTACAATTCTTTCTTGAAACCTGGAGAGTGACACAGGCACCCTGGCTCACACTACTGGAAAGCTACTGGAATAGGACATTTGTTACATTGATTAGAGAGGGTTAGCCTTAAAATATATACATATATGCATGTTTGTATAATTACAAAGCACATTTGTTGCAGCAGTAGTGAATGTAAGTCATTTCAGGATCCATCCCGGATGGGTTTCCCACTTTCTCCTTGTTGCCTTGCTCCGGGGTGAGCCTTGTTCCAGTTTTCCCTACCACCTGGAGGCTGGCAACCCTACCCTAGGGTCACCAACCATCACTGCAACATCAGCATCCCTGCTGCAACCAGTGAGAGCTAGGAAAATTGCTGGTGGCAGCAGAGCATCTGCAGGTGAGGGATTCTGTGGCAGTGGCACCTGAGAAGACGCATGGCAGGCCTGGGTGAAGAAGAGGCCACACCTAGCAGCAGTATCAGAGTCCATGGTAGCAGGCAGCAGCCTGATGACTGAAGGGCCTTGCCAGCTGGAGGAAGCATGGTGGCCCAAGAGGGAAGGGGAAGTTGCTATGGATACCAGCGCGGTAGTGGCTCCTTTCTGGGTTTTTTTTTTGCCCGTTTCCTGGCCTCTGCTAGGGCCACTTAGGGAACTGACTTGTGCCACCACTACTGGCCATCTCTACCTCAGTGGCTCTCAGGATTGTGCTGTGAGTTTTACAGACATAACAAAGTTCACAACTATAACACATTAGGACCAGAATGAGATCAACATTATGATATGGAGCACCCGGTTTTTTTCCTGTTCCATTCAGGACTCTTTGCATTTTATTCCCAAAACTCAAGAGGCATCCAGACACTGGCCTCCATAGAATTTTTCAGTCACAAACACAGGAAGATAATTTTTGGGGTCAAAAATCTAAAGCCAAAGTTTGGGCTCAACCTTTAGGAACAACTCACACTTCCAGATAAAAAACAATGTAGCTTAAATTTCGATAAATGTGGATCTACAGACATGTTGGTCTGGGCCTGGTGGACACACATTACACTTCTGAAGATTTATTTAGCTATACACAACAATGTAACACTGTGAATTAAACAAAAACATCAACTAAGCCATGGATCACATTCTTGCTCCTCTAATTGACAAGGGGAAAAAGTGCTGGGAGTGCCATAAAATCTCAAATCCACTTCTATGAACGGTTAAATCTTTGATTTGTTGTTTCATAGAAATAGGCCAGAAATAGGCGTGTCTAATGTGTTAAACACCGTTTATATGAATAATGTATTCGTATATTCAGTTTTCAAGAGCATTTTTTTTTCTGAACCAGCTCTTTGTCAGGAATCTTGTAGAGTCCTTTGTCCAGCTTTTACTCAGTTTGAGATGTTATTTGGATTGTCTAAAAAACAGAAATGTAGTATTTAACAATTGAAAGCCTTCTAAAAGATGAACGCTAATTCTTATCGGAAGGGGGAAAATATTTGTCTTTCTTTTTTCAGTTGTAGAATATTGAAGCCTCCTGTTCTGTAGTAATAATACGGCTTTTAAAATCCTGCTAAGTAACAACTGTCCAACATCCGCAGCTCCTTACTGATTGCTTAACTGATTGTACTAGCACAGACATTAATAAAATTCAAAGAAGGAAGCACACGAAAACCCCATGCTTTGCCACCTCCTTTTCCTTTCACCTCTCCGTTCTTTTCTGCCTTCGCTCCTCCGAGCACGACAGCGGCTCTTTTTTACGGCCCATTTCCACCGGTGACCCTTCCCAGTCTTGGCCATTTGGTGTCGCTGCCGCGAGCTTTCTCACGCTAAAGTGGTGCCGGGTAGTGTTTACTTTCAGGATACCGGCAGCGGCCCCGGAAGGAAAGGGCCGTCGAAATAGTGGCGGAAGGACTCGAATCCCGGCGCGATGTCGCGGGCTAAGGTAATAGCTAAGAGGAGGAGGAGGAACGAGTGCATTAGGGGTGTCAGCAGCACCCCTGCTCCTGCTGGGTGGATAGAAGACGGATGTAATCATTGCTCAGGAGCTGGGAATTAAGTTGCGCGTTTCTCCTTCAGTCGTCCTGTTTTGATTCCGCTCGGCACATTGAAATGTTTTCTTCTTCCCTCTGTTTGTGGTGGTGAGGTTTTATGTGTGGGCTGAAGACCCACAAGATTTGCAGACGCATGGTAATATGGTAGCTGTTCTAGGAAGTGGTTACTGCAAGTACAGTTCCAGAGGAGTTAGCCGTGTTAGTCTGTAGTAGCAAAATCAAAAAGAGTCCAGTAGCACCTTTAAGACTAACCAATTTTATTGTAGCATAAGCTTTCGAGAATCAAGTTCTCTTCATCAGATGCCTGATCCGAACTGGTCAAATACAGAAGAGGAGGAGGGAGAGGGGAGAGAAGGGACATATATCAGAAGGGGACAAGATGCAATTAGTGAGGAGGCAACCAAAACATTCCTTTGCTAGTAAATGTAAACATCTCCTTTTGGTGTGGAGTCAGTTTGCCGTGTTAGTTGGAGCAGTAAAAGCATCCAATTCCTATGCAGTATAAGCCTTCGATAACCACAGGTCTCCCTGCCAGATGCATCTGACAAAGAGAACTGTGGTCCCCAAAAGCCCATACCAGGCGCCACTGGGCTCCCCCAGACCACACCGCTGTAAAGGAAATCTGTTACCTGTGATAATGTGATAACCATTCATAGTCTCTATTCAGTCCCAGCTTGACAGAGTCAAATTTGCATATGAATTCCAATTCAGCAGCCTCCCGTTGGATTTTGTTTTTGAAAGGTTTCTGTTGAACCACAGCAACCTTTAAGTCTTTGATGGAATGTCCTGGTAGATTGAAGTGTTCTCCCACTGGTTTTTGGACTCTTTTTGATTTTGCAAGTACAGTTAAATCTCATTTCGTTCACACACACTTGCCAGTTTTACACCTTCAGGTTCTACTTAAGATGGATATAGCGTAATTGAACCGTGCTAATACACACAATTAGTGTGATTAACAGGGCCCCTCTCTCCATTTTTCTTAACTTGTTTGTAGAAGGGAAGTTAGTGGTTTTTTGTGAGTACAGAACTAAGTGGGGTGACTTAAAAAACGTTTTCAGGCAATAGGCAATTGCTGGTTACATCACTTTTGAAATGTGCCAGTTTCACCAAGAAGCAGGTGTTTTGTATTTTAAAATAAGGTAGGCCCTGCAGGGATGTTTTCATTATTTGAGATTGCTTTCCTGCTCATGCCTTCCATTATAAATTGATAGTATTCAAATAATTGGGAATAATATCCCACTGACTAGCTGTGTCCACACTATTAGGCACTCTGTTAGAAGTGGGAAGATGGTGGGAGCTGGGATTGTTTCAGTCTTCAGTGCAGAGACTAGATCATTGGATCATGTTGACAAGAAGAGTGCTAAGAGATGTTATACTCAAGACCTGTTAACACAAATATATTATCTTGTTTTTTCAACCACTGTTCCCTATATGGTTCTCTATAAAGGCAGAGTTCTGATCCATGTTTGTGATTTTATAGAGAGAGAGATGGAAGTTATTTGAAGTTATTTGCGGGCTCAGGCAAGTTATTCATTAGCAGGGTTATTAAGAAAAAAATTCTTAATTCCTCTTTACTTAGGTTCTCTCTGAATTGTAACAGTCCATTTCGTTCCCTCTTTTTATGAATTTGAATTCCTTTTAAATTAAAGATAAATTTTAAAGAGATGAGGGGTTGGAAGGGAGGTTCTCCAAAATATCAGAATTTCACTCTGTAGATGCTCAGAGGCAGGTAGTTTCTTCTCAGATCTTCCTATCTTCCTGCTAGAGCACCACCCTGGGGTGCGAGGACTGAAATTACAAAAGAATGCCTTCATTTCTCTTTGAAGAAAAACAAAAGAAAAATTGTGCTCTTAAAACAGCCATCAATTCCTGTCCCCTGTGCAAGCACTGAGTCATTACTGACCCATGGGGGGGACATCGCATCACGATGTTTTCTTGGCAGATTTTTTACGGGGTGGTTTGCCATTGCCTTCCCCAGTCATCTCTACACTTTACCCCCCAGGAAACTGGGTACTCATTTTACCGACCTTGGAAGGATGCAAGGCTGAGTCAACCTTTAGCCGGCTACTTGAACCCGGCTTCTGCCAGGATTGAACTCAGGTCATGAGCTTGGGTTGCAGTACTGCAGCTTACCACTCTGCACCATGGGGCTCTTTACCTAATTCCTCTTATTCTGTGTCTAAAAAAATGAATTTCAGAAAAATAAATTCCTCACCCCATAACAACCCTCTTCATCGGCAATTTCCCATCCATATGACAGAAATGATGATATACTTGTCAGATTATTGCAAAAATACACAAATTATGAAAATGTTATGACCTTCCCCACAACCATTAAACCCATAGCTCTGAAAGGATAACATTTCTTTGGAAACTTGATATACTTGATATCTGATTGTAGGTTTCAAAAACTAAGATCCTATAAGGAAGAATATCAGGGTAGCATATAAAGAAATGCTATCCAGTGATGAATACTCTCTTTTACTGGTTAGTAAAGGACTGACAAGAGCTTTACCAATAAGACTGAGATTAGAATTTGGGTTTCCCACATCTACAATGCCATGAGAGGCCAATTTCAGATTTTAGTCTACCCTTTTCTCTAAAACTGAGAACACCATTAAAGCCCAACAATATGACATTTTAATATATCAAGTAATGTTTCAGTTGGGCAAAAATTAGTAAGTACAGTTCATGAAGAGTTTGTTTTTGATTGACTTCTTTGAAAAATCAATATTACACTAATACCTTTAATTGCCAATGTTATTGTTCTGCCTTCCTTCCATCATCATATCTTTTTTTGTATGTTTATTCATGCAGCTCATTTTTTTTGTAAAGGGTAAAAAAAAAGGGGATAATTAAATCTACAACCAACTCAACTTTTCCTTCTTCTTTCCAAATGAAAGACTCTCACCTTTTCTTCTCTCCCTTATTCATGCCTCCTTTTCTTACATATTTTACCTTTTTCAATCACTCCATTCCCTCCTCCCCCCAGCCAGATTTGCCAGTATGGCACCTGGGAAAAGTCTCGCCAAGTTGCAAAAGCTGTGCAGAGGGAAACTATGTCATGATCATGAACACTGCCAGGCCCAGCTAGTTTGGTGTAGTGGTTAAAAATGGTGGGACTCTAATCTGGAGAACCAGGTTTGATTCCCCACTCCACTTGAAGCCAGCTGGGTGACCTTGGGTCAGTCACAGCTTCTTGGAGCTCTCTCAGCCCCACCCACCTCACAGGGTGATTGTTGTGGGGATAATAACAACATACTTTGTAAACCGCTCTGAGTGGGCATTAAGTTGTCCTGAAGGGCAGCATATAAATCGAATATTATTATTATTAAGTAACACAAGTTGCATGGTTGCAAGCTGGGCAGGTGAGTCATGTGGTCGCCACTGCTAGTTCTTGATAAGCTTCGATATAATATTCGATATAAATCGAATATTATTATTATTAAGTAACACAACTTGCATGGTTGCAAGCTGGCCAGGTGAGTCATGTGGTCGCCACTGCTAGTTCTTGATAAGCTGGGTGGTGGCTGCCACTGTATCTGGGCAAGTTGTGTAAGCCCACTGTATCTGGTTGCAAGTTGGCTGAGTTGCATGGTGGCTGCTGATGGGTCCACTGACGTGCATGATATAGTGAGTCGCCAAGGTGATTCATGTAGTAGCTACTGTGGGGCCAAGACATGGAAGCTGTGCAGAAGTAAGTCACCTGGTAGTTGCTGGGCCCAGTCTAGTTGTGCAGTAGCAGTTTGCTGGACTTAACTAGAATAAACACTTTGTCTCTCAGCAACCTGACTAAAAACTGCAGTTCACTCCACTGCTTAGGGTTCAGCTACTGCCCAGTCACGGCAGACTCCATTCATCCATCCAGCCCCAGTCCTCCTTTCCTCAGAGGCCTGCATTTAAACCCAGAGTAACAACCATTTTTTTAAAAAAACATTAACAGGCAAAAATAAAATAATTATATGCAAAACATTACAGTTTGTTTTAAGTAACCTAAAAACACAAAAGTGAAAATATAATTCTTCTTAAAAAAATTCTAGTAAATCTATTAGCCAAGTTTAAAAGTTCACTGACTTTAGCATAGTCTGTTATTGTACTGGATAATTAAATAAGGGTGCTCACAAAATAACCACAAGACACAAAAAGATAAAATCTCTTATCAAAGGTTATTTTCCATTATCTAAAATGCAATGAAAGATAACTAAACCTAATTATATTTTCACAGCAACAGTGTATCTGCAAACCTTTAACCAGGTTAGAAAGTTCTTAACTATCCATAAATAATTTATCATGCTTAGATAATTCAAAGGAGACACACTGAATGTTCATAAGACACAATATCACAGGGCTTTAAAAAAGTCATTAGAAAACCAATATATTGCTAAAACCTCTATGTAGACTAAGCCAAGTTAGGCAAGATGTGTCATTACAAGATCTCAGTGCCGAATGTAAGAGTGAAGAAGTCCAGGCACTTTATACTAAAAACGCATGTCTGAAAGTCACAGAATGCCACTGCATTGCTTATAGGAATGAACACTTCAAGAGACATCTAGCAAATGCTGTGATATAAACTCAAAATTCAACCATTAAAGTATCATCAGAATAAAAATTAAACATTCTGTGATGGCATGTGTTGACCAAATATTAAACCTAGAGCCCATTTCACATACTACAGCCATCCAGTTCAAGACTTCATTGAAGCAAATAAGTGCCAAAGCTTTAAAAGTAAAAGACACATTTTTATTCTCTTAGTCTTTAGGGAAGCTAGATCCCAGATGAGTGTTTCTTCTCTACCATACAGCACCCCAGATTCACTTTGTGCTTTAAGGCAGAAAAGTTTTTAACAAGTGGAGCCTGTGCCTTTACTGACCCTATTCAGCTTTTATCTTCACAAACAACAATATTACACTAATTTCTTTAATAATTATAAATGCTATGGCCAGAGTTCAATTCTCTCCTCTATCTTTCTTTATTTCTGCATATTTCCTCTTCATTTGGCTCATTTCCTAGTAAATAATGGATGAATCCAGCGTTGCCATTCCGTTGTAGTTAAGCCTTCAACACAAGGAGCTTTCTGCTAGAGGAAGGTTCTGCTGTTGTGGACAACAGAAATTTTTTATCCAACCCAATGGCTTCAATCTTTATTTTTCTTAACTCTCAGACTGTTCTTCATGTAACCCCACTTCTTATTTTCCCCCAGTTCACCTCAAGTTTCAAAATGAAACTGTGGTGACATTTTAGATTACCTATGCTGTGGTTGCTTGGAGAATCCAAAGTGCTGCCAAGATTCTGGTTTATTTTATCCTCTTTTTTAATATATGATTTTTCTACAACCTTGGGGGTTGACCCTGGTTTGTAGAAATGTCCTGTATCTGTACATGGCCCCATCGTGTGGGTTTTTTTTTTATTTGTACTCTAGTGCCAAGTTGAGAATTAGGTATACAATTATATTTCCTGGTCATTTTCTAATTCAGTTTTTACACTTTCTCTTTTCCCTTTTGAAGGCAGCTATAGTCCTGTGTATGGATGTTGGCTTTTCAATGAGTAATGTTGTTCCTGGAGAAGAGTCTCCTTTTGAACAAGCCAAGAAAGTGATGACATTGTTTGTGCAACGACAGGTAAGGGAGCTAATGGTGGAATCTTGCAAACTGGAGGACGTGGCTTCTTTTATTGAGTCAAGCCATCTCAATTTAGGTCTTCCTCTTTTCCTAAATGGTGGCATAATATTATGAAAAAGACCTGTGTGAAGCACTATAAGGGCAAGGAACTGTATCGTATAAGTAAGGACATGAGTTTGTTTTGCTACAAATTATGAATGAGGCAACTTAATTCATGACTTGTCATTTTTCAACATTAGTTCATGTTTCTTATCAAATTCCACCCTCAACCTGATTTCAGGAGCTGGATATCTCTGGCCCTGTGAGAGTACCATCTATTTCCCAACTGGTAAACCAGAAATAAAAATGTGTGAAGGAAATGACATCTGTAGCATTAGAATTTGCTGATAGGCCAGTTTAGAGGTTCTGGTCTGCCATCCTTGGTTTGTTTGTTTGTTTGTTTGTTTGGACTTTTAGTCTGCTCCCACCGCAGACTCAGAGTGAAGTACAACACGGTACTATATGTAAAGATAAAAATAATGGTAGCTGTTAAATTGTGTTAGAACATCATCATAATGCGGCCCACACAGTGCATCCCCATTCTCCAAATATCAGGGCCCGTGGGGCAGGGTGGCCATCCATCTGTTGGTAACTCAAAACGGGAGGGCACATGTCCCCTCCTCCCCCCAGCAGGATGCCATTTAGTGAAACTTTCTGCCCGCCTCAATCCCCATAAGCCTGGCAGAACATCTCTGCTTACAAGCCCAACGGAATGATAGTAAGTCCCGCTGGGTCTGGGTCTCTAAAGACAGAGAGTTCCACCAGGTGTGTGCCAGGGCCGAAAAAGCCCTGGCCCTGGTCAAGGCAAGATGAATTTCTTTGGGGCTAGGGATCACCAACAGCGGTTTTCCTGCTGACCAGAGCATTCTCTGGGGAACATAGGGTGAGAGATGATACCATAGGTATGTTGGTCCCAGTCCACTAAGGGCCTTAAAGGTTAAAACCAAAACATTGAACCTGATTTGGAATTCCACTGGGAGCCAATGCACCTGGTGCAGGAAAGGTATAATGTGCATCTGGAATGGCGTCCTGGTTATAATACATGCCGCTGCATTTTGGACCAGTTGTAACTTCCAGAACAGGCCCAAGGGTAGCCCAGCATAAAACGAGTTATAGTAATCCAGTCTGGAAGTGATCGTTGCATGGATCACTGTAGCTAGGTCATAGGCAGCCAGATAGGGAGCAAGTTACCTGACCTGACAGAGATAGAAAAATGCAGACCTGGTCACAGAACTGCTGTGACATGGGCCTCCATAGATAAGGAGGTATCCAGGACCATGCCCAGATTTCGCACCGTTTGCACCAGCGCAAAAGTGCCCCATCAAGTGCTAGGAGCTGGCTCCCCAAGCCCAGCTGTCCTCAGAATAGCCCTCTAGGATAACTACTTGCTGACTAGGAATGTCTACAATAATTTACACACTTGAAAACTGAGAGAACTGTTAAGTCTTTCCTGGTTTAAGGTAGGGGAAGTATCCATCTGCTTATAATTTGTTGAATGCTATTTTCATGTTTTCTTTCTGAGTTGTGCTTCTTGATCAAAGTTGTGCAAGAATGTCCAGGCACCATGTTGTGTTGTCAATACATTTTGTTGGTCCCACCCCACCCCCCGGCCTAAATAATGCATTTTATCTCCTAATCCTTTGTATAAATTTCTTCTAAGGTGAAGAAAAAAGATGAAACATAGCTTCTACAACCATTTATGTGGATGGGGATAGAATTCTTTAAAGGCATTTTCTGGCCTGAGGAATTATTTCCAAATATTGACTTGCAGTCCCTGTAGCTGTTTGGTAACTGAATGTAAAACCTAATTAAATAGGTTTTGCATATGATGCACATAAAGTAGGAAAAAATTAATCTGCATAAATGAGGCTTAGTTGTAAAGTTTATACCCGGCCATCTTTTTTTAATTTACCCTGCCATCTTTTTACCATCTCCAGGTGTTTGCTGAGAGTAAAGATGAAATCGCCTTGGTTTTGTTTGGCACAGACAGCACTGGAAACACGCTTGCAAGTGAGGGTCAGTATCAGCATATTACTGTACACAGACACCTGTTTCTTCCAGATTTTGATTTGTTGGAAGACCTACAAAATGGGATTCAGCCAAGCTCTGAACAAGGAGACAGTATCCTTTCTGAAGGTTCAAAATCTTTTCTCTGAAAAACAGTTACCATATTTATTTGAAAGGAAGGCAACCCTGAATATAAGATGATCCCCCTAAAAACAGTTATACATTAAGAACATTTTAAAATCAGGCATAACTATAACTTTTATGCAAATATAGGACAATCCCCTCTTTTTTTATGGTATACCTAGAAAAAAATGTAGTTTTGCATTGGAAAAAAACTGTGACTTGGCAGTTTGGGAGCTTGTCTTGTACAAATCATCTAAAATCACCATGTTAATAAATTGGTAAAATCATTATGTTTAAGAACTTTTCAGAAGTGCCAAGTTATCAGATTAATAGATGTATAGATTTCTTTATTAAATCTTCAGTTCCGTGTCATTCCTGTTCCTGTGTTCCATGCTTGCCTATATGCATACATGGAACTTGTGCATTTGTAGGAGCGTCACCATTCATTTTAGTGAAGAGGCTTGACTTTCAGTTGCATTGCTTTGTGTGAACAGGCTAGGTTCTTCCATTGAAATTGACAGGAAGGCACCTGTGGGCAGGGGAGTTCATTACCTGCCTCTGAACTCCTCTGTCTGTGGTCAGTGTTTGGGCTGGCTTATGCGCTCCGTTTTTTGAATACTGATTTGATTCAGTTCTGCTGCCTTTGGAAACAGAATTATGTCAAGATATGGGCAGCAGTCCAGAGGATCTAAATTTTAGCTTCAGCTTCTTCCCTCATTCCCATTTGAAATACAGGAATATAACATTAGCCTACCTTCCATGGCTGTTCTAAAAGTTACTGAGAATGTATGTAAATTCCTCCAGATAATAGTTAAACATTATTATGATTTGGCACAGACAGCTCTGGAAACACTCTTGCCAGTGAGGGTCAGTATCAGCATATTACTGTACACAGTAATATGAAACAAAATGTTACAGTAGGACTACTATCATATCCTGACCAATGTATAACATCAGTTTGTGCTTTTTAAAATTATCTTATTCTTAACAAACTTAGTTCTTGATGCCCTTATTGTGTGCATGGACTTGCTTCAAAAGGAAACAATGTAAGTACATGTATTTTAAGAACTCTGAAATGATTTTAAAATAGATTTTAAACATTATGCTATTTGGGAGTGTTGCAACCTTCTAAAACATTGCTTTGTTGTTTCATAATGAATGATGTGAATGAGTATGATGCTGACAGTAAGAGGGGGAATTTTTGGAAACATTGTAGTGAAGGATGCTGAGGAGTGACACACATGACAAAATGCTCACAAGGGATGTCTACATTCCCCACGCATGTTAGTAAATAGAACTGTTTTGGAGCACCCTTCAACTTTTGAGGTTTGTTAGTACATTGGGGGAAATGGCAATACTTACCAAGTATACAGGCACACATGCCTGCACCCAGAGGTTTTATTAAAGTATAACAGGCTTAAAAATAACATTGGGGGAAATAGCAATACTTTCCAAGTATACAAACATACATGCATGAACCCAGAGGTTTTATTTTATTAAAGTATAACAAGCTTTAAAATAACTGTTTTTTGATATTGCATGTTAAGTGCTAAGAATCAGAACTGTACTAATGTAAAACTGCCAAATTTAACTTAAGGATACACTCATCTCATTTCCCTGAAACTGAAATGAATGGCAGATAGTAGAATGCAATACTCAGTTCTTGTTAGGTTGTAAAGACAGGTGCTTCTCCTGAGTAGCAATAAATGAAGCAGTTATTTCACCTCATTGTTCTTAAACTGAAAGACATATATTAAGGATTCATGTGGCGTGGTAAACTGATGGGAAGTTTAAGACTACATTTTGCAAAGCAGCAGTCAAAATGTTGTAACTAGGTATTTTCTTCTGTTAAAACTCTTCTCTCCCCCCACTTCTCTTAAGAGGGAAAAAATATGACAAACGACACATAGAGGTTTTTACTGACCTTAGCAGTCCCTTTAGTGAGGATCAGCTGGACATTATTGTGGCTAACATGAAGAAAACCGGGATCTCCCTGCAGTTTTTGTAAGTAAAGCAAGACTCATGAAACATTATTACAACGCTGCCATTTTCAAAAAGGCAGTGGTAGCTCTATAGAACTTTGATTCTATTAATTAAATGGATGTCATTTCATGTTTTTTTTCTAATGAGCACTGTGGTTAGTCATAAACAAGTCTATTAAACCTTGGGCTGATAACTGCATCCAGAAAAGGTAGAATTCTGCAATTTATAAATTGTGCTAACAAATCAGATTTTGCTTGCAGTTGCCTGTTTTGCATTTTTGTTGTGCTTTGATTAGTCATGGAGAGGAGAAGGTAGCTACAGAAAAGCATGGCCTTGGTCACGCACAGCCATTAGTTTAGCTTCTTAGATTTCATGAAAATTACATGATTTCAAGACTATCTTTCTAGCTATTTGGACTAGAAAATTAATGTTTTCAAATGAATGCTTAGGTTACCAGGAAGGTGAATTCTGCATGTCCATTACCTAAGTTCTGTGTTTGTACAGAATACCCATAAAACTAACCAAAAGCGTAATGTAAGCCTGCATGTAGGAAATGGTTCTATAACTGTCCCTTAAAAGTACTGGGTTAGATCTAATGTGTTCTAACAGTATAAGGCACTTTTGACAATGGAATAGAATTCCTGTCTGTGTTCCCCCAGTGCAGCCTTCTGAGGAAGATGCAGCATTGTGGAATAGGGGACTCTTGCATACAGCGTGGGAGAGAGGGAAGTATGTGTGTGTGTGTGGGGGGGGTCTACAGAGAGAGGAGAGAATTGACAGACAAGGCATTCTCTCCCACTGGAAGAAGATATTCTTTGAATACAACCTGTTCAGAAAAAGGTAGCAAGTTGTAATTGATCTGTCACAAACAACATTGATAATTTATGCTGTTAACAATATTGGCATTTAGGTATTACATAAGCTTCAAGAGAAAATGGCTGAAAATAGTATCTAGTTTCATCTTCTCCCAAATCCTGTATTTTCCATACTACGACAGGTTAGATTATTGAATTCACTGGTGACATACCTCTCTGCTAAAAATTGGTGACAAGTGCTGGATAGGATGAAAATCTCAAAGAAAACGTGTTAGACCAGATATGTTTTGTCTATGTGGTGCAGAGCCACATGTAAAGCAGATTGACTTTTCCAATCGATGTTTTTGTTCTTTAGGTTTTGTTACAGCATGCTGAGTGGGTGACATATAAATAATAACAAAAAAAACCTGGATGCAGTATATTCCCCTTTCATTCTGCCTCTATTGGCAGCAGAAAAATCTGTCAAATGTATTTATGAATTCACAAGATGTTGCAGCTTATTAAGGTCCTATGCACAACTAATCATGCCACCAGTGACTAATAGTACTGCAATAAATAAGCACTGATGTGGGCTTTTGCTTGCTGAGGCTCCAGAGTGACATTAGAAAGTGTGTCAGGATAAAAAGGGGCTAGAAATTATCAATTCACATTTCTTTCCTTTTAAAAAATGGTATTTGAATTGATGTGCAATTGTTGTGTTAGTGAATAAGGAGCACAAGTGATGGTTGCTTTTAATTGTATTTTTAGCTTGCCATTTTCAGGGAATGACAGTGGTGGAGATGCGAACAGTGAGGCCCATTCTAGTAGGCACCAAAGCTCTTTTCCAAGGAAGGGGCTAACTGAGCAGCAAAAAGAAGGCTCTCTAATGGTGAAGAAACTCATGTTTGCATTAGACAAAGAAGATGGTCTGGAGGACATTTATACTTTCAGGTAATCTTGAAACTTATTTCTGCACTTATTTCCATAGTTAATTATTTTGCTTTTTATTTCACTGAAAAGATAATGTGAAGTACAGGCCTTTAAACAAAGCTTTCTTTTGTATAACTTGGATTGTTTAGCACTAACGTCTTCCTCACACTTATTTAGAAGTTTGCTTAGAATACAGTGGAACTTACTTTAATGTAAGTGTACTTTGGATTGCAGGACCCAATAAAGATGTCAGATTAACCCTGCTTGGTTAAGCAATTGGTCCATTTAGTCCTGCATCTTGTTTCATAGAGCAGCCAATCAGTTACCTTGCAGGGCTAACCAGCAGGGCATAGAGGCCAAGGTCTCTATTGCCTCTTATTTTTGATATTGGTGTAGTGGTTAAGAGCTGCAGGACTCTAATCTGGAGAACTGGGTTTGATTCCCCACTCTTCCGCTTGAAGCCAGCTGAGTGACCTTGGGTCAGTCACAGCTCTTCCAGAGCTCTCTCAGCCTCGCCCACTTCACAAGATGATTGTCATGAGGATAATAATAACACACTTTGTAAACTGCTGTGAGTGGGCTTTAAGTTGTCCTGAAGAGCGGTATATAAATCAAATGTTATTATTATGTTATATTTATTTATTTTGTTCAGCTTATACCCTGCCCTTTCTGCAAGCGGGCTCAGGATGGCTTCCTACAAGATAGTTAAAAAAATACAATAAAAACATTATAATCACATTGTTCCAAATAATATGAAAAAGTCCAGGTGCCACCAAGCAATTCAGGCTACTGCAAAGTCACCATAAACACGGGCACCACCATGATGTAACTCCAGGGCATCCACAAAAGTAGGGCATATTAAGAGCTTTACTGCTTCTGAATGTGGAGATTCCCTTTAGTTACCATGACTATTGGCCATTGATTATATCCTCCAGGGAATCCCCTTTTAAAGCCATGTATACTAGTGGCCATCATTATGTCCACTAGCAGTGAATTCCACAAGTTACTTGCTCTTTCATTAAAGTACTTTTTCCATCCTGAATCCATCACCATCAACTTCTTTGGGTGCTCTGAAGTTCTAGTATTATGAGAGTGGGAGAAAAAGGTTCTCTCTATCTATTTTTTCTACTTTATGCATAATTTTTGTCTTTCCACCCCATTGCCTTTTTTCCCTAATATAAATTGAAAAGCACTATATTCTTTTCTTGTAGAAAAGGTGTTCCAACTTCTTAATCATCTTGATTCCCATTTTTGTTTAGATGGTTACTAAAATGCTTTGGAGGAAGAATGCAGTATGGAGGGAAGGAGTGGACTTATTATTTGTGTGTTGCCTCTCTACCCATGAGAATCTGAGATGACACACTGTTGCTTATGTAGTACCATTGATGTGCATGGCACTTTATGGAGTAAATCTCAAGCAGTTTACAATCTTAAACTTGACATAATGATTACTTTAGCAGGGAAGGAAGATTGTATCAATCATTTCCCCTCATTTTATTTGTTTCCATTTTAATGTTTAATGGTCCATTTTATTAAGTAATGTACAATGTTAAAATGAAAATAAAGTATGAAATCCATATTAAAAACCTTGCACCATAATCAATAAATTATAACATCAGATACAATAGTGCAAGAAACATAATGCTAATAATGAGAGGCTATAATTTTTTTCAGAGCATAGAATTCAAAACAGACAGCAGCACAATTAATGAAATCACAGTAAGTGCAGACAAAAAATGTAACAATAAACAGTATAGTTGTTGTAGGTTTTCTGGGCCTTCGACAATATATAATAAACAGTATGATGCTGTGAGCAGCAAAGAAACTCCAGGGGTCATCAGCATCTCTAGTACTGCTAACCATTAGTGAAGGCCCTTTGAAATAACATTTTTCCTGTGTGTGGAATGTTATTGGGGTTGTAGCTAGATGATAGATCAACTTTTCTTGGTAAAAACCATCCACAGTATAGGTAGTATAATGCAGATTGTTCCTTTCGCTACCCAAACTGATTTTATTTGGGCAAAAGTTGGCATGTGAAGTAGGACTTTTCTCCTTCTCTGCTTCCTTGCTGCTTAACCCTTCTCCTCCAAAATCCCATCTAGCTGCTTTTATACCTCTGAGAAATACACTCAGTGTGCATAAGAAGACTTGTTTCTGTTATTGGTAACATTACTATAATATTAACATTACTTATGTGGAGGCCAGAGAATCTATAACTTTTTTTAATGAGCTTTATGCCAAGCCAAGAGCCTCTGTCCTTGCCCCTGTCTTGGCCACCTTCCCTATTCATTCTTCAAGTTATCACCTTTTAAATATTCTTGAAAGTAACAACTGAAGGATGACAAAAGCTGCTGCTAAGTATACGTTAGTAGCTTTGAAATTCATGCTAAAGTTCTGACGCTTCTTGGTTAGCTTTGTATTTTGAATTTTAATTATAATATTTTTAAATAGTTGGATCAGATGCTTTTTATCTAAGACTTGCTTGCTTTGTATGTTCTATCTCTGTTTTTATTTTATCAGAAGCACTTAATATGTTTTAATTTAGTTCCTAAATATTTCCTATTTCAGTATACCTGTAATGGTAAAGTCCAACAGCCTATGGGCTTTTGGGACAGTTCTTGAATATGCAGTTTCAGCATGCTACTGGCACTTCATAATTTGTGCAATGTTTTGCTTGGTCTCCCTGAAGAACCTTTCTCTTGTCTTCTTTCATTTAGGGAGAGCCTGGAGCGTCTTTCAATGTTTAAGAAGATTGAACGGAGACCCATGGCTTGGCCCTGCCAACTCACAATTGGTTCTAAATTGTCTATAAGGATCACAGCCTATAAAGCAGTAAGTTACTAAAGTGACCTTGTTCTTATATCAGAGCATTAGTACATTTGGACATGTTGGATGTATATAAAAGTGCTAAATCTAGCAGCACATAAATATAGTATGCTTGTTTCTCATAATATGGAATGTCATACGACTGAGCTTATAGTGCTTGTTCCAAAGGATTGCAAGTGGAGCTTGTTTGCAATAGGATCTTTTTGCCTCCTCCTTACTATTGCAGGCTTTTTCATTCTCTGCAAAGCAGCTCATTAGGGTCAGAGCCTCTTTAGAGTGGCAAGCTGTGATACAGGGTTCTTCTGTGGGTAAAAGGAACTAGTGAAAATTGTCCCTTTCTTACATAAGTAGAAGTGTTCTTTTGCCCATGGAAGAAGGGTTTGGATCCATAGTTTGGATCCAACTCTGAATACCTCATTCACAGAGAATATTGCTGATGAGATCCTGTAGGAATGAATGTCTTATTTATCTCGGGGAACATTTCATATTTATTGGTAGACATGTTTTTCTCTGTTTGTACTTAAGATCCTTTTAATAGAGAGTGCAATTCTATACAGAATTATTCCAATCTAAGCCCATTTAAATCAATAGGATTTTTTTTGTTTGTCCATTGTGAGACTCTCCGGCTGATCAGAGAAGGGAGTTTCATGTATTCATCATCGTTCTGTTAGTAAGATGTAGACTGGGTTGCCACCTCCTGTGTGGCAAATGAGAAGAGGGATCAGGAACAGGTTGTAGTTAATACTTCATCCTCAAGTTGCTATTAAATACGTTCTCTTAAATTATGCTATGAAGGTCACTGAGGAAAAAGTGAAAAAAAGCTGGATGGTTGTGGATGCCAAGACACTAAAAAAAGATGATGTGCAGAAAGAAACTGTTTACTGCTTGAATGATGATGATGAAACAGAAGTTCAGAAAGACGATATTATTCAGGGTATGTATGCTTTTCACTTTGGGCCTTCTCGTCAGATTTTTCAGGGGGAAACTGTAAACGTGTGAGCATGCTTTTATTAGCATATTGTACTAGCCCTGTTTTACATATTTTTTCTACAGAAGAGGCAGATTAATCCTCTTCTTTTTCCTATATTTTAATAGTTCACTCTTTTTCTGGTCACGTGCATAGGATTTTGTCACAGTTGTTCATGGATGTGGAAAGAGTGCTTTGAAAGTTATGATAATTCCTTACTAGTTTGATCCATACCCATCTATCTGGTGAAAGCTAACTACAAGATGTTGAACAGTTCTTTGTCCTGGATCTAAGTCCATTTCTGTGTGTCCCCTTCACTGGGCCAAGAATCAGAATAGATTCCACAGTTCTGGCAACATGAAACTACTAGGGGAGCTTTGCTCTTACCCGCTGTTCACTTGTATTGGCTGGTGCTTATGGGCTAATGTGCTTTTTGTGCATTTTTTGTTTCTTCAGGGTCTCCTCCTTAGCACGTTAATGGAGACTCCAGAGGGTTGTTAACAACGTGTTGTGTCCACACACACATGGTTTTCCTATCTCTTTTTCCAACCTGATTTTGTTCTGTTAGCTTGTCTGGTATAGATAGTCAAAGTGCTACTGAGGTTTCTAATATTTACATTTTTCTTGTTTTCCTTCTTCTTCCAGTTTAATTACTTCCCATTCTCTTCTTCAGCTGGCCATGGTGCTCATGAATCAATTGTTAAATATCATCTTGGGGGGAAGGGGAGAATTAAGTACGGCTTTCCAATTTATAGGCAAAGCCATTGTTTATTTTTAATTTTTTTTATGATTGCTGTTGTACTATTACAAAAATGCAGTAACTCAAATGATAAAAACTGATAAAAAATGGGTGGCTGTACCTGAAAAGTGAAAAGCACTTTTCTCCCTCAGGGGAAACCTCTGATATCCCCTTAGCCATAGCGAGAACAAAAAGTAATTAATTAGGCCATAAAACAAAAGGTTTTTATGGGAAGTGATATAAAGTGCCACATGGAACCCCAGATTCAGTTCCGCTTCCAGCTGTCTGCGGAAGAGTAATACTTCAACTGCGCAGAATAACCCACATGTGCATAGTCCTATCCACTTGATCAGCAGAACGGCCTCTTTGTAGAAGAGTGGATTTTTCATGAGACATTGATGCATCTTTAACATATTTTGTTCCCTGAAAGTCTCCGAGGCTGTTCCTCTGAGTCTCTTGGCAATTTGTTATGTCATTGCTTTTGGATTTGCTAAAAAAGGTTCAGTGCCATTCACTGAATTATGGTGCTTGAGTGCACTTCGGGCTTGCATTATTGGCACAAGCATTAAGATGAAATACAATAAGGTGTACAGAGCAGAAGTGCCATTTGTAATGGAGAAATTTAATTTGATATATGTTCCAGACAGTGCAGTTTTTGAAAATTGGTTTGAGACATGCGTATGTTGTTAAATATACGGAGGGCTCATCTGGATATCAAGGACACAAGCTCCATGCTACAAGCAGCAACCTGTGATTATTTCATTAGTGAAAGGGCTGGGGTTTGAAATTGGAGTCAGAAGAATGTGACAGTTAAGGCCACCCCTCACCACATGCTGGCATCTTTTGGGGGGGGGGCTGCATGCATGCATGCTGGGAAAATATACCTGAAGTGTATCATTGGGGAGAAGGGGGCTGGAATGGAAGTTCAAAGATGTGTGACAAAAGGAAGTTCCATCACAGCTGAAGGGAAGCTTTTAGGATGGGCATGGGAGAATGTACGCTACAGGGTATTTGTCCTCCAAATCCAATTCCCCCCTTAGTCCTCAGGCTGAAAGGAAATAAAAGCCAGTGTGCTGTAGCGCTAGAGCGCTGGACTAGGGTCTGGGGAACTCAGGTTCTAAGCCCCACTCTGCCATGGAAGTTTGTTGGGTGACCTTCGGCCAGTCACACATTTTCAACCTAACATACCTAGCAGAGTTTGTTGTGAGGAAAAAGTGGAGGAGAATAGAATGATGTAAGCTACTTTGGGTTCCCACTGGGGAGAAAGGCGGGGTATAAATGAAGTAAAAAAGTGTTTAATTTCCAGCTCCAGCTGGTTGAGTGCTCATATCTATGTTCTTCTCTCAGTAGCCAGGATTCCTAGTCCGTGAGCTAGTTATCCCTTAGCTCTTATTAGTTTGAGGGAAGGTTGCAGTAGGAGATGCAGAGGTACAATTTTGACTGCTCCCCTCCCTTTTTTTTGCAGAGCTACTGTGCCCTTCCCAAATTAGCTTCTTTGCTAAATATAGGTGATTTTTAATCTGCAGGGTTTCGCTACGGGAGTGATATAATTCCCTTCTCTAAAGTAGATGAGGAACAGATGAAATACAAAACAGATGGAAAATGTTTTGCTGTCTTGGGATTCAGCAGATCCTCTCAGGTATGGTTATGACCTCAGACGTGCTGCTTATTTAACGACAGGATTCTTCACATAACTTGACAATCATCCCAGCCAAAGAAATTGTACAATTGAGTCTGATATATGGACTCCTTTTTGTGGCAGGGCTACACCAGCTCAGCTGAAATGGTTGGGGATTTACCTTTGGGTGAGTATGTGCATACCTTCCATATCTGTCATTCCTGGAGAAGTTCAACCTCCCCCCTCCTTTTTTGTCATTTTCAGGGGCACATTTCTCAAACCCTCATCTCTGTATGAAGGACTGTCTGAATAAAACTCCCTGAGATGAGGAGGTATTCCTAGAGTAGATACTTACAGTCCTGATGTACACTTGGGAGAAAGCCCCATTAAAGCATTCCAGAACTCTTTCTGAAATGAAGCACACTTCATAACAATTGTGAAGTTCCTAGATAGGAAGGAGTGTGAATTTTTTCCAGGATGCAGATGATTAAAGGATGAGAGTTTATTTTGGCTTATTGAAGCTTGCTTTCATCACCATAAGAACATTAAGACATAATAATAATTGTAAATTCTTGTGTTCCTGTCCACTATTTGTTGGCCACCAGCAGCTAGTCAGACCTGATGGAAGAGTAAGGTCTGGTCAGAAACATACAGAATTGGCGACTGTGTAAGTCTCGAAGGGTCACTTCAAGGCATCTGACAATGTGTTGGTACAGCCTCCATGAAATGCCTCCATATCAGATGATGTGTTTGAAAACTTAGATTGCTATTTACCAAAAACATACGTGAAAAATAAATTCATATTAAACAGCCTTTAAGTTTAGACCATTAACTTGAAGATTGTTGGTACTGGGTACAGCGCACTGAAGGTTTCTTTAATCCATGGCAGAAGAAACCACAGTAATAAAAGCCAAGGGGAAGAAAGGAGATTGAGGGATGATCATTTGAATGAGGATCTGAGGGAAGTGCTGAGACTTCAGAGCCAGTGTACGTAAAGTGTACCAGAGCCCGTGTACTTAAAGTGAACACACACGGTGAGCAGCAACTTGACTTTGGAGAAGGGACCATATGATGGTAGCAGTTCTGTGAAGAAGACCACATGAGTATGCAGTGTGGTTTGACCTCTCAAGTGGGAAATATAAAATTAACGCTGCAAGATTAGAAATTGTTAGGAAATTTTTTAAAAGTCCCAAGTCTTGCTTCAGTAGTGAATTCTCTTTCTCAGATACCATCGCTAATTAATCGGTAGTGACAAGTTCTTTGCAGTATATTTTCTTTTTTTAAATTTTAGAATTTGGCTATATGCTTAGAGTTGCATTTTGTATGAGTAGCACTGAATACTGTTGTCTGTTGGTTTATATGCATAGCTTTGTGAGAAATTAATCTGTCTTAATTATTTTTGTGTTTATTTTTGCCTTCATCTTATCTGAACAACTCATATTAAAAGTATTTTTAAGTGCAGAATTAATTTGTATGTGGCAGTTTTAAAATTGACATTCCGGAAATTTTCATATCTAGGTCCTGAGACATCAGTACATGGGCAGCCAGGTTTTGAAAGTCTTTGCAGCACAGGATGATGAGGTGAGATGAATGGCCTTTGAGCTGAACGTCATCTGGATTGTTGTTCTGTTGTTACACCTCTGACGTTGAATCAAAAGCTGCATTTTATGCATGATTTTGTATGCAGGGGTAAAAATATGAAACCCTGTTGAACTGATGTATGGTGAAAAGTACAGAAATGCACATCAGTTTCTTGTCTTACCAAATGTCGATGTTTTAAAGAAAGCAATTTGGAAACTAACCAGTGAAGTGGATAGGCTTTAATAGCTCGGAAATTTAGGTGGTCATAGGAAATAGCACTGAGAAGTCCGGGACTGGATGCTCCTCTGAATTTTGATTTCCTTGATAAAAGGTAAAGGTAGTCCTGTGAGCAAGCACTGGGTCATTACTGACCCATGGGGGGACGTCACATCACGATGTTTTCTTGGCAGATTTTTTACGGGGTGGTTTGCCATTGCCTTCCCCAGTCATCTACACTTTACCCCCAGGAAACAGGGTATTCATTTTACTGACCTCGGAAGGATGGAAGGCTGAGTCAACCTTGAGCCGGCTATCTGAACGCAGCATCCACCGGGATCGAACTCAGGTCATGAGCAGAGCTTGGGCTGCAGTACTGCAGCTTACCAATCAGTGATTTCACACTAATAAATGCTAAACTATAATTTCTGATTGTATGTTCCTGTTCATCCCCACAATGGCTATAGTGTACAAGTCTGATTGTACTCTGCCTTGGGGGTGTTGGATGGGAAGTGTTTGGGGGGGGGGGATCAGTGGGAGGGCTTCTAGTGTCCCTTCCCCACTGGCAGACCTCCTGAGGACACCTGGTTTTTGGCCATTGTGTGATGCAGAGTGTTGAACTGGAGGGGCCATTGGCCTGATCCAACATGTCTTCTCTTATGTTCTTAAGTATCTGCTTCTGGTCTGCTACGGAAAACCAGAGCCTTATATAGGTTAGGATGCTGCAGCATCTACAAAAGACCAGAAGCATATACTTCTGCAGTCCTTGCTCTATAGAATATACTTCTTCCAACCAGTTTTGTAATTCTGTTTTTCTTTTGAGTTCTGCAGCAGCATTAAGGAGATGGCCTTACTTTTGATGTAACAGCAAAGATTGCTGCTTTTGTCTGATTTAGACATGATGAAACCTTTCCCCCACTTTTAACATTGTAAGAAACCGAGCATTCAAAGAAACCTCACTGATTTTGTTGTTGTTATTTAGCTTTGTTTATAGGCCTTTTTTATTTTGAAATATTCATATAGTATGTGATGTAAAGGAAGCATCCTACTTTGGGAATATGTTTTGATGTTGTGACCTGATTTTTGCACTGGCACTGTTTATTCTTCTGAAGAGGTAAAAAGGTGAGGTTTAAGTCAGAGCACTGGCTCAAAACAGAAGTATCCTTTCTCTCTGATCTTTTGTGAATGCTGTAAATGCTGGACTTCAGTGATGTTTGTATACTTGCATGTCTTTTTGACAGGCTGCAGCCATTGCACTTTCTTCCCTGATTCACGCTTTAAATGAGTTGGATATGGTGGCCATAGTGCGCTATGTCTATGATAGAAGATCTCAGCCCCAGGTTGGGGCAGCCTTTCCTTTAATTAAGAATGAATATGAGGTAATGTTTTAATTTTTTTATTAAATTAAGAATTTTATTAAAACGAAGACATTAAAGTAAAGTAAGTGCATAATAAGAAAGTTATATGGATTCTAAATTAGACAGTAAATTGAATTTTATACAATCTTATAGAACCAATAAACATGTAAACAATCTAGGTATAATAGCTTTGGGAGTAAAACAAGCAATACATTCAAATTTCCTTAAACCTAACTACATTACATTTCTCTTTCTCTCTCCCTCCCTCCCTGTCTCTGAGCTTCTGTGTCAATTAGTTTAGTCTAAGTAATCGAAAAAATCCTTGCATTTTTTCTGGAACTCGGTTATCCGAGTTGTGTAAGTAGGTAGTCAGTTTGGCCATTGAAGCATATTCATAACTCTTATCTCTCCACTCTGAGAGACCAGGGCAGGCGTAATTTCCCCATCTACCTGCAAATAATACCCTTGTTGCCGTCACCATATAATGGAAGATGTCTCCTTTTTCTTTTCTCACATTAGTTGGTAAAATATTTAAAAGCATACTTTTCAGATTTAATTCAAATCTGAGTTTGAGGATCTTTTGCATCTCTTCATGTATTTTTATCCAATATTTTCGTGATTCCTTACAAGTCCACCACATAATGGTAAAGTGTTGCATCCATGTTCTGACATTTCCAACAATGTCCACTGTAACCCTTACTAATCCTCGCAATTAGGGCTGTGCAAGCCCTGGTCACTTCGGGTTTCCCGCTTCGGGTTTACTCGAACCGGGAAACAGCTTCGGGTAAAGTGTATTTCCGAAGCGGCAAGCAGCTTCGGAAATACAGCTTAGTAAAGCTTCGGGTTTGCCTCGGAAAGATTCGGGTGTCAATTTCACTTCCAGATTTCAGGTGCTCTGGGGGGGCGGGCAGTTTCCTTCCGAGGCAAACCAAACTTGGTTGGGACCTTCTCCTGCCTCTTCTCTAACAACCCCCCAAGTTTTGGAAAGTTTGTACTTTCCAAATACAGTACCCCCATCCTCCTCCATTCGCCATTATTCCCTATGGGAAAAACAGGCGACATTTCTAGGTTGCTAGGGGTGGCACTTTGCAAGCAAAATGCACCCAACTTTCAGGGGCCCTTCTCCTACCTTTCCTCCCACCCCCCACCAAGTCTCAACCAGCTCCCCCTTTGAGGGGCCATTTTATGGCCCGCCCAAAGAAGGTGCCCCTATCCTCGCCTTCTCCATTATTTCCTATGGGGGGAAAATGAAGAGGCTTGTCTGGCTAGGGTGGCATTTTGCATGCAAAATGCCCCCAACCTTGAGGGGACCTCATCCTATCTGTCCTCCCACCCCCCACCAAGGCCCAACCTGCTCCCACTTTGGGGGGCCATTTTATGGCCTCCCAAAGAAGCTGCCCTTACCCCCCTCCTTTTCTCCATTATATCCTATGAGGGGGGGAAAAGAAGAGGCTTGTCTGGCTAGGGGTGGCATTTTGCATGCAAAATGCCACCAACCCTGAGGGGACCTCCTCCTACCTGTCCTCCCACCCCCCACCAAGGCCCAACCTGCTCCCACTTTGGGGGGCCATTTGGGGGGGCCTAACCCGAAACCCCCAACAGCCCCACACAGCCCCAAAGACACCCTCCCCAACATTCCCACACTTGCCCTTACCCCAAGAGCAGGCTGGCCAGCCATCTCCCATTGTTCCCTATGATGGGAACTTTTAAACTCTCTTTCCCAGGGCAATTATGCACATCCCAGGGGTGCCATAATGGAGGGCACACTCCTGAGTGCAAGCTTGTCCCCTTGAAAGCACACCTGAACCACAGACACCCTCCCCAAAATTCCCCCACCACCTACAGAGGGCTGGCTAGCCAGCCCCATTGTTCCCTATGATGGGAACTAACCTAACACCAAAGAACAAAACCACAAACACACACTGAATAAAGTTTAAAATCTTTATTTTTCAACCTTCAAATACAGAAAAAAGGCACGGTAGTGTGACACAGCACACCATTCCCCCCACCCCAAAGGAACACAACTCACTACACACCAGAGAATCTGAAAAACAGTTACATGCAAAAAAATCTTTATTTCCTGTTGTGATTTAAGTTACACAGCAAGAACACAACACTGAAGGCATTGCAGCCGCCCCCCCACACCAAAGGAACACAACTCACTACACACCAGAGAATCTGAAAAACACAGTTACATGCAAAAAAAATTTATTTCCTGTTGTGATTTAAGTTACACAGCAAGAACACAACACTGAGGGCATCGCAGCCACCCCCCCACCCCAAAGGAACACAACTCACTACACACCAGAGAATCTGAAAAACACAGTTACATGCAAAAAATCTTTCTTTCCTGTTGTGATTCAAGTTACACAGCAAGAACACAACACCGAGGGCATCGCAGCCGCCCCTCCACCCCAAAGGAAGACAACTCACTACACACCAGAGAATCTAAAAAACACAGTTACATGCAAAAAAATCTTTATTTCCTGTTGTGATTCAAGTTACACAGCAAGAACACGACACTGAGGGCAGACACACACACAGACACACACACACACACCAGGAAAAACTCCTCCCCCCCTCTAACCACACACACACACACACACACACAATATAGAAATTTTTTTTAAAAAATTCACTCCCACCCAGTCCAGCCCCTAATCCTCCCCTCCCCTCACCACACCCACGAAGACAACCCCCTCCCCCCCGAGAAAACCCTGTGAGTCACTGACTCGCTCACCACTCCTGCAGTCCAGCGATGGTCAGGCGACAGGCAGGAATTCAACGGGGGAAGTCCTCCTCCACAGCAAGACTCAAAGACGAGATGCTCGACCAGCCACAGCAGCTGCGGGAGTCTCTCAGTCTCTAGGAAAGAGCAGAATGGAAACTGGTTATTAAATAAGTATATTAACTCTTTAAAAACTACTTCTAAATTCTAACCCCTCAGTCCCAAAGTGTGGAAGCCAGAGTAAAAAACTAGGCCAAAGCCTTGGCACACACCAGGGAAGCCACCCACTGTAGAAATGAAAGGCAGGCACAGTAAAAAAAAACTTTAAACAGAGCAGCAGTGGGCCAGCTTCAAGTTAACCCCCCACCACCACCACTTAGGCCAAAGCCTTGACACACACCAGGGCTTGGCATGAGTCTGCCCCTAGGAAGCCACTGTTAAATTTAAAAAATAAAAATAAAATGCAAACTTAAAACAGATCCTTTCCCAAACCCATTGCCCCCCAACCACCCCCTCCCCCAAAGATCAAAGAATCTTGTGAGTCAGTGAGAATCACTTACCAGTGAGATGCAGGGCCAGTCAGCAGCACTCCACAGCAGGGTCCTCCTCTTCCAATTTCTGACCAGGCAAGCCGCTCTCTCAATGTCAGGGTAAATTGGAAGATTCCTAAAGGGAAGCCTCCAATTTATAGCCCTGCACTGCAGCATTTTAAAAAAGGCACTCTCCTGACAGAGAATCCCCATTGGCTGGGCTGGAAGGAGAATGCTACTGCAGGATTGGCCACTCCTAACCACTCCTCCCCCTTGCACTCATTGCAAAGTCTGCAAACAGTGCAAAGAATCCCTCCAAATGTGCAGGTTTGCTTGCTGCTTGCGTTGGCAATGGAGATCAGCAGCAGCAAGCAAAAGCTCCCACCACTTTTTCAGGGATGGGAGGGGGAAGGAGGAGGTTAGAGTGAGTTACTCACTACTCCTCCCCCTCCCCTCTCCAAAGCCGGATGTCACGGGCTGGGCCAGCCCCAGCAGGGTGGTTCAAGTCCAAACCTTAATGGCAGAGTCTGAGGGGAGTTCCAAGAGCAAAAGCCAGGTCAAACCGGTGGTCAGAGCACAAGATAACGCCAGGAGTGAGTCCAGAGTCCAAGAGCAAGGTCAGGTGCAATCCAAGGTCATTTACCGGTAGTGTCAGGTCCAAAAGCAGGCACAGGCACGGGCAAGGTTCACAGAACACGGAGTGGTTGCAGGCAATAGACACGTTGCTTCCACGCCCGGCAGTTCCTCCAGACTGGCTCTTATAGCCAGGCGTGGTTTTCAGCCAGCTGCTGGGGCTCCATCCTGACACTACTCATCATCACTCTCCAGCAGCTGGCGTTGGCTCAAGAGGCGAGCACTGCGCCGTCTCTCCTGCAGTTCCAGTCTCTGGCGCTGCCTGCGGCGTTCCTTGGGCGTGGGTGAGCCTGGGGGGGTGGAGGCTCTTGGCTGCGCTGCACCTGTAGAAGTCCCTGGCTGAGCTTCCCCTGTGGTGTAGGGGCTAGAGGGTGCTGGTGTCTCAGCTGCTGGCTGCAAGCTCTGATCAGCCAGCAGCTGTTGCTCCTGATTGCTGGCTTCTGCTGAATCAGGGCTAGGGCTGGCTACACAGGGCTCCTCTTCTCCTGAGGAGTCCTGGCTGGCTACACGAGGCTCCTCTCCTCCAGAGGAGACCTCACTCTCAGACTGGGCCATGACACCGGAACTGGAAGCCTTGAATAGGCTTCAAAACATTGCCTTTTTTTTTTTTTTAGCACATGAAGCTTTTGCTTGCTGCTGCTGATCTCCATTGCCAATTGCAAGCAGCCAGCAATAGAGATCAGCAGCAGCAAGTAAAAGCTTCCCGTGCTTTAAAAAAAAATGGCGCTCCAAAGCGACCCGAAGCAACACGAATCGCTTTGGGTTGCTTAGCTTTGGTATTTCCGAAGCGGGGCCATCTTGCTGGCCCCACTTCGGGAAATTCCGAAGCTACATGAAGCGAAACCTGAAGCGACCAGCCCTACTCACAATATCTTTTGGGAGTAAAAGAACATTTTATACCAATTTTCTCTCAATAACTGGCAACCTGTAAATTTTATGTCCTTAATCCATAAATTTTCCCATATGTCCAGTGGAATAGTTTCCCCAAAATTTTGCATCCATTTTCTCTTCTCCATTTGTGTAATTCATATTTTAATGTTTATATAGTTCATGAAAGTTATTAAAGACTTCCCTCAGGGTAGATAGCATAAAATCCTCTCAAGTGATATGTTAAAATAGACTCTTAGGCCAGGAACCTCAGTCTTGTTTCCAGTTGTAAAGGATGTTGAGGCAGCCCTCTGCTGCAAAGCACTTTGCTTTCACTCTATGCTCCTCTGGTCACAGAAGCGCAATGACTTCCAATGAGCTGAGAAGTGTCTATTTCTTAAATTCAGGGATATTTTTTTCCTACAGAAAGTTTGCAGGGTTTTGTACAGACCTTGCACTGTTTTCAGACTTTTCTATGCAGTTGTCTTTTTTAACAGAAGAAAATTTTGCGTTCCACACAAAAGAGAGTGTGCATATACCAAATTTGCAGATGGCTGTGTCATTTCTGCAGCACACGGTTTTGGTGACTGAACATATGTTCAGTAAGCATTTGCTTTGATTAAGCAGTGACTAAACTGGGGGTGGACACAAGCTTTCCTGTTCTTTTGACAGGCATAAGCATCCAAGAGAGAAAGAAATTGTTTAAGATAACTGTGGTCTGGAGGAGGTATGTGAACAGAGAAAAGTAGAATTTGGAAAATGCTGAGAGGAACTGATTGACAGCCACCTTTTGGAAGACAGTTTTAAAAATACCATGAAAAGCAAACGGTGGGCTACCAGGTGAATTGGGTGATGTCAGAAAATAGAACATGCCATAATTGGCAGAGATAGAGACTAGGAAATATACATACATCTTTGATGAATATTCCTTTGAATAGTAATATAAACACTATTGTTGTCAGGGATCATTTCATAGAAAAAGAGCTGCAGGAACTCATTAGCATAAATCATTAGCATATGTCATGCCCCTTGATCGGGCTGAAATGGCCAGAATTCGGCTGCTTCCAGACAAGGGAGTGTTCCCCTACCTGGCAGTGGCCCAATCCGGGCCATTTTGGCCTCAATCCAGGCCAAAACAAGCCCCAAATGGCTCAAAATGGCTATTTGGGGCACATTTGGGCCTGGATTAGGCCCAAAACGGCCCAGATCAGGTCGGTGCTGGGCAGGGAAGGGGTCCCCCAGCAGGCATCGACCGAATCCTGATGGTTTTGGCCCTGACCAAGGTCGAAACAAGCCTCAAATGGCAAAAAATGGACATTTGGGGCCCTTTGAGGCCCAGATCGAGGCCAAACCAGCTCAGATTAGGTCGGTGCTGACCTAGTCCTAGCCGGAACTGACCCAATCCTAGCCGTTTCGGGCCCAATCTTGGCGGAAATGGGCCCGGGTTGGTGCTGGGCGGGGGAGGCTTCCCCTGCCCAGTACTGACATGATCCATGCTGTTTCGGCCCTGATCCGCACCATTTCAGCCCCAATCCAGGCCGAAACAGGCCAAAAATGGCCATTTGGGGTCCGTTTTGTCCTGGCTCGGGACTGAAACGGCCGGGATCAGGTCAGAGCTGAGCAGGGGAGGGTTCCCCCGCCTGGCACTGACCTGATCTGGACCGTTTCGGCCCCAATCATGGCCTAAACGGCCCAAAATGTCCAAAAGTCAGGTGGGCAGGGCCACCTGACTGTTGGGAGAACTGCCAGAACAGCATTCCTGAGCATTCCCTCTGGAAATGAGCCCTGATTGTTGTAAATACGTATTCAGTGATTTTTGCAGTTTCGTGCTCTTTTAATTCTTTGGACTATTTCATGTGCATATTTTTGTCTTTTGTTTTAGTGTTTATTATACATGCAGTTGCCTTATATGGAAGATCTGAGGCAGTACATGTTTTCCTCTTTGAAAAATAATAAAAAATGCACTCCAACAGGTGAGCTGGCATTGTGACTCACATCCTTTAAATATGTAATACGTGGAACCTTCCTGCAGAAGCTGTAGCTTGCAAATTGGCGACAGATGCAGCTGGATGTTATGATTTCCCTCCCTGTGTTCTGGAGATCTAGGGTTGGTACCTGTCCCTGCAGTGAATTCTTCCTTCTCACCTTCTGTGCTTAAGAGATACCTAGGTACCAGTGTTCACTGTGATTTAGACTAAATATTTCTCTGCTTGATTAGGGTACTTGCTTAGCAATCTTATGTAGAGTTACTGTAGCCTAAGTCCACTGATTTCAGTGAGCCTAGACTGGAATGACTTTGCATAGAAGTATCGTGTTAACCAGTTTTAAACTCTGGTACTGAAAGATCCTTTATCTGCAATAAAAGTGGGAGCGGGAAATTTTCTGTGATGTGGGGTGGAGCAAGAAGGAGAGCATGTACTATCCTGTGGCCTGTTCCCAATCTCATCACTTTCCATTGAATCATGGTTTCATGACCTAATGTATAGTCTATATTTAGGAAATGTATGTGGTACCTCTCTGGACTCTGGCTCCATGCTTTCTTGCTGTTGCATTTTTGTGAGTGGCCCTAAAAGATATATATGCTATGGCAACCACTTTGATAATATTTTTCTTTGGTAGAATTGCGTATGTGGGGTCATGTTATCAGTTCCAGCTTCTTCTTTGGAGTTAAAGCTCCATCCCTCTGTTGTAACTCTTGATGCTAATCTATGGTCACAGGCAGTTTAAACTATTACAGAAGCATTGTTTGTGACACCGTCATTGGGTACAGGCTCAGAGTGCAGGGATGTTGTACTGTGTTTGACAGTTTGTGAGTGCTTACAACCCCGAAGTAATAATTTAAAAATTGTTTCTTGCTCTGAATCTTGAAACCTTCATATTAGAAGTTTTAAGTAGGAAAAAAATCTTTGCCAGTGCATAAAAATGATCGGGAGGTATAAAAGGTGAAAAGCAAGCAGATGGCCCTGTTGAGCAGCAGAGAAGAACAGACTGCAGAGACACATTCCAATCCATTTTCACTTAAAAAGAATCCCATTGCATGTAATCCAGGTGATGTTCATCAGGCAGTATAACAAAACATGTTGTAAATATTTGTGAACAGCATACCAGAAGATGGCACTTTACAGATTAAACCAGGATTCTGTAGAGTCTCTCGCATTTCCTCTTTATTATGTTCACAGTCACCATATGCAGTTCCTGTACTGTCATTGAAGCATGTGGAATTGGCTACTCTCTCAAGAAATGTTACGTCTTTTATCAAACTCTAGAGCATGACCTGCTGCAATGATTTCTGTATTCATATTAGCACTAACAAGCTGTATTTAGTATTGCCGGTGGCACTGAGTAGAAGAACCTTGCTAGATCAGACTAAAGATCCATTTAGTCCAGAATCCTGTTTAGCACAGGCACCAACCAGATGCCTCTAGGAGGCCTACAAGCAAACTAAAGCTCCCCCCCCCGCCCGGTTGTTCTTCCAGCAACTAGTATTCACTAATATACTACCTCTGAGTCATTGATCGACCTTCCCTCTAAGAATTTGAATTTAAAGCCGTATAAATTAGTGGTGGTCAGTACACTGTATGGCAGGGAGTTACAAAAGTTTGCAATGTATTCTGTGAAAACTTACTTAATCTGCTGCCCATTTGTTTCATTGGGTGTCCCCAATTTTTATCTTTCTTAATAAGGATTTTCAACAATTTACCTGGAAGAAGTTAACATAATTTCCTGAATCTCCCCCATTATTTTATTTAAGAAATAATCATTACATGTGCTACTTCCCAATCCCTAGAATGTCACATCTTCTGTCAGAAACTTCCACTTCAGCTGTGTGCCTGATTGTGGCTGCTTTGTATTTCCCCTCAGTCTTAAATGGCTTCCATTGGCTTCAGGGTAAAGTCATTCTAGTAATGTATACTTTGCTAGTTTGAAATTGTGAGGCCCTGAAGGATAGTAGGTTCTCTTTGCTTCTGCGGAACTCTTGTGAAAAGACATGAAATTACTATAATACATCTGTGTCTTGAAAATGTATTTAACATTTCTTGTCTATATTTGATGGCACAGAAGATCAGTTGTGTGCAGTTGACTCCCTGATTGATTCTATGAATTTGATTTATGAAGATGAGATAGAAGGGACAATGGAGGATATATTTAAAACCAGCAAGTTCCCAAACCCTCAATTCCAACGATTGTTCCAGGTACAATTATAATGTTGCCACCATTATGTTAAAACATTTTATGTTTCTTCATGCATTTTCTCCTTTTTACCAGTCTTAAGAACAACAGCTGGTTTGGAACTGATGTGGTAAGACCTAAGTCTGTAGCTTGAAACCAAATATCTCACCCTATTGCTTTCTCAGTAAAAAAGTGATCCAGTTGAGGATATAGGAGCGAAAAAGAGCAGGACTGTTTCAGTCATTCCTGCTGCTGCATTTTGGGTCTTGGGGGACCACTGTACTCTGTTTATACGTTTTGTGGTATCAGAAAGCAGGGAGTGCAGCTGCTTAAATTATGTAGCATATCTCCACCACCATCCACCTGCATCAGTGTCGAATAACCTTCTGTGGCCATCATCACTTATTTAATGCAATCTCACAGAAAATGTGTGGGCAGCATAAAATAATTCAGTATTTTAGTACAGAAAGTATCAGAGTGCATCCTAGAAATTACTGTAAAAACCTAATGTATTCTGACAGGAAAGCTGAAGCTGTTGGGAACATACAGTTTCTGATTTCATGTGGAATATTTTCAACCATTTTGTGTACTTAGAAAAGGAAATTGATTAAAAGAGCAAAATTCAGGTTTAATTTTTTTTAGCGGCGCTTTTATGGGATCTTGAAGTGCTGATAGTTGTACTGGTATCAGTTGTGCTTTTGGCAAATCCATCATGTGTTTCTCTGGGGGAATTCCTTTGTTACTTTAATCTATGAGAGACATATTCTTACAGCATAGCATAGTCTTATCATTTTAACCCTTAACTTTTATGCCATGAATGATTGTATTGTCGAAGGCTTTCACGGCCGGAGAACCATGGCTGTTGTGGGTTTTCTGGGCTGTATTGCCGTGGTCTTAGCATTGTAGTTCCTGACGTTTCGCCAGCAGCTGTGGCTTTCCACACTGTGACACTGAGAGATCTCTGTCTTTTGGTGCTACACCTCTGAAGATGCCAGCCACAGCTGCTGGCGAAACGTCAGGAACTACAATGCCAAGACCACGGCAATACAGCCCGGAAAACCCACAACAGCCATGAATGATTGTTCAAATATTAAAATTTCTGCTGTATTCATGAAAAGCGGTATTGGACATTAGAAGCTAAAGTGAGCTAGATGTCTAGTTACTCTTGTGTTCTGTCCCCAGTGCCTACAGCATAAGGCTTTCCACCCTGATGCACCTCTGCCTCCTCTTGAAAAGCACCTCACAGACATGCTGGGGACACCTCAAGAAGTGATGGAGAGATGCCAGGATCCTCTTAAAAAATTGAAAGCACTCTTCCCCTTGAAGGATGCAGGCAAAATAAAAGAACAGAAGACAGCTCAGAATATCTTCAAAGACAAGTGAGTTTACATATTGGGATCATCTGTTCTTTAGCTGTTTATGATTTCCTCCCCTAAATATTCAAGATGAGACACTTAAATATACATTCTCTTGTATAAAAAGAGCAAGAGTCTGGTAGCACCTATAAGACTAACAAAATTTGTGGTAGAGTATGAACTTTCATGAAGAAGTGAGCTGTGGCTCACGAAAGCTCATACCCTACTACAAATTTTGTTAGTCTTATAGGTACTACTGGTCTCTTGCTGTTTTCTACTGCTACAGACAGACTAACATGGCTACACATCTTGATCTTATTCTCTGGTATGTTTATTTCTTTTAATACAAACATGTTACCTTGTTTGGCATATCGTATTTGGTGACACAGACCTGATCCAAAAGTTAAGAATCACTGTGAGTGCCTGTGAGGCCCCGCCCCGCCGGCCGCGCCTTCCCCGCGTCCTGCCGTCCCGGGGGTGACCACCAGGGGGAGGTTGAAGGTGCTCCCTCGGCCTCAGACTGGATAGGGGCAGTGGTTCAAGCACCAAGCTCTGCCTCCTATCTGGCGTTCTGGAATATACTCGCTCTCTCTCTGTGTCCAACCTTCCAACTAGCCGTCTCCTCCTCGGCGTCACTGGGAGCTCCCTTCTTATAGTCCCTCCTGGCTCTGCCCCCTGGCTTTCCACCAACCCTCTCCCCTGGCTCATCTGCCCTAGTCGCTAACACCTGGCTACTCCCGCCTGGTTGGTTCCCCTGCCCTTCCGTCACCCTTCCTCCCCCTGCCCTCTCTCTAGTGCCTGTTTCTTCCCTCCACCACCCTTCACCAATCCCCGGTGCCGCTTCAGACCGGGGAGCCCTCCCAGGAGCCATCCAGCCAACCCAGAGCGGGGATGTCTCGCTGGGCGTCCCTCCTTCCGCCCGCCCCATCTGGGCTTTCCCCCTCCCCGCGCTGGGCCGCGCTCGCCCCGGAGCCACCTCCCCGGGTGGCTGCGGCGGCGTCGGAGCTACTCTCCTCCGTCCGCCGCTCCCGCTTCTCTGCCGCGCGGCCGTCATCCCGCCGGGCAGCCCGCCCGGCTCCGGCCGCTCCGCGGTCGCGAGAGGCGGCCGCGGCCGCGGCCGGCCCCGCCACGGCAACGGCGGCGCCGGGCTCAACTCTCCCGGCGGCGGCGGCGGCGGCGGCAGACCCGGCGGTTCTCGCAGCGGCGGCGGCGGGCCCCGCTGCCCCTGTGAAGGCTGCGTCGGTGGCGGCAGGTCTCGCGGCTCCCGCGGCGGCGGGGGCGCAAGCGGGAGCGCGGCCGGGAAGCCGAGGGTCGACGTCCCCTCCGAACCCTGTGCCGTGGGCTCCCAGGTAGGTTGGGGGGCTGGGCGGGGCTCGGGGGGCTGGTGGTGGGCTCCCGAGGGGGTGGGGGGTCGGGTCCAGTCCGGGGGGGGAGGGCCCACCCCGGACACACACCCCCCCTGGGGGTCGGGAGCCTCCTGGTCCGTGGAATGTTCCGGGATTCGCGACATGTAGTCCGCATTCGCATGGAGCCGTCCCGGACGGTGTCGGAGCTGGAAGCTGAAAGGGAGCAGAGAGAGGTACCACCTGAGAACCCGTGGGTTGTGGTCCTTCATGCGGGCCATCCATAGCAGGGGGGCGTGGTCCGTGACCAGGGTGAAGGGGTTGTTGGCAAGGTAAAACTGAAGTGCCCCCACTGCCCACTTCACCGCCAGGGCCTCTTTCTCTACGGTAGCGTATCTGACTTCTGCCGGTTGCAGCTTCCGGCTGATAAACAACACGGGGTGCTCTTGACCGTCGACTTCCTGGGAGAGGACCGCCCCCAGCCCCACGTCGGAGGCGTCCGTGTGTACGAGGAACGGTTGCTCAAAGTCGGGGTTCCGCAACACGGGGGCCCCTGACAGGGCCCGGCGTAGGGCTTCAAAGGCACGGAGCCGGTCGGGGTCCCAGTGTATGGTAGCCGGTTGGTCCTTGCGCAGGCAGTTGGAGAGTGGGCTGGCCTGGCTGGCGAAGTGGGGTATGAATTTACTGTAGTAGCCCACCAGCCCCAAGAAGCGCCGCATCTGCCGCTTGGTTCGAGGACGGGGGCTCTGCTCCAACGTCGTGACTTTGTCGGGTACGGGGCGTAAGACCCCGCGACCCACCTGGAATCCCAAGTACGTGAGTTCCTGGAACCCGATCCGGCTCTTGCGCGGGTTGACTCGCAAGCCGGCCCCGGCTAGGGCTGCCAGGACCGCACTCAGGTGCTGTAGATGTGACGTCCAGTCCGGGCTAAAGATGATGATGTCATCTATATAGGCTCGGGCGAACCCCTGGCAGTGGGCCAGCACCTGGTCCACGAGGCGTTGAAAGGTGGCGGCGGCCCCATGCAGCCCGAAGGGCATGACTTTGAATTGGAACAGGCCTTGGGGGGTCGCGAAGGCCGTTTTCTCCCGGTCTTCGGGTGCCATGGGTATTTGCCAATACCCCTTTGTGAGGTCCAGGGCTGACAGGTAGCGCGCCGTTCCGAGTTGGTCGATCAGTACGTCAGCCCGGGGCATGGGATAGGCATCGAAGGTGGCGATGGCATTGACCTGCCGGTAGTCCACACAGAAGCGTACGGAGCCGTCCGGTTTCCCCACTAGCACAATGGGGCTCCGCCACGCACTACGAGAGGGCTCGATGACGTCGAGGCGGAGCATGTCCTCCACTTCCTTGGCCACGACTTCCCACCGTTTTAGGGGGAGTGGCCTCCAGGGGGTCCTTGCCACTTGCCCCGGGGGTGTAGGTATGTGGTGAGACAGCATAGTGGTCCGGCCCGGTCGGCAGGAGAAAAGACCTGGGTTCTGTCGGATCACTGCCCTTGCCTGCGCCCGTTGATCGTCCTGGAGGTCCGTGTCCAGGACGGGCTCCTCTTCGGCGAGTCCGCTCGGGGTCCACGGCAACTCGCCAGCGGGGAGTTCTAGGGGGTCGGGCGACAGGTTGCACTGGTGCGCCTCCGCCTCGTGCCAGGCTTTCAGGTCATTAATGTGCAGTCTCTTCCGGTGTCGGGGGCTCGGCCCGCACTGGACTTCATACGACAGGGGCCCCCGCACTTTGGTGACGGGGTAGGGTCCCCGCCACGGGGCCCCTGGGCCCGGCCCCATGACCCGATGGTGGACAAGGACCTTCGCCCCCACCTGGAATGTCCGAGCTTTGGCTCCCCGGTCGTAGTAGGCCTTCTGGGCCCGCTGGGCTTCCCGTAGATGTTCCCGGGCGGCGGCCCGACAGGTCTCCAGCCGGTCTTGGAGGTCCTGAACATACTCGGGGGCGGGTCGTCCCTCGGGGTCGGCCCTCGGGGCCCACTGCTCCCCCACCAGTCCCAGTATCCCCCGGGGTCGCCGCCCATACAGGAGCTCGAAGGGGGCATATCCCGTAGAGGCCTGGGGTGTCTCGCGGACCGCGAAGAGCAAGGGGTCTATGTACAAATCCCACTGGCGGGGGCGGTCATGGGCTAACTTGCGGATCATCGCCTTCAGAGTCTGGTTGAACCTCTCCACCAGCCCGTCGGTTTGGGGGTGGTAGACACTGGTGAAGATTTGCCGTACTTGCAGCGTACGGCACAGATGTCTGGTGAGCTGGGCCGTGAAAGGCTTCCCGCAGTCCGACAGCAGCTCCCGGGGCAATCCTACCTGAGCGAAGAATCGCAGCAGCACCCGGGCGACCCCCGGGGCCTTCATGTCGCGCAGGGGAATGGCTTCAGGGTACCGGGTAGCATAGTCCATCAGGACCAGGATGTAACGGGCTCCCCGTGGCATCCGTGGCAACGGGCCGACGAAGTCCATGGCCACTCTGGAGAAGGGCTCCTCGATGATGGGTAGCGGGGCCAACGGGGCCCGGGCTGGACGGCGGCTGGCTTGCCGCTGGCACAGCGGGCAAGCCTGACAGTAGCGTTTGACCTCCTTGGCTAGCCCCGGCCAGAAGAAGTGGGCTTCAATCCGGGCCGCAGTGCTTCGCGCACCCTGATGGCCGCCCCAGGGGTGGTCGTGGGCGGCCTTGAGGACCTCTGGGCGGTAGGCAGTTGGGACCAACAGCTGGGCCACTTCCCCTGGTCCTCCTTTCACTAAGTGGTACCAGCGCCCTCCTACTTGGATGACCCGCGGTAGCCGTCCTGCTCGGCGGGGATCAAGGACCCGTCCCTCACTTACCGCGGTCATCCGGCGTAGGCTTTCCAGCGAGGGATCCTCGGCCTGGGCGGCGGCGAATCGGGGCTCGGTTCCCCATCCCCGGCGGAGTTGGGCTGGGACATCCCCGATTCCATTCTCCTCCGGGTGTCCCTCGGCGTCTCCTTCGTCGTCCCCGACCATGACCTCCCCAACTTCCTCCAGATCCGGGGGAAGGGCCGTCTTCATGGCGGGGCGGAAGTGGGGGGAATCCCTCCCCAGCAAGACTGGGTAGGGGAGAGCCTGTACCCGGGCCAAGGGCGTCTCGCAGGTCTGGCCCCGGTACGTCACTGGGGCCAAGACGACGGGGCATTCCTCCACATGGTTGTGGACACAGGCGATGACGGCCTGACGGACCACCGGGAGGTCTGCGGGCAGGAGGTGGGAGCGGATCATTGACACGGAGCTCCCGCTGTCGAGGAGTGCCGTCAACTTCCTACCCATCACCGAGACCAAGACAAGCATAGGGGGAGGCCGGGGGGCCCGGCTCGTTGCGGGCAGGGCCGTGTCCCAGCCCAGGTCGCACTCCATGAGGGGGCATTCTCTTTTCCAGTGCCCCCGTTGCCCGCAGGTGAAGCACGGCCCTTTGTCTCCCGGCTCCCTAGCTGAGCTGCCGGGCTTAGGCGTAGCGGGGGTTACGGGCGGCGGGAGAGCTAGTCGGGGCCCGGCCGAGGGTCCTCCGGTTGCTCGATTCAGCGGGGCAGGGGCGGGGTGCCGGGGGGGCGTCCCGGGGGGGGGGCGGGGAGCGGCGGGGGGGGGGGGGGCCTGGTCCGGGGCGGGGGGGGCTGCGGGGGCGGGGCGCGGGCGGGGGCGGGGGCGGGGCGGGGGCTGGGGGCCGGGGGCGGGGCGGCGGCTCCAGGGGGCTCCCGGGGCTTCCACGGCAGCACGTTTTCCCACAGCGTGGTGGCTTCTTTCAGGGTGGCGGGCTTATTATAGGCCACCCAGTTTCGAGCCCGCGTCGGAATCACCTGGAGCAGCTGCTCGAGGACCACTTGGTCAGCAATCCTCCGGCCGTCATCCGAGGTGGGCTTCAGCCAGCGGTAGGCGGCATCCTGGAGATTGGCCACCAGGGTGCGAGGCCGGTCAGTCTTCTGGAAGGCGATGGACCGGAACTTCTGCCGGTAAGTCTCCGGGGTGATTTCGTAGCGATCCAATATCGCCTCCTTAAGCCTCGCGTAGTCCGCGCTTTCGGCCTTGGGAAGGGCCTTCAGGGCGGCCTGCGCCTCCCCTGTAAGGTAAGGCCCGATGATGAAGGCCCACTGGCCCGGTGCCCACCCTGCCGCCTCGGCGGTACGCTCGAAGGCCTCCAAGAACGCATCCACGTCATCCTCCGGGCCTAGCTTAGCGAGGTGGAACGGCGGCCTGGGGTTGGGTCCGGCGCCTCCGGCGGCCCCGGCCCCGGCGCCAGCCAACGCCTGTTGAAGGTTCTGGATGAGGTTTGCCTGGGCGTCCTGCTGCTGACGCGCGAGAGCGGCTTGCGCATCCAGTTGCTGTTGGGCCACCTCCTTCAATAGTTGCCCCTGGTGCTCGGCTAGCCACTGGCCAAACTGCGTGAGATCCATCGTGGAGCCTGCAGTCTCGGCAGGGGTCTCCACACTCGCCGCTTTCAACACCGCCGGGCGCAGGAGGGGTCGGGGGCTGCTCCAGCCGGCTGGAGTGGGCAGGTGCGGGCGCGGGTGCCTCACGGGGCTGCCAGTGCCTGCATTCTCCACCAGTTTGTGAGGCCCCGCCCCGCCGGCCGCGCCTTCCCCGCGTCCTGCCGTCCCGGGGGTGACCACCAGGGGGAGGTTGAAGGTGCTCCCTCGGCCTCAGACTGGATAGGGGCAGTGGTTCAAGCACCAAGCTCTGCCTCCTATCTGGCGTTCTGGAATATACTCGCTCTCTCTCTGTGTCCAACCTTCCAACTAGCCGTCTCCTCCTCGGCGTCACTGGGAGCTCCCTTCTTATAGTCCCTCCTGGCTCTGCCCCCTGGCTTTCCACCAACCCTCTCCCCTGGCTCATCTGCCCTAGTCGCTAACACCTGGCTACTCCCGCCTGGTTGGTTCCCCTGCCCTTCCGTCACCCTTCCTCCCCCTGCCCTCTCTCTAGTGCCTGTTTCTTCCCTCCACCACCCTTCACCAATCCCCGGTGCCGCTTCAGACCGGGGAGCCCTCCCAGGAGCCATCCAGCCAACCCAGAGCGGGGATGTCTCGCTGGGCGTCCCTCCTTCCGCCCGCCCGGCTCCGGCCGCTCCGCGGTCGCGAGAGGCGGCCGCGGCCGCGGCCGGCCCCGCCGCGGCAACGGCGGCGCCGGGCTCAACTCTCCCGGCGGCGGCGGCGGCGGCGGCAGACCCGGCGGTTCTCGCAGCGGCGGCGGCGGGCCCCGCTGCCCCTGTGAAGGCTGCGTCGGTGGCGGCAGGTCTCGCGGCTCCCGCGGCGGCGGGGGCGCAAGCGGGAGCGCGGCCGGGAAGCCGAGGGTCGACGTCCCCTCCGAACCCTGTGCCGTGGGCTCCCAGGTAGGTTGGGGGGCTGGGCGGGGCTCGGGGGGCTGGTGGTGGGCTCCCGAGGGGGTGGGGGGTCGGGTCCAGTCCGGGGGGGGAGGGCCCACCCCGGACAGTGCCACTCTCTTCTACATCATTCTGATAATGTCTGAATGAAGGAATCATGCACCAAGCGAAGAGCATGTTTACACCTTCTGCAAAAGGGAGGACAGCACTGGCTTGCAAAATAAATATGCTGTTCAACCCCTCTATGTGGCTCTTCTAGTAATGTTTAGACAGAATGGTGTGGGTTTGGTTCATGTATGGTAGGCAGCTTCCATGCTTCTGTAGTAACATCAGGCTGCAGTCTTAATCCCTGTTGGAGTTGGCAACAGCCTGTGTGTGAGTGCAAGATGTAAAAAATGACACTACGTATTGCTGAAAGTTAGGTTTGCCTTTTGAAAGCTGTTTCAAAAGGTCATTCTACAAAGAGGGGTCTCGCATACTTAATTGGGATTTGTCTAGTGAGTACTTAACAACTCTGAGTGGAAGTTTATCAGGCTCTTATGTATGCTGATCAAGAAGATGGATTAGGAGACATCCAGGTTTTCTATGTACACAGATACTTAATAGCTTTCAGTTTCAAGATGGGAACTAGCAAATTATATTGGAAAGGTAAATAGATTTCTTCTTTCATTGTTGAATTTCCATTATCTCTCATGTCAATTTAATCATCAAACGGAATCTGGTGTGAATGCAGAATATTGTGAAAGTTGTAAGTTGCTATGATATGGCAGTAAACGGGGACAGTATTTGACTTTAGGGTCTCTAAGCAGAGGAATGGGTGGGCATCCCATTTAGGGTGATCTGATCCTTTGTGTTTTGCTGGTGCTCTTCTCTGACTGAAACAAGGTATAATTGGTCAGGTTGCATGAGTGAAATGGTACTCCTGAAAGTGTCATCAGAGAACATGTGCTTCTTATGTAAATTGCTCTATTAATTGTCCTCCCCTCCCCCACCCTGTCAGTCCCTTCAGAGTCTTATATTCTTACCTTGTCCAATTCCAGTAGTGAAGATGGGCCCAATGCTAAAAAGGCAAAAAATGAAGACGATGAAAGTGACTTCAGCATTGGGAAACTTGCTGAAGGCGATGTCACCACAGTGAGTACCTTTTGTGCAAGAGTTGCTGTCAACAAGTTAGATTGGCTACAGTGCTTAACAGCCTCATTCCCTGAGATATTTACAGTCAGAGAAAGAGAGCAGGATCATTGTAGCCTCTGATGTACTCCCTGAAAGAGGGAGGATTAGCTCTCAGCTGGGCAAGATGAGGGTCACCGAGGAGGTTTCACGCTCCTGGCTCCATAGGAACTTGACCCTATTGTTCAGGACCATATTCCAAGATGGAAAAACCAAGAATGATTCAGAGTCAGTTTGCACTTTACTTGCTGCTGATGTCTTCTCCCTTCATATGCCATTGGTACACTTCTGTGAGCAATGTCCATGTGACCTGAGAACGTGCAGATTTCAAGAGCCGCAACTTTGGTGATCATTAGTGCTCCAAAATTGAAACATGGTTTCATTCATTGAAATCTATGTGAATGAGCCTCATGTGCTCTGTGATCATAATATGTGGAAGTAAGTTTCACTAAGCTTTATGGCCACATAAATGCACTTAGGATCACATCCATAAAAACAATTAAGTGTATAGCTGGGAAAAGAAAAAGAATTGAAGATTTCATAAGTTGTTTACATGGAGGATGGAATATTGAGGGACCCAAATGTCAAACAGATGGATTGACTCTGGCATGGTTCTGTTACCAGATAATTTACTGGTTACAAGCTGAAAACTGAAGCCTCTTTATCAGTAGATGGACTCCTTGTAGATTTTCATTTGTTCCTAATACTTCTAAGGCACCATCAAACTATATGCTGTCCTTAAGTACATGACCACAATTTAAATAAATTGAGTATATGAAGAAACATTTCACATTGTGTTGGAAAAGGTAGTATGTAAATATTCTAAACAGGTAGAGTTATTTTACATATTAAATACAATGCAGTTAAACTGCCTTTAAAAAAAGAAAAGAGAAAGGAAGCTTTCTAAGGGATGATGGAAATTCAAGGCTTCTTCAAATGTACATTTTTATATGGAAAAGACAAATTGCAATATGTGGTATGGTATTTTACATATTAGGATGTCACAGGCCTGTATTTGAAGAGGGGAGTTTTGACTCTCAAAGCTTATACCTTGAAAATCTTCTTGGTCTCTAAGGTGCCACTGGTCTCAAATCCTGCTGATCTACTAGAGACCAACACAGCTACCTACCTGAAACAGTTGCATGTGATTATCACACATTATGTATGACTTGTGCACAGTTACTTTGTTACACTTAAAGTGTTTTCATATAGGAATGTCCTGATATCTAAAACAGCCCTTATTTGTTTGAGAAATTTAACACCAGTGTTGCAATAAGTTGAGATCTTTGAAAATTCTCAAATACATTTTTTGTCTCTTAATACATGCCGTGTTTATTTCAGCAATCACATACACCAACCCTGTTTGCATAACTTTCACACATGCGGTCTAGCATTTGACCACAATTGTCATAAAGCTACTTTCTCATCCCTGGACGTAGACTTTTATGTTGGCAGGTGTTGTTCTGCGAATGTCTGCAAACATTTTATAACAACTCAGCAGTTAAATCAATGGAGATTTCATGTAATATACTAAAGCAAGAACTGTTACTGTCAATAATGATGAAGGTTTTAAAGTCTGCAGCCTGTTCTTAATTCAGAAGATTTTTCTTCTCTTTCTGAGGTTTTTTAATTGAATTAACAAAACTAGATCCCTGCTGCACTTGTGTAGTATCTGTTTTGAGAGCCACCATGGTGTAATAGTTACAATGTCAGACTAGGATCTGGAAGACCCAGGTTTGAATATCCATTTTGCCATGGAAGTTTGCTGGTTACTAATCAGACTCTCTTGGCTTAACCTAAATCACAGAGTGATAGTTGTGAGGTTAAGATGGAGGAGGGGTGAATGTTGTTATGAGCCCTTTCTGGTACCCACTGGGGAGAAATCAGAATATAAACCTATAAATAAATAAATGTATTCACCTCATTCGGTGTAATGAGGACCCCAAGACTCAATTGCTTCCATAAGAAGAGAAAAAGGCCAACTGAGTTCCAACTTTGCTTTTAAAAGTGCAGTGGTTGATGTAATACTGTGTTATTTTTTAGGTCGGAAGTGTTAATCCAGCAGAAAACTTCAGAGTTCTGGTGAGGCAGAAGAATGTTAACTTCAAGGAAGGTAAGTGGCTCTATTTTAAAAAAGTTATATTTGGAAGGATTCAGAGTGCTGAGCTCAAGAATCACCAACTCCATTTTTGTAAATCAACCAACTTCTGCAATGATTATTCCTGCATGCTTGTAGAAAAGTATTTCTGGGTTGGGAATGAGATGTATTGGTATGTTGCTCATGTGGATTGCTCTGAAAATGGGGCCCTCAAACTAGGAAATTCATTCTTGGGATCATCTCCTGGTCTTTACAAGTGAGAAGAGAATGCATTTAGAGAAAGTGACTGAAAATTAAGGAAGATACTATAATTCTGAATACAGTGAGAGTTAAAAAAACTTAACCAGATGTTTGTGTGCTAGACACATTTTTCCCCATTTATTTATATGCTCCATATATAGAAATGGGCACGAACCAGAATGCGAACTAAATTTCAGCACGAACCGGGCCAGTTCGTGCTTCGCAACCTAGTAGTTCTTGGAAGCTGGTTTTCCACGAACTTCCACAAATTGGTTCATAGTTCGTGTTAAACCCCAGTGCCCCTTTCCATGTTGCTGCAAAGTGGCATGGAAAGGGGCATTTAAACCCCCGGATCAGCTGCTTGTTGGGGATCTCCCCAACAAGCAGCTGATCATTTAAATAGCAGGGCTTCGCTGCCCTGCCAGCAGTTCATGGCAGGCCAGCCAAGCCCCACCCGCTGTTTAAATGGCCATTTCCCCGCCGCTCCTAGCAATGGGGAAATGTCCATTTAAACAGCGGGTGGGGCTTGGCTAGCCGGCCGGGAGCTCCAAGCCCGATCTCGACAAGCAGCTGATCCAGGAGTTTAAATGACCCTTTCGATGCCGCTTTGCAGCAGCACAGAAATGGGCATTTAAAACCTCACTGGCTTGGATCAGCTGCTTGTTGGGGAGATCCCCAACAAGCAGCTGATCCGGGGGTTTAAATGCCACCTTTCCATGCTCTGCAGCGGCACAGAAAGAGGCATTTAAACACCACAAACCACAAACAGGTTCCCAAACTGGGGCAAGTTCGTGAAAGTTCATGGTTCATAAAACGCCATGAACTGCACAGTTCGTTTTTTTCCCAGTTCGTGCCCACCTCTATCCATACCTACTGTGGATATTCCAAAGGTAGGCACTTTGAGTACTATATACCCCAAAATTGTAACAGCAACAGTAACATTGTTCAAAGAAACCTCAGATTCTTCTGAGCAGGTCCACACCCATTTGTAAATATGGTAACTAGTTAAATATGTCACTAGGTGGGAATTCTTTCCAATTGAGGCAATATTGAAATATTCGCCTCTGGAGCCAGTCACTGTGCTTTTTACCAAGATAACCAAGGGAATGATATGGTTTCATGTAGTTTCAGTGGCATGTGGCCTGATAGTGCTCACTGCTGAAGAGAAAATATGAAATAGGAATCTAGTGGCTTGTTATACTTCGGAATGAGTGAAACCTTAACAGCAGTTTACCTGGATGGTCCTGGATGTGGTCCTGGATGGATGATTTCCTGATTTGGGATTTATCTTCTGTGTGGAGTGAGGGGGAGCAAATAACGGCTGCAGGAGAAGCAAGCAAGTCTGATTTCATCTTACCATGAGGAAGATGGAGGAAAATACCATCTCAACAAGCCCCATGTCTAATTACAGAGATAAGTTCTGAAATTGCCAAGAGTGGCACAGAGGGGAAGCATTCATAGGCACATAGAGGAACACAACCCTTTGCTAGAGGGGATAATGACATTTTTTCAAAACCTGTGAGATTTTTTCAAAATTAAATAAATTACTAAATTTAAAAAAAAAGGTGAGTAGGACTGAATAGGCAAGTGATGTTTTATTCATTTTAAAAAAATCTTTTTGAGATCAGTTTGTGTGAATGTGTGTGTACACAATTTGGATATAGGCCTCTGTCACTATTACACTTATTCATTTGATTATCAAGTGCACATAAAGCGCACCATTTTCAACAGCTGTCATCTTAATGAAATCAGCAGAAATGTTGTTCATTCAAAAATAGCAGTTAGACTATCAAAGTAGATGAAAATGAAACAGCTAGCTAATAAACAGTGCATTAGGATCATTAGTTCTGCAAGATAGGGATGTCTTTTAACACAGAGTTATTAAATTAGCTCAGGAGATGGGAAACCGTTTCAGTAGCTGACTCTAAAGTTATCTGATATCTGTGTTTGAAAAACTTGAACACTTAACACCAATTTACCAATCTGTTATAACTACAGGGCAGATTGGGTGATGTGTGGTCTGCATACTCACTAGGGAAAAGACATTGGTGAAATTCTTAGAGTTGTTTAGCATGTGAAGATGTTGTTTTAAAAACAGAAAATTTTACAAATAGTTTCAGATGCAGTTAACAAAAAATTGTTAAAACTACTTAAACGTTACTTTTGGAATGAATCCTAATTGTTTATTCTAGTTTCCCTCATATCCTTATCCTGTGAAGCAGGTTAGGTAAAGAAACTGGCCCCAAATCACGCAGCAGCTGTTGTTTCTATGTGGGAATTTAAAACCCATGAAAAAATGTACATGTTATATTTGGGGGTACAATCACCACCCCAAGCCAAAGCCCAGCCATCACCAAACACATCTGTGTTTATGGCAGCAGAATTGAGTGTTCCCCAGTAAAGAAACTTTGGACCCAAGATACTAGAAAATTAATATAAACAGTCATAAAATGTAAAGAAAAGCATCAGTCATCATTAATCACGAAATTTGCTGTTTGGAGTTATTTTTCTAACCCAGGAACATCTGTCTATGGTGAGGTAAATATTCTCCAGTGAAAGCCCATGTGAAAGCGATAACACTTCATTTCAGTGGTTCTTTGGATCACCTCTCCGTGGGACATTTTTTACCCCCGCGGGCTCAAAAAGCACCCAAGTCCTGATATCAATAGATTTCTGGTATTTTTTTTAAGCTCCAGGTGCTCCTTTGTTTATTGAAAGAAAACTTAAGTAGTAAATGGCTGTACTGTGAGGACATTGTTTACTAATCAGTATGTGACAGTGACCTTAAAGGACAAAGTTATACAGCCACTTCTGTGTACATTCTGCCCACCCCCACTCCAAAGGGCAACCAAGGAGGATTTCCCCCCAGATGAATTAAACCGAGCTCCTTCCTATCCTGTTTCTACATCATAATCACCATACCGCACTAGCTGTGTGAATGGTAGAGCTGACCAAGCTTACAGGATGGTGGTAGAGCTGAAAAAATATATATTAGACTATACTGTTTTCACACCATAGATCTCTCAGACTGGGCGTATCAGCACCATGCTGTTCATTTTCATTTATTATATTTGAATTTCAAGTTTTATGAAGAGTAGGAAGGTGATGGGGAGAAATAGGATGGATCAAGTTCTTGGTAGTCTGCACCATTTCTGTCTTGCTACAGCATAACTTGTACTTTGAATATAAATTACACAAATATAATTTTATATAATATAATAGTTATATTCTTGCTGCTTATGAGTGTATAAAGCTACAACACAAACTACCATCTTGAGGTATAAGAAAAATCCCATTCTTTCTACTGTGTCCAGTTCTATAGAAGTTTGCAAGTGATGATGGGGAAGTTTGCAAGTGATGATGTGTTTTGGCTGTGTGCCAAAGGGGCTTGTAGTGGGTTTAGGCATGCCAGTTGCTTTTCCTTACAATAGTTGTTTCCAGTACTGAAACAACTGCCTCGGTGGGGACGGAACAAGCAGAATTTAGTCCCCTGCAAGTGATCACAAAAATGCCATTTCCAAACAGAAATTGGCTAATGTGTGTTCAGCTTTCTCATGGTATAGAGAAAGAAGATTCTTGTTTTATTTTAAAACTATAAGCATTTTAGAATAAACTTGGAACTTTTTTTGGAAGCTTGATTGTCTTTCTCACAATCAAGACTTTTATTACACTTTCTCAGTTCCTGGGGTTTTAATTTAACACATCAGTGAAAAGGCAGCACTCTAGAAATGGGGGTAGAGGTGCAGGCGACAGCAGGACTTAATTTTTATTAGTGCAATTTGTAATGTTTTATGAGAAAATCATTAGCCATGTGAGGCAGGAAGTAGATTTGCTTGTGAAGCTGGAATTGTAAGTTTTTGTTTAGGAAGTCGGTTATATGAAAAAATATAGAAAGCAAGGAATCTGTTCTGTGGAGGAACCAAAAATTTGTAGAATTTATCCCAGTTTCTTATTGGGCCAGTCCATCACTATCTCTGCTGCTAAATTTTTAACTAGTATGTCAAACGTGGGTCTAGTCATTTCAGAGCAGAATGCATTGTAGAACCTGAATAGATTCTAATTAGCATGTATACTATTGAGAAAGATCATTGGTTTTCAAACTGTGTACCAAGGAACTCTGGGGTTCCTCAGAGACTGGTTAATTTTTCCCCCTCCCAATGAGCTCAGTAACAGTGGGCAAGCTTGCCTGAAGAAAACAGTATACCTGTCTTCCCCAAGGGGCAGCCATTGGGGTACATTGGAAAAATTCAAGTGGATTGTGAGTCCATGTAGGGTGTCAGAGCATCTGAACTGGTAAATCTAGAACTGCCTTGAGTATGAGGAAATAAAACAGGATATAAATGTTTTAAATAAAGTAAATGTGGAATTAGTATGCAACCTGAAGAATATTCAGTCTTCTCTAATGCATAAAGGTTGTTTGATAGACAAGTTGATGTGGAAGGAGGTTCCTGAAGTCAAAAGGTTCAGAATCACTGCTGCAGGGTATTACAATTCTCCAAGACATTTTTCCAGGGTATAAGCTTTCAAGAATCAATCTCAATTCATCAGATATGATTAGGAATGGAGATCTTTGAGTCTTTATATCCCAGTCTGAAGGTAGGAGGGATGTTGCAAAGAAGCAAGATAGAATGTAGAGGTAAAATGTGAAAGGTGATTAGAGCAGGGGAAGAAATGCAAAAAATTAGCACCTGTAGTGAGAGAAGAATGTACTCTTCTCTCCTCCCACTCTCTCCTGCTGTCTGTCCATTCAAAATCTTCCACCTTGCAACACGTGTTTTTTATACTAGAGAATTTGTATCTCCTAACTGGAACAAATGTGAAATTAAGAATATGTTAGCGTTCTTAGGTAAGGTCATTCATTTGGTGGCTAAGTTCCCAGAATCTTCCAGAAACAATTTGTGATAGTTAGAACAGTGTTTCTTCATGATGTGGAAAAAGATGGTCACAATCTTTTTAATGGTTGGACTAAAAAGTCATATGTGTTAGCTCCTAATCCATTTTTTAACATAGAAGTCAAGCTTTCGTTTGGTTTGATAGAAGTTCATAGAGCTGGTTTAAAGAGATTATGTGTAGTATTTCCTTGTTACATTCTAATATCATTTTAACCTATATTGTCAGGAATTATTTAGGTTTAGTTCAGACATTATGTCATTAAACAATTGCACAATTCTCTCTAGTCCTTTGCCTGCACACAAATTTGGCTGTTGCAGTAAATCTTGTTCCATTTGAACCAGAAAACCAGGTTTACAAACTGGCACAAACCACTGATTGAATTCCTAGTTTGCAGAACATATACAAACAATAGCTTGCTGGGTCAGATGTAACAGTCAACTATGATTTGCTGTGATGGGGAAGTAACATATTATTTCACCATACAACAAGAGAAGAGTGGGCGGGGAACAGGGATAGCAGGAGCAAGCTTGTCTCTTTCTTAAGACTGGTTTTCATATAATATGAATAGTTTGGTATTAAGTTTCAATTGAGTCTTAGTATAGCTGAATTTTTCAAAACAAAATGTGTTTGCAAAAGCATTGATTTTTATCTATTGTGTGCCTTAATCATAATCCACATATTTCACATCACTGTGATTCAGTTCTTTTAGGGCTATAGAAATGCCATGGAATAAATAAATAGGCTTAACTGGCATTTCATGTAACCATCATATATTACTGATAAATATAGATGTGAGACAATCATTGGGAACTCTCTTCCATTTGAGGGTTGATCTGTTACCCAGCTTTGGAAGAAAAGCATCAGTGGATTGCAGCCTTTGTATTATAGATGACAAATCTAATGGGACTTTGATCCCAAGATAACGCCAGTAATCGTTAACCTATTCAAATTCATAGCACTTTTGTATGTTGACTTCAGTAGCTTGAGTTAGGAATATCGGGTATATTTCTGTTTTTGATAGATTAATATTTAGTCCAGAGATTGCACCAACATTTTTAAACATATTTGAAATTTCACAAAGTGACTCCTCTAGAGATGAAATATACAAGACAGTGTCATCCATGAAAAGTGAGATCTTGTGCTCCTCATTTCCTATTGTAATGCCTTTAATTGTGTATTGAAACGTATATCATTGGCCAAGGGTTCAATGGCCATAGCAAACAGAATGGGTGACAGAGGACACCCCTGATGGGTGCCTCTGTTAATTACGAAAGTATTAGATTTAATGCCATTAACTTTCCTTTGAGCTATATTATTGGTATATAAGGATGTAATTGTTCTAAGAAAGAAAGAGCCACAACCCATTTTCTCTGGGAGTTTTTTTTTAAAGTTTTTACTTATAGAGACAAAAGCTTTGACCATATCGACACTAAGGATAAGAGATTGAGTTTTGCTGTGTTGAATTATGCGTAATGTTCATCTAGTGTTAGGAGAAATATTTCTCGAGGACATGAAGCCAGTTTGATCTTAGTGTATATAATTACCAATAAATGGATATGAACATTGATCACACGTTATGAATAATTTCTCTAATTTGTGCGTGCTTTTCTCCTTGTCTTTAGTAAGTCAGCAGCTAATAAAACACATTCACCAGTTTCTGGAAAACAGAGGTGTATTGTACTATATGAAGAGCATTGGCTGCATAAAAGTTTTCAGAGAAGAAGCTGTTAAGGTAACTCTGATTATGAAAACTAGTTGCTGCTATATGCTGGGATTTGACATGCACCCTCCCTAGTATTGAAAATGTGAGAGATTAGACATCAAGCCAGTATCAAAGGATGCAAAAACTCTTATGGCATACTAGCTAGAGAGTTAAAAAAAAACTCTTGGTGCTATTTATTTTGGTCTTATAACCCGTTCAGAGTATAGAGCAGGTTCTAACAGGATTTCTTTCAGATGTGGAAAGACAATACCTGTGACCTGTTAGACAAAAAAGAAGCTGTGCTATTCCTAAATAAGTTCTTAAAGCAAATCACAAAGGAGGCAGTGCTGCTATATGAAATGTCATTTCTTGAGTGACTCACTGCATGTTAGAAGATTGATTCTCAGTGAGACCAGATGAATGTGCAGTGGTTTAAAAAGGCTTCCATTCTCTCCCCCCTCCCCCCTTTCTCTTCAGACAGACTGTTCTGAGGAATTAAGAATACTGTGTCACTTTGGTGTCAAGCTAACTTTTATTTCTCAGTGTTGTTTCTTTGTTGTCATTGTTTGTTTCAGTTGTCACAGGTGCAGTGCTTTAATGATTTTCTGGAAGGCCTGAAAAAAATGGTGGAAGATAAAAACCTATCTGGTTTCTGGGAGATCATAATACAAGGTATGTCAAATGTTTGCAATGCATGATGTGAAGATAAGAGGATTAAAGTTTTTAGGCAAACTGCAAATTCTGTGAGGAAAATCACACTTCTTTCCAGGAGAATTAGTGTTGTATTGCTTGTCTGCTGACAATCTGGGGTGTCTTTTTAACAGTCTTTTCTTTTAAGGTATATTAGACAGTTGACTCTGGCATCATACATTGCACACAAACTCTGCTCCAAATCAGAACATTATATTAAATCGATATCTCTGAGCATGGACTATTAAACAAGATGGTGCAATGTCTGCATAGCCCAAAGAAGGCCAAAACATTTCAGCAGATATTACTGGGTTGCTGTTTAGCTATTTACCCATGCCTTCAGTTGCTCACACCTCATCTCTTCACCCATATACCACATCTTCGCTCATGCTTAGGCTGGGTGGCATACTTGTCAAATATTATCTGTTGATTGTCTGTGGTTTGGTCAAATATTCCACAAAGCCAAAATTGACTCCTATGTAGGTGGCGGCTTAGCTTTTAATGTCATCATTATGCCATTTGTTAGCGATGGCAGGGCACTTCAACCATCTTCAACAGTTTTATTCCACTACATTTGTCAAGATTTCTAACTTGGGGATGGAAGTAATTTGTATAAGAGTAGAAATACTGCTGCTACTGAAAAGAAAAGCTAAAATTCTATGAAACCCGAATGATGCGGTGTGGAAATAAGTCACTGGAAATTACCATACTCTCAGAGGTAACACTTTTCCCACTGAATGCATTGCCTCAGGAAGGCCATTGTAATTTAAATTCTCTCTACAAGACCATGTATCTGTAAAATAATTAACACAGCAACTGCCAACATCCAGTCTTTTTCTTTGTTCTACTCATTTAGCTAGGTCAGCATTGTTCTAGTTATGTAATAATTTTTAAATTTTGTTTTGCTTCATATGTCTTGCATTGCTGATATAACTGCATAAGATTACACTGTTAGATTGAAAAAATAATTCTCAGTTAACACAAAGATTTCTGTCTACAATTGGTTTGGCCAGAACATTTTTCTTATATTTTTAAATTTAAACAAAAAACCTTGGGCTAGAATACTGAGGTAGAACTAAAGAGGTCTGAGTTTTCTTTGGAAGCCTGTAGGTTGTAGTTTCAGATAATTCAGTCTTCTGAGTCAGTCAGGCCTTTTGGAGTAACTGCCAGAGAAGAAGACTATATGGTAGATAACAGCTTACATTAAGGAGTATGTTTCATGTATCATGGAACATAGACTTTTTGTGGCAGCAATACTGTCAAAAAAGCATTTATGCTGTTTTAAGACTATAGAACTTTAGTCAGTATGCTTTATGTATAAAATGAAGAGAAATTTTCCAAAATGGTGATTCTGTGCATTCTGTCTATTCTCAGATGGAATCTCCTTGATTAACAAAGAAGAGGCTGAAGGAAGCTCTGTGACAGTGGAGGATGCCAAAAAGGTACTGATATTAGAGCGCTTGTCTAAGGTCAGGAATCTTCTGCTTGTGGGAGCAGGTTACCCAGCAGGCTCTCAGCAGGCTCAGAATTTCTGATAACACTCAGAAGTTTGTTGACATCCTTTTATTTACTTAAAAGATGTACAGGCTTCCTCTCAGCATATTGCTTCTGATGTAGTTTACAACCATAAAATAATACTGTTAAAAATGTCTCTAAAACAAACACTAAAATACACCAAATCCACAAATACAATGTAAAACATCCATTAAAATGCAGTATTGTCGCAATTCATTCTCTCTGTCTCTCTCATGATAATTGTATGGCAGCTTGACTTCTCCCTCTTCTATTCTTAAAAATAAGTAACTGAAATTGGAAGACAGGGTGATGGTGTGTTGTGTCTAAAGCCGCTCTCTCCCTCTGTTTATTTGCTATTCAGATGCTTTGCTCACACATGAAAGTAGCAAATTGCAACACTGTTACTACTGGGGATAGATTTGGAAGACATAGGAATAAAAGGTTTGTTCAGGCCAACACTTTATTGTTGTATTGGAAGAAAACCTTGCATCCTTTCATGCCTTCCTCGAAGTCCTAATAAGATGGCAGGAGAATATGACAACAATTTGGGAGTCCAGAGTACAGTTGGGAGTAGAGATGTTCACGGAACAAAAAAAAATGAACCACGTGATTCGTGGTTCGTAGTATTCCACGGAACATCGAACCACAAACTTCTGACCTTTTCCCAGTTCGTGGTTCATTGTTCCTTGGCATTTCAATCGCCCTGCACTGGCTGCTGAAGCTGGTGCGGGGCATTTGAAACAGACAGCCTAGCAGCAGAAGAAAGAGGCTGTCATTTCACAGCCTCCGGCCCAGTTCCAGCGCAGGGCCTGTGAAACAGGCAGCCCATTTCTGCTGCTGCCCGGGCTGTCAGTGTCACAGACCCTGCACTGGAACTGACGTGGGGGCTATGAAATGACAGCTTCTTTCTCCCGCTGCTCTGGCAGCAGAAGGAAGAGGCTGTCATTTCACAGCCCCCGCACCAAATCCAGCACAGGGTCTGTGAAATGACAGCCCGTTTCTCCTGCTGCCCGGGCTGTCCGTTTTATAGACGCTGTGCTGTGGGTCTGTAAAACGGACAGCCCAGGCAGCAGGAGAAACGCGCTTCCAGTTTCACAGACTCCGCGCTGGAACCAGCGTGGGATCTGTGAAATGACAGCTTCTTTCTCCTGCTGCTCTGGCAACAAGAAAGAAGCTGTCATTTCACAGACCCCGCACCGGTTCCAGCGCGAGGTCTGTGAAATGACAGCTTCTTTCTCCTGCTGCCGGGGCTGTCAGTTTTACAGACCCCACAGCCATTCCGTGGCCAGGTTCGGAGTTTCACAGACCCTGCGCCAGTTTCAGCCCATTGGCTGAACCCCATGCAGGGTCTGTGAAACTGACAGCCCCTTTCTCCTGTGCAGGGGCTGTCAGTTTTACAGACCCTGCGCTGGGTTCAGCCAATGGGCTGAAACTGGCGCAGGGACTGTGAAACTCCGAACCTGGCCATGGAACAGCTGGAAAAATTCATTTGTTCCATAAACACAAATGTTTTGGTGCAAACACAAATGTTTTGGTGCAAACGAACCAGCCATTCTGTACGGAATTTTGTTCCGTTTTGTGCCCATCTCTAGTTGGGAGATAATAACTTTTTAAATATTCCATGATATTTAAAAAGAAACCCTGAAAACAAAAGAGACTAGTATGTCAGCACGAAGGTTATAATAAAATATACTCCCTTGTATGTTAGTTTACTATGTGCTTTGTATATAAGGAAGCATTAAAAGAAATAGATTCCATACTTGCTCTCTGAAAAGGTACATTCTGCCATCTCATTCCCACATCATTTTATTGCAAGTTATAGACCGGGCCTTAATCTCTTTCATTCAGAAAATTGTTCACACAATGGTAGTGCAGATGGGGAAAGCACAGAGAGAGTGATGTTAAAGAGCAGACCTGCCAAGCGCATTCTGTCATTTTGAAGAAGGTAATAGATTTCAGCACAACAATTACATGTAATTTTGCTTTTGCATAAATGTAAAACAGATCTTGTCAGGAAAGGGAAAAAAATCAACTGCTGATGTGCAGCCATTTCTTGATAGGAAATAAAAAGTTTAATTTTGTTGCTAAGCAATTCTTCATCTCCAGTGTCTTCAAGATTCTGATGTGTTTACATCTAATTTAGCTCTGGATGCCACTTTGGAGACCTCAGAGGAAATATGTAACTTTCAGAAAGAGCATTTTACCTCAATTAACTACGTAAAATGGGATTTGTTCCAGTGGAAAAAGCCTCTTAAATTTGACAACTTGCTTTTACTTCAATATTGCCTGAATTATAATAGTATTACATCCACAATGACAGGGAAGGAAGATACAGGCATGATGTGTTGAGACTGCCATCTCTGATGAATAACCTTTGCAAAGCTGTGTTGTCTACCGCTACAAAGACCATAATATCCAAGCAGCCTTAACTTCACCAATGCTTGTTGATGGTAGTATAGCCTAGGATAAGCATGCCCATTGGATGTGTGGACACAAGTAAAGCCTCAGTCATATACCGAAATGTTAACCAAAATGCAATGTGATTTTCTTTATTCGGTAAGCTGGAGTAAAAGTAGTATATGTCTGCTAAATTAATTTTCTGTTCATATTGAGCTGGAAGCTTGAGTGAAATTTGATTTTGGGAGGGGGAGGGGGAGACACATTCTTCTTGTTCTGTGAATTTTGCATGATATCATAATGGTTTCAAATGAGATGGGTGAAAGACCACTCTCAGGTTGGGATGGACACCATAAAAGGATATGAGAAATCCAAGATATGTGTATATTGTCAAATACAGGTATTATATTTAATAACATTTGCATAGTCAGTGTAATATAGTGGTTAGAGATCCAACTAGAATCTGGGAGACCCGGGTTCAAATTTCCACTCTGCTGTGGAACCTCGTTGGGTAACTGTGGGCCAGTTAATCTCTCTTAATCTAACCTACATCACAGGGTGGTTGTCGTGAAGATAAAATGGAGGTAAGGAGAACAATGTAAGCTGCTTTGAGTCCTCATTGGGGAGAAAAGTGAGCTATAAATATCCAAATAAATAAATACATGTGATGAGTGATGTGTTTGTTACCTTGTTAATTCTGCTTAGAACAGCATTATTAAACCATATTAAAGTGGTTTTATATATGGCACTAACAAAATCTGATTAAAAACTAGTGCTTTTATTTGAGTGATATTGAGGGCCTCAAATTTAAGTAATTTTTGGAGGCAAGAATGTCCTTTGTGACAGAAAAATAGGTTCTCTTGGTTATTTTTATTCCTACATTATTCATGTATCACTGAGTTGTGTTTTCATTGTTTATGTAATCTGATGAGATTTATGTTTAAACTATATCTAGCGCTCAAATCTTTCATGACTGGGGCAAATGCAGTTTCACACCCAACCACTCATGATTCTTGCGTTTCCCTGTACCACCTTTTGTTTTTTGCGTGTGGATGGGGACATCATTATTATACTATTGTCTTTAATTAGGATTTATGGACCTATTCCACAAAGGCTAAAAGCTGGGACACACTTTAAACATTTAGATAAAACCTAAGTGATTTAATTCACACTCCAATTGCTGGGTATATGCAACTCCCCCTCTAACAGATGCGTTTGCATTTTGTGTGTTTGCACAAAAATAAAATAAAAATCCTTCAATCACATGGAATCTTTCACATTGGGGCAAATCACTGGATCAGGACAGTGGCTGCAATCCTGTCATGGAGCTCTCAATACATATTTGCTCTCCCTTTTGCAACAAAAGTGAGAAAGCAGGGAGTTCTTTCTGAGAATAGCCTTCATTTCTTATCAGTAAAGGCAAGATATCATCATTGCAATCAGATTCAACTTGTTCCTGTTGAATTTTAGTGCCTGCTTGATATATCTGTTTATGATAGGTTAAGAGATCCTCAGATGATTTTCTTGAGGTATGCATTCCAGCATATGTTCTCCATGGTGCAATGATCTATTCCCTCCCCATTAAAAACCACATTTTTAAATGTTGCTCTACTGCTGAATGCTGCAAGTTAAATGTTTACAAGCATAATAGAATTCTAGCATTGTACTTCACATACCTTCTAAGAGTACCTGCTAGAGGCTGCATTTAATGTGAATTATTCAAATGAATTTTATTTGCAGTTCCTTGCTCCCAAAGAAAAGCCCATGGAAATTTCACCAGTGGCAGATGAAGGTGATGATGTTGATGATCTGGTAAGTACTTTAAAGAAATCATTCATTATTATGGAAGCACCTAGATTGCAGGGGTGGGGGGGAATCAATGTGGACCGTCAGTACTCATGTCAGTGGGAGGTTTTTCATGCTTCAGTATTCTAGGGCAGGACAGTCCATGGATCAGATCCAGCCCTGAAACCACTCATCTCTCCTGAAGTGTAAAAATGTTTTTTTTTCACAGTTTTAATTTGGAAGTCAGTGATTGTGGGGCAGGTCCCTAAGGTGTGAGAGAACAAAGTTTGATAGAAGAAGGGTGCGCGTGAAGTTCTGTGGAGGAAGAGAATCCAAAAAGCACTGTTATCTTAGATGAGCAACAGGGATATTTATTCTTCTTACAGAAGAACTTCACAGGGAGAATCCAACATGAAAATACTAAATTAGGATTCATCAAGAGAACAGTGCCCTCCCTTAGGCTTGAACCAAAGGCTTGGGTTTCCTCACTCACTATATGAACCACCCTTTGAAGATGCTTATTAGTTCTGCTGATTGTTTTACACTGTATCTTCCTTATGTTAATCCTACTCTGCCCATCAGTGGTTATGACTGATTTCTCTTTGGTTATTTCAAACTGGCCTCTCTTTATTACTGCAGTCCCACTTTGTTGTTGCTTGTAACTTTAAGTATAAATAACTGCTTTGGATAAACCTGGTAAAGTGAGTTCTGATCCACAAAAAACTTTATGGTAGAACAAATGTTGTTGGGCTATAAGTTACCATCGGACTTGGGTTTAGTTTTGCTGCAACAAACTAATTTGGCTACCTCGTTGGAATTTCTATTTCATTATAACCTTTAATTTACTAATATAAATAAGGAACAGAACACTTAGTATTTAATTATGTAAGGGATTATAAGGAGAAAGTGCTACTGTGAGTTCTAAAACTTGAAGCTGAATTTGCTGGAACAGGCCGAATCCACACGTCTCAAGTTTTCCGCTTTTCCCCCGCCCATTATTCGCTTCTCAGAGGGCTGTTCACATACTCTTACCTCAATCCTGCCATTCTCTCACGTCTTTTGCATTGCACCTCAGACGAATTTGTCATGCATTCAAACGCTTCTCTTGCACAATTCTCACCGTGGATGTGGACAAATAGAAGCGTTTCACCAGGAGACCGCCCCCTTCAAACCACCCCACTTCCATGTTTGCAGCCTTTCTGGAACACCATCCCTCTTTGCCGTGCAATTATCAAGCTTTTCCACTCTCTCCACAGCATGCCTTCCTGCCCCGCCCTTTCCCTTTTTTTTTAAAAGGGGACTTTCCCAGCATTGTTGCACAATCCCAGCCATAAATCTTAATTGGGATGCTCCAAAATCCCCGCAGAGACATCAAGGGGTGGCGTCATTTCCATTTCTGTGTCGTTTTTAGGATGCCGAACAGTTGGAAATATCGGTGGCTGTTAAAATTAAATTTTTTTTAACTGTTGAAATTACCGTTATAGCGGAAATCCGTCATTCTAACATTACATTCAAGCATCAAATAATTAGTTTGCCCGTTTGGAGAGTTTGGATCACCCCCACCTTAAATATCAGTTCAAATTAGCCCCTCCAGAATAATGCTCCAATGGATTTCAAAGAAGAAGGCATAGAATAACATTAACCAATCACAGGCATCATAGGGGTGTGGCCTCACCATAGCAATTTAGCAAAAAAACGCTATAGTGGAAATCTGATGAAAAAAAAAAAAGGAACGTGATGTTGTCATCGGCGACGTCGGATCTAAACCTGTCCCATATTGCGCAATTCTACCAGGGATGTGGACGAAGTATAGCGCGAGGCAGCGGCAGTAAAAGAAGGGATGTGAACACAGACTGGGACATTGCGGGATAGAATCCAGTGCGATTAATGCACATGAAAAGCAGAAGGAAGGGAAGTGTGGATTCGGCCACAGTCTTTTCACAGCTGTAAGTTAGCTGTATAAACTGAACATATACAAAGTGCTTTTCTCTAATGATTGCCACCACCCTTCAGGCATGTGGGGTTAGAGAGGAATGCTGCTGCGTTGGAAAGTGTTTGGTTAATCTTTGTCAACTATATTTGGGTAGATCTGTCTCAAGCTTTAAGAAGCTGCACAATTTTTTTTCATCAGTAGGATATCATCTCTAGCTGCCCTGTGTAAGCTTTAGCTTGAAGTCAGTGGTCCTTGATCAAAAATGTTGCTTTCTTTTGCAGCTGGACATGATTTAAGTGGATTAGCAATTTCTAGCAATCAGTGGATCTGGAGATTTCTCTGAGCTTCAGGAAGAACCACGTGATGACTGGCTGGGAAGTTTTCTCTAGGTGCTCATTCCAGAAAGCACACCAGTTCCAAGGAAACTGCCTTGTACAGTATATGCATTTTTGTTTTCTTTGTTTGCAATGACACATCAGAAAAATTATCATCAGTTATCCATAGAATCTTATCTACTAAATCATCCTTTAATGTGACTGATGATGAACATTCTTTGCTACCAGTGGAATTTCACAACTGTTGTAACAATGCTTTGTTATACATGTAAGATGTTCTGATTGCTTCATTGCACTGGTGTAAGATTGGGAGTCTAGATTAACTTTCTATGCAAGTATGTGTGAGTGTGTTTCTTGACCTGCTTAAAGCCATACAGCATGTTCATTGCCACCTATAAATGCCTGAAATGCTGTTGAATAATTTCAGAATCTGTTCCAAAGATCCATAAACTAGCAGAGCAATTCTCATGGCAAATGTTTGCCTGTACTCATGCATAGATTTTGTGCTCTTTCCAATGTAGCACAAACAAATAAGTTATTGTACTTTGGGCTTTGTTGCTATGATGAATAGCTGACAGCTACAAAAGTAGGATAGCTGGGACTTCACTCCAGAGATGGCCCTCTACTTCAAAAAATTCAGAGGCAGCTACTGTAATTCTTGCATAGGTTCTGACATTGAGCCTCTTGCTTACTAGAGGCAGGATAACTCCTTTGTGGACCTGCAGCATGTAAGAGAAGAATGGATGATGGCACAATTAGAGGAGAAGACTAAACACTACAATGGCTGCGCCCTTTCCAGCTGCCTTGGAGCATTTATACATGGTAAGAATAGTTTTGGGTATGAACCTGGCATTCCGGAGGACCTTGAAATAGTTGACTATACATTCCAATCACTTTCTTCTGTCTGCTCCACGCCCCCCCCCCCCATCCAAGGTTGTCTTTGGAATGCTTCCTTTTATATTTTTCTACGCAGTTACTATCTTCGACTCTTTTCCTAATCTCCCTTTTCCTATGGTAACTTGGAAGTCTCACAATCTGCCCCGTTGTAAGCACCATTAAAATCAGTGGCTGGATACAGTGAAGCCTCCCGCCATTAGCATTCCACACCCTGGGAAACTCTTACAGGATGACTCAGCTCAACCCTACCCCTCCTGAGTAGATACAAATGACCTGCCAACATCTTTTCCACACTGTGACACTGAGAGATCTCTGTCTTTTGGTGCTACACCTCTGAAGAAGCCAGCCACAGCTGCTGGCGAAACGTCAGGAACTACAATGCCAAGACCATGGCAATACAGCCCGGAAAACCCACAACAACCAATGCTGAAATATATTTAGCAAGACCTTTAGTTCGTACAACAACAACATTCAATTTATATACCACCCTTCAGGACAACTTAATGCCTACTCAGCGGTTTACAAAGTATGTCATCATTATCCCCACAACAAAACACCCTGTGAGATGGGTGGGGCTGAGAGAGCTCCAGAGAACTGTGACTGACCCAAGGTCACCCAGCTGGCTTCAAGTGGAGGAGTGGGGAATCAAACCCGGCTCTCCAGATTAGAGTCCCGCGCTCTTTACCACTACACCAAACTGGCTCTCCACTGTTCAAAGGATGACTCATTTAGAAATCATCTTTCTTAGCCATAAGAGACGTCAGCTTTTGGACACCATCAAGTACACAGTGCAAAACTGAGGGTCTCTTTACATGTTACCAAGTCCTTGTAGTTGGGCAATCACATGACGATTTTGTTTCAGACTATCAATGGGAATTTTGTGCTTCCCTGACTCATGTAACCCTTTGTTCCTCCTTGGCAGAAGTGGCAGCTGCTATTTTTTCTCCTTATAGTGACCTGTGGCTACACATAAGTTTTGCAATGGACAAAGTAGCTGCTTCATAGAACACGATAAGACGGAATAGTGTAGAGAGGAAGGCAATCAGAGCTTCTGCCTGTGCACCCTGCTCATGCTGCGAGAAGGCTCTTAAGAGTTGGGAAGGCACAAAGCTCCTGTTGACTGATTCAAAGTCTTTGTGCTATTGCCCAACATACATAAGGTCTTTGTAAAGTGTAAAGAGGCTGTTTTAAGAAACAAAGCTTTATCTGTTATCCTAAAGAGGTAGGGAGTCGATTCTACTGATACGTGTGTTATGTGATTGTCACTGGTCTCTATGTTCATGCAAACTTATTATATGTTGGACAAATAACAATAATCAGCATAGGGATTGACACAGTTGTTGTCTGGCTTGCAGAATATGTGTGCATCTCACTTTCAAAAGCATCACTATCCCCTAATTTTCTTCTGCACTTTCAGAATCTAAGCATATGTTTGTAAAGGACTTTTCTTGTGGAGCTATGGCAGTTACTAGAGCCAGAACAAATTCAAACTGAGATAAACCAGCGCCTTAATGCTTGCTTGGTTTTTTAGTTCATTTATAAAACTGCCTTTTCTGACTAGTAGGTACACCCATAGAAGTTAACCATCAAAATTAATAAAATCACAACATTAAAATAATTTAAAACAATTCATTTTTAAAGCAACAATCATATCCAGTCAATAAGAGCAGTGAATAAAAGAAGTGAATGCTAAACAGTAATAAAACATCAATGGAATATTGTAAAGTATATTATAAGCGGTTAGAGGCTTGAATAGGCCAATTTCCTGATCCACTTTCATTTGCTTTTGTTTTTCTTTTTAAGTGACTCTCAGCGATTCTCAGTTTTGAAAGCTATAAAAGCATGCTTGGTTTAAGCCAAGTAATATTTTTCTGCATGGCTAGAGAACTCCCCATATCATGCAGAGCCCCCTGCCTTGTCTGTCAGTGATCCCAGTTTGTTTCCTTTTTGATGTGCATTTGACTATCAAATTTGCTATGAGCAGGAACAAGCTCGAGGCCTGCAGAGAATCCTTGGGTTGGGGGTAAATGATTGTAAGGTCTCCTTACACCCACATATCCTCCTCACCTTGTCATTCTCACCCTTCCTCCTTAACTAAGCCTCAACATTCTTTGTCTCCCAGAGTACACTCAGTTCTAATTGTGCTTTGTCTTTTGATGAATTACTTTTCTGCAAACCAGAGGACTCCTCTGATGTACGGAAGCCCCTGCTTTTCTCTGTTGGTGGCTTGGCTTTATTGCTTTTTTTTCTCCTGCTGCTGCTGCTGCTGTTAGAGACAACAATAGTGTTTCCTTCTAAAAATCATTATTCTAGCCTGGGAGGCCCAGGATAACATGATCTCATCAGATCTTAAAAGCTATACAGGTCGGCCCTGATGGTTACTTCTATGGGAGACTGTCAGGGAAGCCTAGGATTGCTATACAGAGGCAAAACACCTCTGTTCATCTCTTGCCTTGGAAACCTTATGGGATCACCGTAAGCTGGCTGCAACTTGATGGCAATTTCCACCTCCACATTACTCTAAATTCCATAAGCTAAAGGCCAAATAAAAAGGGTCAGTTCTAGTAAATCATCATAAAATCTTTGGACGATGTGTTAGAAAATTCTCTGACAAAAACACTGAAATATCAAGATCAAAAATAGATCTTTTTAGGTCCATGCAGGCAAGAGTTAAGAAAATTAATGTAAAAAATAATTGTAAGGAAAATGCACTATACATAATTCACAGATGTCTTCAAGGTGCTTGTTGTTTTAAACAATTGTTGGGCATTTGAGAGGATGACTTAGGAGAACTTAATAGGCCTTTGCTGATTTCAAATCTTAACAAGCGTCTTGTCACTGCCACATGCCATTGTTTCTTGGGGAGCCAAACACCTTGGATTTCCATGTTCAAGACTGTGCCCATTGTAGAAGTCTCTATATGCCTTTCTTGGAGTGCCCATTTGATAAAATTGACTGCCTTTTAGGGATGCCAAATGTTTACTTCTGCCTGTGCAATTTAAGTTGCTTATAAAACTGAGTGTTCACATCATCTGCCTGACCTTCGCCAGACAAGATCCTTACAGGAAGCAGTCCCAGAGAATTTCATCCCAATTGGAGGGAAAACAGTGGTGTTACAGATAGAAATATATTTTGCATTTAATTGTCCAAGAAACTAGGGCCAATCTGCCAGATGCTTGGCAGAGAGTATCCTTTGGATGAAGAATGGTGTGATGGTTACTGTCTGGTTGTCACCACTTTTATTTGTGTATTGTGACTGCATGGCTATGGGCTGCCTCTGATTTAATTTTTGGGCATAGCCCTGATGTGATTGGGGGAAAGGAGAAGGAGTAAGAGCTGAGGAGAAGAGGTCTGAGGTAAAGGCTCCGTGGACTGAATGCTGTCTTACTACACCCTCAGTCTGACCTCTACTTTTCTTTTGTTTAAATCCCAGCTGCCACAATATTCATAAAAGTGTGGGGACGGGGAGACAAAAGCTTTTATTAACTGGATGATAGCGTATAGCTTTGTGTTTCCTAAAGGGCTTGTAGTTATTACCCTAATAATGTGGTACTTGATAGTGAGGTGATTAGAAACCTCTTTCCCACATCTATTTTGACTGAACAGACAGCACTAAGGGTGTGAGTTGAGAAAATTTCTGTTTCAATTTCGGTTCCAGGGGGTTCTAGAATCATCCCATCCCATTACTGTTTGTTCCAGCTGGGGCAGTGCCAGCTTGGAAATGATCTGTTTTGTTTTTCATTTTCATGAGTTTCAGTCTGTTGTGTGCTCACAAGGTGGGCATTAGCTGCTCATGAGTAAACACATGCTGTTCTTTTCAAGTGAGGGTGGGGAAACAAGGCTCTGGGGCAGCTGCTTTTGCACACAATGGCACCAAAATTGCACAGAACATAATTTTCCCTCCAAATCATCGGCCCACTGAGTTTGAGAGCACACAACAACAGGGTTCATGAGGAATGACTGGAAAAGATGTGTGTCAAGGTGAGTGTTGGGCAGCTGTGCTCACATGTACATGCTGTTCTTTTCAGGGGGAGATGGGGAAATGAGGCTCTATTTGCACTTAACCAAAAACCACATCAATCAAAAAATAAATAAATCTGATGCAGTATATGAAAGCTCACACAGCAATGGACACCCAAGAAGGAGAGTGTTGGTGGGTGCACACAATTGTGGGAAACTTACTGGCAAAGTGGCACTGGCATGCTGATGTCCCACAAGCAGAAAAGCACTCCATTGCCAACTAACACAGTGCAGCCAGCCTGTCCTTGCGATGTGCGTAAAACTGCACAGACTTTATGAGATTAGCATTATTTATTAATGTATTGGTTTAAGAGTTTGTTATGGAGGGCTAGTAGCCCTTAGTTTTGGCTGCGGTTATATCCAGTGATGCTTCCTTTTTTGGTTTTTCAGGATCTATATGAGGGCAAAGTTGGCATTTTAGTTTGTTGCAGGCCTTGGCACCAGAGTCCATGTTACTATTAAGTAGTTTATCATTGTGTGTGAGTAGTTTAGGTTAGCAGGCTGTCTTGCTAGCTATTTTGATCTATCTCCAAAGACGTTATGTTACCCAAAAAAGTGGTCTCTTAATTAGTTGGGGGAATTAGCTTTAAGGAGACAAGCAAGAGAGGGTAACTGGGATTCTCCATCTACGTTTACAGGGATTATTCCCTTAGAGAACTCTTAAGACAGACAGAGGTTCAACCAGAAAGTTGTTTTTATTAAAAGAGAAATAAAAGGGCAGACGTACAGAAAACCACACACAGCACACATACAAGGCTAACTAGGAAAATCAGAGAAAAGGGGGAGAAAGCACTGTAGGAAGGGCGATAATTACCAGTCTTGAAGATAGAGGTTCACAGAAGTGGCAGCAAAATGATCAGCGTTTCACAAGGAGAAAAAAAGCAGCCCAAATGGATTTGGGGGATGAGTGGATGGATCCAGGACACTCTCACGCTCACTGGTGCCCAGGGAGTCCAATTACAGCACAAAATGCTCCCTGGGGCAAGCTGATGTCTTTGCCCCCGAAACAGTAACTCGATGGCTGTCTCTGGAGGTGGACAATGGAGTTGGAAAAGGCTTAATGGGTCTACCTGAGGTAGACTATAGGTGAAAATGGTGTTTGATGACCCTTTGAGTGCTGGACAGGAAAAGCTACCAGGTTTGCTAAACAGCATGATTAAGGTAAGTGGGTGTGGGGAAATGAGATCAGGCATTAATGAGATAAGTCAGGAGTTTCTTGGGAGACCTTATTGTCCTAAGTTACGCATCTCTCTCTGGGGAATGGAGGGGCATCAGTCAGTCAGCTGCTCTGATTCACACTGGTAATTTTCAAGCCTCCCGCCTGATTGGCATCCGCGCTCGGACAAGCAGTGCTTTGGACTTACAATTCATGAGGAAAGGGTGTTAATGATATTCTATCTATAAACTTCCCTCATAGCAGTGAGGAGGGGTCTGACTGCTAACAGTTATAGCTAAAGATGTGCTTCCCACTGATATCAGTGTGAAATGAAAACGAATAAAAAGTTTCAAAATTAAAAAGAATGTAAAATTCAACGGTTCCTCATTAAACTGGGGCATGGGGAGGGTGCTGAAAAACAGAATTTTAAAATGCTGGAGGAAAAAATAAGCAAAACACTACACGAGAATGCTTATACGGAGGCCATACTGAACTGACTTGGGAGATCGAATACATGATGTATTCGATGTCTCCTTCCTTTCCTTTCTTGGTTCTCTCACTTAAGGAAACAATTCTTTCATAGCTGCAGTGGTGGAACTAAGAGCAAGAAAAAGATGGGGTCCTCAGCTGTCTTCCTCCCTCCCTTCGCTCATATACAGCAGATACCATGAAGTTGGATTCAGTATTAAGGCATCTATGGCTTCACTGAAATACTTTAGTCCTAAATTGAACAGTGGTCCACGTGATAATTCTCATGGTGGAGACTGGGCCTGGGCCTCAGGAATGCATACTCTGATTCATATCAGTGGCATCCATCACTTCTAAGCCAGCCAATCATGTATAAAACATATATGTGATCTGCCCAATATCCATGCAGCCCTTTTTGGAAAAGATCACACATATCGAACAAACGATGCTTACATTTTTGAATGAGATCACCTGCCTTACCCAAGATACTGTTTGCATGCTGCTGGACATGAGAATGCTCAAGGCTTTTAACATATAGTACCATGTCTTTACTGGGTCTCACTCACAGGGTTCTATTCATAGATGCGTTGCATATTTTTAAATAAAGAAGGTGCCGCAAGGAAGGCATTTTCAAAATCAACGCAAGCCTCCTCTTATGCTAGAATTCCATACTGTGAATTTATTGGGTAAACTAGTATTTTTATAAAAATCTTCAAAATTATTTTTCTTTCCTTTGTATGTTGTATGGGATTATAGACATAACAGCAGTCTGATGATTATTTAATACACAGAAAACAGTTGAATGGTTGGCTCAGACAGCAGGCATATAAACATTTGCTGGATTTAAAGCTCTTCACTGTTTGTTGACTCATTTCTGAGCTTGTCTGCATTAGGGTTTCCCCTTCGGACTACATTTACCAAAGTAAACGGCAGCTTAAAGCGCTGTTTGTTTTCAAGCACTGAGAAGAGTTAGACTCTGCAGGTCAGGATGCATTTTATTTAGCCCAAGTTTCCTACCTCCATAGGACTTTTTATTATGTACAATTACTACGTTTATTTGGATTTTTTAAACTTGTCCTCAAGGCCCAAGGAAATATTTTAATAAAAACCAGATAAGTTCTGCACATTCAAATGCTGAAATATCAACTACTAAGAGCCAACTCTACCCTGTGGATGGACTTCATAAAACCATGGAAGAGCCTTATAGTATTTCCACCCACCCACCCCCAAAATTAGGATTGGTCATTCACAAGCTTCCAGCCAAAGGTTTAGTGTCCATAATCACACTAAACCAGTCTAACACTCAAGCTCTAGAAACTAAGTTTGCTCATAAATTTATTTTTCTTTCTTGAGCTGAACAGTAATTTGTCCTCATTATGTAGAAAAGGAGCTTTTCAATATTAAAAGCAAGACGGTAAGCCCTCCTAGCTAGCTCCCAAACAATAAAAAGGAAGGAAAGGTGGCTGGAATGAGGAAAATTCATTGAATGCCTTTTTATGTGAATAATCTTACTCTACACGTTACATTGTGAATTGCAACATGAGAACATAATGCTGTGTATAAGCATATTGGGAACTTCTGGTTTTAATACAAGGAAATGTGGGATAGCCTGCACTTTTCTTCACAGCATGGGAACAAGTAAAACTGGAAGAACAGTAGTTTTATCTTCTCTTAATTGGCTATCTGGACAGTAGAGAACTGAAATACCTTAGGCATTGAGCTAAATTTGGAGAAATCCCCTGCTGTTTGGAAAGGTAAATAGGACTATGAATTCATGGGTGATGGCCACAGTTGAATAAAGGCTAAGGGGGAAAGGAAGCTTACCCAGAGGTAATAGCACATGCTCTGCATGCAGAAGGTCTCCGACTCAATTTCTGGTATATTTTATCTATTTCAGTAGAACACACTGGAGAAGACTTTGTTCTGCCTGAAGTATTGCTGATCCACTGCCAAATAGAATAAACAGGTCATTTCGTAGAAAAAGAGGTGGAGGAACTCATTAGCATACCTCATTAGCATAATTCATTAGCATATGCCATGCCCCTTGACATCAACGGAAGCGTGTCATTAGCATAACTGATTTGCATGTGCCACACCCCCTGACATCACTGTTTTGGACTCAATCCTGGCCATTCAGGGCTGAAATTGGGCCCAAAATGGCAAAAAAAGGGCTGAAAATGGCTGAAAAGAGGCCCCAAATGGTCAGGATCGGGCTGCTGCTGAGTGGGAGAGTGATCCACCACCTGTCAGAGGCCCGATCCTGGCCGTTTTGGTCCCAATCCAGGCCGAAACGGGCCCAAAATGGCCAAGAGTCAGGTGGGCAGGGCCACCTGACATGTGACCTCTATGGGGAACGACCGGAACTGTGTTCCTGTGCGTTCCCCCTCAAAATGAGCCCTGGGAATAAATAATAAAGAGTTAGTTGTTTTGATTCAATATCTGATGTCATATATTCATCTCATCCACTTTGCTGTATGCTGAAGAGGTTTTAAAATACAGTACACTGTCTAATATGAGCTCATTAGTGCAAGCTATTTACACCTGACAAATCTAGCAATTTGTCCTGGATGGCAATAACTAAGGGTATCATTGTATTTGCTTCATTTACACCCTGCCTTTCTCCCTAATGGATACCCAAAACAGCTCACATCATTCTCCTGTCCCCCATTTTATCGCTATCTTATTGTGTTGGGGTAAGGTAGGCTTACCTCAATGCCATTCCAAACTTTCTGCCATGTATCTGTCTGTCCCCTCCTTCCCTCCCTCTGCTGCTTTTCCTCCCAACAGGAACCCAAAGCAGCTAACAACAACAATTACCCCTCTTATTCGCACAACAACTCCCCTTTGAGGTAGGTTGGACTGAGAGTGTGTGCCTGGCCCAAAGCCCTCCAGTGAGCTTCCATGGCAGAGTGAGGATTAGAACTCAGATCATAGCCCTTCAGCAGTAGGTCTGCTGTTGGATGCAGTGCCCCAATTGTGCACAATGTGCACAATGTGAAGCAAGCACACAACCTGATGCACAGTTTAGGTAACAGAAGTAAGTTGATCAACAACTGATTCACAAGAAGTGCCTTTTCAGAAATTCCCTTGTGTCATCCAAGAGAAGGACATGAAGTTAAAGCTTCTAAAATTAATTTTTAATGGCTGAAAATGGTTCCATGGGGGTCTCTTCCCCTCTGTCGTCTCCTGATCCTGGATGAGAAATACCGTGGTGTTTTCTAGTTGCCACAGGCTTTCCATGTTGCTTTGTTTACTAGCACCCTGAAAGTTCTGGCATGGTATTATTGGCTGGGCACTTGTGCTGCTAACACTCCGAGAGGGAATGTATAATTTATATTTACTAATAGAACTTGGAGTTAGAGTCACACTTATCTCCAGCTCAGCATGCTGCCAGGCACTGAATACAGTTGTGAGAACTTTTCCCTCTTATGTTCAGAACAAATGGCAAACGCACACTTAAATTGGATTCTCTGTTTTTACGAGGTTTTTCAAAGGAACATCATTTGTTATTTGTGTTAACAGCAGTGTCAGTAATTTGGTGTTTGAATGACTCTAGGTTTTAATGCCTAATATCTCAGGCTGTAATGGGCACAGCAGGGGCAACACATTTCAGCCTTGGACTGTTATGGATGAACTGGGATGTTTTTACAAGGGGTCTGGCCTTCTCCCGCAGAAAATGAGGATTGCGGTATTCTCTTTTAGTCATTTCCTCTCTCTCTGTTTTGTTTGTTCTTTGCTGTCACCTGTTTATTGGCTTGATTTATTGGCAGGCCTCCCTAGCACACCTGTTGCTCCTCTTGTCCTGTTCAAGGGCTTGGAATGAAACCAGTCCTCTTTGTAGTCATCATCTGTGCTGTTGGGAAGGGCAGCCTTGCCTTAGCAAGAGGAGTTAGCCCTTCTTTCTGCAAAGTTCTGGCAGCCCAAGCCTCCAGAGATTCATCCCAGCGGCTGAAGTCATGTAAAGAGAGCAAGCATTACTTTGGCATTACTTTTTTAAAAAATCACTGGAAATGCTTGTAGAAAGAGAAACATTTCTCTTGAATGACAATTCAAAGTTAAAACATTACAGTCAATAAAAACACTATAGAATTTATCTAACAGGAAATTAAGTGATTCCTAATAATAATGGCTTGCCATATCACTTAACTGAGTCTCATAACGAGAGCTACATTTTAGAATCAAAAGGGTTAGCAATGTATTGTAAATCCAGCATGTTAACCAGGTCATGCACTGGACCTATTATTCTTCAAAAGCCTGAAAAGAGATGGTATGAAAATTGGAGGTATGGCTTATTAGCCAGTGAAAGCATACCTTATTATCAGTTTTGATATGTGGGTACTATACTAGTTGCTGTGGTCTATCTCCAGAATCAGATTAAGAGCCTGTTTGGTTCCAGAAGGATTGAGGTGATTTAGCCCATTACAGTGGGATCTTCAGTAGGATTTCACCTTTCTGAGTCTGTTGACGTTAATGCCTATGGAATAAACTATTGGATTGGATCCTGAGATTGATTTGCCAGTGAGGAAGGCTCCTTCCACTGGAAAGTTCATCTGCTATTGGAATGGAGACTCGGGGCCCAACCCATTGATTTTGGCTGTTAACATTGTGGATCCTGTATTCCTCTCCCCTCTCCCCACACACACACTTGTGCTAAGCAAGTGGGTAGCTGTTGAAGTTAGTCTGAAGGAACCACTCTGGTGATCAGCATCCTCTGCTACCAATACAGCCACCAGAGTGCCATCTAGCAGAACACTTTTGGGTAGCGAGAGGCTAACCAGAATCCCTTTGCCTCGTGTTTTAAGGAACTTCTGATAAAATTAACCTGCACAGTCCAAGCACAATCCAAAATTATTCCATTTTTGATGTGTCCAGATTGAGGAAGTGAGCTCAAGCGGTATTTTTGCTTGTCATGGGTCAGTAAAAGCAACACAGAAAAGAGAATGCATAAGTCTGTGGAGAGCCTTGTCGTTGCCTGTTTGCAAGAGGGTAGTATGCAGTCTTCCCTAAAGAAGATGGTTATTAAACCTCTTTTACATCTCATTGTGAGTGGCCTTGAATCGGGTTCTGTCTGGGAAAAGTATTTAGAATGTAAATGCAGAATAACTCCAGACACGGTTGCCAGCCTCCAGGTGGGGTCTGGAGATCTCCTGGAATTACAACTGATCTCCAGTTCCCCTAGAGAAAATGGCTGCTTTCGGAGGGTAGATTCTATGGTATTGTACCCCACTGAGGTCCCCACCCTCTCCAGGTTTCGCCCACAGATCTCCAGGGATTTCTCACCTCAGAGTTGGCATACCCTTTAACCATTTCCAGTCCTTCTGGGTTTGGCATTGCAGCTGCTTTGGTAACTCTCCAGAAATTGATGAAGATATAGTAATCCCTTTTAAATTTCTCGGGGCCAAACTGAACATGATGTTGGAAATCTGTGACTGGATCTCTCTTTTTTTTTTCTTTACAAGAGCCGCAGGAGAGTTCAAATTGGATTGCAGCAGCAGTGCTGGGAGAAACTACCACCCACCTGCACACACAGTGGTTTCTTGATCTAAATTGTGCCTGAAGTTGCTGTTTAAGAGCAAATAGGGAAAAACACAGGTAACCATAATAGAATAAAAACATGTATCACCAGATTTACCCTGCTATCCTAAGCATGCTTACTCAGAAAATTAATCCCACTGTGTGTTCAATGGTCGTTACTTCCAGGAAAATACACATAGGATTGCAACCTTTGTCAGGGACATTCTGCATAACCTGCAATTTAGGCCTCAGCTATTTTTGATATAGTAGGCTATTAGATGTGTATGTCATTGGAATGCATATGAGCCTTGGTGGGAGCAAGAACTGGATTGCTCTGCCTGAGGAGATCAAGAAAGCTCCCACTCTCCTAGCTATCTGCAAACTCTGTAAAATCAAATTATTCAGGAGAGCTTTCTTACACAGGCTGTGCAGTAAGGAAATGGTTCAGAGAGAGGTTTTGGTACAGGGATGGAGACTGGAGACTAAACTACTGAGTCTTACAATAGCCCTACAGATAAGATTAGCATATCAGCCACCAATCCATATGCAAAAGAACCTCCTCAGGATACAGTGAAGCTTCCCCCCATTTGCATGCCAAAACCTGGGAAACTCTTACAGGATGACTCAGCCCAAACCCACCTTCCCAAGTAGATATAAATTACCTTCTAACATTTTCTCCACACATTGATACTGAGAGATCTCTGTCTTTCAGTGCTACACCTCTGAAGATGCCAGTCACAGCTGCTGGCGAAACGTCAGGAACTGCAATGTCAAGACCACGGCCATACAGCCCAGAAAATCTACAACAACTATAGTGTATTTCGTTTATGAAAGTTCCTTGGCCCTCAGAGGATTTGAGGGAGAAGGTGGGAAAGAAGTTCTGCCAACTCCTCCTCTGTGTTTTTCTGCTGGATCCAGCTCATCAGTCTTTTGGGTGCCAGACAATGGTTTTGATTCCAACTCAGATCTGAACTTTTCCTCTTGCACCGAACTTCAATTAAGTAATTGTAATTAGATTCATGATAAGACATTAATTAGATGCATTGTGTTGCTCTACCAGGAAGGCAGTGTGAAATGAATACTGAACATGATAATGATTGAGCAGAGAAACTGAAGTGGGAAAGCTTTCTTCTGGTTTCTTCCCTAAAGTGTATTCGGGGAGACAGAAAGAGAGGGTAACTGGAGGTACCTATAAAGGATGTAAGAAGAGGAGCTGCCTCTTTTATGTTGTGAATCTTATGTTTACTCAACCAAACTTAGGCCTCTTCTGCATGGGCAATTTTCTCCTCTCTTTTTGAGTATTCATTTCTCAAGGATCAGGTTTTGGCCATCCACATTTCCACATGCTGCTCTTAATTCTGGTGTTCTGTGTTGTGCTGGCATTTTTTGTCCGCACCACCATGAAATAAAGAGGATTATATGGTGAGTGCAGATGTCATCACTGATGTCACTGTCAGCATCAACAGTGCCATCACATCAGCACCACCCCTTTTCTTATTTTTGCATATGCCCAATCATTTTATGACATTATAATGACCGGAGGTGCCCAGCACCAGAGGCAGTGGGGACAAAACCAAAAGAGAAACAAAACCAAAAGGAAACCCAACATGGTCTGCATGCAGTGTTTGTGAAGAGTAAGCCCAAATGCAAAGTTTTTAACCCCAAAAGTGTGGAAAGCTAAACTCTAAAAACCTAAATGAGATCCATTTAACCACAACACAGAGTAACCCTATCATGTATTGTCGAAGGCTTTCACGGCCGGAGAACGATGGTTGTTGTGGGTTTTCCAGGCTGTATTGCCGTGGTCTTGGCATTGTAGTTCCTGACGTTTCACCAGCAGCTGTGGCTGGCATCTTCAGAGGTGTAGCACCAAAAGACTGACAAAGTAGTTGGAAGTGTTGTCCAGTATTTTGGTGTCCTGGAATAAGATACTGTGCCCTACTGTGCCCTACAGTATCCTACAGGAAAAGTGTTTTTGCCATATATCAAAGGAATTACTGATCAGATGGGAAAGCTTATGAAAAAGCATAACCTTCAAGCAGTATTCAGACCCACCCGAAAAATACAACAGATGCTACGATCAGCAAAAGACAGTAGAGACCCCCTCACCTCTGCAGGAGTATACCGTATACCCTGCAGCTGTGGACAAGTTTACATCGGGACCACAAAGCGTAGCATCCAGACAACAATAAAAGAACATGAAAGACACTGCAGACTTGGACAACCTGAAAAATCAGCAGTGGCTGAACATAGCCTAACTCAAACAGGGCACAGTATCTTATTCCAGGACACCAAAATACTGGACAACACTTCCAACTACTTTGTCAGACTGCACAGGGAAGCCATTGAAATTCACCAGCATAAGCAAAACTTCAACAGGAAAGAAGAAACCTTAAGAATGAACAGAGCATGGTTTCCAGTTCTGAAAAACACCAGGCTAACAAAACACTCTATACCTGACAATAGCCCTGCAGAGAAGATTAGCACATCAAGCACCAATCCATATGCAAAAGAATCCTCCTCAGGATACAGTGAAGCCTCCTGCCATTAGCATTCCACACCCTGGGAAACTCTTACAGGATGACTCAGCTCAACCCCACCCCTCCTGAGTAGATACAAATGACCTGCCAACATCTTTTCCACACTGTGACACTGAGAGATCTCTGTCTTTTGGTGCTACATCTCTGAAGATGCCAGCCAGGAACTACAATGCCAAGACCACGGCAATACAGCCCAGAAAACCCACAACAACCATAACCCCATCATCATCATCATCATCATCATCATCATCATCATCATCATCATCATCATCATAGCTGGCTTCAAGTGGAGGAGGGGGGAATCAAACCCAGTTCTCCAAATTAGAGTTCTGCCGCTCAGCTTGTGCCATCTCTTATGGATGGAGGATAATCATTGGCATTAAAGGCTTTGGCAAGTCCCCCATTTGATGAGACACTTCCTTTGCACTGAGCCAGTTTATACTGGGTTCCCTGGCATCATGCTACAAGAAGGAATGTTAACAATAGGCAAGAGCTTCAAATTTACAGCTCTTAGTCTTTGCTAAACCCAGGAAGCTTATGCAGCAAGGGATGTGGAACAATGCTGGACGTTGTTGTGGGGTTGAGCAAGATTTTATGTACACTCATTACACAGTATATCCAGTAGATTTATATAGATAATTAAATTTTTGAAACTGTTGGCATTTGGTATGTGTTACAAGTTAAAAATCTAGACCTGTATGGTCTCCAGGCTTGAAAAACTTGTATTTTTAAAGATAAAAGAGTTAGCCACCATAGCATCAATGAAACAACTCCTTAACTCTGTCGCCTCTCTGCAACTAACTTCTATCATCATCTGTCACTTGGCAGTACACTAAGGTTGAATCTAATAGATAGAGTAGGTATGCAGGAAGAAAGAGCTGTCAAGAGGAACTCCATCTCTAAAGCCTTCCCAGTCCTCCTAGCAATGGGCCTTTTCCAGAGATTCATATGTATACAAGATAATCAGAATAACTTGAAGAATGATTATAATTGGGCACCCTCTGCTGTGACAAAGACAGGGAGCATAGGCAAGGCTTCATTATACCAGGATATAGAGATAGGGGATGGGGGGAAAATGTCTCAGTTGAGCATTTCACTGGGATGAAACTCAATATTATTTAATATGAACCAGTTTTCCATTTACATTAACTATTAAAATCTGATAGCAGCAACAACGTTTGTAACTTATAAGTTGAATCTGGTTCTTTATTATTTTCAGTTTTATTCTTTTCAATGTACTGCTTTTGTTTTCCCTTAATTTACCATTAAACTCTTTTGAAGAGTATTCTTCCTTTCTGCCTAGTCACACTAGATTTCCTTTGAATCACTTGATGTACCAAAACAGATTTAAGGGAATTTGGAGTGGAACAAATTGTCACATATTCAGTTTTCATTTCCCCCCAATATTCCCTTTTCCTTTCCCTTGTTACAAAGTCATTGAAAAGAATATTTGTAAATGCAAATCATTTATAAACTTTGGATTGTACACATTACATAGATGGGAGTAGCCATGTTAATCTGTTGCCATAAAAATAAACAGGAGTTTTGTTGCACCTTTTATTCTAGCATAAGTGAGCACATGGACTTCACTAGAGCCTTCATACTCGACGTGCATTCACAATGATTTTATTGTTGCAATAAAATAAATGTGTATATACTTCAGTGTGACTATGGTGCGGGCTAGCAAGTTGTTAAAAATACAGTGAAGTGGAATCCACTCTGCTATATTCCTTCAGACATGATAGTTCCACTGCATTTCTCCTACTCGGTGATGGTAAATTACATCATGAAGTGGGAAAGTCATGGCTGTCTGCATTCACTTGAAGAAAGATGTAAAATATAGGCTGGCAACATAAATTCACAACTGGCTGATTCACTCATTATGTAGCATACAGGTGGATAACAACAACAACATTTGATTTATACACCGCCCTTCCAGATAATTTAATGCCCACTCACAGCGGTTTACAAAGTATGTTATTATTATCCCTCACAACAATCACCCTGTGTGGTCAGTAGGGCTGAGAGAGCTCTGGAAGAGCTGTGACAGACTCGAGGTCACCCAGCTGGCTTCAAGCAGGGGAGTGGGGAATCAAACCTGGTTCTCCAGATTAGAGTCCCACTGCTGCCTTGTCAGAGTCCTGCTGAATTGGGTTACTTAAAATTAAAGCTAATATATACAACTGTGCTCAAATCTTCTTCCCTTCACTGAAGGTGTTCTATACTTATTAGCAAGAAGCTCTCTAAACAGTACTTGTTCCACAGTGGTCACTTGCATTTTAAGAAATTTCCACAGGGCAAAATTATTTATCTTTTAAAATGAGTGATGTCATCAGGCAAGATACGAAAATTTAATCATCTTGGTTCCACATAAACTCACATGGAGAGGCAAATGGTACTGTACCCAGACAATCAGAAAACCTGGGAAGTGGGGTACAATTACCCTAACATGGGCAGATGCTCCAGATGAAAGCCCCCCCCCCCATGCTTTTACATCAACCACAGTAAGTTACACCTTAACTGATACCAAAGACTTTTTTGCTGCAACAAACTAAATTATTGGTTGTTGTGGATTTTCCGGGCTAAACAGCCTGGAAAATCCACAACAACCGTCATTCTCTGGCCATGAAAGCCTTCGACAATATAACTTAATTATTCTTCTGGAACTTTTCCTTGTCTGTATTCACCCATTGTCATGGATTTCCACCACCACCTCATCTATTTTTTAACAGGAGTGTGTGTATTCAGTCATGTTGGCTACACCATAGCGGAACTACAAGTGACAAAAGGCACAGGTTGGACACTTGTCAGCTTCCCTCAAGTTTTGATGGGAAATGTAGGCATCCTAGTCTTGCAGCTTGGCTCTCTGATTTCTGTCCAATGGACTTTTCAACTGTCACTTGTCCAACATTCCGCCAAGCGGCCTACATTTCCCATCAAAACTTGAGGGAAGCTGACAAGTGTCCAACCTGTGCCTTTTGTCACTTGTAGTTCCGCTCTTAGACTGTGTTAAGGAAACTGTAGCAGTAGCTGCATTGTTATTGCTTGCTCACATGAGCTGTTTTCTGTATATCTGAGCTGTTGTCACAAATTGTGAAATTCCAGTTTTCCAGGAAAGGGCTTGAGACAGAAAGAATGACTGAAGGTGAATGGCAGTGTGCGGGGGCAGAAGGGAATTTAAACTTAGGTCTAAGATAATGCTTATAGCTCTGCTCTGCAATTTGTCTTGATGCAGAGCATTGGTCTGAACTGTAAGTGACATGGTTTACATTCCATGTGGTCTTGGGGAAGGGGTGGGTGGAAAATATGATGTTATGATTCATGGAGCTGTCACTTCAATATTAAATCAACACAATTAATTATCATTTTGGCAATGCAGCTGCAACAATAACAGCCCCCATTCAGATTTTTGCCCAGACACTTGGCTTCATGAGAAACAGGTAGTGTTAATGAAGATATTTACCATTAATTGTGTTCAGTCCAAAGAAGGTCCCTCTGTAGTCAGTGAGGATTTTAATTAATCAAAGCAGCAGGTAGGTTGCATCAGCCTCAACCATTAGTGTAATTAACTAATTCATTTTCCTGTTTTGTAGCACAATGACTGTTCTTAAAGACAATCATTCATTTTTTATGCCATTGCCTTCTCTTCTCCCGCATCACTGCTGCCCTATCGCTATAGGAATTGAACCTTTCATAACTTCTTTTCATAACCACTTTCTGACCTTATCAGCAGCAATAAATGTTTATGGCTTTCCTTGACTTTCTGACACAGGAGGTAAAGTTTTTGTTTTCCAAGTCAAATGATGTTGATGAATTGATTGTTGCTCTCTAACCAGGTTCCTTGAAGAGTGAAGGCAGCTCTTTCACACAATCATTTGAGTCAGTTGCAGTGCCTTTCCCAGATGAATTTTAAATGCATTGCCAAAGGCTGGGCAAATGCTTTTGAAATGACTGGCTGCTGCTCCTCCATGCTTAACCAATATAAACTTTTGGCAATTTCACTGAAGTGTTTGGAATTTGTGATGAAATGACAAGACCTAGTTCAGGCTCATCAGGGGGCACAGTTAGCTGATCTTGGCACCATTCAGGAGAATGTAGGAATGGCTAAAAGGAGGAGCTGTATAAAAATGTACACATGGGGCACTTCGGCACTGAAGATTTTCCTATGAGTTTCCACTGCTTTTACATCCAATCAATTTCAGAAATTGATTCCATACTACAAACTTGGTTCATATTTTTTCTAAGTTCTTGAGCTGGGCTTTCTTTTACACATCAGAGCTGCAGAAAGATTGCCTGTTTCCTACATCAATGCATTCACCATTGTAAAGTCCACAATGAACCACCCCTGTTTTTTTTCACAAGTGCAACATCAATATATTGACATTGTGAGCTTCTATGCAGCTCCCCATCCTTCTTCTTCCAACTCTGTGCCTTTATAACTAGACCTTTATAATCAGAGTGAAAGGATCCCTTGGCTTGGTGGATTTGGAGTACTCATCCAGCTCCCACCTCCTCTCTTTTCTCCCCACACACTTCCTCCCTCCCCATTTCTTCTTTGCTGCAGACATATCTTTCTCCTTCTTTATTTTGTAATTTGTAGAGGTAATGGTGGTGACCCCCCCCTCACTCACCTGCTATTGAGTTCATACATTCAGAGGTAATAAACTTCTGAATACCAGTGCCAGGAGGCAATATCAGGGGAAAGCCTTGGCCTCTAGGCCCTGTGGTTAGGTTCCCAGGATAATGGGTTGGCTGCTGCATGAGACAGGATACTGGACTAGATGGACCACTGGTCTGATCCAGCAGGGTTCTTCTGGTATTCTTACATTGCTCTGTTTCCTTGCTGATGAATTTAGGATGGGTATGTGTGTGTGTGTAAAATCAGGCCTATACAAACCCTTTTGCAAACAAAAACGTTGGTTTTAATAATAAAAGCACTCAGGCAGCAGCTTGAAAATTTAGGGGAATAAAATAACTGGGGTGGGGATGTTACATTTTTGATAGTCCTGGTAACACATATTTTCAATTTTCTTTTTGCTGTAGTCTTTGTATTTTTTGCTCCCCTCCTTTTTTCCCCTTCTTTGTCTTGTTTCTGATTTTTAAAAATTAAAAAAAAAATTAAGAGAGAGAGAATATACAGAAAGGGACATAAAATTAACATGATTGGGTCCAAGCTTCCCAAAATGTAGTTAAGGGTGAGTTCATTTGCATGGTAGATTAGTTAAGTGATAATTGCCATTAGAAGTTCTGAAAAGTCTGTTAGACTGATGTCCATGGTAGTCAGGCATGTCTATATCTGAGAACGCTTGATTTTGTCTTCAAACTTGCCATCAGTTCAGAGTGCTGTGGAATGCCTTTTGATTGGGATGTTGGAAAGAAGGCTATTATGCCCCATTTTGGCTGGTCTGTGCTGGCTTCCAGTTTAGTTTCTGAGCCATGTGGCATTGTGAGCAGTCAGCCTGGCCTCCACCATTTTAAGAGCTGCTTATGATATAAAAATCATAGCTCCCTTGAATCTGATGCACCTTGATTTGCATTAGCAAGCCAGCCAGCTGAGCAAAGCATTGCTGAATCCCACCCGGGAGAATGAGTCATACATGGAAGGAATGCATAGCTGAGTGACAGGGGGTGATTAGATCATGCCTCCCCACACTGTGGAATGTGGCATCTTGACAATAGAGGTGCTTGTGAGTCACCACCCTGAACATTCCAATCTCCCCTCTTCCCACTGATTAAATTCTTTCCTATGATTGCGAGCCATCAATCAGCTCTGATAAATTTGTAACTCCTTCCTGGGAACATCTAATCAAGACTCTAAATTCATTAGGCAAGTGCTAGGAATATTAAATTAACCGCAGTTTCTTTGTGTAACACCAGGAGAAACCAATCTGATTCCCTTGTCACACCCCAGTAGCACTAATCAAAGGTAATCAAATCTTGGTCATGACAAATCAAATCTTTGTCATTCACAGGAGGTGACCTTTAAGGTCTTTGTCTTAACAGCTGAGGTACTCTCCAGCCTCAGGGCTTTATTTGCCCTATAAGAACCCGGGTTTTGTGTCCTTGGATCCTAGCACTGTATCCTCAGAGACTCCTTCTTTGAGCCTCTCCTGGTTGAGAATGCTGGCCATTTGATGCCCTCTTCCCCATGGACTACTCTGCTCTCCAGTTAGGTAATTATCACCCCAAATCCCTGAAATCTAGTCCAATTGTCACTACTGCTTTCCTAGGAACCTTGTGTGATTATGAGTTACTTTTTGTGTGTATGAGTTTTCCCCTTTAAATAAAAATTACTTTTGTTTTCAAAGAACTTGTTTCATCAGTTTCCTTGGGAAGGGGACCCTGTAAAAATTGGTGGGGTATCTTGCTTGTTACCCCTCTTGGATAGCCTTCTCCTTGCTGCTAATTCCCCCTACTTGCAAGGAGACCCATTCTGGTAACAGCATTGATGTTGCATGTCTGGAGGACCATCTTCTGTATAATTCTCCCTGCTTGCTGAGGTCAGGAAGAGAGGCTGTGCTTCAAGTTTCTTCTTTTTACAGAGTTCAGGTTATTCAGTCCTTATTCAGACCTAGCTGTGGTGATCCATGCAATGGTCACCTCCAGGTTGGACTACTGCAACTCATTCTACACTGGGCTGCTCTTGGGTCTGCTCCGGAAGCTACAACTGGTCCAGAATGCAGAGGTCTTCTGACCAGGACTCCATTCTGGTCACATATAACACCAGTTTTGCACCAGCTGCACTGGCTCCCAGTTGAATTCTGGATTAAGTTCAAGATTTTCTAACCTTTAAGGCCCTTAGCGGACTGGAACCAGCATACATGCGGGACTGACTCTCAACATATGTCCCCTGGAGGCTGCTTTGTTCGGTGAACCTCCTGGCCCCAAGGAGATTTGGCTTGCCTCAACCAGAGCCAGGGCTTTCCCAGCCCTGGCACCAACCTGATCGAACTCTGTCTGTGGCAACCCAGGTTCATTCAGATTTGCTATCTTTCCACCGAGCCTGCAAGACAGAAATGTTCTGGCATGCATATGATAATTGAGGTGGGCAAGCTGTCCAAATTGTCCATGCTGACCACCTGCTATGGGGGGGGGGCAGATGTCCCACTCGACTCTGTATCCATCTATAACAGGCTATCTTACCCATGGGTTTGTTTAGGCTGAATGGGAAGTGCAATATAGGTGCAGCTGTCTTGCACACTGTATTGTTAATTGCTGATTTTATATTTATGCTGCCAAGTTTTATTATTGTATATTTTATTATTGTATATTTTAAACTGTTGTGATCTGCTCTGAGCCCGCTTGCAGGGAAAGCTGAATATAAATTTAATTAAATAAATGCATACTACCTGATTTTTTAAAGAATGGAGATGATAGGGATTGAACCTGGGATGCTTGCAAAGTAGATACTCTGCGAGTGAGCCATACCCTCTCCCTCCCTTAATAGGGTTTAATGGATGGCCAGCACTGGGAGCAGAGGGACAGGCCATTGCTCCATAGAGTGCATACATTGCATCCAGAAAGTCTTGATTTAATCCCTGCTGTCTCTAAAGAAACTTGGTTAGCACATACATTGATAATTTGACTCATGAAGCTTCATACGGTCATAGGTGCATGCTGGAGACATGTCCATTGCATACCAGCCTCTTGTTTTCTGCCCTTTTGTTCACGATGACAGTGATTCACAATGTTGCTTCTGGACCACTGAACATGAGCATCTCTCCTCCCTGTACATTTCCTTCACTGAAAATTGATAAGCAAGTCAACCATATGTGGTCCTTGATGAATTACTGAAAGCAACAAAAAGGGATTCTATTGACCTGGCTTGGAAATAAATAAGCACAAAGTAAATTTCACAGTGTTGCTACAGGACAACAGACAGAGTCAGATTCTTTTTCCCTTTTTATTATTTTAGAAAAAAAACATAACACCAAAGAATAGTTTGTCTGCCCTTCAAGAGCACTTGGTATTTCATTCTTGATTTGGGAGCATGACAGGAAAGTGACACAGTTTCATGGTAAATGAAGCTTTGACCTGTTTGTTCAACTTTTCCCATTTTCCAGTGCAGCCTCTGCAGCCTTCTTCATCAACCCTCCCCTCCAGCCAGCAATCCAGAAGCTAAACCTCATTCTAGGATCTTTTCCCTTTAACACATTGTAGTTTATCCTCAGCAGTCAACTAGGTGATTTCCACAAATCAAACCACTACAACACCTCATAAAATTGCTCTAAACTGTTGGGCAACTATCCATAGTCCTTGAGAATGTCATTATCTGGTGGATAGTAAGTACAAAATTAGCATGGATATATTTTTAAAAAATGGAAGAGGATGGATGAAGACATTTAGTGTGTTTTATACACCAAAGGAAATTATGGATTGGATCCTGATTCCCGAAGTCTATCAGTGGAAGGCATTGATGGTCGGCAATCTTCCCCTCTACTCAGCAGCAGTTTCCAACCATGGGAAAGTTTATTTCCCAGGTTGAGGGAACTGTGTGGACTGATAGCTGGTGTCATGACCCCCTCTGACCAGCCCAGTGACTCTGACACGGAGGGCTCAGAGGAAGAGCCTGAGGAGCCAAGGCCAAGGAAACAGGAGAACCAGCGGGACCAGGAAGGGCCTAACGCTACAGATGCATCTGCTGACCATGCTCCAGCAGCACCAGGGCCACTGTGCCAGAGCCCGTGAGAGAGACCTTGCCACTAGCCTCCGAGATAGCCAGTAGGCCTTCATGAGGCAGGACACAAAACCTAGCCATAGATTCTCAGGACCAGCTCCCATGTCACAAGAGTGACATCGGTGGAAGGACCAGGCAGAGGCAGCACAAAGGAGGTAAAGTGCCAGATTGGCAGTGCTCACTCCCAGCCTGGATCCAGAACAGGGCTGGATCTTTGCAGGAACCTGACCAAAGTGCAGCACAGTCTCAGGAGCCTCCACACCTGCCAGCAAGTACAACTGAGCCAGATCAACTTCCAGCTATTTAGGCTGAGAGGGCTGCATGGCTGGATCAACTGGCCCACTAGGTGAAAGCCCTGTGCTCCAAGCTCCAGTCTGTAGGCTTCAGTTGAGAAAGCCATGCTGGGGTCTTTGCTCCTGCAGAGTTTAGGCCCTGTCCACCTGCAGAGCACAGGAAAGCTGTGTGGCACTCAGGAGACGGCAGGGAGGGGGAGGGGGAGCTAAGGCATGAGCCAAGTCATGAGCCATTTCTTCTGTGAGTTGAACTCTAATGATAGAAGAGGAAGGAATGATTTTGCTCCCTCTTCACTACAAACACACCGGGCTATTCCTCCACAGGAGCCCCACAACCCCATGAATAAACTTTCTTGGGGTCAGAAATGGCTGCTGGAAGCAAAGGAGATCTTCCAAAGTTCCTTGTGCTGGTTACAGTCCTGTGTAACTCAACTGCTTTCCTTCTTACTCTGCTCTTTTTCCTGAAAAGTCTCCTCAGTCATGACTCTGTTAATCTAACACTGTTGGCTTTAGTCAGTTGTAAGGGAATATGCCACAGGGAAGCAAACTGAGATCCCCAGCTGAGTTCAGTGCATTGCAGAGGTATCAAGTGAGTTTATGGCATCAGAATGAAGCTTTGCAAATGGGTATACTAGGGTCCACAAGAGGACAATTTTGTCCACATTGTCTTGAGATGGTGGGTCTCCATCATTGTTCAAGAATGCTGTGCCATTTACTTTAAGGGTAAGGCATAGAGAGGATCAATGCAAGGAGGAATTCTGAACAAAGACTGTAAAGGGGAAAAGAATTGAAACATCAAAAAGTTCCACCTCTCCCATGTTTGTTTTGGGAAAACCAACATTTCCCTCAGAGAACTGAGAAATCTGTAAGAGGCTGCCCTCTGTTCAGTTGATAAGTCAGGACAGGAGTAATGAGCCCAATGGAAATAGATGGATGAATGAAGAATAGACTGGTGAATGGAGACTTTGAATCTCTTGAGACAGATGCCTAAGGGAAAATAAAATAAAAGTGGAGGTATTTAAGAAGGTTAATAACTTTGCAACCCAGCCGTTGTCATCTATGATTGAGGAACGTAAAAGGTTGACTGGGATGAAGCTCTCATACATTTCTAGTAGAAAATATTTCTTTGCTACTACTTGCTTAGAGGTGACATTTCTTTTCTGAGCAGGCTGTTTCCTGTAGTAAGAAAAATATACCAATTGAATTGGGTTGATGGCACACGGAATTAGGCTGTTGTGGTGGCACCAGCTACATTGTTTGTGTAAGGTGCCATCAAGTCACAGCTGACTTATGGTGACCCCAAAGCATTTTCAAGGCAAGAGAAGAACAGAGGTGATTTGCAGTTGCCTGCTTCTGCATAGCAAGCCCTGGGACTTTGTTGGTGATCTTCCATCAAAGTACTAACCAGGACCAACCCTGCTTAGCTTCAAGCTCTGACAAGACTGGACTATTCCAGACTGTCCAAGACAGGGTAACAGCTACAAAACAGATGCCATAATATATTGCAACTGTTCTGACATTTTCTCCATATACTGAATGCATGATGAAAACCATTCTGGCTACACAATGGATCATGTTGCTACATAGGCAGCTATAACATGCATTCAGCAAGCCAAGACCAATTTTCACTTATGTTGAAGGTTCAAAATCCACAATCAGCAACCAAAGCAGAAAATATACCGACTTTACCTCTAACTGAACCTCTGTTTTGACAACCAGCACTCTAGAAACATTGTTGGCTACCTGAGCTATCAAAATATCTGTGATAACTGATGGATACCTTCACTCCAAGTTTCCTGACAATTGACCAGAAGAGGAAGAAAAAACTTGTATATTACAATCGTTTTTTAAAAATTTTCTTGGAGGAGATCTTGTGCTTTGTTAATAAAAAAATTGCCTCCCATTGTCCGTATGCCCTCCTTTACAGCTTTGAATCCTTTTCTTTATTCTGGTCAGCTATTTTAAAATAAAAACCATTTATTTAGGGTTTCACCATCAGGCTGAAAATATACTGGTGATTCAATATAAAAATGAATCTCAGATTAGGAGGCTAGCATCAACAACACTGATAACTTTGCATTGTTGAGGATTTGTGCTTTCATTAGCTTTGTGCTTACTTGAATATATATGGCTCAGTAAGTGACCTGCTGTGCTTCAGGAATCAACAATGTTCCTCTCTCCACTGATGGAGTTTGAATATGATCGAAAAAATAGTTATGAATAAATGAGACGATGGCAGACTTATCCACCACCCACACACATCAGAACTAGCCTTAGCATGAAGCAGCCACATTGGGGGAAAAGATTCCAGATAGGACATAATTCTCCTGTCTCAATGATTCATCTGAATGTCAATATAAAAAATGTTATTCAGCCCAGGGAAGGATGTGGGAGACTTTCAAATAAATTGATTACCTGCAGTGTTCATTTCCATCAATTCAGATAAGGCAAGAGCAGGGAATCTTCAAGAGATCTTAGAGAGGAAGGCCTTCAGAATATTTCTTAGCTCCATCTTATTGTCTCTATCTAGGCTTCCTTGGCTCTATCTAAAGCTCCACCCTACCCCTACCTTTTCTGTAGTCCCATCAAATGCGGGAAATGCACAGGACAAAGAATAAATTTCCTCCCTTTCACAGACATGGCTTCTTGGCAAACTAAAATCAGGAGAATTAAACAAAGGTTTGAGTGCTCTCTAACTAGTTGTGATAGTTAAAAATGAAACACGAGAAAAACACAGGAGGAAAAGAATGCAAGGACAGGAGAGAAATTTTCAGTAAGAAACTTTTGGTATGACTAAATCATATTGTCTCTTTTCTTGGTACACAATATGTTTTTCATGCTACAATAAAGAAGGCAAAAGGACATTATCTTTATTTGTCACTTATTAAAATCCTGTATACTGGCTGAAAGAAGGGGGAAATAAAGAGAACCCTTCTATGAGCCAAGAAAAGCCATTATAGTGCTATCATTGAACATGCTGAAGAGAAATTTGTACCCTTTCTCAACCAGGAGCTTAAGAATCCATAAATTCAAAAGCATTTTGAACAGCATTTTTTCACATCCATTTTGAAGATGTGAAAACAAGAGTTTCCAGTGGCACCAAGCATCTTGAAGCACATGTAGTTAGAGGCAGAGAGAAGGGTTAACAACATACAGAAAAGACTGTGATGGCTAAAATGCTCAGGAAACGCACATGAGGTACAATTTAAGGTCTTGTTAAAATGTCAAAACATTTCAAGGAAAGGCTTTTGGTTCCCTGGCAATCCTTAACAGAGTCTCACAGTTTGTTCAGGTGCCCTGAAACTAGGTTCCAGTGAATCATCTCAGCAAGACATAAGGACTATAAGTTTATATATGAGGATCCTGTTAGATGCCCTCACCATCACTAAAACAGCGATAGCCATTGTTGCCATCATTTATGTTTTAAGGAAAACATGCACACACAATTTTATAACAAAGCTTTCATAGCCAAGAAAGACACTATGGTAGCCAGCCACTAGGTAGCATGCCTAGCTGCACCTGGGGAAGAATTTTTATTGGACTGATGACAAAACTCCTCCCTTCCTTGTGTTCATCATTAACCATGCCAAAGCAGGTCAGCATTTTGCTGAGGGACCCAAATTCTGTTCTTTGGGGAGGGGTCATTAAATGATATTCATTGCCAGGAAGTGGCATGCTTCACCACTAATTCTCACAATGCCCCATGAGGTAGTTAGAGTATCATCATCCCCAAGAATAGGGAGTTTGCTGAAGGCTACAAAGAGAGTCAGCGTCCTAATGAGAACAATATTCAGAGTCCATTCTTGCCTCTTCCTTTCATAGCAAAGTGCTCTTTTGGCTTTAAGCTTTCAGTCTGTGAAAAGATTTTTGTTTTATAAATTCATATTTCATGATAGACACCTAGTTTAATAGTGTATCTTATAATTGGTCAAACATTTCCTTCTAGCTAAAAAACCCCCCTCCTGCCATGGAAGGAGGAAACTGAAGCCTTCTTCATATAAATATGGACTGCATGATGGACAGCTTTAAATAAAAATCTAATGGGAAGCCTCCAAGGGCTAATTGTCTGAATACATGCTCTCCATTCCCAAGACCCTTTCCTTTCTACTGCTGTATCATTTCCTCTGAGGAGGGCAAAGGCAGTTTGGAGTGGCATGCTGAAAGGAGGAAAGCTCAAGAGGAAAGGATTAAGAAGCCCCGCCCCACACTGCAAGTAATGTGTAGTTTGGCCCTTAATCAGAGCAATATGGGATCCAGACAGGCAGAAACATACTCCTCTGGTAATTTTTCAATCAGCCATCAATGATTAATCATAAGGTTCATCAAATGTACCTTTCACACTCTCTGGAAAATGTTCTTTGGTAGGCAATCAGCCATGTACACAACTATTGGCCCCAGAAATTGCTTGCATGCCAATTGACTGTCTCTGGAATTTGCTTTTTAGAAATATCAGGGTGCAACTAAGTTTCATCTACTGAGCTTCAATGATTTAGGCTATGTGCACCAAAGTGCCTTTTTGCTAAATTTAGATATTCAAAGCAGCATGGTCAAGTACAAGAAATCCTAAATATGAGCTGTATCCAGGGCTTTTTTTCAGCTGGAACATGGTGGAACGGATTTCTGGAACCTCTTGAAAATGGTCACATGGCTGGTGGCCCCGTCCCCTGATCTCCAGCCAGAGGGGAGTTTAGATTGCCACGGCGCGGAGGGCAATCTAAACTCCCCTCTGTCTGAAGATCAGGGGGTGGGGCCACCAGCCATGTGACCATTTTCTCCAAGGGCAACCCACTGAGTTCCACCACCTCTTTTCCCAGAAAAAAGCCCTGGCTGTATCCCATTTCCTTTGGTCAGCAATTCTCATACTGCATAACAACTCGTCAGGAGGGAAACTAGAGTCTCCCAGCTTAAAAATGAAAGGATAATACGGCCCACCTCAGTTGCTGCTATTAAGCCATCTCCAACTCACAGACCAAACTAGTTGTAATGGTAACTGATCTCTGTGTTTAAACACTGAAATATGCAACAATTGGGGCCAAAATGGCCTGGATCGGGCCTCTGATGGGTGGTGGATCACTCTCCCACTCATCAGCAGCCTGATCCTGACCATTTTGGGCCCCTTTTCAGCCATTTTTAGCCCCTTTTTGCCATTTTGGGCCCAATTTTAGCCCTGAATGGCCAAGATTGGGTCCAAAACTGCCAGAATAGGTGATGTCAGGGGGTGTGGCATATGCAAATGAGTTATGCTAAATGAGTTATGCTAATGTGTTCCTCCAGCTCTTTTTCTACAAAATGACCCCTGATTTTGTGTGTTCAGAGCACGAGCCAATTATGTTCACATTCTTTGCTTAATTTGAGACAAAGAGGTTCAGAATAAGTGAAAGAAAATCAAAATGTAATGAAATAATTAGAAGACGTTGGTACCAACTTCAAGGTGGGACCTGGGAATTCTCAAGGAATTACAAGGTGGGAATTCTCAAGGAATTACAACTGATCTCCAGATTACAAATCTCAGTTATCCTGGAGGAAGTGATGGCTTTGGAGGGTGGAGTTTCTGCTTTAGGATAAATGAAAGTCCTAGAGGGATATCATTTCTCTGAAGAGCTCCTTCCCCCAAACTCTCCCTTCCTCAGGCACCGCCCACCAATCTCCAAGAATTCCCCAAGCCAGAGCTGAGAACCCTAAGTGGAAGCATGCCAAAAATGCAGAAGAGATAGAGTAAACACGTATCACTTGAAATTTTAAAAAAGTTACTTCGATTTCACATTTGGATAAAATTACTTTACAGAGCCTAGTGTTTTAGCATATTAAACACCAAAACTCTTCTCTACTTAGTTAGCTACCATATATTGTGCAAAAATCAGCTGAGATAATTTTTCTGAGACAAAGTATCAGGCACCCATCCTTTGCTTGTCAGCACCAATACTCCCAGTTCATTGCAGATTGACTCCCCTGCACAGTAGATGGGGAGCAAATACATGATTATTTAAAGTTGGCACTATAGAATTTTGAGAATGGACAGTGGGCACTACCATAAAAAAAACTGTCATAAGGGGCAATCACAAAATATTGGGAGATTGCAAGCAAAGCATCCTTCTACAAAGGAGGCAGTGGTTTCTGAATGTATGTTCCTTGCAGATATAAAAGTGGTATTTCTGGGATCTTCTGAAGCATTCTCTGCTCCAATGAGGAAAGCCAGGATTAGATCTTTAGGGAAAATATGCTCTGCTGAAGAACAAATGGGTGCTAGGAAACTGATTGAAAAGTGTCATGTTGGGAATCACTGGTTTATAAGGTCGCCAAGCCATGTCTGGCAGCCAGTGAGAGGGCTGGGGTGGAGATATGGGGGCTGTAATATCAGCTATGACACTACATCATTTCTAGGGAAAACCTGGAAGTGAAGTAGAGGTGGCTCTAAGAATCACTGGAAACTCTGTTAAACCTATTGACTTTCCTATGATTCCTAGAGCTATCCTATCTCACTTCCAGGTTTGGGGAAAATCTTGTTTTTCTCTTTGGGAGCCATTTTATACCTTCTTGATTGTGTCCTATGGCAAATCCCAGTGAATAAGTTCTAATGCTTGTATCCTATGACATCGTTTCCCTCATGCTTCTCTTTGGGGGCTGTAGAGGCTTTCCTCTATGACACTCACTTATTCTACTGCTAGCACTCCTGTGTGAAAAAGGGCTCCTTTTTTAAGTATCTTTCACCTGCAAAGTACCTGCAGCACAGCAACAGCAGAGGAAAGCTGCCATAATGGCTGGAAAGAAGCTCCAGGGGAATGATGATGTCATAGGATCCAAGCCCTAAATATATTAGTAGGATAAGACCCTCTGCCTATGTTGGCCATGGCTGGCATTTAGAATAAAACATACCTGCCATCCCCTGGATGACTAGATATCTAGCACCTGATAGTATCCTGAAAACAGAGCACTAAAGCAGCAAAGGAATAAAAAGTCAAGTATGAAGGTGTCCCTGTATTGCTGTTGGCTATGGGTGGGCACGTGGAACCAGCAGTGAGAAAAACAGCCCCCCCCCATGGCCCTTTTCTCCTAGAGCAAGTGTATAGGGTGGAGGGGAGGGAATGATGCTGCTGAAAGTACTTGGGAGCTGATTTGCCTCCCCCACACTATTTTTAAAGTGAGTGCTGGATCACACATTAAATGCATTAAACATATTATGTTTAATATGTAATCAGACACTGAGACAGCTGTGATGATACTGACTTTGAATATCCCCAAATTCTTAAACCAGCAAGGTAAAAAAAAATGTTTAAATGCATTCTAACAAAAAATTGCAAGAAATGTAGCATTGAATGTTTTAGCTCAAGGTCTATTATCTATTGAGATAAAATACTTCAAAGATGGTGGAACAAAAACCACATCCTGAGCTCATTTTCCTTGATCACCAGATGACTATATCAACTACCTGCTTCCTTGGAAAGACCAGGCTCATGTTAAAGAACCATGGCTTGAGGTTTGATACAGCTTCTTCTAAATTCAGTTTTGGGGCCACAAGGTCAGTAGCTCTGAAACTCCAATACAAATAATGAAACCAACTTCTTTAACATGCACATAAAAGTATGCCTACGCGGGCTAATTTTATGCATTCACTTTGCTATGTCCTGCCATTGTTTATTTTAGAATGAATGTGCCCATTATTGTGCGAATGATTGAGAAGTAGTAGTATTCTGGCACAAGTCACCATTCACAAAGGCTTGTCTACACACTGCACTTTCCTAGGGTTGCCTGGCAACTGGTCATGCCTGGCAACTGATAGGAGCTTTCAGAGGTCGGGACACGGGGAGATACATTGTTGTCTGTGTTGTAACGTCACTTCAGGAAAAAACCTGGAAGTGACCCTGGGTACCTCTAGGAATTTTATCATAGAGTTTCTAGTGATTCCTAGAACTACTCAACATCACTTCTAAGTTTTACCTGGAAGTGTAGGTGACACTTTACCCCTATGTCCCTGCCTCAAAGCTCTCACTGGCAACTCTAAAGCTACCCAATGTCACTTCCTAGTGGAAGTGATATTGCAGACAGTGTTGGCTTTTTTTAACCCTTCCTCACTGTTTGGAGTAGTGGTGAGCAACAAGGGCTGCCAGTGGGAGGAGTCCTGATAGCCCTACACTTTTCATAGGACACTGTCAAAGAGAGACTGAAGAGGGTCTAAGCCCAAACTAGCACCTCAACTGTGAGAGACTGTGAGGATCTCCCACTGCTTATTTCTAGTGATGGCCAGCAAGTTCAAAGCCCCTGATATAATCTGTGTGCATTCCCACCTAGGCTGTGACAGCAGTTCACCAGGGCTGACATTAATGTTAGCACATCTTCTGTGGTAGGCCATGGACTGTAATTAATCCATATGTTTAATTAGCAAATGGCCATGAGAGCCAGTTTCTTTTTTCTGGGAGCAATTGCAAATCTAGAAGGAGTTGCAATGGAAGGCATAATGAACAGACTGAAGAGTTAGGTCAAGTGGAAAAGGCAAAGTCAGCAGGCAAACACACTTTGATTTTCTAGTACGGTGAGGTTTAAAATGTCCTCAGATAGCATTTAAAAAGCCTTTCTGACATTGTTAATATGACTGTAAAACCCTCTAAACTGGATGGAAACACCATGCAATGAGGGAATCTTTTGTGCTGAGCTTTCCAGGAAAACAATTCTATCATTCTCTTGAGATGTTTTCACAGAAAATCATGGAAAGCAGTGCTGTCTGGTGAATGTTATGTCCATGGTTCTTCCAGTGCCTGAAATGGACCTATATGTATGACCTTTTTTTACAAGTTAAAATCAAGTTGATTTTTCAATGAATTTGGGCACTGAATTACTCTTGTGAATAAGTCAGCAATATATCCAATTTGCGACTTATCATGTCCTGATTCAATCCAGTTTTCATAGATGTACAAGATGTGGAGAGTCACAATCTTGGTACATGTCTAATCATTTGAGAGTTTGCTTCAACACACAAAAATCTGTGAAAATGCATAAACTTGTAAAAAAACCACAAAGCTAATAAGATCCCACCACATATTAGATTCTGAATGTAACCAAGGGCACTGCAGCTTTTTAGTGACAACTGCAGAAATATTATCACAGAAAGAAGTGTATTCAGGGGTACATTATAAACATTTATCAATTTTAAGTGTGGATACCCTCAGAAAATCCTAGGAAGTATAGTTTGATAAGGGTACTAAAAATTCTGTTAGAGATTTACCCAGAATTCCCTGTAGAACAGATTAAACTAATTTAAGTTAGTTAATGATTGAATGGAAAAGACTTTTTGGTAAAACAACAGATCTTCCTGCAAAGCAAGGAGGAGTTAGACACACATATAAAGAAATATCATATAGATCTATAACAAATCATTGGTACAGAGGGAAATGAACTGGCTTTGGAGAATGTGTTAGAGAGGCCAAGTAGGAAATTAAATCTGGCAATTCCATTTCCAAACTCCCACAAATAAAATACAGTGTTTATGAATGAGATAATTCAAGATGCTGAAACCTGGAGTGATGAAAGGCATAAATCACCCATCGGTGACTTGTGCTTTGAATGCTTGCACAGCTCCAATAAAGGTCACCCGCCCCCTCTCAGTGGCACACATCCTGAAAACCTCTAAATGGAAGTAAATCAGGAACTTTTGTGTGCTGTATGGTAAAAATTGGGCAACGTCTTTACTTGTATAAAATAACAATAGCAATACAATGACTGCCATTTCAGCTTGTACACACTGTGGCACATGGCCACAGAATAATTTATGCATTCAAATACTTGAACCTCTCGTTAATACAGTTTGAAAAATACTTCAATTTTCCTTTTTCTTTCCTACCTTTTTCAATGTGCGTGCGTGCGTGTTTGTTTAAAATGTTACCCATTCCCTTGTAATAAGACAAGCTGTAACTCCTACGTCCCCCTCAAGCCTTTGCCCCCTACTTCAGTTTGTTTAGTCTGTATTGCACTTGTAATTTTTAGTGAGTGTAAAACTTTCTCCTCTTGTCAGCATATGTGTGCGGCTCTGCCTCCACCATTCTTGGCTGGCCAAGGGCCTCTTGTGCTCCTTGTGCAGCTGCAGAGAACCAGGGGGTGGAGAAGGCATACTGTGCCCCCCGCCAGCTCTTATGTTTCTCTCCCACTTGGTGTTGCATTAAGGCCTCCTGAATTCCTTAGGTCAGACTGTGGTGACTCTCATCACAAGCTCTCTGTTTGTATTTGAGTGATTTCTCTGTTCATGAGGCCTCAGATGGCTGAGTATATGCAAGATGGTATAAGCACAGTGGTGGTCAGACAAGGTGCCCGTGGTGTGACTAGCTCCCCGGGTCACACTGTCGGCTGGAGCAGAGTTGCTAGCTGTGCCACCAGGGGAGGATGAATGGTTGGTCTGAGAGGAGGTTCGTTGGTTGGTCCTGGTTCCTGTTTTTTGATCCTCCAGGTCCTTTGTTTTGTCATAGTTCAGCACTTTCCACTGTTGATTGACTGCTTGCCACCGTTTAAAAATCCGGTAAACTGAGGGCCCTTCATGGATGATCAGACCTATAGGATAAGGGAATGGTTGTGTAGAAAAGAGAGAGAGCAAGTTACAGCGAGCTATGCATCTACTGCTCATGTTCATTACATGCATACCTTTCTCATCAGTTTCATGTTGAGATCTGAAAAGGAGCAAGAGCTTTATATTTTACATGGTAACATAACTAAATTAGATTACAAATGAGAGCATAACATAAAAACTGCATCACTGGAACAGATCTGAGCTCAGCATTCTACAGCAGACAACAAGACACACAGGGAACTCTCAGGTAAAGCAAAATGATTTCCTCCATTTCTCCTCAGCATCTGGGTATATTGCCTCACCCTGGGAGTTGTGCTATAATACAGCCTTCATTACTGTGGTTCCAGTTTTATGGTCTTTTCTTTGTGAAGTAAGGTTGCCAACTCCAGGTTGAGAAATTTCTGGAGATTTGGAGGGTGAAGTTGGGGTGGTGGGTTTGGGGAGGGACCTCAGCAGAGTATAATGCAACAGGGCCATCCTTCCAAAGCAGCCATTTTCTCCAGGGGAACTGATTTCTGTTATCTGGAGATCAGATTCCAGATCTCCAGGCCCACCTGGATGTTGGTTAACTCTACCACAAAGCCTACTGCCAATGCCTATCTGGCAGTCTTGGGGGCTAGGTGAGGTGAGGTAGAGTGACAACATTTTTGTTTAGATTTTGTTTGGATTTTCTGCTTTGCATTTGTGAGTTTACTGCTGTAGTTGACCTTCTGGTTTTGTTTTACTGTATTATATATTTTGTTAGCTGCCTTAGTTTTCATTAGAAAGAAATGCATTATATGAAGCTTAGAATAAAGGCTTCAATATATTTCAGTTTTATTCAGTGATCAATAAGCAAATCCCCCGTGCAGCAAGATGAATGAAATAAGTTCACTTGACACATGCATTGAACCCCCTGCTGGCCCTATATTTTCTGATGATAAAACCTCAGTGTTTTATTGTAAGAAAAAGGTCTTTAGGTGTTTAAAGGTCTTTTAGTCTTATACAAGGATCAGTGTTGCCGAAAATGAGCCTGGTGAATTATCAAATGCTACAGTGACACAACTAATGTTCAAATCAGTTGACAGTTATAGTGTCAATATACCAAGCCACATACTGTTTACACTGCCTCATGTTATGGCATTTGATATTTGCCATACGCAAAAAAAAAAAATCAAGATATTATCCAACAAACACTGAAACTCAGCCAAATTTCAAATTCTAAATTAATTTCATGTTTGCATAATTTTTGATTTTTTAAAAAAGTTTTTTCTTCTCTCCTTTCTGGTTCTGCAATGATATGCAATATTATAATCTATCATATATGATATGCAAAGTTGTTTGAAATACATTTTTATGTACATATGTGAGCCATGAATGACCTAAAACAATGATCAATGGTAATGCCCCAAATATCTGGGAATGTGTTGATTTGTAGATGGGTTTTGTTGGTGTGATCTTACACTAGCTTATTATTCTGGATCAAAAACCACCTTGAGCAGCTTATCTGAAGAGAAGGCATACAGATCAAAATCAAACTTATTTTGCTCACAATTACCCATTTTCTCTTGAGTCAAAACCCTGTATGGTCTCTTGGTTGACAATTTAAAATAAGCAGTATTTGGCATGTGTATGTGCTTATGTTTGTGCAGTTGGTAGCATTTATCATTACACAGATGGCTCAGAACTTAACCGGATTGTTGGAGCTGTTGAGAACTGCTAGTTTTCTCAGCCTTCTGATTCTGTTTAAGAAGTTCACGAGAGAGGCAAGCATTGAACCAAACATTTGCTCTAATGATTCAATGATTGTAATTTGACATATTCTTGTCTCCAGACTTCAGAAATCACCTTCATGAGGCAAATTTAGATTCTGAGGGTTAAATACAAATTCCAAAATTTTATTTTATTTAAAATATTTACATTCTAGTGCTCAGTTAAGAGAATTTCCAAGGAGGCTAATAAATAATAGCTAATGATAAACTTCATAATATCCAGCAACAGTAAAATCAATTCAATGAAGACCAGTTAAAACAGAAAAGTCCTCTCCTGGCACCTAACAGCTTGTAGAAAAGGTGCCCAATATGCAAACATCTATATCAGGCGTGGCCAAACTTGCTTAATGTCACATAGAATAAACGTGAGATGTTTGAGAGCCACAAGACATGATGCATTGAAGTGAGTTCAGATGAAGAGGTGGGTTTGGGGAAGTGTCCTGAAAGTGACATCACTAGAAGGGGTGGGGTTTTGATGCAGTATGCTGGAAGTGATATCATCAGAAGGAGTGGAGCTTGGGAAGAGCCATCATCTAACCTTTGATTTGGAAGTGACATCACAAAAGTGATGTCACATCCTTGCTAGGCTTCACCTCCAAAGTCCCCAGAATTTTCTGAGTCAGACCTGGCAACCCCAACATTTTTACTGAAAATATGAAAGACATGGAAAGAAAGAAGGAAGGAAAAAAGGAAAAGACATGGAAAGAAAGGAGAAAAGAAAGACATGGAAAAAAGGAGGAAAGAAAGGGAGGCAGGGAAATAAACTAAACTAAAATGTATGGCCATGGCAATACTCAGAGACCATCGGGAGCTACACAAAACGTCTAGAAGAGCCACATGTGGCTCCTGAGCCGCAGTTTGGCCACCCACCCCTGATCTATAAACAGGGCACCATCAAAGACAAGGCTCTTTCTCTGGTTGCAGCTATCATCAGCTCTGAAAGCAGGAAGCACTAGAGAAAGCCCTCATCTTAATCGATGGGTAGGTTTGAATAGGAAAAGGCCAACAGCCTTAAATTTCTATTTCTTATTTGGTGGAGAACTCTGATCTATCTCAATTATTTAAATTCACACATATGATCTCAGAATCTACTTCATCAGATCATCATGAATTAAATGAGGACAGTTAAATTCATTTCATCCCTAAAGCTTATCACAAATATTAATGAGCAAGCTAGTTCAAAAGGATAGCTTTTAAAAATCTGTTTATTTTGCTTCTAAATCATAAGTGTGTATGATTCTCATGTAATTAATAATATGATGTTGATGGATCGGCCAATGCATCAACTGAACACCTGTTTTCCTAGATAAATTAGCAATCAGAATATTTACTAAAAGTACAAAAATAACTTTGTTGTCCTTTGCAGTAACTGAGATCCAAATTACTTATTGATTTCTCAGCATTGAGTTTAGGAAGCTGTAAAATTAAAAAGGAACCAAAGCAGAGGAGTGGGTGTGGAGATGGAAATAATGCTGATGCATTTCTAACTGTAAAATGCAAAGAGTGAGCAAAGGGGAGTCTCCTTTTACTACACATTTCCTCTCTGCCAACTATACCCTCCCAGTTCTGTCTTGCCTGAGTGAAATTAGTGCTGGCTTTCCCACTTTAGTTCATCAACTAAAAGCTTTCCATCAACCATAAGTTGTCCCAGTTAGGGCAAACTTTTTCTTTCTTTTCTTCACACAGAGGATTCTCAGTCTGACTTTCCTTGGTCAGATTCCAAGCTTCCACTGACTCCTGCCAATCCTGTCAGCACCAATTTGTTACCTTCTCACCGGCCAATAGAAGAGAAGGGGGAGCAGCATGTCAATCATCTTCCCTTCAAGCGGTTGTTTTCACTCTTTACCCTCCACTCTCTGCATGCAGCATTTGGTAATCTTTTCATTTAAAACCCATTTCGTTGCTCTCTCTTTCTGTAAAGCAAGTTACTTGCATAAATATTCAGGACTGGTTCTCATCTTTGGTTTTGTTCTCAAGAATGACTAGCTTGAGAATATATGAACCTGTCTTGTCACAGAGAGACCACTGGTCCGTTTAGCCCAGAACTGCTTAATCTGGTGGGCAACATCATATACCAGCATCTTTATTTATTTAAATATTTTTACCCTTCTTTATTCTGAGGACTCCAAATGGCTTACAAGATAAAGGATACAAAATGAAATACAATGTTTTTAGTTAGAATGGTTTTGCTTCAAGTTTCTTCTGCAGACACTTATATATTTCCCCGATGTATAAACAATCACAAACTTTTCAAATGAAATACAATTTAAATACAGGCGAACCACCCACCAAGCTCCCAGACACCCTCAAAGCAGGTGAAAAATGAGTTGTGCCAATTGTGCCACTTGCAATCCTTTTAACAGGTGGTGGTGGTGGAAAGTCAAGCTGTAGCTGACTTATGATGACCCTGCAGGGGTTTCGAGGCAAGAGACATTCAGAGGCAGTTTTCCCTTGCTTGCCTTTGCATAAACCCAGGTCTTCCTTGGTAGTCTCCCATCCAATTACTAACCAAGGCCAACAGTCAAACTTTCTGTATGAAAATACCCACTTTATACTATGCCTCCACCTTGTAATTGTTTACTCTTTTGTCAAATTTGGTATTTTTTTTTTAGACATCGCTCCTTCTTCTGATCTCCATGCCGATCTGAGGCCAATATAGCAAGTCAATGGTTCTCTTTTTAAGAACTTAAGAAGAGGCTTGCTGGATCAGACTAGGGCCGAATCCACACTTCCCTACCTTCTGCTTTTCATACGCAATAATTGCGCAGGATTCTATCCTGCATTGTCCCAGTCTGTGTTCACATCCCCTCTTTTACTGTGCCAGCATCGCGCTATACTCCGTTCACATCCCTGGGAGAATCATGCGATACGGAGCAGGTTTAGATCCACTGGTGCCGATGAAGACATCATGTAGCCTTTTTTAAAAAAAATTAATGCTAGATTTTCGCTATATCAATTTTCTGCTCAATTGCAATGGCGGGACCACACCCCATTGATGCCTGTGATTGGTTAATGACCACTCAACTATAATTATAGGATAGCGATTTTTCGCTATACCGATAATTTTAATATTTTTTTTTTCAAAAAAAACCCCAGAAAGAGTCAACCCTTCAGGCACAGTCTGCTTATCAGAAATGACCTGGGCTCTCCTTTGGCAGTGAAACATAATTTACTGTAAAAAAAATGGCAAGTCCCCCCTTGATGCCTCCATGGACTTTTTACAACACCACTTTTCAAAGTGCTTGTAAGTAATCTTCATGAACAGGATTGTGCAATAGTGCTAGGAATGCCCCACCTTTAAAAAAAAATAAACAGGACAGGGGTGCGGGCATGCCTCGGACAGAGTTGGGACCATAAGAATTGCTTGGCAAGGAGGGACGGTGTTCCAGAAAGGCAAGAACCACTTCTATTTGTTCATATCTATGGTGAGAACTGTGCAAGAGAAGCATTTGAAAGCGTGACAACCTCGTCTGAGGCACAGCGCAACAGATACGATAGAATGGCGGGATTGAGGTAAGAGTATGTGAACAGCCATCTGAGAAGCACATAAATGGTGGGAAAATAGCGGCAAACTTGAACTGTGTGGATTCGTCCTAGTTCTCCATCTAGCCCAGCATCCTGCCTCACACAGTACCAATCAATTATCCTGGATGACCAATAAACAGGGCATAGAGTCCAAGCAGCCTATCACTGGTATTCAGAGATTTGCTGCCCCTGACCATGGTGGTTCTCTTTAGTTACCATTGCTAGCAGCTGCTGATGGACCTATCCTCCATGAATCTGTCTAATACCCTTTTAAAGCTATCAATTTCTCAATGTTTTGATAACCAGATGTCCTTCTTTTATTATATTAACCATTGCTTGGTGCAATAATTTGGACACAATCTGTGGCTCATTGCCACCAATACTGGAGTTTTGAAGCTCAGATTTCCCATCTATTTCCTAGGAAGCTGTGCAACACAGCAGGATGAAGCTCAAGGTTGTTAAAACAGCTAGAACTCCAGCTAGCCAGGTAGCTACAGTGTGAAGTAGGAATCGAACAGGTTGTCTGAAAAAGATGTACCAGTAGCTTCCAGGCAGTAATTGAAGGTTTTTATATAGTAGCCCCACACTCCTGAGTGTACCAGTGATCCTGCGTCCATTTATGTCAGGAATTGTATTTCAGGGGTAGAACTATGAGAAGGAATGCCATGTGCTGACATGCAAGTGCTCTGCCCTCATAAATTTTGGCTTTGACTCCCTGCCATCCATGCTTTTGTGGTCCAGAAGGTGATTGTGGGGGTTCCTGAGGTAGGAAGTAAACCTAGGCAATGGGTCCTTGGATTCCATGAGTTCCAATGCTAGCATGTCCCTGCATGTACAGGGGCTGGCACACAGCAGGGTTCTCTTTCTCTAAGGACTCAGTAACTCATTCCAGCCCTGGTAGCGGGCAGATCCTGATGATGCATATATGGCTTGTAAACCAACCCATATTAATTACAAATAGCTCCTTTAAACTGCAAATATATATTAGAGCCCCATGGTGCAGAGTGGTAAGCTGCAGTACTTCAGCCCAAGCTCTCCTCACGACCTGAGTTCGATCTTGGTGGAAGCTGGGTTCAGGTAGCTGGCTCAAGGTTGACTCAGCCTTCCATCCTTCTGAGGTCAGTAAAATGAGTACCCGGTTTCCTGGGGGTAAAGTGTAGATGACCAGGGAAGGCAATGGCAAACCACCCCGTAACAAAGTCTGCCAAGAAAACGTCGTGATGTGACGTCCACCCATGGGTCAGTTATGACTTGGTGCTTGCACAGTGGACTACCTTTACCTTTTACCTGTATATTAGGTATGTTGCAAATTCCTGCCCCATTTTGTCTGCTGTTGGATAGCTTTTTTAATAGGCCAACTTTCAAATTAGGTTTACCTGAATAATATCACAGTATTCCTAATTTTCTCTGACTGTACTGTTAGGTGCTCTGATATCAGGATTCCTTTCCCCAACTTATCTTGGTTGCTGAGTCATGTAGTTGAAGCTCAAAAAATAGTCTCTGGATCCTGGGGAAAACATCAACAAACTCTTTCTTAGCCATAGAAACCAGAGGCTTGAGGTCCATTTCTGCAAGAACTGGCCTTTCATAAGTGAAGATATGACTTTCTAAACAACCACATAAGATCCAAGTTTTATTTTCCATCTATGCATATTAGCATTCAAGGGCTGTGGAAGCTCAAGAGCTATATGCCTCCTATCTCCAAGAAACTTTACTTATTTCCCTTTATATTTTATTTAATGTTCCTACTTCAGACTTGTAGCTTTATATTTTCACTTTTATTGTATTGTTGTTCCCACTTTAACCTGTTAAGTATTAGAAATAATGTTCACTTTTGACCCTGGTTCCATTTCGTAATTGTTAAGTGTCCCATTATTTCAAATTCTATTATTCATTTCTATTCTTCAGCACATAACATCCTCCTTCAGTTCTATCTCCATTTTCCCGCTGCCTCACTTTAGCTTGCATATGCTGTTTTCTCTTTTGCTACTCTTGTCCAGCCTGCAACTTCTGCTCAGTGCAAGAGGAATTTCTGTGTTGCATTATTCCCTGTCCTATGCCTGCTTGTTGATGTTCCTGCTCCCTTGATCTGTTCTTTGCTCTCTGTTTGCTGATCTTTCTACTTTCAAGACACTGTTCAAACTTTAAAGTAATGGCTTTTGAAAATGCCTTTGTTACACTGGTGCAGGGAATCTTAGATGTCTGGTACATTTTGATTGCTTTGTCTCAACTCAGGATCTGTGTTTTTTGAGGTTTTTTTTTTAAATGTTCAGCTCCAGGGTCGCCAGGTCCTCCCCAAGTCAAACATGCAGGGTGGGTGGGAGCATGGGGACTGTAGGGGTGACAGGTACTTACCTGTGTGTGCCCACATCCCCTGCAATTATGTCATTTCTGGTGTAACCCAGAAGCAATGAGTTGCACCAGGAGTTGACTATTTAAAAATCAGCACAAAACACAGCAAAAAATGTATGCTTGGGGCTGATTTTTACTGAATTGGCCTGGCGCAGCCTGCCACTTCTGGGTCATGCCCAAAATGACATAATTGCCAGGGGATGTGGGCATGTGTGCAAAGTGTGCATGCCTGCCAGCTTTTTGGCTCGCCATGGTATCTGTCGAGCTTTCCTCCAGCACCACATTTCAAATGAATCAATTCTCTTCCTGTCAGCTTTCTTCATTGCCAACTGTGTCACATCCATACATAGTAACGGGGAATACCATAGTGTGGATTATCTTGATCTTGGTCCCCAGCATCAAATCCTGTTGAACAGATTGAACAGATAGGGAGATCATACACATCCTTGTCTGACACCTTTGCCAATTGGAAACCATTTTGTATCTCCATGCCCTGCCCTAACAATAGGCTGTTGTCCAGAGCATAGGTTGCGCATCAAAACAATCAGTTGATGGGGCACGCCCATTTCTTTTAACACTATCCATAGCTTTTCATGATTCACACAGTGAAAAGCTTTGCTGTTATCTATAAAACACAGGCCGATTATCTTCTGAAATTCCCTGCTATGCTCCATTAACCATGGTAAATTTGCAGTATGGTTTCTGGTGTCTCTTCCTTTTCTGAATCCAGCTCAAACATCTGGCCTTGCTCATTCCATATATAGTAAGAGACTTTGTTGTAGATTTTTGCTTGTGTGGAAAATTAATGCAGTGGTCCGATAGTTGTTGCACTCTTTGCCATTTCCTTTTTTTTTTTGGAATTGGAATGTAGATTGAGCATTTCCAGTCTGTGGGCCATTTTGTTTTCCATATTTGTTGACATATTCTTTTTAAGATTTTGACTTACTACTACTCAGTCTTTTTAACTAGAGATGCTGGTTGGGAATCCATTTCCTCAGTGGGGGTGGGGGATCCCATGCTCCTAGCCACCGCCCCCTGCCACCTCTCACCTGGCTGGTGGAGAGAAAGGTGTGGGAATGGGTTGAACTTGAAACTCCCCCAGAGCGTGCTCCCATGTGCTCCAGAGCACTTCCACATCAGGAATAACATCATTCCTGGTGCAACATTGAAGTGCAAGATTGTGTCAGGTGGTGATTAGGTAAAATGATGTCATTCCTGGTAAGATGTGGAAGCAATCCGGCTTGTGTGTGCACTCCTTGCAGGTGAGGTAAGTTCTCCTAGCATGCTCCCCCAGAGATCCCCCCCATCCCCTGGTTTGAGCCCTGGGGGATCTGGCAACCCTAGGTGCTGGGGACTGAGCCTAGGAACTTCAGCTGGCAAAGCAGATGCTCTACCTTTAAACCATGGCCCCACCCGATGGGATTTATATATTTCATGTCTTTTGCTTTTTTCTCTTTAGCATACAGAATATCCACATAACTGCACCACATATCTTTAGGGCCTATCTTTAGGTCCTAAAGATTTGTTACATTATCCTCTCATCCTCCTTGATTCTGCCACAAGGACTTTTGAGCAGACATGCCTTATAGGAGTTTGAAACTCAATTCCCAGGCATCTGTGGGCCAAATTCAGATTGCAACCACAGCAAAAATGCTAAAGGGTCTTAAACCTTCCACCCCATGCTGTTTTCCTGACCTGAAATAGCCCCGGAGAACTGCTATATGTCTGTTGAGGAAACTTTCATATACTATTGGTTACATCTAATGTTCCCCCATGGGGCAAATAGCAGCTTCCCAGAGCTACTTCAGGTTGGGAAAATGGGTGTGTGTGTATCTCAATCCAAACTGAGAAGAAAACTTACAAGTCACATCCTGACCAAAAGTCCTTGTGGTGGACATGAGGATAATGTCACATTTAATTAGGCCTTTAGCAGCATGCTTTTAACAACATTCACATTCTGCAGCAATCAGGAGTACCGCTTCCTTCTGCTTATCTTCTTTTTCACTATAATCTGCTGTTTCTAGCCTTCTGTGTATACACACATCTGACTCATTGGCTAGGAAATTTCACTCCCTGTACCATGTTGTTTTCTGTTGAAGAAATGAAACGGAAGGCAGTCTTGAACTGCACTATGAGAAGCAGATCACAATCACCCATAGCCAGGCTTAGCCGGACTGCCGAATGCATAGACTCTTACGCTGACTCACACAATGGCCCGGACCTGTATTTTGTTGTTAACGAGTGGCTTTCTTTAATAGGATTGCCAACTAGGTTTGCCCGTCTCCAGGTAGCAGACAGAGATCTCTCAGAATTGCAACTGAGCCCCAAGCTCAGTTGACAACTCCAGGTTTGAAAATTCCTGGAGATTTGGGGGATGAATCCTGGGAGGTCAGGGCTTGGGAGAAGAGGAACCTCATCTGGGTATAATGTCATAGAGTCTACTCTCCAAAGCAGCCATTTCTCCATCATCTGGAGATTAGTTGAAATTCCAAGACTTCCCCAGGCCCCACCTGGACATTGGCAAACGGATTCTTAAAGGACAGCCTGCTTGTTAAATCTAGCAAGGGAATCTTTTCATACCAGGATCTTCTCCTTACTAGTTAGTTCTGAGCTGGAGATAACTGGTAGCATAGGAGCAAGGGCTACACAGACTGAAAAATGATAACTTGACAAAATATGTGAACAGCTATCCCAAACATATGTTTTTCATGTCTGTGTTGCAATCCTGAACTGTCGTCTCACATTTGAGGTATTCACAGTTTATCGAATGGGGTATACTAATTTCTGCTCATTAAAACAGACCGTTACGTGTTTTTTCCACATTTCGTTTGATAAAAATGAGAGTAATGGGGAGAATGATTGGAATAATTTGCAGTTCCTGAAGAAAAAACAGCTTCGTTATCAACTTCATGCGGGCTCCCTGATTGAATATTGCAAGATTAATAGAATACCTAGAGGTCTCCGTATACATAAACCTCCTGGCCTCTTTAGAGACCAGGAAGAATTTAAAAATAGATGGGCTGCCGTATTGAATAAATGTTCCATGGATCTTATGTTATTAGTGGTCGAGACAGCACAGGTGGAGGTGAAGAATCTTGGCAAGGAGATTGAAGTTTTGGAGACTAAACTCAAAAACAGCTTTGAGGAAGACCAATTTAAAAGTAAGATAAAGGAGCTTGAGAAACTAGTTAAAGACTTTGAAAACAAAATGAAAGAAGTCAAAGTAAGGAAGTACCAGAGGGATAATAGGGATTATACCACGGGGCGGGTATACAGCTGGTGGAATGAAGAAAATATTAAGAGAAAAAAGGTCTCCTGGTCAAACCCCTTAACTCAGTTCTCGGATTTAGAGACTACAGAGGGAGAGGATACCGACACCTCGTTAGAAGAAGGCATGTCTACTAGATCTATGTCAGTACGGCCGGGTAATAAGACACATAATTATGAAGGCAGGGGCCGTTTTTTACGAGGGGGCCGGCACAACAGAGGGAGACGGACCTGACACCAACAAGGGAAACTGACCTAGTGGTTAATCTCTCAAGCAGAACTCTTTCGGACTTAGAAAAAGTGGCCTTAAATAAAGGCCTCGGGTTTGTGCCAACTCCCAGGTATAATGATTTCCAAACTAGGATAGACGTCTTTAAACTAATAAGACAAATTAAATTGAAAATTGTTTTTGGAGGTACAGCATTTAAGAGAAAGGAAACAGGCATCTTCACACGCTCCTCATATAATCCCGTTGTCAATAACCACTGTGTCCAGACTTTTGAGAAGATGTTATTGAAAGAAATTGACAATATAGAAGCCCGGGAAGGTATTGGATACAACAACCTACCGAAGGGGGAGAGGATGGCTTTAAAGGATTTGCGATCTGATCGTTCCATCATAATAAAAGAGGCTGATAAGGGAGGTGCAATAGTGGTGATGGATAAAAAAGATTATATGATGGAAGTGAGGAGACAATTGAACAATGAATTGGACTACAAACCAATTCCCAATGATCCTGTGAAGAAGATCGGTTTTTTAATTAAGGTAACCGTGGATGAAGCTTTAGCATTGGGACATATTACAGATCGGGAACATAAAGGCTTAATTAATTTGTCTCCCAGGACACCAGTAATGTATATATTGCCTAAAATCCATAAAGAAGGTTTTCCCCCTCCGGGTCGCCCAATTATATCGGGAAGCAACTCTATCCTGGAACCGTTGTCTAAATACTTGGATTTTTTTCTCCAGGATTTTGTAAGAAAACTACCGACTTTTTTACTGGACACGGGGGACTTTGTCAAGAAGTTTGAAGGCTTCAAATTACCAACAGGGGCGATATTAGCAACACTGGACGTTGCCTCACTGTATACTAATATTCCGCATGAAGAGGCACGCCTAGTGGTAATGGAAACTTTAGATCAAAGAGAGTGTTTGCGCCCACCTACCTTCTTTTTGACATCACTTTTGGAAATAATACTAGAAAACAACTACTTTAGAGTAGAAGACCAATTTTTTATTCAGCTTCGAGGGGTCGCGATGGGATGCTCTGCAGCACCATGTATAGCGAATCTATTTATGGGACGGCTGGAAAGGGACTATTTTTGTAATCCTGTAACTAATCCATTTTGGAAGGACATCATCATATTTGTTCGTTTTATTGACGATCTCTTCCTAGTGACAAATGAAAATGTCAACATCCAAGAATTGGGGGAATGGATGAACAGTATACATCCCAATATAAAGTTTACTTGGAGCACAAGTAGGGAGTCTGTGAATTATCTGGATGTGACAGTGTATAAGGGGGAGGATGGGACCCTGGCGGTAAGACCTTTTAGGAAACAAACAGACAAAAATTCATTACTCCATTATAGATCCTTTCATCCCGGACATCTAAGGGCCAACTTACCCTTTGGACAATTCCTGCGACTTAAAAGAAATTCTACTAGTATTGCTGATTATGTTCTCCAGAGTAATATATTGCAAGAACATTTGAAGCAACGGGGTTACCCAGATAGGGTGTTATTACAAGCAAGACGACGTGCTGACGAAACGACCAGAGAAGAATTACTTAGACCGAAGGTACGAACGACCAGAGACCGTATTGTGGGTGTTCTTGACTATAGTGAGAAAGCAAATGCCATCCGCAGGGCAATCTTGAAATACTGGCCGCTTGTCAATGATATCCCAGGCTGTGAGACTCCCCCACTGGTAGCCTTCAGGAGGACCCGGAACATCAAAGATCAAATTATACATTCGGATTTAAATTATGATATTGGCACCAGGAACATAGGACTGCCGAGGGGTGTATACAAGTGTGGGAGATGTAAACAATGCTCCCTAATAATGACTACAGAAGATTTGGAACAGTCAGGATTAAGGACTACAAATGAATTTGTTAACTGCGGCACTGAGGGGGTAGTGTATGTTTTGAAATGCCCATGTGGTCTATTATATGTAGGAAGTACCACACGCTCCATTAGAATAAGGCTTGGTGAACATCAGTCCAGAATAAAGAATAACGTATTAGAGGCACCCATGGTCCAACATTATTTGGAGAGAAAACATAGTGACATGGAGATGTTATTTACAGTGCTGTTCAAGACTCGAAAGAGGGAATATATGACTGCTACTAGGGAACTACACCAAAAAGAAACCTTTTGGATATATAAACTCAATACTCTCATACCTAATGGCTTGAATATAGCCAATGACTATACGTGTTTCTTATAACTACTTATGGGACTAATATCTCTTTAAGAGAGAATAATTATATGATGGGGGCGTGGATTACATTCAGAGGATAAAACGGTTACTAGCTAACAAGATGCAGATGGAAGTAATTGGAATACTAGAAGGGGATATGGAAGGTTAATTGCAAGAATCTCTGAGTGAGTATATTGTACTATGAATGTATTAGTGTAAACATTAGATACTCAGGGATTCTTTATGACTATGTATGTTTTTCCAGCTACTGTGCTCTTTGAAAAAGAACTTTGGAAACGGACCTTACAAGGATCTGGACCGTCCGTTAGAGAACTCAGTCACAGAGTTTACAACGTATATTGGAAGGACATAGGTCTACCCATGAGCTGTGACACCCACAGTGTCTGGAATCTTTCTTGGACTGCACCTATATTGTGACTGTATATTATAATTGTGAACAAGGCAATTTAAACCCTGTATAGGAAAAGTAGTGTCATAGGATGCCTGACCAGTAAATGCACTTTAATTGTAATAATTATAGCACTTGGAGCACGTGACACTTTAATAGAATAATTACAGGATGTCTGAAATGCCTATATGATTGAGGTTGAGGGGGAGTGCAATATGTGGTACAGTTCTTGAATGTGCTAAGAGAGATAATTTGAAATACAAGTTGTTTAATATACCCCTTATATATTGGTGAATAAATAATTCTGGAAACAATATTACACGCTTTATTGTTGATTGTGGAGGCATTATAGTACACGGGAATTTTTTTCTTGTCTGATAGCAGTATTACCGTGTTGCTCTATATTTTGGCCCACCTGGACATTGGCAAACGGATTCTTAAAGGACAGCCTGCTTGTTAAATCTAGCAAGGGAATCTTTTCATACCAGGATCTTCTCCTTACTAGTTAGTTCTGAGCTGGAGATAACTGGTAGCATAGGAGCAAGGGCTACACAGACTGAAAAATGATAACTTGACAAAATATGTGAACAGCTATCCCAAACATATGTTTTTCATGTCTGTGTTGCAATCCTGAACTGTCGTCTCACATTTGAGGTATTCACAGTTTATCGAATGGGGTATACTAATTTCTGCTCATTAAAACAGACCGTTACGTGTTTTTTCCACATTTCATTAGCTGGTCAGAAATTCTAAGGGTAATGCTATGGAGTTTAGTTTCCTTTCTGTGAGACTGCATTGCAGACTTATGGTGCCTTTGTAAGCTTTGTTTTATTTATGAGTATACAAGGAGAGCATACTGCAAGCAAACTGGACTTCCAACAGCAAGAAGCACAGAGATTAACCTGTAATTACCTAATATATTTGAAGACCAGACCCCTAATATACTGCGGGGCAGGTGAATGGCTAATATACCCAACCCAAAAGATCACTGATCCTGTACACATATGCACAGATTGTTTAAAGTGGCTCCAGAAAGTTGATTATACTTTCTGTGCCTTTGGGAAAAAATATGCAGTGCTTCTTATTTGGATATGAGGCCCAGGAAACAACAGGGAGGAATATAATTACTCTTTCATTCTGAACTCTAAAAACAATAAGATTTGGGGAGAATGGATGAGAGCCAGTTTGGTATAGTGGTTAAGAGCGTGGGACTGTAATCTGGAGAGTTGGGTTTGATTCCCTACTCCTCCACTTGAAGCCAGCTGGATGACCTTGGGTCAGTACAGGGCCGGATCGATGGGGGCAGGGGGGGTAGTCTGCCCCCAGTGCCACCAAAGAGGGGGTGCCAGGTGCAGCTGCCAGCCGCCGGGAGCGTGTGGGTGGCAGCACGGGGGGGCTGGGAGGCTGCCCATGCCATTCACCTGCCCCGCAGGACAGGGGGCAGCCAGCTTGCTGCACACCCCCTGTCCTGCGGGGCAGGTGAATGGCAGAGTGCGGGGCTGGGAGGCCGCCCGCATCATTCGCCTGCCTGACAGGACAGGGGGCAGCCGGCCACCCCCTGTCCTGCAGGGCAGATGAATGATGAGGGTGGCTTTCCAGCCCCCTGTGCTGCCTCTGCCAACTCTGCGGCACACCGGGGCAGCCAGCGAGCCGTGTGGGCGGCACGCTCCTCCCTGCGTGATGATGTCACAGAAGTGATGTCATCATGCTGCACTGGGAGTGCACGCACACTGCATGCACAATGCGCATGTGCACACGAGCAGCCAGACTTGGGTTGCCCTGAGCATTGGCAACCCTAGATCCGGCCCTGGGTCAGTCACAGCTTCTGGGAACTCTCTCAGCCCCACCCAACTCACAGGGTGTTTGTTGTTGTGGGGAAAATAATAACATACTTTGTAAACTGCTGAGTGGGTGTTAAGTCATCCTGAAGGGCGGTATATAAATCGAATGTGATGATGACGACGACGATGAGATGATGATGAAGTTTCCTTCCTGTGAGGACACTATGACTTCAAGTGGGTGGTGCTTAACAAGTTCTACGCATCCTCCAAAGGCTTTGAAAAAATTGGCAGAGAGATCCGGCTGGGTTAGGATGTTAGTTGTATAGTTAATAAAAGCTCATCTTACGTTGTACTGCGTCCTGGATCCAGAAGGCTATTCATAAATAATGATACATGGTACCAGAAGTGGCTGGTTGTATATTGTAGTACAAGAACTGAGAAACAAGGAAAGCTGGAAGAAACTATAAGAAACAGAATAGAAGAAGATGGAGCAGCTCATACTGCTCAGCGTCTCTTGCTCTTTCCAGAAATGCAGCAGAAAGCTGGAAAAGTTTCAGACAAGAGTTTGGCCTCCTTCTGAAAGCAAATGGAACTACAAGGGAAGCTGATGAACAAAATGTAGCTATATTTTTAAATATTGCTGGATCAGTTATGAGATTGTGTTAGAGAAATTTCTAGAATATTGCACCCCTAAACTAATGAAACCTTTCAGACATAATCAGTTTCATGTGAGATTGCAGAAGGAGGGGGAAACATTTGAATCCTTGCAGATTCACTTATTAGAGACCAAATTTTAATTGCCATCCAGGACTCCGAACTAAAGAAAAGATTGCTTAAGGAATCACATCTAACTTTGGAAAAAACAATCAGAATTTTCCAAGCTGAGGAGCAGAACAAGGCCAGAATGCAGAGTCTGGTGGGAAATTAGAGAGACTGAGCTCAGAAAGAAACAAAGTATCAATGTTTTGCAAGGTGGAGGAACCATCAACACTCTTTTGCACAGAGAAGACCAAAGCACAGGAGAAACCCTTTTTTTGGGAAGTCCGCAAGAGACATCAGCATCCAATGACTGGACAATTACTCTAAACACAAGTTGGACTTTTGTTGCTTGCAAGTTGGATACTGGAACTCAAGTAAATGTAGTATCTGATATTACTTTAAGGGGCTTAAAGGGCAAGCCAAGCCACAAACAGATCCAACTTAAATCTTACAGTAAAGACCTCATTCCAACCTTGGGAGTGTATGAGCTAGATATTCAGGAAAGCAGTACTATGGTAAAATTACAGTTTATAATTGTAGTAGGTAATGGGATACCCATATTGGAACTTAAAACATATCAGACTCTAGATATTATTAAAAAGCTGTATAGTGTGGAAGAACAGGGGCACGCAAACACTGAAGATCAATTTCAGGATGTCTTTATTGGCATAGGAAAGCTCTCAGAAGAATATAAAATAGAACTGACAGAACCTTATTTTCTGTCATACATGCGCCTAGAAATGTTCCCCTGGCTCTCAGAGATAAGCTAAAAGAGGAATTAGATAAACTGATTGAGCTAGGCTTTATAGAGAAAGTCAAAGGACCCATGGAATGGTTTAATTCTTTAGTCATAGTAGAAAAGAAAGATGGATCACTGTGGCTACGTTTGGATCTTAAAGAGCTTAAAGAGAACATTTTCCAATACCAACTAGAGATGAGATATTTGCTCAAATGGCAGGTGCAAGATATTTTTCTTCTTTGGATCCTGGATTCTGGCAGGTACCTTTAGAATGAAAAAGCAAACTATTGTGCACTTTCAATACCCCACTCCTAGTACCATGTAACATTCTTTATGAATAACTTTCTGGATTCAGGATGCAGTACAACATAAAATGAACTTTTATTAACTGTTTACATAACTTACAGAGAACAGGTAACATGCTACCCCAGCCAGATCTCTCTGCCCATTTTTGCAAAGCCCTCTAGGATGCGTAGATTTCAGATATTTCTTTCGCATTCATACTATACATATTATAGTTTTATGAGTGTTGATTATGTGAGTGAACCCATAACATACAATTAATTGTATAATCCCTGTACTTAAATATTGATTAAATTTTATAAAAGTTAATTTTATGTTCTCCAAACCTATCAAATCGGTCTGCTATAAAGATCATTTTAATAATTTAATGAAGGGCAACAAGTTTCACAAAATAGTACCGATATCTGAAGTTAACATAAAGTACAATTAGATATTAAATGGAATACCTACACAAAGATAATTCTCCACATCTACCTGTTCTTTGTGGATCAACATAAGAGATGATCAACAAAAGAGCTTTTTTTTTTAAAAAAAAAAATATCAGTAGTCTGCCTTTCCCACTGGAAAAAAGTCTACTTTGGAGGACGGACTCTATGGTATTATATCCTGCTGAGGACTCTCTTCTCCCCAAAGCCCACCCTCCCCATGCGTCATCCCCCAAATCTCCAGGAATTTTCCAACCCAGAGCTGGCAACCATACTTGGTGTGAAGCTCCAATCCTCCCGCCTAGTAGTCTGCCTTTCCCACTGAGACTCCAGGCAGATTATATAGTGTATCAGGATGGGGCATACAATGAACAGTGAAGTGATGGACTTTGTCTACATTCCTGCAGAGGTCATCTACTAAAGCCAGCAGGGCCATCTCTTTCATAGCCTGGCCTGAAGCCAGACTAAGAAGGGTCCAGAGCAGAAGACTTTTCCACGTAAACCTGATATTGATCTGCTACTGCTCTCCAATCACTTTGCCTAGAAAGGGCAGATTAGAGACTGGGCAATAATGGGCCTCTTCATTTTTGTGAACGGATGGGTTTTTTTTTAAGCAGTGGACAGTTACTGTCGCTTTCTGAGATGTACCAGAGATTCAAGGGGTAGGAATATGACTGGTCTTGAAGTCAGTGACAGTTACAATCCTCCTTAGTGATAATTCTAGGGTGGAAAGATTAATTGCAACCTCATGAATCTATTAGCTATCAAAAGTCTGTCTCTGAAGTCTTTCTCTCACTTTTGACTATTCATAGAATCATAGAATCATAGAGTTGGAAGGGGCCATACAGACGTTCTAGTCCAACCCCCTGCCCAGTGCAGAATCAGCCTAAAGCATCCCTGACAAATTTTCCTCCAGCCTCTTCTTGAAAACTGCCAGTGAGGGGGAGCTCACCACCTCCCTAGGCAGCTGATTCCACTTTTGAACTACTCTGACCGTGAAAAAGTTTTTCCTAATATCCAGCTGGTACCTTTCTGTATGTAATTTAAGCCCATTGCTTTGGGACCTACCTTCTGCTGCCAACTGGAACAGCTCCTTGCCCTCCTCCAAATGACAGCCTTTCAAATATTTAAAGAGAGCAATCATGTCCCCCCTCAACCTCCTTCAAACTAAACATTCCCAAGGCCCTCAGCCTTTTCTCGTAGGGCTCAGTCTCCAGACCCCTGGTCATCCTCATCGCTCTCCTCTGCACCCTCTCCATTTTGTCCACATCCTTTTTGAAGTGAGGCCTCCAGAACTGCACACAGTACTCCAGGTGTGGCCTGACGATTTTGACGCTATGGCCCCCAGTTATTTACCTTTCTGCTTCTCTTCCCATTCTCCAGTTGGCTCAAAAGCTACAATGATTTGATAGGCTGTGAACCATGAGCCTGCTGGAATCTTTAGGATCTGTAACAAGTTGATACTGCTTTCCACCAACTCTTTGGACTCCTTTCCCTCATTATTTTCCAGCAGATCCATCCCTTAACACAGTGGAAGTCTGAATAATCCAATGTGGCTCAGCAACTCCCTCTGTCCAGAATGCCAGGGGAACATCCCTTCTTTGCTTTTTAGGGTAAGCCTTGGAACCTTGGTGTTAGGTATGCCATCATCCTGGTGGGGCCTGGAGATCTGGAATTACAGCTGATCTCTAGGCAAGAGAGTTCAGTTCCCATGGAAAACATGGCTACTTTGGAGGATGAACTCTATGGCATCATATCCTGCTAAGGTCCCTCTTCTCCCCAAAGCCCACCCTCCCCAAAACCATCCCCCAAATCTCCAGAAACTTCCCAACCCAGAGCTGGGCAACCCTATTTGGCGTGAATCGCCAGTCCTCCTGCCTCGAGATTAAAAATGGTGTTTCAAATTTCAGAGCACACACAGAGTTGCTGGGATTAGTCTCCAAGCCCCACACTGTACTGTTTCAGCCTTGCGAAGAAGTGAAATGCTGCTCTTGTGATTGTGTGTGTGTCATTTTTCTTCTTCTCAGTCTGTCTCTCCATGAAACACATAAAGGATGAGATTAATTATGCCAAAGCTTATCCCAGCCCTGTATATTTTAAATAAGGCACAGAACAGTCAGCAAGCACTGCTAAAATAAAGCCAACATTAGGCCTGACAGGAAAACGTGAATTGCGACTGTCGAAAGGTGGCTCCTTCATTAATTACCCTTCCTATCAAGCCAGAAAGATCAAGCACCGCGTATCAGTTTTAATTGGCTATTGATTTTTTCTCCCATTACCTGTGGTTGTGCAACCATGCCGTCAGATTCACTTCATGACTCGAGTTTCTCTTGATTACTAACAGCTGGAGTTAAACACAAAAGTCTGAGGGCCTGCAGTTCCTAGCCTAAAAGGGATTGCTCCAGTGTTGCTAACAACAACTACCAGCTGGTGGGGGCGGAATGGGGGTGTATGGACTGCAGAAATGCAAAGGACCGGCAGCCCAGTTTTTGTGGCCATACAACACGTGCTACTATCGTCCACTTAGCAAAATGTTATTCTAGTTGCTCAGGCATACGGCCAGGTTGATCTTTTAATATATGATGAGGGGTGAATGACTTCTTCCAGACTCCTCCTCAAGTGGTGGAATTTGGTCTGTCCATGCAATGGATCAGACAGCCACTCCACTCTTCAGCCAGCAGCAATGCATGTGGATGTTGCCATGTTTCAGTGACACAAATCAACGTTAAGGACAGTGAAAAATGGATTGACCAAGGAGCCACACACCCCTTCTAATGCATCCATGATGTCTGAACACTCAGTCATATTCTGCTTAATCCTTTTGTTGTTTCAGTTGTCTGACATGCACGAGGCACACCAGCACAACCAGCAAACCAAGAAAAATAAACTGATTCATGAGAAGCTCTTTTGTGTATGTAAATATACTAGTATGTGAGTAGAGGCAATGACAACGCTGTGTGCACCATCTGTTAATCAGTCTTGTGCTATACAGCACTCCTTTCGGGCCAGTACTTCTCCTCATCTGCTTCTTTCTCTCATTAGCTGCTGACACTGAGAGTTGTTCAACAAGAGATTGTTTCCAGTCTGATGACCCTGAACGCCACTTGAATTTGCAAACATCAAGCTTCCTTAATTGCAGCCACCCCTGACACAGACAGTGGTGTGACCACATCTGAATTGCCATTTAATTAATGCGCAGATGCTTGTAGAAATGTGTTGAGAATTTCCAGTGTTATCACTCTGCTCAATGGTGTACATTTGCAAGAGATTTTTGTCATCCATATTTATACCATGTACACAAATAAATTTCATTTCATATATAATTACTTTCCCAAAGTCCTTACTGGAACTATCTTTAAGGGGCTTTTTTACTGTCTCTGCCTCTCCGGGAAAGGGAGGAACAAACCACATAAAGGGTTCTCCCTCCCTCCCTCCCTCCCTCTCTCAACAGTTGTCATGCTTTTATCATAAGTGATCCAGATCCAGATCTTATCCCTCAAGGTTGTTCTTCCATTATAGAAGCATCACATTTCCCTATACTCAACTCACATTATTTTGTTGTTGGGATAATTCCTTCTTCTCCAGGATGCTATGTTCTGTTGTGATTGTTGCCTAGAGTGTGACTATCCCAGACTCATAACAGTGTCTATGGCATAAATTATTTTAGACAACATAGCTCCTTTCTGGCTAAACAATCTCTAATGAGCAAACTCTGTTTGCTCAACAGAACATCTGCAACAGATAATAAGGAAGTTCTTGTTATAAGTTCTTGGAGCATTAAAATCAGGGCTAAAATGAATTCCAGTTTATGAACTTAATTTGAATTCATCCTGACTTCTACAGCTGTCACAAACTGAAATCTGTTTACCTTCTCAGAGGTGGTGTCCTTGATTGTCTCTAGAATTCCATTTCTGCCCTTTTTGCTTCACTGCCAAATCCCCAAAGTGAAGGGTGTTCACGCTTGTTTGCATTAACTGGATTTATATGTTATTGCTGTGCCACCTAGGAACTGTTGTTCGATCCAGTCAGTTCTGAGCACATGCTGGAATGATGGATGCTACTGACTGATGAATGGCACTGGCTATGCAGGCTTGAAGGCATCACTTACACTCTGTGTAGTTGATTTTAAATGGTACATGACTGTCCATGCTGACCTGGGGGCATATGTAACCCAAGCAAGTTACTAAATTGTGAGCATGCATCAGCAGCAGCTACCTGGCCAGTCACCATACTGAATGCCACTACGGAGGAGGACTGGAGTAGAAAGGCTGTTTGTTTTTATTTGTGAGCAAGTTATTAAGGCAATCATATATTTTTGACTCAACACTTCATAAGATTTTTGAACAAGGTATGTTAGACTATCCACAATTTTGTCATCCTTGATCAGAAGAGGTAGCAGCTCAGTGATGCCATCTGTGACAAATATTAGGGAAATACTCACAGGTCCTAGGATAACTAAGAGTCTCTCTGCACGAGACATCTTACACAAGAACGCTCAAGTGTAGGGAGACACAATGTTAGCTGGGAAGCATCCTTTAAAAAGACAGAGACAAAGGCTCTGTCAATTCCACCTCTCTACACAAAGCCAGCAGAGATTGCTCCTCAGAGGGTTTGTTAATTCCATCTTCTTCTCAGGAAGGAGAGGTGAAATTGACAGAGCCTTCCAGGAGGAGAAAATAAAATTAACAAAGCCTCTGAGGAGTGATCTCTGCCAGCTCTGGGTAGAGAGGTAAAATTGACAGAGCCTTTGACTTTGTTTTTTTAAATTATACTTCCCATCTAACATTGTGTCTCCCTTCATTTGAGCATCATCATGTAAGATGTCTTGTGTAGAGAGACTCTAAAATCAAAGCTGAAGTTAATTCCAAATGTTCAGTTTATGAATGAATTTGAATTTTGACATCACATATTTTTGAATTCATTCTTACTTTTACAAAGAACAGTTCATCAACTAAAAGATCACATTTTAAAATAGAAAACCAACAGATCTAAATTTAATAGGTGTTTTCTTGACATGTTCATAAGAGGCACAACATAGAACATGTAACAGCTTTGTTCTATATCATTCTCAGGAACAGCTACAATTTGCTATACCAAAGTATTGGAAAATATCCACATTTGAATACTTCTGAACATAACAGTTTATTGAGAAGATTCCTAGGTGACCCCAATGATTTCTGTTGGGTGAGACAATTAATTTTCTTTGCTGAATACACCACATACAAAGAGGACAACTCCTGATTGTTTTCAACGAAACTGCCACCCTGCCCTCTCCCTCCCACCCATTCTCACGCACATCTCCCATCTCCCAATTCTTTCTCAAAAAAGAGTTCACCTGCATTTCAAGTTAACTTTCAGAGTCATTCACCTACCTATACAAACAATGTCCATGAAGCCATACATTCCGTAGCAGATCTGGAAGAGCAGGTCTTGGCGCTGCCATTTAGCAGAGGGACTGAAGGTTGACCAGATGAGCCACGAGATACTGGCGATAAGGAAGAGGGAACCCAAGATGGCTGCTGCTATTTGAACTTTCTCAATGACAGTCAGAGAAATGGCCTGCCACTGAAGTAAAGAAAGGGAAAGCAGAAAGGAAACACAGAGGAAAGAAAAAGGAAGGATAGCACAATGATATACAAGATTATTTCTTTACACAACAGCATCAGAGACCACAAATTAAAACCTCACAGCATTTCATATGGGCTTCTGTAATGGCAGAAAGCAGCTTTTTGAACAGAACAAACTACACTATTACACAGTGGACTCCAGAAGCAATGAACAATTCTATATCGTACTGCATTTGGAAATGATGGTGTCACTTCTGGTTGAAAACTGGAAGCTACATGTGTATTGTAGGGTTGCCAGCCCCCCCCCCTTTAAAGTGGGGGGCAGGGGGATCAGTAGGCCCTGATCCAGCTGTCTCATACACATGGCAAAATGGCACATGTGTGCTCTGAAGGCCCTAATGATATCATTCACTTCTGGTTGAACACCAGAGTCTCAGCAGGGCCAAAATTGGCCCCAAACATAGTGTTTTCACTATGTTTGGGCATCCAGAGGGTGCATATGCCATTTCACCACATGCTCTGGCAGCTCGTGGCCTGCCCCTCACTCCATCCCCCTTGCTGGCCAGGATAGTGGAGGCAGGGGGTGCATGGACAACAGTCACTTGGAACAGGGGCTGGAGTAAGGAGGAGCTTAGGTGAGATTGGCTGAAAAAGCTGGCTGAATCTGGTACTTATCTAGCCCAGTACTTATATGCATATATTGCTGCTAGGGTTACCAAGTTCCGGCTGCTCCACCACCAACGGGCCCTACCTGCTGCTGCTCAGCAGGCCAACAGGAATAAAATAGAGTGGAGAAAATGGACAGCATCCTGACACCACTCCCTATGTGCCCAGAAATGACATCAGCATGTTGCTGGGATGCTCTAGCATTTAGGCAAACTCTGTGGTTAAACCATAGTTTTGCCCAAATGGTAGAGCATCTCCGGCAACCTAGTAATGTCACTTCCCTGCGCATAGGAAATGATGTCAGTGCATTGCTGACAATGTCATTATATCACCAGTGAGGCCCATTTCGCAGCTGTTAAATCTCCTGCCAAGGCTTCTATTCAGATGGTAAATTCTGCATCTGCCCAGTCATAGACTTTAGTGATAGTGTCACCTTTCCAGAATGATCTTCACAGATGTGAGAAGGACAGCTTCTTTGCTTGGCTTTAGAAAAGCTATGTTAATTTAGGTTGTTTATAAGCCTGTGTTCTTTAGCAGTGCTTTTTGTAGCTGAGGTTGAATATGGTACATGGTATTTTCTGGGTTATTGGTGTTTGTACCTGGATGGTTTCAGGTAAAAGAGTGTTATTATCCAATAAATCCAGCAATTTTTGTAGAAATCTCATGTCCAGGAGAAGAGTCAACAATCTGGCATATTTTTGAGGCAGCTGGCATCCCGGACTGACAAAAACAACATTATCAGTGAATTTTTAGTTGTAGTTCCACAATGACTAGAACACTACTTTTTTCTTTAAAAAAAGAAAAAGAAGAAGAAGAAGCTAGTCCTGGAATATCCACAAGGCCTCCCTATGCACCCTTCTACATGGATATGGCTTTGGGCTTCACAGAACATGCCACATTGTATCCTCTATGCGGCAATACTATTTAATATAGTATAAAAATGCCTCTGTTCTTACAGCGGGTGCAAACAAATCTGCACCTTACTGGAATTTACCTGCTAACATCTGGCAGGCCACAAAATAAAGTTTATGTTTCATTTAGCTTTTTTGCGAATTAAAAATAATTCGTTTTATAATCTGTTACATTTGATAACTAGATTTTACTGCTAGAGTTAAGTAAAAACTGAATTTTGAGTATTTTAATGTTTGGAGACAGATTTTATGGCACAACAACATGCAACTTTATGACACCCACCTGTGAAAGGACATAATCCTCTTATCATTTTAAACATCTCTGTGGTTGTATATTCTATTTTTTGTCCTACATCTTTTCCACAATAGTTTTTTTCAACAAGAGGACCTGCTGTTTGCAATAAAATCTTCCATATTTATTTCCCCCACTTTTATGGAATAACATTTTGTATGAATAGGGTAATCCATATATTTTAATGCTTTGCTATGTTCAAATATATGCCTACAACCGTCCTGGGTTTCCGATCACTGAATCTGGAAGCTGGAAAATATGTATGTTGCCATTATTTACAGCAAATGGTGATTGTGTTCTCCTGGTGTGTGAGAGAGGAGGAGTGCCAAAAACATAACGACTGGAAAGGCCTTCTGCTTTCAATACTGTTATCTGGCAACTGTATGTTCATAATGTTAAAAATATGTGCTTATCAGTGAACGCTTCTGAGAAAAGAAGAACCATCCCTTGTTTATTCCCTGGGCCACATCCGTGCCAATGGAACAGGACCAATTTTCACACATCAAGGAGTGCAGACTCTTTGAATGGCTCTATATTCCTCTCTCTGTTAGGCTCCATGTAATGTTTGAAATCTGTGATGAGATTCCCAGACATAGCTTCAAAAAGCAGCCATGCCCCTGTCCATCTGATGTGGCACTGGGAAAGGAGGGGTTAACATTCTCTTCTGTGCCATTTTCTCAATAGAAAATTCTACCCCCCCCCGACTAGTTTTCCTGGAAGTGACATCACACTGTGCATGACACTGGTGGTTTAAATATATATATATATATATATATATATATATATATATATATATATATATATATATATATATATATATATATCCTCTTTGCCTAAAGTACTAACAGTGGGAAGATGGGGTTGCTGGCAGGAGGTCTTCCACAGTCCTGGAAGGTCTTCCTCCACAGTAGAAACCCTGTTTCTATCCCTCCTCAAAACACACTGGACATAGTAGATTCATTTCACAGAGTCTCTCTTAATTGTTCTCATAAGAAATTGTATCTACAGATTTCTTTTAGCATGTTTTTATAATATAGTGGGCCTGGCATAATCTTTGATCTTTTGATAAAACCTGCAGACTAAACAGTTTGCTTTATTATATTCGATTTTATTTAATATTGAATTTAAATTAGTTCCACCATGAAAACATGTAGGAACATTGCCTTTCCCATGGAGCTCTTCTAACTATTCCAGCTGGAAAATGCTCATTAGTGAGAACAATTCAAGTTAAGTGATCACTTTACTGAAGCAAGGGATCCTCCAAATAGACTTTTCTAGCCTGCCACATAAATGTACTCAATATTCTGGAAATCAAGGGTTGCTGGAATGTACAAGGGTTCCTGGAAATCACTTATAGGCTCACATAAGTGGAAGGGGATTTTTTTTTAGTTTTTTTAGAAACTTCTTTCTTGAGCTCATAGAAATTAGCCTGCTGTTTTCAGAGTTTCATGGATCCCACCACGTACTGATTCTGCTTAAAGCTGAGTTGGGTCAGCTCTGTCTGTTGTTTCCCTGCTGTTTCTCTGGAACATGATGTTTACAATATGAAATTTATAAATACAAATTTTGCAAAAAGAGATTCTGCAAAAGATGTTTTAAAGTTCCCAGTGCTGGCCGTATGAAGAGGAATCAAAATACTACTTCCCATTACTCAAACTAAGTGTGCATTTCGGTTTTGTGCTTGCCTCATAACACTAATGCATGTGTGAACATCTGCAGGGGAGTGTTAGAAGTTGTTTGGGTATTTTCCCCCTTTCCCTTACACTGATTCTCCTTCACAATTTCCCCCCAGGACTTTCCCACAGGTGGAGGAAGGTTTCAGTTCTGCAATTCATTGTGCAGTGTACAAAACAATGAAAAGCGCACACACATCTAACAACAAAGGAGGGAAGGCATATGCCAAAACAACAGAAGAAAGGACTTTGTAATAATCTCTAGTACCTTTACCTGCAGGGGGTTCTTTGTGCTTATGGCAATGACGTGATACTTGTAATAACACAGCTCACAGCTCCAGCATCCCCTCTCACTGATCCATTTGATCAGACAGGGCTGGTGTGTACATTTCACCGACCCGTCGCATCGACACGGACTCAGCAACTCACCCTGGAAAGAAAGAGAGAAAAGGAAGGGTGATGATCAAAACCTTGTTTTCTTGCTGCTCCGAACAAGATGGAGCATAGGTGGTGGAGTTGCATTTTGTCTAAAGGCAGAAATGGGTAGCCATTTATCATATTGTTCCAACTGGGGGTCAATGTGTCTGATTATATACCAGGAAAAAAGACGTTGCTGGAAGAAGATATTGATGAGTTTGCAGCTGATCACACACACTAGATGGATTGGAAGGGTCTAAAAACTGATCAAATCCAACCCACTGCACAATCTCACCTACAGAGGATGTGCCACAATAAGAGGGCAAGTGGATGGCAGCATAATGGCGTCAGCAAAGAAAACAGCACTGGATAACTAAAAGAGTAAGCCAAAACATCAGAGGGAAGGAATACTTCTATCCCACATCTTTCACCAATTATGCCAGAGAAATTCTTTCCAGACTCCAAACACAGCAGTCAGGCCTTGAGCTGTAGCACAACCCATTTGCTGAGCCTTCCAAAGGGATGTGTGCTTCTGGAGCACAACTCCATTCAGTTGAACTCCAATCTCTTTAGGCCAGTTTATTTCTTTATTTAACCATATCTACCTTGCATTTCCTAATTTTCCTCACAATAACTATTAAGCATATAAAAGATACCAGTTAACTGTAAAAATCCATTACCTTGAAAAACAACAGAGCAGCACGATACAGAGCTTTCCTCTTAGTTGTGCAATGGCCCTTGTAAACTGCTACAACCCTCTGCAGGAGGGATCCAGGTGGAACTGAGCCAGGCAAGTACAAGGAAGAGTCTACCCATATTCCCGACAACCTCATCCTAATGCATGGGGTTGCCAACTTCCAGGTTGGGGCCTGGAGTTCTCCTGAAATCATGGCTGATTTCTGCACTATAGAGATAACTTCTCTAAAGGAAATAACACGCTCAGAGGGTAGGCTGTATGGAATAAAATCCCTTCAGAGGTCCCCCCTGTCTCTAAATTCTACCCTCCCCAGCCTTCATCCACAAATCTCCATGAATTTCCCTACCCAGAGTCGGCAGTCCTGCTAATATGTTGAGATCTTCAAAGCTGTTTTTTTACTGGCAGGTGGGCTCATGCAAGTAGAGGCATACACTCACTTTCACAAGTCTCTTCAAAGTGTCCTTCCGAGTGTTCTTCCCCAAAGCGTTTAGAGTGGATTAAGACAAATACAACAGCCTACCAGAACTCCAGCTAAAGCTGCTTGGCATTCATATTAGATCATCAGCAAGAAACACCATTAATATTCACTGCAGAGTTACAAGTGGGTTATAATGAGAAATTGTGAATTCTGTCATTCCATGTCATGCAAACTCAGAAGCTCAGTGTCCAATGGTTCTGGCATCTCTCAGTATATGGAGAAATTTGCGCAGCAAATGAACCTGGAATAGAGAGCCCCCCACTTCACCATAGCTACATGGATTTAGCAGCACCTGTCTTATCACAGGGTATAACTTTGGCACAATGACAGGCAAGTGGGAAGGAGCTTGTAATCTAAGTTTACAGAAATACGTCTGACTAAAATAGGCTTGCCAACCTCCAGGTGGGACCTGGAGATCTCCTGGAATTACAACTGATCTCCAGATGACAGAAATCAATTCCCCTGGAGAAAATGCTTGCTTTGGAGGGTGAACTCACTGGCATTATACCCTGCTGAGGTCCCTCCCTTCCTCAAACCCCCCCCTCCCCAGGCTCCACCTCAAATTTTTAGGAATTTCCCAATCTGGAGTTTGAAATCCTAGTCTAAAGATAGCTTTCTTGGCACTGAGAATGGCTGCTAAGAGGTAAAGGAAGTAAAGTGGTCAGCAACAGGGCTTTCAACTTGCAATTGAGGCCCGGAGTTCTCTAGGAATTACAATGCACCTTCAGGCTGCATATATCAGTTCCTAGGGCTGTTAACTACCCCCCCCCCCCGTGGGACCTGGAGACTTCCTAGAATTACAGCTGATCTCTAGATGATAGTGATCAGTTCCCCTGGAGAAAATGGCTAATTTGGAAGGTGAATTCTATTGCATTATATCCCACTGAGTTTCTTCTCTCCTCAAACCTGGCCCTCCCCAGGCTCCCTCTGGTAAATCTCCAACTCAGAGTTGGCAATTCTGTTAGTTCCGCTGGAGGAAACGGTACCTTTGTATGGCAATCTCTGTGGCATCACATTCTCACTGAACTCCCTCCCCAAATTCTGCCCTCCCCAGGCAGTACCTCCAGGTCGCCAGGAATTTCCCAAGCTGGAGTTGGCAACCCTAGTCTCATACTGTATCTGACTCCATTGATTAAAAACATAATTCATGTTGTCAAAACATCTGTGGATTTGTACATTTTGGGGGACTACTGTGGATGATGTAACCTCCTGTTGGAAGGAAGCAGAGTGGTGGGATGCCATTTTCACCTATAGGAGGCAGAATTTCTATTAGCTGGTAGGACTGGCAACTTATTAAGTAGCAGACTACAGATACTCTAGATGAAGTCAATGTGGTAGACATAAAAATGCCCCCAATATGACCCCAGTCCAAACCAAATATAATAAAACAAATCACTTGTTTTGTTGGTACCATAATTCTACTTTGTTATTATGTCTCATTGGTTTCAATGAAAGATTTCCTCCCCTCACCCCCCAGGAGTATGTCTTCATGGTTTTCCTTCCAAATTGGAGGAATATGCATAATTTTTATTACTGAATAGTGTGTTATTTATGTTTGGTTATTTATTTTGTTTTACTTTGTTACACTTTTGACGCTCAAACATTCAACTGATGCTGAATTGCATAAGTCAAACAACAACCAAATTTTAGCAAGTAATAACAATTCAAATACATCCCAAATTAACTGTAATTCTAAGAGAACCATAACAGCTACAAGAGGACAGATAAAAATAAAAAGGGTTTTATATTAGAGGACAAAGACTCACCAAGGCAACATACAATTACAGTGAGTCACACACACTGAAAAACTTTATTAGTTTTTAGCAAATAAGACTGGGAGGGGGGAGATTAGAAAAAATTGAACTCCAAAGAGCCTGAAGTGGTAGGAGGAACCATGAAAGAAAGAAAGAAAGAAAGAAAGAAAGAAAGAAAGAAAGAAAGAAAGAAAGAAAGAAAGAAAGAAAGAAAGAAAGAAAGAAAGAAAGAAAGATTTACAGCACTGAAGAATGGAAGTGGGGAGCAAGCCCCAGACGAAAACAGTAAATTGCTTCAGAAACATTCAGATAACACAACACACACAACAGAAAATATTCAGGAAGAAAGCTAAGATAGTAGGGTTGCCTCCTGCTGTGGTGGGAGGCTACCTGTTGGCAACTTGCTTTTCTCACCATTGTTTGGAGCAGCAGTGGGAGAATTTTTTTAAAAAAAACTTTGGCAGTGCTGTGACTTCACTTCTGGATTTTTCCATAGCTTCCAGCAATTCCTAGACTTGCCTGCCATAACTTCTAGGTTTTCCCCAGAAGTGACATCACAGTGCACATGACGCTGTGTACCCCTCCCCCCATGTGCTAGTAGGCACAACAGGCAATCCTATGAGCTTGGAACCTGAAAGTGACATTGGCATGCCATACGATCTTGTTGAACAATTCCCTGCTATTTTTAAAAGGAATAGATGGTCTGTACCACCTGGAGAACCCTTCTCCTACATTGTCCTCCCTCATTTTAGATTCCAGTTATTGTCACATACTTGACAACTAGAAAGAATAATGTATGTGTAAAGTGTTGTCAAGGCACAGCTAACTTGGCAACTTCTGCTGGTGTTTACAAGGCAAGAGATGGTCAGCAGTGGTTTGCCATTGCCTGCCTCTGCACAGTGACCCTGGACTTCCTTGGTGATCTCCCATCCAAGTCCTAATTAGGACCAACCCTGCTTAACTTCCAAGATCAGACAAGATTGGGTTCACCTGGGCCATCCAGGTCAGGTCAGGGTGAATAAATACTTTTGTCTAATTAAAACAAATGAAGAAGAAAGGGAAGGAGTGACTACAGTATGCAAGAGCAGTTGAAAGAGTAGAATAAGGCTGGGGAAGAGCTGTCATTGCTCTTTTTCTGTTCTAACTTCTTTTCTGTTCTGTGTCATATTGTATGATAAACAATATAACAATAGCACATTAAATGTTAACTCCTATACTATTTTCTTATCTTCATTTAAAAATACTACCGCCTCTAACCCAATATTGTGTTCCATACTCATTAATTTGGATTAAGTAAGGCAAACAGATTCCTAGCCACTAAAGCAGTGGCAGCTGGTGCTACATACAGTTTGGCTCTTTTGAGTCCACATAAGCTTCCAAGCCACCCACATCAGCTGAAAACATCAGGTAAAGAATGGACCAAGGGGTGGAGACTATCGGTCTTGATGGGCCAAAGGAAAATGCTATGCTCACCTAAGACGCACAACTATTGTGTGTGCTTATAAATCTCTTGCCACACCAAAGGATACTGTCCCCACATCACATCAGGACCCAACCAAATAGTGCCACCACACTAATGGTGAAGCAGCCACCTTCCAGTGGCTCCAAACCATAAGTGAGTTCTGTGAACTCTTTGTGATCCTGTGCCTCAGCATTATAACCTGAGGTCACAACTGTTATCTTAATACAATAAAAATCTACAACGATTTTTACTGTGTGTGTTGGTTTGCCTCAAGGGCCGTTTCCAGACGGCCCCCCGCCTTGCGAAACGTCGCGCGTCATCGCGCGTCGTCGCGCAGAAAACTCGAAATATCGCGTTTTCTCGCGCGAGTTTTGCGCGACGTCGCGCAAAACTCGCGCGAGAAAACGCGATATTTCGCGTTTTCTGCGCGACGACGCGCGGCGTTTCGCGAGGCGGGGGGCCGTCTGGAAACGGCCAAGGTGGCAGTGTGAAGCACTGTGCAAACTGAATATGGAATCACTGCTCTCTTGTAAGCATGAACTCAAAAATGGATTAAAAATCCAGTAGAGCAAACAACATCTCTTTCTTCAAGACATTTACATGACTGTAGTGCCTCTGGAGTTTTGAAACCCCAGAATGTTGCCTACTTTGTGTCTGTGGTTGGATCAGCACTGAGTAGGGTTCTGTTTTAGCCTTCTTTTCCTTAAAGAAAAGATAACAGGTTTATCAGCAGGATTTGTTCTTTCAAGATGCATTAAGTCCATGGACCATGTAAAGCAACCTGATAATAATTCATTTACGAGGAATAAAGAGCTTGTGTAGATGCCAACAGAATATTTGCCATGGAAACACAAAGTCCAGTCTGTGAAGTAACTAGTTTCAAGGAATTTTTCCTTTTTATGGCTGACAGAAATATTCAATGCAAATTTAATACTAAATGAATGTAAGCAGCCCCATTGTCACATGGTTTTGCCAGCTTCATGTGTTCAGTTCTTGAGGACATTAATAAAAACAAAATGGAAGAAGAAACCAAGAAAAAAATAGTGCAACAACTACAGTCAATCAACTGAGTAAACAGTATAACGATATTCTCATTGTCTAATACTATTAGAATGTGATATCTAGCCACAGATGGCTAGGAAATGAATTTTCAAAGTGAGGGCCCTTTCTGATGTGACCTTCATGACTTCAGACCTTAGTTCTTTCCTGCTCCACAAAGGTCATGACTGACATACTGGATCAGATGGGAGAAGAGCTGCTGTAGTATCGTGGTTAGGTGGCTAGGCTCTGAGCCAGCACTCTGCTGGATTGACTCCCACTACTGTCATGAACTCTGCAGGTGGCCTTAGGTAAGCCACTCTTCTCAGCCCCAGCTCCCCAGCTGTTTTGTGAGGATAACAATAACACTGACTTTGTTAACCGCTCTCTGAGTGTTGCATTCTGTCCAGAAGAGCGGGATATAAGTACATGGTTATTGTTGTTGTTATTGTTATGTCCTTTCCAAGCCAAGTTGCTCCACTTTTCAGGATTCTTTCCATTTGATTCAGGCATTGACATTAATGTCAGTGGCTTCCATGGTATGAAAGTATTGTTAGGGGGAACCCTAAGGCAAAATTAATCAGGAGGCAATTCTCAATGGACTTGCATTCAAACCTAAACAGAAGCCTCAGAAAAATTAATATTGTGCACTAACTGAAATAATCCTGTACAGTTGTTCTCTAATTTACTGGCAATATTACTACATCATCTGCAAGCATCAAGCATTTTTACAGTTAATTGTAAATAACGGAAGGCCTGTGGAGCAAACATAGCACCAGATAAGCCAACAACTCAGTCAAAATGAATGTGAACAGAAGAGGTAACTGTCACAACTAAGAGCTGCCATGTGATTGGCTAAGCTCCTCTGATTACTAAACCATTAGCAAATTCTAGTAACACCCTGGAGTGATGCATTAATTCCTGCTGAGATTCCCTGACACCTCTGCACCAAATAAGTGAAAACACCAACAGCCTCAGCACAGAAAAGATTTGATTAGCCAGTCATAGTCACACATTGCTAAGAGTTTGCCATTAAATCTCCCTCAGTGGGTATTTATTTTGAGGAAAAAACACAGACTTGGATTTAATAGAAGTGGAAAAGAGCATCTTTCTTCCAGCATGGGGCATATATAAGGGATGCCTTCTTTGCAGTCAAGTACATGGCTATAACACAGAACTTCACAAGTAATGAAACTACGTTTTGCACTAACTAGAATGCATTGCCAATCATAAACACACTAACAATAAGCCCAGAGAACAATGCTGTCTTGATTGTTTGGATCTGTCGGGGCAGGCACAGCATCACCCTCTGAGCATCCAAAAGGGAAATTCTCATTTCACATTCAATGTAATAATACCGCTGAAAAGTAACCTGCTAATTTCTGGCATAGCATAGTTATGGAAGTACTACAATATGTATTACGATGGGCATATGGGTAGCATGTGAGCATATAGTTGTGTGTGCTGATATGTGCATGTATATGCTGACCCAAACTGTGGGATTCTCAGGTTTGTGCAAGTGCTGGACTTGCACTGGGACCTTTGTGCAGTATCTGAGCCCATCTACTGTGCTTGTATAAATTCTATCTACCGAAAGTTAAAGGGGATGGGATAAGGAAGGAGGCGCTAAGGCCAAAATCTGATTAGATGAAATGGCAGTAAAGATAAACAGGGCTGAGGACAGGGAGGGCATCAAAAAGAAAAATGGGGGTGAGAAGGGGTGCTGGACAGCATCAAAGTTTTGAAAAGGCATTTGTTCAGTTAAGGGACATTCCTGGCATTAGTAGCCTTAAATGGGCTCTTCCTCTCCCAAGCAGGTATTTGCAGTGTGCCGCTGAGCCAACCAGCCTTCCATGGGATATCACAGAATTAGCCAGTTGCTTATAAAGGGCGAAACAGGATTCTTCTGGATTTTCCCACCTTGGCTGTTATGGGGGGGCACTTTTTTCTGCCTGCTTTGTGATGTCATGAAAGAGGTTTTTTTAAATTAATGTTTTCCTTTTTATGGCTGACAGAAATATTTAATGCAATTTAATACTGAATGAATGTAATCATCTCCATTGTCATAAAGTTCTGTATGGTTTTATTGGCTTCATGCGTGCAGTTCTTAAGGATATTAACAATAATAGAGTAAAAAAGATGGGACTTTGCACATACAACAGGTTGTGTTGGAGGAAATGTATAAAAGCTATATATAAAGGCGGCCATCTACTGAATCAGACCACCAGTCCATCAAGATTGGTATTCTCTGATCAGACTGGCTTTCCAGGGTCTCAGGCAGAGACCCTATCTTTTTAGCTGGAGATGCTAGACATGGGCACGAACAGCATTACGAACGAAAAAACCCACGAACAGCCCGTCTGTCTGTTCGCAAACAAGCTGTTCGTGAGGCTCCGTTCTAAACGAACAAGTGGTCGTTGCAAGCCTCGTTCATTGCCTTCGTCAGCCGTTCGTCAAGCCAGATAATCTGGGGCCTTTCAATCAATTCCCCTGGCAACAGCAGGGACTGAACTCTGTCCGAACTCCTTCTGTCTTTCCTTCTGGCTTTAACCCTTCAAAGTACTTCCAGCAGAGAGTCCCGTTTTTGCCACTGTGAAGAGAAAATGACAACAAAGGGGGAGACCCATGCATCATGCCTTTCCTGGGGCGCAATCTCTCTGAAACTTGGGGACTCTTTGGAGGACAGTGGGTATTGGACATTGGGAAGGTCAGTTTGTAACCCCTCAAAGTAGCTTCCACCAGAGAGCCCCATTTTTGCCACTATGAACAGAAAATGACAACAAAGGGAAGGACCCATGGATCATGCCTTTCCCAGGGTGCAATCTTTCTGAAACTTGGGGGGTCTTCGGAGGACAGTGAGGACTATGTCCCCTGCAAATTTGGTGGGTATTGGACATTGGGAAGGTCAGTTTGTGGGGTGTTTAAAGAGCCCTGCCCCTTGCACTGGCAGGAAAGGGCCCTTTAAACTATCAGCTGGCAGGTGGCAGGGGGGAATTCCCTCTGCCACCTGCCAGCTGATAGTTTAAAGGGATCTTTAACGGGCCACGAACAACGAACAATGAACATGTTTGTGAACATGGTCATGTTCGTTACTGTTCGTTGTTTGTTGTTCATGGAAGGCAACGAACAATGACCACCGTGTTTGTGTTTTTTTTCCATTCGTGCCCATGTCTAATTGAACCTGGGACATTCTGCATATAAAGCAGAGGCTAATAAACACATACTAATATTAGGCTGTTTAGATGCATCCTGGTATTCAATTAAGGGTACTGAATATCTGCAGACCTTATATATCTATCTGACTTCATTCTAACAAAAAAATTAGATGTATTGTTGAAGGCTTTCACGGCCGGAGAACGATGGTTGTTGTGGGTTTTCCGGGCTGTATTGCCGTGGTCTTGGCATTGTAGTTCCTGACGTTTCGCCAGCAGCTCTGGCTGGCATCTTCAGAGGTGTAGCACCAAAAGACAGAGATTTCTCAGTGACACTGAGAGATCTCTGTCTTTTGGTGCTACACCTCTGAACCCACAACAACCAAAAAAAATTAGACATTGAGGTATCTCAGATTCTATTTCCCGACAAAATGGGTTCTGAAGCCTCAAAATTCTGTTCTGAAATACTTGCCCAGCCTGATTATTAAAGAATAGAATGCCACTGAACATGTACAAAGAGACTTTTCTGTCATATGAATCCACCACTGCCAGCTAGGGGTGTGTAAAACGAATCAAATGAGCTGGAAATGCAACCAGAAATCACTGTTTTGTTTAGTTAAAGTGGGTTCTGGAATGGCCAACCAAATACAGGGAACCAAGTTATAATGGCACCCTCCCACTGAAAACATTATGTGTTTAATTTTGGTTCTTACCATACAGTGGTGGCAACAAGCAGGTAGGTACTGGGCCAGCAGAATCTTGTTTTCTTTAATGGCATTCTATCAATCAGATCCCAAGGGAAGAGACCACTTATATAACTCCATTGGAGGGAAAGGGGAATGTGCATGAGTACATTTTTTTTGGTGCAGCTATCTAGGTACTGCTCTTTCTCCCCCACACTCATCAGGTCACTTAGCCAATTGGTCACTGTGAGGAAAATTTACTTTTCTGTTCAGGTTTCCAAATGACCGCAAAGCTCTTCCCCTCAATCCAGCATCCTCCAAGACAATTCCTTGGGATTAAACACTCTTGGATAACATGGGACTTACATCTGAGTAGACCTGTTAGGATTGCTTCTGTAGTCTTTCAGGGGTCTCTCTTTTTCTGAGACAAATGGCAAACTTCAGCTCCTGGACAGTTCCAACCTACACATCAACCTTTCCTTTCCCAGTAACAGTTCCCGATGTAAACTTGTCCAGAAACTGAAAGTTAGGTCACAAGGTATACAGGAAACCAACTCACACTGATCGGTACTTACACAAAAACTCCAATCACCACCCCCGACAGAAAAGAGGCATAATGAAAACATTAGTGGATCGTGCAAGACGGATATGTGAGCCGCGCTTTCTCAATGAGGAAATTAATCATCTAAACCACGCACTTCAGGCAAATGGCTACTCCAGAAATGAAATCCGAAGAGCAATCAAACCCAGGATGAATCAAACAACCAAAGAAAAACAGTCTCCCACAGGAAAAGTGTTTTTGCCATATATCAAAGGAATTACTGATCAGATGGGAAAGCTTATGAAAAAGCATAACCTTCAAGCAGTATTCAGACCCACCCGAAAAATACAACAGATGCTACGATCAGCAAAAGACAGCAGAGATCCCCTCACCTCTGCAGGAGTATACCGTATACCCTGCAGCTGTGGACAAGTTTACATCGGGACCACAAAGCGTAGCATCCAGACAAGAATAAAAGAACATGAAAGACACTGCAGACTTGGACAGCCTGAAAAATCAGCAGTGGCTGAACATAGCCTAACTCAAACAGGGCACAGTATCTTATTCCAGGACACCAAAATACTGGACAACACTTCCAACTACTTTGTCAGACTGCACAGGGAAGCCATTGAAATTCACAAGCATAAGCAAAACTTCAACAGGAAAGAAGAAACCTTAAGAATGAACAGAGCATGGGCTCCAGTTCTGAAAAACACCAGGCCAACAAAACACTCCACACCCGACAATAGCCCTGCAGAGAAGATTAGCACATCAAGCACCAATCCATATGCAAAAGAACCACCTCAGGATACAGTGAAGCCTCCCGCCATTAGCATTCCACACCCTGGGAAACTCTTACAGAATGACTCAGCTCAACCCCACCCCTCCTGAGTAGATACAAATGACCTACATCTTTTCCACACTGTGACACTGAGAGATCTCTGTCTTTTGGTGCTACACCTCTGAAGATGCCAGCCACAGCTGCTGGCGAAACGTCAGGAACTACAATGCCAAGACCACGGCAAGACAGCCCGGAAAACCCCCAACAACCAACTTGCTTTTACTTTCTGACTTTCAAGATTTACAGAGGTAAGAAAGATCCACTTATTTATCTGATTGTGGAACCTGGTGCCAAGTTTAAATATACCACCAAGCAGTTAGTCAAGAAAAATGGTAAAGACACAGGGAAAACTGACACAGGGCAGGGGAAAGGAAATGGAATATTTCACCTCAGAAATCCCAAGATGCTGAAGACCAAAGCATCCATCTCTTTAAGACAGCAGTATCTGAATTGCAGTAACATATCATCAAGGTAGTGTGGAGCGACACAGCTAGGCACTGGATCCTAATCTCAGCTGCTTCACTGATTGCCAGAGAAGGGTGATTGAATTTAAGCCATGGGAGCTTGATGTGAGCAGACAGGAAGTTTCACACAGTTGCCTTGTGAACAGCAACAAGAGCCACTAAAAAGGACCCTGAGTAGCATGATAAAAGCATTTGGCTTACCATGCAATTTTCCTGAAAAACATAATACAGGGTCTTTGCAGAACCATTCTTGCAGGAAAATATGAATTTCATGACAGCACATCTGAGCAAAGATTGGGAGGTCCAAAGGTCTAAGACTTCAGTAATCGCCGGATTGAGGAAAGAGCCTTCAAAATGAACCAGGCCTATGGGGCCTTAGTTAAAGAGCTTCTGGATATTAATTTATTGTCCCTCAATGACTGATTTTTTTCCTTTTAGGTAATCAGTAGCAATATAAAGCTTATTGATAGTGGGTGAAGCTATCCAAAGGTTGCTAACTTCTTTCTGATGCAGAGGACTTAGTTGTGTTAGTCTGTAGTAGCAAAATCAAAAAGAGTCCAGTAGCACCTTTAAGACTAACCAACTTTATTGTACCATAAGCTTTCGAGAAGAGAAGTGTGATTCTCGAAAGCTTATGCTACAATAAAGTTGGTTAGTCTTAAAGGTGCTACTGGACTCTTTTTGATTTTTCTTTCTGATGCTCTCTCTGTTTTTGAATTTTCAAAAACCATGGATTTGGAATAGAGAAATCAATCTTAAACTGGGGACTGGCATTCTCCTGGAATTACAAGTGACCTCAGGACTACAGAGATTTGTTTCCCCAGAGGAAATTGTCACTTCAGAGGGTTGATTCCAAGATATCTTACCCCACAGAGCTCCCTTGATTCCCCAAATTTCACATTCTCTAGTCACTGCCCCCAAATCTCCAGGAATTTCCCAAGCTAGAGTTGGTAACCCAACGTTGGAATCAGCCAGTATTTTCATTAGTGCAATAAAGAAGGAAGGGCTAGTGGGGCAAGGGATCCTCCACCCCTACCTTTTGCCCTCCTAGCCTTCAGCGGGGAGGCAAGCAGGGAACCCCAGAGTGCTAAATGGCTCCCACGGATTCTCCAGAGATCCCGATAACGTCACTTCAGGTTGAAAACTGGAAGTTACAAGGTCTTGGCGAGGCCAAATTGGCCCCAAACTTAGTAAAAACTGAGGGTCTCTGGAGCACATATGAGCTTTGCACGTGCCCAAGAGGCCCAGATAGGGACCTACCACCTGCCCATTGCACTCCCATCCCCTGGTTTTGAGGGCGGGGGGAAGCCGGCAACCTTAGGAAATTTCCATTGCCATGTACATTACTTCTGACCTTCTATACTCACTGAATTTCACTTGGATTACTACTACTACTTTTGAATATTTGTATTCTTCACCATAGTATCCTTAAGAGCTATTTTTTATACTATTAGTGATGCACAATCAGGACCTGAAAGGAACTTGAAGGGGGGCATCCCATTCCCCCTGCCTTTGCCTCCTCTCCCACCCCTTCTCTCAAATCTTTTGCATTCTTTCTCTGTCACTCTCACTCTTTCTCACCCACCCCTTCTCATTCTCTCTCCCTGCAAGGCTTGTGGAGGAGGAGTTAGCTTACCTTCCCATCCCCCCCAACTCTGATTACCTGCCCAGCTGTCCCACTCTCCAATGTTCTGGCCACTCGTTCTCCCCCTCCCCTACTGCTGTACTTTCCTGCCCAGACCTTTGGTTCAAGTTGGGGGAGGTATGGCAGAGACTCCTGCTTCTCCCCACCCCCCATGAGGTGCCAGTGGAAGTTGGTAGGTGGAGTTGCCAACCTCCCAGTGAGGTTTAGAGATCTCCCAGAATTATAACTGATCTCCAGACTGCAGAGATCAGTGCCCCTGGAGAAAATGGCTGCTTTGGTGGGTGGACTTTATGGCATTATACCTCACAGAGGTTCCCTCATTTCCTCAAACCCTACCCTCTCAAGGCTCCACCTCCAAATCTCCAGGAATTTCCCAACAGAAGTTGGCAACCCTATTCTGTGGTGTGTAGGAGCTATAGGGGAGGGGTTGGCAGAGAAAGCTCCTGCTTTTCCTCCCCTGCCTGCCCACAGTGTTGGTTTGAAGGCCAGTGCAAAACACCGCTTGCTTTCTTTTTAAAACATCTCTTACTATGATTTGGGTCCCTCAATTTCGTAGAAAGATCTCCCTTTTCTTAACATGGCCCCAATCCACTGGTATAAGTATTCACAGGTGGGGCCATAAAGATATATGGAAATGAATTTTTTTAATGTGGGACAGCACATCCCATTGAGCTGAATTTGGATGATTAATGCAAATGTATCTGCTCTTTATAACCTTTGAAGTCACAGGTGCATTTGTACTAGGAAGAAGCCTCCCAGTCCAAGCCTGTGCATTGCTACACCCATCAAACTCACTGATTTCCATGGATTTAGAAGGGAGTGACTCTGCTTAGAATGGAACTGTACATTTTCTAACAAGGATCCTGTCTCGGCTGCCCCTAGCTTATCGTATTGCTGCCTTCTGTAGTAGAGATAGGCAAAAGCAGGCTACTGTGGCTAAGGTCTTTTTTTCAAGAAAGCATGTAACCAAATAATCCAGGCAGTCACTTATATAAAACATAAGAACAAACTGGGTAGGGCTACCAACCTGCAGGTGGTGGCAGGTGTTCCCCCACTTTCTGGTGCAGACCTCCCGTCGCTTTCCTCCAGGCAGTGGAGTAAAATTGAGGGGGGGGGGGGAATGCAATGTTATGTGTTACAAAACATAATTTTTGATGAAAACCCAGAAGTGATGTCACAGCCACCCCACAATGCTCTAAAAATTCCCTAAATCTACCATACAGTTTCAGGGAATTTCTTGAGCATTCTGGGTTTTTGCGGGAAGTGACATAGCAACACAGGTGATGTTGGATTTCAAAGCAGGATTTGAGTCCAGCAGCCTGTTAAAGACCATCAAGGTTTTCAAGGTGTAAGCTTTTGACAGTCAAAGCTCCCATTATCAAATACAAAATAGGAACAGAGATGCCTGAGTAGGATTGCCAGCTCTGGGTTGGGAAATTCCTGGAGAATTTGGGTGTGAAGCCTGGAGAGGGTCGGGTTTGAAGAGGGAAGGGACCTCAGTGGGGTATAATGCCATAAAATTCATCTTCTGAAGCACCCATTTTCTCCTGGGGGACTGATTGTTGTCATCTACAAATCAGCTGTAATTTCAGGAGATTTCCAGGTCACACCTGGAAGTTGGCAACCCTGTCCTTGAACCTTTATATTCCTGACAGAAGGTGGGAGGGGTGTTGCGAAGAAGGGAATCAGGATGCAAAGGTATAAATCAAAATGAAATTGGTTTGGTTAAGGCAGGTGTAGAAATGCAGAAAGTTAGTATCTATAGTGAGATAAGAATCTTATGTTCCTTTTCAGCCCTTGGGGGGTTCATTGTTTTGAACTTGTGAATGAACTCTCACATTGTAATCTTCCCTTGAAGTTTCTCTGTTTGAGAACTGTCACTTGGGTTTTCAAGAACAGCAGGATTTAAGTCCCGTGGCACCTTGGAGACTAACAAGATTCTCAGGGTATAGAGTCAAAGTTCCCTTCTTCAGATTCAAAGCTCCCTTCTGCTTTAGTATCTGAAGAAGAGAGCTTTGACTCTTGAAAGCTCCTACCCTGAAAACCTTGTTGGGCTCTGTGGTGCCACTGGACTCAAATCCTATTGTTCTAGTGCAGAACAACATGGCTACCTACCTGAAACATCTGCTGGTTTCCCTTCAAAATCTCCTGCTATATGCAGTAGCTAGGCTGGCAATTTTAAAACAGAGTGCCCTTTAGGTGAAAATTAAATTAAATAGTTTATACCAGAAAGGAAGCAGAACATATAGTATGAAAAGCAGCAAAACAAAGCAGACTGATGCAGGTCTTCTCCATATAAGCTCAGCTGAAATGAGCTCATGGGGCTTTCCAACGTATAGTTCCAAAATTCTTTGGTTAAGATACATCTGAGACCAAAGGTCACTAATTGCATGGTATCTAGGCCTCCATGACTTAAGGAAGATTTACAGTGCAATCCTAAGAACGCTTTCCCGGGAGTAAGCTTCATCAAATAGTCCTGAGCAGGATTCAGAATAGACCTGCTCAGGATGCTACTGCTACCCTTCGACATGAGCATCATGTAAAATCCTAGGGCGCGAGAAAGGCAAAGACAGACAGAGAAAGCAACCATACTGCACTGTTGCTTCTTTCTAAATGTAACAATTTCCACCTTAGAAACCATACCATCCCTTCTGGGCCATCTGGGCAGGCCATGTGCTGCCAATGGATAACCACACCTCTACCAGATAAATTTGCATTTAAATTGAGGTGTGGGAAAGGCAGGCTAAATAAATACTTGTTGTATAGCAGCATGAATAAACACTAGAGGTGGGTATGGACTAGAAAACGGACCAAAATTTGACACGGACCAGCCAAGTTTGGTGTTTGCAATCCAGGGTGTTATGGGATGCGCCTTTTCCATGGACCTGACAACTTTTGGGCTGATTCATCAGTCCGTTGGTCTGTGAATCCAGACATTCCAGGGCCTTCCCTGCCTGCCAGCTGAAGCAAGGTGCGGGGATTTAAAGCACTGGGTTCCATGCCCCTTGCATGCAAGCAGCACGGAACTGGGCTCTCCCCCACGGGGCTGGCTTCAGCCGACAAGCGAGGACTTCCCCACCTGCCAGCTGAAGCAAGGTGCGGGGTTTAAAGCGCCCATTTCTGTGCCCCTCTTTGGCAAGTGGCTCAGAACCGGGTGCTCCCCTGCAGGGCTGGCTTCAGTGGACAGGCATAGACTTCCCTGCCTTCAGCTGAAGCAAGCTGTGGGGTTTAAAACACCCATTTCTGTGCCCCTCCCTTGCAAGTGTCATGGAATCAGGCATTCCCCCGCAGGGCTGGCTTCAGCTGACAGGCCCTGGAAGTGATGGACCATGGACTGACAAAGCGGTCCACAAATCGGTCTGTGAAAAGTTTGTGGTCCATGAAACATGACAGACCACGGCCAGACAGCCCATGGTTTTTTGCCGGTTTGTGCCCACCTCTAACAAATGCAGAAAGAACCACATACACATTTATATCCAATAGGACTGACTCTGCTTGCTGGGTTAACTCCTCAAATGGAATTTTGCACTTTTGAAACAGAAGCCATTAAGATCAAGCTAGCAAAACCTGAGCAATCACTGACAATATAAGCCAAGCTAGAAGCAGTAGCCACTGCATATTTTACATATGTGTTAGGATGATTTTAGCCAGTGGTTTTTTCCTTTAAAAAAAAAGGGGAGATGGTACTCATGACGTTTTGTGCCTTGTGGGCCCAAGCCAGCTGGCTGAAAGAGGTGCTGGTACTGCATAGCAGCACACCCTGCCAGAAAAAATGACCTCATTTTAGCCAAAGGCAATTTGGGTATCAAATGTGGACTCTGTATCTTGACTCTAGGTTCTAGGTGCACCAAACATCTCTGGGAGCAGGGAGGAATAGTGGATTATAACCATGCCTTATTTACTGGAGCTGAATAAACTTTTTAACAGGAATAACTCTGTATGTTCTGAAAAAATCTCAAGGAAGCAGTAAGGTGGTATCTGGATATGTAGCCCAGTAATTCCACATCACTGGTCAAATCAATTAGAGTTAGCTTCAATACATAAATGTGAATCACCCATGAAACGATATTCATTGCTCCCAGTGGGGTGCCTACCCTGGCATGACTGTACTGAGGGTCTCTTAATTAGCTTGGAGACAGGCATTTGGGCTCAAATCTACAAGAACAACCATTTGATGGGGGTGGAGGTGGGGGTGAAAGCTTTCCATTTAAAAAAAATTAATTAAAATGTCCATCTCTTTTCAATGACTGTGAAACAGAGGACTGGATTTTCAGCACTTTGGCACAGGCCATTCTGCTGTCTAATAGATATTTAGTGGATGAATCCCTTTGAAAAAAATCCACTTGGTTAGTCTGTATTGTGTGGCCAAAGTGCCACATACGGATGTGACACAAATTAACTAAGGAATAGACACAAATTAACTAAGGAATAGAAGGGAAATGTTTTTGCATATTTTACAATGTGCTTGAATTGAGTTTTCAGATCTGAAATGACCAATTGGCTTCTTTTCTTTCTATGGACCATCTCATGTGATTTTCAGCCTTCGAAGAACGTAAGGAAGAATTTCCTGGCAGTTAAGTACCTTGCTGGCATTTATTCTAAATGTTTTGCTTTTAGGGGAATGGTGGCGGAGGGGGGGAGCGGTGCAGAGAAAATGCATCTGGGAGACTTGAAACAAGACTATCCTTTAGAAGTGCAGCATTAATATAACAAACAAGACATGCTCAAGAAAGGCAGAAGGAATGAATTGTGTGGGGGTGGGAGTGGGATTGTGGTGCCAGTCCCTTCCCCCAATTTATATACATTCTTGTGAACAGACCTTGCACACATATGTGTACACTCTTTATATACAGCTGGGCACTTTGCAATACCACTGTCACAAATCACTTTAGTCTTTTCAGACATTACATTTGGGGATATCCAACCACATATAACATGAGTGCATGCTACACAGAATCCTCCTGATATATAGTTACCATTTTGTCTGAACAGGACACAACACATATTTTCCAGTTTCAATACATGCTACACGAACCCCTGATTTTTGATGGTTTGCATTTGTACATACTGAAATTGGAAAATACATGAAGTTCCCCTTTCAGATAAAATGGTAACATCAGGGGTAGCACATGCTCCTGTTATGCACAGTTAGATACCCTCAAATATAATTTGTGAACATCCAGTCAAGCCCAGTACATTTTGTACACATGTAGACTTCAAGTTGTGTGAAAAAGGCTACTGAGGGAGGGAGGGAGAAGGGACCCACTTCTTAGATGAACTAATATCCTCTTCTGTGGTCATAGTAAAAGCAAAGGAGTCTGAATGACATTGAATGGAAGTGCATTTTATCTGGATACCATTCAAAGAGAGCTGTTGGGACTCTATAAAACCAATGAGGGAAAGTCCTAGAGCTTTCAAAACGGAGACAGACAAACATAGCAAGGTTCTCGCCTTGAAATTTGCAAGTGGAAATTAATGGCCCTTTGGCTCTTATAAAATGTTCAGACACCACAGCTACAGTCTGTTTCTGAAAACCGAAAAGCTACTAATGAGAAAATGAGAAGTTGGTTCATTTGTTGAACCGTGCAGTTACAACATCTCAGGGCAAAATCTGTCATATCTCAGGGATGCCAGAACCAAGAACTTGAATACATCATCCACACAGACATGGTCGAGTAATACATCTATATATGCCACTGTTTCATGTTGGCCTTCATGGAGAAAATTTCACCTTGGAATGTGAAGATTTCCTTTAAGCAAGTCGAAGTTAATTTTGTTTACTGGATTCACTTAATATTCTTTCTTTCTATGTCTTCTGTGCCAGCACGATACACGCTGTCTCAGCTAGACCAGCCAAAATCATATAGACCAACAAAAACCAAAACCAACAACAGGGAAAACAGTGTGCATGGGGCAAGGGGTAAGACAAGGATAAAGGGGGGATGAATGCAGAAAAATGCATTTAAAACTTAGTTATAAATGGAAGTAAGTAATAAGGAGATAAACTAGAAGTCACACAGAAAAGGTGGATTTAAAGGAGCGATGTGATTAAAAAAGCAAGAGGCTTTTTTGTATATACCATGTATATACATATACATGGTATATACATATACCATGTATATGTCCCCAGATGGAATTCCGTGCATAAGGAGGCTGGGCTGAATCATTATAGAGGGTGAACTGTGCAGGATCTGCTGGAGGGACTTCAGATGGCAGCTCTGTCCCTATCACAATGTATCCTGAAGACATGCCAACATAAAGCTGGTGCATCATCATCCTGGTGTAACTCATACGTTGGTGCAACTACACCAGCCAGAATTGGGGGCAGGGGTGGGGGGCAGGCAAGGTGAGATATTAGGCTTGAGCTCTTAATTGAATGAATGAAAGCAGGTTAATTTCTAGAAGGGTGGCTGTGTTATTATGCTACAGCCAAAACAACAAAGATGTGGATTCTATACCTTATTTCCACTTGAGCTCCTCTTTGTTCCTTGTGGAGGTGGCTTTCTGCTCCACAGCATGTTTCTCTTGAGCTAGACATTTTTTGGCTCCTTGAAAGATTTTGACCCTGTGAGAGCGGAAGTGCCTAACACTGGAAGGACATGTGCTCCACAATGGAGGACTGCCTCTGCAATGGACAAAGAGGACTGCGAGCAAAAAGAAGGCAGCTTAAAGACTAACAAATATATTGTGTCAGTCCTTAAGGTGCCACAAGACTCATAAACAAAATTACCTCAGTCCAAACAAAATTAGCTGATGTATTGTCGAAGGCTTCCACGGCCGGAGAACGATGGTTGTTGGGGGTTTTCCGGGCTGTCTTGCCGTGGTCTTGGCATTGTAGTTCCTGACGTTTCGCCAGCAGCTGTGGCTGGCATCTTCAGAGGTGTAGCACCAAAAGACAGAGATCTCTCTGTCACTGAGATCTCTCTGTCACTCTGAGATCTCTCAGAGATCTCTCTGTCACTGAGAGATCTCTGTCTTTTGGTGCTACACCTCTGAAGATGCCAGCCACAGCTGCTGGCGAAACGTCAGGAACTACAATGCCAAGACCACGGCAAGACAGCCCGGAAAACCCCCAACAACCAAAATTAGCTGAGTTTGTGTCCTTCTGAAATCCATGAGACAAGTTAATTCTGACAAATGTTCTTTGAATCCGGGAGATCTGTGTGTTGTTTTACTACCACTCTACCCATGCATTTTGAAATAAACCTAGATTGCACTCTTTGAATTACTCTACATAGCAGATAATAAGATGTGGCCAGAGGTGTGCACCAAAATCATCATCATCATCATCATCATCATCATCTGGCTGATCCAGATACAGATTTCAGGGATACCAAAAAATTCCCTTGCAAGCTTAACCAACAGAGTCCAACAGAACCAAAGTGAAGCAAGGGGACCGACTTCATACCAGAGAATCCCAAAGTCAAATCAGTGAACCCCAATGTCAAACCAGAGAACCTCAATGCCAAACAAGAGAATCCCAATATCAAATCAGAGAACACCCCCAATGTTAAATCAGAAAACTACAATGTCAAACCAGTGAAACCCAATGTCAAATAAATGAACCCCAATATCAAATCACAGAACCCGAATGTCAAATCAGAAAATCACAATGTCAGATCAGAGAACCCCCATGTTAAACCAGTGAACCCTAATATCAAATCAGAGAATCCCAATGTCAAAGCAGAGAATCCTGATATCAAATCAGAGAACCCGAATGTCAAACCAGTGAACCCCAATGTCAAATCAGAAAATCACAATGTTAAATCAGAAAACCACAATGTCAAATCAGAGAATCTCAGACCCAAATTAAAGAGGGAGGATGAGGTTTTCTGGAGCTGTGGAATGTAAAGGTAGCCAGTGGTGGTGGCTTGAAGAGCTCTTTTGGAGCTTGGATGGGCATAGAGGGGTGGGATGATGGGATGAAAATCCACTCTGCCTGCTGTTTCCTCTCCTGCCCTGCCAGCCTTGTCCCACTCTCCTGCTTTGGCATGGAGCTTGCTTATATTTGCACCACTGCCCTCTCGCTCACACCGCTGCCTCTTGTTCTCTGCTGCTCTGCCTCTGCTGCAACTTCCTATGTTGACTACCTGCAACCAAATAATCCAGCCCAGTAGAGTTTGGTTTTCTGGATCCAATCCAGGTTTCTGTTACATGATCTGGTATAGTCGGAGGTTCATGAATGCTATTTTGCCAGTTGATGAATCCTGGATTGCACACTACTGGATGTTATGTTCCATCTATGTTCATCATAGCTCATTGCATATATTCACTCCACTATAAATTGCTGGGGCAAGGTGTGAATGTTTATTATGTTTTGGGGAAATTGCTATTGTGCCCTGGGGAAAATAGTACAGCAAAGGTGAAACTACACAGAATGGTGCAATGTAAGCTCCTTGTAGTAGCTGTAATGCATAAACTGGCCATATACCATGGAGCATTGTGATACACCATAAAAATAGTTTCATTGAGACATATATAGTCTATCTAGCTCACAACAGTACTGTATACTTTGTTATATAGCGCCATAAATGCACATGGCATTTACAGATTACAAGAACACAGGTGCCTGTCCCAAGGAGCTTATAATATATAATTTGCTATAGGGGAGACTACAAAGGGAAGGAAGGCATGGAGTCAGGAATAAACCAAGTCCAGTTAAACATTCGTTCCTGTTATAATGCTTAGGTTTAATTTTAGAAGGAAAGGGGGACTAAGACATTGTGCCAAAGGCTTCATGGAAAATGTGAGTTTATATGAGGAATTGGAAAGAAGTAAGAGTGATGGCACTGTAGATATTCTGGGCAGCAAGGGGAAAAGGCTGAATGGCTTATGGGAGCAGGAGACCTAAGAGCAAGGTCAGAGGCAGGGATATGTCTGTGTATGAGAGTGGAGAGAGAAGGTGGGGCAAGGCCATAGGCAGTTTAGAACGTAAAGAAGAGGAGTCCGTGCTGGATCCATGAGCAGACAGGAAGCCAGAACTGGGATTTAAGGAGAGAGATTACATGGCCAGAACAATGAAAAAGATGGCTTATTTTGGTGCCAGAGTACTGGATTGAAGTGAGGGTCAAGACCTGACAGGAGTAATTCACTGTATGTCTAGAGCTCCTGCCATTATTTTGAAAACCATGAGTACTAGGATGCATCTGATGACTTGACAAGCAGAATCGGGATCTCATGCAGGACCAGTATTTGAACTTAAGAGAGCATGAGCTTTCTGATAGGACCAGACTTTATTTGTGGGCTTGAATCCCTGCTTGCTGAGAGCTCCGTAGGCTTATGTGACCTAGACATCATTTTCTCCAGAAGGTAAATACTCAGTTCATTTTGTTGGGTGCATGCACACACATAGATTACAAATCATTTGGATTCATCCAGACTTCACAGATGCACTGAAATTCCTCCGAGTGATCATGAAAGTGGGTAATTTGAGAGTATATTAAGAAAAAGAACATTTGCATTTGATTTGCAAACCTGAAAAGTCCAATTTGTTTCTCTTCTAAGAAGAATGTTTGTTGTGAAATATTTGTAAGTCTGTACAAATGAAGCAATGAATTACTGGAGACATTAAAAACTGGAATCCCTTGCTGTCTGTTAAAAGCTAGTCTGACTCCCTTGTTCATCCAAATAGTGAGCTGTAATTGGGATTAGCAGGTTAAATGACAGTTGTCAAGCACCACTTAGATGTGAGAAATTACACGTGCAGTATCACCAGGATGCAGCTGCTGCTTTTGTCAGCTGTTCTTAATAAGCATAAGTGACATCCCTAGTTCTGCATGTGAGATAAACAGGGCATTTCCAGAGAACCCAGTTTTTTTTTCTTCCTGCAATAAATGGAACAATTTAAGCTATTTATTGCACAAAATCCAGACATTAGTCCTCCAAGGAAGCACATTTGCTGTGGGGATTTTGCATTTTCCCAGGACTCAAACCACAACATTGTGTTGCTGGAAGATGTGATTTGCTCCCCAGATAGCACCTTCAGATGATAGCAATGGGAAATGCAATTTCATAAACACCACAAGGATTTACTGTACAGCACTGAACAGAACAAAACTCTCTGCAAACCAGCAGCATTCTGCAACCTTTGCAATTGCTACAGCCTGAAGGCTCCAGCAAAGGGGCACTCGTGTATCCTTTTTTCTTCTTAAAATGGTAAACACCTGCAAGGCTGCCCCCTCCATATAAAGCAATGCTTCTTTATCTCAGGAGCTTTTTGCCTTTACAAATATTTATTTTAAGTAGTTCTAATTTAGTTAGGTGTTAGAAGCCATTGCCCTCCCCAGATCAAAATATCTGATGATGGCTATTAGTACAACAATAACATTTGATTTATATACCGCCCTTCAGGACAACTTAATGCCCACTTAGAGTGGCTTACAAAGTATGTTATTATCCCCACAACAATCACCCTGTGCGGTGGGTGAGACTGAGAGAAAGAACTATGACTGACCCAAGGTCACCCAGCTGGATTCAAGTGGAGGAGTGGGAATCAAACCTGGTTCTCCAGATTAGAGTCCCACCGCTCTTAACCACTACACCAAACTGGCTCTCAGTATAGCCATCAAAGCCATATTGAACCTCCATGTACAGAGAAGATATCATATATGTCCTGAGTCTTAGATGCTGGGACCAGCAACAGGAAATGACCATGACTGGCATGCTCTAAGTATGGTCTTTTGGAGATATCTTCTAGCTGGCTGCTCTTAGAAACAGAAAGTTGGAGATCACGTATTATTCTGACGCGAGGAGGGAATCCCAACCCTTTGTCGTCAAGTGTCAACGCACACGCATGGGTTACAAACTTAAATAGTTTTATTTAACTTCTTCATACACGTAAGGAATCTCTACTCACAATTCTTCTAAATAACGAAAGGAGAGAGTGCATCTTTTATGCATAAAGGCACTTGATGGAGCTTTGTAGACCCAGTGAATGTGGTGAAAAAAGAGAGATGACTTGCTCCTCTCCCTGCTGAGGTGCGAATGAACAAAAGAGGAAATGGCCTTAACAAGTTTTGGCGGGCTTTGAATGCCCCAGGAACTGAACCTGTGGGGTAAGGCACTACAACTCCCAAGATGCACTTCTCTTAAAACTATAGGCATACATTCTAGTCTGGTACATATTGATTAATATAGTCAGCTTGCTGCTGGAACAGTACACGTATGAATAAGATCTTCTGACATTTTAATGATATTTTACAGGAGATAATCTCTATGCCTTGTATACCTTGGAATGCTAAAATTTTGTTTGTTTTTAATTCATTCTTTTTTTAACAAAATGCAGTTGAACATGAGTCAGCGTTACCAAGCAGCCAAGAGGAGCATCAAATGGAGCTGCTTGGTAACACTGGCCATGGCAAGGCTAACAGGTAAGAATCAAGGCAGTCTATCTCTTAAACAAGATCAAAGCCTTATTCTGCTATCACCTCTGGTGAGTCTACAGGTTACAGAAATTATGATGCACATACTAATAAAGAAAATGGAAATAGAGAAAGACTTCTAAGCTTATTTGAATACGACAGTTACCAGGCATTTGCTCTGGAAATTTGGAAGATGCAAATGGATGCATGTGTAAAAGGATGTTTTCTGGCTGTTATGCTCATGGACGCATTAGCACACACACAAAGGAAGGAGAGCTCCTTTTCACTTCTCTCTTCCCCCACGTAGAAGGCCAATCTGGCCAATCTGGTTTTGAATCCTAATGACAGAAGCCCTGCAGCCCTCTGATATGAGGTGTCCCTCATATCAGAGGAATCCCTTATTTCCCTGCAGGGTGAAAAATATACAGATGTGGGAGAAACTGCATTTTCTCACCATAATTGTCTCTACAAAACACTGGTTCATCTCCATAAATGTCAGCCCTTCCCACAATGAAATGGTTTGTCCTGCTTTCACCCATGACCAAACAAACTAGATATGTTTAACCTTTAAAACTTTAAAGGTTTAAAGTTTAAAACTATTTTCCTTTTGTTTATGTTGTTTTTAAATTTTAAAAGGTTTGTGCTATTGTGGGCTTGGATTGTTTCAGAATTTTAAAGCATTGCACTTTAATTTTTAAAGGGTTAGTAGTATACTTGGCGCCCTTAGCTGGATAGCCCAGGCAAGCCAGATCTCAGAAGCTAAGCAGGGTTGGCCTTCGTTAGTAATTGGATGAGAGACCTCCTTTTGTTAGCCTCTTGCCTTGAAATCCCAGCTAGGGGTTGCCATAAGTCAGCTATGACTTGATTGCACTCTCCACCAAGTTCCCAAGTTGTTGCTTTGCTGTTTACACACACACACACACACACCACACCCACACACACACACACACACAATTTAAATTGATAGACTTTTGTCTACTGGTTGCTCTTGTGGCTATGGCTTCTTCACCTAGGAGAAAGTGTGGGATTCCCTCCCTTCCATAGGAAACAATAGAGAGTAGCTTGGAGCGGAGAAGGTCTTTAGTGGACAGGCAGCCCTCATTCCACTACAATTTTGGTGTCATTTGCTTCATGAACAACCACTCCAGCCCCTGGAACTTTTCCCCATAGGGAATAATAGACCCAATTAATTTTGAAATCCTGAAAAAAACTTGGATCCAAATACAAAACTGGTATGAGGGGACCCGAATATCAGTATACCAATATTTACAGCCTCCCTGATGAATCCAAAAACACATTTTTTTCATGGACACCCCTAAGGAGACCTCTGTGGCATTGTATACACCCTGATACCCTCCCCCTTTTAAAAACCACTGTTGCCGAATCACTCTCAAATCTCCAGGCATTTTCAAGCCAGAATTGGCAAGCCTATTAAAAGGAAAGTTGGAATTTGGATTCTTGCAAAGAGCAGAGGATTGGACTAAATGGTCTATAAGGCCCCTTCCAACTCTCATTCTATGTTTTTAGTTTTTTCATTAATTTCCTGGACAGACACAATTCTGGTTGCAAATTCTTTAATTTTCCATCCAGTTTGGATGAAAAATTCGGGGGTTGTACTCCTCATACAAGAGGTCGTGAGTGGCTGCCATACAGCATTTAATAGTAAGAGTGTGGAGAGAAACGACTATCAGGAGAAACCTCTTTTGTTTTACTTTGCTGATTGGAAAGGTTCACTGCCAGTTTCATCATCACCTGACTCTCCTCCCTTCCTCTGAGACTGATAACTCATCTTGCATTCTCTAAACCAAATGAAGAGACACCAAAGTAACAAATGCAGTTAATTTTCCTATCTTTTTTATTATAACAACTGTGGAAATTTTTGTTTCATTCTCATTAATTAAACACATGTTCATCCATACTTAGGAGGCTAGAACTCTTTCTTTATTACTTTCTCTGTCATTGTGAAGAGTGAAGTCCTATTAGTATGTCCTAAACAACTTGCATGACATCAGCCATGATAGCAGACTTTTGGAGTTAGTAAGCCAGGAGCTCAGCTGCCAGCCCATGTTATTGACTTAGTCGATGCTTTTCGTCCTGCAGGGATACAGACCTTTTCATCAACTGCATGAACTTTGGGTTTCCTGTGACATTCTGCCCATGAGCAGTGTCTTGCCTTACCCTCATCCCATATGTCATTTGTGTTTTACAGCCCCATGCTTCACCTGTGTATGAAGTGAAATTAGATGTTGATCTTGGTCTCTGCCTCAAGCTGGCCCTAACTTAGGATATTGTATATCTCCCCTACCTATATCACACCTTCCATCTCCACCTTGAATTATGATGTTGTTTGCTTATCCTTGAACTTGACTAGGGTGAGCAGAAGGCAAAGAGAGAAGGACTGCCTACTTTCAAGAGCCGTGAAGAAGAGGGAATGAAAGGTAAAGAAAAGTTGGGTTTGCTGAAATCCCGCTCCTTTACTTAACTTTTAATGGCAACTACACCCCTGTCTTCCTTTGCAATTGATTGCCCCAATGCTTAACCTCAATCTTATAACAAAGAACAGGGCGCAAGTTTTGCTTTTTGCTTTTTTCCAACTTGCCCTGTGAAGCCAGACCTCTGCTAAATCTTTGCTAATCACCGAATCATAGAATAATAGAGCTGGAAAGGACCAAAAGGCCATCTTGCCCAACCCACACCACAGTGCAGGATAAAGATTATCTACATGTCTGTCTACTGCAATTCAGTTTACATAATGTAGAGCACAGTGCAGCGAAGCAAACCTTTCTAAAGCCCTTTTCAGATGTTCAGTTTTGGTGCTCCGAGCATGTCTAATGGGAAAATGAGCTACATGTGATCCTCCAAATATGAGCAGTTGCCATTTTGTGTGAATGACACAATGCATGTATTTTTTAATGCATACACAGCTGTGTTCAATATGTATGAACAGAATCCCAGATGTATTGTGGAATCCCAGACGTTTAAGGGAATGTATTCACATGTGCCAAAGCTGTGTGGGAATGGGAAAATATGTGCAGTATCCTAGTCACACAAAATGGCAACTGCAGGTATTTCCCACATAGAGATTTCTCCCCATTTCAGCAACCCAAGTTGTGCACTTTTTTAAACTTCCACATGATGTGATATTCTACATCCCATAGCAGTCATCTTCCACACATGCACCACCTAGTTTTTCCACATAAAACTCCAAACCATTCACATCAATGCAGGATTCTAGTATCACACTATTGTGCAGCAGCACTACACATCTGCCAAAACAGGGGAAGGGTTACAGTATTGTATTATTCTAGAGCAGTGCTACAGAAGAGCAGTGCTATAGAAGAGCAGCAGCACTCCTAGAGCAGTGCTACATAGGTACCAATTTGTTTAAAAAGGGGGTAGAGAATTAAGATGACCACAGCTATCTGGCATGAAAGGGAAAACAGAACTAATAACGGGGGGAACCACACTAGACTGTGCTGTGTGGAATCTCCATTGCAACTGTGAATGGATCTACAAATACATCAGCGACATGAACACTGCAGGAAATATCCTACATGAGGAAGCACTTTGTGTGTATTGGGAAGATCACACATAGTGATCGCACATTGTATTGAGATTAGCATCCAGCATTGGCTTCTCAGGACTACTTCCATTACGCATGGCTGGAGCCAGTTTGGTTGTATTGGTTAAAAATGGCAGGATTCTAATCTAGAGAACTGGGTTTGATTCTCCACTCTTGCACTTGAAGCCAGCTGGGTGACCTTGGGTCAGTCACCTTCTTCAAGGAAGGTGACAGAAATCTTAACAGAGAATAGCAATCTTAACAGAGAAGTGCAATAGGGCACTTCTGCTTGTGGAGCAAAGAGAAGGCAATTTTTACTGATTCTCCTGTCTCACTACAGCCTCCCATTTTGACTCCCATGACATTCTTGAGAGTCCACTGTTGTGGGAATAATAATAACATACTTTGCAAACCACTCTGAGTGGGCGTTAAGTTGTCCGAAGGGTGGTATATAAATAGAATGTTGTTGTTATTATTATATATTTGAAATGCGCTCTAGAGAAGTTGCTTCCCTGTATTGTGGTCTACGTTATGTTAACTGAATTGTGGTAGACTTTCATGTAGACAATCTTTATCTTGCACTGTGGAGTTAGATGGCTCAAGTGAGCCAACCAAGCCACATGATAAAACTATCCCCCTTTTCTGAATGGCTAGCAAACCCAAATTCTTTACAGCAAAGAAGCAACTCATTCTATAGAAGTATTTTCATATCCTTTCTAGAATATAGGATGGCTCCACTGTTAAAGGGGCCTTCTCCCTAGGATCATTTTTTACTATCAATAACATCAGTGAAAGACATCTCTCAAGTCTTGTTTCAGCATCACTTTACACATTTTAAAATGTTGGTCAGTTTAAAATATTTCTAATTTTAAAAGTTTTAATTAAAAACTTTTATACAAAGGACTCGATAAACTGATGTCTTTAAAATATAATACGAATTCTTTTTATAGGCAAGCATATATGCATTTGCCTTAATATTGCTAATCTGGCAGAACTTTTAGCTTTTCCATCATAATCAGATCCATCGCTGCATATTTTAAAAGTTCAAAGTCTGAAGTTAATGCTTTCAGCGCGTGAACACCTTATAATAAAATCTTTATCAGTGATGCCTTCATAATTTCATCAAATTGAACTTTGCATTTACTTGTGTGGGAAGCTGTTAGCAGAGAAAGACATTTGCTAATGGGCATTTTGGAAAACATTTTACACTGGCAGAATTTTGAAAGGACCAGCTAGAGAGAATTCATAGAAATGGATACTTCTTAGAGCCCTGTGATGCCAGTTCCCCTTTTACAAAGAACCAAATGAAACAGATCAATGCTTTTTCTTTCTTGGAAAGGTAGAAACCCTTTTGGTGAGGCAACGCAAGTCTCATGCCGGGATTCTCAGCACGAGCCCACTCTGTATTCTCTCATGCTTGGCTTATGTTCTCACTTTCATAATGAACAATCAAGACAGGCACAAAGCATCAGCAGAGCACTAGCCGCTTCGATGGCCCTATCCAAATTTATGGCTATGACACAAGACCTTCTATTTGCTGGCACCATCAAACTTCCTTTGAAAGCAGCAGGACTTCTGGCAATGCATCCTGGGGGGAAAAGGAGATTTTTGCTAACCTGGGTGATGGAATACAGCAAATGTACAGAGGAGCATGTGTGTGTGTGATGGTGATGGTACCGAGGGCAATGAGCCATGGGGCTCTATGGCTACCTGCTCGTCATAGCAACAGCAGGTAAATGCTAATAAGCACTATCAGTCATGTAGGACAGGAGCTCCCTTGGACCACAAAGAACCATGGAAATAAATGAAGCACTCTAATAACAGCAGCAGCGCAGGGCAAAGATAAGAATGACAAGTCCAATATGAAAATCTATGAGGCACAGCCAAATAAGTTTAAGGGCATGAAAATTATTTTTTTAAAACAACAACAACAACAACAAACTGTAAAAGGCTTCAAAGACACCAAGGTAGACACAAATATTTGTGTGGTGAGTCACTTAACAAGTCACTGTGTGCAGTTGCTTTTGTGCTGAACCCCAGGAAACAGGCCTGAGGACCTCTCTCTTAAAACTGCACCACTTTCAGATAAATTCAAGGGTCTTGTTTTAAACACTGTGTCATCTTTGCAGTTTCATGGACAGGCTGACAAGAAACCAGAAAGGAATTTGTCTATTAGGAAACGTGACCGATAAATATAGTAAAATAGTTCTGAGAGTCAGTGAAAAAACATCCAATACTGGGTTAGAGATTGGACAAATCAGAGTGAAATTAAGTCTAAAGGAATGTGAGTGTAAATGATATGATATGATATATTTCTAATCCAATAAAAATTTTTACAAACAAAAGAGTGAAATTAAGTCTCTACGATTAACAGTGCAATCCTATGCAGAGTTACTCCAGTCTAAGGGCCAAGCTACACATGACGAATGACACTTGAACAGCAAGTGTATTTCTCCCTGTTCACTTGCCCTCCACTCAATCCACTTGCCGTTCAAGTGTCATTCGTCATGTGTAGCTTGGCCCTAAGTCAATTGAAGTCAGTGGGCTTAGACTGGAGTAACTCTCCATAGGATTGCTCTGTTAGTCTCTCCTATGTCTGGTTCCATTACTTTGAATCATGGCTGGAAAAGTGCAAGACATAGTAGAGGAAATCCTATTGCAAAGGAGTCAGAGGTATGAATGACTGATATGAGGACCTAAATTGACTGTGGCTGTCTGGAATGGGCAACATATGTGCTTTGCCATATATCATGTGTGAAGCAGCCCTTGAGAAGAGAGAAGACAAACATAAAAAATAAGGACATCCCCCCAAATGGAAAATAAAGTAAATAGTGGAACTTAGTTAATTATTTTCCAGAAAAATTACAATCTGAAAAATTTAAAAGAGCAAAAGGATTTTTTTAACTATATCACATACACCTTAGGACATACATTGTATATTCTATTGCCAAAGAATTGCTGGAAGCAATCAGCAACATTGGATTCAACTTTACCCATCTATTTGATTTGCCACAGATATACTGCATTACAATGAGGAATGAAAAAAGAGAGGGCTCATCTCTAAATACTCAAGGGTCAGTGCATGGAAAGCCACAATTAACTGTACTTTCTTGACATGATCCTCCTGCACATTTGCCGGTGTGTGTGTCCCTTTTACACGATACATATATAGTGTGTGCCATTTACACTATACAGCAAGCCCTAGCGTACACACACACAATGGTTACATACAGTGTGAACCAGCTCTTAGAAGAACTTTCAGAGGCAGTTTGCCATTGCCTGCCTCTGCAACCCTAGTCTTCTTTGGAGGTCTCCCATCCAATTATTAACCAAGGTCAACTCTGCTTAGCTTCTGAGATCTGACGAGATTAGACTTGAGATTGGATGAGATCTGGACTATCCAGATCAGGGCAATATAGGAATTACAAGACCAGTATTTCATGAATTCCCATGCCAGTGTCAACCCAGCTCCCAAGAGGAGTGATGCTGGTATGGGAAGTAGTTGTGTTGGGATGGGAACCCCTCCCAGAAACTCTCCAGCTATGTTAGCTATGTTATCGGAGCCTAGTAGGAAGGATCCACACTGCAGCAGATAGAAACAATCTATATGGAATGTTGTCTTGAGATGACAAGGTTACTCTTGTACTCAGAAAATAACTTACCAAGGCAACATACCCAAGTCTTGAAGCTTGACCTAGTTGGCTTTTATCCAAGAAAATACCAGGGAGTATCGACAGCCCATCTGTCGAGCTCCTAATATCAGAAGATCACCACTTTGCTGGCTCAGTGTGATACACTGGAGGATAAAAAGGCTGTTTATCTCTATGTAGAATGTCTATGGTGCATGATTTACTTGCTTAACTGGAGAGATGGTTTACTGCAAAATCTCTTGATGTTCTGATAACCTTCCCAGTTCTTGCTGGGGGGCAACTAATTCTATGAAAACAGTCTCTGATCTGCTGCCCTCGATGGCATGGTGTAATTACCACATCAAATAATTAGAGTGCTTTGTTTACATTGTTGTTTCAGTGATACATGAAAGCTAAACCAGTTTCTTAAAAGTTGGTCCCAGCATATCCTTGGCTGTCAGCATTGTAACAACAAAATCTCACCCTAAAGAAATATGTTCTGTAATAAACATCTGCACAGTAACAGAGCAATCATAAAGAGGTCTACTCAGAATCCCACTAAGGGGTATTCAACGGGGCTTGCTCCCAGGAAAGCATTCTTAGGGCTGCACTGCACCATACTAGAGCCCTGAAATGGTTTTCTACCTCTAACAGGACAATCTCTAACAGGACCATCACAGGATTACTTACAGCATAAAGTAGGTTGCAGTCCTAAGAACACTTTCCAAGGAGGAAACCCCACTGACTAAAATGGGACTTACTTCTGAGTAAACCTGTTTAGGAGTGTTAAGGAGTGTTATGGAGTGTTTAGGAGTGTTATGGCACAGTTTGCCAAGATTTACTTCTAGAATCTATTCTCAGAGCTAGGGGTTCAGCAGCAATGGAGTCTGTAAAGTGATAACAAATCCAGTCACCCCATCCTGTCAAAAGCAACTTCAGCTTTCTAGGGTCGAGAGGAGAAAAATTACAATTGAGAGAGGGGAGCTTCAAAGGAATGTTCTTGGCCATGTTAAAATCTCTGGGGGAAAACAGGGGATAAAATTCTCCTGAGGATTAATGACATGTGATCTGAAACACAGAGCAAGTAGATGAGTGACTGCCTTTCCACCCTCTCTAAATCTGGTGCCTTGTCTTTGGAATATACTCCACCTCAAAAGGCCCACCTAGGATTGCCACTTTTATCCTTTAGACATCAAAATATTCTGCAGGGCTTTCTCTTTATGCTGCTGATTTTTTCCTTATTATTGCTGCTAATGTTCTGGTATTCTTTTATTTGGGATTTTTAAAAATAGAATTTTGAGGATGTTCTACTAAGTTGTTTGAACGCTTATGTAGAAAGGCAGACTAGAAACAGTTTCAGTAGATGGCACCCCTGCAATCCCATAATGGTAGTATGCAGTGGGGAAAAGGCATATTTCTCTAAAATTATTCTCTAGCACAGTGCTGCCCACTCTGCAGAGCAATGAGAGCTTCGTTCACAATTCCCATCAGCCAAGAAGGCCACATGACTATTGTACTCCAGACATGCACAAACAGTAATATAAAATGTAACCTTTTTAATTACTAGAATACCTCTGAGCATTTACAGTCATCTTTCCCCATTACTGGGAGTTTTGTTAAATGGGCTAGCATGCTCCATTTCATCACCTTATTTAGGTGCATATGTTGACCAAGCCTCAAATACAAACCCACTACATCTACATATCCTTTATAAGGTCATCATGGGCAAGTTGCATTGCAATTTAAAAATCATAGTTTTATATTAGGCCCATAGTAATGATGAAAGTATCCTAATTTCTAATGAACCTGCCCACTTCCCTAGAACAATGGGCAAGTGCCATGGGAAACAGTGCTCAAAACAGCCATGTGTGGAATGTCAAAAAGCTACATGAGGGTCTTGAATCACTGCTCTAGAAGGTACATATAATGCCTTTTCACTCAGCCTTTGTTACCTGTTTGGGCTGCTGGTTGCTAGTGGATTTTTGTGCCATTGTAGACACCATCGGTTTTGTTGTCACTTGCTAACAAGTTTTTAAAAAACACTTTCACACAATTCTGCCTGTCTCATTTGCAATGCAGGGTTGAGCCATTTTTTAAAAAAAACGTTTTCTTCATTCTCAAGTGCTCTGTGCACTTTGGAGCCGCAGCAGTGTGCTGTTTGAAACGTTAGTAGAGCTTCCATCAGCACCACTTTTTTATGTTCCTGCTCATTTCTGGCATATTCTGTTTTTAAAAATTTGGTAGTGATTTTCACTATACTGCTATAGTGCTACAGTGGTGAAAACTGGTATTGCACCTTGTGGTATGATATCACCATATTAATGCATTGATGCTATAGCACTATAGCACTGAAGTTCAAACTGTTTTTAAAAAGTGTGTTGCTGCCAGTAAAAGCTGTGCTGTTTGAAAGGGCTACTGTGATTCATATACAATTTATATATGATTCAGAACCTTCATCCCCAGATCACTTTACATGGATTTGAGGCAGCAACGGATAATAACTGGGTTACAAATGCTGTGTGAAAAGGTTCTAAGCCAAGCTTGTCTCCAACAGGACTGAACATGAGATCACTGCTATGGGAGGGATAGTGTCAGATTCAGAACTCTCCTCCCATATAAAAGACAGGCTGTTCATGGCACCCTTCATATTTTAGGTGCTGCAGGAAGAAGGAAAAGGGGATGCTTGAGTTCTCCTCCCTCCCACAAACAGTGACCCTTTTTCTGTCCAGTGGGTGGTATGAATGAATGCAGGAACAGCCACACAGAAGCCGTGCTAGAATGTGCATGTGTGGAAAATTTACAATACAATTTAGAACAATTTTGAGTGTTTGATAAAAGAGCAACATTTATCAAATGTTTAAAGGTGCTGCCTGCAATTTGTGATCAAACTGCAATTTTGAACAACTTGCTAATCACCATTTTGTTCATACAAGGATTGCTAAAGAACATTAAAAGTTGGAGCAGTGATTCTAATCTGTTAGTCATTGTGAGAACACTCCAGGAGAAAAAGGAAATAGACAAAGATGTTAAGGGTCTTTCTATAAGCATAATAAAAAGAGTGGAGGAAATATGTTTTTGCATGCTTTAATAATTCTGATTGTGTGACCAAACAAAGGAGTAATAAAATGCCTAAGAAATAATTGCTTTACTGCCTCTTCTCAAGTGATAGAATAGTGCAGGACAGTTTTAAATGAACAATTTCTTTTTTAAGAAATAAAGGGCTAATGTGGTGCAGTAGCTGGACTAGGATCTGAGAGCCAAGCTACAAGAGACGAATTACACAAGGAGGGACACATGAAGAGTTGCAGTGTTAGCCAGAAAGCTGAGTTTTAAGAGAGACTGGAAGGCTTTGTCAATTTCCCCTCTCTACAGAGTCAGGGAGATTGCTGCTCAGAAGGTTTATTTCCTTTTCGCCTCTTAGAAGGGGAGGTAAAACTGACAGAGCCTTGGGAAGGTAAAGAGGAAATTAACAAACCCTCTCCCTGGCTCTGTAGAGGAGGAAAATTGACAAAGCCTTCGGATCGCTTTTAAAAGTCAGCTTCCCAGCTAACATTGCTACTCCCTTCACATGCTCCTCCTTGTGTAATTTGTCTCTTGTAGTTTGTCTCTGAGAGACCCAAGTTCGAATCCCCGTTCTGCCATGGAAACTAGCAGGGTGACCTTGGGCCAGTCCCACTATTTCAGCCTAATCTACCTCACGGGGTTGTTGTGAGGCTGTAACGATATAAGCTGTTTTGAGTCCTCATTGAGGAAAAAGGTAGGATATAAATGAGAGTATATTGGGGGTTTATTTGGGTGTCTTTTGAAAACAATTACTCACATATACAGTTGAGCAGCTGGCAAGCAATGCCTCATGATGGCAGTTCTAGTTCCTAAGTAATACCAGGCCGCTCCTACACTCACCAAGATCTAAAAAGCTGCTTCAGTTAGCCAGAAGCCTCATAACACCTTTTAGCTGTTTTCAAGACTACTTCAGCTCAAACATTTTCTGCTCCAATTTAAACTTCACAAAACTTCTTACTAGAACTGCAAAAAGAAATAAGAACTATCATTTTTCTTTTTTTCCAAAGGCATTTTATTGTCTTCCTACTGAACAACTCATTAATTTCTTTTTCAAAAATGTATACCTTGCTTTTCAAATGATCTCCAAGATAGCTTACACATTTAAAACAATGCAAGAATAAAATACAAAGCAGTTAAAATAAATAAAATCACATATAATTAAAATCACAATAATTAAAATCAGCAGAGGTATGTTCCATTAAAAGTTGAAGCACATCAAACATCTTTTATATATTTTATAAAGAAAATAAAATAGCTGCCTTGGAAATATGTTTCAGAATGGTGTCCTATAATGATGGCACCATGCTAGAAAAGGCCTTGTCTGGCAACTTATTTCCCAAAGGGAGCAAGCTCTTAGCTGACTGGGAGAAAGAGCCTTCAGATTCCATGGTCCAAAACTCTTTAGTTCTTTCTAAAGCAAAACTCAAGGACCATGGGTGCAAATTTATTCAAAGGCTTTGTGGGATAAACATTATATTCATATTCATGGACTATACCTTTCATGTTATTTTTAATATGCACCTTAGCCTTGATAGTCACTCCTCTCTTTACAGTGGTGGTAGAGAGTGCCCTCAAGTCATAGCTGACTTATGGCAACCCCAGCTAGGGTTTTCATGGCAAGAGACTAACAGAGGTGGTTTGCCATTGCCTGCCTCTGCAACCCAGGTCTTTATTGGAAGTCTCCTATCCCTAACCAATGCTGACCCTGCTTAGCTTCTGAGATCTGATGAGATCAGGCTCACCTGAGCTATTTGGGGCAGAGCCTTTTTCCATTATTCTATGTGAAATTCATTGACAGATGAGAATGAATTAATAGCATTCCCCAAACAGCAACAAATTCCTGGGGCTTGTGAACTATGAGGGGCTCACCAATGCTTCATCGTGACTGGATAACCGGTTTCCTGAAAGCAAGCGCTGGTGATTTTAAAGTATCAGTTGTAAAAGAAATGATTTATGAGCTCAGAAGGTAGTCATGAAACATGAAAATTCCATCAATGGTTCTAATTAGTAAACAAGTTTGGCAATTTCTTTTCTCGCCGGTTTATTCATCCAACAATTTGTGAAGTAGAAGAATCTATTTAAAAAATCTAATGTGCTTAAACAGTCTGAGGAAATTACTTACACACAATGAAACTGCAGAGGGGGTGGGGTAGACATCAGCAGTAGCAGCAGCCTTCTCTTCCTTATTTTGACAAGAACTCAGAGATAGGTTAGGCTGAGAGAGAGAGAGTAACTGGTACAAGGCCAGTCTTTGAAATTTATGGTGGAGCAGGAATTTGAATCTGGATTTCCTCAGTCGTAGTCTGATGCTCTAGCCATTATACCATAGAGGCTCTCATTACATTACAAAATGAAGATTGTTTCCCGTATCTGGAAATGCTAGGAAAAAATCCTGAAATTGAGGTGTGGTCTAAATATGGACCTTAGAAGACCTAAGTGAAGGAACACTTAGAAGACCTAAGTGAAGGAACACTTAGATTAAAAGGACTGCCTATGAGATAATTCATTAAATAATCAGAAGAAACTCAGAAGCCCTAAAAATTAGGACGTTATTCTTGGCAGAGCTGAAACATCAAGGATGAAAGGCTGTGAGTTGGCACCAAGAATAAGAAGCTTCTGTAAAGTCATTTGGTAGATGGTCACTTAGACCTTTTGCCCACATCTCATCTGGTGGTAGACACACCCCTCACTTCTGTGTGGTGAGATGTTCCAGGGGCAGCATTACAGATTTCAGTTTCCTTTGGGCAAGAGACAGCACTGCAGACTTACAATGTCAATAACATCTATATTAGTTATAAAAAAGACACCCAGAACATACTGGAAGCAAACAGCCACTCCTATAGCAGATCCCCAAAGCCCTACACCCTAATGGGCTTCACCTGCTGCCATCTTGTAGTTCTAAACTCTCTCTCTCTCTCTCTCTCTCTCTCTCTCTCTCTCTCATTCTTGCAATCAAATAGCAATCTAGTTCCAAACTTCTTTTCAACCCCCACACCTCAATTAGAGGGTAGTTATCTTCTCCAGGTTCCAATGAGTACCGCATTCTAAGAACTAGAGATTCCCAGGCCCATAAAGAGAAGACAATACATAGACATCATCCTGGACAATAAACTAGCATCGGCATAACAAAAGGTGGTCACCTAGTATCTGCAGTAAAATTCATGGCTGCTGCTGGGCTCTAAAACTAGGCGAAATCATCCAAAGAACAAAGCTAACTTGAATACAATTGAAACTGACCTGCCTCCTGTGGTTCTGGCAGCTGAATTCAAACTAAAGATCTTGCATCAAATATTCATGTTGCACCTGTCCCTACATCTCTGCAGGAGGCAGGCATAAGAAGGAGAATATTCTTGGTTCTCTTTTTTCCTCTTCCCACTCATTCATACCCCCCACCCCTGCACATACACTACAATACTCTAAGGTCCATTCAAACAATAGGAAGCTAAAATAAAACTTGGAATCAGAATTTCAAAGGAACTAACCTCCTTTATCTTCCTTTTTTCTTACATGAGGTGTGATGAAATAGATTTCCATCACCCACTGCCCTAGAACACATACTATACAAAACAGTCCTAAAATTAGTAGTTTTGAACCTTCTTGAAGGCTGGAACCAATAACCTGAAAACACCACAATGCTGAGAAATTCAAAAATTAACCCTTTTATCTGAACATCCCTAAAGGATGGCAGGAATTCATGCTTAATAGCTGAGCTATTGAGAGCTGCTGTAGCACAATGGCTAAGTGGTTCAGCTGCAAATCAGCCCTCTACTCTTTTGAATCCCACTACTGCTATGAGCTCAATAAATGGCCTTGGGTAAGCCACTCCTCTCAGCCCCAGCTCCCCAGCTGCATTGTGGGGATAATAATAACACGAACGTGTTCACTGCTCTGGGTGAGGCACTAATCCGTCTAAAAGAGCGGTATATAAGCACAGTTGTTTTTATTATTATTATTATTATTATTATTATTATTATTATTATTGATGTCTAAAGGGCTAAATGTAAACAAATACAAGTGATGCAATGTAAGAGACCTATGTAAAGAGAAGCAGTATTTGTGCTAAAGGTATGGTACAGATCTGTAACTATTTGTTGCAATGAAAATGCTGTTCCATTCCTTTTTCATTAAGCTGTCAGTTATTGATGGAGTGCTTCGAGGAACTAGATGAAGGCACAGAAAAAAATTTTTCAGATCCATGGGGTCCCCACGTCTGTAAATGGTGCATCAGCATTAAAATATCATAGAATCATAGAATCATAGAGTTGGAAGGGGCCATACAGACCATCTAGTCCAACCCCCTGCCCAGTGCAGGATCAGCCTAAAGCATCTCTGACAAGTATTCATCCAGCCTCTTCTTGAAAACTGCCAGTGAAGGGGAGCTCACCACCTCCCTAGGCAGCTGATTACACTTTTGAACTACTCTGACCGTGAAAAAGTTTTTCCTAATATCCAGTCGGTACCTTTGTGCATGTAGTTTTAGCCCATTGCTTCGTGTCCTACCCTCTGCTGCCAACTGGAACAGCTCCCTGCCCTCCTCCAAATGACAGCCTTTCAAATATTTAAAGAGAGCAATCATGTCCCCCCTCAACCTCCTCTTCTCCAAACTAAACATTCCCAAGGCCCTCAGCCTTTCCTCATAGGGCTCAGTCTCCAGACCCCTGATCATCCTCGTCGCTCTCCTCTGCACCCTCTCGATTTTGTCCACATCCTTTTTGAAGTGAGGCCTCCAGAACTGCACACAATACTCCAGGTGTGGCCTGACCAAGGCAGTATAGAGAGGGGCTATGACCTCCTGCGATTTCGATGCTATGGCCCCTTTGATACAACCCAGGATTGAATTAGCCTTTTTTGCCACCGCATCACACTGACTGCTCATATTCAGTTTACAGTCCACTCTTACCCCAAGATCCCTTTCACATATACTACTGCCCAGAAGTGTATCCCCCATCCAGTATTTGTGCTTCTCATTTTTGTGGCCCAGATGTAATACTGTGCACTTGTCTTTGTTGAATTGCATCCTATTCACAGCTGCCCACTTCTCCAGAGTATTCAGGTCTTGTTGAATTTTAATTCTATCTTCTTGGGTGTTTGCTACAGCTCCCAATTTGGTATCATCAGCAAATTTAATGAGCAGCCCTTCCACTCCTTCATCCAGATCATTGATAAAAATATTGAAAATTGGGGTGGAATCTTAAAAGACTGAATCAAAAAGCGTTTGAGGGCGCTAATAAACCTGGGAAGTACCTGGCATGGCAATTGAAGAAGAAAAGGGAAAAGAAAATAATAAATAAAATCTGTGAAGACAACAAAACGTATTTGGAGCAGACTACCATTAGTAGAGCCTTTTATAAATTCTACGCTAAGCTGTATAATAAAAAAGAAGTAAATAAAGAATCAATAGCGTTATATTTGGAGAAAACCAAACTTCCAGAAATCTCGGAAGCTTGGAGAAATAAGTTGAACAGTGAAGTAACTGACGAGGAAATAAGTAAGGCAATACAATCTGCAAATCTAGGAAAGGCGCCAGGGCCAGATGGACTTACGGCTAAATTTTATAAGACAATGGCTAATGAACTGGCACCATTCCTAAAAGAGGTGATGAATGGGGTTTTAAGGGATCAAAGGATTCCAGACACTTGGAGTGAAGCGAACATATCATTGATCCCAAAAGAGGGCCAAGACCTGACTAACGTGAAAAATTATAGACCTATATCGCTACTCAATAATGACTATAAAATTTTTGCGAAGATATTGGCGGAGAGATTGAAGGGGTGGCTCTCGGAAGTTATAGAGGAGGAACAAGCAGGCTTTTTGCCAGACAGACAAATAAGAGACAATTTAAGGACAGTGATCAATGCTATTGAATATTATGACAAGCGTTGTGACAAAGAGGTTGGTTTCTTCTTTGTAGACGCTGAAAAAGCGTTTGACAATTTAAACTGGGACTTTATGTTTGCCACTATGGAAAAGCTACAATTGGGAGAAAGATTCATCAGAGCAATTAAGGAAATTTACAGAGACCAGACTGCAGCAATCGTGGTGAATGATGAATTGACCAAGAAATTGACGATAAGTAAAGGAACAAGACAAGGTTGCCCGTTATCTCCATTGTTGTTCATTCTAGTATTGGAGATTCTGATGATACAAATACGTCAAGATGAGGAAATTCATGGAATAAAAATAAAGGACTATTCATATAAGGTCAGAGCATTTGCGGATGACATAATGTTAATTGTAGAGGACCCATTGGAGAACATGCCAAGAGTGATAGATAAGATCAAGGAGTTTGGAGACTTGGCAGGTTTTTATATTAACAAAAAGAAGTCAAAGATATTATGTAAAAATATGACTAAGCAGAAACAACAATTATTAATGGAAACAACGGACTGTGAAGTAACAAGTAAAGTGAAATATTTGGGAGTCGAATTAACTGCAAAGAACATAGATCTATTCAAAAACAATTATGAAAAACTATGGACTCAGATAGAGAGAGACTTGATTAAATGGAATAGACTGAATTTGTCATGGTTGGGTAGGATTGCAGCAGTTAAGATGAATGTGTTACCAAGAGTAATGTTTTTGCTACAGACAATACCAATCATCAGAGACTCTAAACAATTTGAAAAATGGCAGAGGAAAATATCAGATTTTGTTTGGGCAGGCAAGAAGCCTCGAGTGAAAGTGAAAGTTTTACAAGATGCAAAGGAAAGAGGCGGAATGCAACTGCCCAATCTGAGACTTTATCATGATGCAATCTGCCTAGTTTGGTTGAAAGAATGGATGACATTAAAGAACAAGAAACTACTAGCCCTAGAGGGATATAAAAAAATATTTGGATGGCACGCATATTTATGGCATGACAAGGTAAAGGTCAACTCGATGTTCCTGCATCACTTTGTACGGAGAAGTCTATACATAATCTGGAAGAAGTACAGAATTTATCTACAAGAAGGAACTCCTTTGTGGGTGGTTCCGTATGAGGTGATAGACCCGAGAGCTGTTGATAATGAACAACAATGTTTAACGTACAAAGAAATAACTAAAACTGAAGCATCCAAACTCAGAATAAAGACGCAAGAGGAACTATCACCTAACTATGACTGGTTCCAGTATAGACAGATCAGAGACTTATATAATTCGGACTCTGTAAAGGGAGGAATACGAATAGAGAATTCGGAACTAGAGCAGACCCTTCTTATAGAAGATAAGAAAAGAATATCCAAGGTATACCAAGTACTGCTGAAGTGGTATACCGAGGATGAGACAGTTAAAACACAAATGGTGAAATGGGCTATAAACTTTAATAAAGAAATAACAATGGAGGCATGGGAATACTTGTGGAAAACTACAATGAAGACAACGACATGTACTAATATCAAAGAGAACATCTACAAAATGATCTATCGTTGGTACATGACACCAAAGAAGATTGCGCTAGGGAATTTGAATACTTCTAATAAATGCTGGAAATGTAAGAAGCATGAGGGCTCCCTCTATCATATGTGGTGGTCGTGTGAGGTAGCCAGGCAGTACTGGGGGGAAATAATAAGAGAAATGAGTGAAATTTTACAATTTCAAATTAATAAGAACCCAGAACTCCTGCTGCTGAACTTGGGAATGGAGGGAATTCCAGCCCAATACAGGACGTTGATATTTTATATGACAGCAGCAGCTAGACTTTTGTATGCGCAAAAATGGAAAGTACAAGAAGTGCCAACTATTGAAGATTGGATTTACAAATTGCTGTATATGGCTGAAATGGATAAGATGACAAGAAAACTGAGAGATCTGGACTCAGGGCAGTTCAACACAGACTGGGAGAAGCTGAAACAACACCTGGAGAAGAAATGGGAGGTGGGAGGAAAACTGTGGCAGTTTGAGAACTACTGAAGTACTGAAGTAGAGGGGGGAGACTTTACCGGGGGGAGAAGAGATAAATGTGAATTAATAAGCAGTCAGATTAATAGATTGACATATATATAGATATATATAGGTTAACAAACAGAACATAGATAGAAAATAATTAACTATAAGGATTAAATATAAGGATTGATTAACTAACAATATTTTCTTTTTTTTTTGGTAAGTTTTGTACCAAACTGAATGTCTGAAGATATAGATGAGTCAAATTGATTGACTACGTGATGAGAGATATATAGAATTATTACAAAAAGATAGAATGAGTAATATATAGAGAATAAGTTAAATTGTTTGATATAAATGAATGTAGGATTTATATGGTTTATGATATATAGAAATATTTGAAGTTAAAAAATGGGATAAATTGTTTATCTAAGATGGAAACAAAGACTTACAGTTTGGGCATATAATGTTAAAAATAGTTAAGGATGTACTGCTTAGAATAATGGAGAATATATATTTGTTTTAGATAGAGGAAGCTAATAAAAGTAAGGGAAAGGGGACAAAGGGTTGGAAAGCTGTTGGAAGTCAACAAAAAGGGGGGGAAGGGAGGGGGTTAGAGATGAAAAAATTGGGGAAAATTGAATGTAAATGTAAAAATAATGGATTCTAACCCAATAAAAAACTTTTTCAAAAAAAAAAAAGATAAAAATATTGAAAAGTACCGGGCCCAAAACCGAGCCCTGCGGCACCCCACTGGACACCTCCCTCCAATCTGATGAAACGCCGTTGACCACCACTCTTTGAGTGCGGTCCTCCAACCAGTTCCCTATCCACCGAACTGTCCTATAGTCCACTCCACAGTCTTCCAGTTTGCCCATCAGAATGTCATGGGGGACCTTATCAAAAGCTTTACTGAAATCCAGATAAATCACGTCAACAGAGTTCCCCCGATCTAGTAAGCTGGTCACTCGATCAAAGAAGGAAACCAGGTTGGTCTGGCAAGATCTGTTAGGAACAAAACCATGCTGACTTCCCCAGATCACTGAGTGGTCCTTCAGATGCTTACAGATTGATCCCTTTAAAATCTGTTCTAATATCTTCCCAGCAACAGAAGTCAGACTGACCGGCCTGTAGTTTCCCGGGTCATCCTTCCTCCCTTTCTTAAAGATTGCGATAACATTTGCTCTTCTCCAATCTTGTGGCACATCCCCAGTCCTCCAGGAGGCCTTGAAGATGATGGACAGGGGTTCTGCAAGTTTTCTAGAAAGTTCTTTCAGCACTCTTGGGTGCACCCTGTCAGGTCCAGAATGCTGTCTTGTATGCTTTTGCTTAACCGACTCCATATTTAATCGATGTATTGTCGAAGGCTTTCACGGCCGGAGAACGATGGTTGTTGGGGGTTTTCCGGGCTGTCTTGCCGTGGTCTTGGCATTGTAGTTCCTGACGTTTCGCCAGCAGCTGTGGCTGGCATCTTCAGAGGTGTAGCACCAAAAGACAGAGATCTCTCAGTGTCTCCATATTTAATCCTTTCAGTGTTTAAGTGCTCTCTCCCCAGGTGCCAAGATTCCCAGGCAGCTATCTCACAGAAGAGGATTGTTTTGGCTACCGACGTTCCACCAAGAATCGGCCTTGGGAACTTTCGCTATCCTGACTTCAAAGGGGTTGTTTTGAGAACTATGGGGGGGAGGTTGGGCCTTCTGTGATCTGTTCCTTTGTACCTTATGCTTTCCTAGTCATTGGTAACAATGCATATGTACCAACCTGAATATTGCATTCAGGCCAGTGGACTATAATGATCTTTTTCTTCATTAAATGCTTTTTGGAAACAATGGACTGTTGTCTAATTGCAGAAGGCAGACTGGAGTAAGGATATTATCTAGCCACGGTTCTGACATTTTGTTACCAATCAACTTTTTCCAATGCCTAAGCCGGATCAAACGGACTTCAAAGCTGTCCCAGTCAGGGATCCTTTGTTTGACTCGTATGCCTCTCCCGGCTCTCAAGGTTTGGAAGCCCAAGAACCTATACTGCGAGGAGACGGCTCCTCGGTTACAACGATATATACCCTCGCTCCTAGCAACGTGGATACGCGGCCTAGAGCCACAGCCGCACCACTCTTCAACTTGCCCACCCCGACGCAGTGGGGTGCAAGGCCAAGGGAAACGAGAGCGGAGGGCCAGCACGATGTTTACACAGCTACAGCTGGATAGCCGGCGCAGTTTGGAATCCATACCCGAGCAAACCGGTGGCCGGCCGTGGCTGTTCTGGAACAGGACGACCGAACAAATGGAATGGGAAACGTCCCGCCGTGGCGCCCTGAGTTGGGATTATGCAGAAGTCACCCCGTGGTTGGGGCAACAAGAAGTGGAAGAACTCATACCTGGTCTACCGCAGCCACCTACTGAAAGTGTGCCCACTTCGCAAGCTACATGCTATACGGAACAAGAGGAGGAACCTACGGATAGAGTACAGCTGTTGGAGAATAGACTGTTAAGTATGGAAGAAAGTTTGGCGAATGCCGTCCACCTGCTGTCGGTGCTAGTGGCGGGAGACAGGGATCGTGTTCCGCCAACTGGTCTACCTGGCATCAGCCAAAGTTTGGCTAACCTGCAAAATCAACTGTGACCGCAACAGCCACCAGAGATGGGAGACGAGGACTCGGTCACCGGGGAAGGACCCTGCCCAGATGATCCTTGCCCCGATCAACCGATTGTACCAGGAGATGTCGGCACCGGCGGGGGAGGTGGAGAGCCATGCCCAGAAGACCCTCGTCCCGATCGCCCTGTAATTCCAACGGGCAATGGGAATGGAGGAGGTGGGGAAGAACCAAGACGGCCGCTGGAGCTAGCTGCCCCAATAGATCCGCCACCTACAACACAAGCGAGCCAGCCCCCTGGTCTTCCGGGAGGACCCACACCGCTGGTCATTCCAGGAGCAGACAGGCCTCTTCCTACACCGGGGCCGTGAGGGGATACGGTCCCTCTCCAACCCATCTCCCCTCTCCCACCTCCGTTGCGGCCAGCCCCCACTCCCCCTCAACCAGTTCCCGGGGACCGACCGAGGGAGCGTCCAATACCTTCTCGACCAGCCCCAATGCATCCAGCACCAAGAGGGTCCCAACCAATACCTCAACCTTACCCGCAATATCCTCCTCCACAGTTACCACCGACGCCGCGGCAGCCTCCCTTACAACTCGCTCCGCTTGATGCCTACCCAATGCCGGCACCAGCTCCTAGACAAGATCTTCCCATGGGATCGGTCAAACTGGACGCTACGTTTGATGGAGACCCTTCCAAATTGGGATTTTTCCTTGTGCAAGTGGTGCAATTCTTCAACCGGTGGGGGCATCTTTTCGGGAGTGAGGCCAGCCAAATAGAACACCTGGGATCACGTCTCCAAGGTAAAGCTGCCGATTGGTATGTGGGACTGTATAACGTGGGGGCCCCCGAATTAGATACGCTCCAAGGGCTAGTGGATGCGATCCGCGCCCAGTATGAAGATCCCCTAGAAGAAACTAGGGCCAGAACAGAATTGCAAGCAATTAGACAAGGTAGCATGTCGGCTAGAGACTATGCTACAAAGTTCCGACAGCTCGCTGCCAAATGCCCGAGATGTGAGGAGTCTACCAAGATTATTTTTGTACAAGCAAGGGTTGAATCCTAAATTGCTAGACCGAGCTCTCATGCAAGATAACCCTCCTACGCTGTTAGGGTGGATACAATTGACCTGCGAAGTTGAAAATCGTCTACTAGAAGTTCATTTAGTGGAACAACACCAACAACCTCCGGGCCAAAGACGTTCCTCCACTCCCCTCAGGGGGAGCCGGGGGGCTGGATATGCAAGAGATGCTAGATGGCAACAGGGGCTCTGTTTGCAATGTGGCCAAAGCGGTCATTTTGCGGCACAATGCCCATATCGGCCGGTGCAAAGACCTCTGCTCCAACTAAGACGCCCAGCCCCCGCAGCCTACCCGGTGCCATCGCGCCCAACTCCAGCTCCAAGAACCGCTCCAAGAGGTAGGGGAGCGCCGAGGAGAAGCCTTCCCGAGAGAGGACTGGAATTGGAGGAAGTCATGGAGGAGGATCCGACTGCCCTAACGGGGGGAGAGAATCCAGAGAGCCCCGCATCGGGAAACGAAATGGATCTGTCGTAAAGGGACCCAAACGGCAGATCAAATCTTCGGGGGTTCCGGTTCCAAACCGACCCCATGGGTCCATACTCTTCATACCAGTAACGTTGGTGAATCCGGAGCGGAAAATGCATATCCGCGTACAAGCTCTAATTGATTCAGGCTGTTCCAGAGACATTATCGCGCCAGCCTTAGTTAATGGACTAGTGCTTCCGGTAAAAGATTTGGAAATACCGGTAATTTTCGAGCAAATGGATGGTTCCAACATGAATCCAGTCACTACTGAAACCACTCCAATCATAACCGGCATGGGACAGCACTGGGAGGTAAGACCATTCGTCATTAGTGCCACAGCGAAATACCCCCTGATCCTGGGAAGCCGGTGGTTATGCGATCATAACCCCTATATCAACTGGGCGGAGGGAAGTATCACATTTACCCATGAATCCTGTAAACATCATCGGTGGGACCAAAACTGGGGCAATGACCCAACTATAAGTGAATCTGCTCTTCTCACCCAAGAAGAAATCAACCAAATACCTAAGCAATACAGAGCATACACCCAAGCCTTCACCGAGGAAGAAGCTAATACTTTACCTCCTCACAGGAGGATGGACTGTGCCGTAGAAATAATACCGGGAGCCTCGCTGCCCAAGGGCCGTCTCTATCCCATGAGTCCCAACAAAAGAGAAGAGCTCCGCAAATTCATCAATCTCAATCTCCAAAGGGGATTCATTCGCCCTGCCAACAGTCCCCATGCCGCGCCAGTGCTTTTCGTCAAAAAGAAAGACGGGGGCTTAAGACTGTGCACCGACTTTTGGGGACTTAACGCTGTCTCCTCCAGCAACGCCTACCCCATCCCGCTCATCAGAGATCTACTCAACGTCGTGGCCCAAGGTAAGGTCTTTACGAAATTAGATTTAAAAGACGCTTACTTTCATGTCCGTATCCGAAAAGGGGATGAATGGAAAACCACGTTCAATACACCCCTCGGTCAATATGAATATTTAGTTATGCCTTTTGGCCTGGCCGGGGCCCCATCGGTTTTCATGTCTATGATCAATGAAGTACTGCATGAATTTTTGTATAAAGGCGTTGTGGTGTACCTAGATGATGTGTTAATCTATTCGGAGACCGAAGAGGAACACGTGGACCTTGTAAAAAAGTCTTAACCACTCTCATGAATAACAAACTGCCCATTAAGCTCTCTAAATGTGAGTTCCACAAAACAGAACTCACTTATTTAGGCTATTGTATTTCTCAAGAGGGCTTAAAAATGGATCCAGGCAAAATACAGGCCGTATTAAATTGGCAAACCCCCGCGACCCGCAAAGAACTGCAATCATTCTTAGGCTTTGCCAACTTCTATAGAGAATTCATTGCAAATTTCGCTCAAATCACACTCCCCCTAATGGAACTATTAAAAACCAAAGACAAGGGGGACCAGGCCAGAAAGCCGAGCGCAAAACTGTCGTGGACACCAGAATGCCAAACAGCGTTTAATCACCTTAAAACGCAGTTTGTCTCAGAGCCCGTCCTGCAACACCCCGATGAAAACCGCCCCTTCATAGTACAGGTCGACGCCAGTGACATGGCGATTGGGGGCGTGCTGCTACAGCGGGGGGCGGACGGAAAGCTCAAACCCTGCGCCTTCCTTTCCAGAAAGTTTTCGGAGGTGGAAAGAAATTGGAATGTATGGGAAAAGGAGGCTTTTGCTGTAAAAGCAGCTCTCACTAACTGGAGACATTGGTTAGAAGGAGCCCGTCATCCGTTCGAAGTCTGGACGGACCATAAGAATCTAGAGGCCCTTCGCAGCCCTCGCAGGCTAAACGCCAAACAACTGAGATGGGCGGAATTTTTCTCCAAATTCGACTTCACATTAAACTTTCTTCCAGGCAAAACTAACTTTTTGGCCGACGCGCTATCACGCATGCCCCAACACAAAAGCAAAAGGGAGGAGACAATTGACACAGTCTTTTCACCTACGCAATTAGGGGGCATGGTGACCACTCGCAGCCGCACAAACCCCTCCCGTCAACCCGACCAGGGATGGAGAGAAAAGCTGAAAGCTGAAGTGGAAAAGGAGGGGGGGAATGTGCCCAAAGACAAACTGCAACAGTCCGCCCAAGGGGAATGGCTTTGGGGAGATCGCTTCTATGTACCCAAAAGTTTGCGGAAAGAAGTTTTACACCGTTGTCATGATGCCCCCACGGCGGGGCACTACGGGTACTTAAAAATGCTTCACTTAGTGCAACGCCAATTTTGGTGGCCGGGCATGCGCAAGGACATTTCCCAATATGTTGCGTCTTGCCCCATCTGCCTCAGCGCCAAATCCCGAAAGGGCAAACCCCCGGGACTCTTACAACCTTTAGAAACGCCCAATCGACCATGGGAAATAATCTCTATGGACTTTATCACTGATTTACCCCCATCGAAGGGGCATAATTGTATTTTAGTTGTGGTTGATTTGTTTTCCAAGCAAGCTCATTTCATACCGTGCACCACGATTCCTTCCGCTAGAAAACTGGCTGACATTTTTATCAAAAACATTGTAAAAATACATTCTTTTCCATCCAAGGTGATCTCGGATCACGGCGGACAGTTCGTTGCCAACTTCTGGCGGGAGCTTTTACAACTACTGGGCATTGAACAAGGTCTCAGTTCAAGCCATCACCCAGAAACAGATGGACAATCGGAAAAAACTAATCAGATATTAGAGCAATTTCTACGTTGTTACATTAATTTCCAGCAAGATAATTGGTTTGACTTGCTACCCTTAGCGGAATTCTCATATAATAACAGCGTCCATGCCTCCACGGGAGAAACTCCCTTCAAAGTCGTCTATGGCTTCCACTTCAAACCATTTCCGTTTGAAGCGCTCCCCCCTCCTACTACAGCTTCCAAAGACGTCACCGAATGGTGGGGGGAAGCAGCTCAACAATGGACTCAAATCAAAAAACACCTCGACAAAGCCAAACAGGATTACAAAAAGTACGCCGACCGCCACCGTGCGGCAGAATGGGATTTACAACCAGGCGATCTTGTTTATCTTTCTACGAAGAATCTGAAAGTAACTCAAACCAGCCGCAAGCTAGCATTAAAATTATTAGGACCTTTTCCTGTTCGCAAAGTAATCAACAAAGTAACGGTTGCCTTAGATTTACCAAAAAATCTACGCCACGTGCATGATACTTTTCATGTTAGTCTACTGAAAAAAGCCCCCATTGATGAACAATGGCACATTCGGGCCCCTCCAATCCCCACTTTGATTGATGACCAGACTCACTATGAGGTGCAACAAATATTGGACTCTAAAATAAAAAGAAATCAGTTATTTTACCTCATTAGGTGGAAGGATTTTGACTCTGGGTTTGATGAATGGGTGAATTCTGTACATGTTCATGCTTCTAGACTTGTGAGAGCCTTTCACTCTCGTTACCCACATAAACCTGGGGGAGGAGCATCTTAGAGGGGGCAGAATGTCAGGTTCAGAATGCTGTCTTGTATGCTTTTGCTTAACCGACTCCATATTTAATCCTTTCAGTGTTTAAGTGCTCTCTCCCGGCAGATCAAATCTTCGGGGGTTCCGGTTCCAACCCGACCCCATGGGTCCATACTCTTCATACCAGTAACGTTGGTGAATCCGGAGCGGAAAATGGCTTACTTTCATGTCCGTATCCGAAAAGGGGATGAATGGAAAACCGCGTTCAATACACCCCTCGGTCAATATGAATATTTAGTTATGCCTTTTGGCCTGGCAGGGGCCCCATCGGTTTTCATGTCTATGATCAATGAAGTACTGCATGAATTTTTATATAAAGGCATTGTGGTGTACCTAGATGATGTGTTAATCTATTCGGAGACCGAAGAGGAACACGTGGACCTTGTAAAAAGGGTCTTAACCACTCTCATGAATAACAAACTGCCCATTAAACTCTCTAAATGTGAGTTCCACAAAACAGAACTCACTTATTTAGGCTATTGTATTTCTCAAGAGGGCTTGAAAATGGATCCAGGCAAAATACAAGCCGTATTAAATTGGCAAACCCCCGCGACCCGCAAAGAACTGCAATCATTCTTAGGCTTTGCCAATTTCTATAGAGAATTCATTGCAAATTTCGCTCAAATCACACTCCCCCTAACTGAACTATTAAAAACCAAAGACAAGGGGGACCAGGCCAGAAAGCCGAGCGCAAAACTGTCGTGGACACCAGAATGCCAAACAGCGTTCAATCACCTTAAAACGCAGTTTGTCTCAAAGCCCGTTCTGCAACACCCCGATGAAAACCGCCCCTTCATAGTACAGGTCGACGCCAGCGACATGGCAATTGGGGGCGTGCTGCTACAGCGGGGGGCGGACGGGAAGCTCAAACCCTGCGCCTTCCTTTCCAGAAAGTTTTCAGAGGCGGAAAGGAATTGGAATGTATGGGAAAAGGAGGCTTTTGCTGTAAAAGCAGCCCTCACTAACTGGAGGCATTGGTTAGAAGGAGCCCGTCATCCGTTCGAAGTCTGGACGGACCATAAGAATCTAGAGGCCCTTCGCAGCCCTCGCAGGCTAAACGCCAAACAACTGAGGTGGGCGGAATTTTTCTCCAAGTTCGATTTCACATTAACTGTGAAAGCGCTCCTGCCGGCACCACCATCTCAGCCAGCGATTCACCTCAAGTATGGTCCGCTCCCTGCGTGCTCCTCTTCCTGTGACTGGAAGGATAGAAGAGAATACCACCTGAGCCCACAATGTCTTCAAATGCCTTCCAAGGGCTTCATAATCCTCTTTAATTCTTGCAACAGTATTCAAAGCTGTGTCGTTCGTTCCCACATGAATCAGCACAAACGGGTATTTATCAGCAGGCATGATGAGTTTTGACAGCCGGTCAGTAATATCCTGAATTCTGGCTCCCGGCAAGCAACACGTCTCTCAGAATAGGGGATCTGGCCCAGAGACATGGCGTTCCATACCCCTGAGCAAGGAGTCCCCGACGACTACCACCTTCCATTTTTTTCCACTTCCATGTGGCCCCATGTCTTCTGCATTCCCTCTTCCAGATCTTTGCGTTCTCCTTCCACTGTCATCTCTGTCACCATCTCTAGCATTTCAAAGCGATTCTTGAGCTCAAGTGGACCAGAGCATCTTCTTCGTTGATGCCTTCAGGTTTGTACAATATAACAATAACAATAATAATTGTTATTATTACTTATGTCATTTATAGTCCATCTTTCTCATTCCATCTTTCTCAGGGTGAATTATACAGCGTAAGTCAGTAAAGTCAATATCAAAGACATTTCAAGAACCTGAAATTGGTATATACATGCAATATTAAAAAATTATAAGTGTTGAAACAGAGTATAAACAATTCCATGATTGATATATTAAACAACATAGTAGAATCATACTTATACATATATTAACATACTAGGATCATACTTTTAGTAATAGCAATGAGGTCTATGGTTCCTCAATGTTTACAGCAATAATAGTGAAGTTTGTGGTCCCTCCTTATCCCTTTACTAGTGGGTTCCCTTTCCCTTTACTGATGGATCTCTTGAGACCACTTCCTTACAGTTCAGCCCTCCTATCTGAGTAAAAAGCCCTCTTGAATAATTCAGTTTTGCATCATTTACAGAAGGCCAGGAGCATGGGAGCTTTACAGACCTCCTCAGGTAGACCATTCTATAAAGCAGGGGCCACCACAGAGAATGCATGTGTACAGGCAGCTGTTGATGTATACGGTGGCACCTGCAGAAGGCCCTGGTCAGATGAGCAAAGCTTCAGTGGTGGACTATTGGAGACAGGTGGTCCCACAGATAAGATGGACCAGTAACTGATAGGAAGCCAATGGAATAAGTGTTGAATGGGTGTAATATTCATGGTTCTCCTAGCTCCTGTTAATAGCTGAGCTGCAGCATTCTGCACCAACTATAGTCTCCGAGTTAATTTAGAGGAAACAGTGCATTGTAGTAGTCAAGTCTCGATATTACCATGGCATAGATCCAGGTGGCCAGATTGGCTGTGCTGAAGTAGAGAGACATCTTCCAGGCTAGACTAAGTTTGTGGAAAGCATTTTTCGCCTCTGCATTAATTTACTTTTCTAGCAGTAGCACTGGATCTTAACTGAGGGCCAAGCTACACATGACGAATGACACTTGAACGGCAAGTGGATTGAGTGGAGGGCAAGTGAACAGGGAGAAATACACTTGCTGTTCAAGTGCCATTCGTCATGTGTAGCTTGGCCCTCAGTCTTCAAAGGTCAGACAAACTTTATCGAAAGTGGGTTGTACAATGTCCTTCAAGATCTCTGCCTTCCCAACCAGCATCACTTTTGTCTTGTCTGGGTTCAGTTTCAATTTGTTTGCTTTCAGCTGTCAAACAGCGACCTAAGATCTCTACTGTATCCCACTGGGATGACAACAGTGAGGAATGTGGAATATTGGATAGTACTGCCAATCTTCAAGTTCAGCTATAATATATGCAGTCTTCTTGGGCTCGGGGATGCTTGCAACAGAAAAACACATCATGTGATATTCATAAACAAGTCAGTCGTGTGAATCTTCTCCAAGATGCACAAAAAATTAGGTCACTACTATTGTGTGCAGACTGTTGTCTGTCTAAGAGCATCATTTAAGCTAGCCTCCTACCTTCAGCTATATGAGGTCTTTTTGCTTCCTATTTAGCATTGCCCCAAGTCTGATGTTTCTGAACAAGTAGACCTCCCCTTCTCTAGTTTCTGTTAATCTTCCTAGCAGATTGTGTGCTATTCAACTCAGCAGGACATTAGCTCAGCCATTGTAATGAAGCCACAGGGGCTACAACAATAACAGTTTTTGTTTTGTTTCAGCCGAGTCTCTGTCTCACCAGAGTTCTGTGCCGCTCAAATGGAAGTGGAAGTACAAAATGCAGCCATTAATGTATTTGTAGAGAAATACAAGTGTGAAATATTGCTCTTAAATACAAGAAATCTGACAGTTTTTCTCTTCAAGAAAAAAAAGACCTGTTCTGAAAATGTCACCTCAGGTAGATTTGCCCATGGCAACCACAACCTTAAAATGGATGTGTGAATCTATTGTCTGAGACCTGTCTGAGAAGGAAGTCACTGTGTGACCCTAAAGATCCCTTCAGGTTATCTTCCTTTTTCAATATGTGTAATAAGAGTGTGGTCAGGATATCAGGTTGTATCCCTTTGCAAAAGAATGAACGGACATAAATCTGATATCAAAATTCACAAGATTTAAAAACGAGTGGGAGAACATTTTACTCTGCCAGAACATTCCAGACCTAAAAGTAGCAAAGAAACTTCAATGGAAAATTAAAATACAAGATTGCTAAAATTGAGTTTATTTGCACATTTGGAACAATGGACCCCCCAGGGTTTTAGTTTTCGTTTATTCGGTGTTTAACCCACCCTCCCCACAAGTGGGCTCAGGATGGGGTACAACAGTCATAAAATACAATTGCATAGCAAATTCTACAATAAAATCCAGCAATTAAAATTATATATATACAAAAACCTGATATAGTTGGCTACACACTCCTGCTCCCAGGATACAAAGAGGAGGTAGACAGACACACGAGCTGTACTCGAATACCAGAGACCGGGGGGAGGCTCAATGATGGTCTGACACTGAATCAGGACATAGGATTTTTCTTGCATTACAGATGCTAATTTTCTGCACTTCACACCCAGGCTCTATCAAGCTAATTACAACATGTATTATAGCTAGTTTAGTGACATTCTCATTTACAATATCCTTCCCACTCTCTGCCTGGATTATAAGGACTCCTTCCTTTTTCCACTCCTTGTGTCTGACAAAGGGAGCTCTGACTCTCAAAAGCTTATACCCTGGAAATCCTGTTGGTCTTTAAGGTGATACTGGACCTGAATCTTGCTATCCTAACAACATTTTCAAATGAGGAAACTCTGGAAGTCTTGTTTTGTTATGTATACTCAGTGAAAGTATATCACTGGATAAAGGCCATCTTCCCTTAACTAATTGATTTTTGGTGGAGAAAGTACATTTTCGCAGCACCCTGAATAGGAATGGTTTATTCAGTGGGTTTAAAGGTTTAACCAGTAGATTAATTAGCCTAACTACTAAAATGTTCATTGAGCATCTGATGAGACCAAATTTGAATCAGTGACACTAGAAGTTAAACTTGTATATATCTTGAAACTGTGTACAGTAAACAATGGATGAAAAAATACTCAAGATGGCTTTTGCTTCTAAGAAAGAGTACCTCTGTTTTATTAAATTGCAAGTTATCTTCCAATACGGCATTACCTTTGGTATGTCAAAAAAGCATTTGTACTGAGGTTTTAGTAACATTCAAATGTATTCAAAAATTTAGGAGGTGAAACCACCAGATTATTAATATCTGTAATTGTTTGACAAGTGTATCAAACATTTATTGCTTGGAAAAACTGACGCCCTATTTCTAAGTCTTATGTATGCAGAGTAGATGACTGGGGACGGCAATGGCAAACCACCCCGTAACAAAAAGTTTGCCAAGAAAAAGTTGTGATGTGACATTCTCCCCATGGGTCAGTAATGACTCGGTGCTTGCGCAGGGGACTACCTTTATCTATTATGTGCAGGCAGGTGCAGAATTCTGTGTAGTGAGGGGAAAGCACTGTGCCCACACTCAGCAGCAGTCTTTTCTGCATGGGGCTTTTTAGCCAGTTCTGGCCCCATACAACTTCAATGTTTCCTCTGAGTTCTGCATGCATGGTCAAACTACCTCAGTTCAGTTTCAAAATTGCTTCCCAATTTTTTTAAACAACATTGCAACATTGCCATTTTAAAGCAAACAAACAAAAATAAAACCACACTGACAAAACTGACTTTATCTTTCCCCCAGAAAGCTGCTGTAGAAACTGCTCCCTCAAGTGTGGAATTACAGAGGCCCGAAGTGCATCCGAGCCCTGTGGATCAAGGTGCTTTGATGCTTGAAAGCTCATACTCTGGAAATCTAGTTGGTCTTTAAGGTGCTACTGGGCCTAGACTTTGCTTCAGAAAACCTGGTGTAAGGGACTTCCGGTTTGGGATTAATGGCAATCTGAAGGAGCCTAGAGATCTGGGCTGTCCGAGGCACTGTTTTTTTGGAAAGCGAGGCACTAGAATGCCTGCTACCGACCCAAATTCAGGGAGAAGTTGGGCTTGAATGCTACGCACCCCGAGAGAGTGTGATCTTGGTGAGGGGGGGAGTTCTGAATAAAGGATTCTCCCCACCACCTTGAGGTCCCCTCGGAAAAGGGTGAGCTACTAACTGCAGTCCCTCAGGAGTCATTTAATTGGCATAAGATCGTCAGAAACCAAGCCTCAGAAACAGCTTTGACCAACATTAAACGAAGGAAACAACACAGACAACCCGAAAAATCATCAAAAGGTAAAGATCGTTATTGGACTTTGTAAATTGAAACGGAGGGAAAAGACCAAGAAAAATGTCAAAAAAGGCTTAATCTAATAGAGTAAACAACAAGGAACAATTATTGAGTAAAAACTTTGTCTCTGGTGAAGTTTTAAGCATTAAAAAAGCGATAAGAAGCATTGTTTATACATACTTGTGGTCAGAGGAGAGATAGCCTGCGTGAGAGAGGAGGTGTGAGCTAGAGGAAACATTGCGAGATGGGAAGTAAACAATGGAGGAGACAACTGGGTGCCTAGAGAGGACAGCAGAAGCCAGGAAGTAAAAAGACAGAGTAGAAGAAAGAAGACCTGGAAGCAAAACAAAGGAAGCATCGAGAGACTACAAAGATTACAGGAACAGGAAGCACGCCATCTTAAGTGAGGTTTGAAGCGAAGCCAGTAATCATAGAGAAGCTGCAGGGAAACCATAGAGAAAAAACACCCGACATTTTGGAGTTGAGAAAAAATATTTTTTAATTATTAAACCGGAGATGGGGAAATATATTGAGAGAAGATAAGAAGAAAAGAAGCCGAAACAGATCTAAGGAAAACAACAGGTATGTGGGGAGGCACTAAGCCGAGGCCTACGATGGCGGGGGAAAAAGCAGACAAGGAATGGCAAGCCTCAGTGGATGCAGTGATTGAAGGATTGGGGAAAAAAGTTACGGAGAGCCATAAGGAACTGAGTCAATCGTTGCAAAAAATGCATGAAACTCTGGCAAAGGATTTAAAAGATATGAAAGACACAATTAGGGCTGAGGTAGTGGGACTGGTGAAGAATTTAGAAGGAATAAAAAATGAATTGCAAGCAACCAATAATAAAGTTGAAGAGGTAGAGCAGAAGACCAAGGATTTATCAGTGAGTATAAAGCAGGAAAACCAAGTGATGCAAGAAAGAATGGCACTGATGGAATGCAAAGCGACGGAGAGGCAACTAAGGTTTAGGGGCGTGCAAGAATCGGATACGCACTGATAATAGGTTTATATGCACCCAATGGCGCAAAAGACCAGTTTTACAGAGAAATAATAGAGAAATTGGATCAAGACTCATATGACCGGATGATAATGGCTGGAGACTTTAATGGTGTGGTGGATTTACAAATGGACAGGAAGTTAAAGGGAGGCAAGCAGAAATCTGGGAAATTACCGAAAGTATTTTTTGAATTAGTACAGCTAGAAAAGTTGGAGGATGTGTGGAGAAGAGAAAATCCTAAAGGTAAAGACTTTACATACTACTCTGCAAGGCATGCATCTTTTTCAAGAATAGATATGATTTGGACATAGAAAGAATTAGCTTTATGGACAAAAAAAGTGGAAATTTTGTCAAGGATGAGTTCAGACCATAACCCAATATTATGGAAAACTATAATGGGCCAGAAAAAATTACGATGGAGAATAAATGAAGATTTATTGCAAAATCAGGAAAATATAAAACATTTAAAGGAAGAGACCAAGCAATTTTTTCGAATAAATAATAACAATGAAGTTTCAACCCAGATGGTATGGGATACATACAAGGCAGTAATAAGAGGAAATTTAATTTCATTAAATAACAAGGATAAGAAAAGAAAGCAAGAGAAGTGGCAAGAGATACAGGAGAAACTATATAAAAAAGAACAGGAGTTAAAGAAAAAACTTGGGAAAAAATCAATAAGACAAGAGATCAAAATACTGCAGGAACAAGTAAGAGCCATTCGTAACAAAGAACTAGAATGGAAATTAAAGACACTTCAGCAGAAATCATTTGAAGGAGCAAACAAACCAGGAAAGTACCTAGCCTGGCAATTGAAGAAGAAAAAAGAGAAGAAAATTATTAATAGGATAATGGAAGAAGGAAAGGAATTGAAAGACCAGCAAACAAGTAAGCGGGCCTTTACAAATATTATGCGAAATTATTTCAAAAGAAGGCAGTAAACTTGGAAGAAATAGACTGATATTTACAAAAAACAGATTTACCAAGGATACCAGAAAAAATGAAGCAGAGACTGAATGCTCCAGTAACAGAGGAAGAAATTATACAAGCAATAGAAGCAGCAAAGATTGGGAAAGCACCAGGACCGGATGGGATCACAGCTAAATTTTATAAAGTAATGAAGGAAGACCTTGTACCGATATTAAAAAATATAATGAATGATATACTTCAAGGAAAAGGGCTTCCAGATACATGGAATGAAGCGAGCATCGCTCTGATCCTGAAAGAATCACAAGATTTGTCAGATGTGAAAAATTATAGACCAATTTCGCTTATATATAATGACTATAAAATATTGGCAAGAATATTAGCAGACAGACTTAAAATATGGCTAATGGACTTTATAGGAGAGGACCAGGCTGGATTCCTACCAAACAGACAACTAAAAGACAACTTGAGAGTGGTTATAAATGCCATTGAACATTTTGACGAGCGACCAGATAACAAAGTTGGTTTTTTCTTTGTAGATGCAGAGAAGGCCTTTGACAATTTGAACTGGGACTTTATGTTCGCATCAATGGAAACGATGGACTTAGGTAAAGAATTTATAGAAGCAGTAAAAACAATATATAAGGAACAAAGAGCGACAATCTGTGTCAATGACGACCTGACAGAGAAGTTTGAAATAAGGAAAGGTACAAGACAAAGGATGTCCACTATCACCATTGTTATTTGTTATGGTCTTAGAAATATTACTAAGGCAGATTAGAGAAGATGACAGCATAAAAGGAATAAAAATAAAGGGATCTTCATATAAGTTGAGAGCTTTTGCAGATGATGTGATGTTTATAGCAGAAGATCCACTACAAACTTTGCCAAGACTACTGCATAAAATTAAGGAATTTGGAGATTTGTCAGGCTTTTTTATAAATAAAAAGAAGTCAAAAATAATAACTAAGAATATGACCAAGAAGAAGCAACAGGAACTGAGTGAATTAACAAATTGTGAAGTGGTACACAAGACTAAATATTTGGGAATAGAGCTGACAGCTAAAAATATTGATCTATTCAAGAATAATTATGAAAAGCTCTGGACACAAATTGAAAGAGATATGATAAAATGGAATAAATTAAACTTATCGTGGTTTGGTCGGATTGCCGCAGTTAAAATGAATGTGTTGCCTAGAATTATGTTCCTAATGCAAACAATACCAATCATAAAAGACAAAAAACAATTTGAAAAATGGCAGAAGAAAATATTGGAATTTGTGTGGGCAGGGAAGAAACCAAGAGTAAAGATGAAAGTACTTTGTGATGCAAAGGAAAGAGGTGGAATGCAATTACCTGATCTTCGACTTTACCATGAGGCGATATGTCTAGTCTGGTTAAAAGAATGGGTGTCTTTAGCCAATCATAAATTGTTAACTTTGGAAGGCTATAACAAACTTTTTGGATGGCATGCGTATATGTGGCACGATAAGTACAAAATGGATGCAATGTTTCAGCACCACTATCTGAGAAGAAACTTATTGTTGACTTGGCTAAAGTATAAAAAATTTATAGATCAGAAGAAACCACTGTGGATTATACCAGCTGAGGTGATCAACCCAAACCTAGAATATAAAGGAAAAGAATGGCTTACCCTCAAGGACTTAACAGAAGTAGTAGATATGGAGGTAAAACTCAAACCAAATGAGGAGTTGCCATTTAAATAAGGTTGGTTACAATACAGACAAATTAAAGACCTAATTGATACAGATCAAAGGAAGACAGGTTTTAGAATTAAGAATTCAGAATTTGAGGAACTTTTGTTAGGAGATAGTAATAAAGCAATTTCTAAAATGTATAAATTGTTATTGAAATGGTTCACAGAAGATGAAACAGTCAAGGTACAAATGGTAAAGTGGGCAATAAACTGTAACAATGAAATAATGATGGCAGCATGGGAACAATTGTGGAAAAATACGTTAAAAATATCAACATGTACCAGTATTAGAGAGAATGGCTATAAAATGTTATATAGATGGTATTTAACACCAAAAAAATTAGCCTTAGCTAATAAGCAGCTATCTAATAAGTGTTGGAAATGTAAGGAGCATGAAGGTTCTCTATTTCATATGTGGGGGACTTGCCGTAAGGCTAGAGACTTTTGGGCTAAAATATGTGCTGAGACGTCTTTGATACTCCAGTATAATGTTGTTAAAAATCCAGGAATGCTGTTATTATCTTTGCACTTAGAAGATGTTAATAGAAATGACAAGACATTGCTATATTATATGATAACAGCAGCAAGAATATTATATGCTCAATACTGGAAGAAAGAAGAAATACCTGAAATTGAAGAATGGACAAACAAATTGTTGTACGTGGCTGAAATGGACAAACTAACAAGAAACTTGAAGGATCAAGAACCAAAAACATTTTTGGAAGACTGGAAAAAGCTGGAAAAATATATGGAAAAGAAATGGGATGTTAAGGGACAATTATGGTCTTTTGAAGGGTTTTAATGATACTAAGTAAGATAAGATATAGTTAAGATCTTTACTAATAACAAGATAAGAACAACTATAATATAGAAATAATGTGATATTAATAGCGGGGGGTTTGAGTGCTGTTGGAAGTCAACATCGAAAAGGGGAAGGGGAGGGGGTGGGAAAATATACTCGTGGGAATTGAAATGGATTGTATTTGTGTTTTAGTCTGACTATATATTGACCCATCCAATAAAATTTATTAATTAATAAAAAAGAAAACCTGTTGTAAGTGTGCATGCAGAAAAAACTAGAGAGATATTTTCCCTAATTTTTGTTTCATGTATTTCAGATTTTTTAAAAAAGATATTAGCTTTGACTCCTAGCACAAATTAAGTCCAGGTGTTGGGATTCAAAAAGGATCCAGCTAGCCAAAAGTGTTTTGTGAAGAAATTATGCTAGCTAGATGAATGGAACGGGTCCCTGAGCATGCCTAAGGCCCAACACTGTACTCAGAAACAACAAAAGCAATCTGACAAAGGAAGGTAGCCAGATCTTTGAAAAAATGTCATGTTTCATTTGTTGCATATTGGTTTTTTAAAAAATTCCTTATGTTTGTAATTCAGTTGCCAGGGCAAAGATTCTTAGGAAAACCTATTTGGAAAAGCAGTATGGAGAACAGCCTTTTGCTGTTTTGTGCAGTGAGATGAGGAGAGGGACATTGATCAAGTAGAATGGAGCTCATGTACCCTTACTTGTGTGACCCTTTTAACTATGAGGCTCAGTGCTGCAACAGGATTGAAAGCAGATGCTTTGTAATGCTGAAATCCCTCGTCCTGTGGGGATAGGAAATACATGTGCACCTAGCAGTGGAAAACCACAGGCAGAATTTCTTTTAAAAAACCGAGACACAGATTTCTCAGTGGCCGTTAATTGGGGATTGAATGTTCTTCAGTGTTCTTCCATCACATTGAGATAAACTACCTTCTCTTGAATGGCTGAACTCCCTGAGGAGTTCTCATGGATTTCAGAGACAGACAATGCTTGCATTTTCAAATCCTCACAAAGTCTCTTGAGTTGAAAAGCATGCCCTACAAAGCTATATGTATAAATCACATGAAGGAATTTGTACATAGCACGGTCTCTTTCTTTCTTAACAGGAACTTGTAGGGCTCAGATTATGGACCCTGGAGAGACATGTAGGTTATTGTAACAGGGTTGCCAGCTTCCAAGTGGGGCCTGGTGTACTCCTGGAATTACAGCTGATCTCCAGACTACAGAGACCAGTTCCCCTGGTGAAAATCAGAGGGCAGACTCTATAGCATACCATAGGTTCTAGGCAAAATCCCTCCCCAAATTCCCTCCTCCACAAACTCTGTCCCCAGAATTCCAGGAATTACCCAGGCCAGAGTTGGCAACCCTCACTGTAATTGCCTAGGGTTGCCAACTCCTTCTTGAGAAATTCCTGGAGATTTGGGGGTGGAGCCTAGGGATGCGAGGTTTTGGGAGGGGAGAGACTTCAGTGGGGAGAATCTACCCTCTAAAACAGCCATTTTCTCCAGGAGATCTCATCTCCGTTGACTGGAGATCAGTTGTAATTCCAAGCGATATCTGGATTATAGTCTGGGAACCCAATAATCTCTTGATTCACTGTGAGTCCAGAACTGTTCAGCATGGCAGTAAACTTTTTCCTGTTTTTGTAACTTGAGGGCCTAACCACACAATACATTTTTCCATGACATGTCCCTGAGTTGAATCAGTATATACGTAGGGCTCCCAATCCCCTGGTAGGGTGGAGGATTCTCTCCTATTAATCTGTAGTTGCTCTGAGCAGCAGCTGTGGGAGAAAAACATTTTAAAAGGCTATTAGCCTGATACTGCTTCTGGGGAAAACCCAGAAGTGATGTCAGTCCTCTAGAAATTGTTGAAACTCTCACAAAATCACCAACGACACCCCCGCATGTTTCTGCCCCCAAGGGTTGCCAGATGTCTGGTTTTGAACTGGAGAGTCTGGTAGTTGTGCTTCCTGTCCTAGAAATATTGCTAAAAGACCAGACACACAAAAATGCCTCTTATTTTCTAATTAAGATTTACAAGAAACAGGCAGTTTCAAATAGGGTTGCCAGGTATGCAGTTTTCAGCCAGACAGTCCTGTGTTTTCTTGGATTACCTGGCTGAAAATGAGTAAAAATACCAGACACCTAGCTCCAACCTTGCAAATGATCTGAGAGGGTAGAGGAGGGGCAAAACCATAGAAGAAAAGCAGACAGTTTGCAAAGGCCCGAGGAATTGCTGACCTAATCAAGTGCAAGAAAGTAATTTACTAGCACTAGAGTGGTTGCTAAGTGACCAAGCATACCTCAGATTCTGTAAAGGATATCTCAGCCAGTGCAAATCATAGCTCAGCTCAGCAAGCTCAATTACAACCTGTGCAAGCAAGGAGCTCAGGTCTGCAAGAGAGGCTTGTGCAGGAGGGGTTTGAATTCTACAGGCATCTGAGCAAACAAGGCTTTTCTGCTTTACAAGGAGAAAAAAAATCTACAACCCACAAGAAGGTGAGAAGGAGAATGGCAGCTGTCTGCACTAGTTTGAATTGGCTGGGAGTGCTCTTTGCTCCTCCCTTGCAAAAGTTTGAATGGAAGGGAGATATGCCATTTCCAGGAAATCAACACAGAGAAAAAATGTATTCATGTTGCATGGCTAACCATGCTACTATATAAAAGGCTACCCTGGTGCATCTCTAGATGCACCAGGGTAGCTGCCATGGAGCTGCCATGGAGGGAAGCCCAGACGAGGCAGCCCATCCCTCCAGAGAGTGCGCCGTGGTGGGAAGCCAAAGCCAGGATCAGGCATGGAGCAGACAGCAATGCCAACCCCCCGCTTTCACTCAGCCAGGATCAGGAATGGAGCAGGTGGCAATCCCCCCCCTTCAACCCACCAGCAGTTTGGCTGGATAATCTTAATAATAATATTCCCTTTTGCAATAAATGAGTTAAACGTTTTGGTGTTGTTTGTTGTTTATTGTTGTTTGCTGTTTGTTGTTAATACTGTTAAAACAAAAATAAAGTATTTTAAAAAAGAATCAGGCACAGAGCAGGGGGTAATACCCACCCCCTTCACACAGCCAGGATCAGACGCGGAGCAGGCAGCAATGCCTGCTCCCCTTCATCTGGCCAGAATCAGGGGTGGAGCAGGAGGAAATGCCCTCTGCCTTTCTCCCCCGCCTAGATCAGGAGCAGAGCAGGTGGCAATACCCACCCTCCTCTTCACTGAGCTGGGATCAGGAGTGGAGCAGATGGCAATGCCCACCCCCTGCCTTCACCCAGCTGGGATCAGGCATGGAGCAGATGGCAGGGCCCGCTCCCCCTTCACACAGCTGGGGTCAGGAGGATCAAAGAAGGGGGCAATGCCCACACCCCATCTTCATCTGGCCAGGATCAGGTGCGGAGCAGGAGGCAATGCCCATTCCCCCCTTCACCCAGCCTGGATCAGGCATGGAGTAGGTGGCAGTGCCTGCCCCCTCTTCACCCTGCTGGGATTGGGAGTGGAGCAGGTGGCAATACCTGCCCCCCTTCATGCAGCCAGGACCAGGAGTGGAGCAGGTGGCGATGCCCAGCCCCCTTTCACGCAGCTGGGATCAGGCATGCAGCAGGCAGCAATGACAACCCGCTGCCTTCATCTGGCCGGGATCAGGCACAGAGCAGCAAGCAATGTCCAACCCCTCTTCACCGAGCCGAGATCTGTCATGGAGGACAAGGCAATGCCCACCTGCCCACCCTCTCTTTTCTAGAGCCCATTGTATTTTTCCCCACAACAGGCTTTTTACTAGTGGAACATAAAGAAAAAACAACTGATTTGGGGGGAAGGGGTTCCTTATTGCAAGCATCTTGACTTTGTATTAAATTCCAGATTATCAAAGTAATGATTCGAAAGAGATATTTCTGTGTATATTTTTGGCTCGGGTGCTTTGCTTTGCACACCACTATTGATGTTGCTTTCAGGAAGTTGCAATTTGGGGAATGAGAACATGCTCCTTGTACCCCTTATGGACTGTTATATAATAAAGTAGATTTACTTCCCATCCATAACTGAGCTCTAGGGTTTTATTTTATTTCATGTGATTCTCACATGGTCAACACATTTTTGTCAATTTTCTAAGGGCAGCACCATCACAGAACTGGGAGAGAAAAAAGTTAATTATTGCCTGGAATGTAGAGCTTCAGTGGCAGGCTGTTCCCTCCTCTCTGATTGGTCATTAGAATCAGGCTGAAGGGAGTCAGCTGATTTTTGACAGGATTGTTGAGTGTGTGTGTGAGAATCTGACAGGGAAGGTCAGACAGGTTCCCCTCTGGAGTGAGGGAAGAGAAATCTTTTGCCTTAACTGTAACATAACTGTCCTGATGAAGAATTATATTTAGGAATTCTAAGTATAAGTGTTAGCATTAGCTGAAGCCCATTTTACGGACATGAGAAAATTGGGAGTGTATTTGGGAAAGAGTGATTGGGTAGTGTGTTGAGTCTCCCTTTCAAAGTCAAAAGAAGGAATGGGAGGAGAAGACAATTCCTGCCCAGTGTCTAAAGGGGGGTTGGCTTTGAGGAGGACCCCAGATTTGTTGTGAAGGGAAAACGGTTTTAAGCTAACTCCAGAAAACCTAATTTATCACAGAAAACTTTGTGAAGAAACATTGCTGTAACTAAAGTACTAAGTAAAACACCAAGATTATAAGAAACTAAGCTTCAAGGACATTCTTTTGGTTGTTACTCTAACTCTGAATTATCAACAAAATTTTACCTCAGCACTTCCATCCCCTGACTACACTTATTCAATCTCTGCTGTCTGTTAAATAAAGTTGTTATTTTTTTTAACATTATACAGTTTCCAGTGCCATTTCCAACAAAAGGAAGAGGGCTCCTGCTTTCCCCCATCAATTTCCTGGGCTGGGTTAAAGAGTCATATCTGCTTGTCAGGGTGGGGCAAACAGACTTTCAAAACCTCAGATAATAGCACAGTACCTGGGACTGCTCAGTCAATACAGAGAAACTGAATTTTGGTGGGAAAACCTGTCTCATAGTGGGGGGGGGGGTGAGAGGGGGGGTCTGTCGTACCATGGAACAAACTTGTTTGGGGTTGTGTGGCTATTTTGAGAAAAATTTTAAATAAATGCAATACTTACTTTCTTATCAAATCTGTGCTTATTTTACTGTTACCAATATAAAATGCATCATTTATAACTTATGTACTATGTAAAATAACACTATTTGACATATTTGTAGAATAAATAGTATAACTTGCAGGATTCCAGTCAAGTTTTCTTAAGACTATAGCTTGTATTCCACAGTAAATTTCCAATAACAGAAGGCATTCCCATTTTAAAAAAGGGATTTCATCACAGTCCCCACCTTAGCCTGAAATGATTCCCAAAATGCTTCTGGGGGACAGGAGATCCTGTGGAACAGCATGAGGGGAGATTGGAGATTTGCAAAGGGAGAGGAGAACAGCCCCCCCCCTTGCATTAGTGGAAATTTGCTGCACCTAATTGTCACTGAACACAATGGGTTGAATTCCACCTGCTGGTGAATAAGGGAGGTGAGGGTCCTTTGACCACCACAAAGGGATTAAAGGACTTACATTTGCTAAGGAGGATTTAAAGTAAGGAGGGGAATTAGGTGAGACTGAGTGAAAAGCTGGCTGGATCCAAAACACTAACTTAACAGCTTACTTACTTGCCTAGCAGACTTACTTATGCTTGCCGTGATCTTTTGAAAGATCCTTCCTTCCACACCACTAACCTTCTAAAGGGCAGCTGAGATGTAGTATCATGGCTGCCAGCTTAAAAGAAGAGAGTGAAAATAGAGGAGATGGGCTATAAAAAGGAGGCAAAACAGGTGACAGAAAGTATGATTCTAACAACTCCTCCATTCTTTCAGATGAGCTGATGCAGGAGTCAGCAAAAACCAGGAGGAAATTCCTTGTTTTTTTACCCTTTAGATTGTTTTGGTTGAATTAATGACTCACAGTTTCCAAAGCTCTACTTTGAAATGGAAGCCTTCTTTCATATATCACTATATGTCAATAGGATTACCTTAGACAAGACAATTGCTTGTTATCAGTGGGGCTCAAAAGGACTAGATGCTCACTTGTGTTCTAGGCCTATAGGTGAGCTGTCATACAAGCTTTTCACAAATTCCGTACTGCCAATCCACTACTGGGAAGGGGCGATAACACAAGCTTCGGTTGAAATGGGTGACAGTTCTCTTCCAACATCCACTGCTTTAACAGTTTGGTTCCTACATACATATTCCTCAGCTGGTGATGGCAACATCAAGTGATCCCTTGCATGAGTTGTCAAGCACCTTGCTTAGAACTCACACCTCATTTCATCTCAATCACAATGAACTCCAGTGGCACCCCATTCACCTGCCATTTATCATGTTTAAATGAGCCCTGGGATGCCATCTACGTTGTATCACTGTGGGCTGCAGCGTCTCTCTTTCTTAATGACTGCTACTCATTTCTGAAGGTGTTTGGGCACTTTTTGTTTACTGGCGTTATGCTGACATGGTGCTTGAATATTCCGTATCTCCTAAACAAATTATGGAAGATCGGCTAAATATGTGGAGTTATTGAAAGCAAACAAATAACCCTTCAAGCATGCAGATTTGCTGCTCTAATAACCAGAGAGAAAACACACAATGATTTCTACCCAGCATACCTTTCTGCTGGAATGCATCCAAATGCTTCCCACCAGCTCTGAGCACTTGCTTGAAATACCTGTTCAGGTTGGCTTCCTTTGGAAACGTCCTGTAAATATTTTGGTAATGGAACTGTGATCACTCAGCAAGAAATCTGGATGCCTTCTTGGATTGTTTCTTTCCAAACCAATGGAATTTTCTAGTCCAGTGGTTCTTAACCTTTGATTCACTACTGTCCCACAAGCATGCAGACTTATCAGAGTGCCTCCCACAAGCAACAAGAAAAATAATAGCACATAAAAACAACACTTCAAATAAGGCAATTTAGGTATATTTATTATGATACATGGATCTCAGACAGACATTCAATTAGAACATTATGCCAAGTAGTCAGCTGGCTGTCAGCCAACTCCTTAATGTTAAGTTTGATTCCTATTCCTACAAACCGAGTCAAATTGAGGTGACAAGAGGTGAAGCTCTAGACCTATTGGGGAAATTAAAATCCAGTAAGTCACCAGGTCCTGGTGGTATATGCCCAAAAGTTCTTAGAGAACTCAAATGTGAGATTGTCAATCTACTTATGCAATTTATCACTAAAATCATCCACTGTATCCGAAGGCTGGAGATGAAGCAAATGCTACATTGATTTTTAAAAAGGGGTCCAGAGGAACCAGGCTAACTGACCAGGAAACTACAGGTCAGTTAGCCTAATGTCTCTCCCCTGCAAAATAGGAGAAACTGTAGGCAAGAGAGGATTATTAGGCACATAGAGGAACACTGCCTGCTTAGGAAAAAATCAGCATGGCTTCTGAAAAAGGAAGTCCTGCTTCATCAGCCTTTTGGATTTCTTTGAGAAAGTGAACAAACATACAGATAATTGTGACCCTGAAGACCTATACTTGGACTTTCAAAAGGCTTTTGATTAAGTTCTTCACTAAAGATTCCTGAATAAGATTAGCAGTTGTGAGATAAGAGGATGGGTACTCTTATGGATTAAAAATTGGTTAAATGATAAAGAGTATGAATAAATGGATACTTCTCTTTCTGGAGGGAAGTAAGGACTGGGGTCCCATAAGGATCAGTACTGGGGCCCATGCGATGTTATTTGTTCATAAACGATTTCTTACTGTGGGTGGCCAGCAGGGGTGTGCTCTGAGAAAACTTTTGTTTCAGTTTTGAATCCATGATTTTAGAACTATTTGCCATTATTGTTTTTTTTCCGGGTTGGGCATTGCAAGTTCCATTCTAATCCATTTGGTTTCTTTTGTTATCATGAATTTCAGACCTGTTCTTTGCAATGCTGGTTCCAGGCTCTTTGGGGCAGCTGTTTTTTTGGTTAACTGCACCAAAATCACAGAGAACATAGTCCTCCCTCTCAACCATTGACCCAGTGAGTTTGAGAGCCCACACAACGTTGAGGTTCAGTGTTCATGGACCCCAAAGAGTGCTTGGGGGAGTTGTCAAGGTGAGGCAAGTGTTGGCTGTGCATACACACACTGTTCTTTTCAAGGGGGTGGGGAAAGGAGGCTTTGGGCAGCTGTTTTCAGACTTAATAGTCCCCCTTCCTCTAAACCATTGATCCACTGAGTTTTTCTTCAAGTATACTACACACAACAACAACAACAACAACAACAACAACAACAACAACAACAACAACAACAACAGAGCCTGAAGAAGGTGAGTGTCAGTGGGCACACATACTGTGGAGGGAAACTGGTAAAGCGATAGCAGGGCTGTGGGGTCAGGTTGACACTCAAGCAGGAGAGAGCTCTGCAGCAACAATAAAAAATCCTGCTTTATGATCACTTTTTTCTTTTGCTAAGTAATGATTAGGGGCAATAAAATATTACCTTTTCATCTTGCATTTGCTTATTGCTGCCATGTTTCCTTGTGCTTTGCAGCTGGGGATGAGAGAAAGATTAAAGCCAGGCTACAAGTGACGCCTTACACAGGTTGGACACTTGTCAGCTTCCCTCAAGTTTTGATGGGAAATGTAGGCGTCCTGGTTTTACAGCTTGGCTCTCCATTACAGCTGCAAGACCAGGATGCCTACATTTCCCATCAAAACTTGAGGGAAGCTGACAAGTGTCCAACCTGTGTAAGGCGTCACTTGTAGCTTAGCTCTAAAACAGCCAACATTATAATGCTCTGTATAGATCTAAGGTGCAGCCTCATTTGGGATAGTGTATGTATGTATCTCAAAAAGGAAGAATACACAGGCAGGTAGAGGTATGTAAGTGGAAGGGCAAGAAAGGTGATTCCCAACACTACTGAGGCCCTGCAAGTGATTTATGTTCCCTTTCCTAGAGCGTTGAAGATGAAAGAAATAATCTTCCAAATAGCGTTATTCATGTTAAGTAAATGTTCACATTTTGCTTATATTGCACATTGTTCTCTGATTTGCATATCATTCCTGGTTACAGAACTTTGGTTTCCTTACTGAACAATGTGCATTTTTTGCTACAGCTTTGGAATTTGTTTCTGCTCCACAGCTCAGCTCTAAGAACATGTGGAGTAATAATCAAAAAGCAAGTGACATGTAGACTGTCTTTATTTGTTTATTTATATGTTGCTTTTCTACTTTTTAAGGCATTCAAAGAAGCTTAGAGTTGCCAGCCCAGGGGCAACTGCTTGGGAGATGGGGGTGTGTGGAGTTATGACAAATGGCATTGTGCCAATACTTAATGTCATGTCTGGGTTCATGCTTGGTTACTATGTTGGTGCAACTCTCTAGGATTCACTCAAAACTTTATGCTAAAGCTTGCTATGGCAACCCCCAGAAGGCTGGGGGTGGTGGAGTCATGAAAAATGGCATTGTGCCGACACCATGATGTGACTTCCAGCTTGAATACAGAAGAGATGTCACTGCATCAGTGCAACACTCTAGGATTTACCCTGTGGTAAAGCCTGCTTAGAGTTAATGATTAAAATATAATTTCAGTTCTGTAATGCATCCCTTAATCCACTCAAAACTAATTAACGGCAATATCATAAAAACTAAAATCAGAATAGCAGCAGCCAATTACAACACATCAGTCAGTAAGTTTTGCACTCCCAGAACTCCTGACAGAAGAGACATATGCAACTGAACATATGAATCTCCCTTATACTGTCAGGCCATTTGTCGATTAGACATGTATTGTCTCCTCTGACGGTCAGCAGCTCTCCATCCGGTCTCCTACTACCTGAGATCCTTTAACTGGAGATGCCAGGGATCTTCCCAAACCAAAGCATATCCTTCATCACTAAGTCATAGATGGACTTGGTTGATTTTTCTTGGGAAGAAGATCCATAGCATTTGTGGTGCAAGAAATAAGTGATCCCCACAATGCTGATTTGGCTGCAATTCCACTAGTTTTTTTCCTTGCTATCTCTTACAAACATGCTCTAGTTGAGGTACAGTTGGCATTTACTAGGTCAAGCAGCTGACCTATTCTTAAGCATTTTTCACAGCGTAGTAAATATTAGTGGATCCCAACTTAGACACATTCCTAAGAAATTCTTCTGGAGCAAATTATCACCTCATGACTACCTTTGGAATTTCAAGAGTGAACCTGCCAATCGGTCCATAAAGCCAATTTTTCAGGGTTTCATTCATACTATACTTGAGGTATGCTATAAGTGAAAATAAATTCTCCCCAAAATACAGTGATTTTCAACAGATTGATACCTAACTTAGGTAAAACAAGATCAGTTGCTGGGAGATCTGTGAATAGATGTCCTGTGTACTTTTATTAGCCAATTATTTGTTATGTATGTATTTATTTAGATGTTCATTCCCTGCTTTTCTCCTCTGTGAAGACATATACCATTTTACAATATTGTTTGTTCTTCCTCCATTTCCCCCAAAGAGTGCATCAAACCAGGTTTGGGAAAATCACAGCAAAGAAGAAGAAAGTTCAAATAGTGGACAGTTAGAGGATGACATCACGAGGATACTCAAAAATAACTTCTCCCTGTTTGGACGCCAAGCCAGAGAAAACCTCCATGTGGAAGCAACCAGTGATCCTTCTTGCAATCTACTTACAGCACTCTGAAACAAACTATTGTCTCTATCCAGCCAAATCAAGAGTAAGTCTCCTTTCAAAGGAAGGGGCAGCTAAGGTTGCCCAACCCCAAGGAAAGCAACACAGATTCCTAGATTCTCAGAACACCTAAAAGTAAAAACTGGAGTGGAAGTTTTTCTAGGAGTCAGACAAGACCGTATAATCAGCTCTGACCTATCACTGTTCAGAGATCTTCCTTCACTCAGAGTTTGTTGGTAATGCACAATTGGAATCCCAACATCTGATGGATTAAGAACCACTGCTAGAATGAGCTATGACACCATTTGATCCAAAAATCAATTGAGACTGGATGTGGGGGATTTGGAACCTAGGTCAATGTGCAGAAATTATACTTTACCAGTCTACTGTATTTATTATTTATTTTATCATACTTATATCCCCCCTTCCCCGCAAATGGGGTCATAGCGGCTCACAACAATAAAATACAAAATACAAAGTTAAACACCATAAAATACAAAAGAGCAATCACAACAATCCAAAATCCAGGCATTGTTAACAGACGCAAAGACTACTGTAAAAAGTTACAGGCACAGCTATGATACAGTGCTCAAGGCAGTAGGGGATGAGGCATGGTGGCCAGAAGGGGGACAGATTGCTGGCACTCAACCAAAGGCCCTGCAGAACTGCAACAAATCCTGCAGGGCCCAGATCTCCATTGGGAGTGCATTCCACCATGCTGGAGCCAGAGCTGGACATCACCAGTAGCTGCTTGTCTGTAGAGTGCAAGGCCCTGCAGGGGACATAATGAGAGAGGCGGTCCTGCAAGTATGCTGATCCTGGTCCATAAAGGGTTTTAAATAGAGATGGGCATGAACCGAAATACGAACCAAAATTAAGCACGAACCAGGCTAGTTCGAGGTTCATCAGATCCCATTTTTGATGAACCACCATGAACGTTTAGGCTGGTTCATTTGGTTCGTTTTTTGGTTCATCACTGCAGACAGCCTGGTGCCAATCAATCAGTTTCCTAGGCAACAGGGGATGGACTTCCTGCAGACCTTCTGCTGACCCAGAAGTGAACTTCTGCTGATGATTTTCTGACCTGGATGTGACATTTTCACGAACCAAACAAACCGGTTCATGAACCAGGGGCAGGTTTGTGAAAGTCCATGGTTCGTGGTTTGTGAAATTTGACGAACCACAAACCACATGGTTTGGATTTTTTCTGGTTTGTGCCCATCTCTAGTTTTAAACACCAAAACCAATACCTTGAACTGGACCCGGAACTCAACCAGGAGCCAGTGCAGTGCAGTGTATGAAAGGCATGAAACTAGTGTGAAATAATTTGCCAGAGTAGCCACCTGCTCCTGCGTCTTTCACATTAGCCGGGCACATCCATTTATCAGTTGAAGCTTTTTCTGGCATGGAGACAATTGGTGGAAAAATCACCATCTGCTAAATAGCTATGCTTCAGGCTGCTGTCAAGGGCACAGAAAGAACCAATTAAAGAAACATATAGCAATCATATCTAGCCTGATCTCATCAGATCTTGGAAGCTAAGCAAGGTTGGCCCTGTTAGTTCTTGAATGGAAGATCACCAAGGAAGTCCAGGGTCACTACAAAGGCAGTAGGGTTGCCAGCTCCAGGTTGAGAAATTCCTGGAGATTTGGGGACTGGAGTCTGGGGAGATTAGGGCTTGAGGAGGGGAGGGACCTCAGATGGGTATAATTCCATAGTGTCCACTTTCTATGGCAGCCATTTCTCCAGGGGAACTGCATCTGTTGCCTGGGGATCAGTTGTAATTCCAGGAGATCTCCAGCTACCACCTGGAGTTTGGGGACCTTAAGAGGGAGGCAATAGCAATATGTCACACCTCTGTACCCCTGAGCACTGGAGGAGAGTGGGTGGGACAGAAGTATTGTACTAAGCATGCCAGCTGCCCTGTAAGGGGCAGAAAGAGGCACCCTGGAGGGGTCAGTAAGGTCATAGCAGGAGCAAAAAGGAGAAAATACCTACTAGAGAGCTAAAGTCTCCTTGGGAGAAAAGTCATATTTAGGAGTAAGGACAGCAGGAATTTGGGAGGTCCAGGAGAAGGAGGATAAAAAGGGCCCAACTGAAAGAGGTTGTGGGGGAAGGGGAAGCTTGGACCAACTGGGAACAGGGAGGGAAAGCAGTCATCTTGACCTGGGTTCTCAACAGTGGCAGAAACCCAGGTCTCATCGGGGGCTAGGAAGGCAGCTTTTCTGACCAAGAGGCCATAAGAATCACTGAGACAGGTGCGGGGAGGGTGACTAGCTATGGCTAGTGATGACCCTGCCAGAAGAGGAGGTGGCCAGATTTGGAAGCCACCAAGATCAGGTGAAGCAGGCCTAAGAACCTGGGTGAAAGCTGGTGGAGGTATTAAAGGACAAACCAGCCCCAACTTCACAGTGACTGTTAACTTTGAAAACTGCTGATTAGAACTGAGCTAATCAATACAAAGGAGAACCTCAGCATCTCTGGAATATTGACTCATCTTTGACACCGCAGGTACATCGTGTAACATCCCACGGGGGTGGGGGATGTTCCCTCTGGCTGTGGGGGCATCTTACAAGCCACATACGTTCTCCTCTGCCTTGAAAACCCCATAGGGTCACTATAAGTTGGCTGTGACTTGACAGCACTTCACACACATTTGCAATGCTGCTAAGCTCTTGCAAGGTGCCTCAGTTTGATCTAGCTGCTTGTTTCTTGCAAAGACTTTTCCCTCTCCTCTTCTATAGTAGTTTTTTTTAAAAAAGGAAATCTCAGTAAGGAAATAAATCCTTTGCTGTACTTTGGAATAAAAACAATCAGAACAAAAGCAAGCTAGGAGGCACTAGCTACACAATTAAAAATAAATCATGGGAAGGCAAATAGGATGGAGAGAGCAGGTTGCACTGAATCTACCTCTCTCCTGCAGGTTGGATAATCAGTGTGCAAAATTTATTATTCTGCATCCACTCAACATTTCACAGAGTTGGATCCTAAGCAGGCATTTGAAAAGCAAGCACAGATTGTTTACAAATGCAAATTGAACTTTATTGTTAGATCTACAATTATTACAGTAGAAAAGCACAAACAACAGGCTGCTCCATTTGGACTCTGTCCAAACCTATCTTACATGTGAAAGTATTTACTTCCAGCAGGCTGGCTAAGTGGGAGGCTGGGATTGCTTTCTTAGAAGAACATATTGTAATTTTAAATTGACTACTGGGGCACACCTGAGACCTCACATGAACACTTCCCCCAAAGTATGAAACCCACAGGAATAACTGTGGCTGTCTCTGTATGTAGCCCAATTCGCATGCCCTGTGCAGACAACCCATCTGCACACTGACTCACTGTGTTGGGAGGGATGGTGGGCATGAGCTGCCTCTAAGCGATCACTGAGTCATTACCCACACATACACCTCCTCCTTGTAATCAGTAACACTACTTTCCAAATGTTGCTGATTGTGAGTGGACCCCTCCTCTGCTCATGTGCAGTGTGCAGATTGCCCAGAGGAGCCTTGTGCCCCCGTGCAGTGTGTCAACACATGGACGGTTCTTCTGCACAGGACTTCTGTAACATTTCTTTCATGATCATGAACATGCACTTGTTGGCAAAGAAGCTGCTGATGCTTGTTCAGTGGTGGAACTGGGTGAACTAACTAACCCCAGCCATACTACCTTCATATTACCTTGCTTGTGTAAGGTACTTGAACTGAAGAAACAGCAATACATGCAGACCTGGCCAACATCTGAAATATGCAAACAGATTTTCTGCAGAAATCTGTTACGTGGAGGCTGCCAAGCAGAATTCTTTCCGGAGCTTTCACACAATGCTTGTCTATAGCTGTCTCAGGAAACAGCTTCAGGATCACTAGCAAGGATAAGATATTAGTCTCTTTCTAGCTTAATTTTCCCTTTAAGAGCTGAAGTGCATATAAGTGAGGCCTTAATGCAAGGAAGAAGCACCACATTAGGTTCTCGCCAAGGCAATTCTAATCCAGTGTCCACCAGCATTTTGCCCTGTCCAACAACATCTAGAGCACCAGGGGATAAAAGCTGAATTTCTTTTGTTTATCTTAGTTATGTTCTCCAAATAACAGCCCCAAAACAAAAGGGAATCCGGGATAAGGAAAGGCAAACAACCCAAGCCCGTTTCATTTTGCTCAATAATTGTTTTATTCCCAGGAAACCCTTCTGACTACAGTATAATTTAATGGAGACAAGACAAATGCACCTATTCACTCTCCACTGCTTCTAAATTTACTCGGCTGGTACTACAATGCAGAGCTTAACCTCACCATAATTGAATTTAAATAGCATCCAGCTCTCTGAGGCAGACCAAGATGTGCATAATAAATAGGCAGGACAACATGCAGTTGGGGGGGGAGGGAGGTGAGAACTGCTGGTATCACATCCAGAGATGTTCCCACCACCAAAATATCTGAGCTTGTATAACGTATGAAATGCAGGTCTGTCTTTGTAAACTGCTCGGCAAGAGTAGCTCTTCGCCGGCCAATCTTCACATGATTTGTTCCATTATTTACAGATATTGGCTTGCTGAGTCTTCACCTAATATGGTGCAATGCCGTGATTTGTGCTCTACTTCTGAGGGCTTTTAAATGTGAAAATTGGTTCCTCGCAATGTAGTGACTTCCAACCTTATCACAACGTCTCTTATAGCAATGGTAATTTGGACAAATGTCTTGTGGCTCCTGCAATATCAGTACAGATCTGCCTGTTGTTAGCATTTTTGCTCTGTTTCACAGAAATTATTTTTTGTGCAGGAATTTATCATTAAAGCTAGCCTGCACCCAATTTCTCCTGTACCCATTTCACCTCTGGACCATGTTACCTCTTGCATGGCCAGAAGTGGACTACAGAAGCAGAGGGAGGCTTGGGTAGAAGGGGGGAGGTAACAGAAAGCTTTAGAAAGGCTTTATACAGTGGGGTCAGTTGGGGAGTAAGCTCTGAAAATGTACTTCTGGTTTTCAAAGCTTACCTTCCACTTGTGCTCTAGTAAAAGTAAACATTTTCAAGGGGGGATAAGAATAGTGGAGTTGGGGTAGACTGTGTGCTATAAACCTGAAGGAAGGGCAGGAGGTTCTTTCTCTATGCCTAGCAAATTTCTAAGTTCCTGATTTGTAAATCCAGGGCCGATTCCACACGGCTTACCTGAAGCTGGGATGTTGCGGAACATGCCAGCAAAAATGTGGAAGATCGCGTTTTCTCACGCATGTTCCGCAACATCCCGCAACGTTCCGGCTTCAGGTAAGCAGTGCGGAATCGGCCCATGTGTCTTTGACTCTCTTGGTAAGCTGACAGTGGCTTCCCATTGGCTGAGACCACCAGCATAAGATCTGTCCAGGTGTGAGTTCTGTTTAAAAATCACAATCAAGTATGCCCAAAGAGAACTAATCTGAGCAACCTCTTTTCTGATAGTTCAAGTTTCAAGCCCAAAACCAGCCTGCAGAGAAAAACATAAAAACACGCAAAGACTGGCAGAGAGATAATTGTAGAGGGCCATGGACAGCCAGGGGCAAAAGGAAATATAATCTGAAGAAGTGCAGCAAGAGAGTAGCTTTGTTGTGGGCCTTTGATTTGCTTGTCAAGCCCAAGTTGGTTTGGCCAAGAACTCAGTACTGAAGTAAAGTTCTTCCCTACAGACTTTGGGAGCATAGATACAGACAAATGCTGGGGGTCTCCTTTTTTCCCTGTGTGGTCAACTGCTTCCCTCCACTTTCATTCCTCAAATAATACACAAATCAGAAGAAGACTTTCCTCTTTGCTCCTCACTCCATGCTTCCGGTAGGCTTAAAAAAAAAAATCAAGCTGCTTGCCATTTAATTCAACAAAATGTTTCTTCAGCATATTATTTCCCCCCATATTTTTTACAATCTGAAAAACTGCTCCAGGGAGAGACAATTGGCTGTGTGTCATAACTAATAGAATGGTAAGCCCCTTACACTCATAGGAATGTTCTAATTGTTTGCATATTTTCCATAAATGGTGTGCTCTTTTCCTCATTGGGTAAGAAAACTCCTCAGAAAGGCTTGTATTGTTCTGGCAGAATTGTTATCCCAAAGAAACAGGTGCAAAATTCACCTTCTCTTCCAAAACTGATCACTGCTGTTTGGCTATTCCTTCTACCAATGGGAAATGCCAGCTATCTGTCAAAACAACTCCAAATCCCAGGTAAAGGGTGTCAACTCTACCACCTCTTTTAAAATCCCAGAATGCAAACATTCCTCTGCACATTTCCATTAGGAGTGCTGCTTTATTAGGGTATGCCCACCTTAGTACTGAGAGCAGAGACTCTCCGTGGACTGATCACTTGGATTGCTATAAGTGGAACAGGATGGACTGGAAGGCCAAAACTGCCTTGGGAAAAGGCTGTGCCTACCAGCATACCCCCCCTCATCCAATGGAGGGCCACAGAGCCAGCTGAAGAGAGAGGAGTCACTAGCTTGCTCCTCATTGGTTGCACCATGTCCAAGAAAGCAAAGCCATGCTTCTGCTTCTCCTTGCAGGGTGAAGCCACACCATGCGTAGGCCAGCAGCACACAGTCAGCTGCTGTTGTTCTCCTATTTATGCCTTCAGCCTCCAGGGGCAAGTGGGGGTTCAGGGCAGTGGCCCTCTAGAAATTTTCCCAGCAAAGTAAATGACCAACCCACGCCTGAAGTGGAATGCTAGGGCAAAGTTTAACTAGCTACATAGGGATTTTAAAAATTTATTTGTTGAGTTTTGCATTTCCATCTGTGTTCCTTGTCTAACTCCCCAACTGCTCCTTTCTCCATTTCCCAGGATTTCCTAAAGCAATTTTTAATATCTTATCCACTTCTGTCATAATAATGTTTGTTCCCCAAAGCTAAGAGTCGGTAATGCATGCTTGGTGCATTTGCAGAACTTATGCGCCTCTATCTGATGCATAAGGATTGGATGAAGAACAGAATTTGTACAGGGACCCCTGACGGCTTCTGTGTGGTAGAGATGAGAGAGGAGGTCTCCCCCATTTTTCCCCAGCTGCTTCTGCTGTAGGAGTACCGGGGTGGGGGGTGAGGGAGGTCCTTTCTCATCTTCCTATTGGATTAACAAATTGGTGCTATATACAGTGAGCTTCCAATAGAACTTGTCAGAATAATTTTTTTCCTGCATTCAGTCCTGTGGAGAAGACGGTATGCATGATCCAGTCAGTCAATGCAATTCCACACTTGGCCGCTCTAATACCCTGCAGCTTCTTTACATATTAGGCTCATTACTACAAATTGCAAAAGAGTGTTACTCAGTAAACATTTATCTGTTGAACAGTAAACATTTATCTGTTGAACAGAACTTCTAAACCATAGGTAACTGCATGATGGAAGGAACAAATATGTTCCCCTTCCCACCATGCAGATTATCACCTGGTTCCATGGAGGCCCTGGTTGTTCAATCCTCCACCTTTAGAGAGAAAAAACAATGTCAGTGGGGTTTCCATGGGACTTGCTTTTCACATAGGGTCCCACATATTATGACATCTGCACAGCATAGGCAGGGTGGAGCGTTTGCCCATCATGAGACTCCCAATATGAAGCAGAGCTGTGTGTGGAAATAAGGGACAAAACGCAGTGTTAGATATCAGATCTGTGTTGCCCAGGCTCCTCGTTATGTTTCATTGTGTAACTGCTGCTGTACCTTAAGTGATTAATGACAACTAAAAGCCCATAGAAATATATCTATCCTCATAATGTTAGAAAAATACAGTGAATGGGAAAGATACTAACTTTAAACCTCATGCTTCAACCTACTGCCACTCCCAATCAGAGATCAGAATGAGACACTAATGGTGTCAGATTATTCTACGTCTGCCTGTTTCACATGCTCACGGTTCTATAACTGCAACTTTTTTTGGTCATCGTGTTTTCTAGCTCAAAACATCCTTTGTCATAAAGAACTCTGAGAAATGGCTACATTGTACATTGCTAAGAAATGGGAAAAGTAGAATTGCAAGCGACTTGCGCCTCTAGCTTCCATTGTAAATTGTGTAAGTGCCAGGAGATTTCTGGAGCTCTGATAACTTACCACCAGCAAGATCTGCAGTCTTGTGAAGAAAAGAAATCAGCAAAAGCAAGGAAAGAAGACCCACCCTCTCTCTTGAAGATAAAACCCCAAATTTGATAGACTAAAGAGTAGCTCTGTTGCAGGAATCAAAGAGTACAGTGATACCCAAATACAAATAGATTCAGAGGAGTTAGTCTGTAGTTGCAAAATAGTAAAGGGTCCAGTAGCACCTTTAAGACTAACCAACTTATTTGTAGCATAAGTTTTTGAGAACCACAGCTCTCTTCATCAGATGCATCAAATATAAATGCAGACCACGTGCAGTTTTAGAAATATAATGGAAAAAACTAATAATAAGAAGCACTATGGAAAAGATAATGTAAGTGGTTTGATAAACTGAAATTGTGCTTTAAATTAAATCAGAATCCGATTAGGGAACAAGGCTAAAGGGGGGGGGGAGGGAAGTAGGTTTCTTTCACTATATCTATTTAAGTTCCAGCATAACATCACTTCACACAACACATTTTAGATATACACTTAAGATATTTTAAGTATATTGGAGATGTTTTAAGTGTACACCTAAAAATGTAAAGTGTGGCTGATGAATATCATGGTAAGTCTGTGCACCATATAGGTACTCCTGTTAGGTAGTAGAAAAGAACAAGAGTCCAGTAGCACCTATAAGACTAACAAAATTTGCGGTAGGATATGAGCTTTTGTGAGTCACAGCTCACTTCTTCAGGTACAGCTGTATCTGAAGAAGTGAGCAGTGACTCATGAAAGCTCATATTCTACCACAAATTGTGTAAGACTTATAGATGCTACTGGACTGTTGCTCTGTTCTACTGTTAGGTAGTTGGAATTGGTTGCAGCCCTAAGCCCAGAGCAAAACTTCACTATTCATTTATTAGGTTCTGTTTAAACAGCAACAGGTATCAGCCCATTCAGTCAAAATAATTCCATTATGTTCAAGCCTTTCTTCACATTAACAACTGCTGTTTGTGCCTAAAGGAAGTGGGGAATTACCATGTAACGAGAGTTTCAGCATCTAGGTTGTCTCATAATGGCTGTAGCCATCATGAGATTAATAAATTTCAGGAAAAAAACAGGAAATATGTTCTCTCTGCATAACGCAGGAGATCATTTTAATGTGCTGAATTTAGTAATCCCAAGGTGAGTCCTCCTAATAGCATACCAACAGATCTTCCTTACATATATTGACATTTCCACAATTGCTGGCATAGCGCAAATAAAGCAAAGAAGTTACGCTTTGCTGATTAAAGAGGCTAAAAATTTATTTAAGAAATACATACTTGAGAGTGAAGAAGAGAGATAGAGATAGAGTCCTGACTATCTGACTACATCTTGGAGAAGAGTGATAAGGCAGGACTCTATCTCTCTTCTTCACTCTCAAGTATGTATTTCTTAAATTTTTAGCCTCTTTAATCAGCAAAGCATAACTTCTCTGCTTTATTTGCACTATGCCAACAGGGTTTTGGGCCACAGGCACACACTTGCTGTAATTAGGGAGGTCTTTTGACTCTGCCGGAGCTCAGATAGCCACAGGCAAAAGTGTAGCATGGCAGACAATAGAGGAAAGATGGCTGACCCCTGGGGAGCACAGCAGGGGTTCTATGTCGAAAGACTCAATGACAAAAACTACCAGATATGGTTTGAAAGGATCAAAGCTCGGCTTGTGGAGCTGGAAGTGTGAGATGCAGTGGAAAATCCCAAACCGATGGGGGACGCTCAAAAGGAAGCCGCTTGGGTCAAAAACAACAATAAGGCAAGGAGTATTATTATTAATGCTTTAAATGATAAACAGCTGTTAAGAGTCATTCATATGCAAACATCTGGAGAGATGTGGCAGGAGCTTTCTAAAATGCATGTCAAAAGATCACTTAAAACAAAGGTGTTGCTTATGAAACAATTATACAGAATTCAGATGCAGTCTAATCAGGATTTAAGAGAGCATATTCATAATGTGATGAATTTTCACGAAAATTGAGAGCTCTTGGAAAGCAGTTAGAAGATGATTTATCAATAACTTTGCTGACTAGCCTTCCTCAATCATGTGCAAATGTTGTGCACACTTTAGAAATTCAGGAAAACTTAAGCCTGAATCATGTGCTTGCAAAATTGGAGGAGAAAAGGATTAGTAAACAATTTAATAAGGATCAATCTAATGAACATGCCCTGAAAGTTAGCTCAAGAAATGATTTATCCTGCAGCTTCTGTGGGAAAAGAAATTGCAGGGTGTTTGAATGACAAAGAACCAGAAATTTACAGCCACGAGGGAGAGAGACAAAGAAATTCAGGAATGCAGATAGAGCCAATGGCTCACCTAATGCTAATAGCTGACCTAATGATGGCAGATCAAACAAAAGGTGTTTAATTGTTGCCCCAAAGGATGAAAGTGTATTTCAATGGGTCCTTGATTCTGGTGCATCAAACCATCTATGCAAAGATAAAGAGCTATTTGATTAATTGAATCCACATTATGAAAAGTTCTTTGTGGCGGATGGTCAAACAATGATTGCTCAAGGAAGAGGCCATGTGACTGTGTACTGTGTGCTACCCAGTGGCCAAGTTAGAGAAGTGCAGATTGTTAACTGCCTTTATGTACCTCAGTTGAAAAGCAATCTTTTATCCATCCCAGCAATGGCTCAGAAGGGGTAGATACTGTGTTCAGAGGAGATAAATGTTTTATTAGTGATGAAAGTGAATTGATTGCACAAGGCACATTAAAAGATGGACTGTATATGCTTGATTGCTCTGAAAGGGGAGTAAATCTAGTTAAAGGATGCAATTATAAGAACTGTTCTAAACTTTTACATAGATGCCTTGGGCACGCAAATATGGATTATATTTACCAACTTGAAAGGCAGAATCTGGCTAATGATTTGCAAATGAGAAAATGTCCTGAAACAGAGAGATGTGTTTGCTGTATTCAAGCCAAAGGCACCAGACCTTCTTTCACCAAGAAGAGTGAGAAGCAAACCACAAGACCACTAGAGCTGATTCACAGTGATCTCTGAGGACCAATGGGAACAGCAACACCCAGTGGAAGTAAGTACTTTCTGACATTTACTGACGATTTTTCAAGACTTACTATAACTTATCTGCTCAGAGAGAAGAGCCAAGTACTGGAAAAATTCAAGCTGTACCTAGCAATGGTGCAGAAAAGATTCCAGAGAAAACCAATGGCTATCCACAATGGATGCGAGTATGTGGGGAAGATGACAAGCTTTCTAGCAGCTGAAGGAATAGAGCATCACCTGACCGTGCCCTACACACCCAAGCTCAACGGGATAGTGGAAAGAAAGAATCGCACTCTCACAGAAATGTGCAGAAGTATGCTCCAAGAAGCAGAGCTACCTCAAAAATATTGGGGAGAAGCTGTCAACACTGCTACCTATCTGCAGAACTTACTGCCTACAAAGGGTGCAAGCAGAACACCATTTGAACTGTGGTACAACTGCAAGCCCAATATAAGGCATCTCAGAGTGTTTGGGTCCAAGGCCTACACTTACATTCCAAAGGAAAAGAGGTCCAAGATGGATCTCAGAACAGAAGAAGGCATATTTGTTGGATATGCACTGGGATGCAAAGGATACTGGATCCTCAACCCAGAGACAGACAGGGTGAAGATTCACAACATGGTATATATTGATGAAAGAGAGAAAGCAAGCAAGCCAATCACCATGGAATCTACACCAAGAGAAGCTGATGAAGCACAGCAGCCAGAGATGGTGCAATTGTGTGACTTGGGATACTCCCAGAAGTATGGAGAAGACTATGATGAAACCTTTGCACTAGTAGTGAAACACACTTCAGTAAGAACACTACTGAACATAGCAGCCGCAAAGAAGATGCATGTGGAGCATCTGGATGTGAAGACTGTTTTTCTACATGGAGAGCTGAAAGAAGATGTGTACATGACACAGCCTCCTGGATTTGAACAGTCCAAAGACAGAGGACTTGTATGCAAACTGCAGAAGAGCATTTATGGACCGAAACAGGCTGCAAGGGCCTGAAACCAGAAACTGAACCGAATGCTCATCAATCAAGGATTCAAGCAAGGTGGGGCAGAATGCTGCCTGTACTCAAGAAAGTAAGACAACAAATGGACTTTTATTCTGATTTATGTTGATTATATTCTTCTTTGTTATGAAAATCAACAAGATTGTGATGAAATAATTCAGCATCTGAACCAAGAAGTTGAGGTGAAGTGTCTTGGAAATGTCAGCTTTTACCTCAGTATCCAAATAGAGTGAGAGGAAGATGGAAGCTATCTTCTCAATCAAAAGCAAAAAATCATGGACTTCCTAGACTACATGAATATGAAAGAAGGAAGACCAACATACACTCCAATGGAAACAGATTTCCTGAAACAAGATGGAAACAATGAACCTCTGAGAAACATCAAAATGTACAGAGAAGCAATTGGAAAACTGCTCTACATAAGTATAGTAATCAGACCTGACATAGCAGCAGCAGTTAGGATACTATGCAGGAGAAATGCATCACCAAGTGTGAATTACTGGAATGCAGTCAAAAGACTGGCAAGATACGTAAGAGGCACTGCACAACTGAAGCTCAAGTTACCAGCAAGCGACAGTCCCAGACTAGTGGGATTCATGGATGCTGACTGGGCAGAACAATTTATGATTTCTTAGTTGCTTAACTTCAGTAATCCTCTCTGAAAATATGTTTTTCTTTTGACAACCATATACTCTCTATTATAGTTGAAGAAGAATGAAAACAAACAAAAGCCAACGGTGCAATTAGAAAAAAAAGTATTATCCAAATAAAAATTCCCTACCTGTTTTGTTATAAAGCTTCTTCAGAGGAATTTGTAACACAATGTATCAATATAAGTCCCCATAATGTTATAAAGATTCTTATTAAATTATCCCTATAAAATTATACTAAAAAATCAAATGTTGAAGACCACCATCCAAGACTCTGCTGTGGGCCACAACAAGAAACTGGTACCAAGGTACCTACACTGGTGTCTTCTGGGTAGGGTTGTCAGGGCCAGGGCCAGGTTGGGAAATTCCTGGAGATTTTGGGGGTGAAGCCTAGAAAGAGTGGAGTTTAGGGATAGGCCTCAATGAGGTATAATGTCATAGAGTCTACCCTCCAAAGCAATCATTTTCTCCAGGGGAAGTGATCTCTGTGGCCTGGAGATAAGTTGTAATTCCTGGAGATCTCCAGCCACTGCCTGGAGGCTCAGCAAGGAATGGCGGGATACTCCCGCTCGGGACAGAAATAAATAATAGTACAGCAGATAGTCACACCGGTAGAGTTCACAAGATTTAAAGTCGTACATAAGCCTAAATTAATACAACAACAGTATCATAACCACTTAAGGCAGTGTACAACTTGACACAATAATAATCTTATAAAGACTACTGCAGACAGTGAATTCCAAACAGAGAATCACAAAACATGAGTCCCACAGCCTGGAGGCTGGCAACCCTACTTCAGGGTGCATTTGGCTAGAGTAACAAGGCTAAATTGATGCATGAGGTGGAAGTAGGTGATATAATTACAGTCCAGGGGCAGGGCTGCTGTTAACAACTCACACAGAGATACCTTGAAGAGGTGCTGGGCTAGAATGGTTGCTTTAAGAAAAGCTAATTAGCGCTACTTGAAGAGTCTCTCCATCCAAGTCATCTTACACAGAGATGCTCAAGTGAAAGATTTTACACTTGTTCTCTCACTGTGAATACCCATGCATTACACTTGAATATAAGACCGCACAGAAAGTAAGTCACTTGAATGTCCCCGTGTAAGATGTCTCGTGTAGAGAGACTTTGAGATTCAGGAGGGGTAAGACCAGTGTAGAAGGGTTAGTTTGCAGGCAGAAGCATTAAGGCAGCAGGAGGAAATAGGCTAGATGAGAAGAAGTTAAGAAACAAGAAAAGCACAATCCTAAACGGAATAATATGCATGTAGAAAGGGACTTCTGGTAAGACAGGTACTCAACTGATAACTGGAAAAAAACTGCCAAGGGATTTAGCAAAGCAATTTCCAAATCTGGAGTAAGAACAGTGAAGAATATCAACTTTTCACTGCTTCTCATTGTTCTTCCTCAGTGCTTAGGAAGATATCTTACTCTACGAACTCTCTCTTTTCTGCTAATCAAATACAGCATCTTTCCAGTAAATGTATTAAGAAGATACAAAGGTTGTTACTGAGGCCATGTGTTCTTTCAAAGCTTCCCACTAGGGATAGATGCAGGAGTAAAAAGATTGCAAATGGTGGTATATAGTGCTGATGAGACCTCTCTTCTCTCCTGCTAAGTAACTCCTTGTGGATATTTACAAGTTTGCAAACATCACTCTTGCTTCATAGTGAAACTTCACATAATCGAAAGAGTCTTGAAACTGAGGGCCAAGCTACACATGACGAATGACACTTGAACGGCAAGTGTATTTCTCCCTATTCACTTGCCCTCCACTCAATCCACTTGCCGTTCAAGTGTCATTCGTCATGTGTAGCTTGGCCCTGAGAAAAGGATGGGGTGGATATTGTCATGTATGCAGCTATGCTGTTGGGGGAAGAAAGCTAATTTTGTGTGGTGGTTTTAGCTGATCGAAAATAATTTCATTCTCTCTTGATGGAGAAGTCATTCAAACATCCTGAAAATGGTTCTCTGCCTTATAGACTTGATATCTAGTTCCCTTCACAATGGCCTGGAAGCTTCAATATGGGAGAGAAGAACAAGGGGGAGTTTTCTCCAGTCTGTCACTTCTAACATCCTCCTTTTGCATACTGTCTACAGACCTTGTAGACATGCTTAAAAGTCTTGGGTGCTAAAATATACATATATCAAAAGTTCTCCCTGCAACAGGCTCCTGCCTCCCCCCACCCACACCCCAGTGGGCAAACCTAAAATATGGTATGGGAGAAGTAAAGCCTTTAGTCAGTCAGTGGCCATGGTAGCTCCTGGACAGACTGGCTCAGTTATCCTTTGAGGCAGAGTATTGGTGGTGGTGGGTAGGTGTGTAAGATCTTGTGTTACAGTTAGCCAGAAATGGCATTTTACTTTTATTTGTTGTGTTCTGTATTTTTCATTTCTCAGTTGTCCAATATTTTGCTTTCTCTGTGTGTTTTTTTGAAAAAACCTTTAAAAACTGGATTTTTCTCATACTGAGATGTTTGGCTGTGTTATGTCTCCAAACAGGCTTCTACTCTAGACACTGACTTTCCAAAAGAAGTGAGGTGGCTTCCCTCACTGAGACAAGGAAGCCTCCCCCCAACTCACAGAGAGACCGAAAGATCTAAGCTTTCCACCCTCTGCAAGATTTATCTGTCTCCCATTATTGTTGTCTTTTGTCAGTGGGAGGAGACATTTTTGGTTTTTTGGCATTCCCTCACTAATTCTTATAAGGCCTCCTCTATGTCTCTGTGTTTTATGTATATATATATATTATGTTTATGTATTTAGATCTTGTTTTATTTGTTTTAAATATTATATATATTTATATTTCATATGCTTTTTAAAGATGGTAATGTTTTAATAGTTGAAATGTTTGCTAACCTCTTTGTGGCCCCTGAATTGAGAAGAAAGGTGGCACAGAGATATTTTACATAAAATATTATAAATTTTCTCTCTCCCCTCCCCCATCACAGGAATTTGATATGAAATAGGCCACAGTAAAAGTCAAAATAATCAGGTAATCTAAAAAAAGTTTTAAGGAACAACAATTAAGCTACCTCTCTACTGCTAAGGCAAATCCCTAAAGGAAAGTTGGAAGTTACCAAGAAAACAACATATAAGCAAGGTTCAGGCTTCATACATGTTTAGTAGGCAGAGAGTTCTTACAAATTTCCAATAATGATCCCCAAAACACCTAGATCACTGGTCTTCATCCCACAGGTTGGGACTCATTTTGCCAACCTCCAGGTAAGGCCTGGAGAACTCCCAGAATTACTACTGATCACCAGACGATTAAGATAAGGTCCCCTGGAGAAAATGGCTGCTTTGTAGGGTTGACTCTATGGTATTATACTTGAGATGAGGTGCCTCCCCTCTGTAAACCCCTCGCTTCCTTGTCTCGACCCCCCAAATTCCAGGAATTGCCCAACCCAAACTTGGCAACCTTAGTAGGACCCCTCCGGTGGTCATTGTAATGCTTCCTGCTGTTAGGTTCACACATCAGAGACAGGTTTGTTCGAAACAACATCTGTTTGTTAGCAGGGAGATACAGGGATGGAAGTACCTGGTTTCAGTACAAGGGAGCTCCTGCAGTCTGCAATTCTAACTAACAAACTGAACTAAAGAGCAGGGACAACTGTCAGAGGGTTCCATACACCACACTTACAGAGTTCTCACTTTTGTTGCTGGTTTTTGCAAGGTCTATGTTATGAGTAGGGTTCCCAGGTCCATATGCCCTCCCAGAGTGGGGGGACCTGGGACTTACTTATGGAAGTCTCCTCCTGGACGTCTCCTTCTGGGAAGTGACATCATCATGCCAGCCACGGGCATGTTCCTGCCCTTTGAGCGGGACTAATTCTGTCACTTCCCAAAAGGAGAAGTCCAGGAGGAGACTTCCATAAGTAAGTCCCAGGTCCCCCCACTCTGGGAGGGCATATGGACCTGGGAACCCTACTCATAACATAGAACTTCAGGAACATAACTTCAAGAAGTGATGTCATCATAACATAAGGAAGTGATGTCAGTAACATAACTTCAGGAAGTGATGTCATCACATCCTGCCAGGAGCATGCCCAGTGCTGTCCCAGGTTGTCTGCCAGTGGCAGGCGATCCCCAGGGGGTTGTCACCTCCTGCCAATCGCTAGTGATTGGTGAACAACCAGGCAAACCCCCGGGAGATTGCCCACTAATGACAGGCAACTGGTAAGTCTAGTTGCAAGTGTATGCATTTCAGAGGGTCCTAGGTCTGGAAAGGCTGAAGACATTTTCCTTGATACCTCTGTTGGCATCATTTCTTTCTTACAGTGTATACATCTATACTGGTTCCCTAGTGGTCTTATGAAGAAGAAATGAGCAAGACATCCACATAGAGACAGTGGTGTGTCAACTACCATGCAACGGTTCAAGGTAATTTCCTCCCAAGAGTGGATATCAAGGCAATGTTTGACTAAGAGCAGAACCACAAGTGACAAAAGGCACAGATTGGACACTTGTCAGCTTCCCTCAAGTTTTGATGGGAAATGTAGGCATCCTAGTCTTGCAGCTTGGCTCTCTGACTGCTGTCCAATGGACTTTTCAACTGTCACTTGTCCAGCATTCCGCCAAGCTGCCTACATTTCCCATCAAAACTTGAGGGAAGCTGACAAGTGTCCAATCTGTGCCTTTTGTCACTTGTGGTTCTGCTCTATGAGATCTTGCGAATGAGATGTAAAATCCGCCTTCATAATCTAGAAGTATAATAATGAACAACTGGCAATTTAACCTGCTTGTGTTACCTCCCCGCAATTACCACTTCACACAGCTGCCTCATGGTAGAACTTCTCATAAAGGTACAAAAGTATGATCCTATGAATTTCCAAACCATGGTTAATATTACTGTGTGGACTTAAGTACTTGACTTTAATTGATACGTTAAAATAGACACCTCTAAAAAGCCACAGATTACCAGACAAACATCTGGTAGACTCCATTTAAAAAATCTTGATGCTAGATAAAATCTAAGGACATATGAACAGCATTGCTGGAACAAACCAAAGGTCCATTTAGTTCAGCATCCTATTTTCCATAGTGGCCAACCAGTTGTCCCTGGAAAGCCCCCAAGTTAAGCATGAAGGCAGCAGCACTCTTTCATTATCTGTGCCAAACAACTGGCATTCAGCGGTGAACTGCTAGTGCATGGCTGTCATGATTGATAGGTTGATAGACCTACTCTACATAAAACCAGCTAATCTAACTGGAGTGTAGAACTGATTAAAAACCTTTAATGAGACTAATATGTCCATATAAACCTTGTGTTCATCTTCACCCTCCTTTCAACAGACACTTTGCAGTTGCTTGTCCCCAACCACCCCCATTCAATGTGCTGCTGAGACATGCTCTGCTATGTGGTAAGTGTAGAGTGACTTATTTTTTTTCTAATATGTTCAAAGAACATCCAGCATGCTTCTAATTATTAGGCATGTGCCAGTCAAAAAAAGCTCTTGATTTCAATGGCACATGGTTAAATCTCTCCCACTGAAGTCAATGTGACTTAACACAACTTATTTTGCTGGATTGCATCCACTGTGTGCCTGAGGATAGTTAGTTCCAGACTTCTCACAACACTAGTGTTTCTGAATACACCAGTCTTACACTGATGTTTCCCACTAGGTCATATACACTTAGGTGTTTGCTGCAGTAAACATGGGGTGGAACAGTGGTTTGTTTGTGATCAACTACTTAATATCACATGGAGCCATTCTAATTTAAAAAATTAAAGTATGACCACATCACTAAAATAAAGCTTTTGTGGATGTGCAAGTTTGACAAAAAATTATGATACGACTCGATGAAATGGAAAGAAGAAGAAAAGCGGGGAGGTGAGAAAGAATGACCCCTTCCTGCTTCTCTTCATCCTTTTCCCTTTTGAAACCACATGTTCATATGCAGCACACAGCTGCCTCCATGTCTTTCATCTGAAGAAAGTAGCTCTAACAGTGATGAATGATGGGCATCCCTGTAAAAAGTCCTGCTGTGGCTGTTAGTTAGGAACAGTGGGAGAATATTGAACAGAAAATTGTAGTGAATGAGCCAGATCCTTTCTCATACAACTTGCCTCTTTGTCTGCATACCTGCATATTCATCCCTCCCCAGCCGTATATATAGGAACCTAGACTTTGTGAGATTATCCTAAGGAAACTGATTTAGGTGAGCGCTTGTGAATGTTAGGATTCAAAAAGGGCTTTCTTTTCTTGTTGTTGTTGTTATTTGCACTGCAACAGTAACCTACAAATATGAACATTATCCTTAGGTAGATTTCACTAGGGGATGGGGGAGCATGCATATTGAGAGTAATTACTTTGTGCATGTACTCAGCATGTACATGATCCAGTGTACTTTCTTATCACTTTGGGAATGACATTATGGCCCTCATTTTTATCAAATCAGCCCCATGTGGGGCCTTCATTTCCTTGTTGTACCAGGATTGACATCATTCCTGGTGTGACAAGGAAGTGCTCTTGAGTGTGTGGGAGTACGTTGTGGAGCTCCTGGGCCCATGGGGCTAGCCTGAAATGGCAGTTGGGGATGGAATGTTGGGGAAGCAGTCAGTTGGGGTGGGAGGAAAAACAAGAGAGTGGAAGGGAGTTGGAGCCTGGCTTTAGACCAGAGAGGGTCAGCCAGAGAATCCTCTGTGAGAGGAAATAATGTTTGTGAAACACTTTTAGTCCTAGGACTAAAGTGGGGAAAACCAGCACTAACTCCTGCTTAGACTTGAGAGATCTGGGGATTATCGAGGGGCAAGGAAGTGGGTAGAGAGGAGTCTCCCCTTCAGTGCCAGGAACAGGGTTATAGCTCATAACTATAATGCCTGCCTAGTTTCTAGGAAGGGTTTGTCTCAGTGTAGCACCCTTAAGTCTGTAGAGGAGGGAAAGTCGTGCTGTGTTTGTGTTTGAGTCCATAAAGTGTAACATCTGTGAAGCAGTGTCAACCTCTGAAAGAAGCCAGCAACCTAGTGTTATACCAAGTGTTTTGTGCCTTACACCAGTGAAGTTCCTGTATAAAAACCCTTTCTGTTACTTAAGTTCAAACACCTGCCTACCTGCCTTTTGACTTTAACTTACTGTAAATAAACCTTCTGTTACCTTTTGAACCTCCTCAAGCCTTGTGTGCCAGTTTCTGCTAAAGGGAAGTGCAAACCCCTGATCTGTCCCCTACTAAGACTTGGCTGAGTAATCACTTTTTAAATATCTCTTAAAGGTGGGACAAGAAGGAAAGTTGAAGCTTAACATCAACCACGCTACCAGAGGCTTCCCAGCCCAGTATACAGCTTCATAGGCTTAAAGAGGAGACGTTTTACCTCAGGGTAGGGGAAGGTCAGCCTAAGCCTGAGTTGGACGTGGGTTTGTGGCACCCTCCTCCTAGCAGCCCTCATGTCCTCATCTTTCCCTGTTCCTTTTTTCCTATCCAGCTAGGGTTGCAAGTTTCCCACTAAGGGGCAGGGAACCAGCCCACTGCATGCACTCTGCCAGGGAGGCATGCAGCCAAAATGGGCACATGTGCTCCCACACCACCAGAAAATGGCCTCATGTTCGGCATGATGTATAAGCAATTGATCTTGTTGGGAGCGGATTCTCTAAATATTGGCTCCAAACACTAAGTTGGGGCCAATATTTAGAGCATCTGCCGCTGGCACAACTTGTCTCTTCCATGTCACTCTAGAAAATAGGTCATTTTCTGGTGGTACAGGAGCACATGGGGTAAGTTGCTCCCCCCTCTCCACCCCCATCACCTAGTTTGGCCCCAATGGAACCTAGCAATCTTATTCCCTGCCACCAACCAACTTGCCTTTTATCTGTTCCCATATTGAGTATATTTATTATTTATTGAGTTCATATATAGTCCACCTTTCTCCTCAATGGGGACACATACATTATTCTTCTGTCCACCAATTTATTTTCACAACAACCCAGTGAGGTAGGTTAGGTAGAAAATGTGTGATTGGCCCAAAGTCACCATGAGCACCACAGCAGAGTGGGATTTAAACCTATTCTAGTCTGAATACCTACTAAACCACACTGGCCTTAGTGGCGGGGGCTCCTATTGAACTGTAGCAATCAGTCAGGCCTGGATAAGATGTGCAAGGCATACCTGGTAATTCCTGGCAGACCTGGGCCGATTCCGCACGGCTTACCTGAAGCCGGGATGTTGTGGAACATGCCGGAAAAAACACAGAAGATCGCGTTTTCTCACACGAGTTTTGCGCAATGTCGTGCAAAACTTGCGCGATAAAACACAATCTTCCGCTTTTTTTCCGGCATGTTCCGCAATGTCTCAGCTTCAGGTAAGCCGTGTGGAATCGGCCCTGGTTCCAATGAGTCCTCCTTCAAAGGCCAAAATAGCCCTGGAAACAGCCTTGTCCCCTCCCCCTGTCTTTTACTGACAAACCAAGACTAGATGTTAGGGTTTGTTTGTTTATTTGTTTGTGTGTGTTTGTTTGTTTGTGTGTTTGTTTGCAAACCTGGGTTTTTCTCAGGTTAGTAGGAAGTTTAAGTATCCACAGATATAGCCACATTGAGAATTAGATATATTGATATATATCGTGTCTGGAAAGATAAAGAGAACTTTTTCTTTCTTTCTCAGAGTACTGTGGGGAACCCTATGATGTTGAGTCAGTGAAGGCGAAAGTAATTATTTACACAGCATATGATTAACTTAAGGCCACAGGAGGTAGTAATGGCCACTTAGATGGCTTTAAAAGAGAATTAGAGAAATTTGTGGAGGATGGATCCATCATTGTTTATTAGCTATAACTAGGGTTTCCAAGCTCCAGATGGGGCCTGGAGATCTGGAATTACTGTAGCTCTCCAGATAACAGAGATCAGTTTCCCTGGAGAAAATGGCTGCTTTGGAGGGCAGGCTGTATGGTATTATCCTTCCCCCCGCCCCATCCCTGCCTTCTTCAGCTCCACTCCTGAATCTTCAGGAATCTCCAGCCCAGATTGGCAACCCTAGTTGTAACTAGGGAAATGACTTTTCATGTGCAGAGGCAATATACCTCTAAATATCAGTTGCTGAGAGGGATAACAATAGGGGAAGTCTTTGTTTTCCATATATGGTTGCAGGTCTTAAAAGGCATTGTGTTGGCTACTTTGAAAACAGGATGCCAATGTAATTTCTTGTACTTTTCCATGCAGATTAAGGAAGGCATCAAATCAATTCAATGGGAACCAAAGTAGTATTGTCCCTTGTATCAGGTTATACAAGAACCTAATATAATCCCAATTGAGGTCCTATAAAAATGTGAACAGTGGCCTAGCTTCTCAGACTAAGCAGCTCATTACTCAGGCAGAGACCAACACACATGAATTAGGGTTGCCAACTCTAAGTTAGGAAATTTCTGGAAATTTGGTGATAGATCCCAAAGAGGGCAGGGTCACAGAATCACAGAGTTGGAAGGGGCAATACAGACGTTCTAGTCCAACCCCCTGCCCAATGCAGGATGAGCCTAAAGCATCCCTGACAAATTTTCCTCCAGCCTCTTCTTGAAAACTGCCAGTGAAGGGGAGCTCACCACCTCCCTAGGCAGCTGATTCCACCTTTGAACTACTCTGACCGTGAAAAAGTTTTTCCTAATATCCAGCTGGTACCTTTCTGCATGTAATTTAAGCCCATTGCTTTGAGTCCTATCCTCTGCTGCCAACTGGTACAGCTCCTTGCCCTCCTCCAAATGACAGCCTTTCAAATATTTAAAGAGAGCAATCACGTCCCCCCTCATTCTCCTCCAAACTAAACATTACCAAGGCCCTCGGTCTTTCCTCGTAGGGCTCAGTCTCCAGACCCTTGATCATTCTCATTGCTCTCTTCTGCACCTTCTCAGTTTTGTCCACATCCTTTTTGAAGTGAGGCTTCCAGAACTGCACACAGTACTCCAGGTGCGGCCTGACCAAGGCAGTATAGAGAGGGACTATGACTTCCTGTGATTTCGATGCAATGGCCCTTTTGATACAACCCAAGACTGAGTTTGCCTTTTTGCAACCGCATCATACTGACTGTTCATATTTAGTTTACATTCTACTCTTACCCCAAGATCTCTTTCACATACACTACTACCCAGAAGTGTATCCCCCATCCTCTATTTGTGCTTCACATTTTTGTGGCCCAGATGTAATACTGTGCACTTATCTATGTTGAATTGCATCCTGTTTGCAACTGCCCACTTCTCCAGAGTATTCAGGTCTTGTTGAATTTTAACTCTATCTTCTTGGGTGTTTGCCACTCCTCCCAGTTTGGTATCGTCAGCAAATTTAATGAGTAGCCCATTTACCCCTTCATCCAGATCATTGATAAAAATATTGAAAAGTACCAGGCCCAAAACCGAGCCCTGTGGTACCCCACTGGACACCTCCCTCCATTCTGATGAAATGTCATTGACCACCACTCTTTGGGTGCAGTCCTCTAACCAGTTCCCTATCCACCGAACTGTCCTATAGTCCTCCAGTCCACAGTCCTCCAGTTTACCCATTAGAATGTCATGGGGAACCTTATCCAAAGCTTTACTGAAATCCAGGTAAATCACATCAACCGAGTTCCCACGATCCAGTAAGCTTTTCACTCGATCAAAGAAGGAAACCAGGTTGGTCTGACAAGATCTGTTGGGGACAAAACCATGTTGACTTCCTCGGATCACTAAATGGTCCTTCAGATGCTTACAGATCGATCCCTTTAAAAACTGTCTAATATCTTCCCAGCTACAGAAGTCAGACTGACCGGCCTGTGGTTTCCCGGGTCATCCTTCTTCCCTTTCTTAAAGATTGAGATAACATTAGTTCATCTCCAATCTTGTGGCACATCCCCAGTCTTCCAGGAGGCCTTGAAGATGATGGACAGAGGCTCTGCAAGTTCTCTAGAGAGTTCTTTGTGCACTCTTGGGTGCACACCATCCAGCCCAGGGGATTTGTATTAATCCAGTAAAGTCAGGTGCCTCTCCACAACCTCTCTGTCGATGTCAACTAGCTCCCCCCCCCCACTGTCCTGTCAAGTCTACTACCATCTCTAGATGGGCTCAAGTTCTTCAGGGAGAAAACAGAGGCAAAAAAGTCATTAAACCTGTCTGCTTTTTCTCTGTCCTCCATCAGAGTTTCTCCTTCCACTTCCAACAGCGGTCCAATTGCCTTTTTTTACCTTGTTTTTGCTTCTCACATACCTGTAGAAGTTTTTCTTATTGTAGTGAACCCCCCTGGCCAGACCCAGCTCATACTGAGCTTTGGCTTCTCTGATGGCTGATCTGTGGTACCTAGTAACCCTCATATATTCCTCTTTAGAGGTCTGTCCTTCTCTCCATTTCCTGAACATTTCCTTTTTCTCCCTTAGCTTATTCTGGAGCTCTCTGTACACCCACATCGGTTTCTTGGAGCCCTTACCATGTTTCTGTCTTGCTGGAATAGTGAGGGCTTGAGCTTGCAAAAGCTCATGTTTGAGAAGAGCACACCCTTCACTCACTCCTTTCTCTTCCAGCACACTCCCCCATGGAATGACTCTCATCAAGCCTCTGAGTTCATTGAAGTCGGTCCTACGAAAATCTAACTTATGGGTCTTTGGCCCCCCACAGCAACTGGAATTCAAGAAGGACATGGTCACTTCCCCACCACCTTCACCCATCTATCAATTCTTCCCTGTTGGTTAATATTAAGTCTAGTATGGCTGAGCCCCTTGTAGCTTCCTCCATTTGAAAAAGGAAGTTATTGGTCGGGCGGGTCAGGAAGTTGCATGATTCTTGTCGCTTTGCTGAGCTTGTCTCCCAGCACACATCGGGGAAGTTGAAGTCACCCAAAATTATAAGGTTCTGATGTCTGGATACTCTACCAATCTATTCAAGGAGGGCAGCATCCATTTCCTCTCCCTGGTCAGGTGGTCTGTAGCAGACTCCAACAACAATACCCTTTGTCCTTCGCCCCCTTATATCCACCCACATACTTTCCACTTGGCTGTCAACCATATTCAACAGAACTTGCTGACAATCAAGCCCTCTCCTCTGGAGAAAGGAGGGGAGATCCTGAGGAGGGCAGAGTTTGAAGAGGGGAGGGGAGGGGAGAGACATCAGTGGAGTATAATATGCACCCTGTCAGAGCAGCCATTTTCTTTGGGGAACTGATCTCTGTAGTCTGAAAAACAGTTGTAATTCTGGGAGATCTCCAGGCCCTAAGAATGGCAACCCTGCATTTGAGTTCAGTGGTACCTTAGAGACCAACAAGATTTTCCACTCCTACTTGTATCTGAAGAAAGAACTTTGACCCTCAAAAACTTACACCCTGAAAATCTTGTTGGTCTCTGAGGTGACACTGGATTCAAATCCTGCTGTTCTACTGCAGACCAACACAGCTAGCTATCAGAAACCCTGTCTTTGACACTCAAACCTGTTTACCTAATCCAGGGAGAATTTGAGTATATCCATATGTACATATATATATATAAAATGATAAACAGGTAATCCTGATAACATAATTAATAAACAGCAACATTATCTAATTTTTAATCCATGAAGAAAAAGGTGAAGCCGAACAGTCCATAGATCTGTGGATGAATTCCCAGGAACAACTATGCAGCTGTCTTATGTCTAATATCTATCAAGAAGGGAAAAGACATGGCAGAAAATCAAGATCTTAAAAACTATCTTTAAAGGCCTCTAGGAGTTTTATTCTTCCTCAGTGCTGTTTTACAGATACTGCATTGAAGTATGCAGATCATTTGCAATCTCAAATTGGTTTATGGCAGTAAAAAAATCATTTTTTTTAAATCAAGGTATTCTTATTAGCATATTGTGCAAATCTGAATGTACCCCCAGAATGGAAACAGATTTTTATCTAATTTTTGGAAGGCTTTATCCTTAATTAAATGAAACAAAACTTTCCTTTGAAGTTTAGCAATGAGAAAACTGGAGTTCTCCTTAAAGTTTTAAATATAGTAGCTCTGACTGCAGAATTGAAAAGTGGAGTAATTCAGTATTACTAGACTGACAGTGGGGACTGGAGTTCTCCTGGAATTACAGCTGATCTTCAGACCACAGCAATAAGTTCTCTGGGAGGAAGTGGCAGCTTCAGAGGACAGACTCAATGGCATCTAGATTTGCCCGCCTCCAGGTGGTGGCTGGAGATCTCCAGGAATTACAACTGCTCTCCAGGCAACAGAGATCACTTCCCCTGGACCTTTCCCCTGGAAAAAATGGCTGTTTTGCATGGTGAACTCTCTGGCATTATACCCCACTGAGGTCCCTCCCCTCCCCAAACCCCACCCTCTCCAGGCTCCACCCCCCAAATCTCCAGGAATTTCCCAACCTAGACCTGGGAACCCTAATGGCATCCTATTCCTGCAGTCCTCCCTCCCCTCATCAAACTCAACCTTCCCCAAACACCACCTCCAAATCTCCCAGAATTTCACAAGCCAGAGTTCACAATGCTAGCTTGCCTCTTTAGGAATTGGAGCTGCCGCCACAAAAATGGCAAAATGCACATTGTGCTCTTCTGTTTCTTTCATCTGTGGCTTTAGGCTTTATTGTTTGCTTCTGAATCATACACGCAGACTACAGTCAAAAAAATACTTGGGAGTAAACTCTGTTGAATAACATGAGATTACTTCCAAGTAAACCTGCTTTGGATTACTCGATAGCATAAAAGGTTATATATAAAAACTTCTTATATATGTATTATTTATTGTATACATTATTATTTATTTATAATATATATTTATTTAAAATGTATGGATTACTTATCTATTTTAAAACATTTTTTTAAAAAAATTCTATACTGTCTTCCCATCCAAATAGGGCTCCCAAGGTGGCATACATCAAACATTAAAATATTTCAACATTAAAAAACATTTAAAATAAAGTATAGATACAATAATAAAACAATATAGTAGTTCAATAAACAATATTTTATTTAAAACAATTTAGTAAAAACATAAAGGTAATTAACACTTAAAAACCAGGGAGGAGGCCAATAACAGTTATTGGAGAGGTATACTCACAGGAATGCAAAAGTCTTTGTGCAGGGGATGCACAAAGATTTGCACAGGGGCTTCCTTCCTTTTATAAGTGCCCTATCTTCGACTATATTTATTATTTACTTCATTTATACCCCATTTTTCTCCACCATGGGGACACAAAGTGGCTGACATCATTCTCCTTTCCTCCATTTTATTCTCACAACACTGTGAGGTAGATTTGTTTGAATGGCTGCGACTGGCCCAAGGTCACCAATGAGCTTCCATGGTGGAGTGGGGATTCCAACCTGGATATCCCAGATTCTTGTCTGAAACTTTAACCACTAGACGACACTGGTTTTGGTGAGGCGGTTGCTATTCAACAGTAGCAAAGCCAGGCCTGAGTGAGTAATACAAGTCTGGTGGGAGCAAGTCACCTAGTGGTTGCTGCTAGGCCTGGCCCTGATGAGTCTTCTCATAAAGGCCAAAATAGTCCTGCAAAGAGCTCTGCCTGCTCCTAGAGTTTCTAGGTGTTTGGTTTTCCCTCAGACAGTCCAGGGAAAACATAGTTGAAAAACCAGACACCTGGCACACGTGCGCCTGGGGAGGCAAGCAGACTGGCTTGCCATACGCCCAGAGAGAAGGCCAGAGTACACTTGCATCATGCCACGGCCAAAGTGCAAGTGCACTTTACATCCATGCAAATGAAAAAAAAAAGATAAATGCCAGGGCCCCCATCCAGTTTGGCTGGGGGGGCATCTGGCAACCCTACCCCCTCCTTCTGTCTTTTAATGACAGAATCCATGGCTTCAACTGGCAATAATGTTGTAGTTTCCTAACAACAGCCACTGAGGGCATTTGCTCCTGTGATGTCTTTAGGGCTACTTCTTGGCAGATTGCTATCCTTCCTGGTTGCCTGAGAGAGTGTTCCCCTGGGCCTCAGATGCAGGAGAGCTGGCATTATCAGCTCAGCTTTCTCATCTGCCCTGGGAATGTTGCTGTTAGGTTGCAGAGACAATGCCTCACAGCATATGTTCCTCAGCCTGATATTAGAGGCCTCTTTTGTACTTCCCCTTTCTTCCACCTGTCTTGTAGCCCACTCCCAAGGCCCTGCTCCCAAGATCTGCCCCAGGGCCTTGGGCCAAGGACTGTCACAATGTTACCTGTTCTGGCAGGCCTTTCCCCCCCTTGTCCTCCTCCCCTGGGTCCTTACTGGCCAATGAGGGCATGGGTTCACCCCTTACTGCCTGCCCCGGGCTTCACTGGTTGTCCACCGCTGCCTTTCCCTCCCAGATAGGGATCCCCAGGTCTCCCAGTGGGGGTGGGGGATCACCCACTCCCACCCTCCCCCTGTTGCCACCACTCACCTTGCTGGGGTGGCTGCTCCTCTGCTCATGTACAGATGGCAGTCCTGCCTTATGGGAGGCTTTACACCCCCTCCTTCCATGGTTTGTTTCAGATTTTTCTGCAAGCAGAGGGAGTCCTCCAAATTTAAAGAAAGACTTGTTTTCTGTCAACATATCCTCAATCTGCAAGTTTAAGTATCTGCAGATGGGGGCCTGTTAACTATTATGCAGGTAGATAGATAGATAGATAGATAGATAGATAGATAGATAGATAGATAGATAGATAGATAGATAGATAGATAGATAGATAGATAGATAGATAGATAGATAGATAGATAGAACTTTTGTCCAAATTCTCTTTGGCAAGGCAGAAAATGCATAAATCAAATGCACGGGAAAATTTGACAGAGGAATGTTTTGAGCAGCAACTCCTGTGGTGAAAATAATATGAACAGTAGCTCTCAGACAGGCTAGTTCCACTAGAGTTCTACAAATTGGTAGCTGCGAAAGTCTGTGTTTGTTGGGAAGAACTGGTTATCTGCATTTACCTGGCCACCAAGAAAGAACTGTTCACAGCTAACTCCAGCAAATTGGGTCACTGCTCCAATTTCAAGAGAATCACTGACCTAGTTCCATTCTCTATTGGCCTGCGTGCAACAGGCTTTTCCCTGTATTGCTCCTGGGATGATGAGAAGCAGCTTCAGTGCTGGCTGATTTTATTGCAACTGCTATATTGCAGCGAACAGGAAGACAGTGAACAGTTATCTGTTGCTCTCAGGACAGACCATTCAAGCTTGATCAGGTAATAGATACTATGGCCATCTTATGTTCAAGTTGAGTCAATTTGATTGCTTTTTGCTACATCACATACATATACCAAATCAAGCAAGAAAATCCCTTGCCATATTAAGCCTCATAAAGAATGGTACATTGATTGCAGTGGGAGTACAAGGGAGTATCAATTGCTGTAAGCGCAGATCTATCCTTTATCATCAGTATAAGATGTTACTTTGTTTCATTGAATGGGGTTGCTAACTGGCAAAGGCTTTGTAATTTTCCTTACTCCTTACATGGGCTTTCCCACTGCTATCCTCATAAACTTCTCCTGGTTCTACAGAATAAGACAACTTTTAAATTACATTTTACCTTTGCTTTTTTGATACTGAGAGATAAACTGTTTGGAAACTAGGTGTGTACTTTGTTTGAACTCTGCAGCTATGACATTCAGTGTTGCATCTCTTTGCCTTTGTCAGATTTAGTAAGTTTCTTTTATACTTTTAGGATACTCTGGAGGTTCCGACTGGCTAATTTAACACCCCTGAAATGTGATAGTTATGTTCAGCTTGCTGCTCTCTTCAAAAAATTGTGTCTCGTGTGATTGTTTTTTGGAAAAATGTATTTTTGTTTGTTTGTTTATTTGTTTAATTAGATTTTTAGTCCATCCTCCCCGCCAAGCGGGTTCATAACTGTGTGGGTACTACCTTTTAATCTTATGAGTTTTTTATCTTATGCTGTAAATTAATCTAGTCGTGTCACCTTCTGAAAAGCTTAAGAAATCTGTACCAGAAACATAAAATATGTATTTGCTCATTCCATTAAATTTGATTAAATAGATTATGAAGAAACTTCATATTCATCCTTACATTGTTATATTATTTTATAAGAGATTACAGTTATGGCTGACCATAGCACAAAGGATAATTTCTAAAAGGAGAGTTGCCTGACTTAGCCCTGTGAAGAATCCAAACTAGTTATCCCAAATATCCTATCCAACAATAATAGATGGTTTTAGGATTATGGGGCAAAATTTCTGGGTTTAAGGTTGTGGGTTAAGGATAGGGCTGGCGCCACCATTGAGGAGGTGAGACGGGTGCCATGGGTGCTGAGGCGCCGAAGGGGGTGCCAGAGGGGGTGCCAGGGGCGAAGGCATGCACCACAGAGCTGGCGTGCCTGCTTGCAGCTGCTGCAGCTGGCCAGCTCCACACCACTGCCGCCACTGCCACCAACACATGCCCCTGGCCAGGCACAGCAGCCGCAGGCCAGGCACGGCAGGCGTCTGGGGTGGTGTGCGAAACCTCCCCAGCCACCCGCCGTGCCCGACTGGGAGCGCGGGCAGCCTCTGCGTGCCGTCCCAGCCACCTGCTGGCCAACGGGGCCGGCTTCCTGCATGCTAACGTCATCACGCAGTCTGGGAGGGGGGGCGCGCGCGCACATAGGGGCAGCCATGGGCGCCAGAAACCCTGGCGCTGCCCCTGGTTAAGGAAGTGCACTGTGTGCATACTCAGAGATACTCAGAGTCCTAGCCGTGCAAGCAAACAAACCCGGTTCGTAACAATCTTCAGCTTGTATTTGGTTCGTGCCTGCCTCTAGTATTCACTATACAAAATTTTTGAAACTAGTCTAAAGGATAAAATGGGGAACATTTAATCTTATAAATTAGCTTCCTCTGGCTATTTTATTAAAAGAAATCTGTGGATTCAAATGAATAGATTTCTGTTTGATGTCTATTTTAAGAAGTAGATCCTGTGGTTTGAGAACTGGACATTGGCCAGATTCCAAGTAGGAGTTTATAAAGACCTTACAACTGCCAGAGATTCTCAGCCCTTCCTCCCTTTCAAAAATACAAACAATAGTCACAAGCATTGCCATTATCTGGTTATCTTCAGAGGCCTTGCTTTGGGTGCCTCCATCATCTGAGGCTAGATGAGTGGGGTCTTCTTGGTTGTTACACCAAAACTTTGGAACTCCTTTCTGAAAGAGATTTGCCTGTCTCCCACTGTTATTGTCTTCCACTAAAGGTTGTGTTTTGCCTAGCCCCAGCAAACTCATATTGACCCCATCCCTGGTTTGTATGTGTTTTTTTCGTTGTATGTTTTATTGTATTTGTATATAAATGTTGAATGTTATTTTAATGTTTGAAATGTTTTAATATTTGTTGTTCACTGCCTTGGGAAACCTACTTTGAGTGGAAAGGCAGCAAATACCTACCTACCTACCTACATACATGCATACAGAGACACAGCCATCTAAGTCCACTGAAGTCAATCCTTAAATAGTAGAATCATGGTTCCTTTTGACATACAGAGAATTGCCTTTCTATCCTCTGTTGTGAAGTGCATGTTTGCCCTGCCACCTTTTCATCTTCCACAAACAACAAGTTGTTCTGAATCTGCAGTCAATATTGAAGGGGGGGGGGGTTGATTAAAACATCAAAACCAATTTCCATTGTCTATATTGATAGTGTATTTGATGGAGTATATGCCTAAAAAAAAAGAAATAGAATAAGTTTAAAGTAAGAGATAGTGCGATCCCTGCTATATATTATACTATATTGTTATGTTATATTGATATGAGATATACTATATTGATAGTATGTTTGATAGAGTTTATGTAAAAGAATAAGAATGTGCTTAGAGTAAGAGATAGTACGATTCAAAGTTGGTAGGAAAATATAAATGAAATAGATTTAAGTAATAAGAAGGGTTAAGGGTTGGAAAGCTGTTGGAAGTCAATAGGAAGGGGGGAGGAAAAGGGTGGGGGACAGAGTAAGGGGAAAAATGGGATTATATGTGTTAAATTTGGAAAATTTTCTTTTGTTTTTCCACTCACCAATAAAATTTTATTAAAAAAAGAAAAAGAAAAACCAATTTCCATTGTCTTTTTTAGTGATAGCTCCTCCTTCTGTACTATGCCTCGCAGCCTCTCTCAATTCAGAATTCCAGATTCCAAACACAAATCAGTCTCTCAGAGCTTTTTAAAAAAGAACACCTTCCCCATTGCCAATCTCCCACATATGTAAACAACAACTTCAACCCTGCAAGAAATTCTGGAGTACTTTCTTCTCCCAATTAATCTTATACATTGGATTTATATCATTCTTGCAGGAAATTATTTGCAGACATTTAATGGCTCTTCAGTGTTTTACAAATGTTCTTATTTGTCACCTGCTGAAGCTCTTGTGGGGAAGCTAAGTCCTTCAGCAAGACAAAATTTACCTTACTATTAATGCGAGGAACACGATATTTTTCGCCATCCACTTCACTGCCATTTGGCTTAAAAGACTGCCCTATTCTCTAAACACAAAACACAAAACGTACAAACCTCTTCATGCTTTTCATTAAACTGGAAGCCTCCTTCCATAGGTGTCAGGCAGGCAAGCAAGCCTGCCTGCTGTAACTATGAATGCATATCTACTGGGGGGATGGACTTTCTTCCTATCATGTAGCTTTCTCCCTTCACTGTATCTTGGCTATGCTTTGCTGAAAGGTGTTATCAACTGGGAACGTCTGGTAACTGACCTTGGGGAAATCTTTTTCAGGACTTTTGCTGACTTCAACTGACTTGTTGGAACTGGGGGGAGGGGACTGGGGGTATAACCTCTCAGGGAAGACTTTGCTTCAGCATTCCAGGCAATTACTATGTAACAGTGCACTTCTAGGGAGTTTTATCTAAATAAAGACCTTTAACTCATACAACCTGACAATAGGTAGCCATTTTCTTTCTTTCTGCCCAGGCTTCCCAGGTTGCCCATCATGGCAGGCAACCTCCTGCCCTTACCTGCACTTGCCTGCTGAGCATCAGGAGAAAGCAGGGGGTGGGGGCGGTTGACATTGTGGATTTGGCAATGTCACTTCTAGTCAGGGTGGCTGCAATGCTCTAGGAATATCTCAAATCTTGCTGTAGAGATTTGGGGGGATTCCTAAAGCATCGATGATACAGTGAAGTGACATTACTGGGAAGTGACATTACTGCATCAGGGATGCTATCCCTCCCCAGTCTCTGCCCCCCCTCAAGTTCCCATGGGGAGCTGTCAAGGAAGCTTGCTTAATGAAAGGCTACTTTTGTGGGCAAATAAAAACGGTTAAACTTAGGATTTCCAAAACAGTAATAAAGTCTCAGATAGGTATTCAAAGAAAAGATACAGAAGTACCAAAGGAACCACTCAGAGCAGGCCTCTACTTTCTGCTAGCTATGGCACATTTAGAATGGTATTGTCTACTGTTGCCATCTAGGACTGCCAGGTCTTCTACTTTGATGAGAGGTCTCCCACCACTGCTCTGAGTGGCAGCAGGATAAAGATTTTTTAAAAATCAGTCACTAATTTCACTATGTCATTTCCATAAAGTTTCTGGCAATTCCTAGAGCTACCCTACATCACTTCCAGTTTTCCCATATGATGTGATGTAGTGACATTGCTGTTGTTACATGTTCATTTTCCCACTCCTAACTGTACTGCCAATTGTCAGGCTTGGCATGGCAACCCTATTACCAGTCCTTGGTTGGCAACCCCTAGGAGCATTGGGGAGCACAGACTCTGGAAACCAGTATTGTGCAACACCAAGATAACACTTCTTGTTGCATACTTAGAAGAGTCATCATGACATCAGGACACTCTAGGAATTTCCCATATGTCTATAATTTTTACCATAGAGAAAGACATTGTGGCATCACTTCTGGATATGCAGCTGCATAGGATAACATCAGTTTGTTCTTGCTGCTCCATCAAACAGCAGCATGAGCACAGAGCATGAAGGTGGGAGATTGCCCACCATGATAGGCAATCTGGTATCCCTAATTGTCACTTCTGCTGTAGTGGTTGGAACTCAGCTTGACTGCCCCTAACCTACCTGCCCCTGCAGTCAGACAGCAGCTGCATGGAACTAATTACCCAAGTGTCACAGGGGCCTAACAACGATCAGGCTTGAGGTGTGGAGGGAGACGGAGATCCTGCCTTTCCCTAGTGCTAATTTCCTGATCCAAAATGGCATAGGTCAAGATAGAAGAAAGGGTACCATTCCTGAGTTCCTTGGAGGAAGGGTAGATTAAAAATGTAGCATACAGACAAAAAAGTGTAACCCTGAGAATCTGGAGAACTGGCTACAATACTGCGATAATTAATACAGGAGAAATGTAGGCTATGAACCAAAAGCCTGTTGAATCCTTTATAAACTCAGCCATCACTATTGCAGGGATGAGAGTCACACAGAGACATGAAGCTGACACAAGACAGGAAACAGCGTGACAAGACTGTACATTCTCGTTCCAATTTGTCCAATAGAGGCTGACAACTCAGCTTTCTCCTGTTTTTCTTCCATCATGAAATTATGTGGGACAGAAGACAGGAATCTAATGACACAGGGGTTTTGACATAACCCTGACCTACAGTGAAAGGCAGACAAAAGCCAAGCAGCATTGCCAAGTAGCTATTCCAGCATCTACTAGTTTTGATTTTGACCTAAGAAAAGAACGAAACTCTTGCACTCCTACCTCATGAATGCATAACAGAAAGGTAAGTACTCTATTTATTGGATATGAAACAGGAGCCGCACTGGCTCCCCCGGCCTTAGCTGGAGGCCTGATTGCTTGATCCCTCTTTTTCTGATCCTTGCCAAGTGGACTTTCATCACACTGGCAATTAGGGGGATAATAATTTAAAGAGATGACTGAACACATAAATCTGCTAATCCTTTCACAAGGCCTGCTTCCCTTAATCTCTCTCAGAACCTTTAAATTGTAAAATGGAGCTCTGCTCCCACTGCTCTTCTGATTACTCATTAAAGGCAAAACTTTAACCTCATTCCTTCTGCCTCACAGGCTTTCTAGAGGCAAACATAGGCCCAAACATCCTGATTCCTGGATCCAGTTTGAAGTCTTCCATGACACAACATTGCCATTGTATAACAGATTATCAGAGAATTATTTTTTTTTAAATGAACCTAAATTTTAAAGGGTGCAGAAGAATGTAGAATAGGACTGCTATCATTTTAGTTGTCCTGCTCCTGTGCTATTGACTGCAGCCTGATGCCCCAAAATTAACAGATTAAATCTAGTTTCTCTGCTCACCTGCTGCAACTGCTAAGAGGCTTCTAATAAAAGTGCTGAAACAGTTAAAAAGTTATTAGTCCTACAAGATGGATAGTTTACTCCCTGGAATGGGAGGAAATCTATGAGAAGACAAAACCTGCTCAGGACAAAGATGGTTTGCTAAACTGTTTGCCCAGTGCTATTTAGAGACAATTCTCACATTATACAGACATGTTCAGGAAGCACAGAAATACACGTTTGTGACCAGGCTGAGGAATGCCTAGTGCAGCTGCTAGTCTGCAGGATATGGAAAAGTCATGCTTTTAAAGCCCAAGAAGTTACTAGTCCTCAAGATGATGGAGGATAATCATGAAACAGTTTTTATTAAAGGAAGCTTAACAGAAACTATAACAAGTTTGTATGTGAGGGTATCAGAAGTGAATGTTCTTCCATTTCCCCTCTTCCTGCATTTGGTGCTCTTCCTTGTCATGAGATACCTTCTCTTCCTGCTCCTGTTATCCTCCCAAAAGCGCTTCATGTGTTTTTTCCAAGAATTCTTCACCCTCCCTGACAAGTTGGATAAGGTTACCTCAAGCCCTTGTATCTTCTCCTCCAGTAAAGCTACCAGCTTACACTTGCTACAAATGTAATTAATTACCATTGCCCTTTGGTAAAAAGACAAACATGGCACAGATTTTCAGGTCGGTACTTCAGCGCTCTCATCAGCCACGTTGCTTGGGTCCATATAAGAAGTTGACCAAACTTTCCCACACTCCCCTCAAACTCCCCTACAAAACTACCAGACAAAATTCCCTGTTTGCTCACTTCAGACCACTCACTCCTACGTGTGTGAGATAATTTCTACGGCTCTGCCATTGCAAGCCCCACCTTCAACTCAAGTCACGTGACCCAGCAGCCACAGGAGAAAGTGGAAAAGTGGAGGGAAAACACACAGCAGCCAACTGAAGCCTCTTCTCAATATCCAATTGATCTGCAGCAATTATCAGATGATATTATTTACTTCCATTCTATGAAAAGCTTCAACCATCCATTTCCACACGTTTAACCTTTGTCGTGCCACAGTGTGTTTGTATAGTGATCTTGGGGACCGAGTATACAGAAACCCAAAGAAACACTGAAGGTTTTACAAAAAACTTTATAAGAATAAATAACTTCCTACGCACAGCTCCCTACCCCCTCCCAGTTTATATGTCCATAGCAAGATCCTGCTTAGTTTGGGGGCAATGGCCAAGTATCATGAGGTTGAGCTGCTCCCACAAAGATTCCAGTGGCAAGTTACCAGTTTTCTCCGCTCCTCATAGCCATTCTTTCCCATTAGGATTGCCAACTTGGGGTTGGAAAATTCCTAGAGATTTGAGAGTGGATCCTGGGAAGGGTAGGATTTGCAGACGGAAGAGGACTCAACAGGTAATAATGCCATAGAGTACACCCTCTAAAATTGCTATTTTTCTCCAGGGGAACAGATCTCTGTCATCTGGAGATCAGTTGAAGTTCTGAGAGATCTCCAGGCCCCACCTGGAATTTAGCGACCCCACCTCCCGTGCAATTCAGGAGGTTTCCTTTTGATATTCCAGCAATTTAATCAACACAATTTTCTTCAACAGCCAGGATCTCAGAAATAAGGTTGTTGTTGTTTTTCTCTTCCTTCCTTGGTATCTCTCTTCTCAACTCTCTCTACTATGCAACAACCATTGCTCTTGTCTACTGCCATCTTCCTCTTCCAAGTGATTTTCTGCACTAGGCAAGGATCTGATGATTGGCTGACTTGGGAGTAGATTGTGCTCGCAGAGCGCTGTGTATTGAAGACTTTGTTTGGATTTACCTGTCCCTCCCTGATAAGAGTGGTGAATCTTTTCCAGTGGTCTGCCTCCAAATACATCCCTTTGATTTCCAGAAAGTTTAGAATGAATGTAATGATAACTCTGTTGATGTCCTTGTAGGGATATAAAGTCAGAGTTTAACAAGTGTAATCAGCAGGGTTGCCCCCTGGTGCCCACTCTCAATGCCTTGTATGAGCCTGATTTACTGAGAAGCTGATGGAGCATAAAGGGGGTGAGCAGAAAACTCATGCTGGATTTCACTGAACATGCCTATTTGCAGGCTCTGTGTGATGATGGTGAAGAAACCTGTCTTACCCACCACCACCACTGTGTCTGATGAACTGTGTCCATTTCTTCTGGATGGTTGTGAAACTCCTTAAGCCCTAGGATGGAATCCTGGGATGTGAACCGTCTGTAGCCCAGCATGAGGCTTTTGCTCAACAGTTGGCTGATAAAATCACTAAGTCATAGTGACTGCAGAATCTATACTCACACAAGGTCAGAAACAGCTACTTATCACAATTGCTTTTATATTTTCTCCTCTCTCCTTTGATGATCTGGGCTGGATTCTTGGAATTGTGAAAGTCATTACATACACATTAAATCCTTCCTCCTACTCTAGCTGAATAAAGCTAGTTACTATCTTATTTATGAGCCTATGTGCCGGTGGAGATCACATCACAAGGGAGTTCTGTCATTGTGACAGGTGAGCTCTGTGGCAACTTGGAGTACCAGAGCCTTTATATCTCTTGATCCTAACCTTTTGAATTTTCTGTCTGAAGATATTAAGAAATCTATATCTTTGATAAGGTTCCAGAAAGGATTTCAGCCTTCTTGGTAATTTGATTGATTTTGTGGCTTTTTTCTGGACTTGGTTGCTACTGTTGTTCTTTTGTATTATTTTGTTCGTAGTTTTCTATCTGTTTTGAATTTATAGAAAAGAAATCTAAATGCTTCAAATGAATAAGAAAGGTGTGTGTGTGTATCTGTGTGATTGATCTGAACTGATAGTTTATGCTGTCCATTTTCCAAATTATTGTCCTCATGCCTCTTCTCCTGCCTTGATGGAACTTTTTCCTTTCCTTTTTTTTTTTAAAAAGTGTGAATTTATGCCATTTCACTCATACATCCTAAGATCCTTGTTAATGTTTTTTTTTTTTCCTGGCAACTTTTGTTTTTGGAGGAGTTAAATCTAGTTAAGCTACAATTTCATTTGAAGATAAGATTTGATCCCCTATTATTAGCAAAACAGATCAAAATGTGTGTGTGTTTGTATGTAATGTTACAAATTAAGGAATTATTAGGAAATACAATTTTAAAATTCACCAAGACACAATTGTGTAAGGAAAACACAAACTACTTCTTCTGGCACAGCGAAGAACAAAACAAAAAAAGAAAAGTGACAAGTTGCTGGTTGAGATACAGACTGATTCCCAAATCTCATTAGCCTAATCCAGTTTCTCAACCAGGGCTTCTTCAGGACATCACCAGGAGCTTCACAAGAAGTTATGGAATGAATGAATGAATACATTGAAATACTGTGAAAAGTTCTAAATATCCCTCAAAATATCACAGTTGTTAAGATTACGTAAGCTGACACACAGAGAGAGGAAGAGAGAGAGACAGACAGTGAGAGCATCTCTTTACAAATAAATTTTCTTGATACTAATTTAGTAGTAATTGAATTGTGCTCCCTGCCATCAACTTTTTGTGGCTTGCTTTCATAGGTTGGGGTTCCTTGGGATTTTAAAAATTAATTTAAGGATTCCTCCAAGGAAAAAAAGATTGGAAAACACTGGTCTAATTATAAGAAGAAAGTATGAACAGATGTATTTGGTTTGTCAATCTACTTTCCTGCAGTGTTTTTTTTTTTTTAATTTCAGTAAAATCACGCAACATTTTGTGATTCTGTCCCTCTCTTAGTGTGACAGTGATATTATTATGCCTCAGGCTAAACTCGTGAAAATATGAATATGGACAGAAAATGTAAAGTCTCACAAACAGTTTTAGTAGCCGTTTGTACACTCTGCTAGTGGGCAAAAATATGAACACAGGAGAACTGTGATCAGAATTTTTAAAGCTTTACCTTGCAGCCATGTGGGGCTCCAATTCAGAAAAGGGCCAGAGTTTATTGCCACACAGTTTTAGATACGTTTTTAATAGGTACATTTAGGAAAATGTGGAACGCTCTGTCCATGGAGGCCTGGGCCCAGCAGGACATATTATCGTTCCGCCGGGCCTGTAAGACAGAGCTGTTCCGCCAGGTGTTTAGTGGTTGAAGGGGGCGGTGCCATGTCAGCCTCCCACCTTTGGGGTGGGGTGGGGGGTTCTCCCCACCATTGCACCTTAATGTATTTGGTTAATTTATTTTATTATTGTTTATTGTATGTTGATTTTAGAATTATTGTTTTCTTGTTTTTATTGATTTTAACCGTTGTTCACTGCCCAGAGCCCCTGAGGATGGGTGGTTTATAAATCAAAATAATAATGATGATGATGATGATGATAATGAATTTTATTTACTGGTATTGTAATCAGATGTTTTATTGGTTAAAAAAGAAATTGTACACAAATGGTAGACTTTATACAGCAAGTAAGATCTTCTTTACAATGGGGGTGGGTGGGTGACGTTGAATGTTGGGGACTGACAGCCAGGGAAGTGTACCACTTAAGACTGAGCTTGGATCCACAAATGCAGGAGAATGAGGTGGATGAATTCTGAGGTGATGGAATGGAATGCACCAAAACTAGATCGGAGAAGCATCTTAGAGTTTGCCCTGGGGAGGCACCACCATGTTAGAGAGTTAGTTCCCACTCAGGAGCTCCTACAAAACTGGCTGAAATGCACTCTTTCTATTCAGTATTCCAGCAGGGGGAATATCTCCATTTAATCAAAGCAGCTCAATTGACTAAAGATGCTAAGCAGTTTCAAACCATTATTAATTAATTTGCTATACACTATAGTACCTTTAATCACCATTCATACTGTTGATAGGGACAGCAATAGTGCTATACTATTGCTTCAAGGACAGGGGGACCAACATGGGGGAAGCTATGCAAAAAAGCATAGAGTTTTTTACATCATCTTCAGTTAAATCAAGAACAAACACAGGAAGCACCCATACTAGGGGAAGGGTGACCATGCTCCCATTACCAGGCAGCCCTTTGTCCCATTTCTCAATACAGCATGTGGTTAGCAGGGCCAAAAGTATTGTCACTAAAATCCCAATATGGTGCAAAGTGAAATTTTATGCCCTGTCTAGGTGACTGGTATTGAGGCTCAATATCCATTTCCCTAGCTGCATAGGAGCTGCTTCTCTGTGATAGTTTACATATGTATATAGGAAGATCCTGTTGGATCAGATTAGTGGTTATGTCCTTATAGGGATGGCCCACTCACAGAATGTTGGTGGCTGTTCCCCACGATTCCAGATTCTCTGTTTGCAAAGTGGTTGCAGGCTGCTTAGTTTCCATTTTTTTGGCATCTTTTCTAGAATCGCACTTTCCCTGGTCTCTTCTTTGGCTGCAGGCAGATGGAACACTTCTTCTGTGTTCTTGGGCATGTGAATGGTTAAAGCACTGTAAGGAATCATCCAATCACAGCCCAGCTCCTCCCCAAAGCTCTCAGCATGAAATCGCGCATATGCAGAGCAAAAAAATAATAATAATGAAAGGGAGGCCGACGATGATGACGAAAATGCCCGACCTCCCCTCCCAAACTGTTTTTTCAAAGAACTGTGGAGGCTGTCCTGTGAACTCAAAGCACAAAGTAAGCACTTTTGGGGAGTGTGTGTGGAGGCTGAATTTTTGGAGCAACTTAGCAAAAACAAGCAAAGGGTGGGAATGACTGGCAGTGTGGAAATGGCCCTAGTCCAGCATGTACTTTCCTTAGAGGGCCAACAAACAGGCACTTTTGAGATGGATGAGGGCTAAGAAACTGAAACTGAATCCCAACAAAATGCAGGTGCTACTGATACAGGAACTGGGGTGTCTCCTGTTCTGGAAGGAGTTGCACTCCCCCTAAAGGAGCAGGCTTGTAGCTTGGGGGGAATGCAGCTGGACCCAGGCATCCAGTTGGATGAACAGGTGGCAGTGGTGGCCAGGGATGGCTTTCACCAGCTTTAGCCTTTCCAGGGTGGGAAAGATCTTGCCACTGTGGTGCTTACCCTGGCAACATCTAGATTAGATGCTGCTTCAATGTGTTGCCTGTGGGGCTGTCCTTGAAGACTGTCCAGAAGTGATGGTACAGAATCTGCAGCCAGAATGTTGACTGGAATGGATCATAGGGAGGACCATATATCACTCAGGTCTTGTTCCCTCTACACTGGCTCCTAGTTTGCTTCCATTTCTAATTTAATGTGCTGGTATTGGCCTTTAAAGTCCTATATGCATTGGTGCCAGTGTACTTTAAGAACTTACTTCTCTCATATGAACCTACCTGTCCACTCCTGTCATCATCAGAGGCTCTGCTTTGAGTGCCCTTGGCATCTAAGGTTAGATGGATGCAGGGCTTTTTTCTGGGAAAAGAGGTGGTGGAACTCAGTGGGATGCCCTTGGAGAAAATGATCACATGGCTGGTGGCCCTGCCCCCTGATCTCCAGACAGAGGGGAGTTTAGATTGCCCTCTGCGCCACCAAGCAGCGTGGAGGGCAATCTAAACTTCCCTCTGTCTGGAGATCAGGGGGTGGGGCCACCAGCCATGTGACCATTTTCAAGAGTTTCCAGAACTCCGTTCCACCACGTTCCAGCTGAAAAAAAGCCCTGGATGGATGGCAGCTTGGTAAAAGGCCTTCTCTTTGTGCCAAAACTTTGGAACTCCCCCCCTCCCCGAGAGATGTGTCTGCCTCCAGCCCCCACTGACCTAGTGCTCAACTTATGCAGCTCCTGCTGGGAGCAGTAAAGCTTTGTGCCTGGCACTCACTTTCATAGTGCCAGGCAAAGAGCTCCAGCCAGCAGACAGATGCTGGAGAGCTATGCTGGGTTGGTCAGGGATGCTTCTCCTGGAGAACAAGCAAAACCTGGATTTCTGGCTCTACTCCTTTTCCAAATCTTGTCCTGCCTGCTTACCACTAAATGCAAAAATGTGTTTATTCCAGTAGGTATAAAAACTGATAGAACACTTTACACAAACAAGTTATAGAGAATCAGGAAATCCCTTCCTGTGCGATTGAACCATCAATGTGATTAGCAGAAATGTTGTGCACAGAAATGTCAGCTGGAGCAACCTGATCAGTGAGAAGATCTGCTAATTCTTCCAATTACACTATGTTCTTGACAGGCTGATATCTGTAGAGATACCCGCTACCCTTGCTGCTCCTCCCACTGCTCAAAAACGAAACCTAAAACAAACAGAAAGGCACCAGAACAACAGTCAGATCTGAATGTTTCCAATTCTTACAGAAGGCTATATTTTCCTCCATTTGGATTGGTTATGTTGGCTGCCTTAAAGAGTGGATGCTATTTGAGTCCTTATCCAATTGCATATCCCTGATTTTTATTACAAGAGTTGGCAATTCTGTGGAGGAGGGAGAGATGGGAGACTTGAAAAAACTGAATTGGAAATATGTGGCGTACTTCCCTCCTCCCTTTCAAGTGGCATCACATCTAATTTTAGTGCATACATCTTTTACATTGTACACTCATTAACAAAGTGACAGCATAACATTTGAGCCAGAGCATAATAATCCTATCAACATAATACCATTGTATAACAAAATATACTTTTTAAATGCTTCTTTTTCATGTCTACTTTGTGATATGACTAGTAAGTGCATTATTGATCTTGATCTTATTTCTTATTGACTGTCAGTTGATTTGGTGCTAGCTCAGCAACCTGCACAACCCACACACAGGCTTCACTTATAGCCTTCCATTCCTGCAAGACCATTGTTTTTGCAACCAATGAGGCTCACACAGCAAAATATCTCAGGCAGCTCATCAGAGAACCTACACTGTCAAACCCTCTTAAAGTTAAGCTCTTAATTCATTGACTATTATCTTTTTGTCAGAGAGTTGAACTAGTAGAAAGTAGAACAGCCCCAGTTCCTTTGCCAGGCATGGTATGGTGCTCAAGGAACTGCTCTTTCATGCTACAGTTGCTGCCTGGTGCTGTTTAATAGAATCAGACAGAACCAGAAACAATACATAAATGTACAAATAACAACCCTAAACTGATAGTAAAATGTAATAGGAGATCCTAGTCATTTATTGCCATTATTTACATCTTTTGACAGTACAATTTTGCACATATTGTTCCCAAGGAAAGCTTTAAATGCCATACTTATTTTTTTCAAGGCACAGGGAACTCGTTTTATTCCCTCTTGAAGTATGTAACAACGTTTGTGCATGGCTCATGATTTATCACTTGGGAAATTCTTAGAGATTTATGGGTGGTGCCTGGACAGCATGGAATTTGGGGACAGGAGGGAGTTCAGTGGAGAAGTGATGACACAGAGTCCACCCTCTGAATCCACCCTCTGAATCCACCATTTTCTCCAGGGGAACTGATCTATGAAGTCTAGAGATCAATTGTAATTCTTTCTAGGAGAACTCCAGGCCCACCTGGAGTTTGACAGCCCTATGTCATCAATAGCACCATCTCAGTGACTTGGAGAAGATAAACATCAATAGGGATATGGATTTGGAATTTAATTAAGCAAAATCTGATCCAACTACACCTTGTTCATGAATCTCAGATCAATGTGTCCCAAAAAAATACCTCTTAATTTCAGTAACAAGCTGAATATGCTGCATCTGAACATAATTTTTATGGTGCTGTGATATCTGGGACTTTAGTCTGCTTTCAATGTACATTTCCTGACACCAGTTTTAACTTTCCATTTCTTTAGGGCAGAGAGGAATAGGGCGGAGCAGTGAGAGAACAGAATTACTTAGCACATCATGTCTGGCAAGGATCTTATCCAGCCAAAATATATAATCAATGTTTATACTAAACAGGATTGTCCCAGTTGGTGACTCTTTGTGCAGCAAGAGTTTCCCCTAATTATTGTACCAACTTGGAGGGCTTTCTAGCATTTTTACTTGAGCTATTCTGGCATATGGCAACACATGGTTAAGTGGGCAGGAACAAAACTTTGCTAGGATGGTTAGAAACAGACCTCAAGAGATGGTGTGGCATAGTAACTAGCATGTCAGACTAGGATGTGGGAGAACTGAGTTCAAATCCCCACTCTGCCACGGAAGCTCACTGGATACCCTTGGGCTCATCACACTCTCTCAATACAACCTACTTCGCTGAGTTGTTGTTGTGAGATTATGGTGGAGGAAGGAAAAAGAATGTGACAAGCCACTTTGAATCCTCACTGCAGACCAAGAAGGGTATAAATAAAAAACAAAATAAAATTAATATAATGTGATATTCACATTCTTTAAAGTTTGAATACAATAACAACCCTGTATATGTGTTATGATGAATTTACAGTGCCCAAACAACATTTTTAAGGAGCAAAATCAGGTGAACCTGGACCCAAATTAAATGAAATGTTATATACATTCCCTAGAAGTCAGTTTTGTAGAACCATATCCCAAATAGCTTGCCCATGAAGCTGCCTTGTACTGAGTCAGACCTATCAAGGGTTGTTTCCACACAACCTTAATGGGACAGCCTGCTAATAGAACTTTGGTGGGTTATTTCACTCATTACATATGTCATTGTTTCCCATGCACGAGTGGGTCATGATAATCCTGATTTTAAGCGTTTTTGTGAAACTTGTTTTGTTCTGTTTTAATTTTTGATGCCGGTTTTTTTGCGCGATTATCTACCGGATCAATGTATCTGGAGGCTTTGTTTAGCTTCAGAAGAGCTCTCCCACAAATCTCCAGCGGCTCTCGCCATTACCCCTTCTACCCCCAGACACATGCAAGAGTCTATCTTGCAAGCGCAATCATATAACCCCTCCCCCCTTTTTAAACTTTTTAAAACAGTCCTTGCACTATTACGATAAAGGGAATCATATTGCACTGCTTGCTACATTGGATGATTTAGAAATTGGACCCTATCAGCACTCCCTATCAGCACTGGATCATTTAGAAACGGGCCCTATCAACAGTCCCCTCCCGCGCCTTCCCCAGTGGCATCAGTCGAAGGGGGGATTGGGGAAGAAATCAGGGGCTCTTCTTCCTCTGGCCCCTCAGCCACCATTCAGCTTGTGCACGGCCCTGCCAGGGCCCTGCAGAGGTGGCGGAGAGCCCCACCTCTGGCTGCTGCATGACCTTGGGAGGGCCTCACCGCTGCGCTGAGCCTTTCCATGTTGTCTGGAAGCCCAAGGAGGCAGCGGGGAGGCAAACCGTTTTACCTCCGATTCGCTTCTTATCCCTGCATACTACACCTGCATGGGGAAAAGGAATGAGTGGTTAGTTACACAGTTTGCCTTTTAGATAGTAGGATATGGAATCATGCAATCACCATACTCTGCTGTTTGCATATTTATGAAACACTTTTGCATTTAAAACTTTGAGTGGGAAATCAACGGTAAAATGTATGCCCAGTTTCTACAGAAACTGAAAGATGGGGCAATGGTATAGTGCAATCCCTCATGCGCTCAAAAAAAAAAAACGGAAAGTTGGGTGGGAATGTGCCAACATCATTTGTGACGAGATGCAGATAAAGAACACATTTTCTGTTTTGGGACTTTTTTTTTTTTGCAAAAAACACCCACAAAACATGCATGAGGATGATGAGTTCTCAAAGCGGATTGGGAAGACATGGTTTTGGGACAGGGAAACCCCCCAAAAATTGGAGCATGTGGAAGTGACCAGGGAAAACGCCCCAAAAACGGAGCATGTGGAAGTGACCAAGATCAGTATTGTTTACTCAGACTAGCAGTGGCTCTCTGGGCCTTCAGGTAGAGATGTTTCACATCCACTTGCTACTAGAGATGGGCACAAACAGAAAAAAACCACGAACATGATGTTTGTTGTTCATTGCCATCCACGAACAGGGACTCACAAACAACCACAAACATGGCCCTGTTCATGAACATGTTCGTGGTTGGCTGTTCATAGGGGCCAGCAGGCTCTCCTCCAGCCATCATCCAAGTCAAGATCCCTACTGCACCACTCCCAGAAACCTGACCTGAGCAGGCACCGGGAAAGGTACCAATAATAAATAATAGCTTGGTCCCAGAGCCTGGAAGCAGCCCTGGAACTTGAAGGGGTAGATCCCTACTGCACCACTCCCAGAAACCCTACCTGAGCAGGCAGCAGGAAAGGTACCAATAATAAATAATAGCTTGGCCCCAGAGCCTGGCAGCAGCCCTGGAACTTGAAGGGGTAAATCCCTATCCCACCACACAAAGAAAATTCAAGCACCAATGCACTCTCTATCAAAATGCCAACAGCAACTGTCTCTCTCCCTCTCCACTGTCTGCAAAGTCAGAGCTGGGAGCCCCCCTCCCCTCTGGTCTTTGCTCCCTTGTTGTAACAAATTTGGAGTTCCACACTTGAAAGGAAGACCTGTCTATCAAGCTAAATTGGGCTTAGATTGGGCTTTCCAGGGCAACAGCAGGAGTTCAGACAATCCCTACCTAAGTTGCCAAGGGAATTGATTGCAGGTGCCCGATGAACAGCAATGAACATCAACAAATGAGGCTTGCGACGACTACCTGTTCATTTAGAATGGGGCCTCACGAACAGCTTGTTCGCGAACAGCAGATTGGGCTGTTCGTGGCTTTTTTTGGTTCGTATTGCTGTTCGTGCCCATCTCAACTTGCTTCCTGCTCCATTTTACTGGAGGTGCTGGGGCCTGATCCTGGGACCTTTTATATGCAAAGCAGCTACCACTTCCCAGATGTCATGTAAGGAGTGGCCAAGCCTATGAGGGACCAGTAGTGGCAATGGAACAATCTCTCCCTTGACACTTCCCTTTCCCATCCCTAGGGCAGAGCCTCCTGACAGCTGATTGTCAAAAGGATGATTATTGAAGGGTAAGCTGTCATTGATTAGCTGGCTGGTGTGTGGATCTTTAAATGGTGCCTCTGTGGCCCCTCTGGGCTTGGTCAATGTCAGCTTTGATGCCATGGGGTGCCAAGAAGGAAGGAGTCTGGCATTGTCTCTACAAGCCTAACACATTTAATGCCTGAGACAGCATTCAGCAGCAGCAGACAATCTATAGCAGAAGTAGGGATTACTAGCTTGCTCTTTTCTCAAATAAATTATTAATGGCCTTTTGACTATTGGCCATTTTCCCTCTCATGCATTACAATCCCAGTGTTGTATTGGGTATGCATTTTTAATACACTAGGCTAAGTCCTGACATCTGTGCTTGGAGTGTAGCACGGCATGGCAACAATCCTTGCTTTCTGTTGATGTCATCCACCTTGGGCACTCCTCTGGAGAAGCAGCCAAGAAATAACCTCAGTAAACAAATAACGTTGTGTGAGAGAGGTTAATGTGTGGGTGCTTAGGCCCAGAACTTGGTGCTGTTTTGCTGGTCAGTTTTGATTAAAACAATTGGAGGGATAAACAATTGGATCAGGATAAACCACGATGACTGCTAAGAGCTAAGAGCTGTTAAAACAGCTCTTCAAATGAACCTGATCATGGATGGCAACAAGCTGGGCTGGAAGACGTAACCTGAGGTGTGACTCTGTTTTCCCCCAGTGCCATCCTAAGCAGAGTAATACCCACCCAAGCCTATTAAATTTCAGTGGTCTTAGAGGGTAACTTTTGCTTGGGATTACATTGTGAGGAAACAGTTTTCAATTCAGTGCCAGGGCTTAGCTCTGAAGCTTGTAGTAAGAAAGACTTGGATCCACCACAGCTGTTCTATAGGTGGAAGGATTTCTGCCCATGGAACATGGCCTTCTTGCCTACCCCCTGCTGTTGCATCTTAAAATGTCCCCTGAAATGCTACTCCTCTGGCAACCCACAAAAAAGTTCTGGTGTTTGTTTATTTATTTAAAATATTTTTACGCAGCCTTTCCACCCAGTTTAGGGTCCCAAAGGTGGCAAACAATTAAAAAAAACATTAAAACAAGATTTTACAATACATGATATAAAAACGATTAAAAAGAACATTTAAACAAAACGTATAGGCTGTTAAAATGCAACACAGTTAAAAAAGGCATATACAAAAAGTGAGAGAATGCCAGAGAAAACAGATAAATCTTCACCTGATGGAAGACATTGATGGGACAGACCAATCTCCTTGGGGAAGGAATTCCATAATTTTGAAGCCATGACCAAGAAGGCGCATTTTTAGGTTGCCACCCATCTCACCTCAGATGGCAAGGCACCCAAAGAAGGGCCTCTGAAGGACCACAGGGCCTTGTAGGTTCATATAGTACAAAGTTTTAATTCTACCAGATGTTCAGAGTTTAAACCTGGAAGTGGTTTTTAGTGTCAAGATTTTGTCTTGAAAAATACAAAGTAGTAGGAGAGACATGAACATTCCTTCATTATGAACAGGCTTATTTTTTAGAACTTGAGTTTTGAATAAAAACCATCAAAGACAGCAGAAATTATTTAGACTTCCATTTCAATAACTAGGGAAAGATCAATATATCTACTTATCAGCATGGCCAAATATGTGTATACTTAAATCCAGAGATGAGAGCCATTAACAGATAAGATAGATCTATCTACAAACTTAGAAAAGACCCAGGTTTGCAGAAAAATCTGAAATCGATAAATAAATAAATAAATAAATAAATAAATAAATAAATAAATAAATAAATAAATAAATAAATAAATAAATAAATACCACTTGGAGGTTATACCTCCACCACCACCCCCCTCAAAACACCTGTAGCTTTAAGAAGCATATGCCCTCTGTTGCCCTTGCTAGACAGCCACAACAGTATTGTCACTTGAAGCCTTGGTTTCTAAAAGGCAAGGGAGGGGGAAGAGCCTTTCAGGGAGGACTCGTTGGGGTGAAGTTACCACCAGATAACTTGTTGTCACCTAACATTAGGGTTACCACCAGTCCACCAGTGGGAACGGGGGATCCACTGCTTCCAGCCTCCATCTCCCCCACTCACCTAGGTGGGGGAGGGGGGAAGCACAGGGAATGAGCCCAAGCTCAAGAAGGAAGGGTAAGTGGGGCTGATTTGGGGTAAGTCTCCCCCCTGCATTTTCCCACAATCCCCTATCCCCTAGGTTGGACTCCAGGGGACCTGGCAACCCTACCCAATATGCATGTTGAACAGGGCAAGCTGCTTGCTCCTTTTCAACAGTAGCCACCACCAGAAAGCCAGTACAGTATAGAGGTTAGAGTTTCATACTAGAGAGACCTAGGTTCAAAACCCCAGTATGCCATGGAAGCTCACTGGGTGACCTTGGGCCACTCATACATTCTCAAGTAAGTGCCATACAGGGTTGTTGTGAAGATAACATGGAAGAGAATGATATAAGCTGCTTTGGGTCCACATTGTGGAGAAAAGTAAGGCATAAATGAAATAAATAAATAATAAATACAGCTAAAGATGTGGGGCAGATAATAGATAGGCGATAGGTGGAAACGAGAGAAAGAAGAAAGGAAAAGTGAGGGTATGGGGGCTGCCAGGAGGAGGGAAATAGGAAATAACGTGGGGAAAGAGATACAGGGGAAACTAAGGGGGCTCCCCACGAGTCCTTGCATGTTCCCCACAGTGCAACTGAGCCTGGTCCTGTGGCCAGCACTGCACAACTAGGTCAGACTTCCCAGGGAGAGTCTGCCAGGCATAAGGAAGCAGGGAAAACAGAATGTTCCAGATTACTCTGGTCAGGCCTGATTTAGATACAGATGTGCAATTAAGAAGACTTTAGCATCTAGTTAGTTTTCCTGTATCAAGTCATTTAACTCTTGGCAAGAGGCATGCCGCAGATAATGTCTTAGGTTTGTTACCGGGCATTGTACACAAGTAATACAATTATGGAGTCTGCTTCCATTTTAAGCCTTTATTATTACAATATAATTATTCAGTATTCTTGATATCAACTCAATCAACAGAAAATCATCCCATCCTTTATAACTTTAGATCAGTAAAGAGACCAATTACAGCAAGTATCTTACCCAAAGATAGGAAGGTCACAGGCAAGGAGCTCTTCCAAAGAAGAAGCTTGCTATCAGTTTAGCTTGTCATATTTATAGGGTTTCTTAATCTTTTCTTAATAATAGTGGCTTCAGAGACTCAAATTCTTGGCTAACTTATTATTTCATGATTTCATACACCAAACAAGATTATCCATATTTGAAACATCTTGAAACATATAACAATAGCTTGTTCATTCTTTCTACTTTTTATGTTAACAAAGTCTATGTAGAATTAGTGATTACTAGTTTCTCATATGTATGAATATCTTTTGGCCCTCTACCATGTAACTATCCTTGAATAATGTTGCCAGTCTCTATGAAGTTAGACATTCCTGCCATTCTGGGCCTTGGAACATTGTATGCATAAGTATCAGTTAGACGGCTCTTCTAATCTACACATGGCAATACAACTGGATAACTCTATTGTTTTATACCCCTCTCCCTTTGTGGCCTATCTAGTTATATGGCCAGGTAGCCCTGTTTCTGTGTGCATAGGTGTCTTGAATAACTTTCTTGGTCATATCCAGCAACTGTTCCCCTATAGTTCTAGCTATATCCATGAGGTGAGGGAGATATAGATAGGTTAGCTGGTGGGTGGGAAGAAGAGAAGCTACAGGGGCTTTTTGGAAAAGAAAAGCGTAAATAATGAGGAAGGGGGAAATGAGATGTCCCCTTCAAGGTCCTCTGCTTGTATTCTCCTAATTTAAAAGGGCAAGGCTGTGATCTATGAGTTCTGCAAGAAAATTCCACTCTTGTGCAAATAATGTGTAAATGACAAACTGAATTTTTCACCTTGATTTACATCTTGCATTATTTTTCAGCATACACCATGACCCAGAGATTCTACCTGTACACAGTTCCAAGGGCCTGGATGGAACCATCACTGAATAAATGCAGGTATGAACACAAATGAAGTTGCTTTATACTGAATCAGATCATTGAGCAATCCTGGTCAATAGTGGTAGCTGCTGTCCAGGGTCTCAGGTAGACATGGGCACGATCCAAAAAAAAATTCCGATTAAGCCGTTCGTGGATCTGGGCTGCCACCGAACGCGGGTCACCGATTCTAACCGATCAAGTCTCATTTCCGGTCTGGAATCGGGAATCAGGGAGGCCAACGCCCAGGGCAACCGTAGTCAGGCTCTTGCACTCGCGTGCGCACTCCTAAGTCGCCCACGCCCACGCAGTAAGCCAGCTGTCCCGGTGCGCTGCGGAGCTGGCAGCAGCGCGAGTGGCTCGGAGGCTGCCTGCGCCGTTCACCTACCCCACAAGACAAGGGGCGGCCGGCTTGCCCACACACCTCTTGTTCTGGGGAAAGACGAATGGCATGGGTGGCCTCCCAGCCTCCCGCGCTGCCTTTTGCCTTTCCCCAGGACAAGGGGCAGCTGGCTTGCCCACGCACCCCTTGTCCTGGGGAAAGATGAACGGCGCAGGTGGCCGCCCAGCCTCCTGTGCTGCCTTTTGCCTTTCCCCAGGACAAGGGGCGGCTGGCTTGCCCACACACCCCTTGTCCTGGGGAAAGGCGAATGGCGCGGGTGGCCTCCCAGCCTCCTATGCTGCCTTTTGCCTTTCCTTTGTGGCTTTCCCCCTTCCCCCTCCCACCCCTGGGTTGCTGCTCCATGGTTGGAAGGAAGCCTGCTAATCAAGGAAAGCTGGGCTTCCATTCGTGTTTTGAGGGCGACAGAAGGAGGGCAAACATAGCTCATTCTCCTGACTCCATTGCCCCGGGAATAAATTACAGGCGCCAGAGTGTCTGCAATTCCAAACAGAAACTGACCCATCCGATCAAGTCCCGAACAAGCAAACTCCCGACAGCTGGATTGATTGCCGGGGACAGAACTGATTAGCTGAGTCACGATGGTGCAAACGCCAAAATCGGGGGGGGGGGGGGTTGAAATCGTAATTCAGATCGGGCCCATCTCTAGTCTCAGGTACAGGAATTCCACATCACCTATTACCTGAGTCTTTTAAACAGAGATGCCGAGGATTGTCCCTGGGATCTCCAGCATGCAAAGTAAATGATCTACCACAGAGTCAGTATCCTACCCTGAATGTATTTATACTCATATCCACACATCTGTGTTTAAACTAGGAACTGGACATCTCCTCTTAACAAAATCAGAGCATGCAAACAATGGAAACTAAATCAGAAGTAAACCGGGCTGGAAGAAAAATGCTGAAAGCAATGGACTGCGCTGGAGCAAGGGGGGTAACAGGGCAAGGTTTCACTTCCTTCTTCCCTGGGCTCAATGTGTCAATACAGCCCGAACAGTCTGCGCAGGTCTATTGATCCTGTTTCATAAAGAGACTATATTTTGCACCCGGTTTTCAGGCACTAGCTATATACACACCAAACTGGATTATGCAGCTGTTCTTTTGATAACCCACAAACAGGGTCCAGCTTACAAACAAAACATTCAGACTGCTTACAGTAGGCTTTTAAAAGAGAAGATCTGGACTACTCCCAAGCACACACGTCTTCTTGCCTGAATGCTCTCGATACACATCAGAAAAAAGATGAGCAGACTCTTATGTCACCTCTTTGTGGAGCCTCTTCATAAAAGAAGAGTTGGCAGCATCTTGAATCCTTTTATAGTGACCCAGCAGCCTTTGCCAAGTGCTATAGTCTTGCTCAGGAAAGAATCTGCTCATTGATGTCAACCCCCCTGACATCAGTTGAGCAAATAAGACAGATGGGACTCTCATCAATAGAATGTCTCTGAAAACCCCCCAAAGCGATCCAAGCAGTTCACAGTCAGCTATTGATGATCTAGCTTGTTTACAGCAAATGTATGAGAGTTAATAACTAAACCCCTTAACATGTTTCAATCTTCCGTTTGTTTTCCCAGTCAGCAAGTTAAACAGAGGCAAGCAAGAAGCAAATGAGATATAGCCCCTTATTAATTAGGGGCTTCAGTTCAGATACTCCCTTTTCGTCACACAGTAAGAGAGCTGGCCTGGATAGCCTAGGAAAGCCCAGTCTCATCAGATCTTGGAAGTTAAACAGGGTTGGCCTTGGCAAGTAATTGGATGGAAGGAAGACCTCCAAGGAAGCCCAGAGCCAGCAATGGAAACAACCTTTGTTAGTCGCTTGCCATGAAAACCCCGCCAGGGGTCACCAAAAGTCTGCTATGACTTGATGGCATTCCCCACCACCAAGAGACCCATGGCAACAGACCAAAGCAGAGTTACGCATGCTTAATCCAATGACTATCAATGGATCTTGTGATACTTTCCCAACATAAACAAAGATTATAAATTCCAAGAATACCCCTCACTCAAAGAACTTCTGCTTTATTACTTTAACTGAGAGTTCTCAAACTATTTCTTTTCTTAACACTGCCCCTTGGCAAGGGAGTGGGGAAGCCATCAGCTGAAGTCCATTTTGCTCCCCCAGCCTAGGTTTATTCAGAGCCCTATAACACCTAACGTGTTTTCTTGGCCTGATCTATTCAAAAACCTTCAAAGAATATTATGTTGTCTCAGGAAGGTAAGATAGCTTTGATTCTCCCACTTTTCACAAGCTCTCACATTCTTGTAAATTTTCCTGAAGCTGTTAGGGCATAGAAGGCTGAGAAATTACAGCTGAAAGAGGGGTGACTTTTCCTCAGAACTTTCATGAAACCACAAAAGTGCTTCTCTTTCAGGGAGTACTAATCTCACACTATGTAATCCACCTTGAGTCTCGGTAAGAAATGCGGACTAGAAACAGACAGACAGACAGACAAAGAATAAAATGTTTCCCAGTTGTACAAGACCCTCTCACTTGGAATAGTTGTGGGGACGAATGAGCCCACATCAAAACAGGGAACATTTTCTCTCAGCAGTGGGAACACATTTCACTCGCCTTCTCTATGACTAGATCACCACTCCAAATGATGACAAATTGTTTTTATTTCACTGGACACAATGACATCAGAACACCATGCACCCAGTCATATTTGGCTATGTGACAATGCCCCTTGATGAGAAAGTCTTGTATTAGCATGCCATATAATATGGATTATTCAGGGAACTCTGTCTGCATTCCTTTCTCTGTTACAGAATCTTGGTGCACATGTCTGGGACGTGTTATACAGTCAATGAGCAGTTTTGGCAAGAACAGTGGCCACCCAAATATGGCCTTACGTGATCTAAGAATGCAACTTAAGCCATACCAAATAGTCTCCTATAGGTATGAAGAGAAACTCAGTAGTGGTAGACTGGGTATTTCAATGAAATTTGTCTGCCATTATTATTATCACTGCCAAGGAATATCTGTTCTCTGGCCCACAGTCTGGAAAGCACTAACCTACAAAAGTCTCTTTTTTATTTGAATAAGCCAAGGAAGACTATCTTAAATACATCACAGTGAGCATGAAAGACAGAAGGAACTGTTACAAGAAGGAATTCTTCAAAACCTTTCCTTTTCCAAAACATCACTGGCTGCTTAAAAAACAACCACCATGTTTTCTTGGCTAAAGCATTCTTTGGTAAAACGCATGCATTATTCAGGGCTTGTGAAATATAGCCCATATATATTTTGAGTAGCTACCTTCTGCTTCTTGTAAAATTTTATTCCTTTTCACTCTAAAATCTATCAGAGCATCACAACCACATTATTACAGTTGTTACAACTGTGGTTTGCAATTACTACTACATCTTTCAAATGTTCATTGAAGGGGAGCATATTAAAATGGATAATAATAACACACTTTGTAAACCTCTCTGAATGGGCGTTAAGTAGGGGTGTGCAAGCCAAAAATTTTCGGCTATAGCCGAAAGTAGAAAGCCGAAAGAAAATTCTCTATCGTTAAAGCTGAAAGCCGAAACAAGAATCTCTTTCGGGATTCGGGATTCGGGATTCTTTCGGCATTATTTCGGCATTCTTTCGGCTTTTTTCTATGGGAAAATGCCTCCGTCTTCCAGGACGCCTGGAGGAGGCATTTTCCCACCGAATAAGCCCAAAATTGGTGGGGACCTTCCTCTAACCCTTCTCTAACAACCACCCAAGTTTCAGACAGATTGGACTTTGGGGGGCCATGTTATGGCCCCCCAAAGCAGGTCCCCCCATCCTCCCATAAAGGAGCATCTTCTTCATTATTTCCTATGGGGAAAAAATGAAGAAGCAGGCTTCCTTTGCCAGGGGTGGCATTTTGCATGCAAAATGCCCCCTTACCCTCAGGGGCCCTTCTCCCACCCCTCCTCCCACCCCCCACCAAGGCTCAGCCTGCTCCCACTTGGGGGGGCCATTTCATGGCCTCCCCAAGTAGGTGCTCTAATCTCTACCACTGACAGCTGGGGGAGGCTTGTGTTGCCAGGGGTGGCATTTTGCATGCAAAATGCCCCCCAACCCTCTGGGGCCCTTCTCCCACCCCTCCTCCCACCCCCCACCAAGGCTCAGCCTGCTCCCACTTGGGGGGGCCATTTCATGGCCTCCCCAAGTAGGTGCTCTAATCTCTACCACTGACAGCTGGGGGAGGCTTGTGTTGCCAGGGGTGGCATTTTGCATGCAAAATGCCCCCCAGCCCTCTGGGGCCCTTCTCCCACCCTTCCTCCCACCCCACACCAAGGCTCAGACTGCTCCCACTTGGGGGGGCCATTTCATGGCCTCCCCAAGTAGGTCCTCTCAGCCCCTAAAGTCCACCCCTTACAGCCCCACACAAACCCAATTCCCCCCCAGCTGCCGCACACAGACCCAAATCCCCACATTAGCCCCTCACAGACCCAAATCCACCCCCACCTGCCCCACACCCATAACCCCAGGAACAGGCTGGCAAAGGCCAGCCCTCTCCCTTTGTTCCCTATGCTGGGAACTTCTAAACTCTCTTTCCCTGGGCAATTCTGCACAGCCCAGGGGTGCCACAATGGTGGGCACACTTCTGAGTGCCAGCTGGTCCCTGTGAAAGAACACCTGAACCACAGACACCCTCCCTCAAATTCCCCCACCACCTACAGAGATAGCTGGCCAGCCAGCCCCATTGTTCCCTATGATGGGAACCAACTGCACAACAAAGAATAAAACAAGAACAACACAAAATAAAGTTTTTAAAAAATTATTTTCTCCCTTCCAAAGTACAAGTAGGCAAAGCATTATGACACATTACACCAGCAGTCCCCCACACAGAAAAATAACACAACTCACTTAACATCAGAGAATCACAAAGCACGATTCCTGTCAAAAACACTTTATTTCTTGAACAGCTTTAGGTTACACAGCAGGGGGGAACACCAAAGGGCTTGGCAGCAGTATCTTACACAAAAATAACACAACTCACTTAACATCAGAGAATCACAAAAGCACAATTCCTGACAAAAACACTTTATTTCTTGAACAGCTTTAGGCTACACAGCAGGGGGGGACACCAAAGGGCATGGAAGCAGTATCTTACACAAAAATAACACAACTCACTTCACATTAAAGAATCACCCCAAAAAATTGCTGTCTAAAGCACTTTATTTCTGTAACTGCTTTAGGTTACACAGTAGGAAGGCACCACAGAGCAGGAAAGCAGTGTACTACACAAAAATAACACAACTCACTTCACATCAGAGAATCACACAAACACAATTGCTGTCAAAAACGGTGAAGTGGGTTGTATTATTTTTTGTAGTACATTGCTATCATGCCCTTTTGTGCCCTCCTACTGTGTAACCTAAAGCTGTTCAAGAAATAAAGTGTTTTTGCCAGGAATTGTGTTTTTGTGATTCTCTGATGTTAAGTGAGTTGTGTTATTTTTGTGTAAGATACTGCTTCCATGCCCTTTGGTGTTCCCCCCCTGCTGTGTAGCCTAAAGCTGTTCAAGAAATAAAGTGTTTTTGACAGGAATTGTGCTTTTGTGATTCTCTGATGTTAAGTGAGTTGTGTTATTTTTGTGTAAGATACTGCTGCCATGCCCTTTGGTGTTCCCCCCCTGCTGTGTAGCCTAAAGCTGTTCAAGAAATAAAGTGTTTTTGACAGGAATCGTGCTTTGTGATTCTCTGATGTTAAGTGAGTTGTGTTATTTTTCTGTGTGGGGGACTGCTGGTGTTATGTGTCATAATGCTTTGCCTACTTGTACTTTGGAAGGGAGAAAATAATTTTTAAAAAACTTTATTTTGTGTTGTTCTTGTTTTATTCTTTGTTGTGCAGTTGGTTCCCATCATAGGGAACAATGGGGCTGGCTGGCCAGCCATCTCTGTAGGTGGTGGGGGAATTTGAGGGAGGGTGTCTGTGGTTCAGGTGCTCTTTCACAGGGACCAGCTGGCACTCAGAAGTGTGCCCACCATTGTGGCACCCCTGGGCTGTGCAGAATTGCCCAGGGAAAGAGAGTTTAGAAGTTCCCAGCATAGGGAACAAAGGGAGAGGGCTGGCCTTTGCCAGCCTGTTCCTGGGGTTATGGGTGTGGGGCAGGTGGGGGTGGATTTGGGTCTGTGAGGGGCTAATGTGGGGATTTGGGTCTGTGTGTGGCAGCTGGGGGGAATTGGGTTTGTGTGGAGCTGTAAGGGGTGGAATTTAGGGGCTGAGAGGACCTACTTGGGGAGGCCATGAAATGGCCCCCCCAAGTGGGAGCAGGCTGAGCCTTGGTGGGGGGTGGGAGGAGGGGTGGGAGAAGGGCCCCAGAGGGTTGGGGGGCATTTTGCATGCAAAATGCCACCCCTGGCAACACAAGCCTCCCCCAGCTGTCAGTGGTAGAGATTAGAGCACCTACTTGGGGAGGCCATGAAATGGCCCCCCCAAGTGGGAGCAGGCTGAGCCTTGGTGGGGGGTGGGAGGAGGGGTGGGAGAAGGGCCCCTGAGGGTAAGGGGGCATTTTGCATGCAAAATGCCACCCCTGGCAAAGGAAGCCTGCTTCTTCATTTTTTCCCCATAGGAAATAATGAAGAAGATGCTCCTTTATGGGAGGATGGGGGACCTGCTTTGGGGGGCCATAACATGGCCCCCCAAAGTCCAATCTGTCTGAAACTTGGGTGGTTGTTAGAGAAGGGTTAGAGGAAGGTCCCCACCAATTTTGGGCTTATTCGGTGGGAAGATGCCTCCCCCAGACGTCCGGGAAGACGGAGGCATTTTCCCATTGAAAAGCCGAATGAAAGACGAAAGAATCCCGAAACGTTTCGGCTTTTTTCTTTCGGCTACCCGAAACGTTTCGGGATTCCCCGAAACGTTTCGGCATTCCCTGAAAGAAGCCGAAACACTTTTGTTTCGGCATTCTTTCGGCATTCTGAATGCCGAAACGCACATCCCTAGCGTTAAGTTGTCCTGAAAGGTGGTATATAAATTGAATGTTATTATTATTAAAATCATGGGCTGTCCCCTAAAAATCCTAATATTTCTTTTCTCTCAAGGTTGCTGCTGGTGTGCATTTACATTCAGGAAAATTCTGTGATCAGGCAATGGCTATTAGCCATGACAGCTAAATGGAACTTCAATGTTCAGAAGAAGGAACATGTCGGGGAAAGGCACAGAGAGGCTTCGGGGTCTGCCCCTTTGCTTATGCGGCTTCCAAGGGAATCCAGTGGAACAATACGGAAAACAAGATGCTTGGCTGATGGACCTTTGGTTTGATCTAATAATTCTCTTCATATGTTTTTAACCCGAATAGACAATTTCCCACAAATTCCCCATACACGCACATGAATTTACACAAGTAGTTCTCCTGGGCTGTTGCTATTTCCTCTCCCTTCAGTGCACCCACTCCAATTGGTCTGGGTTTCAAATTTCACAATAATAACTATAAAGCAGGTAATAACTAATACTTGAATCTGTCCTCATTCTCTCTGTAACCTCAAATGAAGTCATTTCATTGCAAAACATGCCCTGCATGAAGATGATGTATGTCATCTGAAATTTCTCCCTTAGTGTAGGGGAGACCACAATTCAGGGTTTTTATTCCATTCACATGACATGTTTGTTTTGTTTTATGATGCTTTTATAGTAATTTTACTTGGATAGCTTCTTTAACAAAAATAACCAGTTGTATTTTTTCAGTGTAATAGGTTTTCAGGTTCAATTTTTATCCTTTCCTGTCTTTAATTTCATTCTTGGTTTAGACCGTGGACCTTGTTTTTACAGTCCCTGACACAGTGATCTTGGTGATGTGGTTACTCACATTCTCTGGGGACGAAGACATGAAACACAGAATTTGGGTTGAACTAAGAACCTTGACTTTATTGACCATGTATCTAATCTGCCACATACTTAGCTAATTTCAATATGCCTTCCTCCTACTTGGAGGTATTCTTTCGACCAGTGTAAGGGCTTAGAAATAAGATAGCAGCTGCCCACCTTGTTTGAACACTCCACCTTAGCATCAAACTCTGGTTCAGTAAACTCACAGTTGCCCTTCTCCACTTAAGCACCTTTAAAATTTGCTGTGGAGGTCTCATTAGGGTTGCCAGCCTCCAGGTAGTGGCTGGAGATCTCCCAGAATTACAACTGGTCTTCAGGCCTCAGAGAAAATGGCTACTTTGTGGGGGGGTGGACTCTATGGAATTAGGCAATACCAAGGTCCTTTTCCTCCCCAAACCCCACTTTTTCCAGGTTTCACCCCCAGTTCTCCAGGAATTTCCCAACTTGGAGCTGGCAATCCTATGTCCAGGCCCAATGAATGGCTTACTATCCCAGATGCCCTCAAGCCACCAAGACCTGCTATAGCCTAGTGGCTAAGTGGTTGGGTTGCAACTCAGCACTCTGCTGGTTCAAATCTTGCCCCCCCTCTTTGCATATTATTGGCAGGGATGGGGTGTAAAGTCACTGCCTAGGGGTGGTGTTAACAGGAATTCTGTGGTTTTGTTGAAGTTTTAATGTAAATTATGTTTTACTGTTGTAACCCACCCTGAGCCCGCTTGCGGGGAGGGCGGGATAGAAGTTTAATTAATAAATAAATAATAAATAAATTGTTGTTGTTGTTAAAGTGCTGGTTTAGGAAAGCTTCTCTTCATCACTTCTCAGGGTACTCACTAATTATTCCATCCCCTCTTCCCTCCAACCACACTGAATCTGCCAGTGCTAACCTCAGTGTCAAAAATTCTGTTACTTGCTGGAGTCATGTTTCCTTACAGGAAACTGTAAAAAACGCACCTGTTCCACACATTATTAGGTATTGCACCATCATTGTTCTATAGCAATAACTGTCAGTAGAATCTTACTGTGTGGACAAGACAATCCAGGTGGGGACAGTGGGGTAGTTGTTACATCTAGTATACAAAGAAGAAAAAAATCCTGCAGGGGGCAGTAAGCTCTAACTAGACAGGACTAGGGGTGTGCAAAGGCACCCTGATACGTTTTTTTCCGAATCTGCTAAATCCGAATCGAGAGGCCGATTCGGAGTTAGCAGAAATCCGAATCACCTAGCCGATTCGGATTTACCGATTCGGATCGATTCGGATCAATTCGGATCGATTCGGGTGTTTTTTCAATGGGAAAAAGCCTCCCCCAGGCTTCTCTGAAGCCTGGGGGAGGCATTTTCCCACAGAATCACCCCAAATTTGGTGGAGACCTTCCTCTAACTCCCCTCTAACAACCCCCCAAGTTTCAGAACGATTGAACTTTGGGAGGCCAAGTTATGGCCCCCCAAACCAGGTCCCCCTATCCTCTCCTAAAAAAAGCCATAGCTTTAGGTTGCTGCTGCTCATCTTCATTCATTTTTTCCTATGGGGGAAAAATGAAAAGGAAGGCTTCCTTTGCCAGGGGTGGCATTTTGCATGCAAAATGCCCCCCTACCCTCAGGGGCCCTTCTCCCACCTCTACTCCCACCCCCCACCAAGGCTCAGCCTGCTCCCACTTGGGGGGGCATTTCATGGCCACCCCAAGTAGGTGCTCTTATCTCTACCACTTACAGCTGGGGGAGGCTTGTCTTGCCAGGGGTGGCATTTTGCATGCAGGGGCCCTTCTCCCACCTTTCCTCCCACCCCCCACCAAGGCTCAGCCTGCTCCCACTTGGGGGGGCCATTTCATGGCCTCCCCAAGTAGGTGCTCTCAGCCCCCAAAGTCCACCCCTTACAGCCCCACACAAACCCAATTCCCCCCAGCTGCCACACACAGACCCAAATCCCCACATTAGCCCCTCACAGACCCAAATCCACCCCCAGCAGCCCCACACCCATAACCCCAGGAACAGGCTGGCAAAGGCCAGCCCTCTCCCTTTGTTCCCTATGCTGGGAACTTCTAAACTCTCTTTCCCTGGGCAATTCTGCACAGCCCAGGGGTGCCACAATGGTGGGCACACTTCTGAGTGCCAGCTGGTCCCTGTGAAAGAGCACCTGAACCACAGACACCCTCCCTCAAATTCCCCCACCACCTACAGAGATGGCTGGCCAGCCAGCCCCATTGTTCCCTATGATGGGAACCAACTGCACAACAAAGAATAAAACACGAACAACACAAAATAAAGTTTTTAAAAAATTATTTTCTCCCTTTCAAAGTACAAGTAGGCAAAGCATTATGACACATTACACCAGCAGTCCCCCATGCAGAAAAATAACACAACTCACTTAACATCAGAGAATCACAAAAGCACAATTGCTGTCAAAAACACTTTATTTCTTGAACAGCTTTAGGTTACACAGTAGGAGGGCACAACAGGGCATGATAGCAGTGTACTACACAAAATAATACAACCCACTTCACCGTTTTTGACAGCAATTGTGTTTGGGTGATTCTCTGATGTGAAGTGAGTTGTGTTATTTTTGTGTAGTACACTGCTTTCATGCCCTGTTGTGCCCTCCTACTGTGTAACCCCTACTGTTCCTGGGGTTCCTGTGTTGTGCCTACTGTGTAATCTAAAGCAGTTAAAGAAATAAAGTGCTTTTGACAGCATTTTGGGGGGGGTGATTCTTTAATGTGAAGTGAGTTGTGTTGTGTTATTTTTGTGAGGTGGAATGCTGGAATGCCCTTTGGTGTGTCCCCCTGCTGTGTAACCTACTCTGCACATGTGTACTATCTCCAAATGTGTGTATGGGATGGAGTTGCTTGTTTGAAGACTTTCACATGTGGATACAGGATGCTTTCAGCCAAGGCATTTCAGGTGGAGTAGACTGTACCATGTTGCTACTTGAACATTTCATCACGTTTAGGATCTCTTGCTCACTCATTATTCCTGTGTGGATGACTCTTCATCTTTGCTTGTTCCCTGCCTGTAAAGCTTTCTCCCCATAGTGTTCATCCTGTTGCTCTATTTACACACCATCCAGTTGATACACAGGCCCTCAGGAGGTGTGTCACTTGAGTGATATGTAATCTGGACACGGGGGCAGATTCCATGGACAAAAGCCTTTCCAGAATCAGGAGGATTCTTTAGCACATATCCAGATTATTGATGGGGCAACCACAGTGGCAGCACCACCCTCATTGCTAATGGAGCATGAGTTTGGTCTTGTCAGTGAAATTCAACAGCTGCCTTAAGGAGGATACAGAAATGAAATAAGAGTCAAGTTGGTGTACAGGCCAGTTAATCAGACACTCTGTAAACTGCAGAGTGCACCAGCATAATACTTGGAGAATTATTACTAAAAACATGCCTGTAACTCTATTATGCATTCCCTCAATCTATGTTGCACCTCTCATGACACAGAAAGAAATGTCCAGTTTTGCAAGTGAGAATCCATTCTGATTCATACTCTTTCAGAGCAATGATCAACTCGTTATCTGCTGAGACACTGGTGCTTCCTACTACCTGTAAATTAATGCAAATTAATGCCTGAAGTGAACACCCCTCTCCGTCTCTCCATCCCACTGGTTTATGCACCACCACCCACACATCTACTCACAGAGGGCCAGCAGAAACCTTGAGGAGTCACAGTGTTATTGGACTGTGTTCCAGTGAATTTGGTGTGTGTGTGCAAGAGAGAGAGAGAGAGAGAGAGAGAGAGAGAGAGAGAGAGAGAGAGAGGTAATTCTGCCCTCAAGCTGTGGTTGGTTAATCACCGTTGTGCATATCAAGGTTTTGGAAGCCAAGCACAAAAAGAAATTTCATTATTAAAGGAAAGTAATTCTTCTTCCCAAGTCCCCATGACTCTAAAGTATTTGAGCAAATCTTCAGAAACATTAAACCAATGAAAGGCAGGTCAGATCATCACTTTTAATGACATTACTATTTAATCTTTTATCAAACTTCTACACTTTCTCTGTGCTACAGTCAGCTCTGCTGGAGTTCTTATCCAGGAGCTGAAACTGGTTTGCAATTTGACCTTGAGCAAGGAACTTAAAATCACTGACAAGCTGTTAAGAAGTAGGCTAAAACCCAGTGAGAATCCTTTGTCAGAAATCCTGAGTAATAGTCATATTATTCATACTTATTCTGGGACATTGGCCTCCAGCATTAGCCCTGTTTATAATTTCTCATTTTGTTTCCTCCTGTAGCTTTGAGTTTACAAGTATGGTGCAGGGGCAAAATGCTGGACTTAAGATCAGGGATACCTGGATCCAAATTATTACTCCGCCATTGATGTTTTGCAGCCAGTCACCATTTCTCAGCCTAAGCTCTCTTAAGAGTCTATCAAGTTTCAATGGTCTATCAACATCTGCATTGTCTATTCTGACTGACAATATTTTTCCAGGGTCTCAGGCAGGAGATCTTTTTCCTGACCTACAATTGGATCCTTTTATCTGGAGTTAGCAGGGATGGAACTTGGGTCCTTCTGCAAGCAAAGCAGGTGCTGGTAAGATATCAGAATGCTCTGCCACTGAGCCATAGCTCCAACCCAGGCTTGAGTGACTCTAGACATACAGCCACCCCAAAGCAGGAATAAGCTGTTGGCAGTCTTGCCATTTATCACTAAGGTTGCCAACAGTCCTGGAGAACAATGTCCCTTTAATAGAGTGTGAAAATGGGTGGTTGAAGATTTTCATGGCACAGAGGTAAACAACATCATATTTAGCCCCTATTAAAAATACAGGGCATTTTTCACTCAGCCTCTTGGCAACCCTAATTATTACTATTAAAACCTCTTGGTTAACTAACATCTGATGTGGTCTCTGCTGCTCTTTGACTTGTTTTACTTTGTTCCTCTTCCACTTGCACTCTCTTTGTCCTCATTGGAGAGAAAGGCAGGTTATATGCGAAGTTAATTAATAAATTAATTACATATTATGGAGAAAGAGAAATGGCCATGGCCTGTTTTCAGTGGTAGACCATCCCTGTTTGTTTCTGGAATGTGAAGTTCCATCCTCATAGGACACGAGAGAAAAGAGAACAGGACGGAGCTTCTATCACATTTCTATTTGTATCACTTTTTTAATCCTGCCATTTTCAGTTAAAGATTACAGCAAAGAAGTGGCGGTTTTTATCAGGCATTTAAATTAGCGACATGAGGAACCAGGTGGATGTTAGACAATAAAGCACTCCAATCATAAAGAGAGATAGCAGTGTGATTATAAGTTATCAAGAAGACACATTACGTCAAATCAGATAACACTTTGATAATTCAGGGGCTTCTCACATTGGCACTCTGAATTAGTGTCTGTGGGGCTGAGAGAGTAGAGGTTTTCTTTTATGGCCTATCAGGCCTATAGACAGCAATACTGAGGTCAGTACCCAAGCTAGCCCAACCTTTTCAGATCTTAGAAGCTGAGGGTCAGCCCTGGTTAGTACTTGGAAGTCCAGGGTCACTATGCAGAGGCAGGCAATGGCAACCCATCTCAGATCATCTTTTGCCTTGAAAATTCTATGAAGCTACCACAAGTTGGCTGTGACTAGACAGCATTTTACACACTCTGAGGTCAGGAAACACTGACTTGGTCTGCCACAGGTACTGCGGCATCCAAAACCCAGCCCCTCGCCATAACAAATTCCTCTTATCTCCTGCTAAGGTGTCCTCTATAATACATGTTGTAGAAATGTATATGTCATTTAACAAAAAAGAAATTCTTATAGAAGAAGAAATTGAGATCTGGGATACAGGACTTCACAGTTTAAATCCCTATTTGTCATGAAATTTACTGAATGACCTTGGGGCAATCATTCACTCTCAGCATAACCTAACTCACATGGTTGTTGTGAGGATAAAAAGGAGGAGGGGAGAATCTTAAATGCCACCCTGATGTTTTTAGAGAAAAAGCAGGGAAAAAACACAATAAAGGTCTTCATAAGCAATATTTCATCTTCATTTCCAAGGTCTTTCTTTTATGAAAGCTGAGCATATACCTTGACTGTTCCGGGACTCCCAGAACAATGCTTAAAAGAACTTGTGTAGCACCACTTTCTCTGCCTTCTATCAAAGCCATTCGTGGCCATGCATAGTAGTACTGAAACTCAGGGAGTCCAGAGAAGCAATCATATATCCTTCTGTGCTCCATCTTAATCCAGCATCCAGCTTCACATGGTGGTCAACCAATGCCATGGAAGGGAAACAAATACAGCATGGGGCCAAGACCTTCCCTTGATAATAATAATAACATTCAATTTATATACCGCCCTTCAGGAAAACTTAATGCCCAGTCAGATCGGTTTACAAAATGTGTTATTATTATCCCTACAACAATCACCCTGTGAGGTGGGTGGGGCTGAGGGAGCTCAGAGAGAGCTGTGACTGATCCAAGGTCACCCAGCTGACTTGAAGCAGAGGACCCAGTTCTCCAGATTAGAGTCCTGCCACTCTTAACCACTACACCAAAGCCTCCTAGCATTTGTATTCAGAGGTTTACTGTCTGTGAATATAGAGGTCCCACTAACCACAGGTGCTAATAACTATTGATAAGTTTTAAACCACAGATCTTGAAATCTTGAAATTACTGCTGACCCCAGGAAGTTGAGCCTGCACACACGTGGAGGTCAGGTGCACTGCACACTGGTATGTAGCTTTCAGAAAATACTTGCAACCCTAGTCTGACCTCTTGTGTGTGCCCAGGGCAACTCTAGTCTGACCCCTTGCTGTGCGTGCGCGCACTTCTGTGATGTCATCATGCAGGGCAGAGTGTGCTGCCCACACGGTGTGCTGGCGGAAGCAGCGTGGGGGGCTGGGTAGCCGCCCATGCCATTCGCCTCCCTGCAGGACAGGGGCGGCCGGCCGCCTCCTGTCCCGTGGGGCAGGTGAATGGCGTAGGCAGCCTTGCACACACACCCCGCGCTGCCTTTTGCCTGCCCCGCAGAACAGGGGGCAGCTGGCCACCCCCTGCCCTGCAGGGCAGGTGAATGGCACGGGCGGCCTTGCAGTCCCCCACACTGCCTTTTGCCTGCCCTTCAGGACAGGGGGTGCGTGGCAAGCTGGCCACCGCCTGTCCTGCCGGGCAGATGAAAGGCAGCGCGGGGGGCTTGGAGGCTGCCTGAGCTGCTGCACGCACGCTCCCGGCAGCTAGCAGCTGCTCCCGGTGCCCCCTCCCTGGTGGTGCTGGGGGCAGACTACCCCCTGCCCCCCCTCGATCCGCCCCTGTTCTCCACAAACTCTGTTTCAGAATTTGGCCTAGAATTCCAATGCATGGCAAATTACTGCATAGAATAATTTTTGATAAACAGAATATTACAGAATTTAAAGAATCAGAAGTTACCATTTAAAACAGTATGCCCATTCAAACAGATGCTGCACTCCGAGTTTTTCACAGGAGTGCCTGCCAGTTAGTCAGGTGAATGGTTATGTCAGCTGTGAAAATCACTTCTTAGAAAGAGAAAGGAATGGGATTAATTCTAGTATTCCTTCAAACTTGTAAAAGTCACCAAAGTCATCTACATGGTACCATATTATAGATGATGTGCACATGAACCTAACTGACACAGTAGCTCAGTAGTAAAATGAAGCTCACAGGCTCACATCTGGCACCTCGCTTTCAAAGGTCTCAGACTAGGAGGGTTGAGAGAGACAGTGAAGAACTTCTGCCAGTAAGAGCAGGTAACAGTAGCCTTGATGGATCAATGATATAACTAGATATAAAGCAGGTTCATATGACTGTACAATCCTTAGTACAGGCCAGTAAAGAGTAGCACCTTTAAAACTAACCAGCTTTACTGTAGCATAAGCTTTCAAGAACCACAGTTCCCTTCACCAGATCTATCTATCTATCTATCTATCTATCTATCTATCTATCTATCTATCTATCTATCTATCTATCTATCTATCTATCTATCTATCTATCTATCTATCTATCTATCTATCTATCTATCTATCTATCTATCTATCTATCTATCTATCTATCTATCTATCTATCTATCTATCTATCTATCTATCTATCTATCTATCTATCTATCTAAGTGTCCTGAGTGGCTCATCTATCTAGACATGTGTCCTGACTGGCTCATCAATGCCCAGCCCAAACCCCTGGATCTAGAAACATGAAATTTGGGGAGGACATTCCCTTTATGGTGTAGAGGCTCACTAAAAAAGAGATTATAAGAAATTCAACCCCTAAGGGAGCAAAAAGGGGTAAAATGTGCTTTCCCATAGGGATACAGCTTCCCTGTGTGGCTGGGAGGCTGCCCATCCCACTCCCCCTGACAACTGACAACTCAGCCGCTCTGCCCTGAGGTCATTTGCATATGTAGCCTTGATTGGTCATCAGCCCAACATTCTAAACAGCAGGCAGGACACATGCAGTACTCAGGACACATTCAATGACTCCCAGTCATTGAACATGTCCTGAGGTAAAAAATACACCTCCCCTCTAGAGTTGCCTGTCTCCCTTTGGGGCCTGGCTTTCCTGTGTGGCTGGTGGGCTGATGGGTCAGCTGTGGAACTATGTTCTGAGGTAAAAGTTACATCAAGGAAACTGCAGACAGTTGAAGAAAGACAGTACAAGACTCCTGAAAGAGGATTTTATATAAAAGTCAGTATGGCAGCTGAGTTTTTAAACTCATGGGGAGATGGTGCATGACCTTTCTAGGGGTCATTTCAATGTGAACATCTCACATGAACCTGCCAAAGGGCCCAACACACCACCCCTCCCTCAGTCCAACTCCACCTCACACCTCTTGCAGCCATCACCTCTTACTGCCCCCAAGAAGCCTCCTGGAAGACATTGTGCAAGATATACTGATGCTAAAAGGAGGAAGCAACTTTGAGATGCAGCAAAGAAATATGCACATCATACTTCTGCAGTGCACTGAGCAGCAGTGGCCAAGTACCAGCAAGTCCCGAGTCCAAGGGAAAAGTGACCATCCCTGCAGGCCTGGGCACAGTAGTGATGACCCTAGCAGACCTAACAGCCACAATAAACCCTGATATCATCACAATCACGGAGAAGTCCATGAACAAGCTGTGCAAGCATGCCATTCTGACCCCCAAGAACAACAAGGCTGCCATCATTAATGAAATACAACTTAACTCCCTCGAAGGGAGTACAGATCTGTGGACTCAGTGGTACAAATGGATGATGCAGTCCACTACCCTGTGGAGTTCCTCAACATGCTCAACCCTCCTGGCTTCCCAGCCCACAAGCTTCTCCTCAAAGTGGGGGCTCCAAAGTTGTGGAAAACCACCAATGAGGTCTACAAAGAGGTCCTTCAGTAGAAAAAAAAAGGTTGTATATATTTTTCACTTTATTTATTGCACTACAATCTTTTCCTTTTAAAAATCTCTTCAATAAATGTTACATTTCGATATTCCCTTCATCAGTTTTAGGCATCAACATGCTTCGCTTTATTCAAACACTTTTGTGAAGCTTAGGCACTATGCTATTATACTACAAAATCAACTCAACCCGCCCCCCTCCAACCAAAAACGTTACTTATCCATAAATATTATAACTGGATTTAAAGTAGTTAAATACCGTAGCAAAGCATGGGCATCAAGCTAGTATATATATATACATATGCATCTGACGAAAAGAACTGTGGTTCTCGAAAGCTTATGTTACAGTAAAGTTGGTTAATCTTAAAGGTGCTACTGGATTCTTTACTATTTTGCTACTACAGACTAACACAGATAACTTCCCTGGATCTTAGTACAGACTGTTGATTGTTACACCCCACAGAACTATTTTACTTACATAGAATTCATCCAGCTAAAGGATTTCTGTGTGAATGCAGACTATTTTAGAAATGATATGAGCAATCCTCTACTATGAAGAAAGCATTAATGCATTTTGTTTTCTGGACTGCATACTTTGAGCACATACTTTGGTGTGTTAAGTAAATGGGAACTTTACATCAAAGTTGTTCCAATTAATTTATAAGTTTCCTTTTGGAAATATAATATCACACCATCAAAGAGGTCTGTTGACTTCAGAGGACTATTTGGTTCAAAATGTGCTTCAGTACTTTATGTACTGTCCTAAGCAGAGCTACATCTAAGCCCATAAATTTCAATGTACTTTGAAGGATATAACTCTGCTTTGGATGCCATTGTTAGAGACCTAGACATCACACATTTGCATTTAATTCATTTATTTTTCATTTTCTATTTAAAGCACCTTCCCTCCTCCTTTGTTGTAATAAACAGCTATGTAAAAATGGTAATTACTGATGGAGCAACTGTTTGATCTTCTAACATAATCTCCTTTGTTTGGTTTTTAAAATCATGAAATCATTTCTAACACAACCTCTTTTATCTCCACAGTCTGGCAGGCATCTAGAACACTTGGATAAAAAGGAACTGTGCATTTATTATGGGGCAGTCTTCTTGACACAAAGAAACAGGGGAGCCACCACAGGCTGGTTTCTATATTCTTGACAATTGTAGGTCTCTGTCAATGTTGGTAGTGCCAGGGTTGCTAACTCTGGCTTGGGAAATTGCTGGAGATTTGAGGGTGGAGCCTGGAGAAGGAGGAAGGAGCTCAGTGGGATATAATGCCACAGAGTCCACCCTCCAAAGCAGTCATGTTCTCTAGGGGAACTCATCTCTGTTGTCTGGAGATCAGTTGTAATTCCAAAAGCTCTACAGCCCCCACCTGGAAATTGGCAGCCCTAATGGTGCCAACTGTTCTTGGGAGGGAGCACTCTGCAAACTGGAAAGTCCCAAGCAAAAGAGTGAGTGGGAGATAGGGGTGGGGGTCTGGGTTTGCAGAGGGAATGGATGCCACAGAGTCCACCTTCTGAAGCTCTGTAGTCTGGAGATAAGTTGTAATTCTGAGAAATCTGGAGGTTGACAACTGCAGTTTGGGAGTGTGCTGGATGGCAATTTCATGCCCTCTGTTAGCACTCCTATATCTGGAACGGACCACTTTATTCAACCCACCCTTCCCCAGAAACACAAATACTCAGATGATGATCTGGGTGCCCCAAGAGTTTACTTTTAAACTGTGCCTAGGTTTTTGGGAGTCCTTGCCCATACAGGTCCACCTGCCTCAGTGACACCCATTTAAAACCACCACAGGAAATCCTCCTGAACATTTCAGTTTTTAAGAACTCAAGCAGAGCTTTAAGAGCTTTAAGGAAAGAGCAAGCATCCTCTGGCCTTTGCCAAATTCCTCTTCCTTCAGAAAGGTAGAACAGCAACAGCTGGGCAAAGAAAGCAGAACTGTGGGGTTATACAGCCCAAACAATGAAAACGCTGTTAAAATGTTTTTTCTAAAGACCAGTGATGCCTCTCAAAACCACACACAGTGGCAGGGGGGAACAGCGGCATGCAGCTTAGCCCCGCCCCCAACCTATGTACTTGCATTCCAAAACATAAAAGGCTTATGCACACACAAGTATACAGATTCAGACACCTCACTGTGAAACTGGGGGACATGAAAAGGTCCTTGATCATAGAGAAAGACGTGACTCTGTTCCCCACTCTACACATACACTCTATGTTTACATGTTACAACAATTGGACATATAACCTACATGTATATCCATACGTCTGTTTGTAAGTAAGAGGCAACATGTGTTCACTTTACAGAGGAAACCAGGGATCATTAACCAAATACATATGGGGTTTAGATCACATGTTAATCTGTACATACATTGAACGTAACATGAGAATTACTCAGTGCATACATAGAGAAAAGTTGAATGTCCACTGTATACAAATTGTACCTGTGTTTACTGTAACTTGTGAACAGGGCCACAGTCTCCCCCTGGAATTCAGAATTTTGTGTGGAAAGTTTCTAATGAAGAAAGGTTCTTCCTTGAAACGGGACTGTACCACACACAGCCATGAATAACAACAACATTCAGTGTGTGAGTCATTTCAGAGAGTAATTTATTTTTAAATGGAAAGTCTGAAGCAAATCAAAGAATGTGCCTCCTAAGATCCATGATGCATTTCCCTTCAGAACTGCCAGATGACATGCCTTCTAGTCACTATGGCTTCTTAGTCTTCCAAATCTTAAACTTCCACTTCATATGGCAATGCACAATAAATATTAGCTTTCTTCCTCACTGATACCCAGGGCTGGATCTAGGGTTGCCAGCGCCCGGGGCAACCCTAGTCTGACCTCTCGCATGCGCTCCCGGCGTGGCATGATGACGTCATTTTGGTGATGTCATCATGCAGGGTGGCAGAAGCAGTGTGTGGGGCTGGGAAGCCACCCACGCCATTCGCCTTCCCACAGGCAAATGGCGCAGGTGGCCTCACAGCCCCCCGCGCTGCCTTTCGCCTGCCCCGCAGGCGGCCAGCTTGCCGCGCACCCCCTGTCCTGCAGGGCAAGCAAAAGGCAGCACGGGGGGCTGCGAGGCCGTCCATGCCATGCGCCTGCCCCGCAGGACAGGGGGCAACCAGCTGCCCCCTCTCCTGCAGGGCAGGCGAATGGTGCGCGGCAAGCCGGCCGCCCCCTGTCCCATGGGGCAGGGGAAAGGCTGCACGGGGGGCTGAAAGGCTGCCTGCGCTGCTGCCCGTGCGCTCCAGCAGCTGGCAGCTGCTCCCAGCGCCCCCTCCCTGCTGGCACCGCGGGCAGACTACCCCCCTGCCCCCCTCGATTCGGCCCTGCTGATACCAGCCTCATTAATTGATCAAAAGACTGTATTTATTATCCCTGTTTCATAGTAGTCGCTTCCATACATCCTTAATGAGACGGCCTGCCACCAGAACTCATTACACACATCATCGTTTCCCATGCACGAGCAGGTCATGATGATCCCAGTTTCTAAGCATTTTTTGTGAGACCTGTTTTATTCAATTTTCATTTTTGATGCCGCTTTCCATGTGATTATTACTGTATCAATGCATGTGGAGGCTTGTGCCCTCCCACAAATCTCCAACGCCTCCTCTCGCCATTACTCCTCCCAAACATGATCCTGGCTCGCATATGCGATCATATAATTCCCCCCTTTAAAAACTTTTTTTAATGATCCTTGCACCATTACGATATTTATGTATACAAAGGGAATCATAGTGCAGTGCTTGCTACATTGGATCACTCAGCAATCAGAGTATCAGTCTAGGATCAACACTGAGAACAGAATGCCATTTCTGATTTTATTTCAAACTAGCAATAAGGCCTGTTGTTTGGGAAAATACAATGGGCCCTAGCAACACTAACCCCCCCCCCTCCCATGCCCGCCTCTCCCCATGGCATCAGTCAAAGGGGGGATCAGGGAAGAGAACGGGGGCTCCCTCCTCCTCCGACCCCTTAGCCGCCACTTGGCGTGTGCGTGGCCCTCCCAAGTCCCCATGGAGGCAGTGAGGAGCCTCACCCCTGCTGCTGTGGGAACTTGGGAGGGCCTCGCTGCTGCGATTTGCTTCTTATCCCTGCATACTGTGCGAGGATAAGGAGTGAGTGGTGGGAAACACAGTTTTCCTTTTATATAGTTGGACATGGAATTGCACAATTGTGCTACTCTACTGTTCACACATTTATTAAACACTTTTGCATTTAAAACTTTGAGCAGGAAATCAACAGTAGAGAAGGATTACTACACAGGCCCAGTTTCTACAGAAGCTGAAAGATAAGGACAACAGTATAGTACAATCCTGCATGAGCTCAAAAAAAAAAAGGAAAGTTGGGTGAAAATGCACCAATGTCATTTGTGATGCATTTTCTGTTTTGGGACCTTTTTTCCACTCTGCAACAAACACCCATAAAACACGCATGAGGATGATGCATGTGGGAGGTGAATTCTCAAAGCAGATTGGGAAGACATAGCTTTGGGACAGGGAAAACCTAAAAAAACTGGAGCTTGTGGAAGTGACCAGTGATTCATACAACCAGTATCTGTAGTTATGATGCAACACATGCAGTTTGATATTGTGAATTAGCCTGTTAAGCTGCATTGTTTTCTTTCTACTGCTTGGTTCCAGTTTTTAGCTTCTCATGTTTGTGTCTTCTTCTACTTCCTTCATGTCAATGTCTGAGCAACTAAAGTCCAGATTCCTCTGAATAATATACCTCATCTGGTATCCTCTGTCCATAAATGGCCATATATACTGCTGAAAGTGAACCAGGATCCATTACAAGGATAGAAGACTGTATTCTGCCATTAGTTTATCTTGTAGTAAAAACCCAGTAAAAATATTCCCTGTTCCATTGTATGCAGTGATGGAGAGGACACTAGCAACAGATGCATTTAAAGCATTAGTCCTCTTTAATTATGTTTTTGGCACTCCTACCTCACTTACTAGGAAACTGTACACCACCCACAATCTTCCTGATACATGTGATCACCATTTGTGCAAATAGGTCAATGCACAAATTTTCAAGCTTCAATATGTGTGAACGTGAACCTGCAATAAACTCTCCAATTTTGTGTACCCAAAATACATGTGTTGCCCATCTGATTGTGCATCTCAATGCTGATTGTGCATCTCAAGAGGATCACATGTAACATGTTCTCCCAGTACACAAGGTTGGAGTGCTAAAAATGTTATAAATGAAAAGGCTGATTATCTAGCTAATGCTTAGCTGATCCTCAAATGGCAAGGACTATACCTTTTATTATACAAACTGATTATCCATGAACACATTTCCAAGCATTAGACCACAACCTGACCCCATCCCTGAGCTGAGAATAGCAAAGTTGGTCATCCATGATTTAAGGCAAGATGAGATGCTGTGACCTCCAGGGAAATATCATTTATCCCATAATAATAATTCACATGGTCATAATCAACTAATAAATTTGGGTAAGATGTTGTTCTGCCACATTTCAACACATTTTCAGACTATTGTCTTGACAATGTCAGTGTTTTCCATATGATAAAAGCCCTAATTTGAATGCGCCCCCTGAGCTTTTGTTTATTGCACAGACTGTAGGGACTTGACACTTGTCTCATGCAACAAATTGCAGAAGTGTGACATTTTGTCACCTCCTCCCTCTGCCTCTGTCTGTGTCAGATTGTTTGTTCATTTAAAAGAAAAGACAGTGCCAACAAACTCCAGTCCGAGAGTGGCAGCAGTTGCAAAAGGGAAGATACAAGCTGAAGGAGCAAATAAAGAGCAGCCCAAACCTTTCATATCTATAATCGCCATGCAACAGCCCTATAAAGAATTTCATTTTTTTATGGAGGTAGAATAGGTCGCTGGTGGCTGAAGCTGTGAGCCAATGGTTTACCTAAAGCTTCTTCTAATACAGAATACAGACAGCTCATAGACAGTCATGTTGGTCAGATTCAAAAGCAACAGTGGTGTAATGCCTAATAAAATATATGAGAATAAAAGATGAGAACTGCTGTAGTAAAGTGGTTAAGTGGCTGGACTGCAAACCAGCACTCTCCTGGTTTGACTCCTGCTACTGCCAGGAGCTCAGCAGGTGGCAGTAGGCAAGCCACTTCTCTCAGCTTCAGCTCCCCAGCTGTATTGTGGGAGTAATCACAACACTGATTTTGTTCACCACTCTGAGTGGGGAAGTAATCTGTCTAGAAGAGTGGTATATAAGCACAGTTATTGTTAAATAGTAGCATGGTTCCTATCATTATGTGCATTGGACATGGGGTTTTCTTGTCTTCCTCACTGCTACTGCAGTTCCTTCTGTCCCCCAGAAAGACCATTCCCACACGGAAGAACATTTGGAGGGGTGGGTGCAGTGAGGAAGAACAAAGGGGTGAAATTGCTTCTTCTTCTAAGAAAAGGTTCCCCCCACCCCGGACCTCTTGGTCCTCCTCACACAAGCCTATCAACCTGCTCCATCTAAGACTCTAGGAATGACCTTGGGGTGGGGTGGGGGTGCTAGAAGAAGCTGCAAGATTGGAGAAGAACTTCCATGCACAGGTGGTTGGATATAGGCCATTACGGCAGTTTTTATTGTTATTAATAAAAATATATTATGCTACTGTCGTCTAAGGCCACCAAGTGAATTTATAGCTGAGGGGATTTCTGTCCATTACTTCCTAATGTTATCTAAAGTAATTTCAGGTGGGTAGCCATGTTGGTTTGCGGTTGAAGAGCAAACGTCAAGTTGCACTTTAAAGACCAACAAAAACTGTCCAGGGTATAAGCCTTTGAGGATCAATACTGGTATCTGATAGAAGGAGCTTGACTCACAAAAACTTATACCCTGGAAATCCTGTTGATTTTTTTAAAAACTTTTCATTTTTGAGGATTTTTTTGTTTTTGTAACAGCAATGATCATAACATTATAAACACAACATTTCAATAAGAATAACAAATTATCAACTATATACAAAAGCGGATGTCCACTGACAAGCTGAAGATATTTGATGGTTATTCTCTATATTGATATAGGTTTTCAAATACTAAAAGGATCGGTTTCAAATACTAAAAGGATTGGTTTGCAGGGTTTAATGCCATAGCTGATCACATAATCCAAGACAGGTAGCTAGTTGTCCAAAAAATTGGATTGGAAATTTTCCAGATCTGCTTGTTTGAGTTGATAGGTGATCTTCTCCATGAAGAAATAGTCCCAAAATCCTCCCCCCACCCCAAAAGTGGTTTGCTCTTTTTTTTTTTTTAAGGCATTGGGGAACTACTGTAGGTATTTTGTGTAACTCTTAGCCAGCACCTAAGGAGAGACATTCGACGTTCTCAGGGAAATTTTAGAATGATGACTCCGATGAGTAAGCTTTTATTATGTTTAACAAAAGCGTCTTTTTAAAAGATGGTACTCTCCAGCAGGTGAAGGAAGGAGAGAGGAGCACTGCAGAGTATTGATTGTGTTTTTCTCTTTAGGTGCAAGAATATGTGCAATCATCAGGTCTGCAATTGGTGATGGGTGAACTCCATGCAGTTCATATTGTACTTGGGTCACCAATTATGAGCAGCAACTGTGAATGCTTGAAAAAAGGATTGAATTCTAAATTGGTTTGGGCTGGGCTGGGCTGGGCAGGCAATTCCTGCATTGCCCCTTGGGAATTGTAACACAGGAGTAGGGGAAAGCAACATATTGCCTAGGCAACTGCACAACTTTTTTTTTACTTCTGTGTTTCATGCACCACAATGATGCAGTGCCTCATACTTCATATTAATCCTCCATGGAGGAGAAAAAAACAGAGAGAGAGAGAGAGGGAGAGAGCGAGAGCGAGAGAGCGAGAGAGAGAGAGAGAGAGAGAGAGAGCGCTCCAGTGGCATTTACAATTAAATTGACATAAAGCGCAGTTTCTGTGAACAGTTTCCACAAGGCCAAGTAACAGGTTCAACTAATCAACTGTATAATTCTTAGCATATGTCAATAGGGGCTTCCAGTAAGGTTGCCAGCCTCCAGGCAAGGCCTGGAGTTCTCCTGGAGTCATTGAGTGCTCCTGGAGTCAGAATAGAACTCCAGACAACACAGATAATTCCCCAGGAGAAAATGGCAGCTTTGGAATCCAGACTCTATAGCTTTGAGGTCCTTCCACAAACTCTGCCCTCCCTAGGCTCTGCCCCAAATCACCAGGAATTTCTCTACATGGAGTTGGCAACCCCTGCTACCAGTTTAGCATGAGAAATCTTGATTTAAAACACAGAGCAGTGTACAAGTTTCTTCTCTCTCCATTTTCTCTTCACAACAATTCTTTAGGGTAGGTTAGCTTGAGGCTGTGCATTTGGCCTAAGGTCACACAGTGAACTTGATGGCAGAGTGAGGATTTGAACCTATATCTCTCGCATCCTAGTTCAGCACACTAACCAGTACACAGCACTGTCTCTCTATCGGCATACTTATCTTTCAGCTGTATGGAAGACACTGCTGTCTCTTGTGGTGTAAGAAAAACTTATTTAGCCAGTACATGTTTTCTAGTATTGGGGAGGGGGGAGTCTGTGGCCATGAGTTTTAAGTGCTTTGTATACCTTGGGGTGTGTAGGATGGGGGAGGGGTGTTGTTTGGCAGACATCGGCTCCCTTACTATGCTTACCTGTGTGGAATGCAGGGTTGTAAACAGGCTGGAGAGAAATGTCCTATTCCTTTAATAGAAGCTTGATGTGTGGAAATGGACAGCTAAAGCTTTTCATGGCATGGAGGTAAATGACATCACCATTAAAAAGCCAGGACGTTGATTTTTCCAAGCAATTGGCAACCTTAGAAGTAGAAATACAAAGACATGGGAGAACAAAATCGGGGGGAGGGGGGAGGATCAGTTTTCACAGGGTTGCCAGTTCTAGGTTGGGAAATTCGTGGAGATTTGGGAGTAGAGCCTGGGGAGGGGAGCAACCTGAGAGCTGAACCAGACGAGATGAATTACACAAGGCTCTGCGAGTGTCTAAACTTATGTCTGTTCTTACTTGTCTGAGTCCATTTTACCCCGGGCGAACACATGTCCTGTAGCCCTAGTCCGTGAATGTGGCGGGGAACTGGTGTAGTCATGGTTGTGAGTGTCCATGGTCATAATCAGCAAGTCACCATTGCAGAGCATTGGTTTTGGGCAGCTTCCGCTTCCCTCTCCCCTCTTTTTGCCCTTAGATCTGGCTTACACCCAAACTGTTTTGCTCTCAATCAGCATGTTTTAAATTTTCCCATTTTCTAGCTGCTGCTGCTGCCTCCATACTCCTCCTTCCTGCACTCTACCCCCCCCCCCACTTAACTTCCTCCTTCTCCTCTCCACACAGCATCTTTGGTCAGGATAAGGAGGAGGTGGGAAGAAAGACCGTGGCAACACAATTAAATATCTGAGCAAAAGTTCAGAAACATGTCTGATACATGAACCTGAAATGGACGGGGTGGGGGTACTCCTTCTTCAGTTTGGCTTGGCAATACAGAGCAAATTGGGTAAAACTGGGCCATTGTTTCCAATAGGAAATGCGATTTGGAGCTTTCTGGTGATCTGGAGGACACTTTAGGACAAAAGTTTACCAAATTTGCTGGGGACCTACTGTTCTGTAAAGATCCCCCAAGTTTCATGAAGATTAGACTTCAGGGGGGCATTTTATGGGCCCCCAAAGAAGGTGCCCCCAGTCACCTCCAATCTCCATTATTCTCTATGGAGAAAACTAGGGGAGCTATCTCAAGGGCTGGGGTGGTATTTTGCAAGCAAAAGGCATGATCTACAGATTTCAGTTTTTCTCCACAATAGGAAAAAATGGGGTGGCTGATGGCACCTTCTTTGGGGGGGGCATAAAATGGCTCCCTAAGATCCAAAATCCACCACAGTTGCAGGGGACCTACTCATAACTGTCCTCTAAATACCCCCCCCCCCAAGTTTCAAGGAGACTGGACCCTGGGAAAGGCATAATCTATGGGTTTCCCCAGCTGCTGCTCAGTTTTTCTCCACAATAGGAAAAAATGGGATGGCTGAGGGCACCTTCTTTGGGGGGCCATAAAATGGCTCCTCAAGGTCCAGTCTCCCTGAAACTTGGAAGTTCTTTAGAGAACAATTAGTAGTAGGCCCCCTGAATATTTTGTAGATTTATTTTCCAAAATGCTACCCCATCCCTCTGGATAGCTCCCATAGTTTCCCCCCTAGGTAATAATGGAGATCAGAGGTGGCTGGGGACAAACAGGCAGGAAAGAGTTGATTCTGGCTGACAGTGAGAAATGCTGCTGTGGCTCCCGAAGTGGGGATTGCTCACCCCTCTTTGCATAGATGCCCCCCTTCCTGATGGGCTAAGTTGCAAGATTTCAGCAGAGGTGTGGAACCCCCATTTTTAGCACCACCCAGGAAACTTGGCAGGTTTTTTCCCCCCTGATACGTCCCATTGAATAAACAAGTCTTCCTCTCAAAAAAATGCAGAGGAAGGTTTGAGCATGCACGAAGAGAAAGTGTATCATGGGATACCATCTCTCGACTGGGAGGAATGGGGAAGAAATATGTGCTAATCCAAACATGGAATCAAGTGCAGTGTGGCTGGAGTGTGAGAGTGAACAAGAAAGCAACATGTGTAAGTGCGTTCACATGTCTTATACATGTAATTCAGCTCATGTAGTTTGGCTCTCAGCAAGGATGCATGAGATACCATAGAGTCCATTGTCCAAAGTAGCCCTTTTCTCCAGGGAAACTGATCTCTATCATCTGGAGATTGTTTATAGTTCCTGGAGATCTCCAGGCCCCATTGGGAACTTGGCAACTCTAGGATCCCACACCCTACTCACAAGGACTTGACTTTTTTTTCCTGTGGAAAAACTGTAAATTAGAAAAATCTTCAATGTTACTTTATGAAGTGTGTGAGAGGTGGGTGGGTAAAATGGGATCAATAATGTTTGTATGTACATAGACATTGCAAAAAGCAACCACGACAATCCTTGTCAGCTGTGATCTTATGAGAACGCTTTGCTAGACCTTGACTTCTGTTTTGATGTTGCTTAGCTGGCCCACTAAAAGATATGGGGTGGTGGTTGCAGATAGGGCTAGAACAGAAGAAGAGAGACAGGCCACAGGGTCTACAAAGGGAGTGAGGAAGGAAATTGGGAAGCGGAGAGAAAGTAGAACTTAAGGAGATGGCAGGGGCAGAAAGTGGAGAAGAGCTGGAGGGGGCAAGATGGAAAGTAGACACAGAGGCAGCAGAAGTCCTGTACATAGGTTACAGTGAATACATACAAGCTATGGACATATTATAGTGTTTCTTTGTATACATATACACTACTTCTTTTGTTACATTCAGTACCTGTATGACTCAACACATATTTATGCAGACTCTGGTCCCCAGTTTTATTTTTAAAGTGAATGTGCATGGACTCTTTCAAACAGATAAGCATATCTGCATGCAGGATGCTTATTTTAATGTGAGTTCAGCGTGGGTGAAGGAAAAGCAAGAGATGGAGCAAGCACATGGAGTAGAAGCAGGAGCAAAGGAAGGACGAACGGGAGTCGGGGGGGGGAGCTGATGGGGGAGCAAAGAAAGGTAGAATATAGACTTTCAACTCAACTCCCCTGCAAGTCCTCGTGAGTCCCTTGCTTGTTGGGTATGTTTGTACTTTCATTTCAACAAAACTACGGCAATAACATTTTAAATTTTTTTACAAATATGCTGAATAGTACAATGCCATATATTAAACAATGTGATCAATAATGTTTCTTATGTTCTTAAAGCAGTAAAATGAGTTTAGCCTTTATAAAGAAGTATATCTAATTTTATCCCCCCCAAATCCTGTCCCTGCTCCCCACAAATGGAAAGAAAGCTTTTCTTCTCCATGGGCTACAAAATATCCAAAAGCCAGCATGAGTGTCTCTGGTGGTCTAGGTAGAAAGCTTCAGAGATTTTCATAGATCTTTGCTCCCCTTTGCTGAACTAGAGTTGCCAGCAACCTGGAGAAAAAAATGTATATGCTATATACCTCCAAGTATATGCCATGTCATGAAAAGCTTCCAAAGTCCGTTTCCACACATTAAGCTTATATTAAAGGAACAGGAAATTCCCCCCAGGCCACTGTCAACCCTGGCCATGACTAGCAATCAGCAGCTCCAGGCAACTGTGGGTATGAAGCGTGTATGCCAGTTTTATTAGATACCCTAGAAGAGACCAATCTAAGTGCGTGGCCGATTTGCATTTCCTTGAAAGTGAACCCCACTGATTTCAGTGGATCTTCACATGCATTAGTACTGCAGCCTTTTGCTGTTTGCACTTTTGCTTTGTTGTACCAAGTTCAGCCAGCACAAATATTAGTGAAAGCCAAATAATGTGACTTCCTTAAGTGCTAAGCAACTCTTAGAAGATGATAGGCAGGCGATATCCTTCTAATCTCATCCTTCTTAAACTACATGGCTGGGAGAGAGTGAAACTGCTTTGCATAAATGGGTTTCCTGCTCAGAGCTATCACTCATACCACCCACACAGACCCCAGAGATTACAGATGTCCCCTGGATTAAGCCAGTTACTATTTTGAGTCGAGAATGAGCAAACTAAAGAAGAGCTCAGGGGAATTTTTGAGTGCTGTCCTGAAACTAAAGGAGCTGAATAAGGGGTGTGCAACAGCCACTGACTCAGAAAATAACTGCTTCCACTTCTCCTTCTTATGCCTCATGAGGATCCCGAAGTGCTTAGCAAACATAAATCAATGGATCCTTTAGAGAAACAGTTTCAGGTGAGTAGCTTAGTTGGTTTGCAACTGAAAAGCAAGATTTGAGTCCAGGAGAACATTAAAGACCAACAAGATTTCCAGTTTGTCAGCTCTCAAGAGTTAAAGCTTTGACTCTTGAAAGCTCATACCCTGTGTCATGGCCCAGTCTGAGAGTAAGGTCTCCTCTGGAGGAGAGGAGCCTCGTGTAGCCAGCCAGGACTCCTCAGGAGAAGAGGAGCCCTGTGTAGCCAGCCCTAGCCCTGATTCAGCAGAAGCCATCAATCAGGAGCAACAGCTGCTGGCTGATCAGAGCTTACAGCCAGCAGCTGAGGCACCAGCACCCTCTAGCTCTAATACCACAGAGGAAGCTCAGCCAGGGACTTCTACAGGTGCAGCACAGCCAAGAGCCTCCACCCCCCCAGGTTCACCCACGCCCAAGGAACGCAGATCCAAAAGGATCCTGCTTTTGGATCTGACACTATCGGTGACTGACCTCGGACTGTGCCTGACCTCGCTCTTGGACTCTGGACTCACTCCTGGCTTCATCTCGTGCTCTGACCAGCGGTTGACTTGGCTTTCGCTCTTGGAACTCCCCTTTGACTTTGGCCTTAAGGTTTGGACTTGAACCACTCTGCTTGGGCTGGCCCAGCCTGTGACACCCTGGAAATCTTGTTGCTTTATGGTATTACTGAACTCATATCTTGCTTTTTAGGGAAACAGAAAGAAAACTACATTTCCCACAATGCACTATGCTGGCCTAATAGAAGAAAAATTTGGGATGATTTTTTGCCATGTTATTAATAATTTCATTTTTTTTTGTTCAGGAAGCAATGAATTTTGTGTCTATAATTACACTAAACAGGCTGAACCCACTATCTTTTTACACAAAAACCATGGAATTATTGGCTAACTCTTTGTGCATTGCTTATGGATATTTTATAGATAGGATCTAAGTAGATATATTTGCATAAAGCAAGCACATGGCACTTGAGAAGTCATTTGCACCATCACGTCCTCTTTCTATGTAGTTGTTGGTAACAAAGCCTATTAAATCTGCCCTTTATTTGGACATTTGAATTGATACTTGACTGTCTCTTATCATCTCCCACCTTGCTAGCAAGTCACCCCAAAGGGGCACAGACTTTGTCAACCAAATGACTAGATAGTAATTTCTTCCTCTTGAGGCAGGAAGATCAGAATAACCCCTGGAGGGGATGGACTCTCAAAAGGGAGATTATAAATTCCCCAGATACAGGAAAGAACTTTCCCCATTTTGCTCTTCTCTGTGGATGGAAACAAGAGATGAAGGATAAAGTGTTTACCTAGGGACTCCATCTTGTCCACGTGGTGGGAGGCAATGAGGAGAAGTTTCAACTCTGAGATCTAAGGTAATGATGGACTTCTAAATGCTGCAACTTCAAGAATTACTAGCCTATCCTAGTTAAACATTATTTAGGATAAATACCAAGTGTACAGTGAGATGAATATATACTGTCCCCTTTTAGTAATATTCGTGTTCAGCATGATGTTTGAAGAGAGCGTGTGTATGCTTTTTATTTTTGTTTATTAAACTGTCTTATATTTTGAACATGCTAAGCCAGATCTCTGTAAACATACCATGCCTATTAGGTCTTTCTATATAAAGTGCAGTAAAGAAGAGGATAAACTCACCATCCCTTGAGCAGTATTGCTCAAAGTTGTGATGGTGCAATTGATTGTCCCTGTGCTAGCTCGTAGGAGCAAAGCAGGAGATGCCGCAACTAGATGGAGCCTCTAAGAGCTGAACTAGACGAGACAAATTAGATTAGCCTATGTGATTGGCCAGATTTGGTTTTTTTCTTCACCTTCCCATGTCTCTTTTACCCCCGATGACCTTGTGTCCGTGGTTCTGCTCTGTTCATGTGTCAGAAAAAAGTAGTTTACATTGGCGAGTGTCCGCGGACCATATCACTCGCCATTGCAGAGTGGTGATTCTGTTTTGCTTCCACTTCCTTCTTCCTGCACAGAAAGGCAATAAGGGACAGGGGTTGGTTAGAGGGATGGTTTAAGCATGCGCAAACTGGTGGTGCATGATGGGATACCATTCCTGTGTCTTGGAGGAATGCAGAAGAAACCTGTACCAGCACAGACACGGGATCAAGCACAGTCTGGCCACACTGGCGAGTGTACAGGAAAGCAACGGGGAGATACGTTCATTCGCATGTCATTTGTATCATGTAATTCAGATCTAAATGTTAACCAATACAGAGTGCTGGGTGCGCATATTTGTCCATCCAAGGTAACTCTCCAACTAGCTTGTGGCAGCAGTTACTGGACAGTTTGAGTTTGGTACCAACTCGTAACATGGGGAAAGGCAGCATCACCAAGCAGAGATTTGGGACAGTGGAGGTCTTTTCTGACCTCCTGGGACCCATGGAAATTGGACTTGCAGGTTCATTCCTTTACAAAAGCATATCTCAGAAGGCAACAAAGGTTTTGCTCACTCTTGAGTGTATTTGTCTATAATATGTTTCCCTCTGCTAAAAGCAAAATCAAGGGCCAATGCCTCTTGCATCTTCCTGCCATAATGTTGATCTATCTGTTAAATTCATAGTATAAAAACTGCTTTAGTATGGTATTACTTCATAAACCCCTCCATCTGTTTGATTCCCTTAGTTCCCTGAGGCTCAGTTTATTCCTTACTTCTGAAAGTGCTAATAGTAGTATATTTAGGAATCAAAAACAAATCCTGTAAGTCAGCATCCATTTCAAAATATGGTCACACATGCTGGAGGCCCACATGACATATGGAAGGAGGTGTGTGTGTGTGGGGGGGGGGGAGTATACAAAATCTTCTGTCCAGGAATCTATACACTCTTAGGGGTTTGGTAGGCTGATTGCCCTTCTCCTTTTAACCTCTAACTGACTTTCTACTGCCTTGTATATTTTGAACTCCTAGAGCATGTGTGTGTCATGTACCGTCAAATTGCAACCAACTGCAACCAACTTATGGTGACCCCAGCAGGGGTTTTTCAAGGCAACTAAGGAGTAGAAGTGGTTTGCCATTGCCTTTCTTTGTAGAGCAACCCCAGCCTTCCTTGGTAATCTCCCACCCAAGTGCCAGCCCTGCTAAGTTTCCAAAATCTAATGAGATTGAACTATGTCATGCCCTTTTACCACTTCCTAGAGCATCCTCAGTACTAATTAAACTGTGGATTTCTTGCTTGTTTTTTGTTTTAATTTTTTCTTTTGGTTAATCTTTCTCTATAACTGGGGAGTCCCTCAACTATGTAGATATCTCTACCATGTCTGTGGTTGATCTGGTTTTGCTGCTTTCCTCTTTGGCACAGAGGACAGCCACCTTACTATTAGATATAATGATAACTTTTGACTTCAGTCATTTTCAGTCAGTTTTCTTAAGTAACAGACTTAATAATTTTTTTTGTGTGTAGGCACCTTTCCATGCTATTGAGAAACCCAAAAATGCAGGGATTCTGCTACTGGAGAGAAACCCCTACAAACTCATGTGCTTTTGCAAATAGAACCATTAAACACCTTCAAGTTGTGCAAGTTGGAGGTGTAGCTTGTGAATACAATGCCACTTCCTTCTCTATGCATAGTCAGCCTTGCTGTAATGTTATATAAAAAGAGATGATCTATTTTCCAAAAATGTGGAGGCAGATCCTAGGAAGGGCAGGGTTTGGGGAGGAGAGGGACCTCAGCAGGGTATAATGCCATAGAGTCAGCTAGGTCATATTGGTATTTGATCATATTATAGATTCTCAGATATACCAATATTCTTATCCCAATTAATCCTGGAAATATTTGGGAATAAGCAGAGCTGCCATTATAAATCCTGCAGCAGCTTGTTTTTATCATTTTGTAGGTTTCCTGGGCAAAAGGAGGGAGGGAGGGAGGGAGGGAGGGAGGGGGAGGAGGCTCTGACAGGTGAAGGGCACCACACATTAGGGGAGTGCAAGTCTCTGTCCAATCACAATGATTCTCTCATAGCCCACAAGCTAGCCTCCTGGCTGCAGCTTCAGGGTGATGTTTTGGGTGTGTGCTTTTGACTGCTCTGGTCTGTCTGTATTTTACTTCTGTTCTGCTGCCAGGTCAGTTCTGCTGGGATTCTCTGGTTTGATGCTGGTCCTGTTGGTTTATGTTATTTCTTTTTGCACTGGGAGTCTTTTGGTCAGTGGATGATCTTGTGTGTTTGGCTAAGGCTTCCTTGTCATGAAGAAAGGATTGGATTCCCCCCTCCCCATAGGAAACAAAGGTGAGTAGCTGGGGGGTACCTTGTTCAGGGGCCTGTAGAATTAGACTCCTTGACCCAATCTACCTGAAGCTTGATGGGTCTTTAGAGGACGATCATATCTTACTCCACTACAATTTAATTGTAATTTGCATGAAAAACAGCCCTTCCACCCCCATCCCCACCCCCAAAGATTCCCATATAGAGAATAATGGTCCCGCTTAATTTTGGAATCTCAAAAAATAACCCAGATCCAAATACACAACTAGTATGGGAAGATCTGAATATCAGGAATACTGATACTTATAACCTTTGTGATACCCAAATCTGAAAAATATTGATTTTTTTTTTAAGTGCACATCGCCAGAGTCCATCCTCCAAAGCAGCTTTTTTTACCCCAGGAGAACTGATCTCTATAGTGTAGAGATAAGTTATAATTTCAGGAGTTCTCCAGGCCCTACCTGGACACAGGCAACCACAACCTTCTGCCACTGTCACTGTGTGGTCCAGCTCCACTGATGGAAGCCCTTCCCTCATCCATTACAACCCTTTCGCCACCTCCAACTGCCTCTGCAATACAGAAGACATCCAGCTCATAGCAGCAGCAGGCATTTGACTACAAAGTGGAACTTCACTGAGCATTTTTGCTGAGAGATATAAGCAAGTAACATCTAGTACAGTTCTTTTCAACATGATATTAATGCCTGTTGAAAAGTTCCAGCAGTTTTGTTTCCTTTCCCTCTCGCAAAACCGTGTTGGCTGTCTTTCTCTAATCAAAGCCCTTCCTCTCATTAAATCTCACAGCATTTTTGCTAAAATTCTTGTCATAATATGTTCTAAGCTAACAGGTTTATAATGGCCTCCTATGATGCATGGCCTTTCCTCTTTGGTCTTGTTGTAATATTCATATTGTGCGTGCTGCTTTGGAAACTGCAAGTGTCTTAACTGTTATCAGCAAACGTCTGATGATACTAGCTTATTCTTCTCACTCATTGTAAGTCCGTTAAGCCAAAATGGTGTTTCAAGGAAAACTGGTACTGGTGATGCTTGGTGCGCATTGCAATTCACATGCTCTATTATTTCAACATGATGGGATGGAAAATCATTCACTCCTACAGCTCTACCACCTTAAGGAGTCTGGAGGTCTTCTAAAACTCTGATCTTCTGGAGGTCTTCTGAAACTCCAAGGAGCTGAGCTCCAGGGGGTGTAGATGCCTAGAAAACAAGGAGAGTGCCATCTACACCCACCCCCAGCTCAACTCCTTAGAGTACAGGTAGGATAAAAGTGCAATAGACTGCTAGAAATAAAGTAGATTAGAACCAGAAATCATGAGTGATGCCACCTTTCTGATTTCTTTCAAGCCCTTCTCAAAGACTTCTTTTTTCTGTGAAGCCTTTGAAAACATTATGTGATGATTAGACTATAATACTGCAATAGGGACAGAAAGAGCTAGGTTCAAATCCCCATAGCCCTGCCCTGAGCGACCTAGGACCAATCATTATCTAAGGTAGCCCACTTGACATCTACTAGAGCCTGTGAATTTTCTAGAGAAGAGGCTCCTAGAGAAGCTAAAGGACGGCATCATTTTAGCAGTTTTTAAGAAAGCAAAGGCATTTTATTTGCAAGAGCTTATAATGGAGTGTAGGGAAAGGAATGGCAAACCACCTCTGCTAATCTCTTGCTTTGTAAACCCCATATATATGAGTTGCCATGAGTCTGTATATATATTTGTGTGTGTGTGTGTGTGTATGTGTGCACACACACACACACACACACACACAGACTCATGCCAACTCTTATATATAACTCTTGTGTGTGTGTGTACACACACACACACACACACACACACACACAGACTCATGCCAACTCTTATATATAACTCGTGTGTGTGTGTGTGTGTGTGTGTGTGTGTGTGTGTGTGTGTGTGAAAAAATATACCATAATATTGATATGCCTATTGCCATTTTAAAAAAATGTTAAAAGTCCACTCGTAGGATATGGGGGAGTGGAGACAGCTGCTACAAGAACTAGGGGAGGGAAGTGTCTGCAGGGCCATGAAAATTACCAACCAGGGCTTAGGCAATTCATGAAGACTTAGAGCCAAGCTACAAGTGATGCCTGACACAGGTTGGACACTTGTCAGCTTCCCTCAAGTTTTGATGGGAAATGTAGGCATCCTGGTCTTGCAGCTGTAATTGAGAGCCAAGCTGTAAAACCAGGACGCCTACATTTCCCATCAAAACTTGAGGGAAGCTGACAAGTGTCCAACCTGTGTCAGGCGTCACTTGTAGCCTGGCTTTTAGGGTGCTGCCTGAAGAAGGCACAGTTTGGGAAGGGAATTTGGCAGTGATGGATACCATGAGTATGTGAGCATTTCCTTCAGGGAAATTGATCTCTGTAGTCTGGAGATTGGATGTAATTCTGGGAAAACTCCAAGCCCTTTGGTAATCCAAAGGAAAATTCAGACTTTCCTGCCCACATGGCAACTAGGCCAACTTTGCTGCAATCTTTGCACCAAAGCAGGTTTGGAAGAGACTGCAGAAAAGTCAAGGAAAGCCAGGGTGGTGCATGGACCTAATGAACAAGAAAAGCCCAGGAAAGAGGAAAGCTTACAAAGCAGGGAACTGTTTTGTTTTCCAAACCACCCAACTGATGAATGTTGATTTAGACCACAATGAATTGGCATTCTATTTGTTCTTAAACAAGACTCAGAAAATGGGGGGGAGAAGTCATAAAGGAGACTGACTGTGCCATCCTAAGCAGAAGTACACCCTTCTGTTGAAGTTATTAGGTTAAGAAGGGTGTAATACTGTTTAGGAATGCATTACCAGTCTTGCTTAGCGGCTGCCTTCACTATCTTTGACAGGCTTCCTTCATATTTTGAACACGGTTAGGCTATCTGGACCATCGATTCTCATCTCACTTCCTTTTTTCAATAACTTAAAATGAGATAACTTTTCACTTATGTCGTATCATTCATGACATGTGTGTTGAATAAAAAACCCCAAAAAACATTTGAGGGAGAGATGTTGTTTGTTTTAAATATTTTTAATTTTGCTTTAATTTTCAAAGAAAAAAAAGATGTATTAGAGGATATCCTCAAATGATTGCTAGCAACATTCAAGAACTATATATAGTAAATATAAATACACAGTGAAGCCAAATAAAAGATGCATCTAGACATGCCAGCAAATTCTGTTCCAAATTGACATTTTTTTTTAATGTCAATTTAGAACAGTGATGACAAATTCTGTTTTTGGAATTGTTTGGTATTTACGAGCTTTCTAAGGCAGCGGGGTTTTTTAATGTCTGTTTGCCAGAGTTCTCTCCCACTTAGTAATGTTGGTGCACTGATGTGCCAGGCACATCAGCATTATTGCATGGTTCCCTGGGAATTACAATTTGGCCTGGTACCACTTGCATTATTGCATTTGCAATGAATGCAGATGATGCAATGCTAGGGTTTGAGTCTCTCCCTAGTTTATTTGTTCTTGCAGCCTTGGATTATTTTATATATTGCTTGCCCATTTCAAAAGGTCATGTAGTATCTCATAAATCAATGAACATTATTGACAGCAAGGCTTCATAGTAAAGAAGTTCATTGCGTGCAGTTATGAAGCAGCTGGCTTTAGGCACCTGGTCTCCTGAACACCGACTGCATAAGCACAGGCTCTTTTTTAACACTTCAAACTGAAGAGCTAGAGAGGGATAAAATGACCGGATGGCGGGGGGCGGGGGAAGGTGCTTGTTTCTAATAAAGCTGAGCAATATAGGCTACACAAATTCATACAGTGAACCAATAAATTGTGAACTTTGGCATCACTACTAGTTGTCAGAAGGAAAGAGAGGGTAAATATTGTTTGGCAGTAGGACTGAGGATTGGTGATAATGGCTGTGGTTGAGAAACAAGATGTTAAGTGCACTGACACCCCTCCTTCAGCCACTGAAAATCCCATTCTCTCTTCCCATCTGTATCATAAATGCATTTTAAAAAATGAAAATAGAGATTTGCTAGGTACTACTTCCTATTCCAGTTAATAGATCCCAGATGTGTCTAAATTCCATGGACATCTTGAAAACACACACAGCATTGTTCGTCATGTCTCCACTAGACATGAATCTGTGGACCACAGATTCAAACTTGCCTGAAGCCACCAGGAGAGGGACTTCTGCATTTTGTGTACCAAAGTATCCCATCTCACAAAAAAAAGGATCAACTAAAAATACCTTCCTTTTAGACAAATCTGAAATGAAGCTTAAGAAGAGATAAGCAGAAGCAGATCCAAAACACAGAAATGTCATTTTCAAAATAGATGGGCAACATATTTACTGGAAGGAGTCTCTATTTCATGGTCCACAGACTTCCAGGTCTGAAAGAAGGCTTGACTATCTTGCCTTTCTGATATAATAAGTACCAACAATAGAATGTATACACAGAAGGAGAGTGTATGCACTGCTGCCTTTGCAATCTTGCCACCTGCTGAAGTGAAGGAAGCTTTTTCTTCTAGTCATTTTTTCTGACCTGCTTGGCTCCCCTCCAGGTAAGATCCAGACCCACTGAACACCAAGGTTCAATTGTCAAAGCATCTTACTTTCTTTTCTGTTCAAGCAGTGCTTTACCAGCACAGCAGGCAATGCTATATGAACAAAAGATGTGAACCAAGCAGAAGAAAATAGTTAACAGGCCTATTGCTCCACCATGGTTCCCTATGTGTTTATGAATCCCCCTTGCTCTTGGATCTTAACCTCAACAGAGAAAATCCAGGAAATCTAAGAGAAACACATGCAGCTCCCTACTATGTTAAATACTGACTTCCAATACACGAAACATGAATGATCCAACATATGTTTACTTTAAAATAAGTCCTACTGAGTTCAAGGGGACTTGCTGCCTTAAGAGCACTTAGGAGTGCAGCCGCAGTCCTTAGGATTGCTTGACACAATATAGCATCAGATATGGGCCGTTTCCAGACGGCCCCCCGACTCGCGAAACGTCGCGCGTCGTCGCGCGTCGTCGCGCAGAAAACGCGAAATATCGCGTTTTCTCGCGCGAGTTTTGCGCGACGTCGTGCAAAACTCGCGCGAGAAAACGCGATATTTCGCGTTTTCTGCGCGACGACGCGCGATGTTTCGCGAGGCGGGGGGCCGTCTGGAAACGGCCATGGATCTGCCCCCACCCCCACTTCATGTAGAAAAGGCTCTTCAAAGCCACATCAACAGTGTAGCATCTGACAAACACATGCATATCTGTTTCTCTGTCGCAGGGCCAAGCATGTTTGTGTACTGTGTGACCATGCCAGGTGGTCAAACAAACCTTTTATCCAGAATTTGGTGGCGCCTGGTAGCTGATTTGGTACGGGTAATCTAATTGCTAAATGGGCCATTATTAGCTACAGCTTCTGTTGGGAGAGTTCTTGATGTCACACACCAAAAAAAGCAAGTGACCTCATTGCACCAGGGTGATGCTCTAGGATTTATCCCAAACCCCACAGAGTCTTGGGTGAATCATAGAGCATCACCCAAATGTGATGACATCAGGTGTTGTGTTTTGTTTTGTTTTTGTCAAAAGTGATGTTGTGTGTTAGCATGATGCTGAGGAGCCCCCCTAATTTCCCCCCACTGGTCTTTTAAGTGTTGGTAAGGTACAGGGAGGGGACATCCAGGAGGTCTCCTGCTATAGCATAGGGGATTATAGCACAGGGCTACAGCAGGATACCTCTCCCCCTATTTCTTATTCAATGGATAGCTGGCTGACTGAAATGCGTTAGAATTCACTGAGCTACAAAACAGTAAGAAATGAGGCAGGGGACTAAGAAGGTGAGGAGACAGCTATTTTGTAAATAGCTTGGATGTTATTCTGCTCTGATCTGGTTAGATTTGTGAAAGTATTCTGATGCTGCAGTGTCTGCTGCTGTACTTCCCTAAAACCTTCTCAACCTGTACATTTGGATATATTATTAGAAAGACAGTGCTGCTGTATAATTCTTTGTCATCCACAGGATAATGCAAGTATCGCCCAGATCTTAACAATAAGACTTAGAATTATACAGTATGTATATATAGTATACTTAATATTACACACTACAGCAGTGCTTCTTACAGTCCTATTTGGGAAACTGATGTTATTCACAAACTGCAGATGGGGGTCTTAAACCAGGAGAAGAGGGACTATTGTAAGGATACTTGCATTGCAATGCAGCGTAACTCTTTATAAGATCATACTGCTGGTCAGGGCTTTTTTCTGGGAAAAGTGGTGGTGGAACTCAGTGGGTTGCCCTCGGAGAAAATGGTCACATGGTTGGTGGCCCCGCCCCCTGATCTCCAGACAGAGGGGAGTTGAGATTGCCCTCCATGCTGCAGAGCGGGGCAGAGGGCAATCTAAACTCCCCTCTGTCTGGAGATCAGGGGGCGGGGCCACCAACCATGTGACCATTTTCAAGAGGTTCCGGAACTCTGTTCCACCGTGTTCCAGCTGAAAAAAAGCCCTGCTGCTGGTGAACTTATGGCTGTAGCTGGAAGACAGGAGAACAATGTATCTACTTGTGCAGTAGTCTCTTTTATTTATTTAAAGGATTCACATGCAGTGAGTCAAGCGGAATATAAATAAAACTTAGTTCATCTATCAGTTTGGTGTAGTGGTTAAGAGCATGGGACTCTAATCTGGAGAACTGGGTTTTATTCCCCACTCCTCTACTTGCAGCCAGCTGGGTGACCTTGGGTCAGGCACAGCTTCTAAGTGCTCTCTCAGCCCCACCCACCTCACAGGGTGTTTTGTTGTGGGGATCATAATGACATACTTTGTAAACCGCTCTGAGTAGGCATCAAGTTGTCCTGAAGGGCGGTCTATAAATCAAATGTTGTTGATGTTGTTATCATACAAAAAGCTCCAACAAGAATCAGTGAAACACACAGACCATAAATAAAAGTATCAGATATTCTGGCATGCTACAATTAACCCTTATAAGGAAGCCATTTCTACAACCTCCGGCAAAAAAAGTTCTGTAATGGTTTGTCTCAGTTGAAAGGTATAATTCTTTCTGCAGAGAATTATAAGCAATATTTGTACCTTTGGAAAACTAAACATTCAGAGTACATCATAAAAGTCGTATATCATTAGTTTTAACTCACTTTATCAAAGCTTTCCAACCTATTAAATACTAACTTCCACTTCTACTTAATGGCTAAGCAGAAATCCCAGGATATAAAAGAAATGGAATGGAACTACAGAAGTGAAAAGCAGCATTAGAGATTAAGAACATAAGAAGAGTCTTGCTAGATCAGACCAGCGGTCCATGTAGTTCAGCATCCTGTCTCACACAGCAGCCCATCAGTTGCACTGGAGGGCCAACAACAGGGCATAGAGGCCAAGGCCTTCCTCTGACACTGGTATTCTGAGGCTCACTGCCTCTGGATGTGGAGGTTCCCTTCAGTCATTGTGAATAGTAGCCAGTGCCACCAATAGACCTATCCTCCATGAATCTGTCTAATCTGCTTTTAAAGCCATCTGTGCCTGTGGCCATTCACTGGCAGTAAATTCCACATTTGGTTCTCAAAGTGCTTCTTCCTCCTTGTGATATGCTTTGCCCAAGATGAATTTTTCACTAAAATGTATGGCTTATCCACATAGAGTTGACAGCTCCGAGTTGGGAAACTCCTGGAGATCTGGGGGATGAAACCTGGAGAAAGTGGGGTTTGGGGAGGGAAAGGTCCTTGGCATGGCATAATTTCATACAGTCCACCCCCCAAAAGTAGCCATTTTCTCCAGGTGAACTGATCTCTGTGGCCTGGAGACCAGTTGTAATTCCGGGAGATCTCCAGCCACTACCTGGAGGCTGGCAACCCTATATCCACACAAGCCACAAACACACAAGCAGAGCCCAAGATGCAAGCAATCTGGTGACTTGAATTATAAATTGAATAAATAAATAAATAAATAAGCAATCTGGTGACTTGGTGATTCTCACGCTTCAAACCATCATAACGCTTAAACTGAAAATCCTAACGAAGGTTTTAATCTGGAAATAAAACAGAAACTGGATTTGAGTATCTTTCCTGAAACTTTTCTGACAACATGGTGTATAGCTAAATGACCCTTACCTGAAAATTTAAATTTCAAACAAAGAATGGTGTTTTCAGCATCCTTCCAAATGCACCCCTCCCACCCCAATTCATATCTGGGCAGAGGAAGGAGTAGCAGATATGAAATCTCAATTTTTACGTTTTGTCATCTGATAGAGATTATTACCTGGTATTCCAGGTGCCTGTGAGGAACCGCAAGAAGCAGAAACAATTTCAAAAAGTAGAAACATTTCCCAAGATCTTTCCCTCCAGGATTCTCTTAGCTCTCAGGCCTGAACTATGTGGTTCAATTTGTAACAGGCAGGGTCAGCATTCTGACTGTCGTCAACTATCAGCTCTCAGGAGTAGGGGAACTTGTTTTTTAAGTGCCTGGGCACAGTACAGGGGAGAAGGGACTTCAGGACTGTCTCCTCCTATGCTGTGCAGCTCACCTGTCAAGACCTGCCTCTCAGCCCTGCTCTGTGCCCCCGCCTTCAAAGGTGAGGCAGGCAGTGACCAGTGGTGGCAAATGGCCTCTGGAACACTTTCCCCCTTGAGGCTTGTTGGTGCCTGCTTTACTTCCTTTTAGGTGCTAGGCCAAATCACATCTTGGTCGAATCCACATTCACCCATTAATCACATCTTTATCAGATATCTTCCGTTGCCTACAATCCGCGATTTTTCCCTCTTCGTTCACATTCCTGCTTCCAATCCGTCTTTGTCGCGCGTCCCTCCAGTCACACGGCCGCTCGGAAACCGGTTTTTTGGGCGGGACCTTTTTTCCCCGCCCATTTTTAAAAATTTTTTTAGTGCACTTTTCCGTTATTTCGATCTTGCCTTATAAAGAAACATCATTGAAGATAATGATGCCTCTCTTTCCCCCACTGACAGCACTGATGGCTCTCTCCCGTTTCTTTTTTGGAAATTTGGAAGCATGTGGGAAGCTTTCGTGGGCATTTCCTATGCAAGACAGTTCAGTGCCTGAATTTTACTGAAGTTTCACTTCCTTGGAGTGTCATTATTTTGATATAATAATATAATATAGTAATATAAAATAATATAATATAATAATATAATATTATATTATATATAATATAATATTATATTAATAATATATATTATATATATTATATATATTATATAATATATATATTATATATTATATAATATATAATATATTATATTATTTTATATATATTATATATAATAATATATATAATATATTATATATGATAATATAATATAGTAATATAAAATAAAAAAAATAAAAAACAGTTAAAAAGGAAGTTTCGCAAGTCCGTTCTGAGGATGGATTCACCCCAAAATGATTTTTCAAACTACCAGATTTGATTCAGAAACAGGATAATCAATAAATCCAATGCTATGAAGTCAAAAACAGTCTTTTGCAGACTACGGAGCACTTGCAAGTTGAATCAGCCAATAGGAACTCTCGGAACGCCCGGAGAGACAGGAAGGAAGGTGGTTTTTTAAAAAAAACGCGTAAATTGCATATATTGGCCCATTCACAGCCACCGTGAAACTCCCGTTGAAAACCTGTGACCACATATTCGGGAGAAATGCGAATGAAATGCGTCTGTTTAATGAGGTAATGTGACCGGCGCTCAGGATTGCGTGGGGAATGTGGGGAACATGCGACTTAGAATGAGTAATGTGGATTCGACCCTTCCTACCCAGGCTTTTACATCAGGGTTTTATCTTGTCAGATTTTTGTCTGCCTCTGTTTTATGGATAGTTTTTATGCTGCTTATGTCCAATGGCTTAATGCCTTGTTTTTAATATTGTGACGTCATTTTAATGATAAGCTGCCTTGAGCAGGATTCTGAAGAGGCAGATAAGAAATATGTCGCGTTGTCAGGCCCCCTTATCCTCCCGGTGGGAGGGAGGGGAACCGGCACTTACCTTTTTTGTCTCCTGGTGGGCAAAGCACATGCACACTCACAGCGTAGCATGACGATATCACTTCTGGGAGTGACGTCATTGCACAGGCCCGGAGAGCACACCCACACTTCACATCAGCCTGGTGCGAAGCACAGGAGTGCTCCTGGGGCCTGCATGATGATGCCACTCCTGGGAGTGACTTTTGTCATGCTGAGCTGGGAGCCTGCTCTGGAGATCTATTCCCTCACCTTTTCCCTCCGCTGGCAAGTGAGTGGCAGCAGAGGGTGGGAGCAAAGGATCGCCCGCCACCACCAGGGGACCTGGAAGCCCTAGAATATCCTAAATAATTTCAGCTTTCCTGTCATTGTTTCCCTGACTTGAAGAAGCCCAGAGGGCTCTATTTGCCCCACTAACAGCCTATGTGCACATTATAATAAGGCAAACAGTACCCTGTGAAACCCTAGGAGGCCAAGGGAGAGGACTAAAGAAGTCTGACACAGGGAAAACATAGCCAAGGACCATGGGATTCCCCGCAGCAACCAGCAGGACAGGGCCTGCCCCCAGAAGCCTATAATTTGAGTGTGACCATGGGCTGAGCATGGAGGGCCTTTAGCTGTGACAGGAAGAGAAAGGATTTCACTAAGACTGGAGTGTGGTTGGGGGAAAGGGTAGAATCTGAAACAAGGGGGCAGGTGGGCCTAGTCCCTGTGTCACTTCTTAGGGATGCCAACTTCAGGTTGGGAAAATCCTAGAGATTTGCAGGTGAAACTGGGTTGGGGAGGGTTTGGGAAGGGGAGGGACTTCAGTTGGGTATAATGCCATAGCATCCACTCTGAAGCTGCCATTTTCTCCAGGGGAATGGATCTCTATAGCCTGGAGATCAGCTATAATTCCGGCAGATCTCCAGGCCCCACCTGGAGATTGGAAACCCTAGAGTTGTGTCCCTGAGAAGCCTGGAGTGGTGAGCAGAGAGGAGAGCAGTAGTACAACCTGGCATGGGAAAGTGAGGGAACGTCCCTGGGAGGCAAACCTGGGCCGTCGTCACACGGGCATCTCTTCCATTAAATTTACAGCATATAGCGTCCTACCTGTTATTGGCACAGTAACGTTTCTTTGGGTCACCTAACGGCTCTTTGCGCCACCAGCTGTCCACACTGAAGCACTCTGTTCTGTTCTCTCTAACCGCGCAGAAGCAGCTCCTCCCCCCCTTTTAAAAATTATTCTGGCGTTTAATTCCGCTATAACGGAATAACAGCATATAAACATTCCATTAGAGCAAAACATTATGACCCTTTTGTTTTTCCAACTTTGAAATTATATAAATAGCCCTTTGCCCACAGAAAACTCCCTGTCGGACGTGATCCCCATCGCTGAAGACTCTGCCATGGCAATTGAGTCATTTTTACTTCAGCAGAAAGTTTGCATTGTGTTATGGCGTTATGGCGTTATAAGGACATAATAAAATTTTTAAAAGGGGAGTCGCAGGAAGAAATGGATTCTGGGATTGAAGGGAGGGCATAGAACGTTGCGAGGCGAAATACATCGATGTGAGGCATTCACACTGAGGCACAAAATAGCACGACTATCAAGCACAAAGCAGAAGAGAGAAAATCGCTACAGTGTTGGAATAAGGTGTGCGTTTGCCGGGAAATAGCGCCATTTTAGCGCTAAATAAAAGCTCGTGTGACGACGGTCCTGTTCCCAGTACTGCAGCTGGGAACAAAAAGTTCCCAAATAAAATAAAGCCAGAACTGCTTCTCTGCATCAAAGGCTGATTTCACATATGCTGGATAATGCACTTTCAATGCACATTATCAATCATTTGAGGTGGATTTTTTGTTCCGCACACACAAAAATCTGTCACAAATGATCTATAAAGAGGATTGGAAGTGCATTATCCAACGTGTGCGGAATCACTCCTAGTTTCTCTGTAATCAGAAGTGTGGGCTCCTGCAACCCACCTCCCCCTCCAGCCTGTTGTGCCTTTGCACACTCATCCTTGGGGCCCTTTTGTGTTGAGTTCAAGCCCCTTCTCTTTGCACATTGAGGTCTTAGTCTGAATTAGGGCCCTTCTCCACCTGTTCCTCATTTTCCTGATATTCTGCTAATCTCAACATTCTGTGCTCTTGGTGCATACTCAGTGTTTGGAATTTTCATCTATTTTAGTTAATTTACAAAATTGTAGTGTTTTGAATACCAAGGGAGTCCCATAGGATGCACAGATCCAGACTCTTGCCTTGTACATGGGTAACCCCGTAATTCTGCTTTCAGTATTGGAACACGGACCAACCACTTTATTATTCAACATAGTCATAAAGAGATTTATGGAACTCTGAACCTTGTAAACTCCAATGTATTTATCTCACTTATCATTACAACAGGAAAGAAACAATGATCCAAGCAATATTTGGCTTTGTTCATTCCTTTTTTAATGGTAGAAATAACTCTGTGGTTTTGTTATGCGTTACATGAACTTGTGATAAAGCTCATAAGTAACACACCCCTTAGAGAATTTTCAGGCTGTTTATAAAAAGAAGACAAGAGAAGTTACTGCTCTTTAGTACTGTAAGAATTTAACCAGTAAAATGTTATATATTATATAAGGCATATTAAATGTATTTGGGTGTGTATTCAGTATATTCCCTCCTAGGCATGAATCTTAATATAAGAATAACTACAAATCTGCTTTGAAACTTTGTGCTAAATAAATTTAACTGGAACTACTGTGATGTTTTATTCAAAGTAAGCAAATTCATAATAAATCATACTTTTAACAGGTCACTTTTCTCACCAAATTCAAAATGGTTTATAGTAAAATACACATTGCCAATAAAATACAGTGTCATCACAATAACTTTAAAACTATATTAGTATTTTTAGTTAGGCAGCAAAACCATTATTGTTAAAATGCCGAAAAATGTTTCGCATTCTCTTAAGCCAGACAGCTTTTGCTGGCCCTGTAAAGATAAACCTGATTGAGAGTGGGAGGGCTTCCATACAGAGGGGATTCCATAAAACTGGGGCATTGGAAGAAAATGCCCCAGTAGTTGTCTCATGATGGGGAGCTGTATTGGAGCTAATTGGCTGTCCTTCCAGGCTCATGTAGTGAGAAGTGCTCCCTAAAGTATGCTGGGTACACAAAGTCATCCTAAGCAGAGTTGTGTGCTTCTAAGTCCATGGCCTGCTTAGGATGGCACCAGTGCTGGTTAAGGTGCTGAATATCAACAGGGCCATCCTAAGCAAACCAACTTTACGGTAGCATAAGCTTTTGAGAGCCACAGCTCTCTTCGTCAGACTAACATGGCTAACTCCTCTGGATCCTAAGCAAAGTTACACATTTCTAAGCCCATTGATTTCAATGGGTTTAGAAGGGTATAACTCTATTTAGGATGGTACTGTAAACCCCGTTGTTGTAAAATGTGGGTTATGTTGTCCTTTTCCACCCCAATAAGAAGTCAACCCTGTATTTTGCACCTGATGAAGCTCCCAAATGCTCTTTGCCATGACCAAGCTTCTTTTACCTCTGCTGAGAAAAAACAAAAGTGCTCTAAGCTTGCAATCCTAAGAACATTTTCCTGGAAGTAATATCTATTAAATAAAATGGAACTTCTTCTGAGTAGATCTACTTAGGATTGCTCCCAAATGCAGTTGGAAGAAAAAGAATGCAGGAAAATAGCCTGAAGGGACCGAGGTAAAAAGTCTCTATGTCTGTGTCCTCACCAACTTATTTCTGTAAAATTGCAGCTTCAGTAGCTACATATTTTAAAGGAAAAAAATCTAAATGAAAAGCAAGTTATTCTACTTTTGGACCAACTAGTTTTTAAAGTTCGGGAAGTATGTTGTTAAACGGCTTGTTCTTTGTAATTTTATATATTATTTAACTGGCTGCCAGTGCAATCCTAAACATGCATGCTCAGAAGTAAATCTCACTGACATCAATGGGACATTCCGTAGTAAGTGTGCTTTGGATTGTAGTTACAGTATGATACCCTTTAGAACAAAGAATCAGAATGGGTGGAACAGAAACTATGATAACTGCATTGCAAACAGTTTGGCACTTCTCTGGTTATAGAAAAAGGAAGAAAGCAACCTACTAAAAGTCTGTTGCCTTTAGATCACATCTACAGAGCTCCAAGTTTCTCCATTGACAAAAGAACAGATGGTCAACAACTAGCCTTATGCTTAAAAATACAGATATTTGGGGTCTTAAAAGGCATCATTTAATTGTCAAATCTCTAATGCTCTCTAAAGCAGGTGATTTTCCTTTAACTCTGCTTTACATTCTGCCTCTGCCCCCCCTCTCTCACACACACACGCACAAACACACACAGAGTTCATAGATGTCATGTTTCCTGGACTAGCACAAAAAGATAAATGGTTTGTATGGTTCAATATATATAAGACACTTTATGATAATAGTATCTGATGAAGGGAGCTTTGACTGTCAAAAGCTTATACCATGGAAATCTTGCTTGTCTTTAAGGTGCTATTGAATCTTGATCATGATGGGAATAGTTGCATGCATCTCCAAAAAGGTGGCTTTTGCACCTTTTAAAGGGAACAAAATGAAACTCCTCACAAAAAAACTACAAGATGTAATTTGTCTGGAGGGAAACTGATTTTAAATAGAAGGGTTTTTTTAAAAATTATCCTGAAGCATTTGACTGAAGCCATCTATTGCAAAAGCCATCACCAAGGGCTGTATCCCAGCAGTCACATCCTCTGGCTAACTGCCTGATCTTGCCAATCAGCACTCCACTTCTGTATGGAGATCATGTGCAGGAACCATAGTAGGACTAGAGATGGGCACGAACGACAAAAAACCCGAACCATGAGGTTCGTGGTTCGTGAGTTTTCACGAACCAGGAACCATGAATTGGCATAAACTGGGGCAAGTTTACGAACCAGTTCGTGGGGTTTAAATGCTTCTTTCTGGCTGCTTAGCAGCATCAGGGAAAAGGGCATTTGATAGTTTAAAGGGCCCTTTCCTGCCTTGCAAGTGGCAGGGCCTTTTAAACTGCCCAAACCACAGTCCCAGCCCCAGCCCCACACTTACGTTGCCCTGCGGGCCTGTGGCGTCCTCCCCCTCCTCCCACGAGGGGCAGGAAGGCCGTTTTTGGCCTCTTCTTCTGCTGCGCGGGCCTGCAGGACTGCAGAGGAGGCTAAAAACAGCCTTCCCACCCCTCAAATGGCCACCGCAGCAGCCATTTGAGGTGCCGGAAGGCCGTTTTTGGCTTCCTCCGCTGCCATTTGGGGTTTTTTTTTGGCAGTTTAAAGGGCAGTTTAAAGGGCCCTGTGGTTTGCAAGCGGCAGATCCCTTTAAACTATCAGCTGGCAGGTGACAAGGGAGGGATCCCCCCCTTCCGACTGCCAGCTGATAATTTAAAGGGACCTGCCATTTGCAAGCTGCAGGAAAAGTTTATATGGCCATTTAAACTGCCCCTTTATGACCCAAAAGAACCAGTTCGTGGAAATGAGCTTCCACAAACCGCTTGTTCGCGAACCACGAACCAGCCTGGTTCATGCGGTTTTTGGGGTCATAATTCAATTCATGCCCATCTCTAAGTAGGACATCTCAGAACTAGGATCTGATACTAGGATAATAGCAGCTTCTCTTGTACCCCACCCCCAACCTCTGCATGCCACGGCTGTGCCTTCATACAGCTACTTGTAGGACATTTTTGGCCCAGAAGCCCCACATAGCCTCATTCAAAGGTATGACAGCCAAAGTGAACAGTGAGCATATAACTCTTCTGGGAAGCAGGGTAGATCTAGTCACTTCTCACACTCAGAACTGCACTGACACTGTTCTGGAAGGCTGCTTCCACACACATCTTTTGTTCCACCTTGCTTCCCAAATTGAGACATTCTCCCCCACCCCGAGCATCCATATGACATTGTTATAAAATCATCTACTCTCTGCATTTTCCATTCCTTTTATTATGATCTTTTCCAAACCAGCTTTGGTGTGATTTTTCTAGTAAGATGATAATCAAAGTGGGTTTGCCTACCATATGGGCAGAAAGCTGTGGACTTTCAAATTTCTCTGCCCACACTGGCACCATTTCTCCTCAATATCCCCTTCAGTGTGCTATTTTAACTCCTCTTGTACCACAGACAGAGTTTTTTTGGTGGGGGGGAGGCAGCTTTAAAAACACTGGTATTCAATACACTTCCATAGTATCATAACATTATAGCAATACAGTTACTACCTTTTTAAAAAATGCTGACAAAAGTTCCAAACTAGTCCGTGTGCATGGGACAGGAAATAGTGGGTAAGACTGGATACTGAGGATGAAGAATGCCCAGATATCAATTTAATAGAATCACTGAATATCTGTAGCTATCAGTAGTGTGAAAAAGAGAGGGTGGAAGTCTCCCTGTCACAAGCCTCCTCTCTCCTACCAACGGGCTCTGCCACTGCCTCCCTCTCACACAACAGAAAGACTAATTAAACAAAGTCAGAGTCCTCACGAGGATATAGTCAAAAAAACATCCTAAGCCTGCCAAAGAAGCTATTTTAAGATAACAACCACAATCAGTAAACCAAAAAGAAGAAAATACTAGAAGTTAAAATAAGAATTAAGATTAAAATCAAGATATATTAAAAGAACTCTTCATGGAACACAAAACAATGCCGCCACCCAGCTCAAAGCGGAAATGGAATGTCCTTATGTGAATGTGCCAGTGCTTCTGCATCTGCAGTGACAATGAGTGCCCAACACATAATGGTCCTCCTTCCACAGAGTCCTGGGTTTTGCTCACTCCGTTTGTACTCCCCAAACAACCCTGAGTGGGTCAGACTGCTCAGAGAGTGTCATATGGCTGAATGGGGATTTTTGACCTGAGCCTCTTTCCACTCCCTTGGACTTTCTGGAGTCAATGCTGAGGTGATAACGTGAGTGTTATTGTAACCTCTGTTCCTTGTTGCTCCGTGCACTTGATCATCATTCCTCCTCATGCCAACAAAACTCAGTCTTCAATTTGTACTAGATACCCCATAAAACCTCCATATGAAGCCCCTATCCCCCTACACACACACACACGGATACATGCACACAAAACAATCAGTGCTTCTGAAGCAATGTTGTGATTGGCTGACTGGCACCATATCCCCGTGGCTTTTCTAGGTACAAGTTCCTTCCCAGGACATGGTTGTTATAAAGGATTACCTCAGCTTCAATTTTCCTTCATGAATTTCTTTGGTGCCATCAAGCCATAGCTGATGTATGGGTGGTGACCCCTGCTGTAGTTTTCAAGGCAAGAGATGAACAGAAATGTTTTGCCATTACCTGCCTCGGCACAATGCCCCTGGTCTCCTTTGTGGCCTCTCATTCAAGTACTAACCATTGGCTGACCATGCTTAGCTCCCAAGATCTGACAAGATTGGGCTTGTCTAGGCTATCCAGGTCAGGGCATAAATCTCTTTACCAAATCCTTTACCTTCTGGATGCTGCACAAGCATTTGCTGTCCTTGCTAAATGCTGAATCTTTTCCTGCAGTACTTATCTGACAGTGAGACACACTCCAGCTATCTCATTCCATTACATTAGAGGCCCCACTGGAGACTATAAAATGCTACCTGCTCCACCCCTTCTGAAGACAATAATATTTACTTTCCCAGGATGGATGGCTTGTGCTGAGTTCCTCATCTTGTAGGAGGAGGAGAAGCTGCTGTGCCTCCTGATCCATTTTATGTATAACTTTAAAGACTCCTTTGTCTGAAAGGTATATGTCATCTCCTATAAAAATCTGTATGAACCACTCTTTACATTAAACATTCATAGGATTGCCCCAATAAATAAAAGCTAGCTTCATGAGTTAGGGTAGCAGAGTGACATCTTTTCTACAAATGCTACATTTGCTGTCCCAACCAAGGATGGAATTTGCCCATAACAGTAACATTCCAGTTTAAGGCAAAATACTTGTATTTAAGCTGGTGCATGCATGGGCACTTCCTCCATGTGTTTTCAACTCAACAAATGTGGCAGTGGGAGGCGAGGCCAGAATGCTCATGACTGCTTCTCACTGCCCACATGGCTTGTCATCACACAGGTCATCTGCACAAGGCTAGTTTTGTATATGGTATACGCTTGATTTTTCTTTGTGTGCTGAGTAATTTTCATTTTCCATTCAAGCCTACATCTAAGTATGATCTTAGGCTAGCAAGAGACGCTAAACACAACAAAAATGGGATCTTTGGTTATGTTCAGAGCAAGAAAAAGAACAAAGGTAGTAGGCCCACTGCGGGGAGAGGAAAGTGGAATTTTGACGGTGATCAAGAGAGGGCCGAGCTGCTCAATTTCTACTTTGCTTGCCTCTTCTGCTGCACATAAAACTGTGCGCAATCTGGCAAAAAGAGAGCACATAGTGAAGGTAGGGAATTACAGCCTAGGATAGGCACAAGAGTGGTGTGTAAATGGCTAGCTTCTTTATATGAAATAAGCCCTCAGGGTCAGATGAATTGCATCCCAGGGTACTAAAGGAACCTGCTGATGTAATTTTGGAGCTTGTCTATCATCTTTGAGAATTCTTGTAGAACAGAAGAAGTGCAAGAAGACTGGAGGTAGGCAAATGTTGTCCCCATCTTCAAGAAGGGGAAAAAGGAGGGTCCACATCCATACCTGGAAAGGTTTTAGAACAAATCATAAAACAATCAATACTTGAGCATTTAGAAAAGATAGCTGTGTGATTACTAAGAGAGAGCACAGATTCCTCAAGAACAGGTCATGTTGGTCTAATCTTTTCTCCCTTTTCGAGAGAGTTACTACTTCATTGTATCAGAGGAATGCTGCAGGCATAGTTTATCTCAATTTTAGTAAGGCTTTGGATCAGGTTCCACATGATATTCTTGTTAACAAGTTGGTAAATGTGGATGAAGGAACAGGGGGGATGTGTAGATGATACTACACTGGAAAGTGTAGCAAATAGAGTAGAAGACAGAATCAAGATTCAGGATGGTCTTGACAGGCTGGAAAACTGGACTAAAACTAACAAAATGAATTACAGAGATAAATGTAAAGTTTGCATTTGAATAAGAAAAATCAAAGGCAAACTTAGAGGATGGGAGAGTCCTGCCTTAGCAGTAGTACATGGGGAAAGGATTTAGGGGTCTTAGTAGATCATACCCTGAGTCAACAGTGTGTCATGTCTGAGCCCCATCCATGCCAATGCTAATGCTAATGCTGACCTGTTGTTCTAAATCCATGTCATGTCTGAGCCCCATCCATGCCAATCCTAATGCTAAAGCTGACCTGTTGTTCTAAATCAACGTTTCATGGTATAACCTGATGTCATATTGCCAATGCCATAACTGTTTCATTTACAGGCTTCTTGCAGGTGCTTTATCTAATGGACTGTAGAAACTTCAGTGCTTCTGACCTTGTAGACTGCTCACTCCCATGCACTGATATGTCTCAACTTTGATCTCTTGCTTTCTCAGTGTCTCAACTTGATAGTACAAATATGCAAGACATCCTCAGGACAAGTTCGCGCCAAAAGTCCTGTTTACTGTTGGGAGGGGGAAGGAGCAAAAGTGTATGTTAAGAGGAAGGATTTCCCCATATGTTACTATTCCTGTCAATCTTGCTCTTACTGCTTAGATACTTACCTTGCTTCTGAGTAATCTTATGGACATATCTGTGGAAATGATTTGATTTCTGAATAAAGCCATTTAACCAAGAGCCTGGATTTCTTGTTGCAATGGTACAGGGATCTATCTGCCATAGCCTGTCATCCATAGCCTGACACAGTGGGATGTGGTAGCTAAAAAAGCAAATGCAATATTGGGCTGCATCAACAGAAGTATAGTGTCCAGATCACACAAAGTGATGGTATCTTTTTACTCCACTTTGGTTAGACCTCACGTGGAGTACTGTATTCAGTTTTATGCACCACAGTTTTAAAAGGATGTTTAAGAAGGAGCATGTCCAAAGGAGGGTGACAAAGATGAGTGGTCTGGTTAACAAGTCCTATGAAGAAAGGTTGAAAAAGCTGTTTATGTTTAGCCTAGTGAAGAGATGACAGAGAGATTATATGATAGCCCTCTTTAAGTATTTGAGGGGATATCACATAGAAGAGCAGAGTTATTTTCTGTTGCCCAAGGGGGTCAGACTAGAACCAATGGGTTAAAATTCATTAAAAGAGTTTTCAGCTAAACATTAGGATGATCTTCCAGACAGTTAAAGCAGTTCCCTGATGGAACAATCTTCCCTGGGAGGTAGTGAGCTCTCCTTCTTTGGAGGTTCTTAAGAAGAAGCTAGATGGCCACCTGACAGAAATCATGATTTTATGACTCAATATGAATGTATGCAGATTGGGAGAGGGACGGCATGAAGGGATGAGCTAGTGCTTGGCTCTCGTGGCCCTTTCTTAAATGCTCAGGATAATGCTGATCACCACTTTGAGATCAGAAAGGAGTTTTTTTCCAGGCCACTGTAGCCAAGGATCCCAGAGGGTTTTTTTTTTTTTTGTCTTGCTCTGGGCATAGAGCATGGGTCACTGGGGGAGGTGAGGGTAGGGGGATAGTTGTGAATTTCCTGCACTGTGCAGGGAGTTGGACTAGATGCTCCTTGGAGTCCCTTCCAGCTCTATGTTCCTGTGTTTCTAATGCCTGTACACCTGGATGTGTGAGGTAAAACCCTGGTCCGTGGTTTCAGTTGTAAAGTGAACATTCATTGGCTCTTTCCTACAAATAGATGTATTAGTGTACATGCAGGATATACTTGCATTCACCGTAACATGTGAACAAGGCTACTGTGACTGGGATATAACTAAAGAGGATATCCAAGCTGAAATCCTGCATGTGGTGTACAGAATATCAAACTGTTAGGCAGGGTCTGAACCCACCAGCTTAAGATGTATTCCATTCCACTCCTAGCCCCCATCTCACCACATGTAACCATCTTCCTCCCAGTGCTGATGTTCCATGCAACTCCAGAGCTCTTTCTCTTCTGAATAATATTTATACTCCACAGACTACTTTTTAAGAAGCCATTTATTGCTGAGTGTCCCCTTGTAATTCCCAGATGTGCCCTCTGTGGCAAACAAAAGCATTTTATCCTATATATTAGGATGGGCAAGTATACTTTAGTGCACTTCTACAGCTGGATTGTGAGCCAATGTGAAGCTAGTCCATGCAATCTGCACTCTGCCACAGGCTATTATATCACTGAAATCATCAGTTGGACGTTAGATATGCATTAACCGAAGGCCAAACTCCATGTTACAGTGGCCACAGTTTCAACCCGTGGCTTCCAATGTCATTTTAGAGGAAAATTTAGCCATTTAAAAATGCCACGAGGTCCTGGTCCTGGTTGAGTCCACAGCGCAGTGGCACCATATAGTCTTGTCTCCCCCCAACACACACCATTTCAAGGGCTGAAACAGACCGCCCATTTCAGCATCTGAAAATGTGTGTGGAGAAACAAAACAGCCTAGTGCCACCATGCTATGGGCCCCATCAGGATCAGATGCCTGGGCAATTTTTAAATGGCTGTATTTTCTTCCAAAATGGCATCGGTGGCCATGGGTTGAACCTGTGGCTGCTGTAATGTTTAGTCTGGCTGAGTCATACAATATGTACTATAAATGAATGTGGTCATGGGCATAACTGCAATATTCTTGCCTGCATGCATGCTGTTAGAAGTGGGGCCAGTACCCAATTCTCCTGTGTGATCCAGTGCCTGACTGAAAAGATGTGATGCATCCTTCAGCCTTTCCTGCCACATTGGATTGACAAATGGCAGAGCTTAAAATGTGTATCTGTGAAAAAGTGTTTCACATTCAGTCTTGTTTTCCATTGCTGGATGAGATTAAAGGCCACCCAAGCCATGCATTCACCCTCCCATCCACTGCATGCTGTGAGACAGAATCATTCACTCAGTGCTCTCCAGAGGTGAAAGTAAGAAGGTCTGGTCCAGTACAGAGTACCAGTAAGAAACTGGCAGAAATGGTAGCTTCGTGCCCTCTAAGGGTGATGGAACCTGTAAGAAACTGAAGTTACTTTCACCACTGCTACTCTCACAGATCACATCATAAAGTGGAGACCACAATGTGTCACTGTACCATTGAAAATAGGTTACAGTTTCAGAACTGTGGTTCCTAGACATTATTTCACAGCATAAAACGTTTATTCTTACTCTTCCAATTGTTACAATGAATTTTTAAAATTTCTATTCCTGTTACATTGATAATAGTGTAGAAAGTGCTATACAATCCTCAGCTTTAATGACTTAATCAAGTGTGGTAAGGGACACACACGGTCATGCTTTCCATACAGTAATCCAGTGGGGTCTTTATTGATAGAAGTCTGCAACTCAGAGAGAGTGACATTTAAGACCAGCCCATAAGATAATGTTTGAGAACAGAGGCAAATCCAGGATCCTTCTTTCCAAGTCCAGGGAGCTACTCTGCCTTTACAGAATTAAGTTCTATATACTGGCAATACATTACAACATCACTAACATCATAATACATCACTAAATTCACTTTCCTTGGTAAGGCTGCTAAAGTTGTCCCAACAGTTCACAAATGGGAGACAATCTATGCTAATGACAAAAGCCACAACACAACAAAGTTAAGGAAACATCTGAGATCCATTCATTTCAAAGGGGCAAATGTACACAACCACCATGTTCATACAACTCAACAGAATTCGTTCTCACTCAATCTACAGAACGAAATCACATGGGAGTTGCACAAATAGCAGTTGTGCAGGAGCTATAGATGAGAACTTCTCACTAGACTCCATCCAGTTTACCTAATTGTATATGAAACCCTATGCCAAAAATAATAAAAGTTTCAGAACTTCAATTATACAACATCAACTGCTCATAATTTCTATATATCAAGAAATCATTATGTGGTCATGGTTTCTAAATGTACTTTCTGCAAAAAGTGGTTCCATCTCACTGTTTGTAGTAGCTCATCTGTTTTTTTTTTCTTTGCATTGTTTAGATCTGTACTCCTTAAACACTTGTTAAAGTGCCAGTGCAACAGTGTTCAGAGATACAGGTTTTTGATTAGGGAGTTCGTGCTTTTCTCAGCATTTGAAAAATCATTAGCCATGCTGAGACAGTGTTGTTGCTATCATTGCTGGACATCAGAAATTATTATGGCAGTTATGGAATATTGCATTTTAGAAATAAAACTCTCTTTTATTACTCTCAATATTTCCAACACAAAAAAGACACAGTATTTGGAAGTATCATGATACATTTGAAATATTATCTGGAGGAAGCTGCATGTTCCATGTTTCTTCACCAAGCTACATCCCAACAGTTCCACAAAAGCTATATATCTGCTGTTTTGGAAACTAACAACAAAAAAACCCAGAACAAGTAATGGGATGGAAGTTGAACTCTAGATGTACATTTCTTTTCCCATGTATTAATTTGGTAAGACACAGTAACCTTTAAGTAAAATTTGGGAGGGGGGTAGGTGGGTGGCATCAATACACAAAGATCATCTATCTAAATGAGTTTCAAATAGGAAGTTTAGCAGTTCTCGTAGAACCAAATGCAGCTGACTGGAATCTCCAAACAGAAATTAAATAGCACTTCCTCTCTTTCATTCTCCACATTTGTTATAGATAAGTGTAGTCCTTCAGAAGAAGCAGACTTGCAGGCTTGTAAACAAAATGCATCTGCAAGAAAGCAGTACACGTGGATCTTGCTCATTTTACTTGTGGTTTTAGTCCTGTGCTTGGGGCGGGGGGGGAGGGGGTGTATCTTCCTAAGTCTCTTGATCTTTATGATTTCCGTCAGTATTTGTGAGTGCTCTGGGCCTGCCGGGTTTGTAGTGCCTCTGATGGCATGACTTTTGTCTAAGTTATCAAGTTGGAACACTTAACTCACTGATCCTTCTCTCTCCCTTCTGCAACAAGCAAAAATAAATGGAGCATCCTACAAGGGAGAAATGTGTGCGTGCATGCACGTGATTGCATGTGTGTGTGGAACTTCAAGAAAGATATAAGGGCACCAGTTTACATCTGCCAGGTAGACATACTCACAGGTACTCACCTGCTCAGGACCCTGAAAGCAGATCCTGCAGAGAGGGGTCCTCATTCCACTGTCCAAACTGCTCCCCAGGGAATACCGGTCCTCTGTTTTCCCTTTGCAGAAGTCATCTGAGGAGGTGCTGCTCATCATAGACATGGGCTGCTCTCCTTCTCCCCCGGGACTCCCCCACTCTTCTTCCAGAGGGCTGGTTGTCCCCACTCCTCCTCCTCCACCGCCTCCAGTAGTCGGCGCTCTCCAAGGTCCCCTTCGCCCTCCATGCAGCGCAGTCAGTGTGTTGTTATTGGAAGCCTGCAAGCTCAAGACTTGGTCTCCACTGTTCATGGGAGGGAGAGGTGGTGGCGAGGGTGGAGGGGGAGCAGGGGGTCTCCGCAGGAGGAAGACCTTCAGGTCATTGAACAGCATGCGACAACGGCACTTGAGGAGACCCTGGTGGCGCAACATCTGCCTGGGGATCAGCAGTCCGTAGTACCAGTACCATAAAATGATTGCACTAGTTGGTATTAACATGTGCCTTCCCTTCCAGATAGGGTTGGGTAGGGAAAAAGGGCCAGTAGGGGGAGCCCAAAACAAGAGGGCTGTATAGGTTAATTTCAATTTCCCTTTCCTGGCTCCTACCCAATCTCACAGATACATACAGATTAGATCCAGATTAATAACAGAAATGGAATTTGCAGGAAGATCTTTAGGACAGTTCACAGCAACTCCGTTTTTAAACGTTTAACAGCATGAGGTTATCTTAAAAAAACAAAAAAAGTACTGAACTTCTCACCTTCTCCCTTTCACGGCTCCCTTTTTTGAAACAATCAATTCCACAATGTTTTCTTTTTAAAGGATTAAAATTAAATATCAAACGGAATTATCCTTCTACTTCCAACGTGCTGGGGTGATTTAGAGAAACAATGCACTGGAGACTGGTAATAATTGGCAACTCCAAAAAAGGATGGGGGAAGAAGAGGAATTTCAAGTCACCAGAAGGAGTGGAGAGAAAAATAGAGTTGTTTCAACAGTATTTGGCATGTCAAGTATTTCTCCTTATTACTATCTTTTATTTAGTTTGAATGTTTTAAAAATGTGCTTCTGACAGAACAAAAGCACAGCATGTAATTAATAAAATGCAAAATTACTTCTTGTTGCTATTGTCATCATTATTATTAACAGTAATATCAAAATTGAATTCATTGACCAAAAAGATGCACATATTTTGAGGGAGAGGAGAAAACATCCCCCTCAATGTTAAATTATTAGAGTTTACTTGAAATGTTGCTTTACTAAAATATTCTCAGTAAAAATATTGAAAGTCCTGAAAGGAATTAAGTGAGTATTAAATGAGGTTAATTTTCATTCTCATATTCACTGCAATTTGTTCTACCTCTCCAATGCCATGAATTGTCTGGACCACATGCAAGCATTTTTTTTAAAAAAAATGGCATTGGGGAGGGGACGTGGGTTCTTGATTATTCTTCAATTTTCCCTCCTGGATTTTAAAAAAGAAAATCCATCGACATTTGTTCTAAGCCTTTGCATAAAATTGACTAAGGAAACGTGGATCTTACATGATCACGTTTCCTTTCCCCTTTCACAAAATAGGGACGTCATCAAACGCATTGACAGCCTGTACAGACCATTGTGGCTGACGCGGAGGAGAAGGTTCTTTCACCAGATGTAGGAATCTCCTTTTGATGCATAAGGCTCCGGCTTTTCCGCCACTACAACCATCTCCAGTTTCATCTTCCTCTTCTCCCGTCCGCCGCCGCCGCCGCCGCCGCCGCCTCTTTCTCTGACTGTTGTTTTCGCTCAATGGCATTGACCCTCAACCATTGCAAGTCTTTGAAATAAAAGGAAATATGTATATATATGTATATCCTAGCTTACAGAGTTTTCAAAAAGGCTTGCCAGAAAAACGATGCGCCAGATCAAGAGCTAGACGACAAACGGGGTTGTTTTCCTTACAGCTTCCGCGTCTGGGCAGCGTTCGGCTTCTTCCCTTTCATCAGTCTCTCCTCGGCTTTCCCATCCGGCTTTCCGTGATGATGTGGCTGTTGCTACCTCCTTGGGATGCAATGGGAAAGGAGGATAGTTTTGCAGTGCAAATGGGGGTGTTGAGGAAGGGCGGGAGCGAGGGAGGATGGGTGGAACGTGAGTCTTTCTCCTCCTCCTCCTCCTCCTGCTCTATCCTTAAGTAAATAAAGCCAAGACCAAAAAAAATAGGGGAGGGGAGGATAAATTCAGGTTGTTGCCCTGCCTTGGTTCTCTTCGCCTCCAATCCCGACGATCGCTGTCAATAAACCATTTGGGATTGGAGGGAGGGGGCGGAGGAAGGTCTTGCTTACACAGAAAATGTGCCCGGGAAGCTGGCGGCGGGAGCAGCAGGGGTTCGCGGGGGAAGCTGGTCAGAAAGCCGCTGCAGTTTCAGCACCACGAGCCTCCGGACAGCTCCCCTTTCCTGCTTGGCACGTCAGGCTAGAGGGAAACTGACGCAACCAGCACTGGGAGCGGGCGAGTGAGGGGTGGGGAAAGGGAGGGGGGACGGAGAGAGTAAACCCTATAGAACTGCCAGTCGCCTGCTGAGCTCGCTTCCACCCTACACAGCAATAAATTATTAGTTTCTGCAAGTATTATTTTGATGTGGTTATTGTTTCCTGGCGCTTGTAGTTACAGTTTTCTGTGCGTTTGTACAGATGGACGTGGTCAAGCTCTCCTGAGCGTGTGTCCCTTTACGTGTGTGCTTGTGTGTGCAGGCGCGTGGACGTTTGTCTGCCTTTCGTGTTTCAGTGTGAATGTAGAAGACGACGGTAGGTGCGTTTTCCTTTGGAAGGCAAGGCGGAGCCTTTGTGTTTGTATATACGAATGCGCCTCCCGTGTGTATGATACAGATAGTCCCTGTGCAGTTGCTCGTGTGTGCATGCCATTGCTTATCTCTTTTTCTTCAAAAGCCGTATGTCTATTATGTTAGTGTAAGTGGCTTATGTGTGAGAGAATGAGAAGCGTGTTCTGTTTTCAATGTGTGGTTTTGGAGAATTGTGGGTATTAGAATTGCTCACTTGCCTGCATCCCGTTTGATGTGCCTAAGAACATCTGGTATATCTTTGCAGCTAGCCTTCATTATTTTACAAGTTTTTGTGTTAATTTTATAAGGATGTCTTCTGGAAGTTTTAAGGGTATCAATACTGATGTGCAAAACGAAGTGTCAAAGGAATGTCTCTAAAACTGGGTGTGGTTTTGTATGTTTGCTTTGGGAAGGGGTAAAAGCTGGAACATGCTGGAAGAGGCCAGAACGGGACTTAAACAAATAGGGATAACAGAAAAAAGAGCAGGATGTGTTAAAAACACCGGAGAACAATATTTTAGAAATGAAAACATGAAACTATCATGCTTTTATTAACCCTTGCCCTGCCACAATGCTCCTGGAACACCGCGGAACAAGCCAGAATGAGCACAAAAGAAATGCTAGTATCATAAAAAATAACGGGAAAGGGTAAAAGCCGGAACAGGCATTAAACAAATACTAGTACCACAAAAAACAGTGGGCTGTATTAAAGACACACCAGAACAATTTTTAGCAATGAAAACTCTGAACTGGCATGCTTTTATTAACCCTTTCCATGCCAAAATGCTCCCGGAAGAGCAAAAAACATGCCGGAACAAGCACTAAAGAAATGCCAGTAGCACAAAAAACAGTGGGAAGCATTACAGACACTGCTGAATAAGATTTTAGAAATGAAAATACTGAAGTGGCATGCTTTGATTAACCCTTTAACTGCAAAAATGCTCCCAAAACAGCACAAAACAGGCCGGAACAGGCACAAAAGAAATGCCGTTACCACTAAAAACAGTGGGATGTGTTAAAGACACTCCAAAACAATATTTTATAAATGAAAACAATGAACTGGCACACTTTTATTAACCCTTTCCCTGCTAAAAAGCTCCCAGAGGAGCACAGAACAGGCTAGAAGGACACTAAAGAAAACCCAGTACCACAAAAAAAACAGTGGGAAACATTACAGACACTGCAGAACAAGATTTTAGAAGTGTAAATACTGAAGTGGCATGCTTTTATTAACCTGTTCGCTCCCAAAGTGGTCCCAGAACACCATGGAATGGGCTGGAATGGACACTAAAGAAATGCTAGTACCAGAAGAAAGAGTGGGAAGCTTTAAAGACACCAGGGAACAATATTTTTGAAAGGAAAACATGAAAATATCATGCTTTTATTAACCCTTTCCCTGCCAAAATCTCCCAGAACACCACGAAACAGGCCGGTATGAGCACTAAATAAATGCTAGTACATTCTAGAAATATCACGTGTACCCTTGTTCGCAGAAAAATCTTGAACTAAACATGGAGGTTGCAATCCATCTAAACTAGCCATCAAGTCTTCCACTTGCTCAGACATTGCACAAATACTGTTTGATATATGGGGTAGCCAGTTTCCATAGAAAGGTTCGGATGAGCTATGGGTGAGTTCTGGAATGGAGTTGCCAGATTATTCCGGAGGGAAGAACAATAGAGAATGTGATCAGAACAGCAGGCAGCAGGGTTTTCTGCAGTGGCTTGGGGCTTTAAGTGCACCCAGACCAGGTATTCAAACCCCTCCTCATTGTCTAAAGTTAGCCTGGGGCTTAAAACATGGCTTCAAGCCAATACCAGTCGCCTGGCTGGAGGCTCCAACTAACAATCAAAAAGACATGTCCTATGAATATATATAATCAACCAAACAAAGGAAACTGCTTCCCCATAGACCAATTCAGTCAGTGGTCAAAATGAAGGTGAGTGCAATAATGATGGAAAGGGTGTGTGTGTGAACATTGAATAGTGGATGAATGTGAACAAAGTTTGGTGACACGTCGGTTAGAAAGCTGCATGAAGCATTGGTATTTGGAGAGGGATTTGACTGAAGTGTCCTACACTGGTCCTCTGATTTGGAGACTGCATCCCAGTTTGTCTTTCTGTACTTATCAGTGCCTTTTGATATTGTTGAAAATACTATCCTGTCACAGGACAGCATTCTTATTTGCCAACAATGTAACCTGGAACCAGGTAGTTGGGCTTTATGGAAATGTATATCACAAAGGCAGCTTTGTCTGCCACACAGGCACAAAGATAGAGGTAGATGACTTGCTCAAATCGGGTCATCTTCACTCACTGCTTTGCAAACTGTAGGTCGAACCCAGGGCAGCCATGGTGGAATTTAGAGCTCTAAAGGCAAGGTTTGGAATCACCCTCCTCACCCCATAGTATCTGAACCATGGTGGAACCTAGGGAAAAAGGTTGTCCTACAGATATGAGGGGCCAAGTCCATGTGATAGTCAAAACCTTGAACTGAGCCTGGTAACTGATGGGTAACTAGTGGAGAGACTGCAGAATGGGAGTAATACGTGTGCTTTGCCTAGCTCCCAGTAGTAAATGAGATGCAGTGATCTGCAGCAGCTAGTCTCTCCTAAATAGAGTGCATTACCATAGTTTAGTCTTGATGTTACCGTAGCATGAATCCAGGTGGCCAAATCAGTTGTCTCAAGATAGGCTGTGTTAAGACCTGTAAAAGGTGAATCTGATCGATAGGCCTGTTCAAATTCATATACTTTTGACACATGGCTAAGAAGTAAGCGTGTTGCAAAAGATTTCATAATAACCTTATGAAAGGTTGAACTTTTATTTGGATATTTCACAACAACCTTTGTTTGAAGGCAGATGTTTTGCCAAACCCACTGGCAATAGTTGAGGTCCAAGTCAGTGTGACCTTGCAAAGAAAAGAAGCTTGGACCATAGTTTTATGGGGCAAGAAGAGTCTTGACCACAGTAGAGTGGTTTGGATTCTTGGCAGTTCAAAAATGTCAGACATGGTTTATGATTTCTTCCTGAGAGATGAGTTTTCAGAATAACAAAAGTTTACAGAAAGTTAATGACAGTCTTTCTGAAACACAGACACAGACCCTCATTTTAAAGATTCAAAGTGGGGTAACAAGAAGACACCCTTACCTAATTCAATGACTGAGATTGAGGGGAAGGCTAGAGGAGACAATTTTTAGCAGCTCATTTCTTCCTTCCGCAGCCACGACCCAGGGATTCCGGCCCGCGTCCAGCGGGCAGGGCCCCGGGGAGCGGCAACTCGTCTTTGACTCTTTGTCTTTGTCGGGGATGGGGATTTTTTTTTTTAGAAAAATTCATTTTTGGCAAACTTTTCTACATACAAAACTTAAAACTTTTGTGGTATAAAGTTGGTTATAAAACTGTAAAAATGTCATAAAATTGTAAGTTCATAAACATTCCAACTTGAATAAATATATAGATAATTCAAACAGTATAGCTTCTATAATCATTCATATTAACCATAACTATTAAATGTAAGTTTTAAACACTACTATTTAACATCAAGTTAAAAGTATTAAGTAAGATACTCAATGGGGATGGGAATAAGGATGGGTTGAAGGTTTTACCTTAAATCCTGAGCAGCTTAAAATCTTCAAGTGAGAACTGAAAACAGCTTTCTCTGTTTTAGAGAAACTGTTTATCAATACAAAATAAATGGGACGGACCATTTTGTTGCACTCTTCCAACCAAGAGAGAGACTCTTCCTAAGAGTTTGATGATTTCTTTCATTAACAAACACTAGTCTTTTTCATTAAGTGAGGTATCAAAATATAAATGCTTATTTAAATAAAATGTACAAAATTAGAACAGATAAACAAACAAGAATTATGTTTCCCAACATTTCTTAACAAAATCTAAGCCAGTCAGATTAACTATGAAATGCATTCAAGTTCCCATAGCAAACATTACAAGGGTAAGTTTCCTACCTAGATCTTCATGAGATTTCTTTCAGCCAAAACCCTGATCTGCTATGTGCGTTAGCATTTTTATGTTATCTTCTACAGAAATCTAAGCTCTTTTTCATGTGATAATATAGATAAATATCAAACCAATCATAATTTAATTATTCCTATTTCCAATCATGTGACATTCTACCTAGCCAAAAGTGACACTATGTCCAGCTGCAAGATAAGAAATATGAATCAGGAAAAATGACAGGAAAAGGTACATGACCAGCTCATCCTTGGTCCCTTCTAACAATTACAGAACATTTATCTGATACTGTTCACTATTTTTCATTGGCAAAGGGGCACCTGTTATACAACATACTAGGGGGAGGGGGAAGCTACAATAAAGTTCATATAGAGTTATTTAGAATGCATATGTATCACTAAGTTTGTGTTCTAAACCATACTCAGCATTCTACTGGTTTGAATCCCACTACTGCCATGAGCTCAGTAGGTGGCCTTAGGTAAGCCACTCCTTTCAGCCCCAGCTCCCCAGCTGCATTGTGGGGATAAGAACAATACTAACTTGTTCACCACTCTGGATGAGACACTAATATGTCTAGAAGAGCAGTATATAAGCGCAGTTATTATTATTATTTATTTTTCCATGACACCATCCCTTGACCTGTGAACTTAAGGATTTTGATAAATATGAAAGTGATACAAAATATAAATGCATTGCATAATGTTTGAGTATACATATACAAATACAAACTTTAAATTTTTTATTAGATAATACTGCAAAGCATGATTACTGAGAAAGCTGCTTTCAATGTAGAGAGTTGCTTGTAGATCAAAACAATCTGGTGAGCTGTCTTCATGCAGAGTGTGCTTGATTCCCTTGGCTTTCAATTCTGCTTTCATTCAGCATGGGTGAATCAATGTCAGCGGTAAACATTTGTATCACTCCCCTCTGAATGACCTTTTAAATTTCTTATGTATTGATCTATTGGCATCTTCAAAACCCATTAGTAACAGACTATACATCCTTCTCTTCTATCCATAATATATTCACAAGGATTGATTATATTGATTATACACAAGGATTGATTATATATTCTGCCAGGCATTTGGTGGGGGCTAGGCTGTCCTCTTTCTGGCCATACCACTGAAGACTGTCCATCACCCATGCAGTAGCTCATAAAACGTGACACATACTTATATCCGCCATCTGAGAAATTTTATTGCATTGTTAATGTTTTTAAATGTTTATTTATAATATTTTTATTGTTTTAAACTGTATGTCATAAATTGTTTGTTGTTACACCGCCCTGAGCCCGTCCGACGGGGAGGGCAGTCTAGAAATGTAATAAAAAATTATCTCCTAAATTAGTCAAACTCTTACATCAAGCATTGGTGACAAATTGTGGACATGCTTGTACAGGATGTACAGACAACAAATGACATCAACCAAACTCAAACAAATTGGAACCTAAATAAATCATTTTTATTTAACAAACTAATTTCTTCTGAAGTCTCTTTCAAAATTAAACAATGTTTAGAAACAAATACACTGTGTGGTGTTCCTCAAATCCATGTGTAGGATGCTATGGAAGTGGTGATTAGAGGGAAATTAATCTTCATTGCCTCCTGTCATGAAAAGCAAAAAGAAAAATTAGAAATGAAACGATATCCAGAATAAGAAAACTAGAAGACAAACACAAAAATACTTGTATCAAAAGAGTATATAAACAACTCCTAATAGAAAAAAATCCTGGAAAATTTAGAGATTTCTCAAATTCAGGAACACCTACTTTATAGTAAACAAAATTATTGGATGTGATCACCCAAATCTATAAACTTACTTGCTTGAAAAGGAAAGGAAAAAACCTCCTCACATTCTATACAAGCTATTAAAGGTGCCCAAAAACTAATTCTGAAAAATTAGCCAATGTATTTACTGAATACTACCAAGCCCTTTTTACATCAGATAATCCTGACACTTATCATATTTTAAATTATTTATCACCACAGGAAACTATTTGAAAAAAATGTCACAAGAACATAAATAATATCTGGACCAACCAATCACAACACAAGAAGTTAGAGTCACCATCAAATCCTTGAAAAAATAACAAAGCTCCAGGCAGGGATGGATTCCCTACCAAATTTTACAAAAAAATGCATTCACCTACTTTCAACTCCACTAACTGCCACGTGCGACTCTGTCATGATAGGAGGTAGCATCCCTCTATCTTGGTCAGAGGCTGAAATAGTAGTTATTCCAATAAAGGACAAAGATATTACAAATACTAAATCTTATTGACCAATACCCACACTGAATCAAGACCAAAAGATCTTTACAAGCATACTTGCCAAAAGATTGTCTAAATTTAAACAACCAACTACATTCACCTTGACCAGACTGGCTTTATGCCAATAGGGAGTCTTATTGACAATACATGTAAAACTTTAACTATAATTTCTGTGAAGCATACAAATCCCCTGCATTACTTCTGGTCTTTGATATAGAGAAGGCATTTGATGAAGTGGCAATACCACATCTAAAACTTTTACTTCAAAAAATGGGTTTTAGTGACCAATTCTAAAATGCTATTAATGCTGTTTATCTTTTTCCAAAAGCTATAGTTAGGACTAACAAGATACATTTGACAGATATCCATCTAGCAAGGGGAACTAGACAAGGCTGTCCTCTTTCCTCATTTCTGTTTGCTGTAACTATAGACAGGGCCGGTGCTACCATTACACCAACTAGGTGGCCACCTAGGGCGCAGACTTCAGCAGGACAGAGAACTGACCTGAGGGACACAGTTTTAAACAGATTACTTTCATGAAAAAATGCAACTGACAATTAATATTTTTTATTTTAAGAAAAATACAACAGTGCTATGGAATATAATTAATTATAAAAATTGTCTATATATTTCTATCACTTGCAAAAGTCCCATTGGCACCAGCCACTATAGTCTGCCTCAGCAGACTAATGGGCAGGCAGCAGTGGGGGAGAAAACCTCTTGAGCACCCCCCCCCCAAATGGTCCTGTCAACAGACATCAAGCAGCTCTAAAGCTCACCCTAACACTTTTAACAAGACATTTCCCAATAAGTAAAACAAATATGAGAAACCTGTACCTGGAGATTGCAGAAATGGCAAAACTAACAGAGTTGCTGAGGGATAAAACGACAGCCAACTTTGGGAAGACTTGGAAACCTTTCATGGACTTTCTGTATGTAAAAGCGAAGTTAGAGTTAATGATTTGCCGATTCAAAAATTAGATTTGTAAGGCAGGCAATAAATAGTAGGCTGACATATGGAAAAAATGCAGATATCTTCACAGTAAAGTCAAAGTTATATACTTAGTAAAGATATGGGTATTACGGAAGAGTTACTGATTATGCGATGAGTTTAAAGAAATTTTGTAAAATGTCCAAAATGGTATGTCTCCCTCGATGCTCTTTTTCAGTCATTCTTTTTTGTTTTTCATGTTTATGTTCTTGTTTCTTCATGTGAATTTTTGCTTGTCATCTGTGGTAACAAAATAAAAATTATATATAAAGAGAAACCTATACCATAAATGGGCCAGTTGAAGTAATTATTAAGGTGAAAAAGATGCCAGTGATTCGTGTATATTTTTCTTTGAGTGTCAGCAGTATAGTATGGCTTTGGATAGGCAATATGAGATCATTAACTCTCAAAAAAGGCAAACTTTATGAGTTATATCATCCTGATTTGAGATAATGTTGCCAATCATTGCTGCATCTCAAAATAGTCTAGGAGACTCGAAGTTATCTCAGAAGCCTCAATCAACTTGAGAGGAACAATCCTTACTGAAACTACTCCTTTTTAGCGCTCCAGAGAGCCAGCTAAAAAGAAAGCAAATAAAGTAACTGCAGACAAAAGCCTGTCCTTTTCAAGTACGACAATGGTTTCTCTCATTGTCTCACAGCAAACATGAGAAGGGGGTGGGGAGTAGAAGACACTCTGTTGTGCCAGCCAGGAAAAAAGGCAGGGATATAGCTTCCAATGCTATAAAGAGAAACTTTTCAGCAACTTGAGGAAGCAAAGCAAGAAGGGAGAAGGAAAACAAAGAAAAACAGGTGGGAAACTGCCTCCAGACCTAAGAAAAGAAACCACTTCATACAGCAAACTGTATCCAAGCAACACCAACAGGATAGGCAGAGAGGAAAACACTAAAATCTTCACAGCTATTCTGCTGTGTCTAGAAATAAATGAGCAGAAAGTCAGCTTCATGGCTGCAATAAACGGGAGGAAAGTAGGGAAATTCTGCTGTAGCAATGCGCAGAGCATACTTGCTGAAGAGGAACAAGTGCAGGGAAAAATACCTCTGCACTAAGAACCTTGCAACTGTTCCCATACCTTTCCCTAAAGCTATATGAATGCCCTACTTACAAGTCAGCAATAACAACCCCTGGAGCTCAGCAACTATGGCTCTAGTATATGGTCTCAGCCACAAGCTAAATTAATAAGCAGGGGAAGAGGCAGCAGAAGGCATACTAATACTCAGGATATAATTGTGGTAAAGTTTTCAAGGATCCTCCAATCCATTAGTTGATCTGTTCCACCAGCAGCAAAGCCTGGAGTTAAGGGTCATATGACATGGGTAGATATACTACTACAACCTCACTATTGCTCATACCATGTTTGGCTAGCTTCATTCCCACACAACATGCTCTACCCTAAACTGAACTGTCTCCTTGTCTTGGACTAAGCGGGTTTGTGCTAACTACAGTCCTGACTTAATGCTGGACTGATCTTCAACTAACTTAGGAAATATAGTCATTTTTCTAGGGATCTACGGCTGATAAAAAAAAAAACTATCTGGATCTCAGTTCTGCAAATGAAAGGCAGAAAGAAGCAAGCAAAGCAAGAGGGATTCTTCCTGAAATACCTTTGTAGACAGAAAGCAATTAAAGAACAAGAATATGCCTATACCTTGAAACTACCCCTGAGGAAGTAGTATGCAGTTCTCCTACTACAAATGATATAAATTCTAAGAAAGAAGTTTCACAATTTGGAGCTATTTCATTAAAGCACACAGAGGAAAAGGGGGTTTCAAGGAAAGTGAGAGTACTGTGTGGACTGGGACCAGTGTATCTACGGGACCGTCTCTCCCTATATATTCCCCAGAGGACACTCCGATCAGGGGACAAACAGCTGTTGGTGGTCCCTGGCCCCAAGGAGGCCTGCTAGCCTTGACTAGAGCCAGGGCCTTTTTGTTCCTAGCTCCCACCTGGTGGAATGCTCTGTCTGCTGAAATCAGGGCCCAGCAGGACCTTCTATCTTTTTGCTGGGCCTGCAAGACAGAGTTGTTCTGCCAGGCATATGGCTGAGGCTGGGCTTCAGCCAACCTGGAAAAAAGTAGTGTATAAATCTTCACCCTCCCTGTGAAGGCTGCCTACCATCCTGTTTTAAATGTGTTGTTTTTAATGAACATGAATTTTTAATTTTATTTTTAATATGTTGTTATCCGCCCTGAGCCTGCTCACGGGGAGGGTGGCATACAAATTTGAAATAAATAAATAAAATAAAAACTGCGCAAAAAAAGGAGGGCATTGTGCCCTAGGAGAGACTTAACAGACAATATATATATATAATTTTAAACGTATCATTCTGCACACAACAACACACTGAAGCTTTTTTATCCTTGGATATGGAAAAGGCATTTGATTCTCTTGAAAAGTCATATTTACATAAAACAGATGGGATTTGGAAATAACTTCCTTCAAATAATTACAACAATCCCTCCACAGAAGTAAAAATCAATGGAGCAACATCAGAAAAAAATATCCCTCCACAGAGGAATTTGGCAAGGATGTCCTCTTTCCCCAGTACTATTTGCTATCGCTGTGGAACCGTTGACAATAGCAATAAAAGAAAACAATCAGATACAAGGAATAACAATTGATTCAAACGCTGATAAATTAAGCATGTTCGCAGATGACAAGCTGTTATATATTTCAAGACCTGCATTATCCTTTCCCTACCTCAAGAAAGCCCAGATTTCAGGATTAGAAGTTAATTGGACTAAATCACAGATTCTGCCTATAAATTTTACAATTTATACTGAAACTCAGGTTCATCAACAATATAATTTCCAATTATCACCATCACACTTATCATATTTAGACTTCCGGTTTGGGATCATGGTGGTCTGACACAGCTCTAAGAGCAGAGCTGTCCGAGCCGCTGTTTGTGAGGGCCAGCGGGGTGCCAGATCGCCTGGGGTCCCCTGTTCTCAGGCGGAGAACAGGCATGAACGCTCAAGATCCAGAGGGTGCGTTGATCTCGGCTGAGGGGGGAGATCTGCGCAACGGTCCCCCACCCAGCCTTGAGGTCCCGCCCAAAGAAGGATGGCAAAGATCTCTGCAGTGGCTCTGGAGTCATTGAATTGGCATAGGATCACTGTACCCAAGCTTCAGTAACTAATTTGGACTAATTTGGAATAATTTGAGTACTGAAACAGCAATTACAACCCGCAAATAGAACTATTAAGGTAAAGATTGCTCTCTCTCTTTCCGAGAAGAAATTTGGTAAGAAGAATTGAATTAATTTGGAAGATAAGGATTGCTAAGTGTTAAGGACATATTGGCTAAGCTCCGGTAAAGTGACTGAGTCAAAAAGAATTTATTTGGAAGAATTAGAGCGAAGAAAGTAATTGTTTACATACCTGCGGTCTAAGAGAGATAGTGAACTGTGGGAAACCTGAAAAAACGCGAGAACCGCTGCATGGTTGTGACGGAGCAGGAAGTGCGTCAAAGCAATAGAGTAACAGGCTGGAAGCGGCGGTTAAGGGAAACCCGGAAAAGGAAGAGCGCCATTTTGAAAAAGCGAAAGGGCAAGACCTCAATTTAAGTGGAAGTGGGACATCTTGGAGAAGGTTAAGGGCAGAAGCTTTGAGTTAAAATCATAGAGAAAAGACGCCCGCCATTTTGGAAACCAGAATTGTTTAATTGGAGAAGAATCTGTTTTAAATAAAGGACTTAATTTTAAAAATAATAAATTACCTACGCCATGGAGTTGCGGAAGAGAGCGGACTCGTGGGAGTGAGGTAAAGCCAGCCCCACGATGTCGAAGAAGGAGTGGCAGTCGGCGTTGGAGAGTTTGGACAAGAATGGCGGATGGAAATGAGATTAAAGATATGATAAGAGACATGGCGAAAGACTTTAAAGAGACACTTAAATCAGAGGTGGCGGAAGTAACCAAGAGTATTGATGAGGTCAAGAAGGAGTTACAAATGATGCACTTGAAAGTGAAGGTAATGGAGGATGAAGTGGATAAATTGTCTGTTTCTTTCAAGACAGAAACTAAGGGTTTGCAAGGAAGAATGGCCGTGATGGAATGTAAATACATGGGAAGACAACTTAGATTTTGCGGGGTCCCAGAAGCAGAGGGAAAATCAGCCCAAGAGCAGATATCAGAAATACTTGCAGAATTTTTGGACAAAGAAGTGGAAGAAGTTATGGTTTTACTGGATGTGGCGTACAGAATTAACTCAAAATATGCAGCTCAAAAAAATTTACCAAGAGATATGATAGTGCAATTCACAACGAAAAGAACAAGAGAAGATATTGTGAGTAAACAGTTTCAAAACCCTCTGGAAATTGCTGGAAAAAGAGTACGAATAATGAAAGAGCTACCTAGAGGAGTTTTGTTGGAGAGGAAGAAATACAGAGAATTGGTTCAAATGTTGAAGGATTTGAATATCAGATACAGATGGGAAATACCAGAGGGTTTGAGTTTTGAATTTCAAGGAGCCAAAAAAACAATCAGGTCTAGTCAAGAGATGGAGAGGTTTTTTATGGACAATGAAAAAGACTTACCTAAAAGATCTAGAATATGACCATGGAGTGCAAAATTATATCTTGGAATGTAAATGGACTTAATTCACCTTTCAAACGTAAAACTATTTTCCATTGGCTATCTAAACAGCACTGTAATATAATTTATCTACAAGAGAATCATATTAAGAAACAAGATGTAAAATATTTGAAAAATGCCAAATTGGGAAGGGAATTTGCAGCTTCACCGAAGCGGAAAAAAAGAGGAGTAGTTTTGTACATTAAAGATGAGCTGCAACCTAAAATGATATTTAACGATGTGGAAGGAAGATATATAGCTGTGAAAATTATCTGGAATTCGGAAAAGATTTTGCTGATTGGAATTTATGTACCAAATGGAGCTAAGGATAATTTTTTTAAGGACTTACAGAAACAACTGGATGGGCTAACATACTCACAAATAATTTTGGCAGGTGACTTCAACGGAGTTACGGCTTTAGATGTGGACAAGAAAACAAAGGGTGCACAAAAGAAAAGAGGATTATTGCCAAAATCCTTCTTTGAAATGAAGGATCAGGAGCACTTGGAAGATACTTGAAGAAATAATCCTAAAGTAAAGCAGTACATGTACTTTTCGTCGAGACATTCGACATTATCAAGAATTGATATGATCTGGGCCTCTAAGGACTTGGTTGTATGGACAAAAGATGTGGAGATAATGCCAAAAGTAGGCTCAGATCATAATCCAATTATGTGGAAGTTTGGAAAAGGCACCAAAAGACGAAGATGGAGAATAAATGAGGATCTGCTGCAACAAAAGGACAATTTAGAATTGCTACAGAGGGAGACCAAATTCTTTATACAGTATAATTTGAACAATACCGTTCCAACTCACAAAGTTTGGGACACTTATAAGGCAGTTATTAGAGGAGTATTGATGGATTTAAATGCAAGGGATAAAAAGAAAAAAGAGGAGAAAAATTTAGAAATTGTGGAGAATATAAGAATTAAGGAGATACAACTGAAGAAAAGACCAGGGAAAAAGAAATTATTTCAAGAAATTAAAATTTTGCAAGAACAATTGAAAGCAATGGAGAATAAAGAGCTGGAATGGGAACTGAAGAAATTGAATCAAAAGTCGTTCGAAGGAGCAAACAAACCTGGGAAATATTTGACGTGGCAGTTGAAAAAGAAAAAAGAGAAAAAGGTGATAACTATGATTCAAGAAAATGGAACGACATTGACCGATCAAACAGCGATTAGTAGAGCATTCTTTAAATTTTATGCAAAATTGTATCAAAGGAAAGAAGTAAATTTGGATGCTATTGAGCAATATTTAGACAAAGTTAATTTACCATCGATATCAGAGAATTGGAAGGAAAAGCTGAATGCAGAAATTACGGAGACAGAGATCCTTTTCGCACTTACGGTTTAAACCGCCATTTATGAGCATTCGCCCCGATCGCAGTGGCTTCGGCATTGCACCTGTTCATTTCACACTGTCCACTGCAATTTCAATTTGGTGTCTGTGCTTCATTTCAAAACCTCGGTGCAATTTTGGGCTTTTGGGGCCTTGCAATTCACGTCACACTTTTTAAAAAAAGATTGAGCATGCGTAGTAACGTTGCAATGTTGGAACCCTTCCCCCCTTTTTGCTGATTGGGTTGTCCCCTGCCCACTGGAGAGGCAATTGGTGGCAGAGTTCTGGGGGAAAACATGTACCACTCATTTTTTAAAATCAAGCCAGGAAAGGGTTAAAATGCTGCCGATTAATCTCCTCCCAGGAAGCAGAGGCTTGTTTCCAAAGGGCTGTGCAAAATGCTTGGGCTTTTTCCTCCTCTTTGGCAAAGTCTGAAACATGCCTGGGAGGGAGGGAAAAGCAGCCATTTAATCTTTTCCTGGCTTTTAAAGCCAGGAAGAAAGTGCAGGAACATTACAACGTTGCAACCCATTCTTGTCTTAAAAAAAAAGAAAAAGTGTGTGCATACCCTAAGGGAGGAAGGAGAAAGCAGCTATTTAACACTTTCCTTGATTTTAAAGCTAGCAGGGAATTAGCAGCAAGCTTAGAAATCATTCCTGGCTTTTGGAAAAAAAAAACAGCATGCATACGGAAGGAAACCAACGAAGAAGCAGCCTTATGACCCTCAGCTCGCTTTACTAAAAAAAATGGTGGACAAGGAGTTCAGAGAGCTGAGGAGGGTGGGAGTGGTTAATTCTGCACAAACCAATCAGCTCCCAGGGGAAAGGAGAGGGGGGGGGATAAGCAAAAAGGAGGCAAAAGTGTTCACATTAGCAAAATGTGGGCCAGCTGCCAGTCGGCAGCGAACTTAAAAAAACATCGGGGTATGTCCGCAGGGGGAAAAATCGGGGATACAGCGGACAAAAAGCGGGACTGCATCCCATGACTGCTTTTAAGTGTGAAAACCTTGCAAATATGGGATGTGGAACAGGTACAAACGCGCTCTAAAAACCGAGTGCGAAATGTACCAGAGATAAGAGAAGCCATTCAGTTGACTAAATTAGGCAAGGCACCAGGTCTAGATGGAATCACGGCAAGATTCTATAAATCATTGGTAGATGAGTTGGTACCTTTTTTGAAGATGGTAATGAATGAAATTTTAAGAGGACAAAAGGTTCCAGAGTCTTGGAATGAGGCCAAGAATGTGCCGTTTTTTCAACCACTACACTACCTTGTATCTAAGATTTAATATGGAACAAACAAAACTCTCAACCATCTTCTATTAAGCAAAATGTCTCTCTCACAGCAATTTTAAAAACATGGGACCTTTATAGAAACAAACTCACCCCTGAAATTCCTGGATTCTCTTTTTCATCACAAAGCTGGTTTCCTCCTGGTCAAATTTCAGCTTTCAGTAAAAACTGAAACCATATAAAATAACTCACTTGGTGGATATTGCTTCAAAAAAAAGAGGGATCTTAGACAAATCAGTGTTAGAAAACTCTCCACAATATCCCATGGAATACCTACCTCCTACTTAACCATATGGCCTCTCACATAAACTTAAAGAAAATCGTGAACAGCCCAAAACCAGAATTTGAATTACTATTAGACAATATGAGATCTACTCGAAAAGGCCTAATTTCAAAAGTACACAATATCCTTCTTCACTTTTTAAAACCCCAGATCCTAAGCTTCCAAAAAAGTGGTATCAAGATAGTGACACACCAACAGTTGAACAATGAAACAAAATATGGTCTTCAAGTTTATTTAATTCCCCAATAATTAACATCAAACTTCCAATGCCACACAGCAGTTCCTGAGACAGGAAGGCATAGAACACAGTGGCCTACTTTCCTGAACAAAATGAAATAGCAGAGAGAAAGAACAGGACACTACTAGACATGGTGAGATGTATGTTGTGTGATGCTCAACTACCAAAACAATTTTGGTGAGAAGTAGTCATCATGACTGCCAACAAACGCTACTGAAGCCACACCATTTGAACTTTGGTAGGTGTCAGGTCTGTTGCCTACAGTCCCTCCATCTTCGAACACTTTGCAATTCTTCCCTGTGTGTGTGTGTGTGTGTGTGTAACTTTTCACATAAGCTCATATCTGACTCCTGGGAAGGCAGCACTCTTATCTCGGATGGCTCACCACAGTGGCCTTGGGACGGTTCAGTCCAACTCTCCCACTGACTATGCCCAGCTGGTTGGGCACTGAGGGTGGAGGGCTTACAGGGAGGGACTGGAACTTTGTAGCAAGCATTCCATACTTCATTCTCAACAAGAGTTCTGTGTACAGCCAGATGCTTTAAATTGCTTCTGTGTAACCTATGGACATATATACGCTTTAGTTATGATTTCTCAATAAAAACCCTTGACTCAAGAGAGCTTGGATTTTTTGCTGCAAGGGGGGAAGTCAGCTTCAACATATCTTGTTTTCCATAGACTGACAGTAGGGCTATGTACCAAGTGTGAAACATCTGAGAGTCTTGGAAGCATGGCCTACTCCTACATTACAAAGGAGAAGAGAGGCAAACTAGATGACAGAGCATCACAAGGAATTCTTGTTGGATACTCAGCACAAAACAAAGGATACAGGTTCTATGATCCACAAACCAGAAGAACCATTGTAAGCAGAGCTGTATACTTCAATGAAAGTGAGATGGCTATACCTGAAAAGGAGGAGGGGGGAACCACTGAAGAGAACAGCCAAATCACATATCCTGATTCAGGTGAAGAACCAGGAGACTCTGTGATACACATCACTGGTACACCAAGTGCAGATCTAGTACCAGATGCTTCACTACTGGGGACACCTGGCCCAAGAGAGGGCCAAAGTCCAGAGACACTTGTCCCACAGGAGGAAGTGTTCAGAAACATCTGACTAACTAGAGGCACAGAGCGCAGAGGTGTTACCAAGGCAATAAGCACATTCAACCAAAGGTATTCCAGCTCTGTGACTGACCTACCTCGCAAGAACAGCAGAAATACCTGAACCTACTTCATGGGATGAATTATCCCAGCTACCACCAGAAGAAGGTGAGAAATGGAGAAAAGCAGAGGGCGTGGCATCGGTGTCAAAGAGAATGATCGCACATTGAAAGAGCTCCGTCTCTCCCATGCCTGAAATTTAAAATTTATGTTGGAAAAGTAAATTAAAAAAATTTACCCTTCCAACATAAATATACACTAAGAGAGGAATGGGAGAGTGATCCGAAAGGCAGATTCATATTTATTAAAGGCACAATAGAAAACCAAACTTACACATTTGGCTCAATTTATGCCCCAAACCAAGAACAGGAGCGACAGCCTAATGAAATTCTAAAATGTACAAGGTTCATTAGAATAAATATGTATCACTAAGTGTAATGTGCTCTAAACCATATTTTCATGACAAACCTGCAGAAACAGCAGCAACATAATCTAAGAGTATAACAGAGAGCAACAAATAGAAACAGAAGGATGAAACCTGGTCCTGCTCACCAGGTTGGAGGCAAGTTCTGATGACAACAGAGCCAACAACAAAGATTCTCAGGTCAAACTCCGTGGTCAAGTAACAGATTCTAAAATCAAAGACTGTGTCCTTCCGAGGCTCTGGCAGCCTGAACCTACAAGCTCAACAACAGCCAGGTCCAGAATACCACGATTGTGACTAGCTAATCCCACACTGGCTGCAGCCTTATAAAGGGAGTTTCCCCTACAGGTGAGGCTGGGTTCATTAAGCTTCTTTCTCCAAGCTGACTCAGCTCGCCTTCTCATGAGGAGTAGATCAGATCCTGTACTGGCTCAAGGCTCTCCTGACGTTTCCTCAGCAGGGGGAAGGCTGTGGGCTGCCAGGCATGCACTCCTGTGCTTGGTCCATGCCTCTGCCCTTACCCTCAAGCCTTCGCTGCTCCTGGGGTTCTTTGAGAGAAAGTGGCAGGTCTGGCAGCAGGCAGATCCATGCTAAGGCCGCCTGGTTTGATGACACTACTGTGGCTGCCAACCCTCCTGGAGATCCCCACAAATTACAGCTGATCTCCAAATGACAGATTTTAACATTCTCAGAGACATGGAGGCTTCTTAGGCTGGCCTATGTGGAATTATACCCCACATAGGTACTACGTGACAATTGATGCCAACCCACCTAGAGAACTCCCAGAATTACAAATGACTTTCAAATGACAGGTTTTAATTATCTCAAACAGAACAGTGGCTTTGGAGTGTGGCTTCTGTGGAATTATACCCCATTGAAGACCCTCCATATTATGGTTGCCGTACCTGGAGATCTCCTTCCATTTCAGCTGAACTCCATATATCCTATTTTACCTAAATTGGAGGCAGTGGTGGTATTGGGTATTGGCAACTGAGGTGTCTGAAGCACCTCCTTACAATGGTTGCCAGCCCGCCTGGAGATCTCCAAAAACTACCCATGACCACCAAAGGAGAAAGATGTCACTTGTAGCGAGGCTCCTAGAGATCTGTTTCCATTACAACTGAACTCCATATGGCAACGTTATCTCTCTTGGAGACAATGGTGTCATTGAAGGTCAGTGCCATTATACCCCTCCGAAGCCCATCTTACTGTGCTTCCTAATATCCAGCTGGTACCATCTGGCCCATAATTTAAACCCATTATTTCAAGTCCTATCTGCTGCTGCCAACAGGAACAGCTCCCTGCCCTCCTTTAAATGACAGCCCTTCAAATACTTAAAGAGAGCAATCGTGTCCCCCTACGACATCTTGCAATTTGGATGTTATGCCTCTGTTGATAGATCCCAAGATCGCACTAGCCTTTTTTGTCACTGCATCACACTGGCTGCTCATATTTAACTTATGTTCCACCTGAACCCCAAGGTCTTGTTCACATGCACTACTAACCAGAAGTGTATCCCTCATCCAGTATGTGTGTTCCTCGTTTTTGATACCCAGATGAAGAACTCGGCACTTATCCTTGTTAAATTGCGTGTTGTTCACATCCACCCACTTTTCCAATGTGTTCCGTTTAATTCTATCTCTATCTACTGGTTTTGTTTGCTGCTTCTCCCAATTTGATGTCATCTGCAAATTTAATGAATAGCTGATCCACACCCTCATCCAGATCATTTATAAAAATATTGAAAAATACCAAGCCCAGGACCAAGCCCTGTGGCACCCCAGTGGGCACCTCCCTCCATTCCCTCCATTCAGATGAAATGCATTGACATCTACTCTTTGAGTGCAGTTCTCCAACCAGTTCCCTATCCGCCTAACCATCCTAGAGTCCAGTCCACAGTCCTATAGTTTACCCATCAGAACATCATGAGGAACCTTGTCAAAAGCTTTACTGAAATCCAGATAAACTACATCAACAGTATTCTCACGATCCAGTAAGCCTGTCACTTGATCATGGAAGGAGATGAGGTTGGTCTGGCAGGACCCGTTGAGGACAAATCCATGCTGACTTCTACATATCACTATGTTGTCCATCAGATGCTTGCAGACTGGCGTGTTTAATATCTGTTCCAATATAAATTTGGGTTAATTTGGTATTGATTTAATTGGTATACCAGTTTTCTTTGGGATTCGCTAACATTATTCCGTATATCTGGAAAAATATGAATCAGCAATTATTCGGTATATAGTTCATATACCAGATACTGAATCACACACTCCTGGTATACTTACGGCTGGCTGCAAGTTTTTTGGGACAACTGGGCACAAGATAGCCCTGGTTCCCTCCATTAGTGTGCCACCCTCAAATCCCTTCCACATTTGCTTTTCCCTCCATTGTGTCTGTACTGTCCCTCTGTAATAGCCATCACCATACATTGCAGCTGCACTACAGGGAATGGAATACAACATTCTAGTTCTATTGGTGCCAGTGGGTCTAAGAGGAACGTGAAAGATTCTCTGCAATAGTATGGGAGCCACTGGGCTGATTGAGGGGGTGCCTGGAGGAGAATGCAAAGTGCAATTATCTTGCTCTCTGCTTCCTCCAGTGCCTCCAGGCACTTCCTTTGAGGAATGGGAGAGTGATCCCATGGGTCCAGATGCAGGAAAGAACCTTTGCCAGGCCAAAGAACTTGACAGGTGCCTGACCACATATATCCTGATGCCAGCCTAAGAATGCTACAATTGTCTTACCCCCATTTCCTCCACTTCTTCCTTCATTTCTTTGTTTTGTCCTTCTAGACTGGATAACAGAGGCTGGAGTTGATATAAGGAGAGGCAGAATGATTCAAAGTTATCTCCTAAGGAGATAAGGTTTAAAAAGCAATATTTTGAACAATGAAACAAGAAATTCTGTTAAAACCAGGATCGCAAACTTCTTTAGAACTAAAATATTGTGTGTGTGTGTGTGTGTGTGTGTGTGTGTGTGTGTCTGAGTATGTTCATGTGTGTTTCAGAACAGTGGGCAATAAGTTATATAACACCCAGTGCTGTTTTTCCAAGGGTTTAAATGGGCTTTGATGAAACTCTAGAATCATACGTAGATAAATTTAAGAATGTCAAATCCAAACGCTCTATCCCTAAGCATACTGTAATGTAATAGTTAAACAAAATACAAAGTGATTTGGAAGGGGGCTCAGGATTCAACCCTGGGTACATGCAAGAACAGAGATTCAGCATGTGCCCACTTCTTCACATACATTGAAACAGATTTCCTCAAATATTACATGCAGGTGTGTGTGTGTGGGGGGGGGGGGTAGTTGCCAGGAAGAGCTAATTAGAGGCAAGATTCATAAGTAACTGAGCAATAAATACAGCTGAGATTGGAATAATACATTTGGTAGGACACATAAATAGCAGCAACTTGGCATACAGATAAAAAAGGAGTTAATATTTATTTATTTATTACATTTATATTCCACTCTCCCTGAGAACCGCTGTGACCTAACTAGCCCAGGTGAGCCTGATCTCATCCGATCTCAGAATCTATGCAGGGTTGGCTTTGGTTAGTAATTGGATGGGAGACCTCCAACAAAGAACAGGGTTGCAGAGGCAGGCAGTGGCAAACTACTTCTGTTAGTCTCTTGCCATGAAAACCCCACCAGGGGTCACCATAAATCAACTCTGACTTGAGGGCACTCTCCACCACCAGCTCCCTGAGAACCAGACGGATCATGGGAAAAAAAATAAAACAGGCAGCATAATAATTAAAACACTTCAGTAAAGCATGGCGGCATTCTTATTGCACAATCCCTCTATATGCAAAAAAAAACCATGGGGGCAGGTGGCAAGCAGTTTGATGTTCAGCACACTGGAGGGATCATATCCCCCTGGTGGGAGCCCAGTTGAAATAGGGAGGACGTCCACCTCAAACACCGTATGCCTGGTGTAATAACTCCATCTTGCATGTCCGGTGGAAAGATAATAAAGCCTGCTGGGGCCAAGTTTCTACAGATAGAGAATTCCACCAGGTCAGTGTCAGTCCTTGGCAGTTAGACCCCAAGTCCCTCACAGCAAGCACTCAGGTGCATTGGTTAAATAAGATTTTATTAGAGATCTATTCAGTTCAAGGCACTATGAAACAGGTATTGGCAGAAGTGATTATTCAAATGTGGGCATTTGTAATTATAGATAGACTTCCCACCCTTTGGGTCCGTTGACATTCTGGCATGAAACCCCAAAGAGTTGCATGGGAACTGATTAGTTTAGACTATACATATTACAGAATGATTCATAGCAGTCTCTGAGAAAAAGATACAGATGCTCCATGCTCCCAGCATGGCTTCAAGGACACTTGCTGTAGAAGTGAAAGAACATTCCTTCCTACAGGTAACAGTTACCAGACACACCCAGCAAGGTACATCCATGAATACATTCAGATACATTTTACACTCTTTCAGATGAATAATTCATAATACAGAATACAATTCATGAATAGAACAAAACATATTAATGGCAGGTACGCAGGAGGCATATATGACATACTGTCCCCCCAGATCGCCCCCCCTCACATCAAGTTGGGTTTGTCAGGGTAGAGTTTATGAAACTTACTAAGGAGTCTGAGAGCATTCATGTGTGAGCTCTCTACCCATTCTCTATGTCCTTCAGCAAAATATTTCCAACATAAACTTTTCCGTGCTTTATTTTAGAGTCTAGAATGTCCTCTAATTCATGATGTACATGTCCATCCACTAGGATAGGGCAAGAGGCAGCACACTCTGTGTGCCACTTGTCAGGAGGGGGAGCTTTTTTCAAGAGGCTGAAGTGGAATACTGGGTGGATGTTTCTCAAGTTTTTGGGCAAGTCCACCTCTACAGTCACCTTATTAATGAGTTTTCACTTTAAATGGTCCCAAAAATTTCTATCCAAGTTTTTTACTAGGTTGCTCCACCCTCAAGTGTGGGTGGAGATGTACACATAATCTGCTTTCAACTCCCATGGAACCGAATGTTTTCAGTAAGCAAACTTTTTGTAATCCTCTTTGGCTTTTTCCAAGTCTTTTTAATGACATCCCACTAAGTTGTTAACTTAGTCCACCACTCCCCCAAATCTCCTGGTTGCTGAGATTTTGGGGTTTGGGCAATTGGCATTGCTTTGCCATCCACCTTACAGACCCAGTGTCGCACTCAGGGCTGGCCATGACAGGCAGGTGGCTCACTGGTACTGCAGATGGTCCCAAGGTTAGTTGCCAGGAAGTCAGTAGCCAAGGAGCCAGCAAACAAGAGTCCAGAAGTCAGGCCAAGTGTCCGAGCCAATACGTCAGTCAGAGAGAGGAGCAGGCAGAAGGGAAGTCAGAAGGCAGGACGAGGTCAAAATCCACTCAATCAAGAAGCAGGGCAGGGCAGGGCAGGGCAGGGCAGGGCAGGGCAGGGCAGGGCAGGGCAGGGCAGGGCAGGGCAGGGCAGGGCAGGGCAGGGCAGGGCAGGGCAGGGCAGGGCAGGGCAGGGCAGGGCAGGGCAGGGCAGGGCAGGGCAGCACTCTGGTCACAGGGAGTAACAAGCTGAGTTGCTTCCACACTTGGCTTCTTCAGCTTCTCTCTCTTATACTGTCCTAACGAGGAGCAGGTGTTGTCTCTTTGCCTAATAGCCCCAGCCGGTGCTGTGCCTGCAAATGACCACTTTTTCTCCTCTCCAACAGAGCTGTCTTTGCTTTATTTTTCCTCTTCTCAGCTGGCCCAGGGCACTCCCTTTTGCTCTAGGGGAATCTTTGTCTCCAACAGCCTCTACAGAGGCTTCTGGCTGCTCCTGCTGAGTTTCCTTCGGAGCAGCAGCTGTCACGGCTGGCTCTGGCTCCAGAGTAGATCTTGCTGGCTCTTTCATGGCTGGCTCTGGCTCTAGAGTAGCCCCTGCTAGCTCTTCCTGCTCATCCTCTGAGGAGGACTTTGGGGCAAGAGATAAGGCGGCCAGTCGAGGCTGAGGCTGACTCATGACACCCGGTGAAATGCTAACAAATCTTGCTGGGCCCTAATCTCATAAGACAGAGCATTCCACAAGGCTGGGGCCAGGACTGAAAAAGCCCTGGCCCTGGTCGATGCCAGGCGGGCCTCCCTAGGGCCAGGGATCTTTAACAGATGTTTATCGCTCAAACAAAGAGTCCTCTGGGGTTCATCCCTGCAACTTTCAATAGCTCCTGCCAGAATTTGACAACGAACTGTGTCTCCCTGTCGGAAATTACCTTTTCTGGGAAAGAATGGAGCCTGACCACGTGCTGCAGAAAGAGGGTGGCCGGTTTCTTTGCTGTGAGGATAGTAGTACAGGGAACAAAATGAGCTTGCTTAGAAAACAAATCAACCACAACTAGAATTACACTGTTCCTCTTCAAGGGGGGGGGGTAAGTCAGTGATAAAGTCCATCGAGATCACAGCCTATGGTCTAGAGGGAGTTTCTAGTGGTTGTAACAGTCCGGGAGATTTTCCTCTTCTAGGTTTCCCCATTACACACACTGGACAAGAGGATACATACTGAGAAATGTCCTTTAACAGACGAAGTCTTTTTGTCCCATACTGCCAAATGGCGTTCAGTTTCAGAGAATTTTTTGGACACACATGCACAGGGTTGCAGCTTACCCTCATCATCTGCTTGCAGGAGTACCCCTCCCATCCCAACATTGCTCGCATCCACCTGGACAATAAATTTACAGTTCTCATTTGGGTGCTGTAGAACTGGCTCAGAGGTAAACAGTTTTTTCAATTGATCAAATGCCTCCTGGCATTCTTTGGTCCAGTTTAATTTAACACTGGATTTTGTCCCTTGAGGTCCCTTCCCTTTTGTTTTCAACAAATCAGTTAAGGGTAGGGAGATTTGAGCCACATTCTTTATGAATGGTCTGTAGAAGTTAGTTAATCCCAGGAAGGATTGTAATTGCCTTCTAGTTCTTGGAGGATCCCACCCCACCATGGCTTCTATTTTAGCCTGATCCATTTTCAGATCTTGCCCAGACACATGGTACCCTAGGAATTCTTCCTTGTGAAATTCAGTTACAGGCAAATGATTGTCTTTTAAGGCTTTCAGCACTTCTCTGACCAATTTCACATGTGACTCATAATAATCTTGCAAATAAATCAAAACGTCATCAAGGTAAACCACCACACCTTTGTACAGGTATGTATGCAAAAAACTTTAATTACATTCATAAAAAACCCTGGAGCCCCTTGTAAACCAAAAGGCATTACTCATTACTCAAATTGTCCCAAGGAGGTGTTAAAAGCCGTTTTCCATTCATCCCCCTCCTGAGTCAATAACAGTCTCTAAGGAGGCTGGTGCAGTTCAGCGACACTCTTGAGCCCACACATGTCCCAGACATTTTCCCCCATCGAAATATAATTATCTCATTTTCCACTTAATGTACGGGTCAAAGGACTCTGCGAGACCTTTGTTGCACTGGATTCCTTTGAGGCTGGAGGGACTGCAAATCCAGTCACCTCTTAATCACTCCGCATTCCTGTGCGGCATTCCATTCATACTGTGTTCTCCCGGGTGGGATTCAGCAACCGTTGGAGGTCCTCTGGTGGCAATACAGCTGCCATTTTAAATCCAGAGGCCTGGTGATTTTTAATATCACAAGCAGCCATGTCAAGATGGCTATTAAATGGCAGAGGATGGGCTGACTGCTTACAATTCCCATTTATTTTGTACTGACAAACAGTTTCTCTAGAAGAGTGAAAATTGTTTTCAGGCCTCACTTGAAGGTTTTTAAGCTGCTCAGGATTTGAGATAAAACCTTTAGCCCACAAATTTTGAATAAAGGGAAACATTTCTTTGATGACTTAGGTTGGAACTAAGATAAATGAAGGTAACTTGATACAAAGGTAAAAAGATAAAACACAGAAGAAATTATTAATTAAAAATTGTCAATAATAAATTCAAGGTATACGCAACTAAGGAGAGGGAATGAGAGCTTTCTGTTAAATAGTTTAAATGTATCTTCCTATTAGTTTAATTTAACTTTAAATAGTGTATCGATAAGTTTTATGCACTTTCTATTGTTATATTTTTTTTAACAATTTTTTAAAAAATAAAAACCATCCCCAAACTGCATCCCAGATCCCCATCCCCATCCCGAGACACAGAGAGACACAGAAGCCCCAGGTTGCTGCTACGTGAACCCTCTCTGACTCTGGGCTTTGACAGGTGGGGTGATTTCAAGCATTCTCCAGATGCCTCTATGCCTTCGTGTGACTGTGGTGCCCGAAGGAGCAGGTTCCAGTGGCAACTTGGATGCTCCAGCTCTGGCCAGCTTCTCTCTCCCCTCTCCCTCCCTCCAGCTCACAGCATGCAGCAGGGTCGGAATGTAGCCTTTGAGTGTGCAGTGGGGGTTGCCACAGAGGACTCCCATTTTCCAACAGCTCTTCTGGCATCTGATAAGCCAGGCAGGGGTCCTCTGCTTGCAGGGAGCGAGATTGTGGCAGGGGGTGGAGTGAAATATGGGACAACATCCTGGGATCTCGGGGGATCTTCCCTACAAGGCAAGACGTCTCTTACATTTGCTCTTTGTGAAGTCTGAGATGACTTTGTCAATATTTTGCTGGGGAGTGGGTTGGCGTCCCCCAGAGCTGGCTGTTTGGTCCCGCAGTCCATCATTCCATTCTGGAGGTTTCATCCTGGAACTGGAGTATGGCTCGCAAGGTCCATGCTCCATTTTCCTCATACCTTTACAATGAGGTGATGCATAAAGGAGCAACCCATTATTTCCTATGGGCAAGCATGCCTTCTATTATTCGCTAGAGGCAAAGGTGCTTTCCATTCTTCCCTCTGGGTAATTGCTCTTCTCATTATTCCCTAGGGGCATGCTTATTCTCTCTTATTCCCTCTGCTCAAGTGTAGTGTCCATTATTTTCTACGGGCAATTGCTGTCCCCATTTTTCCCTGTGTGCAATCACTGTTCTTATTATTCCACGCAGGCAAGTGTGCTTTCCATTATTTCTCATTCTCAGGTGTGGTCTCCATTATTGCCTATGGGCAATCGCTGCCCTATTATTCCACGCAGGCAAGTGTGCTTTCCAGTTTTTCCTAAGAGCGAGTGTGGACTCCATTATTCACTATGGGTAATTGTTGTCCCCATTATTCCCTGTGGGGAAGCCTAATCTCCATTATTGCCTATGGGCGTTCGCTGTCCTCATTATTCTCTGTGGGCAAGCGTGCTCTCCTATATTTCCTATGGGCAAACTATGTCCCCATTATCCTGCATGGGCAATTCCTGTCCCCATTATTCCCTGTGTGTAAGCATGCTTTCCATCATTCCTAATAGGTAAGTGTGCTTTCAATTATTTCCTATGGACAAGCGTGCTTTCCATTATTGCCTATGGGCAAGCGTCCCTTATTCCTTATGGGCAAGTGTTCTTTCCATTATTTCCTAAGGGTCAGTATGATTTCCTATGGGCAAGTGTGGTCTTGATTATTCCCTAAGGGCAATCGCTGACCCTATTATTTCCTATGGAGAAGCATGCCTTCCATTATTCCCTGTGGCCAATTGTTGTAACCATTATTCCCTAGGGGCAAGTTTCTTCTCCCTTATTCCCTCTGTGCAACAGTGGTCCCCATTATTCGCTGTAGACAATTGCTCTTCCCATTATTCTCAGTGGGCAATCTCTGTCCCCATTATTCCATAAGGGCAAGCACGCTTTCCATTATTTCCTATAGGCAAAGATGCTCTCTATTATTCCCTTTGGGAAATTGCTGTTCCCATTATTCCCTGTGGGCAAGTGTCCTCTCTATTATTCCCTAGGGAATAACGAAATATTTGAAATAAATATTTATTTATTTAAAATATTTTAAATAAATAAATACTAGTACCCCACAGACCCGTGGCCCAGAGGGCAAGCAAACTTCTCCCAGCAGAATCTCTTGTAAGTTCCCTTCCAGAAGGGACTCAAACCATTCTAGCATAGCACCAACCAGGCCCATCTCTGCCACCTGGTTCTGAAAGGTTGGTACCCAAAAGGCTACCTGTGTCTATACCCCTTCTCTTAATGAAAGTACTCTGAGCATGTCTAGGGTGTAGATCAAAAACCAAAGAGCTAACATAAAGTGAGTCTCTCATCCCGTGGAGGGTGCTATTCTTGCTACTGAGGGAAATGACAATGGGAAATGCAGTATTGAGGGGAGGGAGAAGCCTGGGCTTGCTGCCTCCAGGTAACTCTGCTAACACTGTGGGGAATTAACAAAAAAAAGTATTTACGGTGGAGAATTAACCTGACACAACATTTAAAGACCCCCTGGTGATGCAGTAGAGTCATTGTTTGACAGCTGTGGTTAAACGGCTGAAAGGAAACAAATTTGAAATTGAACCCAGCTAAGATGGAAGTGATGCTGGTTGGGAAGGCAGAGAGTTTGAAAACATTGTGTTTCCTATCTTCAGTGGGGTTCAGTTGACCCTGGCTGACTCACAGTCTGTCTACACAAGACACCTTGGCGCATGTTTGTCAAGTGTAGGGAGACACAATGTTAGCTGGGAAGCGTAGTTTAAAAAGACAGCCAGCAAGGCTCGCTCCTCAGAGGGTTTGTTAATTTCATCTTTGCCTCTGGGAAGGCCTCCTCTAAGGCTCTGTCAATTTCACTTCTCTGTTTCTGTCTTTTTAAACTATGCTTCCTGGCTTACATTTCATTTTCTGACATGTGTTCTTCATGTATCAGATATCTCATGTAGAGACTCTCAGTTAAGAGACAAGGGGTTATACTGAATCCAGCACTGTAGTTAGAAAAGCAAGTTTTTTTTTTTTGAAAAATTTTTATTGGGTTAGAATCCATATTTTTACATTTACATTCAATTTTCCCCAATTTTTTCATCTCTAACCCCCTCCCTTTCCCCCCCTTTTTGTTGACTTCCAACAGCTTTCCAACCCTTTGTCCCCTTTCCCTTACTTTTATTAGCTTCCTCTATCTAAAACAAATATATATTCTCCATTATTCTAAGCAGTACATCCTTAACTATTTTTGACATTGTATGCCCAAACTGTAAGTCTTTGTTTCCATCTTAGATAAACAATTTATCCCATTTTTCAACTTCAAATATTTCTATATATCATAAACCATATAGATCATACATTCATTATATCAAACAATTTGACTTATTCTCTATATATTGCTCATTCTATCTTTTTGTAATAATTCTATATATCTCTCATCACGTAGTCAACCAATTTGACTCATCTATATCTTCAGACATTCAGTTTGGTACAAAACTTACCAAAAAGAAAGAAAATATTGTTAGTTAATCAATCCTTATATTTAATCCTTATAGTTAATTATTTTCTATCTATATTCTGTTTGTTAACCTATATATCTCTATAGAGATATATCTCTATATCTCTATATGTATATCAATCTATTAATCTGACTGCTTATTAATTCACATTTATCTCTTCTCCCCCCGGTAAAGTCTCCCCCCTCTACTTCAATGCTTCAGTAGTTCTCAAACTGCCACAGTTTTCCTCCCACCTCCCATTTCTTCTCCAGGTGTTGTTTCAGCTTCTCCCAGTCTGTGTTGAACTGCCCTGAGTCCAGATCTCTCAGTTTTCTTGTCATCTTATCCATTTCAGCCATATACAGCAATTTGTAAATCCAATCTTCAATAGTTGGCACTTCTTGTACTTTCCATTTTTGCGCATACAAAAGTCTAGCTGCTGCTGTCATATAAAATATCAACGTCCTGTATTGGGCTGGAATTCCCTCCATTCCCAAGTTCAGTAGCAGGAGTTCTGGGTTCTTATTAATTTGAAATTGTAAAATTTCACTCATTTCTCTTATTATTTCCCCCCAGTACTGCCTAGCTACCTCACACGTCCACCACATGTGGTAGAGGGAGCCCTCATGCTTCCTGCATTTCCAGCATTTATTAGAAGTGTTCAAATTCCCTAGCGCAATCTTCTTTGGTGTCATGTACCAACGATAAATCATTTTGTAAATGTTCTCTTTAATACTAGTGCATGTCGTTGTCTTCATTGTAGTCTTCCACAAGTATTCCCATGCCTCCATTGTTATTTCTTTATTAAAGTTTATAGCCCATTTCACCATTTGTGTTTTAACTGTCTCATCCTCGGTATACCACTTCAGCAGTACTTGGTATACCTTGGATATTCTTTTCTTATCTTCTTTAAGAAGGGTCTGCTCTAGTTCCGAGTTCTCTGTTCGTATACCTCCCTTTACAGAGTCCGAATTATATAAGTCTCTGATCTGTCTATACTGGAACCAGTCGTAATTAGGTGATAGTTCCTCTTGTGTCTTTATTCTTAATTTGGATGCTTCAGTTTTAGTTATTTCTTTGTACGTTAAACATTGTTGTTCATTATCAACAGCTCTCGGGTCTATCACCTCATACGGAACCACCCACAAGGGAGTTCCTTCTTGTAGATAAATTCTGTACTTCTTCCAGATTATGTATAGACTTCTCCGTACAAAGTGATGCAGGAACATCGAGTTGACCTTTACTTTGTCATGCCATAAATATGCATGCCATCCAAATATTTTTTTATATCCCTCTAGGGCTAGTAGTTTCTTGTTCTTTAATGTCATCCATTCTTTCAACCAAACTAGGCAGATTGCATCATGATAAAGTCTCAGATTGGGCAGTTGCATTCCGCCTCTTTCCTTTGCATCTTGTAAAACTTTCACTTTCACTCGAGGCTTCTTGCCTGCCCAAACAAAATCTGATATTTTCCTCTGCCATTTTTCAAATTGTTTAGAGTCTCTGATGATTGGTATTGTCTGTAGCAAAAACATTACTCTTGGTAACACATTCATCTTAACTGCTGCAATCCTGCCCAACCATGACAAATTCAGTCTATTCCATTTAATCAAGTCTCTCTCTATCTGAGTCCATAGTTTTTCATAATTGTTTTTGAATAGATCTATGTTCTTTGCAGTTAATTCGACTCCCAAATATTTCACTTTACTTGTTACTTCACAATCCGTCGTTTCCATTAACAATTGTTGTTTCTGCTTAGTCATGTTTTTGCATAGTATCTTTGACTTCTTTTTATTGATGAAGAAACCTGCCAAGTCTCCAAACTCCCTGATCTTATCTATCACTCTTGGCATGTTCTCCAATGGGTCCTCTACAATTAACATTATGTCATCCGCGAATGCTCTGACCTTGTATGAATGATCCTTTATTTTTATTCCACGAATTTCCTCATCTTGACGTATTTGTATCATCAGAATCTCCAATACTAAAATGAACAACAATGGAGATAACGGGCAACCTTGTCTTGTTCCTTTACTTATCGTCAATTTCTTGGTCAATTCATCATTCACTACAATTGCTGCAGTCTGGTCTCTGTAAATTTCCTTAATTGCTCTGATGAATCTTTCTCCCAATTGTAGCTTTTCCATAGTGGCAAACATAAAGTCCCAGTTTAAATTGTCAAACGCTTTTTCAGCGTCTACAAAGAAGAAACCAACCTCTTTGTCACAACGCTTATCATAATATTCAATAGCATTGATCACTGTCCTTAAATTGTCTCTTATTTGTCTGTCTGGCAAAAAGCCTGCTTGTTCCTCCTCTATGACTTCCGAGAGCCACCCCTTCAATCTCTCCGCCAATATCTTCGCAAAAATTTTATAGTCATTATTTTTTTTTTTTTTGAAAAATTTTTATTGGGTTAGAATCCATTATTTCCACATTTACATTCAATTTTCCCCAATTTTTTCATCTCTAACCCCCTCCCTTTCCCCCCCCCTTTTTGTTGACTTCCAACAGCTTTCCAACCCTTTGTCCCCTTTCCCTTACTTTTATTAGCTTCCTCTATCTAAAACAAATATATATTCTCCATTATTCTAAGCAGTACATCCTTAACTATTTTTAACATTATATGCCCAAACTGTAAGCCTTTGTTTCCATCTTAGATAAACAATTTATCCCAATTTTTCAATTTCAGGTATTTCTATATATCATAAACCATATAGATCATACATTCGTTTATATCAAACAATTTGACTTATTCTCTATATATATTACTCATTCTATCTTTTTATAATAGTTCTATATATCTCTCCTCACGTAGTCAATCAATTTGACCCATCTATATCTTCAGACATTCAGTTTGGTACAAAACTTGTCAGAAAAAAAAAGAAAATATTGTTAGTTAATCGCTCCTTATATTTAGTCCTTATAATTAATTATTTTCTCTATGTTCTGTTTGTTAACCTATATATATCTATATATATGTCAATCTATTAATCTGACTGCTTATTAATTCACATTTATCTCTTCTCCCCCCGGTAAAGTCTCCCCCCTCTACTTCAATACTTCAGTAGTTCTCAAACTGCCACAGTTTTCCTCCCACCTCCCATTTCTTCTCCAGGTATTGTTTCAGCTTCTCCCAGTCTGTGTTGAACTGCCCTGAGTCCAGATCTCTCAATTTTCTTGTCATCTTGTCCATTTCAGCCATATACAGCAATTTGTAAGTCCAATCTTCAATAGTTGGCACTTCTTGTACTTTCCATTTTTGCGCATACAAAAGTCTAGCTGCTGCTGTCATATAAAATATCAACGTCCTGTGTTGGGCTGGAATTCCCTCCATTCCCAAGTTCAGTAGCAGGAGTTCTGGGTTCTTATTAATTTGAAATTGTAAAATTTCACTCATTTCTCTTATTATTTCCCCCCAGTACTGCCTGGCTACCTCACACGACCACCACATATGATAGAGGGAGCCCTCATGCTTCTTACATTTCCAGCATTTATTAGAAGTATTCGAATTCCCTAGCGCAATCTTCTTTGGTGTCATGTACCAACGATAGATCATTTTATAAATGTTCTCTTTGATATTAATACATGTCGTTGTCTTCATTGTAGTTTTCCACAAGTATTCCCATGCCTCCATTGTTATTTCTTTATTAAAGTTTATAGCCCATTTCACCATTTGTGTTTTAACTATCTCATCCTCGGTATACCACTTCAACAGTACTTGGTATACCTTGGATATTCTTTTCTTATCTTCTTTAAGAAGGGTCTGCTCTAGTTCCGAATTCTCTATTCGTATACCTCCCTTTACAGAGTCCGAATTATATAAGTCTCTGATCTGTCTATACTGGAACCAATCGTAGTTAGGTGATAGTTCCTCTTGTGTCTTTATTCTAAGTTTGGATGCTTCAGTTTTAGTTATTTCTTTATACGTTAAACATTGTTGTTCATTATCAACAGCTCTCGGGTCTATCACCTCATATGGAACCACCCACAAAGGGGTTCCTTCTTGTAGATAAATTCTGTACTTCTTCCAGATTATGTATAGACTTCTCCGAACAAAGTGATGCAGGAACATCGAGTTGACCTTTACTTTGTCATGCCATAAATATGCGTGCCATCCAAATATTTTTTTATATCCCTCTAGGGCTAATAGTTTCTTGTTCTTTAATGTCATCCATTCTTTCAACCAAACTAGGCAGATTGCATCATGATAAAGTCTCAGATTGGGCAGTTGCATTCCGCCTCTTTCCTTTGCATCTTGTAAAACTTTCACTTTCACTCGAGGCTTCTTGCCTGCCCAAACAAAATCTGATATTTTCCTCTGCCATTTTTCAAATTGTTTGGAGTCTCTGATGATTGGTATTGTCTGTAGCAAAAACATTACTCTTGGTAACACATTCATCTTAACTGCTGCAATCCTGCCCAACCATGACAAATTCAATCTATTCCATTTAATCAAGTCTCTCTCTATCTGAGTCCATAGTTTTTCATAATTGTTTTTGAATAGATCTATGTTCTTTGCAGTTAATTCGACTCCCAAATATTTCACTTTACTTGTTACTTCACAATCCGTTGTTTCCATTAACAATTGTTGTTTCTGCTTAGTCATATTTTTGCATAATATCTTTGACTTCTTTTTGTTAATGAAGAAACCTGCCAAGTCTCCAAACTCCTTGATCTTATCTATCACTCTTGGCATGTTCTCCAATGGGTCCTCTACAATTAACATTATGTCATCCGCAAATGCTCTGACCTTGTATGAATAGTCCTTTATTTTTATTCCACGAATTTCATCATCTTGACGTATTTGTATCATCAGAATCTCCAATACTAAAATGAACAACAATGGAGATAACGGGCAACCTTGTCTTGTTCCTTTACTTATCGTCAATTTCTTGGTCAATTCATCATTCACCACAATTGCTGCAGTCTGGTCTCTATAAATTTCCTTAATTGCTCTGATGAATCTTTCTCCCAATTGTAGCTTTTCCATAGTGGCAAACATAAAGTCCCAGTTTAAATTGTCAAACGCTTTTTCAGCGTCAACAAAGAAGAAACCAACCTCTTTGTCACAATGCTTGTCATAATATTCAATAGCATTGATCACTGTCCTTAAGTTGTCTCTTATTTGTCTGTCTGGCAAAAAGCCTGCTTGTTCCTCCTCTATGACTTCCGAGAGCCACCCCTTCAATCTCTCCGCCAATATCTTCGCAAAAATTTTGTAGTCATTGTTGAGTAGCGATATAGGTCTATAATTTTTCACATTAGTCAGGTCTTGGCCCTCTTTTGGGATCAATGATATATTCGCTTCACTCCAAGTTTCTGGAATCCTTTGATCCCTTAAAACCCCATTCATCACCTCTTTTAGGAATGGTGCCAGTTCATTAGCCATTGTCTTATAGAATTTAGCCGTAAGTCCATCTGGCCCTGGCGCCTTTCCTAGATTTGCAGATTGTATTGCCTTACTTATTTCCTCGTCAGTTACTTCACTATTCAACTTATTTCTCCAAGCTTCCGAGATTTCTGGAAGTTTGGTTTTCTCCAAATATGACGCTATTGATTCTTTGTTTACTTCTTTTTTATTATACAGCTTAGCGTAAAATTTATAAAAGGCTCTACTAATGGTAGCCTGCTCCAAATACGTTTTGTTATCTTCGCAAATTTTATTTATTATCTTCTTTTCCCTTTTCTTCTTCAATTGCCATGCCAGGTACTTCCCAGGTTTATTAGCACCCTCAAACGCTTTTTGATTCAGTCTTTTGAGATTCCACTCCAATTCTTTATTGCTCATTGCTGTTAGCTGTTCTTGAAGTATTTTAATTTCCTGGTATACCTTCTTTTTCCCTGGTCTCTTTTTTAGCTGTATTTCTTTGGCTTTTATTTTCTCCTCAATCTCTTGTCTTTTCTCCTCTTTCTTCTTTCTTGCTCTACCATTTAAGTCCATTAGTATGCCCCTTACAACCGCCTTGTAAGCATCCCAAACTTTATTGGTTGGTACTTCTTTATTCACGTTGTATTGTATAAAAAACTTTGTCTCTCTTCTCAGTATTTCCATATTCTCTCTTTCCTGTAACAAGTCCTCATTTATTCTCCATGCTTTCCTTTTTCTCTTTTTTCCAAATTTCCACATAATTGGGTTGTGATCTGAGCCTACCATAGGCATTATTTCTACCTCCTTAGTCCATAATGCTAAGTCTTTTGAGGCCCAGATCATATCAATTCTTGATAATGTAGAATGCCTTGCAGAATAAAAGGTAAACTGTCTGCTTTTAGGATATTCTCTCCTCCATACATCTTCAAGAGTCTCTTGTTGAATCAACTCAAAAAAAAGCTTTGGTAATAGTCCTCTTTTCTTTTGTGCCGTTGTAGTCTTTTTGTCTAGTTCCAAGTCTGTCACTCCATTGAAGTCTCCAGCAAGAATTATCTGGTCGTATGCAAGATCGTCTAAATGCTTCCTTAAATCCTCAAAGAAGCTTTCTTTTGCACCGTTAGGTGCATAAAGTCCGACTACCAACACTCTCTTTAAATTCCAAATACATTCCACTGCTACAAATCTAGCTTCCACATCTCTCATAACAAATTTTGACTGTAGCTCCTCTTTTATGTACAACACCACTCCTCTTTTTTTCTTGTTGGAGGCCGCTACATATTCTTTGCCCAATTTTCCAGATTTTAAATATTTTACATCCTGCTTTCTGATATGGGTCTCTTGCAAACAAACAATGTCACATTTTTGTTTTAGTAGCCAGTGAAAAGTATTTTTCCTCTTATTCGGTGAGTTTAGTCCATTTACATTCCAAGATAATACTTTACACTCCATACTCATGATCTTGTTGGTAAGTCTTTTTCATTGTCCTTAATAAATCGCTCCATCTCTCGCTCAGATCTGATGCGTTTTTTGGCCCCTCCAAACTCAAAGGACACTCCTTCCGGTAACTCCCATCTGTACCTGATTTTCATGTCCTTCAAAATCTGAATTAGCACTTTATATTTTTTCCGGTCCAGTAACACTGATCTGGGCAGTTCCTTCATTATAATAATCGTCTTGCCATCAATCTCCAATGGATCTTGAAACTGTTTTGTCACAATCCTCTCTTTCATATTTCGTGTTGTAAACTGCACAATCATATCTCTTGGTAGTTTCCTCTGGGTTGCTATTCTCGAATTCACACGGTATGCCACATCTAGGATAGCCACAACTTCCTCCTCCTCCTTCCCCAGGTACTCAGCCAACACCTCAGTCATCTGTTCTTGCGCTGACTTTCCTTCCACTTCTGGCAAGCCACGAAAACGTAGCTGCTTCTCCATATGTTTAGTTTCTGCAACTGACATTCTCCCCTTCACCAATCTCATCTCTGTTTGTTGCGTGTCTGCTAAATTCTCCATCGCGTCTTCTACTGTTTTAACTCTCTGCTGCGTTCCTTGTAATTCATTTCGTATTGTTTCCATACCTTTTTTCACTTCTGACAGCTCCGATTTTACTGTCTGTGTAACCTCTTTAACCTCTTTTATCAGCTCCAATTTCGTGTCCTTAAGTTCTTTAATCATATCTAAAAGTTTTTTGTCCAGGTTTTTATCCAGGTTTTCTATTGCCGATTGCCACTCTTTTTTTGACATCGTGGGGCTTGCTTTAGCTCGCTCCCACGAATCCGCTCTCTTCCTTAACTCCGTGGCGTAAAATTTAACGTTTTTCTATTTTAAATGTCCCGGTCTTCTTATAGAAATTAAGTTTTAAAGAGTCCAAAATGTCGGGCGTCTTTTCTCTATGGTTTCTCTATGATTTTGTAATCCAAGATGGCCTACTTCCTCTTCCGCTGAAGCCGCGACCCTTCGTTTTTATAGTCATTATTGAGTAGTGATATAGGTCTATAATTTTTCACGTTAGTCAGGTCTTGGCCCTCTTTTGGGATCAATGATATATTCGCTTCACTCCAAGTGTCTGGAATCCTTTGATCCCTTAAAACCCCATTCATCACCTCTTTTAGGAATGGTGCCAGTTCATTAGCCATTGTCTTATAAAATTTAGCCGTAAGTCCATCTGGCCGTGGCGCCTTTCCTAGATTTGCAGATTGTATTGCCTTACTTATTTCCTCATCAGTTACTTCACTGTTCAACTTATTTCTCCAAGCTTCCGAGATTTCTGGAAGTTTGGTTTTCTCCAGATATGATGCTATTGATTCTTTGTTTACTTCTTTTTTATTATACAGCTTAGCGTAGAATTTATAAAAGGCTCTACTAATGGTAGTCTGCTCCAAATACGTTTTGTTATCTTCACAGATTTTATTTATTATTTTCTTTTCCCTTTTCTTCTTCAATTGCCATGCCAGGTATTTCCCAGGTTTATTAGCACCCTCAAACGCTTTTTGATTCAGTCTTTTAAGATTCCACTCCAATTCTTTATTGCTCATTGCTGTTAGCTGTTCTTGAAGTATTTTGATTTCCTGGTATACCTTCTTTTTCCCTGGTCTCTTTTTTAGCTGTATTTCTTTGGCTTTTATTTTCTCCTCAATCTCTTGTCTTTTCTCCTCTTTCTTCTTTCTTGCTCTACCATTTAAGTCCATTAGTATGCCCCTTACAACCGCCTTGTACGCATCCCAAACTTTGTTGGTTGGTACTTCTTTATTCACGTTGTATTGTATAAAAAACTTTGTCTCTCTTCTCAGTATTTCCATATTCTCTCTTTCCTGTAACAAGTCCTCATTTATTCTCCATGCTTTCCTTTTTCTCCTTTTTCCAAATTTCCACATAATTGGGTTGTGATCTGAGCCTACCATCGGCATTATTTCTACCTCCTTAGTCCATAACGCTAAGTCTTTTGAGGCCCAGATCATATCAATTCTTGATAATGTAGAATGCCTTGCAGAATAGAAAGTAAACTGTCTGCATTTAGGATATTCTCTCCTCCATACATCTTCGAGAGTCTCTTGTTGAATCAACTCAAAAAAAAGCTTTGGTAATAGTCCTCTTTTCTTTTGTGCCATTGTAGTCTTTTTGTCTAGCTCCAAGTCTGTCACTCCATTGAAGTCTCCAGCAAGAATTATCTGGTCATATACAAGATCGTCTAAATGCTTCCTTAAATCCTCAAAGAAGCTTTCTTTTGCACCGTTAGGTGCATAAAGTCCGACTACCAACACTCTCTTTAAATTCCAAATGCATTCCACTGCTACAAATCTAGCTTCCACATCTCTCATAACAAATTTTGGCTGTAGCTCCTCTTTTATATACAACACCACTCCTCTTTTTTTCTTGTTAGAGGCCGCTACAAATTCTTTGCCCAGTTTTCCAGATTTAAAATATTTTACATCCTGTTTTCTAATATGGGTCTCTTGCAAACAAACAATATCACATTTTTGTTTTAGTAGCCAATGAAAAATATTTTTCCTCTTATTCGGTGAGTTTAGTCCATTTACATTCCAAGATAATACTTTACACTCCATACTCATAGTTTTGTTGGTAAGTCTTTTTCATTGTCCTTAATAAATCGCTCCATCTCTCGCTCAGATCTGATGCGTTTTTTTGCCCCTCCAAACTCAAAGGACACTCCTTCCGGTAGCTCCCATCTGTACCTGATTTTCATGTCCTTCAAAATCTGAATTAGCACTTTGTATTTTTTCCGGTCCAATAACACTGATCTGGGCAGTTCCTTCATTATAATGATCGTCTTGCCATCAATCTCCAATGGATCTTGAAACTGTTTTGTCACAATCCTCTCTTTCATATTTCGTGTTGTAAACTGCACAATCACATCCCTTGGTAATTTCCTCTGGGTTGCAATTCTCGAATTCACACGGTATGCCACATCTAGGATAGCCACAACTTCCTCCTCCTCCTTCCCCAGGTATTCAGCCAACACCTCAGTCATCTGTTCTTGCGCTGACTTCCCTTCCACTTCTGGCAGGCCACGAAAACGTAGCTGCTTCTCCATGTGTTTAGTTTCTGCAACTGACATTCTCCCCTTCACCAATCTCATCTCTGTTTGTTGCATGTCTGCTAAATTCTCCATCGCGTCTTCTACTGTTTTAACTCTCTGCTGCGTTCCTTGTAGTTCACTTCGTATTGTTTCCATACCTTTTTTCACTTCTGACAGCTCCGATTTTACTGTCTGTGTAACCTCTTTAACCTCTTTTATCAGCTCCAATTTCGTATCCTTAAGTTCTTTAATCATATCTAAAAGTTTTTTATCCAAGTTTTTATCCAGGTTTTCTATTGCCGATTGCCACTCTTTTTTTGACATCGTGGGGCTTGCTTTAGCTCGCTCCCATGAATCCGCTCTCTTCCTTAACTCCGTGGCGTAAAATTTAACGTTTTTCTGTTTTAATGTCCCAATCTTGTAAAAATTAAATTTTAAAGAGTCCAAAATGTCGGGCGTCTTTTCTCTATGGTTTCTCTATGATTTTGTAATCCAAGATGGCCTACTTCCTCTTCCGCTGAAGCCGCGACCCTTCCCCTTTCAAAAATGGCGATTCCCTACTTCCTGTCCTCCAGCAAGGGCCGCTTCTCTCCAGCCACTCTATTGTTATTACGCACTTCCTGTCTCCCGTCTTCCCACAGCAGATCTCGCGATGGTGTCTTTTTCTCACAGCTCCAAAGCCACAGGTATTCAAAACAATAGTCCGATTTCTTTAATAACTTCTTTAAACTTAGTCTCTTTTCAAATACAATTCCTGCCGAGTCTTCCTCTCCTTTTCACTAATCTGTTGCAGTTTAAAAATCTACTTTTTTTCTTCTCTGTTTTTATCAATCTGTCCCGTATCAGAAGATAATGATCTTTACCTTCTCTTCACTTTTCTCGGGTTGTAATCGCTGTTTCGATTTTAAGTTCTCCTCTCAGCTTCTTCCCCCAATCGAAGCTTGGGTATGTAGGTCTTATGCCAGCCGAATTGGCCCCAAAACTGCCGCAGAGATTATAGCCGACCCGTCGCAAGGTGGGACCTCAAGGATCGGGAGGGGACCCGTTGTGTAGAGCCCCCCCTCGTCCGAGATCTAGCTCACCCTAGGGTCTTGAGCGTTCTTTGCCTGCTCCCCACCTGAGAGCAGTCGGCCGCGGGCTATTTTCACCCCACCGGCCGGTTAAAACGGCAGTCCGGTCAGCTCCGCAAATGGAGCTGCGTTAGACCTCCATAAATCCCAAACCGGAAGTCCGTTAGAAAAGCAAGTTAATGCAGTTGCAAAAAAGGCCTTCTCCCAACTCAGGCTAGCTTACTTTGATGTAGCCATTCTGGCCACCTGGATTCATGCACCTGGTAACATCAAGAATAAACTACTGTAATGCACTCTATACAGGAGACTCCTGCAGCTCATTCACTAGCAGGAGCTAGGCAGAGCATGCATATTACTCCCATTCTGTTGCCACTCCACTAGCTACCCATCAGGCTCAGTTCAAGGTTTTGACTATCACATGGCCTTGGCCTCTCATATCTGCAGGACCACCACTTCCCCTATGTTCTACCACAACAACTTCGCTCTTCTGAATAGGGCCTTCTTCAGATACCGTGGTGGAGGGAGGGAGAAAGCAGCCATGTCTGTATGGCTGTAAAGCCTGAATACTTTTGTCCTCTGTATATGTAAGAAGCTTTCCCCCCCCCCCCACATACCACATTGGAGGGTAAAAAGCCCTCCAAACCTTGCTTCTAGAGCACTGAATTCCACTGTGGATGCCCTGGGTCTATTTTGGGGGTTCACTGATCCAAAGTTTGCAAAGCAGTGGGTGAAGATGACCCCATTTGTGTATGTCTTCTACCTACATCTTTATGGCCATGTGGCGGGCAGGGCTGTCTTTGGGATATACATTTCTGTATGGCCGAACTACCTGGTTCCAGGTTACAGTGTTAGCAAATAGGAATGCTGTGCTGTCACAGGATGGCATTGTCAACAATATCAAAAGGCAGTGAGAAGTACAGAAAGACAAACAGGGATGCAGTCTCCCAATCAGAGGACCAGTGTAGAGAATTCATCAGGGCAACTAATGATGTTTGGCTGCCATGATGAGGGCAAGCATCAGACTGAAATGGATCACCTTTATGACTTAGCAACAGGAGCGGACAGGATTGCCAAAATAGCCATGGAAAATGGCTCTTCACTTCCACCAGTCCCATCTCTCTTCCAGCAACATTGCCTCATCTGGTGGAGGTTCAACAGCTAATGGGCTAATATGCAAGTACAAGCCAGCAGTGGCAGCCAGCGCCACAGAGAAGCCAAAGACATTCCAGCCTGTTTTGTGTTGTTCCAGGAGCATTTTGGCAGGGAAAGGGTTAATAAAAGTTCAGTGTTTTCACTTCTCAAATCTTTTTCTCCAGTGTCTTTAATGCTTCCCACTGTCTTTTTGTGGCCCTATCTTTTCTTTAGTGCCCGTTCCGGCTTGTTTTGTTCTATTCTGGGGGCATTTGGGCAAGGAAATGGTTAATATAAGTATGCCAGTTCAGTGTTTTCACTCTTAAATCTTATCTTTAATGCTTCCCACAGTTTTTTTTGTGTGGTCCTATAATTTTTTTAGTGCCCATCCCAGCCTGTTCCGTGGTGTTCTGGGAACATTTTGGCAGGGAAAAGGTTAATAAAAGCATGCCAGTTCAGCTTTTTCACTTCTCAAATCTTGTTCTTGCGTGTCCTTAATGCTTCCCACTGTTTTTTGTTGTACTAGCATTTATTTAGTGCCCGTTCTGTTCTGTTCGGTGGTGTTTGGGGGTCATTTTGGCAGGGAAAAGGTTAATAAAAGCTTGGTATTTCCTTGTTTTCATTTCTAAAATATTGTTCCCCAGGGTCTTTAATGCTTCCCACTGCTTCTTGTGGTACTAGCCTTTATTTAGTGCCTGTTCCGGTGTGTTACGGGAGCATTTCTTCAGGGAATGGGTTAATAAAAGCGTGCCAGTTCAGTGTCTTCACTTCTAAAATCTTGTTCTCGGGTGTCCTCAATGCTTCTGACTATTTTTTATGGTACTAGCATTTCTTTTGTGCCCGTTCCTGCCTGATCTGTGGTGTTCCAGGAGCATTTTGGCAGGGCAAGGGTTCATAAAAGCATGATAGTTTCATGTTTTCATTTCTAAAATATTGTTCTCTGGTGTTTTTAACACACCCCGTTCTCTTTTGTGGTATCACTATTTGTTTAATGCCCGTTCTGACCCCTTCCAGCCTGTTCCAGCTTTTACCCCTCCCCAAAGCAAACATACAAAACCACACCAAGTTTCACAGACATTCCTTTAATATGTATTGTCGAAGGCTTTCACGGCCGGAGAATGATGGTTGTTGTGGGTTTTCCGGGCTGTATTGCTGTGGTCTTGGCATTGTAGTTCCTGACGTTTCGCCAGCAGCTGTGGCTGGCATCTTCAGAGGTGTAGCACCAAAAGACAGAGATCTCTCAGTGTCACAGTATTGATATGCTTAAAACTTCCAAAGACAAAGATGGGCAGCCGCTCCCTGGGGCCCCGCCCACTGTTTTGAGCTGTTCCATTGTGTTCTGGGAGCATTTTGACATGGAGAGGGTTAATAAAAGCACTGCCAGTTCAGTGTTTTCACTTCTTAAATCTTGGCTGTTTCCACACGGCTTACCTTTGCTTGTAACAACCCGGAACATCGTGCAAAAAACGCAGAAGATCGCATTTTCTCACGCGAGATTTGCATGACGTCGCGCAAATCTCACGTGAGAAAATGCAATCTTCCACGTTTTTTGCACGATGTTCCGGGTCATTACAAGCAAAGGTAAGTCGTGTGGAAATGGCCCATGTCTTCAGTGTTTCCCACTGTTTATTGTGGTCCTATCTTTTCTTTAGTGCCTGTTCTGGGAGCATTTTGGCAGGGAAAGAGTTAATAAAGTTCAGTATTTTCATTTATAGCTTCACCTTTGCTTCACATTTGCACTTTTAGGTAATTGCGGCTAAATGTAATGTGCGAAGAGGTTTTTATTCTTGCTGCTATAGATAATCTTTTAGATACTAACTAAATTCTAGATGCTGTGGGAAATAAAGAGGTGATGCAACCTCTGCTCACTGGACTTTAAAAATCACATCTGGGAGGCTGTGACATCATGGATTGAAAAAGAGTAATACTAGTATCCCCTCCTGTCTAGGATGATCTAGCTTTGGATCTCCCGCACAGAGCAGCAGACTGGACGGCTAGATGGCCTATAAAGTTCCACCCAACTCTTAAAATGCTATGACAGCACATCTTGAGGAAAAAGCAAAGTAACAATCAACCATCATGGTCACATGAATGAAGATCTTTCCTGCACTTTGCATATCAACGTAAAGCACAAACTCATCCATTTGTTTGTTCTTGGGTATTTGTAAAATTATCCTTTGATATTATTTCACATATTTCATATTAGCCCATTCTGGTATTCATATTCATATCACAGTTGCTGGAGATTGTGCTACAGGAGAAGACTTGCTTTGGGTCCTACCCATTCAGAAAATTAGATTAAAGGAGCACAGAGCAGGGTATTTACGAGGGTGACATTAGGTTTATAGAAGCTATTCCACTAGGCAATAGCTCTCTGTTAGATTTTTGAACCAAAATACAACTTGCACTTTGAACAGCATGGACAAAACACAAATGTCATGCAAAGTTTACACTGGGCCAGATCTCCCTTTGTGATCAAAATCATCAGCAAACTCGGCTGAGAAAGCAGCATGAAATAAGCTGAGACTTCTATCTTGTTACCTAAAAAAGGCAGTGAGAAAAAAATTACTCAGCACAGCCAAATGAAAACAGCACATGCAATTAATTTTCTGCAAATAAATTACACATCAACATGCTGTAAAAGTTTAAAATATTCATCATTGTAGGTGGCTGTGCTTTTGGAAATTGTCTTTCACAACAGACCAAATTGCTTTGCCCAGGCTTTCAGTAATATATTCCTGAGTCAGAAAAGTGCACTTCTCCAATAGAGTAATCTGATTTTAAAAAATAACATTAAGGAACATTGAGGGGGCAGACAGGCAAGCGAGCAGAACCAAGGAAGAACAATGAAGTGGTGCCAGCAGAAAGGGCTGTTTCTCTAGTTAAGCTGAAGTCAATTTCTTGGTGAAACCAGCTTCATTTATCTGAAATGAGCGCACACATACCCATTGAACCAAACAGGCTTGCCATACATCAGCAACCACCACCACCACCCTTCTGACTGAGGGTGATAGCTCCATGAGAACATCCAGGGTCAGAAGAAGCAAGCCTGGGAAGCAAAATGTAGGCAATGACTGTTGCCTTCAATCACCGTTTGAGGACTTCCCAGAAACATCTGGCTGGCAACTGTAGGAACAAAATATTGGAGTAGAATGATGGATTTTTTTCAACGCCATCCCAGGCAGAGTTACATCAATGGGCTTAGAAGGGTGTAACTCTGCAGGATTGTACCACTAGTCAAATTCATCAGGGTTCACCTTATGTTCTTATGCTTGACAGAACTCTTCATTCTCCCCAGCTGCTCACACAGTATGTTTGATGATCTTGTGGAGCCAATTATCTTTTTTTTAAAAAAAAAATTATTAGGTGAGTACATGTTACAAATAGCATTTTTATTTAAAACCTAATTATCAATTCCCCCCCTTCCCCCCTTTTTCTCAGACTTCCAACAGCTTTCCAACTCTTATCTTATTCTATTCCTTACTCATCTATTCCATTTATATGTTGTTATCTCATATTTCCCTAATAAACTAAATTATATCTATTAAATTCATATCTATTCAAAACTTATACTTAACAATAATTAAAACTTCACTTTAAATGGTAAAAATCCCTATCTCCAATATTCTCCCCAATTAGTAACTATCAAATTGCCATAATTTCCCCTTCACATCCCATTTTTTCTCCAAATACTCCTTCAGTCTCCCCCAGTCCTTAAAAAATTCTTCAGAGTTCTGGTCTCTCAGCCTTCTTGTCATCTTGTCCATTTCCGCCATGTACAGCAACTTTTCTATCCATTCTTCAATAGATGGTATTTCTTGCACTTTCCATTTCTGCGCATATAGTATTCTTGCCGCTGTTGTCATATAAAATAGCAATGTTCTATGTTGTGTAGGAACATCCTCCATATTTAAGTTCAGTAGCAGGAGTTCTGGGTTCTTTATTATTGAAATCTGCAAAATCTCATTTATCATTTCTAAAATATCTCCCCAGTACTGCCTAGCTACCTCACAAGTCCACCACATGTGATACAATGATCCTTCGTGCCTTTTACATTTCCAACATTTATCAGACATTTTAGCATTTCCATAAGCTATTTTTTTTGGCGTCAAATACCACCTATATATCATCTTAAAAACATTTTCTTTAATACTGGTACGTTGAGATCTTTATTGTATTTTTCCACAAATACTCCCATGACTCCATCGTTATGTCTCTTTGACAATTTATAGCCCACTTCACCATCTGGACTTTAACAGTTTCATCCTCTGTGTGCCACTTCAAAAGAATTTTATAAATTTTTGAGATTTTCTTCTTACTTTCTTGCAATATAGCTTCTTCCAATTCCGAATCTTTCCATTTGATTCCACTTTTTAAATGATCCGAGTTATATAAGTCCTTTATCTGCCTATATTGAAACCATCCATAACATGAACCTAACTCTTCTTCTGTTTTAATTCTTAACATATTTTGTTCCTGAATGAGAATCTTTTTATAGGACAGACATTGATCTCTATTGTAAATAACTCTCGGGTCGATAGATTCATATGGTACCACCCACGCGGGGATACCTTCGCCCAGATAACTTTTATATTTTTTTCAGATTGTGAAGAGACTCCTTCTCACATAGTGATGTAGAAACATAGAATCAGCTTTCAATTTATTGTGCCACAAGTAGGCATGCCACCCAAACAGTTTTTTATAGCCTTCCAAAGTGAGTAGCTTACAGTTCTCCAATGACATCCAATCTTTAAGCCAAACCAAACAAATTGCTTCATAGTATAGTCTGATATTCGGCAATTGCAGTCCACCTCTTTCCTTGGCATCACATAAAACTTTCATTTTTACTCGCGGTTTCTTGCCTGCCCATACAAAATCAGAAATCTTCCTTTGCCACTTTTCAAATTGCTTACTATCTCTAATAATTGGAATTGTTTGTAATAAGAACATAATCCGAGGTAACACATTCATCTTGACTGCCGCTATTCTTCCCAGCCATGACAGATTTAATTTATTCCATTTAATCAAATCTCTGTCAATTTGCTGCCATAGCTTTTCATAGTTGTTCTTGAACAAGTCAATATTGTGGAGCCAATTATCTAGATAGTGGTGGGTTCTCTCTTACTGGAGGGCTTCAAACAGAGGTTAGACATTTTTCTGGGATGATCTACCTTGGAATGAGCAGGAGATAGGACTAGATGGCATATAAGGTCCCACCCAACTCCACTGGTTTCTCAAACAAAATAGGGTACAGTCTCCTTTGAGACTGTACCCTATTTGTTGCTTGAAATCGCAGAATTTGAGCACTTCTGAAACAGCCCATTCCCAGACAGAGCCAGAGACTAGATACAACCCATGATTCCTAATTTTTAATTATTTGTTTACTTGTGTCATTTATAGTCTTCCTTTCTCAGTGAGACTCAAGTCATATTACATAGTGTGAGTCGGAAAAACCATAACAATGCAATATGGCACAGATTGCACAGACTTGAATACAAACAGAAATATCATACAAAGCTAAAACAAATTAGATATGGCATATTCAATGATGCCGAAGCAATTCCATAGATACTCAGTAATACTTGGGCTAGTCACAGCTCTCTGGAGCTCTCTCAGCCCCTCCCACTTTACAGGGTGTTTTGTTGTGGGGATAATAATGGCATACTTTGTAAACCGCTCTGAGTGGGCATTAAGTTGTCCTGAAGGCCGGTATATAAATCGAATGTTGTTATTGTTGTTGTTATAATAGAGCCCACGGCCCGTCCCTAACTAAAACATCTCTCTGAACCATTTCCTTACATTACAGCCCTCCTACCTGTGTAAAAAAGCCCTCTTGAATAATTCAATTTTGCATAGTTTGCAGAAAGCTAGAAGACTGGGAGCCTCTTAACCCCATCAGGAAGACTATTCCATAAGGTGGGTGCCACAACGGAGTATGAATGTGTACGGGCAGTTATTGATCTTGCCCATTTGCAGAAGGACATATGCCTCTTGGTGGCTGCCCTCCACATGCCCAACGTCACCTTTCAATCAGCCCTGAGAAAGAGAGAGTGCAGTAGCAAGAGTCATGACTTGGCTAATCAGGAGCACAAAGCTGGGAGGCCGCCATTTTTTAAAAAAACTTCATCCTGCACAAAGTAAGCACCTTTTTCAGCCTTATTTTTTCTGTCTACCTACTCTGTCAAGAGAAGCAGAGAGCTTCCAATTCCACGCAAGTTTCCCTTAATGGGACAGAGACAGACTTGATTGCTTTGTTCTCAGCCAGATCCCCTTGGCTAGCCATCACTTAAAGATACTTCAGTGAAGACTTCTGACTAAATGATCAACAGCCACATTCTTGCCCACCCTCACTCCCATGAGTTTTGTGTCACAGCAAGACTTCCTGTGTCCTTCCTGGATGAAGCTGCTATTAAGGAAAATTCTGGGTGTGATAATTATGCCGAACTTCTCTGACAAAAACAGTGGGCAGAGATTTTTCTTCCTTCTGCTGTGAGGAAGATTGGTGTTGGTTTAGAAAGGAGGCATGGCAAAAATGGCAGGGCATAATGAATTAGCTTAGCAGCAGCTTAATAAACTGATATACTGAACAGTTAATACACAACATAAAAGAATGTGTCAGCAAATGCGGGGGGGGGAGATACAGACTATGCAATTATTAAGGAGGGCATTTTTACAAAAGTAAATAAGGCTATATTATGATACAATGGGTCAGGAAGATGCTTTAATGGAGGGAAAGTGATTGCGAACAATACTCCTGTGTGTAATATGTATTATCTGTTGCTGACTGTATTATCCCTTTATTTACTTATTTAAGACATTTATTAGCTGCCATTTTATCTAGAGGAGCTTAGGGCAGCTTATAATATAAAACAAAACCAATGTAAAATTACTTTAAAGCACAGTGAAAAATACATTTAAAAGAGGCTAAACAAAAGCCATCCTAAATTTTAAAAAGTCTTCAGCTGCCTCCTGAAGATAATAGCATGAGGGGGCCAGGTGCACTTCCCGGGGGAGATTGTGCCATAATTGTGAGGCTGCCACTGAAAAGGCCCTTTCGTGTGCTTACAAACCATGCTTCTTTGGTTGATGGGACAGTCAGGAGGGCCTCTCCCTGTGATCTTAACTCCCACGCAGAAAAAGATGGGAGAAGACGGCCTTTCATATATCCTGGTCCCAAGCTACGTAGAGCTTCTGGTTTGTTTAACATGTCAAGTTGATACTTATGCTTTGTTTCAGCCTTCTTTCAGATTTCCACAGTCCTGATCCTATTACATTGCTTACTGAATGTCCCATCCTATTGATTGCCTTGAGTGTCAGTGAGAAAGGCAGATTATAAATAATGTAAATAAATAAATATCATGAAATCAGAAAGCTGGAATGTGATATGCAAGGGAGCAGCATATGCCCCAATGTGGCATAGGCATATGTTCCCAATCTCTATAAGTGGAAGGGATCACATTTATGGACATATGTGTATATGCCTACCCCTTATCCTGTACTTGTGAATGGGCATATATATATATAGGCCTGCTACCCTACATGTGCAGTATTTCTGGCTTGGATAACTTAGACCTTTGAGGGAAGGGAAAACTTATAAAACTCAACAATGAATTTCAGTTACAGGAAGTAGAAGTATCAATACCTGCACTTACTTCTAGTAGCCATTGCATATCCAGTTGGAGATAGGAAGACACAGCCAGATGCATTTATAAAAGTTGATCATATCATGCTGTTTTATATCTACTCAGAGCATTGGTCTATCTAGCTCAGGGTTGCCTAGTCTGACAGGTAGTAACTTCTCACAGACTTAGGTAGTGAAGGGTCTTTCCCAGTTCTTCTCCTTTAACTAAAGATGTCAGGAACTGAAGCTGGGACCTTCCGCATACAGTATATACTTTATCCCAAGAGATAACTTGCTATGATCCCTCCCCACTTTTTTGACTTAACTTATATGGCACTAGAGGTGTTTATAAATTCAAAAATTACAAAATATTTTATTTAACATAAATGGGAAAGGTCAGGTGAAATTACGATTGAAAATTTCTGACGTAACTCAATAGAGATAACTCTGAAGTAAAATCAGTACATTCACAGACTTAAGGTCTTATGTTTCAGACTAATATGAGATTCTTAAGCTCTACTTAAATCGTTATGTTGAGAGGCTTTTGTCCCAGTGTTTTCCCAAATGCTCTAGCATACTTTCTTTGAGTATTCTCTTAATCTTTTTGGTTTCCAGAAGGCTGGTATCCTCTTTCTAGTACCCAAACCACTTATCTTGAAACACCAGTACTCGTCTTGTGTTTTTAACAGACCCTTAAGGTCTCCAAAGGCAATTTCTAACCACACCAGACCAGGGATCTCTTCGGTGCTAACTCCGTTTGACTGGGTAGAGAAATTCTCCTCTCACTAGAAGATTTATCCCCTTTCTTCTGCCCGAGTACTTCCCAATCTTCCTTGCCAACTTTCCCCAGTTCTCCTGTCTGTATTATATTGTTGTCAGTCAGGGCTGAATCTTGAAACTGTCAGTACTCAACTCCTCTCAGCTAGGGCTGAAATCAGACTCCCTTCTCCCCAGCATCCAGTTCAGAAGGCTTTCTCTGTTCAGTTCATGCTACCTAATCAGATTCCTTGGAGTAGCCTGTCTCTCAAGGCTCTCTGTTTCTGTGAAGAATTAACCTTTCACAGTCCTTCAGCTGCTTGTACAGCATTTCTAAGTTTTAAAAAGTGCAATCTGTCATATGTCTCACCTTGGAGATCATTGCTTCAGAGGAGGTTCTCACAAGCCTCTCCTGTGCGATGGGTGAAGCGTATTGGTGCATATTCCTTTTGTTTACATTAATACCAATAGTTAAACATCTTATACCAACATATATACAATATTCAATAGGCATCAACAACCTATTTCAACAACCTGCACCCTTAGGTGGTTCTGAAGAGTGCATCTGCAATAACATTCTCCTTCCTTTATATATGCACTATGTCAAAATTGTAATCCAGTAACTGAAAGCTCCATCTTATCAGTTTACTGTTTGTACTCTTCATGTGGTTTAACCAGCACAAAAGTTAATGGTCAGTGCACAATGTGAATTTCCTTCCTGTAGATATGTCTTTAACTTACCTATGGCCCACACTATTGCCAAACATTCCCTCTCAATCACAGAGAGGTGTCACTCTCTTTCCACCAACTTTCTACTAAGGGGAAGGATGGGATGGTGATTCCCATCCTCCCCAGTCTGACTTAACATGGCCCCTATTCCAATATTAGATGCATCAGGAATGGATCTCCTATAATAACTCAATTGACCCCTATAAATGCTCTGATCTGTCTTTCGTTGTGGGTCTAGGCCACTCCTCCATCACTTACACCTTGCTTCAGGCAGGTTTTATCATTCTACCTCCAAACATGTGCCCTAGGTATTTCATGTGGTTCATTACTATTTGACACTTTGAGGCTTTTACAGTCAAAACAGCCTCCTTTATTCTCTGAAACATAATTGCCAGATGTTGGCAGTGTTTCTTCCAGGTTTGACTGAAGATGGCTATGCCATCTATATAGGCAAGAGCAAAGTCTTTTAGCCCTGTTAACAACTTATCAATCAGTCTCTGGAACATGGCTGAGGCATTCCTAACAACAAACACTAAGAGCTAAACTACACGAGACAAATTACACATAGGAAGCAAAGTTTGAATTTCACCTCTCTCTACAGAGCTGGAAAAGATTGCTCCTAGGGGGGTTTGTTAATTTCCTCTTTGCCTCCTTGAAAGCTCTGTCAATTATTAACAAACCCTCTGAGGAACGATCTTTGCCAAAGAATGTTTGCAAAGTGCTAACATTGCATCTCCCTTTATTTGAGCATCCTCATGTAATTTGTCTCATGTAGTTTAGCTCTCAGACTGTGAACTCAAAGAATCCTTCTCTGGTCACAAAAGTGGTTTTGGGTTGGTCCTTAGGATCCATTGCCACCTGCCAATATCCTATTGTTAGATCAATGGTGAAAATGAGATATGCAGCCCCAATTGTTTCTACCAGTTTATCCACCCTTGGCATTGGGAACACATCTGGGACTTTAACCTTGTTTAACTTTTAATAGTCATCTTATTGTCTGATCTGGTTTTGGGGCTAAGATAACTGGTGAGGCCTAAGGGCTTTCGGAATGAACAATAAGTTCAAGGTTCAACATTTCTTTAACCACCCTCTCAATACTGATGGCATTTGGGCCAGTTACTCTATAATGTGGGAGAGCTATAGGCTTGGTATATCTAGTATTGATCTTGTGCTGAGCTGTGTTCCCCCTGGGAAATTGGAAAAGATGGTCTGATACTCCTTTAAAACAACCTTAATGTGACATTGCTGGTCTTTAGTCTGGGTTGATGCCAAATTTACCTCACTAATCTTGCTACCTTGAGTTATCTTCCCCCAACCTGTCAAGCAATTTCCTCTTTCTACCCTCCTCTGTCCATAAGGACCAGGTTACCTCTATCATGGTAAGGCTTAAGCATGTTCACATGAAACATTTTACAGTGCTCCCTTCAGAATTTATATTTACTAGATAGTTTACATCTGAAACCTTGCTTACAACTCTGAAAGGTCCTTCCCAAGCCACTTCTAGCTTGTGCTTTCTCCGAGGCCTCAAGCTAAGGACTTGGTCTCCTGGCTCAAAGATTCTTTCTCTGGCTTTGGCATTGTACCAGGTTTTCTGTTTCTGCAGGGTTCTTTGCATGTTTGCTGCAGCTGCTCTCAGTTCTTGCAGGTTCTCCTGTAACTCCTTAAGACAGATGACTACATCTCTAAATTCTATGTTCTCTCAACCCATCCATGCTTTTTTAAGGATGTCCATAAGGATGTCCTCTTGCCTGATGTCTGAACAGCAGCTCAAAGGGACTAAAACCAGAACTTTCTTGTGGCACTTCAAAGTAACCAGATAACAGATGTTGAAGTTGCTGGTCCCAGTCATTAGGATGTTCATAATCATTGTATGACTGATGGCTATATTTGGGGTGAGGAAGCGATTTGTTCCTAGGATGGATAGCATGTGTCACTTGTAGTGCATAGATGGGGTTAGTGCCTAGTATGGCATCTTCTTGAGATATGTTTTGGTATGCTGGAATGTGTATGACAGTGTGGGTGTAGCCGTGCTGTTATAGAAGATTGAACTAGAAGTGTTCTGGTGCTTTTCAATTGATTTTCCAACGATGACCAACTGACTGTGTTCCTAAGAAAACAGTCTTTTCTGTTTCTTTTTACTTTGTGTAAAACTGCAGAGCAAGGGAAGTCTGTTGCAAGTCTCTTCATCCTGAATCTCAGCGCAACAGCCCCTCATCTCCAGCTTTCAAACCCCATTTAGAAGTTTGCCCTCTGAACCAAAGAGGGTGAGTTACTCCAAGTGAAAATGTGACTTTTTAATTAAGCCATCCAGCATAACAGAGTATGTCATTATAAGAGTTGGCTTCAAAATCACTGAGCCAAAGGCCAAATGGTTGTTAACTACCCCAAAAATGCAGAAATTATCTTAAAAGGTGGGTCCTCAGGGGACCTGGACTTGAGACATTAAGTGTGTAATCCTAAACAGAGTTACACCCTTTTAAGCCCCTTGAAGTCAATGGACTTAGAAGGGTATACCTCTGCTTAGGACTGCTCTGTAAGCAGGGAGAAAGCACTAAGTAATTAGGTATTTTCCTGAGCATTATAGATATGGCTGAGAGGCCCTTGGTAATCTTAGCCAAAGTTTTCAACTGCAGAAAGCTTCAGTTCAGGCTTCCTTCCTTCCTTTATTTATTTATTTCACATTTCTATTCTGCCCTCTGCACGAGCAGGCTCAGGGCGGATCACAACCCTTTAAAATACAATAAAATTCCATTTCCATAAAACATTTAAAAATCATTAAAATAAAAACATATTTCTAATTATGCAGTCAGCCTTACAAACTAAAACAGGATGGTGGACAGCCTTTGCAGGAAGGGTTAGATTTTATACACCCCTTGTTGTTTCAGGCCGGCAGAGGCCCAGATCTCAGCCATGTGCCTGGCAGAACAGCTCTGTCTTACAAGCCCAGCAAAAAGGTAGTAGGTCTTGCCGGGCCCTGGTCTCAGCAGACAGAGCGTTCCACCAGGTGGGAGCCAGGACCAAGAAGGCCCTGGCTCTGGTCAAGGCTAAGCGGGCCTTCTTGGGGCCAGGGACCACCAACAGCTGTTTATCCCCTGTTTGGAGTGTCCTCCAGGGAATATATGGGGAGAGACAGTCCCGCAGATACACTGCTTCCAGTCCGCATAGGGCATTATAGGTCAGTACCAATACCTTGAATCTGATCCGGTACTCCACAGGCAACCAATACAGCTCGCGTAATATTGGTGTTATATGTGCCCCATTTGGCACTCTCATAATAACATGTGCCGCCGCATTTTGTACCAGCTGTAATCGTCTGGTCAGGCTCAAGGGCAGCTCTGCGTAGAGCGAGTTGCAGTAATCTAATCTAGAGATGACCGTTGCCTGGATCACTGTAGTTAAGTCACGGGTTGACAGGTACGGGACAAGTTGCCTGGTCTGGCACAGATGGAAAAAAGAGGACCTGACAACAGCAGTGACCTGTGCCTCCATTTTCAGGGAGGCATCCAGGATCACCCCCAGGCTCCTAACCCTTGGAACTGGCACCAGCGGTGCCCCATCGACAGCCAGGAGCTGGAGTCCCGAACCTAACACACACACACACGGTGGCTCAAGAACAGGACCTCCATTTTTGGCGGGTTCAATTTCAGCCGACTCTGTTTCAACCAGCCAGTCATACCTGCAAAAGCATGTTCCAGGACATTTGGGGCCAAGTCAGGCCAGCCGTCCATCATCAGATACAACTGGGTGTCATCTGCATATTGATGGATCCCGAGTCCGAAACGTCGCACCAACTGGGCAAGGGGGCACATATAGACGTTAAATAGTAGTAGGGAGAGTATTGCTCCCTGCAGGACCCCACACACCAAAGGGTGGTGGGATGACAATTTCTCCCCAAGCACCACCTTCTGTCCCTGACCATGGAGAAAAGAGACAAGCCACTGCAAAGCCATCCCTCCTATCCCCACATTGGCAAGGCAGTGAGTCAAAAGATTGTAATCAACTGTCAAACACTGCGGATAGATCCAGTTATATCAGCAACGCCGAGCCAGATGTCTGCAAAGATCGTCTGTGAGGAGACCAGTAACATCTCCATCCCATGTCCTGGGTGGAACCTGAACTGGAAGGGATCTAGGGCTGAAACATCCTTTAGGAAGCCCCACAGCTGTTCCGCCACTGCCTGCTCAATCACCTTTCCCACAAATGAGACCGGATGGTAATTGACCAGGTCAGTGTGGTACAGCGATGGTTTCTTTAAAAGAGGCCTCACCATGGCTTCCTTTAATGGCCCAGGAAAAACCCCGGAGCCTAAGGATAGATTAACAATGTCCTCCAATGAGGACTGCAGCCCATCAGCACTGGCTTTCACAAGCCATGATGGGCATGGGTCCAAGAGGCATGTTGTGGGCCTAACTAATTGCAGGGTCCTGTCAATTTCCTCCCCAGAGAGTGGGCTGAAATGATGAACTATTGGTCCTGAAGACGGCCAATGGGTCTCTAGCTCATTTACTGAATAAACCATCGCTGGCAAGTCATGTTGGAGAGACAAGAGCAAAAAAGCTCTCCAAAGCCTCACAGCTAATGTCTGGATTCAAAATTTGATGGCCTCCCTCCGGCAGGGAGACCAATGACCTAACCATATTAAACAATTTTGCTGGGTGTGAGCTAGCTGATGCAATGGAGGCTGTATAAAAATATTTCTTCACAGCCTTCACCAGCACCTCATAGTCTTTCATTAATGTCCTATAGGATGATCTTACCACTTCATCCTGAGATCGTCGCCACACTCTCTCAAGCTGTCTTAGCTCCCACTTCTTCTGTCGGAGCTCCTCTGTATACCAGGGAGCCCATATGGCACAGGAACAAAGAGGGCGATGGGGAGCGATTTCATCAATGGCTTTGGAGAGCTGGCACTGCCAGTCCTCCACTAGCTCATCTAACGAACCACTGTGGAGCATTGGATCCCACAAAGCATTCTTGAACCCAATAGGTTCCCACGGGCAAGCATAAATCAGCTCGCTGCCCTTGCAAGGGGGGTGGTATCCCCAGCCAAGCCTTCAGAACTGAGTGGTCTGACCATAACACTGATTCTACTGCTTCCAGATCCACATTCAACCCCATCCCAAAGATCAAATCTAGCATGTGGCCTGCTTGATGTGTAGGGGTCGATACAAATTGGGAGAGTCCCAGTGCTGCCAAGTCTACAGCCTGCATGGAGGAGGCATCATTGACGTGGACGATGAAGTCTCCCAGCACTATCAATCTGGAGTACTCTAAGGTCCACCCCGCCACCACCTCCAGCAGGAGCAACAGGGTATCTGCTGGTGCTCTAGGTGGTCGGTACACCAGACAGTCAAACTCTCCTCGACATGCCGCACCAGGCCTACATATTCAATGCCAGGGATCTCAGGGGTGAGGAGCGGCCTGAAGGAGACTCTCGGGTGAGGATTGCCACCCCTCCCCCTCGACCTCCTGTCCGAGACTGATGAAGGGCCGAATATCCTGGGGGGAACCAGTTTTCCCAGGGCAACTGTTTCACCCTCCCTCACCCAGGTTTCAGTCACGCATACCAGATCCATGTCACTCGCCACAAAGGGATCTTGCAACGTTGCAGTCTTATTGTTTATGAACCTGGCCATACACAACATCAGTGTCGAAAGGATGTTCTTTTCCCTAGCTCCATCACCAGCATTTGTCTGGATGGGACACAGGTTAGAAGGGCACTGAGCCACACTGTATCTCCATGCCCTTCTCCACCAGTACTGGCTCCCACAACCTCAGAGGACTGGGATCCCTGACTCCATGCCGTCGCCCCCCTCCCTATGTCTACCATCATCCAGCTTACTCTTTGTTCCTGAGTAATAATTGGACATATGCTTTATTTCTATCCTTAGAATGGAGAATTTCTCATTCTGGAATTGCTTAGGGCAAAATGCAGGATGATTGGCTTATAGCAATGGCAGGGTCAAACCAAAGAAAGCATTGAGAGATCTGTGACTGGATCTTTCCAGTGCTTTTAAATGGAAATAAGAATCTCACAGAACCCTGATTTGGACTGGGATATAATGAGGAGAAGTTGGGGTTTATTCCTTCTCTCCTGAACTGTTTTGCCGTTGGGAAGGCCGGAAAAAAGACGAGGACTCTTTCCTTTTCAGGGCTAATAACAGCTCAGGGGAAGTGGTGATGATTTTTATTGGAGAAATTAAGCAGAGGGGAAACCTAAACCCCTCTTCCCCCTGCATTATGGCCTTGGTCCTAATAAATTTAATAATATATTTAGTTATTTATATGCCACTTTTCTCTGTAGCGGGAACCTGAAGAAACTTACAGCATCATTCTTCCCTCCTCCATTTTATCTTTACAACAATAGCACTGCAACATAGGCTAGGCTGAGAGAGAGTGACAGGCCTAAAGTCACCCATGGCAGAGTAGGGATTCAAACTTGGGCCTCCCAGATCCTAGTCCAGCATTCTAATCTCTGCACCACACTGACCATCGGGGTACAAGTTCACTGCTATTTCCCCTTGAAAAGCATCCCATCTTGCTTGACCCAATGCTTTGGAGACTAACGTACACTATCACTATCACCAGTGTACACTACACTATCATTATCATTATTATCACTAATGTATGCTATCACTTTCTATGTTTTTATTAAATTTGTCTCCTGTCTTTTCTTAGCAATCTGTTTCATCCTTACAACACACAAAAAGTTGACTGACATCTTGTAGTCAAATGAAGATTCCACTGCAAACACACTTGTCTCAAAGCAGAAAACCAGAGTGATACAGTTTGAAGCATTTTCCCACTCTGTGTCCCCATCTGAGTATCCAGCAGTGCCATCCTAAGCAAAATTGCACAAGGGTCCAGCAGTACCTTAAAGATTAACAACACTTATTTCAGCTTTTTGTTAGTCTTTAAGGTGCTACTTAACTCCTGTGTAATTTTGCTGCTACAGACTAATGCGGCTACACTTGGTGGAAAAACCAACAATCTGTCTATAATCTATGACCTGCATCTTATATCATGCATCAGGAGACAACAAACTGAGCTATTTCCCCCGTTGTTGCAGGTAGCATGACTGCAGTAGGAAAAAGCCTGGATTCACAGAGCTTAAGTTTCTGCATGAAATCCTCAGACATTCCTATCCTAGGATTTAACATCCTGGGTGCCCATATCACCTCCTGAGCTGCAGCATCTCATTTCTGGAACAGCAGGCAGACATCCCTGACTTTGCATAAATACAATGCATGCAGCTCTAGTTGCTTACAAGCCAAATAATCGTCTTAGCATCATTATAACAACAGAGGAATTTTCCCAGTTGGTAAAGGCACCAATTTCTTGCAGAACTGCACTATGAGGCTGGTGAAGGCAGGCCATTCAAGCCACTGCTGGGTTAATTCCATCTGGATGATTTTAAACGCACAGAAGCCCTGCTAGAAGAAAAAGCGGCCAAGCATTGTACAGGAGCATGAGATTTCACCTAAATCAAAATGCAAGGCTAACTTGGAGGGACCTACCGTAGCAAAACATCTGTAGGTTCTTTGGCAAAAGATAAAAGTGTTTCAACAAGATCAACAAAATTTCTCAAGGGGGTTTCACATCTCCATACAAGGAGCATCTATTTACCTGAAACCAAGAAAAAGTGAAATCGTTGCTGGGTTTAGAGCAAAAAAGGGGGTTGCTGAGTGGCTATTTCAGCCAACCCATAGTTGCCCTAACAGCGAGTGATGCATCTCTCCAAAGATTCCCAATTCTGAAAAAAAACCTACATTGGCTGTCAATTCACCTTCAGAGCTTTCAAGCCCTCTGTGTTTGGGACCAGGGTATTTAAAGAGCCTCTCATGCCCATAGAACCCTGGCCAGCAGTCCAGGTCATCTGCAGAGGCTGTGCGCTGTGAATCTCATTTTTAAAGGTGATGGGAATGAGCAGGGCTTTTTTGGTGGTGGTGGTGCCTCAACTCTGGAACTCCCTCTCCATAGCTGTTCATCTAGTGTGAGCCTGTCTATCCTTAAGCTCTCTCTCTCTCTTTTTTAAAGAACTTTCTATCCAGACTTTGGGACAGTTTTAGGTTTTAGCTGCTTTATTTTGCCTTGTTTTTCATTGGACTGATTATATTACTGTTTATTGCATTTTTTGTTGATCTTATTACTGTATTTTTGGCATGAAGGAAATGGGAGACTAGTGGGGTGGGGGCAGCAGTGTGAGAATGCATGCTTGTGGCAGGGTGCTATTCCTGCCTGTTGTGCTGCCTGTCTAGAAGCAGCCTTATATTTGCTTTATACCAGTTTAACTGTCATGGTTTATCTCAAAGAATTGTGAACAGCATAGTATTTCTTCATATACAAAAGAGTTGTGCTTTATGTATTTACAAATGGGAGACTAACCTGCAAGGACTTGTGAGGGAATTTCATTTTTCTCTCTCCCACTATTACTTGTAGCCTCTCTCCTTTTCTTGCTTCCTTCCTTCTATCCTTCCCACCCACCAGCCAACCCACCTTTATCTCCCCACTCCCAATTTTCTGATTTCCCTCCTCCCATCCAGCAGCCTCTGCCCAGGAAAAACTAAGACCAAGTTAAATAACACTGCCCATCAGGCTGGGCTCAGCTGCATGGTACGAAACCCATAAGGACTTCCAGGGTCATCTGACTTTCCTCAAGATCCCCTTCCACATATTATTCCCGCTTTCCTCTTCCTGGCAACCTCCACATCCCCACTTTCCCTGCTTCCTTCTCTTTTCACCCCCCAGAGGGTTGCCAGGTCCCCCTAGCAACCAATGGGAGGGCAGAGGGTACTTACCCCCATTGTCTTCTTTGTGCAGAGTTTGGGGAGAGGAGTGACCTCAGCAGGGTATAATGGCATAGCATCCACCCTCCAAAGCAGTCATTTTCTCCAGAACATCTCCAAAACCCACTTGGTGGTTGGTAACCCTAGCCATGGCAGAGTGGTGATTTGAACGTGAGTTTCACAGTTTCTAATCTGAAACTCTAACCACTTTACCATACTGGCTTTGGGTGGGTAGCTGCCATTGACCAGTAGCAAGCAAGTCAAGTGGTAGCAGTCAGCCCAGTGGCTGCCAATGGTCCTGGCCCCAATGAGTCATCCCTCAAAGCTTAAAAAAAAAAAAGACCTGTCCCTGTCAGACTATGGAATCCTAGCTATCCAGAGTTCGTCTCCCCCCTCTGCAAGAAGCACAAGATCTCTTGGTTTCAAAAGGTTTATTGAAAGATTATGCTCAGGATACAGGTGTCCACAATCCAAGGGCTTGAGACCATTGGCTGAATAAAACCTTTGTTGAGAATGGCACATGAAATGAAAGTAACAACGTTTCAAACACCCATTCCCATCCTCCCCCCTTAGTCCTGTCTGCAAAGGCATGAGAAGACGAGGACGTCAAGGTCGTCGGCCGGAACGGGCTGATAAGGACTCTTTGCTCCCATGGATATATGTGGCGTGGGCACCACCTGGGCCTAGAGGGAGAAAACTAAACAACTACAGATTATAGCATGTTAATATGGAGTAACTCTGGCTAGAGAACTGACAATCAAACTGAGACTCTGACAGTCCCCTCCATGACAGAAACCAAGTCTTGAAGGCTAGCATACTTTTGTGGTTGCCTAGCAACGGCCATTGAGGACATTCATTTCTAAAAACTCCAGGATTTCCTTTTATCAGTTGGGAGGGTGTTAATGCCCCATTTAAAAAAAAATCAAATTTTTCTACAAACCTGGGACAGAAAGACTAGCTTATCTGTTCATTACTCCGATGTATGGATTCAAATATCCACAGATCAGAACACATTGAGAGATAAATTGACAAATCGGGGACATGCAAGGATTTGTGGGGAACATCTTATTTCCCCATCCCTCACTATTTCCTCTTTCCCTTCCCTGACAGTTCGCATAGCCTCTCTCTTGTTTTCCTGCCTCCTTCTCTTCTTCGCACCCACCAGCTAACATACCTTTATCAGCCCCCTAGTCTCCAGCTTTCTCTCTTTCCCTCCTCCTAGCAAGGGAAGATTCTGCAACATGGCGAGTTGCTGTAGTTTGCTGCATTGGTGCAGCCCCTTTAGGAAACAATTAAAAGAGACTTTAGCTTTAACAGACTGCTATGTAGAGCATTGACTGAAGTCAAGGCCTGGATACTTCTACAAATGTGAATGTATATGTGAGCTTTGAATCCTGCTTCATCATAGTCACATCTTATTGCATGGAGATGGTCCAGAGGGGCACAACTGAAGCGGGAAGTTCTTCCCCTCAAATGGTAAACGTCACTGAAGTGAAGACAGAATCCCTTAGGGTAGGAGCCACTGTGGGAATGAGTGGAATTCAGCCAGTTTGCCACACAAAACTGACTTGGTTAATACTACCCTGAATTATGGCTGAGGTGACTGGACAGCTTTGATGTTACCCAGGGGTTTTTTTCTGGGAAAAGAGGTGGTGGAACTTTCAAGAGGGAAATGAGGAAGAAACACATGGGTTTCTTTGAAATAATATTATTTTCAATTATTATTGAAATTATTATTGAAATATTATTTTCAGTACTATTGTTGAGTATTTTCAAGAGGTGCTGGAATTCTGTTTCACAGTGTTCCCCCTGAAAAAAAGCCCTGATGTTACCTGGTAAAGTTCATCTTGAGCAGGCGTAGGGGGCTGTGGGTCAGTGGCAGAGCAGATCCCAGGTTAAATCCCTGGAACTTCCAGTTAAAAGGATCAGAGAGTGGGTGATATGGAAGACCTCTAACCAGGGCTGGCGCACCCATTGAGGCCAGGTAGGCAGTGGCCTCAGGACGTGGGGTGCCGGAGTGGGCACCAGAGTGCACCCCACGGAGCTGTAGCCTCCTAACCCTCCCGCCCCGGGCCGCCACCACCGCCAGCACACGCCCCCGGCCAGGCGCAGCAGCCACGGGCAGGCGTCTGCGGCAGCGCAGGGCAACTGAGCGGGAGAGCTCGGAGGCCACCCGTGCGCCGTCCCAGCTGCCCGCCACAGCGATTGGGCCAGTGGCGCTTGCACCCGTGATGATGTCATACATGACATCATCTTGCAGGCAGGTGCATGTGTGCGTGCGCGCAGGCGCCTGGCCCACCGGCTAGCCGCAGGCACTGAAAACCCTGGCGCCGCTGCTGCCTCTAACAGAGACCTTGGAAACTGCTGCCAGAGTAGACAATACTGAACATGGTCTGACTCACTATAATGCTGCTTCATGTGAGCGCAGCCCATTCCAAGCAGCTTTATACTTGCTCACTGGCCACTTGGTTGTTACAGCTTTTAGCTGCTATTGGCCAGTCCAAGAATTAAATCAACTCAATGGAGAATATTCAGTATCCCCTCTGTCATATTCATTTGGATCATTTAATCGCTTAACTTGTATAAAGCCCAGAATTACTTGCAGTTTGTCTCCTCTTAGTCTCTGGGCAGTCAAATGTATTCTTAAAATGACTGACAACAAAGCTTGCACTGTTTGCTTTTTGTACCTGCGCAATCAACTGGATTAAGGGATTAGAAGGATTAAATGCAGGAGGAGTTGGTGCACCAAAGGCATACAGTGAACTTAAGTAGTAAGTCGTAATTTAGATCTCAAACTTTTTTTCTTTTTATTATGTGCACCTTTCAAAATGAAAGGCAGTGGCAGACAAGTGGGAAAAAATGGATTTAGACTGAAGTAACTCTGTTTAGGATTGTACTGATATTATCTGCTGTATGTATTATCCTACTGTCAATGCATTATTTTGTATTGATGTAATACAATTTTTCTGCATTGTATCTGCATTCTGTATCATGTCTAATGTTCTATGCTTGGTTCAGATTTCTGTAATCCTAGTCCTAGTACATTGCTTATTATATATCTCAGCCTATTGATTGCATCAGTTTACACTGTGTTATCTGATTTGACTCTCAGTGAGAAAGGCAGACTATAAATATAGTAAATATATAATGCAAATTGGGTACATTAGAACAGCTCTTCAAACAACTGGCTCCTTGTTCATAAATGGTGAGCAGTATGAGAGTCAAACCAGAAGATGTTTGAACATAACTAATTATTATGTGAGAGTAAAGAATGTTACAAGCCTCTTCGTATATAAAAGAGTATTCTGTACTGCACTGTATTCTGCTTCTTAGTAGGTATGGTCAAGGTTGCAGATCAGAATCTCTAGAAGCAAAATGCTTTTCCATCTTGTTTCGTTTCAAGTCATAAAATACAGCTGCTCTTGCATGCAGTCATTCAAATAAACTCCATCTCAGGCTTTTGCTCTTGCTCTGTCTTCTCTTTGCAGGATCAAATGCTTTACAAAGCAATCCTTTTCACACCCTAGGGACTAAACCTTGGCAACTCACCCCCTGCCATGCCAGTGACATCTCTTTGGAAAAAATAACAGCACACATGCAAAGTGCATTGCTTTTATGAGCACTCTTATTATTGCTTGCTGAGCTTTTTTCCGGGAATGAGCATTGTTTCAGAACTGTCAATATTTCAATCAGATATATGCTAGCTACATTCTTCCCATCTCTCCCATTAAATGGAAACTTCACATGTTCAGATCCCAGAGTTACTCTGTGTAGCAGAACATAGGAAGCAGAAAACATGCCACCCTTGGGGACAAAATGGTAGCAGAATGGAAAGATTGTTTCATGATTGGGGCAAATGGAGGGGCTGACTAAGAACCTGATAAAAGCTTCACAAACATAGGATATCAACCTACATTTCAGTTGCAGTTGTTCAATAGTTATTTTTATTTTTATTTTACATTATGTATAGTCTGCCTTTCTCACTGAAACTCAAGGCGGAGTACACAATGTAAATCAATGCAAACAATAGGATGATACATCTTATAAACAATGTCTAGGACTAGGATTGTAGAAATTTGAAACAAGGCTGTCGTCTGAATAAAGCATATGTATTAAACATGACATATTAAACAATGCAGAGCATGGTATTACATAAATAGAAACCGAATGCATTTTCCTGGAATAATCTGTTATGATGTAGCTCTATTTCCTTTATTAAAATGCCACTGAGTTAGTGACAGATTTATGATGGACATCATGGGCTCATTAATGTGGTCTTTAAATGATTTGAACAAACAGGATGGGCCAGGATCCAGTGCACACATAGTGGCTTTCACATATCCCAGAATCTTGTCAACATTTATCATCGAAACTTGGTCAAGCAGACCAAAAAATGTATTATGCATTTCTACTGCATTGCAACCAGCATCTAGATTAGAGTGAGTTCGCTATAATTAATTTTATTTGGAGGTGAACTCTATTTAATCACATTTCCCCCCCCCCCCCCTGAGCACCATCTTCTCCCTAAATTCTATTCTCCCCAGGCTCAACCTCCAAATCTCCAGGAATTTCTTAAGCCAGAGTGGACAACTCTGCAAGAAGATGCAAATCTAAAGGTGCCTGTAGTGGCTAAGACTAGGAAGGCTTGTGTGAGCACTTTGCTCAGAACTCGGTTGCTACCTGCAACCCCCATGGAACTTCTCCCTGTCTGTCTATTGACCTTCACTCCATGATGACTGTGACGCCCAGAATCTGACAGGAAAGAAAGATGGGCAGGCCTTTATTCCTTCTAGCACTTTGGGATTGGACAAAAACACTGACAAACTTTATACCCACTGCAGCTCCTGAAGTTTTGGGGTGTGATGGGGAAAAGGCAAGTGGAAATTGTTATTATTAGCAACTACTGCAAGTCTATTCATTTGATTAAATATTCAGTGTTCATTGGTGAGTGACATCTGTGTTAAATCTGCAAGAATGTAAAAAAGTCTCAAAAATAAGCACTAAGTTTACTATTAGTTATGCTCAATGGATAAACAGAGACTGAGAGTGCAAAGGATTCTGAAAGAAAATATGCCTGACATTGTATTTTGAATTATGTACATTTAATATCACATCCTTAATCCATGCCGCTGTGTGTACCAATTTAGACAGCCAGTGAACTGTTTAGGAGGAAATGACCGGCCTAAGGTCACTCAGTAAACTTCATGGCTGAAAGCTTTGAAGCCAAATTGTGGCATTGCCAACAGGCCTGGAAGTGGGGGGGGGGGGGAGTCCTGCCACTTTAATAGAGGGTTAACGTGTGAAAGATTTTCATGGCGTGAGGCTAAATAACATCACCTGGTAAACAGCAGCCCATTCAGCCTCTGTTAAAGGGACAGGACAACTCAAGTTAGACTGGCTATGGGGACACTTGAGTTCCAGTTATGAATGTACTTGGCTAAGTAATTCTTTTTCAGGTGTGGCTGAAATGGACTTAGTAGACTTATGGACTTAATAGAAATTGCCACCTCACAGCATAGGGCCATAATAAAAAATATGAAACAATTTAAAAACATAAAAACATTACACAAATGGTGAAAATTAGTATCTGATTCAGCAAGCTGAAAATGGACCCCTTTGTCTAATCACGTCTACCCCTTTTGCAGCATCCTACAATCCTTGATGGGGGAAGGGGTGCTATTAAGAAGAGGTGTCTATCAAAACCCAATGCATGAAAATTGTCTGCTCTTAAATAAATAATCCCATTACTGTAGCCCTAAGTCAGTGAACATCTATCATTCCGCCTTCTTCCTCCCCCATCACTATATTTATCCTCTTAGCTGCTCATTTTTTTCCTAGAGTATTATCCACTTTAACATCACGTCTGATTTCTGAATCCAGCTGACACAGGAGGAGGAGGCCTATAAATGGATGCCACTTCTCATTCCTTGCTGGAAGTGCTCTGTTCCCTAGCGCCATTTGACACAAATCCAACCTACCATCAGAATGGTGGAAACAAGATAATTAAATACTTTATTTAAGACAATGAATAGCTGCTGCTTCTGGGTTGCTCTTTTTTGCGATATTGCCTCTCCTGCAGTCAGACTATAGGCATTGCTTTCTGGAAACTGTTTCTACAAAATGTGTCTGCTATGGAATTCCTATGTTCTGCAATGCACTGCGGAGGTTCCGGAGAGCGTGTTTTAGGTAGGACGTTCAGGACCAACTAGATGAGCTACTGGGAGTTGGGAGCACCAAGAATTTTTTTAAAAAATCAGTTATCAGGCATGTAGAACTCTGATTCAGATCATGTGTGTGGCATGAGGAGAGTTTAAGTCTTCCCTCCCAGTAGGATTGCCAACCTCTGGTTAGGGGCTGTGGTTCTTCCTGAGTTACAACATCTACATACTAGAGAATTCACTTTCCCTGGCAAAAATGGCAGCTTGAGTGGACCCTATGGTATTACGTCCCCACTGAGCACCCTCCCCTCCCTTAATCCTGCCCTTCCCAGGCTGTACCCTAAACCCCCAGGAATTTCCCAGATCAGAGTTGACAACCCTATTTCCCAGTCTAAAGTGCTCCAGAGAGCTGCTATTTACCTTGTTGGGGCAAACATGGGTGTCTTGTGTTTCCCCAATGGTGTGATGTAGTGGTTAGATTGTTATAGTTGGACTAGGACCTGGGAGACTCAGGGCCAGATCCCCCTTCTGCCATAGAAGCTTGAAGGGTAGCCTTTGGCCAATCATTTTCTCTTGCCTCACAGGGCTGGGGTGTTGTAAGGATAAAATGGAGGGGAGAATGATGTTGTAAGCTGCTTTGGGTTCTCACTGGGAGAAAAGTAGAGTATAAATAAATAGTGGTTCCCCAGGCCCATATTAGATTGGGGGGAAGTGGCATGTTTGGGAAGCTGAAAGCCCTTGCATGCTTGATAACTGAGGGTTTTTAAAAAAATGCTGGAAGTTCCAGACATGGAACTTCCAGCGTCCTGTCTTGCTTAGTCCTCAGTATACTACAGCTCTGTCTAGTTTACTGTCAGTCCATGCAAACAGGAAATTCATGTTAGAATGCACATTGCCTTTCAAAGATGCTTGTCTGCCATTGTTGATATTTTCAGTGAGGACTCCAGATAAGCTTCACTGGAACTAAAGTGCACCTGGATAAGTAGTTTGAAAACAATTGAATTAGACTGTGGATGACATGTAAAATGCCTGTCTGAGTACAGCCTGGGTCATCTGGTATCCTTGCTGATTCCTTATCTGACGAGTTTAAGGACTGTTACATTTCTCACACTGTTACCCAAATAAGAGGTCTTCTTAATTGGCATTAAGAATGCAAGCGAGAGGAGGTAACTAGGAATCTCCACCAATGTTTACATGGATTATAGAGAACTCTCAAATAGGCAGATGTTCAACTGGAAAGGTCTTTTTATTCAATAGAAATAAAATGCAAATGTACAGAAAATCACACACAGCATGCATACAAGGCTAACTAGGAAAGACAGTGAAGAAAGTGGGAGAAAGCAGTTTCAGGGAGGATGATATTTATCTTGGGGATAGAAGGGGTCTATGGAGGCAGCAGCAAAAATGATCAGTGTTTCACAGTGAGAAGAAGAAGGCTCAAGTGAACTTGAGGATGGGGTATATGGACCCAGAACACACACACAGAGCACATGGCTGGGGAGCCCAATTATACGGCAAAACATTCTCTGGGGCAAGCATGACATCTTGTTCTCAAAAACAATGGCTTAATGGTTTGTCCGGAGGTAGAACTATAAGTGGGGAGAGGTTTGATGGTTCCTGTCAGGGACAGATTATAGGTGAAAATGTTGCTTGATGACCTAGTAAGCTACCAGGTTTGCTGAACAGCTTGATTAGGATAGGTAGGTGAGGGGGATGTGTAGCAGGGCATTGATGGGGTTAGGGAAGGGTTTTCTCAGGAAACCTCATTATCTCTGATGAGTCTCTCTGGGGCATGGAGGGGCCATCAGTCAGTCAACCACCTCTGACTTATGTTCTGGTAGTTTTCCAGGTTTCCACCCAGCTGGCATCGGCTCTGGGCCAGACAGTGCCTTGGACTTATGAGGGGTATTTATGATACTCCATCCATAAACTGCCCTCTTCCCATGAGGAAGGAGTCTGACTGCTAACAACACTGGTTTATTTAACCTTTGTCTAAGAGATAGCTGTCTTGCACAGATATTCACAACATTAACCTTGCAATCTTCTGTGGAGAATACACAAAAACAGAATCAGAAGAATGTCTAGGGTTGCCAACAAGCTTGGAACGACACCACCCCTTGGAGTGAAACCCTCCCCCCCTTTAAAACCTTTAATAGAGTTTTAATGTGTAGAAACGGGCAACTGAAGCTTTTCATGGTGTGCAGGTTAATATTATCACTTGGTATACTATTAAACCTCCGTTAAAGGGCCAGAACATTTTTTTTCTCCAGGCAGTTGGCAACCCTGTCAGAATAACTCTACTTAGGAGTACACTGTGTTTGCTTGCATGTTTGAGTGAGTCATCCCGGACAGAACTTTCATACCATTTCAAGTGTAATGCTTTTCAGTTTCATTGTGAGCCATAAGGGTCCCCGTTTGTTCATCTTGGATAGAACATTAAAGTTTGCAGGGGAACGTAGCAATCTTGTTGCAGTCTTACAAATGTTTAAACAACACCTGAAATAAGCTCAAAATGGGTTTTTAAAATATGCAATTTTTGCATTCCATACTTTACAACTTTTTAATGAAAAGAGATGACCGACAGACTGATCATGCAAAATAAAAACAATAAATATTGAGCTGAGTAATGTTTATAAGCTATGTTTAGGCAAAGCTTTGTATTAATTGACCCCACAGGCTTGTCTAGGGCCTCCTCTGCACTTTTATGGACATTGTGAGTCAGTTCCTATTGCCACATGTATCTGACTAATTTGTCCTCCTGGATCACAACATTCATTGTAGGAAAAAAGAATACATGTGATGTGGAAAGGTTGTGATTGAGAGAACAGTCCTAAATAGGTCTATTGAAAATCTGGCTCCAGTCTATTCAACGGGGCTTACTCTCAGGAAAGCGTTCTTAAGAATACACTGATGCTTTCTCAATTGTTTTCAGGAGCATAGGTGGGGGGCAGGATCAATCCAAATTTGATCAGAACAGCAGCATTAAATGAATGCCGAGATGGTAATCTTTAGCTTAAATGGCTTTAAGTACTATACATGATGGGACTTGCATGTTTAGAATCAGTACACCTTTGAATGCTTGGGACTTGGTAGCAGCAGAGGCTTTGATCCCTGTGACCCTGCTATGGGTCTTTCACGGTGTCTGGTTGGCTGCTGCTGTGGGAAACAGGATGGTGGACTAAATAGGCTATTTGTGTGATTCCACAAGAATCTTCTCCCCCAAAGGAGAGCTGGGGGACTACAAGCACCAGCACTCCTACTCTGATCAAATTGGGTGGCCTTCTTTTAGAGGCTTTAATGTAAAAACCAAAATGTATATTCTGCTCTGGTTGCCATCTTGTGCTTATGAAATTCCTGGAAATCTGGGGGTGAAATCTGCGGAGGGTGGGGCTTGGGGAGGAACCTCAAGGGGGTATAATGCCATAGAGTCTAACCTCCAAAGCAGCCATTTTCTTCAGGGGAACTGATCGCTGTGAGCTAAAGATCAGTTGTAATTCTGGGAGATCTCCAACCACCATCTGGAGGCTAGCAACCCTGGGTGGCTCTGCTTTCTCCTCCTTTACTGCAGAAGATATTTCATCATTTGCTTGTTTACAAAAATTTGAAAACTCAGTTCCCCTAAAGTAAAACAAAACATAAATACACCCCCCACCAAAAGCAGACATAATCTTAATTTTTTCTCCCTCTTAATCAAAAATAGAAAACTTAAAAATAAAACCAAACCTCCTGTGTGATCGTGTAAACCATATTGGGAGCAATATCCTGACAGTAAGGTTTTTAAAATAAATATATACGCACACTCACAATGGCCCTGCAAGAAGGCAATGGTTTCTTAAACACTTTATAAAGGAAGGTTTTTTTAAAAAAATATTCCTTAAGTAAAATTTGGACTGGGACCCCCCACACCACTTGTCATTTACCAGTTCCCAAGCCCGCCTGAAGACTCTGGACAGAACAGCTATCAGCTAGGGTTAAGGAAATGAGGCTAGCAAAAACTTCATTTCCCATGTTGCAACTAGAATTTTCTGTCTTGGCGACAGTTCCTGCAACTGAGATGGCTGGGGAAAAGGGAGGGGCAGTCAATGGCATGCTTTGCATTCTGGGGAATGTAGTCCGCGAGCGGTAGAAGGCGAAGGGGCTATGGGGCTGTACTGCCAGCTTCTGGCCGCCGTGGCCGGTGGATGTTGGCGGAGTTTAGGTAATAAAATCAAAAGGAAAAAAGACGCAATAAAGTGGACGTTTGGGGAACAGGTTTTATTTATAGGAGGAAGGCCAGTTTAAGTGTTTGGAGGGATTGAACTTTAGTTTAAGGGTGAGGGGTGTGAACATGCGGCTGGGAAGTTTAACCCAGGTCTGAGCTCTGTTGGAGGAGGAAGAGGAGGAGGGGAAGCAGCGTCGCAGTTCTACAAGTGCGAGATGAGGGGGCTGATAGGTCGTTGGGGACGGAAGGAAGCAGGACGGAGTAACGGGGCAACTGAAATTTCGTTCGCAGAGTTAATCAACTCCGGTTTAGAGGGTGCAAAACTAATGTCTGAAGTCGCTTTGGGGAGTGACATGGGACCCATCTTCGTTTCGCTTATGTATTTCGTGAAGATGCTGGAATAAGCAAGGTGTGCTGCAGTCTGAACTGTTTTGATGTTGGGGCTTAGTCAAGACAGGCGTGTTTATTAAACAGCTGTAGATGACTTGAATGAAGGGCTGCTGTTTGATATGAGGGCATCCCCCTCCAGGTAAAAAAAAAAAAATATTGTAGTAGTTTGTATTTTTCAAGAAACTGCAAATTTTCTTTGACCGAAAGAGATAAGCAGAAGCAAGCATGTGTGGCCGTGAGGGGCAGAGCTGTTCTCAGACCACTTTCACATCATAAAAAACCAGGGCTTTTTTTCTGGAAAAAGAGGTGGTGGAACGCAGTGGTGGAACTCAAGACTTCACAATGATGTCACTTTGGGTCAGCTGGAACAAGGGGGAGTTTTTTAAAGTTTAAATTGCCCTCGGCGAAAATGGTCAATGGCTGGTGGCCCTGATCTCCAGACAGAGGGGAGTTTAGACAGAGAACATCTAGCTCAGAGTATCTGACTTTCAAGCAGACTGGAGACTTAGAAACAGTACAGGGAGACATTTGTCACACTCCAGAGGAGTTAGCTCTGTTAGTCTGTAGTAGCAAAATCGAAAGAAGTCCAGTAGCACCTTTAAGACTAACCACCTTTACTGTAGCATAAGCTTTTGAGAATCACAGGTCTCTTCGTCAGACACTTTTTAAATGTTTTCACACAACCAGTCAACAAGTGTCAATTCAAACTGCATACCCCCCCCCCCCCGCCTTCTGATTGCCTTCTGCGGTGGTGTGGAGGGCAATCTAAACTCCCCTCTGTCTGGAGATCAGGGGGTGGGGCCACTGGCCATGTGACCATTTTTAAGAGGTGCCAGAACTCGGTTCCACCGCATTCCTGCTGAAAAAAAGCCCTGTAAAAAACTATTTGTCTCCAGCCTTCTAATACCTTATGGGGAAAAAAAATCTGTTTATGGTCCTTGAATAAGTTGTGTTGTTGCTTCTGTGTGAAGGAAGTTGTGCAGAGCTGAACTGAACTGAACTGCACAACTTTAAATAGAACTGTTTGCTTCTATTTAAAGTGATCTTGACTTTCAGGTCTTCTAGTACTTTTGTAGCTGCCTGTCTGTTTCTTCTAGTGCATTTTAATTATGAAGAACGTGGATTCCAAGAGCTTCTTTAGTGTTTTACTTGATATCAGACAGATAATTAGATTTTAGGTTTGTTTTAGATTGGGCTGGGGTGGGGCGGGGGTATGCAGTTTGAATTGACACTTGTTGACTGGTTGTGTGAAAACATTTAAAATGCGTCTGACGAAGAGACCTGTGATTCTCAAAAGCTTATGTTACAGTAAAGGTGGTTAGTCTTAAAGGTGCTACTGGACTTTTTTCGATTTTGCTACTACTGACTAACACGGCTAACTCCTCTGGAGTGTGACAAATGTCTCCCTGTACTGTGTTTCTAAGTCTCCAGTCTGCTTGAAAGTCAGATACTCTGAGCTAGATGTTCTCCATCAAATCTATGGGAACTGGTTGCGGGGTTTACTCAGCTATCTCTTGGCTTAACATATCTTGCATTATAACTGTAAGGATTTGTTGTTGCTTAGACTGAGTTTTGGAATAGTATGGGAAAGACAAGAATCAGTTTGAATAACTGTTCATGTAAATGTGGTTCATGTAAATGTGAGGTGCTTCTTGTATGTTTAGCTGATGGGATTCTTTATTTTGTATAGACTTTCAGTGAGCACTTAATGGAAGATGTCATCTGGGCTTACGGAAGAACAGAAAAGGAAGATTGAAGAGAACAGGCAGAAGGCTTTGGCAAGGAGAGCAGAACGACTGGCAGCTCAGCAGGATGGCATTGCTAAGAAGCTGCCTGCCCTGAACTCTTTTAAAAGCTGTCAAGGAAGTTTGCAGCAGCCTTTGAAGAAAGAAAACCATCATGCCAGGTTTGGTAGTCATCACCCCCAGGACTCCAGCAACCATGATGTGCAGAAGAGCCTTCAAATGGAGGGTAGTCACTGGAGCCCACCCCAAGCGGCACCCTTGTATAGAGGGCAACAGAAGAATTATTTGGAGGGCTCCAATCAAGATTTAGTTAGGCAGCCAAGTAGCGCCAAGTGGTCACCAATGATGCAGGATTCCTTGAGTTACCCTCATTCAGATTTGAGTTCTCAAGAGCAAAGTCAACCACTTTCTCATTCTAATTTGTTGCATCAGACTACGTACTGCTCAGCAGTCCAATGCCTTGCAGAGCAGTGTCATTCTAGGGTCAGTGCTAGCGGGGACCCTGACAGTATTAAAGATCTACAGACCCTGGACACATCCTCCAGTGGGCATCCTCCAGTGGGCACAACAGATGGTTGTGAAAAGTTGGGGATGGTTAGAAATCCAGACTCTGAACACTTTGCCAAAAAAGAAGGTAGTATATTGCAGTTCTATGGTACGAAAAATCCTTTGGTTCCGGTGAAAGGGGCCAGACCAGAGAATTCAGCAGTAGCTGGGAGTACAGGAAACTTGTTGGCAACATCTGTACAGAGAAAAGTACACAGCATCCTCAAAGGGAAATGTGTGAAGCATTCTGAAGACCGATTCCAGGTTAATATAGGGTACAATGCTGAGCTTATTGAAATGTTCAGGAGCTTACCGAGCAAAAAATACGGTAAGATCATTGTTTATTGTCTTGCGCCTTGTTTGTCATTGTACAAAAGGCAGTGCATGCAGTGATCTTCATAGCTGGGATTGTACTGTAAACTGTAGATAGCTGAATTGGGGAGCTTCTGCTAAATCCTGAAAAGCTTTACTTTCATCCCCCCCCCCCCCAAAGATCACGCATCAGTCCCTCATGGATGCAGAGTTAAAAATGAATAAGCTATAATCTATGGGGAAGTATTCACACTGACACCGGCACAACCACATGCCAGTTGTCCTCAACACTTTCCTTGCCTCGGCCCCCTGTGGCTCCCAATCCCCCCACCTCCATGCCACTGGAGGGCTTTTGTTTTTTAAAACATTATCACTGTCTACAAGGGCTTGGATCCTCTGGCTCCCTTCCGTTAAGCTGAATCCTATGACTCTCTTCTTGCCAAAACTTTTGTCCACCAGAAATAATAATTCTTCATTGGAGGACATCTTGCTTCCATGCAGAAAGACTTCTGCTAAGACAGTAATAGGATCCTCTAAATTCTCGGCTTTGATTTTTTTAAAAGCCCAGTTCACTGCTGAGATATAAAGGAAAAAGCACATCTCTGCACAAAAAGTGCTAGTCACTTACTGGGAATTTCGAGGACCTAGTAGATACATTGTTATAATTAGAATGCCTTATTATTTTTAAAAAATCTGAACTAGCTCTCTGGTGCAGGGAGGGAATGGTGGGGAGGAGCTGAGGCAAGGAAGATGGTACCAGTGTGGGCAAGAGCTGCAGAAATGTTTGCCTTCCCACCTCCAACAGCTTACAAACATGCTTTGGACTAATCTTTCCAAAAGGATTATACGAAACCAGATTTGGGAATATTCACAGCAAAGTGGAGGAAAACAGAGGAAGTGGATGAATAGGGGACCTACCTAAATGCCAAACTGGACTAAAACCTCTGTGTGGAAGCAGCCCAGGCTCTAAATGGTGGAGATACTGGACTCAGTTTCAGACTAACCAGTGGCCTCCTCATGTTCCTGGAGCTGAAACAGACAGTGTTTGCTTCCTCTCTGGGTTTTCCTAAAGCTGATACAGTTTTAAAATATTTCTGTTCATTTAGCTCATTAGATAATTGATGAGACATCATACTTGAATCTGCAAGGAAGTTTGTGTCTCGTTGATTCTGAAAAGTTGCCTAATTTTTGGTTAGCAACGTACAGGGGCTACCTTTCTGTGCCTCGTTATGCATATGAGAAGTCTCATTGTGTATCTTGCTTTGTGGGAAGAATCTGCATTAATAAATTAAGATTTATGAATACCATTTCTGTGTGGAGTTCTCATGTGTATCTTGTATTCATGTTCTGCTGAATCTCTGAACATCAGCAATGCCATCAGAGGCAATTGAAGAACTGTAATACAGGCAGTGCATGAACTAATTTTCATGCAGGCATCTCTTGTGTAGACTTTATCAATAGGAGCAAACTGAGAAGTTAAAACAGTCCTAGAGCAAGCTGAGCCAAATGTGGTCCCTGTGGTGCTGGCAACGCATGCTCGGCTCAGACCTGGGCACAGTGATTGTGGCAATGGGTGGAGTCTTGACCATCTGAGCCAAGCAGCCCTTGTGATACAACCAGCACCACAGTGGCTCTGCTACTTGGCTCAGCTTGTTCTTAGATGCTAGTGGTCCTCCCGAGCAGCAGCTCACCAAGAGCTTTTCCAGTAAGGTAATGTAACCTCTGCTTCTGAACATATTTATAGGATATTTTCTACCCAAACATAACTCTCCAAATTCTGCCTTGTTTTAGATCCTACAACAAAGATGTGGAATTTCAGTCTAGAAGATTACAGTCATCTCAGTAAGTAAGCAGCTGGTTGAGGTGTATGGCAGCAGTGATTTGGGTGGTTTGCTTAAGTGCAAACATCTGGACTGGGGAGTAATATATGTTCACTAAACCGAACCCAGTTTGCTCAATTATTGGTAAGGGAAGAAATAGGTTTTATTTATTTAGAGCAACTTCTCTTTCAAAAAGTGTGTAGTAAAATCTCCAAAGAGGAGGATTGTCTTGAAAACCAATGAACAAAATGGTTTAAAATTCCATTTACGGAGCTTGGGATTTATGAGCAGATATATGGGAGAGAAGAAAGCCTGCAGTTCTTGATTTTATTTAAACTGGTTTTTGGAACTCATCAATTCTTGGAAATTCTGGATGTTATCAGAGTCTTGACTTCTCAAGTGTATCTCATCTGTAGTCTGTGCTCAGTTTGAAATAGAGAGAGTCACTGAAAACGATGCAGCTTCTGAACTTGTGTGGTGGGTTTTCCTGGGCACTGGCGTGCTCTGCCTGGCTTCTGTTCTGCATGGGAAAATCTCTGGTGCCTTATACTTTTCTGTTTCACCAGGGAGATGCTGGCGTTTTTTTAAAAAATAATTAATTAGTTCATTCTTTTTCTTGAAAATATTTTTTTTAATCTCTAGTAGAAGCAGTGGAGCAAATTCCCTCCATTACTTTGTCACCCCTGGAAGGAGTGGAGGCAGCCACCAAGACTTCTATGCCATCTTCAGTTTGTAAAAGTCCTCACTTGATATCGCTCTTGAAAACATGCGCTGGGTGGAAAAAATCATCAGCCGCAGTCAATGGGAAATGTGTGCTGATATCACATTCTCGATTTGAAGTGGATATTGGCTACGCTGCCAGCCTCATCGGAGTCTTCAAGCAGGTGAATTCTAGAAATTATGGTAAGTGATATAACCAATATTTGCTGTAAAGCTGGTAGTACTCTTTGTTTTTAGTGCTTCTTGTTTCTTTTCCTGTATGATCTATTTTGTATAATACTGATACACAAAACAAGTTGGGACTTGGCACTCTGGGATTAATTCTAGTTACATCTCTTAACTTTGAGTTCCATCAAAGATATTTTGAAGTGCCATGGTTGAATGTGTTAGGCAGCTAACAGGATCCTCAGGATCTTAGATGTTTCTAACCATGGTATGAAAGAACTCATTTTCTTGCTTCAGGAATGCTAAAACTTGGAATCATCATAGGAGCCCAGTATGTATAAATGCTATGGGCATAAGTAACTTTGTGTGGATTTTGAAAACCTAGATCAGGAGTGGCCGACTTCTGTGATCTTTGGGGTGAAATCATTCTATAAAGTGATCTGGGAGCTCCTCAGTGAGAGTCTTAACACAATCTAGCAGGAAGGGCTTCATAGTTAGAGTGCAACTGATTAAGTGCAGCATTGCATACAGATAAGTACATCTGTATATTATGTGCATAATCCATCCAATGTAACATTTATATATGGAATTTCTTGCAACTTAAATAATTTTGGTAAGGCTCCCAGGTGCCAGATAAAATTATACCATCTCCAGTTGGCTGTTTCAGCCCTACACTTACCTAATGCATTTTGTACTAAAATTCCAATACAAGGATCTGAGTGACTCTGGTAGTGATTACTGAATACAGATTTATATTATGCAGTGCAAACTCTTCTGTCTAACTCTGAACATCTGACCTTGGAATATGTACTATCATATCTCCATTACCTGACTCTTCCCACAGTCCCAGTTCACTTTGTGCCCTAGATTGCTTCCAGTGTATTATAACTCATTTCTTTTATTTTGAACCTCAAATTATCAGAAGAGTTTGAGTAATCCTTATGTTGGTGGATAAAGGAAATTGATTTGAAAGCTATGAAACATTAGTTCTTATTTAAGGTTGATATACATATTTTCTCAGCATCTTTGGACATTATTCCTTATGACTTTTACAGACATGAAGACTAGAAAATGGAGTTTCCTTCTGGAGGATTACCTCAATCTAAGTAAGATTCTGCCTGTCCTTCAAAGAAGTCATAATACTTTTGTAGGGTTACTCTCTCAAACCTTGTTCTTAGAATTGGTCATTAAAGTTAGAGGCGGATTAAGTGGTGAAGAATTCATGTTGGCTCTTCTGCTACTTTCCAACAGGGATAACGTGTATAGCTTTCACTTACAGCTTCTGTGTAAAAAAAAGAAGCAGAGATACTATCATGATTTAAATGTAATCTTTGACTGTCTTCTATAGCAGAAGGCAATTACAGCTTCTAGAGCACTTGGTAAATCATACACTTTCTTCCTGAAATTTTTAGCCGCTCTTACATGGGATATTTTGGCTCATTCTAGCTTCCACGCTTCATTACCTCTTTGAAAGGTGGAGTTTCACCATGATTTGGGTGGGGGTGTGCGGTGTAGTGTCGTGCATCAGTGTAAGACTAGGCCAGAAGTGTAGAATGGAGTCAAATGTCTATTTTTTGCACACATTCACACAGAATATGATGCAAAAGATAATGCAATTCTGTGAAAACAAACTAGCAAAAGATCGTTTGGCCAGTTGTCACTAACGTGTTTTGTAATGCAGTTTAGGGATTGTGGCTCAGTGGCAAAGCATGTTACGATTTTACCTCCTCCTCTTTCCCTCTTCTTTGTCCTTAAACAGCAGAAATGACATTAGAAGTATTTTTAAAATTCAAAAGTAACTATTTTGTTTATTTTAGAGGGAAAAGGTCAGATGAAATCAGGGGCTGAAAATTTCTGAGGTCATGCAATATAGAAATCTCTGAGGTAAAATCAGTACATGCACAGACTTTAGTTCTTATGCTCTTCATAGATACTTAAATTCTTATGTTTAAGAGACTTTTATTACTATGTTTTCCCCAAACAGTTTAACACACTTTATTTTAGTTTTCTGTTTCTCTTTTGGGCTTAAGAAGGCTCGTACCCACTTTCTAGTACCTCAACCCCCTTCTTTTCAAATACGAATGCTTTTCTTCATTTTTTGACTGAATCTTAAGGTTTCCCAAGGCAGTTTCCAACCACACCAGACCAGGGATCTCTTCATCTCCAAAGCTATCTCCCTGTTTGACTGGGAGATCTCCTTAGAGGATCTATCTTCTTCTTTGGCCCAAATAGGAATCTAGCTACTTCCTTGCCAACTTCCTTGCCAACTTTCCCCTAATTTTCCTGTTGGTGTTTATCTGCTTTCAGTCAGGACTCCATCTCCCCAAATCTTCACACTCCATGCCTTTCAGCTAGGGCTGAACTCCCCCCCACCCCCATCTTTCCAGCTCATGCTACCCAATCAGGTTCCTTGGAGTAGCCTGTCACTCAGAGCTCTCTCTGTCTGTGAAGGATCAACCCTTAGCAGTCTTTTAGCTGTTTGTACGGCACTTCCAGGCTTTTAAAAAGTGCAGTATGTCACACTTGTGCTTTGGGTGCAAAAGGCCCAAGGCTCAGCAAGTTTTGGAAATGGCTCTTCTGTAATTCAGTCTCTGGAAACTGCTGCCATTAGAGTAGACGGTACTGATCTAAATGGACCAATAGGTTAATCCAGTATAAAGCAGCTTCATACATCAATAAAGCACATTTATTCCTGGATTGCCTTTTCAAGGCTCAGAAACATCTGTGAACCGACTGGTGCATGGAAATCTCCATCTAGCTAGGGAGATGAGTGCAAAAACCTAATTACAGCTGCCTCAAGAGCCTCAGATGTGGACTTTTAAATGTCCTGTCAGAACCACACTATTCAAAGGCCGCCCCTGCTTATGTTTAGTTTAACATTTTACCTCAGCCCCCACTTGTTCAATCTTAAAATAAAAGGTCACCTGAGGATAAAGAGAAACTTTTGGATGAATCACTCAAGCTACTGAGACATCCCAATTTTCCTGAGCTTGTCCGCAAAACAGTGACGACGATAGTGTAATTGCTGCAATTTGCGATCTTATAATTCTAGCATGCAACTTTCTGAGTGTAATAACAGAGTAGGGCTCTGCTTCAGCAGAGAGAGAGAGACTGCTTTCTGGAGGAGCACAGATTAAACCGAAGTGTGCGTATTGCCATTACACACACACACAAATGGAAATCCTTTCATTTCTGTACTTTCAGAATTGAAGAATTTTGCCAGAGTAGCAGGGGTCTAATCTGCTTCCTCCACTCCAGAGATAACTGAAATTAAAATTGGCACCCTACAGTTGTAGTCAATACTCAGACTGTTGTAATGAAGAAAAGCAGTGCAAATTTGAGTTGCTACGTACCTTTGCACTGTCAGAATGTTCCATTTTCTAGATTTTTATATTTTGTTAATTTTTTTTTTGCAAAGAAAGCTGCTTGCAGAATTCTCTGCAGTATCTAGTACAGTGCAAAGATGTTTTGATCAACCTTTCAAGAATACCATCAAGTCACTACTCGGGTTCAAATATTCATTGAACAATTATGAATCCAGAGTTGCTGTAATTGGCGTTTCTTGGAGTGAATAACTTGATAATTTTTAAGATTAAGGAATGAACAAAACATTTCAAATAATATGCATGTTTAGACATTCCTACTGCTTCCCATTCTCAATAGATTATTTTTCATCTTTGAGAAGGTAATAGTGAGGATCAACATATGGAACCATTGTTTACAGTATTTATGGGCTTCTGCTTCAGATTATTGTAGACTGAGACGACAGAGAAATCTTTGAGTGTTTAGTCGTGGCTCTGCATTCAGTTCATGCAAGATATTTTAAACATGTTTGATTTTGCTTTTTCTGTGCCCAGAACTGTATGTATCCCACAGTTCTGCACAAGTGTAGCACAATTGTCAGTTTTTTGTACTGCATAGGATTTAGAATCTTAAGAATTGCTCTGATACAAAAATTTCTAGCCCTCATTATTGTGAAGATAGCTCGACATTTTTGGGCAACACCCTACAAAATCTTCAAAGCCTAAGTAGTGACTTGGTGAGATTTCAAGTGGTAAGTGGTTGAGGAGTCAGTACTATGAATAACTTTTTGCACTTCCAAATGATTAAATTATGCAAATATATGCAAAGGTGCTAGGTTGCCCCATTTATCAAGGTAGCTTTGTCACAGAATTTGTGTTATTTGGGAAGGCATCTGTAAGTTAAATGATTATGTAGTTGCTATGTCCCTTTATAGCCTATGAACTTCCTCTTCATTATGTCATCACTGGACCAGGACCATAGAAAGAATAATTTTTAATGGCTGCTGTATGCTTACGAACTTCTTCACCTTGCAAACTCATCAGATGTCAAACCTGATGGCTTCAGTTGGCATTTTTTTTGTAAACATATTCTTAGGGTTGGGTAAGATAACTTATCTTTTTAATAAGGTAAGGCTTGAAGAATGGTCTATGACTCCAGATAACTAAACACATTGTTTCTGTGCTAATTCAAACTCATATGTTAATTGTTGCACCTTTACTGATACATCAAATCTTCTCTGTGTGTATGTGTTCAGTGGAACTGGTAAAGAGTCTTCCAGATGTGGAGGTAGAACCACTGCCTAAGCCAATTATACAAACCTTTGCTGCTCAGTTTGAGAAGTCCATGCCCAAGACTTCAGACATCCCTGAAGCAGATCTCTCAGGCGTGGATCCCAAAGTTGTGGCAAGCCTCATGCCATTTCAGAGAGAAGGTGTGAAGTAAGTCATGTAATATTCTTAAGCTCATGAAGGACTTACTGTTTTGCTTAAAGTATTGGCACTTTGATCATGTTTATTGAGCCTCCCCTTACCGTCACAGTCAGTCCTAAAAAAGGAAATGTGTATCTTGTACTGTTGGGCTCATATAGGACAGATATGCTGGGTAGGGAATATGTGTTGTAGCAGTTAAAAAAATAATTAATTGTAAATAATTTATCTCTGCTACTTTTGCTAGAATCTTAGCTTTCACTTTTAAAAAGTTTAGCATTCCCAGGATATTCAAGCTTTTGTACAGCCCAGTGTGTGTACAGGGTCTTGAAATGTACCAAGCCTCAATTGCCAGATTTTACTGATTACTTCGATTTTCCCTATGTAGACATAACTGAACCTGCTGCAGTTCCAACTGCATGTGTGGGAAGCTAATCAGAAACTGCAGTGATAATTGAGGTCTTCTGTCAAGGAATTCTTGGGAAAAGCAGATTCTCACTGCCCATGAGCACTAGGCTTGAGTTGTTTCTGTTTACTTTGCAGCATTGTTTCTTCTTGCTTTGTTCAGAAGTCAAATATGAAACAACAATATCTGGAACAGAAAACCAAAGCTAATTTTCATACAATGCGAACAGGGTGTTTGGAGGTGGGGGTATCACACCCAGCCTTGAGGCTTGATAAGAATCGCTTTTGTTGTGGAATGAGAATAATAACCTGTCCGTTTCTTACCTCAATGTGTTTTGTGGTCTTCAGTTTTGCCATTTCCCGAGAGGGCCGCTTGCTCCTTGCCGACGACATGGGCCTAGGGAAGACTATCCAGGCAATCTGCATTGCTGCATATTATCGAAAGGAGTGGCCGCTGCTGGTGATAGCTCCTTCCTCTGTGAGATTTACCTGGGCAGAGGTAATGACTGTATTTCCTGAGCTTCTTTTAATCCTCTGTCTTTAGTTGGATTTAGTTGGTGATGAAAAGACCAGGGAGACAACTAGAGGGACAGTGGAGGAAGATTCAGGATGAATCCAATAAGACACAAGCTAAAGCTCATTTTAACGTGTACTCCGTGGTGGAGATGGTGGCAAAGAAACAACACTTTCTGCCACCACTGTGTTTGCACAGTGTAGGCCAGCGGAGCTGTTCTGGATGATCAGAGGTCTGTTGGGATCTGTTCAGTAGGAGCAGGTGAGCTGCTCAGTGGCCTACTGTGGCCATTTTGCTCACCACTTTGCAGATAAAATCTCTTGCACTCGTACTGACTTGCACTCTACGTTAGTGTGGTGTAGTGGTTAGGTTGTCAAGGTAGGATCTGGGAGACCAGCTCTGCCATGGAAGCTTATTGAGTGACCTTGGGCCAGTCACACACTCTCAGCATAACCTACCTCATAGGGTTGTTGTGAGGATAGAATGGTGGAGAATTATGTAAGTCACCTTGACTCCCCATTGAGGAAAAAGGTGGGGTATAAATGAAGCAAATAAATAAATTTAGCACTGACAGGGTCAGTTGGTGCCAGAGGGCTTTGACAGCTGTTTAGGATGTGGGCAAGATCCTTGGAGGTTTGAAGCTACCACTTGCTTTTATGACCGTTGCCCTTCCTAGCTGCTTAAATCTGTCAGAATGGGGAGAACTGACTGGGTCTGAGGGGTACTTAATGAAGGTGGTCAATCCAGTCTTGAAAAAAATCTATGGAGCATCCATGGCTAAAGAATCCTATCCTAGACTCAGGAGCTTTCAGTAACTATTGACCAGTCTCAGAGGTGATTGAATGGGGGGGTGGCTGGGCAACTTCAAGCTTTCTTAGATGAGGAGAGTTGTTGACATCCTTTCCAATCTGGCTGTAGGCCTAGTGATGGGGCTGAAACAGCCTTGGTCATCTGACCTGTGCTGGAAAATGGACAGAGGGAGTGTGACTCCTGATTTTCCTGGATCTCTCAAGCTGCTTTCAATACCATCGATCATGGTATCATTCTGGGACTGCCTTCTAGGCTGTGACTGGGAAGCACCATTTTGTGGTGGTTCTGGTCCTCCCTGGAGGACAGGTTTCAAAAGTTGTGCTGGGGGACTGCTACTCAGCCCTTTGGTTTTTGGCTTGTGGAGTCTCACAAGCTTTCATCTTCTCCCACAGGTCGGTTTTTGTATTGTGAGTGTGTATAGTGCGTGATAGTAGACTATTTATGTGCATTATGTGAAGTTAGGGCTGCCAGCCTCCAGGTGGTGGCTGGAGATCTCCCGGAATTACAACTGATCTCCAAGTGAACAGAGATCGATTCTCCTGGGAAAAATGGCTGCTTTGGAGGGTGTACTCTATGGTTTTATTCCATTCTGAGGCCCTTCCCCTCTCCAAACCCATCCTCTCCAGGCTCCACCCCCAAAATCTCCTGGAATTTCCCAACCTGGACCTGGCAACCCTATGTGAAATATTGTTTTTCAGCAAAGTCCATGGCTTTTAAATGCTTAAAAAAATGTGGCGAGTCCTTGCCCTGTTAGGAGATAGGGAATAAAAAACCCTATAACAATGATGCTTCTACCGTGGCTCAAGAGCTGCATGTAGTTCTTTGACATGCTAACTGTGGTTCTTCTGAGCAGTATTCCTCACAGCACCCATCCTACAATAGGTTGAATCCCTCTTCATTACCATGCAGCCTCTACTGGCAAGTGATTACAGCTGGTCAGACTATAGTCTCTTTTCATATACGTGGGTGGGATGGGCTCCCAAGGCTTGCAGTTTGAAATAACTGGCTGGGGGCATCTGGCTGTGATTGGTTCTATTCATGGATATGCTCTCTATTCTGACATTTTAAGTAACAGTCTTACTAGGGGGGCTCTAGTGTGATGCTTATCCTAGTTCTCCCATGAGTCATCAACTTTTCCCCCTATTGGACCACTTGAGACTGCAGATGAAGGTTCACAGAATGGAATAAGTCCTCATGAGAAAGACAGAAAACTAGCACATCTGAGAGAAGCTAGAGTCCTTAGCCTTGGCATACCAGCTCTTCATCAATGAAAACCTTCATTGTAGAACAGCAATCACCATGCGGATCTTCACAGTCTGAAGTGGGTCAGTGAGAACAAGGCCAATGTGAACAATGGCATGGGACAAGATACTTGTGAGGTACTTGTTTTCCAGTTGCAAACCCAGAAGTGGAACCCTGTTTGGGGTTGTTATCTGAGGTGTGTTATGGGCTGCACTAGCTTATGCTGTTTTCTGATATGCATACTTTGTTGGTTTTTCAACTTTATGGTTTGTTTATACTAATGCATTACTGTAATCATTTAATATTGTTTGTAATCTACTTTGAGTATCGTTAAGTATACAAGAGGTATAGAAGTCTGCTTAAATAAATTAAGAGCTGGTGCAGATACCCTGCAAATCTGCATTCCCAGATATAACAAGGGAGTAACCATGGCTTAGTTCAGCCATGGGGCTGAATAAGATTAAAGCTTATACAACACTTTATGGCACTAAAAAGGTGCTATGTAAATTGACATCGTTGGGTTTTGATGTTTGAAAAGCAGCTGTAGGCTTCTGGCTGTTGAGATGCAAAAAAAAGAAGATATTTTCTGTTCACATCTCCTTTTTTCGGTGTTTTAGGCTTTCCGCAGGTGGCTTCCTTCCTTGAGTCCTGATAGCATCAGTGTCATAGCAACAAGCAAGGACTGCCTGTTGGCAAGATTGATAAATGTTGTCAGTTTTGACCTTCTCAGCAAGATGGAAAAGCAGCTCAGAACCACCTTGCAAGTCGTGATTGTTGTAAGTAGGGCATCCTAATGGAAGAGGAGGTGCTTCAGATCCTGATATGTCCATCAAAGTCAAAGAAATCTCTTCACCATGGAACACTATTGGACATTATTATAAAGTGGAAGGCTATTACCTTGCACATGGTACAATGGTGAATGGTATGCACATTATGCTTAAGGGTCATATTGTGCTACTATTTACTCAGTTTCCAGTTGTAGCATCTGTTTTGACTATTTTAATGAGTATCTCCATTAATTCACTGGAATTTCAATTTCTATTGTTCAGCAATTGCAGAAAACATTAGCAAGCAAATGGTACTGTTTTCAGGAAACTTTTAGAAATATGCAGGGCTTTTTTTCAGCAGGAACACGGTGGAACGGAGTTCTGGAACCTCTTGAAAATGGTCACATGGCTGGTGGCCCCACCCCCTGATCTCCAGACAGAGGGGAGTTTAGATTGCTCTCCACGCCGAGAGGCACGGAGGGCAATCTAAACTCCCCTCTGTCTGGAGATCAGGGGGAGGGGCCACCAGCCATGTGACCATTTTCTCCGAGGGCAACCCACTGAGTTCCACCACCTCTTTTCCCAGAAAAAAAGCCCTAGAAATATGGAAGTTCCTGTCTAGCTATCTGCTGCTGAGGTGACGAAAAGCTGAGGTGTTACATTGATAATTCCAAATGTAAGAAGGAAGGTGTTTGCTCTCTAGGACTACGAGAGGAGCCTTGAAACTTGGAAACATTAATGTATTCCAACTTGTTATTTTCTCTTGGGATGCTGAGATATTTTGGTCATGTTGCTGTAATTACTTTCTGAAACCTGGCTCAGAAAAATGAGGTATAGGGTTAAAAGTTCACATTCTCTTGATGGTGGCAGCTGCTTGCTCATGGGACTGATTTCCCCATTGTGCATTCATGGCTGTTGATTATAGCTGCAGCAGAACATCCACTTGGGGGTGGGATTGTCTGGTTTTGCCTTCCCTATCACCTTACACCCAATTCCACCTCACAACTCACAGCTCATGTTTTTTGAATGCACAGCTAGCTTTAAGAAAAACAGCACCAATGTGGGCAAACAAACTGCAGTCTTTCATTCACATGGTGACCAAAAACACTTTGAGTATCATATTTTTGAAAAGATGTCTACATACTGAAGCCTCAAAATGGCATGCTGAAGCCTCAAAAAACCTGTTGCAGTTTGGGAGGCAAAGAATTGGCATAGGGAAGTAGCCTGCAGAAAGAACTTGCTGAAGTACTTCAGAGTCAGCATGTTGTTGTTCATCTCTGATTACTATTATTTGACAAGAGCTTTTAGTTGATAGGATTAATTGAGGTAGTATTTTTGTAACAATCTGCTTCGACATCCTAATTTCTATTATTTTGTGACGTTTTTCTTGCACGTGTCAAGTCACCAAGCTCACACTTGTTGGACTCTGAACACTTGGAGAGCAGTCTTTCTGATTTCAGCTGAAATTCACTAATGGAAGAATGTGTTCCCTGTCACAGCCAAAAATTTTCTGCCCGGTTGATGTGATAGAGCCAAGTGCCTAAAGCATGTGTCTCCTGAATCTGAGCAGTGGCCTCCTGTTATTTTTTTTTTAAAGTCACCTTTCTGCTGGATGGGCATTCTAGGCCATTTTAAAGCTTGTTAAAAAAGGAATGAAATCCATATTAGACTTAGCAGCAGGTTTTAACATTACATTTTACTTCTTATAACATTGCTGGGGTGGGGAGAAATGAATGAACTACGAATCATTCAGACAAATGGTAGAGACTTAGCCTGGCACCAGAAAGATGACAAAGGTGATGGTGCCAGGTGAACAGCTTCATAGAGCTCTCCTTGAAAACGCAGGTATCAGTGGTGCTGGCTCTTCTCTGTAGGAGCAGAAGGAGGAAGAGTCTCTGACTAAATCCGTTTCATTTGTGGCAATATTCTGTCAACGTGCCAGAGGTGAAAGTGTTGGACAGTAATCCATTTCCATTTTTGGTTGTCCACATGGTGATTGACCTATGATACCCAGAAAATCCCATTGAGAGTAATCATGTGGCATTGATGGGGGAGTAAAATCATGATGCGCAAGGAGAAAATGTATTTGTGTGGTCTACAGTATAGATTGTTGCTTTGAGCAGAGGAGTTAGAAATTACCTCCTTTGCTGCCACTGCTTCTGACATTGTGGGAGATGATCTCATCTGAATCTTGCATCTTCCACTAATCTTGAATTGTTAGGTTTCTTATTCATGTGCTGGATATATTGCAGCATTCAGATCAAATAGCTCCCACGGGGTGTTTTGCTTCCCCACCTCTCTCTTCAACCCTCCCTGTGCTGGCTGCTGTTATTAGCATAACCTTATTGCTAACCCAGATTGAGAAAGCAGTGTCTGAGAGCTGAAGGGGGTATATTATCCTCTCTATGCATGGCTGCTTACTTGCCCAAATGCAACCAGATGAGTACATTCCCTGGGAGGGTGCCAATTTCTTCTGTGTCCTGAAACTCAGTCTTGTAACAGGAATGGAAATGTAGCTCATTCCAGGAGGGGAACTCTCAAATGGTAGGCTATTATCTACCTGGCGAGCCTTTAACAGCAAACCAGTTGGCTCCTAATTAGATTTTCTCCTCTCTGATGTTTTTGATTAACCCTTCATTTGGGGGTGTCAGTGCAGCATGGGATTTGCAATTAGATCTGCATTTAAAGGAAGAACAGATGATAGCAAAAGAGTATACATTTTGGAAATTATTTGTCTTCCTTCCCTTTCTTGGCTCAGATTGTTCACGGGTCACAACTTAAGGTTGTGATTTCTTTTGCCATAATGCCCTGGAATCCTGTTCCATTTCAGTTGGCCAATCCTGTCCAGCGTTCTGCCAGTTTTGCATCCAGAACTGTGTTGTGCATGTCCTGTCCCTCTGCTTTCAAACTTTGTCTAGTATGGTGTCCTTGAAACTTGAGGGCTATTTAATTAGTTTTGGATTTGTCTTGACTGTGGCTCACGGTTTTACTCTCTGCTCTTTCTTTTTTTTCAGGATGAATCTCATTTTCTTAAGAATGTCAAAACAGCTCGATGCCAAGCTGCATTGCCTCTTCTGAAGGTGTGTATCCCACAGTTTTCAAAACAGGAGGCCTGGATTTTATATGCAGTGTGCTCAAAAAGCCTGACATACGGGCATGAGTGATAGGAAAAGACTGGAGAACTAAAAGGATTTTATTCAGGTATATGATGCTGCAGTGACAGGTTTAAAAGCCAGGATAGAACACAGAGTGAGTGCCAAGGAAAAATGGCTCGTCCTATATCCAAAATTTCTTACCGGAGCAATAGCAAGTCTTCACCTCTCTTCTGCCTGCAGCAGGATTTCCAAAGACTACAACTTCCTGTCTTTTTATGTTTCTTCGTGTCCTCCCCACATTTTAAAAGCAAAGAAATAGAAAGTAATTAGAAGCCAGGATCTTCCATGTAGCGAGTGTTGACTCCAAACCCTTAAACAAGTATCCTTGATTCATGCTGGGTTGGGTTTTGCCTACAGAAGATAGAATGTAGCTGATCATGCTTTGATCATGTGGGGAGGGTGCGTGCGTGCGTGCGTGCGTGCGTGTGTTACGCTGAGGTTGCCTTTTACCTGCCCTTGAAAAAGACCCCGAGAAGGGACCTGGTCCATCTTGTTCAGTCAGTAGCTGGTCTGGTGCTTCTGGGAAACTGTCCAGCAGGGAACGAAGGCACTAGCCTCCCCCTGTTCTTTATCCTCATTATCTGGTATTCAGAGGTATGCTTTCCTTGAACCTATTTGTTGCAGTCAGCCCCAAAGTTCCGCCTATCTCCTGGGCTCTGAACCAATCCTGGGAATTCTGCCCTCAAGTAAGCCCCAGTGACTGGCCTGCCAATCAGAGCCCTTGGAACTTCCATGGATAGGAGGGGGGGTGAGCCTCCTCCATTTAAAAAGGAGGGATCGTTCCATTTTCCTTTGGACAGGGAGATTGTGGCGGTGAATAAATACATATGATTAGTCAGGCTTTTTCTTTTTGGGATTTTTAGTTAGGATTTTGGAGTCAGGGCAGGGTAGGAACATTGTTTTAAGGAATTAAATTAACACCCTGTGGATTGCCCATCCAAAATCTAACTTTTCTGGTATTGGTACTGTAGCCAGATTCTCTGAAACTTTAAAAGAGCAGCCTTGTACTTGAGTTGAAGCCTGTCAGCCTCTCAGGTTACAGAGAGGCTGACAGGGTTACAAAGGAGCCTTGCTGAGGAGCCCTGTTGGGAGGAAAAACTATAATATCTTCCCTCAGCATTTTGTTGTTAATTTTGTTGTTAATTTAGGCTTAGGTTCAACCAGAACTCCCAGTGAGGAAAAAAGATAACTTCCAAGGAGTGGAATGCAAGCCAGTTCTACCTTTGTTCTTACCATTTATTCCACACAAAACTTGTAACTGATTCTATAACTTATTTTCTGTAAATAAACCATTGGTTGCTCTGTTTTATCTCTGTGTTATCTAGCTGTGGGAAAGAGGTTTCTAATCACCTCACTATTAAGTACCACACTATTAGGGTCACAAATCAAAGCTCTTTAGGGAACACAAGCTAGATGCTACCATCTAATTAATCAAAGCTTGTGTACCACCTTTGTGGATATTGTGGTAGCTGGAATTTAAACAGAAGGAAAGTATAGGCCAACCAGAGTGCAGGTGTAATAGGACAGCATTCGCTCCAGAGAGTCTTTTACCTCAGAGCTCTCCCTCCTTCCTCCATTATATCAGGAGTATGCCACAAATAAAATCAGTGCTAGCCTAAAGCCAGCAGTCACAATATGCAGCAAAAGTGGTGACAACCAGGTGCTGACCATCATAGTATCTGATTCCACTTACAGTGACAAAACAAGGTGACTTTAGTTTTTGGTCCCTTTAAGCTACATCATCATCGTCATCATCATCATCATAACAACTGCACTTATATACCGCTCTTCTAGACAGATTACTGCCCCCACCCAGAGCAGTGCACATGTTAGTATTATTATTACCCCCACAAGACAGTGGGGGAGCGGGGGCTGAGTGGCTTACCCAAGGCCACCTACTGAGCTCATAGCAGTAGTGGGATTTGAACCAGTAAAGTGCTGATTCACAGCCAAACCACTTAACCACTGTGCTATAGCAGCTCTCATATTTACTTGAAATATGTTTTACAAATCCTAATTGTAGCCATGTTCAGGCATTTAAATGCTTTGCCAAATAAAGGAAAAATAAATACATAATTTATAATTATGTCTAAGTATTCTAAGTGTTTAGAATCTTGATCTCTCACATATTTGGATATAAATTAATTTCTAGGGCATGGAATCAGTTTCAAAGTAATTTTTCCCAGCAAAATTGCCCTGAAGAATTATGATCTGCCTTTTATTTGCTATAAATATTTATATGTCAATAATCCAACAATTAAGTTGATTTCTCCAGAGACCAATACTTACTCTTCCATGAGTACTTTATAGACACTCCTGTTTCATAAATCCGATTTTTCTGGTATCTCGTATGTGAAAATCCTTGATGACATGGATGGATATATAATCAATAGTATATTAATAAAGACCCTGTGGTTTTCATATTTGTTCTTAAATTCTGTTGAAAAGCAGGACTGGAGATTGTATTCATTATAATATTAAAAGCTTTATTCTGATCTTTGATATCATCTGGGCATTGATGACTTCTTAAGATAAAGCAGTCTTTTTAACTATGTAGTTCTGCTTTCTAATATAAATTGCTAAGGAAATGAGTTTAGGGATGTGATATATGAAATCTTCAAGTAGGCCCATGTATAAAACATGGGGCTAAAGTCTGAATTCCTTGTTTTTTCAGTAAGTAATTATTCAGAGAAATGTTCTTGTTTCTCCAGCGCGGTGGCCTAAATCCTTCATGGAAAAAGTTGTTCCTGCTCTGTTATCAAGTATTTCATGTTGTGGGCCCAAGTATGACAAATCCGTGGTAATAAGAATCCTGGAAATAGCACAGGGGTATGTTAATTAGCATTAGAGCTAGTTGTACCTTTTTTTCCTCCATAGTGTGGAAGGAACTGCTTCCAGGCTCTTGGGAAACCTGGTTCTTTTTGAAGTGTCATAAAGTAAGGCTGTGGCACTTATCTGGGAATCTTTTTTTCTTGTGAGAAAGTAATGTAACTATAAAAATTGCTTAGTCCTTAAAGGCTTCTGACGCTACTTGTACTCTGCATTCAAGAACTTATCATTCCTTTGCATTCCTAAAGCTGGGTAATTCCACTGTTATTAAAAGCTGCCATTTTGAAACCGTTCACTCTTGGGTGTAATTTCAATACACTAAAAGTGATCCTGGTGACAAGTGTGCTTTAGTTTAACAGTGGTAGTCAGTCAGATCCTGATCTTAGACTCATTCTGAAGTTAGAATGGGCATGGACATGTTTTTCTTTATTACAGACATGAAATTCCCCAAAACTTAGAGCAGTGACCTCCTTCCTGTTCCTAGTTCTTTTTCAAGGCTTCTGTATTGAAATTACTATCATATTTCCACCCCCCCTCCCCTTTGTGTCAGGGCAACATGCACTTTTAAAATGTTAAACAGCCAACAAGGACTGAATAAGAAGGGATTGGGAGGATGATTATAATTGCATATCCAACACAATGCGCATTTGAATAATAGCCAAGATGCAAAGCATGTCAGACAGTGTTCAGTAGGCTGCATGCTGTGTAAATCATTTAAAACCTAGCAAATCATTATATGGGAACAAGACACTTCGGCATATATTCTATTTCCTTTTGTTTTTTCATATATTTCTCCTCCATCCTCCCACACTTGAAAGTTATTGGGTTCAGCATTCTGACCTATCCATTGAAATGTGTAAATAGTTCTTTAATTTCTTTTTTGCCCTTTGTGAACGAAGTCCCCCCCCCCCCCACACACATATCTTTTTGTTTTGGCTGTAACTAAACATTTTCACTGCAGGGATTGTGCTAATGACATTCATCGGCATTACCTCTACTAGTAGCATCAGTCTGCTAGATGGAAATTAGATTGGCTTCTCTAGGATTAACTAAATGTTTTAGAGGTGGTCTGCTCAAACTCCCTTCATGGTATAATCCCCAGGCCTAACATATCAATTGAAATATCTGACAGTGCAGTCATAAATATCCATTGAATACACTTGAGTAGATTCTGAGTAGACCTGCTTAGAATATCATGGTCAGAACCTCAGGTTCTATGCGTCTGCTGGGTAGTTGGCTGTACATTTCTCCACAAATTTTAGCCGTTATTGTGTCCAATCTGAATATTTCAATTTAGGAGCTCACTTAAGTGTATCTGTCTGTATTCTGACTCTGTAATTCTTGATTCAAGTGAAGTGGAAGACCCCAGAAGTATATAGTAACAGAATAATCTCCACACTTCTCTCAACATTTTACTGTAGTTCTTGACTGATACTTATTAGTCCCTCCTGTAATATTCTTATTCCAAAATCTGTTCACTTAGCAAGATATTTCTGATGTTTCTAAAATAAACCCATGAAGTTTCTGCATTATGGCAGTAGGAAGCTAATGCAAACTATTGACTGACATGAACTTGCCTTTGGGGCATTCCTTGAAGCTAGTGGGATTTATATACAAAAGCCAGTCTTGACACTTTTCTACTGGGTACACAAACAAGGTCCCGAAGGAGTAACTAGGAACTAAGGTGGAGGTTTCCAACCCTGGGTTTATTTAAACTATTTGACACATTAAGATTATCCAGTTCCTTCAGTTTTAGATGAGGTGCTGCTACTAATAGTTAATATTTTGTAGGGTCTTTGGAATGTTCAAATTTTGCTAATCCTTACGACTCTTAAATCATAATTATTATGCCCATTTTGCAGATGTGGTCTGAGTCTAATAGAGATTGGCTGGCTTAAGGCTACCTAGTGACTTTCCATCAGAGCTGAGATTGGAAGAAGATGGACTCTTCTCTCAGAGCCAAGCTACAAGTGATGCCTTACACTGGTTGGACACTTGTCAGCTTCCCTCAAGTTTTTATGGGAAATGTAGGCGTCCTGGTTTTACAGCTTGGCTCTCCATTACAGCTGCAAGACCAGAATGCCTACATTTCCCATCAAAACTTGAAGGAAGCTAACAAGTGTCCAACCTGTGTCAGGCGTCACTTGTAGGTTGGCTCTCAGTTTACTCTTTTGCCTACTGTGTTCTGCTAGCTCTGCTCACATTGGCCTTTTTGACACCAGTAGTGTTGTCTTGTCTCTCCTTGGAATGGTGGCCACATAATTAACAGCTGCAACATTTGCTCCACCTTAGGCAGCCAAGCGAGTCATCTTGCTGTCAGGAACTCCTGCTATGTCCCGCCCTGCAGAGCTGTACACTCAAATGGCAGCCGTCCGACCATCCTTCTTCCCACAGTTCCAAGCCTTTGCACTCCGCTACTGTGATGCTAAGAAGGTAACTTCAGTGTATTTCTAGTCAAAGCCAGAGCTGTTTAATGTTCCCTTTGATAACTTTGGATCATAATGGCCTGTTCCTTTTAATGAAGCAAAAGCTTCCTTGTCTGTCCCTTGTAATGTGCATCATTCATACCAGCATTTGGAGATCTTGTTCCTGGGAAATAATAAGGGATAGTTTGCATTTGTTCTGGAAGGCTTTTTGAGCTCCATGTGGATCTTGTAAAAGGAAAACTATTCTACTTGCAGTATCCAGTTATTGAAGAATGCTGTTTGAAAGGGCAAATCTTCTGTAGAGTCTGGTGGTTGTAGTTCAGTGGAAGAGCACATGCAGTCTTGTCCAGTGAGGATCTGAATTTTGAGATGGAATTTATTGTTGTTCATTAGGGGGTGGTAATATTCAGCTTGATGAGTCCCATCCCCCCCGAGGCTGATTTTTAGAATGTGGCTGCTGGCTTGTCTTTTGGGGGAATAAATTGCTCTGGAGAACTCAAAGCTTGCACACACTTTGGTTGGTCTCAATAAAAAAAGTGTTCCATTGCTTTGGGGGGGGGCATCTGTGGTAATTCTCATTACCTTTAAAGACTTGAGCTTTAGTTAAAAGGTATTAAAATAGAGCTTCAGGTGCCTGTACTTTGGGATTCTCGAAAGAGTCCAGTAGCACCTTTAAGACTAACCAACGTTACTGTAGAATAAGCTTTCGAGAATCACAGTTCTCTTTGTCAGATGCATTTGGGATTCTGCAGCAGAAAATCAGCAATTGGGGCTTCTTAAGTAGAATTTGAGATCCTACAGCCTTTGTTGTAGAAATGCCTTTTAAATGAGTTTTGACCTTCAGGGAAGTGGAAATGGTCCTGACTAAGATCATCTTTTAATCTTAAATAACCTTTTAATAATGTCTGCCAAAGGCTCCTGTGTAATTCTCTTTCATTGTTAATAGCTCACCTTGAGCAGGTGGTAGATTGTCACAGGTCTTTTCCAAGATCCCTTGAGGCTATTCTGTTGTGGTTAAATAAGCCACTGAACAATAGCAGTGAGTGGTGAGCACAGAAAGAGAATAGGCAAAATAGAAATTGAAGCGGGTGAGAGTCTCACCAGACAGAGAGGCTTTAAAATTCGTGATGCACGGCTGGCCACAAGCCATGTTTCTTTTTGTTCTCTTCTCACCCCCCTCCCTTTCTATTTGACCTTCACTCTCTGGAGTTTCGTGTGGGTTTAAGAATACCTGTTTTAGTAACTTGTATTCTCAAATTTTGTTTGTGCATATGTTGTGTAAACTAAAGAAATGCATACGTTTTCTTATTGTGCATATATTGTGTCTGCTGAATTCGATAAGCATGTACGTGCACACGTTCCTGATAGTTAACATGATGAGTTGAGGGAGAGATATTTGCAGGGTAGGACTGGTAGGCAGTAGTAGGGCTGCTTGATCCTTCTTAATTCTTCCCTGCAAATATCCCCCAAGACAGGATTCCACCCCACCCCATAGCAGTTCTTCATCCAATCATGTTGAGCACAACAGGGGAGGGGGGATCTGCAGATGGTGGAAGGATTACGTGTTCCCCTCCCACTAGCTGTTTCTCCCCTACAAATGCCTTCCCCTAGCTGAGTTTTTCTCAGCTTTCCTCTGATTTTCTCAGATTTCCTCTGTTTTGTATTCATTGGCTCTGCAAATGCAGAGACCTGCATTTTCACAATGGATCTTTAACATACTTCCCTCCATCAGCCACCATTTCCCTTGCATTTTTTTCCTGCCATGTCACTAATTTTATAGCACTATAGCATCTACATTTTTAAAGCCCTCCAGTAGTGGGGGAAATAGTGATCTGGATGGGCTGACAGCAGGAAAATGGCATTGATATGGGTGGGGCCTTTGAAAATGCACACCTTCCTGTCCAGGATTGCACTCTTCCCACAAAGACTGGAATTACACAGGTTTGGAAGGAGCATACTGAGGATGGGGAAAGGACTGCTGAGGTGTAATTAGAGCATTATGTCATGTGAGTGCTCCAGTTTGGAAGCCAAATCAGAAAAAAAAATCTCTATATGATAGCAGTTTTTGAGCCTGGGGAAAACGGTGGTAGGGAGAAGGGAAATGACTGGTTTGGTGTGGGAGCATTTCCTGGGAGAATTGGTGGAATAGGAAAAGTTGTGCACCCCCAGCCTACTGGCAAATGCTGCTACATTACAACGTAATTAGTATTGCAATGCAAATACAAGGTCCAGGATCCCTGTCTGTGATTTGTAGTGTATAACTCTGCCCCAAGTTGTTCCAGAATTTGTTAAAATTGTTCTGGGATCTATAAGGATAGAAACGATCATAGTATAAGTGGGGCATTCTTAAAATAAATTGTTCTGTCTTGGTTAAACAAAATTCTTAAGTCTGAACCCATCAGTTAAAAAAAACCTCTGAAATTCTCCATTGAAAAGGAATTGATTTAGTTTCATGGCAGAAACCCACAAATCTCTGGCAGATGCAATAAGTAAAGATATGGAATTAGTTTATTGGTTTACAATCTAACTCCTTGGCACTTCTGGCTCATAAAAAGTGCAACAAATTAAATGTCACCTCTTTTTATTTATGAGTAAAATTTTGCAAAAGTAGTTGCTCTGAAGCCATTTTTCAAAGTGGTTGATCTTAGTAATGAATGTTAAAAGAAGGGGAAATGCACCGGGATTGGCATGGATGCTCTGTTTTGTAAAGGTTCAGGAGCTTCTCTTAAAGATGTAATAAAGTAACTGCTTCAGCTGAGAGGCTTTAACATCTCAAGCTGGAAAATTGCAGCTTCTTGAATGTGAGTTTTTTGATTTGTTAGAATCCAAGGCACGTGTATGTACTAGCAGAATGAGGAAGGAACATTATGGCTACTGAGGGGCAAAAGTAGCGGAGGGGGTGGCAATTTCTTTTATTTTTTTTAATTAATAAATTTTTATTGGATGGGTCAATATATAGTCAGACTAAAACACAAATACAATCCATTTCAATTCCCACAAGTATATTTCCCCACCCCCTCCCCTCCCCCTTTTCGATGTGGACTTCCAACAGCACTCGAACCCCCCGCTATTAATATCACATTATTTCTATATTATAGTTGTTCTATATATATATATATAACTATATCTTATCTTAGTATCATTAAAACCCTTCAAAAGACCATAATTGTCCCTTAACATCCCATTTCTTTTCCATATATTTTTCCAGCTTTTTCCAATCTTCCAAAAATGTTTTTGGTTCTTGATCCTTCAAGTTTCTTGTTAGTTTGTCCATTTCAGCCATGTACAACAATTTCCTTGTCCATTCTTCAATTTCAGGTATTTCTTTTTTCTTCCAGTACTGAGCATATAATATTCTTGCTGCTGTTATCATATAATATAGCAATGTCTTGTCATTTCTATTAACATCTTCTAAGCGCAAAGATAATAACAGCATTTCTGAATTTTTAACAACATTATAGTGGAGTATCAAAGACGTCTCAGCACATATTTTAGCCCCAAAGTCTCTAGCCTTACGGCAACTCCACCACATATGAAATAGAGAACCTTCATGCTCCTTACTTTTCCAACACTTATTAGATAGCTGCTTATTAGCTATGGCTAATTTTTTCGGTGTTAAATACCATCTATATAACATTTTATAGCCATTCTCTCTAATACTGGTACATGTTGATATTTTTAACGTATTTGGACTTCCTGTTTGGGATCCATGGAGGTCTAACGCAGCTCCACTTGCGGAGCTGACCGGACTGCCGTTTTAACCGGCCGGCGGGGTGAAAATAGCCCGCGGCCGACTGCTCTCAGGCGGGGAGCAGGCAAAGAACGCTCAAGACCCTAGGGTGAGCTAGATCTCGGACGAGGGGGGGCTCTACACAACGAGTCTCCCCCCGATCCTTGAGGTCCCACCTTGCGACGGGTCGGCTATAATCTCTGCGGCAGTTTTGGGGCCAATTCGGCTGGCATAAGACCTACATACCCAAGCATCGATTGGGGGAAGAAGCTGAGAGGAGAACTTAAAATCGAAACAGCGATTACAACCCGAGAAAAGTGAAGAGAAGGTAAAGATCATTATCTTCTGAGACGGGACAGATTGATAAAAACAGAGAGGAAAAAAAGTAGATTTTTAAACTGCAACAGACTAGTGAAAAGGAGGGGAAGACTCGGCAGGAATCGAATTTAAAAAGAGACTAAGTTTAAAGAAGTTATTAAAGAAATGGGACTATTGTTTTGAATACCTGTGGCTTTGGAGCTGTGAGAAAAAGACACCATCGCGAGATCTGCTGTGGGAAGACGGGAGACAGGAAGTGCGTAATAACAATAGAGTGGCTGGAGAGAAGCGGCCCTTGCTGGAGGGCAGGAAGTAGGGAATCGCCATTTTTGAAAGGGGAAGGGTCGCGGCTTCAGCGGAAGAGGAAGTAGGCCATCTTGGATTACAAAATCATAGAGAAACCATAGAGAAAAGACGCCCGACATTTTGGACTCTTTAAAATTTAATTTCTATAAGAAGACCGGGACATTTAAAATAGAAAAACGTTAAATTTTACGCCACGGAGTTAAGGAAGAGAGCGGATTCGTGGGAGCGAGCTAAAGCAAGCCCCACGATGTCAAAAAAAGAGTGGCAATCGGCAATAGAAAACCTGGATAAAAACCTGGACAAAAAACTTTTAGATATGATTAAAGAACTTAAGGACACGAAATTGGAGCTGATAAAAGAGGTTAAAGAGGTTACACAGACAGTAAAATCGGAGCTGTCAGAAGTGAAAAAAGGTATGGAAACAATACGAAGTGAATTACAAGGAACGCAGCAGAGAGTTAAAACAGTAGAAGACGCGATGGAGAATTTAGCAGACACGCAACAAACAGAGATGAGATTGGTGAAGGGGAGAATGTCAGTTGCAGAAACTAAACATATGGAGAAGCAGCTACGTTTTCGTGGCTTGCCAGAAGTGGAAGGAAAGTCAGCGCAAGAACAGATGACTGAGGTGTTGGCTGAGTACCTGGGGAAGGAGGAGGAGGAAGTTGTGGCTATCCTAGATGTGGCATACCGTGTGAATTCGAGAATAGCAACCCAGAGGAAACTACCAAGAGATGTGATTGTGCAGTTTACAACACGAAATATGAAAGAGAGGATTGTGACAAAACAGTTTCAAGATCCATTGGAGATTGATGGCAAGACGATTATTATAATGAAGGAACTGCCCAGATCAGTGTTACTGGACCGGAAAAAATATAAAGTGCTAATTCAGATTTTGAAGGACATGAAAATCAGGTACAGATGGGAGTTACCGGAAGGAGTGTCCTTTGAGTTTGGAGGGGCCAAAAAACGCATCAGATCTGAGCGAGAGATGGAGCGATTTATTAAGGACAATGAAAAAGACTTACCAACAAGATCATGAGTATGGAGTGTAAAGTATTATCTTGGAATGTAAATGGACTAAACTCACCGAATAAGAGGAAAAATACTTTTCACTGGCTACTAAAACAAAAATGTGACATTGTTTGTTTGCAAGAGACCCATATCAGAAAGCAGGATGTAAAATATTTAAAATCTGGAAAATTGGGCAAAGAATATGTAGCGGCCTCCAACAAGAAAAAAAGAGGAGTGGTGTTGTACATAAAAGAGGAGCTACAGCCAAAATTTGTTATGAGAGATGTGGAAGCTAGATTTGTAGCAGTGGAATGTATTTGGAATTTAAAGAGAGTGTTGGTAGTCGGACTTTATGCACCTAACGGTGCAAAAGAAAGCTTCTTTGAGGATTTAAGGAAGCATTTAGACGATCTTGTATACGACCAGATAATTCTTGCTGGAGACTTCAATGGAGTGACAGACTTGGAACTAGACAAAAAGACTACAACGGCACAAAAGAAAAGAGGACTATTACCAAAGCTTTTTTTTGAGTTGATTCAACAAGAGACTCTTGAAGATGTATGGAGGAGAGAATATCCTAAAAGCAGACAGTTTACTTTTTATTCTGCAAGGCATTCTACATTATCAAGAATTGATATGATCTGGGCCTCAAAAGACTTAGCATTATGGACTAAGGAGGTAGAAATAATGCCTATGGTAGGCTCAGATCACAACCCAATTATGTGGAAATTTGGAAAAAAGAGAAAAAGGAAAGCATGGAGAATAAATGAGGAAAGAGAGAATATGGAAATACTGAGAAGAGAGACAAAGTTTTTTATACAATACAACGTGAATAAAGAAGTACCAACCAATAAAGTTTGGGATGCTTACAAGGCGGTTGTAAGGGGCATACTAATGGACTTAAATGGTAGAGCAAGAAAGAAGAAAGAGGAGAAAAGACAAGAGATTGAGGAGAAAATAAAAGCCAAAGAAATACAGCTAAAAAAGAGACCAGGGAAAAAGAAGGTATACCAGGAAATTAAAATACTTCAAGAACAGCTAACAGCAATGAGCAATAAAGAATTGGAGTGGAATCTCAAAAGACTGAATCAAAAAGCGTTTGAGGGTGCTAATAAACCTGGGAAGCACCTGGCATGGCAATTGAAGAAGAAAAGGGAAAAGAAGATAATAAATAAAATTTGCGAAGATAACAAAACGTATTTGGAGCAGGCTACCATTAGTAGAGCCTTTTATAAATTTTACGCTAAGCTGTATAATAAAAAAGAAGTAAACAAAGAATCAATAGCGTCATATTTGGAGAAAACCAAACTTCCAGAAATCTCGGAAGCTTGGAGAAATAAGTTGAATAGTGAAGTAACTGACGAGGAAATAAGTAAGGCAATACAATCTGCAAATCTAGGAAAGGCGCCAGGGCCAGATGGACTTACGGCTAAATTCTATAAGACAATGGCTAATGAACTGGCACCATTCCTAAAAGAGGTGATGAATGGGGTTTTAAGGGATCAAAGGATTCCAGAAACTTGGAGTGAAGCGAATATATCATTGATCCCAAAAGAGGGCCAAGACCTGACTAATGTGAAAAATTATAGACCTATATCGCTACTCAACAATGACTATAAAATTTTTGCGAAGATATTGGCGGAGAGATTGAAGGGGTGGCTCTCGGAAGTCATAGAGGAGGAACAAGCAGGCTTTTTGCCAGACAGACAAATAAGAGACAACTTAAGGACAGTGATCAATGCTATTGAATATTATGACAAGCGTTGTGACAAAGAGGTTGGTTTCTTCTTTGTTGACGCTGAAAAAGCGTTTGACAATTTAAACTGGGACTTTATGTTTGCCACTATGGAAAAGCTACAATTGGGAGAAAGGTTCATCAGAGCAATTAAGGAAATTTATAGAGACCAGACTGCAGCAATTGTGGTGAATGATGAATTGACCAAGAAATTGACGATAAGTAAAGGAACAAGACAAGGTTGCCCGTTATCTCCATTGTTGTTCATTTTAGTATTGGAGATTCTGATGATACAAATACGTCAAGATGATGAAATTCGTGGAATAAAAATAAAGGACTATTCATACAAGGTCAGAGCATTTGCGGATGACATAATGTTAATTGTAGAGGACCCATTGGAGAACATGCCAAGAGTGATAGATAAGATCAAGGAGTTTGGAGACTTGGCAGGTTTCTTCATCAACAAAAAGAAGTCAAAGATATTATGCAAAAATATGACTAAGCAGAAACAACAATTGTTAATGGAAACAACGGATTGTGAAGTAACAAGTAAAGTGAAATATTTGGGAGTCGAATTAACTGCAAAGAACATAGATCTATTCAAAAACAATTATGAAAAACTATGGACTCAGATAGAGAGAGACTTGATTAAATGGAATAGATTGAATTTGTCATGGTTGGGCAGGATTGCAGCAGTTAAGATGAATGTGTTACCAAGAGTAATGTTTTTGCTACAGACAATACCAATCATCAGAGACTCCAAACAATTTGAAAAATGGCAGAGGAAAATATCAGATTTTGTTTGGGCAGGCAAGAAGCCTCGAGTGAAAGTGAAAGTTTTACAAGATGCAAAGGAAAGAGGCGGAATGCAACTGCCCAATCTGAGACTTTATCATGATGCAATCTGCCTAGTTTGGTTGAAAGAATGGATGACATTAAAGAACAAGAAACTATTAGCCCTAGAGGGATATAAAAAAATATTTGGATGGCACGCATATTTATGGCATGACAAAGTAAAGGTCAACTCGATGTTCCTGCATCACTTTGTTCGGAGAAGTTTATACATAATCTGGAAGAAGTACAGAATTTATCTACAAGAAGGAACCCCTTTGTGGGTGGTTCCATATGAGGTGATAGACCCGAGAGCTGTTGATAATGAACAACAATGTTTAACGTATAAAGAAATAACTAAAACTGAAGCATCCAAACTTAGAATAAAGACACAAGAGGAACTATCACCTAACTACGATTGGTTCCAGTATAGACAGATCAGAGACTTATATAATTCGGACTCTGTAAAGGGAGGTATACGAATAGAGAATTCGGAACTAGAGCAGACCCTTCTTAAAGAAGATAAGAAAAGAATATCCAAGGTATACCAAGTACTGTTGAAGTGGTATACCGAGGATGAGATAGTTAAAACACAAATGGTGAAATGGGCTATAAACTTTAATAAAGAAATAACAATGGAGGCATGGGAATACTTGTGGAAAACTACAATGAAGACAACGACATGTATTAATATCAAAGAGAACATTTATAAAATGATCTATCGTTGGTACATGACACCAAAGAAGATTGCGCTAGGGAATTTGAATACTTCTAATAAATGCTGGAAATGTAAGAAGCATGAGGGCTCCCTCTATCATATGTGGTGGTCGTGTGAGGTAGCCAGGCAGTACTGGGGTGAAATAATAAGAGAAATGAGTGAAATTTTACAATTTCAAATTAATAAGAACCCAGAACTCCTGCTACTGAACTTGGGAATGGAGGGAATTCCAGCCCAACACAGGACGTTGATATTTTATATGACAGCAGCAGCTAGACTTTTGTATGCGCAAAAATGGAAAGTACAAGAAGTGCCAACTATTGAAGATTGGACTTACAAATTGCTGTATATGGCTGAAATGGACAAGATGACAAGAAAATTGAGAGATCTGGACTCAGGGCAGTTCAACACAGACTGGGAGAAGCTGAAACAATACCTGGAGAAGAAATGGGAGGTGGGAGGAAAACTGTGGCAGTTTGAGAACTACTGAAGTATTGAAGTAGAGGGGGGAGACTTTACCGGGGGGAGAAGAGATAAATGTGAATTAATAAGCAGTCAGATTAATAGATTGACATATATATAGATATATATAGGTTAACAAACAGAACATAGAGAAAATAATTAATTATAAGGACTAAATATAAGGAGCGATTAACTAACAATATTTTCTTTTTTTTCTGACAAGTTTTGTACCAAACTGAATGTCTGAAGATATAGATGGGTCAAATTGATTGACTACGTGAGGAGAGATATATAGAACTATTATAAAAAGATAGAATGAGTAATATATATAGAGAATAAGTCAAATTGTTTGATATAAACGAATGTATGATCTATATGGTTTATGATATATAGAAATACCTGAAATTGAAAAATTGGGATAAATTGTTTATCTAAGATGGAAACAAAGGCTTACAGTTTGGGCATATAATGTTAAAAATAGTTAAGGATGTACTGCTTAGAATAATGGAAAATATATATTTGTTTTAGATAGAGGAAGCTAATAAAAGTAAGGGAAAGGGGACAAAGGGTTGGAAAGCTGTTGGAAGTCAACAAAAAGGGGGGGGGAAAGGGAGGGGGTTAGAGATGAAAAAATTGGGGAAAATTGAATGTAAATGTGGAAATAATGGATTCTAACCCAATAAAAATTTTTCAAAAAAAAAAAAAAAGATATTTTTAACGTATTTTTCCACAATTGTTCCCATGCTGCCATCATTATTTCATTGTTACAGTTTATTGCCCACTTTACCATTTGTACCTTGACTGTTTCATCTTCTGTGAACCATTTCAATAACAATTTATACATTTTAGAAATTGCTTTATTACTATCTCCTAACAAAAGTTCCTCGAATTCTGAATTCTAAAGCCTGTCTTCCTTTGATCATGACTCTGTGTAACTGATGTTACTAGGTCTCAAGGTTTTTAACTTTGTTCCATGGTTTTTATTCTTTTATGCACTGTGCAATAAATAATTATATTTCTTTAACATTTTACATTTTCTTTGCTGCTCAACCTTGTTGGTTTCCGCTCCTCTCAGACTGGTCAGAAGCTTCAATTAGACGTTGCCAGACGTTACAAACTGCAGGATTCCATCATGGGGACTGGCAGCTATATTGTGACTGCTAGTTCCTGGTGGCAACTTGTGAGTAAATGCACAGCAGATCCCAATTTGGATCTCTGTACCTGCTGGCTCCCACAGAGAAAATAATGCCCCTCCCAGTGGGCTCTGGGCTGTTTCAGCTGCAGAAAACAGCACAGGGATGAAGGCAGGAATTCCTCCTCCTGTGCAGTGGTCTTAACCTGAACTGGGCCAGCTGCATGTACTCATGAGTTGCCACTGGGAACTAGCCAATATTATATAGTTGCAGGCCCCATTGCAAACTTGTGCATTTTATAACATCTAGTTAGGCTCTGACTGAAGCTTCTAACCTGTCTTTCAAAGCAGCCCCATGTGGTATGCATTAAAGAAGTCTGGTCTTGAGGTTATAGTTATCTCTTGATTAAAGCAAAGCACTTGGAATATATAATGCCTGTTCTTTAACAACTTGACTAGCTGTCTGTTTTGATCCCTAGCACAGGGTGCTGGCTGTTACCTTTAAAGCCCCTTATGAGCTGGACCCACATACCTGAAGTCCCATATCTCTCTCGTGGACCCACACAGTAGTTACAGTCCTCTGGTTAGCAGCTACTCAGTGACCTCCCATAGATCTGTATTCTCCCCTTCTTTGGACGGGGCCTGTTTGGTCTTTGAACCAATTCAGTGGAATGGTTTGCTGGATGGGGGTACAGAGAGCACCACCCTTGCTTATTTTTAAGGATTTATGCAAAGGCTTTTTATGTTCATTGAGGTAGCTGTTTTGGATGAGTTATGTTGAGGAGGTTAGTAAGGCTATGACCATTAGTGAATCTGTTAATTCAATCTATTTATTGGGTATGTTGTTGATTTGTGTTTTGTGATTTAAATGCATTTTTTCTTGCCAGTTGGTATTTTGATAGCCACCTTGAGACTTTGGAGATATGGAATATATGAATATTTTAATACATTAACAAGTAATTTCTCTACTCCCTCTTTGCTGGCATCTGCTTTTTGCTACTAAATTAGATGCTGGAGCATATGATCGTGGATCTCCAATGCTGCTTGCAGTTTGGATCCTTTGTCTCAAGAACACTGGTGGGAAATGACTGCAACAGTGGCAGGTTTTTCAGCCCCTCATCCTTTCACATTGAGGAACCTAATAAATATACAGTTTGGCCTTTGGTATTACAATACATTGTTACTTTTATTTGCTTTGTACCCAGTAGCCACAGACCAATACTTTGCTGAGCTTAGCTGCTGCCTACAGCAGTTAGATTTTTTTTCCCCTAGCAGACATCTTCATGTTTCTTTGTATGAGGACTAGAATCTTATATTTTTTAAATAACTGCAAGTTCTAGGGTCTGTTAGATTCTCACTAGGTAGATGCACTATAACTCCTCTTGCAATTGTTTTAATGACGATGTGGATGTTGTTGCTTACCCAGAAGCCATGGGGATGGGACTATTCTGGATCATCCAATCTTGGTGAGCTGAAGCTTCTACTGGAAGAATCCATCATGATCCGCCGCCTGAAGTCAGAAGTGCTTTCCCAGCTCCCCGCAAAGCAGCGCAAAGTGGTGGGGGTGGCACCAGAAGGCATTAATGCAAGGACCAAGGCTGAGCTGGCAGAGGCTGCAAAGCAAATGACAAGGGGCTACAAGAATGTGAGTCAGAAAGAGTGCTTTGTTGGCAAGGATCTAATTACAATATGCAGGGCAAGGGGGGTTTCTTCTGCACTGGTTTGCATTTGGTCCAGATAGCTGATGGGAACCAGTCTTGGCTGTGCAGTCCAGTATGTTTGCAGAGGTGGGAGGGAAGGAAGAGTGCAGAGGCCCTACTTAGAATTGACTGGGGCTAATTTAACTTGCCATCTGTCTCTGCTACAGCTTGACTGTCTCTAAGGATAAAACTTAGAGATCCTAAAATAAGTTCTTTGAAATTAGAAAATGAAAAGGCACAAGCCCTTAAATAATGGCCGTTTTACACAATCTGCAAAGGCCAACCCAGGTTTGCCCCCAAGCTTGTAATTGTCAGAGAGCTTCTACGAGTTGTGGCTGCCTGATGAGAATACCTGCATGGGGTGTGTTCACACACCAATGTATTTTAGGTGAGCACTGTCTTTAATATGTTGCTTAGTTCCAAATCTACTAAGAGTAGAGAGCTGCTATAGCACAGTGGTTAAGTGGTTTGGCTGCGAATCAGCACTCTACTGGTTTGAATCCCACTACTACCATGAGCTCAGTAGGTGGCCTTGGGTAAGCCACTCCTCTCAGCCCCAATTCCCCCGCTGTCTTGTGGTGATAATAACAACACTAACTTGTTCACCACTCTGGATGGGACAGTAATCTGTCTAGAAGAGTGTTATATAAGTGCAGTTGTTATCATCATCATCATCATCATCATCATCTCTGCTAGATTTGGTATACAAAGTTTCATTGAAGAACTTCACATTTAGCCAAAGAGGAAATGTTTTTTTCTGCTAGACTTGCTTAAAGTTTCCAGCACTTTTTCTGGCTTTCACGTGGTTAATTTCCTTCACCTTTAACAAAAACTTTGTGAATTCCAAACCCAAACAAATTTTCTTAAGTTTGGAAAAGAAAGAAGTAGGGGGTGGGGAGAGAAGAGAGACATTCCTGTATGTAGTTTGCACGTTAAGAAAATTATTTTTTCAAATTACAGCTCTTTGTCTGCAAAAAATGTTATCTTGGACTACTTTTCAATAGACTAGAGTGTTTGGTAATATGGTACTTAGGCCAAGGGAGTAAAAGAAGATATTTGAGAATGAGGAGGATTGGACATGAAGGAGGATTGGGCAGGGAGTGCTGTTACTATGTCAGTTTGGTGGCAACTGACTTGACCTAGTATCTGCTGCTCTGTTGCTCCTGGTAGAATTCTGCAGGTATTCTTCAAGCATTATGGAATGTTTGGCAATGATCCATCTGCTTCCTGGTTCTAGATCTCTTGGTAGCAGCAGCTGGCATGCTGCATCTTGCTGTTCCTAAATGGAGAGGAGGAAGTTGATCAGATGGTGTTAATTTCTACTAGATAGATAAGAATGTGCAAGCTCCAGTGGTTCTCACCAATGAGAAGTATTTCAGTTAAAAGGTGTTGTGTCCATCCCTCTCTTTGTTTGAGCCACCATTGGAGCAACCTGACGGGCATTGCCGACCAGTCTTTTAAACTTCTGTTTGCAGAAACAAGAAGAGAAGGAAGCTCTCATCCTCTTTTATAACAGGACTGCAGAAGCCAAAATCCACTCTATCATGTAAGTTTCTCTTTATGAGTAGGAAGGGCCATCTCTCAGTGGTACCCAGGTTCAGTCCCCCCAGCATCTCAAGTAGAAGATAGTGATTTTTAAAAAGAAAATGTATCTGAGATCCTGGAGAGCCACTGCTGGGAGGAGTAGACAATACTGACCTTGACAGACCATGTGGAAAGGAAACTGCATGATAAGATTGCGGCACAATCAAGGGGAGGAATCTGCCAATTAAAACACCTCACCAGTCTGTCCATGATCACTGCATTGAACCAGGCATCCCAGTGACTCCATTACGTATCAGCTAAAAGGGAGGTACTTTTGGGTTCTTTAATTTACCCTCATTGATGAAGTTTTCTGGTTCAGCTGAAAATAAATCAGCACGTGTGTGTGTGTGTGTATTTAAAAGCTTTCTAATTGCTTTTGTACAAGGTTACAGGTAGAAAATATTTAACAGAAAAGAGGTTCTTTAGGAAGTACTTCATTAACTTAAATGTTTACCTTGTAATATATTTATTGCTCTTGTTGAAAGTCCTGATTTTATATTTTTCTCTTCCACTAACCTAAGTGGGAATGATCTGGTATTTGATTTCTGTGACTTTAAATGCATGTGAAACATGTGTCCTGAGATCTGGCACTTGGCTGAATAACTCATTTGTAAGTAAAATAAAAGGTTCCAAATTTCTGACTTTCTTAGCTTGACACACTTAACACTTCTAGAAAGAAAAAAAAACCACTTGTGCCTGTATTTGAATTTACTGTCTCTCTCTCTCTACCTCTAAATACAGAGAATACATCTTATATTTATTGGAAAGTGGAAGAGAAAAATTTCTGGTGTTTGCTCATCACAAGCTAATTCTAGATGCAATTAGCGAGGAGCTGCAAAAAAAGGTAAGTAATCTGCTATTCTTTGTTATTGGTCTTGTTCAGGGAGATCCTGGGAAGCTTTTCTGCCAGTGGCAAAATATTGAAGGTACCTGAGGCATATATACTCAATGGTGGGTAGAATCTAATTTTAAGTTTCTGATTTTTGCCATCTTGTTTATGGTCTTCCTGAATTTGTAAAAATACAAAATCGACCAGAAAGGATTCATAATGCTGGACCAAACCAGTCCACAGCAGGAAGAATTAAAACACATTTCTTCCCATCCTCCAGCTGCCAGATCTCCAACAGTAAATCAATAAGGTGTGGTGAGCTATGATTTTAAAAGCTGACCGGTTAAAAGTAACAGGTATGAAAAGTTGACTAGTGTAAATCTCTAGAGCCATATGCCAAAGCAGTGGGTGCGAAGGAGGATGAAGAGCAGCAAAATTATGCATAAATATTGACTTATCAACATTCTGGGTTTTATGGAATAACCATCTGACAATTTCTATAGCAGAATCTCCTCCTTGGGTCTACATGATTTAACTAGCCCTAACAGCTAGACAAAATCTGTAGTTGCTGGCAGCCCTGTGATCTAGAGAGGGAGAGGGGCTTCTGTGATTTTATCTCTGATATTACTTTGAGCATCTGAGAACGTCTGGAGCTCTAGAATGTCCCTGTCAAGTTCTAAGGAATTTGGAAGCAGTGGAATTAGTTGCTGCTGCTGAAGCTAGCACTATAGCAAAGATGGGCCTTGCCTATCTCTCGCTTTTTGCTGAGGCAGGTTATTGTAGTGGTTAAGAGCGGCAGGACTCTAATCTAGAGAACCGGGTTTGATTCCCCACTCCTCCGCTTGAAGCCAGTTGGGTGACCTTGGGTCAGTCACAGCTTCTCGGAGCTCTCTCAGCCCCACCCACCTGCCCCACCCACCTCACAGGGTGATTGTTGTGAGGATAATAATAATAACATTTTGTAAACAGCTCTGAGTGGGCATTAAGTTGTCCTGAAGGGCGATATATAAATCAAATGCTTGTCACATTTGGGCCTGAGTTGAGATTTGATTACAGGTCTCCAAATCCAGATCCTGTACCATGTCTTGAGAATCTTTAGTATATACTAAGGGAAATTACAGTAATCTTACCTTTTGCTCTTCAAAAGTATTGAAAAATGTATTTGCTGGGGCTGAGTGTTGGCCAGTGTAAGATCAGGATCAGGTAAGACTGTAGTTGGACATGAACCTGGATGGGAACCATGCTATTTGTTCCAAGTGGCATAGGAAGGCTGTATAAGAGGTAAGTCAAATAATATAGGGATCCTGAAGAATGGCATATCTGGCATGAGATAGTATTTAACCTCCAAGTGACTCCTGATTATTGTGACTGTTAGTAGGTGTGAGATAGTGGAAAGTAAGCAAACCTGAGCCTAGCCAATGCCTGAATGTGAAACCATCTGGGAACTCTGTGTACATTGCTCATTGCTGTTTGTTGAAAATAAGGGTATTATAAATCAAAGTAAATGAAGCACTTATTTAGCAAACTGGAGGATCCCATGGCACAGTTTGGTGCAGCTAAATTTGAAAAAAGGATCTTTAGACAAGGGGTAAGAACAAACCTAGATGATGCGATGACTCTTGAAATCTCTATTTCACTTTCAGCACATTGGGTCCATTCGCATTGATGGCTCCACACCCTCAGCTGATCGTCAGTCTCTGTGCCAAGAGTTCCAGTTCTCGGAGAAGTATGCAGTGGCCATCCTTTCCCTAACAGCAGCTAACATGGGGCTCACCTTCTCCTCTGCTGATTTGGTCGTGTTTGCAGAGCTGTTCTGGAACCCTGGGGTAGGAAACCTTAGGTACTTGAGTGGCAGTGCTGCCCCAAAATGGAGGAGGGGCTATTCATTTAAGACTAGAATATAAGGAGTTGCTGTATGGAATAACTGGTTTGCCTCTTGAGGGATAGGATTAGCACCAAAAAATGTCTTTTCTTCACCCATATTCTACAGCACCTATAATTCGTTTAAATTCGTCAGCTCTAGGGATGGCAGTCCATGACAGATAGACCCTCCAAGCCCCTCACAGCAAGTCATCCAGTGTATTAGCTGAAAGGCTTTTATTTAGAGATCCATTAAGTTCATGGGTACATCCACAGATGGGAAAGTTGGCAGGAATGATTATACAGGCAAAGGCACTATTGATATAGGGAGTACTATTCCCCCCTCCCTTGGAGCAGTTTGCATTTAGACGCGAAAACCTAAGAAGTTGCATGACAACACAATAGCTTAGTCTGGATAGAAACTGCAGAAGATTACAAAGCAATCAAAGTCTGTCTTTCTCCCCTGAGAAACGGTTACATTGCTGGTTCCAGCTGCAAGGTCAGTGCAGCATACTTTCAGAGATAACAGGCTGGTTACTTGTTCTGTGAAAGCTTTTTTCAGGCAGGCAAGAGTGGCATGGCTATGTGGCTATGTTACAAAGCACAACTATATGCTCATGTCATGAGACCAATACATTAGAACAGAGAGATCAATACAGTTCTACAGTGAATACACAAATGGCATAGGTGTGTGCACACATGACAAAATTGATGGTTGCCCTTCTTGTTAATTTGGTGGCTAGATGAAACTTCTTCTGCAGAGGACACTGGGTATCCTGTGCACCATATTGTTTTGTGGAAGCCCAAGCCACCCCCCCCCCGGCTCCCCCAATAAGTAAATTTTGGATATGGCTTTGGAAGAACCTGTGAATAGCTTGGTTCAATGTTGCCTTCCCCTGTAATGGGTGTTAGCTTTTTCAAATTGGCTTCTGTGTGTATTATGTGCTGTCAAGTCACAGTCATAACCCTAACAAAAGGCTTACAAGGCAAGGGAGAAGCAGAGATGGTTTGCCCGTGCCTTCCTCTGTAGAGACTTCCTTGGTGGTCGCCTATCCAATTACTGACCCTGCATAGCTTCTGAGATCTAACAAGATCCAGCTATACCATGCCACCTTCCATCTTTGAATGGGCTTGGCTCTGCTAAATTCAGGGAACTACAGATTCCTAATGGTTACAGGTTGTTCAACTCTTCTCAATTTCTAATGGGACTGCCAGCATTCACATGACTTACATTTTCCTATCGGCTATGATTTCTATTTTATCACTTGCCAAGACGCTTACAATCTTCACTAGAAACAATCCACTCAAAGTCCCATTCTCTTCCATTATCCACTAGCCCGCCAACATGTAGTGCTAACTTTTTCTGGACTATGCCTGCTTTTTTCAACTATATGATTCTACAATATGTTGTGGCTGTTCCTGTTTTACAGATTAGTAACTGAGGCTGAAAGGGAATGGTTCCTCCAAAGCCAGTAACAAACCCATAGAGAAGGTGCAGAGCTGAGTTTGGATCTTCTAGATTAAATTACAATTCCTCTCACCTCTGGTCTTTTTCCCCTCTCAAATGAAAATGGGCCAGACTGTGATAAAAGGTTTCCCCCAGTTCTTTTTATCAAGGCATGCTTATTAGGAAGTATTTCAGTTCTGATGTTGTTTTCTTTGATCATATTAGAGTCAAAAACCCACAAGTATGAGGAGTGGCTGGCTTGCCCACTTCACCTAATTTTGTGAATGCCCACTTGCTCTCTGAACCTATTATAAAATGGGGGAACTGGTATTTTTTAAAGTAATCCATTATTTTATTTAATGAATGTTGCCAATGATACTATACCAACAATTGGGAACTTTAGCAAGGTAAAATGTGGCTTCTTACTTTATGATGAAATAATTGCTCACCCTTTCCAACTCCCTTCTCTCCCACCCCCATTACATACCTGGTTTTTATCTGCAGGTTTTGATGCAGGCAGAGGATCGGGCACACCGAATTGGGCAAACCAGCTCAGTTGACATCCATTACCTGGTAGCAAAAGGTACAGCTGATGACTATTTATGGTAAGGAGACTCTCTTTTTTCTCATATCCATTTTGTGGTTTTGGGTAGCCATCATTCTTGCAGCTAGGTCCTTTGAGATCACTTTTAGTTCCATGGCATGTTTAGCAGTCAAATTATGACATCAATGCCATCTTGTAGGCACTTCTCATGTTTGTGTCTCGCTAGCCCATTTATTCTCCATTCATCCTTTCCCCATGGCTGGATTCTGGAAATGCTCTGCTGTTCCAATTTAGAAACCATTTTGAAAATGAAAAGCACTTACTGTTTGCAGGTGCTTTTAAGATATATGATATTTCATGCTGGATTTTTCTCCCTTGATTTTTAGTTTGTAGAATTTGCAGTAACTTTGTGTAAAAACTTGGGGGCATCCCAGATTGTTGCTTGATCTTATGTTGCAAAGTTCTGGCTGGCTTTTTTGCAGAGGAAACAACAATCAGAACACTTAGTCAAACTGGATGTTTAGCTCCTGTGCAACTTCTCTTGCGGCTCTGCAGTAATCCATGTTAGTGACTACAGTGGAAAGTAAGGTGCATATGGGTCTGGGGGGACAGGTGGATCATCTAGGCTCTGCAAGGGGCAGAGACTTGGTCTGCAGTCAGCAAGGCAGATGCATCCATCAGAAGTTTTGTTCCCTCCTCTAGAGCCTTGATTATCAGCTCTGTGAATCATTACACCCCTGTCTTGCAAGGATCTTGGAGCTGACACATCACCCACACATGGAGGAAAGCTAATGACAGTCATTTTCACATTTTACTTGTGAATCATTGTCGCCAAATTGGCTAGCACAAGGATGGAGGAAAATGTGCTGTTTTGGGGGTGGTGCACCTTGTTCCCTGGATTTCTTCTTGTCAGCTGTGGTGGAACATTAGAACACTAGGTTAGTGGGACATTTTATTTTGCACCTGACACATGTGAGTTTCAGTTGCAAATTAGTTATGCTGTTCTGTTTATCTTGAGGCTGAATTTCATGACATTGTTTTATTATGCAATAACCATAGCTGTCATAGATTAGAACTCAAATGCAAGATTCATTAAGGAGATAGAGTGCTTGCCATGTGACAGAGATCACTTCAGCAGATAGCGACGATTGTCTGCTTGATAATGAGGCCCAAAGTGATGCTGCTGCCTTGTTACCACTTTAAGGATGATGATGATGATGATAAGCATTTACATAAAGACATTTCAAGTATTCAGAGTATTTCTCACACATTACCTCGCTCATTTAAGCACTGTAAGGCAGGTCAAGTGTTACAAAAAGTAAGAAAAAAATGCTTCTAAAGCACAACTGACATGCAAATTATAACAAACCATTTTAATACAGCATTATCATAACTGTGTACTAATGCTTGTACAGAAGCACATTCCACAGTGGGTTTCCAGATAAAGACCAGTTTCAAAAAACATGACATTCAGGCATTAATTATCATCTGATTATCAATAAAAATGTGCATTATAATCATTTACCATGTGGATATACAGAAATATTCAGTTACCCACTAAACAAATAGTTCAATTTCAACTTCAAAATGTTCAAAACACAATAAAGAAACAAACTCTCAGAGGAAACTAATACAATTCAGTATTCAATAAGAGAATCCAAACCATTGCATCAAAATGAGCAATAGCCACATCTGCTAGAATGAAACAGATATTTGAAGCCTGAGATGAAACCAAGTAGTTGCTCTTCAAGATGCTTTTATATATACCAGTATACAATTATCCCCTCCTGGATACACACCTTAACATGGTGAGAGAGGTTGAGTATGTCAGTGAAGCTGAGAGCAACACCGTCAGGAGCACAGGCTTGGTCAAGAGTCTAAACTCCTGGAAGAGTCAATCAAGGCGGAATGGTCAAAGCTGAGACACCAGACTGAGATGCATCCACCCCCTTCAGGAATCAACAGTCACATCAGCAGAAGAGAATTGAATGTTCCAATGGTGATTCTTGAAGGTTAGCTACTGGGCAGCAGCAGTAGTGGAAGGTGACACTGGCAGAAGATCTTTCACAGACTATTTATTTATTTGATTTGATTTATACCCCACCGTCCCCACAGATGGGCTCAGGGCAGCTAACAACATTAAAAGAAATACATTAAAAGTCACAAAAACATAAAATCAATAATAATTTTTTAAAAGCCATTAAAATAGTCCAGGAGCAGGAGTGTCGCTTCAGATAACCCTGTTTAGTACTGCGAAGCAGAAGAAGGCAATGGTAAACTACTTCTGCTAATCTCTTACTTTGAAAATCCTATGATGAGACAATCCAGAATGAAAAAAGATACAGTGCTGGAAGAGACCCCCCCCAGGTCGGATAGCACTCAATTGGCTACTGGGGAAGAGCCGAGGACAAGTATGAATAGCACTATTCTTAATGATGGGACTGGATTAAAGCCGAAAGGACATCCAGTTGCGGATGTGAATAGATGCAAAAGGAACGTCCAAAGCTGTACGACACACATAATAGAAACATGGAACATGAGAAGTATGCAGCCAGGTAAGCTAGAAATAGTAAAATAAGAAATGGAATGTTTAAACATTGCAGTCCTGGGTGTGGGTGAACTAATGTGGACTGACTCAGGACATTTTCAGTCAGAAAACCATAACGTGTTTTACTGAGAAAATGACAAATTCAAAAGAAATGGTGTTGCCCTAATACTGAGGCGAGACATAGAACAAGCAGTCAAGAGCTGCAATGCAAAGTCTGACTGAGTAATATCAGGGAAGGCCTGTTAAAATAACCATCATTCAAGTTTATGCTCCAACTACAGATGCTGAGGAGGAAGAAATCAAAAACTTTTATGCAAGTATCCAAGATGAAATTGATCACACACCAAAACAAGATATGCTGATAATCATAGGTGATTGGAATGCAAAAGTAGGAGACAAAGCAGAATCAAACATTGTGAGAAAATTTGGACTAGGATCATGAAATAAAGCAGGAGAGCAACTCATAGAATTTTGTGAAGCTAACAACCTGTTCATTGCTAACGTGCTTCAGGCAACCGAAAAGATGATTATATACGTGGAAATCACCGGGTAACCAATACAGGAACCAAACAGATTACATAATTGAAAGGAGAAGATGGAGAAGTTCTGTTCTGTCTGCTAAAACAAGACCAGGAGCTGAGTGTGGTACAGATTATGAGTTGCTAATATCAAACATTAGAATAAAGCTGAAGAGAAACACTAAAAGAATCATAGTGCCAAAATACAATCTAAAGGATATTCCTGAAGAATGCAAAGTCCAGGTAAGGAATAGATTTGCAATACTAAGTTTAATTGATCGTGAACCAGAAGAACTATGGGCTGAAACCAGAGATATTATCAAGGAAGAATGGGCAAAGACTATTCCTGTAGCCAAAAGAAAGGAGAAGACTAAATGGATGACTGAGGAAACTCTTAAAAATTGTTGAAGACAGATGGAAAGGAAAAGGTGACAGAAATAGTCAAAATGCTAAATACAGCTTTTCAGCAATCTACACACAGAGACAAAGAAATCTATTATAAAAACCAGTGCAAAGAAATAGAAGTGAACAACAAAAAAGTAAGAACAAGAGATTTGTTCCACAAGATCTGGGAAATCAAAGGGAAATTCAAGCCATGGCCTGGGATGCTGAAAGATCAACACAGAAATACAGTATCTGATCAGGACGAAATAAAGGAAATTTGGAAACAATACACTGAAGAACTGTACAGAAGAGATGGAAGGACAGCTATTTTTGAAGAAGAGTCCTTTGATGAAGAACCAGAAATCTTAGAAAGTGAAGTAAAAGCTGTACTCAAAGCAACTGGGAGAAACAAAGCACCTGGGGTAGATGGAATACCAATAGAGCTATTTCAAGCTACAGAAATGGAGTTCATCAACAAGAATCTGTCTACAAATATGGAAAACAAAACAATGGCCTTCAGACTGGAAGCACTCAGTCTACATTCCAATTCCAAAAAAAGGGGGATGCCAAAGAGTGCAGCAACTATCAGACTATTGCATTAATTTCCCATGCAAGCAAAGTGATGCTCAAGATTCTACAGCAAAGACTCTTACCATTTATGGAACAAGAAATGCCAGATGTTCAAGCTGGATTCAGGAAAGGAAGAGGCACTAGAGATCACATCGCAAATTTACGATAGCTAATGAAACACACCAGGGAATTTCAGAAGAAAATCAGCATGTGTTTTATAGATTACAGCAAAGCTTTTGACTGTGTGGATCATGAAAAGCTATGGATAGTGTTAAAAGAAATGGGGGTGCCACAACATCTAATTGTTTTGATGCTCAACCTGTACTCTGGGCAAGCGGCTACTATTAGAACAGAATATGGGGAAACAGAATGCTTTCCAATTGGCAGAGGTGTCAGACAAGGATGCATATTATCTCCCTACCTATTCAACCTCTATGAAGAGCATATCATAAGAAAAGATGGATTAAATCTAGAAGAAGCTGGAGTAAAAATTGGTGGAAGGAAAATTAACAATTTGAGATATGCAGATGACATCATGTTACCGGCAGAAAATAGTGAAGACTTGAAACAACTACTGATGAAGGTTAAAGGAGAAAGTGCCAAAGCAGGATTACATTGGAACATCAAGAAGACAAAAGTAATGACTACTGAGAAGTTACACAATTTTAAAGTTGACAATGAGGACACTGAAATTGTCCAAGATTTTCTATTCCTTGGCTCAATCATCAACCAACAGGGAGATTTGCAACAAGGAAATCAGAAGGAGATTGAGACTTGAAAGAGCAGCTGTGAGGGAGCTAGATAAGATCCTTAAAGATAAAGATGTCTCTCTGGGAACCAAGATCAAGATAATTCAAACAATAGTATTTCCCATTATGATGTAAGGATGTGAAAGTTGGACAGTGAAGAATGCAGACAGGAAGAAAATTGATTCATTTGAAATGTGATGCTGGAGGAGAGTTCTGTGGATACCATGGACAGCCAAAAAGAAATAAATGGGTTCTAGATCAAATCAAGCCTGAATTCTCCCTAGAAAATAAAATGACAACATTGAGGCTATCGTACTTTGGTCACATTATGAGAAGACAAGATTCTCTGGAAAAGTCAATAATGCTAGGAAAAGAGGAAGACCTAAAATGAGATGGCTTGACTCAATAAAAGAAGCAACGTCCTCCAGTTTGCAAGATCTGAGCAAGTATGTTAATGATAAGACATTTTGGAATTCTTTTATTCATTGGATCACCATAGGTCAGAGGCGACTTGACGGGTCGGCACATAACACACACACACACACAATTATATTTGTGTAGTACTAAAATGGTTTGTTTTGTAATAGTTTGTTTTGTACTCCATTGAACTTTATAAGCATTTTCTTTGGCTTTTTGCTTTTCAATGTTTTCCTCCCCCTTATGGTATGTGTGTGTGTGGGAAGTTAATTACTATTCTCCTATTGCAGATTGAGCAGAGCAGTTAGTGGCCAGGAGTGCAACCTAGTGAGTTCGTGTCTGTGAAGAGATTTGTACCAGTCATTCAACAGCTCACATTGGCTGCTATGCTGTAGCAACTAACTTGCTATTTTTGGCATTCCTCAGTGTTGCCTTGAACGTGTATAGGTTCTCTGCTTCCAAATATCTGCGGTGTACTATTTATATGCCCCCCTCCATTAAAACTGCCATTTTTAACCCACATTGGCCAACTGGTAACATAGCTGCCACTAGTGGCCCAGAAAACAGGAGTCTGGCATGCTCATGTGGAAGGCCCATTAGCCTGTCTGTGCCACAGATAGATTGACAGTTTTGCTACCATTCTGGTGCTGTGTTGTAGCCTTAGTTAGTATTTGAGGAGCGGAACCCTCCTAAGGTTTGAAGGGAACTGCACTTGTAGTGTTAGGACATTACTTCATATTTTGGCTGTGAATTGAGACCTGCTCAACAAAAATATTGGCCTAGGCTGATCCCATAGTTCCACATTTACTTTATAAAGGAACTTCTACTGCCGTCTCACTTTTCTTGTATATGTATTAGTTTTATTCATTACATTTTTTCTGTCTCTTCCTCTGAGAAGCCCATTTTCTTCTCTTGAAAGTCCTGGGGGCGGGGGGGGGGGAGTTAGGCTGAGACAGAAGCCTAGCCCAGTAAGTTTCATGGCAGAGGGGGGGCTTAAACACTTGTCTCCCTGTTCCTAGCATAACACTGTAATCACGATACCCCAGTGGCTTGTCTGTCTGAGCACGCCTGTCTAAGATCCTGGAATTTAAATGCTGCATTGAGGCAAACAGATGACAATATTCTGATTGTGTGACTCTCGTGCTGAACAGAAATTGCTTTGGGAAATGGCATATTGAACCAGTTCCTATTTATTGGGAATGAAAGCTCATCATGAAAAGGAATTAAGAGCTGGCATATTGCCCTTGTGAGGTAAATGCAAAAAAGAAAATTCATAGCATTTGTGTTTTGTTCCTAGCTCTTTCTGTTACATAGTATGCTTTTGGTTTTAAAACATTACTTTCCGTGCTTCGTTTATATTGATCACTTTATGCAAACCTTAATTTAAAATCCTTTAAAAGCATTTGAATAGTTACACTGTTCCTTGTCTTCATTTTCGTTTCCTAGTAAAACATCCTTTGAACTTTGCTAATTTGTGAGGGAGAAAAAATTGAATTCCATGTGCAGAATCTTTTAGGGGTATGTGGAATTGGTAGAGAGAATGGCTCAAAGACTAATAAAATGACCCAAATCTCCCTGTTATGTTACATGTGACTACTATCAGTTATCCACTTAGGAGGAGCCATCAGCCATATGATACCTGAGCCATGAGTTCTAGTTCAAAAACTTCTACCAAGATGGATACTTGTTTGGGAAAAAAAATTCTGTTTGTCTTGCTTGTATCCTCCATTAGGCCTATGATTCAAGAGAAGATCAAAGTGCTGGGTGAAGCTGGCCTTTCCGAAGCCAATTTCTCTGAGACAGCTGAAGCCACAGAATACTTCTACAAGGTAGCTCATTGGAAAACAATGTTTGCCTTGTTAACATGAATTTAATTCCTGGAGGAGCATCATGCAATAAAGGAAGCAAGAATATGGGGAAATCTATGTATGTCTAACCTTTAGAGGAGAAGAGACATGTAAGGATTGCAAGATGTGATAGCAAAGGAGTGCAGCTGAACAGATGTGTGAATTTCAGGTTTAGTCAGAAGAATGGGGACTAAACTTGGAACCTGTCCAGATACCCTGTGATACTAAAGGGCACTTTCCTAGGAGTAAGCTTTACTGAATAACACGAAACTTATTTTTGAATAGACCTGTTAGCATTTCTTCCTTAGAAACACTGTACAGAAATCATCCATTTGCCAAAATAACCCTACCCCAATAAAAGCTCCTTGCTGAATCAAACTTTCCCAGGAATTTGACCATTAACTACAACGGCTATGAAACAGCAGCTGTGCTGGGCCCCAGCAGTTGTGACTATTGTGCAGTTTCCTTTGGGCACAGTGGTTGTGCTCCTACCCTAGGCACCTGTTGGGTTGTGTCGCTGCAGTGACCTTCATCCTTAGATCTTAAGAAGTCTGCTTGTTATGTCAATGTTTTGTCTCTTCTTCATTTATACCAATGCTGTGAGAAGGGGAAAGGAGGTTGATGATACTCCCTGCAGTTTGATTTCTAAAGACTGTGTGTCTCACTGAACTTTTCCTTTGCAGCTGTGTCTACTAACTGGCAAAGTTATTTGTACTTTCATGTGCTGGAGGCTTTTTCTTTTTTATTTGACAGCGTAATCCAAAGCAGCAGACCATCTTAAACCTTTTCCAGAGGACCTTCTCTGAAAATACTGACAGCATAGATGATGATCTGCTTGTGGAAGCAATGGAGGCATCAGAAGACTCTGGGCCACAGCCTTCCTCAGGGAAAACGGGAGAGCTCTTCACAACAAGTCCGTGCAAGCAACGGCACATTAGTGATTACTTTTGCAGCCAGTAATGTGCTTGCGTAGATTTGGGGCAATTGTTTTCAGATATTTGTATTCAAATGGAGAAAATCATTGCATTATCTAGTGAAGACTTTGTTTGATAAAATAAAACCTAGTCGCTATATATATATTTTTAAATGCCTTGCATGTGTGATCACGGCACCTGCTTTCTTTTACACAATCAAGAGAACCTGGTCTAGCCAGTTCTTTCACAAGCAGCCCCAGCCTGTCCATCTTTACTTGGACGTATGTCCTGCTGGGCTGAATGAGATTTATTCTGAGGTAAGTAATTATGTATAGAATGGCAGGCAAACCTGCACTTTATTTCATTATTTAAAAGATCTGTGCCTGTCTTTCAATGCAAAGACTTCTGGTATGGTTAAAAACCATAATAAGCTAAAAGTAATATATCAAAATAAAATGATAACTAACCATTTTTACATCTGTATGTAGGATATGAATTGCTAGTGGACAGGGCCCTAAATGCATATTACATAACAAATCAAGTAGTCAGTCCTTGAGTATTTAGAAAAGAGCTGTGAATGACCCAAGGTCACTCAGCTGTCTTCAAGTGGAGGAGTGGGGAATGAAATCCAGTTCTCCATATTAGAGTCCTGCCGCTCTTAATCACTACACCAAACAGGCTCTGGCGCAGTGTGATGTGGTAGTTAAAAAGGCAAATGTGATTTTGGGCTGCATCAACAGAAGTATAGTGTCTAGATCTCATGAAGTGATGGTATAACTTTGCTCTGCTCTGGTTAGGCCTCACTTGGAGTACTGTGTTCAGTTTTGAGCACTGCAGTTTATGGATGTTGACAAACTTGAACATTTCCAAGGGAGGGGTACAAAGATGGTGAGGGGTCTGGAGAGTCCTGTGATGAAAGGTTGAAGGAGCTGGGTATGTTAAGCCTGGAGAGGAGACAACTGAGAAGTGATATGAGAGCCATCTTCAAATATCTGAAGGGCTCTCATATAGAGGATGGAACTGCATTGTTTTCTGTTGCCCCAGAAGGTTGGACCAGAACCAATGGGGAATGGGATGCTCCAACCCCTGTACTCAGGTAAGGAGACTGGGGGTGGGGGGGTGCAGTGGCAAGGAAGCCGCCCAAAGCAAGAGGAGCCACTTCAGCGAGGCTGGCAGATGGGCTGAGGGGTAAGCTGCCCCCACCCTGGAGAAGGCAAATCGGTGGGGAAACTGCAACTGTGGTGAAGCTAGGGGACAGGAATACGAGGCAGGGCAGAAAAAGTCAGCTATGATGGTGAGGAGCCCACCACGGCTCCCTGCAGTCATCTCCCCCCCCCCCCCCGGGTGATTCTTATGGGCTTCCCGTTAGTTTATTCTGAACAGACATTCCTGGAAAAGGTTATATTACTTCTGGAAACTTGTTGATATGATGCAATTTCATTTTCAGGGTGGTTGGATATATACCTATGGTGGTTTTACAGAGTATGAGAAGATAGGTGCCTGATCTGTGGCATTTACAATCTAAAACTTGATGTAGTGAAAACAGCACAAGATGATGGTGGTGGTGGGACGAATACGTGTTTGTTTCAGTTGTACATACTTGAACTTACAGTGCAATCCTAAGGAAAGTTACTCCAGTCTAAGCCCATTGATTTCAATGGGTTTAGACTGGTGTAACTCTTCTTAGGATTGCACTGTTAGTGTAGTAGCCAGTGAGGATGAAAGGCTTGTGCTGAAGGTTTCATGGAAATGGTGGATATTGAAAGAATATTTATTTTACAAAATTTATACTTTGCGTTTCTGCCCTCATTAGGTATTTCAAAGAAGCTCTTCACAGTGTTAGTCCTTCATATCTATGGGACCACCTCTGTCCCTATGTTCCACCATGGTAGCTTCACTCATCTGAACAGGGCCATCTGCAGGTGCCACCTTGCACATAGTGCAACAGCTGCCCATACATATACTTTCTCTCTGGTGGCATCCATTTTGTGGAATGGCCTACCTGAAAAGATCAGGAGAGCTCCCACTCTCCTGGCTTTCTGCAAACTATGCAAAACTGAATGGTTCAATAGGGCTTTTTAGGGCAGAACTGTAAGAAAGTGGTCTCAAAGAGATGCATCAGCAAAGAGATAGAGACTATAGACTTTACTACTATTGCTGTATGTATGTTCCTGCTCAGTAGTTCTTACGTTGTTTAATATGCCACTCTTAGAATTGTTTATGCTCTGTTTCAGCATTTCTTCAACTCTGTATTGGATTCCTGCTGGTTTTAAATCTTTGCAAATTTTCAATATATATACCCTATTACATTGTTTATTGAAATGTCTTTGAAATTGATTGTACTCTCACTTCATAATTCACCTTGAGTCTCTGTGAAAAAGGTGGGCTATAAATAACATAAACAAATAGAAGAAAGACACTTGGTATTGCCCAAATGATGTGGAATGCTATTCCAGACATAAGAGGGAAGCGGGCAGAGTCATTTGAGGGTGCAGGAGGAACCATGACTGTCTTTTTCCCCACAACAGGCTTTGTTGCTAGTTGGCTATATAATTGTCCATGGATGCAGAGAGGCATGTTGTGCTATCCTGCCCTGAAAGGTAAAAAAAGTCATGCAGCTGTTTCACCCAATGAGGCTTGTCTCTGGTGATGAGCAGACCTAGCACCATTTAGTCTGACTCTTGGGGAGGGGCAGGCTGGTGTGGGTAGAATCCTGTGTATGAGAGGATCCATGCTGGTGGTTATGTAGTGAAAGCCAGTTTGTAACTGCAAGCATTAAAAGCAATTTAAATCACAGCCTGAAGTTATAACTACCTGAAGTACCTGATCCTGGTTTCTCCTGTGTTTGGAGTTCTGAGCTGTTGTTCTGTTCTTTCAAAACCACCTATACATAAATGAATCTTCTTTGTTGTTTTGTTGAACCTCCTGCTTCAGCAATCTCTGTCCTCTTCATGTGCAATACCAAAATTACCTCACAAAAGTGAATACTAAAACCCTTTACACTCATACTATAAGAACATCTACCAGCTGAGGGGGAAGTTTCCATTTCAAAGCAAACAGTTCCTCAAAAGTATAGGAGGTGGTGTGGATACCTCAGTTGGAAGAAAAGGCTGGTCACACATGTCTATGCTGAAATCCTTTGCATTGAAAAATAAGAGGGAAAACCAATCAAGCTTTATACCTGAAGGTAACAATGAGGACTGCAGTGTTAGAGCAGTTCTCAGTCTGCCATGGGATCTTCGCAATAAATTAGTGTGTCTTTCAGCTAGTGATTTGAGATGAAGTTGACTGCAGTTAATAGTTTTATGAGCTCCTGCTGTTGAAAGGTTCCATCTTTTTCCACTGAGACGAAGAGTCCTTGCCTCATTCCTAGAAAAGCTGGGGAGAAGCATTTTTGTGTTACATACATTGGCCTATCCTTACAAAGAAATCACAGACACCCTGCATATCCTCATGGAGCTGCAGGTGGTCCCCCATCTTCAGTTTGAGAAATGCTGATAATATTGTACAGTATATAAACTTTGGATCTTCAGATCTCGTTTACATTCCCATTTTTCATTATGGGGCATCTACTTTTTCACGCCTTTCGGCTTTTTCTTTTGTTTGATACGTTAAGAATCTATATTATCTAGATAAATCTCCAATAAAATCTGTGATACTATAGATGAGTTTTATTGCTTGGATATTTCTGATTCTTGCATCTGACAAAGAGATCTGTGGTTCTCTAAAACTTATACTACAATAAAGTTGGTTAGTCTTAAAGGTGCTAGTGGTCTCTTTACTATTCTGATTTTAATGTCTCTCCACGGGATTTCTTGGGAGATGAAATACTCCTACCCATGCAGCAAATGAATTTTGTTCTGAGAATTTAGAGGCTTTGGACATTTTTTCTATTATGAGACATTTAAATAATTAAGAAGTGACAAAACTACAAAGTGCCTTTTGTGAGAGAATCTAGTACATTCTATGAAAGACCAGACTATGTTGATTTAGATAACACACACACACCCAAAGACAGGCAATTTTAAATTGCTGATTAAGAGCCCAAGTTTCCATTATTATTTAGATGCTTCCTAAATAAAAGGGCATATTAGTTGCTGTAAACTTAAAAACATAATACTGTACCCTCTGAGGTTTCAAGCCATTTTAAAAAATATATAACTTAATATTTTGTTTTAAAGAACATTATACACAGTACATGACTTATTTGATTGATTGAAGGTACATAACCCCAGAGTAAGGTGTTGCAGCCAGGACAGGCTTTGTAGTTGAGAACTGCTTGGAGTCAATATGGGAAAGTGCTTCTTCTTTCAAGTGTTCCTATGTCCTTCTGTCTGCCCTTTCTCATCTGTTTTGACCTAGCCCACACCCATTCCCTCAAAAGTTACCTCAGCTGGAAGGAAGCAAGGATTGCTAATAGTTACTAAGCAGATCAAGAATAAAAGGTTACCTACCAATTATGACAGGCCAGTCCTTAGTTCAAAGCCATAATAGACTGATTGTGCTTTACAAAGAAAAATACCTTTTCATGTGTTTTTATTATGGTAACAAATTCAGTTAAGACACTGTGTTTTCAAATATTTTAAACCAGGCTCTATTTAAAAAGAGAAACACTGTTGATGGTGAAGAGGAAAAAAGTGACTGAGGGAGTGACAAGACCAAAATAAAACGGAGATTTAAAAAACCCTTGCAAATTCCTCTGATCCTAGAACTCGGGATCAATCTATAAAACTGTTTGCTAGTACATTCAAGAAAGGTAAAGTTTTACAACTCACAAGATGGGGTGACAGCCACTGGCTTTGATTGAAAAGGGGGGTTGGATAGATTTATAGAAGACATACTTGCTAGGGTTGCCAGCCTCCAGGTAGTGACTGGAGATCTCCCAGAATTACAACTGGTCTCCAGGCCACAGAGATCAGTTCACCTGGAGAAAATGGCTACTTTGGGAGGTGGACTCTATGGAATTATGCCATGCCAAGGTCCTTTCCCTCCCCAAACCCCACTTTCTCCAGGTTTCGCCCCCCAGATCTCCAGGAATTTCCCAACTTGGAGCTGGCAACCCTAATACTTGCTGCTGGCTATTAGCCATGATAGTCAAAAGGGACCTCTGAGTTCAGAGGCACAATGTCTCTGTCACATGCTAGAGAGGCAGTCATCTGGTTAGTGCTGTGCCGGTGAGCCCTGCCCTGAAGCAGCCACCTACTTGGTGATCATTGGAAACATGCTAGACCGTCGATACCTTTGGTCCTCTTCTGGGAAGGCGACCTACTCTTGCTTGGTTAAGTGTTGACATGTGGTAGAGTAACAAGATGCCAGCTGAGTAAGATCCAGTATTTTGAACTCTGTTTTGACACAGATCAGTGCTAGATTCTCTGAGCAGGTAAGGGGCTACTTCTTGTTTACAGCAATAGAATAGCAGCAGTCCTGCTTCAATTTGAGATGACCCTTGCTTAAACATGCCTGCTTGGAAGTACAGCTGCAGTTTTAAATGTACGCAGAGCATAATCCTGCACATGGTCACTTGGTAGGTTCTATAGAACTCACAGGAACGTCTGAAGAAGGCTCCTTTTTAAGCCAAGTTATTATCTGCGCTTAAATAAGCCACTAAGTTAAAGGAAAGTTCGCTGTTTGCTGTTGCTCCACCAGACAATACCTCCTTCCCACAAAAAAAAAAGGTCCCGAACGCTATGCCTCTGTGAACATGAGATGTAATTTGACACCCAGGGCAGGGGGCTGCGCTCTATATGTCTTAGGTCTTCAGCGGCGGCGGAGACTAACCAGAGAGAAATTGCAGCAGGAAACCACTCAACCATAGAGCCGAAGGATCTCTAGGCCTCCAATCAATCCTGCAAGGTCGGCCTCGTATCATCTATGGTCAATCACGTGCCCTTGCTCTTCCGTCTCAGCGAGGGGGGAACCGGGTTAAGAGTGCGCGTGCGCAGTGAATACTTCCTTCTTTTGCTGTGGCCTATATCGTAGCAAGATGGTGAGTGCTGCTCTTTCTCCTTTTCTTCGCATCTGTTTATCCGCCGCAATCCTCTTCAGCGTTTATATCACGCGCACCGGCGCCGTCCGGGGCTGAAGTAATGAGGCCTGAACTATCTGGGGAGTTGGATATTGGGAGGATCTCGGGGGTTAGGCCTGAATAAGGCGCCTTGGCATGGTCTAATGCCGGCTTTGGGAAGGGGCTCCCCACGGTCCTCGGTCCTGTAGGCATGAGAGGCGCTGCTGGGACGCGCGGGATCCTTGTCTTTTTCCATTTTGTCTGTCTTGGAGGTTCAAATCTTGCCCCTGCCACGAACTGATTAGGTGCTCAGAGGCAATCCTGTTGCCTTCACCTCCTGTTCGCAAGCCAGACCCGGCCCCCAACCCCCGGCTGCGCCAGACTTTTTATAAGAATCCACTGAAATTACAGAATCGGGCGTTTGAACTCTCCGGCTCTCTTCATCAGACTGGATTAGAGCTACCAACTTCCAGATGGGATCTCCAGATGACAGAGATCAGTTCCTCTGGAGGAAATGGCTGCTTTGGAGGGAAGCCTGTAGCATCACATCCCTGCTGAGTTCCCTTCTTTCCTCAGACTTTGCCCTCCCCAGCTGCCATCCTCAAATCTCCAGGAATTTCCTAACTGCGAGTTGGTAACCCTAGACTGGATGTTAAAAGAGTTCCCTCTGTCCCAAAAAAAGGCAGAGGCAGGAAAAAAAACAGTTTGATTTCAAGGTCTCCCGTCTGCTTCTTGTGTAGAGTACCCTCCAGACTTCCAAAGATTTATGCAATATGAGAATAATAAAATTGGCCTACCTTCCGAGGCTTTTGTAAAGAATACAAAAGAGTGCTTGGAGTATGTTGAATGTGCTATGCAGATGCTAGGACATGCAAGGTCATATATTTTTATTTGCATCCCATCTTTCTCCCAGGACTCAAAGCAGTTTACATCACTAAACTTACATTTATTGTTGTGAATGATTTGATCCATTTTTCTCCATTTAAAATTATGTTGTGGTTAATGTTACTTGTATTTTTGTTACTTGTTGGTTTGGGTAAGATTTTGTTCCAGTACTTTAAAAAAAACCCTTCACTTTCACGGAATGGAGAAAATCTCTCCGAACTTGAAAGAGGCCAGCATATGGTGAATTCCCTAGCCCTTGTATTTTGGTATTATGGTTAAACGCTGGCTTATTGAAACAGGTGATAGCAGTACTCATGATGCATTCATCTCCTCTACAACTCTTGGATTTGTAGCCATTGCATTTTTGGGGAAAGAAAAGTAGTCAGGCTTGATGGCTTTAGCTTTGAATTGTGTTGAATGCATACTTGAGCACAAATTCTTTTTTGGGTTATTTTATAAAAAGTTTTATTTAGAAGAAGAAATAGAAATGACAATAGAAAGTGCATAGAAATTTATACAAAATACAAAGCACTACATTCGAGCTACATTTAAGCTACAACAGAAAACTATATTCAAAATGTGTGACATCACAACTAGCTTATATAATAGTTCTCTTTCCCTCTCTTTGATTGCTTTTACCTATACTTTAATATCAATAGTTTTTCATCAGTCATTTCTTCGATATTTTATACTCAACATTTTTAAAAGTCTCTGTGTTATGATTACTCTATTTCTGAATTAACTACTTTAAATTTTTCTTAGTTTCAAGCTAAATAATCAAATCTTTCCACTCTTTCCTGAATTCCGATATTGGCCTATTATGCCTTGAGCACAAATTCTATTGAACTTACTGGGATTTGTTTCTGAGTGAACAGGGCCAGGCTGTTTAAAACTCTTCCCTTCACAATATCTAAATGTGTGTTAGGCTCCTTAACAGCTGAGATACATGGGTATAAATTGGTGCTAATAACTTCCTAAAAGTGAAAATTCAAAATTCTTCATTATCTTACTTTGATAGGCCAAGCGCACTAAGAAAGTTGGCATTGTTGGTAAATATGGTACCCGATACGGAGCTTCCTTGAGGAAGATGGTGAAGAAGATTGAAATTAGCCAGCATGCCAAGTATACTTGCTCCTTCTGTGGCAAGGTAAGAACCTCCTCTGCTTCTGCTAGTCTCCAAACCATCCTTAGAGCTTTGCAAGAGTTGCCCCTTTCTGCTCAAAGTTGCCTGGCATGCATGTTTCCTTTATACCTTGATAGTTCTGCCATGCATGCACTTTGGTGCTGTGGGGTCATGTCCCTTTTAATTCTGCATGCTTTAATCGTGCCCTAAAATAGCTACAAATCGGCACCTACAGGGTAAGCACAAGATTGAAAATTTACTTTCATTTCTAATGAAACCTGTATGTGATTGAAAAGAGAAATTTGATTAGAGATTTGTTTTTGAAATCACTTAGTATGTTTATATAAACCTATAGGAATATATATTAAAGTTAGCCCTGGTAATATTTTAGTCACCAAGAGCACTTATGCTAGTGAATGCAATACTCTAGGACTTACCCATCAAGAACAGTGCTTCATGTGGTATTGTGGAATGCACCTTCCGAACCAAAGTACCACACTCAGGAACAAAAAAAAAACCCCAGCTGCAAACGCCACTTACGTGCTAAATAAGAAATAAATATGGATGTTCTTTCATTGATTCAGTTTCCTTATAGGATACAGCAGTAAAATTATAATCCTAGAAAAGATGACCCCAAACCATTTTTGTTTACCATCAGAATAACGGTAAACTTTCACTACTTTATTTATTTTTCACTCAGTTAATTAGGGTGGGGGTTGGTGCTTCGTGTTTTTGCTGTAACTATTTCAGATCAGCTGTGTCAAGGTAAGGGGTCATCTTCCAGCCTAGACTGGGTTAGAGGAAGGCCTTTTTTGCAACTGCATTAACTTGTTTCTCTAGCAGCAATTCTGGATCCAGAATAACCCCTAGGTTCTTAACTGAGTCTGCAAGGGTTAACCGAATCCCATCAAAAGTGGGGAGCAGAATGTCCTTCAAGATCTGCTCCTTCCCAGAGTCTCGTCTGTTTTGTCTGGATTCAGTTTCAGTTTGTTTGCAACTATTTGACCACAGCTGTCAGGCAGTGACTCAAAACCTATAGCCAGTTTGGTGTAGTGGTGAAGAGCGCAGGCCTCTAATCTGGAGAGTCGAGTTTGATTCCCCACTCCTCCACTTGAAGCCAGCTGGGTGTCCTTGGGTCAGTCACAGCTCTCTGGAGCTCTCTCAGCCCCACTCACCTCACAGGGTGTTTTGTTGTGGGGATAATAATGACATACTTTGTAAACCACTCTGAGTGGGCATTAAGTTGTCCTGAAGGGTGGTATATAAATTGAATAATGTTGTTGTTTTTGTTGTTATACTGCATCACCAGGAGATATGGGTAGTGAGATACAGAGCTGGGTTCCTCATCCTCTTGAAGAAGAGTGACAAGTGGAGTGCCTTAGGGATCAGTCCTGGGACCTGTTCTGTTTATAAATGATTTGGATGAAGGTATAGAGGGAATGCTTATTAAATTTGCAGATGATACTAAATTGAGAGGAGTAGCAAATATTGTCAAAGACAGAGTCAGGATACAGGATTATCTTGACAGGCTGGAAAACTGGGCTAAAACAAACAAAATGAATTTCAACAGAGATAAGTGCAAAGAGCCCCTGGGATGGGCAGTATATAAATTGAAATATAAGATTAAATAAATAAATAAAAGTTCTGCATTTAGGTAGGAAAAATCAAATACATAATTATAGGATGGGGATGTTGTTGTTGGGGGAGACTTGTCTTGGCAGTAGTATGCGTGAAAAGGATCTAGGGGTCTTAGCAGACCATACCCTGAACATGAGTCAGCAGTGTGACACAGTAGCTAAAAAGGCAAATGCGATTTTGGGCTGTATCAGCAGAAGGATAATGTCCAGATCACACAATTGATGGTATCTCTTTGCTCTGGTTACACCTCACCTAGAGTATTGTGTTCAGTTTTGGGCACCACATTTTCAGAAGGATATAAACAAACTGGAACATATCCAGAGGAGGGCAATGAAGATAGTGAGGGATCTGGAAACGAAGTCCTATGAGGAAAGGATGAAGGAGCTTGGTATGTTTAGCTTGGAGAGGAGATGACTGAGAGGTGATATAATAGCCATCTTCAAGTACTTGAAGGGCTGTCATGTAGAGCATGGTGCAGAGTTGCTTTCTACTGCCCCAGAAGGTCAGACCAGAACCAATGGGTTGAAATTAAATCAAAAGAGTTTTTGGCTAAACATTTCCTGACAGTTAGAGCAGTTCATCAGCCTTCCTCAGGAGGTGGTAGGCTCCTCCTTTAGAGGTTTTTAAGCAGAGGCTAGATGGCCATCTGACAGCAATGCTTATTCTGTGAACCTAGCAGATCATGAGAAGGAGGGCAGGAAGGGTTACATCAGTGCTTAGTTCTCATGGCCCTTTCTTACATGCCCAGGGTAAAGCTGATCACAACCTTGAGGTCAGGTAGCAAATTTCTCCAGACCAGTTTGACTAGAGATCCTGATGGAGATTTGTCATCTGGGCATGGAGTAAGGGCCACTGAGTGTGTGGGGGGTGGCATTGGGGAATTTCTTGCATTTTGCAGGGGGTTGGACTAGATGACCTTAGAGGTCGCGTCCAACCCTGTGATTCTATGATTCTTTCATCCATTCTTTCATATATTGATGACATCCAATTCCACAGCTACAAATGATGTATCCAAGAGGCGTTATTTACATAGAGGTTGAATAACATGGTGGATAAGATTGCCCCCTGTAGAACCCTGCAAGATTGTTCCTACACTGGTCTTCAACAGCAACCCTTTGAATCCGTTCCCTGAGGAGTCATTTAAAACAATCCAAGACATATCCCCTGATACCTGCTTCTGCTTCCATACACCTCAACGGAATGGCATGATCTACTGTATCAAAGACTGCAGGTAGATCCTAGAGGAGCAACAAAGAAGCATACTCTTTGGCCATTTAGATGAAGGTCATCCACTAAAACCACCAGAGCCATCTCTGTCCCTTAGTCTGGCCTGAAACCAGACTGAAAAGTCTCCAGATCAAGAGATACCTAAGAAGACCTGGAGTTGGTCTGCTACTGCTCTCTTTTAATCACTTCAATTACTAGAAAGGGCAGATTAGAATAAATACAGTCAAATGTTTAGGAAGATTGTAGCCATCTTTTCCCTAGAGAATTACAGAAACACAATCTGAAAGTTGAGATTTCTTATTTGGTCACTTTCTTGTGCATCTTAAGCTCATAATCTGTTCCTACAGAAATGACCATCTTACCCTTTACCATCACTGCTGTGGCTGGCTCCCTCCTTTGCTTTCTGTAGTTTGCTGGGCTTAGGTCAGTTTTGGGCATGTGCTTACCATACTGAAAACTGCTTTGTATATGTGGTGCTGGTCATACATTGATTCATACTTTATGCAGTTCAATGTGTGATTTTATTTTTGTATTCTGTTTTGATGTGTCACATATAAAGTGCTGGAAGAGTGATGTAGTTTGTGTTCTTAGGTGAATGTCTTTCTTACAGACCAAAATGAAGAGAAAAGCTGTGGGTATCTGGCATTGTGGTTCTTGTATGAAGACCGTGGCTGGTGGTGCCTGGACATACAAGTAAGGAGCATTACCAGTGTTGCATTGTGACAGAGTGGGGATGCCTTTTGAAGGGTCTTATTGTCTGCAAGGTAAAAGTTCAGCGGAGAAGTATAGCTGGATTTTCTGGTGTCGTCCGGATTCTTGATGATCTTATGGTGGATGTTTTCTTTCCAAATTTCCAGCCATGTAGTTATGAAGACGTATTTGAAAATCTATCTTAACTGGTGCTTATGAAAAGAAAGAGGAGATGGGGTATACAGAGCATCAGTACTTTGACCGTAAGGCTCTAAAGGCCTCTGCTCCTTTCTTTTCTGTTCCCATCTTTGTCAAAATAAAAATGTCACAGACATTTAAAGTAGGGGAGACTCCAGCATTGCTCCTGAAATCTGTTCTAGTTGAGAATCCCCCTCCCTACAGCTTTGTGAATTCATCAGTTTTAACCCTGGGGAGGGGGATGCTGTCCACCGTTCCCCAGCTGAAACACCCCAACCACTAACTGCAGTATCAGAAAGCATTGTTTAATTGCTAAAACTGCAAATTTGGGTTGAAGGCAGGATAAAAATAAAACTTAAAATTTTGTATTCAGATTAAATTCATAGAATTGTCGTGCAGTTAATTCAGAGTTTTTAATTAAAAGCATGTGTGCTGAATAGAACTTTAAATTTTTTACTAACATTCAAAAATTACTTAAAATATGCACAGATTGCTAAGTATTTGTCTCCTTTGGTGCAATGATGATACTTCTGTTTCTTCCAGCACCACTTCAGCAGTGACAGTGAAATCTGCCATCCGAAGACTGAAGGAGTTAAAAGACCAATAGAAACCTCTTCTTCTCCCAATACTGTCTATATTCCTTCTCCAGCTTTTCAGTCTATTGCTTCTTTTTGTCAATTAAAGAGGGTTGTGAATCTGGATTCCATTTGTCCACAAGCTGTTCATTGTACAATATTTCTTTGATTTTTGCACTGCTAAAAAGATTCAGAGCAGGTTCTGTGTCACATCAACATATCAGAGTTAGTAGATGTGCTTATGCATCATTCCAAATCATAACCAATTGACAAAGTCCACTTGGTAAACATGGGGCTGCCACAGAGTTTTGGATCAGGCATATTCAGGGCGTTTTCCAGTGGGAACTTAATTCCCAGTTATGCACGAGCCTGATTCAGATTAGGACTGGTGTGTGAGAGAGACCAATAGAAACTCCCTGGGTTTGTTTCAGGCTGGGAAAATGGTGTGTTGGGTGGGGTGGGGTGGGGAGAGTGCTTGAGACCCTCCTTGTACCTGAGAACTAAGTTGCCAGTGAGAACTCTTTGAATACATCTGTTGAAAGGCCGTGGGGGGCATTCAGACTTCGTAATATATGAAATCAGTCATCAGGTCTGTTCTGGCACATAACAAAATGCAATAATAAAAATCCCAATAAAGTAAACTGAAAAGTTAGGCACTTTAAAAGTGGCACTGGCTCATTTTCAGGTATCACTTGAAACTGTGTGGTAACTGCTAGAAAACAGGCAACTCCACTAAGCATGGTTCTGTAATGCATCAAACCAGAATCTGAAACCATGGTCATAGCCGAAGTTAGTCCTAACAGCGGTTTCTTGTGAAGCAAAAACATGAACATCCTAACTTGTTCTCTGGCCTGCTTTTACTGCAATGCAGGGCCAGGATACCAGTTCAGTCTCTGAGGGGGCAAGAGCAAAGGCAATGCAACCAGCATTTTTTGAGAGTTCGAGGACATGCTGAATCCTACTTTCACAAGTTAACAACAGTTAAAATAAACCATGGTCTTGTGTTCTGTCAGAACTATTGAATGGGAAAGTTGCACACATTCTTATTTCTCTTCCAAATAAATTGATGGGCACAATTGTTTAATCTTTATCATCTGTCTAAGTTTCTTTAAACCAAAATGTTATCTCGATATATAATGGAGCTCAAGGGGTGAGCTGGAATAGAGGGAAAGTATAGGTTGGAGGCTCCTGGTTATTCAGTGAGGTGATCGGTTACTGATAGTAATGGGAGTAGTATGACAGCAGGTAGCAGTCTCAAAATTTAGTATTTAATTTCCCCTCAAGCCTTCAAAATGGTTTCTAAATTGTCAGCAAATAGCTATGATTTCCACACTCATACTTCTCTGTAACCTCTCCTACAACTAAACACTATTTTTTACTGACCTCTGTAAACGACTGCATGCTGAGCAAGTGCTAGCGGCAGAAAGCTCCACCTGAGATAGATCTTGAATTTGAGATGCCTTTGCCGAATTTCTCCTTGGCATGTATGCCGTGGCTGCTAAGAAATGGTGATTCTTGTGTTTTTCCTAAATGTAATGCCTTAAAAACACCCGCACCCTTTACCTCTCCTTTTAAAATGCTGACTAGGTAGATGGTCAAGGACAAAAAAGGGCGCACAAGATCCAAAGGTGGTGGAGAGTAAAGTGATGATGGAACAATAGAGATGAGGGCTAATAGTAGGTGGTAAAAATACGGGGTTGGGATCCATCCCCACCGCATGCAGCGCACAAGAAGCCCAACTGCATGAAGCAGGACTACTGAATTGTAGCAGGACACACGTGCTAAAGCCTTCGACTCCACTGCTGCATGTGTTGCAGTGAGCTCACCACACGGCACCTGCCCACAGCCTTATAGAACTAGTGCTCTGTAGGAATCATTTGCTTTATGTAGTGGAAGTGCCCAGTTGCTTGCTACTAACTAGCAAGCAACTGGGCAGTTTTAGGTTCAAAGCCTTACATGGTCTGCAATTTGCACACCTTTCTCTTGAATGCTGTACTCACCACTACAAGAAGCCTTGCTTGCTTGTATTGTTGCAGCACATGAAGATTGTGGTGAGAACAGCTTTCACAGCAATTCTAAATTCTGAAGAAGGGAACTCTGACTTGAAAAATTACACCCTGAAAATCTTGTGGGTCTCTAAGGTGCCACTGGACTCAAATTCTGCTGCTCTACTGCAGCCGAATGCAGCTGCCTACCAAGCATCCTAAATTCCAGAATCTCCTTTGGGAAAAGATTTGTAAAGTCTCCTCTCAAGCTTGTGAAGTCTGCTAAACAGGCTATTCTCAGCAGGTGTTCAGTAGATTTAAGATTAACTTTTCTCAATTTTATTTGGAGGTAATGAAGGCTGAGCTTTTGGAAAAGGTATAAAAAAGGTATGTGGACTTTGAGCAACAGGTGTGCAATTGTTCATAAATTGTAGACTAAGTTGGATAGTGTACATGCATTCAATTATTAAGGGGTTCTGATGGAAAAAAAGGTCTTTGAGCCAAGACCAAGTGGGGTTCAGTTCCCGCAATACCTATTTTTATGGCTGCTCTGTTGGGAATGTTGGATCTTGTACTTGAAAGAAGCAGCAAATGTCTCCCTCACTGTATTTTCCATAGAATTATAGTCTATCCCACCACCTCCCAAACCTATGCAAATGTTGGCAAGTTTGGCACAGTCTTGCCTGTGTTTCTGTGATACTGAGTGCTGAGATTTAAGTAATGAAGTGCTTGCTGCCCAACAGGGATGAAATTGCCAGGGACTCCATTCACCTTTCCTGTCAGGACTTACATAGGTTACAGAAAGTGTTGTGGATTTTAACTTTAAATCATTAAGATGTTTTGAAACTGTAGGCCTGAGAGCCTGTTTTGGTTCTTGTATAAATGCAGTTTTTCACTGTTCGGTAATTTAGTTTTCAACCTTGAAAGATAATTTATGAATAAATGGTTTTCTGCCCAGAAAAAAACCCCAGAACAAGTGGAACAGAGTTTGCAACAATTACTTCTATGGGATGCTCAGAGGTATCTTGCACGATGCATCTATAGGGTACGAATCAGAAGATTTAATGAAGTCATGTGCTGGCCTATGTAATAGCTGCGACATAACCTGGCCACACCTTATAAACAGTCATTTAAAATTCAGTGCTGCTTTCCCCTTTTTTGGCAAAGCTGTGGGTAAGCAGCTTTGGAATATAACCTTTCTAAATGTCAATTTATATGTGGTATACCAGTATTCTATGTATCTACACCAGGGGTGGGCAAATTGCGGCCCGCGGGCCACATGCAGCCCGCTACAGAGTTGTTTGTGGCCCGCCAAGACAGTCAGAAAAATCTGCCTTGAACCGAGATTTCCTTCATTTCCTTCATTCCTACATTTGTCTCATTAAAGTGATTCTAAAATTAAATGTGCTTGCAGCTATAGATATGAAATTTGCACAATAAATAAATTGAATAAAACTACCACTATTTTATTTAATTTATATTGATTTTTATGATACAATTTATACCTTTTCTGAAATGCAAAGTTAACTAATGAATGCAATCATTTTAAAAGGTGCGGTCCTCCGCTAACCTCTGCTCCCACAAAGTGGCCCCCAAGCCAAAACAATTGCCCACCCCTGATCTACACAATACTGTGGTGTTTAAGCAGATCAGAGTAATAATTTTTGCCTTATGTTCTGGCTGTTGCTTTAAGTGTGATCCTACTGGGTAGCTCTCTGTTGTTTAATAGGTCAGTTTTAGAATTGCTTATGCTCTGTTTTGGTATCTCTTCAACTTTGCCACAAAGGGTCCTCATTGTATAGGCCATTTAAATTCTTTCTTGCATAGGAAGCAAAGCAGGCATTTGACAACCTAAGGAAAGCAAGAGCAGAATCAGGTCATCAGGGGCCCTTGTTGTATATGCACCCACCCATTCCGGGGGGGGGGGGGGGGCTGTTCCCCTAAGGGAAGGGAAGCTATCCCCACATGCTCCTTACCCTTTTTATTCTTTCGTGCCTGAAACATAAGTTAACCATGCCTAGAGAAAAATGTTTCCTGCAACAGAGCAAAGTGAAGACGTGGACGGGGGCATTGCTTAGCTTCCCTTGCCTGTGCATTCCTTTCAAAACAGACTCTTACACCCTACTTTCACTGCACGTGACTGAGACGGTACTCTTTTCCCTAGAATTATTAGCAGTGATAGAAGGGAGATGTGCACTGGGAAAACAGCACAGCTGTTATTAAACTGTTCTGTCCATTATGTGTGCACAATTGGTAAGATGACAAAACACTTCTGCCAATCACTGGAGTGGGGGAGTAGCATGGCATCTGATTCTGCCCCCCCTCCCCCCATAGCTAAACTTCCACTGTGCCTTTCTTTCAAAGGAAATGTATGTAAAAATGGCTGGATCCCCATCTCAAACTGGAAAAAGGGGAATTGGAAAGTGTGTGAATGGTCTAGTGTCTTTTACACCACATTACATCAATTGGGAGGGCAGCTCCATAGACTGGATTCCCAGACTCTGTACCTGCAAGTAAGGATGCTATTTAAAAAGAAAAGCCCCCAATCCATTACAAACAGGAGTCTTGTGGCACTTTTAAGGATCCCTCTGGAATAGTCATACTCCTCATTATCTTGGCTTGAAAGACTATGGGCAAGTCTTAACCATCTTCCATTACAATAAGGTGCAGAGGATTATCAGCTACCACAAACTGGTTTGGGTAACAGAGGTCCCTAAACTGAACAGACCCAGGAAGGATGTGTGTGTGGACAATTTAGGATCTGTAGTGCTGTCCAGAGAGACCTGCCTTTGTAATCAATGGGATAAAGGACAAACTTGTAGAAAGCTGCTGTTCTTGCACCAGATAGACATGTTTCATTGAATTGGAAAAAGGCAAGGCAATTGTTTTTGGCATCCCATTTAATTTATTCCAACTTTCTCACAGTTCAGCAATCAAAAAAGAGAAAAGAAAAGCTCTGTGATTTCTCTACAGGTACAAATTGCAATTGAGAGCTGATGCTTGCAAGGTTTACATGGAAAAGCAGTCCAATTTTTAAAAAGCACCAATTTTTCTTATTAGGCTTTGCAATGTGAAATCTGAGTGTTTCCCATGGAGGTGGGATACTCCAACGACACTCCCATCACCTATAGATCTCTTGATGTTCTCAGTGTAGCTATAACCATCATTGAAAGTTTGAGGAACAGGTGAAATTCTCCATCAAGGCACAAGTCCAACTGTTCTCATTCGGTCCTAAATGAACTGGAATAGTAAAGTAAATTAAAGTGGATAGAAATTATTTGCTCAGGGATGAGTGTAGAATTCCAAAATGTTAATGCCGAGCTTGGGGAGATGAGATAGGCTGAGCAAAAAATTCTTTTTGTCATACATGACAAAGAGTATCTTAGGGTATTTGCATCACCATGTGGGTATGAGATGGCCTTCATTACAGCCATCTTCTTTTGCAACAGGTTCTCCTCTGCCACCTGTCATTCAACTGGTCCAGCTTTGGACAGTGGACAGCTTCTCCAGTGCATGTGGATGTTCCCGTCATTTTCTCGCATGCCCCTGCTCACTCTTGTGGAGCTAATCCAGCAACTTCACCCAACTTTGGCTTCCCACTGTGGCATAATCAAGTAGCCAATGTCAGAAGATTCTCCTGTTACAAAATCTTCATGACCATCAACGAGACAGGAAATATGGAACTTCGTGTGCATGTGACCCAAAGTCCCCATACCAGCTACAAGGCCTTTGTAACATGTGAACTGGCCCCTCAGCTGGTGGCTGTATGTTTTGCCATAATGTTTAAATCTCACTCCTTTTCTTGCAGATAATCCCTGCCTTGCAAATCAAACTAAAAGTGAATTCCTATAGTCCAGTCCTCTTAGGGCAGGGTTTACATATATTTGTATCTAGAGTGGTAAGTGGTAACTCACCAACAGGAAGTTTTTAGAAGTTTTCTCTCAGAGATGGTAATTGACAATTTTCACAGGGGGTTGTTTCAGACCAACAGCAGCATGTGAAAATGAGGCATAAAGCCAATGGCTCGTCTCCTGCCATCTGTTTCCAATGACAAAGGAGGGGGGGTGATATTTGCTGACCCCCCCCATCACTGCAAATCCTTATGATGCTCATGTGAGCCTGCTAGTGCCTATGAACAATATTTCAGGGGGCTGCTGCAAGGAGAGGCAGGAAATCTTGGTCCATGAGTATCACACTGCTCATGGATGTTGTATGACACAAGCCTTTCTCCTGAGGAAGACTATACCATCTCGAGTGAAAAAGAAAAAGCCCACTCAAGTCCCTGCTGCTCATAGTTACTCATGACTCTTTCACAAAAGGAGGAAAGGTATGTCTATCAGCTTTTCTTCTCAAATATATTGCATTGTTTAAACAAAACAAAAATACCCAGCCTCCAACAATTACAATGTGTATGACTCTATCCATCGTCCTGTAAATACAAACTGGTATCTCTAATACATGAAAACATCATTGCCTGTGCAGCTGCTAAGTCCTTCCCAGCATTTGCATGCTCTATAGCAGAAACAAAACAAGAGTGTGAAACCATCTCAGAGCAACATCAATCCAGTCTGGGGAGCTGAATGTTCAACAGCACATCTCTCTCAGCTCCATGGTATTTTTTAACAAAAAGGAGGGTTGGTGGCAGCAGCTCACAAGTGTGGGTTTTAAATGGGTTTTAGCTCATTAGGGGGAAAAAACCCAGAATTCTGTCCCCCCAAAACCCCATCCCACTTTTAAAATGTTGCTATGACTAATCTGGGAAAGGATGACCCATAGGTATTAAAGTTTGGCGCTTCTTGGGATTAAGGCTATAAAGGCAATGCAAGGCATATGCAAAAGGCTAGTGTTGTCCCTCAGCTCATGGAAGAAAATTCTTAATGAATGAGTTAAGGGGGATTGTACTTCATGCTAAGTGCAATGACTTGTGGGGGAAATATGGTGGCCAGGTATAGCTGTCTTCCAGCCCAGGCCTCCCAAGATGGAAAGTGGCATTCCAGCAGAAGGTGTGCTGGACGAGGGAATCTCTTTACCCTTCACATGTGCTAGCAACCCACTATCATGCCAAAAGGGGACCAAAAGGAACAGTTTGTCAGAGCTCAGGCAACGAGCGGTATTTACAATCTTTGGTGTATGTCTGGACTGGGAAGTGGTTGAGACAGATTCTCTCTTTCAGCCTGGTAGGTAAATAACCCTTGGTTATTTAGAGAGGTGGGAGGCGGTGGTGGGTGAAGGACTGTACAGCCGAGAAGGCAGCTCTGCCGCTTCTCCCATTAAGCTCTTTGTACTGCTTGCTTGTGGCAAGGCTGCTAGTGAACAGGAAAGGTGCTCATTCTCAACTTTTCAGCAGAAAAGGCGAGAAGCCAGTCCCTACCCAGCCAGCCAGTTGTGCAAGCAACCAAGAGGCATGTGAAGTCAACAAAAGCTAAGATCTCTTGGAATTAAAAACACAAAACAAATGCATTGAAAACCCATGTAAAATCCAGCACTAGGGCTCGGCTAACCTGCCTGCCAGTAAGTAGGAACATGTCCATCTAGTTCACATGTGCTCCTCGGTCCTCTTGCTCATGCCCAGTGTAGAAGAGGTGGCATTCAGGATCTCCTCGGATGGTAGGGGCCCCCTGAATCGTTTTCCCAGTGTTGGGATTAACACACCAACATTCTCCTCGCTGGCCATTCACTGACATCTTGCACTAAACATAGGGAAAGAGTAGAACAAAGAAGAAAAAGCTGTTGGCTAGAAGCAAACTTTATGTAAGCTTCACTTAGACTACTCCTGATTTTACAGTTGCTGGACTTTGTGACATCAGTAGGGCTTAGTGTTGGCACAGAAACTGCAAAGTAGTTGAAGGGGAATGGAGCAATTTCTTCCCTATTTCCAATATTTTTGGACCAGCCTGCTGCTTACAGAAGAAGTGAAATTTTCCCCTCAGGGCTGTCTCCATGCACAGAAATCATCACTGGGTACAGGAAAATGGTTTATTTCATCTCCTGAGAAGCATGGCAAATGTAATTTTGAATGTAAGGGCTATGGTTCTCAAACCTCTGCCTGCAATTGTATGTGGAGTGAAAGGCTCAAATGCTGAGCTTTGACAGGCAAAAGACCCCAGCTTTAAATCCCTCACAAAGCTCACTTGGTGACCTTGGATCAATCGCTTGCAGCCTAATGTCCTTCACAGAGCTGTTATGAGAACACTCACTCACTCACTCTCTCCTTTCTTGAAGGAATGGCAAGATAAAATGTGATCGACACAGTTTTACCAACAAGATATCACTCTATTTCAAAGTACACAACACCTTCTCACCCCTCCCCACACCCAGGAACCAGCATTGTATTTAGCTAGGGAGTTCGTTCTATGGGGTAGAGGCTTTCAGTGGGAAAGACAGACAGCCATTGGGGGGTGAGAGCAGTGAGAGTGTAGAGGAACTGGAGAAAACATTGCATAGCAACAAGCATAAGCGTGACCTCTGCCTCTTTCCCCTTTGCTTCTGCTGCAAGGAACAGCAAGGCTTGCCTATGGCAGAAGCTGCACCCTCACAAATTTATTGAGGGTTCAGTAAAGTGACATTTAAACCATTTCTTATCCAATACATTTTTATTCTGCCCTTCCTCTGAGGAGCTCCAGACTGCATAACATTAGCCTCTCTTTCTCTATTTTATCCTCACAACAACCCTATGAGGTAGGTTAGGCTGAGTGTGTACTGGTCCAAGGTCACCGAACGAGCCTCTATGGCAGAGTGGGGATTTGAACCTAGGTCTCCCACATCCAAGTGCAACACTTTATGCACTACACCAAGCAGGATCTTATAAATAAGCTACCATGAAGGGAGTTTCCTGCTTGGCAATAGGAAAGGCAAAGGATAAAAAGGGAATGGGAGGCAACATTATGGAAACGAACCAAAAGGGCTGGCCCACATAATATAATCAGAGCACATATTGGTACAAGACAAGGCAGTGTACAAAGCAGGGTTTATTAGACACAGGTAGTCAGCTCCCTTTAGGGAATTAACTTACGGTAAGTGGGATTAGCCACAGCTGTATAGCATGGACATGCCAAGATCATTAGACCTGGGGGGAGGGGGAGATTGGGATTGTCTCTTTCATCCCTGGGAAGGGAACCTCAAAGCAGCTGCAACTTATCTGTGTCCGAGCAGAATTACAAGTGACAAAAGGCACAGATTGGACACTTGTCTGCTTCCCTCAAGTTTTGATGGGAAATGTAGGCATCCTGGTCTCGCAGCTTCGCTCTCTGACTGCTGTCCAATGGACTTTTCAACTGTCACTTGTCCAATATTCCGCCAAGCTGCCTACATTTCCCATCAAAACTTGAGGGAAGCTGACAAGTGTCCAATCTGTGCCTTTTGTCACTTGTGGTCCTGCTCTTACTCAGCTTGTCCAGCAGAGTAGCTGCAAATTATGCTAGCTCACCTTTAGAAAGGGGAGATGCACAGGGATGCATCTTCTTGTACTGTTTCCCAAGGGAAATCCTGAGAGAATGGCAAGTATTCCTCCTGAAGGAGAGCTGACTGGGACAGAAGAGGGAACTCCCAGCTCCATGATCTGCATCCCAGCTTCCTACGAGATGCACTGACCTCCTTGCTAGTGGAGTCAGAGGCACAGAAGATCAACCAACCCCCACCCCCTTTTACCCTTCAGAGGCTGATACAATCCAGACCCACGCTGAGTGACAAGTGGGGCTGCCTGCAGTCAATTCTAAAAGGCACGTGAGGGGAGCCATGAAGGTCATCTTGGGCCAAGCATTCGCTCTTCGCTTAACCTACCTTACAGCTTTACAGGGTTGTGTGGATCAAATGGAAGAGGACAGAATTGTGTGAACCATCCTGAGCTCTTTGGTGGAAGAGCACAACACACAGCAATACACATCCAGGATTATACAGGTCTTTGGGAGAATTTGAACCTCTCTCTATAAAGAAGGGCTGGGGCTTCCTGGCAGGTAGGACAGAAATAACTGACTGGGGTTTGCATTCCAGACTCAGGACCAGGGTTATCGGAGAAGGTGCAAGTCACTGTTTGAAGTCTTTTGGCTAAAGCAGATCTAAGGGATTAGGTTTGGTTTTTTTTATTCCCAGCAAAGACACAGACTCCCCACCTCACATTTTGTTTCAGCAGACTTCTTTAGAGGGGAACAAGATCCTGGCTCTGAAATCCAACTGCACTTAAATTAACTCTAAAGGATTTTGACATCTTGGACTATGCCTCTTTTCTGAGGAGAAAAGAGAAATATGAGAGGCATTTCTTTGTAGGGAAAATCTAATATAATTTCTTGAAATTTTCCTGGACTCGTTTTCATGAATCATTAGCGGAGCTTCCAATGTTGTGACAGGGTCCACCTGACACAAAGGCCTGAAAGTTCAATAAAACAGAAGTCCAGCAGCACTGTAAAGACTAACAATATTTACTTCAGCATGAGCTTTCGTGAGTCAGAGTTCACTTCTCCTGAGGTGAGCTCTGATTAGCAAAATTCCATGCTGAATAAATGCTGTTAGCCTTAAAGGTGCTACTGAACTTCTGCTTTGTTTTGCTATAAAAGACGAGGATAGCTAGGCCACCCCTCTGAAAATGCAATGTCTTTCTAAAAGGAAAAGTACTAACCCTCCCCGTGCTTGTCAAGTGCTTGCATAAATTCAGCACTATACATCAGCCTGAACCTACAAGTAAAGTTGACTGATGGTAGAGAAGACCCTGAAAAGAGTTAGGACTTGTAAAGACATTCCATGTTTCAGGTGGAGCCCTGCAGTGTACCACTGTGAGCATGAGAAGAGTTGAGAAAACTAGGAAATCTTCCCTTGGGGAAATCACAATAGGCTGGTGAGAGAAGCTTGCTCTCCGTTGTGTTTTCTTTAGGAACTATCTTGGCTGGATACCATCAGATGGCCTGATTCCACAAGGAATTTCCTATGTTTCCCAAACCCTGCTATAAATTCTGCTGTGCTTGTGCTAGTCCTGTTCAGGCAACATGGATCTGCAGAGACCAGCCCTGGATGAATAGGGGAATAGAGTCCCCGATCCCTTAAAAAGCAGCCCCTAAGCACTCTCCCCACTTGCCTGTTTGAGATTGTAAAGGCCTTGCTTGTCACAGTTTGGGATATTCAGGGAATAGAGGTGTTCCAATGGACCGCGCTCATCTGGCAGTCGCATGGTTGAGATGCGTTCCAAGACCTGATCCAATTCCTGCTGGCAAGAAGTCTGTAAAAGGCCAAGAAAACAGGGCAAAAAAATCAATCAGAACAACATTGGGATTTCAGTCAAAGCAATGGCAAAGACCCTTGGGTTTGCTTCTTTTAAATGCATGTCAGGCAGAATCAAGGACTCCCCACCATGGGCTGCACATTAGGAAGACGTGATGTTCACAGTTCTAGCTTATGATAGCTTTACCCAACCAGATTTTTTTTAGAAAAAACGGGACTCCCCACCCTCCACTCCAAAGCACCAGCAAAATTGGCTAACACAGCTCACGTCCCCTATAAATTCACACCATCTCAGGATTGCTGGACTGTAAAATAAGGAACGAAGAATCCACACATTGTGATACATTGATGACTTCCCAAGGATCCAAAGAGGCTATACAACTAGCATACATACACACATGCAGCTGACCTTCCTCAGCATGAGAACACTAGCTTGCCCTATCTTTGACAAATGGATTGGGGCGGGGGGGGGGGGGAGTGAAGACTGATGCCTCCTGAATGGAACTGGATCTTTTCCTGTTCTAAATATGCTGCTTTGGACAGGTCAACAAAACTGTTCAAAGATCTTTGCAAATATTCAGATCGTAGCATTGCTTTCCCCTGCCTCCTTCCTAATAATATTTATAGGAAGTGAGTTATATACCCAGCTCCCACGACGTTACAAACTAAGGTGATCAAATTAATCTCAAACACTATCATCATTAAAGGAGCTTAAACAAATGGTGCTTTAAATAAAGGTTTTCACAGAAATCCACCACCCATCACGCTCGCAAAGAAGAAAGACTGAGCAGCATCTGGTGTGGAAAAATACAGAAAATGATACCCTGTTTCACAACCTTTTGGCTCAACTGTATTTATTTAAAACATTTGTATAATGCTGTAGTTGTATGTATGCAATGGTATATTCTTCCACTGAGAATATACAACTGGATCTGTTAACCTCTCTTATACATATCATTTCCCCACAATTAAAAATAATTATTTGAATAGAGGGAAGGGAGATTTTTCTGCAAACCCAGGAGAACCTCCTAGACAGAAAATCTGAAAATAAAAATATATGGATAAGCAAGTTCTGTACTTGCATGGACTTTGTAACTCCAATAAAAAATGCCAACTGAGAACTTGTGAGATCATGGACAACATTCTGAGGGAGATTTTTAAAAACAACTTTTTATTTCTGATATAAGAACAATAATGCAATGGTAACAAGTTTCCAAATATTTTAAACTAAGTTAATGAGTCAAGTAAAGAACATTTTCACAGGTGTTAACAATCAATAAAGACAAATGTCTACGTGATTATTAGGTACAGCATAATCTTCGATAAGATGCTCCATGATAGTTTAAGAAAGGAAACTATCCATAAAGATTGAATGGTAATTAGGATTCTCAGAAGAAGCTATTTGATTTGTTATTTTATCAGAAATTAAAAGATCCCAGTCCTATAGTCATCTTAGCTGCTATTAGCATTATTGAGATGAAATCTTTCCTAGAGATAGGTACCTTAGTTTCGCGCCATAAGTTCAGTAATATAGCTTCTGGTTTGCGACTTATTGTATGGCCTATAATTTTTTCAATTATGTTAATAACCAAATCCCAATACATTTGAATCTTTGGGCACATCCACCAGCAGTGTAGAAATGTGCCAGTTTGCCCACATAGTTTCTAGCATCTGGGATCTTTATTAATTCTACAATAAAAAAGCTTTAATGGAGTCAGGTACCATCTTGTATAGATATTAAAGGCTTGAAGTTTAATGTTTACAGATTTGGAAGTAAATAATTTGGATGACCAGATTTGGTTCCATTGTTTGCCTTTATATCGCCCTGAGGGAGATTTTAAAAAAGAATTACAGAGGGAGAGAATGCGGCAGCCCAGAGGGTTGGGGAGGGGAGGAGAATGGCGAGGGTGGGTGAGATGAGAAAAGGAGGGCAAGGGCACTGCTTGGAGCCAGCAATCAGCCTGGTGTCAGAGGAGGGCTGAAGGAGAAAGCACACACACACCCTTCCCACCACTGCCCAATGAAAAAGGGACAAGTTGCAGTGGGGTGTACGGGATCTCTCTCTTCTGCAAATATTTTGGGTCTCTTGCTTGCAACTTCTAATCAGGGTGACATATCATCCTTATCTGATCTAGCCACCAGCATCCCTTTTTCTTTAAGTGCCTGCTTTTTAGTTTTAAAAACATAAAGGTCACCCACAAGGAATTAGAGTGCCAAATCCATAACAGATGCACTCAGCCCACAGTAGGACTGGAGAGAGATGGAAAACCAGTTTTCCATCTGACAGTAATTGGATGACAGATCTCCAATAAAGACCAGGGTTGCAGAGGAGAGCCAGTTTGGTGTAGTGGTTAAGAACACAGGATTCTAATCTGGAGAACCGGGTTTGATTCCTCAGTCCTCCACTTGAAGCCAGCTGGGTGACCTTGGGTCAGTCACAGCTTCTAGCAATCTCAGCCCCACCCACCTCTCAGGGTGTTTTGTTGTGGGGATAATAATAGCATACTTTGTAAACCGCTCTGAGTGGGTGTTAAGTCATCCTGAAGGGCAGTATATAAATTGTTGTTGTTATTATTATTAATATGCTGGTACTCTAGTTTCTGCCCAAGAAAATGTCCCCAAAACTTTTCAGCCACTCAGACTCTGTTTGGAAGCTGGCCAATGAGGAAATAGTGAACTAGATCAGTGTGAGTAGCAACCAAAAACACAGCAAGGGAGAGAGAGGAAAGCCCCATAGTGGCACAGGGAGAATCCAAGAAGTGAAGTTTTGGGAGCAGCATCAGCAAGCTAGTTAGGGGGAAAGATCAACAGCTAAAAGCAAAAACTATTATCCCTGCATCTGGACTGACAATACCAACTGTAATGTTGTTGGGCCCTGACCTGGATAGGCCAAGTGAGCCTGATCTTGTTAGATCTCAGAAGTTAAGCAGGGTCGGCCTTGGTTAGTAATTGGATGGGAGACCTCCAACAAAGACAAGGGTTGCAGAAGAAGGCAATGGCAAACCACCTCTGTTAGTCTCTTGCCATGAAAACCCCACCAGGGGTCACCATAAGTCAAGTAGAGGGCAGGATTTCATTTCAATGTTGATGGACAAGTGGGAGTCAAAGCATTCCTCCTAGGCCCTGCCAAAATACAACAACCTAAAGAGGAATCTTCTGTTTTATCTTCTCCGTTTCTCTGGACTGAATGCAGCTTTGAACATTGTAAGTAGCTGGAGGGGGCACCATCTTTTTACCATCCACAGCAAAACGTTTTAAATGTACAAAGTACCAGCGCATATTCAAGATCTATGCCATAATATTCAGCATGGGTTTTTACTTTGAAGGATCAGACCAAGGGCCATCAAGACCAGCATGCCTTCCAAAAATTCCAGCAACTTTGACTTCTGGAAATTGCCTAGCAGTCCCCAGTTGATTATTATCAAACTTCTTATCAAACTTTTTTCTTTTAGTAGTCCTGCTCCTGTGTTTTGAGCAACAGCTTGGCAAATATTAATTCACCAGGTGAAGACTTCCCCACCACTTTGCACCAGGAAAAGCTTTGTTTTCTACACAGCTGTAGGGCTAGAGAAAAATAAGCTTGCAAGCCTAGAAACACATCGCCTGTAAGGTATATGGTGGGACACAAACAATGCTTCTAACGCTGTTGTTAACGCTGTTAATGCTGCCCGTGTTCCCCAGAAACAAGATGTTGAGAAGCTTTTCAGGTTGCCATGGGAGAAGGAAGATGAGAAAGTTGCACACTTGTAAGCAGAAATCCTCTGCCGATGGAAAAACTCTGGGAGACCTAAGCCTATATGTTCATTTCATCAGCTGCCAGTCACTTGTTCAAAGCATGCCTGGTTTTATAGACTTGATCATATTCCTTTACCCATGTGTTCTCTTTTAGCTTCTAAAATGTAACCGTTTTCATTGTACCTTCTCTATACCTTACCCTGCTCGATTGCTTTTTGAAAACATCAGGTTTCAAGGCACCCTTAATTTATATTGGGATCTTGTGATGGATATTATGACAAAAACATCTCTATTATTCTGTCTGCCATTTAAACATACTGAAGTTATGTTTCTGCATGTCTTCCACAAGGCCTTCAACATTTTCTGCAGCAGAAATCTACTTTAGAACATTAAGTATAGGCGTATTTTCACCATATGCCACTTTACTCTGAATTCAGTAAGTTTTCATTTCCCACTTGTGACTGACTTCTATAGTTCTTCTCTTTCTGTTTTAGACTTGGTAATCACAGCAGTCATGCTACTATCTAATAACTCCTATCTTTCCTTGATTATCACTACCACTATGTGGCGCTGCAAACCAATATTCATTTCTGGCTTCATTCACAAGTATACTTTATCATTATTAGAGCCAAGTAAAGCTAAAAGTAACAAAGTTGCTTATCTGTTACTATTATTCTTAAAGAGCATCCCACAATCAAATGCACATGTGTGACTAGAACTGCCAAATCCCTCCCTGTCCCCACAGCAGCCTGAGGTACACATGAAGCTGCATCTCACACAGAATCAGACCGTTGGTCCATCAAAGACAGTATTATCTACTCAGACTGGCAGCAGCTCTTCAGGGTATCAGGTTGAGGTCATTCACATCACTTACTACCTGATCCTTCTAACAGGAGATGCTGGGAACTGAACCTGATACCTTCTGCATGCAAAACAGAGGCTCTTCCATTGTGCCACTGGTCCTTTCCCCACCTATTGGTCCGTCCCCTAACAAAGGCTAGATATAGGAAGGAGATTCCATTTACACAGTCTTGCATCCTCGGAAGTGTGAGCCAAACAATAGTATATCAAGGCCTAATTCTTCTAAACAGCAGATGAGGAGATTAGCCTATCTCTGAACCATACCACTTTGGATTGTGGAGAGGAGGAATTCATATTAAAAAGTGCCTGGTACATAAAAAGTAATGTCAAGGAGAAGGGCTAGTATGAGTTGGAAGCCAAGTGTGTTGTTCTTATCATGGCAAGAAATGGGGACCACAATGGGAAACTCTTCAACACGGTCAGAGCAGAACCAGAACCAGAACTTTCAAAGACAACAGGCAAGTGCGCAAGATATCTTCTGATAACAGAGTCTGGTGAGTGTTCCAGCTCTCCTCACATCTGCTCATCTCCCTTCTAGTTCTGTTCTTTTCATTTAGTCAGTTGCCTCAGAGAATTCTCTTGAGGACAGAATCTGAGAGCCAAACTACAAATGACAAATTATAGGAGGACTGCACATAAAGGGAGTCACAATGTTAGCCGGGAAGCTGAGTTTTAAAAGAAATCAGAAGGCTTTGTCAATTTCCCCTCTCTACAGAGACCCCAAGATCCTTCCTAAGGCTCTGTCAGTTTCACCTCCCATTCTAGGAGGTGAAAAGGAAATTAACAAACCCTCTGAGGAAGGATCTTGGGGTCTCTGTAGAGAGGGGAAATTGACAAACCCTCTGAGGAAGGATCTTGGGGTCTCTGTAGAGAGGGGAAATTGACAAAGCCTTCCGATCTCTTTTAAAACTCAGCTTCCCGGCTAACATTGCGACTCCCTTCATGTGCAGTCCTTGTGTAAGTTGTCATTTGTAGCTTGGCTCTGAACATCACAGATCCCAGCCAACCAAACAGAACTGATGAAAAGGAAGACCTTCCTCTCCCTGTATAAAGTATCCACTCTTTTTTTCTTTAAGCATTTTAACCCGCCTTTCCTCATGGCTCAAGGTGGCTTACAATAATAGATTAAAAACATTTCCAACTAAAACCAAAATAAAATAACCCCCAATCCACCCCCCACTAAGATGCCTGCCATTCAAACTCCCTCAAAAGCCCTGGCAAACAGACAGGTCTTGCAGTGCTTCCTAAAGTTTTCAAAGGTGGGGGATCCCCTCACCTCTTCAAGGAGCCCATTCTACAGTGCTGACCCGATTAAGAGCCTAGGGGTTACACTGGATCCAGCACCACTGCTAGGAAGGAAAAAAGCCTTCTCCCAACTCAGACTAGCCTGGAAATGGCCCCCTACCTTGACATAGCTGATCTAGCACCTGGATTCATACCACAGTAACACTGAGACTAGACTACTGTAACGCTCTTTACACAGTTCTCCCATAAAACTCAACTTGTAGACTCCAGCTGGTGCAAAATGCTGCAACTTGCTGCAGTAGAACAGCAGGTTTTGAGTTCAGTGGCAATTTGAGATCAATAAGATTTTCAAGGCACCTGAAAAATGGAACTTTGACTCTTAAAAGCTTATATAGTATTTTGACTCTCAAAAGCTTATACCCTGAAAATCTTGTTGGTCACTAAGGTTCCAGCAGACTCAAATCCAGCTGTCCTATTCTGCAGTTACTCCACTGGCTACCCATCAGTTACTGGACTCAATTGAAGGTTTTGACTATTCCACACAAAATCCTTCAGGGCCTTGGCTACTCATATCTGCAGAAATGCCTCTCTCTATATGCTCCACTAAGGCAGCTTTGCTCATACAAACAAGGCCTTCTGCAGATACTACCCTGCAGTTAGGCTAAATCAACAGCTGCCTGTACATGCACATTCTTTGAGATGGCCCCAACTTTATGGACTGGCTTATCTGAAGAGGTTAGAAAAGCTCCCATTCTTTTCATTTTCCTTAAATCATGAATTATTCAGGAGGGCTTTTTTACTCTGGTAGTAGGGCTGTGCTTTAAGAAATGACCCAGAGATCCTTTGGTACAGGGACAGGGAATGTATACTATACCTCTGAGTATGGTCGTTTGATGTAGATATGCTCCTACTGGGAAGTTTCTGCATCATTTAAATATGTCATGTTTAATTATGTATGCTTTGTTTCAGCAATGTTTCACCTCTGTATTCCAACTTATGCTTCTTTTCAAATTTCTGGAAACCCATACCCTATTGTATTGTTTATTGAATGTCCTAGCTGTTGATCGTATTGACATGCACTGTGTAATCTGCCTTGTCTCCTCGACCAAGGTAGATTATAAATAAATAAATGAATAAAATTTTTAAAAAACTAAAAACCATGGGTGAGAGAATAAAATCTTGTTGGAACTTCACAAGACAAATCCCCCCCTTCAACTGGTACCAGCTTGAGGCAGAGGCTTACGATACTGTTTCAGAAACAGCCCCAAACGGGGAGCCATCTTGGCATGACAACCATGTGTTCAGCTGTGGACAGCATCGTATGAAGACGGACATACCACAAAGAACCAGCACAGGTACTTGAAGGCTTCTCTCACTCCACTGCAGCTTTGGCAGCTGCCTGAAGGAGGCACTGTGCAAAATCCCCTTGGTCAAATCTCTTGCCAACTCACCCTGAGAGAGGTTGGCCGTAGCTCAAGGTGGGGGTGGTGCTTGGCAGGTTTGCCCATCTGCTTCTGCTGCTCGTTTGCCCGCTCACGTACTACGGCCAACTCCTTGTCATTTTTCACTTTTCTCACGCCACTTCCAGTCACCACACTGGCAGTATTATCCACATGGTTCTCTGCAAGGGATACTTCGGGATGTTCATCATCTACATGGACCAAAGGTGGGCAAAGAAAGGAAACAATTATTAGGCATGTTGATCAGAGAATGCTTTCCCCAGATGCCTGCAATGGAGAGAAGGAAAAAATCCCACTACTATTGACTCCAGTCAAACAATATGCAAAGTCATAATAGCTATGAAAGGATTTGAAAAAGAAATTCCACATAGAGCAGCCAAGAGAAAAGTGTACTTCTATTTTGGGGGGATCTCAGAATGACGTATTTGATAACCCACTCCCAAACCTCAATAAGGTATAATTTTTGCATGCTTGGTTGCAAACTGTAATAATATTTAATGCTTTAATTTTAATCAGAACTCACACATGTCTGAACCGCAGGAGACATTTTGGCCAAATACACAGAACATCATGTCCTATTTGTACCACAAGGAGAAAGGAAATTATCTTTTTTTAAAAAGAGCAAAGTGTCTGGCCTTTTAACAGCACACCACTCTTTGTTTATCCATTTTCTTATTTTACCAACAGTTCAGTTCATTCCTGACCTATCACAGGTTTTCACAAGGCAGAATCTGGGCTTAATAAGAAGGCCAACTGTGGCAAGAGGAAGAAGAGGGAAGCAGAAAAACTGCCCCAAAGTGCTCAAAGATGCAGAAAAAGTTCCATTTCATCAGTGAATAAAAAAGCAAAACATAACCTGAAAAAAGAAGGGAGAAAGCAGTTCAACAGATCGAATCAAAGAGCACAAAAAATGCTGTGCAACAGAGCAGACTGTGTATTGTTTATAAAATAGACCTGCTGTAGGGAAAAGAAAGACATAAATGCTGCACATATACAAACAAGGAATGTACACTATCTCATTTATCGTGTAACTGAAACTGAGTATTCAAGTTCAGAGGGGAAAAAATCAGGCTTAGCTAGCAAAAAAGAAAGAAAAAATGACCCACTCCTACTACAGGAGCTGTTTCAGCTCCAAGATCCTTCACCCAAAGGATAAAATGGAGCAATGAGCAGGCTCATCTGCAAGTTCATGTGGAAAGCAGTGGAAGAGAAGACAGTAAGGCCTAGCTTCCAAACAGACTACTATTTTCAACAGTGTATCCTGGCCAAATTGAAGGAAGGCAGAGCTAGTAGTCCTCAGTTTTTCAGAAATAATACTGTTTGTCATATACTCCTGTGTCACAATTTTCTTAGGGCTGGGTTAGAAAGCATATTCTCCAACCCAGAGTGCCTGCAATCTGTTGCTGGAGGTTGAAGGCTGCTTCCGGACTTGACATGCAGCAGGTACTTCTCCACTGACCATGCCATGACAGAAAGTCAGGCTCCTACTTTTAGACCTGTCCTGGCCAAATCTGGCCTCTCCAGTCACAAGAGCTGATGTTGCACTATACTAGCCCCCTATGTGCCTGAAAGGACTCTGGGCCTTGAGCATTTCAGGGTAATGTCCCTTTCAGATGTGACAACCACACATATTGGGAAAACACCAATGGAAGCATGAGCCACTGCGATGCTCCTGAAATGCACCATCTCCATTTCACCTGAACAGGGCAACATGGGTAGAAAATCCATGCTTTGCCCTATTCATATGTAAGGGTGCATGGATCTGGAGCATTGCAGGTTGTGTGCACTCCAGTCGGTGGGTTCCTGGTACATGTCGTTGTAATGTCAAAAAAGGACAAAGTTCCACTTGCAGGCATTGGACCTGTGAAAAAATGCATTGCTTGCCCTGCTGCCACAAAGCAGTCAAACTACTGGCCTGCCCCAATACAGTCTTCTGCAGCTTTTGTCAAGGGGGAGGGGGAAGTGTCTCTCATTGAGGCACAAGACTTGGCATTTCAAAAACACCTGATGTTACAGCTAGTGTCGAATGACTAGATTTGTGCTGTGTTCCTAATGCTTTAACAGCCCTATGCAAAAAATTGGAAAGCTGGATCTTGAGGCATTTCAGAGTTTGGTGATTCTTCCAGATGAGCAGTGCAATATTAATTCCCATTCTCCCCCTCCCCATCCATTGCCCTCTGTGGTTGTCCGGCCTTTTCAGCATAACTGTGTGAGTAGGGAAGGGATTGTTAATCAGGAGGATGAACAGTATGTTCCAATGGGTGGTTGCTTAGCAAGTTCCTCTCATTGTCCTGGCCTGCTGCTGGCACGGTGATGATCCAAATGGGCATCCATTGGCCTCCTTTGGCTGTAGCCATCCCCAGGAAGTGCTTTCAAGTCCTTCAAAAGGGCACGGAAACAGCAGCTTGACAATTGCTCTTCAGCACGAGAAACTCTAGTATTAGCAACATGGCCTACTTGTCCATTTTGCTTCCTTTCCATCACTGGAGGTACATATTGGGTGCTGAACAATGGCTACATTCTTTCCCATCCTTCCCCTAGGGACTGGTGTAATGCAGTCTCCCATTCATTCCGTTTATAGACTAGAATATGTGCCATGACGCAAGACATTATGGCCTTACAGAGGCAGCATTACTGCATCAACATTTTCTGACTATTGTTGCAATCCAGGGACTGCAAAAGCCTTTAGTGTATTTGAAGAGAGAGAGGCAGAACACTACTACTTAGGGCAACTAATAAATAATAATTTAAAGGGGAACAACATTCTACCCTGGGGAGTCATGCAGCCAGACAAGTCATATAAATCTGTTTTCATATGATGTTTGGGTTAGGTCTGAGTGGGGGTGGGGGGGACCTTTGGCAGTGGGCCCAGGATAGCTCTCAACAGCTTCGGAGAGATGCCAGCAACATCCACCCTTATTGTAATCCTTGCCCTAGTCCTGCATAAGCACTTCTGAGCAATCAATCTTCTTAGGCCTTACAATGGACCCTAAAGCTCATCATAACAAGACTGCCTTAAGCCACTGCGAGCCAACGGATTGCAGTGGTTAGTGTTGGACTAGGATCTGGGAGGCAAGAATGTTCGTAAATTGCTGCGACTTCTAACTTTTGCATTATGACCCAGCCCTTCCTCCAAAGAACTCAACGTGGAGCATGTAGTTTTCATTCTGTAATTGCTACTTTTTTCTATGAGGTAGGTTGAGGTAAAGAGAATAACTGGCCTAATGTCACCCAGTGAGCTTCGTGGAGAGCCAGTGTGGTGTAGAGGTTAGCGTTGGACTAGGATTTGGGAGAGGTGAAAATTTCCACGCTGCCATGGAAGCTGGATGGGTGACCTTCAACCAGTCACACCCTGCCAGCCTAACCTATCTCACAGGGTCATTGTAATGACAAAATGGAGGAGAGGAGTTCCCACTAGGAAGTAGGGGTGCCAGTCCCCTGCCAGGGGCAGGGGATTCCCCTGCTCCCACCTTTCACCTCCTCTTACCTGGACAGTGGGGGGGGGACGCTCCCACGGCCCAATGTGGGCCAGATTCAGCCCCCCTGTGGAGCGCAGGAGTGTTCCCACAGCAGCATGTGCCCTGCGTGATGACATCACTTCCCACAAGTGGCGTCATTGCACAGGCTGGGAGCGTGTATGTGCTGTGCACACAAGAGACAGGAACAGTGAAAGTAAGCACCAAGCCTCCAACCTCCCACTTGGGGGGCTGGGAGACCTGGCAACCCTACTAGAGACAAAGGCAGGGTATAAATGAAGTAAAATAAATTTTTAAAAGGGCAGACTTAGTCAAACTGTTATACCACATTGATTGTATCTATGAACCTGCACGTGAGTTCTGCAGACTACGTAAACACAACCTGCCCACTCATCATATCACAACTCCTATGAGGATGGTTAGGCTGAGAAATGGCAACTGCCCCATGTGGGCAGGTTAGGCTGTGGGGTAGGTTAGGCTGAGAGAGAGCAATTTGTGCAAAATTATTGACTTCATGGCAGAGGTGAACTAAATCTAGATCTCCCCAGTCTTATTTCAACACTAACTCCTATACCTCAGTGGCTCTCATGCACATATGTTGTCTTGCATTGAGAGAAGATTGTCAATTCTTGGGATAAACTAATTAAAAGATTCTCGGAAAATTAGGAACAGAGATCCCTATGCCTTGTAATACAATTTGATTTTGGGAAGGACAATGTTCACTACAGCCAGAAGTCTGACTTTCCACTTGAAGGAATTAAAACCAGAAAGGGAAAAAAATGCCACATGCAGTACATTTTTTTCTCAGAAAAGCAAAACATAGGCAACAAAAGAAAAAGGTCAGAGAAGAGCTCCACCCTGCCCTTTTGAGCTGCCTGCCTGTCCATCTTTGATTTTGTCCATTCTTCCTTCGAGACACACTGGCTTCAACAGCACATAGTTAAATATTATTAGCTTTGAAGCCAGAGTGCACTTTTCCGCCATCTATTTCCAGCCAGTGTGGTTCCACCCAGGGTGTTACCTCCCCCCTTTCATTTTATGTTTTCTCGGTCTGGCTTTTTTTTAAGGTCACAAGAGGCTATTGATATCTGATTCCATTTTAATATGCTGTGTAGCTCAGATCAACAGAGTTCCATCCACTCCATTTACCCCACATGTGTTTGTTTGCTAGGGCTAAGGGATATTTCCTTAAACCTGGCTAAAATAAGCCAAAAAGACCTCCCAATAACCTTTTCCACAGCTAAGTCACATGTATTCTGCACTCTCATTTTTCATGCTTTCACAGTAAACTCAACTCTGGACCAAGGTATAGAATTTACCATCTTGATAATATCAGTTCTTGTTTGTTTAAACTACCAGTTCCTGCCTTCAGCAAAAGAATTGAAAGCATCTGGTCAACATCTGAAGAGGGCTCAGAAACCAGAGAGTAGCTAGGGAAAGCCCCACTAAACTTCAAGATGTTGGTAGAAGCAAACTAAGATTCACTACTTGTTGGTTCAACAAAAGTTTCGGAAAGCTTCCAGTATTTGGCAAGCCATGCTCCTGAAACATGCCAGAACGTTCACAAGATCAATCACCATGCCAAAACATTCATTCATTGTGGCTTTGCTATGTAAAAATGGTTGTCAACATTTATTCTGATCCTGGACTTGTGGAACTCAGAAGCTCAGCAGACAAGAAATATGGGAAACAAATAGCATGTTGAGCGATATGTGAACCACTGGCCATATGTTGTTGCCCACAACCCTAACCCATCAGAGCTTCCTTGCCATTAAGTTTGCTTCCCAGCTGTTCATTTGTTCTGGTAGCTTTTCAACACACTATTATTTACAATGCTCTTAAAAACAATAAACAAACCACATGGTCACCAGCATTGTTATTAGCATCAAAATGCATTATTATGCAATTACATTAAAACGACCTTTTCCAGCAACAAACGGTATTTTAAACTGCAATGAAGAAAGTACTTCATTGAAGTATCTTTTGACTGACCTTAGGCAGCAAGTAAGCATGAGATTTCAAGGCAATGCCCCATTTAAACTCTGGATTTCTTAGATGGTTTGCAACTGAGGCATCATTCAGTCAATCGATCAATCATGTACAGACTTGCTAAATCAGAGAATTCCATAGTTAAGATTACTCCAGACCTGCATCTTGATCCCAGCATTTCAGAACGTGACTGAGGAGCATTCCTCAAATCTTAGCTACTGGGTAAAGAATGAGCAATGATCCTAACACATCCTCCTTGATCTATTTGTCATAGAGATCATGCAAGTTTTATCTTTGAAGCCTTCCTAAGTCGAGAGAACATGCCAACATTCCCATTCCCAAGGTGAAAGAGAAAGAACAGATGAGCAAAGCTGCTGATTTCTTCCCTTATTGCAAAAAGTGTAGAGAACCACTATACAGACCCACATGACAGCTGAGATACACAGGGAGGGGGGAATGTTTCCAATCAATATTTATCAGACATACACTGTTGAGCAGCACACAGTCTCCACCTGTTGCTCAATTAAAACATGCATCAACAGGTTGGGCTGCACAAACAGTAGCCTGCTGTGCTTGCTACCTGCTCCACCTCTCAGTGTCATTGGCTGATCTGATATCACAAAAGGGCTTTGCCGTTGCGGTCCCATTGCTTGACATTCCTGCTTCAGCAGCATAAATAGTCTGGGCAGCCTTAAGTTAGGCACTTAAGCAGGGTTTTAGAGACAGTGTGACTTAAATCCCAAGGACTATGGACAGCTTTTACTATATTAAACCAGTCCATTTTTGCCCATACAGCATGAGATTTTGCCTAGGCAAATCGGTTCACTGGTTTTGAAACCTGTGGGATGAAGACAAATATAAGATATTTGGAACAGTGGAGTGGCTCTGAAATCATCTTCACTTCAGCAGAACACTGACTACCCTTCATGACATCACCACAAATATTCCCCAAATACGCAGAGCAGTTTTTCATTTTAAGTTTAATGTCCTGAAATTCGCTCTTCCCCTCCTTCTCCCCCCAGCTTTCAACGGAATGAAGTTTTCTGAACAACTTTGCAATAACTTGAAATCTTGAGCATTGGCTTGGATCCCATGCATCGTGAATGAATCTGCACTGCATAAATGGTAATGCACTGCATAAATCGTAACTTTTCTATCTTCCCCTACAGGGTTGTGAGAGGGGAACTGGCAAAATCGCCTTCTCCTTCTCCTGTGAGTGGAAAATGAGCTTAGGACTTATTTGTGATAGTTTGGTTTGTCTTGTTAAAAGTCATAGCTTGTGTTTTTGGATTTTTTATACCACAGAGGATGCTTTTAACAGCAAAGCAGAAACTGCTATCATCATCATCATCCTTATATACTAACAGCCAAGTAGCCCTAACCCTGATCTGTGGATACTTAAATCTGTACATGGGACACATTAACAGCTCTTACTAGATAGCTGAACAAGTTTGCAAAAAAATCTGAAATCTAAAAAAAAAAATACACTGAGGGATTTAAAAACCCCAAAATGACTAAAGAAGCACTTGTAGCTTTAACCAGATGCCCTCAGTGGCTGTTGCTAGGCAACCAAGTAACAGTTTAGCCAGTATTCCAGGCTTGGTTCCTGTCAGTAAAAGGCAGTGGTAGGGGCCAGGGCCCTTTTCAGGGCTGTTTTGACCTTTGAGGAAGGACTCATTGGCCAAGCTCAGCAGCAACCAGTAGATAACTTAATATCACATGACTTGCATGACTCATCCAGGCCCGGCTGCCTGCTACTGTTCAATCACAGCAACCCCCATCCCCACCCAAAGTCAGTGTAGTGTACTGGTCAGAGTTGGATGTGGAAGACCCAGGTTTGAATCACAACTCTGTTGTGGAAGCTCTCCAGATGATATTAATCCAGTCACACGCTCTCAGCCTAACCTAACTCTCAGGCTTGTTGTGTGGATATTATGGCAGCAAGGAGAATGATGTAAACTGCTTTGGGTATAAATGAAGTAAATTAATAAATATAGATGAAGATGGGAAGCAGATAAAAGGTAAGTTATTTAGTGGGTTCAGAGGAGAGAAGGATATAGGGAAATGTGAGCATATAGAGGCTGCCAGGAGGAGGAGGAAAAGAAGAAATATGTGAGGAAGGGGATACAGGGAAAAGTGAAGTACACCCCCCTGCCCCACCTGCAAGTCCTTGCAGGTTGCCTACCTTGCAACTTGGCTCAGCTCATGGCCATATCCAGCGACTGAGCCATGAATGGACAAGACAGATCTTTCTGTAAGCCTGAGAAAATCTGCAGACTTGAAGAAAAATCTGAAGTCTTTAAAAAAATGCATGTGTTAAAAAAATCCTCCAAAATTATAAGCAGCTCCTGAAGCTTTAAGGAACGCCTGTTGTTAGGCAACTGGAACAGTATTCTCAGATTTCAAGCCTTGGATTCTGTCAGTAAAAGGCAAGGGGAAGGGTACAGTCCTTTCCAGGGTGGTTTTAGTCTTTGAGGGAGGACTCATCTGGGCCTGGCCTGGCAGCAACCACCAGATGACTTGCAGTTATCCCATGATAGCCAGTATGGAGGTTAGAGGTTTGGACTACAATCTTGAAGGCCCAAGTTCAAATCCCTACTCTGCCATGAAACCTCACTGGAAGACTTTGGGCAAGTCACATATTGTCAAGCCTGATCTACCACACTGAGTTTTTTAGAGATTAAATGGAGGCGAGAAGAATGATATATGTTACTTTGGGTCCCCATTGTGGAGAAAGGTGGGATATAAATGAAGTAAATAATAAATATAGCTGAAGATAGAAGGGTAAATACAATGTAGGTTGGTGTGTGAGAGGGAAGGACAGAAGAAAGCAGTAAAAATTTAGGGTATGGGGACTGTCAGGAGGAAGGAAATAGGAGATAATGGGGAAAGGGGTTTATAAGGAAAGTGAAGTGCCCCACAGAAATTCTTGCATGTTCTCCACTGTGTAGCTGTACCTAGCCCGGCTGGCACCATGCAACTGTGCCTGGCCCAGTAGCTGGCACTAGAAATAGGCACAAACAGCAATACGAACTAAAAAAACCCACGAACAGCCCAATCTGCTGTTAGCAAACAAGCTGTTCATGAGGCCCCATTCTAAACGAACAGGTGGTCATTGCAAAACTGGTTCGTTGCTGTTCATCAAGCCAGACAGTCTGGCACCTGCAATCAATTCCCTTGGCAACTCACGCAGGGATTGTCTGAACTCTGAACTCCTGCTGTTGCATTGGAAACCTCAATCTAAGGGCCAAGCTACACATGACAAATGACACTTGAACGGCAAGTGGATTGAGTGGAGGGCAAGTGAACAGGGAGAAATACACTTGCTGTTCAAGTGTCATTCGTCATGTGTAGCTTGGCCCTGAGCCTGATTTAGCTTGATAGGCAGGTCTTCTTCCAAGTGTGGACTGGAGCTCCAAATTTGTTACAACAAGGGAGCAAAGACGAGGGAGGAGGGAGGCTCCCAGCTCTGGCTTTCAGGGAGAGACGGCTGCTGTTAAAGAGACAGGGTGAGTGTATTGGAGCTTGAATTTCCTTTTTGTGGTGGGATAGGGATCTACCTCTTCAGGTTCCTGGGCTGCTGCCAGGCTCAGGGGCCAAGCTATTATTTATTATTGGTACATTTCCTGATGCCTGTTCAGGTAGGGTTTCTGGGAGTGGTGCAGTAGGAAGCTTGATGGCTGGAGGAGAGCCTGCTGGCCCCCATGAACAACAAACAATGAACATGTTCATGACAGGATCATGTTCGTCAGTGTTCGTTGTTGGTTGGGGTTTTTTTTCTGTTTGTGCCCATGTCTAGCTGGCACCACACAACTCAGCCAGTTGGCACTTTAATGGTTTCTTGGAAAAGATCCTTGTAGGACCTCATGTTTTTAAAGAACATTGGATCAGCAATAGCAGAGCTCTTAAAAGCACAACCATCAAATAAAGCTGCACACACTGCTCTAGGCAGTGGAAGCAAACTTGAAGTACAAGCACCTGCAGCTACTATATAAAATTTCATAGCTTCTAAAAATAAATCTATGCTCTAAAACTCATGCTTCCACCACCGTCAGTTAATAAAAAGGCTATATTGTGTTACAGCTGTTGCAGCCACCACTACATCTTATAGGCTTTCATAAACAGATATGTCTGGTTCAATTGTACTCTTGGGTTTATAGCTGTTTTATTTCTGGACAGGACTATGCCATTCTTTTCTTATAGAAACTCCACCCAAAGCAGGAATAAAAAACTCAAGCCATGACTGTTTGTATATCCTGAGCCAGGCATTAAAGCATCCCCCAATGCCCATCTAAGCTCTAACCTGGCAATGTGCACCCCAGATCTGTAGGATGTTAGAAATGCTGACTGAAGCTCCTTGGAGAAAAAAAAATGACAATGTTTTAAAAGTCTTTTGATCAACGACAGAGAATAAATGGTATCCTTCTCATCTCAGGCTCCTCCCTCCCAAAGTCATTCCTGAAAGGTTATGCCAAACAGGAACAGCAAGATCTGAGAGCCATCTTCAGTAACCTGGTTTTAACTTGATAATGTGATTGTTTTACTTCTATGTATTGTATTGTAAATTGTTTTATTGTTATTATAGTAACCAGCCCTGAGCCTGTTTATGGGGAGGACAGGTAAAAATAAAATTAATAAAATTAATTAATCTAAATGGTAACCTGTTCCTTCTAGACCTCATCCCCTTTTTTCCAACAACCTGCCTAGATTGTGAAAATGCTAGCAGCAATTCTCAGAACAATTCTGCTACAGTTATATGCATATGGAGAGCTGCTATAGCATAATGGTTAAGTGGTTGGTTTACAAATCCGCACTCTGCTGGTTCAAATCCCACTACTGTCATGAGCTCATGAGGTAGCCTTGGGTAAGTCACTCCTCTCAGCCCCAACTCCTCAGCTGTATTGTGGCGATAATAATAACAGTTTGTGTTCTCCGGTCTGAGTGGACTATAATCTGTCCAGAAGAGCAGTGCAGTTATTATTATTAACAAGAGAATTTGGAGCAGATGTACTATTCAATGAACCCCATTTTATGTATATGTGTATCCCTAGTACATGTTGCTCTCTTCACTGCTGCTACCTCCTCCACATCTTTGAGAATAAGGTTCCACACCTCCATATATATTAAAGGCGTAAGCATGTTCACAATACTGTGAGCCATATTTTAAAGCATATCTCTATGCAGCCTTATACTCACAAAACTAATCCAACACATCCTCTTTGATTAGACTGCCAACCTCCAAGTAAGACCTGGAACTCTTTTAGAATTAAAACTGAACTCCAGACTAGAGATCAAATCCTCTTGGCTGCTGTGGAGGGTTGACTGTATGGCATTATTCTTACTGAGGTCTCCCCCTCCACAAACCCCACTCTCCCCAGGTTCTAGCCCCGCAAATTTCCAGGAATTTCTCAGGCTGGAGTTGGCAACCCTATCTTTGGCAGCTAGACTGATACATGGAAGATGTCAAAGGCTTCTCAAGAACTAGAGAAATTCATATTGGTGCTGTGGGGGAGAGAAAGAAAGCTAATGTGATGCCCAAAGGTATTTTTTTTAAAGGAACACTTCCTCTTGTTCTGCTTAGGCTGCTGGTTAAGTTCCTGTTCCCAATACATGCCGTCTGTGCCCAAACCAACAAAGGTAAGGCAAATGAAAACCAGTGACAGGACTTTTCAGTACTTGCACCTCACCTCTGGAATGCTCTCCCTAGTTCTTGAAGCTTACCTTACCCTTACCCTTTGGAAAAGGGATAAGGAGGACTGCAGACTATTCTACTGGGGAGCGCCTGTGGCTATAAGTATGTTCCTCCTAGTTAATTTCTACATCGTTTAATGTATCACATTTAAAATACTTATGCTTCGTTTCAGTATTGTTTAGCTATGTATCAGATTTCTGTTTGATTATGGTTTATTGTTTTAGTTTTAGTTCTATATCACATTTCTATTTTCTTATGCTTTGTTTCAGCATTGTTTTAGATCTGTATCAGATTTCTGCTTGTTTTCAGTCTCTCTGTTATCCAATATCCTATTGCATTGATTACTGAATGTCCCCATGTAGAACCCTATGTGATCCGCCTTGAGTCTCAGTGAGAAAGGTAGACTATAATAATGTAAATAAATAAAAATAAATAAATTAGGGAAAACCATTTCTTTTTACCTAGGCTTTTAACTGAGGTTGTCCTTCCAGCCAGACAACGGTTTTAAGAAAATCATTTTAGGCTGCTGAATGTTGTTTTAAAACTGTTTAAATGGCTTGTTTTTGTGCCATAAAATGATTTTTATACGGTATAAAATCATTTTATTGTACTCTAACTTTAAAAACTACCTTGAACAGGTCTCTGGAGAGGCAGTATATAGATTTTCAAAATAAATATTATTTAAATAGCCCAACATATTTCATAGCTGTTCTCCTCAGGAGCACTACAAATGAGTAACCTGTATAAAACACTGAATGATATTAACACAAATCAATTTTGATATTAACACAAAATCAATCAATATCCATCCTCAAACAGAAGATATATGTAAGATGAAATGCCTTATAGCACGCATGTTTCAAAAACATAGAAGAGTAAATGGTGATAAATATATAAACAATTGTAGCTAGCACCTCGTTTTTATTCTTTCCTCTTATCCAAAAATGATACAGTAAAAAGTGGAGGGTTGGGCTTCATGCCTCTTTTGCCAGAGCAAGAAGTCCCCCACTAGCAGCAGAGGCTCCACTGATTCAAGAGGCAGGACGGAAGATTTCAATAATTTCCTCCTCCTCATGGCAGCCACCTGTTTTGCATGGTTTTTAGTTCACATTTTTATTTATTTATTTTTCTCTCTCCCCACCTTCTCCCCAAGGGAGACTCAAAGAAGCTTAGAACAATCTCCCCTTATTCATTTCACCTTCACAAAAGGTAGGTTGGGATGAGAGTGTCTGACTAGCCCAGAGTTACCCAGCAAGCTTCCATGGCAGAGTGGGGATTAGAAGCTGTGTCTCCCAGATCCTAGTCCAGCGCTCCAACTATATTGGCTCTGGTGCTGTGATGTAAAGTCCTGTGCTATTCAGCTAAAGTGGAACAGCACAAATTCATACTGCTGGCAGAACATTAGAGAAGCAATAAACAAATGGAATCTCATTGTTTTTGGAATTCTGTCTGTTCAAGGTCATTTACATAAAAAGTTAATACAAAGTGTTAGAGAACACATGAAAATGAACATTCTTTGCCCAGTAGCCTTAGAGAAGGCCAAACCCACACAACCCTTTGGGGGTTATCAGCAGCACCATGCAATGCTCCGGTCAGCCAAATGTGAAGCCTTCCCCCAGCCTAAGGAGCCTTCCTCCAACTTAAGTGGCTCTTCCACTGGAAGAAGAGACACTTAAGTTGGAGGAAACCTTCAAACTTTGCTGTGCAGAGTGGTAAGATACATATCAGTCTGTGACAACTTTTACCTTGGCCAGCCTGAACTGAATGTGGACCGGGCAAAGCTACTGTGTATGTATTCACCATCAATCCATCCATCTGCAGGCATAGTTGAGCAGTCATACATGAGTAGACATAGAAAAAGCACATTGCATTCAAGTATATGGCCAGCTAGTTGTCTGTATTAGTCACCATATACTGCATTCAGTTTCACACAAATCAAACAACACTGTGTGCAGGTTTGCAGCCAAATGTATAGCACAGAAAACGATGCAACCAACCTAAACTGCCAGTGACTCTCAGTAAAGCTATGTATCAATAACCTTTTGGGCTAATTTGCAATAGATGAAATTTCACACACAACTCCACCATGCTGCTGGAAACTGCTGCACATGCATTCCCAGGCTCTGGGCCAAGACTCCTTCCATTTAAAAGGGAAAAAATTCTAAGAACTCTTACAAGTGTTCTGCCCTTTACTCAACATTGGAAGAACTCTGGCAGAGGTGGCAGGCATAGAAAGGGTGCCAGACCACAGGGAGAGGAGCAGAAGCTATCCGCTATTTGCCGAGTAGAGTGGCTTGGATGTTAAACCAGTCAGAAACAAAAGGTGATGTGATAGATGGGAAGTGTTCAATAAGCCTGAGCAAAATGCCCTGCCCGTGATTTGAATCTAGCATCCAAAACCACATTTCATTACTCAGAGAGCCACAGCCCAATGGGGCACTCTGTCACTAGCACTGTTAGGGGGGAAAAACGGTCTGCTAAGATGTATTAGTTGCACTCCAAACAAAGAGCACTTTCTAACTTGGTTCACATAATTCAGTGTCTGATGCAGACTGGATTAACACATGGGAGATTCAACAGATATCAAGGAGCAATTTTAATTGCCACTGAAATACAATCTAGTGCCAGAAATGGTTATTCTCCCCCATAAAGATTCTACCAGTTGCCCCAGTCCACTTCCTTCAACATTTCTTTTCCTTAGACAATTATACTACTATAGTAAAAAAAAATTGCTAAGCTCCATTACAAAGTTTCAGCTACTCCACAGACTTGTGGGGCACACATGAGGAGCAGCAATTTTGATCATGGTTATGATGCACTATGGGGGTGGGGGGTGGGGCGACATGGCTGTACATGCCAATGTTAACACTGATTCTTTGGGCTACATGCTACATGCAACATTGTTACATCATGCAACACAGCTGGAGTTTCTGCAAAAAAAGCAATTAGGGCTAAAACATCCAACCTTCATTATGCTAATTTCTTTAAAGTTTACTGGTCAAATTCTGCTTTGTGCACTCTGATAGGCTCTCTTCAGTAAATCTTGATTGCCTGTGGAAGTGAATATGATGAATTTCATGAAGCGGATTCAAGACCTATCAGTCACAATCCTCTGTAACACCCATGTCAGTTGCAGGTTCTCCTCAATTCCTGCATATATGCTATCCATGGCAAGTGTGGCAAGTGTGAAGACAGGGCTTCACTGTTCCCCCACCTTGATCAGAGCTTCTCAGTTAGGTTAATGTAACCCATGGCTAAAAGGCTATAGTAATATCCAGGGCTTTTTTCTGCAGAAAGAGGTGGGAGAACTCTCACCTGGGGCAACTCCCGGGAGAAGGTGGGATGCCTCTCAATACATACGTGCACATGAGCTCCCAGGACTGCACGATACCATCACTTTGGAAAGTGACATCACGTAGGTTTTGGCTGCCCCAGGAGCGCTCCTGTGCTCCATGGGAAGGAGGTCCAATTTGGCCAGGATAAGGCTAAATTCGGCCCGGATCAGGCCTGAATTGTCCAGGAATGGGCTGCTCTGCCATGAGGGAACACTCCCCCACCCGGCAGTTGCTGAATCTGGGCCATTTCAGGCCCAAATTGGGTTAAAAGATGCCCAAAACAGCCTGGATCAGCCTGGAACAGGCTACTGCAGCACAGAAGAGCACTTCCCTGCTCAGCAGCGGCCCAATCCCAGCCATTTCAGGCCTGATTCTGGCCATTTGGGGCTTGAAGTGGGCCCAAAATGGCCGAAAGGGGCCCAAAATGACCAGGATCGGGCTGCCACTGGGCAGGGAAGTCTTACTCCACCTGGCAGGGGCCCGATGCTGACCATTTCAGGCCTGACCCTGGCCATTATCAGGCCACTGCCAGGTGGGGGAGTGTTCCCCTACCAGGCAGAGGCCCAATCATGGCCTTCTTGGGCCAGATCCTGGCCGTTCTGGGCCTGAAATGGGCCCCAAATGGCCATAATGGGTCCAAAATGGCTCGGATAGGGGCTGAAATGGCCAGGATCGGGCCAATGTTGGGCAAGGGAGGGTTCCCCTGCCTGGCAGCTGCCTGATCCTGTCCGTTTTGGCCCCAATCTGGGCCCTGATTGGGCCCCAAATGGCCAAAATGGCCCAGATCAGGGCCAAAGCAGCATGGAATGGGCCACTGCTGGGCATGGGAACCCTCCCCTGCCTGGCACTGACCCCAATCTGGGCTGTTTTGGGCCCCGATCTGAACTGTTTTGAGCCCCAAATGGCACTGACATGGCCCAGATTGGGGCAAAGTGGCCTGAAACAGGTCACTGCTGGGTGAGGGAACCCTCCCCCACCTGGCACTGGCCCAATCTGGGCTGTTTCGGCCCCAATCTGGGCCTTTTGGGGCCCAAAATGGTCAAAGTGCCAGAACGGCCTGGATTGGGGCCTAAACAGCCAGGATTTGGTCATTGCTGGGTGGAGGAACCCTCCCTCACCTGGCACTGGCCCAATCCTGGCCATTTCAGCCTCAAACCGGGCTGTTTCAGCCCTGATTTGGGCTGTTTTGGGCCCAAAATGGCCCTAATTGGGCCCGAGTCGGCCTGGAACTGGCTGCTTTTTAGCAAGGGAACCGTCCCCCTGCCTGGCAGTGGCCTGATCCAGTTTGTTTTGTGTCTGATCCAGGCCGAACAGGCCATTTTAAAAATATCCATGTGACACCAGTCACGTGGGGATTTTAAAGAGGTGCTGGAATGCCGTTCTGGGGCGTTCCGGCTCAAAAAAAAAAGCGCTGGTAATTTCATTATCGAAATCATAGTCAATTTGTTTGGCTCTGAACCCAAGCCTAAGCACATTTAACATGATCAAAAAGAGTCCAGTAGCACCTTTAAGACTAACCAATTTTATTGTAGCATAAGCTTTCGAGAATCACAGTTCTCATTCTCGAAAGCTTATGCTACAATAAAATTGGTTAGTCTTAAAGGTGCTACTGGACTCTTTTTGATTTCGCTACTACAGACTAACACAGCTAACTCCTCTGGATCTATCACATTTAACATGGAAATTACTTTTAGTGAAATCTAGCAAAATTGTCAAAGCAATCCTAAAAGGGGTTACACCCTTCTAAGCCCATTAACTTCAATGGTTTTTAGTGAGGCACAACTTTGTTTAGGACTGGACTGGTACTGCAACAGAATAAATGATGAATTAACAATGCAATCCAAAGTAGTTCTGCATAGGATTGTACTGTTAGAATCATATACAACCTGCTTCGTAGTTTATGTTGCTGGCTGCTTTCTGTAACTTCCAAATTTTAAAACAGTTTGAACTATCCCCAAATTTGTGTTATTTTCTAGTTCTCCTGCACAAAGCATATCTAATTACAAGACTACAGAGGAATAATTAGCTTGCCACAACAGTGTTCTTCAGCTCACTCAAATACACACATATCTATCTTCTCAATAAGACATTAATTTTTGAAAAGTTTCTATAAACCTTGTGTTTCATTAAAAGAGAGCCAGTTTAGTGTTTCATTAAAAGAGATTCAGTTTGGTGTAGTGGTTGAGAGCAGTGGGACTCTAATCTGGAGAACTGGGTTTGATTCCCCACTCCTACACTTGAAGCCAGTTGGGTGACCTTTGGTCAGTCACAGTTCCTAGGAGCTCTCTCAGCCCCACCCACCTCACAGGGTGATTGTTGTTGTGGGGATAATAACATACTTTGTAAACCTCTCTGAGTGTTAAGTTGTCCTGAAGGGCCGTATATAAATTCAATATTATTATTATTAAAAACAGATAACAGTTCCTGGAACTATTTAAAAATCTCAGCACTCTCATTTAGAAATAAATTTTTACTCAACATGATTGTGCAAAACACGAAACAAAAGGGGGAGGGGGGGACTTCAAATGTATGATGATTTCTCCAAACCCAAAACAAAAGAACAAATTCTCAGCCTTATGTAAGTAAATAACATAAAAGAGTTTTTTTAAACTGCGCCTGTCTGTTCACACAAACCTATGTCAGTCATTTGTGACACATTAATACCTTAAAAGGGAAAAGAGCCAACAGTATAATCAGCAAACAGACAGAACGGCAGTCCTGACGCAATACAACCCTTCCTCTCCTTCCCCTCTCCTGTGACCACATGAAAAACCTTTAGCAAGCAACATCAATAGATAGGCTCTGACTCACATACTATTTGGGGTGCTTAGAGTTCTAGGGATCAGCTGACAGACAGATGAGAGGAGGCTCATTTTAATGTGGCAGGTGCAGTGGAGATTGTGGATCACAACACAGGACTCCTTTCTAGTTTATCAACACTTCAATCAGATGTTCACACAAATCCAATACACTCATGCTCATGAGTTCTAAGTTGCATATCATGGAAAGACAAGAGGGCAATGTAAACCCAAATTCCCAGTCACATACAGTTGGGGAAAAATCTGTATGCAATATCATCACATTAGCACTTTCTTTTCTATGCTATGCTTCAGATTTTAGGGTGAAGCTACACGTCACAAAGTCCTCATCTCCGTCACAAAGACTTTTCACCAGACATGCAGTGAGGGTTCTGTGCCTCTCAGACACATGCCAGTCCTTTTCTGGTTTGTTCTTTTTTAAAAAACTTTATTACTGCAAACGACAAGCAAAGGTTCACATTGAGAGACACAAACAAACAAACAAACAAACAAAAACAAGAACATAGAGGGAGACATACCATTTAAACATTTTACAGATTTTCTTTTCTTATTGGCGCATAGTGGTAAGCTGCAGTACTGCAGTCCAAGCTCTGCTCACAACCTGAGTTCGGTCCCGACAGAAGCCGGGTTCAGGTAGCCAGCTCAAGGTTGACTCAGCCTTCCATCCTTCCGAGGTTGGTAAAATGAGTACCCAGTTTCCTGGGGGTAAAGCGTAGATGACTAGGGAAGGCAATTATAAGAATAATAGCAAGTAATGATAATAATAACGATGGATATAATCAACATAGCTGGAGCACCAAGTTGTCCAGATCTGGTGATCTATTAGATTTAATTACACAGGAGAAGAATTTGGCTGCTGCCAGGGTAATATTATGATCACTTCCAGCAATAAAGGATCTGTAGCTTATAGAGGAATGGAACACAGGTCAGATCCCTTTACAAAGGGAGAAACAAACATAGTCCTATACCTATGGAATTTTGGACAATCCAGCAAACAATGGAGCAAGGTGTCAAGGCTCCCTGTGTCACAGCTGCAAAGTCTATCAGCTAATGGGATCCTTCCAAAGTGACCAGATAGTTCTGCCATTGGGATTGCATTCAAATGAGCCAACATAAAGGCTCGTCAATATTTAGAAACTGTTAAGTATTTGAGATATGCTGGGCTAGATTTTGGGTATACCAATCACAAGTAGAGAGGGGAACGAACTCTATGCACCTGGGTTCTAGTACTGAACTCATCTAAGGAATGAAGACATCTCAAAATCAATCTTCGAATAAAAGTCAGACTGGGGTGGTCGATATTGTTAGGGGAAATCCCCAGCCAGCCCAGCTGGGAGGTTATCAGTTTCTGCCAAGTTGTTTTAAAGGCGTCCATCCTCAGTGAAAAAAGCCCACCCATTCCCAGGGAAGCATAAGTTAACTTGAGCCAAAATTTAAAAGCAGATGCCCAGGCCTATTTATTATGTATTTACATTAACAACAACAACAACAACAGTTCATTTGCCCCACTCAGAGCAATGAACAAGTTAGTGTTATTGTCCTCATAATACAGCTGGGGAGCTGGGGCTAAGAGGAGTGGCTCACTCAAGGCCACCTGATGAGTTCGTGGCAGTAGTGAGATTTGAACCAGCAAAATACTGCATCGTAGCTCAATTACTTAACCACTACACTACACCTGTTTATAGCATGCCTATGCTAACAGTTTGTCTTTCTTGCTGAGGATCAAGGCAGATTATGCAGCAATCTTAAGAGCAAGAGGCACATGCAGACAAGGAGCACTGGATTCTTTGCCATTCACACTCCCCATGGGGAGAGGAGATAGGATACAAATATTGTAATAAATGTTTAATAAATGATTTATTATAAAACTGATCACAAACCGAATTTCCTACTGCAGTTTTCCACCCTGAACTTCTCTCTCAGCTGTGCTTCAATAGTGGAAGCTCAGTGAGGAAAATAATATCTGCAAGACAATCTGTGAGAAGGGGAAGTGTTCAGCGACACTCACCCATGCTCTGCTTTTGGGTTGCAACCTTCAGGTGGGATGTGGAGATTTTCCAGAATTACAATTCCTCTCCAGACAACAGAAAATGGCTGCTTCAGAGGGTAGACTCCATTGCATTATGTCCTGCTGAGGTCCCTTTCCTCCCTAAACCTTGCCCTCCACCCCAGGCCTAGATTTCCTTTCAGTGGGGCTTTTGAAGAAGCTAGGAGAACAGTGATTCTAAACAAAAGAACCTCCTTTTACAGTCACTAGGTCAATGCAGAACTGAGGGGTGAAGGGAATATATCACTACCTTCACAGGGAATGAAAGAGTGAGAGCCAGTTGTATGCCTGGAGGCTTAGGGTACCCTAAAGCAGCATGTTAGCAACCAAAACCATTGTTAATTCTTGTGAAAATCACAGTGGGAACTCTTCCTGCAGCTAAGCTCCCAGCTGTTGTGGTCCATAAAGGGAAATGGTATCCACACAAAAGTCACAGAAGTAAAATCTGGAAAACCAAGCTATACTGAACCCAGAGATCATTTCTTACCTTTAAAGGGCAGCACAAAGAAAGGCTAGGTAGTTGGGGGGGGGGACCTGCTCATCTCTTCTCTTTAACTTTTTTAAGCTTTCAAAATAAGTAATAACAAGAAAAAGTAGACAGATAGATTGTTTGGAATTATTGTCCAAGTTGTATTTTTCTTCATAACGCAGTACACAAAGTTCTTTTCAAAAGTGTTTCCAGTTTTGCACAATTGTACTGGTATTCAGGTTGGGGTGGGGGAATAGAATTCCCACCGGCCTCAGGGAGGTAATGCGAAATGAAACAATCCTCTTTCTCATGAATAACCTATGTTATTTCATTAGCAAATACAAAACTAATTCAAAGGAGAGCACTGACGAAGCCCAGCTTGGTGCCCTGGACAGAATGACGTAATCCAGGGACTGTCTCCACATGCAAGGAGCTGCTGTCTCCAATCAGGCTCTGTTTCTGGAGGGAGCGATATTTGCCGTTGTCACATTAACCCAGGAGGCCGTCAAACCAGCAAGCAAATCAAATACTCCAACCAGTTTTCCATTCTATTTCTGGGGAAATTTCCAAGAGACATCGTCAAGGCTGACAGGCCTATAATCTGTCACGCCTCCAGCCTGAACTCTTATAAAGAGGAGGAGGAGGAGGAGGAGAAGGGGAAGGGGAAGGAGGAGGAGGAGGAAAAGAAGTAAGAGCTGTGTCAGGATGAGAACAAAACATAAATGTCACAAGCAGAGGCATGCTGGCGGTTCTTATGCAGAGAGGAGCTGGAGTTGCAACACAGCCTGAATGATACTTTGCAGCAAAGGCTTTCAACGTGCAAAAGCTTGCTGTGAAGAGAACAGTAAGGGAAGTTACAAAAATTATTAATAAAAAGCATTATATGGGGCAGTGATATCTGACTGGTGCATTTGTAGATTTCGTGCCACCCAGTACCATGGATGGCCAGGCACATTAGGCTCCTATGGCACAGTACAGACACGAAAAACTACAGTTCAAGCTAACAATAAATGTGGATTCCAAATCATGGCTTGTGTCTCAGATGTAAAGATGGGCATGAACTGAAATATAAACCAAAATTCATGCTGAACCAGACTGATTCTTGCTTCGCGAACCAGCGCTTTGTCAGAGCCCATTTCTGACGAACTACGACGAACTTTAGGCTGGTTCATTTGATTCGTCTCTGCAGACAGCCTGGTGCCGATCAATCAGTTTCCTAGGCAACAGGGGATGAACTTCCTGCAGACCTTCTGCTGACCTGGAAGTGGCCTTCTGCTGGCCCGAAGTGACCTTCGGCTGACCCGGAAGCGACAATTTGCTGACCTGGGTGTCACATTTTCACGAACCACATGAACTGGTTCATGAACCAGGGCAGGTTCATGAAAGTTCTTGATTTGTGGTTCATGAAATGCAACAAACCACGAATCACATGGTTCGTTTTTTTCCAGTTCATGCCCATCTCTACTCAGATGTACTACAAACAAATAAGGTTTTGCCCTCCTTGCCTGGTTCTCTTCCCATCGGAATGTGAGCTTTATCTGCATAGCAAATCATTAAGTCAAACTAATTTAAAGTACGCTTTCCTGAGTATGAAATCAACCCTGAATTCATACAGAATACAGAAATCAGAGTACCTTAATTATATTTGCAAATATTTCTAGTTTGTATATCACAATGAGCCTCTTCAGTGTACCAGTTCTACATGGTTTTTTTTTTACACTTTCCAGACCAGTTTTTCATGTTTGTGTTTTCCATTTTGACGTAGTGGTGGTAAAGTGGCAACCAAGATTGTATGATGAAATCTCCACAATCAAATTGGAACAGCATAGAAGAGTTTACACAACCTTCAGTCTCACTATATTAACTCATTTATTTTTTTCCCTGTATTATTTCTTTAGGTATGTGTAGAATTCAAGCTAATTTGAAGCAGTAACTGATGGAAAGGGGGAGGAGATGCAGCAAGGAACATGTACCTGGGTTGCCTGCAGCCCAGCATCTCTAGCTCCATGATCTCTGGAAGCGCATGCTGGAAAACACCCACTCTATGTCAAAGTGGACCCTAGAGACCTGCTGCAAGTCTAAGTAGCCAACACTGTTAGACAGGTTAAATAAGTTCCATATGTTCACGTGCCACATCTATACTGGAAAAAACAAGCCTAGAAATCAGAGGAGACACCTGATGATGCTGTTGTCTGCTAGGATTAAGGATCATTTTGAAGGGAGGGGAAAGTTAAAACTTAAACAGATGAGAATGACCTGAGAAGGATGTACAAGTTTAAATCCATATTCAGACATCATGTATTGAAATGAGTGCTTCTTTCCGGTTCTCAGAAGACTGACAAGTTATGGGTGGTACGGGCACTTGGGTCTCCATGCTGAAAGACAGTTAGCAAAAATTCTCAGTGACTCCCCCTCCCAAGTTAAATAAACAAAAAATGTTAAAATGATTTGTTTGACGTTAAGTTTCTATCAACTTTTCAATGGTTGTGTAGGTAAATTGTGTGAGAAAAAATTATACTAATAAACCCTAAGAGCAGCCCTTTTGGGGCACAGGCCCGCCTAGTAGCACTTAAAGAATAGATGGTTATATGGGAAAGTGACATCATCACATCAGCCCCGGGTGTGCGCGCAAAGAAGATCCTCGTGGATAGCACAAAGTGAGTTCTAGATGTCTCTATCCTCCCAGTGGGAGGGCAGAGGGACCTGGCAACCCAGTTGTTACTGCTGAAGAAGCAAGTTAAAGCCGCTGCAAAAAATGCTTTTTTCCATCTTAGTTTAGGCCAGAAGATGACCCCCCCCCCCACCTTGACTTAACTGATCTGGCCACCTGGATCCATATCATGGTACATAGGTCTCCCCTTAAAATCAACTGAGAAATTCTGGTTAGTGAAGAATGCAGCAGCTTGGTTATTATTGGGAGCTAGGCAGAGCATGCACATTACATCCATTCTGCAGTCACTCCTTCAGCTGCCCATCAGTTACCAAGCTCAGTTCAAGATAGCTGGTATCACATACAAAGCCCTTCATGGTCTTGGATCCTCATATCTCCAAGACTGCCTTTTCATCTATGTCTAGGGTTGCCAGATGGTCTCTGCAAAAATACTGGACACCGGGAAAGGGGGGGCAGTACTGATATGAGGAATGATCTTTGTATGCTCCTGGTCCCAGGGCGATGATGTCACTTCCAGAAGTGACATCATGGCGCTGCCTACAACAATCGACACCACTGGGTAAGGTCCTTGCTGGGCTGGAAGTACAGTGAGGAAGAGAGAGGAGGCAGGAGGAGGCTCTCCCATGCATAACTTCTGAAGCTGTGTCTAGGGAAGCCGTCGCAAGGGCTCAACAAAGAGGCACACTTGGCCAGCGGGCAGCTCTAGGGTTGCCAAGTCCCCTTACCCTCCCAGCAGGAGGGGGGAGACCCAGCTTTCATCTTACTTCTCCTCTTCATGCGTGCACTCCTGGGCCTTCCAGGATGCACGGTGAAGCATGAGAGCCCTCTCGTGGTGGTGCCCCGGGAACACTGCCCCGGGAACACACCCAGGAGGCCTGTTTCCCCGCCTTTCCTCCTGCTGGCCAGGTGAATGGGGAGGGGCAGAGGGTGGAGAAGGGGATCCCCTGCCCTCATCAGCAGAAAGGCAACTCTAGGCAGCTCTCTGAGTGACCAGGCCGGTCCCACACTCTCAGCCTCTCCTCCCTTGCAAGGCTGTTGCGAGGATGAAACGGAAGCCTGAAGATGGTGAGAGATATTTCAGGCCCTGCTAGGGAGAAGTGAAGGAAAGCAGCAGCTGGGCTGCCTCTGACCCACAAGTGTTTGAAAGGGGCTTGTTTTGCAGGGTGGAGAATCTTGAAGTGTAAAAAATCTAATTGGGATGGTGAGATGTGAGGTGGTGGCGTTTCTTCAGGTCAACTCTACATAAATGCTTTCCCCACTTTATTATATTAAAGTCTATAGGGGGTACAAAGAGCATGTTTTCATTCCCCAAACTACAACTCCCGGAAGACAACACCAGGAGGGTGTGCAAAGCAAAGTCAAAAATATACACAGAAATAGCCATTTTGAATCATTACCTTGAATATCTGGAATGTAACACAAATTCAAGATGCTTGCAATAAGGAAAGCCCCTCTCCGAAAAATATTGTTTTTTCTTCAAGTTCCCACGCTCACCAGCCATGCAACATAAGCACATTTTTTCTCTGTACTGATTTCCTGGAAATGGCATTTCTCCCTTCCAATCAAGCCCCCTTGCAAGGGAGGAGCAAAGAGCACTGCCAGCCAATTCAAACTGCAGACACCTGCTGGTCTCCTCACCCCGCTTCTCGGGGTGAGGCTGGAGATTCCTCCCTCCCTGTAAAGTAGAAAAGCCTTGCCCCACTCAGGTGTGTGTAGAATTCAAACTCCTCTCCCTCACAGGCCTCTCTTGCAGGCCTGAGCCCCTTGTTGACACAGGTTGTATCAATGTTCCCTCTAAGCTGTGCAGTGTTCTGCGCTAAAAATCTACTTTGTGAGCTGACACAACAACTTTCATTAAAGTTTTGAGCACACCTCCTTTTAAAAATAAAAATTATTTCAGTCTACAGACATACAACATACAAACAAACTACAAAATACTTTAATTTGTATTGTTTCTCGCTTAGAAGCAACAATTCAAGCAGTCATTTAAACATGGATTCTAAATATCAAACTAAATTACTCTGCACTGCAGGTAAAGTTATTAATACTTCTCCTTCCCAGCTATTTGATATACAAATATAAATATATCTGAGAACATGTGCTAGGGCCTGCATCCCATCCTGGGCACACGTTAGCCTTCTCTATTCCAACAAGATTGCAGCAGGTGAAGAGATTTACAGTATAAATCCTGTACAGTTACTCCAGTCTAAACTCATTGATTTCTAGCCTCTGTAGAATCCAAAAACAAATACCATGTAATACATTTTGATTACAATCAAAACAAATTAACAATAAAAACATTTTGAACAATTGTGCTTTAGACAATTACAAAATACATAAATGCAGTATCTCGCTATTCTTCATGTCACAAAGAAAATGTGACTCATCTACCCCTTTCATTTTAGACAGAAGCTGAGGAATGGCAAACCTGGTGCTTTAGCAACATTGAGCATGCAACTTCAATAGCCTGAAGTCCATTTGCCAGTTTTCTGGGGCAAATAAACAAGATCTGCACAGTGTTGCAGCTCAGAGGGATAGGATGTGCAAATATAGAATTGCAAACTTTTGATTTTTCTTTAGAATATTTATGTACCACCTGTACAGAGAGCTGCTTCAGGTGGCTCACAAACAAAAAAACAACACAGTTTTTAAGTCAGGATGACTTAATATTTCAATCTATCATCATTAGGATACTCTAAAACTGGGCCCATCAGCAGGTTGCAAGCCAGTTAACATGAACAGGATCAAAACTTAAACCCCTGAAACTGGCCAGTAACCCCTGGTTTTGGACAAAGTGAAAGAGAAGACTTTGTGGTACCAAAAGAGTTTCGGTTTGACAGCCGTCTTGGTCCTCAGTAGAACAGCAGGATCAGAGTCCAGTAGCACCTTAGGGACCAACAAGATTTTCAGGGTATAAGCTTTTGAGAATGAAAGTTCCCTTTTTCTTCGTATCTCAAGAAGAGAGCTTTGACTCTGGAAAGCTCATATCTTGAAAATCTTGTTGGTCTTTAAGGTGCCACTGGACTCAAACCTTGCAAAATCTTCAAGGCTTCCTGTTTAATTCTGCACCTACAGGCTCCTCTGTGAACAAGGAGGCCTTCCCTCAGCTTCTGCTGCAGGAGAGAAGACAAGTCAGGCACAGCTGCCCTTGGAGGCGCACTTTAGCTTCAGATCCAGATTTGGGGTGGGGTGGGACAAAGAAAGGCTGTGAGCCTGTGAACCTGCAAAGAAGGCGGCGGCTTAAAAAAAGAAAATGAGAGAGCCAAGCTGGAGCCAGCCCCCAAACGGCTGCACTAAAATAAACCCCCAACAGTGCGATCCTGTGCAGAGTTACTCTGGCCTGTGTCCATTGATTTCATTTTAGATGGAAATGCTTGGCTTGCCGAGACAGAGCAGCCAGATCCAGTTCTTGGCTGAGTCTGCATTTCAGGCTGTGAAAGCCACTTTGCAAGAGCCTTCGAAAAGGAGGCCTCATCAACGGTAAAGTCCAACTCACCTCCTTCAGCACCACAATGGTCTTCTCCTCCTCATCTGGCTGTCAGCAGGCACGATGAGCACCTCGTCCAGCTCTCCTTCCCCTGCTCATCCTTCTTCTTTCCAGCCTCCTATTGCACCAATGCCAAGTTAAATGACACCTTCACCATGGCAGCAGGTGAGGTGCCACCCCCTCTCCTCTGCTCTTTGGGGCTGAGGGGATCTCAGTGGGGTCAGGCTGGGCCCCATCATTCGGCTCGGCTCTGTTCCCCAGCTAGAGAACTGGTGGCAACTGGAATTGCTCTCTGGCTCTGCCCTGAGGGCTAAGCCAGCCACAGCCAGGAAGGAAGGAGAGAAGCAGGACAAGGCTCCACCCTATTGGGCCCGCCAGTTGGCGCCGGCTGAATGAGAGGGCGGGGCCACCTGAGAGTTAATACCTGTGAGCTACAGCTGAGAATCTGTGAGCAATTGCTCACGACAGCTCACATTAGCAGGAACACTGGTTGTAATTGAGCTTGCTGAGCTATGCTTTGCACTGGCTGAGATATGCTTTGCTAAAGGTTGATTGACGGTAGAGGGCTAGTCACTTAGTAACCACTTTGAAGGTTGTAAATTACTTTCATGCACTAAATTAGGCCTGCATCTGCTTAAGTCTTTTCAAGGATTTACTTTTCTTCTATGGCTGTGCCCCTCCTTTGCCCACTCAGATTACCCAAGCAGTCCAAGAAAATATGAGACTTTCTGGGTGCAATCCAAACACCTGGCCACCCCACCTATGTCCCTTTGCAATAACTCTGCTCATCTGAGCAGGTACTTCTGCAGATGAGAAGATCAACAACTGCCCATACACATGCCTCAGTAGTGTTCCTCATCTTGAGGTCTTATGAGGTCAGGAAGACTTCCCCACACTTTTGGCTTTCCAAAAACTGTGTAGGAGGGCATTTTTATAAACGAAATAGGACTACATCATAACAAATCAGTACAGGAAAATGAACTGTGTTTCTACTGTTGTAATACCATGGTCTTTGTTGTTTAATGCACTATGTTTAACATTGGTGCTTTGTTCAGACTACAGCTCCATTTCAAATTTCTGCAATTCTTAGTCCTATTACATTGCTTATTATAGGTATCATCCTATTGATTTACATTGTGTAATCTCCCTTGAGTCTCAGGAAGAAAGGCAGACTATAAATAACATAAATATTCTAAACCAATGAAGCTTTCTGGTCATAGGAGTACTTACATCAATTAGAGCATTCTGTGTTCCAGTTTTAATCATCATCATCACAGCCAGTATCATACAGTTACAAGAATGTTGGGTTAGGAGAGTAGAGCTCTAGTCCTTACTCTTCTAATGAATCTTGCTGCTGAGTGATCTTGGGGCCAGTTGCGATCTCAGGCCAGTCACTCGCTTTCAGCCTAGCCTACCTCACAAGGTTGTTGCAGGAATAAAATGGGGAGGAAAAGTGGAATAAAAAGATCATAGATTTGAGAAGAAAAGGCTGCTAAGATTTTTTTTCTCCAGATTTCCTTTAAGTATGATTTTTGGATCTTTTTCCACCCCATTTTCCAAAGTAGGAAACAAGGCCTACTTCTTATTGATGCTACTGGTGGAGTCTGCACAAACTTGTAAGGAAGAGGGAGACTGTGATGCCAAGCAACCACGTGAACTGGGACAAGAATTCTTGATAGAGAGCTATTTCAGTTTGGCTAACATTTGCTTTCTGGAAGACCTCAGATCTGCAACTGTAACTGTTGCTCACATAGAGAATTCCCAGTTACACTCACACACAAGAATCATGCCCAAGGATCATTGTTGTTCTAAAGCCTGTCAACAGGACAAGTGATTCAGTAGAAGTCTACTTGAGGCAGCAAACAAAAGGGAAGGGGAAACTGTGACAAATTAAACATTCAGCATGGGTTGTATAATGGCATGAATAATTCAAAGAGATTTCTGAAAAAGAGCTGTAGCTTGCTGAAACCCTCAAGACCTCAACCAGGAGACTGGAGCCCTTTAAACACGTTCTAAATGAAGTACTTCCTAACTCTCTTTAAGATCTCACAGTGGAGGGATACATTACAGAAGGATAAACTGCCTACTTATCTTTAATGGCTCAACTTTTTGGAAATAAAATTAGGTCTCTTTAAGGAAACCACATATTTCCCCCTTATTTAAAAAGAACTGTTCTAGAAGTTGTAGTGGAGAGGAGCCTCCGGATAATTTGACAATGGGAAACCTTAGACCAAAGAGTCAAATTTTGTTCCATCTGCTGCCCTGCCCATTTGCTATATAAATTTGCTATATAAATTTTCTCCCAAACTGAAATTGGTCTCAGCACCTAATTCAAAGAGGTTTCATAGAAGGGAAGTTAAACTAACAAGGAAGGGATGTTAAATGAATAGGAAATCAACATGGGCAACATATAAAGTTTTCTTCTTCTAGAGTCAAATTGTGTGCGGAGTTGTAGTTCACAGAAGAGGAACTAGAAATGTGCAGCTGTATGAGAACCTGAGACAGGCAGGCATGCTGTTATTCAATTATTTCAAGACTCTTCCTCCTTTAGATTTATACAATCATGTGCTCATTACAGGTTGAGATTAAACGTGCCTGTAACACTGCAGATCCGGGGGAGGGGCTGGCCTATTACACTGGATATGCAACTGTCCCCATGAGATCGTAACCAAAGACAGACAGAGGCGCTGATGCCATGACTGGTAGAGCATCGGCACTTTTCTGGGAGAAGGTCTGTGCGCTGGGGCGTGGGACAACCAGGGCCATATTATTCATAAGGCTGAGTAGGCTGAAGCCTAGGGGCCCCACAGGGACTAAGGGCTCGTCAATTGTTTTTTGCTGAGGCACTGTTACCTGCACTATGGGGCTCCAATGGTTAAAGGCACTTTACAGTCTGTGAAAAGGATTCTTCAGGAGACCCTCAAAATGGATATAGGGCTATGTACCGTACTAGGGTCAGGCTGTCAGCTGTAGTGGGGTGAAAGACTGAAGTGCCAGAGGGGGCCCAAAATACCTGAAAGCCTAGGGGCCCAGCCATGGGTTAACATGGCCCTGAGGACAACCCACTCAGGAGAGGACTGGGAAATGAAAAAGTCCCTGGAGCAAATCGAGCTGAGTAGCCCCTGTGGTGCTACATGACAGTCCTGCTGGCGTCACTCAGCTCAGCCAATAACAGGGAATAGAGGCAGAGGCCTTTCCCCTGATGTTCCCTCCTGGCTCCCTCTGGTTTTCAGAGATTTACTACTTCTGAATGAGGTTTCCTTCAGCTGTGATGTCACAGCACCCATTTTTGTACAAGATGCCAAGGCGTTTTAAGCTACACTTGAGGTGTTACATTAAGGGGATCTTCTGACCCCGAACTCCAGATATCTCCATACAACTCTTATGGTCAATCCATCATGTACTCCTTGATTTCCCACCACATATAGTCAAACACCCCCACTTCCAAATTAATCCACAGTGCCCATTTGGCACAGAGACACGTACAAGCATCGATATTGATGAGCCTCATTTTCATGATGTAAAGGTTGCTCGGATATACAGGCAACCCTGAAAGAAATAGTTTTTGCCCATCTTTTGGGGACCTACTGGGAATTCTGCCCTACCTGGAAGCCAAGACTATTAGTTTGCCCATCCACCTTCCAGGTCCTTTTTGAGGCTTGCTTTAGAGAAGCCCGATCTGCCACATCAGAATTCCAGTGGAGAGCATTTCATCCAGGTCATATGCTAGGAAACTCACAGCTCATAGACTCAACTAGGCATAAACATCACTGGTATATGGCGGAACTAAATCTCTTATTGTTTACGGAATGTGTGCAGGTCACTCAACATTCCTGTTTTCCAACTTCTTAGCCATCTTAATTCTCCTCTTCTGTACCTTTTCCAGCTTTACAATGTCCTTTTTGAGATACAGCTGCACTATAGATCTATACATAGATCTATACAGGGGAATTATAATATTGGCTGTTTTATTTTCAATCCCTTGCTTAATAATCCCCAGCAGAGTTTGCCTTTTTTGCTGCTGTGGCACACTTGGTTGACACTTCCATTGAGCTCAATGAACGTTTCCTTAAGGAGTTGCTCATGGAGTTGCTCAATGAACGTTTCCTTAGTGTGGAGGAAGGATGCTTTTCTGAAGGTGACAAGGACAAGGTGATATAAAATACAACTATTCTGATTCCACAGGAAATCAAATGACTAGCAGAAGGGACTGCAGATTTACAAAATCCCTCCTTCATGCCCGTGGTTAGACTAGATGATCTCAGATCATTCCCAACAAAGATTCTTCTGTCAGCTCACAGTCCCCAGTCAGAACTATATATGGTGCTTTCTGGCTTAGATGAGAACAAAACGTGTCAGATTGAATTATGAAATGTATCATACAGGTCTTTACTTGATCCATCAGTCACCAAAGGACTGGAGAAAAATTAGACAGAGATATTAAGCAGAGTTGTAGTCAACCTTTCAACAGGTAGGCTTAGTTCTGTGATTTGTTTCGGCATGTTCACCTTTGTAAGTCAAGCCCCAGGATGCACTTTCCTGATGAGAAACAAAAGATTAATTTTTTAAAAAGCTGCCTTGCTAAAATGGTATCTGCTACTCCTCCGTCTCCTCTCTAATATTTTCTGGAGTGCTGCAGTGGTTTGTCCCAGACTTGTAACAGTGCCCTGTGGGCCTCACTGCAAACCTGATAGTTTAAAAAGTCAAAACAAACTCGTTCGACTAGGGGTTCTCTCAGGGTAATGGAGTGGGAGTAGAGTGTGATGGAACTCAATGGATATAAAGAGCTAGACAACATGCAGAGCCATCCAAGTTCTCCACTAAAAGTCTAGTGGCATTAATGTTTGATCTACAGTTAAAATGCAATCTGTTAACTGGACTATATGCCTTTGATGTACTTTAACACACTCTTTCTGAGTCTTATGACCTCTCTCTCTGCTACGGAACCAATAGGCCAGGTCCAATGTATGCACTAGAAAAACAAAACCACAGTACAGATAGTCTATTCTCATGAACATGGGAATCATAAATTCATGAATGATCTCATCTTCATCTGTGTAAACAAATATTAAAACTTTAGTTTTTCAGTTTCACCAAAATAAGTACTTCCTCATACACTACTGAATGCTGGCAATCACAGTTGGGTCAGCATTCCCATATGAATGTAAACATCTCCCAAGCCTTGGACATGTACTGTAACATATATTCTAAAAACATATATGCTTCTAGTATCTTAGCACTGACCTTTGCCTCTGAATCTCACTTTCCATCCTCCTATTGGTCTGATTTGGTGTAAGAAAAATGTTATATGGTTCAGTTCCTGGGCTGTGAATCAGCACCCTGCTGGTTCAAATCCCACGGCTGCCATGAGCTCAGTAGGTGGCCTTGGGTAAGGCACTCCTCTCAACCCCAGCTCCACAGCTGTATTGTAGGGATAACACTGCCGTTGTTCACCACTCTGAGTGGGGCACTAATCTATCTAGAAGTATATAAGTGTTGTTGTTGTTAATAAAGAGTCAGTATTAGGCAGCTTCATATGTTCACTTTTTCATTAAATAGTAGCAGCAATTACTCAAGGTGAGTGGATCTTAGCTTCTTTTGTACATCAGGACAAGCGGCTATCATAGTGTAACAGCTGGTATTTCTAATGCAACGTATATAGTAACGGAACAGTTTGCATTCCTGTCTTGTAGGCAAAGATGTCTGGCCCCAAGCAGTCCAAGACACACTATTTTATTACCTTGACAAAGAAACTACTATCATTAATAGGGCTGACAACTTCCAGATGGGGTTGAGGGAATCTCCTAGAATTCCAACTGATCTCCAGACTACAGAGTTCAGTTCCAGTGGAGAAAATGGCTGCTCTGAGTGGTGGTTTGTATGGCATTATGTCGCACTGAGATCCCTCCCCAGACTCTGCCTTCTCCTAGTTCCAACTCTAAATATCTAAGAATTTCCCAACCCAGAATTGGTTACCCTGATCTTTAAAGAGTCAAAAGTAAGGTGTCTGCAGGAAACAGAGCCTTCAAGAGGCAGAACCTCGCAGAAATTATTAGGTGATACTAGCAACAGAGCCCATGTGTGGAAAAACACAGTGGGCTCTAGAAAACTGATTTGGCAGGCCCCCACTGCAGGGCATTGGGAGGGCCGCACCTCCATACTGGGCGTCTCCATCGCCCCTCCGTGGCTGCTGAGGGGCCTTGGGAGGGCCACACCGCCACATCGGGACTGCCTGCCACATCTGCAGCCCATCAGAGGCCTGGCGCAGGTGTAGGGTTGCCAGATCCCCTTACCTTCCAGGTGGAAGACCTGGCACTCCTCTTTGGGTGGTACTCACACACACAAAGCGCATGCACTCCCAGGCTATGCAATGGCATCACATTGCTGCTGGGGCAGCGCAATGGGCCCTAGAGCATTCCTGCACTCTGCAGCAGGCCTGATTTGGGCCTAATCAGGATGCTGCAGAACCTTGGAGCATTTCTGGGGTGGTACAATGAGCCCTGGAATTCTCCTGAGTTCCACAGCAGGCCGAATCATACCCATTTTGGACCGAATCGGGCCGCTGTAGAGCCCAGAAGTGCTGCTGGGGTGGCCCAATGGGCCCTGGAGTGCTCCTTCACTCCACAGTGGCCCAATTTGGGCCAAATAGGACCATTGTAGAACTTGGGAGCACAGGAGCATGCCAAGCCACAAGGGAGCATGCCCAGGAAGTGCGTACTCTGCCTTTTCCCATGCCAACCAGGTATGCAGAGGCAGGGGGAAGGGGGGTTGAGCAGCCCTCCCAAGGCCCTGCCGTGGCAGCCTCCTCAGGGCCTCTGAGGCAAGCTGTGTTGCCCAGGACTCACCTTTTATCCCCGTGGAGGAACGTGCAAGTGCGCCTGCGCAGAGATAAAAAGTGGGTCGTTGCCAATACGGCTTGCCTTTTATATAGGAGGATTTGCTCTTCATGGAGGGTCTTATCTGGACAGTTATCACCAAAGTAGACATTATAATTTTTGTAGGATATTGGGTTAGTGAGAGCATTTGCTGTGGTAACTGTAGTCTGATGAGTGATGAATATTTTTCAAAGGTGCTGCTGAAAGTAGGGTTACCAGCCTCCCAGTGATAGCGGGGGATTCCCCACTCCCACCCTCCACCCCCCCCACCACTCACCTGGCAGCTGAGGGGGGGAAAGGTGTGGGAACAGGACTCCCAGGCGCGCACCTGGGGCAGCGTGATGACATTACTTCCTAGGAGTGATGTCATTGTGTCACCTTGAGCATGCTCCCACAATTCACAGCTGGCTGATTTGGGCCACAAATTGGGCTTGTTTGAGGTCCAAATTGGCCTCCTGCAAAGTGTGTGTGCATGCCGGTGCATGCGCAATGATGTCATCCGAAAGTAATGTCATTGCACAGGGGTGGAAGCCCATGGGTACCCACCCTCCCACCAGGAAAGTAAGAGGATCCTGCCAACCCTAGCTGAAAGGGTTATTGGACATAAAAAAACAGTCAGAATACCCTTTTTAACTGCCTGTCCGGCACTGTAACTCAATAAAAACAACCACCTGAACTGATCCTATTCCACTTCAGCATGTAAATAAGACGAAGTTTTATGTCCATTTCCCATCCCACCTTGCAGCTTTAGAGGGATCATGCTAACGTAACAGAGTGTAATTATGTAGAGACTGACTTGTTTGAACGAGAGTGTAAAGGGTATTATTGACACACAATGGCGTGTGTGTGTGGCAGGGCTTTTTATGACGGTACATGCTAGTGCTCAGTACCAGCACTACTTTCTGCAGTACTGACACTTCTTTTGCACCAGTGAGCTTGGCCCCCACGGTGGTGAACATCATGAATACCAACACCTCTTTTTCTTTTAAGAAAAGAGCACTGTGTAAATATGTATGTGTATGAAAAATGGATGTTTGTTACACACACACACACACAATATCTCCCTAAAATGATTTATTTCAGCAAGTGATATGCAGAGTAATTCTAGAGAACAAATCATGAGAACACTTCATCCTTTTGCTTTCAGGCTTGCATACAATAAAACAAACCAAAAACACAAATTGAATGAGTGGGGAGAATTCACAAAATATCTAGTGTCACTGAGCTTCTTATACAGAGGGAGAGAAGCACCTTGAATATAAATAAGTGTGCGAAATAGGTCAGCATTTCTTTCCTTGGCCACTGAAGGTTGGTTTATTTATTTATTTATGCTTGCAGTTAGCTTGGATGGTTGTGACTGAACACCTTTTTGCAGACAAGGTTAAAGTACTTTTGGAAGGCATAAGCTTAAGAGGTACACTGTCTGCTGCCAATTTTTTTGCCTATGCAATTCAATTTAAAAGATTTTAAATGCAGTAAATGTTAGGTCATTTTAAAATTATTTGTTTGTTATAGTATTTAATGTAGCACTGTTCGAGACCTGTTGGCCAAATGAGCAGTATCATTAAAGTAAAGCAAATACCATTTTGAGCACGAGGACTCGTTTTTATTGTCAAAGTATTTCACAGACCCCCGCATGATAGTAATTGTACTATTAGCACCTGTTGACTGAAAAAATACTTCATGACAAAAAGCTACTATGAATTCAGTAATACTTTAAAATGAGTTTGTATTTTATCAAAACAGCATCTATATACATTTGAAAAATAGTAAAACATTTAAGTGTACGATATATTATTTATTCGATCTACAGAAAGCATGTTTGCTTATTTATTATACTGAGTCATTTAATGAGATGGCTGGTCCTCTTTTGTAGCTGTCAGAGATTGAAAATCTCTTGCAATAACTCCACCATCACACAGGAGTCCCTCTCCTACAGACTGGGAACCACTGACATAATGAATACACAAACTAAATGCTGATTCATATATTATGAAATCTGTTTGGCTGCCATGTGGGATTTTCAATTAGTCGTGCCTTGGGAATTCCCCATTGGGAACTTAATTCCCAGACATGCACAGACCTAGTTCAGACTGAGACTACAGTGAGCATTTGGAGAGAAAAGAATAGTACATATGCAGCAGTCTGCTTGTTCCACACAATATTTTTGAAGTACAGCTGTCTGTTAAGGAAGCCAAATTAGTGAATGAATAAATATTAACTGGGTTCAAGGGCAATAGCAAAATAATGTTAGTGTCCTCTGGGTCACTGACACAGCAACTAGCAAGATTGTGCAACACAGTTGTCCTCTGACAATCACACAATCCCAGGAACTGTTGTGAATCTCAAAAGTAATGTTATTGCCCTTGAACCAAAGTAGTTTTATGCAAATAAACATACCAGCCAAGAGGTCTGAATTCCTCTTGGCTATGTCGGACATGATGTTTTGTGCACTGGTACTAATTGATGCTGGTTTTTAATTGGATTTTACTGTTTTATATTTGCTAAATTGTTAGCCACCTAGATGACCTTCCAAGACTGAAAGGCAGCATATGATAACACTAAACAAATAACTCTTATCAATGAGCAGAAGGTGAAAAGCTATTGACATTTCATTCAGAAGGAACAGGTTATTATAATAATTTTTTTCCTCTACAAACAAGGCTCCAGTATGTTCTACAGAATACAGATGGCCACTAGCAATCCTTTCAGCAACCCCTCCCATTGTACTTTTCCTTTCGATTGGTCCATATTAACCTTTCCTGTTAAAGTATATTCAGAAATTTAAAATTAATAAATCCTCTCATCCCCAGAAAAATCAAGATTCCGGTGGCAGCTTCAAGATTTCATGATTTATAAATTCATTCTGGATCAGATCTGGGGTTGGATAGAATTCAAAGTAAATCCACAAAAGGAAATTTGGGGAAGGGATAGACTTGACTACTCTAAAACCTTGGCACAGCAGTGTTCTTTTCTCTGCTGGACGCTTCAGATCTGACCGCTGCCCACAGGATGCAGACATTGTTCCATCCCCATCCAAATGAACAATATGGATCTAACAGGTTATCTGGAAGGTGAGAGTAGTGGGAAATATGAACACATTGCTCATCACTAGCAACATCACCAATGCTATCCAATGGGTGTTGGTGACTGTGAAGGAACAGACTCTCGAGCCCCATTTCAGTGGGTCCTGGGAGCTCGGAAAAGCTCTGTGGGCATCCCAGGTCTCCACCTGGTGACTTCAGCCCTTTCCCTTACTTCCAGGAAGTACCAAGTTCTCGCTGGATAGTAACCGCTGACATCAACAAATTTGAAAAAGTATCCCTTGCCCTCTGGATTTGTACGTTTAGCACTCAGTAACCGTGTTGCTGTTTAAAGGCTCCGCCTAGCTGCCATATTACCTGCTTCACTCATATTAGCTATTGCAGAGATGATCTATCGCACTTTTGAGCTATAGCACTTAAGGGATGGCAAACTGAACCCCCACCCCATTTCCACTCTTTGAAAAGTGAGACCAATAGGCTTGATGTGCTTGCAGAGATCTGGCTTCAAGCATTCAAACAAAAAAGAAGAGTTAATAAATTTCAAAAAGAGTATATACTAACTGGCTGAAGGATTTCTGGCTGCAGAGTGCCACTCTTGTCATCTCCACTCTCCACTGCATCTCAAAATAACTTGGGAGTGTTATTTATTTCTGGGGGCATTTTGGGCTTCAGTGAGAAGAGGGAGGTGGGAGGGAGGTGACAAAGTCTGCTGAATCCAAGCCAATGGTTTCTGAACATGACAAAAAGGTGGTATTCCCACAACAGAAGCACTGTTTCAAGGGAAGACACTTGGACCCCCTTCAACAACTAACAACTGCAGCTCAAGAAAAATCACTAAAAGGGCCCAAAAATGCAGGAGCAATTTAAACTTGAATTACTGGAATATGAATCGTCAGATTAATGGATTATTACCAAACTATTATGCCATTTATAATTTCCCACCCAACTGCACAGATGGTATTACAGACTGCAACTTGTTAAAAAACTACATCACAGCATTTTCTGTAATCATGTAAGTGTTATACAAATAAAGTAGACTCAGGATTTCCAGCTCATGATAGGCTTCCGGTGTTGTTCTTGGTGCTGAACATATTGTCCATCTCAATAACAGTGTTCTGGCTAGTAAAAATTAATGCTTAAGGGCTCATACCAATGTAAACAATTATGATTATGTCAAAAATTAGCCACAGCAACTAAACAAAACGTAGACTATGATCCTTTTCAGTGTCAAAGCAGCAGGACCCCCCCCCCCAACACACACAGTTCTGCTTTATTCCATCTGCATACCAGACCTTTACCTGGCAGGTATAGGAGTCTGTCAAGCTAAATCAAAGAACATATGATTGAGCTCACATCCAGTGAAGAGGAAATTATTGTACAGAGATAAAGGAAACCCAAATAGATCTCCCATTGCCCAAGACAAGCTGCATCCAATGAGGGGAGAGAGGGATAAAATGTGGTTCATGCCCCAAGGGGATTCTTCTGCTTGCAAGTGCTGCACCTGTGCAAGAAAGGCTCATACTCAGTGAAAAGAAGCCTACTGAATTTGGGGGGGGGGGGGAGAATTGAATGAGTCAAGATATATCCTATTTAATCTGGAAAACTGTTGATGCATTTCTTATGGCTGCTGTTTCTAGCCCCACTAGCCTCCTTCAAAGTCTTTTGAGTGATAGGTCTACTTGCACAGAATCAGAAATGTTTCTCCTTGGCTAGCTGCTGCAGCCTACTATGTTCCAATACATGGTGGTGTACCAATTTAGGTGTTTCATCCTGTTCCTAGGTCTTGTACACATTTCAAGAATCACTGCTCCATTCTGCATTCTCCCCCTCCATAACATGTAGGTAACTCTGTGTTCCTGCATCATTGTGCTGTACTTTCTATGACACATAGCAGAGGAAAGAGAGAACTGCACACATAATGGCATCAAGACAAATGGCACAACATGTTACTGGGGAAAGGAAGGAGAGACAGCAACAGCCTCGGGTTTCTTGAAATGCACACTTCTGTACTTACATGTTGGCCTTTGGTCTGTGAACTAGTTGGAGAGCTGAGAATGGGTTGAATCTGAGTGAAAGAGCCTCTTGACTCACGGCAAGGTAGCTGCTGTTATTAGAATGAGTCTGTGAGATCCAACCTAATATGATTGATAAAATGTGAAGCTGCAGCACATACCTCGCACTGTGATTATGGAAATCAAGCTATTTCTACACATCTTTATCCGTGATATGCATTGATTTTAATACAATAGTAACAATAAATCCTTATTTTCCAATCTTTTATTCATTGTTCAGATTTTGGGATCTTAAAAGTATGTATGTGTTTATAAAATATTACGATTAGCCGGGGGGGGGGGCTTCTCCTTCCATTTCTGCTGGAGTACTTCCTTTACTTAGACTGCCACCACCAACATTCCTAAGTGTAACTCTTCATCAGCTGTTTGGGTACTGATGATCTTCTGATCATGTGCAGAGTACTAGCAAATGGCTGAGCAGAAGTCCAGCAGGTGAAGATACCTTTGACACAGCTGAGACTTCCGGTTTGGGATTAATGGCAATCTGAAGGAGCCTATAGATCTGGGCTGTCCGAGGCACTGTTTTTCTGGAAAGTGAGGCGCTGAACGCCTGCTACCAACCCAACTTCAGGGAGAAGTTGGGCTTGAATGCTACGCATTCCCAAGAGAGTGTGATCTTGGTGAGGGGGGGGGTTCTGAATCAAGGATTCTCCCCACCACCTTGAGGTCCCCTCGGAGAAGGGCAAGCTACTATTCTCTGCAGTACCTCAGGAGTCATTTAATTGGCTTAAGAGCGTCAGAAACCAAGCTTCAGTAACAGCTTTAACCAACTATAAGCGAAAGAAACAGCACAGACAACCCGCAGAATTGTCGCAAGGTAAAGATCATTATCGAACTTTGTAAATTAAAACGGCAGTGAAAAGACCAAGATAAAAATTTCAAAAGGACAGAATTTAACAGAGTAAACGACAAGGAACAATTGTTGAGTAAAAATTTTGGGCACTGGTGAAGTTTTAAGGACTAAAAAAGCGAAAAGAAATATTGTTTATACATACTAGCGGTTAGAAGAGAGATAGCCAGCGTGAAAGAGGAGGTGTGGACTAGGGGACACATCGTGAGACGGGAAGTAAACAGGCAAGGAGACAACTTGGTGCCTAGAGAGGACAGCAGAGGGCAGGAAGTAAGAAGACTGACTGGAAGAAGGAAGAACCGGAAGCAAAACAAAGGAAACACTGGAGAGGTTACAAGGATTACAGGAACAGGAAGCATGCCATTTTAAGTGAGGTATGAAGCTAAGCCAGTAACCATAGAGAAGAGCCAGAGAAACCATAGCGAAAAAACGCCCGACATTTTGGAATTAAGAGAAACTATTTTTAATTGCCAAAAAAGAGACATTTAAAAATATTGAAAGAAGAGAAGAATAAAAGAAGTCAAAACGGATTTAAGGAAAAGAGCAGATACGTGGGGAGGCACGAAGCCGAGTCCCACAATGGCAGGGAAAAAAGCAGATAAAGAATGGCAAGCCTCAGTAGATGCAGCGATTGAAGGATTAGAAAAAAAAGTTACAGAGAATCACAAAGAGCTGCTACAAAAAATGCAGGAAATGCTTCCAAAAGATTTAAAAGATATGAAAGATACTATTAAGGCGGAAGTAGCGGGACTGGCAAAAAACATTGACGGAATAAAAAAGGAATTGCAAGCAACTAACAACAAAGTTGAAGAGGTAGAGCAAAAGACTAAGGATATAGTGGTGAATATGAAGCAAGAAAACCAAGTGATGCAAGAAAGAATGGCAATGAAGGAATGTAAGGTGACGGAGAGGCAACTTAGATTTCGGGGCGTGCAGGAATTGGATACACAAACTGTACAGGAACAATGGTTGTTGTGGGTTTTCCGGGCTGTATTGCCGTGGTCTTGGCATTGTAGCTCCTGACGTTTCACCAGCAGCTGTGGCTGGCATCTTCAGAGGTGTAGCACCAAAAGACAGAGATCTCTCAGTGTCACAGTCTGAGAGATCTGTGACACTGAGAGATCTCTGTCTTTTGGTGCTACACCTCTGAAGATGCCAGCCACAGCTGCTGGCAAAACGTCAGGAACTACAATGCCAAGACCACGGCAATACAGCCCGGAAAACCCACAACAACCATCGTTCTCTGGCCGTGAAAGCCTTCGACAATACATTGTACAGGAACAAATGACAGAAATTCTGGCAGAATTCTTAGACAAAGAAACAGAGGAAATAATAGCAAATATGGATCTGGTGTATAGAATTAATGCAGCTTATGCACAATGAAAGAAGATACCAAGACATATTATTGTGCAATTAGTAACAAAAAGAATGAAAGAGGAAATTATCAAAAGGCATTTTGAAAATCCCTTAACAGTGGAGGGAAATAGAATCAAGATAATGAAAGAGATGCCAAAAAGGATTCTCCAAGAAAGGAAAAAATATAGAGAGTTGACCCAGAAACTAAGAGAAAAGGACATCAGATACAGATGGGAGATACCAGAAGGACTAAGTTTTTACTATAAAGCTTTAAGAGTTATTATCAAGACAAGAGAGCAGATGGAAAAGTTTTTTGAGGAAAATGTGGAGGATTTTCCCAGACCATTAAGAATGTAACATAATGGAATACAAATTACTATCGTGGAATGTAAATGGACTAAACTCACCCCAAAAGAGAAAAACAATATTTCATTGGCTAAAAAAACAAAATTGCAATATAACTTGTTTACAAGAGACACATATCAAGGATCAAGACATTAAATATTTAAAAAACAAACAACAAGGAAAAGAATATATAACATCGTCCAAGCAAAAGAAAAAAGAAGTAGTGATTTATATTAAAGAGGCTATAGACTCCAAATTAATTTTTCAAGATCAGAATGGAAGGTATGTGGCTGTGGAAATTAATGTAAATGCTAAAAAAGCATTGATAATAGGTCTTCATGCACCTAATGATGCAAAAGACCAGTTTTTCAGAGAAATAATGGACAAATTGGATCAAGACTCATATGACCAGATGATAATGGCTGGAGACTTTAATGGTGTTGTGGACTTACAAATAGACAGGAATATAAAGGGAGGTAACAAGAAATCTGGAAAGTTACCAAAAATATTTTTTGAATTAGTCCAGCAAGAACAACTTGAGGATGTGTGGAGAAAAGAAAATCCTAAAGGCAAAGATTTTACATACTACTCCGTGAGGCATTTATCATTTTCAAGAATAGACATGATTTGGACATCAAAAGAACTAGCTCTATGGACAAAAAAAGTGGAAATTTTGCCAAGGGTGAGTTCAGACCACAATCCAATACTATGGAAAGCGATAATGGGTCGGAGGAAAGTAAGATGGAGAATAAATAAAGATCTATTACAAGATCAAGAAAATTTGAAGTATTTGAGAGAGGAGACAAAGCCAATTTTTTCGAATAAATAATAACAATGAGGTTTCAATCCAGATGGTATGGGATACATATAAAGCAGTAATAAGAGGAAATTTGATTTCACTAAATAACAAGGACAAGAAAAGAAAGCAAGAGAAATGGCATGAAATACAGGAGAAATTGTATAAAAAAGAACAGGAACTAAAGAAAAAACCTGAGAAAAAATCAATAAGACAAGAGATCAAAATACTGCAGGAACAAATAAGAGCCATCAGAAACAAGGAATTAGAATAAAAATTAAAGGTATTAAAACAGAAGTCATTTGAAGGAGCAAATAAACCAGGAAAGTACCTAGCCTGGCAACTGAAGAAGAAAAAGGAGAAGAAAATTAACAAGATAATAGAAGAAGGAAAAGAATTGAAAGACCAGCAAACAATTAAGCATGCCTTTTACAAATATTATGCAAAATTATTTCAAAGGAAGGCAGTAAACTTGGAAGAAATAGACCGATGTTTACAAAAAACAGATTTACCAAGGATACCAGAAAAAATGAAGCAGAGACTGAATTCTCCAGTAACAGAGGAAGAAATCATACAAGCAATAGAAGCAGCAAAGATTGGAAAAGCACCAGGACCGGATGGGATCACAGCTAAATTTTATAAAGTAATGAAGGAAGACCTTGTACCAATATTTAAAAATATAATGATATACTTCAAGGAAAAAGGCTTCCATATACATGGAATGAAGCGAGCATCGCTCTGATCCCGAAAGAATCACAAGATTTGTCAGATGTGAAAAATTATAGATCAATTTCGCTTCTAAATAGTGACTATAAAATATTGGCAAGAATATTAGCAGACAGACTTAAAATATGGCTAATGGACTTTATAGGAGAGGATCAGGCTGGATTCCTACCAAACAGACAACTAAAAGATAATTTGAGAGTGGTTATAAATGCTATTGAATATTTTAACAAGCGACCAGATAAAGAAGTTGGCCTTTTCTTTGCAGACGCAGAGAAGGGCTTTGACAACTTGAACTGGGACTTTATGTTCGCATCAATGGAAAAGATGGACTTAGGTAAAGAATTTATAGAAGCAGTAAAAACAATATATAAGGAACAAAGAGCGACAATCTGTGTCAATGACGACCTGACAGAGAAGTTCGAAATAAGGAAAGGTACAAGACAAGGATGTCCACTATCACCATTGTTATTTGTTATGGTCTGAGAAATATTATTAAGGCAGATTAGAGAAGATGACATATAAGTTGAGAGCTTTTGAAGATGATGTGATGTTTATAGCAGAAGATCCATTACAAACTTTGCCAAGACTACTGCATAAAATTAAGGAATTTGGAGATTTGGCAGGCTTTTTTATAAATAAAAACAAGTCAAAAATAATAACCAAGAATATGACCAAGAAGAAGCAACAGGAACTGAGTGAATTAACAAATTGTGAAGTGGTACACAAGACTAAATATTTGGGAATAAAGCTGACAGCTAAAAATATTGATCTATTCAAGAATAATTATGAAAAGCTCTGGACACAAATTGAAAGAGATATGATAAAATGGAATAAATTAAACTTATCGTGGTTTGGTCGGATTGCCACAGTTAAAATGAATGTGTTGCCTAGAATTATGTTCCTAATGCAAACAATACCAATCATAAAAGACAAAAAGCAATTTGAAAAATGGCAGAGGGAAATATCGGAATTTGTGTGGGCAGAGAAGAAACCAAGAGTAAAGATGAAAGTACTTTGTGATGCTAAGGAAAGAGGTGGAATGCAATTACCTGATCTTCGACTTTACCATGAGGCAATATGTCTAGTCTAGCTAAAAGAATGGGTGTCTTTAGCCAATCATAAATTGTTAACTTTGGAAGGCTACAACAAACTTTTTGGATGGCATGCATATACGTGGTACGATAAGTACAAAATGGATGCAATGTTTCAGCACCACTATCTGAGAAGAAATTTATTGTTGACTTGGCTAAAGTATAAAAAATTTATAGATCAGAAGAAACCACTGTGGATTATACCAGCTGAGGTGATCAACCCAAACCTAGAATATATAGGAGAAGAATGGCTCATCCTCAAGGACTTAACAGAAGTAGTAGATAAGGAAGTAAAACTCAAACCAAATGAGGAGTTGCCATTTAAACATGGTTGGTTACAATATAGACAAATTAAAGACCTATTTGATACAGATCAAAGGAAGACAGGTTTTAGAATTAAGAATTTAGAATTTGAGGAACTTTTGTTAGGAGATAGTAAAAATGTATAAATTGTTATTGAAGTGGTTCACAGAAGATGAAACAGTCAAGGTACAAATGGTAAAGTGGGCAATAAACTGTAACAATGAAATAATGATGGAAGCATGGGAACAATTGTGGAAAAATACGTTAAAAATATCAACATGTACCAGTATTAGAGAGAATGGCTATAAAATGTTATATAGATGGTATTTAACACCGAAAAAATTAGCCTTAGCTAATAAGCAGCTATCTAGTAAGTGTTGGAAATGTAAGGAGCATGAAGATTCTCTATTTCATATGTGGTGGACTTGCCGTAAGGCTAGAAACTTTTGGGCTAAAATATGTGCTGAGATGTCTTTGATACTCCAGTATAATGTTGTTAAAAATCCAGAAATGCTGTTATTATCTTTGCACTTAGAAGATGTTAATAGAAATGACAAGACATTGCTATATTATATGATAAAAGCAGCAAGAATATTATATGCTCAATACTGGAAGAAAGAAGAAATACCTGAAATTGAAGAATGGACAAGGAAATTGTTGTACATGGCTGAAATGGACAAACTAACAAGAAACTTGAAGGATCAAGAACCAAAAACATTTTTGGAAGATTGGAAAAAGCTGAAAAAATATATGGAAAAGAATGGGATGTTAAGGGACAATTATGGTCTTTTGAAGGGTTTTAATGATACTAAGTAAGATAAGATATAGTTAAGATCTTTACTAATAACAAGATAAGAACAACTATAATATAGAAATAATGTGATATTAATAGTGGGGGGTTCAAGTGCTGTTGGAAGTCAACATTGAAAAGGGGTTGGGGAGGGGGTGGGGAAATATACTTGTGGGAATTGAAATGGATTGTATTTGTGTTTTAGTCTGACTATATATTGACCCATCCAATAAAAATTTATTAATTAAAAAAAGACACCTTTGACACAGCTTAACTTAACCAAATAAAGATCTTTATTGGATTAGAATATAAATGCAGAGAGCACACGATATATAGGAAGATATTTCACACTCAGGATGACAGCTGATAAAAAGGAAAAGGAAACAGTCTAATGTCTAACATACACTTGAGACTTACAGAAGATACTCGGCATCTGTTATGGATGGGTGCACACGTCTTTGGAGACGCACATGGACAAGCTTCGTCTATGTCCCCCTTTCACATCTATGTGTGTGTGAGAGAGAAAGAGAGAGAAAGAGATTTCTGTACCTTACACAGAACCAGACCAGAGGATGAAATATGCTACACAAAATGTAGACAAGTGATGCCTCACTGCTGCTACTAGACTTAGCAGCCTTTGTGATACAGTGAACTATGCCATTCTGTTGAAACATTTGGCTGCAGAAGCAAGGATTAACAGATGCACTTTGGATTGGTTCAAATCGTTCCTTAGGGGCAGGATTCAGAAAGTTGCTATTGGAGACAAATTTTCAACATTCTGCCTTGTGAAATTCCACAAGGCTCAATCTTGTCCCCCTGTGTAAAGCCCTCAGGAAAACTGTTCATGGCTTTGGAATAAGTTATCGTTAATATGGTGATGACAGCCAGCTCTATATTTCTTTGTCCAAAACACGAGGTGACATGGCAGAGATTCTGAAGCAATATCTGATGGCTCTAGTTAAACAACTATGGGTAAGCAAGCTGAAACTAACTCCTGACAAGAGAAAGGTAATGTTGCTCAGGAAGGCTGAGGTCCTTGAGGATACGGAGCTTCCACGTTTGAGGGGATCTGGATGACTTTTGTTGATTCAGTTAATGGTGTAAAGATTATAATAATACTAGCTTGATGGGCCCGTTCTTCGCTACGGTATTTAACTACTTTAATTCCAGTTATAATACTTATGGGTATGTAACATTTTTAGGTTTGTGGGGTTTTTTTTAGAGTTGGTTTTGTACTATAATAGCATCGTACCCAAGTTTCACAAAGGTGTTTGAATAAAGTGAAGCATGTTGATGCCGAAAACCGATGAAGTGAATTTTGAAATGTAACATTTGTTGAAAAGATTTTAAAAGGAAAAGATTGTAATGCAATAAATAAAGTAAAAATACAGCCTTTTTTTCCTACTGAAGGACCTCTTTGTAGACCTCATTGGTGGTTTTCCCCTCAGGTGCTAGGATCACCAGGCTGCTGGGTGAGCTCACTCTGGAGCAGGCCACGTAGAACTGCCCATGTGAGAAGCAGTCCTCCCTCAAGTCAGTTCTTGCCACCTTCAGTATCTGACCCTGGGACTTGTTCATCGTCAAAGCAAAGCAGGCCTTGAGAGGAAACTGCAGTCTCTTGAATTTGAAGGGGTTCTCTGATGGTATGAGTGGTATGCATGGTACGAACACCAACTCCCCCCGCCCCCCGAGCACTGCCAGTGAACAATGTGGCCTTGATGATGTTCCTGTAGAGGCTTTCTGGTGCCATTGCAGAGTTTGGATGGGCTGAGGTTCTGAAGCAGCATCACTGGAGCCCCCACTTTGAGAAGCTTGTGGGATGGGAAGCCAGGAGGGTTGAGCATACTGAGGAACTCCACAGGATAATGGACCACATCATCCATTTGCACCACTGAGTCTACAGATCTGTACTCCATTTTGAGTGAGTTAAGTTGTATTTCATTAATGATGGAAGCCTTGTCGATCTGGGGGGCCAGAATGGCATGCTTGCATAGCCAGTCCATGGACTTCTCCATGATAGTGATGATATCAGGGTATATCATGGCTTTTAGATCTGCTAGGGTTGTCACTACTGTGTCTAGGCCTGCAGGGATGGTCACCTTGCCTTTGGACTCAGGATATGCTCCGTCCTCTATTTTTAGTAGGAGTTCAGAGAATTCCCCAGCAGACACCTCACCTCTCAAGTCAACCCTCGTGTTCTTTCTTAGTGAGAGTTCCCTGATGAGGGGCCACAGATACCACGCCTTGACCCACACAGTAACCTCGTCAGCTCGAGTCCCCCTTGTCTCCAGCCAGCAGCACTGTGACTCCCCTCATCACTCTCTTGTTGCCCCTGACATCTTTGAAGGTTATGCTCAGTGAATAAAAACACCCCTTAAGTGCCATGGTGCTCTCATCCCAAACAATGAGCTTACAGTTCCACAGCACTTGGGCCATGTTGCTTTGTTTTGAAATGCTGAACAGGGGTGTTTCTGCATGGATGAGGTTAAGAGGTAGCCTGAAGGTAGTGAAGGATCATATGCCATGCCTGAGTGAGCCTTGACCTTCCATGGAAGTGAGCGCCTCTCTACTCCTCTTCCAGGATTGCTTTGCTCATAGAGAGACACTGCCGCTCTGTGCACCTTGGGGTGATCTTGCGGGTACTTGGTCACTGCTGCTTGGTGCACCACAGGAGCAGGACATGCATATTTCCTTGCCGCATCTCTAAGTTGCTTACTCTTTTTAGCATCGGAGTATCTTGCACGACATCAGCCAGAAGGCTTCTTGGCAGCAGTAAGAGGTGATGGTTGCAAGAGGTGAGGGAGGGGACTGAGGGAGGGGTGGTGTGGCAGTTCGGGAGGTTCATGTGAGAGGTTCACATTGAAATGGCTCCTAGAAAGGTTGTGTACCATCTCACCATGAACATTTAAAAACTCAGCTGCCATACTGACTTTTATACAAAATTCCTATTCAGGAGTCTTGTACTGTCTTTCTTCAACTGTCTACAGTTTCTTTTGTCTGATTTTTACCTCAGAACACAGAGTTCCACAGCTGACCCATCAGTCTGCCAGCTACACAGGAAAGCCAGGCCCCACAGGGAGATTGGCAACCCTAGACTGAGAGGTGTATTTTTACCTCAGAAGACATTCAGTGATTCCCAATAGCAAGTATATACTCTTTAGAATGTTGGAGAGATGACCAATCAAGGCCGCATATGCAAATGACCTCAGGGAAGAGCGGCAGTTGGTGTGTGGGGGGGTGGACCCTGCCAGCCACACAGGGAAGCTGTATCCCTACGGGAAAACACATTTTACCCCATTAGGGGGTGAGTTTCTTAAAATCCCTTCTTAGTGAGCCCCTACACCACAAAAGGAACGTCCTGCCCAAATTTCATGCTTCTAGGTCCAGGGGTTTGGGCTGGGCGTTGATGAGTCAGTCAGGACTAGACATGGGCACGATCCAAAAATTTTTTTCGATCTAGCCGTTCATGGATCTGGGCTGCCGCTGAAGGCAGGTAGCTGATTCTAACCGATCAAGTCTCGTTTCCGGTCCAGAATCAGGAATCGGGGAGGCCAAAGTGGGAGGGTGCCCCTCTGTTTCCAGCGATATAGGAACTACCATTTTCACATGTCTTACCTGCCACTGGAACATCATGCAAAAACACCCGGAAGACAGTGTCCTCTTGTGCAAAATTGTGCCAGGAAGATGCGATTTTGCATAAAACTCTCAAATGACAGTGTTTTCCTGGCGTGATTTTGTGCAAGAAGGTGCTGTATTCCAGTTGTTTTGTGCAATGTTCCAGCGGCAGATAAGACATGTGAAAATGGCCACTCTCTTTTTGCAGACACTGCATTAGTTACCAATCAGTTACCAAGTTGAATTCAAGGTGCTAGCTATCACCAATAACTCCCTTAAAGGCACTGGTTCCATAAACTTGCAGAACAGCCTCTCTTGGTTATGTTTCTTTGCAACAGTTCCACTCATCTGAGCAAAGCCTTCTGAAGGTGCCTTCTGCAAACAGATAAAATCAGCAACTGTTCATGCACATTCTTTATGGAGGCACCTACATTGTGGAATAGTCTGCCTAGAAGCTATCAGGAAGATCCACAAGTTTCTATTGCTTTACAAAATCTGCTTATAGCAGTAAAGAAGAAAAATGGCAGGTATACACACACCAAGGTTTTGGTACCTATAAAGCCTTAAGCATACTGGGACCTGCATATCTGCGGGACCGCCTCTCCTTATATACGACCCAGAGGACACTTTGATCATCAAAGAAACAGCTATTGGTGCTCCCTGGCCCCAGACAAGCCCACCTGGCCTCAACTAGAGCCAGGGCCTTTTCGGTCCTGGCTCCAGCCTGGTGGAACTCTCTGACTCTTGAAACTAGGGCCCAGCGGGATTTGTTGTCCTTTTGCCAGGCCTGTAAGACAAGAGATGTTCCGCCAGGCGTATGGTTGAGGCCTCCACCGGCGATGCAAGGGGGAAGGAGTTGATGAATCAATGCTTAACTCCCCCCTCTAGATGTTTTTACCACCAGTCCGTTTTAGAATTCTGTTTTAACTGAATGAAGTTAAGTTATACTGTGGTTGTCACCATATTTTAAAAATTATTTATATATTAACTGTAATTTTAAACTGCTTTTATGAAATTGTGAATTTCTGTTATATTGCTGATTATGTGTTTTAACTAATGTAATCCACCCTGAGCCAGTTTGTGGGGAGGGCGGAATAGAAATATAGTGAAATAAATAAACTAGCACATTACATATGCTGCTGGCTGACATGGGCAGAGAAGTTGTGGAGAAGCACCTTGCTTCTCCACAACCTTGCTGCACTGGATCTGTACAAATCCCCTGGGCTAGATGGGGTACATATGAGAGTGGTTAAAGAACTTTCAAAACAACTTGCAGATGCTTTGTCGATCATCTTCCAGGCCTCTTGGAGGGCAGGTGATGTGCCGGAAGACTAGAGGAGAGCAAATATCATACCAATCTTCAAAAAAGGCAATAAGGACTATCCTGGGAACTACAGGCCAGCCAGCCTGACCTCTGTTCCCGATATTAAAGTCATCAACCTGCATGCATCTGATGGACAACATGGTGATATGGTTAAGTCAGCATGGATTTGTCCCCAACAGGTCCTGCCAGACCGAACTCATCTCTTTCTACAATTGAATGACAGGCTTACAGGACTGTAGGAATGCTGTCAATGGAGTTTATCTGGATTTCAGTAAAGTTTTTGACAAGGTTCCTCATGCTGTATGAAAGCGGAACTACAAGTGACAAAAGGCACAGATTGGACACTTGTCAGCTTCCCTCAAGTTTTGATGGGAAATGTAGGCAGCTTGGTGGAATGTTGGACAAGTGACAGTTGAAAAGTCCATTGGACAGCAGTCAGACAGCCAAGCTGCAAGACTAGGATGCCTACATTTCCCATCAAAACTTGAGGGAAGCTGACAAGTGTTCAATCTGTGCCTTTTGTCACTTGTAGTTCCGCTCTGAGTAAACTGGTGAACTGTGGACTGGACTGTAGGATGGTTAGATGGATGAGGAACTGGCTGGATAACTGCACCCAAAGAGTAGTTGTCAATGGTATCACATCTCATTGGAGGGAGATGTCCAGTGGAGTGCCACAGTGCTGTCTTGGGCTCAGTGCTTTTCAATAGTTTTATAAATGATCTAGATGATGGTGTGAAAATATTACTCATTAAATTTGCAGATACCAAACTAGAAGGAGTAGCAAACACTCTTGAAGATAGGGATAGAATTCAACGAGATCTGAACACACTGTGAAAGTGGGCAGATACGAATACGATGTGATTTAACATGAAATAAGTGCCAGGTTCTTCACTTGGGTAATAAAAATGCAAAGCATGCATGAGGGATACACTTCTTGGGATACGGATGGATGGGAAGCTAAATATGAACAGTCAATGTGATGCAGCAGTGAAAAGGACTAATGCAATCTTGGGGTATATCAACAAAGGCATAACACCCAAATCACAGGATGTCATTACCCCACTATATACCGTGTTGGTCAGTCCCCAACTGGAGTATTGTGTGCAGTTCTGGAAGCCTCACTTCAAAAAGGATGTGGTCAAATTGGAACAGGTACAGAGGAGAGCAACCAAGATGATCAGGGGCCTGGAGACCAAGCCCTATGAGGAAAGACTGAGGGACTTGGGAATGTTCAGTTTGGAGAAGACGAGGTTAAGGAGAGTCATGATTGCTCTCTTAAAGGCTGACACTTAGAGGAGGGAAGGAAGATGTTCCTGTTGGCAGCAAAGGATAGGACATGAAACAATGGGTTTAAACTACAGGACAGAAGGTACCAGCTGGACATTAGGAAAAACTTCTTCACGTTAAGAGTAATTCAGCAATGGAATCAGCTGCCTAGGGATAGGGTGGGATTCCCCTCACTGGAAGTCTTCAAGGAGCGGCTGAACAAATACTTGTTGGGGATACTTTAAGCTATTCCTGCATTGGGCAGGGGACTGGACTAGATAATCTGTAAGACCCTTTCCATCTATGTTTCTATGATATGTGGCAAATACCACAGACTAATGAAATGAGGGAAGAACGGTTTTGGGAGCATCTCTTCAAGGAGTTTCCAGATTTTGCACAGCATGTGCCCATGTGGAGCTGAGGGGACACTTTCTCTGTTGCTTCTCATTTCCTTCTTAATTTTTTTTTTACTATTTCCTTGTTTTGTTCAGTACAAGAGAGAAAAATTTGTTATCCTTCTTCAAGCTCAAGGAAAGACATCACCACCTCCGCTCCTATAAATCCCTCATCACTAGTAAAAAGGCAGAGCTTTGCCGACAAAGACTGAGAGCAGGAAAGCAACACACTTCAGACTGTAAACAATCCAAACACAAAAGGTCCAAGTCTTATCTGGTATAAGCATGTGCCACTTTATTGGGCACATATTGGTCTCTCTCCAAGTCATTTAGTTTCAACCTTATTAGAAGCAAGAAGAAAATATTATTTACACTAATTACATTTTTATCCCGTCCTTCCTCCAACGATTCTACACAGTGTACATGGGATTTCCCCTCACTTAATCCACATAACAATATGTTTGTGAGATAGCTGGGGCTGAAAGACAGTGACTGGCCCATGGTAACGTGAGCAAGGATTTCAACCTAGGCCTCTCTAGTTCAACACATACAAAAACTCTCGGTTTTTAATTTTATGATTCCCTCAAAGAACACAGCATTGGGCGAGAGGGCAGAGCAAACAGACTACTCAAGATCTCCCTCATACACTCCTCCTATAGTGATCACAGTGTATTTGCAGTCAGATAGAATGGCTTACAAATATGGGAATATTTTTCTCAAGGCCCTTGCAATATACTGGCTATAAGGTCAAAAACATCTGGATGAATCCACCTTGTAATCAAAAGAAAATACGGGGTTCCAAGAAAAACAGATAGGATTTCAGCAGTGCTAAGTTCAGTGAAATAGAACTTCCCTTTTATGTTTTTGTGTTTAAAGTGCCATCAAGTCAAAGGGGACTTAATAATCATAACAACAACAACATTCCATTTACATGCCGCCCTTCAGGACAACTTAACGTCCACTCAGAGCAGTTTACAAAGTGTGTTACTATGGTAATCCCATAGGGTTTTCAAGGCAAGAGATGAACAGAGGTGGTTTGTCATTGCCTGCCTCCGCATAACAACCCTAGAGTTCCTTGGTGGTCTCCCATCCAACCAGGCCTGACCCTGCTTTGCTTCCAAGATCTGACACGAGCAGACTAGCCTGGGTCATCCAGGTCAGGGCCTCTTTTATGTGCAGACATATAATGAACTTGACCCTCTATACTACAGGACCATCACCAGATGCCTCCATTTCAGATATATATCTGTATCTCCAAAAATGTACTTGGAAATAACAGCTATTCCACATGTAATAAAATTAGCAGGGTTTGTTGTGCATATATGTAGCACCCATGGTAATGTATGAGACACAAACTTTTCTTCTCCATCTTGAATGTGCACTCTACAGAAAACAGAGGCCAATCATAGCACTTCACAAACCGTACTAGGGTTGCCAGGTCCCCTTACCCTCCCAGCAGGAGGGGAGATCCACCTTAATCTTGCTCCCAGGATGACTCTCTCTTGCACGGGGGTCCGCATCAGGCCCTCACAAGGCAGAGAGCGAGTGCACGCTTCACAGCAGGCTGATTTGGACCCCAAATAAGCCCGATTTGGCCCATTTGGGGCCCAGACTGGCCCACTGCGAAGCGTGTGCTTGCTCTTGGGGTGGCGCAGTGACATCAGTGACATCATCAGACCAGCCCCAAGAGCATGTCCAGGAGACCCATTCCCTGCCTTTCACCCCCACTGGCTAGGTAAGTGGTGAGGGGGGGGGAGTGAAAGGTGGGACTGGGGAATCCCTAAAGTGTACACATGGGCATCTTCCAGAAAGCCTTACTGCTCCAATTAAATTTCCCTTCATTACTGGTTTACCCCACCCACTGCACTATTTTGTCACAGTTTTGTTGCTTATCCCTTGCTGTCCTGGCTTTTCTCTGTTTTTTCTTCGCTCTCCCAGAAACCCATTTTTCTCCAATCTTTTTTTTTAAAAAACTGACAGATTTCATTTTCTCACCTGTTTGTAATGTCTGTCCTGCTTCTCATAAACTTTGCCAACCTCACCATTTTGTTTTGGAGTGTTGTGAGAGGTGTGTGGTATTTTTAAAAATTATTTGCATATTAGCAATATACAGAAACAGTGATATACCATGCATTTTCTAAACGAGCCAACAGTAGCCAATCAGAATGTTGGAAACAAGCAACCGGTCCTCTTCTTGCAACCTTGTAAGAGCACACCCAAGCACCAGGCCTGGGTACCATTCTGAAGCTCCACATGCAATGCATGCTAGGTTTCTTTTCAACATAGAAGCTAAAGAGAAAGGCAAGCCTGTGGGAGCACATGGGGTCTCCTGGAGAGAAAGGGAAACCATTGACTTGCTAGTGAGGAGAAGCTTCAGAATGCTTCTCATCACCCATGCCCCCCCATCCTGCCTCCGGATGATACCCAGCATGCCCACCACAGAAATTGCAAAAAACATCCAAAAGACACCCATCAGCAATGGCCCAGCACAGCAACTACTCTCTTCTATTCAAAAAATGATGATTAACGATTCATCAGAATGCAGCTACAACAAGCATTTCGTGACATTAATGATAATTTACTAGTAGTTAGCTGATTATGAAGCAGAATTTGCTTTACACCCATTACACCCACAAACATTCACACACTTTCTGTGCATGAAATGAATTTGATCTTGACATAAGAAGTATAAAGCATAGCAAAATTCTTTATTGACGAACAGAATGGGACAATAAAACAGTGTAAAGTTGCTTTGAAGACCTCAACCATAACCTTCCAAAGCGACATCACCTTGGTCCAGTGACTGGCCACGATCACAGCAATGCTGAATTCTTTAGCTTTACTGTCCGTAATACAAAAAGGGAAGGAAGGACAGCACAGTAATGAAAGGAACCAGTCAAATATGAAAAACCAGCTAACCAATTAAAGCCAAGACACATAGGTAAGATTTGCCAGTGGGGTTTGGGCATGGTAACTGAATAAGTGACACAGTAATACGATGTGCAAATTGATTGTGTTTGAGAGACTGCACCATCGCAACAAAAAAACAACCGGGGGTGGGGTGGGGGACCACGGCAAACTGAAAAGCCTGCAAAGGAATGTAGGAGATACATACATGTGGAAGGTCCACACAAAAACCAGTAGTGTAGAACAAGCATTCCAAACACAATATGATTGGAGGTGCCCTGAAAAAAGGAAAACACCAATCAACGTTGCTGTCTGGAAGATGTCATGGTGTACATGCAATTAAAAAAATTGTCGCTCACACAATGCAGGATGTGCTACCTAATTCTGGGGCCTGACAGTCTTAAGCCGAAATTATTTCAGCAGAGTATACTCCCAGTTAAGCACACCTACAACTCTCGATGCTTACATACTGTTATGACCTCCTTTTTTCTCTCAGTTTGATTTTGCCTTTAACCTTTTCCTTCTTGCCCCTTCTTGGGTAGATTGCTGCCACCAGGAATTAAATTCCAAAATAATTTAAATTTCCCCTTTAATAGCATGCCCAAGCATCAGGCTTCTTCATGGGACTATGTGGCCCTGCTTTCCCCAGACTGAATCTTCTCTCTCCACTCAGTAACTGAAAACTGCATTCACTCCGCCCACTCTCTCAGTCATCAACCAATCATTTCACTCACTCATCCCTCTCTTTCTCCTCCTCTCTTCATCTGTACCACACCAAGCATTTAAAGACACACACACACACAAACTTAAAATCATTACACGTACTATTTCACTGAGCCCATTGAAAATAATTGCTGCATGAACTTCCTTGGGAAAGAGTCTCATGTTTCAAATACACAAGTAAAGCACTCTTCCACAGATACTAAATAGCCCTTTCGGAATATTCTTGAAAGGCAAAGGGTAAGAAATTAATCTGAACTATACAGTAAAATCTTGCTAATTTGTTGTCAAACATGCAAAAGTTTTGATAATAAGAAATCTGGATAAACAAAAATGTCACTTCTTTGGTTTATCCTGACAGAAGTAAATCATGAGAAGAAGCTATAAACTTGCTTCAGTTTAGAAAACAGGGCTACTACTGAGACTGGAGACAAACCAATTTTAGTTAATAAGATGTCTCTAAGAGAGTTTGCACGACGTATACATTTGAAACATTTTAAAACCCCAGAAATCCTGTGAAAATGTGATGAATATATGCTGTGAACAACAATCCTTCTTGTCATCAATGTTCTTCAACAGGTTTTAAAAAACTTGTTTCCAGCCTGAGTGGTAGAATGTATATAGAATACCTACCATAAGGATTAAATATGCAGAAATAAGCAAGATTTTGAACTGCAGCAGTATGTGTAACTTTAAGCTAAAAATGTACTAATATTCTTGCCATTTTCTCCATCACTCCTCCACTGGTATCTTTTGACACTTCTGTGTCACACTTAAGAGCAGTGTGTATGGAGTGAAGGGGATGCGCTGCCATCACCTATTAGACCGATTACATACTTGTAGCTGGACCCACAGCACAGCAGAACTCTAAAGAGGAACTATTAACATCTAACCTGCTTTAGTTGCCCTCAGTGGAGCCATACAAATATGAAGATATTTCAGTTTAATTCTGAAGTCCACTAGAAACATGTAGTTAAAAGAGACAGGGTGGGAAAAGAGAAAAGCAAAGGGAAAAAAACAAATGAAGAGGACAAAGACAAAATATACGTGGTGCTGAAGAAAGGTGCAAAAGATCATTAGAATTACGGTGGCTTCACATGATATGAATTTATTGAGACACAATACATAATTCTTTTTGGAATACCACCAAGTTTGTGTGTGCGCAGCAGAAACATGCTGAGACACTTGAGGCAATTACAGCTCTCTTCTGCAGAGGGTACCATTTTTTTAAAAAAATGTGCATAAGCTTCAGATGTTAGAGTTTTAGCAGTTACCAGTCTGTGTTGTGTAGTATGTACCCATTCAAATTATAATACTATATGTGAATTGGTCTTCATTTGTTTAAATGATCTTTTGGACTTGCCACTCATAATAAACTCAGAGACTGATATGATGTGCTTTCTAGGAGCACTAGCCTCTGAACAGTAAACTCTTAAAGATCATTTCAGCATCCCTGTGTTTTTAAAGAGACTTACTATAAAGCCACATTATAAGTCCTTGTTTGAGATAAGAAGGAATAGCTTGTCTATACTGTGGTTTACTATCCTCTGCCCCAATGCCACTGTACCTCTACCCATAGAGAACAAGTTATTCAAAAATTTAAGTTAAACATTTACTCTCTGTCTTTTGAGCTCTGAGCTGTTTTTCAAGTCAGCTGGAACATTTTTTTCTGTCCAAAGATAAGCTGTTGCTGAACACGGGGGAGGACCCCCCTCCCACCACCACAGTTTTAAATATATACTCAAATATCCTTCTGGAAAGGACTGCTAAAACTATCAACAATAGATAATTTGGGACCACCAGACAGGGCCAAAGCCATTCTGATCAACTCTTGCTGCAGCAAGGAGCACACATAAGACAATTGAAGAGAACACCAGCTTCATTGAGGTTATATCAAATGTTGACAAGCTTTATAAAGTATTGCCATTTAATTCTTTGAAAATGTAGAAAACCTGTTTTGGTCAGCACTGGTGAAGAAATCTCTATGAGAACACCACGTTGTACATCACAGCACCTTTTAGTGTCACCACAAGGATGCTGCCCAAAACAGCCGCTCTTGTGAGGAATAATCTACAACCTGGCTGTAATGTTTCAACTTTATGACTGGGGCTAGAGATGGGCACAATCCGCATTACAATCGAAAAAAACCCACGATAATGGCGATCGTGCGATCGTGACCCAGCAGATCGTGATCAGCCACGGCCAACGATCAAGCGATCGGGAGAGGCCTAGATCGTTGCGTTCGGGCTTGGATCGGGGATCCAGACACTCAGGCACCAGCATTCTATTCCCCTGGCAACGGAGCCAGGGGAAAGCCTGAGCTCTGTTTGCCCTCCTTCTGTCGCCCTGGAAACCTGAATGGAAGCCCAGCTTTCCTTGATCAGCAGGGCTTCCTTCCAACCACGGAGCAGCAAAGCAGTCACAAGTTGGGAGAAGACACCCAGGGGAGGGAGGGGGAAGGGGGCGGGAGGGATTTCAGGGGAGTATTAATGCCATAGAGTTCACCCTCCAAAGCTACTATTTTCTCCAGGGGATGGATCTCTGTCATTTGGAGATCACTTGTAGTTCTGAGAGATCTCCAGGTCCCACCTGGAAGTTGACAACACTACTGCACGAACTGCTTTCTTTCTATAGGAAAAAGGTATGGCGACTCCTGTCTTTTCTCCTGAGAGATCTCCAGGTCCCACCTGGAAGTTGACAACACTACTGCACGAACTGCTTTCTTTCTATAGGAAAAAGGTATGGCGACTCCTGTCTTTTCTCCTGCAGGGGACAAAAAAAGCTTCAGGAAAACTTTGATCAGAGTAACAGCTGGAAAGTAATGGGTTAACCTCCCCACTTCTCATTTGCTGAACAACAACAGCCTCCTGATGCTGCTTTGCATTACAATGAAAATAGTTATAATTGTTTAATCAAGACATTTTTAAAAGTTCATGAAACACTGCTTTATAAACATCTTAAGCAGGGGAGGGAGGCGGAAGGGGGTGTTCTGTAGTCATGGGCACTCCAATCTCATCCCTGCAAACCCTGATAGGCAGCTCTGACAGACGGCCAAACACAAACAGAGATGCCGCCAGCATCACCCACCGTTCCTGTATCGCTGGGAACAGCAGGGCGCCCCTCCGCTTTTGCCTCCATGATTCACAATCCATGATCCACGGCTCGGGAACGGGAGATGATCGGCGTGGATCGTTAATTCGGGGTTGGCGGTGGCGCCGATCCACAATCCGCTGGATCGCTGAAAATTTTTGGATCGTGCCCATCTCTAACTGGGGCTTCCATCCCACTGAGCGCGTGCTGTACTACATGGCTCACCTAAGTGACACAGCAGGGCACACTGCATATTCTTACGTACCCAGCTCCCCCTCGTTATTGCAATGCATCATACCCTTTGTGTATTTTGTTTACCAGGTTCTTCAGGTCCTCAAACAGGACTCTTATGATAAAGCACAGGCTGACCGGAAAAAGGATAAAAAGGATAAAAATATGCTCTGCCATCTCAGTTCAGTGCATTCTTCTGCTGGGTGTGCAATCATTTTATGAGCGACATAATTATATACTGAATCATGACCTGGAGTCCAGATTCAAAATGCATTCATCTTGCTATTGTACATTAAGGCAAGACAAGGCCCCAAAAGTGGGACTAGCTGTTTGGCCTTCCTATAAATCAAGCATAGGTACCCAAGAGCTTTACTGATTACATCTTTGAACTGCATGGGCAGTCACACAGTGCTGACTAAACTGTGGGTCCTGTTTTAACATGTTAAGAGGATAATTTTGAAAAAGAAGAATGGAAGGTTTAGGGGAGGACAGGTGTTTTTTTTTAGGTGGTCCTCAGCCAGGGTCAGGAAGGATCATCTGGAAACACTCCCTAGGTTGCCAAAGCAGAAATAAATGACTTTCAGGGGAACTTAATTTTAAATTGTCTGAAAAGGAAAAGGAGAGAATGAGGGTTTTTTTTAAAAAAGCCAAACTTTCTAATGTAGGTAATGATGCCTAGAAACAATTATGTGATCAGAAGTTAATTTTCATTCAAATCCAGTTTATTTCACATTGCTTACTTGAGCACCCACCTAGAAAAGGCAAGGAAATAATCAAGAGTGGATTCTGAGAGACAGAGCATTTCCGCCAAACATGCTACATCTTAACAGAATTGTATTTAAATGTGTTGTTGTACCCATTAAACTGATAAACCTAACAAATAAATTCTACCACTGTACAGTTCCATTGGCTTTTCCCAGCCCTGCTGAGGGAAGTGCACAGAAACAGCATTCATAGACCCAGTCCTTGTACCATCTTTCTCACCTCCTTCCTCCTCCTTGTCCCCCCAACCCCACCATTCCCCTGCACCCAACACTAAGGAATGGCTTACTGCTAAGTGATGACTTAGTTGTTAAAGGGGGGGGGGAAGCCCTGCTAAAAAGTTAAAGAGGCAGAGATGCCAAAGCTTAGTGCCACCATTTTGAAGGTGATGCTAAGCTCCACCTCCATGGACTGGTGGCAGGCAGAGCTTTCATATGGAGGCACTGCCTGCAGCTGCTACACTGTTTTTTCAGCTCCAGATTAAGGGGAAAGTCCTGAGTCATGCTCAGAAAGAGCACAAAGTCGTGTGGAAGCTCCCCCCAAAAGTGGGGGCATGCTGGTTCCACTGGGGAAGCAGCTACTCTAGGGTTGCCAGCCTCCAGGTAGTGGCTGGAGATCTCCCAGAATTCCAGCTGGTCTCCAGGCCACAGAGATCAGTTCACCTGGAGAAAATGGCCACTTTGAAGGGTGGAGTCAATGGAATTTTGCCATGCCAAGGTCCTTTCCCTACCCAAACCCAACTTTCTCCAGGTTTCACCTCCCCTCTCGATCTCCAGGAATTTCCCAACTTGGAGCTGGCAACCCTAAGCTACTCACAGTTAAAATATAGTAGGGAAAATACTAAAACAAATTATCAAATCACCAGGAAACAAGACACATAGCTCCTTAATCAGACTGGCATCCTCCCCCCCCCCCAACCAACCTGTTCAAACAGGTAAAAGCAATTCCCTTTGGTCCAGCTGAAGGCTGCTACTTTATGCACAATTGCTTGAAAGCAGGCTTAGCTTATTCTAACTTTCCTTCCCCACCCCCCCACCCCTGCCTCTATAGCACAAGTAGTCCACTGGCACAGGGCCTGCCAACTACCCAACTTTTTGAAACTGAAAGAAAAGAGGGAAGGAAAATTAGAATGAACAGAGAAGCAAGCAGGAAGGGAAAATAAAAGAAAGAATAAAGAGACAGGAAGATTAGGAAAATGGGGGTGGGGGTGGGAAGAGAACAAGAAAAATGGAGATGCCTGGAAAAGAATGGGGGACAAAGGGACAGGTGCTTTCCTCAAAATTATTCCCTTTTCTTTGTCTGAGAACTGAGACTCCCTTTTCCCCAAAAAAGCATAACTGAGGGGCTGACCCTCCCCATTATAATTCTGGCGACTAGGATTTGTCCTCTGTGACAAAAGGGTTATTGTCCTCGTAAATTTTGCTGAAGGATCTGTTTTGAATTTATGATATGCAAGGGATTAGTGGAGGCTCTTCAAAAAATGGCTGCATAGCTGCCTGTAATAAGGAATTTGTGTATTGACAACGCTGAATGGATTAAGCTCTTTGTCCAGAGCCTTGTGCCTCTTTGCATACCTAGTTTAGGCCTTGCTGGGCCTAGCTGAAGCCTGGTCTCAACCTAAGGAGCCCATGTTAGCCTTGCGAAGTGACCACCAATGGAAGACAATCACACAGCGGTTTGGCCCTCTGCCTGCCATTGCTACAGGGATACAATTCCCCTGCTGGGGAGGGGATCCTCAACTTCGACCCTCCTCCCCCTGCCTCTACTCATCTGGATGGCGAGGGAGGAAAGGTGGGAGAACACCGCCCTGAGCGAGTTCCTGGGGCACAGTACAACAACATCACCTCCAGGAGTGATGTTATTGTGCCACCCTTGAGAGCGCTTCCAAACTTCTCAGTAGGGTGATTCTGGCACCAAGAGGGTTGAATCAGGCCCATTTGGCCCCCAAAGCAGCCTGCTGAGAAGCGTGCACTTTCACCCCTGCACGATGATGTCACTTTCTTGCATGAGCAAGAAGCCCCCAGGAACACCAAAAAGGTAAGTGTTGTTCCCCCCGCCCCCCGGCAGGGTAGGGAGACCTGGCATCCCTACACTGCAAGCAGCTTCATAGGAAGAGTAGGGTTGCCAGGTCCCCCTACCCCCTAGTCGGGAGGTGGGAGGACTGGCACATATCATTGTCGTCTTTTCACGCACGTGCTCCCAGCTTGCTCGGTGACAATTGGGCCACTGCAGAGTGCGGGAGCACTGCCGCGCTCTGCAGTGGGCTGATTTGGCCCTGCTTTGGGCCTGATTGGGGCTGATTTGGCCCAGATAGGGGCTGCTGCAGAGCGTGGGAACGCTGCTGTGCTCTACAGCGGCCCAATTTCGGTCTAAATTGGGCCACTGCAGCACACAGGAGCACACCGTACCACCCGGGGGTGTTACCCGCCAACCTCCAGGAGCTTGCCACCTCCTGCTGACCACTGACAGGTCAATGGGCAAGATGGCAAACCCCCAGGAGTTTGCCTGCCACCAGCGGGCACCTGGGAACCCTAAGGAGGCAGCAGGCCAGAAGAAATGGTCACTTGTGCATCAGCTGGTCTAATCTATGACATCATTTCAGCTAGGGTTGCCAGGTAGTCTTCCGGGAGAAAAAAAAACAGTCCCAGAGGAGAAGGGTGCTCCCAGTACACACTTCATCATGCCAGGCCATGGAGACCCCAGCCCTGAGTCTCTCAACAGTGGGGCCACATAGCCCGGGGGATGGCAGTGGGGAGCCATCTGGGCCAGCTGAATCCTCCTGAAGGCACACTCCTCAATAGGCAGTGGAGAGGCGGGGGCACTGTGAGCCTGGTCTGTGAGCAGCGCTGACCCTCAGGCCAAGTCCCACAGCAGTGACTGGGTTGATGTCTTGCATGCCGTACCATTCCCTCCCCTTCCTTGCCTTCTCCTTCCCTTCCTTATCTTCTCCTCCCTCCCCTCTCGGTGTGTTCTGGACAGTCCAACAAAAAACAGACTGTCCAGGTGAAAACCAGATACCTGGCAACCCTACTTCTGGCATGACCTGGAAGCAATGGCATCATGCCCAAAACATAAGAGAAGCCATGTTGGATCAGGCCAATGGCCCATCCAGTCCAACACTCTGTGTCACACAGTGGCCAAAAAACCAGGTGTCATCAGGAAGTCTGCCAGTGGGGAAGGGACACTAGAAGCCCTCCCACTGATTGCCCCCCCCAAACACCAAGAATACAGAGCATCACTGCCCTAGACAGTTTCATCTATACCTTGTGGCTAATAGCCACTAATGGACCTCTGCTCCATATGTTTATCCAATCCCCTCTTGAAGCTGTCTATGCTTGAAGCTGCCACCACCTCCTGAGGCAATGAATTCCATGAGTTAATCACCCTTTGGGTGAAGAAGTACTTCCTTTTATCTGTTCTAACCCGACTGCTCAGCAATTTCATTGAGTGCCCATGAGTTCTTGTATTGTGAGAAAGGGAGAAAAATACTTCTTTCTCTACCTTCTCTATCCCATGCATAATCTTGTAAACCTCTATCATGTCACCCCTCAGTTGTTGTTTCTCCAAGCTAAAGAGTCCCAAGCACTTTAACCTTTCTTCATAGGGGTAGTGTTCCATCCCTTTAATCATTCTAGTTGCCCTTTTCTGCACTTTTTCCAGTGCTATAATATCTTTTTTAGGTGTGGTGACCAGAATTGTACACAGTATTCCAAATGAGGCCATACCTTTATACAGGGGCATTATGATACTAGCTGATTTGTTTTCAATTCCCTTCCTAATAATCCCCAGCATAGCGTTGGCCCTTTTTATTGCCATTGCACACTGTATCGACATTTTCAGTAAGTTATCTACCATGACTCCAAGATCTCTCTCTTGGTCAGTCTCCACAAGTTTGGACCCCATCATTGTGTATTTATATTTGGGATTTTTGGCCCCAATGTGCATTATTTTGCACATGGCCACATTGAACCTCATTTGCCACGTTGACGCCCACTTGCCCAATCTCGACAGATCCCTTTGGAGTGCCTCACAATCCTCCCTGGTTCTCACCACCCTGAACAATTTAGTGTCATCTGCAACCTTAGCCACTTCACAGCTTACTACCAACTCCAAATCATTAATGAACAAGTTAAAATACATTGGACCCAATACTGAGCCCTGTGGTACCCCACTGCTTACTACCCTCCACTGTGTATACTGCCCAGAGTTGAGCATTACAGAATAACCCTGGTGTGACATCGTAGCTTCTGGGTTGAGCCAGAAGTGGTGTCATCATCCATGGCTGAGGGCATGGGTAAGAACCCACCCACCCCACCCATGGACTGTGAGAGGGAACCTGGCAACCTTAGCCCATGCTGAACTGAGCCTTCAAGAAGTGTGGTCACAGGACAGGAGTCTTGTTTACGGGTTGATTCTTTAGGACAGGTAAAGGACAAAACGAACACAGGCAAATAGGAACAAAGAAGTTTGGGGCCACATCCCACTGATTGCTGGGTGATCGTTTGGGGCTGCTGGCACAAGATAAGGGGAAGAGACCTGGCACTTGGAACGCTCCCGTGGCTGGCGCAATGATGTTACTTCCAGGAATGACATCATCACGGAGGTGCCGGAGGAACCCCACGCTGCTGGCACGAGTTAAGTGACAGGTCCCTTCCCCTCCCACCATGAAGGTATAGGGACCTGGCAACCCTTGCCATCCGTCATCTGGTTGGCAAGGGGGAAAGGTGGGGGAACAGGCCTCCTGGGACATACTGTGCCAGGGCACACTTCTGGCACAGTGCAATGACATCACTTCCATAAGTGATGTCATCAAGCAAGCCCCGGGAGAGTTCCCACGCTTCGTGCCAGGGCAATGTGGACCACAAAAAGTGATTTTTTAAAGAACTGGCTTAGGGCAAAGTGCAGCTGCACTTCCAGGGGGCCTGTGTGATGATGCCACTCCCGGGAGTGACCACCTTGCTGCACTGAGAGCACATGTGCGCTTTGCATATGAGAGAGGAAATTCCAAAGGTGCTGGGTCTACCCTCTACCACTGGGAGGGCAAGGAGACCTGGCAACCCTTGCTGTGCCTGAGGTAGAGGCTGAAGACAAGTTCTAACATGCTCAATTTTAATGTGAGAAGGGGTGGCAGGACCCAGTCATGTCATCTTATTTACTGTTTGTTTTATACTACTATCCAATGGTTATATACCTATAAATACCTGTGTGTATCCTATTACTCTGCTCAGCAATGTTTGGAGCCTTCTTCCAGCCTAAGAAGCCTTTCTTCAAAGAAGTGGCTCTTCCTCAGTTGACCATTTTTTTGTGGAAGCCACAGTTATGGATCAACGTGAGCAAAAACAAGAAAGCAAGCCAATAGGTCTGCTATTTGTCCAAAACCTGCTGGAAGGAAACTGGATCTCAGTATGTGAATAGCATTTCTCAAGACCAGCACTGCCTTCTCACAATCAAAGGTATACCCTAAAAATAATTATGTTGTAATTTTTGGAGCAATTATAAATTACTGTTTTCTTTGCAAGACCTTGCCAAGGGCCATTTGCAAACTGATTACAGCACAGTGTGTTCTGGAATCTGGACTGCGTGGCTTTATCTGTGGATAGTCGTTCCTTGCAGCTGGGGATACAGAGACTGGATTTGTTAGCCTTTTGTTTATTCCAGACTAAAGACCTCATTATTAATATTAAACTCTAAAGTACATGGTTCTCTGAAAGTCTAAACATGACGCTGATGACATTTCAATCCTTGGTCTCAAACTCTGTAACTGCTAACATAAATAGGAATATGTCTAGAGACACCCACCATGCTATCACACTTATTTTTTCTCTTTGCAGACCAACATTTCAAATTATGCAAGAACCTTTCTGAAGCTGCACTGTTTGTAATACACCATGGTAGGGGGTTACTCTGAACCAGGTTGGCCAGCCAAGTGGTGGCAAGCAGCAAGCCATTTAGGGGGGAAGCCAGAAGTGACTTCAACATGTCAGTGTGATGCTCTAAGGTTCCACCAAAATGCTATGGCTTCCCCACCAGTTTTCATCATCTCCCTGCTGTAGCTGGAGACCTAGCCTCACTACTGTGAACCAAGGAAAGCACTGCCACCATTTGGTTACCAAGGTTCTGGCATCTAAGGAGCTCAATGCCTCTATGCACATGCCAGCTGCCCTTCCTTTGCAAAAGAAATGCTTCCTCACCCGTTCATATTTGTTATGGAAATGTGGTGTCCTGCTAGCATTGCCAACTCCAGACTGGGAAAGTCCTGCAGATTTGGAGGTGATGCCTGGGAAGAAGGGAATCTAGGGATGTGAGGAAGCTTAGGGGGGATGTGATGCCATAGCACCTGTCCTCTGAAGCCACCATTTCCTCCAGGGGAACTGATCTCTGCAGTCTGGAGACAAGTTGTAATTATAGGAGAACTCCAGGTCCCACTTGGATGGTGGTAAATTTATACCCTGCACCTCAACCTGCCTGTCTGGGTAGGATAGGTTTGCAAGACATGGCCTGCAAACTGGCAGGGAATTTACTAGGTCGGGGGGGGGGGGGTTGTTCACCAATATCGTAATATCACTGGTGATATGCTGATGTCACTCCACATGCACCCAGAGGTGACGTCAGTGTGACACCAGAAGATGCTGTAGCATTTGAGAGAAACTCTGTGGTCCAACAATAGAGTTTTCCCCAAATGCTAGAGCATCCCTGGCATCCACCACAATGCACTGGTGTCTCCCAGGGAGTACATCAGATTTCCTGGAGTTTCCCACTAATTCCACCACCCCCACCCCCACCAGCCAACTGAGTTGCAGCAGGAAGCACTTGCTGATGGCGGGGGATCCCCTTCCTCCAAGAGGCGGGTGGCAGCCCTGACATAGGGCCTGTTTTCCTCATAAGAATAATGGCAGAACAGGTTTGGTATTCCTAGTTTGAACAGAACCTGGATTGAGAATCTGACCCAGATTTCAGGAATACAAAATAGTAATGGTATTCCTGAATACTGGAATCCAAATTCAGTCTTCTTATTCTTCTTTCTTTTGTTGCACACCCCTATTCAGTAGCTGTCAGGAATGGGATGACAGAACCCTGAGACAGCAGACAGATGCTATCATCTGAGGCTGCAAATGGTGGATGCTGATTATGCATACTTGCCCGCATGAAAAGCTCCATGTAACTAAAGAACTAGCACATCAGGGAGAAACATACTAGTCTGTACTAGCAACGGAATTTAAAAATTCCATCTACCAGTGCCCCTATAATTATAGGCTCATCCTGAGTTCTTTGGTTTCATGAGAGGATGATGGAAGGTTGGTTCAGAGGGCAGAATGCTGGGAATTTATGCATATAAAATTGATATCACGTCCTACGTGACCTGCTTTACATGTCATCATGGGAATAACTAGCATTAAATAGCCAGCACATGAAGCAGTAATTATTTCAGAAGACTTCTCATGGAAACATATTTAGCATCCAGTTACCAAATGCTTAAAGGCAGAGCCAATTGACTGCCTCTCCTGCTATGATCCACCACAACACCTTCACTTATCAGAGCAAAGCCTTCTGATGGTGCCATCCTTGCAAAGGGAGATGACTGACAGCTGCCTGTACACATGCTTTCACTGTTGTGGCCCCCACTTTGTGGAATGGCCTGCCTGACAAGGCCAGGAAAGCCCCCACACTTCTGTCATTCTGCAACCTGTGTAAAATGGAATTGTTCAGGAGGACATTTAAATACATGGAATAAGTCTGTGGTATAATGACATTTCTACAAAGGAAATAAGGCTGTAGTAATATGGAATAGTGGACACTTTTATAAAAGAAACAGGATTTATTCCATTATTCACTGTATGTATTACCTTGCTCTTACTGCAAACTCAGTGTGTGTCCACGCACACTATTCTATTTCTATCAAACAGATGTACGATTACAATCTTAACGTAGTCGTCTTATCTTACTCTGATTTATTAAGCCTCCTCATTCTTTTTCAGCCCATTCTCCAGGATGCTTGAATTAGCATACATAGTTCCCCCCCTCCCCAGATTATCCTCATAAATACCCTGTGAGGGAGGGCTGGGCTGAGAGATGAGTGAGTGGCCCCAAATCCCTAACAGAGTTTCATGGCTGAACAGAGAGCTGAATGAGGGCCTTCCCGACCAAAGTATAAAGCTCTGACCACTACATAACTCCGGCTTTTTTTAATTAAGAAAGAACTCATCTGCAGGAAGGATCTCCAAGGTGGAACATGAATGGCCCACTTGGAGTCTCGTCCTAAACCATGGCCCAAAGGGGCTTAGGATGGTGAGTGACTGAAACCCACATCTGTGGAGATTTCTGGATTGTGCTGTTTTCAAGACTCCTCCCCCTCATGCCAACAGTCTTGGGAGGGCTGGCCACTCTTCTGCCGTTACTTTCTGGTACTCAGTGTGTACGTAGCAACTCCATGATGTCAGGGATGCAGCCACTTCAGTGGACAGCAATTGGCTACATCTTTGTGTGCCACCCACAGGTTATCAGCAGCACCTGACTGGTGGATGTCAGTGGGACTGCAACACACTTTGGTCCAATCATTAAGTGTTCAGAGCCTTGCCAATTAATTTTGTGTCACTTCCTCTGTGCACAACAGCCATAGTACAGTAACCATCAATACCAGGGTTGGGTTCTTAGGATGGGACTGTTAGTCACACAGCAGCCCCTGCATGCAAAGTGTCACAGTATATCCCATCAAAAAGATGGACATGTTTTGGAATGCCCCCTCTGTTATATTTTATATTCAAGATGAAAATGCAAAAGGCTGTGTATACAGTTCTACATGTGAAGGACTCTAGTGGGTGGGGGGAGCAAGAAGGGAACACTGGAGTATTTCTGATACAAGATGTGAAACCTCCCAATCAGCCCTCAGAATTATGCTGTGCACAAATGGTCTTCCCTTAGACACTTGCTGCTCTTCTCAGATGACACTTTTATTGATCTTAACACATGGGTGTGGACATTTGGGCCTCCTAAAAGTAAAGTGGAAAGCAACTCATTAACTAAACCAGGAATAAAGAATGAAAGACCAAAGAGTAATTAACTGAAGACAGGAAAGGATAAAAGCGAAGGGGAAGAAGTGAGAAAAGAGAGAATATGAGACCTCTCTGGAGAGTTTGATTTCACAAAGACAATTTAGGGGAGCTAAAGCTGTCTTTTTACACTTTCCCTTTTTGTTGCTATGGGTTGCCTTTTTTGTTTTTAAATGGCTCTGTGCCAAACTTGGAATAGAAAGGCACCAGATGGAGAGGAACTGCAGAAAGCCAACTAAACAAAGGTGTGAGCACATCCTTTGAGGAGGAGGGGGCATGTGGGAGGTTCGCCATGTGTTTCATAAATGCAAAGTCACTTCTTTTTTTGAGACAGGCTGCACACTTAAATAAGAAATGCTCAAACTGGGGTGTGCCAACTCAGCTTTATAGCCACATGGCTTGGGAACTAGCAGCTTCTCTACTTTGTAGAAAAGTTATTTGTAAGTAACTTGAGCATGTCTGTGTGGCTAAATCTTGCTCTGTTGTGCTAACATAACCACTTATGTATACTGAATTACAACAGTGCAAGACAGAGCACAGCCCTAACTTGCAATCCCTGGGTAGGAGGCATGCTGACCAGTCAACATACAGACTGCAAATAAATCCTATGAATATTAAAAGCGAACGTCTCCATGCATCAGCCAGAAGACAGAATTATCTCCAGATACTAAGTTCAGTTTAGACAGAGGAAGTAGTACACAAGAATTTGAAAAAATGAGCTGTGACGTCACCTTTTGAACTTAATTCTGCCAATATAAAATGTTTCTAATAGCAACTTTACAGAAGAAGCCTAGCTGAACCACAGACTGGTTTAGCAATGCAAGAAAGCAGGAACAAACTTGTATACAATCACAAGAGATTGCTTCAGACTTCAGGATATAATTAGAACTGTTCAGCTATTGTACATTGTAGGGGAGATACTGCAGACACCTCTTTTTTATATACAAAACATTAGTGTGCCACATTTTCTAATCAGGGATGCCATCTTGTTCCAAGAGAACTCAGGATTGTATCTCAAAAGGATGCTAATGTTGCCCTATCACTGTTTTTTGATGGTTTAAAATATATAACATATTCGCAAGAAGGTAGCCCAAGGTTTACAGATTATGGGCCAAGCTACACATGACGAATGACACTTGAACAGCAAGTGTATTTCTCCCTGTTCACTTGCCCTCCACTCAATCCACTTGCTGTTCAAGTGTCATTCATCATGTGTAGCTTGGCCCATAGTTGTGAAGAGTTAGCCAACCATATAAAAAGCAAAATGATTAATTAAGAAGCTTGTCTGAAAAAATGCAAGTGAAGTGCAGAAAGATTGTTAAATTGTAAGAAAAAACAGAATGCCACTAAAGTCCTGCAAAACATGAAACTTAAATGGCCAAGTAAGTAGAAACTGTGACCCATCCTTGGCTTGGCCCATACACAAGAGAATTCCTTAAGCAATTTTTAGGTCATGTTTCACCCATGAAGGACTGAAGATGGCTAACAACAATAGCTTAAAAATCAAAAACAAATACAAAACACTGTCAGAAAATATATAACAAATCTATTGACTGAACAGCTCTGGGTTACGCTGTTTCCTAAAATGTAAGAGTTGGTGTTTTCCTGACACATTCAAGGAGACCCCTTTATAGTTCACAGGCCCATACTAAGAAGGCTCAAGATGGAGCAGCAGCAAATTTAATGAGCCTAGAAAGAAACTCTGACTAAAGGATTTCTGCCTATACAGGTTCATACTTGTAGAAAGAAACCTTCGATTATATGGGCCCCAGGTGGTGAAGGGCTTCAAAAAGAACCAGCACCACGAGTTGAACTAAAAAACAAAAAGGTAACCAATGCGATATTCTTAGAAATAGAATGTTTTTCTCTTTAAAAAAAAACCTTGAAAAGTGATAATTTTGGTTTACTATGAATGATGGCAAAAAAGATTTTGAGCATTTCCAGAAAACTATACAGAAATACTATAAGCAACATACACAAAATGTCTTGCACAGTTTTGCAGCACAAGAAAAGCATCCATACTTTCGGCTGTAAAAGTTTTGCCACTGTACTATTATAAAGGCACTTGTCTCTGCAAACTCTGCTTACACTGAATCTTCTAATGTACTATACAGATGAAGTGGTATTGACTATATAAAAAACACATTTCACCATCAATGATTAAATTATACTTAAAAATTAAAAAGCAACTTCACTTTGAGAATTTCCATCATGATTCAGAAATCACCTTAGTTTCAAACTGGATAATCCTTTAACTCTTCCTAGCCCAAATATGCTTGTGTAACATGAATCCAACAGAAAAAGGTACTGCAATTACCGAAACCTCCATTAGCAGAAGTTGTAAAACCCTCTGTGCTGAAAGCTAATGTAGCATCAGGCCAAAGGCTAAATTCCAAGCAAGGTCACACAAGTCTCTCACTCCTCTTCATACCACTGGAAGTCTGGAAGGTTGTAAATTAATTCTGCTTCATGAGGTTTCTATAAAAGGTGCATCATCTCGAAGAAAAGCTTGCTGTCAGATATTCCCAAAGCACCAAGAACATGGAGGGTCTACAACAGCCATATGGTTACCTGGGATAGAGCTTCATTCTATAATGGTTTCTTCCCTTACTGTTATGGGTTTATGGCCATTTTCTCCCCCTTGGGTGTGGGTCTTCTCTACCCCTTCCTCCCTGCCCCCAACAACATCCTTTCTGACACTACACGCACAACCCTGCCCTAGTTAGCTGTTTATGAAAGGGAAGAGTGAGCAGAGATCACCAGAACTGCAGCTCCTAAGACAATATTCCTTAGGTGCGATGGGCTGTCTATGCCTGGCACCAGTGAAACATATGAACTTCCCCATGCTTAGATCATCTTTAGAGGTCTTTGGATAGGTCTTCCACCATCAGAGGTGTAGCTGGGCAATAGGACACAAACAAGAAGGACTTTTCAGGGATGGCACCCACTGCGTTATCCCTTGTAGGGCCCACTAAAAGCTGCCACTAGCACCTTCTTCAAGGCAAGAACCTAGACCTCTGGAACCACCAATTAAGTGATTTTGTGAGGCAATGACTGTTCCTTGCTGTCTGCTTGCCTTCTTCAGCTCCTGCGTGGCTTCTTCTCCAGAGCTATTCCCTGGGGCAGGGGCAGCAGCAGTCACACTCTGGGGGTGGGGAAAGAGATGGCTGGCTGCAGGGGATGGCTGCTGCCAGCAGCACCAAGCCTTTCTTGCTAAGAGGAGCATGCAGGCTGCTCACTCTATTGCCTGTAGTAAGCACTATCAGTGGGAGCTGAATGGAAGCTTGTGAGTAGCACTGACAGATGGGGAATTTCACCAGGTTGGGCAGGGGGCAGTTAGTGGGAAGGCCAGAAGGCATTTTGCCATCCTCCAATATCTGGAACAGGCTCTTCTTTTTATTTTGTTTTACTTTCCGGCACGTTTTAATTGCTGTAGTGACATCTAGTCAACTTATCAGGATGAACTAGAGGAGACTTGAACCGTTTATTAAACAAGTATGTGCTATCTATTACCACATTTAAGCAGATGATCTTTCAAATAAACTGTCTCTGTTAAGTACTTTATGTAGGAAAAGCTAATTGGAGGATCACTGCAACCAATAAAATAAACAACAGAGAACTGAATTGTTACACAGGAACATCACTTTAGACTAGACCAATTACCAGGCGATGGGTTATCAGTTTCTGTTAACTTATTTTTCTATTAGCAGCTAAATGCAGCCTCCACATTCACAGTCTTTCTCTCTGTTTAACAGCTGCTGGGGACAGCTTCCATTGTGCCCTCCTTTGGAGTTCCCCAAGGACACCTGGGTGGGCACTGAATGTTGGACTAGAAGAACCTTTGGTCTGATAGGCTGTTATGCCACTTACAATGAAATCCTAAGCAGAGTTACTCCAGTCTAAGCCCACTGAAGTCAATGGGTTTAGACTGGAGTAACTCTTCTCAGGATTGTACTGTCAGTCTGTTATGTCACATGACAGGACTGGCAAGCAATGCTGGCATACTGTTATGTTTTTTGGACTCTGCTCTAACCCAAGAAGGGTTAGGATTGGGCTGTAAGTTTCACCATTATATAAGCCATGTGTACCATTCATTCATTCCCTTCCCTGTGTCCATACCCTCAAACTGTTTATCTGTACTCAGTCCCTGGCTGTGGATAAGACAAACTGTGGTCTCTCACAGTCAGAAATCCCAACAATTCCCTTTTGCAAATATTAAACTTAATTTCCACCACCCTGAAATCTAAATGTGGGAGTTGGCATCTCTGAGACAAGGCTATAACAGAATATCTGTTAACAGATGAGACAGAACCAGAACTATCAAGTTTAATATGTTCTGAAAACTTTCTCTCTGTGTTCCATGAATAAATACCACCCACAAAGACAAGCACATGGAGTTAAAAGCAGCCTTTTATTTCTGATAGTCACTTGAAGGGCTTTTTTTCAGCTGGAATGCGGTGGAACGGAGTTCCGGAACCTCTTGAAAATGGTCACATGGCATGGCGCAGACTCCCCTCTGTCTGGAGATCAGGGGGCAGGGCCCACTGGCCATGTGACCATTTTCACCAAGGGCAATTTAAAGTTTAAAAACTCCCCCCTTGTTCCAGCTGACCCAAAGTGACGTCATTGTGCGGTCCTGAGTTCCACCACCTCTTTTCCCAGAAAAAAAACCCTGGTCACTTGTATAATATCTATTACTTATACTAGTACTTTTATAATAGCCAGAGTAGTTATACTTTTATCCTTTGGAATCCTTAGAAAGCTCAGATAGATTGCTGGATGTTTAATTACAAATAAATGAAAACCAGTTTCGTGATACAGACCAATACAGCTAACCACCTGAAACTATTTCCATCCACAAGTCAATGATAAAATGCCAACTTCATCTTAATTAAATGAAGAGGTGCTACAAAGTATATACAGTTTATGAAAGGAACAGAGTATTACCTACAAAACACCCTGCCTACATAAGAAAAGCTACAATCCCCAAACCCACTGAACAGAAAGACTGTGGATTGGGAAGTTCATGTACTGGGACATCTCAGAAGCCAGCTAATTTATTGCTCACAAACTTTCGTATGAATGGCATTAGATACATGAAACACACAGAAGGGTGGAGGACTGATGAACACAGTGGATCGTAAATCAAGATTACAGCTGAAGATAGCAAGGATGGGAAAATCCAAGCAAGAACATTTTGGCATCAAATGGAAGAAAACAGTATCAAATTTATAAAATCCAATTCTGTAGCATCAGCTGTTGACTGTTTTTATTTTAATTACGGTAATACAGAAGTCAGAGTTACCATTGTTCAATACCACCAGAATGTACCCCTAATGATTAATGCACATCCTCTTGTGGATTAGAAACAAATTAAACTACTGGAAACAGAAATTAACAGTTCTTGCAATGAAGGGAATTAAGTAGTGGGGTCCTCCTCCTATGATCAGTATTCGGGACCAGTGCTATTTAATTTGTTCATGACAGTTAAAGGTGGCCAAATAGACAAGTTTGCAAATGACACTGAATTATTCAGGATGGGAAAGAGTAAAACAGATTGTGAAGAACTCCAGGGGTGGTTTCACAAGTCCCAGCATAGCACTATACTCATGCAACAAGGGCGTCTTCCTGGCACAATTTCTGATGTCATTGTGCCTTGAGAGCAGCATCATGGCACGATGACATCAGAAATCACGCCAGGAAGATGCTCTCAGTCCATGAGTATAGCGCTATGCCAGGACATGCGGAATTGCCCCCAAAGTATCTCTCCAAACTGGGTGAATGCATGTCACTGTGGGAAATGAGATTCAATATAAGTGTAAAGAAGAAATATTGGGGCAAAAAACCCCCTACCTTTAAATATACACTGACGGGGTCTACACTGATATTTGTTGAACAAGAAAGAGATCATGGGATCATGATGGACGGCCCAATGAAAATGCCAATTCAGTGTGCGGTGGTGACGAAAAAGGTAAATTCTGTGCTGTGGAGTGAAAAGAACCAGTACTGTGATGCCCCTGTCCAGAACTATATAGACCTTCAGATAAGTACATAAAAGATGATAGGGCAGGGCGTATGATAGAGGTTTATAAAATTATAGATGGGGTAAAGAACAAACAAGCATCCAATGATGCCGATGAGGAGCAGATTCAGAACAGACAAAAAGAAGCACTTTCCCACATTTTGAGTAATTAGTGTGTGTGGAATTCATGAACACGGGATGTACTGAAGGATGTTAGTTTAGAAGTCTTAGATCCAGAGGAGTTAGCCATGTTAGTCTGTAGTAGCAAAATCAAAAAGAGTCCAGTAGCACCTTTAAGACTAACCAATTTTATTGTAGCATAAGCTTTCGAGAATCACAGTTCTCTTCGTCAGATGCATGATACAAACTGGTCAAATACAGAAGAGGAGGAGGGGGGAGGAGGGGAGGAGAGAGAAGATGCAGTTAGTGGGGGAGAGGGAGGATGCAACCAAAACATTCCTTTGCTAGTGAATGTAAACATCTCCTTTTGGTGTGGGGGTCAGTTGGCTTGGGTAGGCTTCAAAGGAGTTTGCCGTGTTAGTTTGCAGCAGTAAAACAGCTAGACCATCCAATTCCTATGTAGTATAAGCCTTCGATAACCACAGCTCTCCCCGTCAGATGCATCTGACAAAGAGAACTGTGGTCCCCGAAAGCCCACGCCAGGCACCACTGGGCTCCCCCAGACCCCGCCTCTGTAAAGGAAATCTGTCACCTGTGATAATGTTTTAACCATTCATAGTCCCTATTCAGTCCCAGCTTGACAGAGTCAAATTTGCATATGAATTCCAATTCAGCAGCCTCCCATTAGATTTTGTTTTTGAAAGGTTTCTGTTGAACTACAGTGACCTTTAAGTCTTTGATGGAATGTCCTAGTAGATTGAAGTGTTCTCCCACTGGTTTATGGACGTTTCCATTTCTAATGTCAGATTTGTGTCCATTTATTCTTTTGCGTAGAAGTTGGCTGCTTTGTCCAATGTACAGAGCAGAAGGACATTGTTGGCACATGAGGGCATATATCAGGTTGGAGGATGAGCAGAAGTCTGTTTTTAAAGGGTAATTAGACAAATTCATGGAGGACAGGACCATCAATGGCTGTTTGTCAGTGGTACCTCCATGCTCCGAGACAGTAGACCTCTGATTACAAGTGCTTGGGGACAATAACAGAGGCACTGGAGGGCAATCATGTGAGACAGGATGCCGGACTAGATGGCCTGGTCTGATCTAGTATGGCTGCTCTTATATAGCCCAGCAATCAGTAGCCAATCAGACACCTCCCAGAAAACCCTCAAGGAGGCCCTAGGCTTACTAGGAAGAAAACAGTCTTTGTATTGCAACAAACTATCATAGATATTCTTTTACAAGTTGTCCTTTTAGACTTAGACTAAGCAGTTTAAAGACATCAAAAAAGGAGTTGCATAACAGCATGATGGCCACCTGATCGGGGGACGGGGGGAACCACTATTTTTGGCTCCATTGTGCCCATGAATTCTCTCAAGGTTTATCACCAGTTAGTTATTCAAGCTTTGCATGCCAAAGTACAATAAAAGCTTTGTTACCTGGCACTCATGGGCAATTGGGGTTGCTGGTCATCAAATGTGCTAAATACTCAATCTTATTATTCTGCCACACCTGCTACTCCATGAAATCAGTAGAGACCATTAGGAATGCCATGGTGACAACCCCACACCTAGCAGGACTCTTCCTCTAAGTGCAGACAAGTAGGGCCAGCTGCCTGGAGCCCACTGGCAGAACTGGCTCCCAACAACTCAGTGCAGCCTGAGGAGGAAAGAGTCCCAGAGAAGAAGTCAGTTGGCAGTGTTGGCTGTCAGAAACTCAGCAATGGCCGAAGGCATCAAGCTGGCCTGCTGCAGAGGTGGGCGGGGTGAACACTTGAAAATACAACAGTATGCTGCTAACAGGGAGAAGCTTGCCCTCTAAGCGATGCTGGTTAACTGAGTATTCCGGATAACCAAGGGCCAGGTAACAAAGCTTTCACTGTATTTCTCATTTCTACACTGTCCCAGTAAAAGTCTAACACACCTGCTTACTAAACAGAACACCAATGGAAATGCCAAATGTAGTCCTACCGTTTCCAGGTCTCCTCTATGAGTTAGGAGCATATCCTGGGTTTTCAAAATATACTTTTCGGAGCATTTCCATGTCAATTAGTAGAGTGATAAGCAGTCAATCTTTAGCATAAATAAATTTGCAGAGGGCTGCAGCAATCCTCACACAACATGTTGAACATTTTCAAAATTTATCATTCACTGAGATCTGGGATCAGTTGTCAGGTTTTATAACTTAGAAGTCTGAAATTAAATGCATGGACACAGAACTTGAAGAATTCAGTGCAAGAAGCTGTCAGCAACTCTAGTTGTAGGCATGGGTAGGTGCAGCAGATGGAATGCAGAGGGTGAATTAAGAGAAGCAAATCCACTCCAACGGCATAAAGAGTCTGCTTCAGTAAATCTGGTCTGTACTGAGCAATCTTGTCGTTCGGCTTCCAGAGGGAAGTGAACATTCAAAACTTTCTACACTGGACCCCAAAGGGTACAATTATACTTGGCTAGTTAGTTTGATTTCCCCAGACCTGATACTTTTGTTCCAACATTCCCCAGAATACCCACAGCCTTTTTTGCAATCAGCAACGGCATCCGTTTCTCGCTGTGGATTATTTGTATTTCATTCTGCCTACAGCTCTTTCTGGATTGGCAGCACAGACCTCAGTGGAAGATTAAACAATGCCAAAAGCCCACAGCAGGAGAATTCTCAGTCTTATTCCTTGTTTCACTTGGGCAACCTTCCTGACTCTCATCAGGGACAAAATAAGCTTGCCAACTCCTTAATTTAGGAATTGCATACAAGTTTTGCATTCCAATCCCCAATCAAAAGATCCCGCCCCCCTCTCCAACCTGGCCTATGCAAAATAAGTACAGTTCATGGAATTTACACATAGAACAACGCATCAGCAGCACCTGCCTTCTCGCAGATAAAAACGATTCTTGCCAAGTACATATCAAACTGATTTCACATCAGTTTTGAGAATGACCTGAATCCTCTTTCCTCAACTCCTCATGGGTAAATTCAGCAAGACTGAATTCTCCATCCTTGCTGAATAATGGAAAAACTTTCATCTTTTGTTCATACACTGTGCAGACATTCAACTGGAACATAATGTTGAACAAAGGGCATTAGGGCCGAATCCACACTACCGTTGTTCTTGCGGCAGTTTTTCACTTCTGCAGCACCATTCCTTCATCTGTTCACATGCATCGTCTCCAAAGCCGTCATTAATTCGCCATGGCGTCGCCACAGCCCATTGCACTTTCGCCGCGGGTTATCTTTTGATGAATAACTGCCCTCCGTTGAATTCCAAGCCTCTCTTGACCCGCCTCCCAATTAAGGAGTAATTCTCCACCTTTGTCCCCACCCCTTTTTTTAAAAAATAAGAGTACCGTGTCGATATGGCGACATCTCATCATATTAATCTCATTTTAAAAAAGCAGGCAGACCTCAAATATCAGAGGAACAATTTCATATGTTAATTCAATTTATATATTGGGGGGGGGGCATCCACATGATACTGAAATCATGGCTCATGTTACGCCCCGACACGGACTGTGCCGACAAGTTAGGCACAGATTTCAATTTTCCAAAGACAAAATGAAGCTCTGCTGTGGGATGCTGCTGTAGGTGATCATGACTGCTCACCCATTCCCAGATGATTTCAACCAGCATGCAGGCTGTGATGTTCCGAGCGCTCATCGTAAGTGTCTCGGGTGATTTTTTAAAATATATTATCTTAATGGTGTCGTTGTACCATTGAACCAGGATGCTTACTCGTCGATATAGCGTCAATTTGTCCTTTTTTTAAAAAAAAAAACCCGCGGAGCCGTTCGGGTTTTTCCCGCCCCTTTACCCGTCTTTTTGAAAGGGGATGTGATCAACGGATTGCGCAGGAGAAGCGCTATTCAAAGGGTGATGTGGACAAACAAGCGAAGAATGCGCAATAACAGATGGAGCAATCATTGCACAAGAAAAGCGGGAGCTAAGGTAGTGTGGAATCGGCCTAGGTGGAGGTAAGTTATTTCTTCTTTATATTGAAGAGTTCTTCATTTAAGCAAACTTTCCAACAATCACTACAACCAATAACCCAACCTGCTTGTGTGTCACGTGAGCTGCATTCTCTTTAACAGCTTGGTTATAAATAATCACAATTCCACATTTCACACTATTTGATTAGTTTTGGCATTTCCATTAGATGCCTCTTGGAATGATATGGAGTTATATGTCAGAGAAACGTGCAATTTTTAAAAAAAAATGTTGTGACCAAAATTGCTTGGTGAGGTACACATGCTATACAAAAGGATTTCAAAACTCAGATCAAAGATTCTGATGAAACTAACTTCTAAAATAAACCTTACTACAGTATGAAAGTAATTTGATCCAAAAGTCTGGAACCATTTGACATCTCCCTGACCATCTTCCTCTCACTTTATATTCCACAACATCTCTGATTTTCTGAATATATATTGAGGTTTAATTATGTGTGTGTCTGGGGGAGGGGGGGGGGAGATTACGCAAGCTTGCATCAATGCATTCTAAAAAATCATGGCTTCCTATCAAGATCCATTATACAGGCAATTAGTCGTGATGCAGAAATAATGAGGAGGCCAGTGTTCATTTAAATGAAATATATTATGTTGCATACAGGAGGTGAAAATAGCTTTCGCACTCATTTTCAGAACTGGCATCTCATAGTGTCATAGTGACACATACCGATGCAACATGCATGTTTTCTCTTCAGCTTCAAGCACAGTCCATTTCAACGTCACTGTAATTAGAAACTCATGTCAAGAGGTTTTCCTTCATATAAGTGAAAGTTTATGCAATGGATTACAGCACCCTCAAGACACACTGGCAAGGTCCAGATATAACAATCCATGATTTGTCATTATTCGAACACACTTGATGGGCAGGAATAGATCTTTGGGCTCATGCACTCCCTCCTTCCCTCATGCACAATGATTTAAGGAGACTTCTGCTTTTATTATTATTTATTTATAGCCCCACCTTTCTGACTGAGATCCAAGGCAGTTTACAAAGTGCACGTGAAATACAATATAGGCAACAGCTAGAGCATTCAGTGGGCAAAATACAATAATGAACAACAGTTAGGACTTAAGAGTGAACAGATACAATAGAGTATGGTAGCAGAAAATTTGGGGGGAAAAACCAAAGCTGAGTACAGATATAAAATCCTTCAGAAACAAAGAATAACTAATTACTAGTAGGAGCATATTTACATCAGCCGACATTACCCAATAGTGTAGTCTACAATCCCTGTCCCTACCAAGGCATTTCTCAGAGCTGTTTTTTTATGACACAGCCCTATAATCTGTGTAGCAAGTCCTCCTGAATAGTCCAGTTTTGCATAATTTGAGGAAAGCCAGGACAGTGGGAATTTCCCTGGCAGGCCATTCTATAAGACGGAGGCTACCAAAGAGAAAGCACATGTACATGCAGGGCGGTATCTGCAGAAGGCACTCTTCAGATAAGCGGAGCTTCCATAGTGGAATATACAGGGAGAGGCCGTTGCATAGATATGATGGGCCATGGCCATGAAGGGCTTTGAATGTGATGGTTATATGACCCTGAATTGACTGATGGGCAGCCAATGGAGAGACTGCAGAATAGGAGTGATATGCATGCTCTGTCTATTTCCTGAGAGTAAATGAGCTGCAGCATTCTGCACCAGCTGAAGTCTCGAGTCTCAAAGTTATTGTGGCATGAATCCAGTGAGCCAGATTGGAAATGTCAAGGTAAAGAGGGCCATCTTCCAGGCTAGTCTGATTTGTGAGGCCTTTTGTGCAGCTGCATTTACTTGCTTCTCTACCAGCGATGCTGGGTGTAGTATAAACCCTAAGCTCTTAACTGAGTCAGCCAGAGTCAATCGAACCCCATCAAAGGTCAGAAGCACAATGCCCTTACAAGATCTCTGCTTTTCAAACCAGCATCACTTCCATCTTGTCTGGGTTCAATTTCAATTTGTTTGCTAATTGAGAACAGCTGTAAGCAGTAACTTTAGTACCTCTACTGCATCACCAGGGGATTTGGATAGCAAGATACAGAGCTGGGTATTATCTGCATATTGATGTCATTCCTCCTTGTGGAACCTCACAAGATAATTCCTGCACTGAAGATAGCTGGTCTCCAATAGCAACCTACTGAGTCTGTTCTATGAGGAACGTTACATCTAAGCTTCTGCAGTTTGCTCTCTGCCCCGCAGACCAGGTTTCCACTCGCTGGTTTATCCCTACTCCTGTTTGTAGAGAAGAAGGCAAACCACAGTTTGTGATTCAGGCGCGACAAAAAACTATATTTCATCATAAAAGTGGAAGCTTCTTTTTGGAACACTGTGCACAAGGGGCATGTAAACCCAAGGATCCTCCCTCAAGCTCATTCACATTGTGTACAATTAACTGCCTAAGTACAAGACATTAACTGTAGGGAGCCAAAATGTCAGTTGAAACAACTTCACCCTTCATGGGACAATCATGTTCACCTGTTCACCGCACATACACCCAGTTTGACAAAGGTATTTCCTGCAGTAAGTATTAGAAGTGGGAACAACCTTGTGGCACTCGCCAAGAAGTCTGAATTGGCCATAGCTCTTCAAAGCATGCACTGTGCATTCAGGGATACATATCTGCTATTCACACTTCATGTGTTTGCTGTGAGAAACACTGGAGTAACACTGCAGTCCCTTGAGCAAACAGAAAAAACTTAACAGCCAGATAACGTGTGAAATGGCTCTTTCACACCCATTCTATGCTTTACTCAGAATGAAAGGGCAGAAGTCTGATGTCTGTGAATGTTTTCCTGATGTGCTCTCTTTTAACACACACAGGGAGCTTTCTACATGCAAAAGCACTGAAATAATAGGACACCTCACATGAAATCTGAAGTGGTACAACTCAGAATTCTGCATAATATGCAGGTCAGTTTTTGGTATTTCCTGCTACAGGGCTCTATCTTCTGGAGCCCAAGCCCCACGTGTCCATACTCGACACCTTTAGATATCAGAATTCTCCCTGACCCCTTTCCACCCCAAACCTTTTTTCTGCCCTGTGTCCATATCCTCACTGACACCATTCTTGCAGCAAGAGTATCTTTCCCCTGTGCCTGTAGTTTTGAACCTTTGGGCTGGGACCCAGAGTGGGTCACGGTGCTCTTACAAAAGCATTGTGAGGCCAGGGGGAAGGAACAGGGTGAGCTGGGAGAGGAAGCTGTGGGAAGTTAAATGGCAAGTCTGGATGTGTTTCTGCGTAAGCATCAAAATGGCTATGAAATACAGCCTGTTTGGTAATGTTATTCATTATTAAAAATACTATATATGAAAAATAAAATATAAAAATGTGTTCAGTGTTAATTTTTTGAACATTTTATGTTACAGAGGGGAAAGTAGCACTGAGTTATTTTGCAAGTGGGTCTTGAAAAGTGCAGTAAGATTAGAAGTGAGTCCCATTTCAAAAAGTTTGAGAATCATTTTGCTATTCTATTGTTTTCATCAATTGCCCATTGTTCTCATTCACCCACTGCCATTCACTCATCCCCCAGGGACTCCATATCTTTGATTGACAAAGTGCCTGCTCACTTCCCCCCCCCCCATCCCGATGTGAGACTCGTCCAACTCCTGCTTCTCCTCCACATCTCTTTTTACACCACCACTCACAGCAGTGCCCTGACGCCTACCTTGCCTCATTTACTTCCCACATCCTGTTCCCCTAGGCTGGAATCCTTCATATCTCCAACCTGTTTCTCCTCATGCCCTAAAAAACAAAAGCCATATAATACTTTTTTCTGAAGACTAGCCAAAATGACACAAGACACTATGCAAGCTTTTGAGTTCCAGAGATCTCTTTATCAATCTGAATGTTAAAAAAAAGGGGGGGGTCTCTCAGATCTTGGTCTCTTTTTTCTCCCTCACTTTTTTTCTTTTAAAACATCCAGGGTGATGAAGAGCTTTGGAGAACTTGAAAGCTTGCACACTGTGCTATGTTAATTTGGTTGATCTTCATAAAAGGTATTACATGGCATTTGTTTTTAGATTTTGCTCTGAAACAATGGGACTACCCATGTGTTTTGTCTACCTTAAATCTAGTATATCTATCCTAGTATACCTATTTTTACCCCACCCCCCACCCCAGCCACCATATATCACTGGTCCCATTCCTGCTGGGCCAATTTGATTCTAAACCTTTCCTCAACATCCTCCCCACCTCCACTTCTCTTCAAATATGCTAAGTTCAAACCTGCACTTGAGGTTAGACCAAATCCTCTACACACAGCTTCCCTGAACTCTCCACACACAGCATTTCTCCAACATATCAGTCCTTTTAGCCATTTAGTTCCTGCCACTTTTAAGGAGTTAACACGTCAGTGCTCCCAAACGCAGTCGTGCCCCCTAAATGCTGCCCCCCCCTCCAATCTCTAGCTCCCATACACCCAGCACACTTCCCAACCACATCTTCCCCTCAATCCCTCAAATTCGAATGGCAGTGCTGGAACATGCTTTCCATCCTAAAGCTGAACGAAAACCCCTGTAATGTAATCAAGAAAATGCCTCTGAGCACATGGAGAGAATCTTTTCTTCATCACGAAGGAGCAGAATCATCTCACGTATCTGGAAACACGGGAAGAGCTTCGATGTAGGTTCGAGTAGGAGCACTGCCCGTTTTAGCAGTGAAGCCCTCAAACTGACCCATCCCGGCCCTATTAATACTGAGACGCCCCTCACGCTCGGAGCTCATTTGGAAATGAAGTTCTTGCTCACCTGACTGTGAGCAACACTGAAACCCTCTGCACATGCTTCAGGGCATTGTTTGGAGCCAGATCCAAAACCCACTGAAAGGGATTCCGCGGCATAAGAAGACCGGGAAACCCCGGCTCCCATTAAGTCCGCCATGTCCTCCAAGTTCCACGCAAAGGCACTCTGCACATGCTCCCAGAACTGCCCCCAGCCCCCTTTCTTCTGCCCCGCCGCCGCCTCCCGGCACTCACCGGTCCCTCGGTGCTCGACGCTGGCGGTGCCATACTCGGGGGCGTCCCTCCGCCGGGCGCAGGTGCCCTGCCCCTGCATGAGAGCTTGGAGAGGCAGCTCGGCGCCGGGACGCGGGTAGCAGCGGAGCCCGGAGGCGCAGCGCGGCGTGTAGACCCCGCAGGGCTCCGCCTCGAGGCGGGCGCAGACCGGGCAGCAGCCGCAGCCGGGCTCCCGCACCAGCTCCGGGCAGGCGACCGAGCCCGGTCCAACCGAGGCGGGCGGCAGAGGGGAGCAGGCGGCCAGGCGCTCGGCGGTGCACGGCGGGCAACGGAACAGCACCTCGGGCAGCGCCAGCCCCGCCGGCGCCCACAAGCCCAGCGCCAGCCACAAGTAGCCGCCCGCGATGAACCGCTGCAACTGCACCATCCTGCCGGCACCGCTCGACTGAGGGGCCGACCGAGCGCCCGCCGGCCGGGCAGGTGCTGCTGGGCGAGCGGCTGGCGAGCGCCCCGGCTCCGCTGGGTCCTAGAGGCAGGCGGCTCCCTTCCGCCCCACCCCTCGCTCAGGCTTGGCTCGCTCGCGCCCTGCCTGGCCCGAGGGCTGGAATCCCAGCACCAGCAGGGGCCCCTTCTGCTCGGGAGCGTTTCCGGCTCCAGGCTTGCCATCTTCGCCCGGGGCTCGGTTTTTGCGCTGCAGTCATCGAGAGCAGCTTCCCTCTGGCAGTGCTCCCCGCCCCCCTTTTGCTATTTGCATCCTGATCCCCCCTCCTTCGGGCCACCTCGGTGTCATGTCTCCTAGCCCTGAAAACAAGTTACAGATTATCCACCTAATCTACCTCTCAGGGTTGTTGTGAAATAAACGAGATGATGTATCCCTGATTTCTGGCTCATTGACGAGGGTGAATAAGGGGCGCGGAGGGGGGAAATAATAATAACTGCTTTACCAACTCCGTGAGAACTTTATATTATATCCAAGACATCTGTTAATATAAACAGATTTAAGAGATTTGGATTCCCATTCCATGCTCCCCATGCAGCAATCCTATGTACAGTTATTTGAAAGAAAGTCTGGTTTAATCCGGAAGGATTACTTCCCAAATCAACACACATAGGATAAAGTCAAGTCTTACTGAAGTCCGCAGATACTATTTCCTCATAAATATGGATAGGACAGGTTGTGTATGTGTATCCTAAATATAGGGAGCAAACTAGAAAGAAATGTGCCCTATGTAAATGTTAGTGAGGCCATATTTGTCTATGATGCCATCATAATGGAACACTGGCCTAATGTCATATATTATGCCATTGTGCTGGCATAGTTGTTGGTTGGGTGATCCAGTAGTAGATTGGTTTAGCTCTCAGCAAATACTCTTCAATCTCTATCAGCCATCTTCTACTCCCTTGAAATATACAAGGTTTCAGTAAGGACCTTCTTGAAATGACTCCAAAGTTCAGCATGTGTCACAAAGACTGAATCATATTATCAGGGTAAGGGGAATTTTTAAAAAAGTCTCATTTTGAGAAGATTTTTGCAATGCATAGACACTGTAGGGAAACCCATCAAATGTTATAACCACAACTCCCTCTGCCCTCCAAAAGCCAAATCATACATAGTAATAGTCTATGACAAAACATGTAGACTGCAAATACCTTACACTGAATGTACACGAGCCCCATACATAAAGCTCCAGACAGATTAAGAGGCCTTATTTAATGGATTACTTTTACTAATAAAGCTGGTGAATCTTTTGACAGCCTGTTCTGTTTAACTGGAGTAAAATGTGGCTGTAAGATGCTTAAATAAGCCCCACTGAATAGACCTGCGAGTAGACCTGCTTAGGGTTACTCTCTAAATTGTCCAGATGGGATAAGGAACCCTTCCACAATGTAAAAAGTGCCTTGTGGACTAGGCATGTGTACTTCTCCATCACAAAGCATGGTAGACCAAAGGTTTGATTCAAATGCTGACAAAATCATTGCCTGTGCATTATCAATAACTGAGTTCAATGCCATTTAAATGAGTGAAGCAAATAATAATAATCTCACAAAATGGTAGCACTTGGGTCAAATGCAATATACCCTTCCAAGGGAGAAAGAGAGAAATACCAACATTAATTTGTACTGCTGCAAGATTCCAGCAGAGAACTGGCTCATTGTGAGTAGACAAAGCATGGATCATGGTCTATGTTGTGAATAGAGATGCCAGCTCCTGGGAAGGAAATTTCTGGAGATTTGATGGGTGGATTGAGGAGGGGAGTGACATCAGCTGGGTATAATACTATAGCGTCCACCCTCAAAAGCAGCCATTTTCTCCAAGGGACCAATATCTGTGGCATGATCAGTTGCAATTCCAGGCGATCTCCAGCAACCACCTGGGGGTTGGTAACCCTAGTTGTGAAGCCCCTCATAAATGCCCTGTGGGGTGACATAAATCAGTGTGTAGTTCTCTATAAACTTTCTGTAGGACACCTGTCTCCATATAGAGGGCTGGTGATTAATTATATTTGGTGAGTTTTGCTGCACCACTGCAAGCAACTGAAAATATAGGATGGTAGGGAGATGGTACAATTTGCTTCACTGTGCAGTGGATGCTAAAGATAATTGTCTTGGGTTTGTAAACAACCACAGCAGTACAAATTGTTGCTTGCATTGGAAACATCAAATATGCAAAATAAAAAGCAGGCAACCACCCAAAATGGAACCACTGAAAAATTAATCGTAGGTTCTGCCATATGATTTATCTGTTACTAAAACACCATTTCATTGCTGGAATGTTCCGCTGAGTGTCAGATTTTCAGATCTATGGATTCAATACCTGGGTCAATACCAGCTTCGTTCTTTGGTAGCTGTAGCGTATGGATTCTGAGAATGGGAAAGGCCTTTGACAGCTACTGTATGAGGTTTTGGGTGTCTGCATCTTTTCTTCTACATGAGGGGAAAAAAGCAGAAAAATACACCATCAGAACAAGGAAAAATAGACCATTGGGACACATTTTTTTCTCACATTACAGATGCTAATTTTCTGCACTTTGCACCTATGCTCTATTAAGCTAATTACAACATGTATTATAGCTAGCTTCCTTGAAGATAGTTTCAGGTAGGTAGCCATATTGGTCTATAGTAGAAGTATAAGATTTGGGTCCAGTAGCACTGACACTGTAATTTACAATAGCCCTCCTACGCTCTGACTTCCTTGTAAATGACAAAAGGAGTTTTGACTCTCAAAAGCTCATACCATGGAAATCTAGTTGGTCTTTAAGGTGTTACTGGACCCAAATCTTTGTCTCATACACCATTCCTTGTGACCAGACAGAAAGCGTTTCCATGCTAACATCATAAATCCTGTGGGCAGTTTGAGCCTAGAGCTGAAACACACATTAAATTTCAGCAACATTTCAGAAGTTGAATTTTTGAACATTTAAAAGTATATTGTTGAATTTCATCTTTAAGGGATATGTTTTGGTCAAATTAAGGCAGTAGTTTTTAACATAAACTTGCCAAATCAAATGTAATAACTTCGACATTCCCCCAATAAATCCAACAGATTCATTTTATCCTTGAGCACCAGCATGCAGCTAAGGTTCTACTCAAGGCCAAGCCAGATGTCACATGACAAATGCATGTGTCTCCCAGTGATTTTATTTGCTTAGATATTTATACCTCACTTGAGACTCAAAAGGGCTTACAGTGTTCCCCTGTCCTCCATTTTATTCCTGTAACAATATTCCCCAGTGGGAAACACTGTGTCAGCACTTCCTCTTATAGGGCATCCCCTGACAATAACAACAACAACAACAACAAAAACAACAACAACATTCGATTTATATACCGCCGTTCAGGACAACTTAATGCCTACTCAGAGCGGTTTACAAAGTATGCCATTATTATCCCCTCAACAAAACACCCTGTGAGGTGGGTTGGGCTGAGAGAGCTCCAGAGAGCCATGACTAGCCCAAGGTCACCCAGCTGACTTCAAGTGGAGGAGTGGGGAATCAAACCTGATTCTCCAGATTAGAGTCCTGCGCTCTTAACCACTACACCAAACTGGCTCCCATAAATGAAAGTTTCGCTCCAAAACGGCCAGTTGAACAATAGAGAGAAAGAGCAAATCATCTCTATGCTGCTAACTTATTTAAGATTCTTGATATTTCCTAGTGGCATTACACTGAGATTTATTTTTTGGTTATTGGACTCCAGTGTTTATGAACTTGAACCAAGCAACCAAGCTCATGTTCAGACACTAAAAATTGACCTAAACTCATCACATTAGGACCTTACAAACAAAAGTCATGCTAGTCTATGACATTCAGGGACAGGTTCAAGGACAGGTATCTCACTGGCATGGGTGAGGGGTACCAATCACAGGTTATCTACTGTCAACTACAGGTTAAACAGGCAGTACAAACTAAAAGACTTAGTTAACATTCTGCTGTAGTACGTTTTAACACTATCCAAAGTTGATGGGAAGTTCAATTTCTTGACGTCAAGAGACATATCAGTTATTCCTGAAAAGTTTGTAAGAGGAAAACGCATTTTTACTTGATTATATGCAGCATGATAAAGCAACAGTTTTACAGAGCATAGCATGCAAATCCATTGTCTTATATAACTGGAAGAAATCCTGTGTGTGAGTTGTGAATCAAAATGGGCAATCCAATCAAGATCTTCGAAAGTTGAACAAACTGAAGGAACAAAGATCTTCCTCCCCTGGGGCGCCATTTGATCTGGGGGCAGTCCTGCCCACAAGCAAGTAGAACAAAAGCAGGAAGTGGCTTCTATGGAGGAGGTAGAGCATTTTGTTTGTTTGTTTCAAATACAGAGAAGAGGGCTAAAATATCAAAAATGCAAAGTGGAGCTTTTCCAAAGGCTGCAAATCATTGTGAATGAGTTCTGAATGGCTCAGTGCTTTGACCTCTCTTAATGCAGGCGGCATAAACAGGCTAGGACAGGCTCAGAGGATGAAGAGATGATGAGCAATTCTAGTTCTTTTTTAAACTTGAAGCTAAACTCCAGCTCCTTTCTCAGTTTTTGGAGGGCTTACAGCTTATAGACTGAGCACTTTTGGCAGTGAGGAGCCACTCAAATTTAGTCAACTTTTTGTTGCTATAAAACTGCCCTTATGTCACAGAATCCTTGGACAGCAAGTTGCTAGGCAGGAAAATGATAAAAGGACTTGAGAAACCCAAGGTCAATGAGGCATTTTGGTTAAATTAAACCACATAAGTATTGCTTAGACTTCATGGACTGTTGAGTGATACCTTCTGGGTACAGATTGGTTGAGTGGTTGTAGAGTCATTTGATGCAAACAAAGTGATAACATTTGCAGCTCATGGTGTGTCATAAGAAAAAAAAATGTAGCTTGCTGTTTCACCCTTGTTCCTGCTTGTTCGTACTTGTAAGGTATTCTCATTTTTCAGATAGGCAGGTGCGGCTGAAAGACTCATAGTAGCCACTGAGGTGGGGCATAAGGCAATAAGCAGCTCCTACTGTCAGCTATGGGGAAGTAGGTCCTTTGCCCCTTGTGTGTGTACAGCTGGTCAGAAGCACTGTATGCAAACAAAGGCTAGCAACCTCACTGACCATGCCAGGTGTAGCTGGCTCCTTTAGCTATCTCCTTCCTCTGCTGTTGCTGGAAAGGGGGTTACCAGGCTCATTTCAAAGTTTTGGCCATCGCATACCCTTCGTGGCCTTGGTCCCTCATATCTGTGGGACTGGTTTTTTCCCTGTGCTCTGCCACAGCAGTTTTGCTCATCTGAACAGGGCCTTCTACAGGTGCCACCATGTAAACAGGCAAAATCAACAACTGCCCATATATGCACATTCTCTATGGTTGCCCTCGCCTAATGGAATGGCCTGCTTGAAGAGGTGAGGAGCACTCCCATCTTCAGGGCTTTCTGCAAACTTTGCAAAACTGAATTAATTACATAGGTAGAGGGCTGTACTGTAAGGAAATGGTTCAAATAGATGCACTGGTAAAGAAACAGGGACTATAGATTATACTGCTGTATACTGTCCACCGCTGTACTGTAAGTATGTTCCTACTGGGTAATTTCTGTGCTGTTTGATATATCATGTTTAATTACTTATGTCTTGTTTCAGCTCTGTATCAGATTTCTGCTTGTTTTCAAATGTCTGTAACTTTTGTATCTGCATTATTTATTTAATCTCCCAACTGCTGATCATATTTTATTTATTTATTTAACAAAATTTATATCCTGCCTTTCTGCCCTCATAAAGGCCACCAAGGCAGCTAACAAATTAAAACATACATGCATACTAAAACCACATTATAAAACTATTATAAAATGGTTTTATACATACATACATAAAACCACATTATAAAATTAACTAAAAGACATCATTAAAACAGTTAAAATCAGAGCTTTAAAAAGTAACAATTAAAATATTTAATACAATTAAAACATTGGGCATGAAGGAAGGATCACTGAGAATACACCAAACCAAACAAAGAAGTCTTCACTTTTGGTGGAAGACTGCAACATAAGGGGACAGACTAATCTCATTGGAGAGAGAGTTCCAGAGTTTGGGTGCCTCAACCAAGAAGGCCATCTCCTGGATTGCCACCCATCTAATTTCAGAAGGCCCTCTGAAGATGACCACAGTGGTCAGGTATGTTCATAGGGGAGTAGGCAGTCCTTCAGATATATTCGTCCCAGGCCATATAGGCCTTTAAACGTCAACACCAGCACATTGAACTATGCCCGGAAATAAATTGGGAGCCAATGAAGACAGGCCAAGACTGGAGTGATATGGTCCCTGTGACCTACACCAGTTAACACCCTGTCTGCTGCATGCTACATCAAGTTCTTGAAGGGCAGCCCTATGTACAGCACATTGCAGTAATCTAATCTAGATGTAAGCAGGGCATGTGCCATAGATCTTTTTTGCTCAGGAAAGGCCACAGCTGGCTAACCAGACAAAGCAGGTAAAAGACACTCCTGGCCACAACAGCCACCTACTTATCCGACTATAGGCTGTGTCCATGAGTACTCCAAACTACTGAACTGTTCCTTCAAAGGGAGTGCAACCCAATCCGGAATGGGTGACATCTTGAATCCTCCTGTGTCAGACCTTCTGCTCACCTGTAGCTCTTCCATCTTATCAAGATTAAGCTTCAGTTTCTTAGTCTACATCTACTCCAAAACTGCCTCCAGGCTTCTATTTAGAGTTTCTACAGCCTCCTTAGGATCAGCTGGTAGTGTGAGATAGAACTGAGGGTCGCCCATATATTGGTGACAAACCAGCCCAAATCTCTTGACGATCTTATCCAGAGGTTTAGTGTAGATGTTAAAGAACTTAGAGGATAAGATGGAAGCTTGAGAGACCCCACAGGAGAAAGGCCAAGAGTCTGAACAGCTGTCTCCCAGCACCACCTTCTGAAATCTACCCTCCAGGTAGAAGTGGAACCACTGCAAAAGAGTCCCTCCAAATCCCAGCCCAGAAAGGAGGTCTAGAACAACACCATGATCAGGGCTTTTTTTCAGCTGGAACGTGGTGGAACGGAGTTCCAGAACCTCTTGAAAATGGTCACATGGTTGGTGGCCCCACCCCCTGATCTCCAGATAGAGGGGAGTTGAGATTGCCCTCCGTGCCGCCGAGCGGCACAGAGGGCAATCTAAACTCCCCTCTGTCTGGAGATCAGGGGGTGGGGCCACCAACCATGTGACCATTTTCTCCAAGGGCAACCCACTGAGTTCCACCACCTCTTTTCCCAGAAAAAAAGCCCTGACCATGATAAATGGTATCAAAAGCCACAGAGAGATCCAGGAGAATCAACAGATAAAACAGATGAATCCCCAGCACTTTGCAGATAAAATCGCTCACATCCATTCTGACTTGGTCTCTCTATATGAGCAATGACAGTGTCAGATGGTACCAGAGTGCCAACTTGTCCAGTTGTTTGGGATATTTTTCAGTTTATACAGTTTATTAATTTACACAGTGTAATTGCCTTGAGTCTCAGTGAAAAAGGCAGACTATAAATAATGTAAAAAATAAATGAATAAATAAGTACGTAAGTAGTAAGTAAAGGAGGTGGGGTCTGCTCCTACTTGGATTTTACTTACAGGTGGTGGCCTTTTACTGCACTTCGTTGCCGAGGATCAATAAATCTATGCTAGACAACCATATAAAAACAACAACAACATCAATAATAACTGTGCTTACATACTGCTCTTCTAGACAGATTAGTGCCTCACTCAGAGCAGTGAACAAGTTAGTGTTATAATTATCCCCACAATGCAGCTGGGGAGCTGGGGCTGAGAGGAGTGGCTTTCCCAAGGCCACCTACTAAACTCAAGGCAACAGTGGGATTCGAACCAGTAGAGTGCTGATTCGTAGCTGAATCACAGTACCAAGTCCAAGTCTGAGACTGCTTATATATCAGGATCATAGTTTTTAAAACTATATATAAATTTAAGAAATTACATAGGTCATTTTTTAAAAGAAAAAAAGCAGGGCTTTGTTGTGGCTGTACTCACTGGTACTGAGTACTTGCATCTTTTGGGGAGGGGTCTCTCAAGTCTTGAGGTGACAATTGGTGGGAATCAGAGCAACGTTATGTATAAGTACCAGACTTTTCTTTTCTTTTACTAAAAAGGACCGGGAAAAAGGGTACAGAAAGAAATACCTAGACTCAATTGCCACAGCAATAAATAAAAGTAAAGTAAAAGCTTTCTGTTGACATAAAATAACCATTACTGTGTCAAAATTCAGGAGAGGATGGGATAATGTGGTTTTTACAATAATCATTTTTCATCTATTTATGGCAACCTTTGGAGGTACTTGATGAATTTTCCCAATTAGGACTTTTATGACCTTGTTCTATACTGTGGAATTAATATTTCATTACTGAAATTATATTTCATGTTTGAACTGATTTGGACTTTACAGCTTGGGCTTTACTTTTACAGTGTTTTTGAAAAAAAATCATTAAAAATACAAAAAAAAAAACACCGCACAATCTGTATTGCTGTTATTTTATTATTGTTTATATTTAATGAAAACAATAAGTATAGCACAGACTGCAAGAAGAGAGATCCCTAATACTGCCAATAATATTAACTTAATTTTGCAGTGTGTTTAGTATGTTGCTGCTAGTTTTTTTTAAATTAATACATTTGTATTATACAACAGGTTCTGTTTTCCAGACTCCTGTTTGTTGGGCTCCCTCCCACTGTGTTCTTCCCTTCCTTCAAACTTGAGGGTTTAAAACAAGTCTTTCTGTGTCCTTTGTGTATCTGTGGGGGGCAATTTTCAATTTAGAAAAAAATCAGCAGAGAGAGAGAGAGAGAGAGAGAGAGGTGGACCTCACCCACCACGCCTTGGAATGAGCCAGTGGCCTGGAAGTGGAGGGAGAGCAGCACCTTCTTCAGGATGGGAATGGCCCTAGGGGGTAGGGCTTGTCCCTGGAGTGCTGGCCTGAGGTCCTTGCACAGGGCTTGGATGGCTTCCGGGTCCAGGCGGAAACAGTCCAGACAGGTGCTGTCCAGGATCTGGATGGTGCAGATGCGCTCCCAGTATTGACTGGCACAGCACCTCCTCCGACACTGATGTGCTACCCAAATATACAGTGCCAGCAGGAAGTGGAGCAGGTGGACTCCGGGGACAGAGGGCAGTAGGAATGGGCACCAAACAAGTCTTCCTGCATGGTGGCTATAGGGGAAGTGCAGGATTAGTGGAGGGGGGCATTCCACCCAGCCCAGAGCCAGAACCTATCCTCATCCCCTCAGCCTGTGCCCGCAGGCCTGTGAGTGGTTTCCAGCTGCTCCATGTCCATCCCACAATTTGCTGGCCAGGGCCGGGGGGATCTCCAGCCCTGGTGACGTCACTTCTGTAAGTGATGTCATCATGCCGGCTGTGGGGGCACTCCTGCGCTCCAATTCGGCCAGTTTGGGGCCAAACTGGAGTGCAGGGATGTTCCTGCGGCCAGTGCAAGGGGTGGGAGCATGTGCATGGGGCACGCTCCTGAGGTATGTGCCAGTGGCAGGCATGCTCCGGGAGTCTGCCGCCTCCTGCCGATCACTCAGAAATCAGCAGATAAGGGGGGAAATCCCTGGGAGTTTGCCCACCACTGGCGGGCACCTGATAACCCTAATGCAGTGGCGAGTGGCAGCCAAACTGGACCAAGGCCAAGAAGGCGCTCCTGTATGGCCTAGTGGTGGAGCATGCCAGCATCACCCTCACAGTGGCCAGAGGCTCCCCAGCCACCAGTTGCCGTTGGGCCTTTTTTACAATCCCAGCGCCAGAGGATCAGACATGGCAGGTGACTGGGGTGAGTGGTGAGGGGGGTGATATGGGGCAAGTGTGGTGTTCCCAGGACCCGCCCACCCAGCCAGACTGCCTAGTTTCTCCCCACAGGGGCCTGCACACAGGCGATTTCTGCTGAAGTAGTGGCACGTCTTCAAGCCATGAACCCCTTGTGACAGGCTATGGCAGCAGGGACAGCTGTCCTCCAGCCTCTTAGCATCAGTGGGTCCCCAGAGATGACACCCATGGGGGACCTTGTGTTGTGGCCCCTTTCCTTGTCGCCTAGGGGGCTGCCACCACATGCTGCCACTGTCCCACCCAGCCCTTTCTTGCAAGCAGTGCAAAGAATAGGGCAGGATGGTGGTGTTGGTGGCCAGTGAGGATCATGGTCTGCACATTGCTGCGACCTTTGCTCACCACTTGCATGCCTGTCATGGGGGTGGCGCAGTCATTGGGGGATGCTGGCGTGGTTGCCAGGGGAACGGAGGGCAAGTGCTCTTGCTGGCAGCCTAACTGCAATTTGCAAGGCTCAGCTGCCAGTGCAACTCTCCTGCCAAAGTCCCTAGGGAGTGGAATAGCGGTGCTGCAGATATGCAGGTGCATGCCTGCCGGCAGTCCAGTAGGCCTCAGGATTATGCTGTTAGTTTTCTTTGAAAGGGGATTAAACACATTAATTGAAGGTAGGTTCGTTAGTGGCTACTAGTCTTGCTTACTAAATGGGTATTCAGAGGCACGATACCCTCTGAGTACCTGTGCAGGGACAACAAGGCCTCCATCCTCGGCTTGTAGGTCTTCCAGAGGCATCTGTTTGGCCACCGCGTGAAACAAGATGCTAGACTAGATGGCCATTGCAGTGATACAGAAGGGCGATTCTTATATTCTCAAATAAATGTGTATACCATTCCATAGTGCCAGTCCTTTAGATGTCTCCATTTCTGAGGAATATTTAGATATGCAAGGATTAGAGACCATAAGCAAAATAACTGAAGTGAATGTATTTAACATGCACGAACAAAATAATGGATCTGATATCACAAGCAATTTTCTCTGCTAATGAATAACAAAATAAAGCTTTGTTTCAATAGAAATATAACAAACAAGGTAAGTGAAATACAAGACTTTAAATGTTGTCTAGTGCCATTGACTCTTAGGTACATGGGAGATCCAATGTGCACATGATGCTGTGATTAAAGTAGATCTTTCCCATTCTCTTTAAGAGAGGAGGAAACTCTGTGTATATGCTCTCTAGTACAATGGAGACACTATTATAGATAGGCAGCTCCACGGGAACAAGACTATTAGGCTCTGGAAAGAAGCAGAGACATGTCTAAATATTCCAGGACATTTGAGTACATTCCTTTTCTACCAAGTGCTGCATTGGTGACAGTTCAGCTCTCACCCTTGCAAAATAGAAATATTTTAAGCATATTCCAATACACTGGTTTATCAAACTGCATTATATAGTTCCTTAGATATTAAATAGATATTGTGTCTTCAAGTAAGCTAAACCATGTTTCAGACTGCATTTGTCTGCCGTGAGAATGAACACTGCGAAATGAAGAAAGGCCACCGTTTAGGAAAATGTGTAGCAGCACAACCTCATCATCATTTCAAACCTCTGACACATGAATTTCAGATCGACAGTTCTCTTTGCAGAGTGCATTTTATAGCAAGTCTCCAATAGGTTCTGAAAGTTAAAAATAACGTAGCAAGAGTGTTAGTTTGTGTATGTGTTGCACATGCGAACTCTTTAAAGCAGCTTGGAGTTGGGAATAAGCCCCATTAAATTCACTGGGACTGAGTAAATGTGCACAAGACTCTGCTACATCTCTCTTAAAAAGTTAATTCAATGTCTGACTTGCTTTATAATCAGCTACTCTGGAACACCTGAAAAAGCCTTAAGCAGCAGCTGCCACCACTATATTCTTAAAATCAATCTGAACATTTTTGCTGAGTTCTAAAAATGTCACATTCCCAATGCATTTTAGATGTACTTTTAGCTTTAACAGAACATAGCCAACTTTGATGTTCCAAATAATGAATAGCAAGAATGGTAATGTGTAAGTTATTTTTCATTATGAAAGTGTTGAACTAAATCTGTGCTCCTCTGTCAACCTTTTTAAAAGGCTACCATGTTTAGTATTCTGTTAAGATAAAAGAAGGGCCTACTAAGGAGATGAAATTCTATTTGGATGAGGTACAGGTACAAATATTATCACTGTGTATGCAAGCCTACAGGTAAGGTGCCCTTGGTGCCTCTTCCACTATCTGGATAAAAAAAATCTTGATAGTGAGGTGCCACAATGAACTGTAAAATTGGAAGGCTACTCTTGAAGATCAAAAATATTCTGTTCAGATGTGAAACATTTCCAATATTTATGAATGGTCATGGTTCAAGTCAGATCTTGATTAATAAATTTCCAAGTGCACATGTATAGTAGGAGGTACCATTTCAGGTATCGGCCACTGAAGGGAGAAGGATTTCACAAATGTCATTAGCAATGTATTCATGTGTGTATAGTGAATTCTTAAGAACTAGTTTCTGTTTCACTCTCAAAGACCATATAGGAACAGCCTCGCTGAGATGTTTGGTATTTAGATTGTAGTTGTTTCTCAGGGTGTGTTGTTAGTCTTCTCCATTAGTAAATGTAGTCTCCAAGTTGAAAGCAATAAAAAGTCCCAGAAGCTACCAGAGTCTCCAGTGTATTTGATACACAGCAGGACTGAAGGATGAATGGGAAGCAGGATATGTAGACTCACCCCTACCCATCACACATCAGACAATACCAAGAGTCAAGATTCAGAAAAATCTGAATTTTCCAATTTGGATACTTTTGGATTAAGCAGGAAGCCCTGTTTTTGTTTATACTGCTCTTCAGCATTATCTGCTATTTGATTCATTTCATGCCTTTTGATTTTTCTCTGACACCATAATTGTGGAAGCAAATTAGATAAATTCAGATGAAGTTTGTGCTGTTTCACTGTGATGTCTTAAATGAAAAATCCTTTCTCAAGCACTTACGTGCTTAGCGAAGAAAAAATTACAGCTGTCCAGAGGGGTTTTTATCCGGTGTGGACTGAGTAGGCACAGCTCATGGGAGCAGCAGGCTGTGGTTTCTCCAGAGAGGTGAAGAGAATGACTGCCACGACAGAGTTCAGCTTTAACAAGCAAGGCTCTGTTTCTAAGCATTTACCCTCCATATAAGTTGAGCTGTTTGTTGTCAAGGGTTTATTTTACCCTACAAAATGTGGCATTGCCAAACAGATGTAGGTTTGTTTCTAGAAAGAAGGAAAGAAAAAAGCAACTGTGGTTGCACCTCCCTGAGGCATTAGGCCTTGCAATTGTCTGCAAAAAGGATCCCTTTCAAAGCAGCACTTTCCCACAGACTTCAGGCAGTTGATTATTTTATGACTTTCTGCTTTGTCAGTGAGGAACCAAGCAATATAAATTGGCCGGTGAAGAAGGTGAAGTCAAGAACTGAGACCTTCTTTATATTTTTTAAAAGAACTTGAGTAATCAAAAAGAAATTTATTCAGCAGCCTCAATACGTTTCCTCCCCCAACATCCCCATCTCTTAAATTGGGATAGTACAGTTGACTCAGAGCTGCTGCCAAAATTGGTATGAAGTTCTTCTCCCTCTTCCCTGCAATATTTCGGCTTACTTATCCATGTTGTGAGTCATCACAATGTACATTTTCCTGCCCCCAAGGGAGCCTGATTGTGTCAGATCTCAGAAGTTAAGCAGGGTCGGCCTTGGTTAGTAGGATGGGAGACCTCCAATGAAGACCAGGGTTGCAGAGGCAGGCAATGGCAACCCACCTCTGTTAGTTTCTTGCCATGAAAACCCCACCAGAGGTCGGCATAAGTCAACTATGACTTGAGGGCAGGATTTCATTTTCCATTCCTCATCTACCACTGAGAGCCAAACTAGACATGATGGCATTCTTGTGGCCACCGTGAGGATGCTGCTGCCATTTAAAAGTAATGCAGTCCTGAGTGGGCTTGCAGTGGGTGCTCTTGATCCCATCTCCTATGCCTTTTCAAGTGCTAAAACAATCACTGGGGAGCAGCTGTTTGGACACTTGATGAGGGTCCTCATAGCATTTAAAAATGTCTTTAAAATGATGGCAGCATCCTTGTGGCAGACCAAGGATACCATAATGTCTAGTTTGGTCCTGAGGGGCAATGAAACATCTGACAATATTGCAGCTGAAGTAAGATAAAAGGGAGGCGTCTATTTTTGGCAGTAGTTCTGTATCAAGCAAAGCATCTAGTTTTGCTTTTAGATTTCAACACAAGGAATCTTGTGATTCCAAATCCATTTTGTCTAGGGAAGGAAGGTGTCTACAATCACTTCTGAAGTAAGCTTAAGATAAATCAGAATATACTATGATAGTGATCCTTAAACTTTGTTGTTTGGTCAACTGCTGCATTTAGAGTATATGGAATAAAAAATCATGGATAAAAACTCTAGATATCTTTCTTCGTTAGGAATTCTGGATATTCCCAGCCAATAGGCATACATTAGGCATCTGTTTTAACATACTTGAGCAAATGACCATAAATGTTAGAAGACAATGGCCATTGTGAGAGCCAGTGTGATGTTGTCATTAGAGGGTCAGACTAGAATCAGGAAGGCCCAGGTTCAAATCCCCACTCTGCCATGGAAACTTGCTGCCTGATCTTGGACCAGTCACACGCTGTCAGCATAACCTACCTCACAGGGTTGTTATGAGGTTAAAATGGAGGATGGAAGAATGATGTAAGCTGTTTTCTCCCGTTGGAGAAAGGCAAAATATAAACAAACAAACAAACAGTATCATCTATCCTAAATCAAGTAATTGGAAGTTCTATATGATTTCAATAGGAGAGATTTAAGCTTGGGTTGAAGGCCCAAAGTTATGGGAGATGTCTGGATGCTGTCAACCTACATATTTCCCTGTATCTCACCCAAGCATGTTGCTAAAAAAAAGCACATTATGTGCATTATTTCTCGACTTCTTGCTTTGCAGCTTTAGCTATTGCTTGGATAGGGCAAAGATGTCACATCACTAGGGTTGCCAATCCCCAGGTGGTTGCTGGAGATCTCCTGGAATTACAACTGATCTCCAGGCCACAGAGATAAGTTCCCCTGGAGGAAATGGCAGCTTCAAGGGTGGACTCTGTGGCATTATACACTGCTAAGGTTCCTCCCTTCCTCAAAACCTGCTCTCTCCAGGTTTTACCTGCCAAACCTCCAGGAATTTCCCAACCTGGAACTGGCAAACCTACACATCACACATTTTTCAACTGGGAGGGCAGGTCTGCAGCTATATCCAGAAACCTCCTGGCCTGGGCCCCCTGTTCCCCACGGCCACTTGATAGACCGGCAAGGAACAGTAAAATTATAAAAGCAACACAGTAAGAATTTAACTATTTAAACATACCATTAAAACCAATTCAGGACATAAAAAGAGCATAAAACAATATTCTGCAGCAGACAACTGCCTATAAAACAGTGCCGAGGCTAGAAGAAGACCATAAAAATAGCTTTAAAGGATGGAACCCCTCAGATGGGTAAAAATATGTGTTTTGGCCTGGGGCCTAAATAGGGATCCCAGGTCCGGGGCAGGGGATGCCCCTCCCCCCATTCACTTGGGCGGCAGGGGTGGGTGGGGAAACTGGCCTCCTAGGTATGCTCCCAGGGCGGCACAATGATGTCACTCCTGGGAGTGACATCATCACACCACCCCAAGAGTGTGTGCGCGCGCTTCACCGTGGGCCATATTGGGCTCCAAATGGGCCGAATTGAAGCAACAAAAGAGTGACGAAAAGATGAGTGTTATGTCTACCCTCTCCCACCAGGAGGGTAAGGGGACCTGGCAGCTCTAGGCCTAAAGGACAATGAGGTAGGTGCAGGCAAGCTAAAGTTCAAAGACATTCCAGAGGTGAGGTGCCACCTCAGAAAAAAACATATCTCTAATCACCACCCTCCCCATGACTGCTGGCAGGAGCACAGAGAACAGCTCTTTAGAAGAGGATCTTAAGGGGCAGGATGGACAGTACAGGAGAAGGCTGTACTTTAGTACTCCTATGCTTGTGACATCCTCGGCCATAGCATGGGATCCCCCACCCCCTGGCCTCCACCAGCCTTTCCCACCTGCCACCTAGGAAAATGTCTCTGGAAAGGCCAGGGGCAGGCTGGAGGCATATCCACCCATTGCACTGGAAAATGGCATCATTTCTGGCGCAGCGTAGAAGCAACTGGTTGCAATGGGGGCCAATTCTCTAAAAATTGCCCAAAATTTAGAGTTTGGAGCTTATTTTTAAAGAATCCCCCCCCCCCGCATGACCTGTCACTTCTGTATAATTCTAGAAACGATGTCATTTTTCAGCCCTTCAGGAGCACATGAGAGTTAGGGTTGCCAGCCTCCAGGTAGTGGCTGGAGATCTCCCGGAATTACAACTGGTCTCCAGGCCACAGAGATCAGTTCACCTGGAGAAAATGGCTACTTTGGGGGATGGACTCTATGGAATTATGCCATGCCAAGGTCCTTTCCCTCCCCCAAACCCACTTTCTCCAGGTTACTCCAGGTTTCACCCCCCAGATCTCCAGGAATTTCCCAACTTGGAGCTGGCAACCCTAATGAGAGTACATGTGTGCACCCCCACCCCTGTCCCCCAGAGTGGCCACCAGGGGACCTGGCAACCCTGAAGTAGAATTGCTGGCCTCCAGGAGGTGGCTGGAGATTTCCCAGAATTACAGCTGATCTGTAGGCTACAGAAAACAGTCCATCTGCAGAAAATGGCTGCTTTGGAAGGTGTACACCACTGCAAAACTCAGCAAGTCCATTATTAAGATGAGATTTGAACCTAGGACTTTCCCTCTTACCACTCAAGCTGCCCCACATGTTATTTTGTGCTGTTCTGTTTATTTGTGTAAAGCAATGTTTAATGTCACTTTGGAATTCCGGCCATGTCCCATGGACATGAGTTCAGATTTAAACTGCTCTCTCTTTCCTCTTCTTACTAAAAACACAAGTGAAAACTTCAGCTCTGTCTTTGGCTGTTGTGCTTAGCCCTTGCCAAAGCGCCCCCCCCTAATAAATAGCTTCTCCATCTTCTAATTTCAGGGGACAGATCAGGGTGAGGGTCAGCTGTTCCCAGCATGTGGTGGGCATAGGAGCTAACAAGGGTCTCTGTGTACATGCAATACAGGCAGCCTACACAACACCCCCTCCCCCTTTCTCCCCTCCCTGCCCCCATTAGATTTAAGTCTCTGCCTTAGGAAAACACAGCGTTTCTAGTGACGCTATTCAATCAACAACAATGCCACTGACAGGCAGCTGGAGAAGGCAAGGCACATTCCACATATGGAGCAATTAGTTAAGAGACTCCATTACCCCTCTGTCTCATTGGGCATGAAATTAAAGAAGCAGCCTGGATAACCATGGAATCATAGTACAGAAGTGTTCAGTGATGACTTCAAAGGTCACCTAGCATAACCTTCTGTGGTGAGGCAAGATCTACCACAACACAGAGCTGAGCCGATATGAAAGAAGAATACACCCTGCAATCAAACCAAACCACAAGCAGAGAGCAGGATGGTGTTAGACCTGTCGATACCAGACAAGCCCAGGGTTCATTTAGCAAAGGTACCCAGCTGACTCAGTGACGATTGATGCTCATTGCATGTGGAAATGAGAGTCACCTGGATCTGGGAAAAGTTTCTTTCCTATCTATAATCATTTGAAGCACTCTGGCAAGAGCTGTTGGTAACACACTAGAAATAAAGGTTTAATACTAGAGATAAAACACTAGATCTCTCTCTCTCTCTCTCCTTCTAAAGAACAAAACAGGGTCAGAGACAAATTACAGATCCATGGCTAGCTCCATTCTGCTGTGGTAACGTGCGTCCCAAGGACATCTGGGCGGCCACCTGAAAGGGATTACAGGTATTGTTGGTCTGATCACAGACCAAATCACAGTGATTCTTATTATTATCCTCACAACAATCACCCTGCGAGGCGGGTGGGGCTGAGAGAGCTCTGAAAGGGCCATGACTGACCCAAGATCACCCAGCTGGCTTCAAGTAGAGAAATGGGAAATCAAACCAGGAATCAAACCTGGTTCTCCAGGTTAGAGTCCTGCCACTCTTACACCAAACAGGATTAGTGAAGCACCAGTTACTAGCACATTGTCAAGAATCAGGGAAGTGATCCCTAGACAAGGTAGTCCCCGTCTCTGTCTCCACTGTTTGAGGAGGAAAGGAAAGCAGGCTTCCAGCCCCTCATTGATAGCAACAGGAGTGACAATGGATTGTTAGAATTGTTGTGGGACAATGATGGCATATGAGTTTTTACCTCAGTTATTACCATATGTGTGTTTTACTCAGGCCCAGATCCTGTCCCCCCAAACCCAGTTATCTCATTTTAATTTCCTGCTGGAAGCCCTGGCACAGTGAGGCAGGCAAGAAATTGTATTGTGATGGAAGGAAAAGTGCTATGTCTGTCTCCCTGGAAATCTGTCACCGGGACTTTAACCCCTTCTTCCCTGCTATGAAATGCAACGTGCTTTGGCAGAGCTCCCCTCCACTTTGCAACTAAACTGTTCAAATCAAAATATATCCTCCATTAAAGAATGTCCCTGGCTAGATTTTTAGAAATGTCTCCAAATTTATTTTATAATTGCCCAAACTATCATTTTTTCTTTTTTTTACTGTGCTGTGATACATAGTGTATAAGATAAAATCATATCCTCCACCATGTTTCTTTTATATATCCTGCTTTTTTCCTCAATAGAGATCCAAAGCAGGTTACAACATCATTCTCCTCTCCACATTATCCTCACAACAACAACCCTGTGAGGTTGGTTAGACTGTAGAACTGCCAGCCATTGTACCCCCAGTCGGAAGTAAGAGACAGACACAGGCTTGGATAAAAGGGCCATTTATTAAATGACCATAACAATAACGTACGGCAAGGGCTAACTGAGCGGTACAGGTCAAGCCCTGGGGTCAGCACCTGACCACCGCCTTGCCTGTCTGGGCGAGCCCCCAATGCCCCGGGTGTAGGCCATCTCCTGAATGGCTGCAACCCGGCCAGCTAGGCCCTGGGATCCCACTCAAGCACCTGTTGCGCCCCAGCCGCCAAGCATGAGGTTAGGTCTTGTTCCCGGGGATCCCCTCAGGCGTCTGCCCTCCCTGACGGTAGCCGCCCAAGCATACCGCCCTAACAGCAGACCCTGTTCCCCAACCTTGGGGAATGCCACAGGGGCTCACCAGCCCGCACCCTAGTCCCAAAAGCTCCTGCCGCTACCACTGACCGGCTAACCCAACAATACTCATACCACCGCCATTAGTGCAAGGTAGGCGAAAAAAACCCCTTCCTCAACGCCAATCAGGGAAGGAGGGAAAAAATTCCTACCTGGCTCATAAATAGCAGCCGGCTATTCCTGCACTAAAAACAGGGTGAGGTGGGTGGGCCGAGCGCTTGGACGTTCTGACGCCGGGAAGGGGCAGAACGTGCACAAAAGCGCTAAGCTCTGCCCCTTCCCAGAACCCGGATGGAGAGGGAGGGAGTCTGCCTCCTTCTCCGTCCAAGGGCTCCAATTGCCGGCTCCCAGCTTACGCGGCAAGCCGCGGCTGGGAGAGCCGAATTGTACCCCCAGTCGGAAGTAAGAGACAGACACAGGCTTGGATAAAAGGGCCGTTTATTAAATGACCATAACAATAACGTACGGCAAGGGCTAACTGAGCGGTACAGGTCAAGCCCTGGGGTCAGCACCTGACCACCGCCTTGCCTGTCTGGGCGAGCCCCCAATGCCCCGGGTGTAGGCCATCTCCTGAATGGCTGCAACCCGGCCAGCTAGGCCCTGGGATCCCACTCAAGCACCTGTTGCGCCCCAGCCGCCAAGCATGAGGTTAGGTCTTGTTCCCGGGGATCCCCTCAGGTGTCTGCCTTCCCTGACGGTAGCTGCCCATGCATACCGCCCTAACAGCAGACCCTGTTCCCCAACCTTGGGGAATGCCACAGGGGCTCACCAGCCCGCACCCTATTCCCAAAAGCTCCTGCCAACGCAAGGGTCAAGCCTCTGCTTAGACCCTCGCGCCCCACAGGTGGCCTAGCGCCACCCGAAGCCCTTGCCGAAGGTCATCTAAAAATAAATCATTGCCCTCGGGTGACATATGGACACCATCTCCCCTGTAGAGGTGGGCAAATTCGGCCCTAATCTTGGGGTGTGGCAGATAAATGCCCAAGCCTTCCCCCAAGGCCTTCCTGATGTCATAGTTAGTCTTACGGCGGGCCCTCTCTATAGCCTTGGGATTCAAAGCCTCCCGCCAAACTCGACGTTGTAGCATCTCAGACCATATAACCAGCACACCAGGCCATTGGTCGTTTATGTATGCTAGGTCCACCGCTACTTGCACTGACAGGGCCTTACCCTGTACCATGCCAAGGTCATTCCCACCCAGGTGGATGACCACAATGTGCGGGGGCGGCTGCATCCGCCCCCTAAACAGGAGAGGCAAGAGGCCCGGCCACCTGATGCCCCGCCGTCCCTGCCACTCCACTGTGGCCACAGCACTCAGCCCCAACCGGGATCCAATCGGCGTGTTCTTGGCTTGATTGGCCGCCCAAAACACCATGCTGTGGCCACATATCAGGATCCTCCTCCTCTCATGGCCCGACACGGCACCTGGAGAAAGAGCAATTAGTTCGCCATTTAAAACTGCTGTAGGGGTTGGATATAAGACCTGAACACTCTCGACCGCCACCTACCCACTTTCTGAATAGCCTTTGGGGGGTATCCCAAAACCGCTGCCGTGGAGGCCGCACCAATCCGAAAGGAATGAGTGCCGAATTTGACCCCCGACAAGCCTATTTTCTTAAGCGCCCTCTCAGTTACCGCCCAAAATTGATACTTAGTCAAAGGGGCTTGGTCCTCATGCAAGAAAAACAACCCTTGGGCATCACCCCGAAGTGTGGTGTATTCCTTGAGGGCTTTAACAGGGCACAAGCCCGCCTCAGAACAAGGGCCCAAGTGGAAGGTGATTCCGCGCTGCTGCTGGTCCGTCTTAGACCTCCTGATGCAAATGGAGACTTTGTCTCCCACAAATTTAATATCCCTGGCCATCAAGGCCCTACCCGATAAATCAGAGCGCGATGAGGCAACCAACTCACTAACCCGCAGGGCCCCAAAAAATGCAGTTAACGCTGCTGCATGGAAGAGTTTATGCTCAAACCTGGATGAGCACACTTCAGCCCATGCCACCCCCAGTCCCCGCAAGACCGAAGGAGAAATGGGTTGTCTAGGGTCAGGGGGCGTCCTTTTTTCCCTAGACCATCTCTCCAGCACTTTCCTAATCCTAAAGGCCCCTGTAAATTCCGATAAGCCCCGTGATTTGCTGGCAAAAGCCAGAGTGGCCAGTTGGCCCCTAATAGATTTAACTGCAAGCCCCCTATCCCTCTGCACGACGCAAAAGTGCAGTAAGTGTTCCTGCGGAATGGGCCAAACATGCTGGAGGTTGGCTGACAACCTAAACTGATGAAACTGTCCTACCGCACGGTCGTAGGCCCGGCGTGTGCTAGGAGCAATGGACAGCTGGATTGCTCTATCTACTTCCGCCGTCCAAGCTCCCACAGCTCCCATAGCATCCTCGCAGGCTGCCTGTCGGCCCAAGGGGCAAGCTGCCAGAATCGTTCCATCTGTTGGCGAGACAAAGCGTCTGCCACACCATTGCTAACACCTGGAACGTGCCTGGCCCTAAAAAGTATGTTCAGCTGTAGGCATTTAAGTACAAAGGCCCTCACCAGCCGCATCACCCTGTGGGATCTGGAAGTCATGGTGTTGACCACGTGTACCACCGCCAAGTTGTCACACCAGAAGTGGACAACGTGGTTTGCCAACTGAGACCCCCACAGCCAAAGCGCCACTACCATGGGAAAAAACTCCAAAAACGTAAGGTCTTTGGACAATCCCTGGGCCACCCAATCAGAGGGCCATTGGTCAGCACACCAATGCCCCCTAAAAAAGACTCCGAAACCAGTGGAACCGGAGGCATCAGAGGTGACTTGGAGTTCAGCTTCTAACAACAAATCCTCCCTCCAGAAAGTCACCCCGTTGAATGCGGCAAGGAACTCCCTCCAGACTAACAGATCCTCCCGCATACCTTTATTAATTCGTAAGCGATGATGAGGTAGCCTTAAGTTCCCCATGGCATCGCACAGCCATCTGAGAAAGGGCCTGCCGGGCGCAACAGCTTTGCAAGCAAAATTTAAATGGCCAACTAACTGCTGCAACTCAAGGAGGGACACCTTGTCCCTACTCAAGCAGTCCTCCAGTCTCGCTCTAAGGTCTACCACCTTCTCCAGTGGCAACCGCAGAGTTTGTTGCATGGTATCGAGCTCGATACCTAAAAACGTCAGGATCACCGCCGGTCCTTCAGTTTTTTAATGGGCCAAGGGGACCCCTAGCTCCTCAGCAAGCTCAATGAAGGCTGCCAATAGCCGGGCACACTGCCCTGTACCCGCAGCACCAGACACCATAAAATCATCTAAATAGTGACAGGTGTCCCTGCAGGCACAGCGGCGACGCAACTCCCATTCCAAAAAGGAACTGAAGCGCTCAAATGCAGAGCAAGATATGGAACACCCCATGGGTAGGGCCCTGTCCATATAAAACTTGCCCTCAAATGCAAAACCCAGGAGATCAAAGTCTCCCGGGTGAACGGGGAGCAGGCGAAAGGCAGACTTGATGTCGCACTTTGCCATCTCGGCTCCCACCCCGCAGCGTCGCACCACTTTGACTGCTTGGTCAAAGGAGGTGTAATGCACTGAACAGAGTTCCTCGGGTATGCCATCATTCACCGAGCCCCCTCTTGGGAAAGAGAGGTGATGAATGAGGCGGAACTCCCCCGGCGCCTTCTTCGGCACCACCCCTAAAGGAGAAACCCTGAGGGAAGGGATGGGGGGGGGGCATCAAAAGGGCCCAATACCCTACCCTCAGCACATTCCTTTAATATCTTACCACGCACCACATCTTCCATGCCCGCCACTGATTTAAGGTTGGCTGCCATGAAAGGTGTCCTAAGGCCGTGAAACGGAATACGAAAGCCAAACTTAAAACCCGAAATTAAATATTCAGCGTCCCGACGCCGTGAGTATACCTGAAGCCATTCATCAAGTACCCTCAGCCTTACTGGGCTGGGACCCTTTGCCAGCACCAGGCTGCTGGCCACCGCCCCCCCCAAATCGCTTTCCTCCCTGGCCACACTGCCGTCCCTTGGGACAGGCAGAATGGGCATGGGGGCCAGCACAAGTGGGGCACTCGTGCCGGAATTTACATGCTCGCTTAAAACAGACCCCTTTGGACATGAAGTCCCAGCAGAGCAGCCGTGATTGAACCAGCTGCCCCGCAGGGGTGCGGGGACCCAAACCTTGAACTGGCTTGATAATTAAATGACCGCTATCGGTCCTATCACCCACCGTGGACTTTGAAGGAGTCATAACCTGAACCCAAAGCTGGACCCAAATCTGGTCCCACGGCAAACTAGGGGTTAAGGCGGCCCGCATTCGAAATTCCTCATCGTAGCGCAGCCAGGCCCCACCCTCAAAATCAGTATAACCCCTGTAAATGATGTTCCTGTATTGAAACAAGTGAAGGGCCCTATGCGGCTGCGCCCTGGCTAAAACACCAGCATATACCAAAAACCCCGGAAGCCAGTGGGCCCAGGTTCTATCGATCCGCCTCCGGCGGATCCGTTCCTTGTCCCTATCCTCAAGATCATCTTTATCCTTCTTCTCCAGTTCCCTGAAGAGAAGGGTAAAGACATCGACATATTCTCCCCGCAAAATCTTCTCACGGGTGGCCTGCGTCAGGTGATCCCCCAACGGCAGTGCCGTATCTCCAGTAGGTAGGCCCCTATATGGAACCATACCGAATCCCTGCATCCCATAGGGGGGCAGGGCGGGCTGATTCCTGTAACCATAGGGCCAGCCAGTGCTCGATGGATTATGCCCGTGCCCGTCCCAGGCAGTGGCCCCACTCCCTGATGGCAACGGAGGCAACTGCTGGTACAAAGAACCACTGGCACAATTAGGCCAAATAGGCTGTCCTAATGGGGGCCAAACTTGTGCGTTATAACCGCCAGAGGTAGAAGGAAGCGACACCCCAGAAGGAGTGGACTGCCCTCCAGCCCCCCACGGCCAAACAGTGTTCTGGTGTGTGTGCAAGTGCAGCTGATATTCCGTACCATCAGCCAGAGGAGATTCCACCGCCACAGCCACATGTCCACAGTCCTCAGGCCCAGGCAGATAGCCTTCTCCCTCCGCTTCAGGCGCAGTAGGATGGTGATGACTGGAGCTGGGTTAACCTGTGCTCAGGGCTGTCATCTTCTCTAATGCCAACAGACGAGAGGCAAATTCTTTGTTAAATCCCACTTTTGCGACTCGCTTCGCACCCCTACGTGGCTGAGGTAAATCTCCACCCGCTGCCAAACCCGCTGCCCTTTTTTCCAGAGCAGCCATGCGCTCCATCAACTCCTGCCTACTAGGGCCATCCTCATCATCCGATGAGGACAGAGTTGGAGGAGGTTTCTTGGGTGCAGGCCGTTTCACCGGCTGTTTGCCCTTAGAAGGGCCCCCTCCCTTTTTGGGTGGCATGGTTTAGCAGGCTCAAGGTACAAGAAACAAAAGTATCAGCCTCGTCCCAGTAGGTGTCACCAGAAGCCCTTGCCAGAGCAGTTACAGCTCTCTCCAATAGGAGTCGCCCAAACCTCCCCAGCAACAAGCCAAAGCTGCAGTGACCACACTCCCCCCAAAGATGTCGCACAACTTTCCCCAGCAACAGGAGTCACCTGCAGTGCAGCAAACACCCACCAGGTGGTATCAGCCACACACACCCAGCCAAATGACCCCCCCCTACAAGAAGCCAACGGCCTTCAGCAATGGGGGAGGGGTAATGGGGGGAATAATAGCCCTGGGGGGGGCCCTAACGGGCCCGAAAAGCCCACCAGGCAAGGGTAGTGCCGCGGGCAAAGCCAGGCCCACACGGGCCAATGCGCTGTGGTGACGGCCCTGAAATGGCTAGCCCACCAAAGCCCCCGGGCCCGCAATGATCCGCGCCGCACTTAGCCGCCGATACTGCGGCGGCGGCGCCCCACACACTCCGCCGCCGTTACCACGGCGGCGGCTCAACAACTCCAGGCCTTGCATGGCCCGCAGCAGGCCCAGCCGGCCCGGCCAAGCTCCCTCTGCTGCAAAGCGCCGGAGCACGGAGCAAGTCCTCCGTATCCTCCAAGCGCTTGGACGTTCTGACGCCGGGAAGGGGCAGAATGCGCACAAAAGCGCTAAGCTCCGCCCCTTCCCAGAACCCGGATGGAGAGGGAGGGAGTCTGCCTCCTTCTCCGTCCAAGGGCTCCAATTGCCGGCTCCCAGCTTACGCGGCAAGCCGCGGCTGGGAGAGCCGAAGTACTAGCAATCCACCAGGAGACTTGGGTGGGGGGGGGGATGAGGAAATATTTTTGATGTCTTGCTGGTACGCAATGTCACTTGAGGCAAAAAAATGTAAGCATTGCCACTGCACTGTGATGAAGTTGTATGATTCACACCAAACTCTAGAGTTCTGTTGAGACAACGCAGAAGAACCCCTTAATTCCACCCCAGATGGCTTGTTATTTCCTGAAATAAACTTTCTTCTTGTTCACTTTGGAAAAGACACCGTCTTGTGCTCAATAATAAACAAATTTTGGCAGGAGGTGCTGCTACACATATATATCATAATGGACTACAAAATTTCACTTTCACCACAACTAATTTTCTTGGATCAATGGCAAAATCTCAATATCCCTATAAGATGCAATCTTGTAGCCAGTTTGTTAGTAGCAGCAAAAACAGTGATTGCCTTATGTTGGAATAAACAAAAACTTCCAACAATAGACCAATGGTTCTCAAAAGTATAGGACCATTTTATCATGAAAAAATAGCAGACAATCTACAACAATCTAACATATATCCTGAAATAACAATATTCTATAACAAATGATTACCTTTTTTGAATGTCACCAAAAATGAAGTACAAATTCCAAAGCAGCTATACCAAATAATTCTCAACTCATGGAACCAAACAAAATGTGAAGGTATCACAATGTCAAAATCAATACAATTAAAAATGTAGGAAAATAAAATAGTAAACATCATCAATGTTAGAAAACTGGTTCTATGTATATAGTTACTATAGTAAAGTTTGTTATGATGTATGTTCTTTTTCCTGTGTTTCTATAACTATTGTAAGTGAATAATCTTCTCAATGAAACTTTTTTTTAAAAAAAGAAGCCATCTTGTGGCTGTCAGTTTTACTACCTCTTATAACCAGTGATGTGGTTGCCTGTTAGAACGAGTGTGACTTGCTCTCAGTCACTTACCAAGGAAGCTTCCACGGAAGAGTGGAATTGTACCCAGGTTTTCCAGATCCTAGACTGATGCACTGACCACTATACCATACTGTTTTTTTCATAGAGAAAAACTGGGATAGGCAGAAACACCACCATAGCTGAAGGCTTTACTCTACTTGCCATATATGTTTACAATGGAAAACCAACACCCCGGGGAACCAAGATTTTAGAAATTAATTATGTATTTTTTTCAAAGTGCAAAGTGCAAAAGTGCTACTTAAATATAACATGCATCATAAATACATTTACAAATTACAAAGTCCATCCAATGAAACATCCAACTCGTCACAATTTCAAAATCTCAAAGTCCATCCATTTATAAACTAAATCTTCATCGTCCGGAATATGTTTGAAGATTTTAAAGTGCAAATGCTGAGTACAGTGAAAAAAGCCGGTGGGAAGGGAGACTTGTGCAAGGTGTTTGTTCTTTCACGGTCCAGAGTAGAAATGATTATTTAATAGACGCCGACGGGAGTTTGCAGGCAAATTGTTATTAACCCGTTTCGTGAGTAGAAAAAACTCACTTCATCCTGGGCATAAACATAATCAGACCGGAAGCACTGTAGGAGTAGAATAATTCAATTACAGATATACATATACATTTCATCATGCAATGAAAGCACAATCAAAAATATACTCACTGTCCATAGATGCACAACACACTCCCCCACCGCTTGCAACAGAAGGATTCACGGACTGACGGTAAGTGGATCGGACAGCAATGTTATAACACCAAGGGGCCGAATTAAATTAATGATTTAATTGGTATTAAAGGAAGGTCCTGCAGGAGCCCAAAAACTTACAGTAGGGATTATAGAAAACAGGAGAAATCGATCTCTAAATTTAATCCATGTGGAGTCAGGGAATGAAGTTGGAAAATCCATTTGGACTCCAAACGCATTAATAGCTTTCCTATGTCCGAAGCGTGTGGGCAGTCCAATTGTTCAATTACTGAAACCTTAAACTCATTGCAAGGATGGCCATACTCGTGAAAATGTTCGACCAAAGGTGCCTCCGATACTCTGTTCCTAATCCTCGATATGTGTTCTTGAATTCTGGTCTTTAAAGGGCACGTGGTACTCCCTATGTATATCCTGGGACACTTACATTGAAGGACCTTCCTTTAATACCAATTAAATCATTAATTTAATTCGGCCCCTTGGTGTTATAACATTGCTGTCCGATCCACTTACCGTCAGTCCGTGAATCCTTCTGTTGCAAGCGGTGGGGGAGTGTGTTGTGCATCTATGGACAGTGAGTATATTTTTGATTGTGCTTTCATTGCATGATGAAATGTATATGCATATCTGTAATTGAATTATTCTACTCCTACAGTGCTTCCGGTCTGATTATGTTTATGCCCAGGATGAAGTGAGTTTTTTTCTACTCACGAAACGGGTTAATAACAATTTGCCTGCAAACTCCCGTCGGCGTCTATTAAATAATCATTTCTACTCTGGACCGTGAAAGAACAAACACCTTGCACAAGTCTCCCTTCCCACCGGCTTTTTTCACTGTACTCAGCATTTGCACTTTAAAATCTTCAAACATATTCCGGACGATGAAGATTTAGTTTATAAATGGATGGACTTTGAGATTTTGAAATTGTGACGAGTTGGATGTTTCATTGGATGGACTTTGTAATTTGTAAATGTATTTATGATGCATGTTATATTTAAGTAGCACTTTTGCACTTTGCACTTTGAAAAAAATACATAATTAATTTCTAAAATCTTGGTTCCCCGGGGTGTTGGTTTTCCTAGTTTGGACCTGGGGCCGCCCCTTGTTTTTCCTTTCCAAGCTATATTGGGCAATATGGCTGATTTAGCCGAGTGTTTCACGTACTCCACCGAGGAGAGGGAGGCAATTTTGTCCTGTAATTCATCCCTCCTCGGGGCCGACTCCCCCATTCCATTGGAGGATTGGTCTGCTTTGGAGCAGTTGGAATTAAGGAAATGCCGCCTACAGCTCAATGCGGCTTCTTTAACAGACTATTCCTTACATAAGTTCATTCCGCGCGGCTTGCGAGTCCACAAGCCGCCTGGTATGTTTAAAGAGGACGAGGATTTCAAGTCTAGATGGGCAGCTATACTGAATAAATGTGCGTTTGACCTGATGCTCCTCCTAATTAAGACCTCTAATGCTCAGGCTGATAATCTGACTATGGAAATTTCCAAGGTCGAGACTGAGCTCAAATCCAAGGTTTCTCAAGCTGAGTTTGATTCGCGTACTAAAGACATTGCACAACGCATCAAAGAAAGCAAAGAGAAACTTAAGGAACTCAAGGTTAGGAAATTTGAGCGTGACAAAAGGGACTATACATCAGGCAAAGTTTACCTATGGAAGGATGCGGCATACACACGGCCACGTAAAAGAGTCTCCTGGGCCAAAAATATTGCATCCAATTCAGAATTCGAAACGACTGAACCCTCGGAAACGGACACATCCGGGGATGAGGGGTCTAGTACACGGAGTCTCAGATCACGTAATGTTCCCTCAAGGTCTTTTTTAGGGAGAGGTCACAATTATCGGAAACGCCCCAACCTGAGAACCTAGTTTTTAACTTATCATCACGGGTTCTTTCACCAATTGAACTAGCTGCTTTGAATAAAGGTGTAGGCTTTGTTCCGACCCCTGGATACAATGCTTTCCGGACAAGGGTGGATTTATTTAAACTCATACGCTTGATTAAACTTAGAAATCTCTTCGGACAGGGGGATCCTCCCCCGCCCTCTGGGATTTCTTACAAATCTTCCTTTTGCCCCGCTGTATCTGATCCTATGATAGATGCTTTTGAGAGGGTTGTCCTGCGGGACGTGATGAGACTTGAATCAGGACGGATGTATAAGAATTATAACCTTTCCAGAATGGAATGGGGAGCATTGCAGGAGCTTAAAAATGACAGAAACATCATCATTAAGACTGCGGATAAAGGGGGAGGTATCGTTATACAGAATACCACTGATTATGTCCAGGAATGTGTTAGACAACTCCAAATGGGGATGGATTATAAACAGATATCTTACAATCCCACAACCCAGATCCAAAGAGTTATCAAAGTTGTCTTGGATGAGGGTTTAATGGACAACGAAATAGATATAAAAACTAGGGATGCACTCATCAATCCGTCCCCTAGAATACCTGTTTTCTACACACTCCCTAAGATACACAAGCCAGGACTTCCACCACAAGGACGGCCTATCGTCTCCGGTTCAAACTCAGTCCTGGAACCTTTATCACGCTATCTTGATTATTTCTTGCAACCCCTTGTAGCCAATACACCTGCCTATTTAAAAGACACAATGTCTTTAATTTCACTAATCGAGGCAGTGGATATTCCACCATCCATTTATATGATGTCCTTAGATGTCAGGTCACTATATACATCGATCCCGCATGATGAGGCACGGTTAGTCGTGCAGGATGCCCTCCGATCACGTGAGGTGCAACAACCCTCCACCCCCTTTCTTCTTAATATACTGGATATTATACTGGAGAAAAATTATTTCAGATTCAATGATTGTTATTACTTCCAGTTGAGGGGGGTGGCCATGGGGTGTGCGGCCGCTCCTAGTATAGCGAATATTTTTATGGCCGCATTGGAGGCGAAGTGGATATTTAGTGATGTGGCAAATCCATTCAGGGACTCCATCCTCCTGTACAGGAGGTATATAGATGACGTCATTATCCTGCTGAACCACGGGGACAGTGCTGAGGAGCTCGGGAACTGGATCAACACATTGCATCCGAATATACAATTCACTTGGACAGGTAGCCACACCAGTTTGGATTACCTAGATGTTACCATTTATCGGGAGACAAACAATAGACTGGCGGTGCGCCCTTATAGGAAGCAGACGGATCGCTGCTCCTACTTGCATTATCGCTCCTTTCACCCCAGGAGCCTTAGGGACAACATTCCCCTGGGGCAATTCTTGCGGTTGAAACGGAATTCAACTAACCCGATCTTTTATAGTACTAGCATCAAGGAGCTGGGGGAAAACTTTAGAGCCAGGGGATATCCCTCTCAAGTTATTGCCCGGGCCATAGAGCGATCTGAACTGACGGACCGAGCTACCTTGCTGACTACCAGGCAGAGGGATCAGGATAACGCACTCAAATGGGGTCTGGAATATACCACACTGGCCCCTAAGATTGTGTCCATTATTAGACAGCATTGGCACATTATAAGTGGAATTCGTGGCTGTGAGGCCGGTTTGTCGGTGGGCTATAGACGCACCAGATCAATAAGAGACATCTTAATCAGATCAGAATTTTCCAGCAGACAACCTCCTGTTAATTTTCCAAATGGCCACTTTGCGTGTGGCACATGCAATGTATGTGGTCTGATGGTTAAGCTTGAACAAATCCTACCAGATCACCTCTTCCCAAAAAACAAATTTTCGAACTGCAAAACGTCTAACGTGGTATATGTTATTCAATGTAAGTGTCCCAGGATATACATAGGGAGTACCACGCGCCCTTTAAAGACCAGAATTCAAGAACACATATCGAGGATTAGGAACAGAGTATCGGAGGCACCTTTGGTCGAACATTTTCACGAGTATGGCCATCCTTGCAATGAGTTTAAGGTTTCAGTAATTGAACAATTGGACTGCCCACACGCTTCGGACATAGGAAAGCTATTAATGCGTTTGGAGTCCAAATGGATTTTCCAACTTCATTCCCTGACTCCACATGGATTAAATTTAGAGATCGATTTCTCCTGTTTTCTATAATCCCTACTGTAAGTTTTTGGGCTCCTGCAGGACCTTCCTTTAATACCAATTAAATCATTAATTTAATTCGGCCCCTTGGTGTTATAACATTGCTGTCCGATCCACTTACCGTCAGTCCGTGAATCCTTCTGTTGCAAGCGGTGGGGGAGTGTGTTGTGCATCTATGGACAGTGAGTATATTTTTGATTGTGCTTTCATTGCATGATGAAATGTATATGCATATCTGTAATTGAATTATTCTACTCCTACAGTGCTTCCGGTCTGATTATGTTTATGCCCAGGATGAAGTGAGTTTTTTTCTACTCACGAAACGGGTTAATAACAATTTGCCTGCAAACTCCCGTCGGCGTCTATTAAATAATCATTTCTACTCTGGACCGTGAAAGAACAAACACCTTGCACAAGTCTCCCTTCCCACCGGCTTTTTTCACTGTACTCAGCATTTGCACTTTAAAATCTTCAAACATATTCCGGACGATGAAGATTTAGTTTATAAATGGATGGACTTTGAGATTTTGAAATTGTGACGAGTTGGATGTTTCATTGGATGGACTTTGTAATTTGTAAATGTATTTATGATGCATGTTATATTTAAGTAGCACTTTTGCACTTTGCACTTTGAAAAAAATACATAATTAATTTCTAAAATCTTGGTTCCCCGGGGTGTTGGTTTTCCTAGTTTGGACCTGGGGCCGCCCCTTGTTTTTCCTTTCCAATATATGTTTACAATAGCTTAATCTCATTTGATTTCAAAGTCAAGAAAGGTTTTTTGTTCTTTTGATCAAAGATATGTTTGAAAACCATAAACATTCTTCAATATGCTATCAAGAGTATAAAATATGGCAGTTTCTAAACATGTGATTTGCCTCAGGTTCAGTGCTGTTGGGAAGTGGGTTTTTTTTAATGCTAATCTCCAGGCAACAGAGATCAATTCCCCTGGAGAAAATGGTTGCTATGAACTCTATAGCATTATACTCCACTGAGGTACCTCCCCTTCTCAAACCCCACCTCTTCTGGCTCCACCCCCCAAATCTCCAGGAATTTCCCAACCTGGACCTAGCAACCCTACTTCCAGCCCACATGGCAGCCATTTTACATGCTCCACTTCCTGTGGCAGATAGTTTCCCTCTCTCACATCCCTGATCAGGGGCTTTTAAAGGGTTTTATTGGCATATTAATAGAATGCTATATTGATACCTCCTAGGGTTGCCATCTTCAAGATGGAGCCTGGAGTTCTCCAGGAATAATAACAACAACAACAACATTTGATTTTTATACCGCCCTTTAGGATTACTTAACACCTACTCAGAGTGGTTTGCAAAGTATGTCATTATTATTCCCACAACAACATCCTGTGAAGTGGGTGGGGCTGAGAAAGCTCCTAGAAGCTGTGACTGACCCAAGGTCACCCAACTGGCTTTAAGTGGAGGAGTGGGGAATCAAACCCAGTTCTCCAGATTAGAGTCCCGCACTCTTAACCGCTACACCAAACTGGCTCGATACACAACTGATTTTGAAATTACAAAGGCCGTTTTCACACTGCTTACTGGCTGTGGAACATCACACGAAGATCCCGGAATGACAGCGTCTTCCTGGAGCGATTTCGTGTGAGAACTGGAGTTATGTTGGGAAATCGCACCAGGAAGACTCTGTCATTCCAGGAGCTTTGTGCGATGTTCTGCAGCTGGTAAACAGTGTGAAAATGGACTACAGAGACTAGTTTTCTTGGATGAAGCGGCAGCTTTAGAGGGTAGACTTCATGGAATTACATCTCTGGTAGGTTCTCTCTCTCAAATCTTCAGGAATTTTTACAAGACAAAGTTAGCAACCCGAGACTGTCTCCATTACAAGTTTTTAAAAACTTGGAAAAAGCCCCCTTTCCCATAGTGCAGGGGAAAATGGCCGCCATGGGGGCTGGGTCAGAAGAAATGCGAAAAAAGCTGCCATCTGGCATTCTTGTTGCTGCTGTGCTGCATTGGCAGTCATAGCAACACCAGGGCTTCCTTAGAAAAGCATTGGCATGTGGAAAAGTCCCATGCCTCAGCAGCTATAGTATGTGTAAGTACGGCATTGTAAGATGCCTTGGTATTTAGGGGTGTGAATTGACTTGCATGTGCACTAGAGAGATCACCAAATGCACATTCACCCACCCATTCTGTCATTTAACATTTGGAGAGCTGAACCTGAAAATAACAACTCACACAATTTTAACAAGGGCCGTCGTCACACGGGCATCTCTTCCGTTTAATTTACAGCATATAGCGTCCTACCTGTTATTGGCACAGTAACGTTTCTTTGGGTCACCTAACGGCTCTTCGCGCCACCAGCTGTCCACACTGAAGCACTCTGTTCTGTTCTCTCTAACCGCGCAGAAGCAGCTCCTCCCCCCCTTTTTAAAAATTATTCTGGCGTTTAATTCCGCTATAACGGAATAACAGCATATAAACATTCCGTTAGAGCAAAACAACCCTTTTGTTTTTCCAACTTTGAAATTATATAAATAGCCCTTTGCCTGCAGAAAACTCCCTGTCTGGCGTGATCCCCATCGCTGAAGACTCTGCCATGGCGATTGAGTCATTTTTACTTCAGCAGAAAGTTTGCATTGTGTTATGGCATTATAAGGACATAATAAAATTTTAAAAAGTGGAGTCACAGGAAGAAATGGATTCTGGGATTGAAGGGAGGGCATAGGACGTTGCGAGGCGAAATACATCGATGTGAGGCATTCACACTGAGGCACAAAATAGTGCGACTGTCAAGCACAAAGCAGAAGAGAGAAAATCGCTACAGTGTTGGAATAAGGTGGGTGTTTGCCGGGAAATAGCGCCATTTTAGCGCTAAATAAAAGCCCGTGTGACGACGGCCAAGGTATTCCCCAAAGGCCAAAAATCAACTAAAGGCAGTGATTTACCAGGATATAGACACTGAAGTAAGTAGAGACACTTGGAGCTGTATGTTAAAACATTTCTTAAGAATAAACAACATGAAAGGAAACTATTATATTTGGGTTATACTCTCTGTCTTAGAATTATGTGGAATTACAAGGAAATGCAGATAACTGGAATTATGAAGCATCACAAATAAGAGATTCTGGTTGTGTTTCATCAAATTCTGTTTCTATATTATTTACTTCAGGTTTTTCCCTTTAGTTGTCACCATTTTTCAGGATCCAATTGAGGAATAGACATTATTCTGTAGCAGCACTTAAAGTGTCTTTTTGTGCAGTGCAATCTACCTCTGAGTTTCTGAAGACTGAAGCTTCGAACTGCCACAAGACCTTGTGGTGACCACTCTCTATCAGCAGCTATAAGTCATCATAGCCAAATGAGACCTCCTTGTTCTGATGCAGTATGCCTAAGTGCCAGCTGCCAGGGAGAAGGGTTCGAGCAAAGGGGAGGAGCTTCCCCATCAAGATCTGCTCCAGGGCTTCTCAGAGGCATCTGGCTGCTGGCTGCAATTGGAAACAGGATGCCGAAGGACCTGGACTTTTAGTCTGGTTCAGCAGGACTCTTCTTATGCAATATGCTTATGCAAGTTTCTAAATGGAAGGCGCTGGATTCTAAAAAGCATGCTCCAAATATGAATTAAAATTGGTAGTGGAATCTCCACCTCTGAGATTTGGGTACCAGGTGAAAACTTTTTAAAAATTTGCCTGGCCTTTCTGTTAATTGTTTATGGTTTTAGACGGCCTTTCCTGAAACTATTTTAAATTTTGTTGGCAAAGCTATTTTACTGCTGTTATTAAAACTCCTACTACTGTTGTTCTCTGTAATTTTATGCTGCTTTTTCACTTTGTAGTTTTATTGATTATTGTTTATAGTTATTTTAATGCTGAGTTTTTTAGTGATGTTGTAAGCCACTTGCATATTTTTATAGAGTCAGTGAAAAAATATTTACTCATTAATTAATCCTGAAAAAAAAATATGAGAAGAGAGAAAGCATGAGGCAGAAAAATGAGACTGTAACTGTTGCATGAAAATTGCTTTCTGAAAGAAGATTGCATCTATATATTTTCTAAGAAGGCCACAGTCTGTAGGAACGTTCTTTTAAAAGTGGAGGGGGTGCTCTGATCACTGCAGAGCTGCCCACCACTAGAAGAAAGGAGATCCTTTTGACAGGCAAACACTGCCACCTTCTGGATATTCATAATGACGTGATCAGCTAGACCTGATACATTGGTGATGCGCTCACATTAACAAAAAAAAAAGCCCTCTCCTTAACTGATTACAAATATTACTGTAAAGCTACCTTGTGGCTTTTCTTTGATGAGCTTTGGTAAAGCACCCTTTTCTTAGAGTGGGACCACAAGTGACGCCTGACACAGGTTGGACACTAGTCAGCTTCCCTCAAGTTTTGATGGGAAATGCAGGCATCCTGGTCTTGCGTCTTGACTCTCTGACTGCTGTCCAATGGACTTTTCAACTGTCACTTGTCCAACATTCCGCCAAGCTGCCTACATTTCCCATCAAAACTTGAGGGAAGCTGGCAAGTGTCCAACCTGTGTCAGGCGTCACTTGTGGCCCCGCTCTTAATTGAATAAGAATATTTGATACATTTTCAAACCAGTCTAACATTTTATTTTTATTTAGAAGTTATAAAGGTTTTTCTGCATAGCAACCTTTTATAATGGTTACCACTAAAGATGGGCACGAACCAGGAAAATTCTGAACCATGCAGTTCATGGTTCGTCGTGTTTCATGAACCATGAACTTTCATGAACTTGCCCCAGTTCGTGAACCAGTTTGTTCGGTTCGTGAAAACATCACTTCTGGGTCAGCAGAAGGTCTGCAGAGAGCCCATCCTCCCGTTGCCTAGGAAACTGATTGATTGGTACCAGGCTGTCTGCAGTGACAAACTTAAATACGAACCAAACTAACCGGGCTAAGATTTGTCGGGGTTCGTATTTCAGTTCATGCCTGCCTCCACTACAACAAACATGACAGCAGCTTGCCCTTCTGTAGTCAAGCCTGGAGAAAGCAGCTTCTTGAATGATCAACAAACTTGACCTGAATACTGTATCCCTTACCCACCCTAGAATCGTATAACTCTTAAACAAACTCATCTATTTTGGACAGGCAGCCCAATCCTAAGAGGGGTGGGGAAAGTGAATAGGAACTGAACTAAGGCTTCGACGGCGTATCTGGTCCTTATGCCCGCGTAAGTGGCCCTCCGCCCACGCTGGGACGCGGCGCTGGCCCGCCGGCGGGCCGGCACCAGCGCAAGCCTCAGGCAGCCGGGCGGAGGCGGAGGAGCGGCGTAGAGCCCCGCGCCGGCGTGGGGGGTGGGGAAGAGGGTGGGGCCAGAGTTAGTCTGCTCCCTAAGCCCCTACAGAAGCGGGAATGCCCACAGCGGCGCAAAAAAGCTACACCACGGAAGAAGAAGGCGTAGCCCATAGGCGCCCATGGAACAGCGAAAAACCGGCCCCCTCTCCAAGCGCCCAGCCCCACCCCCATGGCCCAAAGGAGCATAGGATAAGAACTATCCCAGGGACCAATCAGCGTGCGCGCCTGGTGTGGACGAGCCCCCTCCCCACACCCAATCATCCGCAACCGCGACCTACAAAACATCTGGCCAGCGCCGCCCAAACACCTCAGGTAAGTGAGCACTTGGCCGGAGGCTCTGTCCCTCTGTCCATATGCTGTGTGGCATGGCCTCTTTGAACACCAAGCGGGGAAGAGGGCATTCACAGTGGCGGGCATGGAATGCACTTGGGGGACTTTGTGAAAAAGTGGGGAAACTTCCCGTCAAAGGGAAGAAGTGCAAATGTCTGGCTAACTCCCTTTCCACGCTGGCAGGAAGAACAACTCAACATCTAACTGGACTCATGCAAACCAGTTGCCTCTAACAAAGCACAAACAAATTAACCCTTCCGTGACAGAAGGGAGTGACACTTGGCGAACTAACTGCAGCCTCTCCTGTTTCCTTGCAGGTATCCGGACTCCGGATTTCCCGCCTGGTGATGAGTGATGGAGCACTGACAGGTGAGGAGGAGGTAGGGGAGGGGGGGCCCGTTCTGCAGATTAGTGCAAACTGCCTGTTCACCTGAACCCACCCGCTCACTTGCCGCTTCAGGTGAGGCCAAGCAGGGGTGGGGGGTGATCATGGCCGCCCCTGGCCGCCTCAGAAGCAGGCACCCCGAAAACCACTTGTGACCAGGTGTTTGTAATGACCAGCTCATTCCCTCCCGTAAAGGTAAAGGCTTGCCAAGGCCGGGTGCATCCTCGCCAGACTGTCGTGCATCAGCTGGTCGCTGCTGCCCTTGACTATGTGCACCCTCCCAGATGCTGGAGTGTGGGGCTTGCCTCGCCAGTGGAACAAGGCAAAGCCCACGTGTCTTTTTCTCCCACAGGCACGTCCAGGGCACGGCTGCTCTTCCGCGTCCTGCCCTCCCCAAACATCCGGGACAGATGGTTGGCTGCAGCTCAGGAAGCAGTTTCACGCCGTGGCCTGCATCTCAGCCCCGCCCCTCCGGGTGGGAAGGAGGGCCGTGTGGAATGTTCTGGCAACCTTGCTAGCCTAAAAACAAGTCCACAAAGTGGCCGAAATGCGGGAGCCCGAGGTCCCCCGGCTGGCAGCCACTGTGCGCCCCCCCCCTGGGCCATGCAGGCTGGGTGGCCACCCCAGACCTCGGGAGGGCTCCCCCCACTGGCAAATTGCGTGAGCACCCCAGCTCAGGGTAGCATGCCAGACGGAGCAGGGGGCGAGCTGGGGGGGGGGGGCTGGTGAAGCAGCATCCAGGCCATCGACAGGCCTCTGGCTGCCAGTTCTTCCAAATGGGGCTGTGCCTTCCCATGGTCCCTCAACACCCTACCCCTCCTACACGCCTCCCTCACATCTGCTGGGGGAGGTGGGATGGTATAATAATAAAGACTGATTTCTGTGCAATGGGTATCTGTGGTCTTTGCCTTGGGATGGGGACGGGGGCGGGCCCGCTGTGTCTGCCTCTTGGTGGCAGCCTCAGGACAACCCTCCCCTTCGGCGCCACTTGGTGGCTGTTCCCTGCTGCCGGGACCAGCTGCTGCCCTGGGATCCTCATGGCAGGGCGCCTGCCAGTCCCATGCCAACATCTCTGGACACGGCTGCCACGTACTTGATGCTGCATTGGGCAAACGAGGGAGAGGCTCCTCAGACCACGTCCACCCCTCTCCTTCCCAACTGCGAGCCCCGCCCAACGCCCGAGCCGGGGCGGTCTGCCGGCATGGGCGCGGTTTGCCTGTTGCTCCGGGGCCTGGCCAGGATTGCGTGCTGCCCATTGGCTGCGCCTATCCTGGCCCCTCCCCCTGCTGCTTGTCGGGAACAGTGCCCTTTGACTGCGCCCGGTGGTGGCCGCACATCAGGCCCACCCACAACGCTTTCTGGTTCTCCCAATTTGCATCTCTGTGACGCTGCCAGAGCCAGCGCTGCTGCACTTTGCTGGCACAGGATACAGCCTGGCGGCGGCGCTGCTCCACCTGTGCAGCCACACCGGCGTTGGGGCCAGCCATAGGATTGCGCAGTAAGTTGCGAGGATGGACAGTGTTTTGTCTTTCAGTCTTTCAGCTGCAGCAGTGATTTCTGGGAGGCTCTTAATGCCAGCACTACTGTTCTTTAACATGAGCCCATATGTATTCTGCCTCTGGGCTGCAGTTTTTGCTATCAATAATTTCAAGGGTTTAGAAGTGAGCTAGAGTTAAAGACAAAACTGGAAATAGATATATATTTTATTATTTATTTGCATTTTCTAATTCTTGTCTTGCATCTTCCAGATAGGTCCACCCCACAATTTATCTATCTCCTCCTTGAGTGAACAATCAGCAATTACAGTGTAATCAGCAGAATTACTCCAGTTTAAGCCCTTTGAAATCAATGGGCTTAGACTGGAGTAACTTTGCCTGCGATTGTACTGTCAATCTTTCTTCCCTATACTAAATATGACCTCCAGGCCACAAACCAAAGATGACCTGAACGTGAACCCAAGTAGATAATGAATCCTTTTCTAGGATAGATACTGTGGCCAGAAAGCAGATGTACCGCATCATTCCTGAAACCAGCTTCTTTTGGGGTAGGCAGTGGGCAGGGGTGGGTGTGGGTGTGGGTGGGGAGAAATAATTGGAAACGTGTTGCAACCTTTTCCATTGGAAGGAAGGGACACTGATTCCCTCAGTGGGATGTTAATTGGTGGTAGCTGGATCTTTTCCCATCCTAATGTCCATAACTGCAGGGGTTTGCTTCTTTTCCTAACTGTCTCAACAGTGTCCAAATAACAGCCCATTTACTCCCTATGTCCCTCCACGGCAGCTTCGCTCATCTGAACAGGGTCTCTTGCATGTGCCAGCCTGCACATGGGCAAAATCAACAGCAGCCTGTACACAGACTTTCTCTGTGGTGGCCCCTATCCTATGGAATGGCCTGTCTGAGGACATCAAGAGAGCCTGGCTTTCCACAAACAATGCAAAACCAAATTATTCAAAATGTCTTTTTTCTCAGATAGGAGGGTGGTATTGTAGGGAAGATGTCTCAGATGCTTCGCTAATGAGTTACAGACCATAGACTTCACCATTATGTTGCCTTGCATATTATCTGTTGCTTTAAATATGTACTCCTATATACTACCTGTGGTTCATGTTGTTTAATGTCAGTCCTAGAATTGATTATGTTATGTTTCAGCAGTTCTTTTTTTTTTTAATAAAATTTTATTGGTGAGTGGAAAAACAAAAGAAAATTTTCCAAATTTAACACATATAATCCCATTTTTCCCCTTACTCTGTCCCCCACCCTTTTTCTCCCCCCTCCCTATTGACTTCCAACAGCTTTCCAACCCTTAACCCTTCTTATTCCTTAAATCTATTTCATTTATATTTTCCTACCAACTTTGAATCATAATATCTCTTACTCTAAGCACATTCTTATTCTTTTACATAAACTCTATCAAACGTACTATCAATATAGTATATCTCATATCAATATAACATAACAATATAGTATAATATATAGCAGGGATCGCACTATCTCTTACTTTAAACTTATTCTATTTCTTTTCTTTTAGGCATATACTCCATCAAATACACTATAAATATAGTATATATTATAGTAATATATTATATATATATTGTATGCTATGCCACCAATGTAGCACAGCACACAATACCATATAGCATAACCACATAATATGTTATAATGTAAAGTCTGATCCACTAACCCGTTATTTTATGTTATATATCATATATAGTATATCTCATTGAGATATCTATTTACCCCTTCTCATTATCTCATATATTCAATGTAAAATTCCCTTAAATATTATATTAGCTTAGATTATAATTACATTCCCCCTAAATGGTAAGATCCCTTCTCTCTTCTCATTGCAACATTGTTTTTTTTGTTGTTTCAGCAGTTCTTCAACCCCATATAGGATTCTTGCTAATGCTATGTCTTTGTAAACTTGTATTTATTTATCCTATAGCATTGTTTATGGAATGTTCTTGACACTGTATGGAAATGCCTGCCCTTGTCCTTGCTACTGATTGTACTAATCTCACACTATGTAATCCGCCTTGAGTCTCAGTGAGAAAGGTGGACTATAAATGACATACATAAATAAAATAAATAAATAAAATTTACTTGAGTACTAATAGTACTTGAGGAGAAAAATTCAGATATAAACCAGCCCCACCCCTTCATCTGCACAGTTCTACTCAAACACTGCAATGTGACAGAATATTGGGAACAGAGTGTGACAAAGAGAAGGCTGAGAACTGGTTTTTATACAAAGAGATGCTATAGGTATTTTTCACCTCTCTTTCCAAAGGGAACTTCACATTTATGGCAATGTTGAGGAGATGCATCTTTTTTCTGGCAAGCTGGTCAACCACAAGAGGAATGGATCCTTTCAGTGGATGACTGTGGTTCTGTCTGTGGGGAAGTGAACCTATTTTGTGAGGAAGTGAACCTATTTTACTAAAGGAAGAAAAGATGTCTTCTGTTTTTTGGCCAGCCTGATAATGGTTGGTTTCCCCATTATTCCAACATTTCTTTGAGTCAATTTGGCTGTGCGTTGAGGCTGGCTTTCCATTCATAATTTTTGAATACTTAGCGTAGTAGTTTCTGTGTTCTGCTCAGGTACTTTGTAAAATTCACCTAATAAATTGATTAAATACACATAAAACAGCATTTTAATTCTTCCTTTCATGTGTTTCTCTTCTTTTTTATTATTAAAATTCCATCTTGCCATTCCTATGTGCTAGAACTAATGTGTTGCTTGCTGGTGCTGTGACTCAGGATTTCCAATTATGCAAAGTTTCCCTTTAGGCATTGGTATGACCTGGCCATCGCCGAGGGTCAAGTAACACTAATGGGCAGTTAGGGCTGCTTTTTGTCTCAAGTGGAATGTACATTGGCTCAGCCCATGTGAAGGATGGTACAGGCCTGAAACAGTTTACTCTGTCTGAATTTGGAAAGTGTGAGAAGAGAACTTTAAAGGTTTTTACTTAATCCAAAACTGATTTGGATTTGGGGGGACTGAATGGTTATAAGAATTCTTTCCCCCTGTGTGCCTCCTTATCATTTTAATATATGCCCAATCTGCACTTTGGTGAAACATTGTTAACTAGTATATGATACAAGTACCCAGTCCTCCAAAAGAAATTTGCCCTGTAAAGACTTCCCTGATTTTCCCATTGTTTATGGAAGGGGCAATGTGGAACTGTAGCCAAGGCACCTGAGGCTTTTGCACGCCATCTCATATCTTTTTAAAAATGATGCTTATTTCAGGGATGAAAGCAACTGTTGTGGACACACAGAAAGAGATTTAGTTACGTTAAACTCCTTGTAGGGCTTATGTTTCTGCACATTTACTAAACCAACAAAGAGAATTAACTCTATTATGCTGCATCTTGTAACTCCCAATTTTTTAAAAAAAATTAGGAGAACAGAATTGCTGATTCCGAATCCGCACATGTTGGATAATGCACTTTCAATGCACTTTATCAGTCGTTTGAGGTGGATTTTTTGTTCCGCACACAAAAAAATCCATTCCAAATGATCTATAAAGAGGATTGGAAGTGCATTATCCAACGTGTGCGGAATCACTCAATATCCAAAGTTTATGGCATTCAGGATGGGGTCTTCACATCAAACAATATAAAGCAGCCAAGAGATCAAAGCCTCATGTGGGCTGGTTTCAGTTGCCTTCTTTTCCTGCTCCCTCTGTCAGAAAGCAAGACATGTAGAACTTTGTATCTAAAATCCAGAAATTTGCAACCACAATTCTATTATTTGGATGAACTCTTTCATTACATAACTGTATCAGTTACAGAAGTCATACAAAGACATTTTATACATTATACAATGAAAGGAAGCCCCCCCCCCTTGGGTATATTTCCTTAAAATCACCTGAAAATTCCCTTTGTTGCCATGCTGGTAATGATGGTGAAAAATGATGTAATTCCCAGCATGACAACGAAGGGTCTAGAGCTCGTGTGTGCTTTGCGAGTACCCCCACAATCGGCCCCCCCAAGACACCCCCCTTGTCCCCTGGTTTGGAGTGTGGAGGACCTAGCATCCCTAATTTGCAACATTGTATGCTACAATGACAACATAGCATGGACAGACTACCATTAATCTACAGTTTTTCTCTACCTGCCAGATGGAACGGGTAGTGTACCTTATTCTGTGTTCATGTAATAAATTATATGTTGGTAATACCATCTGTTTGGTAAAAATACGTATTTTGGAGCACATTTCAAGAATAAAGAACCAGATAATTGATGCTCCTTTAGTAGAACATTTTGTTAAGTACCCTCAGAGAGAAAATGATTTTAAATACACAGTTCTATTCGTGGCTTCCAAGGGTTCCCCTCAAAAGACGGTTAAGACTTTATTACAAAAGGAGGCACTTTGGATGCATGCTTTAAGAAGCATGAAACCATCAGGTCTTAATCAATAGTTCAATTTATCGTGTTTTCTGTAGATAACTTGAAAATAGTGTCTGTATCTTTAATGAATAGAGGACGTGTAATTTAATGAGTTCCTTTAAAAGTTTGCTTTGGAGTTAATTTGTTACGCTTGGCCAGTGTATGAGGTGTGCCTTTCTAACACAAGAGAGAATGCATGTGCCAGTTTCAGTAAGCCCTTTGAGTCTGTAAAATTTCAAGAAGGAGAGGCACAATTGGTTTAAGAAATTTATCAAAATTATTAGATTATACATCTCGTTACAGATGCATGGTGGCAAGGTCTATTGACCCCTGATGAAGTGAAGCACTTGGAAACAAGCGTCTTGATAACTGGTCCCTTGTTGGGTCTTTGGTTCCTTGGCATTTCCATTCTACAGTTCTAGCAATATCCACCCGTATAAGAAAAAGAATAATGTTAATGACTTTTTGGAATAATTTTTGTTAATACTTACCGTTATTGTCGGGGATTCCTCACGGAATGCCCTGCAAACATCTCACCTATAAGAGAAGAGAATTGTTTTTCATCATGGTTTAATAAGCAAAAAGACTGTATAATATTTGTATGAATATGTTGCCACATGGCTGTTTGTCTATTTCCTGAATGTTGCTTCATTGTATATCTTTGCAATTTGTATAGAGTATGAATTTTGTAAGTAGTTTTGTATGAGATTGGAATTTATATATTTATTCTCTATATATGCACTAGGTCCCTTTACATTCAAAAAAATATATTAAAAAAAATTAAGTATTTAAAAATTGTCTCCCTTTGATTATATTTGTGTATGTTTCTCTAGGTCCCATGGGTGGGTTACAGGCAGCCCCATCCAGGCTGTTTCAGTTTGGGAAAATGATAAAAGGCTTATTTTTAGTAGAAAGGAGGGGGGGCCGCACCAAGGCACAATGAAGGGGAAAATGTCTTTAATGTTTATATAACCCCAATGTTATATAAACATTAAAGTTTCCTCCCTTGCACCATTTGCCTTCTTCTGTATTTTTTAAAACCAAAAGCAGCCATGAGAAGGTGCAGCTGGGTCTGGAACTTTGCACTGCAGGGAGGGGAAACGCCTTTGCCTCTGCAGCTGTTTTTCTTATAAAATCACCACTCAACTGCTTTTTGTACCACATATTAAGATCTGTCATTGTCTATGGGTCATTGCGTATGGCACTTATGGTAAAGCAGATGCCATGGTATTTTATACATGCTCACCAGCTCACTTTTCAAAGCAGGAGTCTCCTCTCCCATTTTAAAGTAAGAACCAATGCATGGCCATTCCCTCTCTCACCTTACATCACTACACTCACAACATTTTTCTTTCAGCCCAGCTCACTTCCCACATTCTGGTTTTTTTAATGAACTGATAGCTGCTGTGAGAAAAGATATAATTTTTTCACAAATATATGTGACTTGCAGGTTATACTTGTTTCCAGTCTTGCCCTTAAGAAGCCACTGTTATATAAAACCATGAATAATCATAATGTTCTGGATGGGAGACCTTGGAGACATCCCAGCGTGCACTTTAATAAATTACTAGTTTCTAGCTGTATACTTTCTCAGCTATTTTATTACAGGAGTTGTGGGTTTGTTAATATTCCCCCCTCATTCTGCCCCATAACTAGTAATGGTGTCCTTAAGCAGCTTGCAGTTCCTCAGGAAGCTGCAGCGCCTTTTTAGCCCTTTTCAGGTATTATGTTTGATTGTGTGTATGGGGAGAACATGCTACATGCAGTCTTCCCAATATATGTGGTTGCTATTTTGTCTGAAAGGGGCAAATGGAGACTTTACCCTTAGAAAGCCTTGCTTAGAAGGCATAACAGAAGGTATGAACTAGACTTGCCGCCTCCTCGGTACTTTTTATGCCAGGAAAACCTCCAGTCTGAACATTCACTGCTGCAGTACAAGCCAAGTACAAAGTGACCTTTTTAAAAATGGCACTGGCTTGACATCATATGGAGCCCAGCATGTGTTCAGAACACTGGCATGCTGAAAGGGTCTGGAGAGGTGTTGGTGTGACTGGTTCATCTGATAGCAAAGCCTCCATGTTCACCCACTGTCCAGTTGACTTGGCCATTTTTGTATATGGATTTTTAATGCCCAGTTAAAGGGGTAAACTAACCTACTTTCTTAAGTCAGAGTTGATACAACACTATCACGTGTGGCCCCATTATGTAAGATACCAGCTTGGAAAAGCAAAAGAACTCTTAGCGCTGGTAAGAAACCCATAATCCCTGGCCTTGGTTCAGAGTTTTTACTCCAACGTTCCCAGTCTCTTCTCCTTAAAGGTGATTATATCTGGTATATAAGACCATATAAGAATAACAACTCAGGAAAGACCACAAGGCAGGCTATGGAATCGGGAAACCCTCCCCACTTTTTGTTCTCAGCCTCTGGCCTACAAAGCTATATTGTCTCTGAATATGGAGTTTCCAGTTAGCAGTTGATAGGCCTATCTGCCATGAATGTATCCAATTCCCTCTTAAAGCCATCTTAGCCAGTAGTTATCATCACCATGTCTTGTGGCAATGAATTCCATATGTTAATTTTATATGCTTTTGACGCTCTGTCCTGATTATGAACCTGACAATTTCATCAGCTAACTTTGCATTTTAATATTATGAAGGTACAACTAAATATAACACTGAAGATCCATGATGATTAATTATGTTTAACATTAGTCATTGGGTCAGGGCAATGAAACAGAGAATCAGTTTGGGTACAGTTCTTTCACACATCCACCCTCCTTTTGCATTTTAATAGTTGTGGAGTCAGTTTATTTTCTTCCTCATGGGCCTTACATAATCAGGAGGATTTTCAAGAGAGAGTGCTGTTGTCATCAGTGACATCACTGGTGATGTCGCAGCACCCTCCCTTTTAAAGTTTTTGCACATGCTTATAATGTTACATTGATATAAAGGCTGATTTTTGTTAAAAAAGATCAAAAATAAACACACGGGGAAGCCTAAAAGGGGAGCAGCTCTGCCATACTTCCTTCAGTCCCCCACCCCCCACCACCCAAACTGGAGAGCCCTGGAGCCAGAACAAACTGGAGAGCTAGGAGGTGGAACAAACAGACCTTTGTTGGGATGGAGCCTAGAGCACCAGTGGCTGTGCGATTTTCAAATCTCTGTTTTTTTCTGGCACCAGAAGTGGCCACCCTCCCTATCACAAACCACCAGGGCTTTTGCAATTTTGTTTAAAAATCATTTTCATGGTGATATATTGGCCTACTATTGTACCAATTCATGCAGCAGGTTCTCTGAATCGCCTTCTTTCATTTTAAAAAAAGTCAGGGCCAAGCTACAAGTGACGAATGACACTTGAACGGCAAGTGGATTGAGTGGAAGGCAAGTGAACAGGGAGAAATACACTTGCCGTTCAAGTGTCATTCGTCACTTGTAGCTTGGCCCTCAGTCTCTAGCCCCTTGCATTGAGGAGATATAAGCAAAAAGGTATATCTTCACAATAGAAGAGGCTGAACACTTACTTTTTTAAAATGAAAGCTAGGAATACAAAGAATCTGCTACCTGTATTGTTACATTGTTTGGTCAATATAATGCTATGAAAATGATGATAAAAAAGAAAACAAAACTAGGAATGGAGAAAGAAGGTGAGGGATGGAGTGGTTCAAATATTATGAATGTCCAGTCATTGAAAAGCGGGTTGGAAGTAGGTTGGAGTGGGTAGGACAAATAAAATCAAAAGAAACGTTATTCATGAAGTAAAAAATCAATTCAAAATTGGCTTTGAGAAAAAGATCAGGTAAGAGTGGTCCCCAAAAGAACCAGGAGGAAAAAAACAAGGAATTTTTTTTTAAAAAAAAAACCCTAAAGACCCAAAAGACCAAAAAATGTGTGACGAAATCAGTGGATAAATTGAAGCAGTATGGGGCCAGACGAAAAAAAATGTGGAAAACTCCCATGTGTGTCCTGAGGTCAGGTGTTTACTTTCCACTCAGGAAGGTGTCCTATTTTGGTTCTTTCCTGACAAAACTAGTACATAGCTTCCTCATAGCCAACAACAAAGGTTGTGCTCAGTGATGTTCTGCTACTGGCTAATCAATGCCTTAAAGAGTTGACTGCAAGTAAAAATGGGGACCCATTAAAAAGCTAGCAGGAAGTCTGGTTAACACTGAGGGGCAGAGGAGGCGGAGTACTATCGGAGAGAGTAACCAAGGAATCTATAGCAGTAGAAAAGAGCAAAAGTCCAGTAGCACCTATAAGATTAACAAAATTTGTAGTAGAGTATGAGCTTTCGTGAGCCACAGATACAAGGAATCTAAGGAATCCTTCACCCTTTGGCCAGGTCCCAGACTCTCAGTGTGCTTTCAATGCCCCTAGGTTATGAACTTCAAGGTGGGGCCTGGAGTCTCCTAGAATTACAACTGATCTCCAGACTACAGAGATCAGTCCCCCTGGAGAACATGGCTGCTTCAGATGGTGGAATCATAACATCCTTGCTGAGGTCCCTTCTCAGATTCTGCTCTCCCCAGGCACCACCCCCAAATCTCCAGGATTTTCCCAACCTGAACATGGAAATACTCCACATATCTCAATTTGCCAAGCACTAGAACCAAACATGTCTGCAAACCTTACAGCCTGTTATGAAAAGTAACAATTTTACATGCTCAATTTGCACTGAAAAGACTTAGGTGGTATGCACAAATGCAGCTTATTTGTGACAAACTGAGCTGAAATTTTTTTTTGGCCCAGGCAAGGAGCTACCACACAGAAAGGATTAAAAATGCAGCTGCTCCAGTAGACACCCCTTGAAAATGAAATCCTGCCCTCAAGTCATAGTTGACTTATGGCGACCCTGGTGGAGTTTTCATGGCAAGACACTAACAGAGGTGGTTTGCCATTGCCTGCCTCTGCAACCCTTGTCTTTGTTGGAGGTCTCCCATCCAATTACTAACCAAGGCCGACCCTGCATAGCTTCTGATAAGATCAGGTTCTCCTGGGCTATCCCAGTCACCCCTTACTTGACAGCAAATCACCCTTGGTGTCATCCGTGTTTTGTAGAAGGAGCTTCTTTAAAAGTTAGTTGTAATTGGATGGTGCTTTGAATCCAAAGGCACTTTAGGCTACCTATTTTGGCAGATACACTTTATTAGTTAGAGGCGGTATATCTTTGTGAACAGGATTCAAGGGACAACTGAGAGATGGTTGTCATTACCAGTTTATAAATTTCCAAATATTTGGTTGGTGGCAGAATGCTAGCTGAAATAGACTTTGATAAGATCTGGCAAAACAATGATTTTGTATTCAGGGATCTAGTCTCAAAAGCAAGGTTTGAATGGAAATGTTTTGGCCCCTTTAAGAATTAAAAGGTCCATCTATTTTAATAATAGAATTCCTGGCCAACAAGCTCTGTAACATGATTTAGTATACAAGGAGTTATAATCCATGGGGTGAGTGACCTTCCCTAGAAATGTAAACCTTTGTTGCAGTAGCTATTGTTGCTTTTACACTCTCTCATTTTCTATTCAAGTTCTGTCTTGCACTAGTTGTGCCAAGTTACTAGCTAACTGCCAAGTAATAATTAGATCCCATTGGGTACGTGCATTGCTGCACACAGGGTGAGGGGTTTCCATGTACTACATTACAAAATTGAGGAACAAGTTTGATGATGGATTTGCTGCCCAAGAAGATAATTTAGCAAACCTCTCCTGCTCTCAAGTTTTAAATTGTACAATCAAAACAACTAGATTTTCCTCTTTAGCTCCCCCCCTTGTTGTCTGAGATTTGAGCGGATTAAGATTTACATAAGAGTACCACTATATCTATCAAGACAACACTGGGATACTCGAGGGAAGGAGCTGGAACTCCTATGAAGGAGATACGATTTTGGTGGCTAAGTTCTAAAAGCAGCATGTGCTGTAAAGAGTAATAGTTAGTTACCATACCGCAGGCTGTCTGTCTAGTGATGTTTCTGAAGAGAAGCAGTGTTATTCTCAGTTTGCAGATGACCTAGATTCAAATGCATCATTGGGTATCTTTTGACAATTCATTCTTTTTCATCCATGCAGCCTGATATGTACTCGGAAGTAAATTGCACCATGATTCTTGGGCTTTGTTGCTAGAGAAGTATGCAGAGGACTGGGCTGTATACATGTAATCCACAACCAATTGAAGTCAGTGGCAAAACTGTGACTGATTTTGATGGCTAAGGATTACCCCTGTTCACTGCAACTTATAATGAGTACCAGCAGGTTTCTTTTAAGACATAACGATGAGCTCTGTATATATGGGCATGTTTCCAGATGTCACCTGTGAAATGATGGCTGCTGCTGTAATTCATAAGGAAGAAAAAACCCACCCTGCTGTTTAGAGGAATGTCAGGAGTTCCTCAGATCGGACATATTCTTTCAAGAAATTACTTCCACTTTTACCTTTTTATGTCAGAATTGATGACAAACTTGGAGCCATCTGAAATCTTGCACATTTTAGAGATGGGGCACATCACCACCACTACTATGCTTCTGACAAACCAGCACAGATATATGAACTTGGTTTTTTGGACATTCAGAACAGTATTGTCAACCACTGTAGTACACATCCCAGTAAGTGCTTAAAGGGCCTCTAACTACTGGAGAGGATGAAGCCATCCTCCCGGTCCTTATATTTTGTGTTACTTATTGTGTGAATAGCAGGGAGGGCCCAAGTTCCAATGTAAAGGGATTCAAGGTGTCCTTCGAAGGTCCCGCACATGCCTGATTCTTCAGAAAATCATGAGAGAGATGCTGTTGTGAGCCTCCCTGTTGTCCTCCTGACTTCTGGGGAACATTAAGTAGGGATACAGAGAATCATAATCCCAGGTCACAATCCATAAAGTGAATATTTCAAAACATTATGGCAAGGAAGAGGATGCTTTGGGTGGCATCTCATAAGGAATATAATACATGCTTCAACTCATTGAAGAAGTCCATCTTACAACACTACAGAAAATGTTAAAATTGATCATATGCACTTGGACATTTCACATCCACATTCTTGTTCACTTCCTGGAATAGGGCTATATTAAAACTCCCACTGACTGAAAGAGAACAAAACCGAATGAACATCCATGTTTTTGAGTGGATGGGCTCTCTCCACTCCTGCTCAGGGTTATGGAAAGAGTTGCTTATACCACACCTTTTAGACACACAGAGTTATGTGAAGCATTTTCCCTACTTCAAAACTTGGCACATTCAATTTTATAACAAAAATGGAATTTATTAACTGAAAAGTACTCATCTCGGGCATTTCTCCCCCACCCCATCATTTAGAGGGTGGAGGACTGAACTTAAGGGAACATTTCATCTTCCACTGCTTCTTGGATGCTGAAATATCACTAATATTAGGAAAAGGAGAGATGAAAAGCTGGCACTTTATTTTCCACTCAAGTAGGCTAGTTACTTTAAAAGGTCACTCTGTTCCTTCCTTTGTTCTGGGCTGTTGTGTGGTGCTGTGAGCATCCCATCTCACCACACCTAATCTAGCAAAAGGCCCAGAGATGGCCATCACTGCTTAGAATGTGGACGTGGCAAGAAAGGGCCTTGGAGAGGGGTGCTGCTGGGTCACACTTGCATTTTATCTCCTGATGACTGCAGTGTCAAATGGCATCTTGCACACATGAATTCATTTATTTACTTCCATTGTAATCCATCTTTCCTGTGAGATTCAAGGAGGATTATAATTGATGGTTGTTGTGGGTTTTCCGGGCTGTATTGCCGTGATGTTGGCATTGTAGTTCCTGACATTTCGCCAGCAGCTACAATGCCAAGACCATGGCAATACAGCCCGGAACTACAATGCCAAGACCACGGCAATACAGCCCAGAAAACCCACAACAACCATCGTTCTCCGGCCGTGAAAGCCTTCGACAATACATAGGATTATATTTTTTTAAAAAAATAATAAAACCATAAATACAATTTTAAAACAACAATGCATACAGTAAAATCTACTAGCTGTCTCAGATGAAAAGACCACACTCATGGTCCTTGTTTACTAGGGATGGACTCTATTTTCTTGTGTCTTTCCTGGGTAACAGCGCAATCCTAAAAACTCTTCCCTGGGAGTAAGCCCCATTTAATAGAACTGATTATGGGACTGAGTAGACTTGCTTAGGATTGTTCTTTAAATTACTTTGAGGATGGGTTTTGCACATTTTGATTGTATAAGTTTTTCCCCTAAAGAAGAAAAAGCAGTTGGGGAGGACTTAAATCAGAAAAACAGATTGGGGTTGAGTTAATTCATTTATTAACTGCACACATACTCTTTTCCTCTTCTTTCATAGAATTCATGCCAGTGGACATAAAATGGAAGGAGGGGAGAATGAGGTTGCAAATTGATTTAGGCCTATATTGAGGTGAAACATGGGATATAAATATGTACATTGATAAAGTTCTCAGGAGTTTCCCATCCAGTCACTGGGCAATACTCTGGGCAATTATGGAATGCCCAAGTGTGATACAGGAAGATCCTTGGCAGATGCGTGGAACCATCAGTGATGCAAACAGCCCTCCCCCATGGCCTTTCTCAGCTGGTTAAAGTATGAGGGGTAAAGGAGGTCCACAAGCATACAGGACGTGATTTGCACCCTCTCCCACTGTTTTATAGCCACATGTTAAACACCAGATAGGTTGGGGTTCCATCCAAACCAACCTCGAGTTTGTGTAGTATGTGAGAAAGTCCAAGGATGGCCCTTAATCTTCCCTTCATCTAGATTCTTGAGGACTCTTCTGATTTATTTATAGCTAGTCCTTTAAGGTCAAGGGTGATCTGTGTCAGCAGGTGGTAGTTTGCCTGGCATTTATATTGTGGAACAATCAAGACCCTTAAACCTCCAGCAGAGGCCTTTTAAAAAATGCTTGTCAGATGGAAGAGGAGCCCTGGTTCATATAGGTAACAGAGAGACTACAAGTCAGTGTCTAGACGGCTAACTCTGACGGCAGTAAACCAGGCTGATTCTGTTAGAAGAAAATGTTTGTCTCCTCTCAATATTAGAATTTAATCAAAGGAACAGAGTGGGGTCATGGAGCAAATTCTTGAAACCAAATGCATGGGTTATAAATAGATACTCCTTGGCTGGAACAGAGGTTCCTTTGGAAAAGCCTAACAAGGCTAGAATGAAATATTCCATTATGTTGGACATTTAAAAAAAATCTTTTTTATTAGCAAGGAAGATATAAGACCAGTCCTTGCCACAGTCCTGTCTCCACTGCCTGGACTGACAGTGAGTGCAGTTCCGCCCTCCCATCCCAACACACAGAGACAGACTCTAAGGAACCCAGACTAGTAATCCCAGGAATGTCAAGAAAGATTCCCGTCTGTGGGGATCACTGGCATTTTCTTTCTTCCAGTTCCGTTCTCTGTGCTTCAGCGGACATAATTTGGTCAAGCTATTGAGAGCACAGTCTCAGAGATCCTGTGGGTAACGCCATGAGCTATTGTGGGGCAGGCTGGAGGGGCCTGGGCATTGTTTGGGAGGCAGTGGTTCTCTCCTGTGGTCAGAAAGCATATAGTAAAGCAAACCCTACCACCAGCTTATTTGGTCTGATTCCCCTGAAGTAATGACAACTTTACTGAAAAATTTACAGCCTGCTCCTGTGCACTCCTTTCCAGAATAAATTCCACTGAATTCAGTCAAAGCCTGAAAGTGTGCATAAAATTGTAGCCTTTATTACAGAACATATTAAAGGAGAGGCTGCATGGCTCAGTTGAGCATTTGCCTTGCAAGCAGGCAGTCTTGAGTTCAGTTCCTAGCATCTCCCATTAAAACTGGGACACCTGGACCACCCCAACTCTCTCATTGGACTCAGTGGATCAATGCATTGCCTTCAGATATAAATGTACCAGGAAGCATCTATGGCTATTACAAGGCATAATTACTTGTAATACTCCTTTTGCTTCATCATAGCTGTCTTCTCCTTGCAGCCAAAGCAAAAACTCAAACATCACAGTCCCCTGAAAAAAAATCTATTTTTTTCCTCGTCTCTGAGCTGTGATTACAGCTACTTCCCAATGTTAGAACACAGGCTCATTTTCAATATCTGCAAACCTCAGTAGCATTTTTCAGAGAATACTGCTCACTAGAAGGGAACCAAAAGTGCAAGTTGTAAATCTCTTCCACCTTTCTCATTGGGACGCAAGGCATATTACAACAAGCATAATATTACTCCCTGCTGTATAAGACCAACGGCGCAGCCGCGACCCCCGGGGGCCCCCGGCCCGCCGGAGGCGGGGCGGGGGGCGTCGGGGGGAGCGGCGCAGCCCCCGGGGGTCGCGGCTGCGGGGGGCGGGGCGGGGGGGCGTCGAGGGGAGCGGCGCAGCCGCGCGACCCCCAGGGGCCCCCGGCCCGCCGGGGGCGGGGCGGGGGGCGTCGGGGGGAGCGGCGCGGCCCCCGGGGGCCCCCGGCCCGCCGGGGGCGGGGCGGGGGGCGTCGGGGGGAGCGGCGCGGCCCCCGGGGGCCCCCGGCCCGCCGGGGGCGGGGCGGGGGGCGTCGGGGGGAGCGGCGCGGCCCCCGGGGGCCCCCGGCCCGCCGGGGGCGGGGCGGGGGGCGTCGGGGGGAGCGGCGCGGCCCCCGGGGGCCCCCGGCCCGCCGGGGGCGGGGCGGGGGGCGTCGGGGGGAGCGGCGCGGCCCCCGGGGGCCCCCGGCCCGCCGGGGGCGGGGCGGGGGGCGTCGGGGGGAGCGGCGCAGCCCCCGGGGGCCCCCGGCCCGCCGGAGGCGGGGCGGGGGGCGTCGGGGGGAGCGGCGCAGCCCCCGGGGACCCCCGGGGGCCCCCGGCCCGCCGGAGGCGGGGCGGGGGGCGTCGGGGGGAGCGGCGCAGCCCCCGGGGACCCCCGGGGGCCCCCGGCCCGCCGGAGGCGGGGCGGGGGGCGTCGGGGGGAGCGGCGCAGCCCCCGGGGACCCCCGGGGGCCCCCGGCCCGCCGGAGGCGGGGCGGGGGGCGTCGGGGGGAGCGGCGCAGCCCCCGGGGACCCCCGGGGGCCCCCGGCCCGCCGGAGGCGGGGCGGGGGGCGTCGGGGGGAGCGGCGCAGCCGCACGACCCCCGGGGGCCCCCGGCCCGCCGGAGGCGGGGCGGGGGGCGTCGGGGGGAGCGGCGCAGCCGCACGACCCCCGGGGGCCTGGCTGCCCTTTGCCTTTGCCTTTGCCTTTGCCTTTGCCTTTGCCTTTGCCGGGGGCCGGGGGCCGGGGGCCGGGGGCCGGGGGAATTTATTTTTGGCAACCTCTTCTACATGCAAAACTTAAAACTTTTGTGGTACAAAGTTGTAATGTTATAACATGGTAAAATATTCATAAAATTGTAATTTTACTAACAATCCAACTCAAATAAGTATATAGATAATTCAAACAGTATAGCTTCTATAATCATATTAGGCATAAATATTAAACATAACTTTTAAACATTAAGTAAAAAGTATTAAATACTCAGTAGGGATGGGTTGAAGGTTTTATCTTAAATCCTGAGCAGCTTGAAACCTTCAAGTGAGAACTGAAAACACATTTCTCTGTTTTAGAGAAACTGTCAGTACAAAATAAATGGGATGGATGTTTTTGTTGCCCTCTCCCAACCAGGAAACAGACTCCTCCTAAGAGTTTAATGGCTTCTTTCATTAACAAATGCTAGTCTTTTTCATTAAGTGAGGTATCAAAATATAAATGTTTGTTTAAATAAAACAGAAAAATAGAACAGATGAACACAACAAGAATTAAGTTTCCTAACATTTCTTAATGAAATCTAACTCAGTCAGATTAACAATGAAATGCATTCAAGTTACTGTAGCACATATTACAAAGGTAAGTTTCCTGCCTAGAGCTTCATGAGATTTCTTTTGGCCAAAACCCTCATCTGCTATTTGGATTACCATTTTTATATATTATCTTATGCAGAAATCTAAGATCTTTTCATATGATAGCATAGATAAATATCAAACCAATCATAATTTAATTCTTTTTTACTATTTCCAATCATGTGACATTCTACCTAGCCAAAAGTGCCACTATGCCAAGCTGCAAGATAAGAGATATAGATAGTAAAAATGACAGGAAAAGTTACATGACCAGATCATCCTTGGTCTTTGCTAACAATTACAGAACATTTATCTGATACTGTTCACTATTTTTAATTAGCTGTCAAAGATAAAGAAGCACCAGTTATACAACATACTAGAAAAAGAACTACAGTGAAGTTCATACAGCGTTATTTAGAATGCATATGTTTCACTAAGTATGTGTTCTAAACCATAATCAACAGTCTACTGGTTTGAATCCCACTACTGACATGAGCTCAGTAGGTGGCCTTGGGTCAGCCACTCCTCTCAGCCCCAGCTCCATTGTGGGGATAAGAATAACACTAACTTGTTCACTGCTCTGGGCGAGGCACTAATATGTGTAGAACAGTGGTATATAAGCACAGTTATTATTACTATTTATATTTCCATGACACCATCTCTTGACCTGTGAAATTAAATATTATGATAAATATGAAAGTGATACAAAATATAAATGCATTGCATAATGCGTGAGTGTACATATACAAACTTTAAAAATTGTATTGGATAATACTGCAAAGCTTGATTACTGAGAAAGCTGCTTTCACTGCTTTCGGTGTGGAGAGCTGCATGTAGATCAAACCTGGTGAGCTGTCTTCATGCAGAGTGCACTTGTTTCTCTTGGCTTTCAATTCTGCTTTCATTCAGCATGGGTAAAACAATGTGTCCGCAGTAAACATTTGTATCACTCCTCTCTGAATTACCTTTTAAATTTTACTGCCTATCGTGTCAAAGCAATTAAAATTAACAATACAGTTGCTGCTAAGATCAATTAATGGCTCTTAGACTTTATTTATTGATCTAGTGACATCTTCAAAACCCACTGGTAACAGACTTTACATACTTCTCTTCTATCCACAATATATACACAAGGATTGATTATATATTCTTATCTTCTAAATTACATATTTAAATGACATTCTTATCTCCTAAATTAATTAGTCAAACTCTTACATCAAGGATTGGTGACAAGTTGTGGACAGACTATGCTTGGGTCTTTATTATTATTATTACAGCACTTAGCCAGTACGTTAACCATAAAATTTAAGTGCACATTTTACAACCATTTGAAACATGAAGCATATAAGTATATACAATTTAAAAACATAATTTCCTAAGACTATGCTTGGACAGAATGTACACTGAGAATAAATGACATCAAACAAATTGGAAACTAAATAAATCACTTTTATTTAACAAATAAATTTCTTCTGAAGTCTCTTTAGAAATTAAACAATAGAAACAAATGAACTATGTGGCATTTCTCAAATCCACGTGTAGGATGCTATGGAAGTGGTACTTAGAGGGAAATTAATCTCCATTGCCTCCTGTCATGAAGAGAAAAAAGAAAACATTAGAAATGAAATGATATCTAGAATAAGAAAACTAGAAGATGAACACCAAAAAGGCCACCCAATCGGGATTCGGTTTCGTTTTCCCAGCCAAGTCGGACGCTCCTCTCCGCAGGTCTGGGAGGAAACATCTGAGCAGCCTGACCGGGCGGTTGACCCGCGAGGGTTAACCCCCAGGACTCCCAGTGAGGGAGACGGGGTCCAGAGCGTGGCGGGAAGAACCCCCTGAAAGCAATGCAGGGGGTAAATTGCCCATTTGCTCCAACGGAGGCCAGCAGACTTGCGCAGCACCTCGCGTGCTGCCGGGCCATGGAGAACGGCAATAAGCAGATTTAAGGTGAAAACCTGTAAGTAAGCGAATCCCTTCAGACTTCTAACCGTATGCAAAGGATTGGTGGGAGTTGAAGCTAAGAAGGAGCGGATTTCTTCTCCTTCACGGAGTTTCGGAACTTAGTTGGCGCCCCCCCCCCCTAAGATGGCGACGAGAGAGCAGAGCCCAGCAATAAGTAAATCAGCGATGGCGACGTTACAGGGGAAGGGGGAAACCTTGGAAGAGATGGTGAGGAGAGCAGTCTTTGATCCTGTGCAGCCCTTTGTAGCGAAACTAAATGAAATGAGGCAAAAGGTTGATTCAGTGGAAAGCAAAGTGAAAACCATGAAAGAAACAGCGACCGGAGCAGAGCAGTCTGCGCACGAGAACGCAGTACTCATGAAAGCAGCAAGTAAGGAAGTGAAGCTTTTGGAGAATCAAATAATAGGATTGCAAGTGGACCGTGCCCAAACGGTACTGCGTCTTCAGAATGTAAAAGAGGAGCAAAGTGAAAATCTGAAAGATCTGGTGTCTGGACTTTTGGCGCCATTCGCAAAGGCAACTAAAGAAGAGTTAAAAAGTGATATTTTGGAAGTCCGGCGGACATCTTCAAAGTATGTAATGAAGCGTCAGCTGCCTCGCGAGATTATTATTGACTTTTCGTCTAAGAAGACTCGGGACACCATCTTATATAATTCGTATAATGTGGACTTGGATTATTTGAGCAACAAGGTTAAAATATTGAAGGATGTTCCATTTTTGGCTCGTAAAAGAAGATTCAAGTATAAAGGACTTGCGGCTTTCTTGAGGAAATGTGATGTAAAATATAAATGGTTGTTTCTAGAAGGCGTCTGGTTTAGATATAAGAATCAAACTTACCAGATTACATCAGAAGCGCAGCTGACAGACTTTTTGCTCAACCATCAGGAGTTTCAGCAGGAAGAAAGTTCGAAATCTGAAGGGGAAAGTGGGGGGGGGGGGAGAGAGCGGGTGCAGCTGCTCCAGCCGCGCAGAGAGAACTGAGACTGAGACACGGGGGGGGGGGGGGAGAAAGCTTGATCCTGAATATAGTTTGTATTGTATAAAATCTACCACTCTGATAGCATATTAGAAAGTTAACTTTTAAGAAAAATTACAGCATGAAGGGAATACAAGACATGTAGTGTAGCGTTTGTTGTTTATGTGTTGCCCTCCCCCTTTTCCCAGTCCCCCCTTCCCTTTTTTCCCCTCTCTTCTCTTTTATATTTTTGTAGTCTTTTGTAGTTTTTTATGTTAGATATTAAAAATAAAAAAAAATTCAAAAAAAAAAAGGCCACCCAATCTATAAACTTACTTGCTTGAAAATTAAAGGAAAAAACCTCCTCACATTCTATACAAGCTATTAAAGGCACCCAGGAAAAACTCAAACTAATTCTGTAAAATTAGCCGATGTATTTGCTGAATACTACCAAACCATTTGTACATAAGACAATCCTGACACTAATCATATTTTAAATTATTTATCATCACAGGAAATTATTTGGAAAAAAACTCACAAGACCATAAACAATATCTGGACCAACCAATCACAACAGAAGATGTTACAGTCACGATCAAATCCTTGAAAAAAATAACAAAGCTTCAGACAGGGATGGATTCCCTGCCAAATTTTTACAAAAAAATACATTCACCTACTTTCAACTCCACTAACTGCCACATTGCAACTCTGTTATGATAGGAGGTAGCATCCCTCTATCTTGGTCAGAGGCTGAAATAGTAGTTACTCCAAAAAACAACAACGATATTACAAATACTAAATCTTCTCAACCAATACCCTTACTGAATCAAGACCAAAAGATCTTTACAAGCATATTTGCCAAAGGATTGTCTAAATTTAAATAACCAACTACATTCACCTTGACCAGACTGGCTTTATGCCAATAAGGAATCTTTTTGACAATACACGTGACACTTTAACTATAATTAATTTCTGTGAAGCATACAAAACCCCTGCATTACTTCTGGCCTTTGATATAGAGAAGGCATTTGATTAAGTGGAAATACCATATCTAAAACTTTTACTTCAAAAAATGGGTTTTGGTGACCAATTCTATTTTTTTTTTTGAAAATTTTTTATTGGATTAGAAAACATTCAATATTATGCTCATTACAATCAATTTCCTTTAAATATTCCAGTTCTAAACCCCTCCCTTTCCCCCCTTTTGTTGACTTCCAACAGTTTTCCAACCGCTTATCCATTTCCCCCCTACTCATTTCAAACTTATTTTATTCTAATAAACATATACTTTCACTCTCTTCTAAGCTTATCTATTATAACACCGTGCTATCTCTATTCCCTTTCCCACTTAACTTATCAACTAAATATTACATTCCTGGCGTGTATCCTTTAATAGTAATAATCATTTATCTAATTTTTGTACTCTATACTCTGTCTTACGCATTCTAATTTCATCAATATGGGACAAACAATTTGTCTCACATTCTACATAACTTTAAGTACTTCTATAAACATAGTATACATTCAATATAAGTCAATCAATTTAACCTATACTCTATATGTTACTCTTTACTTCCTTCTACCTGTCTTATATTCATTGTATTTTAATTATATAATTTCTCCATTATACAGTTGTCTGCCGGTAATAATCAATCAATTTGACCCATACTCTGCATATTTCTGAGTACTTCTATGAACACAATATACATTCGATACAAGTTAAACAATTTAACTCATATTCTGTATGTTACTATATATTTCTTTCCACCTTTCTTATATTCATTCTATTTTGATTATATAATTTCTCCGTTATACAGTTATCTGCCAGAAATAAAACTAGTTAATTTCTATCCTTATAATTCTTTATAATTATTATAATAACACCTCTATTACTTAATACTATATGTAATAGTCAAATAATATAATTGCTTAGAATTTCTCCTTTAACTTTCCTCACCCCGGTAAAGTCACTTCCCTCTTCTTTTGTTGTATTTCAGTAATTTTCAAACTGCCACAGTTCTCTTCCCACCTCCCATTTTTTCACCAAATATTGTTTCAACTTCTCCCAATCCATATTAAACTGTCCTGGATCAAGGTCCCTCAGTTTCCTTGTCATTTTATCCATTTCCGCCATGTACAGCAATTTGTAAATCCAGTCCTTGATAGTTGGCACTTCTTGTACTTTCCACTTTTGCGCATACAAAAGTCTGGCCGCTGCTGTCATGTAAAATAACAATGTCCTATATTGTGCTGGTATGTCTTCCATTCCCAAATTCAGTAGCAGCAGTTCTGGGTTCTTATTAACTTGAAATTGTAAAATTTCACTTATCACTCTAGTTATTTCCCCCCAGTACTGCCCAGCTACCTCACAAGTCCACCACATATGATGCAAAGATCCTTCGTGCTTTTTACATTTCCAGCATTTATTAGACATATTCAAATTCCCTAGCGCAATTTTCTTTGGTGTCAGATACCAACGATAAATCATTTTTTAAACATTCTCTTTAATATTAGTGCATGTCGTGATCTTCAATGTATTTTTCCACAAGTATTCCCACGCCTCCATTGTTATTTCTTTATTAAAATTTATAGCCCATTTCACCATTTGCACTTTGACTATCTCATCTTCTGTGTACCATTTTTACACTTTATAAGTCTTAGAGATTTCCTTTTTGTCCTCTTGTAGTATTACCTCCTCTAATTCCGAATTAGAATTTGGTGACCAATTCTAAAATGCCATTAATGCTCTTTATCTTTCTCCAAAAGCTACAGTTAGGACTAACAATGTACATTGGATAGATATCCATATAGCAAGGGGAACTAGACAAGGCTGTCCACTTTCCCCATTTCTGTTTGCCATAACTATAGACAGGGCCAGTGCTACCATTAGACCAACTAGGCAGCTGCCTTGGGCACAGACCTCAAGAGGGGCATAGTTTTATACAGATTACTTTCTTGAAAAAAATGCAACTGAGAAAACCTATTGAGCACCCCCTAAATGGTCCTGTCCACAGACATCAAGCAGCTCAAAAGCTCACCGTAACATTTTTATTTATTTATTTGATTTGATTTATACCCTGCCCTCCCCACAGATGGGCTAAGGGTGGCTAACAACATTAAAAAATACATTAAAATCACAGAAACATAAAATCAATAATATTTTTTTAAAAAATGATTAAAATAGTCCAGGAGCAGGCTATTTAAACAAATATTGGGAATCAGTATACGGGCATGGCAGATGGATGAGGGCAGCTCTGGAAGAAATGGTGGTCTTAGATGGAGGAAGAAGGACACTCGCTGGCACTGAGCCAAAGGCCCAGCAGAACATCTCTGTTTTACAAGCCCTGCAAAACTGTAACAGGTCCCACAGGGCCCAGATCTCCAGCAGGAGAGCGTTCCACCAGGCCAGGGCCAGGGCAGAAAAAGCCTTCGCCCTGGTTGAGGCCAGATGGATGTCCTTTGGGCCAGGGACCACCAGGAGTTGCTTGTCTGCAGAGCGCAACACCCTGCAGGGGATGTAATGGAAGAGGCGGTCCCACAGGTATGGAGGTCCCAGTCCATGGCTTTAAATACCAAGGTTAACACCTTGAATCAGATCTGGAACTCCACTGGAAGCCAGTGCAGCTGGCACAGCACATGATGAATGTGCGCTCGGATGGGCGTTCCGGTAAGGATGCATGCTGCTACATTCTGGATCAGCTGTAACTTCTGGGTCAGGCCCAAGGGCAGTCCAGGGTAGAGAGAGTTGCAGTAGTCTAGCCTGGAGGTGACCGTTGCATGGATTACTGTGGCCAGGTCCTGGGGTGAAAGATAGGGCACCAGTTGCCTGCCCTGTCGAAGATGAAAAAAGGCAGACCTGGCAACAGTCGTGACCTGGGCCTCCATTGAAAGTGTGGCATCCAAGGTCACACCCAGACTCCTCCCCATCAGTGAAGGTTTCAATTGTACCCCATCGACAGCTGGGAGCTGGTTCCCAGCTCGATTGCCCCATGATCCAGACACAGAACCTCTGTCTTCAGGGGATTCAATTTCAGGCAACTCTAATGTAACCATACCATCACAGCCTCAAGACCCTTGACCAAGGAATCCAAAGCAAGATTGGACTGGCCATCTGTGATGATTCCAAGTAAATGTGTGCATGTATCTTTAAATGCTTGATGAGATAGGTGAAGAGTGGGGGGTGAAGGAGATGGATGAGTGAGTGATATGATTGGTTGAGGACTGAGAGGGTGGGTGGAGTGAATGCAGTTTGAGACTGAGAGTAGAGAGAAAATTTTTAGTCAGAAGAAAGCGGGCTAGCTGTGTGCTGCCTGAATATGTTGAAGTGTTTATGAGAGAAATATAACCTGTGTGGAACCTGAACTGAGCATGTTTGTGAAAGGACACTCAGTCAGGGAAAGAGAGGCCAGCTGTGTGAATGAGAGTCAATGAAGTAACTTTAAGAACCGAGAACTACGTTTATGAAACCGATACGCTTCTTGACTAAATAAAAGTTTATTTTTGTTTTGTTATATCCCAGTGTAGCTGTCATTGCTATATCCCATTCCTATCTTCAGGGCCACATAGAACCACGAAGGAGCCTGACGCTTAGGAACGTTACCAAAGGGAAAATTTAAATAAAATATCTTGGAATAAAATATTCCTGGTGGCAGCAGACTACCCAGAGGGTTAAGGGATAGATTAAAAGAAAAATCTACCCTAAAGAAAGTAAAGGTCATAACACCATCCATCAGCAGATAGAGCAGAGTATCAACTGCATACTGGTGACAACCTAGCCCAAAGCTGCGGGCTAACCAGGCAAGGGGACACATATAGATGTTAAATAGCATTGGGGAAAGAATTGCCCCCTGAGGGATGCCACATACCAAAGAATGGTAAGCAGACATCTATTCCCCGAGTGCCACCCTCTGTCCTCGATTGTGAAGGAAGGAGTTCAGCCATTGCAGGGCTGTTCCATGAATCCCCACATTGGCAAGGCAGTGGGTCAGAAGATTATGATTGACCATGTCAAATGCTGCTGTAAGATCTAAAAGTATCAGCAGTGCCGACCCACTCCATTCCAAGTGTCGCCGCAGATCATCTGTGAGGGCAACCAGAGCCGTCTCTATACCATGGCCAGGCCTGAAGCTGGACTGGAATGGATCCAGGATAGAGGTATCATCCAGGTATACCTGCAGCTGTTCCGCTACCGCCCTCTCAATTACCTTACCGAGGAACGGAATATTCGAAACTGGGTGATAATTGGCTGGATCAGCAGGATCCAGTGATGGTTTCTTTAATCAGGACCGCACCACTGCCTCTTTCAGTGAGTCTGGAAAAAACCCAGAACTCAGAGAAAGATTAATGATGTCAGCTAATGGTGCCCAAATCCCATCACCACCACTTTTCACCAGCCATGATGGGCATGGGTCCAGTGGGCACATGGTAGGTTTCACAGCATGCAGGACCCTGCCCACCTCCTCCTGGGAGCGTGGCCTGAATTGATCTAATATCAACCCTGAGGACAACCAAGGGGCCTCCAGTACACATACTGCATCAACTGTGGTGGACAGATCCCGGTGGAGTGACAAGATCTTATCCGCAAAATAGTCTCCAAAAGCCTCACAGCTTATTACCGAATTTACATTTTTATTTGTCCCATGTGTGAGGGACGTTAAAGACCAAATCACTCTGGAAAGTTGTGCTGGGCGAGAACTAGTGGACGCAGTGGAAGCTGCATAGTAGTCTTTCTTTGCAGCTTTCAGTGCCATCTCATAGGCCTTCATAAACGTCCTATAAGATGTTCTTGTCACTTCATCATGGAGTCGCCACCACACTCGCTCTAGCCGTCTCAGCTCCCATTTGATTTGTTGTAGCTCATCAGTATACCAAGGAGCTACTCTAGTTCAGGGGTGGAGAGAGCGATGGGGAGCGATCTCATCAATAGCTTCAGAGAAATGGGCATTCCAATCCTCTATCAGCTCATCCAATGAGCCACCAGGGGGCATTGGATCCTGCAGAGCATTCTGCAATTCAATTGGATCCATTTGACTCCACGAGCGAGCATAAATCAGCTCGTTGTCCAAGCAGGAGGGGGTCATGGTGCCCAGACAAGCCCTCAGGATGAGGTGGTCTGACCATGGCACTGCTATAGCTTCATCCAGATCCGCCTGTATCCCGAACGCAAAGATCAAATCCAGTGTGTGTCCTGCTCGATGTGTGGGCGTTGATACAAACTGGGAGAGTCCTAATGCTGCCATGGAGGCTATCATGTCCATGGCCTGTGAGGAGGTAGCATCATCAGCATGGACACTGATGTCCCCAAAGACCAGAAGCCTGGGGTACTCCAAGGCCCAGCCAGCCACCGCCTCTAACAGGCCAGACACAGCATCTGCTGGTGCGCTGGGCGATCGGTACACCAGACAGATGGCTATACTCTCATCGGCATCCCACACCAGGCCCACACAATCAATGCCAGCAACCTTTGGCAAGGGGAGCAGCCTGATGGAGAAAGACTCTCGAATGAGCACCACTACCCCAACAAGACATTTCCCAATATGTAAAACAAATATGAGAAACCTGTACCATAAAGGTGTTGGAATATATGTGTGTTGCAAGGTCTGAGATTCAGTCATTATGGGGTTAATGTGTTTACCTACCATGCTATTGTTTAGATTGACCTGGAAGGGGAACCTGGCTCAAAGCTAATAATCTGAAAGCCCGGGAAACTTGAGAGTGTTTGTAAACTGTTATTGGTCAACAGGTCAGGTGATTTTCTTTCAGGGTCAAGAAGACAGAGGAAGAAGAAGATTCTCCATTCAGTTATCCCAGCTCTTTGTTTGTAACCAGTAGTGAGAATGTAGCTCCAGGCATTTGTTATTTTGTAGGCAACCCTGTTAACCTTTTTTCCTTTAGAAGTAAATGATTTTAAAAGCTAAACTCGTGTGCTGACTCTCTATTGATTCAAGATCCATTGCACCTCTGAAGAAAAGCTATTTTTAACCTTTTTCCCCAACAAAGTGGACCAGTTGAAGTAATTATTAAGATGAAAAAAATGCTAGCGATTCGTGTATATTGTTCTTTGAATAACAGCAGTATGGTATGGCTTTGGATAGGCAATATGAGATCATTAACTCTCGAAAAAGGCAAACCTTATGAGTTATATCATCCTGCTTTCAGATAATACTGCCAGTCATTGCTGCGTCTCAAAATAGTCCAGGAGACTCAAAGTTATCTCAGAAGTCTCAGTCAACTTGAGAGGAACAATCCTTACTAAAACTACTCCTTTTTAGCTCTCCAGAGAGCCAGCTAAAAAGAAGAAAGCAAACAAACTAAGTAACTGCAGACAAAAGTATCTCCTTTTCAAGTACAACATAATTCTCTCTCTCATTGTCTCACAGCAATGAGAAGGGGGTGGGAGTAGAAGACACTCTGTTGTGCCAGCCAGGAAAAAGGTGGGGAAATAGCTTCCAATGCTACAAAAAGAAACTTTTCAGCAACTTGAGGAAGCCAAGCAAGAAGTGAGAAGGAAAACAAAAAGGGAAAGGTGGGAAACTGCCTCCAGAGCTAAGAAAAAAACCCACTTCATAGAGCAAACTGTATCCCAGCAACACCAAGAGAAGAGGCAGAGTGGAAAACATTAAAATCTTCACAGCTATTCTGCTGTGTCTGGAAAGAAATGGGCAGAAAGTCAGCTTCATAGCTGCAATAAAAGGGAGGAAAGTAGGGAAATTCTGCTGTAGCAATGCGCAGAGCATACTTGCTGCAGAGGAACAAGTGCAGGGAAAAATACCTCTGCACTAGAACCTACAACTATATAGTCAAGCTTTTCCTCAAAATCTGAAAATCCTTTAAAGAGTTATGATGACCTCGTCCAATCCTTAAGGCCACTTTTGGTAAGTGCTCGAGAGGGAAAACTGGTCAAGAGCAATTTGTCATCTAAAACATTGGTTTGATTGTGCAAATAAACCTGGCAAATACTTAGCTTGGCAATTGAAAAAGAAAAAAGAGAAGAAAACTATAATTAAAATCCGAGAGGAAGATAGAATATTATTGGACCAAACAGCCATCAGTAAAGCCTTCTATAAATTTTATGCAAAACTGTACCAGAAAAAAGACGTAAATAGGGGTTCAATAGAGGAGTACCTGGAGAAAATGAAGCTACCAACGATGTCGGAGGAATGGAAAGAAAAATTAAACAGAGAAGTGACAGGAAGAAATAAAAGAGGCCATCCAATCAACGAAATTCGGGAAAGCACCGGGACCGGATGGACTAACAGCAAAGTTCTATAAAGTGATGGCTAATGAATTGGCACCTTTTCTGAGAGAGGTAATGAATGAAGCTATGCAAGGCCAAAAAATTCCTGATTCATGGAACGAAGCTAACATATCACTGATTCCGAAAGATGGACTGGACTGGACTTGACTAATGTTAAAAATTATAGGCCAATTTCGTTATTGAACAATGACGATAAAATATTTGCAAAAGTTTTGCCAGAGAGAATAAAAGGATGGCTGGTGGAATGCATTGCAGAAGAACAGGCAGGATTTTTACCTAACAGACAAATCAAAGACAATTTAAGGACAGTAATAAACGCTATTGAATATTATGACAAGCATTGTGATAGGGAGGTTGGTTTCTTCTTCGTGGACGCAGAAAAAGCATTTGACAATTTGAACTGGGACTTTATGTTTGCCACTATGGAAAAGTTGCAAATGCGAGAAAGGTTCATACAAGCGGTCAGAGAAATTTACAGAGACCAAAGTGCAGTGATTGTAGTGAATGAGGACTTAACTAAAAAATTGAAAATAAGCAAAGGAACAAGACAGGGTTGCCCTCTGTCTCCATTGTTGTTTATTCTGGTTTTGGAAATATTGATGGTTCAAATACGAGAGGATGATACAATCCGAGGTATAAAAATAAAGGGATTCTCCTACAAGGTCAGAGCATTTGCGGATGACATAATGTTAATAGTAGAAGATCCAATTGAAAACATGCCAAAGGTAATAGAGAAAATAAAGCAGTTTGGGGACCTAGCTGGATTTTATGTGAATAAAAAGTCGAAAATACTATGCAAGAATATGACTAAACAGAAGCAACAAGAACTAACGGTGATAACGGACTGTGAGGTAACTAACAAAGTAAAATATCTGGGTATTGAACTGACTGCGAAAAATATAGATTTATTCAAAAACAACTATGAGAAATTGTGGATACAAATAGAGAGAGACTTGATAAAATGGAATAAATTGAATTTATCATGGTTGGGAAGAATAGCAGCAGTAAAGATGAATGTTTTACCGCGAGTGATGTTCTTGCTGCAAACAATTCCAATTATTCGAGACTCAACAGTTTGATAAATGGCAAAGGAAAAATTCAGACTTTGTGTGGGCAGGCAAGAAACCACGCGTGAAAATGAAAGTATTACAGGATGCAAAGGAAAGAGGTGGCTTGCAACTGCCCAATATAAGACTATATTATGAAGCAATATGTCTGATATGGTTAAAAGATTGGATAACGTTAAAAAATCGTAAATTGCTGGCCTTGGAGGGACATAAAAAATATTTGGATGGCATGCATACATGTGGTATGATAAAGTAAAAGCGGACTCGATGTTTTTGCACCATTATATTCGGAGAAGCCTCTTCACAGTATGGAAAAAATATAAGGTTTACATGGAAGATGGAATTCCTTCATGGGTGGTTCCGTATGAAGTAATAGATCCGAGAACTGTCAACAATGAGCAGCAACGTTTAACCTACAAGGAGATAACACAAGTACAACATTCAATGCTAAGAATAAAAACAGAAGAAGAGTTGTCTCCTTGTTATGGATGGTTTCAATATAGACAGATCAGAGATCTTTATAACTCGGACTGCTTAAAAGGAGGTATAAGGATGGAAAATTCTGAACTAGAAGAAGTGATGCTACAAGAAGGCAAGAAAGAAATACCTAAGATTTATAAACTACTTCTGAAATGGCATATGGAGGATGAAACAGTTAAAATCTAGATGGTGAAGTGGGCAATAAATTTTCATAAAGAAATAACAATGGAGGCGTGGGAACACCTGTGGAAAAATACATTGAAGATTTCAACTTGTACGAATATTAAAGAGAATGTATACAAAATGATTTACAGATGGTACTTAACACCAAAGAAAATTGCACTAGGGAATACGAATATGTCAGACAAATGCTGGAAATGCAAAAAGCATGAAGGATCATTGTACCATATGTGGTGGACTTGTGAAGTAGCCAAGCAATATTGGGGAGATATAACTGAAGTAATTAATGAGATTTTACAAATTCAAATAAATAAGAACCCAGAATTGTTGCTACTGAACTTGGGGATGGAAGTTATTCCAATGCAGTATAGAACATTGCTATGTTACATGACTACAGTGGCAAGACTTTTGTACGCGCAGAAGTGGAAAGTACAAGAAATACCAACTATAGAAGACTGGATTTATAAATTGCTGTACATGGCAGAAATGGACAAAATGACAAGGAAGCTTAAAGATCTTGACCTAGGACAATATATTGCTGATTGGGGGAAATTGAAACAATATTTAGAGAAAAAATGGGATGTGAAAGGAGAACTGTGGCAGTTTGAGAATTTCTAAAGGGTGGTGTTGTAAATGGAGGAGAGAAGTGACTTTACCATTAAGGGGGAAATTTAACTATAACAATCTAAGCTAATTTTATGATTAAGAAAATTTGATTTAGAATATATAGTTTAACAAAGGAAAAGTAAAATTGATGGTTGTTGTGGGTTTTCCGGGCTGTATTGCCGTGGTCTTGGCATTGTACTTCCTGACGTTTCGCCAGCAGCTGTGGCTGGCATCTTCAGAGGTGTAGCACCAAAAGACAGAGATCTCTCAGTGTCTCTCAGAGGACACTGAGAGATCTCTGTCTTTTGGTGCTACACCTCTGAAGATGCCAGCCACAGCTGCTGGCGAAACGTCAGGAAGTACAATGCCAAGACCACGGCAATACAGCCCGGAAAACCCACAACAACCATCGTTCTCCGGTCGTGAAAGCCTTCGACAATACAAAAGTAAAATTGATACATTAGAAAATTTATACTATATACTATATACAATATATATATCACACTGCATACTATATTGGGATGTTATGATATGTTATATTATAATGCATGCTATGCCATATTGTATGGAAGAGTATATAACAAATACTATATTGATAGTATATTGGATAGAGAATATGCATAAAAGAACTAGAACATGTTTAGAGTAAGAGATATTATGGTCTATGTGTTGCAGATAAATATATGTGATGTTATATTACAATGCATGCTATGCTATATTGGATGGTATAGTATATAACAAATACTATATTGATAGTATATTTGATAGAGTATATGCATAAAAGAATTAGAATATGCTTAGAACAAGAGATATTATGATCTACGTGTTGCAGGGAAATATAAATGAAATAGAATTAAGCAATAAAAGGGGGTAAGGGTTGGAAAGCTGTTGGAAGTCAATAGGGAGGGGGGAGGAAAAGGGTGGGGAGCAGAGCTAATTAGATATGAAGGGAACGTATGTATCAAATTTGGAAATTAAAACTCACCAAAAAAAATAATAATAAACCATTTGATCAAAGCTGTATTTGTGCTAAAAATGCTTTAATCTATGCCTATAAGCTAGCACTGAGAGCTGATGAAAAGACCCGACAGGATCCATATCGTTCTCTTTCATTTTTAAAAAAGAAATATAAATCACTGGTTGCCCGCTGTAAGAAAGAACATACCAGAAAACTGTGGGCCAATATAATTGAAGCAAAAACTCAGTGGTGTTCCGGAAACTAGTGTCAAACCGCGCCTCCACAGCCGCCTCCCCCTTGGCTTCCTGTATCCCCCCAGATAAATGGACTTCTTTTTTCCAAAAAATGTATGATGATCCTATTCAACCCCCTCCTGCCCTAACAATAGAAAATCTGGCCAAATGCCCCCCAGTTCATGCCGAAGAGGTAAAAGCTTATATTAGCCAGTTAAAGAATGCAAAAGCCCCTGGGCTTGATGGAATATCTCCAGAATTACTAAAAACAAATAAGGACTGGTGGGCAACTTTCCTAGCCTCCCTATTTACTTATATTGATGAAACCAGCTACATCCCCATTGATTGGGGGATGGCTATAGTAGTCTCCTTCCATAAGAAGGGAAAGGAGGATCCATCCAATTATAGACCAATCAGCTTACTAAGCATTGTAAGCAAGTTGTCTACAAAACATCTGCTGGATAAATTTTTAGACTGGCTAGAACAGGAGGATTTAATTGCTGATGAGCAAGCTGGGTTTAGAGCTGGCAGGTCAACAATAGATCACTGCCTAGTAATGCAACACCTTGTAGAGAAATACGCTACAGGAGACCAAGCATCACTTTACCGGGCATTTGTTGATTTAAAAGCAGCTTTTGACAGTCTCTAGAAATAGACTTTGGAGGAAACTGCAGGCCTCCTCTATTGATAGGCGACTGCTGTTCCTTTTGGGGGCTATGCACAAGCAAACTGCCCTGAGTAAGGTGCAACCGAATTGGGCATTTGACTGACCCCATTCAAACTTACAGGCAGGTGTGCCTTCTAGCCCCCTTTCTGTTTATCTTCTGCATCAACAATTTGGTAAGCCTTTTGAATGACCCTGGATTTCACCCTCCCAAATTAGCAAATAGGCACATTCACATACTGCTCTATGCAGATGATGCTGTATTACTTTCTAGGACCCCCATAGGGCTGAAACGAGCCCTAAAAAAATTCTCCCAATTCTGTGATACTGAACACCTTCTAACTAATTACCAAAAAACTAAGATCCTGGCTTTCGGTAAAAATCCAAAGATCAGATGATGGGAGCTTCAGGGGCATCAGTTAGAACAAGTTACCAGCTTCAAATATTTGGGTGTAGTTTTGCAAGCCTCAGGTACCAAAACAACACATAGCAGCTTCATTGCTGATGTGGGAGAAAAAACAGCACACGATATACTGAAATTCTATCGCTCACAAGGAGGGCAGTATGTACCGGCTGCACTCAGATTGTTTAAAGCCAAACCATCGGCCCAATTAGTATACGGATCATTCTTGGGGCTGCCATCCTCCTCTTTCTCTCAACTTGAGAGAGTGCAGTCCAAATTCCTTAGAGCCCTATTACAAGTGCCCAAATGCATGCCTAACTCATGGGTTAGACTGGAAACAGGAATGTTAAGGGTAGAGGCCAGAATCACCATCCTTTCAATTTTCAAATGGCTGTCAGGACGTCTAAACCCACAAGGTCTGCTCCCTCTGTTATTCCAAGACAAATTTCAATCTAATTGGCAAAAGGCGACTCTGAAATCCCTGGGAAAATTGGGTCTTTCCCCTCAAAGTTTGCTAGTCATGGGGTTAGACCGAGCAAAATCACTCATTAAGCAGAGAGTGACAGACATTGAAAGACAAACAGATTTACTTAGAGCACCAGGTTTTATTTCTTCAGATACTACTAAATATATTGCAGAGGAGTTAGCCGTGTTAGTCTGTGGTAGCAAAATCAAAAAGAGTCCAGTAGCACCTTTAAGACTAACCAATTTTATTGTAGCATAAGCTTTCGAGAATCAAGTTCTCTTCGTCAGATGCCTGATACAGAGACTGGTCAAATACAGAAGAGCAGGAGAGAGAAGAGGCAATTAGGGGGAGAGGGGGACAAACCTAAAGAAACTAACAACAGAACACCACTGGTTGTCACCTATAGCTCCCAGCTCAAACCCATCCAACGTATCATCAATGAGCTACAACCCATCCTGGAAAATGATACCTCTCTCTCAGAAGCCCTGGGTGGAAGACCTTTCCTTGCCTACAGACAGCCCCCCAACCTTAAACGACTTCTCACTCACAACCATGAATCGGTCAGCAGAGTCACCAGCACAGGTACCAGGCCCTGCAACAGACCCAGATGCCAGCTCTGCCCCTATATCTACCCAGGGAATACAATTACAGGACCCAATGGCATCAACTACACTGTCTCTGGCTCTTACAGCTGCTCATCCTCCAATCTGATATATGCCCTCATGTGCCAACGATGTCCTTCTGCTCTGTACATTGGACAAACCAGCCAACCTCTACGCAAAAGAATAAATGGACACAAATCTGACATTAGAAATGGAAACGTCCAGAAACCAGTGGGAGAACACTTCAATCAACCAGGACATTCCATCAAAGACTTAAAGGTCACTGTAGTTCAACAGAAACCTTTCAAAAACAAAATCCAACGGGAGGCTGCTGAACTGGAATTCATATGCAAATTTGACTCTGTCAAGATGGGACTGAATAGGGACTATGAATGGTTATCACATTACCACAGGTAACAGATTTCCTTTACAGAGGTGGGGTCTGGGGGAGCTCAGTGGCACTGGCGTGGGCTTTCGGGAACCACACATCTCTTTGTCAGATGCATCTGGCAGGGAGAGCTGTGGTTATCGAAGGCCCATACTGCATTGGAATTGGATGGTCTAGCTGTTTGGCTTCTACAAACTAACAGGGAAAACTCCTTTGAAGCCAACTGATACACACACTAAAAGGAGATGTTTACATATACTAGCAAAGGAATGTTTTGATTGCTCCCTCCCCCTCCCCCCCTAATTGCCTCTTCCCTCTCTTGCTCTTCTGTGTTTGACCAGTCTCTGTATCAGGCATCTGACGAAGAGAACTTGATTCTCGAAAGCTTATGCTACAATAAAATTGGTTAGTCTTAAAGGTGCTACTGGACTCTTTTTGATTTTACTAAATATATTGCCGCTCCTGCAGCTTATTTTTACTTTCTTGAATCCAGTAACTCCAGAAGGGCATTTAGTTTAGCTAGAAGTTCAACTCTACCCTCTGCCGTTCTGGAAGGAAAGTTTAAAGCTGTCCGTTACTCTCTTAGGCTTTGCTCCTATCCCCTAAGAGAAATTGACTCAATGGAGCACATCTTCTTTAACTGCCCAAGTCATAGTAAAATTAGAGCAGAAACCATCAGTCCATTAGTAGAAAGATTCCCTGGAAGTTCAAATAAAATCAAACTTGATTATCTTTTGTCTGATCGGAATCACCAGACAACACATCAAGTAGCAAGATTCTGTGCCCAGGTCTACAAGCAACGTAAATCGCATAAGGCAGACTGAATGTATTTTAACCTTTTAAACAATTTATGATGATCTTATGTTTTTTACTCTTATATTTATTCATCGTTCTTCCCCTGTATCCAGTCTCTACTGTTTTTAAACTGATTTGCAAAAGGTTTTATATGTACTGGTTGCAGACTGTAATAATAAACTTGACTTGACTACCTCTGCACTAAGAACAGCAGAAATACCTGAACCTACTTCATGGGATGAATTATCCTAGCTACCACCAGAAGAAGCTGAGAAATGGAGAAAAGTGGAGGGTGTGGTGTTGGTGTTGAAGAGAATGATAGCACATTGAAAGAGCTCCATCTCTCCCATGCCTGAAATTTAAAATTTATGTTGGAAGGGTAAAGTAAAAATATTTACCCTTCCAACATAAAGATAGTGTATCTTTAAGATAAGAGATCCAAAAGGCAGATTCATATTTATTAAAGGCACTATAGAAATCCAAACTTACACATTTGGCTCAATTTATGCCCCAAACCAAGACAGCCTAATGAAATTCTAAAACAAAGTTCATTAGAGTACACATGTATCACTTAGTATAATGTGCTCTAAACCATATTTTCATGACAAACCCACAGAAACAGCAGCAACATAACCTAAGAGTATAATGAAGAACAACCAATAGAAACAGAAGGATTAAAAGTATCCTGCTCACTAGGTTGGAGGCAAGTTCTGACGACAACAGGGCCAACAACAAAGATTCTCAGGTCAAACTCCATGGCCAAGTAACAGATTCCAAAATCAAAGACTGTGACCCACCAAGGCTCAGGCAGCCAGAACCTAAGAGCTCACCAACAGCCACGTCCAGAATACCACAATTGTGATTAGCTAATCCCATGCTAGCTGTGGCCTTATAAAGGGTGTTTCTCCTACAGGTGAGGCTGGGTTCATTAAGCTTCTTTCTCCAAGCTGGCTCATCTCTGCTACTCAGGAGGAGTAGATCAGATCCTGTACTGGCTCTCCTGACATTTCCTCAGCAGGGGGAAGGCTGTGGGCTGCCAGGCATGTGCTCCTGTGCTTGGTCCATGCCTCTGCTCTTACCCTCAGCCTTCGCTGCTCCTGGGGTTCTTTGGGAGACAGTGGCAGGTCTGGCAGCAGGCAGGTCCATGCTAAGGTCACCTGGCTTGATGACACTGTGGTTGCCAACCCTCCTGGAGATCCCCACAAATTACAACTGATCTCCAAATGACAGATTTTAACATTCTCCGAGACATGGAGGCTTCTTAGGCTGGCCTATGTGGAATTATACCCCACATAGGTACTACCTGATGCCAACCCACCTAGAGAACTCCGAGAGTTACAAATGACTTTCAAATGACAAGTTTTAATTATTTCAAACAGAATGGTGGCTTTGGAGTGTGGCTTCTGTGGAATTATACCCCACTGAGGACCCTCCATATTATGATTGCCGTACCTGGAGATCTCCTTCCATTTCACCTGAACTCCATATGTCCTATTTTACCTAAATTGGAGACAATGGTGGTTTTGGTGGTATTGGGTATTGGCAACTGGGGTGTCTGAAGCACCTCCTTACAGTAGTTGCCAACCCACCTGGAGATCTGTTTCCATTACAACTGAACTCCATATGGTGATGTTATCTCTCTTGGAGACAATGGTGTTATTGGAGGTCAGTGCCTGTGGCATTATACCCCTCCGAAGCCCATCTTACTGTGCTTCCTAATATCCAGCTGGTATCATCTTGCCCATAATTTAAACCCTATCCTCTGCTGCCAACAGGAACAGCTCCTTGCCCTCCTCTAAGTGACAGCCCTTCAAATACTTAAAGAGAGCAATCATGTCCCCCTATGACATCATGCAATTTGGATGTTATGCCTCTGTTGATAGACCCCAAGATCGCACTCACCTTTTTTGTCACTTCATCACACTGGCTGCTCATATTTAACTTATGTTCCATCTGAACCCCAAGATCTTGTTCACACACATTGCTAACCAGAAGTGTATCCCCCATCCAGTATGTGTGTTCCTCATTTTTGCTACCCAGATGCAGAACTTGGCACTTATCCTTGTTAAATTGCATCTTGTTCACATCCACCCACTTTTCCAATGTTTTCCGATCTCGTTGAATTCTATCCCTATCTACTGATTTTGTTTGCTGCTTCTCCCAATTCGATGTCATCTGCAAATTTAATGCATAGCCCCTCCACACCCTCATCCAGATCATTTATAAAAATATTGAAAAGTACCAGGCCCAGGACCAAGCCCTGTGGCACCCCACTGGGCACCTTCCTCCGTTCAGATGAAATGCATTGACATCTACTCTTTGAATGCGGTTCTCCAACCAGTTCCCTATCCACCTAACTATCCTAGAGTCCAGTCCACAGTCCTCTAGTTTACCCATCAGAACATCATGAGGAACCTTGCCAAAAGCTTTACTGAAATCCAGATAAACTACATCAATTCTCATGATCCAGTAAGCCTGTCACTTGATCATAGAAGGAGATGAGGTTGGTCTGGCAGGACCCATTGAGGACAAATCCATGCTGACTTCTGCATATCACTATGTTGTCCATCAGAGGCTTGCATACAGACGTGTTTAATATCTGTTCCAATATAAATTTTTTTGTCACTGCATCACACTGGCTGCTCATATTTAACTTATGTTCCATCTGAACCCCAAGATCAGCTGTAATTCAAGGAGAACTCTAGGCCCCATCTGGAGGTTGGCAATCTTATCCAGTCTCCCGCTCTTCAAATCAGCTCTGCTGTTCTCCCCTATATGCTTGAATCATCTCTCCATGCACTTACTGACGCTTTAGTCAAATCCCTCTCCAAATACCCACGCTTTGTGCAGCTTTCTGACCGACGTGTTGCCAAGTTTTGTTCACATTCATCCACTGTTCAATGTTCACACACAGCCCCTTTCCATTATTGTTGCATTCACCTTCATTTTGACCCACTGACTGAATTGATCTATGGGGAAGCAGTTTCCTTTGTTTGGTTGATTATATATATTAACTAGTTTGATGCCCATGCTTCGCTATGGTATTTAACTACTTTAAACCCAGTTATAATACTTATGGGTATGTAACAATTTTTGGTTTGTGGAGGGGTTTTTTGAGTTGGTTTTGTAGTATAATAGCATAGTACCCAAGCTTCACAAAAGTGTTTGAATAAAGCGAAGCGTGTTGATGCCTAAAACTGATGGAATGAATTTCGAAATGTAACATTTATTGAAGAGATTTTTAAAAGGAAAAGATTGTAGTGCAAGAAATAAAGTGAAAAATACGTACAACCTTATTTTTCTACTGAAGGACCTCTTTATAAACCTCATTGGTGGTTTTCTCCCACTTTGGAGCCCCCACTTTGAGGAGAAGCTTGTGGGCTTGGAAGTCAGGAGGGCTGAGCAAGTTGAGGAACTCCACAGGGAGTCATTGAATGTGTCCTGAGTACTGTTTAGAATGTTGGGATGATGACCAATCAAGGCCACATATGCAAATGACCTCAGGGCAGAGCGGCTGAGTTGGCAGGGGGAGTGGGATGAGCAGCCTTCCAGCTACACAGGGAAGCTGTATCCCTATGGGAAAACACATTTTACCCCTTTTTACCTCCTTAGGGGGCCAAATTTCTTAAAATCCCTTCTTAGTGAGCCTCTACACCACAAAAGGAACATTCTCCCCAAATTTCATGCTTTTAGGTTCAGGGGTTTGGGCTGGGCATTGATGAGTCAGTCAGGACACTTGTCTTTATACAGATAGATAGATAGATAGATAGATAGATAGATAGATAGATAGACAGACAGACAGACAGACAGACAGACAGACAGACAGACAGACAGACAGATAGGACATCTCTTTTTGATTGTTTGTTGGAGCCTCCAGCCAGGCAACCGGTACTGGCTTGAAGCCATATTTTAAGCCCCAGGCTAACTCCAGACAATGGGGAGGGGGTTTGAAAACCTGATCTTGGTGCACATAAAGCCCCGAGCCACTGCAGAAAACCCTGCTGTCTGCTTTTCTTTTCTTTTTTGAACTTTTTATTTTCTGATTTTCTGGAATACATAACAATTTAAACAAACATTTTACACATAACATTCAAAAAACATAAACAGTGAACCTTGGAACAGTCAATAAGAGATCAGCTATCACTGAAAAGTACATTATTGTTAGAGAAGGTACAATACTAGAGAAGACTCATAAGATTGCCAAAAAGCTGAAAGTGTTCATATCTGCATTCGGCAGTTGATTGGTAGCATGAAGATGGTTCAAAAAAGGCATCCATTGTGTAAAGAACATTGAATGATGCTGTGGATTATCAGTAGAGTGAAGATAATCCGCTATTTTCTCCATGGTGAAGATATCCCACACTTTCTGGTACCACTGCTGCAATTTTGGAAGTCTGTCTTGTTTCCAGTATAACACAAGAAGCATTTTCGCTGCAGCTAATAACAACAGTATTCAGTTTCTCCTGATAGTTGGTACTGTTGGGTCGTCCCAGAGACCCAGCAGGATTGTCTCAGGATTTTTAGGTACATCATAGCCTGTGATTTCTGTAACAGACCTCAAGATTAAGTCCCAGAATGACTGGATTTTAGGGCACGTCCACCAGAGATGAATATAATCTCCAATTTGGCTGCATTGCTTCCAACAAAGCGGGGCTATAGTAGGATTAAGGTGATGGAGGGAACTAGGTGTCATGTACCATCTCGACATTATTTTAAAAGATGACATTTTAATATTGATTGCTTTAGTTTTTAGGTGTCTGCCTGACCAAATCAGGGCCCATTGGTTGTCCGTTAGTATGTTCTTGCAATCCCTATTCCATTTCATTTGGTATTTTAAGGGTGGATGTTCATTTTTTTAGGTTTAAAATGGAATAAATTCTTGCTATAAGTCCCTTACGTTGAGATGATATTTGTTTTAGCAGGAACTCAAAGTCTGTTAGCTCACGTTTCAAAGCATTTGCAATTGGTTGGCTGCTTATAAGGTGTGATAGTTGTAAGTATTGGTACCATGGCAAGGTATCAGCTGCATCTTTTTCAATTTCCCCTTTACTTAGGATGGCCCCTTGTTTGGTTATATCCATAATTCTACTTTTCTTAAGTATCTTCTATTTCTGGAATGAGATTAAATCCTTTCCAGGTGGAAACCAAGATTGGTCCAGGAAGGATGATAATGGCGAAGGAGTGGGGGCTAGATACTGCCTTACCCTGTCCCAAGTTATTAGAGTAGATTTCAGAAAAGGATTGGTAAATGTTTGAACTGGTCTGCTTTTATGATCTGTCCAGATTATATCTTTTATGTCATGTGGGGAAATGTGTGTTGTTTCAGCATAGCTCCAGTCTAAATTTTCTGTAGGATTTAACAAAAGCACTATATTAGCTAATTGAGCAGCCATGTAATAATGTTTTAAATCAGGTATAGCCAATCCACCTCTATTGGAGGCACGTTTCATGGTTGAGAAGTTGATTCTAGGGCGTTTGTTAGCCCAGATACATTTATTTATGAGACTTTGGCATGACTGGATATCTTGATCCGTGAGATGAATAGGCAGCATACGAAAGTTAAATAAGGTAAAATCATGGATTTGACAAGCAGTATTTTTTCAGCCCAGGACAAATTTAACTTGTCCCAATCCTTAAACTTATTTTTAACCCTTACCTCCAGGGGTTTAAAATTAGAATCTTTTAGATTGGCTAAGTTTAAGGGAATCATGATACCTAAATAGTCCCAATTATTACAAATCCAGTGGTATTCAAAAGTAGAAGCTATATGTGAACGTATGGCTGGGGTTAGATTAATAGGGTAAATTTCAGACTTGGATTTATTAATTTTGAGGCCTGATAGTTGCCCAAATTTATACAAGATATTTTCCAGGGGAGTTAATGAGGCAAGTGGGTTAACAATATAGAGTACCATGTCATCCGCAAAGAGGGAGACTTTATATTCGTGTTTTTTGATTCTAACACCTGCAATCTCAGATGTTTGTCTTATGGTTTCTGCCATAGAGAGGGCAAACAATAATCGGGAGAGGGGACATCCTTGCCGGGTCCCTCTAGTTAGCTTGATGCTCTTTGATATCATTCCATTTATTTCAGTTGAGCCGTAGGGTTGGCATAAAGCAAATTGATCAAGCGTATAAAGGATGGGCCAAAACCCATTTCTGACAGGAGTTTCAAAAGAAAATTAGTTTCTAACCTGTCAAAAGCCTTTTCTGTGTCCAATGCCAATAACAGTGCCTCAATTTGGTTAGTATTAGAGTAGTTGATAATATTAAGAGACTTACGTACATTATCTGTGATGTTTCTATTTGGGATGAAGCCAGTTTGGTCAGGGTGGACATACTGGTTTACGATTTTGTTCAATCTATTGGCTAGTATTGCTATAAAGATTTTTGCATCCTGATTTAACAGGGAAATTGGATGATAGGATGCTGGCAAGGTGGCATCTTTCCCTTTTTTGGGAATCACAATGACCGAAGCTTCATACCAGGACTGGGGAAAGATACCCTGTGAAAGAACTGTGTTGCAGGTCAGTCTCAATGGTTCCACTAGAATGTGCTTAAAACTTTTATAAAATTCTGCAGGGAAACCATCCCTGCCCAGGGTTTTATTAAGTTTGAGCTTTTTAATGATCCCTGTGATTTCCTGAGTGGAAATGGGAGAGTCTAAAAATTCCCTATGTGCTATAGTGAGTTGCTTTAAAGAAGTACAGGAAGCTAGAAAATTGTCCATTTCTGATGGAAGGGGATTTGTGGTTTTATAAAGATTAGAGTAAAAAGCATGGAATACTTCCAAAATTTCTCTATTGTTGGAAGCATAAGCCTTGTTGCTTTTTTTGATTAGGTGAATTTGTTGAGAGGAGGCTTGTCTTTTAACCTACCAAGCAAGCAAACGCAGTGTCTTAGAATTGCTGTGCCAGTATTTATGTTTCAAAAAAAGTAAATTCTTTTTTATATTGGAGGACTCCAGCGTTTCAAGCTTTTTCCGTTCTAGCAATAATTGTTTATAAGCCTTTTTACTATTGTATTTTTTGTGTTTGTATTCTAATACTTGGATTTTATTTAGGATGTCTAATCTAAATTTTTCTCTTTCTTTCTTATAGAATGAAGCTAAAGAAATGATCTTCCCTCTAGCCACTGCCTTCATGGCGTACCAAATTGTTGCCTGAGAGACTTCTCCTGCAACATTTTCCTTAAAATAATTCACAAGCATTTTCTCTATTTCTTTGTGGATAGTTGGATTCAATAAAAGGGATTTATTTAACAGCCAATGTGATTCATGTCTCGTTTTTTCTGCCAAATCTAGTTGACTTTCCACCCATGCATGATCTGACCAAATTTTACTGCCTATACTAGAGAAGGTAAGGTTTTGATAAATTTTACACGAGGCCAGAATAAAATCAATTCTTGTGTGAACCTGGTGGCGAGCAGAAAAGAAGGTGAAATCTTTTTCTTGCCCGTGTTGATTACGCCATACATCTTTAAGAGCAAATTTATCAAATAGAAGTTGCAGGTTTGATTGACATGGTTTTTTCCTAAGACGACTCCTATCATTCTGGGACCGGTCTAAATTAAAATCTGCAATACAGTTAAAATCCCCCCGCAACAGAATTTTCCCTTCCGCAAACATGCATAAGCTGGATATGGTTTCATGAAGAAAATCAAGTTGTTTATCATTTGGCGCATATATAGAGGCTAAAGTTATCTTTGTTTCTTCCAGAGTCCCCTTAATAAATATAAATCTTCCTCTTGGGTCAACTTTGGAGTCTAGCCACTGAAATTTAACATTTCTCGAAAACAAAATTGCACACACACACACACCCCTAGCATTTGATGAGCCAGGGGCTTGGAATTGCATATTAAACCTGTTAGATCTCAGTATCTGAGGCATTTCCTTTTTATAATGGGGCTCCTGCAGAAATAATATGTCTGCATTCTGGGTTTTTTTTTAAACAATTTTTATTGGATGGGTTGACATACAATTCATTCATATCTTACAGATATATCCCCCCATATATCCATAGATGCAGCCCACCCCCTCCCCCTCCCCCCTTTTCTATGCAGACTCCCGACAGCACTACGACCCCATAGTTTCTTATCATTTGTTCTATATTGCTTTTCATTTGTCCCTATAGCTAGAGGTAAAATCCTAACTTATCATTTCTTGATACACTTCTATAACTATTAATAAACTATCAAAAAGCCATCAATTACCCATAAATTATCCATACTCTATTACATCCCCTCTATTTCAATATAAATTGGTTTTTCTATCACTCATTTCTTTTTCCCCTTATACTATTATTTAAAACCTATCTCCCCACTCCCGTTATTATTGTTTCTTACATCAGTTACCTATATTTAATTAAACTCAATTAACAAGTTAAGTTGGAACTGACAATTTGGTTCTTCAAAACATTCTATTTGTAGTTCCCATTTCTTTTACCCATATAATTTTTTTCAAAACATTCCATTTGTAGTTCCCATTTTTTTTACACAAATTTGCCTTAATATTTTCCCGATCCTTTAATTTAATTTATTCTCTAGTATAATACTTTAATTTAAAATTAACAATTTGACCTTTCACTTAATTCCTTCTACAATTTTGTGTATAAATTTACTTAATGTCAATTTACATAATTAACTATACATTACATTTCCCAATTAATTACATCATACATCCCAATTCTAAAAATAAAAAACTCTTCTAGCTTTAAACTATGGCCTTAGTCTTTTAAGTAACTCCCACTTGTAACTTGATTTTTGTATTCGTACTGCTTTTCCAGGCTTTCTTCTTCACTTGAATTCTTCTGTCACTTAGTAGCTTCTTCTGCTTGAAATAACTGGAGATGGTTCTGTCTTTCATGCTTGTTGCTAATTCTTGCACTTGATTCTTTAAAGTTCCTAGTAGATCTTCATTCATTTCCTCTTGCAGATTCTGCACCACTTCTCCTTGTCTCTCGCATTTTTGTTGCTTGAATCCTGCTGTTCTGTATTCGATTTCTGCCACACAGTCTTGAGACACTTGTTCTCCATCATTTGCACTTGGTGGCACCTCAGTATTTTTTTGCTCCTCTCCTTGAATTGTCTGCCTAGTTGCTTGCACCTCATCTCTCAATTCCATTTCTGTTATAAATATATCCTTAATGCTTTTAATTAGGCTTTCATTCATTTCATGAATAGATTGTATCAATGCATTGTGACCCTCTGCAACTTTTTCTCCCAGCGATTTTATAGCTGATCCCACGCCAGCCTGCCGTTCCTTCTCCACTCTCTTCAAGCTTACTCTAGATTTCTCCCCCCCCCGACATCTTTTTTATCTTTTGCTTTAAATATTCATATTGTTTTAGTCTCACCAGATATCGGGCGGAGAGTCTCTATGATAGCTCTATGGTAGTTCAAAATTATGAATATCCTCTTCCTCCTGTCTTCTCGCTGCTATATCTCGCGTTATTTCTTCAGGGTCTTCTTTGCTGCTTTACTTCCTTCTTCCTGCTTTTCCAAATCAAGCTTCTCTAGGCAGTTCCACTCGCTATTCTTCTTGCATTCCGTTCTCTCACGCTGTTTACTCAGCCGTTCCTCCACCTCCTCCCCTTCTCTCACAGCCGGCTATCTTTCTCCAAACCGCAAGTATGTGTAAACAAAAATTATTTTCACTTCTTTTGTGCTTTATAGTCTATCAAATTTCGATTCTTCCTTCAAGATGCCTTGCTCCTGTCTTATTCTATCATCTCAGTCCACCATTTTCATTTTTAATAAAAGTTTTCCTTCCCTTTTTAAGTCCGAAAGCCAGATAAAGATCTTTTACCTCAGTTTGTTCCGTTTGGGTCTTTCGTGCTGCCTCTTTCATTGCCAATTAGCCAAATCTGGTTCTGAAGCTTGGGTCCTGGCGACATTACACCAAACAATGACTCAAAGAGTGCTGCAGAGATGTTAGCTCGTCCTTCTTCGAGAGTACCTCAAAGCGATGTGGGAGATCCTTCATCCAGGACCCTCCCCACTGCCGAGATCTCGCTCTCTCTGGAACTTGTAGCGTTCTGGCTCCTCTCCTACCTGGAGAGGAGTGGCAGCCGGTGATCTGAGCACCTGGCCTGCCCAAAACAGTCACTCTTGACAGTCCAGCTCCCTGGACCGTGTCAGCCCGCCATTAGCCAAACCGGAAGTCTGTCTGCATTCTGTTTTGCTAGTGCTGTGGAGACACATTTGAGTTTTATGGCGTTGTTTAAACCTCTGCAGTTAAAAGTAATAATTTTAATTCTGTCCATCATAGTGTATTAGCATTTAAAAGAATTTCACTGTTAAACACAAATTGTAGAGTCAACCCCAAGAAACAAAGCATTTGTAATGTTAGAGATGCACCTTCCTTAGCTTTACATAACTGAACAGAAGTGTCTGAAAATAAACGATCATTCCAAGGATTAACCTCAACAATACAATCCAGTACCCAACTCCCCCAACAAACAACATCACAAACTTTACTGTCATAACCCTCTGCTCACTTAAAACAAGGAGCAATCACTCCAGAGGCACAAAGTTAGACACTCTGTGCAATGGGTAGAGAGGAGAAGAGACTCTCCCTCTCTATGTCTGGAGGTCCCTAGGAAAAACTGGGAACAGTAATGAGAACCAGGTGATTCCCCCCTCCCCCCACTGACCACAGGACTAATAGTAAAGGATAGAGCTGCAGATAAAGGTAAAGGAGATAAGTCACATAGTGATAGTAGGAAAGGAAAGGGTGGGAACAGAAGAAAAGAAGAAAGCAGCATTAGCACAGCCGGTAGCTGTCTTAGATACTGTACAGAGAAGATCAATGCTGGCTGAAGATGTTGAAAAGTGATATCCGTCCATCAGCAGTGAGATTAATGAGGCCATTGAGATCAATGAGGCCATAGCTCATCGCTTTCAAAGGAGGCAAGAAAATATCGCTGTCTGTCTCAGGTGGTTGGTTTCGTAGGGATCGTGGTCCAGCTTGACCGAGATGAGGGGTTCTGAATGATATCATCATTTGTAGGTTTAACGACCACGTCCAGTGGAGGCAGGTTCAGCTCCTTGAGTAGGGTTGTGCCAGATAGAAGATCCGTCGCATGGAGGGCTTTTCTCTGATGAATTACTTGGAGTTTGGAAGAGGCCACCCATTTATATCTAATGTTAGCATTATTTAGGTGAGTGATTATGGGTTTAAGCTCTCTTCTCTGCAAAAGGGTTTCACTAGACAGATCTTGAAAAACATGAATTCTCTTTCCTTGGAAGAGGAAAAAGCCCTTTTTCCTTGCCTCTTGGAGAATTTTCTTTCTAGTGCGTGTGTCCATGAATTTGACAATAATATCTCTGGAAATGTTTTCTTAAGTTGCAGAGGGAGCCCATTCTATAAGCAGACACTATATTTGGTGCCACAGCATCCTCCAATTGCAACTCCTGTGCTAACCACCCAGCCAAGAAAGCTGTTAAATCAGTGGAGCCTTCCTCAGATTCAGCAAATCCGCGAAATTTTAAATTATTATATTTCTATTCATTCTCCAAGTCCATGATTTTATTTCTCATCCAGCTCTCATTGGCCTGCAGGGTGCGTGTTTCTTTCTGTAGAGACAAACTGAGCTCTAAAGCAGAATCTGCAGTATGAGTCACTTGTTGGAGTGTTTCAGTGATTACTTTTAACTGATCACTCATGGGCTTCAAAAGTCTCTCCATTCTGCTAGCAATTTTATCCTCTAATTGGTCAATTTTATGATTAATATTGGGTTCCTGTACCTGGGTTGCTTCATCAGATGTCTCCACAGTAGTAGTGGCGGCCATCTTAGTTGTGAGACATGATTCTGCTGTGGCTCACTTTCTGGGCTCTCCTGCTGAGAAGTAAGTTTTAACTGAATGTGAAGTCGGCTCCACGGCTTTATTTTTGCTGCCTCCTGTCTTACCCATCTTTATGGCATAAAAAGATCAGGCTAGAAAGCTTTTAAAATGATCGGGGGGGGGGGAATGGAGCCAGGAGCTTGATCCTCACGCATCTGGCATACATGCTCACGATGCCCTGCCCCCCTGTCTGCTGTTCTGATCCCACTCTCTATTGTTCTCACCTCCTGAAAATCTGGCAAACTCACCTTTCCAGAATTCACCCGTAGCTCATCCGAACCTTTCTATGGAACCTGGCAACCCCATATATCAGACAGTATTTGTGCAAGGTCTGAGAAAGTGGAAGACTTGATGGCTAGTTTAGATGGATTGCAAATTTGCAACCTCCATGTTTAGTTCAAGATTTTTCTGTGAACAAGGGCACATGTGATATTTCTAGAAACTACTAGCATTTATTTAACGCCCATACCGGCCTGTTCCGTGGTGTTCCAGGAGATTTTGGCAGGGAAAGGGTTCATAAAAGCACAATATTTTCCTGTTTTCCTTTCAAAAATATTGTCCCCTGGTGTCTTTAATGCTTCCCACTGTTTTTTCTGGTACTGGCATTTCTTTAGTGCCCATTTCGGCCCATTCCATGGTGTTCCAGGACCACTTTGGCAGATAACGGGTTAATAAAAGCATGCCACTTCAGTACTTGCACTGCTAAAATCTTGTTCTGCACTGTCTGTAATGTTTCCTACTGTTTTTTGTGGTACTGGCTTTTCTTTAGTGTCTGTTCCGGCCTGTTTTGTGCTCTTCTTGGAGCATTTTGGCAAGGAAAGGGTTAATAAAAGCATACCACTTCAGTGTTTTCATTTCTAAAAACCGATTCTCTGGTGTCTGCAATGCTTCCCACTTCTTTTTTCGGTAGTAGCATTTCTTTAGTGTCTGTTCTGTGGTGTTCCAGAAGCCTTTTGGCAGGGAAAGGGATAATAAAAGTGTATCAGTTCATTGTTTTCACTTCTAAAATCTTTTTTTCTGCAGTGTCTGTATTGCTTCCCACTGTTTTTTGTGGTACTGGTGTTTCTTTAGTGCCTGTTTCAGCCTGTTTTGTTCTGTTCCAGGAGCATTTTGGCAGGGAAAGGGTTAATAAAGGCATGCTACTTCAGTGTTTTCTAAAATATTGTTCTGGAGTGTCTTTAACACAATCCACTGCTTTGTGTGGTAACAGCATTTCTTTAGTGCCCTTTCCGGCCCGTTCCATGCTGTTCTGGAAGACTTTTGGCAAGGAAAGTGTTAATAAAAGTGTGCCACTTCAGTGTTTTCATGTCTAAAATCTTGTTCTGCACTGTCTTTAATACTTCCCACTGTTTTTTTTTGTGGTACTGGCATTTCTTTAGTGTCCATTCCAGCTTGTTCTGTGCTGTTCCGGGAGCATTTTGGCAGAGAAAGGGTTAATAAAAGCATGTCGCTTCAGTGTTTTCCTTTGTAAAACCTTGTTCTCTGGTGTCCATAATGCTTCTCACTGTGTTTTGTGGTACAGGCATTTCTTTAACATCCCTTCTGACCTGTTTTGTGTTCTTCCAGTAGCATTTCGGCAGGGAAAGAGTTAATAAAAGCATGCTACTTCAGTGTTTTCATTTATACAATCTTGTTCTCCAGTGTCTGTTATGCTTCCCTCTGTTTTTTGTGGTATTGGCATTTCTTTAGTGCCCATTCCAGCCCATTTTGTAGTGTTCTGGAAGCCTTTTGGCAGGGACACTGTTAATAAAAGTGTGCCACTTCAGTGTTTTCACTCCTGAAATCTTGTACTGCATTGTTTGTAATGCTTCCCACTGTTTTCTGTGGTATTGGCATTTCTTGAGCTCCCATTCCGGACTTTGTGCTGTTCTAGGGGCATTTTGGTAGGGAAAGGGTTAATAATGTCAGAGCTGTGGCTAGATAATGTCCTTACTCCAGACTACCCTCTGCAATCAGACAACAGTCCATTGTTTCCAAAAGGTTTTTACTGGAGAATTAGTTCATTATAGTCCACTGGCCTGAATACAATATTCAGGATGGTACATATGCATTGTTATCAATGACAGGCAAAGCATGAGGTACAAAGTAACAGATCCCAGCAGGCCCAACCTCCCCCCATAGTTCTCAAAACAATCCCTTTGAAGCTAGGAAAGAGAAAGTCTCTCAAGGCCGGTTCTTGGTGGAACAGCGGTAGCAAAAACAATCCTTCTCTGTGAGATAGCTGCCTGGGAACCTTGGCACCTGTGAAGAAAGCACTTAAGCACTGAAAGGATTAAAGATGGAGTCGGTTAGGCAAGAACATACATGAGAGCATACTGAACCCGACATTCTGCCCCCTCTAAGATGCTCCCCCCCCCAGGTTTATGTGGATAGCGAGAATGGAATGCTTTAACTAATCTAGAAGCATGAACATGTACAGAATTCACCCACTTATCAAACCCAGAGTCAAAGTCCTTCCACCTGATAAGGTAAAACAGTTGGTTTCTTTTCACCTTAGAGTCTAAAATTTGCTGTCCTCGTTCGAGGAGGCCGAGGGGCTGGATACGCTACTCGTGGAGCGAGAGATGCTAGAGCGTAGTAACAGAGGAGCTGTTTCCTCTCGGTACAGGTCCTTGAGGTTCCAATCCTTGGGAGCCGGGGGAGGCATACGGGTCAAACAAAGGATCCCTGAGCGGGACAGCTTTGGAGTCTGTTTGATCCGGCTTAGGCATTGGAAAAGCGATTGGTAACAAAATGTCAGAGCTGTGGCTAGATAATGTCCTTACTCCAGACTACCCTCTGCAATCAGACAACAGTCCATTGTTTCCGAAAGGTTTTTACTGGAGAATTAGTTCATTATAGTCCACTGGCCTGAATGCAATATTCAGGATGGTACATATGCATTGTTACCAATGACAGGCAAAGCATGAGGTACAAAGTAGCAGATCCCAGCAGGCCCAACCTCCCCCCATAGTTCTCAAAACAATCCCTTTGAAGCTAGGAAAGCGAAAGTCTCTCCAGGCCGGTTCTTGGTGGAACAGCGGTAGCCAAAACAATCCTTCTCTGTGAGATAGCTGCCTGGGAACCTTGGCACCTGTGAAGAAAGCACTTAAGCACTGAAAGGATTAAAGATGGAGTCGGTTAGGCAAGAACATACATGAGAGCATACTGAACCTGACAAATAAAAGCAAGCGACTAGTGTTTTCTCTTCCAAAATTTTGTTCTCCTGCTTCTTTAACACATTCCATTGCTTTTTGTGGTAATAGCTTTTCTTTAGTGCCTGTTCCGGCCCATTCTGTGGTGTTCCAAGACCCTTTTGGCAGGGAAAGGGTTAATAAAGGCATGCCAGTTCAGTGTTTTCATGTCTAAAATTTTGTTCTGCATTGTCTGTAATGTTTTCCACTGTTTTTTGTGGTACTGGTGTAACCTGTTTTGTTCCAGGGCAATATCAAATAAATACATTTATCTAATTTGAGAACTGGGAGAGTTCATGTCTATGACAGTATGATCCCACCTTGTGACACCTGCATTTATAAAAGATTAACAATGAACAAACTTGAGGGAAAAAACCATCTTATTTGGAACAATACAATAATAAAACATATAACAATCATGTAACAAAACAGGCCTGTTTTACTCAAGCAGACCCAGGTCTCAGTCTTTCTGACTTCTGTATGGTGGTCAGTTCCTTGAATTGCAGCAACTTGTAGCTGTACTCTATGTTGAGATGCCTTCTGTTCTTCACAGGAGTCCTATAACATTAATACAGAGTTCACAGAAGGAGTGTTTCTGAGGAGAGAGTGCTTCTCCCTGCAGCTTCAGGCCCTCCAAACTCTCAGGGAAAATTATACATATAATATACGAAGCTGAAGTTGATTCCCTATAAGAGGACATGTGCTGGTGCTGATCCAGTCTCTGGTTCTGGACCTAAGGTCTCCTATGTGGCCTGCCTGAAAAAAACGTGTATTAGGCATTGCTGTGAATAAGAAAGTAGGGAACTATAAGCCCTCTGAAACCCAAAACAATCTTTGGATCACTCCAAAACACACACCCCTGAACTCCAGAGACTGTCCCCTACAAGAGGACATGTGCTGGTGCTGATCCAGTCTCTGGTTCTGGACCTAAGGCCTCGAATGTGGCCTGCCTCCAAGCACCCTGTATTAGACATGGCTTTGAATAAGGAAGTGGTGAAAATATAAGCCCTCTGAAACCCAAAACAATCTTTGGATCACCCCAAATCACACACCCCTGAACTCCAGAGACTGCCCCCTACAAGAGGACATGTGCTGGTGCTGATCCAGTCTCTGGTTCTGGACCTAAGGCCTCGAATGTGGCCTGTCTCCAAGCACCCAGTATTAGCGATTGCTGAGAATAAGGAACTGGGATATAGAAGAGCCCACTGCACCCCCAAATAATCTTTGAATCACCAGAAATCACACAGATCTGTACTCCAGAGACTGTCCCCCTGAAAAGGATGTGTGGTCATGCTGATCCTGCCTCTGGTTCTGGAGCTTCGATGTTTTATTTACGCTACCTCCCAGAAACCTGTATTGGGAACTGCTTCTGTTTTAAAGCAGGCCATGTTTTGGGCCTGCTCACCTTTGGAGCCTGGACTGGAGTGTTAACTTATCCATTTGAGTGCCTGATTGTAAGTGGTCACACTTGCTCTCATGAGCCCCTTCTGCCTCTTCTTGCCATGAAGGAGCTGCTGTCCCTTCAACATCCTCTACCTTCTGGACCTGGTAACTATAATCCCAACTGTGACATAAGTGAAAAAGTTACCCCTCCTCTTGCAAGCTTCTCCTTCTGCTTATTCCCTCCAACTTGCTAGGAGACCATTGTTGGTAACATGATTGGGGGTGCTTCCTAACAATTTTTTTCATCAATGCCATCTCACACTGGTTTTGAAAATGTCTTGGGGGAGGGGGCGTGGCACAGACCTTGGAAGGGATGGCTGCCTAAAGAACTAGCTCCTTCCCCACTCAGCCCCAAGACTGGTTAAAAATACTCTTAATAGTTTCTGACGACTTAGTAATGAAAGGAAAAAGTGTCTCTAATGCCAAGAAAGAAAACAGCAACATTGCAAGAAATTTAAAAGAATACTTTACAAGCACTGAAAACGTGATCCCTTCTGAGACAATTCCAGGAAGGAAAGCAAACATGGCGGTGTCCAATGCTGTGGTGAGCATACAAGACATAGAAATTCCCGATCCTGCTTTAAATGCTTTATTTACAAAATTAGAATTAAGTTTCAAAAAGCAAATCTCAGCCTTAATAAATCCACTAACTGAGCAAGTCACTGACATGGAAAAAACTGTTAAATGCTGTGGCTCAAAAGACAGATAAGGCCCTTAACTTAAATATTTCAATGCAAGAAGATATCCGTGTTTTGCAATCTGAGAATGTGCACGTTCAGGACAGAATTCTCTCACTGGAAATGCAAGCCCGCAGCCTTCATCTAAAATGTAGGGGTTTTGATGAAGTAAACACCCCTAAATCAGATCTTGCAACATTCTTATCAGAATGGCTGGCAACGACCATGCAAATAGAGGAAAGCACAACTCAGATAATAAGTAAGGCTTACAGAGTAGGTCCACCTAACTCTGAAAAGAGGAAAGGTCCAAAAGACATATTGGCAATATTTGTGGATTGGAAAATAAGAAAAAAAGTGCTTGAAACAGCAAGAAATCAAAAAACACTTGGCTATAATGATATGCAAATTACCGTATATACTGATCTGCCAAAAGAAGTCCTGGATAAACGAAAGCAACTAAAACCAATCACTGAGGAACTGCAACAAGCTAAAATCCCCTATAGATGGGTTAATCTTTGCAAGCTGAAAGTCAAGCATAACGGCAAAACTTATCAAGCTGCAGATCAGGAAGAGGGAATGCTCCTGCTGCAATCAATGGGATTAACAAGTGCAATGGAGACCGAAAGCAGCTCACAGAAGAGGAAGAGAAGCCTGCCTTCAACTCCTCAAAAGACTAGCAAGATCCCAGTGAGGAATGCCTGAAGATCTATATCATGTTGGAACTCTAGCCTCTGAATTCGGGAACTGTAATGTTTCTCCTATATGAATATTAATATAAACTATCTTTTGGTCCTGGGGAGGGGAGGGGAGACAACTCTCTAATTTAGAGACAACTCTCTGTCTGGTTATTTTAATAATAATCATGTCTGGTAGTGGCAGGATTATAGAGGGTTGTTTAGCTAGAAGTTAGAATTATATTAAAGTTACTTAGAGCAAACTAACATTTTACTATATTTTAACAAATTAGTTTTAGATAAGGTAATAAGTAATAGTTGGTGATTATTTGTTAGTGTGTGTTGGTTTGGGTGTGTGTGTTCAGATTATTTGTTGTAGATTTTTAAGGTTTAAAACAAATAGTTCTTTCTTATAATATTATAGGTGTTTATTTTAATAGCTTAGAAGTGTTACATTCATAATTCTTAAGCAGTATTAAACGTTTTAACTAATATTAAAGTATAAAAAAGAGTAACTTCATATAGTTCATCAAGTTGATAGGAATTAAATAGCACTTATTGTTAACTATATTTTAGACCTGTTACTTGTTAAGCAGTAGATTCATAAGGACAAACACATTAGGACAAACACAACTGGTTTTGACTATTGAAGTTTGTGAGGTTTGATAATAAGCTATTTGCATATATTAAAGTTGCCTATAGTTCTTCATTGCTAGTTAAATTATACTTAGTGACTCATATAGATTTCTTAGTAACATATATAGTTAACTATATTTTAGATTTGTTATCTGTTAAGCAGTAGATTTATAAGGACAAACATTAAATATAACAACTGTTTTTGATTTTTGAAGCTTGTTTGTGAGGTTTGATAATAAGCTACTTATATATATTAAAGTTACTTACAGTTTTTCATTACTAATTACACTATACTTAGTGACCCATTTAGACTCATTATTAGGGGTGTGCAATTCAGGTTTCTGAAACCCGAAAGAAACCCGAAACAAACTTGTTTCGGGTTGTTTCGGGTTATCCGAAACGTTTCGGGAAACCCGAAACGTTTCAGGTTATCCAAAACAAAATAACCCAAAACATTTCGGGTTGTTTCGGGTTTCTTTTGGGTTTCAAGAATCGCCATTTTGTTTTTGCTAGGCGTTTGCCTTTGCAAGCGTCTAGCAAAATCCTGCTGGAAGCTAAGGCTTCCTGCAGGCTCTTAGAAGAGGGGAGGGGGGGAGAAGGAGTGAGTCACTCACTCCTTCTGTCACCCCCCACCCCTCTTGCAAAGGAGGAAAGGGAATCTGTGCTTTGCCTTGCAAATGCATGGTGCATTGCTAGAATTGCATTGCACTTTGCGTTTGCAAAGCAGTGGAAACAGAGATTCCCGCCAAATTTAACAGGTAGGGGAGGGGGAGCAGGAGGAGGGTGACTGTTTGAGTGTGGGTGGGGTAAGGCAAGGGAGGGGGGACTTTAGGAGTCACCAATCCCACTGCTGCATCCTTCTGCCAGCCAATAGATTCAAATCTTTGGCTGAGGCTGCAGAAGGGGATTTAAATTTGGGGCAAGACTGGTCTGGAACAGTTCTGTTGCTGCTGCTGACCGAGAGAGGAGGAGAGAGACTGCACCTGGAGGACATCTGCCTGGAGGATCAACTGTGCTGGACATCTTGAGAGGAGATCTGGTAAGCCTTTTTTAAATTTTTGTAAATTTATTGATGCTGGGCAATGCGCTGCTGTGGCCTGCCTCTGCAAAAAGATGCTTCAGTTTAGTCTGTCTTGGCATGACCTGGGGGGACAGGTTGGGCAGACAATGTTTGGGGGGGGGGGTTCAGCATTGGTTGTTGTGCTTGCCTTCTTCAATGTTTCCTTTGTCATGCTTGAGTGTGGGGTGGGCTTGATCTACTGTTTCCCAGGCCTAAAAAATGAGTGTGCCAGCTTTGGGCCTACACAGGCCAGAAGCTCTGCTGGGTGGCTTTGGTGCCTTTCTTCTGGCTGGCTCTCACAGTTATGCTTCACAAATTTGAATGGTGTGGGGTTGCTTTGCTGTGTCTGGTCCCCTTCTTCCAAGGCTTCCCACCAGGCTCTCGAACAAGTGTGCCAGCCTCTGGCCTACACACAGGCCTGCTGCTCTGGCTTTGGTGACCCTCTCTGCTAGCTGGCCTGGCACTCACAGTTAGGCTTCACAAATTGGATTGGTGTGGGGTTGCTTTGCTGTGTCTGGTCCCCTTCTTCCAAGGCTTCCCACCAGGCTCTCGAACAAGTGTGCCAGCCTCTGGCCTACACACAGGCCTGCTGCTCTGGCTTTGGTGACCCTCTCTGCTAGCTGGCCTGGCACTCACAGTTAGGCTTCAAAAATTGGATTGGTGTGGGGTTGCTTTGCTGTGTCTGGTCTACTTCTTCCAAGGCTTCCCACCAGGCTCTCGAACAAGTGTGCCAGCCTCTGGCCCGCACACAGGCCTGCTGCTCTGGCTTTGGTGCCTCTCTCTGCTAGCTGGCCTGGCACTCACAGTTATGCTTCACAAACAGGTTGCTGACCGTTCGTGGACCTCTTCTGGACTGGACTGCACTTGGAGGACATCGGCCTGGAGACCTCTGCGTGTGGAGGATCAACTTTGCTGCTGGACAATTGGAGAGGAGGACTGGTAGGGTTGTTAAAAAAAATTTTGAACTTATTGCTGCTGCTGTGGCAATCTGCTAGCATATGCTTTAGTTTGGTCTTTATGGCTTGGGCTAGGGGGGACATTTTATAGTTGGGCAAGAGGACATTGTTTGGGGGTTGGGGGGTTCAGTATTGATTGCTGTGCTTGCTTTCTTTGATGTTTCCTTTGTTATGCTTGAGTGTGGGGTGGACTTGATCTACTCTTTCCCAGGACTAAAAAATGAGTGTGCCAGCTTCGGGCCTGCACACAGGCCTGCTCTGCAGGGTGGATGTGTTGTGTTTTACCGCTGGTTGGCCCTAGCCTTTCGGGGGGGTGCCTTGACTTGACTTGTAGATCAGGGCCTTGACTTTTGGGGGTTGTGTGTGCGGCGTGTGTTACTGACTCTGTTAACATTCCAACTTTCTTGACAGCATCGCAGAGGAGAGGAGGACCAGCTGCAAGACCGCCTGAACATCGCTGGACTGCAGGACTGGTGGTGGTGAGTGAGTCCGGGTTTATATTTGGGTGGGCTTAGGGGTGGGTTCTTGCTAGCTTGGGAGGGGGGAGGCTCATCTTCAGACCACCACATCCACACCACACACCGACACACCACAGAAACATTGTTCCCGCTAAATAGTGTCTTAGGTAGGTAGGCCAGTTGGTAGGTATTCAGTGGCTAATTGCCCTCAATGTAATCGTTAGGGAAACCAAGCCTAGTTTTTTTAAAAAAACTAAATAGGGACTCAGCAGGAAAAGCATTAGTGAGTGAGAGTTAGGTTTGAATTCTATATATATATACAAATTTGGAATAGCTGTCAATAGGCTTCCCATTAGTGCCCCCATAACTAGGGTTCCACTGCCCGTCTCTGGCACCCGTGGTGGTGCCAGGCTGGCCTGGGCATACTAGTGTGTGAGTGTCTAAGGCTGTGTCACCTGTTATTGGGGTTTAGGGCCAGCTCAATTCCGGAGGAATTCAGCTGTTTGGCAGGCTCAGGTTCCCCGACATAAATAGGGTCACTTAAAAAGGCACTAGATTGTTCATCTCCAAGTCACAGAGCCACTAGAAGCACAGATTTAGAGCAGGTAAGTTAGGTCTTGAAAACAAAGTTGACCTTTGTTTTCCCAAGGTTTTCTGATTAGTTAGGGTAGATTTCGGGAGGGGAAAGTATGTCAGAGAGGAAAGCAGAGAGGGGCCCTGGGGGAAAGGCTAGGGAGAAATCTAGACGGGAGGAGGGGAGGGAGAGGGGGACTGCTGTGGCAGCCCCCCCATCTGAGCGGAGGAGGCCCTCCCCTGCGCTGCTGCCGTTCACCAGCCTGGCTTCTGGTGACAGGAAGAGGGTTCGCAAGACTCTCTTTCCTGAGGCAGCTGCTGGAGGGCCACCCCCAACCCAGGTGCGTGAGGCAGGGGCTGGCACTGGGCAGGGGCCTGCTGCTGAGGCTCCTCCTCCTCCAGTGGTTGTGAGCCAGCTGCTGGAGGAGGGGCAGCATGTGGTGTTTCCTGGGATGGACATGGGGCATGTGACTTTTCCATCCCTCACGATCACCCCAGGAACCCAGAGGATGTTGGAGGAACTGCCCGTGAGACCCCCCCTGGGGCGGTCCACCCCAGTTTCCTCTGAGGCCAGCAGCAGGCCTCTCGTGGCTGTGCAGGAGGGGAGGATGCAGGAGGAAGAGGCAGAGACTGTGGTGGAAGAGCCCACATCTCTGCCCCTTCAGCCTCGTCCATCCCCACCTGCCCGGCCGAGAGTGGGACACGGTGTGTCCAGCCAGAGCACCTCACAGGAGGTGCCTCAGGGTGGGCCCGAAAGCACTTCTCCTGTGAAGCGTGGGCCGTCCTGTTACTCCGAAATCTGGAAGCACTTCCAGACAATGGAGGATCCCCGAGCAGCCCAGTGCCTGCATTGTAGGCAGCGCGTCAGTCGTGGCAGAGATGTGCTGCATCTCTCCTCATCTGGGATGAGGTACCATATGAAGAGGCACCACCAGGCGGTGCTTCTTCGGGAGGAGAGTTCAAGTGGCGCCGCACGGCTGCCAGCTAGCCAGAAGGAGGCAGGCTCCTCTGGTGCTCTCCCCCCAAGGGTTCCTGCAGGGAAGGGACGCCAAGCCTCTCTCCCGGAGATGCTTGGTACGCAGGGTCCTAGTGTGCCCAGAGAGGGGATCCGGAGGGCGAGCCGGCGCATCACGCGCCACATCGTCAACATGGTAGCGGTGGATGGAAGATCGTTTTCCATAGTAGAAGACTTCGGCTTCTCAGGGCTGCTCCACGATTTCTTTCCCTGGTACGCCGTCCCTGCTCGCATGACGTTGAGCAGATCGGTGGTGCCCTCATTTTACAGGGCTGCCAGGGACCATGTGAAGGCACAGCTGTCCCGGGTTGCCGGGAGAACTGTGCACTTCACATCCGACATCTGGACCTGCCCAAGTGTGCAGCAAGCGTACCTCTCGCTTACTGCTCACTGGTGGGAACCTGAGGCGGTTGTGGGTGGGGGCCCGGGGGGAGGTGCCTAGCACAGCTAGCCAGGGAAGGATGGGAGACCGCTGGGCCGGCTACTGCAAGGCCTTGCTTCACGCCGAGGTGCTCGACGTGTCCCACACGGCGGAGAACATCGCTGCCACCTTGAGGAGACAGCTGGAAGAGTGGGTAGGCCAGGGACCCGCCACCGTGGGATGCATGGTGACGGACGGTGGCAAGAACATGAGGGCAGCGGCGCATCTAGTGAGCCGAGAGTGCGTCTACTGTGCGGCTCACAAGCTTCACCTAGTGGTGAGAGATGCGCTGGGGTTGGGCTCCTCGAAGGAACCCTTTGATTCCCGGACTCGTGAACTCCAGTTACTGATCCAGAAATGTCGGAGGCTCACGGGTCACTTCTCGCGCAGCGTGAAAGCCACGCACGAACTGCGCCAGACACAGGTCAGGACAGGTGTGCCAGAGCATGCTCTGATCACTGACGTTAGCACTCGCTGGAACTCCACCTGCACCATGCTTGAGCGCTTGGTGGAGCAGCAGGCTGCACTCCACGCGTGGCTCTCCGAGAACCGCGGTGCGAGTCAGGTGGGTGAGTTCAGCCGGGAGGATTGGCTCACCGTCACCCAGACAGTGGAGGTCCTGAAGCCCTTCAAGGACATCACTGTGGCGGTCTCGTCAGACACGGCGACCCTCGGTCTGGTCATTCCCCTGGTGCACACGCTCCAGAGGAATCTGGCCACCCTTGCAGACCGGGTCACGCCCCGTGCTGACCTTGTTCCAGTGGTGCACGCACTAGTGAGAAGGCTGCAGCACGGCATAGCTGCGAGGCTAACTCCTCTCACTAAAGACGAGTCATACCTGTTGGCGACCATGTGTGACCCGCGCATAAAGGACACTTTCGCCGAGTGGGACGGGAACTTCACTCAAGCCAGAGACGGGCTCTGCTCTTGGGTGAGGCGCAGGCAGGCCGAGAGGGGACACCTGTTGACAGGGGGGACGCGAGAGGGGCCCTGCCATGCGGGTCCCTCTGACGCCCCCTCTGCGCAGCCCCCCCCCCCCCCGCGGCCACCACTGGAGTGCCGATGGAGATGGAACTGCTCCGGTGGGCCCTCGTCCCCTCTGGGGTCATGAGGACTGTGAGAGAGGATCCGGTGGAGGCAATAGTCAGGGACTACCTCGCGGAGCCCTGTGAGTCGCTCTCCACCGATCCGCTCAGCTACTAGGCCAAGAAGGAGTCGGTCTGGCCGGACCTGCTTTCATCCCCTCCGACGAGCGTGGAGAGTGAGCGCGTCTTTTCTCATGCGGGCGACATTGTCGGCCCACATCGCACTCGCCTTCTCCCATGGAGAGTCGAGCAGTTGACCTTCCTGAAGGTCAACTCTCGCCTCTTTGATTTCTCAGGACTGGACTTCCAGAGTGACTGAGGTGAGCCCAACTTGTGGCCTGCATCCTCTGCGAGTCCAATCCTTTGGAATCGCGCTCTCCCCTGCATAAAACCCTGTAGACGCAGTTAAAACCGGCCAGTAGAGGGAGGGTGGTTAGGAACCAGTGGCAAAGGGAATCCACCCAGCAATTTGAAAGCCCCCCCCAAGGAAATTCAAAACATCTCCCAGACCCTGTGGGACCAAATTTATTCTGAAAAATAATGCCCCAGAAACATGGATTGCCACTGGAGGGAGAAATAGGTTAGATAGGGATTGCTTAGGTGGGGATTAGGGAATGGGAAAATGTCAGATCCTGCTGTTTTGAATGTTTAAAATGTTTTTCACTGTTGAAATCTTTGTTTAAAAAAAAACCAAAAAAAAAGTTGTAATGCTGTTTTTTCAAAGTTGATGGAATGTTCATGTTTAAAAAAAAAATACCCCCCCCAAAGTTGTAATAATGTTTTTTCAAAGTTGATGGAATGTTCATGTATATATAAAAAAAGAACAAAAAAAAGTTGTAATGCTGTTTTTTCAAAGTTGATGGAATGTTCATGTATAAAAAAAAAACCAAAAAAAAGTTGTAATAATGTTTTTTCAAAGTTGATGGAATGTTCACGTATAAAAAAAACCCCCCCAAAAATTGTAATAATGTTTTTTCAAAGTTGATGGAATGTTCATGTTTAAAAAAAAATACCAAAAAAAAGAGTTGTAATAATGTTTTTTCAAAGTTGATGGAATGTTCATGTATAAAAAAAACCCCCCCAAAGTTGAAAAATGTTACTGTTTGGTTTGCTGGGGCGGGGGGGGGGGGATGCGGGAAGAGTTGGGGATGGGCACCAGCCAATGATGATCTCTCGCAGATGTTTCCAGGTAAATGCTGAGGCTGGTGTGGGGGTGGGGGGAAACCTCTGCAACACTGCTCCAGAAATACCACTGTCCAGTGCCTTGGCAGTGCCCAGTCCAGCTTTTTGTGGCTGAACTGAAAGCATAGCCGCAGGAAATGACATTGGTTCTGCTGGACCTTGTTGCATTGGTTTCCCCCCATTAAGTTTGGTTATGGAGGGAGGGTTGTATGAAGCTATTAGTTATGTTAATCTTGTCTAGTGGGCTTCTTTTTCCATGCCCTGTTGTGCCCTCCTACTATGTAACCTGAATATGTTCAGGTTACATGTTGGGTCTGTGAGGGGCTAATGTGGGGATTTGGGTCTGTGTGTGGCAGCTGGGGGGGAATTGGGTTTGTGTGGGGCAGTAGGGGGTGGACTTTGGGGGCTGAGAGCACCTACTTGGGGAGGCCATGAAATGCATGCAAAATGCCACCCCTGACAAGACAAGCCTCCCCCAGCTGTAGTAGAGAAAAGAGCACCTACTTGAGGAGGCCATGAAATGGCCCCCCCAAGTGGGAGCAGGCTGAGCCTTGGTAGGGGGTGGGAGGAAGGGTGGGAGAAGGGCCCCAGAGGGTTGGGGGGCATTTTGCATGCAAAATGCCACCCCTGGCAAAGGAAACCTGCCTCTTCATTTTTTCCCCATAGGAAATAATGAAGATGAGCAGCAGCAAGCTAACAATATGCTCACCCTTCCCTTTCTTATGCGAGGATAGGGGGACCTGGTTTGGGGGGCCATAACATGGCCCCCCAAAGTCCAATCGGTCTGAAACTTGGGGGGTTATTAGAGAGGTGTTATAGGAAGGTCCCCACCAATTTTGGCTTGATTCGGTGGGAAAATGCCTCCCCCAGGCGTCTGGGAAGACGGAGGCATTTTCCCATTGAAAAAACCAGAAAGAAACCCGAAACAACCCGAAACAAACCCGAAACGCTAAACCCGAAACAGCTAGCCGTTTCGGGTTTTGCTGTTTCCGAAACAGATTCTTGTAAACCCGAAACAAGAAACACGAAACGGTGTGCCTTTGCACACCCCTACTCATTATATAAAAAAAATCAAATTAAAAAATAGTGGGGTTTTTTTTACAGTTAACTGTTTATATAGGCTAAGGTAAATTAATATATTAATAGTTGACAACATTGCTATTGTTAGAGTATTGATAGGTTTTGAATATTTAATTTGTACTGAAATTTACAAACACTGATATACCTTTTTTATTTTTCTCTTATAAACAAAATGACCATATCCAAATTAAAGGCACTCTCACAAAATGTTCATGGTCTCAACAACCCAGTGAAACGAAAAAGGGTTCTGACCTCTCTTGTAAAGACATCTCCAGATATAATTTTACTTCAAGAAACCCACCTCCATGCTAAGGTTGAACTTAAATCGTCATGGCTCAAACACCAATTCCATGCAAAAGGTAGTTCTAAAGCTAGAGGAGTTGCAATACTTCTTTCTAAAAATATTGCATTCATATATAAAGATGTCTTAAAAGATCCAAGAGGCAGATTCATATTTTTGAAAGGTCAAATAGAAGGGCAAACTTATACACTAGCATCTATCTATGCTCCCAATGACAATCAGTTGTGTTTCCTTGAGGACACATTAAAACAGCTGCAACTATTCCAGGAAGGGTCGGTAATAATAGGAGGAGACCTTAACTATATTTCTAATTACAAATTAGATAAAACAAATTCCACTAGCAGAAAACCCAAAAATAATAGAGATGGCACCCCTTTGCCAACATTATTAAATAAATTCCAACTGACTGATATTTGGAGGGTCTTACATGACACAGAAAGGGACTATACATACTATTCAATGAGACATAAAGTATACACCAGAATAGATTATGTTTTGCTTTCATCAGATCTCGTAGAAAAGACACTGAATGCTGAAATTGGATTGATCAACTATTCTGACCATGCATGGGTAGAATGCATGGTCTCCACCAATGAGGCAACAAAGAAATCGAGACACTGGACTTTTGACAAAAATTTAATTTTCAATCTCAGTGCAGTTAATCAAATTAATCAACATATAAGTCAATACTTGACAGACAACCAAAATTCTGACACAACACCATTATAGCGGTACTACGAAGGCAAATAATTGCCTTATCAGCCCATATAAATAAAAACAAAAATGCTCAAAGGCAAGATATCCTAATCAGAATACAACAATTAGAGAAGCAACATAAAGAAACAGGAAACAGGAAAATATATAGACAGCTATTAAATGAGCGCACACTACTAGAGACTTTAGAAATTAATAAAGTATATAGAAATCTCCTATTCATGAAACAAAAATTTTGGATTAAATCCCCTAGAAACCTAAGACACTTAGCATGGAAAATAAAAGAAAAAAAGCATCCAAAGATATTAAAATAATAAGAGACAACAAAGATCAAGTTCATATTAAAGCTCTAGATATAGCAAAGATATTTAAAGACTTCTACTCCAAATTATATGCAACTACTAACCCCAAACTAGATGATATTAAACAATATTTACAGAATCATGAAGGCCTTAAGAAAATTAATAACATGCATCAGGCAATAATGGAAAAACCAATAACAGGACAGGAAGTATTAGACTCAATAAAATATCTAAATAACAATAAGGCATCTGGGCTTGATGGCTTTTCGCCAGAATTTTACAAAAAATGTGCTAATTCCTTAGTTCACTCTTTGGTAAACGCTTGTAATAATATTATATCTTCTGGCATTTTGCCTTTATCTTGGTATGAAGCAACAATCTCACTAATCCCTAAACAAAACAAAGACAAATCCAATCCTAGTTCTTATCGCCCTATTTTGTTGCTAAACACTGATTATAAAATATTTACAGGCATATTGGCTAGACGCCTCAATACCTTTATTGGGGAATATATTCAATATCAGCAAGCTGGATTTATCCCCCAAAGGGACCTAACTAATAATGTTTTCAAAACTTTAAATATAGTATCATACTGTAAACAAAATCACCTAAACTCACTACTACTTTCTCTCGACATAGAGAAAGCGTTTGATTCGCTTGAGATCTCATACCTCTTAGAACTCTTAAAACTCATGAATTTCGGGCACAATTTTCTTCAAATCGTTAAAGCTATATACGCTAAACCCACAGCTAAAATTAAAACAAATGGTGTTGTCTCAGACTCAATTAAACTGTACAGAGGTACGCGGCAGGGCTGCCCACTGTCACCAGTACTTTTTGTTATAGCAATGGAACCCCTCACAGATGCAATTCGAAGAAACAAGTATATTAAAGGTATACAAATTAGCCAAGAAACCCATAAGATAAGCTTATTTGCAGACGATCTCTTATTGTATATTACACAACCAATTAGCTCTTTAAAACATCTGGATGTTGAACTATTTAAATTTTTTAAAATATCATGTTTAGTAGTAAATCAAGTCAAATCTAACATTCTCCCAATCAATTTGACAGAAACGCAAAGAGTGCTAATTGGGCAATACCATAAATATCAATGGGCTCATCCATATTTAACATATCTTGGAGTAAAAATTACAGTAAATCTGAACCTGTTAATACAGTATAACCATATAAGTAAAATTAAAGAAATTAAAAGAGACATAAATACTTGGGAAAAGCAAAACCTTAGTTGGTTTGAACGATTCAACCTGATAAAGTCATTTATCTTTTCTAAATTGCTATTTTTGTTTAGATCGCTTCCCATTTATATACCCAGAAGGTTGCTAAAGCAATGGCAATCAATGCTTAATCAATTTCTTTGGCAATGTAAGACCCCAAGGATAGCTTTCAAAACGTTAAGGAGGAAAAGAACACAGGGGGGATTTAACTACCCAGACTTGGAAATCTACAATACCACTGCAAGACTAGTTAATCTAATACAAATAATCCAAGACAAAGGACAAACAGACTGGATTAAAACTGTTAACATCGCACAACAGGAAAGTACAATTCAAGACATGATATGGAAAAGAGCAAATCAAAGGCCTGCAGATATTTGTCACAACCCTTTTTTTTAAACAATTCTTGAAACCTGGGACAAGTACAGAATTAAACTAGTACCAACTATTTCACGCTTTGCTACTATTTTTTCACAAGAGGGACCTCCAAGTTTCTCTTTGATTAACAAATCAGGAAACAGAGATCAACTTAATAATCTCCGCCTAATAGATATTGCATCTAAGACGGGTCTAAAGGAGAAGCATAAGTTGGAAGAAACTATAGGAAAAAATATACCTTAGTTTCTTTACTTTCATTTTATTTTTTCTAAAGATATTAAATTAAAAGTATTAATGAGTAAACAGAAAACTGATTTTGAACAGCTTTTGGATACACAAGGATTTGTGCGTAAGGGTCTAATCTCTAAGATCTATAATCTACTACTTCATGCATTAGACACTAAAGGCCCAAGTCCACACTTAAGATGGCAGAAAGAATGCAATATTAATATTTCAGAAAGCGATTGGAAACAACTTTGGAACTCAAGGCTATTAATACTACGCTTCAATCTTACAAAATTGTTAATTTTTGGTACCTTACACCCCAGAAACTATCTAAAATTTACTCAAAACAGTCCCCTTTATGTTGGAAACAATGTGGGAATATAGGTAGCTATTCACATTGTTGGTGGTAGTGCAAACGTGTTGAAGAATTTTGGAACAAGATCCTAAATCAGATACAGCTTATTACTATATATGAAATACCTCTAAACCCAGAAACTATTTTTTTAGAAATCTGGAATGATCAAAGTATACCTTCCATTAGAAGAGACCTAATTTTCACATTGCTTCAAGCCTCATTAGCCCTATACTGGAAATCAAAAGAAATCCCTACGATCAACACCTGGTTTAACAAAATTTGGGATCTGCTTTTAATGGAAAAAATCACAGAAAAATTGTATCTCCAAATTAACCCCACGGGTATCTCAGACGTCTATACTAAATGGGAACCTTTTCTAGAATTCCTTTCTAAAAATGAGCTTTTGTTAACAAAATTGCCCTATCAAGATATCCTAGATATGGAAATGTGGGGTTTGTGGTAGTCTTACCCAGATAAAGTTCTATTTAATATTGCTTTTGCTATAATAACATTTTACTTGTTAATTTAATGTAAGTTAATAACTCATAATATGGTTACAACGAACTGTTTTAAATATCTGTCGAAGTTTGTTAATGTTATGTTTTGTGAGTTATATGTTGTAAACTAATTCAAAATTAATTAAAAAAAATTTAGAAAAGAAAAAGAAAAGAAAAAGAAAATGTCTTGGAAAACTAGACTGTCAGATCCATCTTTTGAGGTCAGAATCATTGGTGCGTTCATAGAATATCATCCTTATCTACAGAAAGGAGATTATCGAAAGCCCACATCCATTTGGGGACAATTTGCAAGTAAGCTATATGCCACATAGGAGGCCTCAGCTCCAAAACTAGAGACTGGATCACAACCAGCCCATGCGCTGTGGTGGGGGACAGTCTCTGGAGTTCAGGGGTGTGTGATTTGGGGTGATCCAAAGATTATTTGGGGTTGCAGGGGGCTTATATTTTCACCACTTCCTTATTCAAAGCCATGTCTAATACAGGGTGCTTGGAGGCAGGCCACATTCGAGGCCTTAGGTCCAGAACCAGAGACTGGATCCAGCACCAGCACATGTCCTCTTGTAGGGGACAGTCTCTGGAGTTCAGGGGTGTGTGATTTGGGGTGATCCAAAGATTATTTGGGGTTGCAGGGGGCTTATATTTTCACCACTTCCTTATTCAAAGCCATGTCTAATACTGGGTGCTTGGAGGCAGGCCACATTCGAGGCCTTAGGTCCAGAACCAGAGACTGGATCAGCACCAGCACATGTCCTCTTGTAGGGGACAGTCTCTGGAGTTCAGGGGTGTGTGTTTTGGAGTGATCCAAAGATTGTTTTGGGTTTCAGAGGGCTTATAGTTCCCCACTTCCTTATTCACAGCAATACCTAATACAATTTTTTTCCAGGCAGGCCACATAGGAGGCCTTAGGTCCAGAACCAGAGACTGGATCAGCACCAGCACATGTCCTCTTGTAGGGGACAGTGTCTGGAGTTCAGGGGTGTGTGATTTGGGGTGATCCAAAGATTGTTTTGGGTTTCAGAGGGCTTATAGTTCCCCCACTTCCTTATTCACAGCAATGCCTAATACAATTTTTTTCCAGGCAGGCCACATAGGAGGCCTTAGGTCCAGAACCAGAGACTGGATCTGCACCAGCACATGTCCTCTTGTAGGGGACAATCTCTGGAGTTCAGATTTGTGTGAGTTGGGGTGATCCAAAGTATTTTTCTGCTGCAGCTGCACCCCTTTCTTCTTATTGAAATGTTCTGGGGGCATCCTATTTTGAATCTGTTTACTCAAGATCTGGGTTTTGTAGGATGACCCAGTATAGGTCCACTTAGAGTGCTGAGTCTTCTGAATATGGAGGTGTATAATATGTGCCCCTGCAAACTTCATTTTGGAGTTATAGCTTTTCAGTTTTCCCACAATATTTTTCTTTGGCTTTGCGAATAACGAATAAGGAATAAGGAACTGGGAACTGGGAACCAACTTCAGCTTCGTGTGGGTTTCAAACTTTCTGTCTTCTTGTATCTACCTTCTTGTAGAAGAATTTTGTGCAACCCTTCAGCTTCATTTTTTAAAGGTTTGTGATCCTTACTAATGGTGTGTAAAATGAAACAAATGAGGCAGAAATAAAGCTGGAAATCACTGTTTTGTTTCATTAAAGCAGATTCCAGAACAGTGGACCAAATCTGGGAAGCCAAATTACAATGACACCCTCCCATGAAAAAGTGAGTTTTGTTTCATTTTGGTTTTTATCTTGCAGAGGCAGCAGCATCTTGTTTTATTTTCTGGCATTCTCCAATTGGATCCCATGTGGAGAGAGCCCTTACATTATTAATTAACTTTGTTGGTGTGAAGGGGAAATACACACAAAAGCATCTTCCCCCCACATCGCTACCCAAGCCATCTGGGTCTCCCTGCCAATCGAGTCCTCACAAGGGGAGATTGCTCCCTGCCTATTGGCTCTGGAAATATTTGGAAGGGGGATTGTGCAGACTTCCATCATAGGCTGCAATTCTAAACACACTTCTCTGAGTGTAAGAACTATTGAATAACATGGGAGTTACATCTGTAGACCTGTTTAGGGGGGAATATGCATCTTGGTTTGTTTTGCAATGCTACCCAAGCACTGATCGCTCCCTCCACCCCCATCCTGGCCACTGGGACAAATCAGTTGCCGTAAGGAAAACTGCTGCTGGGGGTGGGAGGGCGTGCAAATTGTCCATTCAGTCAAACTTGATAAAAACCCCAGATCTTCTTATCATGAGTTTTGTCTCCGTTCTTTGCACTGAGGGCTTCCAGGTTCTTTGGGGCAGTTGTTTAAGCACTTAACAGCACCAAAATCACACACAATGCACGCCTCCCTCTAAACCATTGATCCACTGAGTTTTTCTGCAGTTACACTACACACACAACAAAAATGGACCCTGAAGATGGCGAGAGTCAGCAAGTGCACACTATGGTGGGAAACTGTCTGTCAAAGGGGCAGTGGGGTAGTGGTGGCAATAAAAAATCCTGCTTCATGTGTACTTTTTTCTTTTTCTATAGTTCCAATAAATTATTACCTTTGCATCCTGCAGTTGCCTGTTGGTGCCATGTATCCTTGTGCTTTGTTCCCATGATGAGGGGGTATTGTTGCACTAAATGCCGCCAATCTCCATCACCCAAGAACAGGCAGGCAGCCCGCATGATTGTCTGTATCCTCCCCCTCATCTAAAAAGACCTCTGTTTTTTTCCATAAGTTTTCTTTTGCTTTAAGCAGGCAAGATTGTTTTTGAAAGGGCAGAGTAGTCGAATGGCTTGCAGGACGGGGGGGGGGGGGAGCAATCCCAGACAGGTCTACTCAGATATAAGGTCCATGGGGCTTACTCCCAGGGAAGTGTCCTTAGAACTGCAGCCTGTAATTGAAGTCTGCGCTTTCTGCCTTCCAACCATTTCCAAAGCTGATAGGTGGGGAGAGGTCTTCTCTTGCAAGGCCCTGATTGGTAGGGAGACAATGCCATTTCCTGGGTAACAATAGGGGGGAAAGATGCACTTTTGTGTATTGCGCACATTTCCTTTTTTTGCCAACAGAGTTAATTAATAACGCAAGGGCTCTGAGTTAAGAACCGAAATGAAACAAACTTTTTGGTGGGAGCGTGTCATTATAATTTGGTTTCCCAGATCTGGCTCACTATTTAGGAAGCTGCTTCAATGAAAATAAGTATCAATTTCTAGGTGTGTTTCCAGCTTGGTTTTTTCCCCTCAATATGTGATCCTTGTTGTGGTAAAATAGCAAGTAGGGAGAAAGGCTTCTGTAATATAGACAAACAATCAGGCTTCAGTGAGTCACATTATGAACTGATTCTAGAGAGGCTAATTAGTTGCAGTCTTGTAGCATTGTCTTGTAGCACTGATGCTTGTCTTGTAGTATGTGTTATAGCATTGATGCTAATTTATTGAGGCATATATTTTATGAGCTGGAGCTTGCTGTTTTCTGATCTACTCAGCAACGTCTTTAAGCATTACATTGGAAAACATCAGTCTTTAAAAGAGGCTCTCCCAGAGACTGGGTGAGTGTTGGCTCACATGAAGCCCTGAATACAACTTTATGATTATAATAGAAGAGTGGGGGTGGGGGGGAAGCATATGGGTTAGAGATGCAATTCCCTATAACAGAAGCACTATCTTGAGAAAAGACATCTAGATCCCAAGGAACAACTGACTAACAACAGTGTCATTATTGCACTAAAAACAATCTTTTGGGAAAAAAGTCTTTTTGTGTAAAGCTTTTCATGGCCCCAACGAGCTGCTAAGGAAGGACTTGAGAAATGAAGACCTTGGACAGGAAAATGCTTTCCCTTTGCTTAGTGTGTGCAGTTGAAGCTTGCTTGCCAAGTTTGCAAAAAAACTTTGCAAAGTTTTTTGCTGATAAAATAGCATGAATATGTTCTGATATAGATGTCAGCTGTAATAGAGGTGGACGGAGGCGAAGAAATGCTTCATTCATGGTCTGATTCCCTTGTGGACCATTTTGATAATTTATAATGATGGGCCTTCTGCAGGTGCGAACTTGCAAATGGCTAAAACAACAGCTTCCCATGCATATGCATTCTTTGTAGAGGCCTGCAACTTATGGAATGTCCCACCTGAAGAGATCAGAAAAGATCCCATTCTACCAGCTTCTTGCAAACCATGCAAAACCAAATTTTTTCAAGACAGCTTTCATATACAGTAGTAGGGCTATGCTGTAAAGAAATAGTTTAAAGAGGTGCCTTGATGTAGAGATAGGGACTATAGACTATTCAACTGTGCACTGACAATTACTATCATTTATTATGTCATGCCAAATTGCTTATGTTTTGTTTCAACATCAGCTCTGTACCAGATTTCTGCAATCTGTACCCTATTGATCATATTGAATTACACTGTGTAATCCACCTTAAGTCTCAGTGAGAAAGACCAATTATAAAAAGTGAAAATAAAATTCTAGTGTGCCCAAGAAATGAGAACTCAGTGGAGCTATATGAATACTAATAGGCTCAGTTCTCAAATTTTCACTGGGAATCCCCCTCCATACATATAGTATTACTTGTCCTCTACATGGTTGCTATGGACTCACAGGAGGAAAGTAAAATGCTATCCCTTGGGAACAGTTTGTTAGTTCCAGTTGCAATCAGGCTCTAATTGTCCTGATTCTCACCTGTCTTGGTGAGAAGACTGTGTCCTTTGGGTGTCTGCAATGTGCAAGTCCTCTGTCTACACACATTCTACCTGTCATAATGCTAGGTATTTTGCTAGTTCCAAAGATAGGCAAAAGGATCTTCCATGAACACCTTTAGGAAATCAGTCACCTGGCATACATGCAATACACAGACATTTTCCAAGCCATGCACACAGGCTAACTGAATGCATAACTTTATTAAATAAATGCTTTGTCATGAGAAAAGACAAAGATCAAAGAGTAACATAAATTATAAGTTGAATAAATAGTATACAGCAATCTTCACTTTTTAATAAAATGTGAGATTCTTTTTTTTCTTAAAGTACAAAAGGCTAAACAGAGCATTACACTCCTCATCCATGGTCAGTTTTTCACAAACTGCTTCCCCCCCCCACCGGTAAGAGTACGAATATTCTTGTTTACTGCAAAAGAAAAAAAAATATCCACAGAGCTACTGTATGTATGTAAAGCTATTAAAAGCTACTGTAACATGTGTTGTGAGTATTTGCATAATGATAAAAACCAGGCAGGAAACTCGGAATCTCGTATGTCATTAACTGTACTAGTGTGGGTGATTACTCCATTGTAGAAGAGCGGTCCCCTGTAGTGGTATAGGCGGGGCTTAGAGTGGGCGGAGTTGGAGGTGGAGTGATGCGAGGCTCCCTGGCCATTAGCCAAGATGGTCAAACCAGGAAGGGTAGCTTGGGCTAGCAGTGACCTGTCAACTGCTTAAATATAGATGCTCTGTTAAAAGAGGGGGGGGGGAGAGGGAGAGACAGGAGATGAAGTGGAGAAATAGTGCAATATGCTCTTGTACTAGTGGTTTCAAAATAAAACTGCCCACTGCAGCACTGACAAGGAATATCTCAGCCTGAAAGGAGGTCTTTACTTCCCCATATTGTTTTTCATAGGGAACATAAGCCGCAGTGAGGCCCTCGAGATTTTCATATGCTCCTGATTCCCACCCCCATCTCAAAATTTTGAAAAGTGAACGTCATGATGGAGACTGGAGCTTACCAATATTTTATTCAACACTTTGTGAAAAACAGCCTCCAAACCTCCCTAACCCTCTCTGCACTGTGTACAGTCTCTGAAGGGAGCATCCCCCACTGCTTTGTCTTCAATTTTTTTTCTCATCACCTTTCATCCTGATTTGCTACTTAGGCAGAAAGACTCTCGGCTGGAAAGAAATCAAATGCCTCCAATGAACCTTTCGGCAACAATGAGAGACTATCCTGAGCACTTTTGCACTTGGGTAATATCCATCTCCAGTGGTTAATAATAATCGAGTTCTCTTGGGGAGCATGGCTATGTGAGAAGATATTTAAGTGCCTATAGGCCAACCAGAGGCAAGGAGGGAAGGCTGTTTGAAGTACAGCACGTTTAAAATGTTGGTGGCTTTGTTTCAAAAACAGTTGAATTCAGCAGTTTTTAGATGCTGGTTTGTGTGATCTAATGGGGGCTAATATTGAGATCGTTGAGAATGGATTGCTAAGCTACTTTGCAATTAAATACTGGTAGGTAGATAAAAAGAGTCATTCCATGTTGGATTCCCTCAGAACTTGTACTTGCTTGAATTCAAGCATGTTTATTCTCTGTAGACTCTTGCATTACACTTCGAAAACTACAGGTTAGGAAATGGGCCTATCTTTGATATTCATTTAGTTATGAAGATCTGTTGACAATTATAGATTATTGTGATCAATGTGGCGGCTCAAGTTCTTTTTAGAGGGGCCAAGTGCGAAGTTAAAGGCCCAGAAGCCAGCCAGCCTGAGTGGCCCCGGCACTGGGTCTTGGCTCTGCATGCTCCAGGCTGCCAGTGGCCCTCCTGGGACCTTCCGCATGCAAAGCAGAGGTTCTTCCACTGAGCCACTGCCCCTCTCCAACCTACTTTCCCCATCCCTGATTCTTAGCCTGATATCTAGCTGTAATTACATCTTCTACAGCTGTTGCTTTCCACGCGCCTTATTTCATTGCTGTCTTTCTAAGCTGTTTGCTTGTGGTCAAACTCAGCACAGGCCATGCCAGTGGTCAGCTTGAATCTTCTTAATGGCACAACAGGCTGTCATCCTACTTAACCTTGCTGCTGGCATGAGCCCTACGGAACTCTACACCTGAAGCAAACAACTATCAGCCTTTGAAAAAGTCTTTCCTGGTCAACTGTGCAAGAACCATCTTCTTGATAAAGGGCTTTTAAAAATAAAATAAAAATCCCTACAACAGTGGCAGTTTTTCAGGATTAGGTACGGCAAGAATCCTGCCTTTCAGATGAAACTGTCCCCAGAGGTCTCGAGTCTTTGAGAAAACTCTTGCATGTGAGCCTGCGAGGGTCCTGCCAGATGGTAATATTCCCTTGGGGCCACTCCTCCTTATTACTCCCTGTGTGCCAGGGAAGGGAAGTCAAATGGCTCTCCCTGTCCTGAAGATCTCTTTACTTTCTATGCAGGGAAAGTTTTTCAAGTTTCAGGAAACAATATTTATAAAGAAAGAAAGCATTTGGGAAAAAATAAAATGTAATCTAAAAAGGAAAGAAATTAATTCAAGATGGTTTTTATGGAAGCCAGTCCTAAAGTATCAAGATATTATCTCTCTTGGAAGAAATGGGATTTTTAGCAGAAATCTTTCATCTTATGCAACTGAGGGCATATCTACAACACAAACAAATGATATAATAGTCATTTCTTCTTTCTAGAAAACCTGGGAACTGTAGTTCTTTGAGGGAAGCTTGGCATGTCTACCAAAGAATTTTCAACACCTCAGCAAAATAGAACTCCCAAGTTTTTGTGTGTGAAGGCCATGACAATTAAACAAGTATAAATCCATTATAAGCTTGTAGTGTAAAATTTGCCTTATTTTCTTTCCTTATGAGCCCAGAAGAATTCTTGCTCCATTATAAGCCGTATAGATTTTATGTGTACTTTTCTCCCCCTTCCTCCTCTTCTTTGGACAAGTGGTGTGCATGCATATTTTGAAATCACAAGCTGTGAAATTCCTGCTTCTCCCCAGTCACAAATTATTCTGTCTTGGATACTTTCCACATATCCTCTAGAGAAACACAGTGTGTTCACCTTTGAGTGAACAAAATGGTTCCAATCCCTCTTTGGGAGAAAGGGGCCATTCAGGTAGTGAGGAGTCCCCTCTTGTTGTGGTCCATGAGGCAAACCAAGGAGCTCAGCTTGGCTAATAGGATCTGGTTATTAGGATAGTTCATTCTGGGATGCCCAAGATACTCTAGTAAAAGTCCAAGTAGCTATTCTAGTGCCACTGTAAGTCTCTCCTTGGAATACTGGCCATTATCCCTGTACATAAGAAACCTATGAATGCCATTTGAGCTATCCCCACGATCTTCCATGGGGAAGGAAAGAAGTATACAGGACTTTTCCCTGGTATAAATTTCTGGTCAAATGATTTGTCCACTCACAGATAAGAGTTATATAGAAAGTCAGTGCCAGAAAGAAAATCATTAAACAATTTCTTTCTCCTTAGAAGATTGCATGGATAGCCCAGACACTGGACACGGATCTCTTACACATATTTCAGGATTATGGCAAAAATGCATCTCATATCCCTAACTGTAAAACCCCTTCCTGCCACCAGTAATAAGAATCCACACCTTTCCTCCACATTTTAGTAGTAGAGAAGACCATTCAGGAACCCTTGTAGTACAGTAATATTCCTTTGTCCTAAAAGCAACTTTGACCTCCCATCATTACTGCCAGCTCAGAAGACCTACTAGGCAAGAGTGGGAGGCTTGACTTGGTAAAGGTTATTGTTCTGATTATATGAGCAGAACAGTTTCCCCGGGGCTTTTTCCAGACAATTGGAAAAGGACAACCAAATAATCCAATCAACCAACCAACCAACCTGCACCCAAATGTAAGAAATAAACAAAGGAGCTTTTCACTTTTCCATGACCTAAATAGGATTGGGGTGGGGGGAGCCCCAGCTGTTATGGTATCAAATGTCTCACTCAAAGCATGGTCCTGTTTTTGGACACAGAAATGTGTGTATTCTCACTGTTGAGGGGAAAAGATAAATATCTGTCACTGCTGCCAAAGTCCTAGCGGTGATGGAATATTGAATAGTGCTGTATGATGTATTGTCGAAGGCTTTCACGGCCGGAGAACGATGGTTGTTGGGGGTTTTCCGGGCTGTATTGCCGTGGTCTTGGCATTGTAGTTCCTGATGTTTCGCCAGCAGCTGTGGCTGGCATCTTCAGAGGTGTAGCACCAAAAGTGCTGTATGAATTTCTTGAAATCCAAAAGTGAACAGGTATTGCTATTTAACATCTAAGAGAAAATTGAAAGACAGAATAGGTTTTGTTTGGATTGCTGAAGTTTGGGTTTAATCTACCCAACTAATTAGAATTTGAAATGTTTGTTTTGGGGGAAATGTTAATTTCCTTCCCAAATGTCCCGGCTTCTTCACAAAAGAACGGCATTTGCATACCCAAATGTGAAAAATCTCCCTTCTAAATTTTGATACAGATATCCAGATTTCCAGCAGTGAGCCCTTCAAATCCCTGGATAGTCCAGGTATTGCTTGTTTTAAACTTTACTCTGAGGCCCAGTTGGACATTACTGGCAGTGAAGGGGTAGGAGCAAAACCCACCAGTCGCTTTCATGCACAGCAACCATTCTATCAGATTCCTTATTTCCCTTTTAACAATTCTATTGTGTTGTGCGTTGTGATTGTCCTTCCGGTTCTCCTAATATCAACTCTCTTTCCCGATGCTCAGCAGGCAGCAAGCCTTCTCTGTCTGCCTACAAGGAAGAAACAGTCTCTCTCTCCATGCTTCTGATTAGCACGTTGTCTGGGAGGGCTTACAGCCAGCCACACTCGTGTTCGTGAGTCCTTTGGAGCCCTTCTCCAGGAGAGAATGACCTCCAAGAGTTCCATTCCTTTTTCACTCTTGGGCAGATTGGAGTGTCCCAGTGCTGCTTCATGGCTACTATTTCATCAGTGCCTCCAACTCTAGGAATTTGATGGACAGCATTCCTTTGCTGATTTGTTTTCTTGCTTTCTCATTCATTGTTATGGGCATAGGAAAGACCCTTATCGTGGCAGTGTCCATGACAATATATGAAGGAGTTAAAAAACTTTTTTTTTTTTAAAAAAAAGGCTTTTGTGGTCTGCCCAAGCTTGAATGTAAAAGTTGTCAAATTAATTGTTTTGGCCAACCTTTATGGGCCACCTGTTTGTTCTCACAGCTAGAGTTGTCATAGGGCTCCCTGCTCCCCAGAGGCTTTGTACCTTTAACATTGGCACAACAGTTCGAAATTCAACAGGTAATTGTTTTTCCACAGCACAGTGATAAGAAGCACACATACTGAATTTCTGTCTTCCATACAGCTGTTGAAACATCCGTCAGGAAAAATCTAGAGCGACAACTCTACTCGCAGTCAGTTACTCAAGTACACTTTGAAAGAGCAGAAGCTTCTCTCTGCAGAGACTCTCAGATATTTTTAGATACAAAGGAATTTTTTGTGGGACAAGTTTACATTTACGTTTTAAGGGTATGTGTAATTATGGAACTATCTTCCTCAAATTGTCCTAGTGCAGGATAACTATGTAGGATACTTGAGGGTGAAATACGGTTCGTGTTTTTCATCCTCATTCTTGCAGTAAAAGATAGAGGAGGCAGAAATTTCTAACCCACTTGAGTGTGGCCGTCTACGGGTTCATTTTCAAAAGCAATGATGCTTCTCATATTTGCAGGAGGTCTGACTCAGTGTTGTTTCAGCTAGGGCCCCAATCCTGCAAATGTATGATTTTGACATTCTTCTACTTATACACATAAATTTGAAGAAGGTCTGAGAAGCTTCTTGCAGGATTAAAGTCAAATAGCTCTGCTTGTAAGAAAGGACCTTGTTCAACAAAAGTAAATGCACTTATATCTATCTCTATTTACATTAGAATAGGGATGCACAACAACCTCTTAAATATTCAGGTCAAACCTCTTACTTACTACCTTGGAAAAAGTCCTATTGGGAACAGAAAGCTTTTGAGTTGACTTCTAACTGTTGCTTTAATTTGTCCTGCCTGTTGTACATTCTTTTTGCTCCGATACACTTGCTTTTCATGAAAAGGAGCGAGAGTGAGAGACAGAGAGAGAAAAGAGAGGACTGAAGTTGAGTCTGTGATGGGAGAGCAAGGAAACAAAAAATGAAAGAAATTTTAAACCCCCCTGACAGACCAGAATACCAAAAAGACCTGAATAGTGAAAGTCCTTCTTGTCCTAAGTTTCTGCTTGTAAAACTAGCTCATGTCTGAAATGTGAAGGGTTTATACCCGCAACATTAAAAGAACAGTAAGACAATTCAAGTGCTTCTGAGAGCTTCCTACATTGATGCTGTCAGAATGGACTTGGGGCTGCTTGCAAGTAAGGTGGCCTGTGGGATTCTTGAGGGCCATGGTCTAAGGGAGCTGGCTGGCTTGTTGTCATCTTTATCTTTTTTTGGCTTAATGTGTTGCCTTTTCTTTTTTAGTCTTTTGCTGTTGAGAGGAGTAGACAATGTGCTGTAGATTCCGAGGTTCTCAGATTCTTAATGAGAGTAAAGGAATCAGTCTCCTGGGGCGTCACGAGGTGTAGGCTGGGGATAGAGAAAGGCTCTGGCAGAGAAAGGCAAGAGGGACATTCATTCAGTGTTGCCGCTGTCAAAGCTGTGACACTGGAGGTCTCCAGTTACATAATCACTTCCTGGCAGCTTCAGTCCATACTTGTCCACGCACCAGCAGAGCCCACGTTTTCGGCCCTTGGATGGCTTGCACTAGGAAGGGAATGAAAGTGACAACAGTAAGCAAAGGACAGCATAAACTTGAGCTGAGGGTGGGTGAGGCGATCATTAGCCTTCTCCTTTCCCTTGGGAGAAGACATTTACTTCAGAAGAAACTAACTAGGTCATTTATAGACCTGGAGGATAATGCACTAAATAAACCAGAACCCATAATGAACAGGATATGGCTGGCCTAAGGACCAGAAACAGCAGCAATTTCACAGAATCCTAAACAGAGTTACGCTCTTCTAAGCCCATTGAATTCAATGTACTTAGAATGTTACTGTTAAGGATTATACTGTTACTCCATTATTTATAAACAAGGATAACAATTCTCTCTGACTCTTACATGCAGGCAGCACTTCACAAATGAGGTAAACTCAGAGTAATCCTGTTTTTTTAAAGGGAATCCCTTTGGGATTACTTCCTAGAAAATGGCTAGAGGACCTCATGTTGTGGGATTTTACACACATCACACTCCTAAAATAATCCTGGTTATTTCTAGAGACACCTCACCAAAGTAAAAGACACAAACATGTCCTAAAATCAACTTGCATACGTTAAAAATTCTCAAAGAACTTGGACCACTGTGAGCACTGTGGTTTTTGTACACTTCCAGATAGCCTTAATGCTCTGGTTTCATTTTCCTTAGTTTCTTTTCATCGTTTCCTCACAGCTTTGTTGTCTCGCCCTTGCTACCCTGGCTTTTCTTTTCTGTTCTTTCTGAAACCTGTTTTCCCCTGATCTTTTTTTCTGAAATTCCCTGATTGCATTTTTTTTGCCTCTCTGTAATGCCTGTCCTATTTCTCATGGCCCACCTCACCATTTGTTGTGAGCAGTGGGTAGTGCACTTTTTAAAAATTGCATACTAGCGATGTGTCAAAACAGCAATATACCATGCATGTGTTAAATGGATCGGGATGGCCAATTAGTACACCTATGAACACTTGTCAAAAGAGCAGTAAACAATATTAAGGTACTTTAAAGAGCCTCAATAATAAACTTCCAAATCAACATCACTTTAGTCTTGTAACTAGCCATGATCATAGATCTGCTGTATTCTTTAGCTACTGTCCATAATTCAAAAAGGGACCAAAGGACTGCACAGCCAATGAAAACAACCAGTAAAACATGGGAGAGTAACTAACCAATCAAAGCCCAGATGTATACACAAAGTACAATTTAGAGGTGGGATTTAGCGGAGGCAACTGATTCAGAGCCAAGCTACAAGTGACGAATTACACTTGCCTGGCAAGTGAACAGACTCACTTGTATTCCGCCCTGTTCACTTGCCATTCACTTGCTCTCCACTTGATCAAGTGGAGAGCAAGTGAATGGCAAGTGAACTGGGAGGAATATACGCGAGTCTGTTCACTTGCCAGGCAAGTGTAATTTGTCACTTGTAGCTTGGCTCTAAGTGAGACAGTGCATGCTCGATGCATTGTGTTTGACAGAATGCACCATCTCAACAATGCAAGGGCATGAAAAATCCTTTTAAAAAATCACCCTAAACCGAACAGTCCATAAAGGAAAGCAGGACACACATATGGGGAAGGTCCACATAAAAATCAGCTGTGTAGAAAGACCCTCCCAAATGTGCTGTGACTGGAGGTGCCCTGGATGACAATACCAATCAGCGCTGATGGCTGGAAGAGGCCACAGTCTTTGTTTATATTTTGTCAACAAAAAACTATTATTAAATGGCTGGGCGCATTAGTCCAAAAGTGAATAAAAGATTCCTCCTTTGCTCAGATGGTAAAGTATATTTTGATATCAGGAGGTGCTTATACCTGTTTCCTTTTGTAGAACCCTTTCCTGTCACAATTCGGAAGATGGACAGCCCGGGGGATCATTCGCTGGCTAGATTTAAGCTCCTGCAGGGATGCTTCCATCTGTCTACGACAAGGGCCCTGAAAATGATAAGCAGAAAGAGAAGGGGGGGCGGGGAAGTAAGGTTCTGGAAGTATATGATGCTCAGAGACCATGTAATGAGCAAGATGAAAGACTAAGTTCCCAAGAAGTTCAGATGAACCAGAATGTTAAATATACCACTGAGCAGGGTGCAGCAAACTGGGAATGTCCCCTTTCATCTGAGACAGTAAAGTGTGCCTGGCCTAGTGCCTGAGCTGAGCCCTTCTAAAATTTCTCACAGTTAGTCACATGACAAGGAAAAAGCAGCCAGGTTTCACATCTATGAGGACATTTAAAAATATTGATAGTCTTCCTGTCATTATGAAGACCAAAATAGTTCTGCTTTGTATATAAAACAAGAGATTTCAACTGTAAGATTAGCACAATGACTAGAGGAAGTCTGCTTTCATCTGTGGATCTCTAGGAAAGCCTCTGTAGGCCTTCTTCAGGGTTAGTGATGATCTGGTTTTATTGGTGTGATTTGTTTTTGCTGTTTTTACTGCCGGTTTGGTTTTGTTCTATTCTTGTGAGCTGCCTGGTGGCATACAGTCTGTCTAAATAAAGATGCTATGGTAGGGCTTTCATGACTTTCCAGGGCAGACAGGTTCTGAAATACACTTAAAAACTCAGAACTACTTCTGATTCTCTGCAAAAAAAAACATTTTATTTGAGGCTTCATGTTACAGTGAGTGCCATCTTTACCCACTGGTTCACTGAAGCCTGGTGCCTTGTGACCACCACACGTAATCCATCAGGTACTGTGATAACCACTGAGGGCTCAATATACCTCCTTTCCCCCTGCCTGTCCTAAAAAAAAAAGGAGTACATTACTTATGGGTCGCATTTAGCTTCAATTTCACATGCTTGGCCTCAATCAATACCAAGTCACCCAAACTAAATGTTTATTCAGTTGCAGTCTAGATGTTATTCAGCCATCCATCCTAGGAGTGTCAACTGATGGATACGCTCCTATGAGGCAATCCAAGAATCTACTTTATTTTATTCTAATTGTATGAGCTGCCTTTATCTATGGACAGGTACACACTACAGATGCATACTGGTTTAACTATCATGGCCCCTTCATCAAATAAACTGTACTACAGTTGCTGAGAATTGTGAGAATTCTCTAGGGTCTCAGAGAAAAATACAGTTTCTTAAGGCAAAAGAATCCCATTTAAGCGTATAACTCAGAGCTAATCCACATTATAGCTACCACATGGATGTCCCCTTAAGATACTGTTGGGTAATCTACTAAATACTGTTATACAGATTAGTTATGTATATATTTGCATAATTTGTGAAAGTTTTTCAGCATTGTTTTTAAGATTCATGTTTTCAACTTTACATTGCACCTGTATCGTATTTGTAATATTCTCATGGATTTGTGGTTCTGGATATATTCCTGTTCTCTTCACATACCTGGGATCTACTGTCTTTTAATATGTTTTTAACTCTGTTTTTAATGGCATAATATTTTCTATTTATATTCTTATAGATCCCCCCTGAAGAAGCGTGAGTGAAACATGTAGGGGCAGTATATCAGAATAAAGCAACTCCTTTTTACACTGCATCATTGTTTTTGTTCTTCATCAGTTCCCTTAAATCACTATGTAGAGAGCTTTCTGTATACCATGCAAATGAGGCAGTCTCCCCCCCTCCAGCTCAGGCTAGTATTTTGGTTACTTGTAGTAGCACAGAGGAAACTGCTGAGCTGCTAAACACAAGTTTCAGGTAGGTAGCATGTTGGTTTGCAGTAGAAGAGCAGGATTTGAGTCCAGTAGCATCTTAGAGACCAAGAAGGGCCGTTTCCACACGCGCGAGAAAACGCGATCTTCTGCGTTTTTTTCACGATATTCCGGGTTGTTACGAGCAGTGGGGAGCCATGTGGAAACAGCCCTGATTTTCAGAGTATAAACTTTGGAGAGGCAAAGCTCCTGTGTCTGAACAAGGGAGCTTTGACTCTCAAAAGCTTATACCTAGAAAATCTTCTTAGTTGTAAGGTGCCACTGGACTCAAATCCTGCTGCTAAGCACAAAGAGATTTCTACATGCTGACCATCACCACGAAGAAGGGACTAAATGGTATTGTCTGCAAGTTTCTCATATGTGCTTTTCTCCTCCCTTCATTTTGTAAATTCCAGTGGCATGACAATGACTGAGTGGGAAGAACACAGAAAGACAAGAGATGGTGCAAGAGATTGATGGGACTGATGTTTAGTTCTGGAGAGGTCCAACTTACCAGTTCAAATTCTGGTCTTAGCTCAGGGGCAGCAGCCCGAGGGTGTGCTGTGTTTTCTGCCCCACCAACAAACTTGGATAAAGTTAGTTTCTTCCTGCGATCCTTCTTCAGGGCTTCAACCTTTAAATCAGAGAGGCGCCCATGGGACTTGCTCCTGTACATTTTAGATGAGTAGGTCTCCTCCGCCATCTCTGATGTAGTTGGCTCTTCATGTTCTCGGGATTCCCTTTCTGGATGGGAGAAAGGAACAAGATAAAATGTTCAAAATGTGTTTTCACATCATTTTTTAATGTTTACTTGATCCACAATGCCCTATGGCATTGTAACCTGCCCGAGATCCATGCAGAGGTATTCAGGATCTCTAAGTGTGGAAATACAAGTCCACATTCAAAGCATATTCACATGATTTTCTGCTGTAACTGGAACATCTTTAGCTCAGCTAGATACTGAATCAACATTTTAAAGGGGTTTCCAAAGATATACTATCCTTGCTAGGAATAATCAAAGGGTGTTACATACATTCCTGTTTATCTGGCATGGTTGTGAATGGAATTTGCTATAATACTGTGTTAGCTACATTGCATGACTACTTGGTTGTGATGCTACAACAAGGGAACCAGATGATACTGACTCCAGTGGCTCCCTCATGGCTCCAGAAAGCAGAACTGTATTAGCACAAAAGACTCCCAACAGCCACCATTCCTTTTCAAACTATTGTAAAGTGCTGAAAATGCACTGAGCTAGCTGCAGCAGTCAAATATGGGAGGAGCTGGTGGCAGTGACAGCGTGTCATGCCTCTTCGCTACTAATTACATTGCTTCTGACCCCAATAAAAAGTACTCCTGATAATCTTTAAAGCTATGAACAGCTTGGGCCCAAGATGCCCAGTGGACTGCCTTTATTTTCCGGTTTGTGCTCTCAGGTCAGCCAAGGGATCTCATCTGCGGGGACCTTTGGCTGGGGAAATTCAATCAATTTTAATCTGCACAAGGGCTTTCTCATTTGCTGCCCCTGCTTTATGGAACTCACTCCCCATCCCCTCCATATCACAAGTGCTTCCTTCTTGTTCCAGAAGGCCTGTTCATTAATTTCTACCCCCTGACACTTTGAAGTGTTTTTAGTGGCTACTGTCTGTTATCTGTTTTTATGTTGATTTTGTATGGAGGCGCCCTGGCTGCTGTCAGTAAAGTTGTTGATCTATGGGTTTATATTAAGATTCAGCCACAAACCTGGCTAATGACAGAAAGTGCTGCTTGAACCACATTCTATGTGGGCATCACTGACAACGGTTTGCTTCTGGGTCTCATTGTAGGAAAATGAGTCTGTCATCAAAGAGATACTTGTGATATGCCATAAAATGTCAAAGTAGGCACCACAAGGAACACTGGCCTCTTTCTGGATGTCTGGGAAGAGCTCTCAGTGAGGGGTGGCAGAAGATTTGCTGCCAGGGAAGGACTCCAGGTTGCCCTTTCAAGCTGCAGGCTGGAAGTCTGTCAGTTGGGAAGGGTCCATGTCTTACTGGTAGAGCACATGCTTTGCATTCAAAAGATCCAAGTTTCAGTCCCTGGCACCTCCAGATAAAGGATCTCTAGCAGCAGGTGGTGGGAAGGACCTTTCTGTGCTTGAGACCCTGAAGAACAGCTGGTAGACAGTGCAGACAACACTGCTTGAGATGGACCAACAGTCTGACTCGGCAGAAAGCAGCTTCCTATAGTTAACTGTTCCGCCAACAGCAGATTAATCATAGTGTATGATGTGAAGAGGACAAGGAGTTCTAGAAGCAACAATTTAATTGCTTACATCCTGCCCTTTCATATACAATGAAACTGGGGTTGTCAAACATCAGTTTTTGTAGTCTCCTTATTCACAAAAGCTTATGCTACAGTAAAGTTGGTTAGTCTTAAAGGTGCTACTGGACTTTTTACTATTTTGTTACTACAGACTAACACGGTTAACTCCTCTGGATCCATATATACAGACATATAAAATAGATTTGCCCCCCCACCTCGGGCGAGAGAAAGGAATCTCCTGAAAGTAAAGAAATGGCTACCATTATGCTCTTGCACTTGAGTTCCACCAGCATTTTGAGATCTTTGTACAAAGTCAGTCAGTTGGGTGTACTGAGAAGACCAAGGCTGATTCCGCAAATGTTGGATAATGCACTTTCAATGCACTTTATTTATTGTTTGAGATGAATTTTTTGTTCCGCACACAAAAAAATCTGTTCCAAATGATCTATAAAGAGGATTGGAAGTGCATTATCCAACGTGTGCGGAATCACTCCAAGTCTCAAGCCCTCATTCAGCACAAAAGTTACTTGGTGGCCTCAGGCCAGTCATTTTCTCACTCTCCCATGTCTCACAGAGTTGATGACAAGTTAGAATACGGAAGGAAAGAGCTATATGTGCCGCTCCAAACTCCTTGGAGGAAGGATGCGATAAAAATGCATGAAATAAATGTACTTAAAAGTCAAAAAACCCAGTTTATGAATTCACAATACTGTTAATTTCCCTCAGTTCTGGTTTAGATCTGAGTGTTGGTATATATAGTCAGTCTTATCAGCAATGCTGAGAAATACACATTCCAGCTCATCAGCTGCTACAGGATCTTTACAAACAGGCAAAATGTCTATCCCCTTTGTCCCCAGAGTTTGATTACCAAAGGTATATCTTTCTAGGTATTCTTCCTAGCGGCCGCTTATATCCCACACAGTTATTTAATTGTTTTTAAAAAGTAATTTCTGCTCAAAGTTCCTGATCCAAAGAAAAATCCAGAACCAAAACCCACAGGTTTGCCCTTTGTTAAGCACCAAACAGAAGGGGAGTCAAGGTCCTATGAGACCCAAACAAGTTATGATTTTTTAAATGAATTTTTAATTATATAAATTTTTAAAGTGCAAGTGCAAGCAATATTTTTACCAACCTATAATGTAAATCCAAAAATATATACAAGAATCTCATAACAATAATTCCATGTAATACAATACAGTAAAGCCCCAAATTCTCAGTATTTCAGAAGTGGTGCAATGCCATAAACAATCCAGAACCAATCACAACCAATGCTGTATGACCTGGAAGTCAATATTCATAGCAAGAGTCCATTTTTATGTATTCATTCCTTGTATTTTCTTTTTATAGGCAGTAGCAACGGAGAGACGTGTTCCAGGAGGGTTAGCAACGGGTTTCGCCAGCCCTTACAACATCCCGTTTCACTTTTGCTTCTTCATAAGCCAATCTTATTTCTTAGCTGCTGGTTCCATCTGAATCAATTCATTACATGCATTGGTATTCTCATCTCATAATCTCCAAGGTGTAGCATTTGCTCTTTGCTAAGACCAATCCAAACAACACAAATAGTGTGCAAACTGTTGGGTGTGCCAGAACGGTTCATCGGGCTGGATGTTTTAAAAGGGAAGGGGGAGCAACAAACGTTCCAGATGACAATCTTTTATTTTTCTATTCATAGTACAGGTTTCCATTGCTCTCTATCTTCTTCCCTCAAGGCCTAAGTGGCCTGATACCACTTTTACCATATGCCCCAGGGCTTCTTAAGTCTGCATGACTCTCTTAACAGGAGCAGATTAATAGCCTCAAGATCATGGCCTGACTTCCTCCCCACTTTAACACCCAGTCTGATGAAGAGCTCTGGAAGAATCCCACGCTCGCCCTCAAGTTAATTATGCTGGTGGCCATCGTCAGTCCTTCCTGTGGCGGTGAATTCCTCCAGGGAAAATCCATACACTGTTTCCTCAGCTCTTTGCTTCTATATTCATACTGTCTGATCCTGACCAATATGATCTTATTAACAGATGGTCATTTTCAGAAAGGTTTATATATAGGAGTAACTTAGTGACAGCCTATACTTAGCTAACTGGTGGTGACCTTTAATACAGCCCTCAGAGTGAAAGAGGGTTATTTTTGGTTCTAGATTTGAATTAAGTTCTAGCCCCCAGTAGCTATGGAATCTTATATGGCCCATTTCTACCAGACTAACTGCTAGTGCTTGTGCAGCTGAGAGCTGGTGTGGTGAGGGGAAACCTTGGCCGTTTTCACACTCCTAATCTGCTTCCGTTACATTGCGAAACGCCGCGCAAAAAACATGGAAGATAGCGTCTTCTTGTGAGAGTTTTGCACGACGTCGTGCAAAACTCTTGCGAGAAGATGCTATCTTCCGCAATTTTTGCACGATGTTTTGCAATGTTACAGAAGCAGGTTAGTAGTGTGAAAACGGCCCTTGAAGAGCGCTATGGATGGGAAGCACATGGCCTTGCTCCCACCCTCCATTCTGCAAATCTCCTTGGAATCCAAGCAGTTGCAGCTGACCCAGTTTGCACCAAGCATGTGTTGGCAAAGCTTACTGGAGAGGATAATCCACCTTTGCTCATTTTCAAGAACTTTTCGCCATTTCATTTAGAATCTCTCTCTCTTTTGGGGCTAGTTCTCAGGCCAAAATTCACTGATGCAGTGGGAGGCTGCTTCATATGCACACCTATACACCTGGTAGCCCCTTCCTCACAGCTGGAGTCCTCCTAGTGAAAGGAGATAAGGGAGATATCTGCACAAGACTAATAAGTGGAATCAGTGAAGGAGCCACAGTTGTCTGATCTCCTGCAGTACCTGAGAATATAAAGGCACTGGCACGTTCTCCCGGCTGCAATCTAGCCAACCAATGCGGTAGCGATTGGGGTGGCAGACTAGGATCTGGAAGAACTATTCAGATCCCTACTCTGTCATGGAGCTTGCAGGGTGACCTTGCACTGGTCATTCTCAGCCTAACCAACCTCAAAGGGTTGTTGTGAGGATAAAATGGAGGAGGGAAGACTGTTGTATATCACCCTGAGCCCCTTGAACAAAGAACAGGGTAAAAAGGTACTAAATAAATCCAATTTAACCCCAAGGGGATTTTAAAAAAAATCAATTCGCTTGTTAATTCCTGGGTGGTCCAGGCTAGCCCAGTCTCATCAGATCTCAGAAGCTAAACAGAGTCAGCCCTGGTAAGTGCTTCGATGGGAACCCACCAACGAAGACCCAGGTTGTTACACAGAGGCAGGCAATGGCAAACCACCTTTGTTCGTATCTTGCCTTGAAAACCTTACAGTGTCACCATAAGTTCGCTGTGACTTCACAGCACTTTACATACAGCCTGTTAATTACATTTTGCTTTATGTACTTATACACTCTGACCCAGAATTTAAAAGATGTTCTGTTCACCTCTTCCAAAATTAGGGTATAGATGTGTTCTATTTATTTATTGTTTTTTACTTTTATTCCACCCTCCCAGCAAAGCAGGCCCAGGGCTTAATCTGGATTGTTTCATGCGGATAATTATCACATATAGATCTATTCTCACAGCTATTCATGGGGCTTCAGAGCACTGTGGCACATAAAAATGAAAGGAACAAGTGAAAAACAACATGGTTACACCACACTCCAATAGCAAACTTGAGGATGGGGAAAGACCTTGAGGACAGGATGCTTAAAGTATGCTTAACTGCTATCTGGCATTACATGAGTTTGGAAGCTTTTCCATGATAAAAGAAGGCTCATGTCAACGTTGATCTGGCTATAGTCAGCATTGCGTAGTGGTTAGAATGTTGGTAACAGGACCTGAAAAACCTGGGTCTCAAATCCCCATCTCCCTTGAAATGCACTGAGGGCCAAGCTACACATGACGAATGACACTTGAATGGCAAGTGGATTGAGTGGAGGGCAAGTGAACAGGGAGAAATACACTTGCCGTTCAAGTGTCATTCGTCATGTGTAGCTTGGCCCTAAGTGACCTTGCGGTAGTTAGCCTAATTGACCTCACAGGGTTATTGGAAGAGGGAGAGAATCGTGTAGTCTGCCCTCAGCTCCTTGCAGGAAGGCTATGATTGGGTCCTTTCTTGTGCCTTTAACACCAGCTTCACAAACAGACATCTAGCAAGCAAAGCTCTTACAGGCATTATAAAGTGATGTGAAAAGCTTCACCTGTTAAGTTACATACCATTACACTGAAGTTAAAGGCACAGGAGCTGAGGAGGTCAAATGCTTGCAGTCCTCTGCACCCTGAAGGGGACAAATCTGGCCATAAATGGACTCTGGTGTGTTTGCTCTGAAGCAATTAGAATATTTCCATGTTGGATTCTTCTAAGGCAATTGCTGATCACATGCAAAAAGTTACATTGCCATAATTGTGCACAAAAATATAAACACTGTTGTTTGATTGTGTGAAGTCCTTCACCTCACTTGAGCAATTACCTCCCTCCACCCCCACCCCCCTTCTTTCCAGCAATAGACGAGCTTTGGAACGAGCAGTGCTGAGCGTTTGGTCTCTAGAGGTGACAGACTACTGCTAGTCTGTCACAGAGTCACACCATATAATAAACCAATTACTCTTACTGGACTAATGTCACAGAGCTCCTTTTCAACTTGAAACGAAAAGGCTAGAACAAGTGCCGTCCACTTTCTGCTCTCTTTAATTTAATTCCATCTTCTCCTGTATGTGCCCCATGAACACTACTGCAGCAGTTAACACTGCTTTGTTTCAGTCTGACCCTATGCAATCATAGAGGACTTCCTTATTCTACTGATTTGCTAAGGTCAGTATTGTCTACTCTGGCTGGTAGCAGCTCTCCAGGGTCTCAGGGAGGAGCCTTTCACATCATCTACTCCCTGATGCTTTTCAATGGAGGTGCCTGGGACTGAACCTGCGGCCTTCTGCATGCAAAGCAGCTACTCTGCCACCAAGCCACAGTTACACCTTTCCCCGTTTATTCAATGAAAACTTTTTCTACGTGCGTATGCATAGGCTTGCAACTTTAGCATTTAGGGTTTTCTCTGTTTTCATGGAACAGAGATGATACTAGATCTGTGTTAGTAAAGTGAGATGCTTCTTTCCCAACATATTAGATAGGCAGCAAAGCTGCAAAGGAATCTCCGAACACAGGTTAAAAAAAAGCTCTAGAAGCCTCATGATTCAAAGAGTTGTCAGCAGGTTTGTTAAGTCACAACAGATGTATCCCGTTTAGTAAAAATGGTATGTATGACTGGCCTTATTTTGCTTCATTGTATAACATATTAAAATCCTAGCTCACAGGTCTGCGTCCACATCACCAGTACAGTGGACAGTCTTTATGAACTCAGAACACACCTTCCTCAACTTTCCTCCATACAAATAATGCTTTTCAAGGCCTACCCACCAATTCACATCTTCCTTGAAAAATAGTGCAAATTTATTGAATTGTTATCCAATACTTTCTCCAAGGAGCTCATGATGGTTCTCCATCCTAATTCATCTCACAGCAACCTTGTGAAGTAGGTCAGGTGGAGACCAAATGACTGGCCCAGCCCCAAGGTCAGCCAGTTAATTTCATGGGTGAGTGGAAATTTGAACCTTGGTTTCTCTAAGCCAATGTTCTAACCACTACACCATGCTGGTTGCTTGTCATTTTTTGTCCTAGGTAGTGCTTAGAATCACAGAATCACAGAGTTGGAAAGGGCCATACAGACCATCTAGTCCAACCCCCGGCCCAGTGCAGAATCAGCCTAAAGCATCTCTGACAAATATTCATCCAGCCTCTTCTTGGAAACTGCCAGTGAGGGGGAGCTCACCACCTCCCTAGGCAGCTTCTATAAAAACTGGGGCCAATAGGGTAAGATAAGCATACAAGAAGCAATGCTTTTAAAGCAAGCAAAAGCAAGGCATTAAACAACCCATCCGTTTCTAGTTCCTGAAAATTCTCATCTTGCTTGCAGTATTCCAGTATGCCCTGAAGAGGGCTCCATTGACACACATATCAATGAGGGAAATATAACCTGGGCATATAAACATTAGACACCTTATAAATTACAGAAAGCATAAACAATTCTTTTAACCTGGAATTTGTCAGCAAGCCAAGGCAGGAAAGTGCTGGCCAAGTTCTAATTCCTCTTGCTAATCAGAATGGAGATGTTTAGCAGCTATCAAGGGGGAAAATGTCTAGATTGGAAAGGGGGGTAAAGTAGAATCTTACACTGTCTCTTTATTACTCCTTAAATTTTATGGACAATTCATTCAAATAAACTGGAAAAATTGTTGAGATTCAATGTCAAGTGGATCCACACGGAGTCCAGTGCATGGTTAAGTGATCGTGAACATACAAACATTGGAAGGGCTCTGCTGGATCAGAGCCGAAATCCAATTCAGTCCACGTACTGAATCAGACTGTAGCCAGCTCTGGGAAGCTTATGTATTGGGCATGATAGCAACAGCCTCCTTCGGCTGCTTATCTATTTTGCAATAGTAGACCCTGTATCTGAATACGGAGTTTTTATTTAGTTATCAGTTTAGTGAATAATAACTCTCTGTGAAATTACTGACAGTTGAAAAACAGATCTGTAATTGTGGGTTAAGGTCCCGTCATTCAAATCCTTGTCCTACAGTCACATGCCTCAAACTCTGTATGGATCCATTTTCCCACCATATCAGTTTGGTGGTACAAATTGCCCTTTGCAAAGGGAAAATGTGCAGGTGGGGCAAATTTCCCTTGAATTAATTAGCTGGAAAGTTTCACTCCTTAACTGAACACTGGCATTTTTTTCTAGGTGTCCAAAAGTGGTTAAATAGTGACCTACATGGACACCCCCAGGGCTTTTTTTCAGCTGGAACGCAGTGGAACTGAGTTCCGGAACCTCTTGAAAATGGTCACATGGCTGGTGGCCCCACCTCCTAATCTCCAGACAGAGGGGAGTTTAGACTGCCCTCTGTGCTGCCAAACGGCGTGGAGGGCAATCTAAACTCCCCTCTGTCTGGAGATCAGGGGGTGGGGCCATCAGCCATGTGACCATTTTCTCCAAGGGCAACCTACTGCGTTCCACCACCTCTTTTTCCAGAAAAAAAGCCCTAGACACCCCTATGGCCAAAAGGGGTCATTCCCTCAAAGGGGGGGTGTTGATGTGATTATTAGAGAGGCCTACAGTGCACGCACTTAGTTTGCACTGCATGACAAACATTTGCCAATGTGAGGAGACACAACAATAGTTGTGCAAACATGGGGATGAGATGCCACACTTTTCTCACCTTATCAGGATATACATTATGTTTTTCACACAGCAATGAGCATACAATAACTTGGTTATTGGTATGGTATTATGGTATGCTTAACAATTGTTGTTTTAATTTAGGCAGGCTGTTCATGGCAAGGGGAGGAAGGCTTCCTGGTGCCAGGCATGGATTGTTCATGAGTTTTCCAGGTAAGTTTCTAGTGGGCACTGGTGGCCCAAAGCAGGGGAAGCCAGGTGGCCCCTGAGGGACAGCTCCATGTGGACCATCTGGCCCAACCTGTTCCAGGGCTGTTTTAATGTCCCATGCCACCACTGCAAAGGTAGTCTGAAGCTACTACAGTTGAAACAGCTCAACTGTCCCTTACAAATACTGCTGGTTCTCAGTATCTTTGAGCATATGGACAAAACCACAATGTAAACTGGGTTGGAACATTGCCTTTCATTTATCCTAAGGCATTTCAGTAAACATTATGGAACTTCTCATCATTCCAGCTAAACTACAATCCCCAAGATTCTTTGGGAAAGCTATGACTCTAGCATGGATTGCTCTGGCCATTGTGTTGAACTAGTGACTGGGAAGCAACAGTGTACAACAACCTGATCAAATAGGCTTTGAGCTCTGCCTTAGAACACTGTATTGCACGGGCATTTTTAGCTTCTATAGGTAGGGAAGTACACACATCCTTTTGTGTGTGAATGAAGGAAATGCTGAAATCAGCATTCTTATCTTTTTCTTGCATCCTGCAGAAAGGTACTGCTGTGGTTTGCAAATGTCAGTGGAGGGGGGAGGGAATAAAGAGGAATTCAAGCAAAATATAATCTAGGAAACATTTTGTGTTGATCTCTGAGGCTGCATATGGATTCTTAGAAATTGGTCTCAAAACCAAAAAAGAAAACCCAGCCAGGTGACAGTCTTAGCTGGCAAACTGGTCAGACTGGTTGAAACGTTACCAGGTAGCAAACCTTGGTGGTCCCCATCTGCAGAAAAACCAACAAGATATCCAGCTTAACTTCTGTCTTTTATGGTGCAAATGGGGAGGGGAAGGAGGACCCAGATATTAAGGCTGCTTAGAGTTGAAGGAACAGGGTGGGGAGGGCTGGAATTCTGAAGGGCAGAGGTCTCTTCTCCTTTCCACACCCTGCACAGAAGCTTGTTGGGATTATGCAGGGATCGGGTATCCTTGGGATAGAATGTGGAGGAGCGGGCTGCATCCGGTGGAGCACATACACTCAGCCTGGGCCATGTTACTGATATGGCATTGCACTGAGACTTGATCCCTCCGCTGGTGCGCGAGACTGAAACAGCCTGAACCTGAGCTGCCTTCCTGGCTGGGCTTTACCCGCTGATTGCTTGATGCAATCAGGAGCCACCAGCTACGTCATCCACACATTAGTGGATCTAAGCCTGAGTTTCTCTCCTGGCATGGTGGGGGCTCTGGGCAGAAAGTACTCAGGGCCCCCCTTATGCCCACTATTAGGCTCCCCTTTTTATCCTCCCGCACATTTGCCTCCACCTGCCTGTGTATCTTTCCTTTGTCCACTTGCAAGGTGTCCCACCTGCAGTCACAGCTGCCCACACTATTTGAACACTCTTTCCCTGATGGTGCTGGGTGGTGGGTGCAGCTAGAAGCACCTCTTCCATGGCCACCAGGAATGCTGATGTTTTGTACACCACTCCACATGTCCTTCTCTAGCAGTGCCAGCCAGCATAGGAGGCTGAGAACAGAGGTGACAAAGCACTAAAAAGCAGGCAGTGGAAGGGTGTGAATGCAGGCATCAGAGGAGATGCACAGGTATAAAGTCAACAGCAGTGGGCCTCATCAGAAGCCATGGGCCCTGGCAGCTGCTCCATCTTGCCGTGTGCTGATACTAGCCCTGCCTCCTGGTCCTTGTTTGTTAACTTCCAGGTTGAATCTGATCTATTCAGGCTTGATGGGAAGAAAAGTTGAGAGTTACAGGAGTACGTCTACAGAGGTGTAGAGCTGGGATGAAGGCATTAGAATCCGGGGACAAATAATAGCAGAGTGTCATCTCTGTCATTCTTGTGAGCATTTAGCTGGAGAAAGAATGGTTGCCTCCAAAGAACTTTTGGTCTAAGCCAGCTAAGTAGAGTAATTCATATACTAATCGAGGTAGAACAGGATTGCAAGAGCTAATACAGAAACATTGTGAGAACGTTTGGAGAGAACTCAGAGCCATGCTCGGCAGGATGCCACTCAGTTCTACGCATGCATACGATGCTCAACAGCTCCTAGTTATCCATCTATTTCAGAGGTTGACCCCTCATCTGTCCATACCACCATCAAATTAGGACATGCTATTTATCTTGCACAGCAGGATTAGGACCACTGCCAGCCCTCCTCACTAGGAACATTTCCAGATGGGGCCAGGCCATCTGTAGGCTGTTTCCTTGAGAGGGGGCAGTGGTATTATGACTGTTCCTGGCTGAAGTACCCATTACTTGGTTGCAGGGTGGAAAGTTAATATGGCCTGGCAAAAGCCAAGCAGAGTAGCCCCTGCAGCGCTATAAGCTAGTGTTGCAGGGCTGCTCAGCTAAGCGCTGCCAACAACAGACATTAGCTCACCCATTGCTCCCTCCTGAAAACTGAGGACAGTGTGTGGAGGCAAATGGTGAGCTGACACTGATTATCATCACCACTGAAGGGTTTGAGGCAAGTGGCCCCTGGGACTTGGCTCTGCTTGCTCTTGGCCAAAAGCCCCCTGTGAAACTTCCATGAAAGATAAATGGCCAGTCCCACCAGTCCAGTTTTGTTATTCTTTACAAAGCTTGCCTCCTTTAAATACTTTGCCATTCTGACAGCTATAGTAGCTAAAAGGTTTTTTTTTTAAAAAGAACTTTCTTGTTCCAAAATCAAGGTCATAGATTCTGTGACAATGCTTTCCTTCTGCTTCTCTTCAGGCACTGCAAATGCATTCCTATGGGTCTCCTTTACTCTGCTCCTAGCAGACCACTGCAAGATCAGTGGGTCTCAAGGAGTCCCTTTTTATGCAGAAATGCTAGTGGGAAGCAAGCGCTGTAGTGGAGGAAAGCCTTTGCGACTGCTGGAGAGAAGCACAAGGGGAACAATGTCATAGGAGTCAAGCCAGGGTCTTATTGTTTAAATGGAAAAGTGAGCTCTGGTCCGCAGAAGCTGATGCCGGAATAAATGTTGTTGGTCTTTAGGGTGCCACTGGAGTTCTGTTTCATTTCACAAAAATAAAAGACTTTTAAAAGTCTGAAGTGGAACAAAACAGTGTTCCAGCTGGGGTAGATGCTGGCTCCATCCTGATTACAGCCTTGAACAGGAGTTAAATTTTCAGTCCATAAGAAAAGGTCATTGCTTTTATCCCAGCTCCACTTCAATGGGAAAGTTCCGTTCATCAAGAATGAAGAAAAGGGTTAGAGAGACTTAACTTTTTTTTTTTTAAAGAAAGCTGGGAAGTCTGAGAACTTGTTATACATATTGTTATGATGCATACATACATGTTGTTATGATGTTATATCAATATAACCATATTCAATTGCTGATTTTTTTAAATTGCAAAAGTTCCAGTAGCCTGGGAGAGGGGTGATGGCTGCTGCAGGGGGACTGCGGCAGGCAGATTACGGTGAAAACTGTCACGTAGAGGCTTTGTTGCCACTGCACTGCATTGGCAGCCACTCCAGCAGCAGAGAAACCTGTGTGGAAGCCACCTGGTCCTGCCAATATTATGCTTTCTATAAAAACTACTGGGGTGATCCAGGGCAAAAAAATTATAATCCCCCAAACCAACCTCCAGATACAACCTCCTTCCCAAAAAGAAAACCCCTGGTTCTTTAAAGGGCAATGCCTGGGCCCTTATAATGAGGCAAAAGTTCCTCACTGTTCAAAAAAATGTTTCAGCTACATACACAACCTCTCTGGAGAGCTTAATTTCCTTCATGCACAAATTCTACTTTAGTTTTTAGTCATTAAGGAGCTGGCTGTCAATTTCAGGCCACTTTCACAAAAGTTCTTTGTCTCACCAATCTGTAATGTCCATGTAACGTTTACCTACAAGAATGTCTGCATGTTCTCTCAATATACATTAACAGAACCACAGGTTTTGTGCACAAAGAATGCCAGAGGTGCTCACAAGCATTTATGATGCCATATGTGAAAACACTTAGTGGGCTGGATGGACTCCAGCTGAAAGTGATGTGGCTGGTACGTGCCAATGCATGCACAGGCTCCAAAAGGTTTTCCTGGCTCTATCACAAGGTAATAAGGGAGGTTACCCTAGGATTGTTGTAGAAGTGTATCTGAAGGCCATTTCTCATGCAATGGCTTCCTACAGATATATTATTCCCAAATACATATACGCTGCCATGTATGCACTGCTTATTTTGCTGTGCATTGGCAACCTTTTTCCAGTCATGACTTTCTGTTGAATGTGAACATGTTAAATCCTCCCAGACATATGTTTTAGAAGCCTCTTATCCCAAAGAAATCAGTTCAAGAGATTCAGAAAAATAATGGCCACATTTAAATAATATACACTGGAAAGAATGTACATTTGGAAGCATGGAGACAATATAGGTAGAGATAGAAGGGAAACCACAAGGTTGTTTTTTACCCAGTTGGTCATTAAAGAAATAAACTTGTTCCTGTCTTCTGATACTCTGGCCAATGAGGGCAAATGTTCTGGGATAACTGAGGAGCACTAGGTTCTTTAGGACCCCTTTTCCTACTTAACTAAAAAAAAATCCCGTATTGATTCTCTGCCACCCGCTTCTCTCTTGGGTCTCCATAACTCATAGTTTCTAGCTGTGGTCTTTGTTAATAAACAAGGTATAAGTGGACTGAATTCTGACGTCAAACTGTACATTAACATGGCCTTGACAGAAATTATAGTTGCTATTAAATAAATCAAATAACTAGGATTTTCTTGCTCCTGATGGACGTGGTGATTCAGGGCTTTCTGAAGTTCTATATTTATACATAGAAAAGTTTCTTATCTAAACAAGTCATCAATTTCACCTGCCCATGGATATCCTTTAAGCTGAGACTTGCTTCTTGTGATCAGAGGGATTATTTATAAGTGAACAGCTTGGGTGACCTATTAGGAGATATTTTCCTATACACATCCACCTGCAAAAATCACTCCAAGCTCCCTGGAGTTGATGCAAAATATCATACAGTCTGTTCCAATACTAAGGTAATGGAGATGTGACTTGTTTTTCTGAGATGGGCAGAAGCCATTAGCCACAGCCCATTCAAACTGGATTACTAACTATGACCATCCAGTAAAAGGTCCTTCACCCCATTACCAACTCCCCAGCCAGTTCATCTTCAATAACAAGCACCATTTTCCTGTGAGGGAGGTGTCAGAGGGTTTTTAAAAACTTTTGTCCTTAAGTTAACAGGAACGCAGAATGAGCGATGGAATTTGCAATCCCTTCGGATAGCAAGAAAAAGTTTTTACAGCAAAGTAACAACACCATTGAACAAATGGTCTCATTCTGGTAAATGTGGGATGAAGGAGAAGCCTTTAGACGTGGAAAGGGTGTGAAGAAATGACCCTGACTGTCATGGTTGCTGGAGGACAGAGAAAGCCAGGTGGACAGATGGAGGTGGCTGAGTATGGATTTGTTGGAACATGACGGACCATCACATCTCACACCTTTAGATCAGTGCTTGGAATCCACACCCAGATGATGTCACTGGTGATGTCAATTCCTCTGCATTTTTAAAAGAACATCAGTGTCAGCTTCCAGCTCCTCATGCCAAGGGTGAATTCACCACCAAGCGATAACTCATTATGCCAGAGAACAACCTGTGGTCAAGCCCAAGGGACCTTTGCCTTTTATGCAAGGGCAGCGGCCAATGTACAACTATCGAGAAAAAGCTAGAGGAAAGTACTGTTTTCACTTAATCCCGGTTAGGGTGAAGGCAGGACGGTTGCGAATAAGCTCATGGTAAAAGATTTAGGCTTGAACTTGATGTATAAAACGATAGCTTAAATGAGATCACACACTTCTGCTTGGTCAGTTCAATTTCCAAGACAGAGATCGGCAGATCATTCCTTACAACAGCAAGCCCAAGGCCTCTCAGTAGTGCAGAAAAATAAGAACGCCTTCAGACAAGGGAGGGTTTTTTGTCATGCTCGGGACTCTCCAGGGAAGCAGAAAAATATTAGTACATTTTTTTTTAAAGTCAGGGGAAAATGACTTGACAAGGAATGACATGTTGTGTAGATAAGCATCAGTTGAAGAAAGACAGAAAAAAAGAAGGGAGCGGTAATAGTACTCCTGTTTCCCTTGCTGTGCCAGCCATATTTGGGGCTTAAGGAGAAGCCTCCAGTTCACCTAGTCATGAACTATTTACGATTTGGCAACTTATTGAGTTCTGATGCATATCCAATTTCATTCCAATATTTCAGAGCTTCATAGAGTTACTTCTTTATAAAATAATGAGAGAAATAGAATGCTTGTTTATCCAGTAGTTAAATCAGTGCCATAACTTCACTCAACTATATTGGCAGATTCTAAGAAATTGGAAGGAATTTTACCAACCAATGCAAATACAAAGTATTGTTATGGTGGCCCAAGGAAGTTAACCCCTCCAAAACATTGAAATGGGCGCATTCAATATATCCTACATGTTTAACAAAAACAAAACAATAATGAAGAGCTCACAGCATTTTTAATGGGCCTGGAGAGAAGATCAAGGCAAATTCTGGTTACACCCAGAATATTTCATTTGAAATGCCACATGATAACACTTTGACTCAGGGAAAGCACCAGGTTTAGGCACCCTGGGAAAGATACCATCCAGTAGCCTCCCACTAAAAATCCTGCCTACTGTATGTGTGATAGAGATGGGCACGAACTGAAATACGAACCAAAGTTCATCACGAACCAGGCCGGTTCGTGATTCGCAAACTGGTGGTTTGTTAGAGCCCATTTCTGACAAACCACAATGAATTTTAGGCTGGTTCGTTTTTCATTTCATCACTGCAGACAGCCTGGCACCATCAATCAATTTCCTAGGCAACCGGAGATGGGCTTTCTGCAGTAGAGGTGTTCACCCAGCTGTTTTTCAGCCGATAGGAAGAGTTTGAAAGCAGCAACACTTTTCTTGCCTGAAAAGTGTTGCTGCTTTCAAAGGGCCTTCTGCTTTTTTCAGCTGAGAGGAGGGGCATCCCCCTCCTATCAACTGAGGTCCTTTTTGCACTGGAACTCGTTTGTTCTGCTTCCCATGTTTGCAGAAGTTTGCTTATTCCCTACTGGCTTTAAAAGCCAGGAAAGGGTTAAATGGCTTGTCTTTCCCTTCCTCCTTTGGGATATGCGCACTCCCCCCCCCAAAGGCAAGAAAAGGTTGTAATGTTGTAACATTGTAACATTGCAATGTTACTGCACATTCCTCCTGGCTTTAAAACCCAGGAAAAGATTAAATGGCTTCTTTTCCGTCCCTCCCAAGCACGTTTCAGGCTTTGAAAAATCTTTGAGGCTTTGAAAAAAGGGGGGGGACCAAGCATTTTGCACAGTCCTTTGGAAACAAAGTGGCAGGGAAGCTGCTGCTTCATCCCCTCCCAGCTACTTTGTTTCCAAAGAACTGTGCAAAAGGCTTGGTTTCCCCCCCTTTTTTCAAAGCCTGAAACATGCCAGGGAATAAGCAAACTTCTACAAACATGGGAAGCAGAACTGATATTGAAACGCTTTAACGTCTCAATGTGAAAAGGACCTCAGTTGATAGGAGGATGCCCCTCCCCTCAGCTGACAAGCGCGGGGGGGGGGGGGTTGAAAGCAGCAACACTTTTCTTGCCAGGCAAGAAAAGTATTGCTGCTTTCAAGCCTGTAGCTTTTTTCAGCTGATGGGGGATTTCCCTCCCATCAGCTGAAAAGTGGCAGGCATTTAAAAAGGGGAAACCAGAAGTGCAAACCCCTATTCTGCAGACCTTCTGCTGCCCTGAAAGTGATGTTTTCACAAACCAAACGAACCAGTTCACGAACCGGGGCAAGTTTGTTATTTGTGAAATGTGACGAACCACATGATTCGGATTTTTACTGGTTCGTGTCCATCTCTAATGTGTGAGCAAAATGATGATGGAACAAAGCATGACTCTTTCAAGATTTTTAAAGTCTTGTTGGCATAGCTAAGGCTAACGGGGCATGGAAGAGGCATGCTTTGCTTCCACCAGTATTTCTAGGAGTAGGAAATGGGAGATTTCCCTAGAGGGTAATCCTTTTTGCCATGCTGGCATTCCCTGAGCTTAAAAGAGCATTAACAGAGTTGCTTTCTTCTGCTTCTCCCAACAGTAAGTTGAGATAACCCTAGAGGTCCTTGTGATATCACAGAACCCCTCTAGAGTGTTCTCCCATTTCCTGGTGGGAGCAGTTAGGCAAAGCCTGTCTGGTTGGTGGGGATCCCTTTGCCAAATGACGAGCCTCAGCAGATGCCTAATCATGCCGACCGCTGATATTAGCCCTACAGAAGTTGGTGGGAGTCAACAGTATTTAATCATTTAAAAATTGCCATACAGATGTACCATTGCGGGGACTCTAGGCTTAAGGATGTAGGAGACAATGGGTGAAGTGGAAAAATCTACAAGACTTTTTTTCTGTTCTAGCCAGATCAAACTATGACATACAACATGCATGCGTCTTCTCTGCAGGGTGGATTTGATTTAAATCGAATTGATTTAAATCATGATTTAAATCACGATTTAATCATTAGTAAGACTAGATTTAAATCATGGTTTTCTACATAAAGACTAATTCCTTTCTACGTAAAGACTCCTCACACTTAGCTTCTTGTACAGATCTATTCTACTTCCAACAATCTTCTATTCATATTCTATTCATTGAATTTTTTGAAACTTAGCACTTAAGAGGTATGGGGTTGGTTCTGTGTAAAAAGGTTTGCAAAGGAACAATGGCATTAAGGTCTTTTTCTCAACTGTGTATGTTTATTTTATAACCTTTTTACTGTGAAGAAGAGACATGTGATCTCTACAGACACAAATTCACAGTTTTGAGAACTGTAAAACCAAATATCTGTGATGATGTATTCTAGATAGAAAATTGCCCAATAATCTTACAGAAATCTCTGGAAGAACATGACATTGTGAATGGATTAATGGAATTCATTTACCCCAAAATTTAAACATTGCATGAATATACAGCCTCATGCTACTGTCTGACGACGCCGGCCTTTTGTCCACCCTCACCACCAGCCCTGCAGCAGCAGACACCCCCTTTAGGCCCTGCCGCACAGCCTCTGGCAGTACCTCAGTTGCAGGAGCCCCTACAGGCCTCTCTCACCCTTAGGCCAGTTGCAGCCGACGCCCAGGCACAACTCTGGGGAACAGCCTGCAGCCACTCAGCAGACTCACCTGTCTCCTGCAGTTGCCCAGATGGCTCCACTTCATCCAGGCTCACAGGAGGTTGCCATCAGCAGAAGTCAGGCAGGCGCAGGCGCCACAATGCCAGGGGAGCCACTGGGGAGGGTTTAGAAGCAGCAGGGGCGAGCCAGGCAGAGAGCAGACCAAATGCCCCACCCTAGGTGGGGATGGAGTGGGTGGGGCCGGAGACTGCAGAGTCTACCCAGTCCTCCTATCAGATAGGCTGGGAGCAGGGCCAGTCAGGGAGACTGGGTGGCAATTGGGGGCAGAGCCAGGGAGGTGAGGCAAGGGGAGGCCTTTAAATTCAGGTTCCTGTGAAGGCTGAGGAAGATTTTGCAGAGAGAGACAGCTAGAGCGTGCTGCTACTCCCACGGCAGGAGAAGGAACAAGGTGGTGCAACCCCCTTCCCTGCCCATCTGAGGCCGGAGGACACCTGCCTAGAGAGCTGGTAGGATGGCAGGCCATCAGGAGAGGGTGCCAGTGAGGGAGGAGCCTCACAGCTACATAATTAAAAACTAATCCTTATTTCATGATGATAACCTTTGGACTATAATGGATCTTAAACAGAAAACTATCTTTAGATGGATTTTTCCTCAAAAAACATTTTATTAAACAAATCCAATTTAAATTTAAAAAATCAGATTTAAATTTTAAAATCGAATTTAAATTTTAAAATCTGATTTTTAATTTTTTTTAAAAAAAACATTGATTTTTATCCACTCTGCTTCTCTGAGGAAAACTAGCTGAGTTTAAAATGTTTTCTTCGAATTTCTACTGAATTCAATCCTCCCTAGGTTGGCTATCCCCCGCCCCCACTGGCCTCGCTCACCTGATCAGTGGGGAAGAAACATGTGCCCATGCTCCCCCATTGCTACGTCTTCTCCTGAGCTTAGCTTCAGTGGAGTGGCTCCATTGTGCTGGAAAATGATGTCATTTTCTGGCACGATGTGTGAACATGTGCTTTGCCTGCACATGTGAGAGAGCACCCCTGAACCCCCAGTTTGGTTCCTGGGGCTCTGGCCACCATAACCCATTTGAATTATTGTCAAATAAATGTACAGTCATAACCATGAAATAAAGAGACAGTCAGTCATCAAAAATTATGAACAATTCTGTTAAATATTGGTACCTCGTACTCTGTAAATCTAGTTCTCTTATAGTCATCAAGTAATGACATCCTCTCTGGAAAATACTTTTTAGGTCTATTTTCTTAGAATCATCCATCCCAAATCACCTTATCCATTAATGAAATCCAAATCTTGTTCAATCCATACTTTAAAGAAGTGCAAATTTGAAATTTTGTCTAAGCGCTTAATAGCCTCCCAATGGTCCTAGCACATTCATGATACAATCTTTACTTAATACATAACAAATACTTGGAAAACTGCAAAGATTCAAGTCGTCAGCTCTTAACAGAAATACAATTGTGGTATCTGAATCACTCTTGCGGCAACAGTCCTATGGGTTAAGGGATAGCACCTGTTTAGTAGAAAAGCAATGGGTAGATCCTAGCACAAAAACTATTCACTTAAAGTATACAGTTAGTTTTAAAAATGGCTAAGGGAAGGAGAAAATGGTCCTGCCCCTTGCTTTTCTGTTAACTGGCTGTCAAAAAACCCAGCTAGGGCACTTTTTTGTTTAGGGTGGGGGGGGGCGGTGCTTGTTTGGCAAGGCAATTCAATGTTGTGAAGATAAAGCTGAAGAAGGGAACCAATATTCTGTTATAGGTATATTCAGGATTCAGAATTGTCTATAACCTTGAATTAGTCTCAATTTTGTGTCCACATCAGTAAAACAATAATTAATTCAGTAACAACTGGCCAGTCATTTGCTAAGACTGTGTCACTCAGCCATCCCCAGCACCTCCAAAAAGAGGGAGAACTGGGGAACAAAATTCTAGGGGCCTTGATCACCTTGGAAGCCTATGGGATTGGGCAAGTCCCTGTGATTTTCTTCATATAATGTTTGAGTTAGATCTGGATGATATGAGGGGGAAACGCAGAAGGCACTTTTTCTGTGGGCTCTTAGCAGCCCTCGTCATACTCAATTATACCATTCCCCATTATCTCTATGCCACTTGATTGCTTCCACAGTGTTGAAATAAAGCCTCATATTTCTATCCCCTTGCACTGGAGTCACTTTGGATTGTCAACATCTGTCTAGAGTTTAAGTGGGGATTCCACAATCCACAGCATGGGATCTCCATTAGAAACGCCCACCTCTCAGATAAACATGGTGTCCAGAGTGGGGGCCGACAAGCAAGTCTAGAATTGTTTCTGAGGGGTGGTAACTGGATAGGGATCTTTCACTTCTGAAACTCTGAACTGGGCTCCCAGCCATGTGAGTGGTGAGTGAAAGCTGTTATCATCTGACAGCTGTTTGGTGCTCAGCTAGAAGAAAAAAGGCTATGGGAATTAATCACAGTTCAGTTCCTAGAGGTCAAGTGTCTGCGTAACAAACCACATCACAGCAAATGCATTTTAGGTCCATCCCTTGTTGGAAAGGCCACAGACTGAAAGATCCTTGGAGACAGGGATACAATCTTATCTTGTCAATAGAGAAGCAGCAAAATAGGTGAAGGCAAAATACCTGTGATAGTCCTGAGCTTTGTTTTGACCCTGATGATCTGATGTGCTTGTTTTGTGTAGTTGTAGGCCACAGAAAACCTTCCACAGTCTGGGCTGCTTCCTAGTTGCAGGGCAGGGTAACTTTAGCTATATCACAATTAAGTTTGCCAGTCATAGCTGGCACCCAAGCAGGATAATTTTGGTGGTGGATAAAAGCTGTTTGGCATCATGCTTTCACGCTACATCACTTTTGTCACGAAACTGAAAGAAATATTATTGTGTTAGGGTAATGCTGTAGGATTCGCCCAAAACTCTATGGTTTAACCATAGAATTTTGGGTGAATCCTACAGTGTTGCTCTGATGCAAGGGTATGACTTCTGGTTTCATACTGGAAGTTTATCTCTTGCTGGCTGGGCCATGGTGGTGAGGATATAGAGGAAGATCTGGCCCACCCCCAGTCACAAGTAGGGTTACTATCTTTTTTCTTCTTGCTAGGAGCTCCGTACATGTGGGGGAATCTGCTCCTGTTGGATTCCTGTCCTTCCTGCAGCTATTAAAGGCACAGAGCTCTCTATACGGAACAAGGTGGCCATACAGGAATAGGCATGTTTGTTGTATGTGTCACGGCTGGTGGCCAGGCAGAGAGCCCATTGTGACTTAGCTAGGGTAGCTAGCCATGCAGTAAATCAGTGGAAGAAGGAGGGGGCAGGATGTGGTGAATGACATCATGCCACTGGTACGGTGCCACTTAAAAATATTTCCTCAAATCACCAGAAATTTCCCAACTTGGACAGTATGGCATTATACTCCACTGAGGTCCTTCCCCTTTCCAAACTCCACCCTCTCCAGGCTCCAGCCCCCTCCCCAAATCTCCAGGAATTTTCCAACCCAGAGCTGGCAATTCTATAATAATACATGTGTCAGACTCAGGAGGCCTTGCATGAGAAACAGCCTTCAGAGCCCCTTTCACAACAATCCAAGTGTAACCTCTATTTTTCTCTCTAGAATTGTACTCTCTTGCCTTCAACAAGGAAGAAAAACAGGGGGCGGGGGGGGGCGTGCGGAAGATCCCCGCAAACTCAACCCAAACAAGCAAGGGGAAAATAGAAGGGTCAAGTTACAACTTAAAATATAAAATATATCCCAAGAGAGTATTTATTATAAATGTAAACAAAATATAAGTTAAAAACAAGTTTAAAACATAAGGTGTGAATGGCAGGCTACAAGCATATGCTAAAAATTGCTAAAACGTTCTCCATACACAGATGATGGTACAGTTCAATGAACAGCACAAAGATCAACCATATGCGTTTCGCCCCTAAGACCTTCTTCAGTGGTCAATTGTACAATATTTATAATCAAATACACCCATACATTCAGAAACCAATAATGAAATGCTCCTAGTGCTTTATCTAAAACTCTGGTAATGTGTGGTAAACAGTGGCCATTTTATTTCTACTGCAGATTGATGAAACACCCAAATACATTGGAAACTAAGCTTCAGAATACAATAGCAAATGAAGAGCATTGTGTGAGTGAAGTCCTCGGTTTGCTGCGACATTTGTATTTTACCACACAATACCACAATACCACACTTCCTCGTGCATGCACACAGAGCTTGCGCGTGCTGCTGGCCTGCGTGATGATGTCACTTCTGGGAAGTGACATCATTGCACAGGTTGTGTGCCACTCTGGGAGCGCTCCCATGCTCTGCAGGGTGCCAAATTGGGCCCAATTCATAACCAAATCAACCTGAATCCGGCCTGATTTGGCCCAAATCTGGTTGCTGTGGAGTGTGGGAGCGCTGCTGCACTCTACAGCAGCCCAATCTAGCCTGAATCTGGCCCAAATCCAGCCTGATTTGAGCTGAACTGGGCCTGAATTTGGCTAATTCCAGCCTGAAATGGACTGCTGCAGCACTCAGGAGCGCGCCATGCCACCCAGGAGCATGCTCTGGGAGGCGAGGGTGGACTGTGGGAGCCACATCAGAAGAAAATCTGAAAAGGTATGGAGCCAGAAGTGGTGAAAATCACCCGTGCAAAAAAAGTCTTCCATAAGAAAGAATCAGAGATGGAATAAAGCATGCTTGCTAGGTATTTCTGGCCTCAAGGAGAAGGGAATGTAAAATTAAACTCATAATGTATTTATTTAAACTTTTATTCTACAGATGAAAAGAAAATAACTTCTCTTATGGAAAGCTTTGTTTTCCATGTCTTGAATTTCTGACTGTTATGCATCTGTGCAGGGCTTTTTTCTGGGAAAAGAGGTGGTGGAACTCAGTGGGTTGCCCTCAGAGAAAATGGTCACATGGCTGGTGGCCCCGCCCCCTGATCTCCAGACAGAGGGGAGTTTAGATTGCCCTCCGCGCCGCTGGGCGGCGCGCAGGGCAATCTCAACTCCCCTCTGTCTGGAGATCAGGGGGCGGGGCCACCAGCCATGTGACCATTTTCAAGAGGTTCTGGAACTCCATTCCCCCACGTTCCCCCTGAAAAAAAGCCCTGCACCTGTGGAATAGGTGTGGTTCCCTCAGCAAGGAGTTGTGGCAATGGGGAAAGTTATATAGCTGTTGATTCCCCGCCCCACCACCACTAATGCAGCTGTTCAAGGCACAGAGTTTCTTAGGGAAAAAATGGGGACCCAATTATGATAAATCAAAGTCAGTCAAACAAATCCCACAATATGTTTCACTGGCTGCTCCGCCATGCTATACTAAATATAAAAAGCGCTCCTGACATTTTAGGGGGGACCATTTAAGCTCTGAAGTATCTGCTTGGATTATGCCAAGTCATTTCTGTCTATTGAGAAGAATGCTATGGTGTGAAGTTTAGGGCTTTTTTTTGTAAGTAGGGCTCATATAAAAACTATACGACAAGAAGAAATGCAGGTGAAGCTTCTCTTACCATTGCAGCTGCGTTATCAAGAAGTTTCATTTACTGAACTTCTGATACACATCAAAAGATACACTTTCTGTGCCCCAAAACAAAGCAGCCTGAATGAAGTAGTAACTCATAGATCTTACCCTCAAACAGAACCGTACCTTTCCAAAGTCGATTAGCTGACCAAAACCTTTAAAAAATAAACACAAGGCTGGACAATTAAGAGGTGTCAACAATTCTGAGCTTCCTTGATCTTGTGGATGCTACAGAAGTCTGCGACTTGCTTCTGATATGTTGCTGAGTGTTTTAATGGTTAGCATAAAATAATATGGCACAGTTGTAGAGCAACAAAGCTGCACTATGTGCAATATGTGGAGAATGTCATGTTCTGTCAATCAAGTTGCTGGTGATTCAGACAATCTCTCCAATTGATGGGCATCAATCCACAAGTGCTTAGATGAAATGGAATTATTCAATTGCTTATCAATTGTCCTTCTTTCTGGCTTTTGTACATTAGGAGTTATACTGCAGTACTGAAGTTACTGCTAAGGCTACAAGCCTAAAGCACCCTTAGAAGGGTATCTGATGAAGAAGACTCTGGCTCATGCCTGCATCTGCCAGAACACATTTATTCATTTTTATGTTAGAGCAAGATGCTTTGTTGTTTTGGCTGCAGCAGACTAGTAAGGTCCCCACTTTGGAATGTAATATGAGGGAATAAGTCCCTTTAAGCCCAATGGAACTTACAGCTGAAAAATGTGCTTAGGCTGCAAAATGCACCAAAAGTTTATTTTTTCAATAACGACAATAACAATAACAATGGCCCAGTTGATTTGATTGTTTTGTAAATGTGACAACCACTTACATTTTTTTTAATAAAAACAAAATCTCTTGTTCCAAGCTACATCAGCTTCTAACAGCTGCCTCCCTCAGCAACTGCCACCTACGTATCCTTTTCTACTTTCTGCTGCAAACCCGACTGGCTGTATCCATTGACCACTGTAGAGTTAAAACAAATCAAACAAACAAATCCAATGTAACAAATTCCCAATTGCACAACATTTCTGAGCTCCTTCCTCCCTTCTGGAAATGCGTTCTCAGTGACTGGCAGAACTGACTGCCCTCAAGGGCAGCTGCTTGGAAGACACACACCTGGTGACTTGGAGAAACCCATTCACCAAGTATTTGCTCTGTTTGTTTACACAATGTATTTCTGTTCACATGTTTTGGCTGAAAAGGGGATTTCAACAAGACTGGTGAAAGGCAGACACTGGAAAGGAATGGGGGAAGCAAGAGTTGAGTGATAGGTGGGGATTGTAACAGTGAGCTCCTTAGAAAGCATAGACTGGTCTCAAAGGAATCAGAGAAGTATTATTTCAATTCTGCCTACTTGAAAACTGAAGGATTGTTGATTCGTCAAGGGTAGCAGAGGGTGGATAAGAGCTAGACAGGTTTTTCAAGCCATCAATTCAATCAGAAATTGCTTCAGCTAAAAGCATTACTTGATTAATCAGCACCATTAACCTATCAAAGGCTCAGTGGCATTTCATTAAAAACAGCGGTCGACTTTGCTGATATACTAACCATCTGGTCATTCTGCCATTACAGCATGGCTCCCTAGGGTGTGTATAGCAAGCATTCTCAGCAGAGGGGGGTAGGTGGATGTAGAACACTTTTCCTTGGAGCATTTTTTGAACCCAGGTCTCCTAAACTTACTCTGCTTTTTTGGCCTTCTATCCAAGTACCATCCATCAGTTACATGGATGAGTGTAGGGAGAACATGTGTGTAACCTATCCCCTGCTTGCACAGATTTTTGAGTTAGAGGCATGAGTCTACCTGTGGTATGAGAAGAGCAGAATATTATCTCATCCTGTCTTAAAGCCACACACATTTATTGGAAATCTGCAACAATTCTTCAGATTCCTCTTTCTCTATGGCATTGTGTACATCTCTTCTGCAGAGTGAAAGACTGTGGTTTAATAAGAGCATTTGATTTGCATATAGATGACCCCAAATTCAGTCTCTGGTATCTCCAATTAAATAAGTGGGGTTCATCACATAGTTTGACAACCTAAGCTTTAGGGTATTATACTAGGACTCTGTGCATATTACAAGTGGTCTCTATAAAACATCTGAAAATGACTACTTTAAAAAGACAGAATACATGGTTTAACATAAGGTTGCCCAGAGCTTCTCCAGGACTGAGGAGCAAGGTCGGTGGAAAGTGGATATTGGAGGAAGTAACTTGTTTTGATATTTGTGGGTGCAGTTTTTTTGAACTGATAACTAACAGCAGTATGGTTGAATATACTTTAGGTGCTTAATTCATCAGAGATTACTCATAAGAACTGAACAGCTGTAGTTACTCCATTTTTAAAAATCCTTTAGTTGGGGTACTCTTAGAAAATCAAAGAGAAAAGACTGCCTCTGAATGGTATAAGCATTTTCAAAAATATTCCAAATGTTTTGCTGTCACGAATCTATTTTCTCCCCTTCTCTCTATTCAGCCCTTCTCTATTATCTTGCTCTTGGGCTGCACAAAAGGCTCTAGAATAACTAATCTGGGCAGGTCTGGTACTTAAAGGCCTCATTCCTGGAAAGCAAGAGGAAGAGAAGCCCAAAGTACTGTGACAGAGTGGATTACAAGGACAGTATTGCTCCTTTCTTCCCCCTTACAACTTTAGAAGCAGCACAGCCAACAGAAAATACCAAACTCTTCTTTCCCCAATAACTGGATCTCTATTCTTGAAAAACTTCAGGTGTTATATTCCTGCTGCCTGTTAACTCAGCAGTTAACAGTGCAGTTTTTCTGCCCATAAAATGTTATGTACTGTGTGAATGATCAGATGGCTATGCTGAACCACAGTGAGGCTAAGGAAAATGGTGCCTGTAGAGAGCGTGCTATTCTGCTGTCAACCCAGAGCGGTTCTGTCTCAAACGCGTGTGACTTCTCATTCTGACCATATGGAATATGGTGCCTGAATCAGGCCTGGAGGAAAATGTTCTGTTTCTTTAAGAGGTTTAATGTGTGGAAATGAGCTGTTGAAACTTTTGATGGCATGGAGGTAAATAACCTCACCATTTGCTGTAACTTGGTGGTTAAGTGGTTGGGTTGAGAATCAGCACTCTGCTGGTTCGACTCCCACTATTGTCATGAGCTCTGAAGGTGGCCTTGGGTAAGCCACTCCTCAGCCCCAGCTCTTTAGTGGTATTGTGGGGATAATAGTAACACTGACTTTGTTCACTGCTCTGAGTGGGCACTGATCTGTCCAGAAGAACAGCATATAAGCAGTTATTATTATCAAAGGGGCAGGGCATTTTTCTCCAGGCCTGTTGATGACCCTAGATAGATTCTCCTATATCCTGAAATCTGCCAGCGATGAGGCATCATGTCCTTCCTGTCCCTTTGTCTACCAGCTAGAATCCTCCTACTCAAGCATACATGGACAGAAACTCTCTACAGAAGCCCAGCTCATGGATTATGTCCCCAAGTGGCCCAACTTCACCTGCACTCTTCAAAAATGCTAAGGTAGTACCCATTTGCACATGCCAAATGCCACACCTTTATATTCAAACCTGAGGGCAAAATGCAAACTAGAGAGGCCTGGGTAGAGAACTTCAAACTCCTGCAGCATTTTCTTCAGGTTACCATTATAAACAGGTATATTAGGGGCTCAAGATTAAACTGCTTGCCTTGCTCTTTTTAACTTTTGTAGAAAACAGTCTCCCTCCAGCCCATGAGCTTAGAAACCTCTGGCAGGATTAATTTTTCTTGAGGCTACTGGCACTCCTAGCAAGTAGAAACAGCAGAGGTGACTGTACAGTTACCAGTCCCCCGTTGGGAGCAGGGGATCCCTCATTCCTAGCCTCTGCCCCCATCACCATTCACCTGGCTGGCGGGGAGTAGGGAAGTGTGGGGAATGGGCCCAGAGCTCTGGAGTGTGCTCCCGTGTGAGGTACGTTCTCCCCCCACATTCCCTCCCATGACCCCCCTGAAATACGAACCAAAGTTCGTCATGAACTGGGCCAGTTTGTGGTTTGCGAACCAGTGATTTGTGGGAGCTCATTTCTCATGAATTGTGATGAATTTTAGGCCGGTTCATTTGGTTCATATTTCAGTTCATCAGTGCAGACAGCCTGGCACTAATCAATCAATTTCCTAGGCAATGGGGGGATGGGCTCTCTGCAGACCTTCTGCTGACCTGGAAGTGATATTTTCATGAACTGAACGAACCGGTTTGTGAACTAGGGCAACTTCGTGAAAGTTCATGGTTCGTGAAACACGATGAACCACGAACCGCATGGTTTGGAATTTTTCTGGTTCGTGCCCCTCTCTAGTGAAAATTTTTTAAACTGTATTTTAAATATGACTTGATGTTTGTTTTTGTTTTATATTGTTAAGTTGCCTTGAGCTCCTCTAGGTGCTAAAACAGCTAATAAGTGTCTTTGTGATTGCATCACAGTCTTAAATAAATAAATAAAAATAAATAGATGTAAAGCTTTTTGAGAGCCAGCATGGTGTAGTGGTTAATGTGTCTGATTAGAATCCAGGAGAACAAGACTTGAATTTCTATTCTGCCATGGAAGCTTCCTAGGTGATCTTGCACCACTCACTCTCTCAGTGAAACCTGTCTCTCACAGGGTGGTTGTTGTGAGGATAACCCAGAGGACGAAACAATGACAAACTGCTTTGGGTCTCCACTGGAAAAAAAGTGGGGTATAAATGAAAAAATAAATAAATATCACTGGTTAATGTCTGCAGATTAGGGTTGCCAGGTCCCCTACACCTCAGATGGGAGGTTGGAGGCACAGTACTTACCTTTTGCCTGCACGATGACATAACTTCTGGGAAGTGACATCATCACACGGGTCATGTGCTGCCAGGTAAGTGGGGATGGCGGGTAGAGGGTGGGAGTAGGATCCCCTGCCCCCCAGCAGGGGACTGGCAACCCTACTGCAGATCCAATCTCTGTGAGTGACAGCAGTTTGCTGTAAAGTTCTTCTTCATCTCTTTAATGTTTGAAATGTATGTTTAGGGCTGGCAGTCATAAATCCTCTTAAATGAGGGTTTGTCCCCTTCAGGTCAGTGGGACTTATTTCTAACTAAACTGAACACAGTCCCAGATACTCGGTCAGAGATATGAGATGTTATTTGAGAGGGAATGTTTGCTTTCCCCACCTCTTTATGGGGGCAGCAAAAGAGGGTCCAATATCTCAACCCTTACACACTAAGCAACCCATTGCAGCAGTCAAGGAATGCTTTTGAGAAATGGGTGGCATAACTTTGCAGTGCTACAGATGAGCATGACCCTGCTTATGTCACAAAGCCCATAATAAACATATGAGCTTAACAGCCCTGTGTTCATTCAGAGAGGTAATTAGTGCTGGGAGCTGGGAGCCACATACTGCAGAGCTCCCATGTTGGCTCTGCTACAGGGTATGGCAAAAGACATTGTCTGAATATTGGCCTACAGAGCTTGCACGCTGGTAATCAATAGTTACGTGCTCTAGGAAATCCCCTAACCATGGAAAAACCTGGGCAGCTTATTAGGGAACAAGCAAACTGGCAAGGTGGCATAGAGAAGAGGTGAACAGAGGAATGATGGCATCAGATAAATGAGCAGGTGAGCACAGGAAACAGGAAAAGTGCCTAGCCCTTAAATTCAAAAGAAACAAACCCCTTAAATAAAGCCTGGCTTGATCTGTTTATGTGCAGGTGTCCCTTCTTACAGCATGGAGAACAATATCAAGTTATGTTTGGTGATGAAAATGCTATGAAAAACATAGCTACAGTGGCTGGTTGAAAAGTTGGCAAACTGACTTCTGAGTGCAGTGAACTGAGTAGAGGTTGTATGATGACGGCAGAGAGAAAGGTTCCCTCAATGTGACTCTGGTTCTGTGATGGGTTAGGGTAGCAATAATTGGCTACATGGAGCGGGACACTTCTGTACCTTTAAAAGATGCAAAATAGATAAATTCAGCATGTAAAGCTCTCCTGATTGCTCTTCTAAATGCTGTCTAAAAATCTTCATGTGCTGAAATCTGCTTATTGTGCCGTTATTAAAATCTCACTCACTCACATACGCAATCACCAAGTTCTCTCACATGATGACTTGCCTATGCAATTGAACCCTGAGTTTAAATGCTGCAGACGGAACTTCCATTTGACCAGAACCACAGAGCTTTTTAGTGGAACCAGACACAAGTTATGTATGCACCAAGGCAGTAATGAGAGATCATTAATGAACACGCAGGTAAAAGAAGTGACCCACAGTCACTTATAAACCTACATACACACACTATAAAAAGCAGTTTCTGGTGTGCATCCCTAAGGTTGCCAACAGGCCTTGAGGAAACTGTCTTGTCCCAGTAACAGGGGCTTAATGAGATGTTATTTACCAGGCGGTGTTCTTTTCCTCCGTGTCCTGAAAAGCTTCAACTACCCATTTCTACATGTTAAGCCTTTATTAAAGGACAAATGTCAAAAAGATATTTTTATCCAGGCCAGTTGGCAACCCAACCGATCACACCAATGTCTTTTTGTCTCTGTTGTTAGGAGCCTACAGATTGGTTTTCTGATCCCTTTATATTTTAAGAATGCAGTTGGATACTTCGGACATGTATTTGTGGGGAGCAGCACATGTACAAAACACACACACACACACAAACCCCTGCATTCTCAGTGTAGCAATGTCATCCTTCCATGTTCTGCCAGTTCTACCCCCTCTTTATAGGTCTATTGGCTGCTTTTCATCAATCCCTTAAACTCATTCCTCCTTCAAAATATAGTTGCCAACGTTTCCCTCAGAAGCACCACTGTCTTTCCACAGACAAAAGGTCGACTTTCTTGCTCAGACCTGATGGATTAAACTACTCACTCCCCCCTCCCCTATCTTGTAAGATAAAAAAAAGAATGGAGTTTTTCCTGTTTCTGAGAGCCTCAGGCCTGTTGCTACTAGCCTTGGCTTTAACATCTTGAGAATTTCAAAGCTGCCTTGGCTTCATGCAGAGCGGGAACAGTGCGCAAAGGGTAGCCAGTTATGCAGAGGACAGGCAGCAGATCTTGGCAATGGTAGAAGGCACACAGCTTGCTGCTCCCATGAACCTTGCCCCAACCCTCACCCTGCCTAACCCCAGTTCACCCTGAACTTCTCCCTCCACTTCTAGCTGTGCACCCGCCCCCCCGCCCCCGCCCCCCCAATCCCAGACACTGTTGCAGCTGTCCAGTGCCTGTTAGATCTGGCTCCCATGTTAAACTCATTTGAGCACAGAGTTTGAGGGGAACTATGTCAAAGGAATGATAAAATATTAAATCTACGACTAGCCGCAGGAAACTTAAGCTCAAGTCATTGCTTCTCTCCTGACTTGTGAAAGCTGATACAGCAAAAACATTATTTTTTTAAAAGCTAGATTCAAGACTCCCTCCTTCCTAGCAGCAGTTATTGTTGGCTCAGCATCTTGTAAGGCTCAGCGTCTCGTCTTCAAAAGGAAAAAGGGGCGGCGGGGGTGGGGGGGAACTTGTTGGCAATACCTGGCGTCTAGGAACATTTTTCTCCTTTGAGTGGTGGTGGAGATCTGACTACCAAAGCTCACATTTGGCCCTTAGGCCTGCAGCCATGTTTGTGCATCTGCTTGACTGGAAGCCTCATTCATCTCTGTGTGCATGACTACTCAGGAGACAAATATATTTTGGGCTGGTTGTAGTTCCGCAAACTAGACATGCAAAATATACTGTTGGAAACTGCCTTAGCTTCCTGAGTGAGCAGGATATTTATTGGGATCTATTCCCCAATCTATTGTGTATCATTAAAAATAAACTCAGGCATGTTCCTGGCCTTTTCGGTTGCACAGGAAATCATCTGGACAGTATGATTTCCCTTAGGTAAGATTTGTTCACTGCAACTGCTGTTGCAGAATGTGGCCACCAGAGGATGCTCCTGCAATAACTGCATCTCCTTTAGAAAAAAAAACACTCAGGTAAGAGTTAGGAAGGTGTGGATGATATCTGACATAGCAACATGTTCATTAAAATCACATGGGAAAGCTCTTCTGGGACTGAACCACAAGGGAATCAAATGACTGAATCTTCCCCATGTAAAAAAACTCCCTTTTCTTGAAAATGATTGAAAAGAATCCTTGAAAAGGATTCTAGCTTAGGCAAAACAGGAGAAGATACAAAACAGGAAAAGAGAAGAGCATTCAATCATATAACCTCACCTCCCTCCTAAGATATGGTTCAATCCCAGGATGAGAGTGTTATGATCTTACACTTCCAGAAGAATTGTTTAATAACAGCAAGAAGAAAACTTGCTGATCGGTGTGGATCCTGTCCACCAGCATATTAGCAAATAAAGGAAGGAGCTGAGAGGTGTGTGGGAGCTGGCCTAAGGGAGTCATATCATCATTGTGGAAAGGAGCAGTGGGTTCTGCTAAGTGGTAAGCAGGAGTTAAACATGCCATGGGGTGCAGGGAGACATGGACAAAAATTGCCTTGGGCAGGAGACGATGTAGGACTAAATGAGAGTATGCCATCTACTCTAGCATCATGGATCAACAGCAAAGAGGGGCTACTAAATATCTGAATAGACCTGTCAAATGTTTTATTCTGTTTATGTGGCACTCAGGACGTTCACCAACTGAGGCATAAGAAACCAACTCCTCCGTCAAATGGACCATTGGCCTTCTCCCATTCATAGTCCCAAACTACGGTAACATATCCTGTGTAGAAACCAGTGGGGGGGGGGGGAAGACCCTTTCTTAACACTCACTAAAGCCAGACACATTCTCAAGAGCAGGAAAAAATAATCACCTTTCTTCACCAATGCTTAATTTATTATACACATAGGCCTGATTCCCTGCCACTCTGCTTCCTATTCTGGGCCAATTTTGGTCATCAATAGACCACAGCTGGGACGGGCTTCTTGAACGCTCACTCTTTGGATTTCTGGCCAACCTGGCACAAGCCTTCAAGTTCAAGTCAAACTTCATTTTTTCCCCTTCAACAGTTGCTTAGAAACATGCTTATGAAAATATACTTCTCCGTTCTCACACTCTACTGTTCTGGTGCCAAGAGCTTTTATTTTCCCTGTGCCTTGCCCTCAGAAATTCCTAATTTTTTTTTAAAGACTTGCAGGCATAAAGTTCTGCCCAAGTCATCTATTCCTAATACACTTAAGACATCTTCTGCTTTCAGAGAAAGGTGGCTTTGTTGTTATTTGCAGCAACTGCTTTAATATTATTGTGAGGAGCAAAGATGTTTCTAGAAATTTACTGGCAAGACTGGAGGGAAGTGGGTACGGGCACTGCCAAGTGGAATGGCCAGATGTCCTGTGTTCTGAAGGACTGCCCAGAAATATGAAAGCCCCTCAGAACATGACAAATGTCTGAAATATTTCAAAGGCATGCTGGATATGCACAACATTCATTATGTTTGAAACTTCCATCCTAGAGGTAAGGAGAGAGGCTAAGTTACTCCAATAGTCATTTTAATAATGATAGGCAAGGGGAGTCTCTTTGTTCAGCATCTGCCTTCTAAAAATTCTTAACAATACTTGTAGGTCACTGGATGACAATACAACAACATCCAGAGACCCTGCAACCCACAAACAGTTCATACAGAGTCCACTGGGATACTTGCATGTTCATTTTTGTGTCTTTCCTCATTTTGGGTGGTATGATTAAGAGGACTTAAAATGAACTTACACATAATATATAAAAATTAAAAAAACCTGAAGAGTGGCTCAGCATACAGCCAATTCCATAGAAGCTCACTGGGATAGTCATTTATATGAGCAGAATCTGACCCACAAAGCAAGATTACCTGCTGGCCTCCAACAGGTCTGCCAAATTTCAGGCCAAGTCACAATAAAGTCCCCTCCCCCCAGGTTTCACATAAAGGAATACAATTTTCATCAAGGGCTATGTGTAAAGGAGAGATTGCACATTTTTCTACATAATCCTTTAGATAGCAAATAAAACATGACCCCCAATGGCTACTCTGAGATTTTATGACAGAGCGTGACCAGATGTGGTGAGGGGGCTGATCTGTGCAGCGAAAGAGACTTTCAGGCCAGGACTACCATTTGAAGACTAGAGCGGCCATGTAAACACAAATTTTGCCTATCCCTGACATAAGAGACCTCCCCTGAGTACCTGCTGTACAGCTGGAACATGACAGAAGGGGTAGGGGAGGAGAAGTAGAGAAAAGAAAAAGTTCAGCCGTGTTCAGACGTGGAGCGATTCTGCACACGTTGGATAATGCACTTTCAATACACTTTATCAATCGTTTGAGGTGGATTTTTTGTTCCACGCACGAAAAGATCCATTCCAAACGATCTATAAAGAGGATTGGAAGTGCATTATCCAACGCGTGCAGAATATCTCATAGTCAAACTGCTGCTGGTCTCATCCGACTGTAAGTGGCACTGTTGTTACTCCAAACGATGCAGAAGAAGAGCTGAGTGTGTTCCTTTGCATGCTGCTGTATTTGCCTTTAGCCATATTGCTCATATTACTGAACAAACTGCTTAACTTTCTCTCTCTCTCTGTCTCTCTCTCTCTCTCTCAACACACACACACAAACACACAGAGGGCGGAAAGAAGCTGTTGATGATCTGCAACAGGGAGTTTTCACAGAAACCGAATTTCAGTGGAAGCAGTTTGCTGGGCTGAGACAGGAAATCAAGTCATATATCTCCTCCTCCTCACGTAACAGAGCAGATCCCACATACCGAATTATCCAAGAAATCATTTTTCATCTTTGCCTTTAGCACCTTCCAAAGGTAGCACCAGACATTTTGAAATGTGTCTGTTTTTTGAGGAATTTTCCCTGTGCCAGAGGAGATGACAACCAAATGGAGCCAATACCAGCAAGCAGCGGAAGGGTAAAATTTAAAAAGTAAGATTTATAGTGTATTGGGAAACAGCATCTGTAACTGCAAATCTTTGCTGCATGGATGCAACAAGCAGTTTTGCAGAAAGTAAATGATGAAGAGGGCAGGAGGAGGGATAGAAACCGTTGCTTGGGGGAGGGGGGAGGCTTTTGAGTGCAAGTATGAAGAAAGATGAAGAAACGTCTTGCTGCAATAAAGTATAGGAAACGTGTCTTTTTTTAAAAAAAACATTTAAAGTAGAAATGCTGATCACCCCCCCCCCATTCTTTTTCATTTTTCTGTTGCACCTGTTCATTTCTATGCCAAATAATTTAGCTGATAATGACCGCTAGTAGCATCCCAAGAAAATCTCATTCTGAGATTTGGGACAGAATAGGATGGGCCAGTTAGGCTGCAGTACAGGTATGGTGGTTGGCATACCTGGGGCTGGGTGGTGGAAAGGGGATGGAGAGACTTCTGTGCTTTTACCACATGGCTGCAAAACACACAACATTTACTAACAAATGCCAAACACAATAGACTGCTATGGAACTGTGACAATACCACAGAAGAAAAAAAGGGAGGGGAAGAGTACTATTTAGACTGGCGGGAAGGTATGCAAAGGGAAGGAGCCTGGATGGCAAAATGTGGTTAGTGAAGGCCAAGTGATGAACCTGGGTTGGGCTCCAACAGGTGGTGAGGAAAACTCACCGGAGTGCAAAACCAGGTATGCAATAAGTTATGCAACAAAAGAGAAGGAAAAAGAGTTACCTCAGGCTAGTAAAGGTGGAGAAGGAAAACACCCCTACATATGAAGCAAGGCTATTATTGCACCTCTAGGGGAAAATGGCATTGTGTGGAGGTTAAACAGGTTTTACACGGCAGGGCATATGAAGGTAAGGGGGAAACAAAAGGTAGGGGGATTGAAAAGATGGCCTGATGGGATAGGTGGCACCTCAAGGAAATAGGGAAAGAGGTGTGCAGAGAGAGGGTTCTTAGCATATGGCAGGCAATAGATGGGGATGCTCCAAAGGAAGGAAAGCAGAGCAACATAAAAAGATCCCCCCTTGAACCCGAACCAAGGCCCAGATCAGGACTCACCATTTTTGGCTTGCTCCCTGTAGCTCTTTTCATTAAGGCAGGCCCCTCGACCATGGAGCAGTGCATGCAAGGGCTTCTCCTCGCCTTGGCGTGGCAGGCAGCGCAAGCCTTGGGCGCATCGCTCAGTGTACACTCCGCACGACTGCCCTTCCGCCAGGGCACATGTCATGCAGCATCCACAGCCGGGCTCTTTCACCAGCTCGCAGCCCACAGGGCTGGGAGGGCACATGGAGAGGGCTTTCTCATCGCAAGGTTCACAGTGCACAAAGGAGCCCAAGCCTTGAGAAAGCCCCAGGCACAGGCAGAAGAGAAAAACCTGTCTCAAGAGCATCTTCGGGGCACTCAAAGGCACACTGTCGCTGGCAAACCAGACAGTATGGAGCGTCTTTTTAAAGAAAATTAATTTTTAAAAAAGTTTTTCCTTCCTTAGATTCCCCCCAAAAGCTTTTCCGCTTCCAAACGATTCAGTAGAATTAAAAAACCAAAAATTTCAACAGGCTGTCAAAATCTGCAGTTGCAAAAAAATTGCAGATGCAACAGGTTGGAGTTTTTTTTCCTCCCCCCCCAAAAACTCACTGGAACGGAGGGGGGGAGCAGCAAGGATAGTTTTGGAGTGCCTGCGCAAAGACGTACACAATAATCCACACGCCCTACTCAAAAGTAAGGTCGGCAAGAGGCTGGAAAAGGCAGCAAAGTAGGGACCGAGCTGCTCTCGCCTGTCCTGATATTATCTGCAGCAAATTAAAAACGTCTAGAGGAGCACGGAAGCAGGTAGAGCTGGGCTTTGTCGAGAAGAGACTGCGCTTGGGTCGGCACTGGCTGTATTTTCCCCCCTACCCTCGTCTTCCTAGATTGGGTTAAGAACAACAAAGAGGTTTTCTGCAAAGTTGAAGGATTTTTACAAAGTCGGCAAGAGAGAGAGAGAGAGAGAGAAAGAAAGTGAAGGGGGAGAAAAGGGAGGGGAAAAAATTCCACTTTGTAGATCTCCCAACACTTTTCCCCTGGAGAAGTTTCTAAAGAGACTGAATAATGCCGAGCAGGCATGTCTTTTAAATAGACTGCCCCTGGCTGCCCGCCAGCCCCTCGCTGCAATCTGAGATCCCAGTGACACCTCAGCCTGAATGGGTGCCAGTAACCAGGGCAAGATCAGTGCACGCTCCAAATGTGTGTGGGGGGTGGGGTGTGCAGCGTCTGACTTCTAGGCTTCCCGAGCCCTGGCGGTGAGCGGCAGGCAGCGTTGTCGTAGCGGGGACACGCACGCAAGCCACCCCCGAGGCACCCGGCCGTCTCTTTTGGGATGGGTGAGAAGGAATGAAGTTCTCTTCGCTCCGAACTGCAGGGAATATTTCAAAACAGAAGTGGGGGGGGGGGCGGTCATCTTTTTAAATGCTCGGGACTATCATTTTATTCACGCGAGTAAGCCTCATGCGGTTCTGAGGCTTACTCGCGAGTAAATGTGCACAAGCAGGGTTGCCAACATACAAAATAATAATCCTTGTTCCTGTGCTTTTGACAGCACTGGCAGGTGCTAAATGCTTACTCCTTTGCAGTGAAAAGCTTCATTTGCTGATTTCTGCAGCTAGTGCTGTTGTTTAAGGCGCAGGAGCTGGCCAGGACATTATTTTTTTTTCTGGTCAGTTGGCAACTAGTCAGTATCTCTGCTGTCACCTTATTACCAGTGTATGATCTTTGCCAAAGAGAGATTACAGGATCAGACGCGTGTGACACCTCAATTTCAATTCGGCAAGACTTTGTTGTGTTTGCAGTGCAGATGCAGTGCACTGCAAAGATTTACTTGCAGGGTCAGAGTCACAACGCCCCTTTGGTATGTAGCATACAAGCAGCTGGCACAGTAGGTGCCAATTTGCACATGACATCAAGTCTCTGCACAGTGACGATCAGTATGGCTTCATAGCTTCACAATGTGTTCAGTTAGGGCTATACTTTGATGTGTATGTGACTGGCAAAAAGCAGCTTGCCTATCAAACACAAACAGCTTAAATCCAAAGCATGAACTCAGCAAAAAGGCACGATGGGTCCAAACAGGATCCTAGAGAACAAGTCAGCTGCGCCGCAAGAGGACATGTAAAGCGCACCTCGTGGGTTGCAAAGACATCCTTCACCTGTCACCCTGCTCTTCTAAATCTGCACCTGGAAAAGAGTTTGAAAACATCCCAGTACTGGAAAGGAGTTTTATTTTTCCTCCCTAGCATTCCTAAACAATAAGAAGACGTTAAAAGACATGTTGTACAACTTTATATCTTAATGGGGGGATGACGGTGTACTTGAAAATTGGAGTGCACTTTGATCAGTGGTCTTCCCAGGACACTAAAACTCAAACATAGCTGTAGAAGAAATGCAGTACATCTTGAGCTGCAGCACGCTGAAATTCTTCCTTCAGCAAATAACCAATAAGCAGACAGTATTGGGGAGGGGACTGAAAGCAGTTTTGGCTCTTTTTAAAAAATCTCCCTCTTCCTCTTCAACTTGAACCCCAGATCTTTAGTCTGTCTTGAGCATGCCTGCATTGCATAGCTTTTGCCACTAGAATGCACCCTTATCTATGATTAGTCTTTGAGCCTGGCTGCTTGAAAACTTTAACCCCTTTCTACCTTTCTTGAACACTCTTTATGTGGGCTACATTACTGAAAGACACCAGAGATTAATTTTCTTAGAGTGATGACTCCAAATGGCCAAGGGCCGACAATTTACCTTTTTCTATCTCTATTTTATTGATTACAAATGTATTTATTATTATTATTTTATTATTTATTACATGTTTATCCCACCTGCCTTCTAAGGAGCTCAGGGAAGAATGCACAGTTTGCTCCTCCTCTTGGTCAAACAGGAACGAGACAATAAAATGTTAGCAACCTTAGCTATCTCTTTCCTTATGGTTGCCAACTCTTGGTAGAGAAGTTGCTGGAGATTTGAGGGGGGGTGGAGCATGGGGAAGACAGGATTTGGAGAGGGGAGGGATATAATGCCATAACGTCCACCCTCCAATGTGGCCACTTTCTCCAGAGGAATTAATCTCTATCTTCTGGAGATCTGTTGTAATTTGTGGAGATATCCAGGACCCATCTGGAGATTGGCAACCTTATTGTTGCTGCTCCAGGCCTCTACAGTTTGTGACCTATCAAGCAAAATCCTGCCTGTCTGTGACATCTGTTTGCCATCTTGGTCTCTCACCAGCAGAAAAGAAATACTTGCCCTTCAAAGTGATGCCTAAAATACATGAGTTTGCAACCCATGATGAGCCGGCCTTTGCTTCACAATTATCTGCCCCCGATCAAGATCGCTCCCCCTCCCCAGCTTTCTCTCTTTTTTTGTTCTTTAGGGAAAAAAGGTGGGAGGAGCCTCCAATAATGTCTGAAACATGATAACCTCCTTTACTGGCAAATATTCAGCACACAAAGGGCTGTTGGGTGACCCTGGCTTCAGCCCTAGATGGAGTGGAAAGCAAGGAAGCTTTTCTCTGTCTTACCCAAAGCACCTATCCAGCTCCTAATGTTGCCTGTGTTCATGTCATGATCATGAAATACTGTTCAAATATATCCAAATCCAAGATGTGAAAGGTCAGATTCTGACCCTCTTTTAACATTAGGCAGCTTCATGCAGGGTGAAGGGAAGGAATGCTGGGGGAGGAGGGAAAGTGCAGGATCCCTCTCTCCACTGTGTGTTAGGGCTGAGTATTGTCCAAACTGGCCCTGAATCTTTATTTCTATTTGCATCAGCCAATACGTTTCCATCACAAAATGTATGGTGTGCTGGAAGGTTGCCTTTTTTTTTAACTGGCTGTGCCTTTATTAGCAGCCTGACACATTGAAATTTAGCTGCTGAAGCTTTTCTCAGCACTTCTCTCTATTCCAAGAAAAGGCCCACCAACTTTGTTTTTGAATGCCTATATTTTAGAAGCTCAGGAGGATGACTAGTAAAAAGTATGGTAACCCTAGTATGTATGGGGGGTGGGAAATATTGAATTCTACAAACAATCCACCATCCCCCAATTCTGCACCTGTATTAAATTTGACAATCCCTGATGATTTCTGTTAGTGTATTAAATTTGCAAGCTTAATCTTAAAAATGACTGAATTGTAACTTGGGAGAAAGATAGCTGCTTAGATACAGCTGAAAATTATTGCTACTGGAAGGCTTTCTGTCGTTGGACATTACTTTCCTACCTGTCCCCTTCCACTTTAGCTCAACTCCCCCCACCCCAATTGCTGCTCCGAGAGGATGGGAGAATTCTCAGGAATAGCAAGAACAGGGAATCAATGAAAAGTAGCAGAAGTGCTAGGCAGTATCCAACCCAACCATTCGAGAGGAGTAGCTGCGTTAGTCTATTGCAAAACAATAAGACATCTTGCAACATCTTAAAGAGAAATATGTCTTTGTTCTAGCATAAGCTTTCATCAGATGCATTTACTATGGTTATGCTAGAATAAAATGTGTACATACTGTGCGATGCAACAGTCCACTCTGTTCCTGCCTTTCTCCTGGCCAATATAACCTCTCCTATATTGCACACCCATGCCCTCTGAACTTTTCTGATAAACAGTTCTGTAGTCAAAGGCACGCAAGATTTTTCCAAGATGGCAGAATCGATGGGCTGGTCAGGGACCGAAATGGGTAGCAATGAGGGCTACAACATAGAGGCCGAATATCAACAGAGAGGGCAGATGTCAACTGATGGGCAGGGTATGTTTTGGGAAGAGGAAAATGCAGAGCACTGGAGATTGTCACAGCCATATATAAACTAGCAGTTCTGTCAAATGACCAGCCAGTCTTCGATCATTCTTCATGTAAAGTATTGGAACAGATGATGGTGGGCCATCTTCGAATACTCCTGGATCCATTTCACACTGCCTTGCAATCCAGTTTTGAGAATGAAACTGAAACTGCCTTGATTGCCCTGGTGGATGACTTTAAAACAGGAGTGAGACCTGTGCCAGCTCTGCCCTCTGCTGTAGAGGAAAGATCTTACCACCATCACTCAAGTCTTGGTAAAAATAAAGTACATGACTTGGGGCTGCCTTTGAAAAGTATTCAGAAACTGCAGTTTGCAAAGAACTCAGCAGCCATGTTGTTAACCAGGACATGTCTCGCGTTAATACTTAGAGTGGGTTCTAGTTGATTACTGGTCACAGTTCAAAGTGCTGATGCCAACTTTTAGAGCTTTATGCGTTCTGTGACTAGGACACCTAGCGGGCAATCAGCTCTCCTGTGAACCTGCCGGTGTACTGAGGCCTTGCTTAGGGGGCTTTTCTGTTACCATGTGGAACACCCTCCTAGAGAAGTTGCTCCTCTCCAGTTTTTTTAAAGCTTGTCTTCAGAGGAAACAGATACATTGCATTAGGGAATTATTTTATATTTCTGCATTTTAATGTTGGCATTTTATTTCTTTATATTTCTTTTAAGAGAAACTTAGGCTGTAAGTGTTATCAGTAGACCAAATAACAAGGGTTTTAAAAAATTAGTTAATGCCGCTTTTATGTTTATGGAATTTTCTGTTCTGTTGCTCTGTTGTTATTCTCCAGGAGGGTTTTGAATGTACTGTTCATATATTTTATGTTCAGTCATGATTATCAACAATTGTATAACTAAACAAAAGTGTGATGGTAAGAGCAAAGGACTTGTGTTTTATGTGGGTTGGGCAGCTGTCTGCCAAGAAGCACTGCTGACCCTAGGAAACCTCCTGTGTAAGCCTCAGCTAAAGGAACAGAGCTTTGTGTACACACCGCTCTGTGATATACTGTAATATATTTAGAATTGTGGCAGTGAACAGATGAGATCAGCAACAATGACATAAAGCCTGATGGGTCCCAAAGAAGTTAAAGAACTAGTGAGAAGCAGAGTCTATTTTTGGAGGGGCCTGGAAACTGAGCTTTATGGGTCTTCTCCCCACGGACACAGTTTGGATGGAATCCAGATGGCCTCTGGAGACTGGGCTGATCCAAAATTAATCTATTTTGGCCCATTGCCTATGCCCCTACTGCCTTCATTTTCTCACAGTTACTAAGGAAAAGGGAGACAACTGTGTCCCTTCATCATAATAGGCCTCAGAGTTCAGGCCTTAGACACTGCCGTTAGCCAGGTCACAATATGTAGGGCTTGAAACCTGAGGCCTACTGTGATGATGGAGCTGTCTCCAACCAGCCTGGCAAGTCTGCAAAAAGAACAGAAGGAAAGTACTCTAGAGGGGATAGGAACGGCTGTGAAGGCTCTTATCAGGGTATGGGATGGGTGTAAAAGGAAAGGAGAGATTTAGGCTGTTTTAGAATTGTTCCTTTTTAAATGAGGCACTCAAACCAAACCTGAACCATATCCTGAAAACAAGTTCAGAAAGGTTCTTGATATGACCTAGAACTACTTGAACCTAAAATCTCTTCATTTCCTTGAACATGAATCTGGTTCCAGTTCAAGTTCAAGGCAAACAGGAGATTTTACGTTTGGGTTCAGTCTTTGTTTACAGCAAAATCTCTCTGAACTGTTTTTGGAGGGGTGAGGTAGGGGGTTAGAATTGAGATCTAATTTGACTCCCTGTTTTAAATCAGATTAATTTCGTATGTCAAATGGGCCATTAGGCAGTAAGCCCATTTTCCACACAAATGCCTGAACTGAACCACCTGTCTCCCAAGTTCAAATTTCTGCGAACTTCCACATAGTCCTGAACTACATATCCAGAGACTTGTCCATGTGAAAAAACTGAGAGATATTCTGTTGGCAATTATTGTAGGTAGACCAGTCGGTACATCAGGAAAAAAATATCCGAGAACAAGAGCTGTGTAATAATTATTTGTTAAGACTAATCACATTGTCACAAGTAACATGCACAAATACATATAACAGATAGATTCACCAAATACATACATGGATACATATAACACAAATACACAAAATATATATAACAGATAGATTCACCAAATTCTGAGGCAATGTACTGGATTCTGTATTCAGTGATAGATCCTGTGCCTTACAGGGCTATTCACAGTTTTCTTGACACCCTGGATTGTTATTTGTTGTGGGTAAATGGCTGCTGTTCAGTTACACCTCATCTGCTCCATGCTCCATGACTAGCTTCAGGCTACAATGCATAAAAGTGCTAACTTTCCAAAAGATGAAGGGATACAGCATATGTCTTCAAGACTGTTTGGCCTGATGTGAGTATTTTGGTGCCACTTGACACATCAGACTTGGTCAGGGCATCCAGAAAGGCTAATGGATGACTCATGGATAAGAACTAAGTTTATCTGGAAGGGATTCTGTCCTGTTAGCTTGGTAAAAAGGAAAAAAATAATAATAAATATTTTTAAAGGTTTTTGCTGAGGAAACTTGAGTTTTACAAGCCTGAAAAAAGAGGGAACATTTTCATGCAATTAAAAAGAAAGTCAAGGATTAAAGTCCCTTGGAGACTTAAGTATCTCCACCCTGAAATGCCAGAAGACAATGCCAATGTGTGAGAGTGAAAGAGGGGACAGTGATGGAAGAGAGAAGAAACAAGAAAAGGGGTTGGCTAGCTAATGCTTGATAGGTGGGCAATCAAGCAATCAATCAAATGGCATTTAGTGTCTAACATCATTTTAAGCCTGGGGCTGTCAATTGGTTCAAGATGCTATGTAGGAAGCTGCCATATACCATTAGAACAGCACTCAGCCAAAGGTCTTTCCAAAACCTAAACTGGGGACCGTCTAAAGCAATGTGCTCTAATACAGAGCCATAGCCTTTCCCCCACTCTGGGCAAATGTTCGTTCTTACTAATAAATATACCAGTAAACAGTGAAGCTAAATGAAAGTATATTCAGTTCTGGTGATCTTTAAAAATATGAAACAAAGACAACCGATTCTTCTGACCAAGGAACACCAACAAAACATTTGTTGTTCAGAAAGTAGCATGTATACAATTATTTCTGCAGAGCACTGGGAGAAATATCATTGCTATAGCAGTAGAACTGATCTAGCATTGGTAGTTCTGTAATTATACAAAATTAATGTAAAAGATGGAGGACCTTGTTGCAAAGGGGGAATCTCGTATACTTTGTTATCCTAATTAAGGCATTTCTGTAAATCCCATACAAGTTAATGGACTGGTGAAATTCATTACACCATCTTGGAAGCTTCTTCTGCCCCAATCAATTTCACTCCAATTGGAAATTTGGGAGAAAAAATCTTAAGTGGTCGGCACTACAGAGAAGGAGAAACAGCTGTACACTATTCCCCCCCCCCTTTTCTTACAGAACTTTCTTGAGTGTTGATGTGAATAAACACCCCTCATACTGTACACTATCCAATAGGATCCCACACCCGTCATTCCAAAAAGTGCAAACGTTTATTTCAAGAGTGTTGGTTGTGCTTCCTAGGTGTTACTTTTCACTTTTTTCAGGTTATACTTGAAACGTTACAACTTGCAAAACTAGTTTAATTAGAGACTACAACAGAACCATAGACAAATGTTTATATCATTAGTAATGCCAGCTCTGTAACACTGGCTCAAAATCTCTGGAAAAGCTTAATGCTATTATAGAATAAAAACAAATAAATGTAATCTAGTGACAATTAAAGAATGGATTTACAGCGAAATCTTAGCCTTGTTGTGGGTCACAACAGCAATGGATATAACTGGAGGAAGAGTTGCCTTTTCTTAGGTGAACAAAAATGGAAAGCATCCTAACAAAATGGAAGCAAGATATCTGAACGTACAAATATATTTATTGTGCTAAAAACTGGTTATCTGGAGAAGCCTTAAAGTGCATTCTCTGAATTGCAAATATGTTTATATATTTTGGCCAAGATCCAATGCTGAACAGGACTCTGAAGTGTATGTGAAGCTCTGTGTGAGAGGGAGTTCCCTGTTGTCTTTGATACGCACACTCATACCCATTGTGTTTTGGTATATATGCTTGAAAAGAGTGAGGGAAGCCTCTTGTAGTGTGAAGTTCTGTACATGAAATCTGCATGACTGGATCCAATGGTTTAACAATATAGTCATCTTTTTTGAAGGGGAATTATTTGATGACAATAAATTGGCAAAACCCTACATTTTAGATCTGAGATCAATATGTTGATTACAGAGATGTCTTGATTTATCCTCTTATAAGAAAAGTGTTCTTTCTCTCAAGCATACAGATTTGTTTGCTGTGTTTTAATGTGTCTACTAATCTTAATAACACTTGAAGAAAGCTTCTACTTTTCACTGTGGTTTTATGCCTGAAGGGAACAAAGAAGAGCTGCATGATGCAAGCATTCTCTTTGCAGCAAAGAATCATTATCAGGACTCTTTCGGTGCAATTGTGATCATGAAGACTAGGGGGCATACTGGATTCACAACTGCTGCAGCTGCAGATCCTTTGGTATCTGGCCTCTTGCTCTGGCGAATCCAATTATTCCTTTGCAAGCTGCATTCTGTGTGACTACAAGCAAACACAGCAAACTGTGAAGACAGCAACAGTGTTTGGATTACTAATGTGTCTCTTGGGGGAGTATCAGTTTTACTGCATGCATAATTAGAATTCCCCAATACTAGATCGAAGTCTATGCTGACAATTGTGGTTACTAACAGAGTTGTATATGTTCCACGGGATCCCTGTACCCACCATTCAGTGTGCGATTTGGAATCTGCCTTTTAAAAAAAAATAACGACAGACGATGTTGTATTTCCCTTTTGTCAAATTCTTTGAGCAAAGAAAGATAGAAAATCACGACTTTTGTGACCCAGCTTTTTGTCAGATGCAGCATATGTTTCACTGAGGAAACAGAAGCCGTAATTGCTGATGCTTAGGATTTCTAGGATACAGTGCCCTTTTTATCAGGTTGCTGTTGTTCAGCACATCCATTCCTAGTACTTCTTCCCCAAATTATGTAATTGTAATATGCGCTGTTACTGGGCAAGATGGCCTAGAATGTCCAAGTACAATGCAGAAAACATTTCTAAGTCCTGATTCTTCTGTCCATTTTAGATGTGTAACACTGTTTCATTTCATTTCATACAATTTTCGCAGGTTTTTCATGAACATGCTTGGGGTAGTATGCATGGATTGCAACATTTTCCTGTCACTTTTGCTTGGTGATTATTTTTTGTGACTGTATTGATGCTGTCTGTCAGCTGGACATTAGAAACAAAATGATGATCTTTCATGGTGACTATTTCAGTCCAACAAATCAATCCCATTAGGCCTCAGGAAGTTGCCAGCTCTGAATTGGAAGATTCCTGGAGATTTTGGGGGTGCAGCTTGAAGTGAGAGGGGTCTGGATAGGGGAGGGGCCTCAGCAGAGTATAATGCCAAACAGTCCACCCTCTAAGGCAGCCATTTTCCCCAGGGCAACCGATCTCTTATCATCTGGAGGTCAGTTTAGTTTGGGAGATCACCAGCCACCATCTGGAGACTGACAACCCTAAGAGTTTAGGTAAAAAGGGGTAAGAGTTTACTCTGCACTAAATACTGTTGTGTACTATGTATTTAAAGAGGGGATGTGTGTAACATGCCCCAATCAGGGATATTCTGAGAGTCTTCATTAAACAAAGTATAACTTTATTGAGAAGAAACAAAGAAAGGAATGCAAGGCCTACCAGAGTCCTTCGCAGTAGCTTGCCTTGCCAGTTTACCTAAAGCATGCGTGCTCCCGGTATATCTGTATATCTTTAAGGGTGCTGGAATACAAGCAATTTTACTAACTTAATTGCCCCAGAGTATTGTACAGAGTATATTTATTCATGTGATATATATTTATTGCTAACCTATTTATTAACTGGAACATCTAATATTGAATATATATTTATTGTATTTTGTTTGTAATAGAATGTGTTGCATATTATTCACTTATGAACACTGTGCACTTTATAAATTATAAATATTATTTAAAAAATCTTATATATACGATTCACATTCAATTGATTAGTAACCCACAGAGGACCTGGGTCTTTCTTGCATTTGTATTAATTCCGTGGCAGCCTGTTGCTGTGACAAAATCTCCAGGTGGAGCTTGGAGATCTCCTGGAATTACAACTAATCTTCAGACTACAGAGATCAGGTCTTCTATAGAAAACTTGGGTTTGGGGAGGAGTGAAACTTCAGCTGAATATAATGCCATAGAGTCCACCCTCTGAAGCAGCGATTGGGGAACTGATCTCTGTAGTCTGGAGATCGATTGAAATTCCAGGAGATCTCCAGTCCCTGCCTGGAGGCTAGCACCTCTAAGTCACTGGCTGTGTTTGCCTGGTGTATAGTGTTGTTTTCTGGCCGATTTCAGAGCCTGTGTAATGGTGCTCTTAAAATTTTTAAAGCAAATACTCTTCAAAATACTCAAACTAGGCACAAGAGTGCTATGGAATGCCTTTTCCTTTCTCATCTGTCTCTAGACCGTCTTCCTTTTCCCTTTTCACCATTAATTGGTTCTGTCAGGCTCTCTTAGCCTGGGGCAAAATAATCATTTGTGTTTTCAACCAAAAAAGGGATAGCACAGAGGCAGGTCGTGCACATCTGATGCAGCAGAAATCTCACTCATTCTTGACCATCACAGTTAAAAAGGTGACCATAGTACAACCTGGGGTTGGAATTGGTTGGGGGAAAGAGAACATAAAGGCAGCTGAAAAGCGGGAAACACCTGTGGCTAATAAAAGCAAATAAAACCATTGTCAGCAAACAGCAAAGAATACCCATAAAAGGAAGAGGGTTGGGGGGGGGGCAGATACTGAAGGCTGTTGTGTCTTTCTGAGTCCTAGAGGATCTGTGCAATGGGTTATTTTGCAACGTGATAAAAATATATGTATTGGGTCAAGGTACTTCTCGAGAGCTGGTCATTTGCCTTCCAATCTAGCTTCCAGAGAGGAGAGGGATTGCAGGAGTACACACGAATGGGCAAAAAGCTACTGAATGAGCTGATAATTAACTGGAAGATCGTCTGGCTCCCAAAGAAACCTTGACTTCTTGAGCTTTATTTTTCATTAGTGTCTTCACAATATTGACTCCTGCCTATGCTGGAAGGATTTAAGTCCAGGATGAAGGAAGCTGGAGATGCATTTGGAAGCCTGGGATGGAGACAGATTTACATACTTGTCACCACACATAAAGTCCTTTAGGGACTTTAAAAATCAAATAGCTAACATTTTAGCTATTTGTGACAGAAAAGACCTAGCATTATAAAACTTCCTTTTCAATGTTTTGATTCCTCAGAGGCAAAGTTACCTAACAGAGCTGTTGCTTTCCATGAAATAAAAACCTAAATTAACTGTGGCATCATTGTTATGGATATATAACTCCATCATGCATTACAGAAGCCTCCACCAAGGAGTTTACAATCTAAATTTCAAAAGTGATGGAGAGGAGAGAGAGGGAAGCAAGGAGAACAATGAACAGGCAGTTACAAAAATGTAGGCTTCAATTAGAACTGCGGTCAATAAGAGCCTCAGAGCTGTTCTCACAAGATCAATGTGTGGCAACTAGGGGTGTGCAATTCGGGTATATGATACCTGAAAAAAACCCGAAACAACCTGTTTCGGGTTGTTCCGGGTTCTCCCAAAACGTTTCAGAAAACCCGAAACGTTTTGGGTAATCCGAAACAGCGATTTCCGAAACGTTTCGGGTTGTTTCGGGTTGTTTCGGGTTTTTCAATGGGAAAATGCCTCCGTCTTCCCGGACGCCTGGGGGAGGTATTTTCCCACCGAATCAAGCCAAAATTGGTGGGGACGTTCCTCTAACTCCTCTCTAACAACCCCCCAAGTTTCAGACCGACTGGACTTTGGGGGGCCATGTTATGGCCCCCCAACCAGGTCCCCCTATCCTCGCCTAAAAAAGGGAAACGTGAACGTATTTTTAGCTTGCTGCTGCTAATCTTCTTCATTATTTCCTATGGGGAAAAAATGAAGAGGCAGGCTTGTCTTGCCAGGGGTGGCATTTTGCATGCAAAATGCCCCCCAACACTCAGGGGCCCTTCTCCCACCTTTCCTCCCACCCACCCCCACCAAGGCACAGCCTGCTCCCACTTGGGGGGGGGCATTTCATGGCCTCCCCAAGTAGGTGCTATTTTCTCTACTACTTACAGCTGGGGGAAGCTTGTCTTGCCAGGGGTGGCATTTTGCATGCAAAATTCCCCCCAACCCTCAGGGGCCCTTCTCCCACCTCTACTCCCACCCCCCACCAAGGATCAGCCAGCTCCCACTTGGGGGGGGCATTTCATGGCCTCCCCAAGTAGGTGCTCTCAGCCCCCAAAGTCCACCCCCTACAGCCCCACACAAACCCAATTCCCCCCCAGCTGCCACACACAGACCCAAATCCCCACATTAGCCCCTCACAGACCCAAATCCACCCCCAGCAGCCCCACACCCATAACCCCAGGAACAGGCTGGCAAAGGCCAGCCCTCTCTCTTTGTTCCCTATGCTGGGAACTTCTAAACTCTCTTTCCCAGGGCAATTCTGCACAGCCCAGGGATGCCACAATGGTGGGCACACTTCTGAGTGCCAACTTGTCCCTGTGAAAGAGCACCTGAACCACAGACTCCCTCCCTCAAATTCCCCCACCGCCTACAGAGATGGCTGGCCAGCCAGCCCCATTGTTCCCTATGATGGGAACCAACTGCACAACAAGGAATAAAACACGAACAACACAAAATAAAGTTTTTTAAAAAATATTTTCTCCCTTTCAAAGTACAAGTAGGCAAAGCATTATGACATATTACACCAGCAGTCCCCCACACAGAAAAATTAACACAACTCACTTAACATCAGAGAATCACAAAAACACAATTCCTGTCAAAAACACTTTATTTCTTGAACAGCTTTAGGTTACACAGCAGGGGGGGCACACCAAAGGGCATGGCAGCGGTATCTTACACAAAAATAACACAACTCACTTCACATTAAAGAATCACCCCCAAAAAATTGCTGTCAAAAGCACTTTATTTCTTTAACTGCTTTAGATTACACAGTAGGAAGGCACAACAGGGCATGAAAGCAGTGTACTACACAAAAATATCAGAACTCATTTCACATCAGAGAATCACCGAAACACAATTGCTGTCAAAAATGGTGAAGTGGGTTGTATTATTTTGTGTAGTACACTGCTATCATGCCTTGTTGTGCCCTCCTACTGTGTAACCTAAAGCAGTTAAAGAAATAAAGTGTTTTTGACAGGAATTGTGCTTTTGTGATTCTCTGATGTTAAGTGAGAGTTGTGTTATTTTTCTGTGTGGGGGACTGCTGGTGTAATGTGTAATGTGCCTACTTGTACTTTGAAAGGGAGAAAATATTTTTTAAAAAACTTTATTTTGTGTTGTTCGTGTTTTATTCTTTGTTGTGCAGTTGGTTCCCATCATAGGGAACAATGGGGCTGGCTGGCCAGCCATCTCTGTAGGCGGTGGGGGAGTTTGAGGGAGGGTGTCTGTGGTTCAGGTGCTCTTTCACAGGGACAAGTTGGCACTCAGAAGTGTGCCCACCATTGTGGCATCCCTGGGCTGTGCGGAATTGCCCTGGGAAAGAGAGTTTAGAAGTTCCCAGCATAGGGAACAAAAGGGGAGGGCTGGCCAGCCTGTTCCTGGGTTTATGGGTGTAGGGCTGCTGGGGGTGGATTTGGGTCTGTGAGGGGCTAATGTGGGGATTTGGGTCTGTGTGTGGCAGCTGGGGGGGAATTGGGTTTGTGTGGGGCTGTAGGGGGTGGACTTTGGGGGCTGAGAGCACCTACTTGAGGAGGCCATGAAATGCCCCCCCAAGTGGGAGCTGGCTGATCCTTGGTGGGGGGTGGGAGTAGAGGTGGGAGAAGGGCCCCTGAGGGTTGGGGGCATTTTGCATGCAAAATGCCACCCCTAGCAAGACAAGCCTCACCCAGGTGGAATTGGTGGAGAAAAGAGCTCCTACTTGGGGAGGCCATGAAATGCCCCCCCAAGTGGGAGCAGCCTGTGCCTTGGTGGGGGGTGGGAGGAAAGGTGGGAGAAGGGCCCCTGAGTGTTGGGGGGGCATTTTGCATGCAAAATGCCACCCCTGGCAAGACAAGCCTGCCTCTTCATTTTTTCCCCATAGGAAATAATGAAGAAGATTAGCAGCAGCAAGCTAAAAATACGTTCACGTTTCCCTTTTTTAGGCGAGGATAGGGGGACCTGGTTTGGGGGGCCATTACATGGCCCTCCAAAGTCCAATCGGTCTGAAACTTGGGGGGTTGTTAGAGAGGAGTTAGAGGAAGGTCCCCACCAATTGTGGCTTGATTCGGTGGGAAAATACCTCCCCCAGGCATCCGGGAAGACGGAGGCATTTTCCAATTGAAAAACCCAAAACAACCCGAAACAACCCGAAACAATACCAAACTGCTAAACCCAAAACGGCTTGCTGTTTCGGATTTAGCTGTTGCCGAAACAGATTCTCGTTTTGGGTATACCCGAAACGAGAATCCCAAAACAGTGTGCCTTTGCACACCCCTAGTGGCAACCTTTAGGAAAGTCACAAGTTATTGGCCTGAATACATTGTCAAGTCTTGAACCAGCCCCTGTAGCCATTCCTTTACTACCAGTTTGGTCTGCAGCAGTGTTGTTTGATCAGAAACAGTGTAGGGGCCAAGTCTGCAGATGATGCAAAAATATTCAGGATGGTGAAAAGTCTGACTGTGAAGCGCCCCAGGAGGATCTTTCTAAATTAGGTGAGTGGGCAACAGTGTAGCAAATGAAATTCAGTGTAGGTAAGTGTAAGATGATGCCCATTGCAGCAAAAAAACCAACAAAAAAACCCAACTTGAAATATATGCTAATAGGTGCTGAAATTGCTGAGGCTGAAAGGGAAAGAGACCATGGAATCACAGTGGCTAGGTCAAATAAAGTGTCAGCAAGGATGAAAATGCAAACTCTAGGTCGGGAAGTATTAGGAAAGGGATTAAAAATAAACTACATGAATATTATAATACCCCTGTATAGATCTATGGTGCAACCTCATTTGAAATATCATGTGCAGTTCTGATCATCATTTCACTAAAAGGACATTTCAGGGCTGGAAAAGGTACAGAAGAGGGCAATCCAGATGATTAAGAGATAATTAAGTGGTTGGAGCATGTTTCCTATGAGGCATGGGTTAAGAGTCTAGGTTAGGGTTGCCAGGTATTCCAATATAGTGGGAAACCTTGTGCTTCTCAGCAGGAGGAAATTCCCCAGAAAAATGGGTGATAGGCAGTTCTAGCATGATGTCAAGACTTCTGGCATGATCTGGAAGTGATGTCATCATGTTGGGTGATTCTCTAGCATTTGTGAATGTTAGAATGTCACCCCCAGCATGATAATATCACTTCTGGGTTGTACCAGAAGTGACACCATTGCACCAGGGATGCTAATTGCCCCACTACCACCACAAGTCCCCTACTTCCCACAATTTCCCAAAAAATAGAATCCCCTCACCTGTCATTTGAAGGAGGAATGCTTGAGACCTGTTGGCTTTTCTTGCTCTCTCTGCCCTTTGTAAGCAGAGAGCCAACCCCTCAATGGTCTGTTCAGCTCCTGTGAGGGCCCTGATCCTGTTTATTTGTTCTCTCTTCACATATATAGTACAATTCACTGCACGGTGCTGTACTATATAATATAGGAGGAGAACATGGTTGGACCCCTCAGCAGTCCCACTGTACCTTCCTGTTCCCCACTGGGGATGCCTGGATGGGGGCAGGGCTACCAACTATGGTGGCAGGAGGGCAAGGCATGAAGTCACCTGTACTGCTGCCACTGCAGTTCACCATTGGCAGCTGTTTAAGGCCAACTGTGGAGAGGTGGGGAGATGCATGGCTTGGCCTGCAGGCAGTTGGGGCTGTCAAGAATAGTGTGCTTGCCTGCCAAATCTGCCTGGCACAATGTTCATGCCATCCATAGTCTGAACCATACACTCTAATACTGCAGGATTCCATCACATCACTCTGCGGCATGTGGAGATCAGGCCTTAGCCACAGTGCAATGTGAAGATTGTGGACTGAGATGTAGGACTCTTAGCTTTGATACGTATATTTGATCTTTCTAACTGGCCTTTCTACAGGCTTGTACTTCAGTCTTTGAATTTCACCTCTTTGCACTGCTGCTGTGTTTTATTTATTTATGTTATTTATAGTCCGCCTTTCTAATTGAGACTCAAGGCAGATTATACTGTGTGAATCAGTGCAGTCAATTTCAAAGACATTTCAATAAACCTGTAATAGAATATATACATAGTTCATACCAAGCTTGGCCTCTGTTTTGCCCACTGACTGGACATAATTAAAGCTGCAATCTTCTGGGCAATTACTTAAGAGCAAGTCCCAATGAAAGCAAGGTCATTTACTTCCAAGTAAATAAGTATAGGGCTGTGCTGTATATCTGCAATCTTCTGCAAACTTACATGGGAGTAAGCCCCAATGAGTAGATTGGGATTTATTTCTGAGTAAACATGCAGATCAAGCTGAAAGTATGTAAAAAATCTGGTTTGTCATGAGTGAAAACTCATGTTAAAGATAGGATCTTTAGTGTACAAACCAAAGCCCTTTCTGATTGTAGCTATCTGTCTCTGTGTATCCTGTTATAATAACTGATTTCTCTTCTCACTGTGCTCTGAACTTTTTAATACTATTTTCTGCCTTCCTTCCTTCTTCTGCTATGGAGTAACACCATACTTATGGTGTTTTTCCAAAAATGGTTTTGAATTTATATTATATCTTATCCCTTTTTATTCCTCACATCTAATTTATAGCTTATTAGCTCTGTTACATTTCTAGCCAGTGTTTCATTTAAGTTGTCTATTGGGGTTGCCAAGAGGCTAAAAAAATGTATAACCTTCCAAGATGACTATTAAAATCTTCTGTTCAGTTGGCATGTGTTCAAATTGGAGACTTTGCCCATAAGAACTACTGTAACACTCTTACTACGCAGTTGATGCATTCTTGCTCTTGATGTAACACTCTTACTACGCAGTTGACCTCTTACTACGCAGTTGACGCAGTTCCTGGTTCAAAGCTAGTATTTGCTTAGTTGACAAGCAAGTCAGTGAACTCTTGGCATCAGCCACTACGCCACATCTGTAATGGGCAAATACTACTATCTCTACCATAGAGAATTATTCTAAGGTTCACTTTAATAAAGTAAGTGAAGTGATTTGAACACTCCAAACCACACTGTAAATACTACATATTTTGCCAGGAAATGTTCTTCCACTCCTGTTTATCCTTCATAGGCTAAACTGGCAACACACACACACACTTTTTCTTGGAGTCTGTAATGAAGAAACTATCACTGCTATCAAAAGGTACAGTAAGCCATAATGAACAATTTAAGGATATTTTGAGATGCATGTAGTATATAGGTGAAGCTTGATTCTGCTTATGTTTACTCAGAAATAAATCCTGTAGAATCTAAATAAGTGTGCACAGGATTGCAGTTTAAGATTGAAAGAAGATTCAGATGTCTAAACTGATCACTAAGGACAAGAGATAATACCATCAGCCATACCTGTCTATCAAAATGTAAAACCTTCCAAGATGACAATTAAAAACTTCAGAAGCCATATGTTCAAACTTTGCCCATAAGAACTACTGTGACTCTCTGACTATGTAGTTGACAATTGAACAAAGAACTGATGGCCTTGTAGGATGCAATGAAGGGTCCATCTAATCCAGTATTTTGTTTCCCACAGCAGATGCCTTTGGCACTTACAAACATGGGTACGGAGATGGCAGCCTTCTGTTGCATGAAGGTCTTCTTTGGCTATCCTTTACTTATCATTTTCTGTAACTTGACAGAAATGAATGTTGGAAATAGAAAGATGCAAGGAAAGTGATAAGGTTACACAAATCATGAATAGTTATTGTCTTATTATTATTATTATTATTATTATTATTATTATTATTATTATTATTATTATTATTATTATTATTATTATGTGATGCTATCACAGTCCACTGGATGTTTGGCCTGGATTTTTTTTTGGTCTGTACATTTCTTGGCATCAATTCCAAAGCAACATTTCAGCTACTTTATTATGGTGCTTTTTATAGTCAGTTTGTGTGATCTTACTGTACCCGTTGATGAGATGGTCAACCGTTTCATCTGCCCCATTACATAATCAACACTTGCTGTCATTTGTGGTCATTTCAATTTTTGCTTTCATGGTTTGTTCTTAATGCCTGTTCTTGTGCAGGTAATATAAGTCCTTCTGCCTCCTTCTTCAATATCCCTTATGTTAGTCATTTTCAGTTGTTACTGTTGTTGACTTTACCCTCAGAATTCTTCATCTATTGGCCATGCAGTGGTTTATTTTGCCATACCTCCCTGCAGTTTTTCAATGTTTCTTTTCTATATTTGTCTTTTGTACTCTTAACTTCAATTATTCTTTCTCTATAAACATCAGCCAGCATCTTCTCATTCTTGCTCTTAATGCGATCACTCATCACCTTTTTTCTTTTTCTACTGTTTGTGTTATTTGTAACAATCCTCATCCACCATTACTTCGTAGCAAATAGAGTTGATCTATGTTGATTCAAGGATGTAGGGTGTGATTGGCTGTCATGATTTTCCTTGTTTTGCAATCTAGTGCATCCAGTTTGGCTTGTGTGTCCAATCTACAATTCTAGCACAGTATCAAATCACTGGGATGGCCCAGGTGTTTGTAGCACAAATTATATTTTACTGCTTAATTTCAATTTGAGTATTTTTTGGCCCATGTAGATATGCAGCTGACACCACGTTACTGACAGAAAATAGTGAAGACTTGAAACGACTACTGATGAAGGTTAAAGGAGAAAACACCAAAGCAGGATTACAGCTGAACATCAAGAAGTCAAACGTAATGACTTCTGAGGAATTATACAATTTTAAAGTTGACGATGAGGAAATTGAAGTTGTTCAAGATTTTCTATTCCTTGGCTCAATCATCAACCCACAAGGAGACTGCAATGAAGAAATCAGAAGACTGAGACTTGGAAGAGCAGCTGTGAGGGAACTAGAACAGATCCTTAAAGATATCTCTCTGGGGACCAAGATCAAGATAATCCAGACTATGGTATTCCCCATTACTATGTATAGATGTGAAAGTTGGACAGTAAAGAAAGCTGACAGGAAGAAAATTGCTTCATTTGAAATGTGGTGCTGGAGGAGAATTTTGCAGATACCATGGACAGCCAAAAAGACAAATAAGTGGGTACTAGATCAAATCAAGCCTGAATCCTCCCTAGAAGGTAAAATAAAAAAAATGAGGCTATCGTACTTTGGTCACATCATGAGAAGACAAGATTTTCTGGAAAAGTCAATAATGCTAGGAAAAGTGGAGGGTAGTAGGAAAAGAGAAAGACCCAAAATGAGATGGCTTGATTTAATAAAAGAAACCACGTCCTCCAGTTTGCATGATCTGAGGAAGTCTGTCAATGATAGGACATTTTGTCGGTCTTTCATTCCTAGGGTCGCCATAGGTAGGAGGCAACTTGACGGCACATAACATACACACATTTTTGGACATTTTTAATGCATTTAACACATCTTTTTCACTATTGTATGCCGAATATCATTAGCTTGCAATATACCCCAATATTTTTAGTTTTCTTCATAGCCTAAACTTTTGATTGCTTTTATTTCCATCTACAAGCTGTATTCTACCTAATTCAATAATCTTCCCTCTTTTTATTAATAGCATTGCATATTTTTCAGTTTCAAAGTCCATAGCTATATCTTGGCGAAATGTTCACATTGTACGCACGCATTTCCTCTTCAGATTTTCCATATAATTTAAAGTCATCCATATGTGGCAAAATTTCATATCCACAATGTGTTATATTCAGTATCATTTTTAGTGGTATCAAACCAATGTCAAGCAATAAAGGTGATGGAATCACTTTGATCACTGACATATTATAAATCTATTCCATTAGCTGTCAAGCTTGTGTACCATTTTCTTCTTCTTCTTCTTCTTCTTCTTCTGTGGAGTGGCACTGAGGATTCTTTTCAGAAGCATGCAAAAAGCACTAAAGTGTTATTACTATTAGTACAGTGGTATTTTCTCATAAGCAAAGTTTAATGTCAAAACAATTTCAAAAGGATTGCTTCCAAAGTAGTTTTCAAATTTTTCACAATGGAAAAAATGTCATATTGGGAGAGGGTGTGTATGGGTAAACTGCCAATCAGTTTACAAAAACTATGTATGCATGTATATGGAGCTGTTCTCAAATTCTCAGTGTGGCCTAGATCTTAAGTACTGAAATCCCTTTAGGTATCAGCACAATCTGACAAAAATTTCATTTGAAAAGGATCCAATAGAAGTAAGAAGTGAAGGCAACATGTTAGTGAAAAAACTGGCAAGATGAAATGGGCGGAGGGCTCCTGTTTCCCTTCCCCATCTCTGCCCAAAAATGAACATGGTGTCTAAGTTAATTTCAAAAAGATATTTTTAACTTGGATGATGACCAGGTTGCAAACCAGATAAACCAATGAATGAAGCCACAACTGCTTTGTCTCTTGCTTCACCTGTGAGTGTAAACTTATAGCAGGAACCTCTAGGCTGTAAACTGGTAATCCTATTATTTCTCAGTCCTTCAGTGAGACTGATGAGCTGATGATTCAAAGTATGCAATGGGCTCGTTGCAGCTTCACAACCCTAAGCTGAAAATCTGTACCCACAGTAGCATTTAAACTTATATGGCCACACCAAAACCATCACAGAAATGAGTCGCCATGAAGTGGCAAACTCAGTTTAGCAGTTCCTTAGTTTGCTGGTAAAAACCATGTTTTTACAAAAAATAGAGGACCTTTACAGGGGAGATACTAGAGATTTGCGGTAGAGCATGTGTTTTGCATGCCAAAAGGCCTAGGTTCAGTTCCTGGTATGCTGAGTCAAAGGATCTAAAGTAGTAGATAGTTAGAAAGGCTCTTCTCTTCTTGAGACCCCAGAAGGCAGATGCCAGTTATAGTAAACTGTACTGAGCTATGTGAATCAATGGACTGGCTCAACATAAGGCAGCATAGTATGCTCCATGTGGCATGTTCAAAGGCCACATTTTCTGTTGGGCTTATGAAGTCTGAGCATGACCTTGCTTTGTGGAGTCATAAAGGTCTTCAAGAACTAGGCAATAAGCCATATGTCTGTAATGTCAGCCTGTCATAAAACTGCTTACAGCTACAATCTTTCTTTACTGTAAACCTGCCATGAAGACTTGGCAATTTGGCAGCATAACAAGTGTGGAGGCAGATGTGAAACATCTGGAGCTTTTTGCAAGATAATAATGCATAAGTCTGGTGTTCTGCACTTGTTAAAGAATCTGGGGAGTTTCTGGGTGGGTAGATGATGGGGAGACATGACAAATTGGAAGAATGGACAAAACCTGGATTTAGTAGCAAGTTCCAGGTACATTGTGCTTAGTGTTTAGAAGGAAATACAGATTTACTAAATAGCTAGTGTCTGACTCCTAGAAATTGCTGATGTGACCTCCCACTATTGTGGTGGAAATATGCCAGATTTTTGAGGTGGACATTTGTTTCAATGTTAGATTCTAAATCCTGAAAATATGGTACCATATGGAGTTCCTGTATTTAAACACCTCAAGGTTTCTTATTAAAATCTAATTTATATTTGAGTTGACACACTAGATATATTATTCTGAACTAGAAGAGTGTATGTGTGTAAAGAGGAAGGTTGACTTAGGAGAAAAAGTATCATCACTTCATGGGAATACATCTAATTCTCAACATGGCCAAATCTGTGGATACTTCAAACTTGAAATTGGAACCATTGATAGATAAGACAGACATTTCACAAACCTGAAACAAGCCCCAGGTGTACAGGATTTTTTTAAAAACTCACCAGAACAATAGAAGTAGTGCCTGTACCTTTAAGAAACAATTGCTTGCAGTGGGCATTGTGAGGCAACTGCAACACTATTGTCAGCCTTCAAGCCTAGGTTTCTGTCAGTAAATGTTGGTGGGGGGGGGGGAGCAGGGCCTGGGCCCTTTTCAGGGCTTTTTTGACATTCAGAGGAAGACTTAGTGGGGCCAGGCCTGGCAGCAACCACTGAACAACTTGATATCACATGGCTTGCATGACTCATCTAGGAATGGTTGCTTGCTATTGTTCAACAGCAGGCACTCTACAAAAACCAGTGTTGTGTAGTGGTTAGAGTTTCAGACTAGGATCTGGGAAACCCAGGTTTGAATCACTCCTCTGCTATGGAAGTTCATTGGGTAATCTTGGGTCAGTTACATATTCTCAGCCTAACCTACCTCAAAGGAGTGCTGCAAGGATGAAATGAAGGAGAGGAGAATGATGTAAGCTTCTTTGGGTACCCATCGGGGATAAATGTGGAGTATAAATGAAATGAAAAATGTAGTTGAAGATGGGGGACAGTTAAAAGATAGGTTGGTTGGTAGATAGGAAGGAGAGAAGAAGAAAGCAGAGAATAGTTGCTAGGGGGGGGGAAGAGGAGGATAGTCACAGGTGAGGGTGGGATGCTCCTTGCAAGTCCTTGCAGCTGGGCCCACCCAAGCAGATGGTACCATACAACTGGGCTGGGCTCAGCCCTGCGGCAGCACTGTACAACTGGGCCATAGTCTTCCATAGAGGCTGCCAGGGGGAGGGGAAGCTGAAGATGGTAAGGACAGAGGGGTAAGTAGGTTGGCTAGTGTATAAGGAGAAAAGGAAGTAGGAAAAGGGGTGAGGCTATGGGGGCTTTCAGTGAAGGAAAAGAAGAAATAGGCAAAGGGGAAATAAGATGCCCTCTGCAAGCACCCGCTTGTACAAATTTAACAACATTAACATTGTGTAATTTTGGAAAAATTCAAACTTTAAATTGAAATAAGCCAGCAGTATCACATTCATATTGCAGATCTGGGAATAAGGGAGAATGGCTTGCCTTAGGCCACCTAGTGGCACAGTTGAATCAGATCTAGTTTACTGTTCATTCGCATAGACTACAATCTGCAACAGAATTATACCTTTCTAAATCCATTGAAGTCAAAGGTCTTAGAATGGGGTAGCTCAGTTTAGGATTGTGCTGTCAAGAAGCAACATGAGCAGGTATACTTAAAAGAAAGTCCCATTTTATTCAATGGTGCTTACTTCCAGGAAAGTATTCTTAGGATTGTATTGCAAGTCACCAAGCAACACAAGCTTTAAGGTTTATACTTAAGAATGTTAGAAAGGTTAATTTCTTGCTAGATTTGGTTGTACCTATAAAATATTTTCAACTCTAACACATTTAGCAACATCAGTGGAAGACCTTGGTTTCTATGCTCCTGTATGGTGGATCTGGTAAAACCTGGAAGTTGTTGGGATAGGCAACTCAGAATGCCTTGGAAATTGGGGGGCAGGGGGGCACTGCATGTGCCTCTATTACTATGTGCCTGTGTTACCTTCCTGATAATCAAGATTGAATGTATATATATTACCTTCATTTTAAAGGTGAGAATGTCTCCTGACATCTCTTCTCTCCTTGTTTCCATTGAGAAAGATTCTCTCTCTTGTCTCCTGGCCTCCAAATGAAGGTTGCATCTACCTCTCACTACACTGCAACAGGGAATTTGCCTCTCATACTCAAGCAACCTCGTTGCTGAACGAGTTGGCTATAAAAGGTATATGAAAAGTAATGCTTTAGACGAGATTCTTTCTTTCTTTGACAAGAAATTGCTGTGAATGGAATCTGCCTCAATAAACTGTAAGTTCTAACTTTTCTTCAATTTAATTGCCTGAGGATTTATTACTGCACATTGGGGAAAACATTTCTGAATGGGTAACTCTGTCACCAAACAAAATATAACTATTTCTAATAGCAGTGATGTCGCAGATGCTCTAATTAAATAATTAAGTGCTGTCAAGTAGCAGCCAACTTAGGGCAACTCACAATGGGGTTTTCAAGGCAAGAGATGAGTGGAGAAGTTTTACCACACTGCCTGCCTCTGCATAGCGTCTCCCCTCTCATTGCTAAACATGGCTGCCCCTGGTTAGTTTCCAAGCTGGGTTTGTCAGAGCTATGCAGGTTGCTCATGGATTTTATTTATTTATATAACTTATATACAATCCCCCCACCATGTTTAGTGCTAAAAGCTGTTTACAGCATACATATAAAATACACTATTAAAAGAATATAAATACAAACATGGATGCTCTAGGGCTTTCAAAAACCATGGTTTCACTGTAGAGTTTTTGAAAATCCCAGAGCACCTAGTGACGTCACTTTTACTGGAAGTGATGTCAGCACACTGCATATGACTCCAGCATTCCAGGCACCACACCTTTTTTACTCCTGGAGGTTGCTGACTGTAGCCTGGCAACTCTTTTCAAAGCCCATTAACTCTGCTTCGGATGGTACTGTTAAACCCTGAGACATTCTTACACCAGTGGAAGCTGGTTTACCTCTTTTGTAGCTCTCAACACTAAATTTGGTTATTTCCTCAGAAGTACCTACTATGTGGGCAGCTGCTCTCTGACTTTGGCTGCCCCATTTATATGTGAAGCTCTTTGTCCTTCCAACATGAAGCAGTTCATTCTGAGAAGTCTCTCTACTTTTGTCTCACTGTTTTTTCTCTGTAATGGTAGAGAGGATGGCAGTGGCTATATTAGAACACACTGTAACAAATGGAACTGTGCACCAGTTGAACTCTTGCATAACTCTGGGATTGTCAGCATAGCAATCTTGTGCCAACCAAGCCCTGCCCTCCAAAGAAAGCTAGGATAGCTCCTAAAAATCTTTTGTTGTTTCATTTCACATAACAGAAAGGTAGAAGTAATGAACTGAAAAGCAATCCAAGAAGCAGTGAGGGAAGATAGAGTCCATGCCAAGCAAAGGAACAGTGGGGCATTAAATATACAATTGCCTCTTAAATTCCAAGACTCTGAGAACACATCAAAGCCCTGAGGTTTGGCCAAGCCGTCATTTCTCCCTTATGTTGCATAGGTCTGTAGAAAATGAATTTCATAAGCTGGAATGAGAATGTTGCTTTTTTGTTTCTGTTCTGGATTGCAATGGGACTGCAGTTCTTGGGCAAAGTCATGCCAATCATATGTCTGGGGGAACTGCAGAATCAGAGGAAAATAGAACCTGGAGAGCGTCATTACCTTACCTGAGGCTACCTACATCCCTGAAAACTCTTACAAGTGTGACTGAAGGGAGCTGTGTTTATGTTGTACTTGGCAATGTAATTGTCACCAGGAGCACAAACTGTTTGAGCTTGTGAATGCAAAGTGTCCAATCTGCGTTCCTATAATAACACCAGCAAAGCAGAACAGGCTCTGCTGATGCGGTCAGTATTAGAGCATGAGGAACGGCTTCCTACACAAATAGGCAGAGTGCTCAGATGTGGAAAAGGACAGAGGAGGGTTCCTTTGCTTCCTGTGCAGGCAAGGGAATTTTGGCCAATGCACCTTGTCATTCAGAAACAAAGCCTGTACCTACTACATGCATAAGTACACTGTTCTACATGACTACAAGAGCCCTCTTTATGTTCAGATCTGGTTACCCTAACATGGAGCTCAAGTGGCCGATATACCCAGTGGGAATAATTCCACCAGTATAAAAGACTTTTTATGTTTTAATGTTGAATGAGTTATTTTTATTAGTAGGACATTTTTGTCCCACCCTCCCTCCAAGAAGCTCAGGGTGGCCTACATTAGTTTCCCTCTCCTGTGTTGTGCCCTCATAATAACCCTGTGAGGTAGGATAGGCTGAGAGAGAGTGACTGGCCCAAGTTGACCCAGGAAAAGTTCATGGTAGAGTAGAGGTTTGAACCTTTACAGTCCTAGCCCAACACTCTAACACCAATACAACATCAAGCTGGTGACTATAAAGATTAGCCAATAGGAGTAAGAGTCTGTTTGGCTGCATGAGAGCACCTCTGTCAAGAATGGCAAATGTCCCTTTGAAGCTCCTTGCAACTCAGAACTTGGCGGATGTTTCTTATTGCATACGTTAGAACTAACTTCCATTTACCCAGCTTGCAGGAAGGGAGTGAAAACACTGGTAAACTTGCATAACCTGAAAGCAGCATATGGACCAGTTCACACAGCCAAAAGTCAGTATTCAGTGTGCTGAAAATCCAATCTGGGCTCCATTAGCTGCACATAAAGGAGTCATATAAGTATTCCCTTACATGTTTAGCTCCCTAATGAGTATATAGTGAGAGGTGAGCAAAACAAACAACCTAACTGTATGCTGATCTTTGAACTTGATGCATAATGATGTCATATAGCCATTTTGTCACAGCTAAACTAGATGTGACCAGGTACGGAGCAGATTCACAAGTTACTTATATAAATATGCCTTCCCATTAGAAGTGGGCACATGCATAAGTACACTTGAATCTGCCCATCACACCCCGTTAGGTCTTCAGGACAGTGTGTATATTAAGGGACATTGCTATATTAAGGGATAATCTGTTAGCGTGTGAGTTTTGCCTCTTGACAATTTATTGTGGAATGGGCAGACTGGAAAAAGATGTCTGCCTCTCTGTTTGTGCCTGTCTAGACAAAGTCAGCTGGGAGGGAGTGTGTCACAATCAGCTAAAGCTGTGTAGTGGAAACCCTCAATATGGCTCCATGTCTTCTGGTGTGCTGCTTTGATTCCCAAAGGTACCATACTGCAATATTCACGTGTCCAGAGATGACTTAATCCCATCCCAAATGAAAAGCTGATAATATCTCATCCGGCAAATGCTTTGGAGGCTGAGAACATTGTGTTCAGTTCATTACAGGGAAGGACCGCGTTAGAACCACCATCGTCCTCATTTTTTATTCCCTGCATTCTTCCAAGTGATTCCATAGAGCTGGACTTGGTACAACATAATATATGGCAGTCACATTAGAATGCAAAACACATGAAAGATACTGAAGGAATTAAGCATCATGAGCCAAGAGGAGAGGTTATTAAGGGTGGGGGTGATCGGATATGTGATAACAGTTTTCAGATGCTAAAAAAGCTGCCGTAATGATGAACACCCATTAGTATTCAGAGGAGTACAGGGGCAGGGCTGGCTGCTCATTTGTCCTAGACCTCAAGTCTATGGAAGGGCTAGGGAGCTATATTTATTGCTTTACTATGCATATATATGCTACAAACTTAAACTATCTTTCCTTGGGGACCCCTGGGAACTGTAGTTTGATGATGGAGATTAAGGATGTCTACAGCACCTGCATCAAACTGTAGTTGACAGGATTCTGTCAACCAGTACAAAACCACTACAGCTGTTTAGTATAACTATGCATTCACTGGCAAGTTTTCCTTAGGGTTATAGTCCTGTACAAGTTTCCCAGAGTGTAATGTGAACTCCTTGCTTAGGATTATGCTGAACATATTTTATCATAAATAAGTTATTCATGTGTGTACTCAAATGCATGATGAGGAGAGAAATGCAGACAAACCATAATCAACTTCGAATGTAGTTAAGTGAATATGTGAAGATGCCCAGCTGCCTGCAGAACAGATAAGATCCAGGTGACTCAATATAATGTTATGTCACTTATGTTTCCATCAGAGCAAAAAAGAATGCATAAGAATGTCACTGATATATTTTTTTAAAAAGCAGTGGTAAGATTTTGCTGGTAAGCATGTGTAGAAGGGAGAAGCCTTATACCTAGTAACTATATTAGGCAAGTTAATTTCTTTGTGTCTGAATAAAATGGAACAAATGGGGAATCGTCCCCCACTATTTCCTTTCTCTTCCGTAAAAGACCCCAGCGTCTCCCCTTTTCATGCGTCCGTCTCTCCTTCCAACCTCCAACCCACCCACTCTTTTATCTGCCCCTAGTCTTCAGCTATATTTTTATTTGTTTACTTCATGTATATCCTGCCTTTCTCCACAATAGGGACCCGAAGCAGCTCTCCTCCATTGTTACCCCCAAAATAACCCTGTGAGGAAAGTTAGGCTGAGAGTTTGGGACTGGCCCAAGGTCAACCAGTGAGATTCTACATCAGAGAGTAGATTCAAACTCGAGTCTCCCAGATCCTAGTCTGAAACTCTTAACATCACACTGGCTTTCTTGGGGTGGCTGCTGTTGAACAGTGGCAAGCAGCCAGTCCTGGGTGAGTCATGCAAGCTGTGTGGTATCAAACCACCTGGTGGTTGCTGGTGGACCTGGCCCCAATGAGTCCTCCCTCAAAGGTCAAAACTCTCCTGGAAAGCTCCCTCCCCCCCCCCCGGTCTTCTGTGGACAGAAACTAAGGCCTGAAGGCTAGCAATACTGAGACTTTTCTCAGGTTTGTTGAAATATCTGTCTTGTCTGTCCATCTGTCCACAGATGAGGCCACATTGTGAATTAGATATATTAATGATAATGTGTACTGGACTGCCGCAGTGTCAGACATCTTTGCATCCCAAAAGTCAGTCACGGACTTGTTAAAAAAGAAAATGTTTCTGTATTTGTTAATGTTAAGTCAAAACAGAGAGCTGCGTTCCACAAACTTTTTCTGTGGCCCTTCAAGAGCCCCTATTTTTGTGACAGAGCACAGAGTACTTTGTGGGGAGAAGAAACATTTCTTTGTTGTCCATTGTATTGCTATTGTTGGGCAGTAGTATGTCTGGTGTGATGGGCAATGGGAAACGGAATGTCTTTGTTTGCAAGACAAGACAGTTGTCTTGGCAACAGGGACATTCCCTGCCCCTCCCACAGAGACAAAGGAATGGTTTAGTCTGATTGGTTATATAACTTAACTACATTTACCAAATGGTCCCTGGTTGGTTAGAACCACTTAGTGAAAAAGAAAGAAGCTTTACAATGGCTTTAAAGCATCAGTGTATCATGACTATGAACTCATATGGATCAAAAGTAGGGACCCTTTTGCATTCCAAAAAACCCCACATTTTGTCTCAAAGTGTCTGTGTTAAAATTTGACACAGCATGAATAGCTAGATCCTCAGTATTGCTTTAGCTGTGAAAACGTTTAAATAAAACCAAATAAACCCCACTCAGTTGGGCATCTGTCTTTCAATGACTTCACTTTGGCTGTGAACTCTGCTTGGGTTTTGCAGGAGCTAAATTTTTAACATTCTTTTGTGGCAAAAGAACAAAAATTTTCAATATTTTTTAAAAAGTTCTATTTATTTTGCAGCTTGCTTTCTGCAGCCCCCAACCTCTTATGACAAATCAGCTGCCTATATCTTCTGTCAGTTGCATACTCAACATAATCTTGCCCAAAGAAGTAAAACTCATAGTGATGATGCTGAGACTACAATTGATGTTATTTGGACACCCAAATCAGGCTGAGAACTAAGGTGGCCAGGTCCTCCTGGCAACCAATGGGGAAACTTACTGGGCTGGGTGGCTTGTCAGCGATGTCATTACATTGATGGTGAAACATTAATGTCAATCCCTGTACACTCAGAAATGACATCAGTGTGTCACTAGGGGACCTTGGGACTGATATTTGGGCAAAACTCTATGGTTTAACCCAAGAGTTTTGTCCAAATGCCAGAATGCCCTGGCATCTCCTGGCAATGCACACGTCCCTACTAGGTGCATGGGGAGTGACATCAGCATGTTGGGATGCTGCTGATGTTTCTCCCATTTCCTGCCCTTTTTTTCCTGCTGACCAGCTGAGTGGTGATGGGAAGCATGTTGCTGGTGGCAGGGGATCAGTAAGCCTGACTAGAACCCTTCAAACCTTGGGCAATGTTTGCAATAGGTCCTTTCCCCTGCTGCCCTTTCACCTGAACTGATCAAGGGAAAAGCAGGGGGGCTTGTAGCAACTATAGGTCTCAGGCTGAAATCCTGATTGCTACCACATCCCCTCCTAGACTCTGTGCTTCCTCTTTGGAAAGTTTGGGAAAATGGAGAGGGTGGGAAGAGCTCCTCGTAAATGTAGACCGAAGGCTTAGACCCTGCCTCATCTAGTAGTGTTAGGAAAAATATTGAGCCCAAGTCAATTCACTGGAATTAGGCTCATTCCAAATTGGAATGAGGAAGATTGTTCATGGTTAGTCATTCTCTAATTCTATTGAGTTTAATGCAGAGAGATGTTTTAAAAGTGTGTCTGTCGCTTTAGGAGAGGGAGAATTTGCACATCCAGAGAAGATGAAGGAGTTGCAAAGTTGGACACAGGTGGATGGTTTCTTCAGTAAAACTCTGGTACTGTTTGAAGCTATTCAAATCGAGCTGTTCTTAATACACCCTTTTTACTCTCTGGGGAGCTGGACAGTAGCAGAAAGGAAACATCTAGACTCTGTACAACAGTCTGTACTTACAGATGTCCAAGGTTGCCTCTCAGTTGTTGACATGATGGATCAGTCTTGCCTTATTTAGTGCTATCCCATACCCACAGAGGAATGATAGCCACAAATTAAGACGGAGAGAGCGTAGATCTGTATGGATGTGGAAGGGAAGGTTGTCTTATTAGAAGTGCAAAACATGAGTTGGTATTTGTATGACTGACCACAGGCTCTAGGAGGCTGGGCTCCTGTGCAGTTAATGGTTGAGAAGCGGAAGGAACACTGGCTTATGCAGCTTGTCATGAAGTGCTGAGCTGCACCTGCTGAAATCTCCCTTTCCCTGCAGGTATTCTAGGTTACCATGGCCTCCAAGCTAATCTGTAGCAATACCCTTTGAGAAATTAATCAGGTGAAAGGTTCAAATGACAAAGCCAGAGTGGAAAATATACATTTTTAAGGATACACAATTCAAGGCAGGGTTATTAGGTGCCCGTCAATGGTGGGCAAACTCATGGTGATTCTCTCCTCTTCTTGCCAATCGCTAACTGATCAGGGGAGGAGGCAGGCCAAGAGGCAGACCAGAATATGAGTGTACATGTGCCCACAGCCCCAGTCGATGACATCACTTCTGGCAAGACCTGGAAGTGACTGTGTTGTGCCAGGGCCAATTCTCTAAAAATCAGCCCAAAATATAGTGATAATTTTAATTCTTAATCACCCCTGGCATGACACTGTCATTCCCAGGTGTCATCAACTGGGGCTGTGCGCATACTGCCCAGAGTACCACCTGTTCCTTCACTCATCCAAGCAGTGCCCCTCTACTGGGGAGGGTGTTGCCAGATGAACAGTTGAGCTTGAGACATGAGAACCTAGGCAGAGTAAAACAAACTGCTCTATTTAACAAGATGGGGCATTACCAAACAGGGGCGGGGGGAGAGAGGCAGAACACTTATGAGTAGAGATGGGCACGAACCGCAGTATGAAATTCAAAAACCCACGAAAATGGTGATCGCGCGATCATGATCCGGCGGTTCATGATCATCCACAGCCAACAAACCAGCGTTCGGAAGAGGCCTGGTTCGGTGTGTTCAGCCGCGGTTCGGGAAGGCAGACACTCAGGCGCCAGCAATCAATTCCCCTGGCAACGGAGCCGGGTGAATGCCTGAACTCTCTCTGTTCTCCTTCTGTCGCCCTGGAAACCCGAATGGAAGCCCAGCTTACCTTGATCGGCAGGTCTTCCTTTCAACCATGGAGCTGCAAAGCGGTTACAAGTTGGGAGAAGACACACAGGGGAGGGAGGGGGAAGGGGGTGTCCTGTAGCCACAGGCACTGCAATCTCATCCCTGCAAACCCTGATAGGCAGCTCTGACGGCCAAACACAGACCTCCTGCATTGCTCAATGGGACCTGTGCTTATAAATAGCCATGGGCTCTCAGGCTGGGTTTCACTTTCAGCGAGCAGTGGAGTGGGACAGAGCTCTTGCTTGCCACTTGCTAGCCTTTGGGGAGAGAGACTGAGAGTATAATTCAGCTTGGATTTGGGGGATAGGGATCTATCTCCTCTAGTTCCAGGCCTGCTGCCTGGCTCTGGGGCCAAGCTCAGTGGGCACCTCGGCGGAGGGCTCACATTGATTATTGATGAGAGCCTGATTGGGTCAGGTCTGTGGGAGAGGTGGGCTAGGGCTCTAGTCCCTCCCTCCCTCTAGTGCCAGGGCTGCTGCCAGGCCCTGTGGCCAAGCTCGGTGGGCACCTCGGCTGAGGGCTCACATTAGTGCCTGATCTGTTCAGGTCTGTGGGAGTGGTGGGCTAGGGCTCTAGTCCCTCCCTCCCTCTGGTGCCAGGGCTGCTGCCAGGCCCTGGGGCCAAGCTTGGTGGGCACCTCGGCCTAGGGCTCACTTTAGTGCCTGATCAGTTCAGGTCTGTGGGAGTGGTGGGCTAGGGCTGTAGTCCCTCCCTCCCTCTGGTGCCAGGGCTGCTGCCAGGCCCTGGGGCCAAGCTTGGTGGGCACCTCGGCCTAGGGCTCACATTAGTGCCTGATCAGTTCAGGTCTGTGGGAGTGGTGGGCTAGGGCTGTAGTCCGTCCCTCTTGTGCCAGGGCTGCTGCCAGGCCCTGGAGCCAAGCTTGGTGGGCACCTCGGCTGAGGGTTCACAGTGTCATCTCCTTTCTTCTTCTCAATTGTTGTTTGCTGGCATGATGAGGCTTCGGGTGAGGGACAAGAGTGGTCATGGGGGGAAGTGCAGAGATTGTCCCGGTTGCAGCATGGGAAGCAGTGCTGTGCAGGACTCTGGAACAGCAGAGACTCCCGCTTCCCAAAAACCACCAGTTGCGGCTGTAGAGGAGGCCGAAGAGCTCTTGCCGGTGGTGGAAGAGGAACTCCTGAAAATTTTGGGGGAGGAGGAGGCCGAGGGATCCTTGGAGGAATGGTTGAGGTTCAAGGAAACATCCAGCCCGTCCCCATCCCAAACTACCGGTGGTGCTGTCCCTGCCTGCAGTCCACTCATCACTCCATCTTCCATTGCCAGCTCCATGGCACATCCAGCAGCAACCCTTCATCCTCCCTCCCCTGGATCCGTTAGTGGGCCACGGTTCAACCTCAATGTTTGGAGGCACTTTTGGTCCCTTCCTACCGACCCCCACGTGGTGCGGTGCTGTGTGTGTGAGGGCCTGGTGCGCAGGGGCAATGACCTGAAGCACCTGTCATTGACGGCCCTGACTCGGCACCTGAAGAGGCACCACCCGAGCCTGTGGTCTCCGTCCTTGGCCAACGTAACATCTGTCGGGGGGAGACCGAGGGCCACCAGCTCGTCAGATCTGGGATCGATGGGAGGGTCTCCGGAATGCACCCCGAGCAAGAAGCCTTGCCTTGAGGGTGCAGCTGGTGGGAGCGGAAGGGTCAGGCAGGCTGCCCTGGAGGAAGTTGTTCCATTGGGGTTGGTGGTGGCTCTGCTGAAAAGGGTGAGGTCAAGGGCTCAGGAGGCGGGTGTTCATGTGGTAGCACAGACGATTGCCCTGCAAGTCTTCCCCCTATCGGTCGTGGAGGACGTGGACTTCCAACTGCTGCTCCAGCACTTTGCCCCATGGTTATCCATGCTGTCACGACGCACCGTTGGGTGTCGAGTTGTGCCTGCCCTGTACGAGGAAGTGTGAGACATGGTGCGCAGAGACCTGTCAGCCACTCAAGGCAGAACAGTGCACTTCACGGCCAACCTGTGGAGTGGCTGCCATTACGGTTACCATGCGATCACTGCCCACTGGTGGCAACCAGAGGACCTCCGCCTCCCCAGGCCAAGATCTGTCAGCTGTAAAAAGGTGCCCAGTTTGACCACGGGCTACAGGGCGGTTCTTCTTCAGGCCCGGGGGATGGACGAGGTCCACACCAGGAAGAACATTGCTGCCACCATCAAGGTGGCTCTGAGGGAGTGGACGTCCGGAGTGGAAGGGTTTGTCTGTGGCTTCATGGTGATGGACGCGGGAGACAACATGTTGGCAGCCCTGAAAGAGGCATCTCTCCTGGGCCTGCTGTGCATGGCACACAAGCTGCACCTCGTGATGTGGGACATGCTTGGGCTGCGGAGCAAGCCGAGGGACAGGTGGGACGAGGGAACCTCGCAGACGTGCAATCTGCTGGACAGCTGCTGTTGCATTGCTTCCCACTTCTCCCACAGCATAAACTCTTCCCTCGAGCTGTTCCAGAGGCAGGGGGAGGCAGGGGACCCCAAGCACCAACTCTTCCAGGACCTGCCCACCCGCTGAACTCCACCTACAACATGACATGTTGTCTGGTGGAGCAGAAGGGCGTGTTGGAAGACATCTTGTCCTCTTTGGATGTGCTGAGGAGGGGAGAGGAGTTGAGCCTCAGCTCCATGGACTGGAGAGTCCTTGCCCAGATTTCCTGGATCCTGAAACCCTTCAAGGATGCCACAGAGCTCTTGTGCTCCTACCAGGCCAGCCTGGGTCAGGTCCCCTCTCTGATCCATGGCCTCGACCAGTTTCTAGCCCAGGAGCTCCAGCAAGGGCAAGAGCTGCTTCCCAGGGTCTGGGACTTCGTTGGGAGGATCCAGGCCTGCATTGCTGAACGTCTGCATCTTCTACGCTGTGAGGCACCATACCAACTGGCCTCCCTCGGTGACCCCCACATCAAGGGCAGCATCACCACGCAGGCAGGTCAGATGCATCACTGGAAAAAGGAGCTCCACAGAGCAGTGCTCCGTTTCCAGAGACAGAGGGCAGGAGAGAACGAACCGGGCAGTGGCGAGGGGCAGGTGGTGGTGGAGGAGGAGGGGAAGGCGGAGGAGGTGGGAAGAGAGCCACGCCAGGGAAGAGCCACCCCAACGGCCACATTCGATCTCTGGGCCTCGTCGGTGGGCTGCGTGGTTGGCCGTTGCATGGTGGGTGTGTTCCTCTCAGTGGAGGGCAGGGCCCATGGTGCGCAAGCACCTTTCTGAGCCCACTGAGCCCCCCCATGCCAACCCATTGCAATATTGGGCAAGGAAATTGGACTGATGGCCGACCTGTCCATCATCACCACCAACATCCTGTCCTGCCCTCCCACCAGCATGCAGAGCGAGCAAGTGTTCTCCCACCTGGGAGACCTCCTCCATCCCCGCCGCGCATGTCTGCACCTGGACCTGGTGGACATGTTGACGTTCATCAAGGTGAACCTCAACCTACTTGGGCACCCTCCCGTGGACCTGGATCTACCCAGGCTCTGAGATACCCTGGGGTTGTAGCCGGCCCAGCTCATCCACAGCGGGCTCAAGCCTCCCTCAGTTCTCGGGGCTGCTTTCATGGCTGGTGACCCTTTGCCCTCCTCTCCCAGACAAGTGCCACACTGTTCGTCAGTGGGACCCTTGGGTGAGGACCCTCGCTTGCTGGGGGATCAGGCCTCTGTCCAAATGACATGTCCTCTCCCACCCACACTGGGAATGCCAGCGTGCTTCTCTTTGGCCTGGCAGGCGGGCACATGGGGGGTGCCACCGGTGATGAGCAGCCAGACCCCCCGCCCACTAAAGGGCAGGTGGCTCATTGCTGATTCCCCATGGCTGCTAGGCCCGGTTGCTGCCATCAACACCCACCTTCTGTACACTGGGCCAACATCAACCGGTGGCTCTAATTGTGTCGAGTGGGAGTTTCCTGGGGGCCTTGGATTGGAGAGGGTATAACTCCAAGATCCCTTTTGTAATCTTGTGCAAACTTGGGTGATGGCTGTAGGAGAGCCTGCAATAGACTCCCCGGGCATATGGGCTCTTTAAGTGCCACGGGGGCCATTCCGCGCCCTACGAACCGTGAACCAGTTCGGCAACGGAAAATGTTCATTGCGGTTTGCAATCTCAGGATCGTCGTTGGCACTGAACCGCAAATGGCTGGTTCATTAAATTTTTTTGGTTCGTGCCCATATTAAGACCAACAGATTAAGAGCAGATGCTTTTCAACAAGCAGGGCAAGATTAAAATATGAAGGAGTGTTATGCTATTTTTATTTCATTATTCTAATTTTATTTCTTTGTTTGTAATATATTATACTGGCCTTTTTGCAGCAATATATCTAACTCTCACCATGGCCAAATCTGTGGATACTTAAATCCAGAGGCTGGAGCCATGGACAGACAATACAGATCTTTCTGCAAACCTGAAATCTTAATACATTTTCAGTTAAAATGTCCCAAAACTGCCTGTGGCAGTTACTGGGCAACTACAACAGTATTGACATCCCACTGAAGAAGAGACAAAAGCAGTGAGAGATTTTTAAAGAGATTTTCATATAGATTTTTCCAGACATTTTGAGTGCTGCCGGGAGGGGGCCTGCTGAATCAGTTTGCTAGAACCTGTTGTATTTTTTTCCACACAATAGGCTTGGTTGCTAATAATAAATATAGCTGAAGATTGGGAGGGAGCAGTTAAAATGTTGGTTTATTGCAGGGTCAGATCGAGGGGGGGCAGGGCGGTTACCCTGCCTCCGGCACCGCCAAAGAGGGGGCGGAAAGCTGACTGCCTGGGAACATGGTGCACTGCAGGGCTGGCGGTGGCAGCATGAGCGGCTGAATGGAGGGCTGGAAGGCTTCCGTGCCATTCACCTGCCCTGCTGACTGGGCGGCTGGGAGCAGTGTAGGGTGCCCCCTGGAAGCGTGCTGCCCACTCTTCCTACTGCTGGAGGGGAGCACATGGCAAGCTGGCCAGCCCGTCACTGGGGAAGGGGAATAGCGTGGGCAGCCTTCTAGTCCTCCACTCAGCTGCCTGCAAGGCCGCCGCCAGCTCCACAGCATGCTGTGTTCCGGGGCAGCCAGCTTGTTACACACTCCCTCCAGTGGCAGCAGGGTGGCATGCTTTTCCTGGGGGGTCCCGTGTGATGATGACATGACAGTGATGTCATCATGCAGTGCCAGGAGCGTGCGTGCAAAGCATGCACACAGGGTACCACAGGGCTTGGGTTGACCCAGGCGTGGGCAACCCTAGATCCAGCCCTGGTTTATTGGTGGGTTGGTAGGAAGGAGAAAATGAAGCAGGGAAAGTGAGGGTATGGGCACTGCCAGGAAGAGGAAAAGAGTGTAGGCAGAGAGATACAGGGGAAAGTGGAGTATCTGCTTCAAGTCTTTCCAGGTTCTCTACCATGCAACTGGGCCCAGCCCAGCCTGGTGACCAGAACTCCAAAGAGTTTTCACATGGAGAGGCTTTAGGGGGAGGAAAAGCTGAGGAAAGGGGGGCAGAGAATGTTAGGTTTACTAGTGGGAAAGAGAGAAAGAAGCAGGAAAAGGAGAGGGGTTATGGTAGCTTTCCAGGAAGGGAAAGAGGAATTAGTGGGGAAGGGAAAATGAAATGCTGCCATCAAGCCCTGTAATCTGTGCAGGCTTATAAATGAGATAGAGAGATAGATAAAATGTAGTGTGAATGTAGCAAACAAGGTTTTAGAAACATATTTCATATGGTACACTTATTAGACAGCTAGAATTTGATGTGGTTTCATGTTGAATGTATACGTCTCGTGTGATTTTTTTTAACATGCACACTGAAGCACGTAAGAGTTGGTGGGATTGCATTCATTGGGACACAACCTCTGCTGATACAGTGGACCAGTTGCATCCCTGAGGAGATTCACATATGCTCCTTCTGTGACTGAGAGTCTTACAAAAAGCCGGTATCTTACCAGGATTGTATTCCTGGGCAAACGTTGTTTTGTTGTAACATAGTGTGTGAAATGGCCTTCAGTCAGGAGCCACAGTGATAGAGAACAGTATCCTCTGTTGTAGAGATTATACTTTGCTAAGCAGACAGACACATTTTAGTATCAGTATCATCACAAAGTCATTCTGTGACACGTTCTTGTACAGTGGGTTTTTTTTTTTTTAGAAATTAGTATAAAAACTCAGCTTTGAATCTTGGTTCTTAACTACGTCACTTTCATGGCCAGGGCCTAGTAAATCAAATATTAGTGGTAATAGTTATCATAGTTAGATTTGTAAAACATTGTTTTTGTGCCCTAAAAACTACTTTGCACACAACTTGTTTTATCCATTCATCTTTTACCCTATCATACTGTCAGCAAAATGCTGACATAAATAATTACAAGACAAACAATTCAGCCCTTGGACAAAACCTATCATGAAATAAAATGAACCAGCATTACCACAAGACTGCTTTGGATTGCGAGCCTCCATGTGGTGGCTGGAGATCTTCCGGAATTACAACTGATCTCCAGGTGACAGAGATCAGCTCCCATGGAGAAAATAGCTGCTTTGGGTGGTATTATACCCGACTGAGTCCCCTCCCCAAATCCCACCTCTATAAGCTCCATCCCCAAAATCTCCCGGAAATTCCCAACTTGGACCTGGCAACCCTAAGACTGCTGGGTCTGCAATACATATGATGTACATAAAAAAGATGCATCAGAGCCTTTAAAACATTAATTGTAATGACATAAAGTTGAATGGAATCATAAGAAAAAGCAATATGTAGTATGTAACAGCAATAGGCACTGGATATGGGTGTAATACAGGTATTACTATTGCACTGAGCTGCTGAACTTGATGTGCAGCAGGATCTCACTTATAAGTGAGTGCAGTGGAGCTTACTCACTAGTAAATGTGCTCAGAATCACAGCCTTAATGTTAACATGATCTGGCACCAAAGTGATCTTACCTTGAATGTCTAGGGGATCATACTTCAATGGCAGAACACAGGCTTAGCATGCATAAAGTCCCTGCTTCAGTCCTTGGTGTCTGTGGATAAAGGGATCTGGGATGGCAGAACTGGGAGACCCTGAAATGCTGTTGTGGATCAGAGAAGACAAGATGAGCTAGTGTTCTGACATATTAGAAGGCAGCTTCAAATTGTCTTCTTAATGGAGTTTGGCTGTAACCATAAACATTTATGGAAAAAGTTTCCATTTACTTTAAGTTGTGATTGTAGGATGCTGCAATCACTCATGAATATGCAGAGATGGGTAGCTGAGTTTGCCTGTAGCAGTGGAAAAAAGCAAGAGTCCAGGATAGGCTTGCCAGGTCCCCCTGTACTCCTAGCAGGAGGTGGGGGCCCCAGCACCTACCTTTTGGTTATCTCCTTTGCACATGCACGTGCCCCCAGGCCTGCACAAATGTCACTTCTGGGAAATGATGTCATCATGCAGGCTGTGGCTACCCCAGGACCACTCCCATGCTCCATGGAGGGCCCGATGTGGGCTCGATTTGGCCTGGATCAGGCCTCATTCAGCCCTGATTGGGCCCCATTCGGCCTGGAACAGGCCACTGCGGTGCAGGGGAGCACTCCCTCACCCTGCAGTGGCCCGATCCGGACCATTTTGGACCCAAATTGGGCCCAAAATGGCCTTGAATGGGCTGCTGCTGCATGGGTGAACACTCCCTCGGGTCACAGCAGACCAATCTGGGCTGATTTGGGACCGGTCCAGGCCGTTTCGGGCTGCGGGAACATGCCGCGCCACCCAGAAGTGCGCCCATGAGGCCCGTGCCTCCTCTGCTGGCCAGGTAAGTAGGGGCGGGGGTGTGGAGGGTGGGATCAGTGGTTCTCCTGCTCCCAGTGGGGGAATAGCAACCCTAGTCCAGTAGCATCCATAAGACTAACAAAATTATTGGTATGGTATGAGCCTTTGTGAGTCACAACTCACTTCAGATACAGAAGTGAATATGCAGAGGGTTGTCTCGAGTAAACCAAGCATACGTTTATTCAGAGCAAACAAAGAAAGGAACCCAAGGCCTATCAGAGACCTTCACAGCAGCTTGCCAGCTAGTTTACAATCATAGGTAAAACCTGGTCTGGAACTGCTGCAGACTTGGATACCCTGGAATTAATATAAAACACGTATTGTACTTCTGAATATTAGTGATCTCAGTGTACCATATACTTGACTGGCAAAACAGAACAAGGGAATAGGGCAGAATAAGCACTAATTCTAGAAACCCCTTTTTGTTCCCAGTTTGGTCTGGCCAAGTGAAATCCCATTCAAACCATAAAGTCAAAATTATGCAGCAAAGAGGAATGAATATTGAAACAGCTGAAAAGCTATCATGATTGACTATAGAAAATTTGGAACTGATTTTCCTGGCAGAGCTGTTGCTTCCTGGTGTTATTTTCAGAGATGTAAGTGGTAATCTTGTACCATAGTTGCGTAGTCTTGATAACTGGGGCTGTTCCACCATTCCTTAGGCTGTTGTTGTGTTCCTGGAGAAAAGAGGTACAAATGACATCATGAATTTGAGTGACATCAGATGTATGGATACTTAGCTGGTCAATTTCTGGAATATCACAGTCTGTACAGTTGGGCTGCATTCAGATGTCACAACAAACTATAATTAAAAGGTAGTTTGGGGGCATTGCCATTGATGAAGCACCTGTGAAACTGTAATGCATGAGATAACGGTGGTAACTGGCAGATAAATTGTGTGCCCCTGAGGAAGCACAGTGTGAAGACAGTACGTGTGAAATGGAAGCAGCCGAATGACCGTAGGGTAAGATCGTCTGGGAGCAGACGCTGGCTGAAGGACACAACACCACCTGCCATCTATTTTGCACTTTCTGCACTTTATTGACTGTTCATTGACCATATACAATTGCAGATAAAAGTGGTTGGTTACTGTATCTGTCAGAGGCTGTATGAATATTGTACATTGTATACTTATTTATGAATTATATATTTATGAATTTATACTACCAGATGTGATTTATGAATTGCATGCACTTTGAAACTGAATAATTTTTGGTTGATTGGTTAATATTGCAGAGGAGACTCTTTCTCAGCATGAGCACAGCTTGTTTTCTGCCTTTTTGTACTCCTCTTGCTTTCCCCATCTTTCTTCTCCAGTTTAGAGCTTTCCCCCCAACAGATGCTGGGATTCTAAAATAGGATTTAGCCAAAGTTTAGAACTGTGACTTGTGGAAAGTAAAAAAAAAACTTTGCCGATCTGCCTGCATTTGGACATTGTGGAAAGTTTGGAGATTGTGGTTAATCGAACTAGGAACTGTTTAGTTAAGCTGCATGTGCCAGAGGAGGGAGGAGAAAAGGGAACATGTGAGTACAGAAAAAAGCTGCTGTCATGCTGTCTAAATGCAGCCTGGCTCTTTTCCTCCTTCTCTTGAACCTACCCAACAACACAGATTAGAAATTGATAGAGATGTGGGGTAAGAGGGAGCGTCAAGCCACCAACAGCTGATGAAGGTAGAGATGTGTGCTGAAAAAAAGTTGTTTCAATTATGGATCTGGGGATTCTGAACCAACTATGAGGTTTTATTCGTTTTTTCCAGTTGGGATATGGCCAGCTCAGATCTAATTTTGGCTCCACTCTTTGCAATGAGGGCTTCAAGACTCTTTGGGGCAGATGTTTTTGTCCTTAACAGCCCCAAAATCACACAGAACACAGTCCTCCCTCTAAACCATTGATTCACCCTGTTTTTCCTCAGCTACACAACACACACACAACAATGGACCCTGAAGAGGGCATGTGTCAGCTGCCTGGTGCACACTATGGAAAGAAAGTGGCTGGCAAAGAGGTAGTGGTTGTGGGGAGGCAGCAACGTTAAAAACAATTCTGCTTTATGTTCACTTTTTTCTTTTTCTACAGTGCCAATAAATTATCACCTTTGCATCCTGTTGTTGCCTGTTGGTTTTATGTTTCCTGGTGCTTACTCCTAGGGAAGTGTCTTTCGAATTGCAGCCTATGATTGAAGTCTGCACATTCCCCCTTCTAAATGTTTCTGAAGCTGATAGGCGGGGAGGGGTTTTCCCTTGCAATTACCAATTGAGAGGGAGACAAAGCCACTGCTTGGATAGCAATGGGAGGTGGGAAGGTGCACTCATGTGCATTGTGCACTTTTCTCCTTCCCACCAACAGACTCACTTAACACAAGGTCTCTGTCAGTCCCGGGTAAGTAAACCCCTCATGCCCCTCCACAGTGAACACATGTTGGTTCCAGCAGAATCAGCTTTATTAGGATCTATGCAGTTGAGGTCTGTTATCCATCACAGAGCTTGACAGAAGTGACAATTCAAAACAAGAAGTCTATGTTATAGTTGATTTTCCCACTCTTCAAATGACAGTTAAGGTTTTGGCGTGCAAGCCTACAAGAGTTCCATGAGAATCTATTCAGTTATGACTATGCATTAGGTATACAATACATAATTCCCAGCATCTGGGAAACGGAGTGAAAACTGGCGTCTAGACACATCAAGGTCACAGCTAGCCGAGACTCACATATTTCTCTAAGATAACAGGAGAGGCTCTTTCTGGGTCCTAAGAAAGTAATGTCTGTAATATGGTTAAAGGTGATCAGAGAGAGTTACACATCAATTTAGTAATAGTGCAGCATAGCTTCAGTATATTGTGGCACATGCAATATAGCAAACAGACAACCATGGCATGGCTGTACACAGACATGACAGTCTCTCTCACTTTAGGATCCGATTGGTGAATACCATTAAAGAAAACAAGATGCTGCCCTATGAGGTGAGCCCAGTGTCTGCCTGCTGCTGTTGCAAAGTATGAACTGATACGAACACTCCCACTTTTTGGTGGGATGGACTTGTTACAATTTAGTTTCCTGGATTTGGTTCATCAATCCAGAAGCTGCTTTCACAAAATGAAACAGTCATTTCCAGGTATATTTCCAGCTCATTTGTTTCGTTTTGTATATATGTAGATGAAGGACAGATATCTTGATAGGAACGTTTATTTTAAGCAACAGGGGACCTTTGAGTCCTTCTAGAGGCTGCCACCACCTCATGCTGGCTCCTGCTAGCTTTCACATGCCATTGTGGATTGCTACAGAAATACCAATTGCCACATAAATTCTGGGGTGTATATCATGATGGTAGATGCACAAACATTGCTATTAACTTGTGGGGGGGGGCGGTTATCATCCAATTCATTTTTTTACTAAGATTTCTTGCAAACTCCCTTGGTGTGCCAACTTCAAGTGGTGGTCTCAGCTGATCCTATTATACAAATTTGCTTATCTGCATGGGGTGGGGGGACTTTTGTTATTATATATACTGACAGAAGTTGGTATTAACTACATAAATTTGAAACTGCTGCATGGCCTGGCAGATCTGTAATTCATCTCTGACTTAAACATATAAGCAAGGTGAAAATGGCAGGCATTTTCTGTAAGAACGAAGCTTTGATGGAGAATATAATAGATGACAACGTTCAGTAGCTTTCATATAGAATTGCTTGAGTCACCAAGAAACCACAGAATGCCTTCAGTCATTCTGGCAAATAGTCACTTGCTTAGGTGACTGTGGTAAGTCACTTCCAAGCAAGGGAACTTTAAAAATGTGGCTCTTTTCTTGTGGACCACAAATGATTCTCAGAGGCATGTGTGAGATGTGTGAGAATATACAGGCTATTATAAAGATGCTTTCAGACTATTAACTTTTGTGGGCTTATTCGCAAGGCTGCCTTCAGGTAGGTAAGGCCAGTCAATTCTGGAGAGCTCTTTTAAAGTTAGGGTTAAGTTAAGCAAGGCTGTGAACACAATTCTTGATAACCTAGTTCATTGTCCATGAGGCCCTAGAAATTATTAAGATTGCTTTTCCAAATACATTTACTTGAAAGTGTGTTCCATTAAAAAAATGGAATTTATTTCTAAGCAAACCTCCTTGAACTAGGATACAAAGTTTTTCTTTTTGATGCCAGCTTTGAAACTTGAAAACGGTCACATTAACCATCAGCAGTCGCTTCACTGGAGTTGTCTAAGTCCCCAGAATTCAAGACATCAGCTGCCTCCACAGAGTTAAGGCAGTTCCAGATAAGTTCATTGCCATCTGCTCGGCTCCATAGAGTGGCTTTAAATATTTCTAATGATACAGAGTGCCAGACTCACTGGAGCCCGCTTTTCCAGAAAAATCCTGCTGCATGCAGGCTGCATGAACTATATAATTTGCTACTAGTCTTTTTAAATCCGAAGTCAATATCTATAAAGCCAGCAGAGTGTGTGTGTGGGGAGGGGGAGGGAGGGGGAGAGTCCTTCAGATTCAAGAAGTCGTCAGCTCACTTTACTTACTTGCAAGAAACAGAATTCCAAAGAACAAAGGAAAAGTAGCCTGGGCCTTCTGAATAACCCTAGGGATGGGTTTGCAAATTACAAGTGGTCCTGCCCCAGCTCCTGATCTTTAACAATTTTATTGCAGTTGGCTGCTTTTTAAAATGGGTATATTTATGTGGGTTTTCATTTATATTACTTTGTTTCTGCATACTTGAATGGAAAAAATCATGTGGAAATAACATGGCATTTGCAAAACCATTGCTATGTTGGCTCCAAGCATGTGTTGGACCCATATGGGTCCTGGAGAACCACAGAGATTGTAGGGATGCTGAGGAAGTTCACAAATAATGAACTCGAAGCATGAATTTTCATCCTTCTGGGTACCCTCCCCAGAAGCTCTTACTCAGTTCATAATTCATTTTTTAATGTTTTCCCCGATTGGTCACCGAGGAACTTCATAAGGAATGAACCAACTAAAATCTACACAGAGAGGAATGGCATGAGAACATGGGACAAAAACACTAAGATTTATATTATTTTGGGGTTGCTTCCTTTGTTTGTAGTGGGAAAATGCTTCCCCTGGAAGGAAGCAGAAGAAAAAATGGGAGTAGAATAAGCAAAGCAAATGGCTGTTCGCACTCGGTCTGGCCTCTGATTGTAACCATTAATGCAAGCCACGTGGATGCAACTTGCCTGTGTGAAAGAATACGTACCTCCAAACATGCACAGAATGCCTTTTACTCACTAATGCATCATCACTGTCAAGTTCCTGTCTCAAAAAATATGGGATGAATGCCAAAGGAATGAAGAGACATAAACTTCAGGAAAGCTCAAACCCCAGAACTTCTCCCTACAGAAAAGAAGTATTTCACCACAGAGGAACAGATGCCTGCAGGGACTATAGCAGTCAGTCTTAAGCATCACTGCCTCACACTACCAAAAATAAGATATTTTGCAAGATTTAAATACATGATCCCGTCTCTGAAGACCAAGACTATAAGTGTTCTCTAGGCACATACAGAGTGCTTTCCCCTCCCTATGTTGTACTTACATGCATTGATTTACCTGGTATTAGAGGATGAATTTCTAGACTGGAGGAGTGATCTGCCCTCCATGTCACTGGATGAAATATTGTTATTGCACTAATGAGGTTGTAGTTACTGCTTGCCAAGTGCAAAAATGGTTTGTTCAGATAATGCTACATTGGACAAATGTGACATAACCTTCACATTATGAATGGAAAATCAGTGGTCACCCTCGAATGATCCCTTCTCTTACAATTAAATTTAAATTGATAAATCAGCAGTGCAAGTCCCATGCAGAGATACTCCAGTCTATGACCATTAATTTCATGCATACCCTCTGCAGAGGACTGCACTGTAACTAACTTTAAGCATATCAGACATGTTTAGGTTTCTGCTGTTTCAAGTTGTAATAGCTCTCCTTTTTTGGGGGTTATGGATCTTCATTTAAAACAGTGAGTTGTCTTATGTCCTCACACTCTGCAATGCACTTGCACTGTGGTTATCATTAAAAATATAGGTACTGATCCAGCTATAGTCACAGAGTATTAGTCACAACTGGTAGCCACAGATGCAGCCCCATGTATGTATATCAGTGCACATGGAAGACTGCTTATACTTGCAGGTCTCTCTGGCTGGATTGGGGGCAATAGACACTGAAAACCCAGGAGAAATAAGTTTGTATCAGTTGTTTTGCATATAAACAATAATGTTATAAGAAGAACACCCAGAATTTTATGCAATTTGGGCAACTTTAATTCACCTGATAATGTGTTAATTTCCACATGTATGTATTGTAAGAAATGTATTGGTTATCTATTTCAATGTAGCAAGGAGTGTTCTTCCCAGCAATGTAAAACCAAAAGGGATAAGCTCAGATGGGATTTTTTAAACAACAACAGCAGCAGCACACTTATATACTGCTCTTCTGGATAGATTTTTGCCCCACTTAGAGCAGTGAACGAAGTCAGTGCTATTATTATCCTCACAATACAGCTAGGGAGCTGTGAGTGAGAGGAGTGGCTTACCCAAAGCCACTTGCAGAGTTCACAGCAGCCATGGGATTCAAACTAGCTGAGTGCAGATTCACAACCCAACCACTTAACCACTACGCTTCAGCATAATAAAAATACTGCATTGAACAGAGCTGAATTTTGTAATTGGCATGCTGGATTTTGAAGATATGAATGTCTTCATTTTTATTATTTTTCATTAATGAGGTCTTTCTAAGATTTGGTTTTGCTAGAATGTTAATCTCAATCATATGATAAGTGTTTGACCAGTTTCCTTCATTCTTCCTCCCTTAAATTTCAACCATATGTTAAGAGAGAAATATTTAAATTTTCTATCCATTGTAGTGTATACATTAATTATGATGATGACAATGAAGGCTATTAGACATGGGCACGAACCGCATTATGAACGCAAAAAACCCTCGAACTGCCTGATCGTCTGTTCGCGATCCGTCGGTTCGTGAGGGTCCATGGCCAACGAACCAGCATTTGTTGGAAGCCCGGTTCACTGCGTTTGCTCGCAGTTCGTGAAGCCAGACAGTCAGGCACCATCAATCAATTTCCTTGGAAACGGAGCCGGGGGAATGCCTGAACTTTGTCTGCACTCCTTCTGTCGCCCTGGAAACCCGAATCGAAGCCCAGCTTACCTTGATCGGCAGGTCTTCCTTCCAACCATGGAGCTGCAAATTGGTTACAATTGGTTACATGGGAGAAGACACCCGGGGGGCGGGAGGGGAAGGGGGGTGTTCTGTAGCCATGGGCACTCCAATCTCATCCCTGCAAACCCTGATAGGCAGTTATGATGGCCAACCACAGCCCTCCTGCGTTGCTCTATGGGACCTCTGCTTATAAAAAGCACTGGGCTCCCAGGCTGGCTTTCACTTTCAGCGAGCAGTGGAGTGTGACAGAGCTGTTGCTTGCTACTTGCTAGCCTTTGGGAAGAGAGACAGAGTATAATTAAGCTGGGATTTTTGGGATAGGGATCTATCTCCTCTGGTTCCAGGGCTGCTGTCTGGCTCTGGGGCCAAGCTCAGTGGGCACCTTGGCTGAGGGCTCACACACTATTATTATTGCCTGATCTGGTCAAGTCTGTGGGAGTGGTGGGCTAGGGCTCTTGACCAAACTTGGGTGCTGGCTGGAAGAAAGCCTGCTAAACACTCCCTGTGAATATGGGCTCTCTAAGTGCAACGGGGGCCGTTCCGATGCCCATGAACCACGAACAGTGAACTGGTTCGGTAATGGGAAATGTTCATTATGGTTCATTTGTTCAGGTTTGTCAGCGGCACCAAATCACGATCCACCGGTTCGTTATTTTTTTTGGGTTCATGCCCATGTCTAATGTCGATGTCATAGCTGACTTAAGGCAATCCCTCATGGGGTTTTCAAAGCAAGAGATGAGCAGAGGTGGTTTGCCATTACCTTCCTCTGCATAGCAACCCTATCTCATCCAAGGACTAACCATGGTTGATCCTGCTTAGCTTCCAATCACAGGCTAGCCAGGGCCATTCTGAAGTATCTCCAGTATTTCTTGCAGCACAAAAAAGTAAACATTTCTGGCCCTCAGAGGTGCAATGATAAGTATGTGCATTGCCTGTGAAATCTCTGAAGTCAGAAGGGGGTGCTAGGCCGGTTTTCTAGTGGTCAAGAGAGTGAGGCTGTCTGGGTGCTGCACAGTTCTTTGCCTCCTCCAATGCTGAAACAGATTTATGCAAAATAAGAAAATGTATGCAAATGTGCTTGCTACATACGTTTACAGATTATACATGCATTGTTTCTTGGTCAAATTGTTAGAAGTCAGGCCCCTCTCATGCTAAGAGGGCAGTTTATGGATGTAACCACAAGGCCCTACCTGGCCCAGGGTGGATGCCAGCTGGACAGGAGCATGGAAATTACCAGAATGTGAGTCATAGGTGGCTGGCTGACTGATGGCCCTTCCACACCCCAGAGAGATGCATAACATAGAACAATGAGGCTTCCCAAGAGGAACTCAGGACTTATCTTGTCCACACCAAGGTTCACTTTCCTTCAACCAGTTACCTTGATTAAGCACTCAGGGGTAATTACTGACCTTTTAACACCTAGAAGTCCACCCTAGATAAACTTATCAAGCTTCTCCCAACTTTTTGTGCTAACTCCAGACAAACCATTAAGTCATTGTCTTTGGAGAGAAGATGTCAGTTTGCCCCTAGGGAACATTTTGCCCTATAATTGGATTCCATAGACACTCACTCTGTGTGCATGTTCTGGCTCAAGTTTGCTTGAGCCTTCTCTTTCTCCCCATGAAAGGCTGGTAATTTTGCTGCTGCTTCCATGAACCCCTCCTTCCTCAGAATGGGTAATTATTGCCCTCCCTAACTACTTTCTCCCACTTTCTTCCTAGTCAGCCTTTTATGCGTGCTGTTTGTTATTTTCTGTATCTTTGCCTTTTATTTTTTTTAAATAAAAAATCTTTCCTGTTGAACATCTGCCTAATTTATTGCAGTGTTCTCCAATAAGGGTGTCCTGGTGAGTTGGAGGAATTAGCAATGTATACCAGGAAAGTTCCTTTACAGAACTCTCAAATAAACATGCAGATTCTGGGGTGGTGCAACATTGTTGTGCAGGGCCCTGGAGTGCTCCCACATTTTCCAGTGGGCCCAAATGGTCCCTGGCAGGTTCTTGCACTTCAAGCTGGCCAATTTAGGCCCCAAACGGGCCTGATTAGGCCCATTTGGGGCCCAAATTGGCCTGATTAGGCCCGTTTGGGGCCCAAATTGGCTGACTGCAGAGCATGGGAGCACACCATGCCGCCTGGGAGTGCACCCCCAGGAGGAGGGTTCCCCTGCCTTTCCCCTCTCCAGCCAGGTAAGCGGTGGCAGAGGCAAAGAGTGGGAGTGGGGGATCCCCCTCCCTGAGCAGGAGACTGGTAACCCTAGTTTTGAGAATTGTTTGCTAGTGGATTTTTAGTGCCATTTTAGACACAACCTGTTTGGCTGACAGTTGCTAATGGACTTTTTAAACCTTTTCACACAGATCTACTTGTGTCCCATTTGCAATGTGGGGTTTAGCCAGGTTTTTTGAAAACCCTTTTCTCCCATTTTCAAGTGTTTTCTGTGTTTCTGATTCACTAAATTCATCATCTTAAATGTCTGTGGTAGTTCTGGTAGTGCTGCCTTTTTATTTTCCTGCCCATTTCCAGTGTGTTCTTTGTTTTTAAAATGGAAAGTGATTTTCACTATAGCACTACAGCAGTGAACACTGGTATCGCACGAAAGGTATGGTATCACCATATTAGTGCACGTTGACACTATAGAACTATAATGCTAAAGTTTGGACCATTAAAAAAACAACTGTGTGGCACCACAAGAAGGAGTGGTTCTATTTGAAATGGCTGCAGCTATTAACATACAGTTCACGTGGTTCATAAACAGATGTAAATGCTGTTTGAAACCACTGTCCCCACATGGCTTTTCACAGAGTAGGGGCAGCAACAGATAACAACCAGGTTAAAACAGAAATGGGAAAGGGCCCTTAATCAGGTTATTGTCTGTCTTTCCAAGGATGGTCCATGGTGACTGGTGCTGGCTTTCTAGGGCCTCAGACAAAGTTATTTAGTAGCCCCAGTACTGAATTCCCTTTAACTGGCAATGCCCATGGCTGAACTTAGATTTTCCCTCATGCAATGCATATGGTTTAGCACTGAGAAATTGTCTTTCCTCACACGCACACAAGCAGCAAACCATTCTTGGCAAAATATTTCAAATGCTACCAAAGCTCCAATTGCTGCTATCATAATGGTTGGTGAAAATTAAATGAAACCATGTAAATGTCTACAGTTTTCAGAAAACCACATCCCAAGCCACATCATGCTGCTTGGTAGAATGCAGTTACATTTTGCTCTGTTGTTTTGTCCAGGTCTTCTTTTTTATGTCAGGCATCAGCTGAAGCAAACCCAGAAATTCAATGGATCAAGTAAGCTTCTGAAAACTCGCCTCCTTTGTTGATGTTGGTGCTGCAGGCCATGTGTTTATTAATGGTATTGATCTTGGCAGAATCTAGGAAGACGCCCGTGTGAAGCAATGATGTGGCTGAGTCCCTGCACCTGGGACCATAACAAGTCACAGTTGGATGGCCTTGTGCTTTCAAAACCAGCCTGCTGAAGCCAGTTAAACACATCCTCCAGGCAATTTAAATGTTCCTGGAAAGTTCTCCCAATAACAATCACATCATCCAGATAAACCCAACATGTGGCCCACTGAATATCTGCCAAAATCAAATCCATTAGCCTTTGAAAAGCACAGGGGGAATTGCAGAGACTGAAAGGCGTCATGCTGAACTCACAGAATGAGACGAGAAGTCTTTGGACAACCCTCTGGATGTGTTCCCACTTCTTGGAAGCCAATGGCTAAATGTAAGGTAAAATATCTAATAATATGTATAATATATATATATATATATATATATATATATATATATATATATATATATAAAATAAGGTAAAATATCTACTAATATATATATTAGTAGAGTCTGGGACACTTCAGGATGTCATCTATGCAAAGTAATGGGGCATGCGGTTTCCCAGTGAATGTGTGACTCAGTCTTTACTGCTCATCGAAGAGATTGTTAACATTACATGTAAGCCTGATATCTGTGAAGCAGGTGTAGCTTGGCAACAGGAGTGCAAGCACCCTTTATGTTCACTTCCCTTTTTTGGTATTGTATGCGCAAAACCATATGCAAATAAAAATATTTTTGTATAAAATATACAAACACAATATGCCATTCTACAATTTAGTTGAATTTAATCACTAGAGTCCAATATGAGTGGACTCTCTTACTAGTATTACCTCCCTTTCTTACTTTCCAGAAGATTTTTAAGAAAAGTGGGCTCCTAAGAGCAGAAGTATGGTTGGTAGCTAGATATCTTCTCCCTTCTTCTAAACTTGGGGAAAGATATAAAAAGTGAATTATGACAGTATATGTAGAGATGGGGAGGGTGAGAAATACAATGGCATCAACTGATTTATTTAATGTTGCTCTTCAAATAAATTTATGGGACTCAATCTTGTCATACTCAGTCCCTCTCATGGAGAAGCTAGTCCACCAATATGAATGCATAGAGAATAGTTGATGTCTCTCAGTGAGAAGGCTGTGGAACCTGTGCACATGTATTTAAGACACGCGTTTAAAAATATGTGTAGTACAAATCCTAATATGAGGAAGGGAAGGGGATAGCCCCCAAATTGCAGACCTTCCAGATCAAAAAGTCACAGGTTCTAAGGCACAATTGCCACAGTTGTGAGTGTGGGGTTTCTTGTGTCAATGCAGGGAGTGACTTTCTATTATCTAACATTTTCTAGTCTTGCTGTTCTAGGATACAAATTCAGATGAGTTGCTGTGTTGCATTAGGCCACATAAAAATAGGACTACTATTTTATCCCAACCTTGATAATCCAAATTCTCAATGGTTCTCCTGCTCTCTTTCCAATATGACCTATAGTTAATATATACCCAAGTAAATAAGGACTTATTTATTGAGATACCTGATTGCACAAACGTTGGACAATTTGGCTGTCAGGGTACTTGGATGAAGTGGTCCAGGCGGTCAAATAAGCAATAATTGCCTGCATAGTTTCTACATTTGTTATAGTTCAGTTCCACGCCATTTTTTTTAAATAAAAGGGATTCCAATAGCTGCCCAAGAACTTTTTAAAAAGGCATTTAATGTTTGCATCAAATGGTATGTAACAGCATATATAAGACAAGAAAAGTTATCTCTAGACTTCAGTAAATAGCCTCCTCTCCTTTTCTTTTGGTAGCAGCAGTTTGGTAACTTTTGCTTTGTTTTGCAAAAAGGAGAAAGGAGAAAGAACCACGCACATACACCTGACAGTTCTCTCTGAAATAACTTACCTGATAAAAATCTCCTTCTGTCTCCAGTTTGTCAGACTTTTGACTCAACGGAATGTTGGCAAAACTCAAAATGGATGAGATGTCACTTTCTTGACACCCTTTCTCCGTCCCACATCTTTTCTAACATCTGCCAACACATGAAGGCTGGTTTCAGAGAAAATTAAGCACTGTTCCTTGCCAGTCAACTGATGGATAATGCAGCCATGATCAAACACAAGAGAGGGAATTTTTGACAGCAACTCCAAAGCCGTTTCAAGCACAGGCTTCATGAACGCAGGTCATGTGCAAATCTCTGATTTCAGAACACAGGATGGAACATTCTGTTCAACAGGCCCCATGGCTTGATCTTATGAGTTGGCAAGTCTCTACACAGACCTTTGTCTTAAGTGCTCCATATACTAAACCTTAAAGAATTGTTTCTGGATCTCCATCTCTTCACCAGCATCATCATCGTGTTCAACCTGTTGCCTAGATGTTTCAACCCAGGATTAAAACTCTTCTATCTCCTTTGACCTTCAGTTTCATAGAGATGCCACTCTGATTCCTGCTATCTCCACGGGATACTTCATATATCTAATGGACAAAAGTTGTGTTCACTCTTCTTTTTTGACATGACCGCTGAATGCATCAAGAAGAACACTAACTCTACAATTCTAACTGGAATCACACCCTTCTCATTGAAGCCAGTGGGGTTAGAAGGGTGTAACTCTGCTTAGGATCAGTATCCTTGGTGGTGGTAAAGAAAAGTGCCATCAGGTCATAGCTGATTTATGGCAACCCCTGCTGGGGTTTTCAAGGCAAGAGACTAAAAGAGGTGGTTTGCCATTGCCTGTCTCTGCATAGCAACCTTGGTCGTCTTTGGAGGTCTCTCATTCAAGTATTGACCCTGCTTAGCTTCTGAGATCTGATGAGATCATGTTTGCTTGGAATATCCAGGTATCTCTACCCTTAGGAACTGTAAATCTGCCTTTCAGTCATGGATGATGGCAGTAGCTGAATTATCACTTTGCTCTCTCAACTGACAATGTAAATCCTCTTTCTCTGTACTTTTTCCTCACTAGGTGTTGATGGTAGGCCTAATTTGGGCACATGTGAACCACTCCTTCCTGTGGGGGGCTGCTGCTCTTTTGCCTTATTGTCATCACCAACTTGCTCAGCTTTCTTCTGGTCTCTGGGCCAAATCTCCAGTGTGGAATGATGGGAGTGACTACTCTGCTTTGCCACTACCTGCTGTTATTAATCCCTAATGGGCAGGGACTGTTGGTTTGGAGGTGCCTGGAGGAGAAAAACAAGGGAAGCAAGCAAAACATTGGGCTTTGGGGAGCAAAAGGCAAGGCAGCTTACCTTCTTCTGACCCTCCCCAGCCTCCTGCCCTTCAGCAGGAGAATAGGCCAAGTTCTGTCCCCAGGTGGGAGATGGCATTCAATAGGTCCAGCTGTTCCTGCTGTTGCCAGCTGCTGCTGCTTCCTATGCCAAAGGCTGGACCCAAAGGACAAGTAATGAAAGAGGAAGCCAGTGGTGAGGAGCAGCTGCAGCAGCTGATGCAGGAAGGGGTGCTCATTGCACAGTTCTTGCCAAGGCTTACAGAAAACTGGAGCCAACCCCAGTCCCCATCTTGTCTTGCTTCATGCTCTGGTTTTAATGTCTTAGTATATTTCTGCCTCAGGCCTTCGTTCTTTGAAAGCTTCACTCTCCTAAATGCCTCTGATTCCTCTAATATATTTTGTCCATGGCCTCATTCCTAAAAATCACTTTCAGATTATTTGTGCTGTGGCTTTCTCTCTCATCATTCAGAGGCCGTTTCAGAACATTCTGGAGACAGATGGAATGCAAATAGCTGCGACCCTGTGCTGCAAAAATGGAGGAGGAAGAAAAACTTAGCATGCTGAATTCTGAGCAGGATAGGATTTTAGTCTGCTTCCTCCTACTTACCTATAACATCCCTCCTCCTCCAAGGAGCTCAAGGAAGTATACATGTTTCTCCCTTCTCCTGTTTTATCTGCACAGCAAGGCTGTGGGGTAGGTTAGGCTGGGCAAGAGTGACTTGTCCAAGGTCACCCAATGAGCTTAATGACTAAGGGTGTCAACTTTCAGATGAGGTCTGAAGATCTCTTGGTATTAATCTCCAGAGGAAAGAGACCACTCCCCCTTGAGAAAATGGCTGCATTGGATTGTGGACTCTATAGCATCGTCTCCTGCTGAGGTCCCTCCCCTCCCCAAACCCTGCTTCTCTAGGCTCCACCCCCAAATTTCCAGGAATTTCCCAACACAGAACTGACAATTTTGGGAACCCAGGTCTCCCCAACACTAGTCCAACATTCTAAGCTCTATACCACACTAGTTTTTTAATTAGAAAAGTAGGTACTTTGGTTAAGTCTTTAACATTTCTCAGAGGCCTTGAGGCGAAAGGAAAAATGTGTTCAAAAAGTTATTTTCAGTCTACTCTCTGGCAGCTACTTTTTCATTACAGTTATGTAGGCACTAGGCAGTAATGCCATTGACCTTGGGTTAAAAGGCATCTTGCTTATCTGCAAACTTTCCTGCAGATTTTTGGTCTGAATGCATTTAAAAGCACAGACTAAAACTTTATTTTGTTTTCTTCATTTATACCCCGCCTTTCTCCTCAATGAGGACCCAAAGTGACTTACATCCATTTGATCCTCACAAAAACCCTGTGAGGGAGGTTAGGCAGAGAATGTATGACTGACCCAAGGTCATCCAGCAAGCTTCCATTGCAAAGTGGGGATTTGAACCTGGGTCTCCCAGATCATAGTCTGACACACTCTAACCCTATACCACACTGGATTCATTTTCTGACCCTTCTTTCAACCTTCCATGCATCATATGCTGGCAGTATTTGGCAGCATGCTGCCCATAAAGTATTGTCCTTAGACTATATTCTTCATGGTCATGTTACTGACACTTATGCACAACAGTAATGGCTTATGGTTGATGAAATCCTTGTCTATAGCTTTCAATCCTTCATATTTCAAAACAGAATATAAGGATGATTTCTGAAGTACTTTTTATTCTAGTCATCAGAGAGAAGCTTTTTCTGCTGAATTGTGGTTTTCTGCTTCTTTCCAAATATTTTAATAGCTTGGGAACCACCATCTGCTTAGTGGCATCTTGCCACATGTTTATGATGATGGCCAGGATACTGATCAATGGCAAAGCCCCAATGGGCCTGTTTATACTTTAGAAAGCCCTTGAATAGGATAATTTGTTTATGGAGAAGGAAATTAAAATATGTTTTTCAGGCACCTGGGAGTTACCTGGGATCCCTTGATGATGCAGCTCTGTTAATGTTAGCCATGTGAGAACATGTTTGATCTCTTAAAGAGGATTGGGAACCATGTGAGATGAGAGCAAGATATAATCTGTGATCTCTTTTGAACCTGATTATTAACTAAATAGTAAAAAGTCCAGTAGCACCTTTAAGACTAACCAATTTTATTGAGGCATAAGCTTTCAAGAACCACAGCTCTCTTTGTCAGACGCAACAAAGAGAGCTGCAATGAAAAGAGCTTTGTCAGAGAGCTGCGTCTGACGAAGAGAGCTGTGGTTCTTGAAAGCTTATGCCTCAATAAAGTTGGTTAGTCTTAAAGGTGCTACTGGACTTTTTACTATTTTGCAACTGCAGACTAACACAGCTAACTCCTTTGGATCTATGATTATTAACTAATAGTTAGTGATAGGATGCCATTACGATCGGCTTGGGTAAATAGCTCCTCTTCCCCCATGCTCCCAACTGGTGAATTGAAAATAACAAGAGAGCAGTAGAACCTATAAGACTTAACAATTTTTTTTGTAGGGTATGAGTTTTTGTGAGAGACAGCTCATTTCTTCAGATACAGCTAGAATGTGAGTCCATCTGTCCTTATATCTTGGAGAATGGAGTAATTTCAGAAGCCAGATGACAATAGCAGGTAAAGGACAATCACCAGTGAATAACAATAGCAGGCATGATTGGATTAGGTGTGGAGAAATCAGCACTGGTAATGAGACAAGAAACCTAGGTCTTGATTCAGTTCTGGTGGATGCATTGTCTTGAGCTTCATTATCAGTTGGAATTCAGCAGTCTCTCTTTCTAACTGCCCTTTGAAATTCCATTGCAGAATAACTGCTATTTTTAGGTCATCAACTGAGTGTCCTGGCTTGAAAATAAGTTAAAGAACTGTTTGGGCTACCTAAGTCCACCAAGAGAAAGAAGTTCCCAGACAATGAAATGAAATAACCCAATAGTAAGTCTTACCAAAATGACCTTAGCACTTGAAGAAGTGGTGTGTAGTCACTGAAAGCTTATGCCAGAATAAAAATGTGTTCGTTTTTAATGTCCTCTTGGGCTCCGGTTTGGTTTCACTGCAAAAGACTAATGTAGCTATTCTACTGGAATTATTATAAGTGACTATTGTGTAACTTGTTAACCTTGGCACCTCAAAAATGTCTGCAGTACTGCTATTTGAATAATAGTGATAATAATATGTGCAATAATTTATAATAATAGTAATGATCAGTTCTGGACTACATAGCCACAAATGGAGTAGTTAGAAATCACAAAAGAGCAACTATGAGGGAAAGCTGGTGAGATACCTTCTCAGGCTCATTCACTTGTCCATCGTCCAACATTATATATACCATTAAGTGCCAACAATGCCCTTCAACTCTCTGTATTGGACAAACAGGTCAGTCCCTTTGCAAAAGAATAAATGGACACAAATCTGATACAAAACCCGTAAATCTGATATGAAACCCGTAACATTCAAAAACATTTTAAATTAATCTACCACTCCTTCACTGACCTAAGAGTAGCCATTTTTGAGCAGAGAAACCTCAAAGGAAAATTACAACATGAGATTGCTGAAACTGAGTTTGCGGGCCCAGCCTGATGGGGGAGTGGAGGTGAGTGCAAGGTGAGAGATGACACCAGACAATCTTGATGGAGTTGAGAAAGGCCACGACTTCATTGATTTACAGCTCACAGAGTATTGGTGCTGCATGGGGTGTGGATCCCCCAGCATTGGCTGACCCGCCTGCCAGTTGATGATCCCCATGACCCCTCAGACCACCTGCTGAAGTGGGAAATTATGAGATTACAGTTAGCGGGTTACCATGTGGGCACACACCTCTGTGTGGATCCCCTGCCACTTGGGAGTGAGGATACCTGACAGCCCTCAAGCTGGTCATACACCTGCTATGCCTCACTCGTCCCAAGATCCCTTAAAAGATCCTCATAATAGGGAAACTGGGCTCACAGGCCCTGTTTCTCCCCAAATGGATCCATACCCAATGCTCAAACCACCTGCCCCCCAAAGTTCTGATGAAAGGAAAGCAATAACAAAAACAATCCTCATGCATACCCCAACATGTCAACATCACCCCTAAAATCCTGCAGCAGCAATCCACAAACAGAGTCCTGATGGTTAAGAGTCAAGGGAGGGTCAGGTGAGAAGTTGGCTACAAGCCAAGTGAGGAGGGGCAGGGAGAGAAAACCATGCCTCTTGGGTCCATTTCCCCCTTCCTCACGCTCACTACCCTGGTCAGCCCTGATTGGGTGGCCTGGAGATTTGAATCTGGGCAGCATGTTCTTGCCTGCGGGGAGCCTCCCCAGCCCCTGCCATGTGCCTCACCCCTCCATCCCCACAGACCTGCAACCAGATCCCCTAGCTAAGTCTGGGGGCCGGTGTTTATTTGCAGATTTGGAACAATGGATCTCTAGAGTTGAATCAGGACATAGGATTCTTCTTGCATTACAGACGCTAATTGTACACAGTTCAATCAAGCTAATGTGCTCACCCATGTTCTATCAAGCTAATTACAACATGTATTATAGTCAGCTTCCTGACAGTCTAATTTGTGATACCCCTTCCACTCTCTGCCAGGACTTTAAAGACTCCTATCTTTTCCCACTCCATGTGTCTGACAAAGGAAGCTCTGACTCTTGAAAGCTCACAGCCTGGAAATGTAGTTGGTATCTAAGGTGCTACTAGACCCAAATCTTGCTCTTCTACTACAGATCAATATGGCTACCCACCTGAAACTATCTTCTGAGAAATGTTTTCCAGTTGAATCCCTGGGCTACACTTTTTCACTTCTTCTATCTGTACACTTTAGGTCATTGTTGTGGTTGAAGATGTAAGGATTTGATTATTTCTATACATTTCTTAGTGACTCAGCATGGAGTTTTGCCAGAATATGTCTGTGTTGCAGTGAGATGAAGCCCTTTCAAGTATCCAAGCTATTTGCATTCTTCCCTTAAAAACACCCCCAGAAACCCAGGAGAGAATATCCACAGTACATTCTACCAGAGTAAATCATGGCCCAAGCCTCACAAACTTGAAGCATTCAGTGGCCTGCTTCCTTAATCTAATCTAATATAACATAATGTAGCTCTCCCCCGAAGGCTGTGTGTGGGGGAAATATTGCTCCCAGTTTGTTTGTAATTCTGGTACAGTACGTCAGTTGATTTCTGTCATGCCTCACATACCTACCTAGTAAAGAACATATGTAGAATATTAGTTTGGCAGAAAAGGACAATAATACTCGGGGATGAGAACAGGAGAACTAGAAAATGTTTAACTCTTTCACTCCTTGTATCTTCTTGTGTTTCCATTGATTTGTCCCTCTTTTTGCACCATATTGGAAAAAAATCAGTGGATATGGGTGGAAAATCATCTGGGCAAGTCATAAACATTCAAATATTCAATGGGCATATAAAACTAGTATGTGCATATTAGAATTTGGCATGTCTAGTATCACTGCTAGACCAGTGGTGGTAGTAAATGGATAGTCTTGACTCATAGAATGGATGTGTAGTGATATGAATCATGGAAACAGGAGTGGCATATATATTGATCTATATATCAAAGGCTCCTAAGTAAGCTCAGTAGCTATGGGATAAAGGGCCAAGTCCTCTTGTGGATCGAAAACTGGCTAATTAATAGGAAACAGAGAGTGAGTATAAACGGGCACTTCTCACAGTGGAGGGTGGTGAGCAGTGGGGTGCCACAGGGGTCGGTATTGGGTCCAATGCTTTTTAACTTGTTTATTAATGATTTGGAATTGGGATTAAGCAGTGAAGTGGCTAAATTTGCAGATGACACGAAATTGTTCAGGGTGGTGAAAGCCAGAGAGGATTGTGAGGCACTCCAAAGGGATCTGTCGAGGCTAGAAGAGTGGGCATCCATGTGGCAAATGAGGTTCAATGTAGCCAAGTGCAAAGTAATGCACATTGGAACCAAAAATCCAAAATATAAATACAAGTTGATGGGGTCTGAACTGGCGGAGACTGACCAAGAGAGAGATCTTGGAGTCATGATAGATAACTCACTAAAAACGTCAGCACAGTGTGCGACTGCCATAAAAAAAGCTAATGCTATGCTAGGGGTTATTAGGAAAGGGATTGAAAACAAATCAGCCGGTATCATAATGCCTCTGTATAAATCGATGGTGAGGCCTCATTTGGAGTACTGTGTACAGTTCTGGTCGCCACACCTTAAAAAAGATATCATAGCACTGGAAAAAGTACAGAGAAGGGCAACTAAAATGATTAAAGGGTTGGAACACTTTCCCTATGAGGAAAGATTGAGGCGCTTGGGGCTCTTTAGCCTGGAGAAAAGACGACTGAGGGGAGACATGATAGAGGTTTACAAGATAATGCACGGGTTAGAGAAGGTAGAGAAAGATGTGTTTTTCTCCCTTTCTCACAATACAAGAACTCGTGGGCACTCTATGAAATTATTGAGCAGTCGGGTTAGAACAGATAGAAGAAAATACTACTTTACACAAAGGGTGATAAACACATGGAATTCGTTGCCACAGGAGGTGGTGGCAGCTACAAGCATTGCCAGCTTCAAGAGGGGACTGGACAAATATATGGAGCAGAGGTCCATCAGTGGCTATTAGCCACAGGAGATAGATGGTATTCTCTTTGTGGGGAGGTGGTGCTCTGTTGTCTTGGTGCTGGAAGGAAGGCAGTGGGAGGGCTTCTGGTGTCCTGGCCTCACTGACAGTCCTTTAGATGGCACTGGATTTCTAGCCACTGTGTGTGACAGAATGTTGGACTGGATGGGCCACTGGCCTGATCCAACATGGCTTTGCTTATGTTCTTATGCTTATGTTCTTATATTATTTGAACCAAAATTTGAATATGTGCATTTGCATGAAAGGAAAAAGGGAAGAGTTGGGGAGAAGAGGAGAGCATAGCTTATTTGTTACTAAAGGCAATTCTTTAGGAGGGAGAAATGGAGGAGGAGAAATAACTTCCACATTTACCCATATCTGGGTATAAATGTTCTCCTCCTAACCTGATTTTGTATTTTTGTGCTTGAAACATCACTGCAGTATTGAATGTCTTTTGTTTGTTTGTTTCTTCCCTATTCCTTAATTCACTTTTTCTTAGTTGGCCAACTAAGAATTACTTTGAAACAGTGTACTACTCAAATGCCCAGATTGTAGTAATATATACATTGACGTTTGAGGGGTCATAGCTTCCAGTAATGAAGCAAGCAGGAAACACTCAAGGTTACTGAAAAATCTAATAATGTAAAAAAATAAATATTTGGGTATAAACTCTCCCACAAAAACATATACGACAAAGACAAGAAAGAAGATGTTACAGCAGCAGTAGAAGGAAGGGAGGTGTCCAACAATGCTGTCCTCCTGTCCACCAGCCCAACAGCAATGGGCACCATGCTCAGGCCCTGCAGCGCCACTTCAATCAGTACCTCAACTGCAGGTGCCTCTGCAGAGTCCCAAGCTACCTTCACCATTGGGACAGCAGCAGCCAACGCCCAGACGCAACCCTGGACAACAGCCTTCAGCCACCCAGATGACTCACCCTTCTCCTTCAGTTGCCCAAGCAGCTCAACCTCAGCCAGGCTCACGTGAGATTGCTGGCAGCACAAGCTGGGCAAGCACAGGCCTTAAGGTACCATGGGAGCCACTGGAGAGTCTTCAGAAGCAGCAGGGTCAAGCCAGGCAGAGAACAGAGCAAATGCCCCACCCTGGGCTGGGATGGAGTGGGTAGGAACAGGAGATGTCAGAGTCTACCTAGCTATCCCATCAGATAGACAGGGAGAAGGGCCACTCAAGGAGGCTGGGTGAGAATTGGGAGAAGACCCAGGGAGGTGGGGCGGGAGAGTCCTTTAAAGGCAGGTTCCTGTGAGGGCTGAGGAGGAACTGCAGAGAGAAGTACCTGGAGTGTGGTGTTACTCCAGGGCAGGAGAAGGAACAAGGTGGTGTGACTCCCTTTCCTGCCCAGCTGAGGCTGGAAGACACCTGCCTGGGGAGGTGGCAAGATGGCAGACAGCCAGGTGGGAGTGCTGGTGAGGGAGGAGTCTCACAGGAAGTACCTTAAAATTTGCTATATGGGGTGGGTTTCCCCACTCTGCCTGCCACAACTGTACTTTCATATAAACGCAATCTGACTGATGCTTCTAATTTTCTTCTCTCCTAGGGACTGGAAGGCAAAATATATGAATCAGTTAGACCCTTCTCCCTCTCCAGTTCTTCCTGCTGCATCAACTGGGGTGAGAACAAGGCCTATAAGGGAGGGGTAATCTTTGTTTTTTTCTTTCCCATCACTTAGTTTTTATAGGATCTCTTTCAGGAACTAGTACTCTGACTCAGCCAACTTAGGTTATAGAGTCTCTGAGGAGATGAGATGAGGTATTATGTCAGTGACAGAAGATATTGACGCAGAACGTTTTAAAATAATACAATCAATCTCTCTCACTTCAGCTGCACACTTACTTGGAAGTAAACTCTGGTGAAATCAATTAGATTTGCTTCCAAGTCTGTATTGCCAGAGTGTAAGCATATAGCATCATTTAGAATATATATGCAGTTATGCACACGGAACTGGCAAAATCCATACATACATTTGCAGCCATCCACAGCAGGACCCAAATAAAGGTTTCCCCCCTCCTACTTTGTGTCTACAGACATATGGATTTTTGCATGGGTCGTTAAGACTGTGTCGGCTTGTAGAGACCTATTATGATGATTATTGGGAATGCTGGCTTTTCAACGGGGGAATCATATGGGAAATGGGGGCATACCACATTTTTACAAGTCTCCCAGAAATGTCAAGTCAAAAGATCAAGAGGTTGAAGAATTTTTGCTATGGGCTATAAATGGAGCGGGGGAGGGGGGATAACAAAAAAAGGAAAAGTTTGAACGAGGCAGACATAAAAGTTTATAAAACTGCAAATACTGCATGGAGAGTAAATATAAATTGTTTTTCCTCCCCTAAAATATTAAAGGATGGCATTTCCCAGTGAAATTGATTGACTGTAAGTTCAAGATCAACACAAAGGAGTACTTCTTCAGGCCAAACTTATTTAACATTCAAGACTAATCAAGTTTATTCCAGCAAAAGTGAGGTCTAACTCATGAAAGCTTATGCTGGAATAAACTCTGTTGATGCCACCATTTCTGTTTTACTTTGCTACATCAGACTAACATGGCTACACTTTTGAAAATATTCAGTATTCAGAACTCCCGCTCCAAGAGTAGTGTTGTAGTATTCATTGAGATATCTCAAGAGATTTCAGCAAAACCACACAGACAGATGAATGTCTTAGTCCAACTCTAATGACAGTCTCCTAGTTGTGAAAGCCAAAAACTGACTCCCATTTACAGAGGTTACATACCTCTGAGAGTCTCTCTACAAGAAACCTCTTACACAAGATCGCTCCTCAGAGGATTTGTTTACTTCATCTTTGCTCCCGGAAGGCTCTGTCAGTTTCACCTCCCCTCCTGGGAGGCGAAGAGCCTTCCGATCTGTCTTTTAAAACTCGGCTTCCCAGCTAACATTGCAACTCCCTTCACTTGAGTGCCCTCATGTAAGATGTCTTGTGTAGAGAGACTCTGAATAGCAAATTGTCTGGAGCAAACAATTAGGGGATGAGCATCACCCTGGTGCCCTATTAGTGATTTTCTAGAAGCACCTGGATTTCTTTGGTTGAAAACTGAGCACAAGGTTAGATGAACTTTCAGTCTGATCCAGCAGGGCATGTCTTATGTCCTGATGCTTCCACCCCTTCTGTAGCGAGACTAATTAAAAATCCATCATACAGGAGTAAGCCTCCTTGTTCTCAGTGGAATTGGGACTAAAATCTCTGTACACCACTGTTTGGCAGCCCAGGTACGTGACTGTTTAGCAGTCAGCTACAAGAAGCAAAGGGTGTGGAGGAAAAGAAAGAGCTATGTTTGTTGAATGGAAAACAATGCAAAAATTGAGGAGGTGGAATGTAAATATCACTGGCTGAATATTATAAATCTGACATCATAACATTCCTTTGTTGAAACCCTTTGCTCCCAGCTGATAAACTAATTAGAATGACACACTTTTTACTGCTCCCTTAGCCTTGTTATTTAATTAAAATCAAGAGTTTATATTTTTTTTTCCTTTAGACACTTGAGCCAAATGTGGAAGAAGGACTTTAAACATTCGTGGGTAAAGGAAAGGCTGATGCAGTCAGCTTTGTTATCGGAAGAAGTGCTGGCAAGGAAAGAGAGAGAGATGAAATGTCAGTTTCTTTTTTTTCAGAGAGTTTGCAGGTCAGTTTTGGCTAATATGAAAAGCCTTTCGACTGAAATGTTGTCGACGTGAACCATCTGGGCATGTGCGTAGCTGATGTATAACTCGGCCAAATAGCATATTCAGTTGTGTTTTTTTGCCTTTCTGCTCTTGGCTTGGAGATTCTTATTTTCTCCTTCTCACTGCTGTCTGTGGCACCTGTCTTTGTAATAAATTAAGTGTCCAGCCACCTTTGATGAACCTCAAGGGAAAGAGTTGGAAGGTTATTGTATGATGACATGCCCTTTTGACAACAGCTATGTGTATGGAACAAGCACTCATTAAAATCTATTAGTTTTTATGGTGGAAACTGATCCATGACTCTCAGCCAAGGAGTTTTATAGACATTTGCATTCTCCACACACAAACTGACTGGGGCAGGGGGAGAGGCAGAAATCACCAATCCTGGCATTAAAGTAGAAGTTTTATTGAATACATTTATTAATGGCCTTTAAGTGGCAGGAATTAATCTGAAATTACAAGTACCTCTCAAACACTCTGCCGTGCTTATCTCTCTATTTTGGCTAGTTATAAAATGAACATAAAACATTTGCTATTTAGGCTTGACGTCAGTTGCTGTGCTAGTGTGTAAGCAGAGCATCTGAGAATGCCCAGCCTACTTATGTGTCCTCAGCCATGAAATTTGGTGCAGATTATGAGAAGTAAAATTATATATGAACACATGAAGTTGTCTTATACTGGGTCTATCTAGTAACCCATCTAACCCAATCATGTGGCCTTTATTGGGCAGCTGTGGTCCACAGACTAAAGCTCAAAATTTCCCTTGCCCTACCATGTGAGTTCCTTTACATGCAGAACCTGAGGGCAATACTAGTTGGGGGGAGAAAACAACAGCACCTGGTTTTGCTATGGCATTTTATGTAGCTCCAGTTCAGCTCTGAAATAGTGGCATTGTTCATGAGTTGGACCTGTGGAGTCTGTAATATCTAGATTGGCCCTAGGAGATTCTACTTTGCCAGTGAGTTATAGTCTTTTCCAGGCCCAGGTCACCAGGAAAATCACCTCTGTGGTATATTTATTATATACTTTGCAACAGAACTGTCTGCTTCTCCCCAACATTTCTGCTAGTTAATTTAGTCTCAGGGAATGGAGTCTGTTAGTTAGGACTGTTTGTTCACTAGAAGTGTAGAAGGCATAACATCCCTTGCTCTGAAACCAGTTACTCCCATAGTGGTATCTCCTTGTTAATTAGTGCATGTTGTTTTTAACATACCCATCTCTGCACTATGAACCTTAGAACAGGAACCTAAGTGAGTACCCTAATTCTGACCTACAAATAAAAATGTACATTACATAGTGTCAGATGTGGTCCTGCCTCTCCTTTAGGTCTCCAGCACTGTACCGAAAGTTTCCAGATTATACCCCTTGGTCAATAATGGAGACTTTCCATCATATTTATCTAGGGGTGCACACTGGAAAATGATTGTTTTAATTCCATATTGCAATTTAAGAAAGGGAAGGTTATCAGTTTTAAGAATTCTTGGAAATGTTGTAATGTGAAGACTCATCGATTTCTACTTCTGTTTTCATCAAGAGAGGATCAGATGTCGACCATTGTTTTCCATGCAGGAAAAATGGCAGATTTTCCCTAAGAGGATTTTTAAAAACCAAATTGTATCAAAATATTAGGGAACCTAGCCCTCTGTCTTTTCAAAAGATTCACCGAGTTTGAATTGAATTGGACAACGGGGTCCAATTTTACTGACCCTTAATAAATAAGGTGCCCCTTGCCATCCTCTCTGCATAGTGGGAAAAGGGGCAAAAATGGCTGTTGGTTTTCTGGAGTGACTTTAAAAGACCAAACTGAGTAACTGTGAGTAAAAGTAGTCCTTCAGGAATACCTGCCTAGTGAGACACCCACCAGCCTCACTGACCCTATTATGGAGGAAAGGGAGCCTACCTATCCAAACCTAAGCGATGGAAAATGTGACATTATCCGAAATCACTAATTAATCTGCAAAAAGAAAGAGAAGAGAGAACCTACAAACTGAAGGCAACCAGAAAACCAACAAACCAAGAAAAAGATCTCACAATGAAAACTCTTCAGAAGCACAAAAAGTTAAAGGCAGAAAATGGAAGCAAATCAAATATCCATCTCAGAATCCCAGACTACAATGAAAAAAAACCCTTTCCTGAATCCCTCCTCCAGCTTCCAAATATGGTCCTGCCTTACTAACTCTACCCTTGGGGGAAAGCACAGAGGAAAGGCAAGCTACTACTAATAAAAAAATTATCAGATCCGATTGTTGAGAAATGTCATCCAGGCAGGATCCCGCTGATCTGGATCTAGCATAATCCAAGCAAGGTGTCTCTCCAAAGACAAAAAGAGCAGTGAGCGGAGCACACATACAGCACACTCACAGTGGAAAATGGCCAACATAATGGATGGCTGCAGTTTAAAATCCACCCCTCCCCCAAGAAAGACTGCAGCTGGGCAAGGCAACCTGCTTGGTTTGTCCCAGGGCAAAAATTGGCTGGGGGAAATGCTGTTTCCTGTGGAATGGGGAGAAACATTTTAAAAATGGGCAGGCAAGTACTGAGAATTGCTGTTGCTGTTGTCGTTGTCATCGTCACCACCACCATCATTATTCCTGAGAATTATTTCATGATGTTTCCAGAGCTGGGAATTGTTCAGGAAACCTTTGACTGCTTTGGATATATCTTACCTGATCCAATAACAGCTAAGTCAGATAACTTTTAAAGTTGGCAATATCCAACTGCACACTCCTAAATGTATCCCTCATGGGGACTTTAGAGAGAACTGGAGACAATGGGAACAGCAATTGAAGCTGTACTTTCAGCAACGGCTGAAGAAGAGTTTGAAGATTATAAAACTGCAGTGAGCTGAAGTATCTAGAACACAGCTCTTAAGATCCTCAGAAGCCCAAAACGTTCAATATGAAATTAGCAATGCAAATTTTACAGCTAGTTACATACTTGGTTAATCCCATAGACATCTGTGTAAGCAATAAGGATGGTGTGTGGGAATCACTGTCTTTTCACTCTCTGGTTTATGAAAACTTATTTTCACACATCTGTGGCAATCAAAAGCCACAGTTCAGTTTCTGTTTCTAAAATGTGTGAATAATCCTGAGAATTGTAACTCAAACTGTGGGTGTTGGAGCAAAGAAGGGTGAGCAAACATGAACAAAATGAGGGGGGGGGGTAACCCTCCCAAGTTGGTCTCAGAAGCTTTGCAATGAAACTCTGAGTTGCTAATTTGCAATTTTTTGTTCTGAAAAAACATCTGCTTCCATTACTTATGTAATGGCAAGTTGAGTGTGGCTTATTTAAAATACTGCTAGAAGTAAGATGAGAATAGTTCTGGGTAACCTTTCTCTTTTTCCTGGATCCATCATCAGGATTGCTTAAACTTTGCACTCCCCGTTGTTCTTGAGTGTTTGCATGAACTTTGTGAACCTCATCACGTGTGCTGGTGTTTATATTTACACAGGCTGCTCTGCAAGTTCTCTGTTTGCCTTGCCACCACATCTATATAGCTTGGCAGGAACCCTACAGTTTGGTTTCGGCTGCATATAAATCAGCTTCCCCCATTCATCAGTGTTTCCATGAGTTGATCTTTCCGGATTCCTTTTTCCTTGACAAGCCTATGGTACATCACGGCCAGTCTGCTATTGAACTTTCACTTGCTGGGAGGTTGTGAGCTCTGTGATCATCACATCCTCCAAAAGACAGGAGAATCCAAAGGCTTTAAGCTGCCAGATCTGAAACCAATGTCGGGACTCATGTGATACTTGTTATTACGATGAAACAAACTGGCACAAAACTTTGCACAATGTTTGTGACATTGGCTGGTTGTCATAAAAGGTATTTATATGGATTGTAGTGATCAATATACTGTATATTTTTTCTGTTTTAAGGCACCAAACCATCTATAGTTAGTCATGATTAAACCTATTGGAAACTATGGGATTTATTGCATTTTAGGGCAGCACTACATGTTATGATTATAGTAATGTATAGCATGCATTTTTAAATACCTGGGATATACAGCTAGGGAACCATGGCCAATCAGGTTCCTTAGGAGCATATCAAAGAATATATATGGGTGATTAAAGATGCATGTACAGACATGTATTATGTCCACAGGTTATGCATTTGTTGTGAAAAATGCTGAGGCATGACCAAAGTTTCTCTCAACAAATGAAATAAACCCCTACACTTTAACAGTAGGGTTAGGTCTACTATCACTGAAATACTGTACTCAGGGACAATATGGTACCTAACACAGTAATATAAGCAAAATAAAATATTTCTTTACCCCGAGGAGCTTACAAACTAAGAGAGACAAGAGAGGCCATAAAGAAAGAAGAATAAATGTGAACAAATGAAGTTACACAAAATTAGGTTTCACTTCAGTAAAGGGTGAGTAGACAGCCTCTCCCCTGCCCCCCATTATTGAGTTTGCTCTGTGGCCATTAGACCCTTTTTGACCTTTGCTCCTTTGCTGTTCTCACCCTCCTGATCTTCTTAAACGGATCTCTTCACATGCTTGTGTAAGGAAGTTTGGAGAAGTACACATGAAACCACCAGCATGTGCAATAGAGAAGAAAGGGACTGCTTGTGGGTGAAACAAGTTGACTGCCCTGATGAGTGGCAGAGCAGACTGCTCTTTCAAATACAAATATCCTGTGCACTGTATTGGGAATATTCATTAGTTAATGCAGAATTGCATAGTCAGAAAAGTGTACACTCTCCAACTCCATATTACAGCAGATAAAAATTACTTTTATTGAAGCTGAATCACATTCATTTGCATTTTGTAGTAGCAGAAGAAAAACAGAAAGCTAATCTAAATAACACTATTCCCTATTACAAGTGGCCGGATCGAGGGGGGGCAGGGGGGGTAGTCTGCCCCGGCGCCGCCAGGGAGGGGGCGCCGGGAGCAGCTGCCAGTTGCCGGAGCGCACAGGCGGCAGCATGGGCAGCCTCGCAGCCACCAAAATGACATCATCACGCCGTGCCGGGAGCGTGTGCGTGTGCAGTGTGCACGCGAAGCCGGACTAGGGTTGCCCCGGGCGCCAGCAACCCTAGATCTGGCCCTGCACATGAGTGTGGAGTATGGGTGTGCCTCTTGCAAGCTTGCACAGGAGAGCTCTGCTGAAAGCATTACATTTCTTTCTGGTCAGGAGACCAGGAGGAATGAAAGACTGAAGGACACAGAAAGAGGAGTCGGACAGAAGCTTCCAGATCAGACACAGAAAGAGGCATCTCTCTCTCACACACACACACACACACACACACACACACACACACACACACACACACACACACACACACACAGAGGAAGCTCCTACATGTAGAGATTGCCAGATTCTCTACTATGGTGGGAGCAGATCTATGTGTGCAAAGGAACATGATGTGGTTGTGTGTCTTCCACTGAAACAATACAGCAAGCAACCCCTTCCAGAGAAAGTGCTTCACCTGCATGTTTAAATTGCTGACATCATAAGAAATCACTGTTTGGAAATACTGCCTTCATATTGTAATGTTTCTCTGCAACTATGAGGATTAGAAATTTTTCCTTTAAAGCAAACACAGCAAGAAGAGCCTCAAGAGCTTCCACTTATCTAGACTTTTTTGGTGCCAGTCTACTGGGTGTTCTATTGATGCAGAGTTCCATAGAGCTTTGGGCAGCAATGGCAAGGAGCATAGAGCTTGATTCAAACATTTTCAGTGCTTAGGCTAGAATATTTGGAGCTGGAGTTCCAATCAGATACTCTTTCACAGCAGGAACGAATGCTTCTTTCAGATCCTTACAAGTTTGGACCAGATTTTTTTTTTACATGGATCATCATTCTTTTTAAAAAAATACAAAGAACTGTGGTTGTTGTGGGTTTTCCGGGCTGTATTGCCGTGGTCTTGGCATTGTAGTTCCTGACGTTTCGCCAGCAGCTGTGGCTGGCATCTTCAGAGGTGTAGCACCAAAAGACAGAGATCTCTCAGTGTCACAGTGTGGAAAAGGTGTTGGCAGGTCATTTATATCTACTCAGGAGGGGTGGGGTTGAGCTGAGTCATCCTGTAAGAGTTTCCCAGGGTGTGGAATGCTAATGGAGGGAGGCTTCACTGTATCCTGAGGAGGTTCTTTTGCATATGGATTGGTGCTTGATGTGCTAATCTTCTCTGCAGGGCTATTGTCAGGTGTGGAGTGTTTTGTTAGCCTGGTGTTTTTCAGAACTGGAAACCATGCTCTGTTCATTCTTAAGGTTTCTTCTTTCCTGTTGAAGTTTTGCTTATGCTTGTGAATTTCAATGGCTTCCCTGTGCAGTAGTTGGAAGTGTTGTCCAGTATTTGTCAGACTGCACAGGGAAGCCATTGAAATTCACAAGCATAAGCAAAACTTCAACAGGAAAGAAGAAACCTTAAGAATGAACAGAGCATGGTTTCCAGTTCTGAAAAACACCAGGCTAACAAAACACTCCACACCTGACAATAGCCCTGCAGAGAAGATTAGCACATCAAGCACCAATCCATATGCAAAAGAACCTCCTCAGGATACAGTGAAGCCTCCCGCCATTAGCATTCCACACCCTGGGAAACTCTTACAGGATGACTCAGCTCAACCCCACCCCTCCCGAGTAGATATAAATGACCTGCCAACACCTTTTCCACACTGTGACACTGAGAGATCTCTGTCTTTTGGTGCTACACCTCTGAAGATGCCAGCCACAGCTGCTGGCGAAATGTCAGGAACTACAATGCCAAGACCACGGCAATACAGCCCGGAAAACCCACAACAACCATCGTTCTCCGGCTGTGAAAGCCTTCGACAATACAACAAAGAACTGTCTTTATCTCTGAAAAAAAACAACAGCACATGTACATTCCCAAAAGCCCATGAAATGGTAGAATAGCAGGACTGAAGTCCGGGTGGCTGTAAATTTTTTTATAACACAGAAACCAAGAAAGAATTATTGGAAGAATTACCGGATGTGGTTGCAGTTTAGAAGGCCACAGAACTGAAGGGTATGACAGGGACCATCTAGGCTAACTCCCATTTTTCCAAGGCAGGAAATCTTACACTTTGAGATTGTTTTAAATTTAAAAGCCTCTTTCAGCATAATCGCCCCCCCAAAAAGGGAATTAATCTGAAAAGATTGAGTATCTGATACTTGTACCTGCTGTCTTTCTGCTTTTCATATCATCCTTATAGCCTTCTAGCCTTTTTTGTAACTATCCAATCTTTCTTATGAGGGTGCCAGAGCTTCCAGTCAAGGAACAGGCTAGCAAAACACAGGCAAGCTTTTAAAGGTCAAACTAATCATGATAATAGTGGATAAGATTTGGCTTACTTTCTGAAGCTATATCTGGAAGGAAATATGATATACTTACATGAATGCACATCTATTAAAATGTCTGGGAACCTTTTGATGGGTACAGTTTGTTGGCATTCAAATACAAAACTTAAGGCAGATTTAAAGATGTGCTGTACAGGGTCAAGGCAGGCTCATGAATGATTCAGCATATTAGGAACAGGAACTTTATGGAGGTGGAAATTTCCTTTGGATGGCTTGTCAATTAATTGTCACCAGGCCCATTTCTACATTAGTGAGGCTTTCATGTCATGGTTGCTGAGAGGTAAAGACTCAGGGATGCTAACTCTGTTTTTGGACAGAGATCTCTCAGTGTCACAGTGTCACACACTGTGACACTGAGAGATCTCTGTCTTTTGGTGCTACACCTCTGAAGATGCCAGCCACAGCTGCTGGCGAAACGTCAGGAACTACAATGCCAAGACCACGGCAATACAGCCCGGAAAACCCACAACAACCATCGTTCTCCGGCCGTGAAAGCCTTCGACAATACATCTGTTTTTGGAATTTCCTGGAGATTTGGGGTGGTGGTGCCTGGAGTTTGGGGAGGGGAGCGAGTTCAGGAGGGGATGTGATGCCAGAGTTCAGCCCACCCACCAAAATGTCCATTTCTTCCAAGGGAACTGATCTCTGTAGTCTGGAGGTCAGTTGTGTCTCCAGGAGAACTCCAGGCCCTCCCTTAAGGTTGGTAGCTCTAGACAGATTTTTTTAAAAAACAAAATTCCCCAAACACAGTTTTCTCTGAGGGGAGGGTATGAGAATTTCACTTGTCTCATTTTGCTATCACCTGGCAGCATGCCTGTAATCTCAATGTTTAAGCAACAGCTAGATTCATTTCTAGGAAATTAAGATCACTCTTTTAACTGTATGCTTAACTTGAAGTCCTAGCAAGTGCTCTCCTGCAGCAAAACAGCACCATGTTTTCCAATTAAGCAGGGAGCTAAAGTGAGTCTAGAGAAGTTATTTGTTCCAGTAGGGATTGGTGGGTCTTCCTCCCATCACTCCCACATTTGTCTTCTCTTTTTCCTTTAAAGGGTGTGAGTGTTCCTGATGACCCCTCATGCTTTTGGCAACCCTGCCTGTCCTTCACTTTGGGTTTGTGTGAGTTCTGCAACTGTGTGGAGGAAGAGATTGTATAAACCAGAATATTCACATGGATGGTGAATGCAGGATGACCATAGTTTCCATGATATTTACTATTTTTTCCCTAATGGCAGCAGGTGAAATTAAGATGTAATGAGGTTTTTTTTTTAAAGGAAGGCAATGGTTTTTTCAAAACGGTACAGCCAACTTCAGGGACTAATTTCTATGTTGTAAAGATGAACAATGTGTCTGAGTTTAAATAACAACAGCTATGCACACTTATCTGGGAGTAAATCCCACTGAACTCAGCAGGACTTTTACAAGCAAACCTGCACAGCACAGGGCTTTAACACAAATTAATGGCAAGAAGTGTTCTTATATATCAGACTTTTGGAACCCAGGGATTGGTGTTCTCTACTAGCACCTTGAACATCAGTACAAGCCCCTTAGCAGGGTCACAGTAGTCCACATGGCACCTTGGGGAAACCATAAGACCAGAGAGCGAGAAATCTATATAGTGGAAGACACAAAACTCCATGCAATGGGATATCTTTTCTTTCTACAGCTTCCTTCCCTCATTATGTGCCAAGGTCCTGGGATCTGGAATCACATAGATATTTTTAGTATTTTATTTCATTTTATTTCATTTATACTCTGCCTTTTCCTCAGTGGGGACCCAAAGTGATTTACATTGTTCTTCTCTCCTCCAATTTATCCCCACAACAACCCTGTGAGATAGGCTAGGCTGAGGGTGTGTGACTGGCCCAAGACCATCCAGCAAGCTTCCATGGCAGAGTGTGGACTCCAACCTGGGTCTCCCAGATCCTAGTCCAACACTCTAACCACTACACCAGAATGGCAAATATGCCTCTATGTATCTCCTTTGTATTCTCCAGATGACCGTAAGGTGCAGGATAAAATATTAGATGAGCATTGGATGTGAACCTTTATTTATTTACTTACTGGATTCATTTATACCCTGCCTTTTCCCCCTATGGGGACCCAAAATGGCTTACCTCATTTCCCTCTCCTATCGCTATTTTGATTGCTTTCTGTTTGAAATGGGGAATGCTGCCTCTCCTCAAACCTCCTGTTTTATCTCAGAAGGTGGGTGCCAGGGGAACAAAGAATGTGGCCCTTCGCACAATGACAGAATGATTCCTGATTCACTTGCTCGCATCCTATTTCTAACCATCTGCAGAAAACTCTTCAAGTATTCACTGGAGAGCCGGGCTGTTCATCTCAGCTATAACCGCAGGAGGCATGTTTATGGCTTTCTGTTGTTCCTGTTTGTGCATTTTAAGCAGCCTCTATCATATTTTATTAGAGTAGTTTAACAAGGCATCTGGGGGAGGAGATAGTAAAAAGCCTCCAGATGAGTGCTTGTGTGAGAGAAAGAGAGGTACTGTGTCTTGTCTTCTCTAACTGCTGTTCCTACTTATAGTCTGATTTCAAGAAGTTGTCTCTCAGGGAGAGGGATTGTCTGTTTCTTTTATATTTATTTAATAGATCAACTCCTTGCACTCATGTAGGCTGCAGCAGGCTGTACATCATCCATACACCTGCATGGTGTGTAGAGCCTGCTCCCTGCCTTGGCTTCTAGATGCTAGCTAGGTCAGTGGCTAAGAAGGGAAACTGGTCCTTGAGACTATCAATCTACAAAAACTCTTCCAACCAATGAGCACCATATTCACAGCATACATTTTGACAATCTGGTAATCCAGGTCTCAACCTATTCTTTTGTGTTAGATGGAACATAAAAGGAATAAGACAATGTATGGAATGACATGTGCACCATTTTTATCAATGAAATAAGCACTGTGGAGGGACTGTGGCTCAGTGGTAGAGCATCTATCTCACAGGCAGTTTGTTTGGTAAGGGTGAGAATCCTGTAAGGGATCCCACTCCACTACAAGACTTCCACTGTGCTGAGCAGCTGCCAGTAGCAATTCTAAGCACTGGATCTAACCTATGAAGCCTTATAACAGTATTTGAAAAATGCTAACTCCTCTAAAAGCCTACCCTTTAACTTCAGTTGGCCTTCCTGTGTATGCCTTTACCTTCAGAGGCAAGATAGGTGAGCTCCAAATGTAGGGGTTTTGGTGGGGTTTTTTTTTGCTGTGACACCCAATTTATGGAACTCCCTTCCCACAGATTAGCTTTCATATGCTGAAGTTTAGGTGTTCGGCAAAGATGTGTTTATTTGTTCAGGTTTTCATCTGATTTTGTTAATTTGTGGCTTTGTATATTTTTTTCTCTTGGTTTTATCCTCTCAGTTTATAGTAGACACTGCTGATTGTAAACGTTTTTTAAAAAAAATAAATTATCAGATTCATTTTAAAACCAAAATATTTTAGAATGGTCCTTAATTGTCCAATTTTCCCTCCCTCTTTTTATGCTATTCTCCTGCTTTTTCTTTATGTTTATATACATTTTATTGTGATTTTTTTAACCATTTGTGGTTGTTGGCAGCCACTGTAGTAGCAATGCTGGTGAGTGAGGGTATCAATATTTTAAATAAATAAAAACATTCAATTTGCTCAAGATTGACTTCAGAAGGATATATTTTGCTTAATTTCTGAAAACTGAGGTAAAATATGAGTAAATAAAGCCAGTTCAAAGTATGTCGTGCATATATGCCTTCAACTGGACAATTTTCAGAAAGTATATTGCATTTTAGAAGTGTTAAAAATGGGGGACCCACAAGGAGTTGTGGGGGAGCATCTCATGTTCTCCCAATGAGTCCTCCCTCAAAGGCCAAAACAGCCCTGAAAGGGGCCCTCCCCCTGCCTTTTCCTGACAGAAAGCAACCCCGGAATACTGCCTTGTTACTTGGTTACCTAGCAACAGCCACTGAGGGCATCTGGTTAAAGCTATAGGAACCCCTTTAATCATTTTTTTTATTTTAAAAAACACATATATTAGATTTCAGACTTTTCTGCAACCCTGGGGCATTTTTCAGATGTGTAGGAAGCTCTCTTGTCCATGGCTCCAGTCTCCAGATTTAAGTATCCACAGATAAGGGCCACTTCACTTTTAATATATAAGATATTAATTATCTAGTGAGGGCAAACCTACAAGCATTAAGGTGAGATAGAAGTGGGGTTATAGAATGGATTTACCTGTATAATGTACTTCAGATGCTGATCATTGGAGGGTCATATGAATATGTCTTATACTGAATCAGACCATCTTTCCATGTAGTTCAGTATTCTTTTTTGTCTGGCAGTACCTCTCAAAGCAGAGAAAGGTCTTTTGTGCCACCTAAATGCTGAGATCTTTTAACTGGAGATACCGAGGAAGTGAACTTGGGATTTTCTGTATACAAAGCAGCTGTTCCACCACTGGGCCACAGCCTCTTCTGGCAGAAAGGAGAGGAGAAGAGTGAACTTAGAGCCAAGCTACAAATGACAAATTACACAAGGACTGTAGGTAAAGGGAGTCACAATGTTAGCTGGGAAGCTGAGTTTTAAAAGAGATAGGAAGGCTTTGTCAATTTCCCCTCACTACAGAGCCAGGGAGATCGCTCCTCAGAGGGTTTGTTAATTTTCTCTTTGCCTCCCTAAGGCTCTGTCAGTTTCACCTGGGGTTTTAGGAGGTGAAGAGGAAATGAACAAACCCTCCCAGGAGCAATCTACCTGGCTCTGTGGAGAGGGGAAATTGACCTCTTTTAAAACTGATCTCTTTTAAAATGCAGCTTCCCAGCTAACATTGTGACTCCCTTCACGTACAGTCCTCGTGTAATTCATCATTTGTAGCTTGGCTCTTAGTAAAAGAAACTCTACCTAGCCAGCAGCTGATAGATGAGAAGAGACAAAACTTGCTAAACTGCAGCAATGTGATATTCTGTATTGAACAATTTAAAGTTATTGTTGGAAGGAAGCAAAACAAACAAACAAACAAAAAACAGAAAAGAAAGGACTGTCTGACTATCCAGCTGGTTGGTGTCTCTTGAGAAACAGTTGACTATGGAATGAGTAAAGGATTTCAAGGAGAAATGTATATGTGTTAGATTGTCAGATGTCCTTCATTTTGAGAGACTGCTTGTTATTCCTGAGGACCGCAAGTCCAGCATGGCATAACCAGTGTCTCACAGTGGCAGAAAACAGCTGTTGCTGCTTTGGTTGTTTGTACAGCACAAAGACAAATAGCTTTAGCTGGAGCTTTTAGATACTGTTTTTGTTTTCTGTCCTGTGTATTTGACATTATGATGGACATTTTTATCATGCCCATTTACAATGTTCTTTTTTTAAATGTAAGCTGCTAGTGTCACCTAGCAGAGAAGTCAAGGGATCACTGGAAATGACATTAAAAATACTCTGGGGGTATATGGGAATACTGGGAGGGAGAATATTATTTACTTATTATTTAGTTACAAGATTTATACCCCACCGTTCAGTCCAATTAGGGGCCACTAACGTGGCTAACTACTAAAACCAGACCAGTATAAAAACACATAAAATGAAAACCAAAATTACACACACACATGCAGAGAGAGAGAGAGAGAGAGAGAGAGAGAGAGAGAGATCAATTAAAAAACAGGGAAGGAAGGAGGGATCATTGAGAGAATGTCAGACAAAACTCTTCACCCGCTGGCAGAAGACAGTGATAAAAGAGGACAGACAAATATCTCTGGAAAATTAGTTCTACTGTCTAGGTAACAACCAAGAATACAATAGGTTTACAAACTTATGCAATGTGAACTAAGAAAAAGGCAATATAATAGGACTGTACAAATAAACTTCCTAGGGTTGCCAGTCCCCCAGTGGGGGCAGGAGATCCCCCACTCCCAGCCTCCACCCTCTGCCATCCCTCATCTGGCCAGTGGGGGAAAAGGTGGTGTAATGGGCCTCCTGGGGCACCCTTCTGGTGCAACACAATGTCGTTACTCCCAGGAGTAACAGACCCCAGGATTGCTCCTCCCCATTCATGCCGGGCTGTTAAGGGCCCCAAATAGGCCAAATTGGCCCGTCGCAAAGTAAAGGAGTGCCCCTGGGTTTGCATGATGACATCACTCCAGGAAGTGATGTCATTGCACCAGGAGCACATGCAGGAACATTTGTAAAGTAAGTGCTGGGTATCCCCCTCCCACCAGAAGGGGAAGGGAACCTGGCAACTCTAGTAAATCCTATTTATGTGAAACATAGAATACCTAGAGTCTACAAATATGAAGGAGACTGGGTAATCATAAGAACATAAGAAGTGCTCCATCGAATCAGACCAGTGATTGATCTAGTCCAGCATCCTATTTTACTCAGTGGCCAACCAGTTGTTATGGAGGGCCAGCAACAAGGTGTAGAGCCTGAGGCCTTCTCCTGAAGTTACCTCCTGGCACTGGTATTCAGAGGTTCAATGCCTCTGAATGTGGAGGTTTCCTTTAGTCACCAGGGCTAGTAGTGACTGATAGACCTATCCTCCATGATTCTGTATAATCCCCTTTTACAACTGTCTAAGCCATCACTACCTCCTCTGGAAGTGAATTCCACATCTTAATCATTTGTTATGTAAAGAAGTGTTTCCTTTTGTCTGTTCTGAATCTAGTGTTATGAGAGGGCGGGGGGGAAGCTATCTTATCCATTCTCTCTACCTTTTGAATAATTTTATAAACCTCTATCATGTCCCCCTTTAGTCATCTCTTTTCTAAACTGAACAGTCCCAGACTCTTCAGCCTTTCCTCACAGAAAAAGTGTTCCAACTCCCTAATCATCTTGATTGTCCTCTTTTGTACTTTTTCCAGCTCTACAGTGTCCTTTTGGAGACACAGTGATGAGAATTGCACACAGTATCCCAAATGAGGCTGCACCATAGGGGCATTATAATATTGGATGTTTTATTTTCAATCCCTTTCCTAATAATCCCCAGCATAGCGTTTGCCTTGACACTTTCATTGAGCTATCCAGTTATGATCCCAAGGTCTCTTTTCCTCTCAGTCTCAGCAAGTTCAGACCTCATCAGCATATACTTGAAGTTGGGATTTTTTGTTCCAGTGTTTACCTTGCCTACACTGAACTGCATTTGCCACATTGTTGCCCAGTCACCCAATTTATGGAGATCCTCCTGGCGCTCTTTATGATTGGCTTTGGTTTTCACCATCCTAAATAGATTTGTGTCATCTGCAGACTTGGCCTGTTTATCTCCAGTCCACTTCTAGTTCCAAATCATTTATAAACAAATTAAATAGCACCAGCAGCAATACCAATCCTTGTTGGACCCCATTGCTTACAAGTCTCCATTACAATAATTGTCCATTTATTCCTACTCTTTGCTTCTGTCATTTAAACAATTTTTAATCCATAAGAGGACCCACCCTCTTATCCCATGACTATTAAGCTTACCCAGGAGTCTTTGGAGAGGAACCTTGTCAAAAGTATTTTGAAAGTCCAAGTAAGTAATGTTTACTGGGTTGCTATTTTCAACATGCTTGTTCACTCTCTTGATGAACTTCAAAAGTTTGGTGAGGCAGGAATTGTCTTTGCAAAAGCCATGCTGATTTTTTTCCTGAACAGGCTTTGTTCTTCAATATGCCTAACAATTCTATATTTGATAACAGTTTCTATTAATTTGCCTGGGGCAGATGTTAAGCTTACTGGCCTCTAATTTCTTGGTTCATCTCTGGACTGATTGGCGTTACATTTGCTACTCTCCACCCTTCTGGCTGATTTTAGTGATAATTCACAGTACAGATTTACATGGTTTAATTCCTCTTTCCAGATTGTTGGCATTGTAGTTTGGGAGAGGGAGGCATGGGGAAGAACTAGGGTAAATTCTAACAGGGAATTAACAAACTGCAATTCCCAGGATGTTAGTGTGTGAGTGTTGGGGCTGAAGGAACCATGATAATTAAACTGGTATGAAACCAGTACAGATATGGTCACAGTATTATCTCTTCCACTGGTTAGTTATATAGTTATATAGTTCTTTTCCTCGGCTCTTCTAATAAGTCTGAGGAATTTCTAAAAATAGGACTCCTACAGAGAAATGCAGAGTCACTCCAGCCTATGTCCATTGAATCCAATGGACTTAGACTGGAGTAACTCTGTTTAGGATTGCACTGTTAGTTTCTTGGACCCATATTTTCTGCGACAGCCATGAACAGCAGAGAGGCCAAACAGAGAGGTAGGGAGTAAAAAAAAAAGGCAGGGAACGGGGAGAAGGAAGATTCTCTTCTAAAATAACCCCAAACCTATAAAACATGAGTCTTTGGAAACAACAAGTAAGGAAAAGGACAGACTGAAAATTTGAAGGATTTCCTCAACAGCTTCATTCAAAGCTCTGCTGTGCTGGTCTCTCCCCCCCCCCCCCGCCCCCAGTTCTTCAGATATTTGGAGTGCTGCTCACAGCATTTCTCCCTGTTTTTTTCCCCCTTTTTGCTTGGAGGCTGTGACATTTTGGGGACTCCCTAAAGACTCCTGATGTGAGCAGGCAGAGCTAACATCCTGCAATGCCACATGCATGACATTTTCACCTCAGCATCTTGGTGGCTAGTGTTAAGGCATTTCTGAGACTACAATTTGTGGTACTCATCACTGCAGAGAAAGCTGCCTATTTGAGAAAGACAATGAAGCCAGCATTTCAGCCAAGGGAAAGTTTGACCCTTGGATTCAGAGGCTGTGTGGTCTGTCAAGGTTAGAAGCCAACCAAATTCCAGATTCTCTCCACTTCCAGATTCAGCATGTGACCTTCAGTGTGTCACTCAACCTTAGTCAGCACAGCTGGAAAGCTAAGTAAAAAAACAGGCTGGTGAGGAATGGGGGAAATGAGAAAATGCAGTAATGAAGCTGATCTATCCTAATATTTAGTTGAGTTTGCATTTAAAGAGACATATAATAAAATGAAGAGCCCGTGTACGCTAAATGGAGTTACGTACGTAAACTCTGAAAACAAAGCTGAAAGTTTTGCAGAACTTAGGAGCTTGGCAAAAGCTATATTTTATCTATATTGTATTATATTTTACTGTGACCATTTCATGTTATTTACATAGCACATTCGATGTGCATGACATTTTTACAGAACTGCTCCTCTCTGGCATATTTATGTAACATGCAAATTATCCTTGCTGTCACTCCAGCTGCTTCAGGGTATCCGCGTCTCCTTCAGAAATAGTAAACACATGTCAGAACCTCTCCGTTTTTCTTATGGACCTTATGGGCTAGTATTCTGTGTTCAATGAGGATTTATTCCCATGGGTGAACATTCAAACCTGTAACCCTGCCCCCCATCAGCGGCCTGAAATCTAGTTCTGGATTAAGATATACTGAGAGACCCTAAACTTTGTCAGCTTTAAGAGATCCCATAGCAATAATGCCCCCAAGGTAATTTAGAAATTGTAGCAATTTTTTTGTATTTAGATGTCCCTTATAATCAGAGGCTCTAAACGGTAGCTTAGCTTCTGCATAAATCCAGCTGTGTTGACATAATAGAATCAAGGAAAAGCTTTGCCATGTGATTCTGCTGATCACCTTTAATCCCTGAGACCACACAGCTACAGGTCTACCTTATGCATGGGCAGTACTGAATTATTCCAATCCTTTGGTCGTAGACTGGAGTAACTCTTCACTGGATTGCGCACTATTTCTCTGGTAACTATACATTCCCAGTTGAATAAATGTTTCAGCACAATGACTAAGAATGATTGTACCCAGCCTAACTGTGGTTCTTCATTCTTCTTTTTAGATCTCTGTTCATCATGATGTCCAGTACTAGCCATCACAATTCTTTTTAGCTTTTTACAGGCTTTTGGGTTGGAGGGTGGGAAAGTGAGATCTGCTTTGACTACCAAAAAAAGTCTGGGACAAACTGGAGGCTGTAGTAAGGAGAAGAACTGGGCAAGACTAAGTGGAGAAGGTAGCTGGATCCAACCCTTTATAATTAGTCATAGTATTTGTCTTCTTCTTGAGAATTTTCTTGAGAATTCTGGCCATTTGAAAGAGTGGATTCTGGTTACGATTTTTTTTTCTACAGAAGCAATTCCCAGACAGTAAAGCATTTTTCATTGCACAGCACAGCTTGGGATTCTGGACTTAGCTACATATTTGGGAGATAATGTAGACGTAAAAGAAAAAGTGTATCAAAGTCATGCCAGATTGGATTCCCCTCTCAAGCTGCCAAACAGCTGTCAGCCCTGCTGTGGTCTGGGGATATAGCCAGGCTCTTTGGGGTGGAGTGGGGTGGGGTGGGGAAAGAAGGACGCATGCAGAAATATTGCAGAGCTATGGTATGAAATTCTAGAGCAGTCTTCCCCGGCAGGCATTTTATAGATGTTCTACTGAGTTCTGCTGCATGCAGCCATATCAGCCATGTTGTCCAGAATGTTAGGTTTGAAGGTAGTTGACTTACAGTGGGCATTCAATGCCAATGGCACTAACATTCAGCAGTTGGTGCGTCAGGATGCAGACAAAAACGATTAGCAAACAGTGGATGTTAAGAAATTGGAGTGACGCAGGGTGACAAACTGTTTCTGGGAATTTGTAATGGGATATGAGTCTTTTCAGCCTAGCTCAGTGATAGGTATTTAGTGTATGCCAGTCACACTCACTGAAATGCATGCTTTTAGTGGGCTAACAGTGCAATCCTTAGCAAAGTTAGATCCTTCGTAAATGGTCTTAGAATGGTATAACCTTTTCTAGGACTGCAGTGTAATAGTCTGTCAGCAACAGTGTGAGAAAGTAAGGGCTGCTCAAGTGCACATATTACAAAAGCCCTACAATGACAGAGTTGGCAAAAAGGCAAGGGAACATATTCACATATGAAGCTGTGAACAATTGTTTATTTCAACTGCTTAATAATTCAAATGTAAAATTGACATTAGCTAGAAAGCTCATTTATATTACAAATGTAATCTGTCACTTTTTCTTCTGCTTTTCGAACAGTCATTAACCAAGAAGCTCAAAGACTACTTAAGTGTTGTAGAACTCTTTAATATGTGAGCTGCTTGCCAGGCAAGACCTAGATTCAAGTGACACCTTAAGAGCCTGGAATTCTGTGAGCCTCAGGCGGCTTTGCCATCTGCAATATGGAATTAATTACATGCTTGTCTGCTAATAGGTTGCCAGGTCACTCCTGACAATTGGCAGGTGTTGGGGGGGCGGGTTAGGGTTGCCAGGTCCCTATACTCTCCTGGGGGGGGGGGAGAGGGGATCTGACACTTACCTTGCGCCAGCAACATGCTCCTTTTCATGTGCATGCTTTGGCACCTGCACAATGATGTTACTCCCAGAAATTATTAGTTATGCCAGCCACGGGAGCTCTCCTGCACTCCATGTGGGGCTGATTGGGCCCCAAATGAAGCGCGGGAGCACTCCTACTGCTGGTGCAATGACATAACTTCTGGGAGTGATGTTGTGCCTGTTGGGAGCACAGGTGATGCACATGCCCCTGGGATGCCTACTGGTGGTGGGAGAACTTTGGGGGCTTGCCACCTCCTGCCAATTGCTGGCAGATCAGCGGGCAAGGGTGTAAACCCCTGGGAGTTTGCCCGCTCCTGGCAGGCACCTGGGAACCCTAGGGATGTGCAAGTAGCTCCCCAATTTGTGCATGTGCTCCAAGCACTGCACGATGATGTCACTTCTGGTGCAACCTGGAAGCAACAGTGCCATGCTAAGATTAATTCTCTAAAACTGAGCTCAAAATGTAGTGTTTGGGGCTGTATTTTAGCGAATTGACCCTGGTATAATGCTGTCGATTCTGGGTCACAGTGGAAGTGATATCATCAACTGGGGACATGGGTGCATTGTGTCCATTTTGCCAGCCTGCCTCCTGGCATGCCTCTTGCTATCGATCAGGTGATAATCAGCAGTTACAGACACAAATCACTGGGAGTTTGCCAGCCGTAAGCAGGCAGCTAGCAACTTTATCTGCTAAATCTGGTTGTGCTTGTTATGTGATGGTAGAGAACAAGAGGGAAGGGATGCAAGGTGTATCTCTTTAATCCAGGCCATCACAGTACAGTAGAAGCCGGGGCTCCAGAAACTGTGCATATCCCTGAGTATACATTCCTATGTATGTGACACCACTTGATTTTCAGTATTAATTGCTGTGTTAAGTAAAAATCAGCCAATATTAAAGAAACCTACATTTTTACTCCAAGTTTAAGCTTAGGTCAGTGATGGGTTGAGTTTGCCCTTAGTGTTGGAGGTCAACTGTGCAGATTGCACAGTTAGTGTGGGTTGTGCAATCTTCCTCAACAGCCTTGAAGGATTAGCATGGAGATGAAGAGAAAAGACCAAAGTGCCTTCTACAGGCAAGCCTTGAAGCCTGGACATTGGATGACTTAAAAACCTTATGGACATGTTATAATTGGATAGAAGGGGTACTTGTTTTTTAGGAGGCATTAGAAATGGGTGGGGGGAGAGGCAGGTATTTGACTATAGCTGCCCTCTGTTCTCTGTTGCTGCTAGACATGCTGGTGGGGGAAATTGGCAGGCCTCTTTGGCATTATGCCAATGAATGACATTACTTCTGGTGCAAAACCAGAAGTGACATCGTTGCATCAGTATAACGCTCTAGGATTCACCCAAAACTGGGTTAACCGTAGAGTTTGGGGTTAAGCATAGAGAGTCATCCCAACACAATGACATCACTGCCACTTTCATACAGGAATTAACATTGTGTTTTGGCAGGACACCAGAGAACTTATCCCCACCTCCCAAATTCTCCTGCCAAT